>NW_026138062.1:38720000-41220000 GCF_025592945.1 Manacus candei
GCTGACTCTGTCTTTGGTGAAAAATATCCTGTAGGTAGATATTGTAGATATTTTTTATTTGCTCAGGTACTGTCTTAATGGTTTCCTACCATCTACATCTATAGGTATGAGCTTGTTCTTGCTCTCATTCTCCAGTTGCTGAAACTATATGTAAGTAAAATACCTTTATTCCTTTCTGGGCTTCATGAGAGCTAGACTTTACAGACAACTAAAAGATGCAAAGAAGCTTCCAAGACTCTTCCCACTCTTTATATGATACAAGGTCTCACTTTTCGTCAAGTCTGGGTAAAATATTGTGGGATTTCCTGTCATTAAGGTAAAATAGAAAAAGGTAATCTAATCAGACAAGCTGTCAGTGTGAATTAATCCTAGACCAGCTGGTAAGGTGCATTGATAGCAATGACTTAAGTTTTGGAATTTTTAAATTGGAAGTCATCTGGTGGAAGGTATCAGTTTGGGAAGAGATGAAATGTAATAGAAGTGTATAATGTTTGTGGAAAGGACCATCTTGTTTAGACAAGAACAAAGAACATGCAGTACAACACTATGTGCTATGTACACTGGCTTGGCCTCCTTTGATAGAACCTGCTGTCCTGCTCCCAACCAGGTCCTGGGTGAGCTAGTACAGAAAATGCTCCTCACACAAGCTCTGCTGCAGGCTGTTCATCTCCCAGGTGCAGTGCAGTACTACTTGCCTTGAAAGACTACTTCTCCAACAGGTCAGGTTCAAACCTAGTCAAACCTGGTCAGTATCTCACGACTACCCTAATTTTCCCAGGACTTACCTGCTAACTCCTTCCAGAGCTGCTACATGCTTTCCCAGTGCCTCCCCAACTTGGTGAGCACCACAGGGCTGCCTAGAATGTGACATGTGAGAGATCACCAGGGGGAATTTCTACAAGCAAGCGAGAGTACTGAGAGACGTGAAAGACATCCTGCCTCATAGGCATCAATTCTGCCTCCCCTCAGGAGAAAAGGCAGTCCCAGCAAACATTTCAGAAAATTTAAGGGTCCTGGTTTAATTCAACCTCTGTCCAGGATACAAGAAGCTCTTAAAGACCTTGCCATTTTGGATCCTCATGTTGTATGAACAGTGCAGGAAGCTCTTTCAGAAGTCTGGAAAAATGTCTGCATGAACCCCCACTACAATCATACAGAGGATAATTGAAAGTGAATTAAATTTTATTTCATATGTAGGTAACATTATATTTTCTTCAGATTAGCCTTCTTGATGACATTGATATCCTTACAGAAAAACCTGCTTATAGCAGGAAGTAACCCTGGGATAAATATGGCTGCAGGAGTGAAAACAAATTGGCTTTCTGTAGGGAGATGTTTTTCTATAAATAGTGGTTAGACCAAGGTGCAAAGAGTGTAGGGATGAGATAGCTCTAGATCATAGAGGATGCCTATCAGCATCTTCTTTTTTTTGGTGTTTGAAATGAATTTGGATGGGGTCTATAGGTAACTCCGAGGCAGAATTTATGCCACCTCTGTTATCTGCTTTCCTCAGGGTAAAACAGTCAGGACACAGAAGAAATGCTGATCAAGAAAAGGTTCTATTTACCTCACCCCTTGTTGACTTCAGTAAATTTATCTCTCTGTGCAAGTGAAACAGAAATAAGAGGGTTTGAGTGCTGTGCTATAGTTTTTCTTTTGTGATTTATAAATTTTTAAGTCTGAATGTTTAGCCAACTGTGTGTTTATTCTAGACAATTAGTTAAAGCTGCATGCCATCAGTTCTCCCTGAGATTTGCAATCTCAGTTTGACCCAATCATCTGAGTCAAAGCACTGTTATTTGGGCATTCTTATTTTTCTCACTCCATCAGTCATTTCCATCACCACTTTTTGTTGAGAAATAGTGATGATGTCAATGTAACATATCTCTTTCCACAGCCTTGACATCTTGTTTTGATCCTACTTTGGCAAGTTAGTATAGTGAAATCCCTGAATTTACAAATATATCTGATGCTCGCTATTCATGTTTCAAGCCAATTGATTCTGAATAAAGTTGTCTTGAAGTTAGATTAGGCAACAAGGAATTCCTGATTCTGCTATTGATCTGCTATGTAGTGTGAGACTTGTGGTATCAGTCACCTGTGCTTTGCTTTCCTCATCCATGAGAACAAGTCATAGAAGTGTGCTGAGGGTCACAGATTAAATAAAGTTTATGAGCATTAAGACAGATTCTTCTTCTTTCATTATGTAATATCTCATCTTGCACTGTAAAATAGATTCATTACTGCTTCAGTAATACATCGTGTAACATGATGGACTCAAAAAAACCCTGATGACCAGAACATCAACTTTGACCAATGTGCATTTGCTGTACCTTGCACATTAACTTTATTTCTGAGTAGCTGAAACAGACAATGGATTTGTTCTTTGAGCCAGCTGTAATTCAACAGATCATTAATGACAAATGGCAGAATGCCCCAGCCATCCTTCCAGGCACTACTCCAGATGGAAGTCATTGGATAAAGAGCAGGAAGGTTTGACAGAATGTGAAAAAAGAATAAATTCGCTACACATCATTCATTTTGCCTGACTGCAATAAAATAATTATAATAGAATGTTGTCACAGGATAACAGTCTCCTGCTGCTTTAGAAATGCTTTGGAAAACAGATGTTTACTTTCTCTGTGGGAGACATTGATCCCATGACAACAATCTTTTCTACTCAGGGAAAATTAACTACTTATAGGTTCAGCAGTGCTATAAAAAGTTCACTATAAAAAGCCATATAATATAATAGGTCAAATAATATGAACTATATATGTGATGTATGTGATACATGCAACTAATAACTAAGTTGGATTAATTCAAATACTTTCTTTCAGCATCTTTGTGACCAACATTTTCTCAACAAAGGTAGATAGGACAACACAATGCACTATGATGAAATTGTTTTTGTTATTTTAATCTTCCAAGGCTGTGCGAGCTTCAGAAAAACAGCATTTGTGAAAAAAATAACATCAAAACTCCAGCATATAATGTCTGATGAGAAACGTTTGAACAATTATCAATAAACCAACACATTGTAATTAATGGAAATTAAAGACCATGCATTTTGTGTCAGAACTGGACTCAGTATTGTGAGTTTTGCTTACTAGCACTAAGATAAAAATTTGAAGGAATGTAAAAAATAATAAAATATTTGTGATTTTCAAAATATTTTTCTTAGAATCACAGAGTCACAGAATCATTTAGGTTGGAAAAGACCTTCAAGATCATCAAGTTCAACCTTTGACGGATCACCACCTTGTCAACTGAACCATAGCATTAAGTGCCATGTCCACTAGCTTCTTGAACACCTTCAGGGAAGTCTGTTCCAATGCTTAACAATGCTTTCTATGATAAAATTCTCCCTAATGTCCAGCTAAACCTCCCCTGGTGCAGACTGAGACCATATCCTCTTATCCTGTCACTAGGTGCCTGGGAGAAGAGATCGATCCCCACCTGGCTACAACCTCCTTTCAGGTAGGGAATGATAAGGTTCCCTCTGAGCCTCTTTTTCTCCAAGTTAAACAAATCCAGCTCCCTCAGCCACTCCTCATAAGACTTGTGCTTCAGACCCTTCACCATTTCCATTGCCCATCTCTGGACATGCTCTTGTCTTTCTTGTAGTGAGGGACTCAGAACCGCACACGGCATTTGAGGTGTGACCTCACCAGTGCTGAGTACAGGGAGACGATCACTGCCCTGGTCCTGCTGGCCACACTATTGCTGATACAGGCCAGGATGCCATTGGCCTTCTTGGCCACCTGGGCACACTGACGGCTCATGTTCAGCTGGTTGTCTAATGAGAAGGGAAACTTTACATTAAAAATTGTAAAAGAATTAAAAATATTCATATTTTTCTCTGACCTGTCTGCAATACATGTGGGACACATACATTGCATTCTGTTATAGTATGATAGAAATGTTACATAGGCTCTTTTTTGGTAAACCTTATACTTTATACAGACACTTCTGCTATTTATCCAATAATGTGTAAACTGCAAATTTGGGTTGATGAGACGTATAAAAGAACAACACTTGTTCTCTTATGTGCTGTAAATGTCTATGTCAATGGCTGTCAAAGGCATTTGATTGTCAGATGAAACAACTTCTGTGGTATTTAGCTTTTGCCAAGGCTGTGTCTGGATCAGGAGGAATAAAATGAGAATAATTAACTAGGGATTGAATGACTTACTGGCTCACCAGACTCACCTCCAGGACCTGCATCATCTTGGATCTTTTGCTGTCCATTTCTATTTAGCTTGAGACATCTTAGGATGGTGTTTGGTAGTTTTCCAACTGGCACCTCTATCTAATTCCATGTACTTCACATCATGAATCCCAAAGAGAGTTGCAACATGCAGACTACCAACATCTTTGTAACTGGACCAGGCAGATTTGAGGCTTACTTCCACAAGTTTTAAAGTTTGTAGCTGATCAGAATAGTCAATGAATAGCAACACTGAGTCTGGCTTTACTCAAAGTACTACTTTAGCTGAAGCAAAGATTTTTTGAAGAACCTAATGGCATTTTTACTAAGTCATGAATTTCACTATCTAGATGTTGAAGGAAAATGTCTTTTACATTTTTGAAAAGAGTTCACTTGGTATACAAACACATTTAGTTATAATAATCCTGACCTCAGGGGTAGTCACTTTAGCTAAGAATTTCCCTTCCCATTTCAGGGTTACCACAGGCACAAAAGGAATATGGCCATGAGGGGAATGAGGAAAGCAACTTTTAATGCTGCATGGGTAACTCAAGAGCACGGTCAAATGCTAGCAATAAGTTGCATTGGGAAGTGCTACTCTAAACTTCAAGAAAAAGAGAAAACTGAAGTCTAAAAAAGTGTCAGTTTTGTCATGTTGAAATCCTTTTTCTCTAGTGCTGAATAAAATGCAAATTTGCCTGCAAGCAAGTTGCTTACCCTACAGCTGAAATGCAGCACATGGAACCAGTTGACTCTTTGGTATTTTAGCACTTTAGACTTATAAATATGTATTTACATTTTCCATGCTAAACTATGTGACTCTTACCCAGTTGTCACTGTCACTGCATCAGCCAAGAAACCAGTGGAAGTTTGCTTCACTGAGGACTGTACAGAACGGTCTATGAGAAGGAAGTAAATTTAATGGAAATGGAAGTACATGTGAAGAAAGTATCCTGTGCTAGGGATGATGTTTAGCACCAAAGGGCACCTTCCAGACCCCTTAATTCCTGAGTCCCCTCAATGGCAGAAGCTTGGCCTGAGGGCCAGCAGGGACTTGTGCATCAGGTCTCAAAGAACCCGTGAAAACGAGTATTTCTTTAGAGGGAAGAAGGAAGAGATAGAGTAACTGTTTCATCTCCCTACACTCAGACACTGATGAATAATGTTAATCACTAGAGGAGGAAACACAGAGGAGGACAACAGATCTGAAGGTTCATGCATGAATTAACTTAACATGTCTGATTCATGTCTAGGGCTGCTGAGGGTACCACCAGGATTACAAAAAGAAAGTCTGTGCTTCCTAAGTGTACTGTTTCACAAGGCAACAGAAGGTAGTGTGGACCATTCTGGATTTACTATATATCCTTCCAAGCCACGGGAAGCACCAGAAATTAAAAAATTATAACAAGAGAAAAGATTCATTGCTTCTCTTACTCTATATATATTTCTACAGAAAAAAAAAAAAGAGTAGACACTAGGTGAGTCATAAGAAACAGGGATGACAACACTGAATGCAACATCCTGGCAAGGGTTGTTGTGCCCTAGTTAAAACCAGCATGCTCAGCCACAGACTTGTGCCCCTTCTGAGAGCAGACACTGGCTTAGACTGCGTAGGGCCATGCTCAAAAGCTCTTTCATTCCTGTAGAAATCTTCCTAGTCTCTTTAGTGACTTCTTGTTTAGACTGCACTCAGACATTTAAAAGGATAAGGTTGTAAAACATGTCGTAATATAGGGAAAAGGCAGAGTAAAAGCTATCTTAAAATCATTGCTTTTTAAAATAAGTTTTATTTGAACAAAGGCAAAGCAATGACAAGTTGTCTTCCTTGATGGTAGGACGAGCCACTACAGCTGAAATCACATTTCCTTGAAGCATTTTTGCTGAGAACTACATGGGGTTATCACTATTGCCATGAAACTCTCAAAGTGTCTTTAAACTGACAGCATGGGTAGGGAAAGCTGGGAAGGAGACACCTTGGTTGTCATCCAGGATCCAAACTCCTCTGCTTTGAGTCCTCTAAACCAGTCCTTTCTCCTCTTGCCAAGGCTGTAGCAGAGGAATGAATTTAGTTTCTTCTTTTCTGTTTTGGACAGACCTGCAGTGTTAGCAGGAGCAGTGCTTGCACAAGGACGAGAACAACTTTTGGCTCTGAAAGCTGGTGGCCGGCATCCTGCCTTCCCAGTTTTCAAAACGATTTATTTTCTAAGCTTCAGCTCCACGAATGCCATTCCAAAAGTTCGCTGGCGGTGAGAGGCAGGCAGGGAGTGCGGACCGGCTTCCCCGGCCGCCGGAGCTGCCAGGGAGCTGTCCAGCACCGCGGCGGGACGGGTGGCGGCGGGGCCGGGGCGGCCGCACCGGGAGGACGCCGGGATCGACCCCAGCCCTTTACACGGGCACCGCCACGCCCCGCGGGGCCCCGCGGAGCCACCCACGCGCTTTCCCCCTTCCCCTTAGCCCAGCTCCACAGTGCAGGGTGGAGAGCGGAGCGCCCTTCCCGCCCTACTAGCAGCCGGCGGCGGGGGGAGCGTGGGCTGCCGCCAGCCCGGCCCTCGGCCCGCCCCTCGGGAGCTGCCGGGGCGGTGCGGGCGGTGCCGGCATCCCGCCGGAGCGGGGCAGCGCGGCCGGCGGCGGCCGCGGCAAGCGGGGCCGGGCGCGACAGGAGGCGAGCGGCGCGGGGGAGGCGGCAGGAGGAGGAGGAGGGGGAAAGGGCTCCAAACAACACGTGATCCCCGCGGAGCAGCGAGGGAGCCGGGGGAGGGGAGAGCGGGGCGGGCGGCCGAGGCAGAGGAGGGCAGCAGCCGCCGCCGCTGCCACCGCCGCCGCTTTAAAGCCTCCCGGCGCGGTGCGGCACCCGCGCTCCCGGCCCGGCGCGGCGAACCGCGGAGCGGGGTCTGTGCCGGCCCCGGCGCGGCGGCTCCGCCGCTGCCTTTCGCCCGCCCAGGGGCACCCGCGGCCATGCGAGGCGGCCGTCCCCGCAGCCGCCCAGCTCGGCGCTGCCCGCCGCGGCTGCCCGCCGCCCCGCGCTGAGCGCCGCCGCCGCCCCGCGGCACCATGTCCCGCCGCAAGATCTCGTCGGAGTCCTTCAGCTCGCTGGGCTCGGACTGCCCGGAGACGAGCCCCGAGGAGGAGGGCGAGTGTCCCCTGTCCCGCCTCTGCTGGAATGGCAGCCGCAGCCCCCCCGGCCCCGCCGACACCCCCTTCGCCGCCGCCGCCGCGGCAGCTGCCGGGGCGCGCCGCGCTCCGCGCCGCCGGCGGGTCAACCTGGACTCGCTGGGCGAGAGCATCCGCCGCCTGACGGCCCCCGCGGTGAGTGCCCCGCGCCTGGCCCCGGCCCGCCCGCTCCCCGCACAGACCCACGGCCGCCCCGCGGGGTCGGCTCCCTGTCGGGAAGGAGGCGACGATGCCCGCGCCCCTCTCCCGGGCGGTCCCACCGGGCCGCTGGAG
Organism: Manacus candei; assembly: GCF_025592945.1. Taxonomy (NCBI): domain Eukaryota; kingdom Metazoa; phylum Chordata; class Aves; order Passeriformes; family Pipridae; genus Manacus; species Manacus candei. The sequence continues at coordinate 38,727,655 of NW_026138062.1, forward strand.
CTCGCTGCCTCTCCGTGCCCGCTTCGGCTGCCGGCTGCCAGCCCCGCAAAACCTGCGGGAGTACAGCTCCCGGCAGCCCGGTGCTGGAAGTCGGGTTGGGAGTCACGCTTAGGCGCAGCTACCGCCTTGGCTGGGTTTATAATTTCTGCCGAGTCCCTTTCTGAATGAAAACAATATGGTAAAGTGCTTATCACAGGTCCTAGCAACATTTTTTTTTTGTAATATATAAAAAATTACATCTCTGTGATGCATGGCGTGCACATTCTTCCTTCAGCAGCGAGGGGATGCGAACTTACTTCATTTGTAGGGCTTCTCCGTACTGAATAGGGTAAAGCAAAGTTCTGGCTATGTGTTCAGAAATATTTCAGCAACAGATTTCCCTGTGCCTCCTGGATGCGCAGACATTCCTGACAGATCAGTTTCTTTAAAGTGGACTTCGAAATCCGTGACTTAACGATTATCTGGATAGCTACACCTGTAGCTGAGAGTCTGTGAACCATTGTCTGTGTGCTAAAATAAGGAGTGAATTCAGGTTGATCCGGTAACATATGGTATATCAGTTTGTAAGACTGAAATCCATGTCTCAGGAGTTCTGGTAGATTAGTGTAAAATAGAAGGTTCTTCTACAGCCTTTCTGTTGCAATTGTGCTACACTCCTGTACGTACCTCTGTGATCATCACTAAAATTTCCGCATAAAGTTTCAGCTGCAACTGAATGCTTGTTTGGTCTCCGGAACAGTTTAACGTATTAAGGCATAAAACCTTAATTGAAACAAGTAGTCTTAATCTGCAGGACAACTGTATCTGATATTGTGGCATTGGATCATTGTTTTGCATTATTGTTAGCCAGCTTTGGAAATTACTTACTAGTCTCACCACCGTCAACTATCAGTTTGTGTTAATTTTAATATACCCTTTTGTGTTTGGTGTTTATTTAAGTGGCTGGATAGGAGTAGACAACCTGTTTAATGGGAGAAGGCAGTGTATTACATACCTAATAATTGTCCAGTTTAAGTTAAGACTTTTCTTTCCCATTAATTTTTTTTCCCTCTCCACTGAGAATCTGGTCTTGTAATGCTGGTATTAATAGATGATATCTAAGGTGACCTGTCTTGTTTTAGTACAAAAAAAAAGCTATTTAATTTGATAATGATACAATGGTATAATTAGAGCATGTGTTACCCAAAATATTTGAAATATTCTGAAGTAGCTCAGTGCAGTATTTTTAGATAACCTTAGTATTTGTATTTCTCCAGCTTGCTATAAAAGACAATTTCAGTTTTACAGCTGTGGTGAATTGTCAAATATGTTTTCAAAATAAACACATTCTTTGAATTAAGAGATGAGGAAAACTTTGATAGATCTAATAGTCTTCTTTCCTTCCTGCTCCCAGAGAAATTTTGTTTAAGAATACAAAAATTTCATCCAACCTAGTTTTGATGTCCCAAACAACAGCTTCCATGGTTTCTTTGGGATGTAATTATAGTAACCCTTATTGCCAAAAGACAATGTTATTTTTAAATTTTAATGTGATACACATTGCTTAAAATTTCCCTTTTTTTCTTGGCATTGTAACTACTACTTCACTCCCATCTTACACATTTTGGCACAGATTAATGTCATTAAGTCTAAAAGGTCATGTCATAGTCCTGGTATAAGTAAAGAACCAGGTCTCCTGCCTTTTCATTTTTCACTCAGAGAAACTGCTGTTCAGATGAGTTGTTATTTTGGTGCATTCTTACCAAGTTCTGGGGTATTGAATATGTGCCTTCATGCAACAAGTCTAGTTGCCATATGTCTGACACTTTGGATCTGATTATTTTTGCACATCTGCTGGTATAAATCAGGAATAACTTTAATTAGAAATAAAAAACATACTTTTCCTATGAAATTGGTGTCAAATGGGACTAATTTCTGTTGTTTGTAAAATTAGAAGGCAAGTTTGAAAGGTGCATTGACAAATGTTCTTTCTAAACAAAAAGCTTTAATACTTTTTATAGATGTAGGTTGACCTTCATTCCATAATATTATAAATATGGATCTCTTTTAAGTATATAAAATACTTATGCACATACAAAAGTATATACTATATATCTAGCCTGCAAGGTTTAATGTTTTCTTTTTAAACATGAATGCAGAAGTAATTTGTCCCCATCCCAACAGTTGAAGGATGCTACAGGTTCCTGATGTTTATACTTAGCCTTAGTTTTGTGCTTGCCTTCAGCAATGTCAAGGATCAAAATCCTCAGTAAAATATTTTTTTTGTGCTTTCACTGAGGAAAAATTCTGTATGTGTGTTTAATACTACTGTACCATGGAGAGAGGGCTCAATGTTGTTTCAATGTGGCAGTAGCGGGGGGCTACGGAGAGCTGCTCTGGGCACGTGGAGAGCTTTGAACAGAGCAGGAAAAAGCATCCAAGGGGCAAAAGAGCAGTGGGTACTCAAGAGGAGTGTCTGTGGGGCAGAACAGCAAGAAGGCTGTGCAGGCAGGCTGCATCTTATGAGTGGTAGCACAAAACTGTGTATGAGAATATTAGTATCTTTTGTGCAATGCACTCATGAGTTAGTACAGCTGGACTGTACTAAGAGATTCTGTAGAATAAAGTGCAGCAATCAGGTATTTGTAAATACAGTCAAATACAATGAAAATAGGTTATTGCATTTTTTATCACTTGTAATCTTGGTCTCAATTTTAGCTAAGTGTGACTTTGCACAAATACCACTTTTAGTGGAACCGTGGGAAAAAATTGTAAAGTGAACCTTACTCTGTTGCAGCAAGGGGTGAATGCAACCCCTTCTACTTGCTGCCATAGAACAACTTCTAGCACTTTCTAGCGCACATGATTTTGCAACTTTTCTCTTAAATTGATTTTTGGAGATTTTTTCTCCTGCAGTTGTTATACTAGAGGATGTAGGGACCTGATCCACAATCAGCACAGGTTCATTTTGTGTTCCTATGGGTTTGTAAATGTTTCCGAACATGCTTGGATGGGTGAAGGATTGATACTGTTCATCTGGGACTTGCTTACCGCAAACCCTCTGTTTTATGACAGCCAGAACTAGGAGGCTGATAGGGCTCACCTTCTACCAAAACAGCTGAGTATTTTGAGGAAAAGTGTGTAGTGATGAGACCTGCACACGTACCCTTCCATTGGCTATGCTGGGGAAGGTCTGGGAAACAGGGTGCACTGGGCAGGGAGGCAGAGCAGCGGCAACTCAAGGAGAGGCAGCTTTTTGTCACAGCTGCACTCAACAGACTGTGCATGTCCTGAACATCACATCAAGTTTCTGCCCTGCTGCCCCACCAAGCACCAAGTTAGCTGAGTAATCAGGTGCACTGACAACAGGAGGGTCAAGGCTCTGCCAGCAGCTGGGCACAGCCAGATGCCCCAGCCCGTAGGGTGGGGGGAACCGTATCGAGCCAGGGCAATGCTTAGCACCAGAGTGTGAAGGTGATTTGTGGGACCAAACTTGGCTGCTCAGTGCAATAAACCTCAGGTGTTGCACACAGCTCTTGTGACTCCTTCAGCTCAAGAGATCATGGCCAACAGTGCTCCATGCATATTGCCCCACGTTTGGCTCTGTCCTCTCACAGCCTTTCATCCCTGTGATGTTCCCACAAAGCTGAGCTCATAATTGTGAAGAAAGCTCCTATCCATTCTAAGGTGTTCCTAAACCATATTTCTGACGAAGCACAGGTGTCCTCTGTCCTCCTTCATCTGAACCACTGTCAAAGGGTCTTTGGTTACACACTCTGATCAGGAAAATCTGGAGCTAGATCCAGCTGCTGTCAAAACACAGTTGCCCTTGTCACTGGACTGGGTTCAGTTTATTGGAGATAAATAATAAAATGTTGGGAACCTAATAGGGACTTTGATTTACAACCCTGTTTTTAAGAAATAACTCAGTAATTATATGTATATCACAAGCAAATGTAATGATACATTTTACTTTTGATTCCAGCTTTGTTACTGTGTTCCATTTTAAAGGATGAATTTTACACCCACAATGACACAAATTTTGATTAATTATAACTGGAAAAGATGATACTATATGCTATTCATTATCAAAATAATTTTTTTCTGCCCTTAAGAACTCTGCTATATGGGAATGGTATCCTGGCACCAGTTGACATAGCTTGATTCTTTAGAAATGCCATTTAGTATCTTACTGAATTCCAGTTCCTTGCAGCAATTTTAACATTTGCTCCAGTTCTATCTTGACTTGTATCCAATACCAGGCTGAAAATAGAACCAAAATCAGAAAAACATAATTTGTCACTGATTTAAAAAGTCAAACACTCTACTCTCATCTAAGAGGCATGGACTATCCTAGAGGAGCTGGGAGTGACTGGGCATTCATTTAGAGGAGACTGTGTACCCCCAAGTGCTGTACTGATCTTTCTGGAATGAGAATTACAGCATGACACAGCTTTAAACTGACTAACATCTGCATTTGATTTTATTTTCTGAATGGTCTGTGTAACGCATCTCTTGAACTGTGAATATTATTAAGTGAAAATCACCTCTGTTATACTTTTCTGTTCATCTAGAATTATTTCTGCTATTCTTTAAAGGCCCAGTTGAAGACACATTAAAGTAAGAACATTTTTTTCCTATTTAATTTAGGAAGCTGCTACTGGATGCCGCCAAATAGTTGGAATTCAAGAATTGTCTTTTTGAATACGGCCTTCCTCCCGACAGTAGGAGAAAAGTGAACCTAAAGGCAGTCATCTGCGTTACTGTGTAGGCTATTACTTATGTCACAGAACTGCTGTAACTTCAAATTCCTTAATGGCGAGTGAATCCTCCAGTGAGTGGAGGTGGGGTTTTGGCAGAGAAGTTATAATATAGCAGCTTATATCTAACCTGGCTCCATCATAAACCTCTACCACTCAGTCTCAAGGAATGCTGCTTCTTTTAGAAGCTATAACAAGTTGCTGCCACTAGAAGGAGAGGTAGCAAATTGATTGTACATAAGATTTTTGAAAAAAATTTGCACAAGTATTCTGAGCTCCTTATGACTCACATTAACCCACCAGGTATAGCTAAGCTCTGCTGTTGTAGAAATGACTTCCACCTGTCTTTATGAATGAAATAAGGTAACGTCAAATGATATTCCATATCAGTGGTGTGATGAGCTTATTCACCTGATAGCCCAGGCTGGATGAGCTTTACGAGTAACATCCTTCTCAAGAATGTGGGTGTGAAGCATGAAAGTGGTTAAGAAAGGCACATCCAATGAGAAACTTTCAATTCCAGCAGGCAAACAGGATGATTTTCTTTTTTTAAATCAGATTTTTTAATAAAATCAGACTTTTGCTAAGTATCATTCAATTAATTTATAAACAAAGTCACACGAGCAGTCAATAGCCAGTCAATCTGTTATTTCATAGCATGGAATAGAATTGCCGTGTCTTAAATGGGATCATTCTGGAAAACTTTAATCAATATAAGCATCATAGTTGGTGTCATGGTTTGAGATAGCCCCAAAATCCAATCTCACATTAGGTTGAGATGGGGAAGGGGGCTAGGACTAGGGAATTGGATTTTGGGGCTATCTCAAACCATGACAGTTGGTTTTGTTTGTTTGTCTTGTTCATTATTCTAACATCTCATGCAAGGAAAATTCAGCCTTGGCAAATAAAATATTAAAAAAATTTAGCTGCACCAGAAGACCTGCAGCATTGAAGTATTGCAGTATTGACCTAGAGGTCATTTCATTGAGGGTGAATTTGAATATTTGACATCTAGTGTTTAGACTGATTATAGCAATATTGGGTTTCTTAATGTTTGTGCCGTTCCAGGCTGAAATCTTAACTTCACTACAGTGCTTGGGAAAAAAATGTGTGTCAGTAACATTCATACATTGCAGGCATCTTTGCCGCCTGGAAGCTGTGAGCATATCCCTGTGGAAGAACAGGCTTGCCCACAGACAAAACTGACCCGCTGGCTGACAAAACAGAGTGTGGCAGCACCGGTGTTAATCCCACAAAATTGATCTAAATTGTTTTGAACTTCTCTGCCTGTAGCCTGGCCAAAGCGTCCAGGTGCAGATAGAGAAAGACATAAAGTAGATGAGAATGTCACGATCATTAATATAGGCTCCTCAAAAAGCAGTGTGCCCTCATGGCTACATCAAAATGAGGGTGAATGTCCTTCATTTGAAATTGTGTGAGCAGAGCCAGTTGTTGGGTGTACTCTGGTAAAATGTGTAATGTTAACACAGAGGAAAGCCCTCTTTTTCCTTCTACCTCTTGTGCTATTGTTAAAGGCTGCTATAAAGTGCTTTGAGTAAAAGAAATTGTTCCATCTCATATCCAGATTCTTTCTAGATGTGTCTGTTTGCTAATTCTCAGACTGAGTTTTAAAATTAAGCCAAAAATTCTGTGAATTGTCCATAGGTTTCAAAGGGATAAATACCTTTGCAGATCTGCATATGAAATTAGGTCCAGTTATACTGAGAAAATTGGTTCTTTCTCTGTCTCAGTCGAAGATATTCCTTGAGAAGGACTGCCATGTAAAGCCTTTCATTTCCTATCAATATGCTGGAGTAGCACTAATTATTATACAGTGTACACTATTATGTGGTAGATGTTAGCTTCATGAAAAGATGATCGTATAATATTAGCAGTAGATCATCTGTTATATTCTTACCTACTAAACACATTCTCTCTGCAGCACATAACAGATCTTCTATCCATTTCAGACATGGCAGAAATTCAAAGATGAAAAAAGTGATCCCAGACGGTGTTATAAGGGATAGCATCCTGAGATATTTATTCTTCACTGTCAAGGAGTTAGACTAGATGATCTAATAGGCAATTTCCATCCATAATGTCTGTGATTCTTCTAGTTGAAAGGCAGCTGGGGATGCAGAAGTTATAATTTCTATTTATTATTTAGCTCTGCTTTATTTCTTCACAGTGTTTGCATTGTTGTTGCTATGAAATAGTATTGGGTAAAATTATTAGTCTCAATGTTATTTATTAAATTAAGGGCATTTTCTCAAATGTGCACAAGTATTTCTCTGTGAAGAGTATCCCTGTTTGCATGAACTGAGGAGCAGAATGGTCTCAGGTTAAGCTGCCAGTGGTACTGAGCTCAGGCACTTCATCCTCACCTGGTCCCATCTGGATCATCTTGAGCTGTTGCAGGGCAGCTTGTTTTGTCTCCAGCTGTCAGTCATCCTGCCCTGTATACCCAAAGAGTCCCCTCCAGGGGATTCTGCATCATCCTCTCTTGATACCAAATCTGGTGCTAGTCATGGGGATCTACAAGGAGTTGGTGCTTTTATCTAAACTACAAACATGTGGAATTGGGAAGCTGGTGTTCATGAAGAAAAAATACATTTTTATCTCATATTCTTGCAGAGAAAAAATGAGTGCGCCCTAAGTATTCAGAAGCCAGAGAGTAAAACTATATTTTTTCCTGATTATATTATCAGAAAGACCGAAATTAACCCCCCAAAGATTATTTTTTTTTTATATTTTCAGATGATTGCTTATTTTGAGATTCTGCTTTCCATTTCTGATTTCTGTCTGTTCCCTTTGGTTCCATTCTCCAGCTATTGGGAATGGGAAAGGGAGGGATCCTGGCTGTGCAGGACCTGCTAGGAGGCCTTCCTCCTTTCTGCATCATCAGAAAATTGTTGGATGCCAAAGGACCCTTCCTTTTCTTTTTGCATTCTGCTTTTCCCTAGCTGCATCAATTTCAATGCTTATCTCTCCACTCCTGACACTTAGGAATGTTGATAAGTGTTTGTCTTCAGCTGGAGCCTTGATTCTTTGTTTAAAACCACTTTAATTCAATATTTTGGCGACCAGGACAGGGAGAGAAAGTTTTTCACTGCTTACATGATCATGGGATAAATATTTTTAAAAACCATTCTAAAAATGACTGTTTTGCCATTTATCTTCTTTTGGATGGGCCAGATGCACACCTGCTCATGTGTGCTTTGAGATCTGTAATCGCCTATGCACAAAGACTTGACTAAAATTGGTTTTGAAATATGAAAACACAAAAAGTTTTTCATTAATGAATGATCACCAGCAGTGGAACTGGCAATTGAAGTCTTACGTATCTGCTGAGTTTGTGACTGAACTCTTCAAATTTGAAGCATTTATAACTTTCAGCTTCAAAGTGCTGATTTGGCTTGGATCCATGGTATCCTGCCTCTCCTGTATGCAGAGGTGCAGATTCCTCTAAGAAGGCCTTTGCAACTCCCCAGGGCACAGTAGGCTGGAGGAGCCTCCTGACCAGACAGACTTACTTGAAGAAATTCTGATAGAAACAAAGTGATTTCTAACTGACCCTGTTATGCTCTTTGGTGCTTCAACTTCCATGTTTCAAATTTTAAGCACTCAAGTTTTTAACAGCATGATTGCTGAAGCTTTTTTGATGCTCAGCTAGGAATCATTTAGCTTTTACAAGGAAAAATCTTTGAAAATTTGTTAGGGTTAAGGAGGAATTGTCTGTTTACTGGGCTGCTCTCTTGGCTCTGGACCTCCCCGTTCCATAGAGTCTCTTTCTTCCCTGATCTTGTCTAGATATTCTTAGGATGCAGAAGGAATGGGATGGAGAATTCGAAACTGCATTTATGTAAATTTAGACTGAGTCATCTGGGATACTGTGTGGAGTTCTGTCACCTCAGGGTGGGGTTTGTCTGTCCTCACTTAAACATTAAAAGATGTCGAAGTCTAAAGCAATCACTCAATGTCTTTTCTAGACAAAAGAAAGAAATGGGTATTTATAAAGACTGAGTCCTCAGGCGTGTATTAGATGCCAGCTGTAGGATGAAATGAATCACTTTGGGTGCCTACAGTTGGGCAGATGAACGCTACCATTTATTTCCGAAGGTGTTGCAATCAAGTGAAAGACATTTCACAGGCAACAGAAAATGGCTAGGGAATAGGCTAAAGTCTCTGTCCTCTAAGAAGATTGGAAAGCTTATGTTTGATTGCCTTAGGAAAGACATTTATAACAAGGGATGCAATTAAAGTGGAAGATCTTTTCCTTTGTCTGCAAAACTGAGGCAATGAATCTGCAAGAAGGGAAAATTGAACTAAGAAAAAGAAAAAAAAATGTACACAATGTTTAAACTAAAATCCATTTTCAGAGGAAATTGTCTGAGTTAAAAAAAATAAAAATTTAGGAATATTCCAAGTTCATTTAGACAAATATCTTCATAAATATTTTCTCCAGTTAGTCACAGAAGTGGTTTTGAGGAGTTATTACTCCTCTGTCTTCAGGACTTGAACTGGTTTTGCACTACTGGAAAGCAAGGTGAGATCTAGAAAGAAAGGCAGGTTTTTTAGGAGTGCATCTTGTAAACTGTGGCAGCTGGTGGAGTGACAGTGGCTGTCATGGCAGGGCTGCCACCGTCAGGATTGCTGTCAACAGGAGGTGTATGGTTAAAAGCTGTCTTTTACTTCCCTGAGTGGCAGAACTACACTTCTTGGAGAGCTGATGTGTGTCATGCTTCCAGGAGAAGGTTTAGCTATTTTACCTCCATCCAGTGGAAATATTTTCCTGCTCATTCTCTCTCTTGTGGGCAATGCATTGTCAGTAATGGAAGAAGTAATACACCAAACTGCCCTTGTAAGCAGCTGTAAGTAGGTGTCGTATCTCTTCTCGCTGTTTTGTTTAGTCATGGCCCTGGTTACAGAATTACATCTACAGCAAAATGACATTCATCAGTGATGAAATATGGCAAACTGAGAAGGTGAGAATAGTGGCTTTTTAACCGTGCACAGCAACATGCCATAGTAATTCATGTCAGAGACAAAAAAATTTGTGACTCCTCAGATCAGTTTTCATACTGGCTCTGAGCACATTACATAGAGCTCTGTTTATGACCCATGTTTTAATAGTAAACCCTATTTTTGTCTGTACTTAATTTCCAGGATTTGATAGGAGTTGCCAGTGAAAAGGAGTGTGAGTTCATGGGGTTGTATGAAATTTTCAGACAACCGCTAGGGAGTTGATTTAGCTTTCAGAGGAGAAAGTTAACATGGGCTATGTTTTTTTTTTCCATTCAACACTGCAGAAGAAGGGGGATTTACTGATGAAATAAGCTCGGGACTAGGAAATTGCTTGTACAGTTAAATCCTGAGGTACTCAAAACCATTTCTTCCTGGGTAAGGGGTGCAGCATCTGTGTGTCAGAAATGAGAAAGGCAAAACCAGTCCATTGCTCAGGTGCTGTAAGCTGCAAAACTTCCTGAGAAAACAAAAAGCTGTTTTCCTTCCTTTCTGCTGTCATACCAAGCATTGCTGCCTTCCATATTGCTGCAAAAGCACTTTGGGAGAACCAGAAGGGAGCTTTAATTTAGCAGTCGAACATTTTTATTATTCCTTATTTCATGTCAGAGGAGTCGCTGATGGAGTACTAATGTTTTGTGTGTAGGGAGTGGGGCTGAGGGAGATGCTGTATGGAGATGGGAGAAGGCAGCTCACTGGTCTTCTTTGCTTAAAGCTATTTTGCTTTGCTTTGTTGCTGGTGTGGGAAAATACATGTTTTCTGTGTGTGAAGAGTGGATTTTTCTGCCTGCTGAGCACAAGAAAGCTTCTGAATCGCTGTGAGAACATGCCATGAAATACATGTGTAGCCCATTAGGCCTAAAGACTTCAACACCTGCTGTACCCCTGAGAAGGGGATAATTTTTTGATGTGTGATAGTTTCATTCCTGTGGTGCTTCCATTGTGTTTTACAAGAGAACATGTAACTTTTAAAGCCTTTTGGCACAGGTAACTGAGCTCCCACAGAGAAGTAAAGTAATTATCTGCTACAGAGTTAACAAGAAAAACCTCTTTCAAGGTTTGCATCTATTTTGAGCTTGTTTTTGTTCACAGAATCATAGAATAGCTTGAGTTGGAAGGGTGCTTTAAAGGTAGTCTAGTCCAGCCTCCCTGGAATGAGCAGGGACATCTTCAGATAGATCAGGTTGCTCAGAGCCCCATCCAACTTGACATTGAATGTTTCCAGGGATGGGTCATCTACTACCTCTCTGGGCAACCTGTTGCAGTGTTTTGCCAGCCTCATTATAAAAATCTTCTTTCTTATATCTAGTTAAAATCTACCTTCTTCTAGTTTCCAACCATTACCCCTTGTCCTATCACAACAGACACTGCCAAAATTTTGTCGCCATATTTCTTATAAGCCCTCTTATGCACTTGTTAAGTGCATGCATTTCCATACACTTGAATTCAGAAAGATAGACAATTTCTTATAGTTTGGTATTAGAAAAGAAGTTTTTGCAGTTGTACAAACCTAACATAGCCTGGCGTACACATTTTTCTTCATGCCGTTGTCAGAAAGATACCTCCTTCTGCAAACTCATGAGTAAGAGTAGGTAGAAAGCTCAGCTCTTGAACTGCTGAATCTGTAGGTCACTAAACAAAATTTGAGACTTTCAAAGATGATTTTAGTTTATAAATCTCTCAGATTTCATACAAAATAGTCATTTTGGAAGAATAATGTTTTGCCAAAAGTGACTTGGAAAATTCAAAAGAGAATGGCATAGATATCACATTTGCTTTATTTTCCCGAAGGTCTCTCATGAATTCATTCAAAATAATAATACCCTTAGCAACAGTAGTAATTCAGAAAATAAACATATATATGCACATAAGTATTTTGGTGAACATTGTAGCATTAATAATACAAATAAAAACATTAATTCACATATGTAGTTTGGTGAACATCTATTAAAATGAAATAGCATAGAAATGCTTGAAGGATGTCATGATTTTCTTTTGATGAACTTGACTTTCCTGATAATTTGAAAGATGACTGAAGAGTCATAGCTTGTCAGGAAAGTAAGCCATAATAAATTGCATCTTTTAATATTCTTTATTACAAAATGCCCCAGGGAGCATATAGAGTTTAAAAACTCAGTGTCTTTTCCTGGTGATACTTTCATCACAAAATAATAGCATTTTCTGGCAGACTATTTCAAATTATTTTCAATTAGTAAGATAATTGGTGGGTGATAGTTTTTGAGAACTGATAGTGAAGTGGTTCCTTTGTTATGTGCAGCTAGTCATAAGCAGTATTAATTATGTCACATTGTAAAATTCATTCCTGTTTAAATGAAGTAACACACAAGGAATGAATAATAATATTTCATATCCATTGTTGTGTTGGGTGTATGGCAGGTAGAAGATGAAGAGGAGAAAAACTGGAGAAAAATAGTGTGTTAAAAGATCTGTTAGTTGAATTGTGCTATACTTCCCTAATCTCACAATACTTTAAATTATTCTTTCCTAGCCTCAGACTATTCGGCAAACTCTTCAAAAGACACTGCAGTATTTTGAACATCAAGTTATTGGGTAAGTGTTAATGTGACGTAGTGAAGGTGCATGGTAACGTTTTGTTCTGTGCCTCCCAAGTCACAACCTTTTATGATAAGATTTTAATTTTATTTTTTCTCTCAAATTCTTAGAGGTGCTTTGAAGTAGCAACACATACTCTGGACATTAATGATAAACATCTATTCGGTCCTGCTTCTATACAATCCCGTCAGAAGGTGACTGCTTAATGAACTGTAATGTTTCTTAAACAAGGAGAATAGACAATCTTTTTCAATCATAGAATAATAGAATACCAGATTAGAAAGGGACCTTAAGGATCATCTAGTGCAACCTTTCTTGGTAAAAGCATGGTCTAGACAAGATAGCTCAACCCTCTGTCCAGCTGAATCTTAAAAGTGTCCATCACTGAGAGGTTTAAACCTTTTGTAATCACTTCTGAAAGACATTTGTTGACTTTGCATTTGTATAAGGAGATGTTATAACTTTATTACCTTTTTTTTTTCCTGTAGTTACAGGGATGCAGAGAAGAATTTTCACAATATATCAAACAGATGCTCCTATACAGACTGCTCTGGTAATGAAGAAACTGAGGATGTCTCAGGAATTCTCCAGTGTACGGCTAATGTACTTGGTACGTATTTTTTCAAGGGAATTTGTTTCCTTTCATTGAAAGAAAAGTTTACCACCTGTCGTAATGGCAACAATGAAACAAGAAATTTTTGGTCCGACAAAGGAAATTTAGGATGTGGGCAGCTACATACCAGTGCCCTGGTATTTTTCTCCTTTTCTACCTACATTTTGAGCCTTTAAGACAATTCAGACTGATTTTCAGTGGAGCCAGTGAACGTGTATTGTGCAATACCTTTAATAGTGATTAAAGAAGTTTCAAAGGCTTTCAGTGCAAATAGACTTACTTCTGGACAGGCCTTGGAATTATCTTCAGTGTTTTTATAGGGATTCTGCAGAACAACAGATACTTTTATCATCTGTGAGTCTGGTGGAGAGAGGGCCTGAGAAACACAGAGTAGCATGTACTTGAGACATAAAATGTTCTGGAATCTTAGAGAGATTTTCATCAGCAAGAAGTGCAACACTGAAATCTGGCCATGTATGATAATTTAAGATATAATTTAACTGCCATGTCAGGGAATATGGTGAGGTGATACTCTACTCACATTCTGGTCTGGGCCATTGTATCCTTCTGACCTAAAATCCTTTTGGAGATATATGCATTGCATATCTGTCTATTCTATCACAAACTGTTAAACAGACAGTACGCTCTGTGAAACAGCAAATTTTCTAGCTGAGAGATGACTGTGTTTCACTGACATTCAAACTTCTTTTTTTTTGAATCAGGTGCCTTATTCTGCAAAATTCTAGGTGCTGTCAGGGATGTTCTGCATGCCTGTAACTGCTGCTCGGAAGAGATGGTACTTGGTATTTTGCGTGTTTGGTCATAGAGGGAATTTAGAACAAATTAAATTGTAAATGTGTCCAGGGTTAATTACCTTTTCCTATTTTAAAATAATGGAATGCTAATTCTCCAAAACAAAGGCTAAGAGTGATAAGGCAGGACTCATGCAAAGCAGAGAGTTTTCATGTTATCAGGTGCATATTAATACTATAAGAAACAAAACTAGACATTCGGTACATATTTTATTATGACACGAAGTATGTGTTCTGAGAAACAGCTATGAATACTTTTTCATCTTTATAGTGCTTTAAAATCAATATATTAGTCCTAGTACCTTAGAATGGCTGAGTAACATGCAACCTGTTTCTACAGTGGTATCCTCACAGTGCATGTGCATTAGGGCAGATTGGATTTTTGGGATCAAAGTGTAGGGATAATGTTTGAGCATTACTGACTTGGAAATTATTAAATTTGACTTTGTTGAAAATTAGTTTGAAGACACTTATTCTTGGAAAAGCTCGCTTCTTGAAGAATGAATTTGACTTTTTAGCAAAAAAAATTCAATGTGAGCAAAACACTGAGATAATTTAAAAATAATACTTCTCCCTATCTAGGACAGGAACCTAAGGGAATGAGCAGTAAACCCAGCTTCTTTATTTTAATTGTAGCTCCTATCACAACAGGTAAATAATTAATGGAGGCTGCGTAATTAATTCTCACATATGCAGTTATTTTTCTGGTTGAATAAGGATTGGTGAGAGCTGACTCTATGAAAGAAGGATGTAACCACTGGGGTGTGTACCTAGAGCAATTGGCATTGCTGAGGCAGGAGGCAAGCATGAATCTGACTGTGATGAAGGCTAGAAAAACTGTTGAACCAAATCTGGCTCTTAGTTTCTTTATATGAGCAGTAAGAAGCACTTACTGTCTAGTGCTGGAAGAATGTTTTCATAAAGATGGTTGGAAGCAGATTCTACTCTCTGACCTTAGATAATGCCAACATGATTCACCTCTCCTGACCCTCTAACCAGCTCTGAAACAGTCATTTGGCATTCCTTATTCATCAGAAGACTGCAAGTGCTGAGATCATTAGTCAAGTTGGAAGACTGTGAACAGATGCTTCACACTGGTCCTGGTGCTTACACTGCTTGCAGGAAAGTACTGACTACAAGCTGTACACTCAACTTGGTGCATGTGATTTATCATGTATGAATACTGCAATTTTCCTCTTACCAAGTCATGACTAAATTGTGTCACCTTCTTCCTGCAGTGGAAGGATTCTCCATGTCTCTTTGCTGAGTTGCTCCTGCTACAAGTCTAGACATCAACAGAACTCTTCCTGCTTTAATCCACTGTAATTAAAGGGAGCCATGTCCATCATGTTCACGTGCTGTGAACCATGTCTGACACCAGATCAATCACACGGCCTTCCTTTATGATCACAGCTCTGGAGGCTGGAATATTTAATTTAACTTTTCATCCTTTCAAAAAATAGTCCAGACAGCTTTATGAGGGACTCTGCTCTCTTTAATTGGTGCATGCACAGTTTTAGAGTGTCCTTCATTAGCATACAGAAACACAGAATCATAGAATCCTTTAGATTGAAAAAGACCTTTAAGATCATCAAATGCAACTGTTAACCTGGCACTGCCAAGTCCACTACTAAACCACGTGCCTGAGTGCCACATCTACATGTCTTTTAAGTACTTCCAGGTAGGGTGATTCAGCCACTTCTCTGGGCAGCCTGTTCCATTGCTTGACAACCCTTTCCATGATGAAATTTTCCCTAATATCCAATCTAAACCTCCCCTGGTGCAGCTTAAGGCCATTTCCTCTTGTCCTGTCACTTGTAACCTGGGAGAGGAGACCCACCTGGCTACGACCTCCTTTCAAGTAGTTGTAGAGAGTGATAAGGTTCCCCCTGAGCCTCCTTTTCTGCAGGCTAAACAACCCCAACTCCCTCATCTGCTTCTCATTAGACTTGTGCTCCAGACCCTTCCTCAGCTTCACTGCCCTTCTCTGGACTTGCTCCAGCACCTCAGTGTCTTTCTTGTAGTGAAGGGCCCAAAACTGAACACAGGATTTGACATGTGGCCTCACTTGTGCCAAGTACTGATGATCACTGCCCCAGTCCTATCATCCAAGGGAAAATCAATTGACAATACACTGGAAGTTGGTAAACAGAGAAAAGACAGCTTCTAAAGGGAGCCTTTAGAAAGTTTCTGGTTGGAAAATAAAGTATTTCAAACAAGATGCACTGGTATATTCTAGCCTGCTGACACAGATAAAGCTTTTAGCTGGCTAACCAAACTGTGTTCACAGCAGATTGATGGTGTTAGTTTGAACTTATTTTAGAAATAATGATAAGAAAAAGATTCCTGTGATGAAGTATGTTATGTAGATGACTACCACATTTCTCTATTAGGTAACTATAAATTTATACTGAGGTACGTTAGAGAGAAAAATTATATCTGAAGAGATTTCTTATTTGACCTTGGGCAAGTTTTTATTCTTTCTATGCCTCGATTTCCCATCTGTATAATGGAGATAACAGGATTTTTTTAATCCTTTAAACTGTATGTCAGTGCTGTTCAGATTTTAACCTTCTTGAAGTAAAGACGTGTTCATACCACTGGTACATTCAGCGTTTTGAGCAATGATAGCAAATCTTATTTGGAACTGCTTTTGTGCTCATAATTTAAAATTATTTGATTTCAAGTAAGATTTGAGTGTGCATTTTTACTTAATTGTGGTCAGAATAAAGTAGAAAAACTTCATGTAGCTGCAAATTAAAACTTTGGCAACAGGAATATAAGGATGAAAACTTTTTTTCTTGGTCTGTGATTACTACTGTAAGGAATTTATTTTAGGACATGAAGTCTTCATGACCTGTTTCCTGTTTATTTTTTTGGCAGATATTCCAAGGTCTGTGCTACTGAGCTTTACAAAGAAGTAGTGAAATGCAGAGTTTCCATTTTTGAACCCCACTCTGTACTTCTGATGTATCACATGATATTTCTCATGTCACAGATGCACAAGCCAGATAAAAATTGTACAGTCTTCACCTCACCTCCTCCAAACGCTCTTTTCAGATGCTGCACGCAAATAATGTAACCTTTATGGACACAAATTATTTTTCACTCTTTAATCCTTCACAGAAAAAAAAAAAGGAAAAGTTTCATTACAGCGGTTACCTATCTTCTTTTTAACAGCATCTACATTTCCTTTGGACCCTCTTCGCATCTTTCTGAGGAACTCTGATCTGTCATAACTTTGATAGTAAAACTAATGAAAAGTAACCTAAATTCATAAATACTTATAAAAAGAGCTGTTGTACAGAATTTGCAAAGGAGAAGTAGCTGTTCATACCCAATCTTTAATGACATGGAATTGTTGTCTTTGAAAGCCCTTTTGTGTATTAGACTGCTATATCTAAATTGCACGTACTGCAGCACCGTGCTAAATATACTGTATAAATAACACTTGCAACACCTTGGTCACACAGCCCAAAATTACAAATGCACTTCTGTCAGATAGCTGTTTCAGCAGTGAGGCCTAGAGAAATAATCTTACCTGACTTGCCACTGCTTAAGATACAAAAAAACATTCTCTTCCATTTTTTTAATTCAAAGAATTAATTTATACAACAGATTTCTTTTTCATCTCTTATAAAAATTTGGCTCCTAAATTTTACTACAATTACCTCATTTTCCTTAAAAAATGCATGGTATATGTCAATGGCTGCTAGGTTAACTCTGCATGTGGTCTCAAGTATATTGCAAGAATTTTTCCTGTTAGGCATTCTTAACTAATGGGTTAATAATGCTCCTTCTCCTGTTTTTGCTTCTGAGAGTGGTGTGAGAACTTTGCTTGTCTGTCATTTCTAAGTGAGTATCTTTCTGGGCATCTTCTGTTTGGAGGATGATATGGCACAGCAGCAAGGATTCCCTAATCCCCTGGAGATAAGTTATGTGGAATCCCAACCCAGAGTCCTGTCCCATCAGGGAGATAAATCATGTTTCTGGATTCAGCCTCCTCAAGCCGCTGAGGAGGAGGTGGAATCCATTGTTAGTGTAGGGTTATAGAGAATTCTTTCTCTGGGTGACATTTGCTTGTCACTACCAAAGAAAATATGTGCCACAGGCTGCTTTAAATAGGGCAAATCACTTCATGCCTAAATATATATTGCAGGGCTGTTCCTACATTTAATGCAAAGGGCATAATTGTATAAAAGTCATTTGTTCTCTGTACATTTATCAAAGTTGAAGATTTTTGTTTCCTTTATGAAACTAAGAAAATCTCATCTCTTATTCAAGGAAATGGCATGAAGCTTTGTCAGGGGAGGCTTAGGCTGGATATTAGGAGAAGGTTTTTCAACCCAGTGGTTGGGCACTGAACAGGGCTCCCCAGGGAAGTGGTCACAGCACCAAACCTGCCAGAGTTCAAGAAGAGCTTGGACAATGCTGTCAGGTACACGTTGAGATTCGTGGGGCTGTGCAGGGCCAGGAGTTGGATGGATCCCTTTCGATTCAGGATATTCTATGATTCTTGATATTGCATTTTTAAAGTGGAATAAATTTAGGATCATTCTGGTAACTGTTAAATAATAACAGCACATCACTGCTGAGAAATACTACATTTGAAGAGGTAGGAAATAATTGAAAAGAAAGTGTCAGGACAGATATTGGCGTACCATGAGGTTAGACTAGGTGATATATTTGCAGAAGGTGGACAAAGGTTTGGCACACTAACTGATCAGGAGGTGTCAGGACAACTGTAAATGCTTATATATTGAAAGTATATAAATTACTATCACTTTGTGCTAAGAACTGCAGATAGTCATTAGGATGCAACTAAATTAGAATACACAGCCTGATTTATAATTAAAGTTGTTGGTTTACAAACAACGTAAAAGGAAATGTTACATGGCCCAGAGGACTGCCAATACTAATGGAATTTAATAATACTTTATCCTGGGGGGTCT
Organism: Manacus candei; assembly: GCF_025592945.1. Lineage (NCBI taxonomy): Eukaryota > Metazoa > Chordata > Aves > Passeriformes > Pipridae > Manacus > Manacus candei. The sequence goes on from NW_026138062.1 coordinate 38,746,367, forward strand.
AAGCTATACACACAGGGCTCCTGTTATTTAGCAGATGTTACAGTGCACTGGCAACACAAAAGTAATCTAAACAAGAATCACATAATTCATGTGATTTCAAAGCTGAGATGAGTAGATCTAAATTAGAAAAGGACAAATGTTTATGCCAAATGGCCATAGACATCCCACTCTTCTCAAATCAGAGCTATTTATTGTTAGAAAACAGATGAACTACCAGTAGATAATGAGCAGTTTGAAGTTATGATGTGCAATAGCATCTTGTAGAAGCCTATTTATAAAGACATTCTGGCCATGATTCATTGACTAAATGTAGGTGTTTGTCATTTGAGGTGTTGTGAGGTATCTTGTGGCCTCTGTCAAACCTTCAAAAATGTGTAGGTCTCCCTTGAGTCCCATGCCTTGGCAGATAAAACGAACTGTTAGTTGTTTTGTAGAAATCTTGCATGCCTTATGAAGACTGAAGGAGCATTAGATTTCTATGTTTAGCCAACTGAGTTGAGCCTTTTATATATGTGAGGAATTACAAGAGATAATTTTACATTTGTAGAGTTTTTAGATTTCATTACAATTTTATTCATTCTAGGAGGTGAAGTTCTGCTCTCTATGTCAATTCAAAGACATATATGCTTAAATTTTAATGAAAAAAACCCATACCATTCTTAGTGCTATTTGATCTCTTGAGTTAGCATGAAACAAACTGGATCTGCCTAATTTTTAGGAATTGTCAACCTAGTGATTGCAGTTTTCATTTAATAATGGTACTTGGTACTGTGCAAATATAAGAAGTGAGCTTTCCAAGATGTGGTGGGTGACATAAAATGATGATAGTCTAGCTTCAGATAGCTTGGTTTTGCATGCAGAATTGGCTGCTACTGAAAGCACTATAGGGGGGAAAAAACCCCTCCATTTTCCATTCTTAATATCTCATCTGAGCTTCCTATGTCAACAGTTTGGAGCAGAATCTTTTATACATATGCTTAGCACAGATGATCAGGTCCTCCCCAAGAGGCGACAATACGATGATATTTCTATGATTGGTCAGAGGACAGGGAAAGAAAGCACCTCATTAAAAGTGAATAAAACAAATATTATAGGTGAACAAGTGTGAGGAATTATTTTTAACAGTAATTCTCATTTATGTTCTATGAAATCTTGAAAGATATTCAGGCCCTATATGTCACTGTAAGAGAACTGTAGTACAAATTTTACAGTAGTGTCTCAATCATATGTAAAGGCATAAAATGTTGCTATTTTATTTATATAAAAGGTAAATAAATTTATATAAAAGGTAATATAAAAATACCATCTGGATTCCCAGGATGAGATAAATTCACAATCATAGTGAACTAAGATCAAAGCCTTTTATACAGTAATTGCATACTGGTACTAAGCTCACTTAACATTGCTTTCCCTACCATCTGAAATTATTCTTTGGAATTCTGAACTGCTACCTGTCTTTCTGTCCAAAAGGCTGTTTAAGGAAAAGATCTTATTCCTGCCAAAAATCTCATAATCCAAAAACATTTAAGAGATATTTGTTGTAACTGAAGGTGGAAAATTCTTCTTCCATTCACAGTATGAGGTGTGGAATTGCATATTGAATTTTTCCATCCCCTTAAGGTATGATATTTACAGATTCTTAGTGAGTAACTCCGAAAAAAAAAAAAGTACTTTTCCGTGCCAAAGGAATCAAATGCTGGCTGCTCTGCAACCATTGTTTTCGCTTTTAGGAAGAAATGGATAGCTTGTAACTGCTTCTGCATACTCTACCAGTTAATGGATTACTTTGATGTTTTTATTACACTATTCATCTCTGTTTGTTTGTGATTTTCTTTATGGAAACAGATTCCTATCTAATTTCCCCTCTTGATAATGTACAAAATACTTAGAAATGCTGTATTAATTCCTTGACATTTTATAGAGGGTTCACAGTTCACAGAAATTGCTGAAAAGAAAGTGAAGACCTTTTACTAGCATGTTATTACAGAATGAAGTCATCTATTTCTGCTTCAGTTCAGTGAAATACTTAATTTGTACTTTGAACCTGTTCTTAAAGACTTGGGTATTTTTGAATCTGGCCCACAAGTACAGGATATCTTCTTTTAATATCTTTGAGACACTTTTTCAAAGAATAATAATAGACCTTATATAGTACTTTGGTCATAGTGCCAAAGGGTTTTGTAGTGGAGACTCATAGCAATATTTTCATTCTATGGTTTCTTTTACTCAATTTCATATGCAAATGTGCATATTTAGTTTCTCTCCAGTATGGGCTACAATAAATATGAGATTGTAAGAAAAAGCAGCAAAAGGAAACTACTCAGAAAAAAAACATTAGGGTTAAGACGTGATTTGTTCTCTCAAAGTAGGTTAAATAGTAGGAACATAGTACATCCCTTTCCAAGAGGAAAGCAAACTGAGATTGACGAAGTTTTAGAATTTCATTCAGTGTATTAGTAAATATGTAAATGTGTGTAAATAGCAGAAGCTCAAAATAATAAATTACTTCAACTGGGTAACAGCAGAGTGTTAGGATGATTTTTGCTTTTTTTGTATCACTGCCATTTAGTGGAGTGTCTTGGTGAAACTAAGGAAGGCTTTTTCCTATTGATTAATTGCAAGGAAGGGCTCATTAGAAAGCTGTATTGGGGTCATACATGAGGAGATGTGGGAACGCAGTGACCTCTGCATTTGGAAGTGCTGAGCACCCATACAAGATCTCAAACATTATTTTTTTCTGGGCAGCTGAATGAAAATTTTGCTTAGAGGTCCACAATGAAAAAGAAAGAATGGAAATCCCTGCTTTTCAGAAAGGAATAGCAAATTGTCGATTTTGCTGGACAGAAGTTGATTCACATTTTTAGAACCATCTTCAATTTGAATTATTCCATTGCAAAATTAAACAGAGAAACAATTTAATGTGAGACGAGTTTGAAAAGGTTGGACTGTTTATGTAGGTGTATAACCTGAAGGTTATAAAAAAAGATTATTTTGATTTTGCCTTTTCGCAGAATAAAAGAAAAAAGTACCAAATACTCTGAAATTGGAAATCATGCCAAATGTAATTTTTAAAGGTAGTTACTATGCTATAGAGGTCTCCAAATGTAATAAAGTTGTGCTGGTTTAGAGGTAAACCATCAGGGGAAATGAACCCAACTCAAAAGAGAGATTATAAATCAGAATAACAATTTAATAAAATAATACAATAAGTATGATTATACAGACAAACAATTGGTTTTAACCCACAAAACCCAAATGTATAACCCAGCACCCCGGAGCATGAACAGAGTGGTGTTCATTGGGCCCCCTAAGTCCAAAGTAAAAGGAGAGGGGAAAACCCACTGGTGAGAGTGCTGTTGCAGTCTGGTCGAGAGTGGTGATTGCAGTCTGGTTGAAAAGTGGTGGTTGCAGTCCAGTCGAGAGTGGTGGTTGCAGTCTGGTTGAGAATGGTGGTCTGCAGTCTTCCTCTGGGTCCCACGAGTGGTTAAAAAAGTCCCAAGACCTCAAGATTATATATCCTCCAGTTCAGGCAGGAATGCCCAATGGGTATGAGGACAAGAGCATCCTCTTATCTCGCAGGCCTCTTAACACCCAGTTTATAGACTGAGGAGTCAGGCCTGCTCTGGGCAGAGGGTGTAAATGGTCTATTGATAACAGTTTCTGGGAAATGGCATGGAAGGCTATAGAATACATAGTTTTGGGTTACACCCATACAGTGATGAACTGGTCCCAACTGTTCTAACTAGGACAAAAGTATGCACTATAGAGACAATGAATTCTAGAATTTATTCTTTTTTAACAAGCACATTTTTCTATATGTATAAAACTGTCTCCCAATTTGGTATTGTCCCGGTTTCATCTGGGATAGGGTTAATTTCTTCTCAGTAGCTGGTACAGAGCTGTGTTTTGGATTCAGCATGAAAATAATGTTGATAACACACTGATGTTTTGGTTGTTGCTAAGTAGTATTTATCCTAAGTCAAGGACTTTTTTTATGTCTCATGCTCTGCCAATGATGAGGGGCACAACAAAGCTGGGAGGGAGCATAGCTGGCCAAAGGAATACTCCATGCCACAGAACATCATGCCCAGTATATAAACTGGTGGAGTTACCTGGAAGAGGGGCCAGTTTGGGTTCGGTGACAAGGTCTGGCATCAATCAGTGGGTGGTGAGCAGTTGTATTGTGCATCACTTGTTTTTCTTTATTATTTCCTTTTGTTTCAATTATTAAATTGTTCTTAACCTACAAATTTTACTTTTGATTCTTTTCCTCATTCCACTGGGGTAAGGGGGTGAGCAAGTGGCTGCATGGTGCTTAGTTGCCAACTGGGCTTAAACTACAATAGGTATGTATAGTGATATGTGTAGGGAGAAAACCCACATAAGATATTCAGAAGATTGTGATCATTTATATGTTTCATCATTCATAATTAAAAGATTATATGAAAATGTTATAATGAAGTATTTACAAAGTTAATTCTAGGTATGCATCTGTTCATCATTTGTTTCAATAGGAGAGGCAGGAATAAGTCAGTAAAAAATACATACAAAGTATTTTGTGCCACTTCACACAAACACATCACTGAAGCAAATAGCCTTGTACAGAAATATGTGTGTTTGTATAATAGGAATTTATTAAATAGATATTTTTGCTTTAATGGAAAAATATGCTTCAAGCAAAAAATCTCTTGTTAGTAAGGCTTAGGAAGAAACTTCCCTGGTAGGTACGTTATGCATTTTTGTTTTAGAGGGTTGTTTGACTCAATTTAAATTTTCTCGGTTTCTCATAGTATCTCTTAGTGTCTGTTGTTAGAGAGAAAATTCCTGTCTAAGGAGACCAGCACTTTGGTTGAGTTTGGTCATACTCATTTTTCTATTAGAGCTAATCTGATTTTCTGCTGGTACTGTGTGTAACTCAATTCCAAGCTAAACTGTTTTTAAAAGTAGTAGCATTTCCTTGAACCAGGTCATTTACCTGCATTTCATAGTATAATTCATGTTGCTTGGAGTCAGTATGTTGCATCCAGATTGAATAGGCAATCCTCCAGGATGGATGACAAGACCAAGCTAAAACAATCAGCAAAACCTTGGGCCAAATACTGAGATTCCAATTAATGATAATGAGATGAGACTTGCATATGTAGCAGTAAAGTACAGGAGTTCTGCAAACCCTATTTTCGCTTAGTGGCACCAGGGTAACCCACTGTTTTACTGTAATTTTATAAAACACTTTAAAGACAGTTCACCTATACTGTTGTTTTGGGCAGCTTTGTGGGATGTATTTGGTCATTTGTCTGAATAGCCCCAGGGTTTCTGATACTGTTCTGTTCCCATGCTTTCAGAGCCTCTGCAATCTTACAGCCTTGGGTGCCTTTGCTAGGCTGCTCACTTTTACACACAGACTAAAACTGCTCCCAGTTCACTCTACAGAACAATGAGATTTAAAATATGAATATTTGTTTGTGTATGAATATGAATATGATGATTTCTTAGCTTCTTGCTATTAGTATTCAGTTATGACATTATTGATATGGGTTAGAATTTAATTATTTTTGGGTTATAGTGAATATATTTGTGTAAGGTATTACAGCACCATGTTATACAGACGTAGTGGCAATGAGTCAGGAATTGGCACACAGTCTTCTGAGTCAGGATATTAGGGGGCATTGTGTACCAGAGGTACTTTCTTTTGGCTTAACTGCAGAGCTGACCATCTGTGGTCATAAAAGATCCTGGGAATATTTTTGTAATAACCTAGTTTGGTGACCAAATTTGATTATGAGTAATGGCATTTGAGTGAACTTTCCCAAATTACTCCTATTACTGCTCTTATAAAATATGCTTTGTCATGTTCTCATGTTGTCATATTTATATATGTAATTTTATGAATTTTAATTGGCTATTAATCATAGAAGTTCCAAACAAAACTATCATTGCAGATTGCAAAGCTGGGGAACACTCACATCCCTTGTGAATATTGATCATTATAATTATGCCTGTGTGCATAAGGCAGTTCAGACACTGCCTTGAGATTATTAAAGGTTTTAGTCTGCAAACAACATGACTACTTCTGTCCCGTTTTACTTCTTGGGCATAAAAGTCACTTATCACACTGTTCTTCCCAAGCATCCAAGCAATCTAAACAATGCGAAGTTCAGTGATCCGCAGGGATATTATCAATGCTATAAAGAATGCTGAATACAGATAAAAATAAAGGGCCTGTTGTGCCCTCAGGAAAGAAATAACTGCCCTTCATTTCTGTTTGAATTTAGGATAAATATTAAGGTGTTTGACTAGCTGATTGAAATGTGATGTGATTTGATTGTAATACATTGAAGGAACTATGTTAATTCCTATATTAATTTCCTTTGAAAATTCTTGCTGGATGTTTGTAGTTTACATACAGCTGATTCATACTTCTTTTTATTCTATTACATCTTAAAAGAATGCAAACATATGTGATGAATTTTGTAACTCTGCTATGATATAGGGATTATATACTGACAAAACTTAACAGAGCAAAACTTAACTTGAAATAAAACAGAGGAAAATGTTTAATAACCATGTCAAAAATATTTTTCTAGGTTATCCTTAAAATGGCAAATAACAAACTGGAACAGGATCTGATACATTTCCATTACTGATATTTTTTTCATCACTTCAGCAATGCCAGCCTTATCACCTCTGTGAATCAAAACCTTTTGAATTTCTGTGATGGAAACTCGAAGTGACATTGTGAGATATCAGAGAGTTGTCCTGTCTAGCAGTTTAGATTGCTTTAAGAGGCAGGGTTTTTTAAGAATGGATAAGTGTAGGTAGAAGCCTAAAATGGAAAAGTTTTGCTCTCCTTTGCAGGCAACCAAAAGAAGTAATTATTCCTTTGTATCTTCTGGCAGAGCCTAATGCCTATAATGATAGAAGTATTTTGACTGAAAAAAACCCCAAAACGCACAACACCACTCTGCCAGCTATTAAAGTATCATCTGACTGCAGGGTTTTTACATTGTTTATGGAAAGCCAAACACCTGACTTTGAGCTCTTCCAGTAGTTTATTCTTCAACCTGGGGGGAGCTGGATCCCTCACAGAGGCAGTGAACAGAGGGATTATAAAAGTAGAAGCCTCATTTTTGAATGAGGAAGGTCAGCAGTGGAAGGGATGCAGCCATGGCTGGGTGCATTCACACAGTGGACTGCATGTGACATGCGAAAGTCAGGGAAGTTGTAACATATCCTGGATTCCAGCAGGGAAAAGGAGACAGGCCCACAAATAACTGAGACAGCAAGCTGAAAGCACGAGGACTTAAAATGACAGGCAAAAATGGCTTCTATGGTTATTCCCAACCACCACAGAAAACCTATGGGTTAGGTATCCAGTGAAAAAGCTACTCTCACTGACTTGGAGAAATACTGAGCAAATAGAGGACAAAGGGAAAATGTGACACAGTAACATTTGTTATTGATATCAGTGTCTCCTTGTCCTATAGGTCTGAAGTTTGAGGAAATGCAAGAAAAGTTTGGGGAGGAATTCTTCAATATCTGCTTTGATGAGAATGAAAGAGTTCTTCGAGCTGTAGGTGGGACCCTTCAAGACTTCTTCAATGGCTTTGATGCTTTGCTGGAGCATATTAGAACTTCATTTGGAAGACAGGCCACCCTGGAATCCCCTTCTTTCCTATGCAAAGAACTCCCTGAAGGCAATCTCATGCTTCATTACTTTCACCCACATCAGATTGTGGGATTTGCAATGACAGGAATGATAAAAGCAGCAGCAAAGAAGATTTACCACTTGGAAGTGGAAGTAGAACAGGTCACAAATGATAAGTTGTGTTCAGAGGGGACAAACCCAGGTAACTGCAGTTGTCTGACTTTCCTTATCAAAGAACATGAAAATGCAAATATCACAAAAGCACTTCCACCAGGAACTTCCCAGTCCCCCTTAGACCTGAGGATTAGCATCAGCACCTTCTGCAGAGCTTTCCCCTTTCACCTGATGTTTGATCCAAACATGCTGGTTCTCCAGCTTGGAGAAGGTCTTAGGAAGCAGCTCAGATGTGACACTCATAAAACCCTGAAATTTCAAGACTGCTTCGACATAGTTTCTCCTAAAATCAGTGCCACATTTGAACGAGTTCTCCTGAGATTATCTACTCCCTTTGTCATTCGGACCAAACTTGAGGATTCCGACTCTGAAAATAAAGATAAGGTAAGAACATTAATTTGCAAGGGGATGTGCTTATATGTGTGTGATAGGAGAGGATTATTTACTCAGAGAAAAGCAGCTCAAGTCCTGTGTGCTTAGAAAGCTCACTCATGCCTTACAAACAGGGGCTAAGTGATATTCCCCAACCAAGTGAATATTTTCTGAAATTATTTATAAACTTTGCCTGTGATGTTGTAGCAAATTGTGACACTGCACTATGCAGAAAGTTCTGCACTGTGGAGTTGAATAGTGCAGCTTAAATCAAAAGGATGAGGAATTTTACAAAATACCTATAGCTAATCCTTAATTTCACTCCAACTATATTATAGTAACAATAATAGTTTTTAAGCTGTTTACTAGAGACTAGCTTTTGGTATTTTTTTTGAAAAATTCCCACTGCAGGGGTCACATTGCCACCTTATTATATCTTTCCTACTTTGGAATGCTGCTTTCCTATATGTTTCTTCTTACCTCTCACCCTGTACTCAAGCTGTAAGTGGTATGGAGCATCACTTACACCAGTTTTAATGCTTTCCAGTCATTTAAATAGGCACTTGTCCTACACTACCTTTTCACCTCAATGTTTTAGGAGAAAGCTGCCTTAACTAGTGAGCCCTGTGTTGAGTTCAGTGCATTCTAGGTGAGTAAGCTGAGAACGTGTCTTTAGAGTGGACTTCTCCAGAGGTTGAATGGAGTTTGTCTCACTGCCTATCCTTGAGTTATGGGAATGCTTTTGGGTGTGAAGTTGGGTTCCAGCTTTTATGCACCAAGCTACATAATGCTAACATTAAGGCTTGCTTAAGGCTTGAAAGCCTGCGTGTGGTTGCCTTGGAAATACTGCTGCCATTAATTGAACAAATTATTAATTTTCAGGGGTTTTAAGAGGTAGCCCCCAAGAATACTCATCTCAATCCCCCTAGACACCTAAATTCTGCCTATGGGTGCCACACTGACCATTTAGGTGGTCTGGATACAGCTTGAGAAACTCCAACCCAGTTTTGCTGCTTGCACTGGGCCAGCATTTCAGAAAAACTCCTGTGGTAACTGCATATTGAGTTCTGGGTTCTTTTCAATTCACTGAGGTGATAGTTCCAGTGCAGGCACATCCCACAGGGCAGTGGAGGATTGCAGTTGAGCCAGGGGAACCCCAGGGGAGTGCCAGAACCACCAGGAGCTGGCAGCTTTCACCAGAGTGGCTGTTGAGGTGTAGGCAGGGCCAGGAGTAGCAGCAGTCACATCTACTCCCTAAAAGACAGCCCTAGGGAGTGTGAGACCTCATAGCACCATCTAGTACATAGAGGGGGCCTACAAGAAAGCTGGAGAGGGACTTTTCACAAGGGCATGTAGTGATAGGACAAAGGGGAATGGCTTTAAACTGAAAGAGGGTAGGTTTAGATTGGATATTAGGAAGAAATTCTTTACTGTGAGGGTGTCGAGGCACTAGAATAGGTTTCCCAGAGAACCTGTGGATGCCCCATCCCTGAAGGTGTTCAAGGCCAGGTTGAGTGGGGCTTTGAGCAAGCTGATGTTGTGAAAGGCGTCCCTACCCAGAGCAGGGTGGAACTGGATGATCTTTAAGGTCCCTTCCAAACCAAACCATTTTATGTTTCTGTGGTTCAAAATATAGCCACTTCTTACTGCAGCAATGGTTTCCATCTCCTCTTTGGCAATACTCTTTGGATGAAACAATAAACATGTTTCTGACGCATTTTCCTTTGGAAACAACATGTTCCCCCAAGAGAAGCAAAATAGTGCTTTTCATTTTGTGTTAGTTGATGTAATTCAACATGTTAAAACCAAAAGGGAGTTTGAGATAATTGTTTCTTGTGTGAAAGAGTCTTGTTTCATGCACCTTCCTCCTGTGCAGCCTGCCTATCCCTCTCAGACACCTTCCCCTGCCCCGGGACAGTCACAGCCCTTCAACCATCCTCTGCTCTTCATGAATCTGCTGTAAATCACTCTGAAAAAGAAGAAAGTTTAGATCTGGGAGGGAGGCTTTTAAAGTGTTTTTCCCTTTTTAGTTGCAAGTTAAAAACAATATATTCTCTTACCTGGGGAGGTTTCATATTCTTGTGGCTTGCTCTTAGGAAAAGTGGCAGGAGTGGAGCTTGCTAGAGGCAGGGTTTAGTAGCCAGTTTGCAAAGCAACTCTCACTTGAAATGGTTGCTCTGTACCATCGAGCTGTGCAGTTCTGAGTGCATCCTAGTGTCATTGCTGTAGTTTGTACCATGTGTCATTACAGGTGGGTAATGAATTGAATCAGTGGTGGGCCCACTTACCACTTGGGAGAGTGACCCTCTGTATCTTAAAGTCATGTGTAGAGTGAGACCCTGGACAGCAAGTGTCAGTACTAGCACCACAGAAAAAGGGGATGGCAGTAAAGAAAATCCTTTGTCTGCCAGCAGTTAGGAGAAAAATTGTCTCTTGAAGAGTAAGGTGTAAATGAAACATAAAAGGGTGATGGTGAGGTGCAGGGGAGCTAAGGTAAATGTTGTGCTGTGGGCACGGGAATTAATTTGAGAACATCAGTTTAGCTAAGAGGTATTTTCTTCTGTCTCACCCATTTTATAAGCACTTTACAGAAGTTTTTGTTTGTGAATAGTTAACAAAAAGATCAGCATGTGATGCATTTTGCTAAATATTTCCTTTTTAAAAAAAAAATGATAAGTTTCACAGTTTTGGAAGCTGTGATTGTTTTGCTTACATAGATTTTGAGAGGAGAGACAGCAATACAGCTTATGTCATGCTCAAGTCCTTTATGGATAAAAAAGTAGACTGAGCCTTGGGAACTGCATGCCATATTATTTTCCCATAGCTCATGTCACTCATGTAGCTTGTTTAGGAATTCTTTCCAATTTGCAAACACTTGTTTGGAAGTTGAATATTAGGCAGGTGGATCAGTGGCTGTAAGCATGATGCTGCTTAACAGTCATGAGAAACTGACTTAGGTATTTACCTATTTACCTATTTCTCTGTAACACATCTCTATTCAGTTCATGCTGGAATTGCATCCCACTTATACCTGTTTATCTTTTTTTTTTTAATAGAATTCTGACTTTGCAATAACCAACACTTTTCAGACTTGGTTACCTTAAATGGCAGTTGTAGGCCTGTGACTCAGACAGCTCTGCTGCAGTTTTGAAGCTGTTCAGATAGCTTAGTGTTTCCTCAAAAAAAAAAAAAATAATTAAAAGGCTTTGTAATGAACAGAAGACCTTTCGATCTCTCTTCAAAAGACTTTTATCTTAATTTCAATACATAAATTATATATTTTTTTCAGATTTGCAGTAAGAAAGACTCACACCAGCTCTATGTTATGATGAAAGTAAGTCACAAATCATGCTCTTTCCCTAACTAAACACCCATAAGCAAAATGAAAAAACCCACCTGTCCTGGCTTTCAGGGTGCTTAGTGCTTGTCCCATTAATTTAAAGGCTCTTTTGTGTGCTTCAATTTACTGGTATTTGAATCACTGGAATAAATAACACTATCCTAAATTTCTAATGTAACTCCTATGAGGTCTGGGTGATAGGTAGTACTTCCTGTGGAGCTGTATGTACATCTTTGCAGAGGCACAGCCTCATGCATTAATATCTCAGCAAAGTTTTGTTAATTTGATAGTTTTGTTAATTTGATATATCACCAGTTATTCCTCGGAGCTCAGAGCATTTACAGGATCCCATTGTTCTAGGGACCAAGCAGAAGAAAAGAACTCTCCATCTGAAGAATATGGACACCTAGCTTTAATTACAATTTTCAATATTATTTTTACTTCTGAGTCATAATTCTAATGTTTTAGTGTTTGCTTGGCTGATATGTCAGTCTCCGTTATACAATAGACACACGTGGACAATGCAAGCATTTATTCCACAAAGTACTAAGCATTAGGTCTTTACTCTTCCTGACTTTACCTGTACTTACAAGTTTGCAATTAAACCCACTTGTAAGTCTGTGAATAATCAAATTCTACAAAGTAATATAGAGTAAGACAGGATGTGATGGTTTGCTTCCATCCTTTCTTCCCTCCATCCTTCTGTCTTTCAATTTTATTTTCTACAGTAATCAAGTTACCCACACTGATGCTTTGGGTTTTTCCTCTTGATTATTCTGCATGTTGAAAATTTTCTGTAGTAACAATAATGACTGTCTTTAGATCAGGATTCCTAGTAAAGAGGTCTTTAGATGTATAAAAGCTGAATTTCTGAGGTTTCCAGTTTTCCCATGCAGCTAAATTCTTGTTATTGTTTGTTGTTTATAGTATGGTATTAATCAGGTGCTGAAGGGACTATTAGGGTCCCGTTGCTCTACTTCTTATAGAAACATTCTGTTGTTTTTCACGTTTCACACTAATTTTTATTTAGGGTTTCTTTTGTGCATTTAACCAGAGTGCTTCACGAGGATCTGGTCAGATTTTTCAAATTTTGGGTTTTATCCCTAGATAACAAGGTCACAAATCTTGCTATTTCACCTCCCTAAGGAAACTCATTCTCTGCCTCCCTCTCTGGGAGCAATTACTTATTGCAACAATCAAAAATACATTTATTGAGACAGTTAACCATTTTGGATTGATAGCTTATAGCCTCACACTTATTTAACACAACAGTACTTCACAGTAGTTCAAAGAATGTTAGTGGAATCACTTATGGAATAAGAAATAATTTAAATTGAGAGGACTAGGTCTGAAGAGAGGACTAGGTCTGAACTCATCTGATGGAGTGTTCTGAAATCCATGTCAAGCCCATCCACTGAGGTTTCCTTCCCATGAAGGTACTAACGTGAGAGAGCCGATAACCCAGTAGTAAGTTGTGAATGTAACAGGAGGAGAGGTTGATGTCCCTCCCAACATTTCTTGACCAGACAAGGGCTGGAAGCTCCTGATAGGTACTTTCTGAGTGCAGTTGTTTTCTGACTATAATAATGAACAAGGCCATCTGTGACATGTTATAAATACTCATCTCCTTGACAGTACAGTGAGATGGCTGGAATTGCTTCAATTTTTGGCTGAATGGGAATACAAGGAACGACTCTCCTGGTATTCCGCTTCTGGCTAATGTCCTCCTCATGTGCCACTCCTGTGCCATAAGTGCTGGGCAGATTGAGAGGAGGTGGGGCTGCCCTCACAGAGAACCACAGTCCCTGAGGCTTCGATCCAGACTCAGTCCTCTTGGTGCATGGATTGACAGGATGAGCCCTACTAGCACTGGTTTGTGGGCACCTTTCTGAAACTGTGACTTGGCATGCACTTGGCAAGAAATTTGAAAGTGAATTGTGAAAGAAATTATTTGGTTCCCTGCCAGATACTGTGCAGCTGTATTTTCTTTGTATTGTTGCTCTTCTGCTCAGACTAACAGCCCTTTTCCACCTTTGAAATAAATCAGTTTTTAGAAGGATACTCACTGGCCTTTGACTTAGGCCTGTGAACACTTTTAGAACTTGTCTAAGATAAAGCTGGCACCTAAAACTGCAGTATTGGGGGTATCCAGACTTTTTTTTGGTGGAATGTATTAATTTTGAATATGCCATTTTATTAAAATCATAACTTCCCAGTTAACAGTTCAGCAAAATGTGTTCTGGCAAAAAATTTAATTTGTTTATATATGTGAGTCAAAATATTTTGTTCAATAATTTTAGATATAAAATACATTTTATTAGGAAAAAGTTTTACATTATAAATTATAATACAACTTTTAAAATATGAAACACTGGGTTTGATAAAAATAATCTTTTGAAATTTTTATATTGCAAGAAATTCTAAATGCCTCATATAATTCAGATTTTCAAGAAACACCAATTCTGTAATTTTAAAATGTCCAGCAGAATAATAGAGGAGGCTTTTTATAGCTCTACTGATGGTGCAGGCTCTCTGAGCCAGTGCCTCATCTGTTGTCAGTGGGGAAGAGAGGTTTGTGGTGGATAAGCTAGACTGCCCCAGCAGGAATTTGTCCCAATGTACTGATTTAGATAGATGCAAAATAAATAAAAATGAACCAGACCAAAGCCAACATTAAAAAAACAACCAACCAACCCTGTGTCTGAAAGGTTAGATTCTAAAGTATTTAGGTAGACATGTAGTAAATGGTCAGATTTTTAAAAGTGTTGAGTAATAAACCACTGTTCATTTTAAAAGGTAGGGTGACTCAGTGGAAGCCAGTGGGAATTTCCCCTGTTCATTTTCATTGTTTTGTTCAACGGAGTAGTTATTCATCTAGTCCTTCTTCCATAGCACAAGTACGTGCCACCTCTAAATCAAATACTCCTTTCAGTCACTCAACTGTGTAATTGCCATGTATGATGGGGCAACTCTGGATGTACATACAGATTGGAGAATGAGTGCCATGGAAAGGGACCTAGGAGTCCTGGTCAATGGCAGGTTGAACATGAGTCAGCAGTGACTTGGCAGACAGGAGGGCCAACTGTGTCCTGGGGGGACTTAGGCAAAACATCGCCAGCCAGTCAAGGGAGGGGATTGTCCTGCTCTGCTCTGCGCTGGTGCAGCCTCACCTGGAATATTGTGTGCAGTTTTGAGTGCCACAAAATAAGAAAGATATTAAGCCATTAGAGAGCGTCCAAAGGAGAGCCATAAGGATGGTGAATGGCCTTGAGGGGAAGCTGCATGAGAAGCAGCTGAGGTCACTTGGTCTGTTCAGCCTGGAGAAGAGGAGACTGAGGGGACACCACATCATGGTCCACAGCTTCCTCACAAGGAGAAGCAGAGGCACTTCACTCCAATGACTAGAGACACGATCTGAGGAAATGGCATGAAGCTGTGTCAGGAGAGGCTTAGGTTAGATATTAGGAAAAGGTTCTTCACCCAGAGGGTGGTTGGGCACTGGAACAGGCTCCCCAGGGAAGTGGTCACAGCACCAAGCCTCCCAGAATTCAAGAAGTGCTTGGACAACACTGTCAGGCACATGGTGTGATTCTTGGGGCTGTCCTGTGTGGGGCCAGGAGTTGGACTTTGATGAACCTTGTGGGTTCCTTCTAACTCAGGATATTGTATAATTCTGTGATGAAAAGTCCACCCAGACCAGCATGCTGATTCTTAGAGTGACCAACAGACAATCCTTAGTAAAATAGGTAAGAAAAAGTTTAAGCCTGCTATGTTCTTTTCTGTAAAACTCCCTCCTAGCTTTAGCTCTCTGAGGATAAAAGCACATCCTCTTGCAGTGGTATCCAGGATGTGGCACCTGATAGGCCCCCCCTGCCCCAAACACTCCTCTATTATTTTCTCTAGCACCTTTTGAACCAGGGAAGTTCATATTGTCAGCTTCTGTGGCATCCTGTGGACAAAAGGTCCACTGTTTACTAGAAACTGTGAAGATGAGACTTCTCTGACCACTTTCAACCAGGTCTGTGTGGACATTGTGAGCAGAGTGGAGCAACTATGAAGCAAGCCTGATTACCCATTGCAAAAGCAAAGCACTTTCCCATTGTGTTTGTTGATCATTGGAAACTGTGTAAAAATAATGCTTTTTAATGCCAGAAAGTACATTGTCTATTCTTTATCTGCTACTTCTGTATTTTTGCTCTGGACCAGCTGAATGAAATGAGCAGTCCTGACACTGGCAGAGTAATTTAAAACCCACTGCACACAGTCTTGTGTTTTGCTTTTTCTCAGTAACTGTGTTTTTCCTCCTCTCCTAATAAAATTCAGGCGAAATGGCCTGAAAGTCATTCTAGCATAAGGAGCATCTGTCACTTATGATCTAGGAATTCTGTTTTTTCCTAGAGCTGATTTATTCATGGTCAGTCAGCTTTTGACATTAAGCTCCTATTGCTTGGCAGGCTCATAGAGCTCTCAGAATCAAATTTGTGTCTTCTGTTTCTGCTAATGCTAATATCCCACCTGTTTGCTTGTCAAAATGTGTATGGACTTTGATGCTTTTCAAGATGGATTGGATTGGCTGGCTTGACTGCTTCTAGATATTGTGATGGGTTATGAGAAACAATACATGACATGACTTCCTTATCTTGTGAACAGTTGTGGATTGGAGAACCTTAATATTGTGAAACTGGCCCAAGATTGTTAATATTTCTTCTTTAAGATAGGCAAATGAAAATGTCATTTTAAATATGTTTTCAGTGATAAGACTGAAGTGTAACAATCTAAAGGTAAAATACTTCCTTCTCATTTCCATTAGCTGAAAACCAGAGAAGCTGTTTGGAAATAGTTTTGTTGACTGAAGTGGTTATTAAAACAATTTGACTCCATGGTAAGCTCTTCCCTCTTATGATTTGTATAATTTTTTATGATAAAGAAACTGCTTGGACATGAAAATGTCCATCTTTCTCTATCTGATTGAAAGCTTTTGAATGGGTTTCTAAATTACAGTAAGTCATAACTAGAACCAAAAAAGTATATTTCATTAATTTTTACATTAAAGGGTGAGAATACTCAGATGCAACACAGTTTGGTTTTCAGGAATGCTTTTTTTCCCTACCTCTTTCTTCCACTGACTAAAATTAAGTATTGATTATTCAAAATACATTTTTATCCTTTTCCTTGTTTGCTTATCTGAGTTTCTGAGTGACTATGCTTTTCATGGCATCTAATCTGAATAAGTGTAATGTCAATAAAACACCATTTTCCCTGGGATGGTTGAATCAAAGTAGAAACATTCAGTCACTGTTTACCTTTCTAGTTCCTGTCCTGGCATTTGCAACTGGGCAATGCATGAAGCCAAGCTAAGATTTCTTTTCTGTGTCTCTTTGCAGAGGCTGAAGTGGACTTAGAAAGATGGGGGAAAGCCCTAGTGTCTCCCTGTGGATTGAGTGGGCTTTGTGCATGAGCTCTCAAAAGCACATGGATGGGAAGTCAGAGTCCCTGAGAACATGTGGGTGTGCCTCTGAGCATAAACACTTGAGTTTATTGCTGTGAGGAGCAGAGAATGTGAGGGCTGGCACTACGTGTGTTGTCAGCTTTCAGTTGTAACGTCATTTCTACCCAACAAATGCCAAACCTCCTGCTAACCCTACCCCTGGGACATGCACTGTGCCTGAGAGCAAGCCTGAGTTACCCCAGGTTACCTGCAGAATGACACTGCGTGGCCAAAGAGCCCACATGAAAGAGAAAGCTTAACACTTTTTCTCTCTACCTGAAATTTTGTCTTCAAACCTCAAATTAGGACCCTTCCTATTTGGTTTTGAGTGTTGCTCAGTAGTTTTGGACCAGTTTTAAACTACTTGTCTTGTTTCCTCCATTCATATCTCATAAATATGTAGTCTTTTGAGTTTAAATTGTAATTGACAGCATGGAGTGACTCTAAATATGTTAATTTACTCATGCTCACTAGGCATGCATCTTGTCCTGGATTCTTCATGCTTTATGTCCATGGAAGCAAAGCTCTGAAGTTCAGACACTCTCTATGAAACAGGAACTTTTGCTAGGCTGTGGACCCACGCGAAATAGACTGTGACTTGTATCTGTGTTTGACCCACTTATACTCTGGGAATGTAGCTGAATCAGTCATTGTAGATTTTGTAGGTCATAAGACTCTAATCAAAGGGAATACTACTATGAAATAACACCTAGCTGATTTTGCATTAGGAATAGCTAGCAGTAGTATGAAAGAGTGAGATACTAGTGATTTGAAAAAGTCGAGACACTAAAGCCAGGTGCTGATTTGCTAATACCTAGCCAGGTACAGTGTTTCTGATACCTCTGAGCAGTCTTGGATGTGAATAAGTTTGACTAGGTAACATTTTGCTGCCTTTTACTCTTGCCAAGGAAGGGTGATATTTACTCTTGCTCTTTTTTGCAGAGTCTTCCAAGAGACTGAGAGTCTCAATAACAGCAGATCACCTGTAACCAGGAGTTTTTAGGACGTGCTAAGGCAGAAGTTACCTCACTAACCAACATGTTAGATGGAGAAGTTATATAAGCCACAAAGCTTAGAGGGAACACAGGGATGTGCCCAGGTTCTTCTGCCAGTGCTAAGCAGTCAGAGGGAAAAAAAAATAATCTAGAGATTCATAATGTGCTGCCTTGAGGATTTCTCAAATTTTTTAGCTTGTCTCCTTTGTTGTTTTTTTGAATCTACCTTTTATAGCCATATATATATATATATATATATTCACGTGCCCTCCAGCTAAACTATCTAGGATACATTTCCTTTTAAAAGTATATAGCACCCACCTCATATCATAACTAAAGAGAGTGAAATGATTTAACTCATAAAATAATATTTATATGACTTGTTCCTGTCACTGACCTTTGGCTTTTATAAGTGAGGACTTAGTGAGTATCTGAGAAAAGAATTAAATATTCTTTTTTTCACGGACACAAGACAAGCACGTAAAATACTCCAAACACATAATTTTCCTCTTTACTTAAAAGAGAACAAATTTTTTCCTCTTTGCAGATTGCAAACAAATAACAATTTGAGGTGCTTCAACACCTCAAAAAAATGTAAACATTTTAAAATGCAGTCCTAGGTGAAGACATATTTAAATATTATTTTGTACATTTTGACTAATGTAGTTTCTGTCTGCTTTGTGAGTTTTATGTATTTTATAATACTTTTTACTCTGTTCCTTTCTTTCTATCTAAGAACAGGAATTGATCTTCTTGTTCATTCTGCACAGCTTTTTTCTGTAATGATTCTCATTCTGCTGGGGGCCCACTGGCAAAGCAGGGTTTGTGCAACTATATCAGAAATATAAACATATTCTGTTTTAATTTTCACATTACCTTTCTTTTTCTTTGAGAACATAAAGGTTTAATCCTTTTTACCCTGTGCCTAGAAGGGACTGTTATGAACCTATTGTGTGATCTGCATAATAAAGATTTTAGCTATTGTTTGCTGTATCTTTCTGACAGCATCTCCCTAGGAATATTCCAGTGGCTTTACTGGATTGCTGTTGTGACTGGTGTTGGTAGGATCTGATTTTGTACCATCTCAGTGCTTCTCTCCAGTACTTCCTCCTCAAATGTTGAACTGGTAGCTTTAAAAATGTCTGTTCTAAGGAAAATACAGGTCTAGGGGATCCTCCTTAAGACAGTACAGATAATATGTTTAAGTGTTTAAAAAACATATGGCTTACGTTGACAGGTTACAAAGATGGCTGCCTCTGAAAATTCATAAAATAAAAGCTTAGTGCTGTGTTTGAAAGAATTTGAAGAATGACCTCAAATTTGCAAACAATCTATTAATAAATCCATTTCTTAAGCAGGTGTTTTAATGGGCAAAGATATTCAAACTGAGATAACTTTAAAGTCTTCAGTCATGGCTACTGAAGGGCCAATACATCTGTCCCGAAACAAAAGTGAAGTCATGCCCAATGAATTGAGGAAGAAAGTAGCAACTGGGCAGACTAACTTCTTTTTGGTTCTGTGCATAATGGGGGTAGGTGCCTCTGCAACACGTTGGCACATGCTGCTGTTTTGGTTTTTTGAGAAGTTCAGTGACGCTGAGACATGGGCTGCAGAATAGGCATGAGATGTGAATCAGGAGATGCAGTTATGTCCCCTCCTTCCGCTGATGCTAAGGATCTCTGCAGCTTAAATTCACCTTTTGATCTTACCCACCCCAGAAAGTGCTGGATTATTTCAGTCATCAAGTAGATTCTCCTTATCTGGATGACCTTAATTAGAAAGGGATTGTATTAAAAATGATCTTACACAATACAGCACACGCTGATTTCTTGTGTTAGTGTAACACTTTCATGGGGAATGCCTAGTGAATGCTAAATTAATTATATTTTAAATGTTCAACTTAAAAGAATTGTTGTATTTTTTTGTAAAACTGTTGATGCTTTCTGCTTGGTTACTTCAAAAACACTCAGCAGAGGGAATGTTTGAATGGATTAACGAAGCCTGACGATTGTTTTCAGCTGTGCCTGCTGTGGCTCAGAGTCCTTTGCAGTACCGACTTTTGGATGACTCCTCTGTAAAAGTACTTTCTGCCTCCATGGACTTTGCACATGGTAGAAGTCAGGCAAAAGTAATGAAGAGATCCTCAATTTTCAAGAATTCTGTTAATGCCAATAGAGGAGAGCTACCAAGAAAACAGACTAGGCTATGTTAATTTGAGCTCCACTGAGACCCAAAGGGAAAAATACCAGTGCTTGGCAAAGATTCAAGGAGATACTTCATATTGAAAGAACTTCGATTTTCTAGCTTCACTGAATTGTATTTAGTTTTTAATTTTAAAGGAAAAATATGCTATAAAAATATTGTCTATGGCAGTGATGTGAGTGCTGTGCAGACAAGCAGTGTTGTTTAAATTTCATGTGAAAGAAGCATGGAACATATCATTAAAAGGGCATCAAATTTTCTCACTCATCTCAGTGGACTGCTGATTCAATCTACTTCCTCTTTGCTCAGGAAGGCTTCAAATTCAGTTATTGGGCAACTTCTGTTCTGTGTCTTGAACATTCAGTTTCTGGCATTTGTTCCTGGGAATAGGAGGATAAAATAACAGAGAATATTTTCTGTCAGCCAAAAATGCAGAAACATCTAAGAGGTTTCCTAGCTATGTTCAGCAGTATCAGAGGGTCCTGAAAGGCTTTTAGAACCATTTTGGGTGATGGGGAACTCCACAGAGAGTTCTAGGGACATGGGAATAACACTAACAAATCCATAAACAGTATTTAAAAATAGCTGGCTTACTGCTCTCATTCTGTTTTTTTCCCATGGTGTCATGTAATTATATAGGGGCTCACTGAATGTTGTGAACACAGCAGGGTACTCTACTGGACTAGCAGGACTTGAAAAATCATCCTACTGACCCATTGTTTACACTGTCCAAAAATTACAATTTTTTTTAGTAAAATGTTCTGAAACACCTGTAGCATTAGAAAAACCCTATTCATTCTGTGAGTATTAGGGTAGTCAGGTGTGCAGATGTGCCTGAGAGTATAAAACCAAAGAGAAGTACTAGTGGATGTGGTCAGGATCTCCTGACCCCTAACTGATGACATAGATCAAGTTACAATTCTAAACGAAGTGTATCATCATGCTGCTACTCTGGGACGAAAGCCTGTATCTTTGCTCAGGATAAGTAAGATGTTATGTCTTGATTTGTCTTACTAGTTATCATCAGCCGAGTTGCAACTTTGGGAGAAGGTATTTGTTTTGAGCAAGAAGAGGAAAAAAAGGTCTCATTTGTCATTGAGAGAGTTGTGGCTGTTCAGCCTGGACAAGCAGGGTCTTTATATCAGCCTTCCGGTACCTAAAGGGGACTTTGAAAGAGCTGGAGAGGAACTTTCTACAGGGGCATGCACTGACAGGACAAGGGCTAATGGCTTTAAAATGAAAGAGAATAGACTTAGAATAGATATCAGGAAGAAATTATTTCCTGTGAGGGTGGTGAGGCACTGGAACAGGTTTCCCGTAGATGCTGTCCATGTCCCATCACTGGAAGTGTTCAAGACCAGGCTGGATGGGGCTTTGAGCAACCTGGTCTAGGGGAGGGTGTCCTTGTCCATGGCAGGGTAGGTGGAATTAGATAATCTTTAAGGTCCCTTCCAACCCAAACCTGGCCTGTGTATGAGGGGCCAAGTCACGGCTGCTGGTGTGACATTGACCTGAGCCTTGCTGGCACCAGGGACTGTGGGCTGAGCAGTGCTGCAGCTTTACCCAACAGTGAGCTAACAGCCTAATCAATATCCCTAAGAAAGCAACCTCATGAGGGTCGATGGGCATGGAAGTTGTCCAAATGTCTCCCAGAGTGAGTGGCTGTAAAAGAGCTAATGACCTTATAGAAGTGTTTCTGCCCTCTCTCTGACCTATTCTCATACACTTCTCTTTGTATGACCACCTGTCTAAACCAGGGCCCTGGCTCTTCACTTGCTGTGAAGATTGGATGTTTTTGAAAAAAATTATTCTGTTTGACTGTCTTCTGATCCTTTTGTCTATAACTGCCTTCAGCTTATCTGTGTTTCATGAGCAGTTTGGAGCAGGGGGAATCCTCCTCCTCTCTCTGTGGACAAGGTTTACTTGTGCAATATGCTTCTCCTTGAGCAAATCACAGCTGAGGTTCTTCAGGGTCTCAAGGTCCTTGCCTGGTGAGAAGCCTCAACCCTTCAGCCGTGGTAGCCCTGGTATTTGAAAATAATTGTGGGAGCGAGTCATCCAAATTAATGGACATACTAGTGCAAATTTTTACTCCCGTGAATAGTCTTCACTGAAGTGGATACTCAGGAGGCTTCTTTAAGCAGATGCAAGAGTACTTTCCTACTGAGAATCCTTTTTGGAAAGGCGACCTTATTGTAAATTATTCAAATTTAAGACAGAAATATCTAGTTTCCAGATCAGAGATGGCCTTAAGCTTCCCTCTGTTAATTGCTTTACACGGTGGATTATACAGCAAGTGTTAGTGGTTGCTGTTCTAACAGAGCTCTTGCGCATGACTGGGGAAGCAGAAGGATTACATGCGAAGGAAAAACAGATTCTGTTTTCTAACAAGCTGAAGAGATATTAACATTTTTAGAGTATCTGCATGTGTTTGTGAATTTTATCTACCGAAGTGAAAATTGTACAGATGATCACTATTTGATAACATTGTGGAATTAAAAAAAAAAAAAGAGAAAGTTTCTGATCCCTTCACAGATTAAAAAGCGTGAGGATTAATTCTTTGAAATAAGTGCTGTGTGAATCACAAAAAAATATGCCTTGGGAGTTTAAGCTTAACAGATCTTTCCCTGTATAATTCTTCAAGCATTTGTTTTTTCAGGTAGTAATCTACCTAAAGGCTGCCTGATGCTTTCTCACTTGAGTTAGAGAAAATTAACAGAAATAAGGCATTCTGCTGGGCAGGACTGATATCCCACAGTAAAGGGACATGAGTAAACCCGTCTTCCCTTTAGCAGAATTAAGACTGAGAAATTAATTTAATTTGTAGGTTTATTCCCTTTGAAGAAATGTATAAGTAAAGGGTATTTGTCAATTTGCTACTGTAGATCTATGAGAAGAACCTAATAATATAACTCTCTGCTCTTGTTCATGAAAGTGATCTAGATTTAAAATAACCTCTCCCAGAGGAGTGGGAGGGGAAAGTTTGTTTTAAACTGGGATCAGAAACATCCTGAAAAGTTTACCTGAGTGCCCCAGTTACTGGGACCCATTTACTGCTAAAATGGTTGTTACAGATATAATTTTGCAAAACATAGGGCTTTGGAAAAAGCTGAAAAGCTATAGGAAACAAATGAGTTCTTATGTAGGCAAAGTGGATTTTTCTGAGGCCATCTGAGATAGCCAGACAGAATCTTGTACTTGACACTGCACTTGCACAAAAGCTTGGTGCTTAAATGTTTAGTAGTGCTGATCTTTGTTGGAAGAAAAGTCCTGTCTCCACTAAATTCAACAGGATTTGTGAAAATTTCTGTAAAAGAGGCAGGCAGGATTTTAACTAAGGTGAAACCAGACAAAAATATATTCCTTCAAGTACCCTATTGTTCGAATTACGGAACCTCCATACCATATAACTAAAATAAAATTCAGAAAGTGTGATTTTCTGTTGCCTTGCCTTTTGTTTATGAGAGAAAGAACAGTTCTATGGTAGCCTTTCTTATCTGCTTGGTACAGGAGTCTGAAAAGAAGAGGTGAAGAAATACCTTTTTACTTATGTAATGTAGTGCAGCTGATAATCCACTAATGTACTTACTTTTGAGAGTACTAGTTTGCTTGATTTTCTTTTTTTATTTCTCATTGAAGGGTTTTCATTTTTTACTTTAAAGATTTCTGCTAAGTAAATAGGAAAACATGAGTAGTCATCAGCACATATTTTGATTATACCACTGTTGATATTTAAAAATTTAGAATTTCTTACTTTCAAATTTAGTAATAGTAATAATAATATAATATTTTAAAATTATATCTTAATTGGTCTAAAATATGGCATGTAGCCATTTTTACTTTTAGAGGAGCATAATATCTGTAGTCCTTGTTTATACCATGCTCTTTAGTTACTCATAATGTGTACATCGTAACAGAATGTACCTTGCATAGATACTCTGATAGCAGGTAGACAGTGATGCCATATATATAATTATTTATATATGCTTGCATTGGGAAAAACACTGATAAATGAAAAATAAATATGTATTTTAGGAGTTCACATTGCAACAGTGTGTAGAGTACCTGTATCCTGTCAGGCATTTTTCAAAATTTTTCTTTTGAAGTGTTTGCCTGTCAGTGTCAAATGAAACAGTTCCTTTCTCTGAATCCATCTTGCCAAGTAAACTCTTATTTATTTCGTGTTCATGTAGAACATGAAAAGCAATATGAGATACACTGCATTAAAAGTCTTCTTTAGATAAAAAAAGACATGACCTCCCAATACTTTAGGTTTTTGTAGGCCTTGGAGGAAGCAACCATGATGGGTAGGATTGCCCTTGAATTGCCCTTGTTACTTGGTAAATGATACTGGTTTGTGATGCTACTGTTAATGACTGGTAAAGTTCCCTAATGCTTTTACTAGATAGTTTTTAGTTAGAGTTTTAAAATGTTTTCTTCTCTGTTGTTTTTGAAAATACAAATCTTTTGAATCAGTCCAGTTAGTGAGTGATTTTCTTGTAAAATTTAAGTGTTCAAATTCTGTATAGAATTCTATGTAAATCAGGAAGAGGCTGTATATATTAGATACTGCGCAGTACTAAATGGAGTGGATATGTTCTGACTCTATCTTCAAATTTGAACCAATATATAAACAAATACTGTTTGTATGAAAAGCAAGTCCTGAATCCATTTTGTACATCTGCCAATCCTGCTATCTTCTGAACAAGAAATGGTGAGAGAAAAGCTCTATCTCTTTGAGCTTGCTCATGAAGCTCAGCATCCAGGCTTCCTGTTCTGTAAGACAGCAGATGTGATGAGTTGTTTGAATGTGAAATATTTTTCTTTTTGGTACCTTATGTTCATTAAGAGACTGGTTTGCCATAAGCTGTCTCATCGTGCGGTATAACTTAGAAGTTTCATTGACTCTTCAAGTAAAAAAAAAAATCATCAACACTTTAAGTAGGAAGGGAAAAAGGAACAGAGAAAAATTATTTTAAAAAGGTGTAAATTTTTCTTGTGTAACTTGACGACTAGAGTGTAGTTATAATATTTGAAATTTTCTGTGCTTTTTTTCATTTATGATGTGACTGTCCAAATATTATTTGTTTATTAATGGACTCTTTCACAGGGGAGATAAGCTATAGTAATAAATATGATACTGGGGATTGAGCAAGTTGATCTTGATTTCAAATATCCAATAAGAACAAAATGTTTTCTTTGCTTTGGTAGGAAACTGTTGGCTAAACACACCATCACATGATAAGCCATGCTATGTGTTGACATTAGTCCAAACCAGCAGCCTCGATACCATTTTCACAGTCCAAACCATTTATAGTTTGTTCTCAGATCCAGTCAACAAAGACCTTGAGCTGAATCCATCTGCTGGGACAGCAGAAAGCCCTTCTAATTAAAAGCCCTTAAGAATATCTAAGAAAATATTATAACTAATTTAAACTCGGTAAGATTTTTTTTTGAAAAGTCTGTAAGATTTATTGGCAAATGAGTATCAGAAAAAAACCTGTTGTAAGACAATGCTAAACCTAGGAAGCACAAGTGTAAAACGATAACAGAGAGAGAAGCAAAAGTCTGGCCAAAGACAGGCGCAGCAATGGCAGAACACTTTCTGAACAATCGGGGAGCAGGGTGTCTGTTCAGAGTCATTCTTTAGAGCTGAATCTGTCAGAAGAAAAGGCAATAGAAGACTAAATAAAACTGTGTCATAAAATTGTACCTACTGGTTTTTAAATCCAAAGCAAAAAAAGCCTCTCTATTTTGCTTTTGTCTGCAAGGGCAAACCTTTAAAACCAGAAATGGCATCTGAAATCCTGGTCAGTGTATCAGTGTGCTATTCTGTGTTCTTACTCTACTGTGAGGCATTAAATACGTGGAGTAGCACGTGTGCATCTCTTTTTCATCCCCTTTTACAATTTAGCTTGTAATCTATTGTCTAGATGTACTGTTTTTCAGATTCACCATTTCTGCAGTGTAAAACTATTACCATAACATGTTTAGATTATCTGGATATTGGAATTTTCTTAAAATATCATATCTTTTGATGGGGATGAAGAAGATGAAGAAACAGAAATACCTTTTTGTTTATGGATTAAGGTAGTTTAAATTTCAGTTTACACTGAGAATGCAAATAGTGTGGTCTAATTCCAGCTCATTGCAGGATTTATGGGAAGGGACCTCCTGGGATATAGCCCCCATCTCTGCTCTTCCTCAGGTGTTGTTCTCACAGTGAAGTTGAGTCTTAGAGGCACACAAAAAAATTCTGCTTATAGCTATTACCAGGATAAGTATGAAGTTCTGGAACCAAAATCTATCCTTTAATTCTTTGTTCAATTTGAATTGCTTTAATGAAATAATGTTTATGAATGATAATTAATGACTGTATGAAGCATGATCAATTTTGAACAGAATACAAAGGAAGAAATGGAATTTAACATAAAAGTCTGACCTTGATATTTGGCAGAGGAAAACACCTCAAACTTAATATGGACTTTATAATGTTTGGGGATCATCTTTTTTCTCTGTTATATTAGCACAGCAAAGTACCAGTCTAATTAATTAGTTTCCAAGGCACACTAAAATGTTAAAGCAATAATCTTAATGGATAAAATCACATCTCTACCAGAATCAAGGAGTTTATCATTCATGAACTTTGTTCTTCAGAATTTACGTCAACATACCAAAATATATAAATAATCTCTACACAAGCTGTTTCTTGGCTGCTGGTGCCAGGAAGCAATGTTCTGGGGTGCTGAGTGAAGCAGCTCTCACTAGGGATATCCATGAGGGTGTTGCTGCTCTGCTGAAGGCACCTATTCGGATTTCATTTTATCACACGTGTACCTGCATTTGAATGTGTTTTATTAGAGTAGTTATAACTCCCTCATGCCATTATCTCAGGAGCTATACAGCCTGGCAAACATTTAAAAAAGTCTCCATTTTGCTCCTCATCCCTTCACATTTTCAGAGTACTGCTTTGCTTTTAATAATATCAGTTGATGTAGTAAGTGTTTTCCCTCCTTTGTAGGAGATAAAACACTCAGCACCCTTTCCATGGAAATCTTTATGATTTAAATTATATTTAATGTTTTAGTAATGTCACTATATTTCTCTTTTTCAGAGAAAACCCAGCTTTTTTAAATGCTTGTAACTAATAATACTTCCTTGTCAAATGTAGAGTTTTGGTTTAGAGTCACTCTGTAGCAAATTAGAGACCAATGGGATGCATTAGAAACATTAGCTACATTTCCGATCAGCTCTGTCTAGTGAAATAGGCATCAGTCCCATTTGTGCTTAACGAAGACATAATTTGGAAAGAGTAAATTAATTACTCACAGCTATTAGGTGAGTAAGTAACTTATCTAAAAGATTTTAGCACTACGTTCAGTTAATTTTTTCATCGTTTTAGCTATATTCAACTATTTTAGTACTTTTATGTAGTCTTCCTATTACATCAATACATAATTTACTCCTTTTTCAATATTCTAGCTATTTTCATTTTCCATTTCATCCTCTGTAACAATTCTTTTTGTTTTTTTTCAGTTCTTCTGACTTTACTAAATGAAATTTTCATTGTGTTGTCTGTTTTTCATTATAATCCCAGTAACTGCATATTTTTAGGACCCTAAAGGCTCCAATTTCCCGTGATTGCAGCTAACTTTTTCATAAAGTGATCAAGTGACATTTTAAATTGTTTATAGATTTTATTTTGCCACCAGTTCGCCTTCTCCCAAGAATTTTCCAATACTTCGGTTGTAGTAATTATCTTCCTGTTTGTTGTTAGCTTCTGTATGTTTATTGTTGTGCAGAGAGTCTTGAAGGTACTCCTAAACCAGAGTAATCTAGGTCCTAGTGGTTTCTTAAGAGATATGCAATATAAATTGCCATGCCCTAGGCAGAGGAAGATTTCATTAATGTAAAAGACTGTCAGATGACATATTAGACCAGTGGGAATGGTCACATTCTTTCTCTTCTTCTGTTTAGTCATATGTTTTTATATCACAACCCAGTAAGCCTGTTGAAAGCTCAAAGGTTTGAGATGACATGTATTGAAGCTGATGTTCACTACATGAGATTACCTTTCTAGATGCTTTGCTTAAAGTGTGTGACTGATTATGTTGTTTCTTCGGCTGCTACTACTGTGTTTTTCAAAAGCCATATTCCATATATAGGCTTTTTTTATTAATAGGAATTAGCTTAAACATTTTGCCCTGACATTTCAAGTCTCTAACATTCAAAGGGGCTCAAAACCAAAAATATTTGATTTGATGTGTTGTATATGTGCTGAATATCCTGGTTTGTATTTGTGTTACAATTATCCACAAAATTTAAGGCTCAGAATAGACCCGTTTTCAAAACCAAATAATAATGTAAATAAATCTTTGCAAATAATACTAATTGCATATTTACAATCTGAAGAACAAGTTCTTGATCTTACACTGGAATTACTCTGCTCATTTCGGAGCAATTACTCTGGTTTACCTAAAATGTATGGAATACTAAGATCAAACCTTTAATATAGGTCCTACTTTTGTTGCAGAAAATATTGCTGACTGAAAGTCATATAACTTTTGTTTTGATGTTTCCAAGGAAACACAGCTTATTTCCCCTGCTATGTGTGAAAGATACATATTTTTTCACACTGTATAATTCTCTGGATTGCTTTAAAATTTCCTTCTGTGATTACTGCATATTTTAGTCTGCATCTGCAGTGTCTTTGCGTTGAATTGAACCAGGCTTCCATTCTAATCTTCATTTACTCAGGTACCACACAGATTCAGCTGTCTTCCAGTCATAGTACATTGTAGCTGATTTTACATTTCAGGTTTTTTGGTACTGTTTGGTTGGTTTTCTTCTCCTTCACTAAATGCTTCCATCACTCGAGCTCTTTTTCCTCCATGCTTCTGCAGAATGGTTCCTATGGTGACACAGCTAAATACCTCTTTGTGTGCCTTGCATTGCCCTCTGTCATCTTTGCCTTCAGAAAAAAAGGTGGAATCATGACATCCCCTCCACACTGCCTTTATAACAAAGCTAAATTAACTTTTTTGGTATGGTTTCTCTACGGAGCATTTTCAGTAGGTTTTTTAGTTGTAGAGATTCTTAATTAAATAGCACTATGCATGAACTTTCAGTTCTTGTTCTCTGTCTGTGGCTCTGGCCATATTTCTTCACCTCTGTAGAACTTACTTTCATAACTGCTCTCTGCGTGCACCACCTGACATCTCTAATGCAAAGGGCAGACTCCAGAAGATGGCCGTGCTCTTGGCTTTTAAATTGCTTCAAAGGCTTTATTACAATTTGAGTAAATGGCTTCATATTTGTGAGTGTTGCACTCATGCATATTTATGTTACTTTAGAGACCGTAGTAAAAAGGTACAAGGATCAGCTACATGATGTTAAGAATCAGCTTCATGAAAATGTTTCTGTAAGGGTACCAGTATTATTTATAGGGCATGCTCTATGCCCACTGAACAGTGTATCTAGACATTCTTTGGGAAATGTACAGTAGTTTGGAGAGCTTTTTCTGAGTGTGATACCTTAGAATTATTGCAAAGTAAAGCGTGTCCTGCAGTGTAGGTTATAGTAGGTTATAGCTGCTTTCTTCATGATATATTTTTACTATAGCCATTCTTACACCTGACTTGGTTCCAAATCTAACATTTCTGTGAATTTGTATGCATTTTGAAAGGGAATATGAATATTCCTTCAGCAAATGCCAGTTTTGTCTACTTATAGCTTGTTAAATAAAGGTGTACCCTGGGAATTATTACAGGCTGCTTTGGTTTCTCACATAGAAAAGTTCACCTTTGCTGTATTTATACCAATTTGAGATTTTCCATTTTCTTTTAATTTGTGGTTTGGTTTTTTTTTTTGGTTTTTTTTTGTTTTGTTTTGTTTTTGTTTTTGTTTTGGTTTTGGTTTTTTTTTTGTTTTGTTTTTTAAAGCAAAATATTCTAGTGAGATCTTTATTTATCCAGCTTTCATTCATGATTTATACTGAAGATATATTGTGGTGCTAATAGCATTGCACACGTAAATCGTTATTCCTACTGACTCCTGCATAACAGCTCCGGAATAGTTTACATGTAGTACAGTTAACTTTTCAGTGAAAGTGCTATCTTGACTTACACTTGGGAGGAATTTTTCCAGCTTTGCTTTTTTTGTTTTGTGTGTGTTTGCTGAACCTCAATACAGCAGATGAAATATGGAGAAGAATCTTAAAAGTAATGTGCAGATTATGCATTACAGAAATGGGTGATTAAGTTGTGATCTAGTTGAAAGAAGAGTCTCTGCATGAATACTGCTTCTGGACTTCTGAATTGCTAGCAGCTTTCATAGATCAGTTGGGAAAAGTATGTATCACTATGTAATTGCCACTTTTGCAATCAATATAAGGCTGATATTTTTTATAATTTCTATGATTCAGAAGCGAGAATTTAGTACTAGGAGGCACACTGTCTATCTGCAGCATAGGGAAAATCTTCTCTAGAAATACAGGGAAGTTGTCAAAATTATGAAAGGTTGTCATTGATTTAGTATTTTCAGCTGTATCTTTGCTGTAAATAAAGTCTATTAACTGAACTTCTTTGAAAATTGGAGTCAAAATCTTGGAAGTAGCATAGGTCCTTACTGCATCTTCAGTAATATTCTTAACAACTCTAAATTTTTAACTTTATACTACTGGTAAGTCTTGCATGTTTTTACCTACAAAGGTTGTCAATAAATTACTCAGGTCTGGAGTTCTTTTTTCATGATATGGTAGATATTTGAAAGCTTTGAATTGTTAACTATCAAAAATATAAATAATATTTGTATATTGTAAGAACAGTAGCTTGCTGTTGAGCAAATCCAAAATAGCTTTGCTCCCAAAAAGTGAAAAATATGCCTAAAATACATCCTTGGGAAAAGGTATGTTTTACCTTATCTGTATACTGATAAACAGATCCTATTTGCGTTTTACCTTTTTACCTTTTTTTTTTTTTAATCTGGAACTGTGTCTGTTCAGCCCTGAACTATAGCAACACAGACCATATATCTGAGAAAATGTGCTACCAACTGTCTGATAAACACATTTTTAAAGGGTGTCTGCATCTGTTAATCTGGATGAGTTGACAGAATGGCATAACCCCATGCCTGATACAGACGTGAAATTTCAAATTCATGTTCTTATGCACAAAAGTACTAGAAGTCACCAATGTAAAGGTTGTTATTTCCTACTATATTAGGATTGATTTGCTTTAACCATGAGGACTTTATGTTTGATTTAGTTTTTTTTTTAAATGGCCCAAACCATTTTGGTGCAAATTCTCTAATGTCATGACAGCCTGAGGGAGACACTGGAAATGGAAAATTTCAGCCTGGATGGTTCAAATGTGACAAATTTATGAGCAGTGGAAAATTAGATCTGTTAATGGGAAATGTTTGTCACCTTTAGTAGTAAAAGAGGCTTGTCATATTGCTTATGATGCAGACAGAACAGCTTTTAATCACGGTGTTTTTTAACTTTCTCAGGATGTGAAGGGTAATGCATCTGAAATGCTTAGATGGTTTCAGCTTATGACATTAAACAGTTCTTTACAGGTGTAATTAATAAAATAGATTGTGGCCTTTGCCATCTGGTTAAGTTACATTTATAAGAAAAACACGAGTGAATATTCATACTTAAAATTCTTCACTCAAAAAAAAGGAAACAGAAAAACATCATAGGCATGTATATGTCATGTATTTGTAGTGTATTCACTGAAATGCCTTAATTCTCTGAAGATACTCAGTGAGCCCCATACCTGAGTCTGTGGTGGCTTTGTCAGTGCTTCTGAGCTTAGCTTAAAATGTCTGTCTGGGATGGGAAAGATGACTTAAAAGGTGATACTGAAAAGAGGACAAAAAAATTGAGGGCAAAGGTGATGGCTCCACCTCTGTTTCTCTTTTCCTAAAATTGTGGATTTTAGGAAAGACCTAAGAGCCAGAGACAACAAATCTGTTGTCTGATGCTAAGCAATGTTATGGGGTGCCTAGTGTGAGGTGGGATGCATGTTCTTTGGTCCCCTCTGGATTATGCAACTGTGACACAAATCTCTGTGGTCGTGATGTCTAGATTTCTGACAGTTCTGAAGCACTCCAAGGTTCCTGGGATTCCTCCTCTTTCAATGAGTTTATTTCCAAAGTTGCCTTAAATCTCTCTTCTAACTATCAAGAAGATGCCTGAAGATGTCTGAGTTATTGAAACATAAAGATTACCAGACATTTGTATTTACAGTCTGCATTACCCATTTTTCAGGGGAATATAACGGTCTGAAGAAAAGCAAGATGTGTATTTCTGAATCATTTGTACGATATGCCTGGCTGATTTAATCCAGGATCTTGTCTTGGTGACTGGCAGAATATAACTGGAGGTAGTTAAAAGGTGGAATGCACACTAACATATTTGGTGGGAAATTTTTTTTCTGACTTTGTCTAGTGTGAGGTGTGAAGGCTGTCTTTTATGGATTAACTTGGGATGTTTTATTATCCATATAAAAGGGCTAAATGTCTTCTAGCTATTATTAAATCCTTTGCTTGGATGAATCTTTCCAATAGTTGAAGAAGGCTATTTTTCAGTGTTGAATAAAAAGACTATTGCCTGTCCTGCTTTTAATTCTCTTTCTTCTTGCATTGAATGTTGCCTTCCTCCTTCATTATGAGAGAGGATCATTAAACTTACAAGCTCAGTACCTTTAATGTCTATATTACAGATCCCCTCCAGCCTTTCTGGCTGCTTACTTTATAGTTGTTAATTTAAGTTTTGCCATCTCAGTATGCCTCTGGGTTTTTTGGTGTTGTTTTTTAGATCATCGAGGAAAAAACAAATGCATTTCCTTTAAACATCATATCTTAACGGCCCTCCTTTGAAAAACTGATCACTCTTTGTTCACAATTCCTTCCCTTACACTGCTTCTGATCTGACAGAACTCGTCCTATCCAACAGATGTACTTCCTATTTACTTTCTCTTATACCTACCAAGGTGTGAAATAGTATTATTTCAATCATCTCATAATGAACAAACTGGTTGGGACCAAGTAAATGTTCTACTCACCCAAAATTCACATAATCAAACATGATGCTTTTGAACTGATTGAGCTGATAGCAAAACAGGAAAAAAAATAATGCAACATCTTCTTGAACTCAACTGGACATTGATATCTTAAGAGCTTACAGACTCCTTACTCAGTACCTTCCCAGGCTACTGGCTGTTTCACAGTGGTGATTACACCCATTTTTTTCCAGGTCTTCTGACATATCTTTCTCAAACCATGCCTCTTTAATCAGAGCTTCTTAGCATTCCTATGTGTGAAGAAAATTTCAACAAAGACATCATCTCACCTCCTTGAAAATGTCCTTACTCTCCTTAGTGAAGAGTTTTATATTTTTTACACCATATGCTGGTGTGGGAGACCTATGAATTCATTGCTCCTTCCACAAATAGAAGTGTAAGAGGATAAAGAAACTCACCTGAGTGATTTGGAAAGTTGCCTACCATCTGGACATACCTGGCTGTTGGTATGAAGGTGGCAAGAAGCCTTATCATGTCTGATCTCTCCTGGGTCTCCTGTAGGGCTGCAGCAGGTGCAACTGACATGCAGCATGTGCTCAAAAAACTAACTTCTTCAAAAACGGCAATTCATACTTTAGAAAAATGAACTATGTGATGAGATTGTCTCCAGCAGCAGAAAACTAGGCAGAATTAAGTGGCAGATCCTTAATGACCTGTGAAACAAACTAATGAAACGTATTGAAAAGTGCACAAAAATGCCATGAGCCTTTTATATCCACTCTGCCTTAGTGAAATACACGGTGAGACTGACTTCATAACCATGCAAAAAAAGATATGAGACTGATGATGTATTGTAACTTCTGTTCTATAAATAAGTTTTTAAAAACTTAGATTATGATTACTGAAAAATAAACGTGTATGTGATTGGGAAAAATACTGTGCTGTGTCTCAATTTAATGCCTTGCCAAAGGGCTGAAATATTGAATACCACTTTTGTAATAGCATTCATTGTAATTCAGGAATTGCAGAAATAGCTGGCTTTGCAATAAACTCTATTTATTATTTACATCCATAGAACATGGTGTTACAAATTGATACTTGAGGTAAGGACCAAACCTTACAATGGCAATGCAACAGTATTTTCAGAAGCTGTTAAGAACAAAGACCAAACTGATACTTAATGGGACTTGTACTCCAAAACACTTTGGATGGTTTTAAAAATCCTACCTGTAGTCTTATGTTGTAAAACAAATAGGAATCTGTGATCACAAAAATGGATTGTTTTCTGAAGCAGTTACATATTTGTGATAGATAAGCAACACCTGTTAATGGCAACTGTGTGATTATTTGAGAAGCTAAAATGATGCAGGGGCTAACTATCCACTGCTGCAGATCACTCACGGGCACTGAAACCTGGGTAAAGTGACATTCAGTCTGTTAGGAGTGTGCTGCATTCATTTAGTATTTGAACAAGATGACAGCTTGAGTTTCTAGGCAAGGAGGAATTGGGTCATGACAATTTCATAGCTAGTTTCCAAGTTTAGCTTTAGATACGTATGCTAGCAGGTTGGCACAAATTTAAGCTGGCATAGCTCAAGAGCCCTAAACTGCATGTCAGAAAGGGCACATCAGACAGATTGGCATACATGAGATTAGCTCCCAAAATTATACATTAATTTTACTTTATATAAACATTGAATTAGAAACAGACACAGCCATGAGAGATGGCTGTATCTACACTAACAAGCATTGCTGTTGAGCACTAGGAACAGACCTGGGGGGCAAAACAGTAACTATTGAGTACTCAGCACTGACATTTGTATTTCTGTGGGTTTGACTGTGGACAGGCTCTAGTTTGGTCCTGTGGGCTGTCTGCCCTTTGAAACATGGAGTTCAGAAGAGAAACTCCTGGAGAGCAGTATGCTAAGACTGCTCTGCCAGGCTTTGCTTCTGTAATATGATCCCGATCCAAATTAAAACATTGTAATAGATGAATCTCATGTGAATCTACTACTTTGCTTAAACAATTAAATGATTCAATCATAATTATTGTGTTATGAGCTGCATGAACCTTTCATTTTTTCTATGCAGGCTCTAAGGTAAATGTGAAATGTGCAGCAAGTTCGTTCAAATGAACCCTGATCTCTAAAGACAACCTGTGAGTAGATAGTTTTGAATCCTGAAAACACCTTGCTGGCATATCTGCAAAAAGGAGAAATCTTAAATCTCAGATTTGACCCTTTTCTAGCAGCCTATCTGCCTGCTGAACATATGGGATTTTCAGTTACCTTCTTGAGGCACACGCATCTCCTCAGGCAATGTACAGGAAACGGGGAACCCAGGCCTTGATACAGTTTTCTACGCTGAATTCATTTGGTCTGACTGAGATAAGCATAAGAGAAGGTCTTACAGGGCTGGCAGGAAGTGTGGGAGACCTGTGCTCTTTTGGAGCAGCAGTAGGAACTCAAGAGCGATACCACAGAGGACCTCAAATGCTATTAATACAACAGAAATGCTCTACTGTGAAATAATAAGACACGTGACTGTATCATAAAATAACACCTTGTGATGATGCTGGTTCACCATGCATTTGAATGAGTAGTTAGCAGGGACTTGTGATATTCATGACTATTGGAGTGTCCTTTTTACTTACTCCTTTTTCATCCACTTTTGGTGGCCATTAGCTGGTTTTATTTATGTTGTTTTGGTTTTTTGTGTTTTGATTTTTTCTAAAGAAATCTCTCAAATTTTTTTGCCTTCACAAAGTTGTAACTTTACAAAGTCTTAATATTTCACAGTTGCACAGTTCTAATGCAAGATTCTGAGTCTCATCAACATCTTTTGTTGATTTTTTTCTGTTTGTCATCAGCTTAGTGTTTTAAGAAAAGGATTTATTCCATGATAAATCTATGTTTTGATAAAATAATATTACAATTCTGTTAAAATTAGAATACATATGTAAGACATTTGTTTTATAATTCAACCAATGGACTTCATGGTCTTCGAGGTCTATTCCAATCTGAATGATTCTATGATTCTGTGATAAGTTACTGAGCTTTTTAAAAGTTTTTTAAACATACTGGATCTTTAACGCGTGTTTTCTGAGAGTAGAACATTTGCTTCAGTTGGCTTTCCTTCAGTCTATTATTGATTTTAGTCAAGTACTGCTACCCATCAGAAGACCAGTTAGATTTAAGTGCATTCTCAGAGCTTGGCATATGCTTAAATGGTTCTCCGAAAAGAGATGAATCGCCACAAATGCATCAAAACTCAAGGATCTGACCACAGATAATATTATTTCCTCTCTGAAGATATATTTGGTACAGAAAGGAGGTGTATTGACTCTTTCATCAACTGGTCAGATCAGAACATGTTTAAATTATTTCCTGCAGAGAAGATAATACAATTGTCATTATGAGTAGCAAATGATAAGCTTAAATTCCTAGTCAATCTTTCTTATTAATGACAGAATCAAATATTACAGAACGTTTGGAAATTGTCCGCCTAGCATGTTTCATTTTCTGCAAAGAGCAAATAGAATGAGACACTTATTTGCTGCATACTTCACTTCCACAGCAAATCCTAATAATGGTGACATTTAAAAAATATATTTTTGCAATAATACTATTACAAAGCCATCTAGGCTTGATATGAGTAGCAGAGGTCCTAATGAATCCTTGTTGTTTTCTGTTGGAACATCAGATTTCTTTTAGAGGAAACATCTGAAATACATTTGCTAAATGTAGCATAAAAGCATTGTTACCCAAGGTTTTTTAATTTTCCTTGTTAACAGTCCAGTTTGATGAATTGTCCTGATTAGCTCTGAGGAAATTAATACTAAAATTAGGTGGGACTCAAAGGGAGAAAAATCATGACATGCTCAAGAGTCATTACAAACTGAATTGTGTGAAGAATTAGTATATCTGTCAGCTAGGAACAGGTATCACTTATTTGGTTTGTTTTATTTTCCTCTGCCAGGGTCATGATGACTGTCTCATTAGTGAATTCAGAAAGAGATTATCATTGCCTAAACCATGCAGTGATCCAAGTCTCCCTCTGTTGTGTTCCGTGTCCTGTGCTCATGGCAGGTTTCCTCACCTGTAGGCTCACATGGGAGCAGTGCCTCACATGGGAGCAGTGCCAGCAGTCAGAGCAAGTTCCCTCGAGTCTGTCATGGGAGAGGGCCAGATAGCAAAGTAGGGTCTGCAAGCCCAGACTTGCTCTGACCTGCTGAAGAGGACTAAAATCCCGGGCCTGATCTGAAAAGAGAAACAGGCAGGAGGCTGGCTGCTGCAGACCCTGCTGGGGTACCTCTGTGGCATGGGTGTGGGTACCTACAGTACAGTTTAGGGTCAGCAGGGAGATGCCCAGGGAACTTATGTGTCCCTAACCGCTGTGTGAGACGCTGTGCAGTTTAGGACTTGTGATAAGAAAGGCTACTGCAATGCTATTTTAGGTGTCTAAATCCCTTTTTTGGAGCTGACTCTTGATTCTCTCTGGCTAATCAGCAATAATAATTGAGATAACACAGATAATGATTTTGTGTAGATCACTTCTCAAGCTGCACGTCTTGTAGAATGGAGGGAAAAATGTATGTTGATGAAAAACACCCTCCTGGTTCAGTTCTGTAAATCATTAAGAACAAAACAACTAAGGGATGTTACAATAAAATCAGTGTACATTTTAGTATCTTTCCCATCATGCAGTCTGTTCTATAAATGGCAGGCTACTGAAAGGCATTCTCCATGTTGTCATGCAGTTTAACTCCTTAATTTGGCTATTCAATTTGAACTACAATGCCTCAGTCTCTGGATTTTTAAATCTCTTGACTAATGGAATAGATGGCTTCTCAGCATTGTCCTATGAGAAAAAAGTATACTACAGGCTGTGCCAAATTAACTTCATTTCTTTAATTCAAGGGGCATACGCTGCTGGATGACAACTAGGATGAAATTGGACATGGTTGGCTAACAGTAATGATATAATTTCTCATTTTTGCTTTATTATATCTGCTAAGTCCAAATTTACCTGCAGAGTTCAGCCAAGAGGGAAAACATTGACAATATTAGCATCCAACAGAAACTAATTTTTTGTTCTTTTAGCAGATCTTTTTCTTCATTAGTTGTTTTTTAAAGAGACTTAGTTTAAAGAAATTTAATAGTTCCTTCATATGAGTGCAGAGATCATATTTTATGATTACCCTTTGAACATTTATAATCTTTTAATAGCTGGTTTTTTCCAGACAATATGACAATAATTGCTAGATTAAAAAAAGAGCAGTTTGATCAAGCTTGAATGCTGGCTTGATCCTATTTCCATTGAAGTCAGAGAGACTTCTTTAGTAAGAAGAGAGTTGGAATTTGCTTCATGATTATTTCTTTTTTCCTGCCAGATCCTCTTTCACTCATCCAAGACAGCAGAGAGTTCTGCTTTCAATCACGATGCTGTAAATCTGTTCTAACTGCATTGACTCAATGGGCTTATTTTTGTAGAGATCAGTATAATTGAGAAAAGGATTTATCCCAGTTGGATTCATGCTTCTTGTTAGTGAGGCAATGTACTATATAATTGGCTCTATCAATAAGATTTTCCCAGTATTGACTTCTTTTTTCGGTATATGTATGGAAACAGATGGAATATATTGTAGTCTCTAAGTGGTACAAAAGGTACAGTATCATGGAAAAAAAAAAGTTTTTATTTGGCTATGGCTTTGAATCTTTTATGTTGAGATTTAAAAATAACAACAAAGTGACGTGTATCACTGTCCCTTGCTCATTTTTTGTTGTTTAACTGTCTAGAAGTTGTGACTGCTGACAGAATCACAACTGTTTGAAGGGTTGGATCTTAAAGCAGGAAGTGCACAAGGGGTTGCTTATTTATAGCACCCACAAGGTGCTGTAGATAGAATATCAGAAAACATTTAATTTGACTCTTAGACAACTTAGAGTTAATGAAAAAGAATAGGAAGATAACAATTGAAGAAAGGCAAAACCTGACAAAATTCATATGCTCATAGTTGCATTGAGAGTAGGATTTTAGCTTGAAAAAGTTGTAGTTGAGGCAACAAATGTTCTCTAGTGTAGTTGTAAGAAAACAGATAAGGAGGGGGTCTTTTCTAGACAAATGGAAAAGCCTTAATACAAAATCTGGAAGGAGTCTTTAAATTGTTTAACTTTGTGGAAAAACAGTTTTGAGTGGTTGCTTTGATAATCTGGGAGCTCTCAAGCAATCTGAGTTATTACATTTTAGAGCCAAGACTTCCTTTGGCATGTATTTTTTATATGACCCTTGACATATTTATTTTTGCTGCAGTTTTTCCAAACCAGCAGGGACCCTGCTTAGACTGTGCTTAGAAATCTGGAATATATTCAAACAATAAAAGAGGATAAAAGATAATTTTGTTCTT
This sequence comes from Manacus candei, assembly GCF_025592945.1. Lineage (NCBI taxonomy): Eukaryota > Metazoa > Chordata > Aves > Passeriformes > Pipridae > Manacus > Manacus candei. The sequence goes on from NW_026138062.1 coordinate 38,786,017, forward strand.
ACGAGTTCTGATATACAAAACAGCTAAAGGAAGCACTAATTTATGTGCTTGACTCCTCTTTTAAATTTTGGCAGATTTATGCATATATATGTTTTAACTATCTGTTTTTCACCTGTGTATGTATGTTCGAAGAATTCATGCAATATAACTTAAGCATGTATGTCCTATCTGATATGTTACTTTTGAGGCAAGAGCTTTTACACCATGTCATTTAGAGATTATAACACTTTGAGGAAGTATAAATTATTCTTTACAAAAGAAATACAAAATTAAATTCTGATTCTAGTATGCCATTTCAAACCACCTTGGTTCTCATTACGGTTCTGATAATCTAATGTTAGATTCATTACCATCTAAAATTATTGCAATCTGCTGCCTTTTGTTTTGATTCAATGTCCATAATTGTTCCACATGATGTCAGTAATTACCGAGGCTGCTTTAGGAAGATACGCAAAGACACGGCAAGAAAAGATGATCAAGCCAAGTTTAGATTTGTTATGTGGTTGTGCATGTGCGTCAGAAACTGCATTTTAGTAGTGTATCTGTTTACACTTGATGTTGCATAGGTTCCAGAAAAGGGGGAATTGCGCTGCAAGATTAGGAAAACAAATTATATATAGGGTTGAATCATTCAAGATGGAAGGGAACAGACTTCTAGCTACATGCGGATGAAACTTCTATTGTATTTAAAAATTTTTTACTCCAATTTCTTTTAAAGACAATATCTGTTTTTCCTTTGTAGTACCTGCACCTCTTCAATGCAAAACAGAATAAAACAAACACTCATACCTGCTGAAAATGAATAAATGTTACTGACTCGAAATTACATTGCAGATTATAAAATTTGAAATACAAAACTATTTATTTTATATATATACCGTAGTAATCCATTTTAGTAATTTTATCTTCTTTTTGTAAATGAATATGGCACTCTTTCCACTCCAAGACGAAGGATGATTTTAATTTCTGCTATTTATTTTTATGTATGTTATTATGAACAATTCACTACTGAGATTCTACAAAGAATATAAACCTGAAGTACACATTCAGAGTAGTTTACTGTAATAATGTAATATTACATCACAATCTGATCCATCATAAAAAAAATTATAGGTTTGAGGCAGACTGAATCCACTAAAGGCACACAATACTGTGGGTAATGTTGTGTCTTCATTGTGTTTAAAAGGTTAAAAAAATGAATATGAGAACTAAGACGTGGGTGTGATGGTGGTTGTTGAATGTGAGGTATTTGAATGGTCCTAATTTTCATCCCATGAAGTTTTATTTCTCTTAATAATGCCAGTCTTGGTTGCCAGAAACAGACGCTTTTGAGAATTTTGATGATTTCCTCACTTTGTTTGTTTGTTTGCTTTTTATTGTAGTACACATGCCTACCTTTTTTTAGAAGCTTGTATTCTTTTGGAGACAGATGAGACTTTTTTAGAGTAAATAAAATGAGAATTTCTGGCTAGAGATGCAATAGATCTTGTGTGTTTTAGTTTCTGATCCATCAAATTAAAGGACTTTCTATGTTCTATGGTTGGAATTAGAAAGAAGTAGTAGAAACCTGTAAAATGTCAAGAGTTCTCAAATATATGTATATTTATTGGAGCACTTAAAATTTAGAAAGATTAAGGAAAATCAAATTGAAACTTTGAAAAAAAGCTGTTCATTTTGGTTTTGCCATGAAGAAATGAAAAAGCATGAAGTTTGATATCAGTAAACTGTCAATTTTTGGAAGCAGCTGTAAATCAAGTACTGTATTATATTGCTGCACATTTGTAATAATTTGGATTATTGCAGTGGAAATTATTTCAAATTTATACTGCTGAAAATGAGAATATGGAATCACTAGCCAAAGTTTATGACAAAAACCAGAATTCACTAAGAAAAAGAAAAAAAGAAGAAAAAAAAAATCATGTTAGAATCAAATGTCAGGAGATTACAGTAAATAGATTTAGACTCTTATTTAGTTCTTAGTCTTATTTTGTTAGGTTTAAGTGCTGCCATTTGTTGTGAATGATATATAAGAAGGAAAAAAAGAATCAAAGCTGTCTAGAGACAAGTATGATGTCTGAACAGTGTTAGAAAAGCAAGCTCCCTTTTCAGATTAAAGATGTTTTTGCCAGATGATACAGACAACAGATTGTTGTTGATTACCAGTATAATGAGAGAGAAGATATTTGGAAATTGGCCTCAGATGACTTGGAAAATTTAGCAACCAAAGAGATGAAACTAGATTCTCTGGAGGCATCAGGAAACCCATAATGCTACAGGCCAGGGTAAAAACCCTTTATTCTCACTGTTGAACAAAGACTAATGATAGTCATCCTGTCAAAGAGTTCTCCATCTGTTTTTATAAGAAAGGGAAAGGAATTAGTGGCTAAATCAGAAACAGATTACGGAAAAACAAGAATTAGCTGCACCAAAACAAAGCTGAGAATCTCTCATAGCAAAGCTGCTTAAATGAGAGAGATCTGCTTTTGCTGTTTCTGAGCTCCCAGTTTGATTTTGTCATTAGCATCCCATGTGGGATATTTAGCTTTCTAGCTAGGTTGTTTTGAAATCCTGATCTCTTCCTCCTCACCTCAAGCAGAACCCTTTTAGACTTCCTCAATATAGCTTTCAGAAAAAAACCCGCAGCAAAATCAACCAAGCAAAAAAGCTAAACCAAACAGCAAAACCAAACAAACCTCCAAAACCATCTCCAACCCCCCCTATAAAAACATGACTCACAAAGTACATCAGCCACCCTGGTGATTCAGCCTGGGCTATCTGATTTTGGTCAACAGCAGAGAGAAGGCAGGAGAGCAGAAGGACCATAGTTTAGACTAACACAGCAAATTTAGTGCTGTACTTGTAGTGTTATCGCTGTGCCAGTACAAAAGTACACTATTAACTTCTTTTAAAAAGAATACCTTCTATTCCAAGGTTGATGTGTGAATAAGCAAAGGAAAATCATTATTTCTGTGTTAGTAATTCAGCTGGGCTACTCAATTAATGTATAAAGCTGATGCAGTTTGCCAAAGACAGGCTGTTCATGGAATTGGTTGTTTAATGAGAGTAATAGCACAGCAGCAGTGTGAGAAAGCATAACATATAGCATTTGCTAGTCTAACTAAGAAAAATGTGGTCTGATATTACCTGGGTAGGTGTACAGAGGCCAGAATGAAGACAAAGAGTGGGAAATTGCTTTGGTGTTGCGATTAGCAGCAGTTTTGGTTAGCAGTATGCCAGTTAGGTTTGATAAAGAATATCCAGTGGAAAGGTATGTCCAGAATTCTTCACGTTAGCAAATTTCAATTCTCACTCCAGAAGAATTATTTTAGAGGTTGTTTCACTAATTAACTTCAGTGTTAAGAGTTATTGCTGGAAGATTTATTCTGTTATTAGAACATTTGGAACAATCTTGCATCTCTGAAATTTTTCATGTCTTGTGTGATCTGATTTTAATACAAAATCAGAAATTTTAAGTTCTGTAACAAGAATATTGTGATAAAACAGGTTAAATGTTTAGGCACTGTGAGGCAGCAATATTGTTGTCAGTTTCTCTTCTGTAAATCCAAGACAATTTTTGTGACTTTGGTGATTTACACATATGAAACTCTGAGATCTGACTGAGCTCTGCAGAATTTAGGCAGTTAGTCATTTGAAGTTAGCAAGACAGGTCTGGGCATATGGAAGGTGATCTCTGGAAAGTTTTCACAGAATAAGCTTTAATTTAATTTTTCTCTTGACTTTAATTGTTAATTGCTTTTTTGAAATATAAGCATTAAGATGTTGTGAAACTTTACAATAAGCAGAGACTGTATTTTATATATGATCATCAGTGTTCATATAGTACATAATTTCAGAGCATAAAAGAACAGCTGCAGTGGAGTTCTCCACATAGTGAAGTCGGATGTTCATCCATTTATTTCACTATGTCAGGAATTTTACTCTGGGGACTTCAAAGTAATTGACATACCTTGGTAATCTGTGGTCACTTAACATACTTCAGTTGGGTTATTGTGTGTGAAATACAAAGGTGTTTTAGATTGACTGAAGTGCCATCAACCAAAACAGGAGAGAAAAAGATTTAATTTTTCCATCTTTTCACAAGTCACTAATACATCAAAATGAGTTTTGGTAAACAATGGCTTATTTTCTTTCTTCTTGAGCAAGGGATGTTATTTCCTTTAACAAATGTGTGGGAAGAAACTGGGGAAAATGGCTAGTTACACTGTTTAGCTATGACTGAGAAATCACAAATGTCATCAGAGAGTTGTTTATGCCAGACTGTTTCCATTTATTATAATAAACTGATACAATGTATACATGTATATGTTGGTAGATATAGCCTAGAATCTTTTGTTTCTTACAATAAAAGATAAATGTGTTTCTATCATTTGATAAAGAAGCGATTTTCCACTCATTTGTGACCCTGTGTCCTAGAGCATGCTGCTCTCAGAAACAGCCTACCCATTAACTTCATGCAACTTCAGATTAGGCCTTTTCATTGGTACAGCTCAAGAGCATCCCTCCTGGAGCCATACATTTTTAAAGAAACTGGAAAACTTATTTAAACGTAAGATATCATACTGTCTTCTGAGAGAATTTGTGTCTTAACACAGAAATAGGCAATCATCAGTCTGCTTTTTTGTGCCATTCTTACCTGAAGCTGGGTAATCATCATCATTTTCTCTCATTTCCTTGGCAAATACAAGAATAGTTTTGTCTTTTAAAGAAATCAACTGATCTGTGAATAATACCATTGATTTAAATCAAAAGACTGTTGCAGTGTGATTAAGAACTGCTAAGTTTTACTGTCATTTTTATTATCATTATTAGGACGATGGAATACTGTGCAGGAATAAATTATTTGGGAGAATTGGGTTATTTTAACTTTTTTAACTTTATAAATCAATCATGTAATCACACATGAGAAGCTGAGACCCAATATTCTTTATTCTCAGCATAGCAACCAGTGTGATTTTGAGGATGAGAATTTCATTTCATAGAATCATTACCTTGACAATGCAATAACATTTAATATTCCTTTTAGTCCTCTCTATACTCTTAATACTTTAGTAAAAGATTATGAAAAATAATGCAATAAAAATAAAACATTCTGAGGACACCATGTGTAGCCAAATATTGCAAGTTATATTTGAAAACTAGGGAAAGATTCCTGGGTTTTGTGTTTGTGTTAGTTTGAGTGCTATGAAACATAAAGTGATAATACTCAAAACAGTGGATTTCCAGTGTAAATGTGTAGGAAAAACTTACATATTACATTACACTACAGCACTCTAGCAATATCTGGTATCAGTGCAAAATAATTTAAAGTAACACACGTACACGTAACATGTATTACTAGGCCCCACAGTAGTCTCACTACTTGTTGAATCCAAGTAGATCATGACTTGTGCTGAAGGAAGAGACTATTTATGAGAGTCAGTGCATGGAAATGAAATGTATGAGGCAATGACTGGCCATGGAAAGCCAAATAAATAAAAATGCAGTACAACTAGTAAAAACACATGTGCTGGAGGAAGTAAGTACTACAGATGCTCAATCAAACTTAGTCTTATGGTGAATCATCACCCCAGAGGCTGTAGATTTCCAGTTAAAACCTGAAAAAACTAAGATAAGCTCATTTCCATGGAGTGTTTTCTTTTTGGCTCTTTTCATGGGATCATTTTCATGGAACAGTCTAGGCAGTCTCCCTTTTTCTTTCGGGAGGTATTGAAGGAAGAGCATCATGAAACTCCCCTGCTCCTGCTGACCAGGTGTCAGACAAGGTCCTTAATAACCCCAGGAGGGACTGAGAAGAGGAGGGGACAGTCCATGGAGAAAGCCTACCCATGACACCACAAAACACACACTGCTGAATTACAGCTAAGGACAGCATTAGGGGTCTGTATTTCTACAGTAACACCCTTGCATGTCATGGTGGTTGACTCTGGCTGGATGCCCAATGCTCATTAAAGCTGCTTCATCCTCAGCTGCACAGGGGAGCAAAATATGACAAAAGGCTTGTGGGTTGAGATAAACACAGGGAGAGGTCACTCGCCAATTGCTGTCATGGGCAAAATAGACTTGACTTGTTGAAATTAGTTTAATTTATTACCAATCAAATCAGAGTAGGATAATGATAAATATAACCAAATCTTAAAAACACCTTACTACGCTTCTTCCAGTCCTTAACCACTCCTGAATTCTCTACTTCCTCCCCTCCTTCTGACTCTTCCAAAGTGAGTAAATATACAAAGAGTGAAATTTTGAAAGGCGTCTAGATATTGTTCTTAAAACTGACTTTTGAAATCTGGATTTTAGGTGTAAAAGCTTTAATATTCAATGAACTGTAGGAGTCAAAATGCTGAAAAATTGGGGAACTCATTAAGTGCTCTGCCCTTTAGAGAATTCACAGCTTCAAATTAGCTTCAGGTCAGTATTTGCAGAAATTGATTGGAGTTGATCCTGTCGATGTGTGTACAGAGAGCTTTTCATTAGCTCCACTCAGCCTCTCAGTCTGTCATGGGTAAGCTGGCCCTTATCCAAAAGCAAGGTGGCTGTGTTAGCATCATGCTGTGCCTGAGCAAATATTTTCTGCTTCTCAGCAGGGTGCCTCAGCCAAGGCAGAGCACTGCTAAGGCAGTCCTGTGATTGCTGGGGCTGGCTGGCTTGTGATCTGCCTACCCACAGCAAGTCCTGAAAAATTTTGCAAACTCCCCTGAGGTATCTGAGGACTGGAATCTGCATGCTGGGTGGGGAGCTTCCTGAGGCAGCAGTTCTCAACATTTCTAGACTGATCACTTCCATTGTCCTTCTTCCCTGTAACAGCTGGGCCTCCTGTTTGCATCCACACTTACCCTTGCCCCATCCCTCCACACTCCCTTCAAGCTTTGGTAGCCCCCCGTAGCAGTGGTGAGCAGCTAAGAACTTGGGAATAACTTCATGTTTCTTGTCAACCTGCGTCATTGAAGAAACCTACTTAACTTCTTTCTTCAATTTGTGCTAGAATAATTCAAGGCAACAGAAACTGATCATGTTTTGTTTTTAAAATATCACCTTCTACCTTCATATTTCATTTTCTTTGTTGTCATTTCACGGAAAAATTAATTAGATCCAGTGAAGAAAACAGAGGTTAAACAGATATTTTAATGCACACAGAAATATGAAAATACTGACTATATCTGGCTGTTCCCTCTCACACTCTATATGTATTCTATTTAAAATGAAGTTAAAGGCATTTTAGGGTTTTTGTTTGCTTTTAGTTTCTTGATGGGTTGTAAAATAAATACACAGTGGAATTGGTTAAAAACGACACTCTTAACCTGAGACTACTAAACGAGGCCAATGCATTCTTCCTAAGTTCAGAATGCTAACATAGCCTGTAAGAGACTCCACATGAAGATTGTCTTTTACTGGTACATGTCAAATATGCTAGTTTATAGAAAGGTATTGATGAAAGATCTCCTAATGCTGTAATGTATTGTGTTGAACATACTGAAAGAAATGCAACTTTTTTAAGAAAGATACAGAAAATTTCATTTTAGAGTTCTGGTACAGTTCCCACTTAAACCAGCTGGATATATTTGCAATTACTTCAGTGAGAGGTAGAATGGCTCTTTCTAATTATATCTAACTTAAGAATGGTTGGACTGGGAAAAGAAGAAATTTCTTCTCATGGTGTTCTGAAAATTTATACTGCACCAAGAGATCAGAATTGACTAATCTCAATATCAAATTCTAATGATAGAGTCTTTTATCAAAGCTGCAAAAGTACTTGACATATGGGGAAATAAAAAAAAAAGCAAAGTAAAAATATCAACAGAGGACTCCAGTTCTCATCAGTTTCCTTGTTGTGGAGCTGGCAGGAATTTGGAGCAGATTTATATACTTAAGATGAAATAGGAAAAGAGTTGCACTGTGTAAGTTCTAAAGGAGAAAAATTCTGCAAACTAGCTAGTGCATGGGCTAAGAGATCTTTTAATCACAAGAATTTTAAGATACCTAGGTTAGTGATAAAATGTCACATCTCCTAATGGTTGCTATATATATATATCGGTTCTGCACAGATCAAAGGGGAAAGCTGCTTCTGCTGCTCTTTGCCTGCTGTTCTCATGAATAAACATATATACTCATTTAACCATTTCACTGCATTTTGGTAAAAACCAATTTCCACAAAGAAATGAATGAACCTGGATCTGAGAAAAAAAAATACTTAGCCGGAAATATCACATAATGACTGAGTACTTTCTGCTAGCAGGTCATCTCAGGCAGCTGGAACAGATCACGTTCAAAGGAGAAGCTGTTGCTAGGAGGTGAACTCTAGTAGTAGAAGGATTAGGTGTAAGACTGATTCATGCACTTGCACAAATCTTATGATGAAGACAACTAATCCAAAAAGTAATAACATTGTGGAAAATGAGAGCCTTTCCACTTCCTTCAGCATACTGATGCATTCCTCTGTAGTCTTGTTTGTTGACATTGATAGAAATAAATAAAAACACCTGTCTTTAACAAACTGACAAATAGTATTTGTCAATTATAAAGGTTTGTACAGGCATGAGTTAGAGATTTGATTATGTAAATATATATAGCATTTATTTTTAACCAGATGTTTAACAAACTTTTATTGTAAATTGAATCTCTTTAATTTATCTTTCACAAACACAGAGAGAATATTAAATATGGGAAATTTCCTTTACACTTTGACTGATATGTTGTAATCAAACTGTGGTGGAGTCATAAGTACAAAAATGCATTTTACTTTGGTTGAAATGCAAAATTAATTCAAGCGCGTGGCTTGGGGACCTCCATTTGGAGCATATTTATTGCTACCACCAGTTTCATAGTTCACAGATCTTGAGCTTGTTGCCTAGAGAGGCTGTGGGTGCGCCATCCCTGGAAGTTTTCAAGGCCAGGCTGGATGGGGCCCTGAACAACATGGTCTAGTGAAAGGTGTCCCTGCCTGTGCCAGGGAGGTTGGAATGAGATGATTTTTGTGGTCCCTTCCAACCCTAACCATTCTATGACTCTGTGATTCTAAAGAAATGGGCATTTCCCCAAAAATTGTTTTCACTGCTCTGCTCCTGACCTAAACAAACAGATTTTTTTTTAATGCTGATGCTGTATGTTTGTATCTCTGTGTTGCTGCAGTAAAGTGGGAAGCTGAATGTCTGCACAGGGTATCCTGGTTTTGTAATAAAGCAGCAGAGAGATGTATTGTTAATACCTAAAAATCTAGCATACTAATCAAAGTGTGTGAAACCAGAAATAAGTCTTAGGGGGTTAAATAGGTTTTGCAGTGAAAGGAAAAATAAAAAAATCATAGAATACCTTGAGTTGAAAGGCACCCATAAGGACCATTGAGTCCCACTCCTTACTTCTCACAGGGCTACCTAAAACTAAACCATATGGCCAAGACCATTTTCCAGATGGTCCTTGAACTCTGACAGGTGTTTTAGGTAAAATCTTTTCTGGATGCTCTCAGGGTACAGAAGGGGCCAGGGCTCCCAGAGTGCTAGGAGCCGTAGGAGTCCCCAGTGTGGAGGGGCAGGGCCTGGAAGCCAGGACCGGTCCCAGCCGCCCAGACCTGGAGCCTGGGGGCAGCCCCAGCACTGTCACTGGCAACTCCCTGAGGCTGGGGATGGGAAAAGGCCAAGATTGGGCTGGGCCTGGTGCCCTTGGATGGTCCTATGGCCAGGCAGGTCAGGGCTGTGGAAGAGGGACATGTGTCCTGCCACAGCATTGCTGAGGCAGGGACTGACACCCCAGGGGTTGACATGGGATCCAGAGCCCTGGGCAGGGCAGAAGGAGCCCTGGGAGACTGGGCAGGGACTGTCAGGCCAATGGTGTCTTCAGGACCCTGACAGGCCATGTTTAAGTATATGAAGGTATTTATTCATATGTGTTGAGATCATCCACTCTGTTTCGGAACATCTGTGGGGGGAGCCGACTGAGGAACACATAGGGTTGACTTACTACCTTGTGAAGAAAGAGGTTCCTTTGAAGGAATCCTTTTCCTGTTATTTTTATTCCTCAGGGCTAGATTTATCTTGGACTTAACCAAGGAGCAGTCTGGAGTACCTTCTTAAAAGCAATTTCTGTGTTTTGAAGGAAGAAGATAAATCATAAATCGTCATGATCTTTTCAGGTGGAATCCACTGTTCTCTTTTGTTTATCTAGCTGCTTTGGCAGACTAATATGTTATGGATAGTCATCTCTTTTACCTCTTCCCCTTTCACATTTATTTGGCTCCATGCTTTGATTTGCCATGCGTACCTATGCTTCATGTGGAGCAGGTCCTATCTAACCCTCATTTGTTTGCTTTTAATCTGCCACACTTACTCTTTTGGTATAAAGAAATTACTTGGGAGGTCCAAGTTTACAACTGAAAGATTTTAATATTTCTCTGATTATCACTCTCTCTCTTTTACATTATAGAACATGAATATATTTTCCCCAAAGATTTGGGTTTCCTAAAAGTAAAATGTTTTTGCTGCCATTCTGAGTCTGTGAGGTATCTATGATGTATAGAAAATGTTAAATTTGGTAACTTGGGTCTGAAGACTGCTGCACATTATGTAATACACCAGGGTTTCCTATAAGTAACCAGAAATTTGTCACTTTGCTGCTGTGTGGAATAATATTCTTGTGACAATGCATTGAGCTGAAAATTCAAACTTGTAAGCAAATACTGAGAGCTATACTTTCACTAGAAACCAAACATGTCCTGAGTTATGCTGAACAAAGTTTATTCAATTTCATCAGGCATCCATTGAAATAAATTATTTTTCATTTCTGTAGAGATGATGTGTATTTCTCTTATATTTTTTCAATAAAACATAGGTGTAATGGAAGCTGGTGGTGGTTTTTTATTTATGTCTAAAGATAAGATAGCAAATCAGAATTCCATTAGAATACAAATTTTTCTTATTTTCATGAAAACTTTCTGCACAGCTAATTTTGCTGACTGTGGCTCTAACTTACTCCACCCTACAAGCAGAGCTGGAGTACCAGAAAGGTTGTAATGACTGTTCCTTTTTCTCTCTTTAAGATCAGAGTCATGTTCAACCTGTGTTGGTGGTTAACCAGCCACAGAGCAGCGTTAACTTTATGGGAATATCTAGTTTTTGTTTAGTTGAGTTGAGGCTTGGAGAATTTAAAATATTGATCAGTTAGATCAATAGAGAACTTATACTTCCCTTAAGGTACTTATATAATGGCATTTATGTGTCTTTAAACACACAGAAATACCTTCACTTCTAAGAAGTTGATTTATTCTGATAGAACGTAGGGTTAGCCGACCAGTATAGGCATCTGTATCCAAGCCTTGTGCTCCCTTTACAACAGAAAAATGTAGGTATTTCTGCACATGTGACACGATTCATTTGACCTTGACTTAGATGTCGTTCGTAGATCATATGACTTTTATTCTAGAAGCACCTGTTTCTGTTGTTGCCTGTAGAAAGTGTTGAAAACTGAGTGAAGCAATGAATTCCACATGATCTCCACTTGCACTACATTAATTAGCTCAGAAATAACTTGCGTAGTTTTTGTTTGAACACAAAATGATACCTTACTACCCTATCCCCAGTAATGCAGGCTCCAGAGCCTCACTACTTAATGTTTCCATTCTCACTGTCCCTATGAATAGAAGAATATCCCACATTAAACTCAGTCCAATTTGAGCCTTTTTGTTCATCTCACAGTCACAGAAGGTTGAGGTCAGAAGTAACCTCTGGAGGTCTGGTTCAACCCTCCTGCTCAAGCAGGGTCACCTAGAGTTGGTTTCCCAGGCCCACGTCCACGTGGTTTTTGAGTATCTTCAAGAATGGAAACTCCAGAACCTCCGCAGGCAACCTGTACCAGTGCTTGGTCACTTCTGATGTTCAGAGGGAGCCTCCTTTGTGGCAGTTTGTATCTATTGCCTCTGGTCCTGGCTCTGGGCTGTCATCTTTGCACAGGTATTCTCTTCAGGTATTTATGTACATGAATAAGATTGTCCTGAGCCTTCTCATCTCCAGGTTAAGCAGTCCCGACTCTCTCAGCCTTTCTTCATAGGAGAGATCTTCCAGTCCCCTAATCATGTTTATTGACCTTTGCTGGGTTCTCTTCAGCGTGTCCATGTGTCTCTCATACTGGGGATACTAGAAATGGACACAGTACTCCAGGTGTGGCCTCACTAGTTCTAAGCAGAAGTGAAAGATCACTTCCCACCACCTGATGGGCTAATGGAGCCCAGAGTATTCTTAGCCTTTGACTCAAGGGTGCATTGCTGGATTACGTTCAATTTGGTGTCCACTGACCACCGAGTCCTTTCCTGCAAAGCTTTTGCCACTGGATTTGTAGAAGAGTCTGACCTTTTTGCATGAGCTCTAAGTGTATTTGAAGAGTTTTGTATGTCTACCCTTGGATTTTTCCTCTTTGTGGTAAACCATCAAATATTTTCAATTTTTTTTGTAGGTCATGTTTTTTAGACCTTTCATCACATTCATTTCTTGCTCTTCAACAGACTCTCAAGCGATCCACCTCTTTGTTATACTAAACAGGAACAGATTTGCCCATCTGGGGCCTGAACACTGGTGGTCAGAGCAGAAGGATTACTTCCTGTGTTTTGCAAACTCTATTCATGTTTACATAGTTGTTTATGGTGTTTTCTTTCTTAATGACAGCATGACAAGTTGCCTTACATTCATTTGTTCCACTCTGTGGACTCAGGGCCACCTTCTTAGGAACAGTTAGCTTGCCTGTACTTTTTCCATTTGATTATTTCTGCCTAAGCATATTAATTGCCTTTGTTTTGAATAATGGTTTTAGCCCATTTTTCCAATTTAAGAGTTGTTTGTTTTTTTTAATTACAGTGCTGTCCATCATACCTGCAGACCTTTTAGATGTGTCATGGAAACATTAAAAGCAGAGTCATTGCATTTCTTTCTGGAAGTGTATTGTTGCCTTGTGAAGTGTTCATGAAATACCCTAAATCCCTAAATATTTAGAAATACCTTGCTGTAAATGTTCCTGAGACACTGCCGTGTATCCTATAGGACATTCAAAGAAGTGAATCCAGTTGTTTTAAAATTTTGGCTAGCAGCTGGACCACCTTTCTAAAAGTCAGCATATACTCTTTGTACCTTGAGATGATGATGGTGTCCAGGTTGATTTGTCATAAACTGATTTTACCCTAGTCTTTCTATCCTCTAAATATCTATGGACCTGTTAAGGAAGGAGATTTGTTTATTCTTATTGAATTTGTTCATTGTATGAAGTCAAGCATGCATGTGTAACTTTATGAAAGTGTGACCTAGCACTGTAAGTTTCTTAACCTACTCCCAATAAATAAAACTAAAAAAGAAGTCTATAATCACAATTTGGAAAGGATTATGCACTGATCAAAGTAAAAGCAGCAGTTCCATTAAAATTTGTAGATTGAAGAGGCTGCAGAAAATATGGTCTGGCCTAATGAGAAAGAAAATTATTTTTTAGCCCCCCAATTATTTCTCAAGGATACCATCTCATATTTCCCTTAATATTTTCCAGGAGATGTGTATACCTTCTCTCTGTCAGTATTCCAAAATACACATATTTGTACAGAGAAGTATCCTTCCTCAGTGCAAAAAATGAGGGTTTTCCCTGTGCTTTTCCTTAAAGACTAGGCTGTGGAGTTGGCATTTGTTTCAGAAGCTTTTGATCCTAGGGTGGCTTGCATCCAGAGTGTGTGCAGAGCACTGGATATTGTGTCCTTAATTTCATGGGATATTCTGAGTTGGAAGGGACCTACAAGGATCATTGAGTCCAACTCTTAAGTGAATGGCCCATACAGGGATCAAACCCATAATCCTGATGTTATTAGCACCATGCTCTAACCAACTGAGCTAATCTCAAGGTCATGAAGTAGCTGTTGGGGCGCTGCTCGGTAGGAGATTCTCTCATGTTCTGAAACAGCAGCTTTAGAGTCTGTCGGATTTTCTCTTTGGGGAGAGAGGCTGAAGAATTCCTAAGAATCAGGAACTGTTTTCTCTCCTTTCACTGCAGTGGGTTTGCAGTGAAAATCAGTGATAGATTTTTTGTTTTTCATCCCAGAGCTGCACCATCATTTCACAACAACATAATAGTGTAAAATATGGTGTGTAATTGCTCATTTCAAAGTGTTGTCTTATAGCACTGTAGATCAGGAGAATGTCCTCTGAAAATGATGGAATTATTCTCATTTTACTCAGTGAGAATATAATTAAAGAGACAGGAAGGCAATGAAATATAGCAGTAATTAAATACGACTAAAGACAGAAATGTTTTGATCTTTCCTTGCTTAAAAGAAAGCTGGATGATGTAGGCTTATGGTCCATGTGTGAAGCAGTCCAGCTCTGGGGAGGTGCCCAGAAGCATGGCAAGCTTCAGGTAAACCTGATGTCCTATATCGTGAGCTGTACTTTAAGATACAAAGAAGAATCCAAGAGGCAAGAGAAACCAAAGAAAAGAGACAGAGGTTCAACTGGATAACAGTTGCAGACTGAAGTCTGCTAGAAGCAGTCTGAATCATCTCAGAAACTTCTTTGGAAAGGAAGGGGCTTTGCAGCAACTTGGAAGAGTGATATAGTCTTAGGTCTTCTCTACTGTTGTGCTTTACAAGACTTAAGTGTTTCTCCCCAGGCAAGCTGGGGCAGCTTTGCGTCTGCTGCCCTGTCCCCTGATTTGGCAACTTGAAGAGACTGGCAGGCCATTTTCTGAAACTACCCATCAATCATCAAGAGAGAGCAGAATATTAGAATCAGTAATGTAACGTGAAAGGAGTGATAGGAAGCATCAACAATTCCTGTTAAGCAGAGAAAATGATAGTAATATTCAGAGGATAAAGCTGAAGTAGCACTGAACCTTTAGTCAGTTTTAGGAAGCTAATCAGTTGTGTAGGGAGAATATCTATGCAAAAGTTTCTAAAAGTGTTTAGAACTCCTCAACCTTATTGAAGCAGGAGCTTGGCTCACTTGGGCAGAACAGATTATTATTTAGGCATTTTATAGAATTGTCTGTCTTCTATTGCTTCTCACACATAAGTCTCCAAGTGTGTTATAGAGTGGTCAATAGCATTGTTCCTGCTGTGCTGAAGGGCCAAATAAGCACTCAGGGTTGTTAATTTGCCTGGAGTTACCCAAGAGCAGAGCAGAGGACTCCAGAGTGCCTGTTTTGTACATTATTTGCTCAACCAGTGTTTCCTGAGAAAAATCCACCTGGGGAAGGTTGGGACAGTATTTTAGCATGAACAGAGATCACATCAAAGAGTTTAACACCTCAAATTGACAAAGGCAAAGCAGGAGAACAGAGGGAATCATTAATTTTCTTCTAGTCTCACAGCAGGTTAGCAGGAGAAACATGACTCCAAGCCAGGTGCCTTGCTTTGCTGACAAGCAGCCCACCCCCATGCCAGACTGGGTCAGCCAGGGTCTGTGGTCACGCTCTCTCTTCCTGAGATGATACTCTATTTTCACCTGGAAGTGGAAGAGAGAACTGCTAATATGAGATATATTTATTTTGCACAAGAGAGAAGTTCTACAAACAGAAAACTCTCTGACAAAGGAGAACAAAATAAGAAGAGAATTTAGAAATGCTGTACCATGTATTTCACATTTGGCAACTTATACTTCAGAGTTAAAACAATTTTGCATGTGCCCTTTTGAAAGCAGGAGGCTGCATGCATGAAGAAAGCACCCATTTCCCTTATGTTTTGAGCAGGGAGCCATATGTTTCAAAAGCAGGAAAAGAACAGTTAGCCTTGGAGCATTAAATCTGCCCATCTAGGTAGCTGACTAGCTTTCTCACAGAGATGATTGTCCCAGAACAAAGCTGAGGAAACAAAGCTTAGAAGTGTAAATATTAGTAGGTGCGTGGGGACATAAATTAGAAAATTTGACAATTTTAATTACTTGCATTTACTTTCACCTACTGAGTTCCCTGGCTGACATCAGAAACTACATCTGTTGGGTTGCTAGCAGAGTAGGCAGAGGGGATGGGGACAGGATAGTCTCAGTTCCCATGCTGACAGTAGAATCTGCACTGACAGCATATTATCTGATGTAAAAAAAAACCCTAATGGAAACAGGAGCTTCCTACTATCTCCCACAAACATGGAAAGTACCACGTAGGGTTAGCTGTCAGCTCAGCAGGAGCTTCCAGGCCTCTGGACACTTAAATCACAACATCATTACAGTCACCTCTGGATTCCGTGATTGAGGTTTTCCTGTTTTACTTGGTAGGTTTATGGATGCAAGGAGGATTAGATGATAAAGTGAATCATATGACAGTGTGTGAACGCCTACACAATGAAAAAAAACGGTGTCAGAAGGAGAACTTTTTATTTCAAGGGATTGTGTGGAATAGAAAAACACAGATATAGGGCATTATGGTTCCTCACACTGTTCTTAGTTGCATAAGGTTTGTGTGTTGTATTTGTTTTGACTATGACATCCTTGGGGTAAGGACTGTGGGTTTTTTAGATCACCTAGGACAGCACTGCCCTGGTCTGTGTGTAGTCCTGGAATGAAAACATTAATAATGATTGTTTTGCATGGCAGAGGCTATGGCAGGCTATATTTTCAAAGAGGTACAGTTTGTCTGATTTAATTTAGCTTTCAATGTCCATTTCAGTCTGGTATTTTTGTGCCTGACTGCAATCACAGAGCAAGAGGTAACAATCCGTGGCGTCATTGATATCAACCCCTGGACAGCATCTAGCCATTTAACAGACACACGCAAAACCTATAAACCAGTGTGATGAACCATCTGCTGTGCCTTTCCTACTGTTCCTTCTACTATTTTGCAAATACAAATCTACAGATTCTAACAGAATGTCAGTCTTCAACTCTACTGCATGTATGAGAAGGGAAATAAGATATAGGAGCACTAGAGCTCTTTTTCCATGACATTTATTAGTTTATAGTGTTGTTTCTTACATCTGTTTTTCTTTGATTCCTCTATAAAATGGACACAATTTACTTTTAATAGATACTTTGCTGAAAAATGGTGCTTCACCATTTCACTAACCTGCTTTCAGATAGTTGTAATTTTGCTTTAATTTTGTGCTTTTTATGATTTACAGCAAAGTAACAGAGAAGGAGCAACCCTGGAATTTGCTTTTAATGCCAGGTACATTCCAGAAGTGTTATTTAGACAGCACTCTGAGAATACATGTTATTGTGGTTGCTTTCCTATTTAATTGGGTACAAATAGAATCCAATATCTGATTTGAGAATAGTTTTGTGTCAGTATAGGCCATTTTCTGACTCAATTTGGTGTGTAGACTGTGCGAGTCTCATTGCTTGAACAGGTGAGTGTAAGAGGCTTCTGTATAAAACGCTACAGTTTGTGTTTATCATTTTAGCTGAAAAGGAAAGATGGGGAAAGTAGAATGAGGATCCACATCTGTCAGCTAATTTTTCTCCTTTTCTGAACTTTTTTTATTTTGCAGGTGATGGAAATTAAAGGACAAATGATTCATGTACCAGAATCAAATTCGATTTTGTTTCTTGGTTCCCCATGTGTGGATAAGCTGGATGAACTGATGGGCCGAGGCCTCCATCTTTCAGACATACCTATCCATGATGCTACTCGTGATGTCATATTGGTTGGGGAACAAGCAAAGGCACAGGATGGCTTGAAAAAACGAATGGATAAGCTGAAGGCAACACTAGAATGTACACACCAAGCCCTGGAAGAGGAGAAAAAGAAGACAGTAGATCTCCTTATTTCTATTTTCCCTGAAGAAGTGGCTCAGCAATTGTGGCAGGGGCAGCAGGTTCAGGCCAGGAAGTTTGATGATGTCACCATGCTCTTCTCAGACATTGTCGGCTTCACTGCCATCTGTGCTCAGTGCACGCCCATGCAGGTCATCAGCATGCTGAACGAGCTCTACACGCGGTTTGACCATCAGTGCGGATTCCTGGACATCTACAAGGTAATAACTCAAGTCCTAAGTTAGCAATATCTAATGGAAACTGAGACAGGAAAAAAATCTCAGTAGCTTTCTTCCTAAATTGCAGACTTGCACTCATATTTCATAAAAATATGAAGGCAGTAGTTTTGTTTTATGTGAGAAAAAACCCAAATCTGAAATGTGCCCATTCAAAATCAAATACTTTAATGTGAAACTGTCACCATGGTGCTCCCATGGGAATATGGGCCTCATATTCCCATTTTCCTACAGAAACATGCATCTCCTGTATTATAGCCTGGTTTCCTTTAGGTGACACATCAGCCACATCATCCTAAAGATGAAGAAGTGCACAGTGATGAATCTTAGCCCCTGCAGCTCCTGAGAGGCACTCAGTTTCAGCTGAAACGTGAATGGTTTAGGGTTTAGGCACTTAGCTTTCTTCTGAAAGAATTAAAATTTTCCATAAAGAGCAAACCATTCATTGAAAAAATTGTTGTAAGAAACTTCAACTTCCACTGAAAAACAAGAAGACAGTAGATGTCCATACATAGCAAATGTAATGAATGGGACTTAGCACTGGTGTGCCATGCTCCTTTACTGCTTCCCACCACAGCCCACATATGAGCAAGGCAGCATGCACTGTGGCTGCGTGTACTTTTTTTTCTCCTCCCCAAATCCTTTTCAGTTTGTTGTTTTTCTTTTTTAACCAGAAGTCTGAAAAAACTACTGTGTAAAAAATGAAGTGAAAGTGACTCAATTGAGTGGTACAGAAAGACAAAACTCAGGCAATGAACTCTTTTTCTTTTCCTTAGAGAATCAGGCTTAAAATAAAGTAATTATTTTGAAAAAAACATTTACATTTTAAAATGAAAATAGTTTGTGTGTTTATATCTTTTCCAATTGTTTCAGATGAAATTCTGAAAACTAAGTGTATTACTAGGAATGATCACCACCACAACAGTTATGATTTTAGAAATTATTGTCAGGCGGTGAATTTTAGATACATAATCACCACTATTTGTATCCACAGCCTGCCTCAAAGATATACTTGAGTAACTAGGCTACAGAAATTTATCATGTGACCTAAATATACATCAAAAGAGATCAATTTTCAAATTTGCTTGTTTTTAAGCAGCATGGCAAGAATAATTTGCAAAGATTATTTGGTGAGCACTTCTGAATATCAAATTCACTGTTTTGTAAACAGAAAATTAAGCAAAATTCATTAAATAAATTCCATGCTGTAAATTATTTACCCAGCTTTACTGTTACAGAATTTGGAATTCAGAACCTTAGTACTTCTGATCTTGGACTCAGACAATGAATACAATATTTTCAATTGTCTCATGCTGTTCATCCAGAGATGTTTATAGAGAAATATGACACAGAAAGAAGAACAAAGATCCTCACATTAAACAAGTCAGACATAGAGGGCAAATAAATGAGCTGTTGGATATAGACTAAGAAATGCTTTGAGAAGGCAGAAGAGTGATGAATTAGATTTTGAAATTTTTTGTAAATGAAAGTAAGTAGCTATCACTGATGAGGTAGGGAAAGGTTGTCCAATAGATGGATGCACAGGTAAGAGTGACACATACAGATGGTGGACTCAGAAAGTGAATTTCACAGCAGCATTTTGAAAGGATACAAATCAGGACACATTACATTTGTTCAGGCTGAGGGAGAACATTGCAGTAATTGAGATGCGTGGTGTTATGAGCCTGGGTGACAATTTTAGCAATCTAGAAGAATCTGTGTTTTAGAGAGTGAAACTTCAGAAGGAATCTGCTGACATACAGTCTTGATGAAAAGATCAAGAGGGACACTCTTATGGTAATCACAGAAGGGAGAAGAGGTGAGAGAACTGAGACCTGGTAATGCATTTGGAAATTGGTGCTGCTATCAGAGCTAATTATATTCAGCTTGGAGTTGAGGAATGGGAGAAAAAGATGCTGTCAAGCAGGGAGTGCAAGTCAAAGCAGTGTAGACGCAGAGGCTTGGCAAGCTAGTGTCTGTGGACATGGAAGTAGAAACATGAACTCAAGGAGTAGAAGTAATGGGAGAAAGTTCTCAGTAAATTTTGAAAGCTGTTGCTTTGGGTAAAATATGTACTGGGTGACCTGACTGTTTTCGCCTGTTTTTTTCTGTATCTGAGTTCCTGTTGTTTATGAGCCAAGTACTGGGAAATGATGCTTCAGTTAAGCCATCTATTTGTCAAATAAGCTATTTAGATATGCTGCAGCCATGTCTGATGGCATTTAAAACTTAACCTTGCAAACTGAAATCTTCCCTGTTTAGGATTCCTGTAGCTTCTGTTTCTCCTCCACATAATATATCTTTGACATTGGTTCATTCAAAATATTTTTTTCTTGTAGGCCTGTGTAGGCCTGCTTTCTCAGCTCTTTTCCCTTCAGTTTCCTTTAACTACTGCGTAGAGTAAAGGCAGCATGTTCTGTGGATGGTTTTTTATCTGTGTGTGCACTGGTTGTGTGTTTTTGTTTTTTTGTGCTGGCTGGGTAATGTCAAGCCAAATAGAGCAGAACCAGGCCTGATTCTGTAGGTGTTAGTCTCTTTGTCCTTTCTCTGAACAGAGCAGCATTTGTCCTTGAAGACGTTTGCAGATTTTCCCAGACAATAAACTTCACTTTCTGTGAAGTGCTAAGTCCCACTTTCCATGTCTAAGCAGAGTCCTAAGTGTTTTTGACAATGGACTATTGTCAGCTGCCAGAATTTCTTTGCTTTGTTTTCAAAACTTTAATTGAAAGTTTATTGAGTATTTATTGAATAAGACAATATAATTACAATTGATTTTATAGTTAGAACCCACAATTTTGTTGTTTGAATTTCTGCTTTCTTTTTGGTTTCATTGTTTGGCTAAATTGGCACTCCTCTCTGAGGGGTGCCACACACATGCCTCCAAGTCTTTTACCAGCTTCCTTGAGCTTTTATTCCTGGCAACACAATACAGTTAGTGTGTTAGATCTTCATTTTCTGATTTTATATGTCTAACTCTGGCTACAGCCTCAATTTTTGCTCATTGTAAAGACTTGAGACTGAAAAAGGATGGGAAGTCTGGACTACTCTGCAATCATTCAGTGTAGCGTGGGGGTCTTTATATAATAAAGAAATGTAGTCCACTCTTTCCTGAGGTGGAAATTGAAGAGACTTTATTTAAATCTCACACTCCCTTTTATCCCCTAAAACCATGTGACCTTGTAACCAATGGGGCTGTCTGTCCCTGCGCATGTCCCTTGGCTTCTCTGCCCCTGGGACACGCCTCCTACAATTCAAGGCTGATACCCACCAATTTTGAAAAATGTTGTTTATATTTAGGTTGTGATATAATGCTTTTAGGAACCTGATTTTAAACTCAGATTTTCTGAAAATATCACTTTACATTTTTGTACTTGTTAAAGTTACAGGAATCTGTATTCATTTTACAGAAGATACCAGTACATTCTCAGTGCCATGACTATCCCTTCTTGTGAACTGATACATGTACATATTCATATATATGTTCTCAAGCTTACTGTCAGTACTATATTGACTAAAGAATACTGCAATGACCAGGGTCACGAGCTTCAGATTATTTGGAAGTTTTTCAGGCTTTATGTTTCATAAGTTAAAAACCATAGTCTCCAAGTTTTAATGCAAAATCTATGGCCACTATTTTTATCTTCTTTCCATCACTTCTGCAATTTTAACCTTTTAAATTCAGTGCAACTATGTGGCCATTTTGAAAAGGTTTCAAATTTCTAAACTTCAGCTCAGGCATCTGCAAAATGCAGAAAATGCAATTAAGATATGTAAAACAATAGTAGTGTTCTTACATAAGCAATAGGATAGACATAAAATATTGTGATATACCTTTTCTTTAAAATGGATAGGTGCAGTTTTGGGAATTACCGGTGTTCTAGGTGTTGCTTTTTCCTGATATATTAAAGTCAGTGAGTTTTGAATGTGTAGTAGATGAAAATGGGTAATAGAAAAAAATTTCTACTGCCCAGAAGCTTGCTCTCTCCATGGTGCCACCCAGCCTGGTAGAGCTGCCTTCAGCACATTGCTCTGTTTGGTCCCACCACAGAGGGTTCCTGAACCTTCTTCCTTTTCTTGCTTTGACAGGCTATGACACTGACTTTTTCCTGTCTTGAACTCTCTGCCCATATGTGGACTTGCTGGCACTGCTGTGTCTTACTCCAATATGAAGTCAAGGCAAAGCTGGGGCAGCTACTTTTTGGGGAACTCAGAAGTCTTTTTGGGCTAAGGAGGAGAAAAAAAGAAACACAAAAGGTTCCATGGATTTTCCCTGCAGATCTGGTGTATCACCACCCAAGAACTCCAGAATATTTTAAGACTTTTCATTACTTTAAGCATGTACTTTTCCCCAGCCTTGTGAAGGATTTACACTTTTTGTCTTTAGGGAGATCTGCAAATGAAGCAAACAGACATGCAGGCTCCAGAAGAGTTATTCTTTGCCTTATAAACACAGAGTTCTGCACAAAGCACTAAAACATCTGTGCATGTTCCCCTGCAATATATCACCCAGGAATCCTCTAAAGAGTGTAGGACTTCTGTTTCTGTATATATAATTTCTTCTTCAGCAATACTATACTTGTATATATTTCCTTTTTTTTTTTTTTTTTTTTTTTTTTGTATCTCACTTTTCTTTCATCTGAAAAGCTCACATTTGTTTGTAAGCTTTAGAATCTACATCCAGCTTACAGGCGCTGGGATTGCTTTCTATGTCCGCAGTTTGTGTGTTAGGTCTGACCATAAGCTGACCTTTAACTAGAATAGGACCAAGCAGGATATCTTCCTGGCTCCATATTCAGGAGCAAGCCTACAAACTGCAGCTAGACAGGAACCATGGCTAAGAACATGCCCTGTTACAGCACATGGGTTTCCCTGCATCTATGTTTGTAAAATACCTTCATTAATACTTAAATCCTTTTTTTCTTGTCAAGCTTTTCCGCCTTCTAAATTTTAGTATTTCTGAGGGACTAAGAAAATGAATTTCACTTTCCATTAGCTTTGGCTCCTTTCATTTTTAAACAGTCTGGTATTGTACCAGATTTAAAGTATACATAGTACAGCCATGACAGCATATGGGTGGACCTTCATATACCAAGATGCAACATTTTCATTCATGCAAATAACATTCATAATTGTACTTTAATTTTTTAAATTATTTAAATGAATATGGAGTATACTTAAGTTAATAGGATCTAGATAACATATGAATTTCAAGACAAATAAATTAAAACTTGTGTAACCTTGAGGAAGGTGTTATAGTTCACTAGTAGTTTAAATACTGGGGATACTTATACCAAATTAAGACCACTCTTATGTCTGGAGAAGGACAGTCACATTAAACTCAAACATGTGTCTTAAGTCATACATGATTATTTTAATGTTTTCTTACAGATATATTTAGTCTGATTTTTGCAAATTCATACTTGCCTACAGAAGAGAGAAATCATTTATGCACTCTGACTTCTGTATTCCATGATTGTTGCGTGCAAACCTGATGCTGATGTCATGTAAACTGCAAGTCTTTTAGCATGTTTCTCTTTTAACTACTGAAAAAACCCACCGTCGTTCAAAATACTAGATAATAATTCTACACAGCAAGTACTATTTCTTTTTTCTTCCATAAAGAAAATAGCACTCTGAATTACAGTGCAGATGAAAGAGTTTCTCCATAGATTACATACTGAAAGATCTGTGCTTAAGACTGCTAAGTAGCCACCAACGCACTTGCAACAAACGTGGGTAGAGCCCTTCCCAAATCTTCGTTCGCGAAACCTGGTCATGATGATGATGATGAAGGTGCAATAGAAAGAGTTCTAACAGCTTTTCCTGCAAAATGCTCCTGAACTTGCCAGTATGGAGCATCATTAAGCCCACTAAATAAGATGCCCTCAAGCCCGGTAAGACCAATGATTTCATAACTAGGTTTTTGGGAAAGGAGCTTGGTTTTTATAGTAAGTAATTTCTTTTAAAAAATGAACTTTACGAGATGCACAGATTTCTGAACTTCATAGGTGGACACTTGGAATCTGTTCCTGTTCACATGGAAAGAGTTTTCCTGAAGTGTTTTCAAAAGCAGAATATCATGTCATAAAAGTGTTGCAAAGTTACTTTGAAACTTGAGCACAAGGTTTCATTGCTTAGGAGTTAATTTTGAAAAGCTGAGACAGAAGCTAAGGGAGTGAAACACTAAATAGAAACTGAAGAAGATTCTTGGGTCCATTTGGAGACAGTTGTGTTCTGAAATCCTATCTTGAAAACTTTAAAATCCCCTCAAAATAAGGAAGTTTTTTATAATATCCCAGAGAATTTGGAAATCTAAAAATAATAGTGTATCCCACATGTAGAATTAATTTCAGCAAAATACCCCAGACCTAAGTACTTTAAACTGACAGATGTTATTAGGCTTCACAGTGTCGCACAATTCAACTGTTTCAAAGCTTTTCTGACAAATTTGTGCAGTGGAAAAACATATAGAATGTTTCAAAATGTAAAATAAACTGAGTCTTAGTGTCTATTCACACAACAGCAAGAAAACAAATAGGTTTTAGTTAATTTGAAAAAGGACAGTAGCTATGGAGACAGAAAGGTAGATCTAGAGCTACTTCAGGATCAGGTATACTTAGCCAAGCTCAGAGGAGGCTTTTCCGAACTGCACTTGCACCACTTGCAGAGAAAGAGCACACACACTTTATCTCTTAGGGAAATAGCCTTATCTGTTTTCTCTCTGGCGTGTTTATTAGTTGTTTCTTTCCTTAGAATCTGTATTTTAGATTAAATGACTTGTTCAAGTCTTTCTGCCATAAGCTGCACAAAATACTTCATGTCAGCTCTCCCTCCGCTTAGTGATTAATAACATCCCCTGACCTGCGTGCCAAAATACGCATGCCAAGATCCAGGACTTTTTGAGATTAACAGGATCTTGTTGTGCTGACAAATGGTATCGTAGCACTAGCAGTCAACACACTCATGCAATCTTTCTCCTGTTTTGGTGTACTTTATGGGAGCAGGAACATGCACACTGGAGTGCACTTTCAAAGGCATGGAGCTCACCCAGAGTCTTCTGAGAATTTCACAAACTAAGGTTTGCAGTCTGTGGCCATTGCTGGTTTTCAGCCATTTCTCAGAAAAAGCATGCTGATGACTGCATGGAAGGGGTCTTGCAAATCGAAAGACAGTCTGGGCATGGAAAAAGGCAATTAAGCAAAGATACACACATTAGCATCCTGCTGTAATAAATGGGGGAAAAAAAGAGGTTTCCAGAATTCAGGATGGAATACATCATGCGCTGGAAGTTCATTTTTCTCTTTAGTTACTATAGAAGGAGTATAGAAGGTGTAGAGATGAGTAGATCAAATTGGAGGCTTCATTTTTTTGTGACTGACAGTGGATAATGTGAGTTCCATCCTGAATGACAATGTTGTAAACTTATTACTGATCTGCAGTGATATATCTGGAGAGTGATTTGGGTAGAATTAAATGTGGGAGATGTCAATGACATCTTGAAGTAGAATATGGATATCAAATAAATTGTTCCTTGTGATGAGGGCTGAGATGGCTGCCCTAAAATAAAAATAAAATGTAGAGAATCTCAATTTTCTTCAGTCTTTGTTGTATATCAGTTGAAAAGGTATCCTGCTTGCTGCTGAACTAGAAGTCATGGAGAGGAATAAGGAAGCCCAAATGATAAGTCTGAAGCATTACTTTGCCATATACCATGGCCTTTTTCTTATTTTCCTACTGTACAACTTAGGGCAGAAAATGGATGAAAGAAAAGCCCTTTGAGAGATACCAGTAACTTCAAAGGTTTCCTTTAGAGTTATACTTGCAAGAATTTCATATTAAGGCTGAATTTTGCTGTATTCCTTTAGAGTGAAGGCTTTTCAGCTTTCATAAAAGAAATATATAGTTTTGAGGTACTATGTAGTTCAGTCTTGGAGATGGAATGAAACATGGATAAACAGGATAATGAAAAGTTTGTGAAGGCAGAGGTATTTACTGTAGTACCTGATACTTTCCAGTTCAAGGTCCGTTTCCATCCTGAATCTTGAATTCATGCTGGGATGAGACTTAAGAAACCATCTCCTTATATATTTAATGCTCCCATGGAAATACAGCCTGGGTGTGCAGGAAGCTAAGATGTGCTCTGTTAAGTCTAGGTTGAGGAGTACATATAGAACATACTCTGACTTTTTTCTTTAAGAAACCATTTCCTTGGAGAACAAGGCATACCATATAGTTAAATCTTGGGTTACAGCAGAAACTGCCATAACTAGTGCATTATAATGGTCCATGTTTTGTAGTATTGAATGTGGGTACTTGAAGAAGCACAAGAAGCCCTGTGAGCTACTTATGAAGTGTCAGGTACACACAGCAGTCTACTTTCTAGCATTTTTATTACGAGACTTTACATGGTAAAACACAAGGGTTATGTTCTTTATCACTGTGTTTGCTGAAGCATCTATGAAAATCCTTACTGTCTGTAGATCTGTTTGATTGCTTTAAAAAACTTGCAAAATTCTTTTTTATCTGAGTAAGACCTTGTTGTCAGTAAGTTCTCAGATTTCCCTCTTTCCTAATCCATAAGAATGGTGATGTCATTTTTTTCTCTTGCTCTCTCACCCTTCACCACTGTGAAGAGCCCGCCTCAATCTCCTCCTGTGCCCTGAAACCATCTCTGCTGCAGGCTGGACAAGCTCAGCTCTCCCAAACTCTTCTCTCAGGTGCTCTACCTGCCACTGTCTTGCTGGCCCCTTCTGAGCTGGATCCAGTTTATTAATCTCTGTCTTGTACTGAGGGGCCCGAAACTGTGTGTGGTATCTAAGTCTAATAAGTGCTGAGTAGGGGATGATAAGCCCTTCCCCTGATGTCTTTTCCTTCAGCCCAGGCTATCATTGGCTATCTTTGTTCCCAAGACTCATTGCTGACCCATGCACCATTTGCTGCCCACCAGGACCCCCAGGATCTTTCCCAAAGAGCTACCCCTCAGGAAGTTGGCTGTATCAGTTCCAGAGAAATTCTTTCCCATGGACAGGACATTGCACATGTCCTTATTGAATTTCATGAGCTTCCAATTCATCCTGCCTCTCCATGTGCCTCAGGATGGCAGCCCTGCCCTGGAGCAAATTGACTGTTCCCCCCATTTTAGTCAACTGTACGCTGATGAGGGTGCAAATAATGTTATTATCAGAGAAAGAAGCACAGATTTTGTTGTAAAATATATCTAAAAATTCTAGATAACTTTTTTACAAACTTGTATTTTGAAAAGTGTTAACTTACTACTCGGTACACATTGCATGCACCTAGAACAATATGTCTGTATTTGGGTAGGAGAGCAGAAACATGCATAGGCAACAGGCAAAAGGAGAGGCAGGTTAAGATGGAAAATAACACTCTTCAGTGCAGCTAAAAAACCCCAAACCAACACACTCAAACCAGGAACGTTATTTTTCTCAAAGAAAAGTTAAGTGAAGAAGGCAAAGAGCATTAAACTACAGTTACATAAACCGTTACCTGCTGCTTATTTCTGCTTTTTTTTTTTTTCACTCTCAAGCTCTTAAGGAGGAAACTGATATAATTGCAACTGGTGTTTGTTATTATTTCAATATTGTAAAATGAAGTTTATATCCTCACAACAGTAGGATGTTTTCAAGCTCTGATCACTTACTCATAAGTGATCAGAAACAGTTTAGTAATGATCTTCTCTTCAGCTAAATATAGCATATATACTTTATACAGTGCCTGTAAACCCGGTGTGGAATGTAGAGAAATGTTTAATATTCCAAGTTTTCTTGCCAACCTAAAATTACAATGATTACGACCACATACTTACTTAAGCAGAAATAAATCTTTTTGGTGATTAGTATAACAGAAATGGGTGCGACCACAAGTAGGATTTGATGCATAGGGAACCACAGCTCAATTACAGGAAACATTTTTTGCTCTATGAAAAGGAGGGTAAGAAATCAAGACATGGCTGAAGAATATCTGATTACTCTGTCTAAATTTTATGTGTATGATACATTTATATACATAATCTATATTTGTCAGTGGAATCAACAAAAAAAAAAAATAAAATTGAGCAGCATAATATATTTTTCCTCAAACATGTATGACTGAAAGGCTTCCTTTTCTCAAGGTAGAGCATCCTTGAACAAAGAATAGTTATACAATTCATACATATTTACTTTCCAAAGTAATCTTGTATTCACTTGATCATCTGTGTATAACATGAAGGCACCCAGGAATGTATAGACTGTAGTTCTTTATCTGCAATTGAAAACCAGATTAGTTATGTAGCAAACCCAAACTAATTCTTGAGGTCTGGCTGGGCATGTGTTAATGGACTGTGTGTGAGAATGTTACAGATGTATGGGCAAGCAGACTGCACAACACAATGCTGTCAATAAAGCTTGAGGGCCTCAAGATTTCTCAGGTTGCCTTTATCCAAAGCCAGAGGCCTTCTGCAATTCATTCTGCTCCTGCTTCCTCCTGAGGGACAGTTTTCTTTAAAGAAAATCAAGGATAAGAGAGAGGTAAGGCCTGTCTGACGAGACCAGAGGGATCAGTCTGCTAACTTCATGCCTTTCATGTAGGGAATTCAGAGTCAGATAGCCTGTATAGTAAGAGGGACATCAATTCTTATTTGAAAATAACAGAGAAAGATGTAGTCAAAAGTCTGTAACAATAGCATCTATTTGTAAATTATCCCTACAGCAGGAAGAGCTACCCACTAATGAGAAGTTATATACTCTTCAGTGTTTTTTATGGTGATGTTTTGCTTTTTCTAATTATCTTCCCGATATAATTTTTTAGCACAGCAAATACTAATTATGAATTATAATTATGTAGCACTATTCTTACCCAACAGCAAGCTCAGCCAAGATAGTGTGAAACAAAGCTGCAAGCAATCTCTCATTTAAGAAAAGGCAGTTTTCTGTGTTACTGCCATGGAAAAATGTTGTAGTATCTCAGCTGATGATATACACAGGTCTAGATTATCTTCTTTGGTTATAATGGTAACAAACCACTATGCAGTTGTAAGTCAGGTTTTGACTGCACCTGTTTGCAAACTCAGGTAATTATGCTCCATTGTCTAATTCCTTATTTATGGATATTTTGCTCACATGTTTTAAGCAATGCTATTTGATTGCAACCCTAATGGTAGTGTTCCCTTCTCATTATCATACTTTAACATTTGATTTGTCTAATTGCTGCAGGTGGAAACAATAGGCGATGCATACTGTGTTGCTGCAGGGCTCCATAAGAAAAGCCTTAGTCATGCTAAAGCCATTGCCCTAATGGCATTGAAGATGATGGAGCTTTCAGAAGAGGTTCTCACTCCCGATGGAAGCCCTATTAAGGTAACCTCTTTGCTCTTTATTCTCAGCTAGTCAGTGATACGTGGACCTGATTTGTTACATCGTGTTCTGTCTGTAGAAACCTGTTTATTGCTAGGAGAATTTACAATTGCATCAATATGTTACAGTCTTTTTTGGTGTACATGTATTTCACTGGTGCTCATCAACAGTCATGTAAGCTATGCCCTATTTTAGTAAGCACAATAGACCACACGGACAAGCTGTTGCCTTGTTGTATGTGTTGAATGCCTATTTGGGGCTGAAGGACACTCCTGGAGCCTTGTATCGTGAGAAGAAGATGATTCCCATGATTCAGGACTGTCCCATGCTACAAGCAAAGTACAGCATGCAATGGCAACAAAGAAATTCACTTCAGGAGTAAGCACCTGATCTGAACTTCAGCAGTAGTGTAGTGGCTCTCAGAAAGTTCTGCAGCTTTGAGAGGCCACATACCTCTTTCCTTTAGTTGTAGACCTGCATAAAAGAAGAATGTGTAGACTATCTGTTCTTTCTCAGTGTTAATTTGCTTCCTTCCTGTGCTACTCCAGTTACTTTCCCTAAGTTTGGTATGAAGGTAGCAGGAGGAGGAAAAACAAATGTCCTTTTATACCATTTTAAAGTTCCACTGCTGTTCTGCTTCTTTTGATCCTATACCAACTTTGTAGCTGCTGGTGTTTGGACTTGGTAATGTTTAGGTAGGAGAGATGGAGATGTAGCAAGGAAGAAAAGCCATGGAGATAGACATGTGCCTTTCTTTTCCAAGTGTCAGATTATATGTTGTTTTTATTATGTGTATTCACTCTTCTTTTTGGTTAAATTGTTCTTCCCATAATACAAACTTTCTTTTCCAAGAGAATGGGAGTATTATGGGAGTATTATGTACTATGTAGAACAGTATTCAACACTGTCTAAAGCCTTTAACAAAAGCTATATGTGCCTGGATGAGAAGGCCAGGCAGACTTCCCACAGGATGATTTATATCATGGTTGAAATTAACTTTGTAAACTGCAGTTCCTTTAGTCTGTTAAAAATGAAGGTTACATAAAAAATGTGTCCTTTTTTCCCCCTGTGAAATGGAAAGACAGTTTTGAAGGTTTAAAACTTGACAGAAAAGTGATCATTTTTTTAAAAAATC
This sequence comes from Manacus candei, assembly GCF_025592945.1. Lineage (NCBI taxonomy): Eukaryota > Metazoa > Chordata > Aves > Passeriformes > Pipridae > Manacus > Manacus candei. The sequence goes on from NW_026138062.1 coordinate 38,816,456, forward strand.
TATTCAGAGGTGTTGTTAAGATGTTTCTTGAGCAAGAAAATTGTATACCTATGAGTTCCAAATCTTCCTGATTTATTAGTTAGGTTATATCTTGAACTATGTTCCTTGAACTCTTTGTGTATGGTGAGTCAAGAGAGATTTAATCCAAATGATTTGTTCTGTCCAGAAAGGAAAGTATGGATGCAAGGCAACCAAACTAAGCAATTCCATGAAATATGGCAACACGATATTCAAATAAATAGATATAGAGTTCTGGATAAAATATTTTTAAGTGTTAATGATGCTTATGAATTTTTTAAAATGTCACAATAAAATATTTGAGTGTTGAAAAATGTCCACGTATTCAAAAGAATAGCTTTCTGAAAAAATATGTTGGACTATGGATCTTGAAGAAAAATGGTTTTAAAGCATTGAACACAGAGCAGGCATTAAAAGACAAATTTTTTCTGAGGATACTAGAAGATGTAGCATTTTCAGTTTTGATAAAAGACTATTTCAAACAGGTATTAATTTAATCCTATTAAAATATATTTTCTTGATTGATTGATTTTATTTCTCTATTTTTCCTGTAACTATGGACGATTAACATGTGCTAGCTATACTGTCACATGCTGGGAGAGTGGTCTTCCAGATTTTCTTTATCTTTTCACTTTCTCTTGAGTAATTCCTGTAATTGTAAGGAAATTTTGAAGGTGTTTTATTCTGACAGTCACATTTTGTGATCATTTTCATTACCACTCTTTAGTTTTCAGAAAATTCCTCATGTTTTCACTGGCTGTATAAGAGAATCTGTAAAGACAATGCAGCGGAAAAATGCTTGCATAGAATAAAATGCTAGGAATAACCAAATATTTTCAAAAAGTGGTAGTAAATCTCCTTTAGAATTCAGAAGAAAGAAATAAGTTCATTGTACTTAAACTGAAAGTAGGGGTACTGAGAAACTTGTCAGCAGTTCTTGGTTATCCTGTGTTCAGTTTTAGATGTAAGGGATTTCAGGACAGGAGGAATGGTAATATTGTAGAATGTTGCTGTTACCTTTGTATGTAACCTAGAAATTGTGTTTAAAAATAAGGCTTATCTTTCACAGAGGCATTCGGATTTGATTTTAAATATAGTAAGATAAGGATTCCTCTCACATGGTTATTTACCCTGTAAAACTATTGAAATAAGGACTTTTGGAGAAGTCCACTTAGTTTGTCGTAGTTCAGGTGTCTAGTCTAGGATGAGGTGAATCACACCCTAAAAATGTGTATTTTTTTCTGTTGTCTGTAAGGGAAATCTATGGTCTTAGCCTAACTATGGGTGTCTACTCTGTAAGCTTCTACACGCTGTCAAATGAGTCCTCCTACAAATGGCAAAGAATGCATAGTTTTTCCTAGTGACTATGTCAATGATCAAAACAATTAAAAACATATACGTTATTTCTAAATTCAGTTCATGTGTCTTTTACCTTCTGGCCAATGTTAAATTGGCCAGAGTGATCCCTATTTTTGTTACCTGACAGTTTTTCACTTTAAAAACCATGAAGGGATCTGTTGTGTCACAGATTCCCATTACATCGAATGCTGCACATGCATAAAAATGTCTTAAAGTGGTGTCAGGGGAAGTTCAGATTGGATATAAGGAAAATGTGGTCAAGCATTTGAACAAGCTCCCCAGGAAAGTGGTCATGGTCCCAAGCCCATACACGTTCAAGACTTTGGACAATGCTCTTGAATACATGGTTTAACTTTTAGGTTGCCCTGCGTGAAGTCAGAAGTTAGACTTACCTGAAGTTTAAGAAACCCCTAAGTATCTGTAAAAGTTATTATGGACTCAGCTCAGAGCCATTAATAGGATACTTACTGCATGGCACACATTACAATTAAGCCTTGTCATTAAAATACTGAAATATTAATTTATATTAAAATCACAGTAAACAATGTGGTCTATAAGATATTTATAAGTGACCTGACTTATAAACAGTAAACTATATTGTACTATAATGTGGTTACTTTGAGATGGTCCTGTTGCTACAGATGGCAAATCAAATACAGGGTTTTGACTATATTTTGACCTTAATTTTTATCTGTGATTCATATTAACAAGTACAAGTCACATTTTCTGAGTCCTTGACAAGTGTGTTGGATAAAGAATCCTAATGCATCTTTTATTTTGTTATACTGAAAAACCTACATCAGTATTTGGATATTTGAAAAGAACTTGAAATCAGAGGCCAGTTTTCCTCATGCCCAATGCTTAATAACTTTGACAGCTTTCATGAGTTGCTGTGACTAAATTCTGACTTTATTCTTCAGGATAGTCTAGAAGCCACTTTGAAAGAGACAAGTGCATCACTGAGACAATTTTTCAAAACATAATTCCTAAAAATAAGGGACCTCCTGATCTCAGGAATAAACAACAGTGTTCTGTTCTGTTACTGATGGTTGCTCGATCAGACATGTCTACCTTTATGATTATGGTTTATGGAATATATTTGATTTCTCAATTACTTTGATGAATATATTTTGTTGTTATCTGAGGACTGAATTCACCAGAATGCAAGTATTTATTTTTTGTAGTGCTTGAAATGTTCGTCCATGTGATAGCAGTGGATGTTAAGTGACAAAGTCTCAGAAAGTTAGAATGAAAAAGTAAATAAATGAATTAAAAAATGCCATATCACATAGGAAGGAATTTAGGATAAGATTTTCACCTATAAAGTGCATTAGCAGATAATCAAATAAAGATTGTTATCTGGGTACACAGTTATCATATGAAAGTATTCATTATATTGATCACAATAGTAACTTTTTTGTAAGTTATGTACACTTTATGAAAAATCTGCCCTTCAGAGCAATGCTTGTGTGGTCAGCAAACAGTGATGGACCTCAGGATGGTGACTAGGCCTATGAGCAGGTCTGGTTTATATCCAGATGATGCTCCTGCTTCTGAGTCAGAGCTCATAGCATGCTGATGAGAGTGCCATGGTGTGCAGCTGACACACGCTCAGACATTCAGCACTCCCAGCAGAGCCGAAGGCAGCAGAAATGCGTGAGCAGAATGGAGACCCTGACCCTGCACTTCTCATACCTGTGTGAAAAGCCTATGATTTGAAGGGTAGTGAGAAACTGTTGTTTTGGAGAAAAAGAGAGCAACCTGTGTTATAGCAGCACCCACAAATCCTGTTATCAGTGTTGTAAGAAAGAAATATTGGTAACAGAAAATGGACTGATTATTCCCCTGTGGGTGATGGAGAAGGCTTCAGGCATGTGTATGATTTTTTTAAACTCAGTTCTACTTGAAGCAAAATGCCACTATTTTAGAATGAACTAAGGCCTTAGTCCAAAAGAAGGACTTTTGCCACAGACACTGTGTGCAGAATTGGATATGCGTTTTTATCCTTTCAGTAAAACATTTTGCTCTGGAAGCACTCCTTTGATATAGGTTCTGCACAACAAATTATATGTAGTGCTCTATGATGGTAGTCTGAAAATATTGATTTAAAATTACCTCCTATATGTGAGTTTTACTTGAATTTAGAATATGCTTCATATCTTACTACTTTTTTTTTTTTAGATTAAGTGGAATTACATGAATTTTAATAGCTAGAGGTAGTGCTGTATGGAAAATTCTCTATGCCATTGACCTTCAGTGAAAAGTTGCAATCTAGTTCTCATTTGATGTGTTAAAACCCGTAGAATATTATTGCTGGGATCACTTTTTGTCATGCTTCAAATCTTGCCTGATAATTTAATTGTTAAAAAGGTCTGCTCTGGCAGAACATACCTATTTTTGACTAATGAGATTTTCAAAGAGAATATTATCTGCTTATTTTTGTGGTGTATGAAGGTGGCCCTATCAAGGTCGTGAAGAGATACAGAACTGGGAACGCACAGAGAAAAAATAAACGATTAACATAAAGCTGCTGAAATTAACTACAATTATTTATATTTGTTGTGTACAGGTATTCCTATCTAAAACATAAAAATTGGACCCTATCACAGTAATTCAAAACACATTTTAAAATGTTTTGCTACAGCAGAAAAATGTCATGTGTCTTTCAAATGATTTATTATACAGTAACATGAGAGATAGACCTGTAAATACTGTAATCACAAACTGAAGCAAATACATACCCTCATCTTTCCTTTTTTTCACTTGCTAATGACTAGTTCATGAAATAATCAAATAGAGTAGTGCAGAAAATTTCTAGCTGATACTGTCTTGAATTCAGTTAATTTATTCTCAGGTGACGTAGATGGGACCTTGTATTTGCATGACATAGTGTGGTCCTCGACTCAGTTGTTTCTTTATTATCACGATACAGTGCTTGACACACTTGGAGCTTCCAGCTTTCAGATGTGTGTTCCCAAAGCTATTTTACTATTTGATTTGTAATCTGTGCTCAAACAGTGTAGTCTGATATCAGCACTATCAACTTGAGAGCCAGTCTTCATTTATCACCCAGAGAAAGATGAAACACCATAGGAGAAGGACCATTTCATGTGAAGAGTGGGATTAACATAATCTAATTTCAAGCACTGACAGTGAGAACAAGTACAGCTAAATTTTTTACTGTAGCTCCCTCTTTAAGAGAGTAAAGCTATTCTAGTCTGTCATGCTTTCAGTGTCTACTTTATAATGAAATATATGAATTAGTATTTGTCAGGTAAGTCCTACCTAAACGGCGAACAGGTTAATACCTTGCAGGATACATGATCCCACTGAAAGGAGCTGGACTGAAACACAGATTCACAACTTTGTTCAGTTGTAGGTTTTCCATTTGAATTTTAGATGTGATCCAGACTTTCTATGCTTCAGCTCTCTGTATATAGGTGACAAATAACGCTTTAAAAATAGAGCCTTTAGTGTAGCCCGTTTATGCTGTGGGACTTTGCAGCCATTACAGCTGCATTAGTTTTGGTTTATGTTGTCTATTTAAATACCTGTGATGACAAGGACTGCAACAATGAAAGCCTGACTGATAAAATCTCTAATCTCTGCTTGCCAGGCAGTAAATCTTAATTAGAATGAACTCTGCCTTATGAGTAAGGGCACAGAAGAGTCAAAAGGGCTGTGTGGATTGTAATGGCTCATGGCCACAGTGAGAGTGATACACTTTTCTAAATAACATAGAAATTGGCAATGAATTTTAGTGTACTCTTCTGCTGGCTCATTAAGTGTTTCCCTTTGCATTCCATTAATATGTCACTTGGGTCCAGAACACAAGTAGAAAGTGCCAACATTCGCTGATATATATGGGATTTTTATTTTCTAAGAGAAGGGGCTGTTCCCAAAAACAATGAGGGAGAGTAGTGAGTGTTGTTTGTGCAATCCCTTACAGTGTTTATTGCCTTGCTTTTTATTCAGATTGTGGCATGTTAGTTTTATAACAATTCAGTGGTCCTCACCAAATGTACATGTTTACGTAAGCAGTAAAAGGTTGTCTGGTTTGTTTTAAGTTGTAAAAGGCTGACTGCTGATGCAGGCATTCTCATCAGCCCTGTGTGAAAAGCTGCTGTGTTACTGCAATCCTCCTTGCTTCATCTGTGGTCTCCTAGCAACTTTGCCTCATGCCTAATGCCTGCATCAGGCTTTAGAAGGTATATGATATCCTATTTCAGGCTGCATAACTTCAAATTGGAAATATTCTTGTGTTAAAAGAAAAAATCAGAAACAGTTCCACAGAAGAAATGTCTCCATTGAGAGATTTGGAAGAGTTCTTAGTTTCATGAGTTTACCAGCATTTGGACAGCACAACAACTTTGGGGAGCATTCAGAGCTACATGCCTCAGGGAAGCCTGGTACTTTATCGTGAGAGCCTGCCTGGGACATGGTGACTCAAAGTCAGCCCTGGTGACAGTTCCCTGGACTTAAAGAAAGTTCATGATTGCACTTCCTCAGTTTGGCCCAGTGCCTTTGGAAATGCAAAATGAGAGGAGCTGATTGAAATACATCTGTCCATGGCATGTGGGAAATTACCAATTATTTTAAGCTACTCTAAGGGAAAATTCACTTTCCTCAGCCCTCCAGTCATCTTCACTCAAGTGCTTCCTGTTGTCTGATTTTAATAATCACCAATTGCTTTAAGAAAACAAACCCACACCCATTATTTGCAACTTATTTTCTTTTGAAGGGACTTTGTCACCTCCAGTTATATGTTACACCCACTGTAGGACAGTGTTGCTGCATGTGTCTTGCAGTAACAAGGTTAAGTGGGATTTTACATGACTAGTGGGTGCACAGCAGCAGCTTTGTGGAAGAATCTGATCTGAAAAAATTAGACTGATCTTTATTCTGCTGAAGAGGGTAGTTTCCCAAAAGGTTGTTTGTTCTTTCGTATGGCATACATTTCAGGTACTTAGGTAAAGTCTGCAGTAAATTTTCAAAGCTACTGGGGATTGATCCTGTATAATGTAAGGGTCAGCCTGCCCAGGCAGAGGGATGATATCAGGATTGGCAACCCAATGTAAGCCTAACTTGAGCAAACTAGAAGGCTGTGAAGATACTCTTTTTCTGACTGCTGGAAGAAAGAGACCTACAAGATGAGCAGAGAGCTAATTAATAACGTGAGGATCATTGAATTTTGTCCTTAGGCTTGGCCATTTATGTTCTTTTACATTCACTTTCTGGCAAGTAGGAAGCACAAGCACCATTTTATCTATCCTTGTCTCTGTGGCAGAGATAAAGCATACTTGTAGAAACTGGGGTAGTTACCCAGGACACCTTATGAACTTTTCTACTGTTTATTAGTTCACAACTTTTGGTGACTCACAGTATTTAGATTTGTCTAAGTATAGAAACGCCTCTGTAATTTAATCATATTTCCTGTTCCTTAAGGGAGACAAAACCTTCCTATGATGGCTTCACCTAGCTCATAACTTTGTACTGGTGCCTCACAGTGAACAGATACTTTTATTTTCTTCTCCGGGTGCTATAAGGAAATGCACAGGGAAAACCAGCGAGGATTTCAAGGTTTAGATCCCTGCAGGGGATTTGTGGCCACAGGATGTGCAGCTGTATTGTGGGGTTAGATTTAAGGTCATGGTGTGACATCTCCCACGGTTCAGCAGTCATTCCAGGCACAAACGCCTCCAACTAATACTCCAGATGTCTGGCTAGTAGTAGAGCTGGTTGGGGAATTTTCCATCGAAAACACTTTTTGGCTGAGAATGTTGAATGCTGAAAAACAAATCATCAGGCAAATTTACCAGATTTTGGTAAATTTCTGATCAAAACTTGCTTCAAAATGCTAAATACCGGTAGTTACTAGGACAATGACCTGGGGGAGGGGAAAAAAAAGACAAACATAGTAAAGTATTTAAGTTGTGTTTTTCATGAAGAAAAAAACCCCTGGGATCTTGGTTATCTAGGATGGAAGGTATCCTATGATACTGTTTTGCCTCTGGGCTGGTGTTGGGACACTGTGCAGCTGCCACATCCTGGCTTTGACTTTCACAGTCAGTGGAGGACTTTGATGCTAAAGCTGAAATTTTCTATTGTTATTATTGTCATTGATTCTTTATTCAGATAGAAAGTAAGCAATAATAACAACAGAAACGCAACCCATGAGGTGAATAAATAATTAATCTATGGTGTATACAGGGGTTTCAGAAGGTTGACATTGTTGCATCTTTACAAAAGGAACAATGGACAAAAATCTAAAGCTAGAATTGCAGCATATACAATGATGTTATCTGTTTATATGTAATAGAGAAATAAAACCATATAATTTGAAATTATTCATGAATATTTAAAGAATAGGCCTAGGGAATCCAGGGTAGCTGAGTGCTGAAATTTTATTTCTTCTAAGTCCTAAATATATGTTCTCTTCTTCCATCAGTATGTCTTCCTGTCATATAAAAATTAAAAAGACAGGTTTCAACTGTTGACTACAAGGCTATTGTTTATTATCTCCTGAGGTGGAGAAGCGATGAAAAACATTACACAAAAACTAAAAAGGTGATATAATACACAAACCTACAAGGACTCAAGGAAGATAAGCAGCAATGCACTAAGAAACAAGCACAGACTATGCATAAAAATAGTGCTTTATTGGCTTTCATGCAGTATCACGACTTAAGCTTGACCAGAAAATGCTGCTGGGCTTGAACTGCTACCTTACTGGGTTAATATGCACAGGTGATCCCAGAGGCCTCTGAGGGAGGTGTAGAGATGAAAATGCCATGCCCTTTGCAGCTGCAGAGGTGGCTGCTACCTCAGGGTCTGTGTTTCCAGCTGCTGAAATGCTGTCAGGAAGCTGCTGCCCTGTACTGTGACCAAGCTGTCTGCAACTGCTTTTTGTTCTGACTGCTTGAAAATAAGAAAGCCTCTTCCGTTCAGTGCTAGTGGTATTTATTTACTATTGTAATCTCAATTATGTACATTTTCTTTTCTAAACTGGACAATATTTTTGTTTCAGAAGCACCTTTACATCATAATATCAAATTTCTATCTCTCTTTGAAGGGTCCAAACAGTGAAGTCCCCTAATCCAAATGGTTTACTTTCTCTGGAGTCAGAGTGTACCATAAATTGCAGGTTTTGGCAGCGAATAGGGGAAATCTACCTCCTCCTTTCATCTGACCCTCCACATGGGCTAGGTATCATAGCTCCTTCTTCTTTTACTGGGATGCAGACTGGAGAAAAAGATTCAAGAAAGGGCCTCATCCTATCTACTCTTCCTCTATTCTCCCTAGTCTGCTACTGCATGAATAGTTTTGCATAAAGTGCAATTGGAAATTAAAAAAAAAAGACAAAAAAAATGAAGCTGGGCTCTGTTTTATACTTCATGACTTCTGTTACACATTTAAAGGACAAAGTTCTCCTCTCCATGACCTATTAGTTCTCTTGTCCCTTTAATATAATTTTGCTGGGAGGATTGTGCTCACTGGAGGAAAGAGCCCGCTTGACGCAAAGTTTTTTCATGCTGCAAGGAAGAGCACCTCAGTAGTCCTGACCTTGATTGCAACCAGAGCCTTGCACAGAGTCCCAGAGGAGCTGCCTATGAGTTGTCTCATTGAAATCAACATCTTTTGGAGCCCCACTGGGTAATCCTGTAGACATGGTAACCTTTATGCAGATCTTGCTCAATACTCTGACATACACAGTTATGGGATTTTTGGAAGCAGCTGCCAGCATCTACTGTGCAAGGTTAAGAAGAAAGTGTAGTTGTCAATGGCAGTTCTCTACTTTGCTTCCTCCATTCACTCCAGCGTGCACACTTCTTAGGAGAAAAGTCAAAGTCTGCAGTTGTAAGCACCAGTTAAAAATCTTTATCACATAACTGTTGTCATTATTCTGAGCTAAACAGTGAGTCATTACACTGTGCTATATTTGAGTGAACAGTTCAGATGGGGGGTGGATGCTGGAGGATTATACTTGGCCTTCTGTTTGAAGCTGACAAGTTCAAGCAACATTGTTCAACTGTTTCAGAATAGTTTAGTTCCCTGAGGAAGAATGCATTTCCTGTTATAAATAAATCCATAAACTGAATGTTTAATGGTATTTCAGCTTCCTTTCATATGAGACATAGAGTATTTTGGAAAAAATGCCAATTCTTCAGAGGAATTTGCAACAGCCTTTTCTGTTCAAATATCTCCCGTAAGTCTAGACTAGGGTAAAAGTAAGTAAATGTAAATAATCATCTTCAGGGACTTTGTATTGAATAATCTCAAATTCTTTTTTTAACAAAACAATCTCCATATTTCTATTGAATTTTGGTTTTGCTTTAACATTTTAAAAATAAATGAGAAGAGAGGCAAAAGCATTAGTTTTGAATGGAGAAGAAGGAAAAACAAGGCACAAATAATATGAGGATGTTCAGTCCTAGTATCTGACCTATTTGATTGTGTCAATAAAAAGAAAGGGGAAAGTGGATTAGGATGTGCAGGAATTTCTGCCACCTGGCAGAACTTGGAGGGGTCCAAGTGATGATTATCCTGAAGGAAGATCTGATTTTAGTCTAGCTTTGGAGCTTTGTTCCAGGAAAAAAGAATCAACCCTGAGGAGGGAAATGGGAAGAGATATATTTCTGAGATCCCATTTTTCCTTACTGCAAAATCTCCACACCATAAAACAAAGGGCCCTGGCTAATTTCTTGCTGGGATATAGCTTTCCTAGAGTGAGCAAGGTAATTCTTGACATTTAGCCAAATATTCTAATACTGGTTAAAGCCTTCACCATCATTTTAATTTCTAAAATGCCAAGAACTGATTAAAATAAAGTTCCTGGAAAGTCATAGAGTTATAGAACAACCTTTTAAGGCTGGAAAGGATCTCAGAAGATCGGGAGAGGAAGACTATATGACATTATTGAGCACCTTGTCCAATTGCAGCTTGAACACTTCCAGTGTTGGGGAGTCCACCACATTCCTGGAGAGATTGTTCCAGTGATTGATCATTCTCACTGTAAAAAATTTCTTTCTATTGTTGAGATGAAATGTCTCCTGGTACAAATTGTACCTTTTGCCCCTTGTCATCTCCTTGTGGCCTCTGAGAGCCTCTGTCCAGTTTGTAGCTGCCTTTTAAGTACTGGAATACTGTGATGAGTTTCCCCTCTTGGAAATCTCTTCTCCAGGGAGAAAATTCCTAACTCCTTCAGCCTTCCCTCATAAGGCAGGTTCTCCAGCCCCATGATGACCTTCATGTCTTTCCTTTGGACACTCTCCAGTCTGTCTGTGTCTTTCTGGAACAGTGGGGGCTGACACCGGACACAGAGCTCCAGTGTAGCCTGACAGAGGCTGAGTAGAGTGTGATGATATGTCTCCATCACTGCTAAAGATGGCCCTGCAGAGGCAGCCGAGAATCTGATGTGCCTTTGTTGCTGCAGCAGTGCCCTGCTGACCCCTGTCAGCTTGTGCACCAGGACCCCGAGATCCCTGCTGCTTCCCAGCACAGAGATCAGAACCTATACTGAGGTCTTCAGTTATTCTGTCCTAGGTAATGTGATGATATATTTATATTGTTAAAATTTGATGTTCATCTGGGAGACATAAGATGTTCTTTACAACAGCATAAATTTTCACTTTTCTGTGGAAGTAGTGACACCTCTTACATTAATTTTAATGCAAAGTGAGTAATTAAATTCCTATGTCCCTTTCTAAAAAATTATCTTTTCTGTCATCTCTCTATAGAATACCTGTTTTTCTTTCTGTGACAGCTTACTTTGTATTAGGTCCATTTGTGCTGCATTTTGAAAATGAATGAAAAAAAGTAGTAAAAGCCTTTATCAGAAGAAAAAGTATCCTAAATATAGGGAGATTTTTTTAACTATCACTCAGTTCTTTGGGAAAGGGACTAACTGCTGTTGTTATTGCTTTACTACTGTTATTTCTGCATAGTGACGCCCACTCTGTAGCCATGAACAACACTTTGCAGAATTAAAGTTACCATTTCTTTTGGGAGCATCAGTATGATTCACTGAAAAGAAACAGACTGTTACAAAACATTACCTTAAAGAAGTATTTTCTTTTTTTTTTTGACTAATCTATGACAGTGACAACAAATATATAACATGAAATGACACAAACATTTCCCCATTGTTCCAATAAATGTGTCTGTGTTTTTTGAAAATAAATGTTGTGATCTCAAGGTGTTATGATTGTCAGAAAATAATTTGTGGTCTGAAAATCAGGCTTCTGTAGGGCATCTCAAGTAGGACAATGAAAACTGCTACACACTACAAACTTCAAAGTAGGTAGTATATTAAAAAAGTTGTATTTATAGTCCCTGGTTATAGGAATTTGATCTTTTATTTATTTATGATTTCTATTTGCATCTTATGTGTGTCTTTTTATCTTAGTTTAAAGAGTTGGTTGTATAGGCCATCTTCACTACTTGGTTATTGCACTTTCTTTACAGTGTTATGAAAATGTGATCATCTCACAGCACACTGGTTGCTTGAACTTAGAGAACAGCTTCATTTTCAGATATCTTTTCGACCGAAACTCCTATTCATTTAATCAAAAATAGTCCAGGTTTTATAGATAATTTCAAACTTGGTTAGCTAACTACACATTTGTACACCTAAGTGATTTGGAAGCTGAGCTCAGGTCCCTTTACTTGAGTAGAAAATATTTTGCATTTAGCTACCTTTGTTCAGACTTTGATTTTCTGAGTGAAACTCAGATGAAACAGTCATTTCTGACCATCAGATTACAGAGACTGGAAGGGATATGTACACACACACACACACACACATATATATATAAACTGAATGTTTTCTTCTCTTTATTACAAGCCTATTTGTCTTCAAGAATTTGCTCAAGGTGGTTCCACTGCACCAACTTGTAAAACCAAAAGCATGTGCAGTACCTCTGAGACATTAAAATCAACACAAGCTCTAACTGCTCAGCATCTCTCTGGAGTTATATATTTTACTTTCATGGAATGACTTTAGAAAATGGTGGAGGGTTCCGAAGGTCTAATCAGATCCATGAGAGCTTTTGTTTATAGGACACTTGGCTTTTTGAAGTATTAAGTTTTAAAAATAAATTGCATTTAATTAGCAACTGTATCTTCAATTATTAATGCATGTAAGAAACAGGATCTACCTTAGTTGTGCTGAGTCACAAAGTGAAAGACTTAAACCTACAAAATTACCTTCAAATTTCTGTACATTTAGCTGATGCTTGCAAGACCTAAATTGATCTGGTTTTGACTCTCTAGAAAACTCTATCTGTCTAGAGTTACTGAAAGAAATATTGACAGCTATTCACCATAGCAAATTACTTAATAGCAAGTTCATGTACTGCAGATAATTATATTTAGTTTTAAGCAATAAAGACAGAAATGCTGAATCACCAGAACAAACTGAAATCTCTCCTTATGTATATATAAATTTTCCATATGTATGTGTGTGTGTGTACACATACATGTATTTTTTGTGAAAGACCAAATTCAGCAAACCCACATGTGATTGATCTGCATACATGAGCAGAGTGTAACTTTACACACTATTGTTATGATTAAAGCTAAGAATAATCACTGAACAGGTAATTTTGTTTTTTTCATTAGTTCAGGTGTTTCATGATAAAAAGATAATTACAAAAAAGTTAACTTCAAAATATGTTAGTGTAGCTACTTTTTTGAAAGATGAATTATTAACAGAAGCGTTCAAGAGAATGTGAGTTTAGGTAGTAATTTTATTTTTTAACCCAGCTTTTGCAGTAATCACAACTTCAGCTTTAAAGTCTGTGGAAGCCTGAGAAATCCATAAGGTTTCTGTAAATATATTGCTGGATATTTTCTAAGGACGTCACTTTAAATTCTTAGCTTATATGCACCAAGACAACATGAAAATTAGTGACTGAGTCTTTCCCTTTTCCTATATAAACTCTTAACCACTAACTAACTTAATTTCAATACATGCTAATTTTAACATGGAGAAGATATTGTAAGTTCTGAAATTTTCACAGGCCTCAGTGAGTCCTTCATTTAACTCCATTTGTTTCCAGGGTACCATCTACTGCATACTGGGCTCTCTGTTCAAGTGTTGTGCCTGCTTCCAAGGTTACAGTAGTGGACTAGATGGTCCTTTGGTCTGATACAATGCAGTTGTCCTGACATTCTGATCTAATTTATTGTCTGTTCCTAGTCACAGATCTCTGCAGCTAAATGTCAACTCCTTTTTCTGAAGTAGCTAGGATAGCTCATATAACAAAGGCAACAGAAGAGAGTGCAAAAAAGAATTCTGTCTGCAATAACTGGGGCCATGGTATATATTTGTCTGTTTACCCTACAACATTTATAGAACAGAATCGTGGAAACCATAGACTCATTTAGGTTGGAAAAGAAAGACCTTTAAGATCAAGTCCAACCATTAAGCCAGCACTTCCAAGTCCACCAATGAACCATGCCACCATGTCCTCATGCCATTTGCTCCCCAACAAACTCATAGGAAGTTTGTGAAATTGCTAGTTAAAAACATATTGAGGAGACTGTGACATCCTTCTATTCTCAGAGCTTTCATTATTTCTGAGCATTTGCCAGAAAAATTTTTAGCCTTTTTGTTTTTCATGAGCTCTTCCTTGATTTTTACCATTTGTTGCATTGTGTGTATTGGTTACCTAAATTATGTGACATTCTGGTTCTCTGGACAGAAGAAAAACTTTTGAGGCATGAGAATGAATGGCAAATAGCTAAGTAATAAAGCCTACTCTTGTTCACACGCAAAGTATTGTTTACAGGAGATGAGATTAATTTTGCAAAGCTTTGTTCCATTGTGAACTCAGTGAGGGAGTTTTTTGGTCTGATTGTTGAGGACTAGAAAGAAATGAACAGCCACTCAGAATCAAAGCGATTGTTTGCAAATTTATCAGTTGCAGAACAGAGAAAGGTTGTTCTTGTAGTAGAACTGTCTCTCAGCTTATGTCTTCACAAACTTAATGGAGCCACACTCTACAAACTGCAATCTATAAAACAGTGCAGAGTTTCCAGTCTAGTTTTCAATGAGGCTAACCATTGCATGCTGGACAGTGGTAGTATAGGGCTTCACTTACCTTAACTTAGAAGTGTGAGTAAGGTATATATTATGCTTGTTGCTTGTTTTGGCAGTTCCATAAGTAGAGCCATCTGAGGTTTCTTTTTAGTTTGTTTTTGGTGAAATGTTTTGCACGTATTAAATTAAGACTTATTTTAAAATGCATTAGTTTTAATGATCTTTTAAAAGATTAGGATGGCATTTCCTGTAAGACAAAAAGGCATTAAGAGCAGCCAGTGTTTAAGAGGAGCGAGGAAAACCAAGCTTAGTCTCTGTGGCTTACATGATAAAAAGGTGAACGTCCCACACTCCATATGAGGGAGTACCATTAAGCCCAAAATAGGATAATGGCTGTTCTTGAGACTGTCATTGTTTTCTCATTTCAGTTTTGCTTCTCAGAAAAGATGTTTAAAATTGCACTGTATACAAAATTAAACAGTTCTTCTTTCTAACCCTAATAGCAAACATCATCATTGCACACTCACATAAAACTAGTATTAGAATGAAATCTAAGCTTTAAACAATGTTTTGTGAGAAGAATCAAAAGTTTTTTTTCAAGGAATTGAAAAGTGAAAAATGCATATTTTAGAACTTTGTCTATGTTTAGTGGACATCTGACCCCCCCCAAATTACTTTATAAATGCCTCTGTTTGGAGCTATGACCAAATTGCATCAGATGACTGCTTTTAGTTTGGTCTTATGAAGACTGGAAAGCAATAGGGAACCCTGATGGCTTCCTTAAAGTTCTTCTCTGTACTCTACCCTTCTCCTCCCCAAAAAAAGGAAAAGGAGCAAAAGCCCATAAACTCTGTAGCGGTGGTCATGCACCTCTGAACAGAAAATCCATGTGCATAAGAACCAAACAGCAGGTTTACAGGCTGTAGAAAGCAGTGACATTTGTGGAAATTTCTGAGAGGTCTGTGATACCAGATTTCTTTTTTTTTTTGCAGGACACCAGCAAAGAGCAAATTTATAACTGGAATTGTGGCTTCCTCAGCAGAATGTGTGGTTATGCAGATGTGAATATAGGAGGGGGTTTTGCCATTTAGATAAAGCATTTATTTTAATTGATTCTGTTTGCAAACATTTCTAATGTATCTTGCACTGTAATGAGAATGTTATGAATAATGCCCTCACCTCTGGATGCAACTACTTCCTGAGCATATTGACAACTTAGCTGGACAAGGTTCCAGAATGAGAATGTGACTTGTGTTCTCTCATTAGTTTGGGCTAACAGAAGATGATACCTTTATAGACCAATACTGGTACATGAATTATAGTTTTTCCATGTTTACTGTGACACATCTGAAATTCTTACTGGTGCATGAAAACCAGATGTGCATCTTTGTCTGTTGTGGGCATGTTTCACTATGGGCTTTGCATACCAAAACTTATCTTTCACTAGTCCCCTCGCTCCACACTCCTCCTCTCCTATTCCTTTGTTTTGTCTTGTATTGGAATTTTAAGTCATTTGCTATAAGCAAGATTCTCATTTACTCCGTGTGGTTATACGCAGACATACTGGTTATAGTCTTTAGGTATTTGGTAGTTACAGCTTTTTAAATCCCTATAGATTAATATGGATAAACGTATATTGTCATCCTTCCCATGAGTGCCTTGAAAGAGGCCTTTGTTTTATCTTCTATCATACCCTTAACTGCCACAGCTCCCTCTCTGCTTCCCAATAGCTGTTCTCTTTAAACCCGGGCATCCTAACCATCTCACAGCATACTACCCACTCACCAGCTTGCATTGCCCTCTGCTGTCCTACACTACCTTTGACCCAAATCCTTTTCCAAGCAGCCTTTGAGTCAGTGAGACTTCATTGAAAAGGTTCAAATGCTGCTCTGTGTATAATCCAGATCTGCTGCAGTGTGCTGTCAGCTGTGGGTGTCAGCACAAGGCTAACTGGGTGGAAAGCAGTCAGCTAAATCATGTGCTTTCATGCTACCTTCTGTTTTAAACTCTGTTGGACTGTACTGAGGTGATGTCAGAAGCACCACTTGTGACCTCCACAGAAATGGCACATTATCAGAACTATTACTTTTTAGGGGAAGGTTTCCAGATGTCTCCAGGCTAAGCAGAACTTATTCCATTCCTATGAAAAATATTTAAAAATTCATTGTATGCCAATTTTTTAATTAATTACTTCATAAAGACAAGGGACTTTTGCTGCTGAGTTAGAGGTCAGTCTTATCATTGCCTTGTTCTTACAGCCAGGATGGCAAACCAAGGGAAAAGGAGCTGCAGTCAAGTAAGCTGCCATTAATTAGTGCTTGAGGGTTACAGTAAAGCTTCCCTTCAGTCCAGTGAACGTTTTAGGAATCCACCCACTGCATAGCTTTGAGAAATCTAGCAAAGAAAGAAGACCAGAAATATGCTGGCAATTAAGGGAGAGAAAAATATTGGAGTTACCTGTTCAGGTTTACAGCAGTTAGTTCGAACAGCCGTAACAATCTAGTGAGGGCATCACAGAACATGAAGCTCAGCAGAAGGTGATGCATTTTCACCTCAGAAGACCCAGTCAGAACTGCCTGGAAGCAAGGAAGGCTGGAAAGTTATCATCTACATTTGTCATGTTCTGACAGCGTTTTATGGGTGTTGACAACTGCTGTGTTTTGTGTCAGGACAGTAACCTCATCGCCCCTTGGGCTGACCCAGTAGCATTACTGTGCCTGTACAGCCATATTGAACAAGCTTATGTTAACACAGCATGGAGTCTATATGCTTCACTGAAAAATACAGTGCAGGTAATAGCTTTAAAGATATTTAAAATTTAAAAAAAGCCTTTCTTGATTTGGCAAAATTTAGAGATAAAAAGAACTTATGTTTACTCGACAACATTTCCTCATGATTAATGTGAAAGTGTACTTCCTTGTTAGCAGGTTCTTCACATGTAGGCATAATTTTTAAAAAATCTGCATGCTTTTTGAGGTACACTGTTCTATGATCTAGACAGACATTAATGAAATGTAGACTTTAAAGGAGAAGATTTGCTTCTCTTTGTTCAAATCTGTGTATTAAGTTCAGCTGCATGAATTTCTATGGTTGCTGATATGAAGAAAGCTCCTGTTTATTTTTATGGAAAATTATTAATTTATTTCAGAGAAAAGGAAAGGGACAACTTTTTCCACATTACTTTTCCCACATTTCTACAATGGGGAATGGTGTCTGTGGAACACATAGTCTGAACATTATTCATCTTTCCCATGGGGATTATTAGAAGTACATTAAGGTTCTCTGAATTTGCTTACAAACCAAGATCAATTTCTAAGTAAGATTAAATGAAGAAAAATTGTGGTGATTTATCAGACACAGTCCACTGTAGTAGCTGCTTATAATGAGCTTTGAGACACACCATAATGCAGTCTTTTGTTCCAAGTATCTTTTGTACACACACTGCCTACCTTTTATGAAGTAATTGGAATTTAACGTGCTACAGCTTTGAAATGTATGAAGCCAAACCCTTAATGTGGGAAGCTTCTGGGACTAAAACACTTTTACAATGAGAAATTTTAAATATGTTTTGACTAATTTTATTCAAGGATCATCTACAGTGTTTTTATATAAATGAATCTGTTAATTTTATGGGCTTTACCAATCCAATTAAAGATGTCATTGTTTTCATTTTACATTTCAGTCCTGAACATTTCTAATGCAGCCATGACATTTTTACTTAGTAGTGAATTTATTGCTATAGAATGTCAATCACTGATTAAAATTTTAGCAGCTAAATTTTTAAATGCTTGATCACGGGTTGGGATGGGTAATGTAACATAATTAGTTTTACTCTGTTGACCCTGTCACTGATGATACAATAGGTGTGCCAGCTCTTCAAGTAAATCAGTGCAACAGAAAAGGATCGGTGGATTGATGGAATTTGTGCTTCTATACTTCATGTGTTTTGAGATTTTTACTTGGATGATTTTGTTCCTCATGCTAAATGACTCCATGGATCTGAAAGATCAAATGTCGGTTTACACCCTAGTATGCCCATAAGAGTTTGTCTTGACTTTTGGTGTACATTTTGAGAACAGCTACTGCTTTAATTTCCCCTGACAGGGATCTAGTTCATGCTGACCAAGCCATTTTGTAAAGTGAAGCATTATAGAGTAAATAGGGATAAGTGGGGCATGTGCTTCAAAAGTGCTTTGTATCTTTGAGTCAAAACCACCGTAGAATGTAGCCTTGTTATACACTGGAGGTTACTGCCTTTTAGTGAGGTGATCCTTTTTCTCACCCTCATGGAGGCTGAATGTACAGCTGCCAAAGTATTTCCCATGAAAGGGTTTGATTTGATAGTTTAGCTGTGATAATTTGTGATGAGGAACAGGCCAATGCCAAAATAACATGACTAGGTATGGTTGCAGTGTATTTACAGAACTGATAGTCCCATCCCTAAAAGATGACTCTATAAAAAAATCCTGCTACATTTTCTGCCAAGATTGCACTGATTTGCTATGCATGGTCTGTACTTGATACTGCAGAGTATGTTGTTGACATAGATCATCATGTTATTATTACGAAAAATAAGTTAAAAATTTGAGTTTATATTGTAAGTAAAATTGGTTCAACATAGTCGCTGTACTCTTTAATTTTTTACTTTTAGTGAAATTCTAAAGACCATGTGAACTGAGTTACACTTAATTTAAAACTGAAATTCAAATTTCTGTTTCTGTAAGTGGTTTCAGGACATGAAAAATTTTTCTCCTACCCCATCTATTCTTAAGGATGACAGGAAAATAGACTTTGCAGCAGTCATTTGAAACCCTCAAATGTATCACCACTTTCTAACTATTTGTCCTTAAATGCAGTATGATGTTAGAGTGAAAAAAGACATACATACATTAATGCATCCTGTCCATTTTCCTATCAACATCCTTACAATGTGTTTACAAGTGTTTTGCTAGTGCCATAATGAAAAGACTTATATAATGTAATTTAACACACTTACCTCGGGAGCCTGTCACTGCCATTAATATAGCCTATTTAGGCCTATGTAAGCTGGATATTCACCTCTGTCTTCATTTAAATTTTATTATTTATAGTTGTGTCCCCATCTGCCGTATCTCCCTCTTGATGTCAACACCTTGCAGATATTTGATTATCATCATACTTTCCCTATTGAGTAATCATTGATCAATATGTGAGTACAGATTTTTAGTTTCCCCCTAAACAAATCCTTTCTGAAGAGATTCTTGATCTTCTCAGAAATCATGATTGTTGACAGTATCTAGGTTTTAACAGTAGTCTCAGTGTGGTTGACTAGAAGATAGTAGGAAGGAACTATGACTGTCATATGATGTTCATAGCCCCAGATTACGTTTTTTATGTGACCAGATTGCATGTTAACTCAAGGTCATTTTGGTCTTCACTCAGAATTTTCCAATTTTCTCTCTTGAATTGCGTATTTTTAGTTTGGAATATATTTCTAGATGCATTCAAATTGTTTGGTTAACTTCCATTGTGTCTTGTTTATTGCAGATCATTAACAAACACAGTAAATAAAAATAAGTTATGCTGAGTTTTATTTATTACATACAAGTATGAGATTTCATTTACTTAATTTCATTTTCCCACAAATTTCAACTAAAGTTAAATTCAAATAAAAATTATTAATTTGTCATGATCTAATCTTCACACTCATCTCCCTCACAGAGACACACTGATAAAGAACAAAGCACCAGAAAATAAAGGGGTTCTTTCCAAAATAACACATCTTGCATGCATTTGCTCTTGTCAGCAAAGGTTGTACTCTTGGGTGAAGAAGTTGACTGGAAAAGTTTCAAATAAAGCATAATCAGACAAAAGCACCATCAGGAAAAAAGCATGCAATTATAATGCTGGATAAGCAAAATCCATGGCTAGGCATCTGTGTCCTTCAGCTGCCAAATGTGCGCAATTAGTGTCATTAAAGGTTGGCTGGGCAGCAGTGACAAACAAGGAAGTTATAGATATGGCGTACTATCATCTGCTGCTGCATCCAAAACTAGATGTGTTTAATTATTTAATTAGTGTTTAATTTTCAAAAGAACATGCGAGGATAATTGAGAGTTAAAGTCTCTTTCTTTTTTTTTGTTTGGTCTTTCTCACCCACACAAACAATAGCACAAATATGCTTTAATTTGTGTCTATATGTTTTTGGATTACAGTAATGCAAATTAGTTGATAAAAACTAGCGAAGATGGGCAGAGATAATCTTGACTAAGAATGTTAACATTTTTTGCAGTTGCAAAATGCATAATGTACATAATACATATATTATAGTAATTCCCTTTAAGATTGCTATTTTTAACAGAATGCACAGGCCAAACCCAAATGTATGTGTTCTCATGCTTTGTTCTTTATCAGCGTGTCTTTGAGAGGGGAACTAGCGTGACACAGAGTGGGAGAGATCACTGAATGAAGGAAAGTTGTTGGACTGAACATTAAAGTCTTTTTTTCCTGTGAGTGATTCACCTTCATCTGAGAGCAATTTGTCTCTGTTTGGATTTTGTCCTAGTGTTGACATCATCAGGCCTTCATTTGCTAATTGCTTTTAAAATAAGGTCAAAATCTTTCTAGTCATGGAATTACTAGAACATTTAAACTTATCCTGAATCATCATCTTAAAATTGCTGAGCAGATAACAATTTTATCTGAAGCAATTGAAACAAACAGTAAAATAGTATCTCATTTCCATTCATGGTGCATCTGACGTTCAATAATAATCAGATATTGCTTGTAGATTTGCATCTTAAATTTAGGAATAGAAAATCTTACATTTTGAAAGAGTTACAGAGCGGTTTTTTTATTGATTTCATTAACCATTTTATTTACAAATTTCTTTTTTGACCTAGATTTTCAGTGAAGGTAACAGAGCTGTACAGAATACTATCTGAGTTCTGATCCTAGCTTTTGTTATGTTTCGTTTTGTTTTGGTTTTTTGTGTCGAGAAAGTTTGATTGACTTGCTGAAGTGCCATCTATACAGAAATCAGGAGACACTGTAAATGCTTTGCTAAAATCCTCAGTTCAGTGAAAATCAACAGCCTTTCACTTCATGCTCATTCCCTTTGTTGTATGAAGTAGTTATTCTCAACTCAGTGGACTTGCCTGTCTGAAAGACTTCAAAAAATTATTTTATGTGAATGTGTGTTTTGAATTCACTGAGGAGGAAATTCATTTTCCCTGCACAAATCTGAAGCTCTGTGATGGTGAAGTACAGAGACCAATAAGGAGTTTTAATAAACACTTTCCCAATTGTAGCCAAGGTGAAGTGTTAGACTCCTTTTTATAGGATCCATGCAGTCACAGAGCCTCTTTTCTCTTCATATGCAATTGCCATTGCCTCTTAGGCTAATTGTTACCTGCCAGCTGTGGAGACTTGCTCCAGGCATAAGAATAGGGTAAATTCTACAAAAATCATTGTTGTGATCTAGGTCTTACATTGTTTTGCATTCAGTCCATAGAAATTGAAGTTCTTAAAATAAAACTGGTGAACTAGCAAAGGAACACATCAGCATTACCATTTTAGAGTGAGATGTTTAAGCATGATCTAATAGAGTGAGCTGTTCAAACATTGGAATATATATGGTTTAAGCATCTGTATGCCCCAGATGTCATGTGGGAACTTTCAATATTTTACAAACTAATTTATCCTTTAGCTGAGCATGAGGAAGAGTGATCATGCTGCACATCTAGTATTCAAGTCTCTATGGTGGTAGCAGTGCTCTAAGTGTCTTCACAAGGAAGCAAACTATTTTTTAGCTATTATAACCTGTAACACTTAACATTCTTTATGCATAGCTTGGGATTTTCTTAGCCTTTTATCTTTCCATGTGGTCATTCCTTGATTTACTCTATTTCAAAAGAGGGCATATGTTGACTTGTTTCTGGTATTTGTCTATATCACAGAGTCACGGAATCATACAGAATCTATTAGGTTAGAAAAGACCTCTGAGATCAAGTCCAACCAACCTGACCAATCACTACGTTGTCAACTAGACCATAGCCCTCACTGCCATGTCCAGTTGTTTTTTGAACAACTTAATTGGGTATATTGTTTGTTACATTGAGAGGTGCTAAAGGAACTAGTCTCTCCACTTTTCCCAACCTAATAACAGGTATATATGCAAAACCTCATCAATTGATTCTTTTTTTTTTTTTTGGTCATGTCTACAGTGTCTATATGGAGGAGGTAATTCAATAATTTTTTAATCTTGATTGTGTTTGCTTTGGTGCTGATTGCGAGAAGCTGGGGGATCCAGTAGAAACTACACACTTAAAATGTATCTCCTCTTTGTGCAAAAGGTATTAAAACATCTTGAAGTGGCAGATGTTTAAATGGCATAGGCAACAATTTAGGTCTCATTGATAGTGTAGAAACTTTGGGAAGAATCTTGATCGTTATTGTACATAGGCTAGATAAGGTTACTTCTAGTAGTAAATCTGTAAGATTCTTATAGGTCAGTGTTTATATTTTAAAGCTGCTATGTAGCAGATACTTGTTGATTAGTTTCAAGCTCTTCCCAAAGCTGAAAAACCTGACTTTCATCTATGCATAAAAGCACACAGTATGATCAAAAGATGAAGCATGACTTTTCCATTGAAAGGTCATTTCATTTTACAGTTAAAAAGATTGCAGGCTAGATTTAAAGATCATTATGTTAAGATACATGAAGAAATTTCTGCAGTTCTACAAACAGAGTGATCTTCTGATGGGATCCTATCCATCAACACCTGTTTCTCTGACGATTTACACACAGGAGTGTAGCTCATTTTAAGCAAAGAAGATGAAAATGTGTCAACTTTGCCGGTGTGGGAGTTGGCTTCATCTCACCTTTCTTTAGCTGTCTGTGCACAACATGTCCAAGCTGAACTTACCATTAAATGTCCCTATCTGTCCAACCAGGAAAGTTAGGCAGCTTCAGGATGATTGATTCAACCTCTCTTAGTTACCAATTTTAGAATGTGAAGAGTTGCAGCCTTGAGGTTATTTACCTCCTTGGTTTAGCAGGAGTCTAGAAATCTAACTTAAATGAGCAGGATAACTTCTAGGTGGTTGAAATTAGGTGAAATCTACCTCAAATTACTAAATAAGCAAAAGTATCAAAGTTTGTTTGTTAAGGTTAAAACCCTTAGGTCAAATTTATTTTTTTTAATACAGTTTTTTTGTTCTTTCAAATATTTTGAGCATGTGTCATTTATCCTTGTTAAAGTATCACCCAATCCATTCAGTATGTGTCATATGATGGCACTGTGAGACAAAGATGTCCTCCTACACTAGGGATCAAAGAGAACTTTCCGATGATTTTTTTTCTTTTTTGAGTGTCAGTGGAGAGGAGGCTGGGAAAAATCCTCCACTGCTATGTGGGCTTGTGTGAATGATTAGCTCTTTTTTAAGTGCCTGAACACACGGGTTCATATAGTAATTAAATTCTTACTGTGGAAATTACTATTTAAAGAAAACAATAAAAAGTGTTTTTGATTAAATGCTCCCTCAGAAGTGAAATGCAATGGTTTATTGGTGAGTTAGAAGCAGCTTATGAACAATAACTTTAATGTTTCTTCATTTGAATTTAGGGGAAAGATATAGGTCTTATTCTTGTTTAGCAACTCTAAATATTCTCATTGACATCATGTAACACTCACACCCGCACCCACACCCCCCCAGTAAATAAGTTCAGGTCAGATGTTTTCTTACAGATGACCCAAATCCTCTTCTAACTTAGACCCTGCACAGTACCATAGTGAACTGACATGGTGCTCCATGACAGAATTTGGCTCAAAAAACTTTACCCCAATATAAACTTTTCCTTTGATGCTAGAACTAAGGAGCCCCAGCAACTAGTCTTTGTTTTTGATTTTCACGTAATTTAATTTTACCTCATACTGATGATGAAGACTTGCAGGTGTGTAATTTTTCATCATAGGGTATGAAATATAGAATCATGAAATAAAAGGAACCTCTGGAGGTCAGCTAATTCAACCACTATTCGAAGCATGGCTAACTTAGATCATAGTGGAAGAACTTAAGGGAAAGAGAAAAAGAATTTCATCCTTCAAGACTAGAACTTCTTTATGTAGATATGAAATGCTTCATAGCTCCTTTTTCCACATTCAGTAGAAATGATTGTATGCCAAGACAGTAGTACAGGGACATATGTAATGTGTGTCACGTTGGTTATAATTTAATTGTATGTCTTTTACACAAACCACATGATTGCTTTACCCAGTAACTGTTTAAGATAGATTTATTGATCCCAAGGCATTCAATATTTATTAGTTCATTATTTTATTTTTCATTGTCCTTGTAAAATTTGCTGTGTCTTTTGCTTCAGATGGGTTGAATAATTATATGAGTAAGGAATCTAGGAAACTCTCATTAGAAAACAGTTAAATGTTCATTTTTCCAAATGTTTTTCAAATAGGGGGAAAATATATCCTGTAGTTTAGTTCTATAGAACACCTTCTGAAATTCAAGTGATCTAAATTTTTCTCTGAGCAGGTCTGTTCCTTGGCAACAATTCTGTAGTGAGCTATACTGTCATATGTCCCTTTCCAGAAAGACACTGTGATATTTATAAATCTATCTAAGAATACAGATAACCCACACACTAAAGCATATGTCAGGACATAGCTGTCAGTCCTGTTCTTTGAAGGAGCAGAAAGGCACATTGACTCACCAGTGTGTGGCCCTGATTTTAGACCTCTGAACTATGTACAGTCTATTTTACATTAATATATTTCACAAGTAAATGTCCCTGTGTAAGGCATATGTTGAGATTTAGAGATAACACTGTTGTAGAAGCTGCTAGAAAATACTAGAGCAGAAAACATCTTACAGAATTTGGCACGTTCGGTTTGAAAGGATCTGGCAGCGCATCATGGACTAATAGCTAAGACACTGGAAGAGGTGACTTTTTCCTTTCTAAAGGACACTGCAAGGACAGAAGGGGAAAGGTATATACTGAAACACAGAGTATCACTTAGTATGTTAGGGCAGAAAGTTAGGAGTGCTTTTTTCTGAGAAATACAACTGTACAGATATCCATGTACATTATTAAAACTGACATCAGAAGTCCTGATCCAGGTTCCTATTGTACTTAAATGCTTTGCTGGCTTGGGACATCTGTGTGCCTGGAACTATTTTCATACAGCTACTGCCCTGCACCAGCTCTCAGCTCTTCCACCAGCTCAGCACAAAGCCTTGAGCGGCTGTCAGTCCATCACATTATTGAGGCTTGGAGAGCTCCAGGCTTGCGGAGTGGGGGATCACTTCTGCCTGTGGCAGCTTTCCAGACTGTGTCACCTACTTCCCAGCCTGCCCTTGCTCTTTCATCTGTGTCTGCGTAAGGCAGACAATTCTGTGAAAATGGATTTTGTGTCCTTCTGGGTGCAGTTAACCTGTAAGGCAATCTGAGACTTCTTTTTCTAGCATGGAAGTATGTTTTCAGAGTGTGAGAACTGTTTATTAAGGTCCTTCTGTCCATGTGTGTGGTGGGAAGAAACAATGTGTGCTGAAATGTTATCATAGTTCATATTTGAGGAGGAACTGTGAAAACGAACACCTTTTCTTTACAAAAAGAATTTCTTTTGGCTCAGGAAATCCCTGAACTAAAAATTGCTGGTTGCAGAGAGAGAATTTTGGAAATCAGCATGTATTTTTGCCCTGTGCTTATCAGAAGACAGCTTACATGTTAACCTTTGGTTTGAATTGGAAAGTCTGCTTACATATTTTGATATCAATTACTCTTCACTGGCAGACAAAAAAGAAAGGTACCCACTAGCTCTTCTTTTTCCTACTCTGCCTTTCAATGCTGTCCACAAGAGACTTTTCAACTCAGAAATCATTCTTCAGTCACACCCTTATGCAATTCATCATGCTGTTGCCTACTAGTCTTTTTTCTCTTCTTCTGAATTAGGCACAGGTCACGCTTTTTAAAATAGATTTGTAATCTCTTAACAAAGACTGCAGATACTTTTACACAACACCGTGTACTTAAGAAGCTTGAGGAATAATTAAAAAACCAGTTAATTTTCCTTTCAGGAATCATTACAGCTTGAATCATTGTTCTGTGGTCTAATTAATAAAGGAAGTATTTTTAAGTCTTGTAATGCAATGTCTCAGTTTTGACTGACTGGAAGTAAGGTTTTTAACGTCTTCTATCGATTATCAACATGCAGACATATTGGTAAAAAACTTTCAGATTTGAGGAGGTTTTATAAAAGTTCTTGAGTAGACAAGTGCTACTGATCAGATTGTAGAAGGGTGTCTTTCCACTTGCATTTTAATTTTTGCCTTGAAAATTATATGGGGAAATGAGGAGAGGGAAGGAGAATGCATTTTCGATAGGGATTCAAAAAAGTTCAAGATCTTTAAACATAAAGAAAATTCCTCAATTTTTTTATTGTGAGTGCACTAATTAACAGAAAAATCTATTAAGAAATAAACAAGCAATTAGGAAATTTACTTCAGACATGCCAATGTCTTCCTTTACTGCTATTAAAATATTCTTGTCTCTTAACCGTAAAGTGAGTGTAGATGGACTGCAAATTTTCAGTGTGGCATTTACTCTCATCTAACTTGGAACAGTGATGGAAGAGTGCAGTTTTCACTGTGGTGCCTAAGAAGGCATTCAGGTTATTGAAAGTAATTGAAATGGTGTATCAGATAAAAAAACCCCAAAGCTAAACAAAACAAAAATCCCAGCTTTTTTAGATATAAAAGAGGAAAATCATTATTTGGCAATGAGGAGGTGTAAAGGGGTAACATACAACTCTTCTAAGATTCAGTATATCAGAAAAAAAACAGGAACAGAATGTTCAGTTCAGAAAAAGAACAAATATTTTTGTGTTGTTCATCTCTGTTCCTGTTTGTTGACTTTTCTCTCACAGTCTAGTCTGGACTATCAGCTCTCATTGATACCACTGCTGGCTCATTTCCCTGTTAGATGATGGCCATAGTTTTAGTGCTCCTTATCTTTTAGGCTCCCCAGGGAAGTGGTCACAGCACTAAGCCTAACAGAGTTCAAGAAGTGTTGGATGATACTCTCAGGCACGTGATGTGACTCTTGATGATAGTCCTGTGCAGGGCTAAGAGTTGGACTCAGTGATGCTAGTGGGTCCCTTCCAACTCAGCAGATCTGTCATTCTGTGTGATTCCATGGTTCTTTATCACTGTTAAACAAAACCACTATCCTTGCTGTCACTCAGGTATTAGTCATTTCTGCTCTCTGTGCCTTATCCTGTAAGCAATATCCAAATACTGCTACTTCTTCCTTACAAGTTTTGGTAGGTTCTTTTGCTTTCCACATAGCTATGTGTTTCCTCCCATCCTACGCTGATCAATGCACTTTGCTTTTCTTTTGTGACTCTGACATATCAGCTTTTCTCCACCTCACTATTACCACAGTTCTTGCAAAGGTCAGATTTGTTAATCTTTTTTTCTCATTTTTCATTCTAAATCTTTCCAATGCACCCAATTCAAGTTGTTCCTCTTTATCTAAAAGATCTCTCACAGGTGTCTTGCTCTTTTTCACACCTGTTCATGTTTCATTCACCATTGTGCCTTCCAGTATTCTGTTCTAGAAATATCTTTTGCCTTGTCACTTCACTGTTCCTTAACTGTTGGGGGACTGTTACTTACTGGTTGTT
Source organism: Manacus candei (assembly GCF_025592945.1). Classification (NCBI taxonomy): domain Eukaryota; kingdom Metazoa; phylum Chordata; class Aves; order Passeriformes; family Pipridae; genus Manacus; species Manacus candei. Next base: position 38,844,554 of record NW_026138062.1, read on the forward strand.
TTTATTCATGGTTGTCTTCTCTTTGTGATAGTTTCCAAAGAGTTGTATTTCTATTTGCATGCATAATGCCTCTGAACTTTCAATTTCAGTTACATGCTGCCTTTTTATCATTAGCCAAATCCTTTTATCACTAGCTCAATAATTAGCGACATATAAAGGAGCAGTTGGTACAAATGAAAAGCATGAATTTTATTAAAAATGCTCAATTTAAGTATAACATAATTTATATATATATATATAAAATGTATACTACACATACATTAAAAGGAATAAAGTTATTACAGACAAATAATGCATCCTGGTGTTGTCACCTAATTTATGCTTTATATGCTATTACTAATGTTTAATGGTAAATGTCCTGGGAAAGCACTGGTAAGGGCTGCATGTTCGATATTGCTTGGGATCTATAACTATACACGTATAACTGTTATTATTGTTGTAAGTTATATACTCCAGGCAGATTTTCTTTTCCTACAAAGGTAATGTGAAAGGCTGATGTGCCTCAATAAGTGTCTTGTTGCTAATAGTTTGATCGCACATTTTCTTCCTTTGTAAAAAAGAGCCTTAAACTGTTAACACAACACTTATCAACTCAATGAGGAAAAAGACAACAATGCATCTGCAGACAAAATCAAACCTGGAAAAGAAAATTTTATGAAAACATATTTTGCTAAAAAGTAGTATATGACCAATATAATGGTTATTCTCAGTATAAAGAATACTTCACAGCAGTAGCATCAGTGTTGCAGACTCTTTTCTTATAGAGAACCATATAATGAAGCAGAAGTGGAGTTTTATTTTAAGCCACTCTTGGTATAATTTTGTCTTGTATCAGGCAGTTATCTCTATGGTTTGATGAAAAAATGTATGTGAACTGTCTTGCACCCAATGAAAACGTCAGGTTCTGGCACTCTCATCAGTTGCTCTGTGTAGTTTAACCTGTGTTTGTGAGAATATCTACTTTCTTTATTGTACGAACATGTTTTTTAAAAATCTCTGAAGATACTATAGAAGACAAAATGTTATGTACTCACTCAAACCAAGAGTTTTTAAAATCTCTTTAGAAACACATTATATTACATAAAAAGCTGTTTCCTTTCTTTTTCTCATCCCTTCTGAAATTCAAGCAGTTCACAGAAGATCTAACTTGGGTATTCCTGAGGGAAATTTTGAATGTCCATGTATTTGTGTTCCCCGACGCAGTTTTTCCATGAAAGTTGGCATAGGTTTAGCTTCATTTACCTAACTTTGCAAAGGAAAATGTTTTATATTAAGTGATGTATCAGTTTGAATTTTTTTCAGCAAGTCTGATTGTGTAATATCTGGTTTCCTTGGCACTTTCAGAGCAGAAAAGTGATAACCACAAAGGCCATTTATTTTCCCAGTGTCTTTTTGAAACAATCATGAGAAAAGATCTTGGAAGCATTTACTGTGTGAGTAGGGTTTGTGTTCTTCAAGAGTGACTAAAGTTTTGCTACTGAGAATTTGAAAATCCTGATGGACTTGGAAACCCTTTGGAAGTCCTCTGTCACTGAAGCACTGAACGATAAAAAACTAAGTGGCCATGTAAAGGGAAACACTTTGAGAATGAAAGTAAAAAAAACAACCAAAAACAACTTTAGCTTTCACTGCATATACTGCAAAAGTAAATTTTATTTTTTAGTACATGTTTTGCTGTCCAATTTTCTTTCCACTCTAATGTATACTAAAACAAACCTAGTACTTTTTCATAGTTTTAATCTGGCCTTCACATGTGTTTGAGTGTGCCCTAGAAGAAGTCACAGTAAGTGGTTTATTTGTGATTTTTAAATAAATGTGCAGAGTAGCAGTGGAACAAATAGGTATCATTAGCTCTGTTCTTAAAATTGTGTGCAAAATAACTAATCTGTCTGCCATCTCACAGGAAAAAGGCATTGTAAACAGGTTCTTTATTATTTATTGAAAGTTGAGAGCATACTTGTGTTATGTGAGCAAGACTTTCTGCTGAGGTGTCCTGGTTTGAGACCCCTAAAATTTAATTCTTGAGTTCAAGCCCCCCTCCCACATCTCAACCCAGTGTGAGACGGGTTTTCCAGACACTACACAAGACTCAATATGGGGGGAAAGGGAATTATATTACAATCGCTGTACAAATAAATATTATAATACATCATATACATAATCTTAACTATCTCTCCTATCATAAATCAGTATTTACAATGGATCAATCTCTTCTCCCTTCAATAAAAGTCCAGAAGGGAAAAGGAAAGATTCTTTCCTCTCTCAGGGCAGCAGCCTCTCTTCTTCCATGCAGCAGCTGTAGCTGGATTGTTATAGCTGGATCTCTTTCCAGTACACACAAGGGGTCTCCTCTCCCCCTCTCAGCCCTTCAGCTCCAATTGAAGGTCTCTCTCTCTCCTGTGGACTGCGGTAACCAGGACAAAGGTTCGCCTCACCACATCATATCACGAAGTGCAGGGGTCTTCGTGACGGTCCCTTTCCTCAGGGGATTCACCTCTGAGTCAGAACGTCTCGGGCAGCTTTCAGTTGAAAAGCCTTTGCCTCAAGAGTTCTACCAGAGCTCCTGTGCTCTGTCTCATAACTGTCAGCTTGGCAGCAGCAGCAGCAGGGGGGGACAAGGTCACCCTCTCTGCACTCCGTCTGGCTGTCCCGGTCCAGCTCTGGGACGTCTTGAGCTTCTCAGCTCCTCTCTCTCCGGTGCATGCTGCACTCCAAGACTCCTCTCAAATAGGAGTCCATCTCCTCCTCCTCTCTAGGAGGTCTCAGAGGGGTTTGGGGGGTTTGTTTCCGTTCTTACCCCAAACTCTCTCTCTCTGTAGAGCTTAGTCCTGCTCTGTTTCTCTCCATTAGAGATCTCTATGTCTTCCTGCTTGGCCGCAGGCTGTCTCTGCTGCATCTTACCTCTTTCTGGCTCTCTGCCACGGTCTCTCCGTACACTGCTGCTCTGCCGCTGCTTTTCAGTATCTCCTGCTGCCCACTCACAGTGGAGAAAAACTCCTTCAGCTTTCTAGCTACAAGTACTTGGCCCAGTCTAACACTGTTCCAAGTTTCTACAGCCCCCCAGCCAGGGCTGGGGGGGGCCCAGCCCCCAGTGGGGCTCTGGGCCCCTTCTCCTCGTGGCCTTACAACATGGCCACCTCTCTCCAACAACTACAACATCCTTCTTTTCTGGTCTGCTTGTGATATGTTTATATTTTGCAGGAGCGCTCATTGGCTCAACCCCAAGGGACACCACCCCCTCAGGGGTTACTATTTTTTTTAATTCCAGGGGGAAAACTTCTTTCCCCACCACATGAGGGCAAGTACTGACCTCACATATATTGAGAAGGACTGTTTGCTCATTTACCATAGTAAAGGTTTGAAAGTTCAGTTAAATCAAATGCTGCTTATTCACAGCCTTAAAAAAAAAAAAGGAAGAAAGAAAGAAAAAGAAGGAAAAAAACCCCACCGAACAACCTAGTCTGTAATTAACAACATTATGATGAAGATTGAAGGTTTTATGTTGCCTGTGAGAATGTTGTAAGTAGTATCGCATTGAATGCAGAACACGTTCTTAGTTTATGCATGGGCTTAGTGTATAGAGATATTATTAGCTTAGCGTATAGCAGAAATAATTGTATATCCATTGTCTGTGACATATAAGAGAGGAACAAAATTAAAAATGTTTAGCTGTATGGTAAAAGTCTTGGCCACATGGGAAGAAACATAGTCAGTGAAATAATGTGGGGTCCTACATGTTCGTAGAACTTCACTAACACCAATGTTATAAAATGCTGGTATTTTGTTCACATTAAAAAGGGGTAACTAATTCATACCCCATCAGACTCTCTGTTTTAGTAGCTGTTATTTATTTTTTTCACATTATGTGTTTTACAGCAATCCAGTTGCTGTGAGTGAGAGTATCCTCAGAAGATAGAAATATCTTCTTTTCATTTTTTTAACATTATAAAGTTAACAAGAGAAAAAGACCCTTCTATCTGTAAAAAATATTTTCTTAGCAAACACAATTGGTAGCTAAAATGTATGCAGAATAAATCTCTGTTTATTCACTCTGAAAGAAACTTGGATGGTGACTCTGGGCTTTACAGATCAATGTAATTGCCATATCTCAGACAGTTGCAGGGGATGATTACTAGAATAATCACACGGGGGTTTTTAGTTTGCTGGGGATTTATTCCTTCTTATTTTGAGGAGGATACAATTACTTTAAAAATCATCGATGCCTCAATCTTCAGCATTCTCACCATTGCAATATCTGTCTGATGAAGTGAGAAAGACCTTAGACCTTGAAGAGTTTGGAAGAAAAATACGAAGATAAAAGTACCTTATTCGTTCACTCCATTTTACTACTCTTTCTACCAGTTTGAGAAAAATTGGGTCTTACTTTAAAGCCTGTGTTAGAAGTGGTGGTGAAAATAACCCTCAGTAATGTTTTATTTGTGTAATTAGATGTCTGATATTGCAGTAACTCTGGATGATCCCATCCTGTTCTGTTCACGATTCCTGTTTTGGCTGTCATAGTCTCCAGCAAATGCGCACAGAAGAAGAAAATAATTTTAGTAAAAAGATAACCATGTTTTCGTTCTTTTTTCTTTTAACTGCATCTGATTTAAGGTAGAGGAATAGAAGAATCTGTTTTCTTCCACTTCACTCTTTCTTCTTTGGTTTATTATTAATTTTAAGCGTTACTGTTACTGGCTTATAAATAAGTGCTAATGACATAACTGTGGGCAGCACAGGAGAAACAGACTGACATGGATCTCCTGTTTTTTCCAGATGAGGATAGGCATTCACTCAGGTTCAGTGCTGGCCGGTGTCGTTGGCGTAAGAATGCCACGCTATTGCCTCTTTGGGAACAATGTCACCCTTGCAAGCAAGTTCGAGTCAGGAAGTCACCCACGCCGCATCAATGTCAGTCCCACCACGTACCAGTAAGTCCTCTTAGCCTTTTCATAATCTGTCTTTCAGCCTGTTTTGAGTTTGATCTTGTTACATGCTGTGTCCTCAACACATGAACTTCAACAGAAAGTCACCAAGGCACCAGGACAACTGGAAAGAGGTGTTACATGGGGATGTTCGTCTTTCTTTTGCAGGTTTGCATCAGAATGTGCAAAGAAGTCAGGCAGAGGAGACAAGGAGGCACAACAGAACAGCTAGCCATTTCTGCCTAAAATAGCATGTAACAGAAAAAGTGGGAGATATATCCCAAAGCATGATAGTTTTGTGCACTATTACAGCTTTTGGCTAAGGATTTGAGTTCCACTCACTAAACACAGTTCATGAAAGTAAGGATATTCCCATTGGCTCAGAAGAAAGTCTCTAATTTTGCCAGTAAGGCCAAGCTTTCAAAGAATTTTTATGCTTTCCTGAAGACAAAATTTCCTATTTAGTACTTTATAGAGACATATTCTTAACGTAGGAAAAAAGATTGAAAATGGCAAAGCATTATCCCTATTTCTTTGAAAAAATTATGCAAATAGAGAGAAGGCTTGATTAAATCTGGTTATGAGGAACAGCTCCTAAAATAAAGTGTTCCTTATTGTTCAAATTTGACAGTTTGATTATTAGAGTTTCTACTGATTGGACTACAGCTGATGTACTCACTTTTTTTTGGCAGGAGATCTCAATCTTGCTCTTTTTCAGTGTTTTATATCCAAAGTAATTTTCTGAAGTAAGGTTTTGCTCAGGTTTTGAAACTGTGTGGTAAATCTGTATACAGTTGTTGAAACAATATTGCTTTTCTTTGTTTTTTTTCCTATTCAGAACTGTGAATATCAATTTTTTCCTATACTTATCTACGTAAATAAAAATTTCAAATGGGATTTCTTTCTCCAGAATTGAAGTGTCTAGTGTGCTAAAGTATGAATCAGTCAGAAACTAAAGTTAAAAGTAATTAAACTAGTGCATAAAATGGCATTCTTCTGAAGATCCCATTCACTTGAGATCAGATTTTGAGAGTGGAGCAAGTGTAGCAAATTGAACAAGAGGCAGAATAACTGAATAGGCTTTCTATCATAAAGTGAACAGACATAGATTGATAGAGTTGTCTGGTAACATGCAAGAGAAAGACCCAATCTACTATTGTTTATAGAAAATGTTTTCATTTAAATAAAAATAAATTCAATAAATATAGAGGAAATTTCTGTTTGCAACTTGGTGTCATTTGAAAAGAAATTGTCCTTGGGAGCTTTCAGATAGTGTTCTGCTGCTTTTGGTTCTGGTCTTCCACTGTGGGATAGGAGAAACCCTATAAAACATTGTTTGAATAATCAGCATGAGATTGTTCACCAGGTGGGTGCCAGTTATAAAAGTTACAAAGTAGCAGGGCCTTTGGTGTTAATTTTATGCAAATGAAGGTATGTGTTCTGGCAAAAAGCAACCAAGGCCCTATGACAGGGACCTGAACTTTCCTTGAACAGGATCAGTTCTTAAAAAGGAATGTTCTCCAACCTGAGGTGGTCTTCAAGTTATTCTGAAAGTGCAGTGCATACTTTTTCAGAAGAGATAATAGTACTTCACAAATGTAGTTCAGTGGGGTGATTTCACTCAAGGCTATGGTGTTGCTTGCTCATATTTCTGTCCCTGAGAGAAGAAATTGGTGAGTTAGGCAGTTTTGTGGAAATATAACGAATGTACATTTGGGGAACTAATGATCACAAAACTCCCTTCTTTTCATGCTGGAGCCAGAATCACTTTTGGTGTACGAGTGCCAGTTCTGCAGAGTTTGGTTATGAGTGGTATGGCACCTCCTCTGTGACACACAGATTTGTAGTCACTGTTGAGCAACCTGATTTATTTGATGTCCCAGCTCATTGCTGGGGCATTGGACTAGATGGCCTTTAAAGGTCCCTTCCAACCCAAACTATCCTATGATTCCATGGTTGCTTTTTTTTTTTTTCATCACATAAAAAGTTTGTTCTGAAATCTAGTTTGTGGGCTTCTGTGTGGAGTTTTTTAGAAATCTGTGCTTTTATGCTGCCCTTTATCTGACTCCTAGTGCATTGTAGCACAGAGAAGATGGATTCTCTCACCTCTACCTGGCTGCCATTGGTCATACTGTACCATAGCAAGTCAAATGTGGGTAACCTGGGTTTGGAGAGCATTCTTACTAGGTCCTAGATAGCATAATATGAGTCAGATTTTCTCACCTTGTGTATCTTCCAGGTTGCATCAAAAAAAGGGCTATGGGTTTTTTTCACTTCCCTTTAATCCTAGAAATCCAGTAGGAATATGACCATTTGTTTCAAGATGGCCAAATTTTCACCTTATATGACTATTATGTCTATGCTTATCTTCCAGAAAGTTACAAATTTAAACTGTTGCTTCTAAAAGAGAAGACAATAGAAAAGTAATTGGCATTGTAATAATACTGTAACATAAAATTGCAAAACAAAACACAGCAAAATATGGAAGTATTGGAAGTATTGGAAGTATTTATCTGCATTTTTTGTACTCTGTAAACAATCTGCTGTTATGTGCTGAACAAAGTCAGTGCTTGATTCAGAGAACTTTAAGTGCAAATAATAAACTAAACACATGATTACAGGTAAAGGAAGAAAAAATGCCAAAAAAAAATGTGTTTGAATAAGAGGCAGTTATCGTTCAAGGTAAATGGCTAAAAGTAGTGATGATCAGGCTAGGAGCAATTTTATATTACAGGCTTCAGGGATTACATGAGAAGATAAAATGAATGTGCATGTGGCAACTTGAAAGGGCTATTTCAAACCATACCTTCTGGCATGGTTGAAAGCTTGAAAACAGACAGGGAAGAAGTAAAAAAATGACACTGCTGACACAGCAGCCAGGAGATACTGCAATTACAAAATACTCTAAGGAGCAGAATTATTCGGAGCTGCCAAAAGTGATCTAGGATGTTTGAACGTAATATCCTGGTACTGTCCAAATAAACAAGTAGTGATCTGATACATCTTTATATTACTTTTCTTGAATATAATTTGCATGAGTACACTGTACACAAATAAAGTGATTCATCACAAACTGAAATGCCTTTATATTTGACTTTGTATTCTATTAAATGCTTATATTTATTATACTATGCTGCTGTGTACTCAGTTAATATTTCTATTATCTAGGAAGCAATGTTTTCCACAGTACATAATTCTGCAATCAGTATGAAAATAGCAGAATTTTCAATTAAATGAAACTACTGGCATACAAGTTTTGTGCTTATAAAGTATGCAGATACTAGAAATTTGTCCAATAGTTGTCAGCTTTTGTTTTACAGTAAAGTTTATGCATCATAAAGCGTCATTAGCATTCAAATAATAATCACACTTCGGAATACCTATTATTGATTTCAGACACTTCTCTGCAAGCCTGTAATCTGCCTAAGTAAGAATCATAGTCTAAAATTATAAATACAAGATGTGATATTTGTTGCCTAGCAGCAACAGTGAACCTGGGGCAGCCTCACTCCAGTTACACCTGCCTGGGCAGAGCTCTGCAATATGTGAAACAGCACCTTTTAAAAAGGCGAACTTAGAACCTATTGAATCTGAAACCTCACTTCTGTTTGAAATACCTTGTTCTCTAAACTCAGACAGGTCTTTTGACAGAAGGATCACAGAGCCCTGTTTGCTTTGAATCACTGAGCACTGTGAAATGAAATCACTGAAACAGCACTGGTAAAACTTCCAGTGGAACATGTGGAAGCTGGAGAGGAAGTAGAAGATCTCAAACTGGCCTCTGTTTAAACACGTGGACAGGAAGGAATAGGAAAAGAATCAGCTGAGGATTTATTTAATTCATCCACTTTATCCTGAATTGAATAGAATTACCCTATTTTCCATATTCAGGAAGGAAGCACAATGAGATTTATAAAACTATTGAGCACAGAAGAGAGATTAAATATTTTTTAATTATTTGTTTCAGTCTTGAATAATTATTTTTATGAGATATTAATATAATATACCAACATTCATCTTGTTTTCCTAGTTGTGTTGCAATGTAATGTCTTGAGATTTCTAAAGCAGTTATGAAAAGCAGGTAAACACAATTGTTGCTATTTATCAAGTTTAAAAAGAAATTATTTTTCTTCCTGATCTTTCTACCTCTGGTCTTTTCCATCATGCATTTCCCTTGTGGAGAATGTGCTTCTGAAATTAAGTGTTGCATACAGATACTTTCCATTATCATATGCTGGGTGATACATCTGGGATCTGAGCTTAGGCAAAGTTGAACAGCCTGCATCCCATATCTTTATCTTGATTTAGGAGAGAGAGCAACCCAAGTGTACCTCCCTATTCAGCTGGGTGAGGTCACTGTGTGTTCACTTGCCTAAATTACTTCTCAGCCTTTAAAATTGATTAAACCCTGCAGAATTTATATATGTTTTTAATAGTTATTTCACAGAAAGTTGTATGAAAGAAGTTTTAGGTAATTAGAGAAGTAATTCTATAAACTCCTTATAGATTTTTTCTAATCATATTCTTTTTCTTACAGCTTATGTCTATATATATAATACTTTTCCTACAGGTTATATCTATATCTACATCTATATTTTTCTGCCTCGTATGGACAAACCAATGGGTTTGCTCTCCAGGAAGGCAGTGCATAGTTTCCTTTGCTGTAGTGTGTTTTATTTCTTTTAGAAATATTGTTCAAATTTGATCTATACAGACTCTGATTCAGATTCAGTCTTTTCAGATTATTTTGGAGCATTCTTTAAAAAACTGTTTTTATGTTGTTCAGTTAACTGTGTATGCTTTCAAGAAATGTTGAGGGGAAGACAATTTAGTTATGGACAGAACTGGTACACACCTTATACATGGACAGAAAAAATTATTGTTAGTCTAATTACAGTATTAAAAGTGTAGACAAAATGTGCTGGTTTATTCTTGGGTTTCTGTTCCCAGTGTCATCTGCTTCCATGAGGCTGCACTCCCCCGTAGTGGGTGTGATTATGGTCCTGGGGCCTCTGCTGCTCAGCCATGCTTGTGCTTGTATTTTTATTCAAGGTCCATAGGTAATTCACTCTACACAGAATAATCTGTGTGTGAGATCACTGTTCATTAGTTAACAGTGTATGTTACACAGCAGTTTCACACAGCTAATGTAAAGCTAAAACATGTTTAGGCAATAGTCATCTGACAGGTACACAACTGCTAAAACTACAAAAAGCTCAAGCCTAGACAAATCCAGGCAAGTCCTGAGGCCAGCACTGTTACATCAATGCAAAGCCTGAGGCCTTTTCCTAGTGATGGCGCAATCCTGTGCACTGAGCCTTTTTCTCTAATGTCCCAAACAGAAGGCAGAGACCCAGTATTCTTTCTGCTTAGGTGGGTGAGAAACAAAAGTATTAAAGATCAGAGACAGACACTCACCATGCTGAGCTACATGGAGTATACAATATGTTCCATTAAAAACCATGGCTAGTCTTTGATAACACCAATACATAAACTTCCGTAGCTAAAAAAGTAACAAATACAATGTGCAATTACTTAGACAGAGACATAGTTAGGGGTTTTTTTCTAGTCTCCTGGTCTTTCTAGCATGCATAGAAACTGAGGGAGAAATTCAAACTCACCAAAGTTTAAAACCAGGTGCACTGATTTTTGGCATTACAATAGCAATTCTGTATCAGGGACAGGACAATCCTAGTTGTGGGTATAGGGAATGAGAGGCTGGAAAGCAGTACCACGGAAAGGGATATGGGATTCCTGATGGATGGCAAGTTGAATAGGAGTGAGCAGTGCCCTGGCAGCCAGGAGGGCCAACCACGTCCTGGAAAGCATCAGGCAAAGTATCGCCAGCCAGTCAAGGGAGGGGATTGTCCTGCTCTGCTCTACCCTGGTGTAGCCTCACCTTGAATATTGTGTGCAGTTTTGGGAACCACCGTATAATAGACATTAAGCCATTAGAAAGTGTCCAAAGGAGGGCTACGAGGATTGTGAAGGATCTGGAGGGGAAGCTTTATGAGGAGTGGCTGAGGCTGTTCTGCCTGGAGAAGAGGAGACTGAGAGGAGACTACCACTTCCTCGTGAGTGGAAGAGGAGGGGCATACACTGATCTCTTCTCTCTGGTGAACAGTGACAGGACCCGAGGGTTGTGTCAGGTGAGGCTTAGGTTAGACATTAGAGAAAGGTTCTTCACCTGGAGCGTGACTGGGTGCTGGAAGAGGCTCCCCAGGGAAGTGGTCACAGCACCAAGCCCGACAGAGTTCAAGAAGCATTTGGATGACAGTCTATGGCACATGGTGTGACTCTTGGGGTGTCCTGCACAGGGCCAGGAGTTGGACTTGATGATCCTTGTGGGTCCCTTCCAACTCAGTATATTCTATGATTCTGTAGTTTTCTGAATATGGGAACTCACTGATGAAGATGAGACTTTTTCTTGCCAAAATACTTTGAAATATTACCCTGTGATTTTTTCTATGAAAAAAAAGAGCTACAACTTTTAAAAGCTTCTTCAAGGTTCCTACTAAGTATGATCCCATTCTCACACAGACCTTCTGACCTTTTTAAAATTGAGGAATTGAAAATAAATTTAAAAAGGGCTAATTCTCAGATACTCTTTTTGTCTGAAAGCAATAGCACTTCCACCAAGGAAGGGATGGAACAAGAATTTAGACAGTTTTAGAAGATATCAGGTTAGGAGAGGATAAAGTCAAAGTTAATCAGCTGGAAATCAGTGTTTAAGAAATTCTTCCTCCCGTGAATCATCAACAAAGAAGATAAGCTAAGAGCAAACCTTTCAGACAATTTATAGGAATGCTTGAGTACCCTGACCCTCACTGAATTGTAAATTGTATATCCAACCACTTGAGTGAATATGGGACAGTCTGGGGACATTTTTGGTAGAGTTTAAGCTGGAACATAATTTCTTGAAGGTGAAGGATAAGACTGTACACTTAGGGTAGACTGTGCTTTAAGACTTTCACAACAGGCAGTCCATCTTCGTCACAAAAAAAGTGCTCTGAGAATGGTCCACAAGGTGAGGAAACCAACCAGAACTGGGTGCCATCACCCAGGAGATGTTCCAGACCAGGTTTTACTCTGGATCTTCCCTTGAGCCAGAGGGAAAGTGTAAAAATGGTTGCATGGAATAATGTGACTTGGTGGTCACCTGGTGTCCAGCCAAGGCCCCCACTCTGTGGCTGGGCCTTGTCCTCACTGAGGATGTGCATTATTCATTCAGCTGCTTGGCAGAAGTATCTTTTGGAGTTCTTTGTACCCATGAAAAGGAAGAAGGAAACTTAGAAATGGCTATGGCTGTCAGCTGCTACTATTTTCTTTTTAACATCAAGAGTGCCCTAAATATGAGAGAAGATTCCTGCAGAAAAGTGTTCTCATTGCTGTGAATGGAGAATATGCAGATAACTTGTTTCTTTGGTGTATACACAAAGCTGTAAGAAATCAGAGGCGATTTCTGAACCATCATCTCATTCTTAGACTGGGAAACCAAGTTTCAGGACCAACGTATTTAAGGAATTTTAAGAACCTGTTTTTAAGTGAATGCTAACAAGAAACCATTTTTATCATGATTAAAATCTTTCTAATAGCATTATTCCATGAATCAGAAATGTCATTTTTTTTTAAAGAAGTATGAACTCAAGTTTTTAGGATAGAATGTGATCATAAGTAGCTTCCATTAGCATTTGGTAAAGAAGGTTTTATGCCGTGCTTGCTTGAGAGCTGAAATGTTATTCCAATAAAGGTCAACTAGAGAATTTCTGAGGGTGAAAGGCTGAATTGAGCAGTGCATCTAATACAGGGATGTGGAGTCTATCACAAACCACGATAGTGGAGTAATCTTGAAAGGACTAAATGGTTAGTCATCCATTAGTCCTTGAGCATTTCATTGTAACCAAATTACAATTCAGCAAACAAATGAAAATAAGATTAATAATAAATATCACGCACTTTTGTTCTATGAGGAAAACTGTGTAAAATATCAATTAATTTCAGTGCCAACTCTGACCTGAATCAATGAATATATATATATTACAGTTTTGGACTTGTGTAACTGTCATTAAAATTAGATAATGTTAGGCTCTGAGAAGGAAACGATTGATTTTTAGCAAGGCCAGATGCTCTACAGTGAATAGTCAGTTTGAAGAAGAGTGACTGCAGTGAAAGCTTACAGATTTAGCTCAGAAAGTTCTAAGATTTCAGCCGTTGTGTGCAGAAATAGAGTTTGGGAAGCAGTGAAGAGTTGTTTCAGTGTATTAAGCCTGTAGTTTGGAAGAGATGAAAAGAGAGAAGCCTCTGTAGGGACTTCTGCAAACATTTGTGTAATTTAGAAAAGATTACATTATTTTGATCATAAAATTGACAATCTGGAAAATAAATTATGACCTTCAAACCACATGCTAACAAAGACCGCCACAGAAGTTCAAAGGCAAAACCATTGTTGGATTTATAACCAAGTGATTATTTAAAAGCTGGAAAGAAAATGCCTTTGTATTTCAATGACCTCACACAGATTGTCTCAGCCAAGACCCGTGAAAAGTACTCAATAACGGAAGTGCCATTATATGTGCTGAGAATCCTGGAAAATTCTTCTGGAACAGGATTTATTCATTCATTTACTTCCCAGAAATCAACTTTAACACACACTAAATAAACCACCTATTACAAAATTCACCAAAATTAATAAAGTCCTTCCCGATGATGTTTTTGACCTTCAGTTTGATTGAGAGAAAGAATAAATATCTTGGGAGAGGAAAAGAGGAAGAATGCTTTCATATAACCAACTGTACTCAGAATTTACCTCTGTCTCGAAACTGCTCTTTTCAACGCAGGAAGGGATTGACTACCACTAACTTAATTTACTGGAAACAAAATGTATAGAGTTATTTTCTTTATTTTGCAAGCTAGTTTTAGGGAAGATACTTGATAAAGAAGCCCTAAATTTTCAGATCTAGCCAGACAGAGATTTCTCCACTATGGAGAAGATGACAAATAGCAGAATCACAGAATCATAGAATCAACCGGGTTGGAAAAGACCTCTGAGATCATCAAGTCCAACCCTTGATGCAACACCGCTGTGGTTACTAGACCATCGCACTAAGTGCCACATCCAGTCTCATCTTAAAAACCTCCAGGGACGACAAATATCCACCACCTCCCTGGGCAGCCCATTCCAATGTCTGATTACTCTCTCTATAAAAAATTTCTTCCTAATATCCAACCTAAACCTCCCCTGGCAGAGCCTAAGATCGTGCCCTCTTGTCTTACTGGTAGCTGCCTGGGAGAAGAGACTGACACCCATCTGGCTATAACCTCCTTTCAGGGAGTTGTAGAGAGTGATGAGGTCTCCCCTGAGCCTCCTCTTCTCCAGGCTAAACAACCCCAGCTTCCTCAGCCTCTCCTCATAGGACTTCTGCTCCAGTCCCTTCACCAGCCTCATTGTTTTCTGGATCTGCTCCAGCACCTCAATATCCTTCCTGAACTGAAGGACCCAGAACTGGACACAGGACTCCAGGTGTGGCCTCACCAGCACTGAGTACTGGGAAAGAATCACTTCCCTGGTCCTGCTGGTCACACCATTCCTGATCCAGGCCAGGATGCCATTGGCCTTCTTGGCCACCTGGGCACACTGCTGGCTCATGTTCAGCTTCCTATCAATCCAAACTCCCAGGTTCCTCTCTGCCTGGCTGATCTCCAACCACTCTGTGCCCAGCCTGTAGCACTGCGTGGGGTTGTTGTGGCCAAAGGGCAGGACCCAGCACTTGACCTTGTTGAACCTCATCCCGTTGGAATCAGACCATCTTTTCAGCTTGTCCAGGTCCCTCTGCAGAGCCCTCCTGCCTTCCAGCAGATCAACACTCCCCCCCCAACTTGGTGTCATCTGCAAATTTGCTAATGGTACACTCAATCCCCTCATCCAGATCATCAGTAAAGATATTAAACAGGACTGAGCCCAACACTGATCCCTGGAGGACACCACTAGTGACCGGCTGCCAACTGGATGCAGCACCGTTCACCACCACTCTCTGGGCCTGGCCCTCCAGCCAGTTCCTAACATAGCACAGAGGGACCCTGTCCAAACTGTGGGTATAGAAGGCAGTATAGTCAGGTCTGTGATGTTGTACCCCTTGAGCAGGCATGCCGGGAGGATGGCTTCATGACACCTGTGAACCTATATCCCTTTTTGACCTCAACCAAATGGCATAGATTAAACCCACGGGTACTTTTGATGAGTAGTGTCAGATTTTATTCTGGTTTTTTTTGAAGCTGGATTTGCTGTATTTGAACCTAATTTATGAAATGCAGTACTACTATGTATGAGAAGAGCACAAACTGACCACCCTGCTTTAATCTATGAGAGCTCCCAAACACTGCCACCTTCATATCTGTTTTCTAGCAGGAAGTGTGGTGGTAGTCATCACTCTGAAATGTTTATTTCTGTTAAGTTTTGTCCGACTGGAGTGTTTTAATTGAGTGAAATGATACTTTATGGACAATGACCATTATGAATTCAATTCCCTTTCTGGTACTTTATTTTCTGAATGCTGACACTAATTTTCAGAGAATGTTTTTTTGGGGCCATTCCTGCAGCTGATTCCAGTCAACAGCTCCTTGAAGTTCACGATGATAAGTACATATATATCAACTAAGGATCCAGACTTAGGATTTCTTTAGATATTACGTAATACTGTTAACTCATTTTTCACTTGATACTACATGGGATCAACCTTTTCCAAAGAAACGTTTCTGGAATGTGTTTTACACTTATTTATACCCCTCTGTTCTGTTTTGTTTTTTTCCCCCTAGGCTTTTGAAAAAGGAAGAAAATTTTATTTTTATCCCTCGTTCCCGTGAAGAGCTTCCAGAAAACTTTCCAAAGGAAATTCCTGGGATCTGTTACTTCCTTGAGGTCAGAAGTGGTCAGAAGCCGCCAAAACCCTCCATCACATCTGCCAGAGTGAGAAAGGTTTCTTACAACATTGGCACCATGTTCCTCCGGGAGACTAGCCTATGAGGCCTGCTGCAGATCAAAGACTCGTCAAAAAAGCACAAGCCCAGAACTGGGTCATGACAGGGGAGTTGGAAGTTCTTTGTATGTCTCTGCTTTGTTCTGAACAGGCGGTAAAAGCTCCATGAAATGTCAGGCAATAATCATTTTAAAAGGTGGGTGACTGCTGTCAGTAAACAAAGTGGAGATAGGAAAAAAAATATTAAGCAATTTATTTCCACTTCCAGAGGAATTTCTTTCATAAACTTCAGTCTGGCCCCTCTATGGCAAACAAAACAAAACAACACCCCAACTCTTAAACTACAGGTTGGTTTTGTTTTGTGCGGAAATGATGGTGGTTCTCTGTAGATTTGCACCAGCTAAGCAGAATTGAGAGTCAGTTCTGATTATGCATTCCTACATTTAATGTGTTCTTCAGTAAGGTAATGATGTTTTTTAACTTTATGAACAAGCATTTCATACATGTACTGTAGAGCTGTTGTAACCTTCCTGGCAGGAGGAATTATAATTTAATACAAATATTGTAGGAATTTAACCTATTTTTATACATATTTCAGTTTCTGGATAATTACATTCCACATACTGTAAGCTGAGTGAGCTTAGATAGCTTTTCCGAAGAAGTTGTTGTGTATTTCATACATTTTACCAATCAAATGTATTATTATACAAGTAGGAAGAAGGCATTTCTTGACTTTTTTTGGCAACAAAAATACCAATATTTTACAGGAAAAAGATCCCACTTTGGTAAATCTCTTTACCTGATGTTTATGCTAAAGCTTTAGATGAGCATTGTCTTCTTATATAAAATAATGTTCAGTATTTGTCGTACAGTGCTGTATGTCTAGTCTTTCCAGAACAATGCAAACAAAGTGCAGAAGATCAATATGTGGACAAACAGAAAAGTTCTCTGCAGTGGGGCTTGTTTGCCCTCTAAATTATCAGTCAAAATGAATTTTGGTAGAAGCCCTGAACTTTTTTTAAAAATTTGGTCTTGTGAAAACTTATTCTGAGGAATTCCAGCAGACACTGGAAGCTCTCTGGGTACTAGTTTTCCACATTTTTTATTTGGACTTGTACTTCTAGTCCAGATTGATTATTTCAAATCCAATCTGTTAATAATGATTGGTCATATGGAAATTTCCTCTGTTGCTGGATTGGCTTGAAGGTCTCCTGCTTTATCTAATGAAGATCAAAAAACCACCAAAAAGAGGAAGGCAGTACTTTCCCTGGTTAATGCAAATGGCAGTTCAAGATTTAGATTAGTCCAGGTCAATTGAAAAAAAAAAAAAAGTCCAGTTCTTTGCTGTTGTAAATGAATATAGTATTATTTCCTTCAGTTAATCCAGTTGAAGTAAGATGTGTATCTGTCCCCTAATAGGCACGTTTTCAGCATTGCTTATTTCTCAGGTTTTTCTTTTCAAAATAATGGCAGACAGTTTTCCTCTGTAGGTGTACTGCCTTTGGGGTTGTACTGATGTGGGCTGATGTTATTCTGCACTTGCATATTGTTAGTTAAAACTTGTGCAGTGATTCAAAGTGGTTTTGCTTTACGTGAGCCTAATCAAAGTTCACTGTAATCAAAGGTACGACTCAACAGCACTGGGAGGCATGAGAAACTTTGCATTTATCTAATCCAGACCAGAAGTGAGTTTGCTTGTGGATTTAGTAGCCATAATGTGAGACACGTTACGAAAATAAGTAAATAACTTTCACCATATGTCCAGATTATCCAGTTAGATCTTTCTGTCTTGAACCTGTACAGACTTCAACCTATCAAAGACATCTGAACTTATTATGCAGGAGTGGTTTTTTTGTTTGCCTGAGGAGGGTAGATGCATTGGAATTAGCCCAGAAACTTACTTAAATGGACATTCACTCACTTTATAGAGCAACACTGATTTTAGAACACTGATATTAGAGCATCTTTGGGATTGGAGGAGTTAATCTTTTATCTGCCTTGATAAACAGCATCTGCAGCTCTATGACCTGTCTGAAAAATGACTTATAAAAACTGTTCAAGCTTGAGGTTGCAGAATTTCCACCCAAACTACAGATCTGAGAATTTTCTACCCAGGATGACAAGTTTTAGCCTATTAGTTTGCACAGACACAGGATGTAGCGTGCATTTTTTCCCTGGGAACAACAGTGAGACATGCAAGAATCATAAATGGATCAAAGTTCATGTTTCACCACTGAAAGAGGAACACTATTTCCTAGCTAATAAATCTGTGGTTTTGATATCTATACCTAGTTCCCTAGAGTGAAAATTTTTCAAATAGCTGTCAGTAGATTGAGATTTCATTCTGACTTCACTGGCACATCCTCATTGTTCAGTAGGTGCTGATGTCAGAGTGCCAATTTCTCTGGCCAAACTCTTTTTCTCTTCTCACCACTCACAGTCCTGTGTGATGAGAACAAACATAGAGGTTTGGACCAAAAGCTTGTGGCTCAACTTGTCTCTGACAGTTGCCAATAGGAAATGCCTTAGGTTAATTCTGTAGCTGATCTTGTTTGATGGAAACATTTTCATAGGAAATGGTGAATAAATGCTAATTCTGCTAGCAAATTGGAGAAGCCATCTAAAACAGATTGTATCATCATCCTCATCCTCTCAGAGACTCTTTATTGTATAAGGAAATTTATAATCACAGAGATGCATGGTGTCAGCATCACCATGGAGACAATGACAGTGTTTGCAAATAAGTCACCTAACTCCCCAAATTAGAGCAGACTTACTGTATAAGAATATACAGTCTCTACTTTTTATAAGCTTGTGTAAAGGTAGCATACCTAGAACTTCAGCACTAATGCTAAGTATTATGTTATTGTTTCTGTGTTATGACAAGGGAAGTTAATAAAAAAATTTGGGCTATCTAGGGACACTTTTCTATGTCACTGTGAGAAAAGTGTAAAACAAATTCTCAGCAACTTTGTAGTTGCATCAGCTGCCTTTAATTTTAGGTTGCAAGTTTTTTTTGTTGGACACCTTTATGAAGTTAAATGAAATTTATTATCAAGATTGATGCTGTGGTGCCAAATAGATGGTAGTCAACGTTTCTTCAACAACACTTTTAGTGATAGGGAAAGTGTTCTTATTTGCCTGGCATTTTCTTCATAAATAAAAAAGTTCTCAGAATGTTATACCTTGGAATGATGAGAAGGAGAAGTTAGAGGAGCTGAAATGGATGCAGAAATCATATACTGTAGTTAAAACTTTCTTTCAATATTTTCCTTCCTATAAAACAGATGATCTTTTGTTCCTCTGAGTAAGAATGTACATGCTTCTGTTTCTTCACATAGCTGCAAGTAGCCACATCTGCTGTCTTGAGTTTCTGTTTGGAACAAAGCCACCCCTCTGAAGAGAGAGGGAGGAGATCTACTGCATAGTGCCTGAACAAGGCAGAGGGAAGCTGATGTGAAGACCCTATCTGGGCTCATCGGTCTCTTTGCCGCAAACCTGTTCTGTGCAGCTTCCCTCTGCTCCAGCCTCAGAGAGATGAGAGACCATGAACTCATCACAGAGGCAGATCCAGTGGCCTTTTTTTTGTACAAAAATCATGATGCCCAAGTAAACAGAGCCAACAGTCATTCCCCCAGAGCACTTTTTACAGATTTGTGTCAGATTTTTCTGCCTGATTGAAACTCCCCATCACACAGGCTTTTCTGTGATGCAGTGCACAGAGGTCAGGAACTCAGAGCAAGAAGGAAATAGTGATGGAAGTGGTAGAGTGGTGGATAAATTTTGTTCTGCATCACTCTGGTAATATTTGCCATTCAAAAACAAAAGCCTCTGCATGGGAGAATTGCTACTAAGCTGGGACTCTACAAGTGTGGTTTTCTTGCAGGATCCCAAAGGATATTTCTTTTTTTAATTCCAGAGAGCCAATAGTCATTAATTGTGATTGTGGTTTTGGCTTCACTGCTCATTCCCACAACCAGTTTCAGATCTGAGTCTGTTTAGAAAGGCTTTTTGAAGTCTGGAAGCATGCCTCTGCAAACAGAAAACCAAAGCTTTTAAAACCTGGGAAATGTTGTATGGGAATTGTCTGTTCTGAAGAAATGCTTGTGGTTGAGTCATTAACAGGTCTTACTGCAGTTCATGTATGCATATACCATTTCACAATGCTATCTCTTCCTGTGCTTATGGTGTTCCCTACCAAACCTAACAGCAGGATCAGGCATATTTAACAGCCCTCTTTCAGTTTTTCCTATATAAACCAAGCAGTGCAAAATCATGACATGTTGCATGTATTTAGAAGTATCAGCACTGCACTGTGGCTTAAACTCTGATAACCAGTTTCACATTGTTCTGAAGAGATCCTTCTCCGCAACCATTTAAAAATGAAGGGAAAAAATACCAACAAATCTGCTGTGTTGAATTGCAAATGTCTGAAACCTGCATCAGTTGTTGGGGCAAGTTTAACTGCTGGACAGCTTTCAAATTCTTCAGCTGTCACAAGCTGTCACACTTGCATGCTCATGCAGACCATCCTGCCAAAAAATCTGTAATCCAACAGCAGCATTGCAAACTTAGGACATTTTCTGGGTTTTCCTCTTCAGGTCTCGGGCCACTACTTCTCCTCTGCTGAGTTGTCAGAGCTCACTGAGAAGAGCTAATTCCGCATCCTAATGCAGTCTCAGAGCTTCTGGCTTCATTTTTGGGTTCTGGGGATCTCTTCCAAAATTTTACATGTGTAGTATTGGAAATAGCAACATGCTTAAATTAGCAACAAAACAAGAAGCTTAAAAAAGCTTGTCAAACTCAGAAACAGTTGGTTCCCTTCCCTCAAGGTAATACATTATTCATAGCACTGTACTAGGATTGAGGGTGCCAGTGACAGTAGAGGCTGTGGATGAATTGAAGATGCTGAGTGTGCAGGAGATTCAACAGGCAGGAGTTAATTGGCTTCTGCTACTGTTCATAATTCCATCATCCTGCATGCTGTGTCCTGCTCTTGGTCAGACTTCTGCTATTCAAAACACCCCCACTTTCCTTCCCTTAATACACTGTGTGTGATATAGATAGTGAATAATTTCTATTATTGTTCTTATTAGCATATATTGTTGACATGGCTGCTTATATCTAAAGAATAACTGGTGTTAAGGGGCTGATGTTTCTCTTCCTTGCAGTAAAGACAAAACTGCTACAATGACATGGCAGGCACTCACATCCCTAGAGAGGGAGAAGGCTACAGTGCAAATTGTCACTGGTGGATTTGGGTGAAGTTAGTGCATTAACAGTCCATGGCGTGTTCTTAGCGTGTTTTATCTGTGCAAATAGAATGTTTTATCTGTGCAGATAGGAGTTACTCCTTAACAACATTACTAATTTGCAATGCATGAGCAGGCTTACAACAAAAATCTGTAAACTGTTTAACCTCATAAACATGATTGATTTTTTGTGGCTTGGCTGTTAATCAGACATGAAAAAAAGAAAAACAGTGAAACTGAGGAAGGCAACAATTCAGTCACAGGCAACAGGTTGCTCACCTCTGCACATGCTTACTTGTTCCTGTGGCTTAGAAAGGTTGACCTCCAGTTATCTGTGGTCCAGGTTAGTATCACTGTGTCACTATGGCAACGAAATGGCCTATGAAAAATAGCATGAAGCATTTCAGTCTGCTTCCCCCTGGGCTGGGGTTCTCATTAAGGAGGCCAATATAGCATGTGATGCAAAGCGGCAACTTTGCTGGCAGCCTTAGCAAAAGGATCAGTGGAGGCAGATGTTAAACCAGCTGTTTGCTCCAGGGACTTTAGTTTCCAAAGGTAGAGTAAAACAGAACATGTTTTATTTTGGACAAAAAGATAAGACAGAATTTCAGAGAAACAAGTGTTTACCAGGGAGGCAGCAGATTTAAAGTGAATCAAGAGTGACACACTGACTACCTTGGCTGCAGCAGTGCCTTCAGCTCTCTGGCCCACTTTGGCATTCCAAGAATCAAGTTTCCTCTGAAGACTGGGGGACAGATAAGTGTTTCAGGCACTTGTCCCACCTGCTCTAGATACAGCATGAGGCTGCCTGAATCCCTGACTGTGCTTAACTTTCTCAGTGACCACACATACAAATCTAGACTAGAAATCTGTTTTTTAAGATGGCCAAGTGAGATCGATCCCACTGAATTACATTCTTTTCAGCCCAGGTGCTGTTTCTCAGATCTAGTCTTGCTGCTTTCCCACATTTTGCATTGGCCAAAATAAATCAAATCAAACTAAGTGTCAGAGGGATAGATAAGCACATTCCAGAATAAATAAAGTTTTAAATGGTAACCATGGTGAATGTTAAGAACATGTGCTGCTGCAGGTCTGCACATCTCTACTCCTAGTGTCTGAACCCTTTACAGATGAGGCCAGCACTGCCAATCACAACTACTGGATACCATTAGGATTGTGATTTAGAAAAGCTTTTCAGCTCTGAGCTCTTAGCCCAATTATGCAAAACCTCTGTGCCAAGTTCACCTGAACTGTATGCTAGAATGCCTGCATAAATCTTGTTAGTTGTCCTGTAATAAAGATGGTGATAAAATATATATATATTCTAAGAGCAGAGAGAGAGTTGCCAGGTTATCATTAGCGTACATTTTTTGTGCTTTTGTAAATTTGTAGGCCCAGAATTAACTTTCCATTAGCAGAAGGTCTCACATTGAGCTACTCATTTTCTAGGTAGTTATTCCTTAGCAATACTCTCTAATGACTACACTTGAAGCAATAAATGAAGCCATGCTAATCTCTTCTGTGTAGACTCTTGTACAACACCTATCACCTTAACAAACCACCTTCTAGCCGAACATTAAATGGTGGAATAATGCCCTGGCATGTATTTGTCCTTCTATCCTCTTCCTCACAGAAGAAGAGCATGTAGTGGAATCATTTGATTTTAGAAGATGGTGTCTTTTTGTTAGTTTTCTAAAAATATATGTTGCTACTTACTTAAATAAGGAAGAGCAAAATCAGAACTGTAGATCAGAATTAGAAAAGCATTTTGGTTGTAAAGAGAGTATTTTAAAAGTCTACCCACTGAGTAAGACTGGTCTCACATCCTAGAAAAAACAGTACTGGTAAGAGATGTAAGATATGCCCAGAAATGATAAATATGAGCAATAAAACAGGCAGGTATATATAATGGATGACTTCTGCTTTATATACAACAGTAAACAGATGCTAAAACTGATTAATACCCAGAGAGAGCAAATACTGTTTAATCAATTCTGGCATTTGTTTATTACCAGTACACCGCTAAGGTGTTATTTTTTCCTTCCTTAATGAGGTTGGACCATACTATTAAATCAATATCAGAGTTTCTGAACTCATTGCAAAAGAGCAAGGTTAGGAGTAAATAACTATCAAGAAGAGATTTTTTTAGAAGTGAGCCATTGCATGAGAGAACAGATCATATGGAAAAGAAAAAGAGTTACTGACAGGTATATTTATTTTAGAAGTTTCTATGGCACTTCTGGTTGATTGAAATCATTCTGAAACTGTATACTTAAAGCATGGCTGCCCAGTTCAGGTTATTTGCATTTGCTAAAAAGGAGAAGGTAAAATTTTTAAAGTCGCACAAGGGACATACTTCTCAATCCCACTTTCTCTGCTTAAACACAGTCTCTTTCTGAAGGTTGAACCAAACTTTGCTGAGTGATTCTGAGGTTCTGAGTGCCTAAATAAGTTTTGGAAATGTGGGTTATAAATCTGTATCATTTATGTTTCTTTGAAGTGTTGTTCATGATGATGTATGAAAGCAAATTCTAAGTACCAACCAGCAGCAAAGGTACATTTTTTTAGTGCTAACTTAGATGATGAAATGTGGATTTTTTCTAAACTATGCAGTTTTTTACACCTTTTTTCAAGGTGATGCTCCCAGATGAGTTGCTGTGAGTGTATGAATGTTCTGATCTTCAGTGGGGATGGGGCTTGTTACCGACCTTTATAATGCTCTGAGGGATTGTAACAGAGAAAGCACTGTTAAGCCAATTCCATCCAATTTAACTCATCCACTGAGGGAGTGTCAGGTGATTCTAAGATTTACTTTCTTATTACATCTCTAAATTAAGTCCTATGTACTTGTCAGTGTTTAAGTGTATAAGCATTCCTCTCTGGAAACTTCTCGTAGGTACTGCAAGTGTATAGGGAAGAATCTTACAGAGAGAAAGTGTCTGAAGAAAGCAAAGTATGTGTGTAGGAGAGAGAAGCTGTATGTAGAAGTGCAGCTGATGTTAGCTTTCATCTATTTGGAAGCTGGATGACCCAGAGATTATTCATACATAGTGCAAGAAAGTACTGTACATAATGCCATGAACTCTCAAGGCATAAGGATGAATTTTAGAGTCCATAATCATTAGATTTTTAGTGGAATTGCATAAGAAATGAACAATTTTTTTTTTTAGGGTTTTGTTTGTTTGTTTGTTTTGGTCTTGTTTGGTTTTTTTAAATAATAGTTGAATTTCTAGTTGCATACTAAAATTGTGGCAGAAAAAGAAAGCCTAAGAAGTTTAAATGCAAAGAGTCTCCTGTTTTTTTTTTGTATTATTTGACTTTTCTAGAGGTAGGACTAAGAATTCCTTTGTGAGTTTCACCACTGAATGCAAAACTAGATGTGAAATAGAAACAAAGAACCATCTCTCCAAATCATACTGCTTGATTCCTTCTTGGAATAGTGGCAGTTAGCAAACTACTTAAGGAATCCATTGCTATGAGGAATGGATATCTGGGTTTTTTTAACATTGAAATGATCATTCTTCCTCACCATTTTTTCCCCCCTGAAGCAGTATATAGGTTGGTCTCTGCAATCGCTGGATAAAGAACAGGGGAGCAGAGGGCAAGGTGCTGGCTGAACATTCTCTCACTATGATCATATTTACTAAAGCTTCTATCTGACCTGTCCTAAATTGTGGTAGTGTTGTTATGCACTTGGAGTAGCCAGATTCTCAGACAGGATCTTGTGGCAGGCTCTGAAACAGACAAGTGGAAAGGACCAGGGCTGCCACTCTGCTATACTGCTCCCATATTTCTCTCTTCTGTTTGCCAGTGCCATTCTGATCCTTAGACATCTGTGGTGATTTTCACCACAATCATGGTCATGGAGGCTGTGGGAAACTTCTTGGGAAGAATCAATAATATGCAATCCTCTGCAGTGTGAACTGTCACTCTCTAGAGAAGAGGGATTAGAAATAGTATTGTCCTCAAGAGCTGAGAAAACTTGCAGATAAACAGTTTCTATAATTACCAGGAAAACAAAACAGAGAGGCAGGGTTGTGCAGCAGGTTGTCTCATCTCATACACACTGATATGATAATGAAATCCAAACCCTGTGGAATTGCAGGCACATTATTCTCACTTGCTTTGAAGGTCAGCTAAGAAGCTAATTTCTCAAATGGGCTCATAGCTCTGAGAAAACGTAACGCTAGTCATTTCTTCCGACAAATTGCAGTTGTCAGAGAAACTGGATTAGTAGCTCATGGAGCCAAAAATAGACACCATGGGCTTGCTAGAGAAGGATTAATTCAGTAACAAAGGTGAAGGTACATCAAAATATCGTAACATCTGGAGAAAAAACAACAAAAAATGCTCAACTGAAAGCAAGTTACCCATAAAATTACGTTAAAAATAGTCTGAATCACAAAGCAGAGAACAACAGTATTTAGTCTTCATTCTGTTTTATTCACCTTCTAGATCCACCTTGCAGTTTCTGCTTTATCAGCTGAATCAGTTTGGCTACAGACCTTTCAAAGTCATGTACTTCAAGAAAGTCATGTTAAAGCCATTATTTAAATACTGGAGAAGAAGAGTATTTGCCTTGACATTTCTATCTTCTTTGCAGGAGGGAGGGGGACATAATTTACTGCTAAATGTATTCAACTGAAAAATAAAAACTAAAATCCCCAAACTCAAATCTAATAACAGAGCTACAGAGAAAGCAAGTTTCTAAACCTCAGCATCTTTACTAAAAAGTGGGTAATTATTTTCTATTGCCTCAAACATTTGCATTTTAAAGAATTCTCTTTTGTGCCATGATTTTGAAGATTTGTATTGCTATATTGCTACTTGCTTGGATTTAACAAACTAAACAAAACAAACCAGTTCTTCATTCTTCTTCAGTTACTTCTTTTCCATAGCAGAGCAATTCCACAATTTTGCATATGACCCTGAAGGTGCAGCAGTGCACTGCAGATAGGGAACCTCAACCTGTCTGGTGAAGATGAAAAGTTCTTCAAGGTATAGGTTGGGTCTCAGCTGAAGACAGGGCTGGTACTAGTTTCATGCAGTTTCTACTATGACTTAAGTAATTCTTTTTACTTATGTATTCAGAAGCTCAGGAATAATCTTCACCACTTTCTTTAGAAATTCTTTCTGTAGCTTGTGTCTTTTCTGCACACCTGTTATAAAATCTCTGCATTTCAGATCTTAGGCATTGACAAGTGTAAGGTATAAATAATAACGTATGTCAACAAATCAAATATCTGTGAAAAATATTTGCAAAGTATTTATGCTCATTCTCTTTTAGATTTCTTATAAGTTAGAGTCCTTTTTGCAAATTCTGTTGTTGCAGAAGCCTTTGGTCATCATTGTAAGAGAGGTCAAGACTAATCTTGGTTTTGGGATTTAATTAGCATCAATGCCATTTATCTGGCATTCACTGTGTACCATTATTATCGTGGCATTAAGGTTCAGTGGTGAAACAGAAATGTCAGGATAAGCAGCACCAGCAGTTATCTGCATTGCACATCCTACGCATTATGTACACATTCCATGGCATACTTTTTATTTTATAGAACATGATATGATTGCTTAAATAGGTAGAAAAATAGTTAGGAATAAATAATACAAAATATATGGACATTCCCTGATAGCTGTCTTGAGATATGGATATGTTATCATCTACCCTTGGGATTGCTCTGAACAAATCATGTATCTTTGGCATCTATTCTTACTTCAGTGAAAGGCATTGCCATCATCATCCCTTTAGTTGTTAGATTTCAATTACTTTAGAGCCCAGAGATTAATGACACTGGTATTTTTCAACCATGTATTTTAAGAGAATAGTAACTGTTTGGGTTAACATTTTAACAGAATAGTAACTGTGGTGGGCTCCACTTATAGGACTGACTTCACATTCCTTCTTGATTTGATATTAATCTTTCCCAGTTTACTAAAATTCTGCTAAAGTTCTTCTTTGCAGAATCCCATGGTGCTTTGAAGATGCTATGTGTATTCTGTTTGTGTAATTACTGGTGTAACATATAAATATTAAGGCATTTTCAGATCACCATTCTGGAGAGTCCAACCCATGTTTCACAGTCACATATAATTCCCTAATTCTTTTTGCCACATTGCTCTGCCTCTATGGCCAACTTTAAAGAAGGAACTGAATATTACTAAAAATTATCTAGTGGTTCATATTTATATATTTCAGTGGGGTAAATTCATGATAAGGAGAAACTTTTGCAAAACAAGCTAGTGTTATTGGCATGAACTTCAGAGCCTAGGCTCATAAAGTCATAGTTCAGTCTCTCTCCAAAGACTTTGAGTGCAAATTGAACTTTGCATGCAATATCTCGCCTAGAAGAACTGATAACAAATTTCCAGTTGCCTGTCATTGTGATCCTGGCTCTCCCATCTAATCAGGAGTCATGAAATTCATGAAACCAAAAATGGAAAATCTCATACTTCTGATACTTGTTTAAACACTTTTTCCAGGAGTCATCTGTAATTCTGAAATTGGTGATTTAACTGGCAATTCATTCAGGCTCATCTTCATTTCCTCTACAGGTAATGCTAGAGAACAATTAACTTTGATGCCTTAGAGTTGTATCTTTCAACTTTTCCCTTTAATTTCAGTGTTGCCAAAGTAATATCTGAGGGCTCATTCATGTCTAAGGTGGTCAAAAACATCTTTAATAACAGAGACAGACATGTGAAGATAGCCTGGATAATTGTAGGAAGATGGATGTTCACCTGAGTTCACGATGCTCCATTTTAGGAGTGGGAATTCTAGGAAGAGTTATGAGCTGCACATTGTCTTGTTTCAAACTTCCCTGTTTTGGAAGCTGGATAAAAATATTTGGTCCTCCTAAAATGTGAGTGACCACCTCAAAGTCTGCACTCCTGTGGAATGGCCAAATCTCCCCTCAGTGCAAATGCTTTTTGTGTAATTCCGTAATACTGGTTTAGTGTTGTCTTATAAAGCTTCTCTGAAGCGATGTACAAGCATTCTGCACTAACAAGATTACAACTTTGCACTATCAACAATAGATGCTTAGCATTGAAATAATCTTGGATGCCATTAAAGACTACTAAAGCTCTGTCAAGGTTTAGAGCACTGTGATGTTTGTGAACTGAAGCTGTTTGTATAAAATTTCTTACAGATAAAAGATAATCTAATTAATGATGCTATTTACATTTTAGTAATACACAGAGGAGATAAGGTGGTGTCTCTAGACATTTCTACCAATTTAGGGGTTAAGAGATTAATTTTAGTACTCTGTAAATCTGAACATTATTTTAAAATATCAGCCTGCAATCTACTGGGAAGGGATGTGGCAGGTTAGATGTTTTTAGGTTTTGCTGTGAGATGCCATGAACAGAAAAGGTCAGAAAGCATACAAGCCAAGATCTTCCCACACTGAAACCAAGGGAGTAATTGCAAAATTGAATCTAGCTACTTGTCCTGTAACTAGCTGTTCTGCTAAGGAATCCACCTGTCAATGGAAGCAGAGTCCATACAAACTATCACATGCTGCATTTCAGTTTTTTTACTGGGAGTCGTTTGGCAGACTTAGTGGTCTGGAAGTTCCAGTAAGTACCTCTGGTTGAAAATTGCTATTTCAGTTATTATTGCTTGCCCAAAGCAACCAAAGACTTACTTACTTGAAAAAAACCAAACAAAAACCAATGAAGTTTGGTTCTGTCATTTGTGTCTTTAACTGTGAGCAGTTGAAGTGCATGATATATGTACCAACCAGGCCTGTATTGTGTCATTGAGCAGGTTATTCAAGGCCACAGCAGCAGTATAACACATCCGAATTCAGTATTAATCCCTCCGTGATAATATGAGTCTATGTAAAAAATTGATGTGCCATATGTGTAGGCCATGGGAAATTTGTGTGTGCAGTGAACTATATATGGTCTAAAGAGCTTTAACATTTGTACTGCTCTTCCTATAACAATGTGTGTCTCGATAGCTGTGACCTTACAGGCTTCTGGAAAAAATGTAATCTAAAGTTTATTCTTCTTGTTTTAAAATCACTGCTTTGTGAGTAACTGTTTACACAGGC
Source organism: Manacus candei (assembly GCF_025592945.1). Lineage (NCBI taxonomy): Eukaryota > Metazoa > Chordata > Aves > Passeriformes > Pipridae > Manacus > Manacus candei. The sequence continues at coordinate 38,873,761 of NW_026138062.1, forward strand.
CTGCATACAGCAAGGAGTCTTTCTTCGTGTGTTACTGGGAAATAGAAAAGCAGATGCTATTTGTAAATCTTGCAGGCTTACAGAGATCAGTGAATGCCTTTCCTGAATCTCTTCCTGATAAGCCACTTCTTTTTTTCTAGAAAATGCAAACAGTGCCAATAGTCTGGGCCTTCCTTAGAAGAAACTAATAATTTGTTAAACGGCCTTGTTCTGTTCTGCTTCTATTGATACTTCTTAATTTTATCTTTTTACCTCCTTTTGAGTAGACTTTGGTGATATGATTCTTCCAAAGTGTAGCTGAGGACAAACAGTTTGCCTTTTTTTACCCTTCCTTTTTCAAAGCCACCGAAGGCTTCAAACAAGAAGAAAGAACTTTACAAAACTCATGCAGGTATGTTGTTAGCAGATAGCAGAAGGATAAAACGACCTTCTAAGAGTACTGCAGATTATCTTTTAACAGCATGCCTGCACTATGTTGTGACTTGTCATCTTGCTTTCATAGTGTGCCCTACTATAATGGTGTTTGTTATAATGAGGTCCTTTTAGTTTGTTCTAAAAGATTTTACTTGTTTGTCACCATATTAGAAACACAATGTGCACTCTATAAGAAAAGCAATATACAATATACTCTCATCTATTTCAATGCTTCTAGTTTTAGGCTAGTATTCATATAAATGTTTATAATCAAAATACAGGTTTTCTTGTTCTTCACAGGACCAAGCAAAATTTTGCCTTGTCTAAATATGAACAGTTATCTAAATACGAACAGTAACACTCTTTTCTCATGCTTCTAGTTAACTTGTGGTGGGCTCCATCCTACTGATTCCCCGTTAATGCATTTGAAATGGAAAAGTAATGAGCTATTTCAGTGCATGACCTTTGCACAGTACCTGATTCATAAAGAAATAGATCCAATATTTCATTTATGAGTTACTAGTGATCAGCAAAACAACAAAAACCCTTTGACGTTCAGCTGAGTAAGTTCTGGAACTCTTGCATTGCTTATTCAGTTTCGCAGTTTCTTGAGTCATTAACATGGATATATTTGATGAAACCTTTGCCACAGACACTGGCACCAGTCTTCATAAAAAACTGTTCTAATTTCTGTTTCCCATTTTATGTGGAAGTGTGCTGTAATGGAGCAATTATCTGGATTAAAAAAAAGAATCATACAAGGTTTCTTCAAGACAGTTCTCACTTTATTTGACCTTGTCCTCTGGTAGGTAGCTCACTTTAATTATTTTTTGTCATATTAGTAACACAATATCCATAAAAATGTTCTCCAGAGAAACTCCACCAAAGAACATTTTTTTCCTAATTGTGACCAGAATACTTCTATTTCAGAGCTAAGTCACTGAAGAAGTGATCAAAGAAAGCAGAATATTAAGACAAATCGAGAAATTTTACACACAAAAAATGTGTGTATATGGTTATAAAAGTGCTATAACAGGGAAGTTATTGGTTTTTTTCCTCTTTAACATTTGCTGATATATGTAAGAGCTGCTTATAAAATATTTATTTTGTCCCTCACAATCTTTCTTTTGAAGCCAAGAGAGCTTCAAAGTAAAAAAAGTTACTTGATTACTTTGCATGAATTACTTAGTAAATGCAATCCAGACGCCAAGTCCACCCAGGTGCCAAGTCCATCCAGACTGATTTCAGTTGTCACAAAGGTAGTTAATTCACTGGAAGTCATTGACAGAGCTTGGTTTTGTAAGCACTGTAATAAGACAATATGAAGTGCTCCAGTTCAGTTACATCACCAGCTGCCCAAAATACCACCCAGACTATTTATTATTTTTCTCTCCTTGCTTAAAAAGGCAAATAATTAGCTTAAGTCTGTGTCTTTGCATTATTCAAGTTCTCATATGTGAAGACTACATATGTTGCAGTCTTGTTTTCCCATGACAGAGAAGATGGTTTATCTCCTTTGTGATACCTTTTTTTTCTGTCTGGAATTTGTTGACATCTCTTCAACCATGTCAATAGCTTTGTTTGGGCTGCTCAATGCCTGGAAATCCTGGATAAAAGACCACATTAAACATGTGCAGAACAATTGTTTATATCAGGAGATAAGTTTTGTATGGATATTTTATGTTTACTGCTAGGGGCAGACCAACTTTTCAAGTGCACTGGGCTCACCTTATGCTGTAGAGCTGATGTGTATGGGCACAACACACGTTGACACATTGCTCAGCTAGTGCAGAACACGTGGTCATGCACTTCAGTGTGGCAAATCTCGAGGAAAAATTAAATTTGCAGCATTTGGAATTTCAGATGTTGGCAGGAGTACAGGATTTGTATTACCTACTCTTTCTTGTGACATGAAAACTCTCTGAAATTATAAGAAAATAAGAATAAAAAAAAAAAGAAACAAATTAAGTCAATTGTGAGGCAGAGCTCATTTATCAAATTTCGTATTCCACATGTGGAACTAACACCATTTAAATGCAGTAGTCAACGCTGATCATCCATCTCATAGGAGCTGCATTTCTGTTTCCATAGATAAATTTTTTACTGAGTAGATATAATACTGCCATGGGGCAGGAGGTGACAGTCCTTTTTAATAACCACTGTTTAAAAATTGGTTGCTGAAATGCTCAATACCCGAAAACCCTACTGTGACATGGCAAGTAGGGTTCTCTTTCCAGCAAGGTTTTGTGGTAGGAACTTTGAATGATATTGTGAATCAGGACTGATCAGTGGTGGTCCTAAACCTTCACAAATAAAGCAAATTATTGCATCACAGTCAAACTCCTGGTTAGTACTGCCATACCAGAAACCCCATGTTCTGAACAATTGAAGGCTTCCTACCTCCTGGTAATCCTTGCAAAACAAAACGATGTGTCTCCTGTTTTACAGAATAGGAGTCCTTGTTTGGGCTAAAAGTCTGCAAAGAGCTCTGCAACCGTATCCTACACTCCTTGCTGTGCAAAACCATCATGGGCCTGATTTTGCAAGAGTTACCTTTGCTGGGTAATGCACAGTCTGTAAACAGAACCATAGTCCAGTACGTTGATGTGTAGCTCTTTCCATCTAGGGACAGGACAGTGCTTTTCCCTGACATGCATTTGGATTTAAAGCTTAGTTACACGGGCCATTTAGGCTGCAGTTCCACGTGTGCTCAGGTGAACAGTGAACAAAGGACCAGGGGCCTCATGCCAGGCCTAGTGCAGATGCTGTGAGCCAGGGTGGGGCACTGCGGCCGTACCTCATGGGGTGGTCATAGTGGGGACTCACACACCCAGTGTCTAATGCAGCATTCCAAATATCTAAGGATTTATTTTTCCATGCATTCTACACACATGCCTACGTATTTTATGAATCAGGTCTGTGATCAATGTTTTGAACAACTCGTTTGCTGCAGTTTCATGGGGTTATTATCTCTTTGGTTTGCAATGTAAATAATATTGTACATCTGCTACTTTACGATACAAATGCCATGTGAATTACTTATTTTTAAAATGTTACTACTCTGTTATGGTTTATTTGCAATGCCATCTGACAGTATTGGTTTAATATACAATGTATCTGTATGGCATGAATTAAATTGCTTATATTTTGCAATGTCAAATATTTTATTTTTGTTTTTTAAAATGACTACATTTCATCCTATGCAGATCCGTAAATGTTTCTTAAGTGGCTCATTATGTCTGAAAATATTGCTTCCTCTCCAGTAGTGCAGCCATAAAACTAGTATTTCTGATCAAAATCATCAGATATATCATCTAGCAATTTCAGATTAGAAATATATGTGCAAATATGTAAGCATTTATAGTTAATCAGAACATCTACTATATATTCCTTGCTTTTCATGTAATGATACATTTTAGTTATTTTGTATACTTTTTATTTGTAATTATTTGTGACTCATACACAGTGTAAATAACATGTTTCATTATGCAAGATTTCTAGGTATTCAAGATTAAAAAAAGTCGAATTTGTATATGAAAAGAAATTGACAGTATATTGGAATGACATGAAGTGGTGATGACTATGTTCTATTTATACTGTTCATTTCCAAATTGTCTGTTAAAGAAAAAACATTTATTTGTCCTTTAATGTTCAACCATTTATTTGCAGCATATTTACATCAATAAATCATGTAAAAGTCTATTAAAAGTCATAATGCATCATTGAAATTTTCTCTTTTTCTGTTGATGGCTTACCTATGGAGAGCAGAATTTAAATATACTGAAACCATCTCAGGCGATACAGTCCAAAAAGTCAGTGAAGATATTTGTGGAAAAGAACTATTTGCTCCTAGATCTCAAACCTTTCCTTATAACTGAAATCCAAATTTATTTTTAAAAAACAAACCAGTAAAATACATTACAAGAAAATGCTAGATGCTTAAAACACATTTCATGTATATCTCTTGATATGTAAGCTTTGGTTTTGATGGATGTTGCCATGTAAAAACCTTACTGAAGTCTTTGTTCTTGACTGAGCTTTCGGAATTTTGAGGCAGAGCTTCTTAAGAAATTTAGCAGATTGTTGGAAAGAAAATATCTGGTTTGAGTAACTATGACAGCTGATTTCAGTGATTGTTCAGTTCTTGGTTCTGTAGAACAACAAAGCAAAACCAGATTTCAGTCCTGGAGAGCAGAGTGAGAAAACAGGTGATATTGAGTGAAATCTCAACACATTGCTACCAACACAAGAACATGGGAAGTTGGCATGCTGTAGTGTCATCAGTTGTACAAATGCTGCTCGCATTTCCCACTCTTTCATTCCTTCTTCATCTTTTCTGTATCCCCAACTGAGAAAATGACCCATTTTGCTCTACTCTTTTTTAAAAGAAGACCATTAACTAGAATTGGTTGCAATATTTTTCAGTGGAATATGCTACTGGGAGAAAATGGAATTTCAATTAATTCAAAATGATGGTGGGGGGTTGATTTTGACATTTTTGTACCAAGTGTGCTTGGCTTTCATGTGACTAAAGCTAAAGTTAAGGAAAGCCTAAGCTATCCTAGAATTTCAGGGATTTTTGCCCTTGCCACAGCTGATTTTAAGCCTAGTGAACATTTTCTAAGAAGGAGATGTATAATTTGCCTATTCCTGTCTTCAGTTATTCCAGAAAATTATTTGGAATTTTTAGATGTGAATTTGAATAAGTCTGGTATGTGGGAGTAAATTCTGGTCCACAATATATTTAAGAATATTGTGTGTCAACCAGGAAATTATGATAAAGACAGTTCTGTGTCTTCTTAGATGGGTGAGCTACTCTTCTATTGACATAACAGTACATTTTGAGATCTCACTTTCTCCAGTAAATTTTGTTTATGTGACTGTATAAATATAAAGAGTGTAAGGAATGTAAAGAATGCCTTCAGCTTAATGCCCATATACAGTCCAGATAATTCCAGCACAGAAGAATACAATAGGAACAAAAAATTTTGCAGGCAAGTACAACAATTATGAAACCTCAGAATTGCTCAGGTTTGAAAAGACATGACTATGATAAAAGATCTCTAAATGCTATAGTGAAAGGGGATAGAAAATTATTAATCTGTGTTTCTCACAATGGCAGAATTAGGGGGATTTTGATGAGGTTACAGGCAGCAGAATAAAAACAAGTAATGCAAGGGAAAGTACTTTTTTTTTTATAAAGTGTGTAATCGATTGTGGCTCTCAGTGCCATTTAAGAGACTAAAATAGGAACAATTAGAAAAGCTGATGGAGGGTAGCTTCATCAGCTGGTTGGAAACATGTTGAACCTCATGCTATTGTCAGCTCAGGATGCCACTAATCCTTTGTTGCAGGAATCTGGGAGAGTGTCCCAGCCTGGGGTCTTGTAATACTTTTTAATCCTCTCTTTGTGTAGCATTCCTATGGATATTGTTGCAGAAAAGTTACTGGGTAGATGGACGTTTCAAGAAAAAGTCTGGGTTTATATTTTTATCTGGGGGACATTGGAAGAAGAGAGTCCAGGATGATCTGCAGGCTGGGGGAAGAATGAGAGGAAAAGAATTTGAATGTCAGACCAGTATCAGGGGGAGATAATGTAATGCATGGGAAACTTGCTGTTCATATACAGTCTGGACATCAGAGCTGGTCTGGGGGGAAAGAGGTGGACTGTCTTCTGGTAGCAAACATGCAAGGCAAGGATTATAGACTGAAAAGGATATTGCCTGGAACAGGAAAAGCCACCTGGCAATTCCTCATTAGGGGACAAATCAAAAAGGAAGATTTCTGCTGAAATGTCTCAGCCCAAACAAGTTTCATGTGAACTTTCAGAGCACTTTCCCTATTCCTAGGAAAAAGAAAAGAATACGTGGACCAAGGAAAGAAAAGAAGACCCAACAGTAGGCCAAGATCATGTTACAAGAAAGACTTGGAGATCTTTCATCATCTTGATGGGAAAAACACTCCACTGCGTGTTGACTCTACCTGAATACCAGGAACATAGGCATTGTGGGAGGTAGTCTGAGACATTGTCAATAACAGCTTTAAGCAAAAAGGATTGTTAAGATTTCTTACGTGTAATATTCCTCCTTGAGTTCAGTACAGAGACAGAGAAAAATAGATTATAGTACTGAATAAAGAAACTGTTCCTGTAGGTCTACATGCTATATGTATGAGCAGACCACATACTTTAATTCTGTTCTAGTAGCCTCCTAAGATGTAGGCATGTATGAGATGCACAGGCTAAGTGGAACAGAAACTGAAGTTGAGGACCACTTTGATTCAGTATTTTCATTAAAGACCTTAGTGCAGAGGAAAAAATATACCTGTTATGGCACAAAACAGGGAGTTATCGACACAACAAGAACCAAATGAAGTAAGGGAAGAAAGGAGCAGCCTTCAGACTACATAAAATAGAAGTAGGATGAAAGGATAAGTAATGTCTGCCAGGATTAATTGCAGTTATTCCTCTAATAACTGAAACCTCATAATTTAGAAATTACAGTAGAAGAAAAAGAGACAGATGGGTATTGACCAAGAAGTATATGATTATACTCACTAATGTAATCTGAAAAAAACCAAATATAACCATGAGGGAACTGTTTCTGATAGATACAGAGAAACATCAACATCATTGCATAAGGTACTTAGGGGATCATATCTGAAATATTGTATGTAACTCTAATTATTTGCATGCAGAAAATTACTGCATTCTTGTGACTGACAGAAAGGTAAAGCCTAAGGAAAGTATAATTGTTTAATTAACCTGTTTCTTTTCCAGTGGACTACATGTCTTTTAAAGGACATACACATAAAACATTTTAAATGTCCCTAATATAAAAGTATGTCTTTGGATAGAGAATGTAGCACCATGAAAAATGTTCAAAGTGCTGAGCAGGTTAAGGAGGCACAAAGAGATGCACCTTAATACAGCCAAGAGATAGAGGAGGCTGAGTTACCAACTGGTAACTCTTGACAGATCCAAATTGTGGTCTTTAGTTTTTCCTGTTTTCTGTGGGGCTAGAATGAACAGGTGAAGGATCTTCAGCCATTGCCTGTACTCCTGATTTTTCTTAAAAATGTGGGAAAGGAAGTTAAACACGCATTTTTCTGCAAGGCATCTTGGTTCAGCTTCCTAAACACAGACTTCTTCTGTCTTTGAGGTGCCCTAGTTCACCCTGTTTGGCCTCTAGCTCCTACATGGCCAAAGAGCTTCTGTAGACCCTGGACCATGTTCACCAATGCCACATTGATCTCTTAGATGCCATAAAACAGCACTGTATTCAGGCAACTGAATTAATTAAATGATACTGAGTTGATAATTGATTTCACAGATAAAAATATCACACTGTTGGAAGGAAAAACTAGCTAAGCAGATTAGGATCACAGGGCCTTCTTCTATCAGTGTATATGATTTCTTTTACTAGCTTACATTCACAAATGATAAAATAAAGCTTTGCATATGTTCCAGATATATATTAATAGAAGTTTCAATAATAAGCTTAACGTGGTGATATAATGATTTGAATACTTTTATGAGCAAGTAAAGCAGAACTATGATTTAATTTATTTAATTTGTACTTTAAAATATCTCTTTATTTCCATGGAAATAGACATAGTATTGTATAGTTTGCGTTTTTCCTTCCATCTCAGTGATTTCTACAAATACTTGTCCCTTACTCTGGCTGCTAATTCTTGTATAATATACCTTATTGCAAATACTTTCAGAAAAATCATTATAATCCTACAGTGCACAAATCCAGATAGACTGCTTGTCCTATGGTGGCACTGAAAGAACAAATCCTGTTTTTATTTCAGTTGTCTGTCTAGAGCTGAGAGTTTATCACACTTTGTGGTGGTATGGGAAGCCGAATGCAATGCTCTTCAGCCAAAACTGCTCTTGATTGTGTTACTGCCAATCTACAACTCCCTGTCACAAAGTTCTGTGATTGGCAGGATGTGGCTGCTCAGCTCTGAGTTTCATTAACCTTAGATGGTCCCTCCACAGCAACAGCGGCCCCGCGATGTGTCAGGTAAGACACAGACCTTTTGTCACACACCCGAGTTGTTATAGGGCAGGTCATACAGGTTGTTATTGATATCATTTCCTTGTTCCAATACACCCATAAATACTTCTTCCCAGTTTTAGGACTGAATGTTGCATATTTGTTTCTTTCTTTACTTTTTCTTTCCTTCTGGGTATGATGTCTTAGAGTTTTTGATTTTTTAATCTTTACAGATTTTAGTAGTTATGTAGTGAATGTAGATTTTAAATGTAGCTGTATTATGTTTCCCACGGTGTTATATCTTTTACCAGTATTTTCCAGTAGAAGTAACGGCAGTAGCCTAATGTTTGCATATAACAAACCCCTTCCCATATAAATCCCTCAAAAGTCTGTTAGCTGTTTAGTCTTTTCAACATGAAATTGCAGAAAGCACCTTAACGCCTGCACCCTAGGGAATGTAAATATGGGCACAACGACCTTCAAGCCTGGAACTTTGGAGGGCCTCCAAGGACTCAACATGAGGAGAGGAGGATGAAGATGATGAAAGAGGGGTCCCAAACTCCCCCAGACTCAATTCCCGAAGGGGCATGCCGAGGGGCAGAATGGGGCAGAACTGGGGGGTGGACGAGCGGGGATTGGATGGACATCATCATAAAATTGTAGCACGTGGGTTGGAAGGCACATGCGATGGTTTGTATTCCCGGGGCCTGGAGGCTCATTGAAGCTTCTGCTTTCTTATCTCTTATCTCCTACCTAATTTGGCCTGGAGTCTCGGTCTTTTAGGCAACAGGTACCTGCCTGCGGAAATGCTAACCTGGATATGACAAAGTGCTTAGCTTCATTTCTCACCTCTTTTTCATGAGTGTTATATGTATTTGCAGTTTCTGACTAGTCCAGTTTTTTCAGGTCTGAAGATACCAGAGGGTTTGAGAAGTTAATGAGGTTTTTCATTTGCATTACTAAGCACTCTATTATCAGAATTCCAAAATCTTGTACTAGTTACCTCAGACTTTAATAGATTCTTTCTCCAAATGGATTTAGAGCTTCTCCACCTCTCCTACCAATGCACAGAAGCATTAAAAAATCCTGAATGCACTGGGAAAATATTCTTCATGAGAGGAAGCTGAGGTGCAGGCACTGATTTCTTCTCTCTGATGACCAGTGACAGGACCTAAGAGAATGGCATAAAGCTGTGTCAGGGGAGGTTTAGGTTAGACATTAGGAACAGGTTCTTCATCCAGAGGGTGGCTGGGCACTGAAACAGTCACAGCACCAAGCCTGACAGAGTTCAAGAAGTTGTTGGACAATGTTCTCAGGTTCATGGTGTGACTCTTGGGGTTGTCCTGTGCAGAGTCAGGAGCTGGACTCAGTGTTTCTTGTGGGTCCCTCCCAGCTCAGCGTATTCTATGATTCTACAACAATAGAAACATGGTATCTGAGGCAAGAGTGCCTAGTTTGGATTGAGAGCCACATCTTCCTCTCACATATCTGGAAATCTCATATATCTGGAAATTAAACACAGCAGAGAGGAAATAGACCAGGAGTGTGTGGAAGATAACTTCCTGACATGCATGAAATCAGGCTTAAGCTAGAAATGCTTTCAGCTGGAGCTGAAAGTGAAATGAGTACAAATCCAAGCTAGAATCTAGAACTGAGCTGAAAGTGAAATTAGTAAAATCCATCTGAAAGTGAAATCCATCTGAAATAGCAGTCTAACAAAAAACGGAAGATGGAGGGAGGTACAGTATAAGCTAGACTGAGTAGCACTTTCTAAGAGTAAAAGAAGAAAAGAGATGCTGCTGTTACCTGTAGAGGATTTTTCAGAAAGTTGTTATCAGGAGATGCTGAGCTTCTGTTTAAATCATGAAATAGTAATATTGTAGCCCATTATATAAATCTGCTACTGAAATCCCATCAATAGCAGTAATAATCTTGAACTCCAGGAGAAGCGGGAGTTTAAAATTAGCTTGAACATGGAAGAGTGTAGTTTATAAGGGGAAAAGAATAGTCTCTTGATATCTGTGCTGGCATCCAAGGGAGGAAGACAATTTTTTCTACCACTAAAGAGAAAATTATTGGTAGAAAAAGGAAGGCTTGTTCTTTGCTTTAGGCTCGGATTTATTTTATATTAGAATCAAGGAAAATTCTTGTCTGTCTCAGAAAAAGCTATGGATTTCTCCAATACTCTGGAAAATCAAGACCTAATCCATTTTAATTGTATATAGCAGATTATTACCTCCAGGAAGTGTAATATAGATTACTACTTGGCTGAGTATTTGCTGCATGCTCCAGGTAAAAAGGAGCTTGTGTAAATGTCAGTGACATAACTGATCTGTGACATTGGAAGCGTGTGGTAAATCAATATTTTCTTAATTACATTTTCTCGAGGCAATTATATACTAGTCAGAGAAGGATGGTGTATTTAGTTTGAGCATAATTTATAAAAGCTTAACTAGTTCATCGGTAAATTCACTGTCTGCAAATTGTTAAATAAAACCCCACTAGAGGTTTTCCCATACTACTCATCTACCTGGGACGTGCCTGGTGGAGACTGCGTAGTGGGCTTTGGTCAAACCCACACATCACCATGCTGAAGTGTTACTGTCACAAGGACCCAGAGGGATTGTGGCATTAGTGTTCACCATTCCTGTACAGCACCCAGCAGGCACAACCAGGAGGAGGGTGCAAGGGTAAGTGCTGCTGTTTTACACAGTGCTGTCTCTCTTTCTTGGCTGCTGGAGTATATCTCTGTCTTAACAACTGTTCATCATCACACATCACATCAAAGTGGTTGTGAGTTAACAAATTCAGGCAGCTCAGCTCGCTGCCCATCTCACTGCCCCATGAGAACTTCTCTGCCTTAATCATAGCTCATTTTCTTCCCTTATGTAAATAATTAATGCCATGAAAATACATTCCTTCTTTAATCTGTGCGCTGCAATTTCCAATGTCACTCTGAACAGTTAGGAACTTAATTCCTTAATTATGCTCCAGTGTAGTCAATTTTGAAAAATGTGGGATCTCAGGAATGAATAGATGAGTGAAATGACTCACTGCTTGCACTTTAGGCATGCTGAGAATTCCTCCTCCCTCCCTGGACACCTCGGTAGATGGTGTGGTGTAAATGGAAGAAGTGGACCTAAAGAAAATGGTCTTAGAAGGACAAATGTGGTGGAGAAATGTGATAAGAAGCAAAAAGATTAAATAAAGGCTAGGAAAACAAAATAGTCGGGAAAAAAAAGAGGAGAGAAGGCTCTAATTACCCAAAGTTAAAGTACACAGAACTATTCAGAACTATTTTAATAGAACCTACTGAAGAGGCTAAGAAAGCAAACAGGTTACAAGAAGTACAGACAGTAATTGAGGAAAAGCCTGTTCTGCATAAAGACTATTTCATAGTCACATCAGACTGAGGAAAAGTAATGGGGAGGATGACATAAATACAGGGAACACTGCATTTATGTGTTGTGTGAGGAAAAGTGCTTTTATCTTTTGTAGAGATTCATTATTTTTTAATGCAGCTTCATTTGCCATTTCACACAGAAAAATACTGTTCATAATTTAGCTTTTCTTTTCTGCACATGGTCCTGATTTGATTGAGCTGAATTTTCTTCAAATTTCTCTGTAGCAACTTCCACTGAATATATACATTATTTATATTATTATTTTAATGTTTGCTTCCTGATTATTTACTAAGCATGACTCATGACTTCATTTTTTTTCAGTTTTACATGTTTGTTGACCATTTCTGCTAAAAAGACTGTTGACCGTTGATAATTCATTTTCACAGTGGTGAAAATATAAAGATTCATTTATTGGCATACTCGGAAACTGAAAAAAAGATTCAGGGGAAGTACTTGGGTGAAATGAAAAAAGAACTAGAGAATAAGGTTCAAACATATATGGCTTCAGACAGTGAAAAATATAAGCATAATATGCCAGGATCTCGCACAGATAATAGAACAATGAGGAGCAAACCACATCAGTATGTCAAGAGAAAACAAGAACAACACAATTCCCATCACAACTGGCTGCTTTCAAAATGGAATTTCAAGTTAGGAGGTGCCAAGGAGGCAATCAGTTTAAAGGCTTTGCCTGTGATCTTTAGAATTTAATACACCACTTTATCAAGTTTTGTCCAAAGAGATGATTTGCCTAAATGATTTGGCAAATTATCTTAAGCAAAATAAGGTCTAGAGTAGGAATTCACTTGCTAGCATCTGCCGAGAAGTGTTAGCGCCTTGGGAAAAGACTCATTTTTCCCTCTGGCTTTGCCTGCAGACCAGTATGGAATTTATCTACTACGGACCCATATCTGGGCTCTTTGCAATTCCTTACCCTGCCTGTTCACTGCCCACTCATTGCCAGGAGGCAGAGCAGCAGCCTTGGCAGGTGGGTGGCTGCAGCAGCAGGTGATGTGAACACAGTCCAAAGACAGCACATGCTTTGACATCCTCTTTGATTCTTGCCTCAAAAGAATCCATATCACTTAGTCGGTCTTCATAATTCTGTACATAAATCCTTCTCTAATAGTTTATCATCAAGACCATATTTCTTTTCTCAGTAGCAAAGGCCTTACAGAAAGAAAACCAGGTTTGGCTTAAAGCGACTAGCATGGACCTCTTCTGCGGGATCCAGTTCATTATTCTAGAAAGCACCTGCATAAACACAATAATCCAAAGCCTGTAGTACAGCTGGATAATTTCTGCATAATCTTAACTGCAAGATGACACTGGATCATTGAAAAAAACCCCAAAACAACAGAACAACCACAAAGAAATGCAATCATTCTGTGATCTCAAGACAGCGTGCAGAACTCAGGTCTGTCAGCTATTAAAATTGGAACATTTAATTGTCCTTCCCTGTGGGACCACAGTAAACCCAGGTACATCTAGAAGCCCTGGTAGGGAAATGATGTTTCAGGCTTTTTATTGCAAAGAACTAAAATAATAAATAGTGGGATATTGAAACCATGTACCACGCACTGTTACATTAGCAGGTTTAATAACTTTCCTCAGATACTACTTTGTTGTAATTCGTAAAATGACCATGAGTACATTAGCAGTGTGGGTGACTACTGTGTTGGTGAGATACAGCTATTGCCAGGTGCATTTGCTGTCACCATGGGCTCACAGATAATAAACATAATTACCTCCATGGTACCAGCCAGTGCTTCTCCTGGCATAAATTATTTTACAATAGCGTGACCCATCCTCATGTGGTGGACTGTGCTGGTATTGTGTGTTGCGATCCTACTTCAGCACAGTATTAGCTGCATTGTATCAAAGCCATGGAACTGTTGAACACAGCTCCTAGAAGATTTCAGCCATTCATTTAATTCCAAAGAAGGAAAGATTCATTTATTACCAGAGCTTCAAGGCGGTCCTTGGGGTTTTGTCTTGATAATGTGCAATTTTTTCCCTATACCCTGTTGCATAGGCATGCTTATAGAATCTGATTTACACTTCTGTATTTACACATACATCTGATTTGCACTTCCACCCCCTCTCCTGGGACAGTCTAGACAGCTTTACAAATTGACAGACAGGAAAGTATCTCAAAGGCTGCACTTTTCTGTCCAAAGCTGCTCAGGTGTTTAACATCCTTTGACAATAGCCCTGAATCTGGGGGAATAAACTCAGTTCTTTGGGATGGCATCAATCTTTGGAGAAAGTGTACTGCATCAAACATATTCAGCTGGAAATTGAAGAGTGTGGTCTTGCACACAATGCATAATATCAGCAAGCTATTAGACATATGTTAGGTTAGTTGATCTCTGGGAGCACAGCTGCTTTTTGGATCATCCTTTCTTCCCTGATTCCTAGTATAACTTTCCTGCTTCAAACCCCTTGTCACCTTCTAACCAACAGCAATAGCATTTTCCAGAGCTGAGATGGACAGATACACCCTATATTCAACCTGAGGCAAAGCCCATTTCTAGCAACATAATCCTTATTTCTGTCAAGGGAAGGTAATGGCACATATCTGACTTTGTATCTCTGTAATGTTAAATCTTCAGAGAGATTACAGGGCTGCCTTGATCATTCTCTGTTAGTGAGTGATCTGTCTCCTTTCAATCTCTAGTCTGACAACTATCTATTGCCTATCAGCATCACTGGGTGTCCACTAGGACTTACTTGCCAGTGGCATGAAATAAGGAAAGCATGTTTTCCATGTCTGGATGCTTACTGCCTTCCTGAAGAACTGCTACCAGGATGCTTGGTAGGATCCAATAAGGAAGGTTTGTGTGTAACCCATGCTGTGCCTGACTGGGCACCACCTCTGTACAGTACCCAGACTCTACTGGAGGAAAGAGGCATCACACTCACACTTGGAGGATTTATAAGAAGAACCCTTTGCTTCAAACTGCCCGATATTCATCAAGGACATGCTCACAGTTTGTACTTCTCTAGTGAATTAAATTCTTTGTACTCTTCCTCTTATCTGTTGTGGGGGTTTATGTACTTAATTTTTGCTTTGTGAATCTTTTAACATTATTATTAAAAGCACAAGGTTTCTCCGCAGGCTACAAAAGGGAAATCTCCACTAGCATAAACATCCCAGGAGCCCTCAGTTTGTCCTGTGAAATGACTGTCTGCACCTTTCTCCAGGTGGCATGCCTTTATTATTTAAATTGGTAAGCAAAATTCTAGTTCTTCCAAAATTTTAGCAAGTGTGAAATTATGCCTGAACTAGAAAAAAGGAAACCAGGCAAATAAAAGTGGATGGGAAAGAAGTAGCATTTTACTGTGCAGGGAAGTAAATGGCATTTTACCCTGTCATTAAAACAGTGAAATATTTACTTGATTTTCCATTGCATCAGTAATTTAATAGATTCTGTCTAACAAAAGACTCAGATACCGATCTCAGTCCTTCCTTTAAAGTTCTGGTTACCAATTATATCGACCATGGCAAGAGTTACAGTATGTAACTTGTAAGTGTGATATAAAAATGAAACTGTAGCTTGCCCTGTAGTTCTAAGGGTGATAGCAAGGATTTGCCTGTGTGCACACCCAGTGCACTTAGTCACTTTTTCCCTGGGGACTTGAGGAACTCCCCAGCACAGATGAGTCACAGGACTGGTTTGGTTCAGTGGACTAATGCATGATGAAGTGCTCAGCTGAACTACTGGCTTCACTATGAAATGTCTGACCAATTTTGACAGCTGCTCTAAAGGGGCGCTCCCCCTGGGCAGCTGCTGCTGTGCACAGGCCAATGGGTAGACACTGCTGCTTTGCCTCTGCCTGCTGCGTAACATCTCTGGTGTTGACTCCAGCCATCCCAAAGATGCCCTGAGGCCATTCATGCACATATCTGCAGAAGAATTGACCATATCATATAGATACAGGACACCTGTATGGTCGGTAGAAACTGCTTCTGCAGATGCAGGAATGATCACATAGGAAAGTATGTACTGAAGACAGGAAAACCTTCAGCACAGTTTATGAAAATCAGTAACAATTCACCTTGCTTGTGTGGGTGTTATGAGTAGAACCATAGCCCAGCTGCACATGAAAAAAATCCCCATGAATACAGTTTGGAGTGTCTCACTTGATCTAGCTGAGGACATTGCTGCCATAACCCCCACAGAATCCCATCACCAATGAGACGGCAATTGTTCACCCTGTCTGAGAGATTCAATTTCCCTTCTCACTATTATGCTAGGTACAGATCTCAATAAATCAGTTTATCTAAAAAATATTCTCTGTCAGTGTCTGCACCACTGTGGCAGAAGCCTTATCTTCACAGGTAGAAAACCATTGAAGTCTTTATGGTAGAGACCTAAAAATAACTGGTATCTCTCAGAAATGTAATAATAATCTTAAAATAATTAATTTTAAAAGCATTAGTAAACAATAGTGGGTGCTTTACTTCCTCACAGGTTGTTAAGCAATGCTGTAGAGTTTTACAGCAGAGACAGTTCCTTAGTAAGTCTATTAATGACATATTCTTTATAATTTCTTCTCCCATTAAACATCACGGTATCTTCTCATACACTCGGGGTGAAATTCATATGCTCAGCTCTCAGGAAACTGCTAGTCCTCTAAAATTTGTCACCCTTTCAGCTGAAGAAAGGCTGGAGGCCTAACCATAGTGGATAAAATAAGTTTATATGAAAATAGTACCATATATATCAGCAGTTATGCCACAGATATAAATTGGGTTAGCTTGTTTCTGTATTAGTAGCAATAAAGGTTGGCATACTGCACCAATGTCCTAGAACCTCACCAACTTGAACGATGCTAAGGGAAGAAATATATTGGATTTAAAGAAACACAATCATATAGGTTTTAATTTGGAAGAAGAAGGAAATGAAAGAGAGAGAACTGGCACAGAATCAACTGTGAAAATTTTCCTATATGATATGTTTGCATAATTTTGATCTACAGTCTTATCAATATGAAGAAGCTTTACAGGATTTTTCTGTAAAAAAATGGTTCATAAGAGCTGATAGTGTTGTGCTGACATTTCCTCTGCCTAGTGGGAGAACTGGAGACACATCTCTGTGTTAGTCCAGGTTATCTGCAACTGCTGTAGCATTTATGAGGAATTTCAATGAACTTTGATGTCTTCAGGAAAAAAGATATTCAAAGTTTTTTGAAGATTTTCTTTAAAGTGATGAGTTTGCTGTCAGCTTTCTTCTGTTTCTCCCACAGCTTCTTGTGGCTTGGTGAGAAATACAAGGTCAGTTACCAAGTCAGCCTTATATTTACAGTCACCACTGCATTTCAGCTGCCTCAGAAGCTTTCTCAATCAAAAAAGACAATTCCTGTAATATTGTGTTAAGACAAAATATTATTTATCCAAAGAGCATACACTACTTCCCCCAGCTCCTTTCCTGACTTAATCCAATGATTTCAAACAACTGTGGCTGATCAGTGTCCTTTAATTGTGATTTTTACCTACATGGGTCATATCTGGAGCAAAAATGCAGAGCATTCCTATGTTGGCTAAGTACCAAATACATAATTTTTCTCAAAGAGTCCAAGGCAAATGGTTGGATGGCAATCAGGTTGGATGCAGCTTTAAACAAACCAGTCTAGTAGGCGTCCCTGCTCATGGCAGCATGGAACTAGATGATCTGTAAGATCCCGCCCAACCCAAACCATTCTATAACTCTATGATTCTGTGAACAAGTCTGAATCACTGGTGCTGGCTGTTGGCAACATAGTCAACTAAAATCTTTTAGTAATGGGCACTGGTTTTCTTTCTGCTGTCACATTTTAGTGAGTTATAGTGATATTTCAGGAGATGAGGTAAAATCTGAATTGGTAGGATTTAGGATCTAGGGATTTGTCTTGCCCATCTTATGCCTGCACACAGGTTTCCTCTTATTGCTCCCTGCCTAGCCTGCCATGCCCAGTTGTTTGGATACAGCACTCCACTTGAGGTCAATTCATCCAGTGAGAGCCTGACTGTGCCACAGGTGCAGCAGCACTGGGGAACATGGGAGGGATGTCAGGAAGAACTGATGGTGCCCTTCACCTATCCTGTTTTACTATTTGGGTGACACACTGTTAAGACCCACCCCATAGAAAGGGGAGGGGGAGTAACCCAGGTTCTTATCAGTAATTCCCTTGGGGTGGATTAGAGTGAAACAACAGTGAATAATCGGTGTCTGAAAACATATATTAGTAAGGTTTATTTTAAAAATTCTGTATCAGCAGATATGCTAGCATTTTGGGTGTTGTAATATAACAATGTGACATAGAGATAACCTTTGGGGGGGGAGAAAATGCATAGGGGAGAGAAAGACAGGATAAGAGTAAGGGAGAGTAAGGAAAAAGAAAAGCTGAGAGTGGACAAAATGTATGTAGTCACCGCCCACGGGGTCCAGTGATGACACCACAGGTTTCTGACAGCTGAAAAAAAATAGAAAGGGACATATGAGTTTTCCTATCCCTGGTTTGTGGCTTGGCAGTCATCCTTGCTGCTGTTATATTTGTGTGGATTTTAAAACATTGTGGTACTAAGGATATTTGCTAACATATTTCTCAGCTTTACAGAGATACCCTGTGTGGTTGGGCAGATAAAATAAAGAAACCTCAGGGGCCAGGACAGCAGCACTATGCCAGAATTAGCTGGAAATGCTCAAGTATGGGGTTAACTACAGTAATGGCTAACCATTTCTTTACAAATGGGGATTAACTGCTCTTTATTTAGAGTCCTTCCTATTTTCTATTAAGTGAATGTAGATGGAAAGCTCTCTATTTGCTAATCAGAATGAATTGATACCTCCCAAGGTTTAAGATTCCTTACCTTAGACTGAGAGCTCCTGCTTTATCCAAGGTGGAGAGACCCCTCATTCACAACAGATCCTCGGTTAGTAACTGATAATATGCTAAATTATTGCTAATGGAATCCATGTAGTTATTTCCTTTAGACATAAACCGTTGTCCAAGTCTGAGACTGAGACTGGATTTATCTGCACCTAGGCTCCATACAGAGGTTAGAAAACATGCTCTCAGGCACATGGTGGCATTCTTGTGATGTCCTGCACAGGACCAGGAGTTGGACTTGATCCTTGTGGGCCCCTTCCAACTCAGGATATTCTATGATTCTATGATTTTGTGATTTGAGATGTGATAATGGGAGTCTTGGCTAGAGAGGCCATGAAATAAATAGTAGAGCCATGAAAGAGGTCCCTGATAGCTGGAAGAAGGCAAAAGGTCTCCTGTCTTCAACAAAAGGCAGTTCAGGGAACTACAGGGTGGTCAACCTCGCTTAGATAGCTGGGAAAATGATCAGCAAGTCCTGTTTGAACATATTTCTGGGAACAAGGAAGAGAAGTTGGTGAATGAGAGTCACCTTCAGCACAGATATCCAAGGGTAAATTTGGCCTAACCAACCTAAATTTTTCCATGATAATATTACTGGATTTTTGAACAATGGGAGAGAAGTTACTTACTTTGACTATAGTAAGACTTTTGAAACTGTTTTTTACAATATTCTCGTATTCTTCTTTGGACATTGCAGTCTGGGTGGGTGGACCAGCAGGGAGCTAAATGGTCTGGGTGGTCAGGCTTACCTGAAGCTACTAGTTGGTGCAACCTCTCTGCCTGGAGACTGGTTGCAGGTGGAGTGTCATAGGCTCTGTCCTAGGACTCCTCTGATTTAATATCTTTATCAATAACCTGGAGGATTAGATAGTGAACTCTCATCAAGTTTGCTGATGTCACCAGAGTGGGGGGACCAGACAATTTGCACACGGTCAGGGCTTCTATCCAGAGGGTCATGGACAGCCTGGAGGAACAGGCCAATGGGAATCTCATGAGATTCACCAAAGCCAAATGCCAACCATGCACCAGAGAAGGAAGAGTCCTCTTCAGTAATGCAGACTGGGACTCACTGCTTGGGGAACAGCTCTGTGGGAAAGGCTCCCAGGAGTGCGAGTGGGCAGCAAGCAGGACATGAGCCAGTAACAAGTCACAGAATCATTGCATGTTGAGCTTCAAGGGACCTCTGGAGGTCATCTGGTCCAACTCCTGTGAACAAGTAGGGCCACCTAGAGCCAACTGCCCTTGACCATATACAGATGGCTTTTGAGTATCTCCAAGGTGGCTGACCTTGATACACTTTGATAAGGTTCCCCTGAGCCTCCTCGTCTTCAGGCTAACATATCTGTCTCTCATAGACTTTTCCCATATGTCAGATGCTCCAGTTCCTTAATCTGGTCAGAGGCCCTTCAGTGGGCTCTCCCTGGTACACCCATATCTTTCTTGTACTAAGAAGTCCAGTCCTACATGTGTGGCCTTATCAGTGCTGAATAAAAGGGGAAGGATCACCTGCTTCCTGGCAATATTTTGCCTAATGCAGCCTTCTTTGTAGCAAGGACCAAATTCTGACTCGTGTACACCAGAACCTACACTGCGGTTTCTGCAAAGCTGCTTTCCCCGGTGTGTACAGGGGCCATGTGATTGTTCCCTTCCAAGTGAAGGACTTTGTACTTCTCCTTTTTGAACTCCTTGAGGTTGTGCCGCCCATTTCTCCAGCCCGTTGAGGTGTCTCTCAAAGACGGCACAATCCTCCTCCCAGATTTGTGTCACCAAAAAACTTGCCGGTGGTACATTCTGCACCATCATTAATGAAGTTATTGAATCAACCTGTGATTCTTTGGTCTTCTAAGAACTATGGCTGACTGTTGCATGCCTGCTGTCTCCAAAGAACCCTTTTCTCATTCCTTCAATTACGAATTGTACTTTTTATATCCCTTTTACCATAATCTGATGTGGCACTGTTGTACCCATTTGGGTACTTTGACTTACATGTGCTTGACAGAGCACTTGCTAAACTGGAGAGTGGTTAAGGGTGGGCTAAAACCTGCCTTTTGTCAACACAGAAAAGAACCGTGCCATAATTTTTTTTTCACTGTGAGGATATACATAGAAAGTTCTAGAGCTTGATGTTCATACATTTACCTGTGGGAGAGGAATGACTCATCTCTGGATTTTGAAAATGGAAGTGATGACTGAATTGTTTTTTGGAGACAGGCCTTTACACCATCTGCAATGCTGTCATGTTACTGTGAACAGACCTAAAATGCAATCAGAACAACACTGTAAAATAGACTAATGTGAGAAATTCCATTGGCCATACTGTGCGAAACTTACTAATAACAGTTTATACGAAAAATAAAGAAGCCTGGTATTGAAACACTTCTACCTGTTCCTAGAAGCTAGAGACTGGGTTTAGCCCTGAAAACTGAGGCTTTATCTTCTTTCTGACATTCTTGCTGGCATTATTTCATGTAACCATTCATGTTTCATTAAACCTTGCAGAATCCTTGACCTCAATTACACCTCTATCAATGTATTTGCTCAACACTCATCTGTTGTAGGAGATGGATTTTATCAGTTTTCATTCTACTTTCAAGTTTCCTAGCATATCTCCTTGTTCTTGCATTGCGAGACAGAGGAAACAGAAATTTTTGATCTACCTTTTCCATCACATTTCTTTATTTAGTATAGTAATTTCTCATCTCCTCTCATTAATCTCCTTTCTAAAGGTAACAATTCTGCTCCTTTCAATCGCCCTTCAAGTATTTTTTCAGTGTTTTTAATAAGTATGCCCTTCTCTCAAGCCCTCTATAATTCTGTGCAATTTTTCTCAAAAAAATTGTGGCTAGTGTTGTGTAACTAAAACACAATTGCATTAGTTTTGCAGTATTCTTACTCAGTGCATTTTTGTGTGCAGTCTAGCATACCATTTGCTTTTTTCCAGCACTGTGATGCATTAATTAGAGTTTCTAGTGTTTTATCTATAATGATATGCAGTTTCCTTTCCTGAGGTGGTAAAGCCAACAGATTTCTAATTCAACTGTTGAAGGACAAGAAGTTTGGAGGGATTTTTTATACTTACCAACCTCCGATTCCACTTGTCTATGTACTGTCTGCCCTGTATTGTAAAGTTCTTTGTCCTATATTCATGTTCTGAATAGGCTAAATAACTTTATCAGGTTTCAGATTTTGTGGACATATTCTGTAGGTAAAATTCTGTCAGTTCTTTTGTATCATTCTTGTTTTGTGATAATAGTTTTTTTCTTGTACTTAGTGCGACTTCAATTTTGGTCTTCTTGTACTAGGGATGTTATATTCCTCCTAAAACAAGCAGACTTACCAACTTCTTTCATTTCCTATTTTCCACGGATTCACCCACAAATAATACAAGTCACAGATGGAGAAAGGAATAAATGAAAGGAGTTAAATGAATTTCCAGCTTAGTTTCCTGCCTTTTCAGATTATCATATAGAAGATATTAATTCAGGAGCTGTCTACAAAAGCATCTGTCCTTCATTCTGTCTCCCATCCCAACACACAGGAAGCCAGGTAAGTTTGTAAAGCTTTTTAAAATTTGGAATTTTACCTCTAGTGTTAATAAAAATTCTGAAAAACATTCATATGATGAGCAGCCCCATTCAAAGGCATTGCTAGCACACTGGGATATAATTTCAAAGTATATCTTACAAAACTATATATGTTTGTTTATTTATTTTTTTTTTTTGATTGAGGACTGTCATTCACTATAGAAAAAACCAAGAACTCACCTGTTAGTTGTGGAGGCTCCATATACCTAATAATATATGAGAAGACTTGCTGAAAATCTTCCTTTTCTTCCTTCTTCCATGTTCATAGATCAAAATACCCACGCAAGTAGAAATATATGGCAATATAGCAACATATTTTTCTTGATAATGGAACTAACTAATTGCTGAAAATAGGACAATGGCATTAATTCAACCTTCCTCTCAGACTGGTAAGCAGGACCTGATGAAAAAATATCATGCCACCATTTCCTACATTCAAGCTTGTGTGTATAAGGATAATGCCTAAAAGACAGTGTGCAGCACTATGCAGATCTCTCTGCATATCACTGCAGAACTTCAATCCAAACTCCAGACTGGGGTAATCTGGATTCCCTTTGAACTAATACAGTGCATCTGAATCCGGGTGCAGCAAGCACTGTGGTGCGTTTTCTGGGAAGCATGATGTAGCTGGCTTTCAGAAAAAAACCTCCATGTACAGGAGGCCTGGAGTACGTGGAGAATCACAATGTTGTTCTGAAAATGTAGGCAATGTCAGGTGCAACTTAGGTTTTGCACTCAGTGCAAAAAAATTTCTCAAGCATTGTGTTCAACTGTTTATGACTTGTACAGCATGAGCCCATCAATATGACCTTAAGAGAAGGAGGGAAAGAAAAAAAAATTAAAACATCTGATAGCAACAGTTATGAGGATTTTCTATGTAGTACTATGTGGTGTTTTAGGATCATAAAACTCCAGTTGTGTATTTTTTAGAAAAAAAATCATGGAAAGGTTTTGAAATTACCCCTTGGAGATTTACAGTAGAGCATATATCCACCTGTAGCCCATGAAGGATGCCACACTGGAGTAGGTTCCTTTTGTAGGTTCCACAGGCAGAACCTGTGGCCCTGTGGAGAGAGGGTTCCGTGATGGAGCAGGTTTGCTGGTAGGAATAGTTATTAAATGGCAATAAGTTGATTTCCCCAAATTGAGTCTGTTTTGCCCATGACAGCAATCAATAAGGTGTCTCCCTGTCTTTATATTGACCTGCAAGCTTTTTTCATCTATTTTCTCTTCCTATCTTGATGACGAAGGGGAGTGACAAAGAAGCTGGGTGGGGCTCTGATAGCCAAAAAAGGTCAAGCCCACCACAGAGCTCCTCTCTGTAACCTCAAAAAACTTGACATCTACCAGACACCTACTTGCCAATAGAGAATATTTTTTCACACTATTCAGTCAGTGATTACATTCAAATGCAAAATCACCATACATTAACTCTTCCACAAATAAAAGCATAATCTTCCATATGTTGTACTTTGCATCTTCATGCCTATGCCTGATGTTAGCTATCAAAGGTCTTTGTGCAGAGAGATTCTAAAATGTTTCTATCATGGATACATTGCAGGACTTAAGATGGTTTTATCTTTTGATATCACCAATGTGTCATGCGCAGTTGTGCAGCCACTTCTATTTTGAAGTTGTATCTGTACCAGTAGTTGCCAACTCCAATGACAGAAGCAGAGGGACTGGATGACTAGGCCCATTAGTCAGTCTGAAGGAAAACTTTCAACTTCCTGGATGTGACTCTCTTAATGAAAAAGTGATAGAAACACTTTTCTTGTTGTTCAGGAAGATGAATAGCTACTGCAATTCATCACTACTAGACTTACTTGATGCTACTCAGTTTAGAATTTTTAATATCTTCTAAAAGTATCTTTTAAAAACAGCTCTTTTTCTTTTTTTCTTTTTTTTCCCCCCCACCATATTCAAACTGTTTAGAAGCCTCTGATACTGAGCAGGTCAGGGAATATAGGAAAGTGTCTTTGCTTTGCCCTCAGAGTTGAGCTGGCAGAGTTGAAAGCATACAAATACTAAAACCTTAGCATGGAGTCTTGATTATTCTATAAGAAGATGCTCCATCTCTTCTGCCTTAAAATGCTTTGAAACAGCAATTTAGAATCCAAATATTTGGAAGTCCTGACTTCTTCTCTTGCCCTTTTTACTCATACTTGCTTCTTCAAAACCCCTTGAAGGCAACCCAACAGAATCAATTTACGACCAAGAGAACTTGACATTAGATTAGACCAGTTACAACGAAGAGTAGTAAAGCAGAGGAAATCAAATCACAGACATCCATCTGAGAAAGAAGCTACGTGTGCTGTGAAGTGCAGACAGCTAGCAGAACAAAAAGGGCACTTGAACTGAAAACAAAACCTGTAAGGCATGTAGAACCTGTGATTGTTTCTGAAGCAGCTATGTTATACTGGTACTGAGACAAGGAGATAAAAAAAAGCAATAAAACAGTCAAGGCTGATGGCAGTAAGCAGTGAACAGGAAAATGACTTTCTGTGCTATGAGCTTCTGAGGAAAAACTGAAAGCAAGGCCAGGGACAGAAGGAAAGAGTTTAGATTAGTTTCCTAGAAAAGATTTCATTCTAAGTGAAATGTTATCAGTGGAGCAGATATATGAAATGCCCTGCAATGGCTGTTTGTATTGAAAAAACTTTTGTGTAGATTTTATTGGATTGTCACTGGAAAATAACATTATTGTTTATCTTTTGCATGCATTGCATAAATTAGATTACAGCTTCTGAGCCATGAAAAACAAAAACCTGTTTAATATCATACTCGATCTGAGAGGAGCAAGCCTCCTGCTATATCATATAGCAAGAAGGAGACTAGTGGAATGTATAATAACAATGGAGATGAAATCTTGAGATAACTGACAAGTTTTCCACATATGAACAGATATACCTTTTCATCCACTTCATGTGTACTTATCCCCTGGAGAGACTTTAAACCCACTCAACATCCCATATTTTATAGAGATCAATTTTGTTGCACAGAGACATTCCTCACAATCTCTTTCCTCACCTTCAGGAATAATTTGTATTTCCATACTAGAGCCCAAAAGTCACTCTGACTGTGCTGGAAAGTATTTGTTAATATTAAAAGTAGAGATGACTTTAGATAACAAAGAATGCAGAAGCACTACACAACTTTCCTGTTTGGAGGAGAAATCTGCCTTTAGATCTGTACATATACTAGGTTTCCCCCAATGCCTACACTTATGCCCATTTGTTGGGTGGCACTGTGCCCATTTTCAGACGCGTAATAGAAGTTTCAAGGAGGAGTAGGCACCAGAGACAAAGGGAGTAGGATGCCAGAGACAAAGTGGAGATGACAAGGGTAGCCTTCACATCAGAAGAACAGCCCCACAGCAAGCTGTGTCCATTAGCGCTATACAACTCTGCAAGATGCTACTTTTGTGATCAAGACTCTTTGCAATGGCTCAGGAGCAGAGGCTGACAAAAGTTACTGGAGGCACTAGTGGGCACCTCCCTCTAGTGCCTTCTGTTGATGCCTTCTGAACTAGTCTCTCTCCAGTGCCTCACTGTTTTCTCTTGGATACCTTGTAAACAGCAGGGAAAGAGTGAAAACCTCTTTTTGCTGGAAATAAGAAAGTTGCAACCCACTTTGTTGTAATTCTTGGCTCTTCAGCTACTTAGAGTTCCTCCTATGACTCCCTACCATACAAGCACCTATAAAAATATTTGCAGCATGGATTAAAAGGTACTGTTTTGTGCATATGGAAAGGCAGCCTTCTACTAAGGGAAGTAATGAGTCATACTTTAGGAATTTTTGAGTTGGATGCCAGAGACAGAGCTGCATGAACCCAGGAAAGAAACTCATTTCAGGGAATAATTTATTGACTTTCATGGGATAAACCATACAATCCAACAGCCTGATTTATTTCTGAGAAGAGAGACTTCTGCCACCATACTGACTTTCAAACATTTGGTATGCAAGCTGGACCTTGATGTCACTGTCTTCTTATTAAAAACAAAAACCCTAAATAAGTAATTTGCTGGCTTACTGCAGATTTGTTGCAAGACTGAGGTATCATTTTAATTTTATTTTTTACTGTCAATGAAATCTTACTTCCCAGATGAGTGGCTGCCTCATCTCTTTTCTGTATCTCAAAAGATGTTAGAAATAATCTTCCAAAACTTCTTAAGGATTGAACTGGAAAGAAAAAAGTATTCTGAGTAGTGAAAAAACCTTGACACTGTTCAGCTTGATATACCAGGAGGTCCTTTCCCTCAAATAACAATTTCTCTTTTAGTATTCACCATGATTATTTCACAGCTGTGACGTACTGTGTTCACTGTCACGTGGTATCTCATCTTCTGATTTCATTCACATACCTGGTCAGGTATCTCTCAGTGGCAAAACCCTGACGATCAGCATGTCTTTTGATGAAGCCAGGCCTGACTCAAAAAGCACCCAGTGATGGGGCAGGGAAAAGACTGACACTCAGAGCCTCATGTTTTCACACCAGTCCTAAATACTTGTAACCCACCACCCTCATATATTTTTCTTTTTGACAAATGAATATTCTTGATTGCTCACACCTGATTAGTGCCTACTGGAGCACTAACCCTTTTAAAGAGAGAACATCATGAGCTGCCAGAACTAACAATGCACTTATGAGTTTATAATTGAAACTACGAAAGGCATAAAAAAATTAATTTTCAATTATTTAGTAATTGTTTCAGCTAGAAGAATAATTACAGCAGTTTATTGAAGGTTCTTTGAAGCAGAGATTGCTTTAAAAAAGACTTCTAGTTGATTCAGAGTAACTCGAAAGAAATTCACTGCAATCTTTGCATGACAATTAAGGAAGAAGGCACTACAGCATGGTAAAAATGGATTATTCTGAATTTGTTTAGTAGCTGTTCTGAAGTGATCTTATCTGGACCGGCATTGTGTGTGTTTTTTGTGTCTGACTTACAAGTATGCTTTTGCTAAGGTCTAACGCTATGCTGTCAGTCAAATCCATGACTAATCAGCAAAATGATGCCAGGTACCAGCATCTTGTGGTGTCAACAGCTTTATATTAAGTACTCATTAGGAGACACATACAAAAATGGATGAAACGGGAGAATTAACACCCTTTCCTCCT
Source organism: Manacus candei (assembly GCF_025592945.1). Classification (NCBI taxonomy): domain Eukaryota; kingdom Metazoa; phylum Chordata; class Aves; order Passeriformes; family Pipridae; genus Manacus; species Manacus candei. Next base: position 38,901,164 of record NW_026138062.1, read on the forward strand.
CCAAAATCCACACAGAAGGATGAATCTGCCCTACCAGTTCTGATAACAGCCCCAGATCTAGAAAGGTCTTTCTTTTTCACAGTTCATTTTCCCTTTCCTCTTTTCCTTTCTCCAGAAGTCATAACTGTTAATCATGGCCATAATGAATTAGAGATGTAGTTTTCATTTAATTTTTAAATTTTTAGATGATTTTTTTAAACAGAGCATTGAGCAATATTCTCTTTTGCCTCTGTATTTAAGTGTAGGATTTAGATAAAGGTACAGACATCTGCAGATATGTGACACAATGCAAGTCCATTTTAGAAAAGCCATTAAAGCAGCTCAGTATATTCCAGTTCTTCCACATATTAGGACTACTCTCTCTTTAGCCATAATGCAAAGATTCTTATTAACATCTTTAACCTCTGAGTCAGGCATATAAGCTCCCATTATAATCAAGGGAGATTTAATCCTGTCAGCCAATGGAGTGTAGAGAGATATTTGCCTGTCCAAATGTAGGTGCTTGCTTTTAGAAGAGACAGATAGCTCTCTGGAGTCCACATCTGTACTGGCCAGATCTCCACTGGCTACCAAAGGCCAAATTTCTGGCTTATACGGATACCTAAATATAGGTACCTAAGTCTTCAGAGAAACTGTCTGAATTTAGTAACCTGCAATTTATGAAACAGACATGCTGACATAAAATATTCTAAAAATCACTTTTCCTTGCAGTATACGCTGTTTTTTTCTGAGCATAAGTTAAGGGGGAGTTTGGTAACATTGGAAAGTCCCAGGAAGAGAGTTGAAGCTGTTGTGCTCAGTAATGCTTGTAGATTTTACAGAAAAGTCCCAGTTTCAAGCAGCTATCACTTTTTTAAATCAGTGCTGTAAGTAGATCTGTAAATGCAAAACCAAAGAATCAACAAAAAAAAAGTGGAACAAAATGTTTCTTTCATACTTGCAAAATTGTATTAATTCTTTGCACTTGAATTCATCTGAACAGTCTGCTGTCTTGTCACTTTTTTGAGGTGGCAAGATGTACATTTGTGGAAATGTCCTGCTTTACCTCTCTTCGTCCCTGTTACGATCCGGTTATTAAAATTATTAGAAATGCCTCTGCCTGAATTAAAGTGTAAACCAGACCAGATGCCAAAGTCGATAGTATGGGTTTTATTTAATGGTAAATGTGAGACAGAGAAAGGAAGAAATACAAAAAAGGAGGAGGATGAAGAAAGAAAGTGACAGAGAGATTAAAATAGAAAAGGTATCACCACTGTGGAACCCAGCGGCATCCCGTTGATCTGGTTCTTCTGGTCTTCTTGGTGCTGAGGGTCCCGAAAAACACAGAATCCAGTGGATTAGTATACATTCAGGAGATGCCCAGGCACCTCCCTGGCAGGGAGTGGAGGAAGCTTTGCAGTCTTTTGCAACAGATCCCAGATTTGGCCTGTCACTTGGAACACATGCAGTCCTTTGGTGGTAGAAGGCCTCAGGAATGACTTGAGGGGATACTTTGGGGGTCTTTGATGGTTTATGACCCCTTCTCAGTTGCTTCTCACATGAATGACCCATGTGTACGTGGTCTTTCCAAAGCTGTGGGGTTACTCCTTTGGTTTGGTGAGGAGAGATTTCACCATCACACACCTAAAACCCTGCTCTTCCACCACCCCCGGAGCCCAGCTAGAGCTGATACTTTACACAGATACATTCTTCTTTCCTGAGCCTTGTTTACTTCTCCTCAGGCTCGAGATGATTAGACAATAGTCTTATCTCAAGTTCCCAGTTACAGTCCAAATTCCAGTCAGGAGAGATTGGGAGGGGACAGTACCTCCATGGTCACAAACAGGCAGTTGCTTTGTTGCAGTTTGACAAAAAGTCTTTCTATGTTATTGACAATGTTTAAGATGTTACTGACATTTCAGTCAATCACAAGGTCTTCTTTCACAGGCGAATAAATTATGTCCTTTCTTGCTCATTTCTTATTTTCATCTTTTCATCCTTCACATTTTCTCTTTCCTTTTTAATCTAATTCTTACTGGTCTGTCCCTTGGTCTCTGTTTTTCCCCTGAATACCACAGGACTCACTTTGTTTCTCCAAAAAGTGTATTGACTTGAATGCAAACAGCTATTTCCTAAAAGTGAACTTTACTTATATATTTGACTTCCCCTCTCAAATATATGATGCATCTATTTTTTTTTGTTTTTGTTTTTTTTTTTGTTTGTTTTGGTTTTTTTTTGTTTTTTTTTTTTTTTTTTTTTTTTTTTGTTTTTTTTTTTTTTTTTTTTTTTAAGAAAACTAGAAATTTCTATTCTGTTTGAAAAAAAATATCTGGACTATCTGCAGAAAAGCAATACAGCTTTTTTTTTTTTCCTTCTAGGCTGTCACCCTGTATTTTCCATTCCCTATTTTAGCAGTTCTTTTTTATTGGGCTGCAGTGTGATTGTTCCTCACTGGTACAGTGAAATGTGAAAGTATAATCATCCTGTTGATATTTCTTTTTTAGCTGTTTATTAAATAGTAATGTGAAATGTTGGTAATACGATGCAACATGTCTATTACAGTTAAGGACATAAATATGTGACAATAGAAAGAAAAATAATAAGTGCAACCTTTTAAAAAATCTGAAGAATGGTGTAAAAAATACTGTTGCTCAAATGCCTGAAAAAGCATGTTGTATTACACATCTGCAGAAATAACATTGTCAAATATGCTACTTGACTTATACTGAAACACTGGAACATTTTCCTACATGAGTACATGATGAGATTTATGCATTTATTTTCCAAAGAGCTCAATAAAGCTGATCATATAAGACTGGATTGCTAAAAGCCTAGGAAATTTGGACTCCATGAGTTGTTTTTTGCTTCGCTGCTTGAAACTATTGGGAAAAATGGCTTAATCTCCATGTCCTTCTCTAGCAGGAGAAATAAAGGTGGAGGGGGAAATGACATTACACTGGGCATCAAGCTAGGCAAGTCTAGCATGAGCAGGAATCTCTTGACAAAACATAAACACAAAAAAGAAAGTATACAAGATGTGGAAGCAGGAAAAGGTGACCCATAAGGGATACAGAGGCGCTGTCCAAGAGTGCACAAAGTTAGGAAAACCCAAGCCCACCTGGAGTTCAAACCATAAAGGACATGAAGGTCAATGTGAAAAAGTTTCTACAGGTACCTCAGGAGCAAAAGGAAGATAAAGGAAAATGTAAGCCTGATACTGAATGGGGCATGGAAAATACCAAGGCACTCAATGTCTTTTTCTTTGGTCTTCAGTGGTAATATTTTCCTTCAGGAATCCCAATCCTCTGAAATTAATGAGGAAGTCTGAAGCAAGAAATTAGGTTAGGGAACACTTAAACTAGGCATATGCGAGTCACTGGGATCTGATGGAATACACCCAAAAGTGCTGTGGGAGCTGGCTGATGTGAGACTTTACTCAACTACCTTTGAAAGATTGTGGTGATCATGGGAGGATGTTTGCAATGGGCAGAAAGCAAATGCCACTTCAAGAAAGACAAGAAGGAGAATCTTGGGAACTACAGAATGGCAAGCCTCATCTCAGTCTTGTTTCCAGACATATGAAAGACAAGAAGGTGACTGGGGGTGTTCAGCATGGAGATATGGGATAATTTGTGCTCTAGGAACACCATCATCTCCTACAGTGAAATTAACAACTTGGTATATGAGGGGAAAGCAGTGGACATTGTTTGTTTTGACAGTAGCAGTTGTTGTTTACTATAACATCCTCAAAGACCAACTAACTCTGACTTTTAGGCAGATTTTGGGCTTTAATGAATAGAATTCACTTTATTTACTTCTTACTGGATGTGTTCCCACTTAATGGTTCTCACACTAGGAAAAAATGTAAGACTTTTCTCTATCACCTGATGAAAAGCAAAGAGGTGACACCTAGATTACATGTGTCAACACCTGCCAAATTTTCTCAAGAAGGATTCTGATCCCAAATGAGATTGCTTTCCGTGCATTAAATTTGCAGATGTGAGGGTCTGGAGTAGTCTGGATTTGCCAGCTCTTTTGAAAACTGATTCAGCTGAGAAAATGTTACACATTTCGGGGCCTAAATGTAGGCACTCATAATTTTAGTCTTGGCCATGGACTAGGCTTCTGCTTATGCTTAATTCTTTTTTCTCTCTTGTGGTATTTTAAAGCATATGGCTGAAGTTATTTTGCGTCTTGCCAAATGTGTCATCCAAGCAACTCTGACACTTAAAATGTTAATCAGATGGTAGTCTTCTATTTGACAAGCTAGGGATATGACATTGTGAAATTCTTGGTTTCTTAGATGCTTCTAAGTATATGCAAAGTATTGTCATTTGACGGGAACTTCAATTTGCCATCACCAGGCATCGCATCAGAAAATATAAACAGATGTGTCACCTTGTGATAACTAGGAATAAAATAACAAATGGGGGAGTTATGCTACTTTTATAGTTCTATAAATGAGAGTAGAAACTGACTATTAGAGCATTTGCTGTCAGGCTGAAGTCTGGCCAATTGCATTTCAGTTCCTGACTGTATGAGGTCTGTGTGGATTAACAGCTACTGAAACTCACTTCTCATAGATTATATCTTATATCCTTCCCCCACTTGCTCCCTCTGCAGTATCCTCAGGTCCTCTGTGTTCCTGGAATTCCCATGATACTATCTAGTTTATCACATGCCCAATACCTCTCTTGCTTCCCCTCCTCCAATATTATTCTCTTGCTACTATGTTCCCTGTTTGATTTCTGTTTTCAAAGCAAGAAATGATCATGTCCTGTAGCTAGGACGGAATTACAGGTGCACTGACTGGCCATCTGGTACTCATGGCAGGTTGGTCCATTGTCTATTAACTCTCAAAATGGATAAACATTGAATCTTAATCTCCTTTTCTCATTATCAACCATCTGTTGATTTTCACAAAACTTGTTGGTTCTGGGCTATCATGTGATGCCTTTCCCAGTTTAATTGTAATTGAAGTTAACCAATGGTTTACAGGTTGCAAGTGGAGTGGGACAAATTGTATTCCCATAGCACAGTAGATCACATAAAGATAGCTTCCATGAGGAGACAGGATAAGCAAAGCATAGGAAAGCAAACAAAAAAGCAGAGTAGCTGAATATTTAAAATCCTAACTACTGGAAATCATTCTTTTCAAAGCAGAGGACTACAGAAAAAGTAGAATTTTTCTTCCTTAGGTCTTTATTCTGTTTAATTTTTGACTTTGTGTGGTTCTATGAAAGAAAACTGACCATTGGTAGGATTCATGACTTCTGAATTATATGTTTAAACTTACTTGTCTATGTCATTCCATAATCAGTGGTTAGAAGGATTTTGAAAGATTAATTTTATTCCATCACAGGTCAAATGAATCTTAAGTTGATGTTCACCTCTCACAGAGTAAAATTAGATAACAAGAATCCCCTCATGTAAGACTAAAAATAGTTCAATCTGATTTTTTCACTGAAACATAAGAAAAAGCTTTTTCACTCTGAGTGATCAAAGACTGAAACAAGCTTTCCAGAGAGGTGTGAAGTCTCCATCCTTGGACACATTCAAAAGGCAACAACTGGACATAGACCTGAGCAACCTGCTCTTGGTGACCTTACTTTGAGCAGGGTGACTGGACTAGATCATCTGCAGAGGGGCCTTTCAATTTCAACCATTCTGTGATTCTATGATTCTGATTTCTTGTGCTACAAAATGCATGTCTAAGAAAATGGATTATATTGATGGATGTACCTGCACCTTGCAATACTTCTTCCAAACTCATTATCTATTCTCCTGCCAGGCTTAGTTCTTAGGCAGTGAAAGATCTCTACAATTTGTATGCATGAACTAACATCATACAAAGTTGACTGCCTTGAAAAGATGATGTTTATTGAAGATTTCTTAAGTGTTTTCACAAGTAACAGGAATGTCTAGTGGAACACACAACAACCTTACAGTAGGTGTTTAACCAACCTTTTAAAATCTGAAACATTGACTGTTTTCTTTTCCTCAGCATATCCAAGTTCTCCTGTGAGGAGGTTCAGTGAGGAGGAGTATGACAAGTGGCAGATGAAGACTGAGTCGGGGAATGCTTGCAGGGGCTTGGGCTGCATTGGGTTCATTGAGCTCAATAGGCTGCATCCAAGGGTGCTGACTGAGCTGATAGTGCCCTTACAAATCTTCTATTATCCGTGAAAGGTTGTATATATAGGAGAAGAGTCTCCAATGACCTGAGGAAGGCATACATTGCACTTATATTCAGAGTGGGCCAACAGATCACCCTCAGGAACTACAGGTTGTTCTACCTTGCTTCAGTCCATGGGAAAATCACAGAGTGAGCCCTCCTGGAAGACACTGCTGGACAGGAAGATAACTGGGAACAATCAGCATGGATTTGCCAAGGATAAAATGTACCTAATGAGTCTGATTTTGAGGATGGCAGGACCCTGGAACAGATTTCCTAAAGAAGTTGCTCCATCCCTGAAATGGTCAAGGCCAGGCTACATGGAGTCCTGAGCTCCTGGTCTGGTGGAAGGTGTCCCTGACCATGGCACGGGGCTTAGAACTAGATGATCTTTAAGATTGTTTTCAACCCAAACCACTCTATGATTTTATGACTGCCTTCCACAATAAAATGATTCTGTGGCCCATGGATAACTATGAAAACACAAGACCGCAGCATACTCTGTCAGTGGTAACAAAACTGAGGTTCTGATCATTTATTTGGACAAATGGCAACTCAGATAAAGAGGAGGCTGCTGAAGAGCTTATTATCTAGTAGGAAACACTTGTTGGAGCACATCTATATTTCATTATGGAACCTAAATCTTCACATAACCATGACCTGAGTCAATCTGGTATAGTCTGGGTGTTTTGTTGTTTTTTCATGGATTTCTTTTTGGTTTTGTTTGTTTTGGTGGGGTTTTTTTTGAGAATAGGAAGTGTTTAGGTTCTTCTATGCTTAATTCTAAGTATGCTGGTATAGGTCGAATACCTGCATTTTTATTGCAGGTAGTAGAAAGCACTGAAATCTAAGCTCATTATCAGTCAGTACTAGAAACAAGATGAGGAGCAAATTGCCATTGTCTAAACCCAACAGACCTACTGCTCTTCCTAGCTCCTCTTGACATGCCCGCAAAGACTGGGCTCTCACACCTCCAGGTCAAAGGCTTGGAAGCAGAGACAAAAATTCCCCCCTACTCCTCTTCTTCCTCCTTATATAAATAAGCATATATCTACATTTTCCATTCTCCCTGTGTTGTGGTTGAGATGTACGTGTACACTAAACACTTGCAAGACCCATTCCTTCAGGGAAAGAGACAGAATGTGATAACAATTTTTTTTCCATAAGCAGATTGGATTGACTTGCATGTAATGTGGCTTGAAGCTTTCCTTTCTCTAACTCTCAAATGAAAGCACTGAGTTAAGCCTCTGATCTTTGCTCATCACATTAAGTCCACGTGTTCATCAAAACCGGACCACTAATTCGTCCTTAACTCAATTATGTTTTCCCCCTAGATCTTTCTACAAGACCCATTACTCCATTTTCATTTTAATATTATTTCCAGTGGGGCTTAATATGAAAGGAATTATTCTAAAATTAAAATCTCTGCAGCAAAATTCTTTACCAGTGCAATTCTTTCATTGGCAATAGATTAATTTGTTACCACTTCAAAAACTCTTTCATTATTCAGGTATTCATTTTACATCTATGCATATGTATACCTAAATTGCCATGAAAGTAAAAAAAAGCCCAGACAATTGAATCAATGGAAAAAAACAGCTGAAGTAGAGAATAGCGCAATTATCTGACATGCCAAATAAACAAAATCTCTGAGACCGACAATGAAGTCCCATCATGATTGTTTTGTCTCTAGTCCAGCAGTTTAGTAATACAATATTGCCACTACTAGTAACAGGCTACAGGGTTTGTATTAGCTGGCAAGGTTTGTTTACATTTTTCTTGACCCTCCTACAGTTTTGGGTTCATTTAATTACAACAACAATTTCTCTAATGATAACTACTATGCCTGACTTGTTTTACTGTTGCTTGTCTATAAATGGTGCAACTATAATTTTTATATAGATGTTAGTAGTAAGTAGGCATTCCATGCAGAATTAAATACTCAAACCTGTGACTTAATAATGTGGTGTAGAGAAATTCCAGTCCATCAGACAGCAGATACCTGGAAAAATGTGTTTGCAGGATGCAGTGGTAAGTATTGCAAGCATGAAATGATAAGAGATGGGGTACAGGCTTTGCACTAGAGACCCTGTGTTTCTAGTGCAATAGGGTTTCTCACCAGCAGTTATTTAAAGAAATGCAGATGTAGAACAATGAAGACAAAACTGTGTTTAGGAGAAACAAAGAGTATGAAGGAGTAAGATATCTAAAATGAACCCTATACAGTAAATTCACCTGTAATATGGTACTGTAGACCAATGAAGAAAAAGAAAGTGTAGAAGTGAGTTAACAATCATATGAAAATACCCCAAGTGGATCCTAGAGTGAAGAAAGAGAAACTATCATCACTTCTCCTAGTGAAGGACTCCGGATGCTGACTGCTTGCTAAACCTTCTACACTCTCTTTGGACTGACATCATCCACCTGTGAGTCAGAGGGGCAATGGTAGCATGACCATAGCACCAAGAAAAGGGGTACTGTACACACAGGGTAATACTTGGATAACAAGTGCAACTGCATCATTATTGCTACTGAGATTTTTTCCTTGCATAATAACGTTACCTTTCTTTTGAATTTTAAAATTTGTCTTTTTGTTGGAACTTGCAGCCTATCTCTTCACTAGTTTATATTAAGACAGAATAGCCCATCTAAACTCTCATCTGCAAAAATAGGACACTACATACGGTAGTCCCCAAAGTCTAACATAGTTCATTGTTCTTTGTTTAATTTAGTGTAATGGTATGAATGTATCTTCTAGGTGATGATGATTCATACAACTCAAAGTCTTTTGTGTAGAAAGTGAGCTTTGGTTAAACTCATTTGAGAAAATCTCAGTATGGTGAGACAAACTGATGGAAACATAAAGGTGGCTTCCCTCAACCTTAATATCTGTATTGGAGTTACCAGTGTTTAATTATTGTTTTAGTACTGTTTTTAACCATTACCATTCCAGGAGAAGAGTATAACTCTAAATAAAGTAGTTTGAGTTAGGAACTAACTTCGGTGCACTCTTTGGTCCAGACAGAACTTCACATCTTAGCATGTTCCCAAATACAAACATGGATCCTTGGTACCTGCATCACCAATCACTCCCTTACCACAGTATATAAACATCAGTCTCTCTAAAGATCCAAGTAGACCTTTGGCCTGCACTTTTAGGGCTATGTGAGAAAGCATTCAGGATTGTCTTGTTTACCTGACAGCCATGTAATAATGCGATGGAGGTAGGTGAGATATCTGGTGGACAAACTGAGCACAGTTGTTCCAGACAAACTCCAGCAGAGTCCTTCTGTTCACATCAATGGAGTGTGCAGACCCAATGTTTCTCTTCTAGTGTTTCTCAGAGAATATCTGGGTGCCTGGACAAAGTTTCTGTCCCCATGGCAACTGAACCACACCTCTGGACTTCACTGTAGGCTGTACAGAGTACATGTGAGCCCGTCCCTGATTTTTCATGTAACTGGACAATAAGAGTTCAGGCTATGATATCTGATGTGGATTGTCAGGAATAACCTTCCCTTTCAGAAAAGCTTTTTTTGCTTTAATTTCAGGAAAGAAGATCAGAAGTCTTGGGAGACACTTCTGAATATGCTTGCTCATTTGCATTTCTTTGTTGTTTACATCAGTTTTGCAGCAAAAACAACCTTCAGAAAATGCTTCCATCTTTTCTTGCATGGAGTCAACTTTTTACTTTTAAGTTGCAGAAATGAGAATCATTTTGTGTGTGAGAGTGGGACAGAAGGAGGAATGAAAGCCAGCATTTTTCTAATGAATTAAGACTCAGAACTAAAATCTTTGTGAAATAATATGGAAGTTGCATTTAGCATTTCTTCAAGTCTGTAGGCATAAGGTACTACTGAAAGATGGGGCTTGCCAATGTGAAGAAGCATGATTTCTTAGAAGGAAGGAATATCACATCTGTAGAATGCCACAACTCTCTGTGAGAGTGCAGCCCTAGTGCTCTGCTCAGAGGCATGCCTCTAGTTTTGTGACTCTCATAAATCTGTAGCTTATTAAAAGAGCGTGAGATGACCCACAAATTCTCCTTTTCTTGAAGAGAAACTGAGGGGACTGTGAAAGCTAACCCATCACCTCCAGTTGCCAAAATTAAGGCAGAAGTTTGAAGAGGAAGAAGTCTAAAGCAATGAACACTTACTGTATTTTGAAACAGGAAGTTCCTTGCTGGTTTGGAGATAAGAAAAAGAAAAAAAAGGCAAATAGTTTCCTTGGCAACTTCGAAGCAAATTTTAGAGCAATTTCTCCCCACTCTGGTACATTTCAGTATAACACTCAGCACCTGCTGGCTGGAAAACTGTATTTGTGGCCATTTGAACTGACTAGGCGTGATCAGAATTAAAAATGAAGATAACTCATGTTGACTTCTTCAGTCAAAAATCTCATGCATGGAGGTACCCCAGACATAACCTCAAAGCTACAGGTTTCTGATGTTCTCAAATGAAGCACTTGTCCTACTAAAAGGATGAAAAACTCCTCTACCATGTCCTTGGTCATATCTGCAGTGGAAAAAGTTTCTGGTCAGAATTTTGGTTTTGATCATTTACTTCCTAAAGGTCAAAAGGAATTTAAAGACAGCAGAAGATTCAACACCTTCTATTCATATATCACGGTTAAAACATTAAAGTAAGCGTATCTAACAGCATTATAGGAAACATGTGAAGTCAAGGGAGATGATCAAACCTTTAACTGCACTTTTACAGGTAAAATGAGAGAATCATTTGGACTTCAAGGAGCTTTAATAAACCTGTCTTTTTTTATTATTTATTTTTTTTGTAGGAAAAATTTGGAAGCACAGTCACTATATGAGTTTTGTGTTGACATATCTGCATGCATATTAGCAAATCCACCTTCTCAGACATGAATTAGTACAAGAGAATAAACTTATGCTTTTCATGATTCTTGATAAGGTCAATAAATGCTGTATACATAAAAGGCATAAGATAGGCTTACCAGTATAAATGAGATCAACAAAGAAATCTTCCTATGGAAATTCCCTTAGCAATGTTGCATTTGGTACTGATAAAATGACTTCTGAAGCCAGGAAATCCTTAGGAAAGGTACTTGTAAAAAAACAACAATTTTCCTTCTTGAAAGTATACAGCTAAACATAATCAGACATCTATTTTAATTAAACACTTTAATTAACAAGAATTAGGTATGTATAATATAATTTATGCAACAAATACAATAATATTCAAACAAGATTTATTCCTTCTATTTTTACTTGATTAAAAATTGTAAACCTGTGTAGTGTCAAGCACTCCTGTTTACATTCACGAGGGAAATGGTCTGTATGAACTAGAATGGAAAATAAAGCCCATAGATTAAGATCAGCTCTGTGCATAAAACAACCTTGGAATGAGTTCTCAGTGCTGAAAAAAAAAATATAAATTCTGTCAAATATTAATTCAGATTTTTTTGATGTTTTTTCCTCAGGATTTCACTCTGTTAATCATAACTTGACAGAATTGGGGAAAACAAACATGCAGTGCTGCCAAGGCTGGGCTACTGAGCTAAGCTAAACATGTATTGGGAGGTGCTAAAAATAGGATTTTTTTTTCCTTTTGAAGTACAACAAACATTGCTGGAAATCCTGGGTACGATATGCCAACAGCTGGGTATCTAAGTGACATATCAAATGTGCACACATGTGGCTCTGAAATTTTAATTAATCCACTCCAGAGAATACTTGGTCTCTTGCAAGATTCACAGAACAAAAGGCAAAACTGTGGTGAAGATTTGAATTTCATTTTTCAGTCTAATGTGACATCCAGAGCTCCCTCTGCTTTTATTACCTGCACTTTTTGATTATTCTACACAGTGAGGAAGATAAATACAAATCACTCTCACAGTCTTGGTTACCTTGATGCTATTGAAGAAGTGGGATAAAAACTCTTCAGAGTTCAGAACCTACCTATACCCGATACTCCTGCTTTGCTACTTTGGAGAAAACTTAATTTTGTTATTATCTTTTGTATAGAAAAATACTACATCATAACACATATATAAGCCAATAAATGCTTTTTTAAGGACATTAGAAAGTTACTATTAAACACAGAGAGGTCAGCAGTTGAGGTAAAGAAGGAATTTAATATGAAGTTTATCAGGTAGGTAAAAGTTCTACCTAGAAAGAGAAGATGAAGAAAAGCTGGATGGGAAAAAGGTTCAACTTGATAACCATCACCTATTGCTTTATTAATAATCAAATGATTGGACAGGAGACATATAAATCTCTAACTATGTATTGTACTCTTTATTCAATGATTTACACCCTAGTGTTCACTAGCATAACAGCCTCCTTATCCTTGGCTCAATTCCTTTTCTTCAGTCCTGCCATTTTGTTTCTCTAATGCGCAATTTCAATCAAAACACATCTGACACTCACTTGGACTGGTTTACAGCAGTATAATTTACAGCAATTCTGAATGTTGACCTTATGGTTGACAATATAACAACCATTATTTTTGTTGCCAGCAAAGGCTGAAAAGGAATGTCCAGAGAAGAGTGTGAGCCTCTGCAAGGAAAAGATAATTCCCTGGGCTAGGTATGCACCAGGTTGGTCTTGTCTGTGGAAGAGTCACACGCCCCACAGCAACAGTTAGATCACATTGCTCTAAGAAATTACATTGCACTGTGAAAGCCCCCAAGGATTATTTGGGGGTGTAATTTATTTAAGGATGTTCTCACTGACATCAGAGCAGCAACAGTAACACTAGCAGCAGGCTGACATGGAATTGCTGTCAAATACAAGTCAAATACCTACTTGTGAAACATGTTTAATCACTGCTGACAACACATTCATACTTGGGTATCCCATCAAGCTAACTGTGGTGAAATGATAATATGCTGGTGTCAGTGGGAAATGTATACATGTCCTCAAAGGCTGTATGTGTCTGACAGAGTGTCTAAAGGCTATGTATGTCCTACAGTGCTGGTGCACCCAGTCATACAAATAGGGTGGCATGTATGAGTGCATCACTGGTACCCTTCTGCCTGATAGGGCATATCTAAACCTCACAGTGACATGAATGATAGATGTCATCAAAACACACAGTCATAGAGAGATGGGAAATGCTCCAAGTTCCCTCAGATTAGAGTTAGCCATTAGAGAACCATGCCTGAAGGTGCCCAAGTGACAAAACTAGAGTAAGTCTTCAGAAGCAATCTTTTCCCCTTGGTTTGAAACTTTCTTCTTCTCTCTTCCAAGAGGAGTACTCCTTCAAGCTTTTTAAGATTCTGGAAGTTGTCAAAAGGCAAGTCGAGGCTGGAAAGTAGTACCTAGAAGTAAACTAACTACCATTCTGAGGCAATCAGACCACTTCAAAACATTTCTGGTGAGACAGTTAAATGTGGATTTTTATTTAAAATCATCAGATACATATACCAGCTGCGATTCCAAGCTAAGAGAAATGTAGACAATGGTGAGATACAGTAATTTCTCTTTTGCTCTTCTTTTCCAGGGAAATATTGCTCATTATCAATAATCTGTGCAGCTTTCTATTCAAAGTAATATTCTTCAATAAAACATTTTGTAAGCCAATGCAAACTTGAGACATAAAGGAGACTTGTGACTAAACTCAAAAGCTGTAATAAGTCAGATACCAGAAAGCTTAATGTTAATAAACTGCCTAAGCATAAAGTAAACACCAGAAAATACTGCAACTGCCTGCAGTGAGGAAGAATTAATAAAATGGTCATTCCTTGCAGGGAGGTATTTACTAGATCAAATAAAGTATTGCATATTTCAGGTTGTTGGTATGCTGCTCCTGATCCAGGGACTGGCAGAAGTTCTTAAAAGGAATGTCCCTTCTACTTTTATGGTTACCAAAATGCCGTAACTACTCCCACCTCTGGGGATGTATCTGCAGTGCTTTTGAATGCTTTGGTCAGAAGAGGTGGTGGTTTGGTGGTGAGGAAGAAAAGGATCCAGCAACAGGCAGGGAAAAGATATAAAGAAGAATTTCCCCTATTGTACCTTATTGAGCATTTGGTTGTTGCAGTGAGTTGAATCTGGCTGGATGCCAGCTACCTACCACACCACTCTTTCACTCCACTCCTCACCTGGATGGTAAGGGAGAAAATGAGATGGAAAAACATCTTATGGGTCAAGATAAAGGCAGTTTAATAAAGCAAAAAGCAAAGGCTACACGCAGAAGAAGAGGAAAACAAAAGGTTTATTCTCTACTTCCCATCAGTAGGTGATGTCCAGCCACTTCCCAGGAAGCGGGCCTTCAGTATGCATAGGGATTGCTCCAGAAGACAAATATTGCAATAACAAATACCTCCCTACTCCTCCCCCTTTCTCTTTGCTTTTATTGCTGAGCAGACAACTTATGGTGTGGAATATCCCTTCAGTCAGTTTGGGTCAGCCTTCCGAGCTATATCCCCTCTTAAGATCTTGGGCACCCCAAGTCTGCTGGTGAGAGAGGTTGTTGGAGAGACAGTCTTGATGCTGTGCCAGCACTGCTCAGCAGCAGCCAGAACACTGGTGTTTTACACATTCCTTTCCAGCTACCAACGCAAAGCACAGCACTGTGGGGCCTAACAGAAAAAATTAACTCTACATCAGCCAGACCAAATACAACTGTATATAGATAGGTCCAACAAGATTGATCAATCTCTAGTTTTTCTGAATTAGCATTTATGATCTTTCCAGTTTTTATTCACACTCAGGTTGCAAATATTTTTCATGTAAAATTACCGTTTCAGATGGCCACTTGTTCCCTATGGTTTTATTTACACGTAACTATTTAATAGATTTGGCTGATTTGACACGATCCTTGCTGTGTACTCCATTTTCATACAAAGGCTCCTGATAGTGCTTCTGTTGCTGCCAAGCCATCAGCTGTGGGAGAAATTAAATCTAACACATTTAATCCATTGCAGTCATCTGATGTAGGCAATGCTATTTCTTTCACATCCACAGTCACAAGCCTGAAATACTCTCTGATTCTTCTGCTAACTGGAGCTACTGCCAAAGTTATGGAAGTAATGAAAAAATATGATAAGGTTTTCAATAAACTGCATCTTATGTATGGGGAATATAAAACATGGCGGCAGGCATGTAATTACAGAAAATAAGTCTTATTGAACAAACTGCTCACCTATTTTTTGATGCATTTTTAGATTTATTCAGTAAAAACCGAGCAAAATTAGTAAACTTATTGAAGTTTGAGTTGACATAGTTTTTAAAAATGCTTAGTATCATGAACCAGGTGTTAAATGTTCAAAATGTTAATGAGAAGGTACCAAAAGATGGAAGTTTATGGAAAATGAAAGTTTTTTAATGAAATGGAGGGTTGTTTAACTAGTGAAGGTGTGCAAGGCTGAAGATAAATTCTCATGATACTCAGCATTTTTACTAGTCATTAGGAAGTAAATACGCATGATGCATAAAATAAAAATACGCATGATGCATAAAATATGACAAGAAAAGTCCAGTCAGAGAGTGGACTATGACAAGCAAAGGATCTGAAAGGGCTAACAAATCATAATGAAAAAGGCTAGTACAATAGTATGGTAAAGGTGGAGGGAGGCCCTTCAATCAGAACTCATGAGAGAATTTCCTGTTGGTATGAAATCTGCTGGAAGGAAAACACTGGTGGCATAAGCATTCCAGGAGGTTTTGGGCATGAATTGGCAGCAACTATAAGCTGTTTCCAAACACATAGATAAGAAGTTTATTGGGAATAGTCAGCAAGGATGTGCAAAACATAATAGCACCTGTAATGAGATGACTGGCTTATTGATGAGGGGAGAGTAGTATCTTGAGTTACCTTGACTTCAGCAAGGCTTTTGACACTTGTGTAACATTTTCATAGGTGAACTAATGAAGCACACGCTAGATTAGTGAACAGTGAGGGGGACTGACAAACTGTCTGAACTGCCAGGTTCAAAGGGTTGTGATCCCTTTTCTGGTCAGTGGGAACTTCACTGGACTGCCATGACTTCTCAAATATGGATAATGGCTTGTCCACTTCATCTGCCAGAACCCACGGATGCATCTTATCAGGTCCCATGCATGGACCCATGCCCTTTCAGGTTCTTTAGATGGTCTTGAACCTGATTTTCTCCTACAGCAGACATTGTTTCGCAAAACAGAGATGTCGTAGAGATATTCCATAATTTCCAATTATCTTACTCCAGTGTTCCCTAGAGGCCAAACCTGCACAGTTTATGTTATCAGAGCAGTAAAATGATGTTTACATGGTCTGTCCTCCTACCTGCAATTTCCGTGCAAAGTCTTGGATGATGCCAGAGATTAAGGAAATTGAGAAACTACCCTCCCAGCTAAGGGCTCTGACAGACTCACAGTCTTTGTGGTCAGGTAGAGGGGACAGAAATTCTCCTTTTCTGATAAATTATAGCTGTGCCTTTTTGATACGATTTCAGGTCACTCAGTTGAAGTCTACCATCTCATTTCTAGTTTACCTTTAAAACAGATGTTAAAAGCAGTTTAATACTGGTTTGATTTTTCCCCCCTTCTAAGCTTTCCCCCCACCGCTGTTGAGACGCGGTAAATATAGTTCGGGGAACTTCAGTGACATATGATAATGTGTCAGGTGGTTAAAAGACACAGTCATTGCTTGCCCTTCCATTTTTCCAGTCATGACCTGTTTATGAAGGAGGGAAGAACACAGTATAAGAGCTGTTCTGTTGATTGTGTATTGCACTGGAACATGGGAGAGCAGGAAATGCTCAGGAAATAAGGGGAGAGTTGTTAATGTTTTTCTTAATTGATTTTGAATTACACTAAGGTTTGTAACAATTCTGTTACAACACTTATGAGAAAACATATGTACCTAAATTGCTATTCATAAACACAAGTGGCAATATTAATACTTCTATGTTGTCCATGTAAAACTGATTCCACATGAATTCTAACAGAACCATAGTAACTTCTTAATCATAAGGAACACTTTAAATTGCCATTAAGTCAGTGGTATAAAGCTATAGATGTGCTCAGTTCATCCAAATACTGAAACTGTCAACCTTGATTCAGTGTATTATGCAAGGCTGATGTAATCTCAGCCAAGAAGACATAGCTGTGTGCATCTGAGGTCTGAGTTCAAGCCCCTGTGGTCCAGAGGAAATGGCCCTGCTCTCCTGGTGTGAGATACATCTCTGAATTACCAACCTTATCAGAGATTAGGCTAGTAGATTGTGTGAGCATGGGGGTGAACTGAGTAGAACTCACCAACCTAATAGATCAGGGCAGGACATTTGCAATCAGTAGATCATCTGCATGGTGACTCTTTTCACTTCTTGTGCACAGCAAAAAAATGGGCTGTCACTTTCTAATACTCATCTTAGAGACTTATCTCTCTCCCACTATACAGCATTCATGCAGGATTAATCAGATACAAAAGGGTCAAAGGCTTTTATCTGCTTTGTTAGATTCCCTGGCAGTGCAAATTATGGATTATTTTGCTCAATTATTCTTCTAAAGTGAGTAATTTAAATTTTAACCTTTTTCTCATTTTGATACTTAAAGAAACTATTACATGCCAGTCCACAAGAAAAAGGATATCCTCAGATGAAGCAGCCTCTCTCCAAGATTTTGGGAGGTTAAAAGCTACCTGCAGTTCTCTCTATGGGAAAAGGAACAAAAAGATCTGTAGATCTGGCTGAACTGCTAAACTCATAAGAGTTGTTTTTAAAGGGCCTTAAGTAATTTTTGTCTTATTAAGAATTCTTTTGAAAGTTCTTAAATAACTTTTTTCAGTTATTAAGCCAGCTCCAGAAATAGCATAAGGTTCATGTTAGTTTCACTAACCCATTTTTTAATTTTCCTGAGAAGGACCATAATTTGGATACACTATTTCAGAGGTTCTGGATTATTTTAAAATAAGCTTTATATCAAGTATTGCACAGTAGAGATCAGAGATGTCAAAAAAAAGCTTTCTCTGCTTGAGATATGCTTTGTCTCTTGATGAATAAATTTTACTATATCTTGCACATTTTGGAAAATAATTTCTTCACTGCTAAGATGTAAAAGGACATAGAAAAGCTCCAGTGCTCTGGAGTACCTGAATCACAGTCTTCCTGTTGAAAAAAAAAAGGTTTTGTCCCTGACAACCTAAGAGTCATCAAAAGGGTGGAGATATCTTCATATATTTCTTAAGAACACATAGCTTTCAGTTTAAGAAATGTGTTTTTCTGTATCCCACTGGACAGGGACAGATGGAATTTTTTATAGAAACTCAGCCCTTCTCTAGGTCATCAAACAGAAATCAGAAGAGATGCTTTTATGAAGTTTTAAGCATGGATTTTTAAGGACTGTAATAGTCCATTGGACAGCTGGGACCTGACAAAGTTTGAGGTCTCTGACTTCCTCCAACAATACACGAAATCAATTGCCAGACTGGTAAAACGTACCAATCCTTCCCTGATTCTATCCTCATTACATACAATGAGTTGTATTTTACTACTGATACCCTCCACAGGGTGAGTGCAGGGCGAGTTTCTACTTGTTTTAAATTCTGGGAGCTGTATCTAGTGCTTGAATGCTAAATAAATTGATATCAATATAACATCAAAGAGTGTATAGGATGCCTCCACAGAGAATGAAAAACATCTGTGGCTTTCTCTTTCAGAATTTAGGTAAGACTACAAAATCTGATCCCACACATAGGCCTTCATAACTAAATAAAGGTTGTTCAACCTTGTTAATAGCCAATCTTATATTAAAGACAAAGATGGAAAACTTAGATCTTTTTGGGATGGAGAAAAGTCGAGTGACTTCTAGAAGAGAAAGTAGTACAAGAAACTACTCTGCCAGTTCATTCTGCTAGAGGTCTGGAGTAGACCATCATAAATCATTCAAGCTCATGCTTCGTCTGAACACAGAAAAGAGAAACATCAAAAGTTGTGAATGAGACACTTAAGGAAATCAAATAGTCATGGTTTAGTAGTGCGCAGTCACCAGTTGAACTCTGTCTATGGACAGAGACAGAAATAAAAGTAGAAGGGTAATCACCAAGATTGGTCACTGACAACATGATAGCAGACAAAATTCAGCCTTGGCAAAGGACACATCTTTTGACTATGTAAACTCAAAAGTTCATGCACATTACAGGGGTCAGGGTGAACTGATTAGCTGTAGGTATAAATATGTATCTATTCTATACCTATACACGCATACATACATACACTCCTATATTTTAACTTCCTATCCATCACAGTACTCTGTAGTTTTCATGATACTGTTACCCTATTCAAAGATCAGTTTTAATTTGGAATATCATCTTTTTATTTGTTCTCATTCCTACAAAGTTCTTCATCCTTCTAGTAGGAAGAAGTCTTAAACTCATTTACAATTAATTCTACCCTGAATGTAAAGTCATGAGGGAAATATGACAGTCACCTAAAGCTGAATATACATATTTGTCTACATTTTCTGCAGGTTTATTAAATAAGTATCATAGAAATAATTTGTAACTTTTTTGGTGGTTTTCTACTTCTATTAGCAGTAAATAAAAACTTCTTTTATGAATTTGTTTTTTTCCTTGAAAGGATCCTAATATCCATTTACATGAAATCAAAGTGTGCTGCATATTTTCTTCCTTGATATAACTTTTATGAACACACTGGAGCTACATGAGAAATTTTGTCATCTATCTTCTTCAAAACACATGTAAACACTTCTATCCTATCCTATCCTATCCTATCCTATCCTATCCTATCCTATCCTATCCTATCCTATCCTATCCTATCCTATCCTGTCCTGTCCTACCCTATCCTATCCTATCCTATCCTATCCTATCCTATCCTATCCTATCCTATCCTATCCTATCCTATCCTATCCTGTCCTGTCCTACCCTATCCTATCCTATTCCATGCTGTCATGTTATTCTATTCTATGATATACTGTGCCATGCTATCCTATTCTATGCTATGCTTTTCTATAATCTCAGCACAAAAAGAAGACTCTATTCTATTCACACATGTGGAAACAACCCTATTTTGTACCATGCAGAGAAATTGCAATGAGATTGTGTCAGATAGTTGAGACAATATC
Organism: Manacus candei; assembly: GCF_025592945.1. Taxonomy (NCBI): domain Eukaryota; kingdom Metazoa; phylum Chordata; class Aves; order Passeriformes; family Pipridae; genus Manacus; species Manacus candei. Next base: position 38,921,356 of record NW_026138062.1, read on the forward strand.
ATTTCTAGAAGATGTTGAAGGACCGTTTTTCCCTGACCTAAATAACAGACTTAGGAGGAAAACTGTTAAGTGAATGATATAAAAGAAGTACTTCAGAAATTTCCTTTGGAAGACAGATGTTGTAGCCCTAATATGAGACAATTTTGGTAATCCTTTCACTTTTCCTGTTTTCTGAGGTCACTCACCATCTGCTCGAACTACTTGGTTGTGTGGCTTTACAAGTCAGCTTGTTTCTCAGTTCAGGAGGAAAAAGTATCTCTTGAAGTTACCAGAGCAACCAGCTCTGAATTGCAGAACAATATCTAGGCAAGAGAAATAGTCTTTATTTATATTCCTTCTATTTTCTCTCATTAGTTATGTGAAATTTTCAATAAATTTTAACTAGCTTTTAAAAAAAAAAAAAAGACACTGATACCTTTGGCACAAAAAAAATCAGGGTCCAGAATATCAAAACTTACACTTTGTGGAAGGGATAAGACTGTAATTTGCATTAATTAAATACATAGGTATGGTTGCCTTGTCAGCTAGTCTTGATCACCTCTCTTCTGTCTATATATTGATCTTTCCACCCCCATACCTTTTTCCAGCTCATCACTTTTGCTGTGCAGTCCCTCCACCAATGCACCCCTACCATTTCCCCTGGCCCCAGGTGTTTCCTGGTCCCTTCACCATCGCAAGATTCTTATTCAGGTCCCAGCTCCTTGTCCATCCTTTCACTTAGTCAGCCTCTCAATTTCCAACATGGTAAACCTTCTCCATAATCCTTTTCCTTCTGTTCTTCCTGCAGCAGAAAAACTCATTTTCACTCTCTTCCCATCTCACTCATTCAATTAACTTGCCTTTGCCTCACAACATTTGTATCTGAGCTGACAACTAAAATCCATATTCCAAATGATTTTTTACTTTCATTTTGTTCTAATCTCTCTTTCTATTTATGATCCCAGTACCCCTTATCTGCTACTTTTTTCCCCCTTTCCATTATTTCTAGTTTGCTTGTGACAATCTACTCTCTTTCTTCATCCCAGTATTTTTTTTATTCCTTCTGGCCTTAAAGAGGACACATTCTTCCCTTAAGTAACATTCAGAGAGTTTTAGTGAGAAGTGGTGGCTGAAGATGTGAAGTCAATTAGAAGCTGCTGGAAAGATAAAGGAAACAAACCAGCAAGCATTTTTATACAACTTTGAATGATATTTTTGTTGAAAGAGAAAATGTGTCCTAGTATAAAACAAAGCTTATTACATGAGAATATGTAAAAGTCTGGCACCGACTAATCATGTCTAAGTCTGGCCAGGATGAACGGACTTCTTTGTCCAAAGCAACAATTTGCTTTTTTCTCTTCTAGAATTCCTTCCTTCAGGGAATTTGGAACTAGTTAAACTCAATTATGTCAATAGTAAAAGGGTTATTTCTTCAAGATGATACCTTCTGGTTGCACTTAAGATCTTACAGGAATTGTACACTCACCCACTCATCCATCATTAAACAAAAAGCACCATGCTTTCAAACAAGTTAGTTTTAGCAAAAAAATAACCTCTGTAAATTAACTTAAACTACATTAATTGAAGTATGGCAATTGCAAAGTACTGGAGTGTTTGCTGTACCACATTTTTTTATTCACCTTAGTAACATCTCAGCAGCTCATAGTGCACTAACAGTAAGAATAAAAAAAAGAAGTTAGATGTTTTCTAGAACTGCTTGGGGGTTATTTTATTGTAGTAGTTTTGATATTGAGAACAGGAAGTGGATAATAATTATTAGCACAGCATGAAAAACTATGCATAGAACAACCTAGTCTAGTTGATCTTTAAGTTTCCTTTCTACCCAAATCTTTCTATGATCCCGTGATTCCATGATCCTAGGTACAAATCAGTAGCAGTTGCAAAGCTAACTGCACGAAACAATGTAATTGAATGATATAATAGCAATAATACTGAATGATACCAGAGTAATTTGTTGATGCAGAAAAACACAAATTTAAAGGCAAGATATAAATAACATTGGAAGAATATCTATAGAGAATTAAAAAAACCAAATGTAACAGGTAGTTGAAAACTTAATATGCATAAAAAAGAGCAGGTAAAATAGAGTGTGAGAAGTATTAAAGGATTAAATCTCATGCTGAGATTTTCCAGAGGAGGTGAACAAAGGCGGCAGGGAGAGAGAGTTCTGTGCTTGGGTAGATCTAAGTGAGTCCCTCTTTCACAGCAATAAAGGGAAGCTATAACTGGGTGGTGCTATGCTAGTGAACCTGCAGTCTCTGCACAAAGAATTCCAGCTGGCTAGAAACAGACTGAATGAAACAACTATTATCTTATTATGCTTGATACATTGACAATGTTAACTTTTTCCTTCCATCTGCTGTTAAGGATTTGCTATCTTTCTTCCCAAATATTTGCCATTAAGTTAATTTCTGAGGCCATTTTTAACTCAACTGATAAGGAGAATATCCAAATCTGCATCTAAATCCATCCACTTATATACCCATACCCATCAATTTATATATGTATCATGACATGTACACTTTCTGCAGTAATTCTTTAGGCAGAATTACCCTTTTGAAATCTGTGAGGGCCATAAAAAGTAGATTAATTTTAATGGTGGGGTCAGAGTACACCTTACATTTTAGATGTTGCTGATTGAATAATTCATTAAAAAACCCAAATCAATTCAAATTTGTTGGGATTGTTTTGTTTGGGGTGTGTTTTGGGGTTTTTGCTTTGGTTTGGTTTTTGTGGGGTTTTGCTGTTGTTTTTCGTTTTGTTTGTTGGTTTTGTGGTGTTTTGGCGGGTTTTCTGTGATGGTATATTGCTGACAAAGTTCAACCTATAGAAATCTTTTTTTTTAAAAAAAAATGTTTCATTGAGACTACTTGCTGCCTGTTGATTGTGATTTGCTCTATCAATTGCATGGAATTTCTGCTTAGGATTGGTCACTGGCATTTTTAAAAGATGGAACTAGTTTATGAAAAATAGTGAATTACTTCCATCCCTCTCTCAGTGTAAATAACTGTTCATGCTAAACTTCATGAAATGTTTAGTAGTCATGTAAGCAATTATAAATAAATTGGTGATCATCTAACCACTCAGAAAAAAAAAGACTATTACACGATTAAACTATGTATAGAACTCAGTATGTTAAGAGGTCATCAGAGCAATGATTTTTGCAGTCTGATTGGCTCTCATCATTTTTTTCCAGAAAATTGAAATCTGTATTTCCAAAATTATGTTTTCCATAATCACCTTTCTTTCATATATGTTCAGATGGTGAGTGTCCTTTAAATTTCAATGTTGTGTTTTGACAAGAAAATGCACAGAAGGCATATTTTGTAAGTGCTTTTTGAAAGCAACTGATATAAAACAGCATTCTATAGTTTGGCCGAGTGTTAGAAATGCTTTGTTAAAATACTCCCTCAGCCAAATCTAAGGTTTTATTTTAAGGTGACACAGAAATATTTAAGCAAACAAGTAGGCTGTTGCTCTAAGAAATGCATATTCTGGCTGGCAGAGTATTACTCATTATCCCTGATTTATTCATTGCACTTATTTTTTACTCAACTCTATTGAATTCTCTAGCAGGATATAAATCTGTTTTAAAGACATATGTGTGTTATAGCAAGCTTTAATTTATTAGTCTTCTACAATACAAAATTCCTATTTGTTATTGGTTAAGAAAGCTGTAATCCTGCTAGACGTTGTCATTTTATTGGCTTTAATTGGATGCCTTTCATCTTCAATGCAAAGCTATCATTAACCTAATTAATGAAGCAGTCCAACCTATTGCTTGGAATAGTCTTCTCAAATATGAAGAGATGGCTTTCTTATTTCACTTCTGTAAATAAAAATTACTGTAACAGTAAACAGCGTTGTTTGTTGTTTTGCAGGTAAAATACCTCTTTTGAAACCTCTGTGAATTTTGATGGGTATTCAGAGGTTTAAAACACTTTTTGTGTGTGTGTCTTTTGAGGAAAGATATCTGATTTTTATCAAAATGCCTTGATTTCTTACCACTTGTCTTTTAATAAGCTACATCAAAAACCAACTTGTAGTGAAAAACTTAAGAAAATATGGTTCTCACTCAATCTCCGTTTCAGTATCCTTGGGATTTCCAAGGGCCAGAAAAGCAGATTAAAAATTCTTTTATAGATCATATGAGATATTGCTTATTAAAGCACAGATTAATTACTTGTCTGTTGATAAATTACTTCTGACACATGTAATTAAAGCAGAAGATTCAATCGTTAACTTCAATTAGTGTGAAAGTACACTTAAAAAGTACAAATTGTAATGCACAAAGGCTAATAGCCTAATGGTACACTGCCTTGTTTTATATATATACTTTAAAATATCTTTTATGGGAAAATGTTTATAAAAAATCATTGTGTATATATCTGATTTTTCATATGTCTAGAATCATAAATCACTAAAACAACATGAAAGAAAAAAATGCTTGAAACAGATTTAAAAGAAAGCTTTGGAGAGATAACTGTTTGACATGTTATGGTACATATGTGTAGCATACATCACTGATGTTCCTTAAATACAAACAAGATTGTATCTGACATTGCTAGTTATTGCACAGTCATGAAGAGAAAGGAAGTCTCTGAGTTAGAGGATAGTTTGTGACACTAATAACTGTACTGCTGACTAAAAGCTGGAGTCTAAGCACTGAGGGCAGGAGAATCTATCTAGCAAGGTAGTGGGAAAGCTGTTAAAACGTCTCCTGTGGGCTGAGAGACAGGAGAAGCTAGAAACAGATTTAATTGTCACTGCTCAGCATTCTCGCTGAGAACTGGAACATCAGTGTAGGGAACAACTGGCAGCAAGGCCGGGTCACACAGGAACCTCAAGTGTGAGTGTCTGGTGACAGGAGGTCAGACTGGAGGGTCCACAGTGACTCGGTTGAGTCCTTGCTGCTCCCCACCAATCCCAGTGGGTGAATTACATGCTACTGCAGGAGAAAAAGAAGCACTTGCACAATTTATAATCTCTGTTGTCTATACAATGAGTACATTTTATGATAGATGCCTAACTTCTAAAAGACAACATTAGGTGAAATGGATCTCACCTATAAAGGTGAAGTACTTGCCAAAGATCATAGGAAAGACAGGAAATAAAAAGCAGCACATTAATCTAAAATAGCCTGTGATATAGAAGGTGATTGGGAAGAGTACAGCTCTGGCTTCATTTATGGAAATGAAATTGCATCCACTTACATTAGAAATTATTATAGTTCCCACTCTCTAGATAAAATCAGCCTCTAGGTCTCATTTACCTAATGTGCCCAAAGTTGAGATTCATATAACCTTTCCCAATATTTGATATAGCATTTGAGGCTTCAATTCTTTCCGTCCTTCTTCATTCACAATTGTTAAATTCTAATTAGACTTTTACTGTGTTAAGCCTGAAGGATTTTTCCTTTCTGTTTTTGTTTGTTTGTTTGTTTTAAGGGGCGAGTAATTAGATGTCAAAAAAGCTTAAAACTTCTGAGTAAATGTATCAGAAGAAGTGTACGTTCCTTAAATCTACTTTTCAGCCTGTTATTGGTAACATGGTCATCCGACATTTTATTAAGACTTTTTATCTGTACCTGTTGCTGTCAAACAGTTTGGAAGAGATGCATACTATTTTCTTGAGAGAAATTAAAAATATTCTCAATATTCTAAAGGTATTCTTACTAACACTGTTTCTTAGGGTAAATAACAAGCACCTGGCAGGATGTGTAAGAAAACCATGTTGTACGAATGAACTTTTGTTTTGAGACTCCCCAAAAAAGTGATTAACCCAAAATACATTTCCTTGATATACTCTTCTGCATTTTGGTAGAACGCTGTGGAATAAGATACATAGATCAGGGAACCAGCAAGGAGAAGAAATTACGTAAAAAAAACTACCTTCATGTTTAATTGTTCTTCATCATCTATTTGTGAAGAACAGTGGAATGATGGTGTCAAGTCAGAGAAAAGATCCTTTTAGCCTTGCTTTGTAGTGGAGGATGATGGAATCACAGAATAATTCAGGCAGGAAGGGACCTCAGAAAGCCTCTGGCCCACCCTCCTGCTCACAGCAGGTTTAGCTCTAAGGCCAGTCCAGGCCCCTCCAGCTTCTTCCAGTTGAGACTTGTAAACCTCCAAGACTCCAAAACATGACAGTCTGCCTGACTGTCCTTTTGTGGAAAAAAGTTTCTCCTTATCTCAAGGATGAACTTCTCCTGCTTCAGTTAATGCTCGTTGTCCCTTGTCCTGCATAGAAGTGTCCCTGAATGACTGTGATGAGCCCAGCTACATATCCTTGATGACCTCCACAGAGACACTGGTGCCTGATGTTAAGTTCCCTGCAAATTCATAGCTCCAAGATATGCAAGTCCAGTTCCCCCAGCCTCTCCTCAGAGAGTTACTGCTCCAGTCACCATCTTCATGTCTTCTGTTGTCAGAAATATGCTCCAAGGGAACAGAATAGGCAGGTTTGGTTGCTTTTTTTCCCAACAGATTTATTTATTTTAAAATACTTGCTTGGAAAAGTAAATAAAACTCTCATTTTTTTAGAGACACCATGAGATGAAAGAAATAGAATGAAAAAGCAGTTCCTTCCTCTGCCCAGTGACCTTTGTCTGGATTTATCAACATGCTCAGAAATCATAATAATTCTTACTTCCATTTGTTTTTCTTTTTCAGAGTAGAAGGACTTAATTATAATTACTTCACCTATAGATACAGTTTGCACAGGGTGAGGCCAGGGAGTTGGAGATGCAGACTGAATGTCTTGCTAAGCATGATAAATGCAGTTACTGAGCAGCTTCCATGAGATCCCCAAATCGTATTGTTAGATAATGACTCTTCTTATCCTAGCTTAGGTGCATCTTTGTTGTAGGATACCTTCTTTCCAAGGATTTTGCAAATACTAAGAGTAACTTGCTGAATTTGACTCATTTAAGATGAGAACCATAATTCAATCATAACCACTTAATCACAATTATAAGTATAATCTACCCCAAGGCTGACATACAGATTTTCAGTTGAGACCACATCAGCTTTAGCCACATACCCTGACTGTGCTTCAGTTTCATTCTACTCGTTCTGTACTTCTGAGCATAAACCACAGCCAATATCTGTGTGTACCTTACACTAACTTCTTGAATAACCATTAATTTATACACAGCTGTCAACTTCATTTTTCCAACTGTCGGAAGGTGTGACATACTGAAGTCTGAGTAATTTTTAATATCCTAAAGGGCAGAGAAGTACTTTAATGTGCTTGTTTTTTTTATACTTAGTTTTAATTTTACCTAGGCCCAGTGCTTTGAAATTTGCGTGGGAGTTAACAGCATTGCCTCTTCACTGCTAAACCTGGTCACTTCCATAAATATTTCTGGGAATGGTCAGGCTCCTGTAGTTGTTCAATATTCATGGCTGAAACTGTATTTGTGATTAAAAATGCCTAATTTCAAGACAGATCTCCAATATGCTGTCTCTGAAGGCAGGAAACACCTAATATTTTTGCTTAAAGAAAAGTATTATGTATTGCTGTCAAAATAAAAATATTTATTTAGGCATTTAATGATACAATCTGTTCAGCAGGGGTGTATGTATGTATGCCTGTAATACAGCTGTATTTCATATGTATAAAGGACAGTTCAAGTATTGTTTCATTTGTTTTAAAAAGAATCTTTATATAGAAAGAGGGTATGTGCATATGAATAAGGTTTTTTAAATATTTAAATAGAAAATACCTCTACTGTTTTATTAGAAAAATAATAGCTAGTCTTGAAACATCTTATCTGAAATATTTGGACAGGTTACACTTGCAAACACAAGGTTTTAGTTTCTAATATTAGAGTGCAGCCGTCAATAATAGGACATGAAAATATGGTTTATATAATATGAAAATACAAAAGATATACTAATATACTTCAGGGAGACTGCATGAATGTAAACCTAATATACCTCTTTGAGAAAAATTAATGAACCTGGTGGCTGACGTGCCAAATAAGTGGCCTCTTAAAGAGATCGGTGCCTGTAACTCAGTACATTTTAAACTACTTGTACTTGTTACATTTTCTTGTGAATTTAAAATATCATTAACCTACAGACAACTGCAAAAAAGCTTGTGACAGGGCTGTTATTTTTAAATAGAACTTGCTAAAAATTACAATATGACAATGCCATTGGTGCAGAAACTTTAAACTCTTAACTGCAGAGTAGTGGAAGAAGATTACATTATAATTCACTTTGGGTAGTAAGTTGAATGAAGTTTCTATTCTGCTTTGAGTGAAGGGAATAATAAAATTGCAGTTGACTTCCTTGGGGACAGGATGGGGTCCTGCCAGGCTCTGGATGATAAATCAAAATAATATATCAGCAGCAGATGGTTGCAACAGATGATTGAATAAGCACTATGTTTAATTTTTATGAAATAACTTTTTTTTAAATATACAGTTTGTCAAGAAATTAAATCTGACTCAGATGAATTCTAAAATGTGTTATATTTTCATCATATTATGTAGGGGCAATCTTACTTGCCCAATAAATCTCTACAGCAATAATATTATAAAACAGCAATGTAATATATATATACTCATTCAAAATCAGAAAAAAATAATGTTGCATGTAAGAAGAATGTAATAGAAATAAGGAAAGAAAGAACAAAGAGACAGTAGGAAGAGTTTTAAAAACATTAACCACTCTCCCTCTAGACCTCTTTACTCACAGTACAGAGGCATTTAGGAACCTATTCCTATGAAACTGAGGGAGTCTGGATTCTAAAAATGGTGAAGTGCCTGCATATCTCTATGGATATGTCTCCTGCACACAGCTGAATAGGGTGTTATATATAAAACACAACACTGAAACAGAATGGATGTTTTGACTCACCCTGTCAACAGGCATTATAGATGGTAACAATTGCATGCATCCCTATGGCTACTACAAAAACAGCTGGGATTTCCCAGATAGAAGTGTGAAGCACCCTAAGTGCGCAGGGAGGGAGCTTGATCTGTCCTGGAGGCATATAACTGCTCATTCAGTGGACAAATAATCTATGCATCTGCCAGCCATCCAACAGCTCCAGGCAGGTGTTTCCCAGCTGTTCTGGATGGGCTGTAGGTGCTCACGCAAGCTGGGGAAGGTGTCAAGTCTTCCCTTCCTTCTGAACAAGTCTAATAGTGTTTTATTACTACACCCCTGTAGTTGTTTGTCATAATCATGGAATCATAGACTCATATAATGGTTTGATTTGAAAGGGACCTTGAAGATCATCTAGTTCTAAGCTCCCTGCCATGGACAGGGACACCTTCCACTAGACTAGGAGCTCAGGGCTCCATCCAACCTGGCCTTGAACACTTCCAGGGATGGAGCATCCACAGTTTGACTGGGCAACTTGTTCCAGAGCCTCACCACCCTCACAGTAAAGAATTTCTTCCTAATGACTACTTCCATAATGCCTACTTGAGCTTGCACAAAAGCTGTGTTTATATTATGTGATTAAAATAACAAGACATTGCTTGTCCTCTGCCTCAGAGGACAGATTATACTCGCACAGCTAACACTGTACACCCAGCTGGGGAGGCCTCACTGAGTGCATCTCAGTGACTTTCAAAACAAATATGCACTGTGGGCATCCTACTCCTGGTCACCTTTGGATTTCTGAAATATCAATATTCCCTGATCTATTCTGGGGGGAAATCAGTTTGCTCAAGACAAACTCATGCAATTCAGAGTGTTAAATATTTATCGGCACACATGATCAAAAAACGTGCTTGAGGCCAAGGCCAGACTCTCTTCAGTTTACTTATAAAGACATAGCAAAGTTGCCATAAATCTGTTCAAATGTGTTAGGAAAGGAAGGAACTTTAGTCATGGCCACAAGTTAATCTAGAAAATCTTTTATTTTAAAGTTTAAAATTCATTTAACAACAGGACTCCAAGAATAGATTATAAATTAAAACAGAAAAGAACAGATTTGTAATCTCTTTCCTAGAAAAAGACAACCAGATACCAAAAGTTTACTATTGGAGCATATTTATATACATAAATACATAGTGTCTGAGAATTGTGTATTCAGTGCACTCATGGCTGAAAGAAGACATTAACAAAATTTAATGCAAGAATGAGCTGTGCCTTTTAAGAGGCAGTATAATAAATTATTGGGACAATGCATCAGCCACTGTGGGATGGTTTTTTTACTGGAATACTTGAAAGCAATATGGGACAGGTTTCTGAAAGCAGTACAGGACAGCTTCCTGAAAGCAAGGACTCAACCAAGGACTCCAAGGTGAATACAAGAGTCACTGTGTAAAATTCTGAGTTACATGAAAGATCAGAGTTTGAATGGTGGACATAAGGCCAACCCAACAAGGAGGGGCAGGTCCATCTGGGTGCATACTTCAAGACCAGTTCTTTCTCTTTAGAATGTCCCAGACATTCTAGTGACAACCAGTGATGAAATTGCTGTCCATGGATAGGTACCTTATTCCAGGTTCTTAATGGACAGCAGCCACTCTTCAATGATTTATTAAGATTTTGATTTTAAGAAATGATCTTCCAGCTGAGGTATCTGATGTCTGAAATTTCGGAAAATATACTGGAAATTTTGCAAAATGCACAGGAGACAGCAGCAAGTCTGAGGATTAAAGATGCTATAATTTTCCCTGCCTTCGAGTGCTAAGCAGTTGACACGTCTTAGTTTGGTAGCAGCTGGATTGCAACAGTTGCTGATCTAGGGATTGCTGTTCAACCAGATGTTTGCATTGTCCTTTGGGACCTTCAGGGAGAAAAATGAAGTATAATCAACAGCTATTATAAATAACAATGGACCCAAAGAGGCTCACAGACTCTGCACAGTATGTTCAGCATTCACACAGAAATCTGTCTTTGCATTTGCTATGAGAAGAGCAGAACAATTCCCAGAGTGGTCCACCTCCCTCACAGATCTTTTAAGAGTTCGCGTTTCCTGAAAGCTGATGGGAATCTTTCCAGTCACTTCACAGAAAGCTGGATAGGGTCCAGAGAGTGCAGAAGAGGGGTTTATCAGTTTTTCATACTTAATGCCATCCTGTGAAATGTATGTACCATGAAGGGATAAATAATCTGAGTAAATTTCAAATATACAGATCTTACATGGTTACAGAGAAACTATGCAATTACAATGTGCAGCATTCCAGGAAAGAATGGAAATGGGAAGTTAAAAAAGGCAAGTTAAATGAAATATTCCTGTGGCATATATGAAATCCAGTTTAGTTTAAAAGTTCTGTGCACTTGGATGGAAAAGGAAAAGCTTAAACACCATCCTCAGCACTAGCCAGTCACAGTACAAACTCTTTAATGTTGACTGGTAGTCCTCTGGGAGTAGTTATGACTTCAATATTCCCTTGATAAATTAATTTCTCCAAGATGTTCTCAGGGCTTGTGTACATTCTGCTTGTGGTTGCACTGATAGCAAAGTCACATTCCTCAACTCTAAAAACCCAATAAATACATTGTGTTGTTTCATGAGATTTGTCTGGTTTGCATTGGAGAGCCAAGAAAGAGGACATGAAATGACCTTTAGCTTATAGCCTGGTTATGAGAACATCTTTTCATTTGTGTGCTGGAGAAGTACACTGCTCCTTTCAGGAACCACAACCAACAGGACAAGCATGACCAACTTTGACCACATGTGGGAAAGAGATAATGACAGCATACTATGACCAGTGGTATTGGGTCTTAAAATGGATATTAGGTGCATGGAACTCACATTAATGGAATACAGATACCTTATTCTAACAAGACAGTCTATAAACACAGCCCCTAGCCTGCTCTAGATGCCTGAGATATCACTGCTGTTTCCTCTAAAATTCTTCTATCCAGTCTTGTTCCTCTGCCTGATTAGAGATTTTGTTGTATTGGGCTCATATAAGATAACATATGTGAATGGTGGATGAACATTTCTGTCCTCCACAAAGGGAAATCCCCAACCACTCTCACCTGTTGCTTCTTCCTAGTGCACATATTTGGTTCAAGTTTGATCAAATCTGAAGCCTCTCATGATGGAGCTTGTTCCCCCTGTCACCTTTCAGGGCACTGAACCTGTCCCTGCCAGTCTGCAGATGGAGTAGGAGACTTCCTCTCTTGCCAAGTCTCATGTCTCCAGCCTCCTCCATCTCTGTCATTCACCTCTGAATCCATTACAGCCTCTGGCCATCCCTCCTTTGGTGTGGCACAGGTTCAGTCTCTTGCCTCTGAAAGAGGATCTGTGCAGATCCTGTTAGTCCTCCTGGATGTGGCTAAACCTGCTCACCTCCTGTGGCAGCTCCTTCAGCTGGCAAGTCAGTTCCTCAACCAGAGGATGTTTCCATTACTCCCAGTCCCAGAAGCACCAGGCACCCCCTGTAGCCCGAGTCTTGGGTGGCCAAACCCTCCCTCTGAACTTACCTGATCCTCCAGAGATAATTTCTCCAGTTTGTGATCTGGACCATGCCCTTGGCATGTCTGGTTTTTCAGCAGCCACTTGCTCTCCAAAGCAGTTTTTGAGATACTTCTACATCCAGTTCTGTACAAGGTGCTGGGTCTGTTAATTAGACAACTATGTTCCTGAAGATGTGAGCCCTCATGAAGTTCAACAAAGGGAAATGCCAAGAATTGCACCTCAGGGGGAATAACCCCAGGCACCAGGGTGGGCTGAAGCACTTATATGTCTGAAGCTATTATTATATTAGTTGAAGTAATATTTTTTATTTAAAAGAAAAAAACAAGCAAACTGAAAAAAATCTAAAGAAATTAAAAGCAGCTGCAAGACTATTCATCACAGTAGATTGGATTGTCTGAAAAAAAAAAAAACACCAAATGTCACATCAACATTCCTGATTATATTAAGCCCCAAAAAGATGTTCTCATGATAGTTACTGTGCCACAGATAACAAAGTGAGTCAGAAACTTGAAATACATCCAGAAATGAATGGGGGGGGTGGAGGCAGGAGAGTGTCCAAACCAAAAATTAAGATAAGGGTTAGTTTTCTCCCATGAGCTCATTAAGTTGGATATTTTGGCTGCAGTTCTATGACAGCAACTCGACAACTGTGAAAGGGACAGTTTCAGTACATTTATCCTCAGTATTGCCTTTGCTTGTTAGATTCCTGGAGAAAGTAAACCAGGTCCCAGTTTTCTAACATATTTCATCCCCTAATTTAACCTCTCTGAAAATATTTTCCATTTCTTTCAGTGTCATGATCAATGAACTTTTTTTTTTGGATGGTCATTTCAGAGAGCTGGAAACACTGCTGCATGTGAAGTTGTTTCCTGGGGAACCCTCTGCAAGGCTTCTCTGAAACTCAGTCTATCAATCACAGTACAATGGCTTTTTTTATAACCCACCATGCAAGACTAAGTAGCCAGATGGTTTTTATTCTCTCTCAGCTTTAAATGGACACCTATCAGTTTGTAAAGTAGTGACTCTGAAAGGTCACAATCAAATTTAAATGCCCCACTCTATTATTCTTACCAAAACTGTGTTTCATGCTAATGAGGTCTAGAGTAATGAAAGAAATTTATTCAAAATTTACTTGTATTGCAGGAGCAAAACGGGTGATGACAAATGCTGTTACAAAACACTGTGGAATTTGGCCTTTGGTACCTCTTAATGACCTATCACATGTAATGAAAATTGTCATTATGTTCCCATCACCAACTAGAGTTGCTGGCTGAACAAAAATTATAGCAGTTTTGTATGGTTTTGTTTACTGTTAAGTATTCAGACTCTTTTCTCTATGTATCTACCTATTAATTGCACCATTAATTGGCCTGTACATTCTTGCATTTCTTTTCTTTTCATTTTCAGAAGAAACTGGTGACTCTCTTTGACCTCAAATCCTCTACCACTTTATCAGTATTCTCTTGTTCTCTGCCAATTGATCATCTCCAATTACAGCATTGATTGCAGATTTTTAAAGGTCGCAGTAAGAAGCAGCATTCAGGTGTAGGAAGACTGGTTGGCCAGCAAACTAAACGGGGATAATATCTTTCCAAACATAGCTTGCAACCGTCACGAGGCAACCTATTAAATTAATTGTATTTAAAATTCTATACTGTCTTATATTTCAACAGAATAATGCCTGAAGTATATTAAGTGACAGCCTATTCCTTGCAAATAATTTTTGTGTATGTACTTGAATGGTGCCAAACACAGACAGTCCTTGGTCCCCCATTTGATCCTGTCTGCCTACGGCAATAAAAGGACCATACCTTCTATGATGATGTTCCAATCTCATAGTAATGGTAGCTTTTGCCCAGAAGTGCTTGGAATCTGGTCCATTCCTTCTTCAAAGTTTGCTTTCATTTTAGATTAAGATGGTAATGCTAAGTGATAAAAGCCCAATTTCTCCACTCCTTTTATTTAGTCATATATACCTGGTGACTTCAAAGACTACCATCAAATTTTTATGAGAATCCATCTCCAGGAAGACAGTGACAAATTATATACGCAATCTAACTTGATTTCACAGGCAGGAATGTCTCAGATGCTAGAATTAGTGTCAAATCCAGACAGCTTCAGACTTCACCGGCACCTCCAAACAGAGGCAAAAAAAACAATTTAGTTGGAGACAGCAGGCAAAAAACGCTGAGCTGCTGTGTTATCTTGTATGCTCAACTTTTCCAGAAGTAAAACTAATTTAGAGTATTGGTAGAGTGTAGTAAACATCCTGACCTTGGAATAAGAAGAGTACTTCAAGGAAAAATACCTGGGTGTCTTTTCACAGCTAGCAATAGCAGAACCACACTTCATAGAGAGGAAATCACACTTCTAGGACATAGGCTGTCTCCTGCCCCTTTTCAGGTATCTACTTAAAGAGGAGACAAATTGAGATCTATCTTTCCCTGGCCATGATCACTGACTCTCCAGCAAGTGACACTAGCAGCTGGGTAACACACTGGAAGCCTTAGGAGAAGAGGGTGAGATATCTCCTCTAAAGGAGGCATCTGGCAAGATCTTGGCTCCAACTGTTGTTAAAACTATTTTTTCAAAACAGCAGAGATGTGGCAGGTGAGGCACTAAAACACAGATAAGAACTCAGAAAACTAAGAGTAACTTCTGCTACTTAAAAGGTAAAAAATGAAAAATACAACTTTTATTTTCAGATTATCTTCAAAGGACAAAACTCCAATGTATTAACCCTTAGAAGCTATTGACAAATCTGCAAAAAAGAATCTCCAGACTAGTCAGTGTAAATAACTGCAGATACAGGGAGATAGGTGAAGTTTCTAATACCTCTTTTAAAAATTATTTTATTATATTTTTATCTATTCTATAGAAGTGCTTGAGGCCTTTAAAGGAAAGAAAATCTTGCAGCTGTCTCCATACACATTTAATAAAGTCATCTGTTACCTTTTTGTCATATTTCATGCCTTGTCTTCCTATCCATTTCCATTTCCTACCAGTCATTACTCCCTCTCCCTTCCATAAATGTAAAAAAAATTTGAGGTACTGGAGCAGTAATGAACCCACATTAAGGATGATAGCAAGTCAGTGCTCAAGCCAGCTTTCTACCCTATTCACTTTACTGGTGCAGCTCCAGCACTACTGCCACAGTTCCTGGAGAGAAACAAGCAATTCAAGAGAACAACTAATCATATGCCTATTAACTTAGCCATCCTCCTGTAGTTATCTTTTTCCTAGAGTAGCCGTTTTTGACTAAGTTGGCAAACTTACAGATGGTGAAGTTGAAGCAGAAACCAGTCTCACTTTCCAGTAGTCAGTACTAGGCAAGTAAACACAGTGGAAGCTATGCCATAAGTATTTAATTGCAAATAGCCTTAAATTAACATTCTTGAAAATAATTTTCAGTGAGCTTCAATTCTCTCAGTTACCACAGAATATGTTAGTTTTCTCTCTAAGCATGTTGCAGCATGTCACTTGCAATAGGCAATCAGCAGCACAGCTGCAGTTACCTTTCAGGACACTCATTACCAGCCACTATCTATTTCATTTCTGCATGGTCTTCTGTTCATTCATTCTCCGGGATGGGAGACATTGTGATGAGCTGGAGCCTGTTAGAAACTTCTGATGAGGCTTCTCTTGCATATTCTATCCCTGCACATCAACTAGGACAGATGCTAAGATCGAAAAACTGTCTTCATGGCTAAATTATTTCACCTCCTGAATCATATGCTAAGTCAAGATAAAACCAGTAAGAGCGGAAAACTGCAAAAATTTCCAAATAGCTTTCATAAGAATAACCGTGATCAAATTCAGGAGCAAAGCATATCTTGGTTTAGGAATTTTCATTATTCCATATTGTGAGTAAAATTTTAGATAAGCATAGGGATGTCCATCAACCCCAGAAAGAAACATAAAATGGGAAGCTGCTTTCAGCCTGAGCTAACAGACACATAGTGCCAATACACGCATAGTAAATAATGTCAAATAATAGAATAGCAATCAATACACAAATTCAAAGGATAGAGAATGGGATGAGGATTTTTTTTACAATAGATTGAAAGTAGGAACAATATGAAAAATCCAAGAACAAATATCACTTTTACTGACTTTGCCACATAGAGTAGCCTGATACAAATGCCATTTATTAACACTGTGTTGAAAGAAGGCACTTTCCCTACAAAACTTTCTGTAGGCTGCTCAATGTATAGATGGATTCATCAACATTCATTAAATAAATTGTCTAATTATGATAAGAAGTGTTTGCTGACCCTTAGAAAGCTACCTATCTCTTTAGTTTGTGTTTCAGGCAAGCAGCTCAGAGGGCAGCAGAACTAGTGTAGCTGCAGATAATGGAAACGGACTTGAGTAACTAGGCAGAGGCATGGCTAAATAGCTTTTAAATGAGATTGCAATTTTGGGAGGGAGGAGATGTAATAGAGGTCGTCTCAGAGAGAGTGCATTGCAGAGTGAGGTGCAGGAAGGAGCAGCTCCTGCAAGTTTAGATAAATAGTTGGGAAGATGTTTTTCTCTCTCTCTGGTTGACTGGAGATTAACTCTGAGAGTGCTGGTGTTTCTTATTTTAAAAACGTCATCAATAAATACTCTTTAATTTTCCTCTCTCTTCCTGCTTTTCTACCCCATATGCTTTTCACCTTCAGAAATAAACAAAATCCATCATTATTGTTCAATGGCCTAACTCAAGCCCTTCATGGGAACAAGAGCCAATAGATCCTCTCACCAGCCAATGAAGTCAGTTGCCATGAGTGTAATTAGTTTTGCTTTGCCCTGTTACATCGCAAGACCAGTGAAAAACTTTTGAAAAAATAAGTCTGGATCAGAAAGGAAAGAGTCCAGATTTTGGGTTCCTTGATCTTTGAGGGTATCTTGTCAAGATGCAGGATCTCCTCTTCCTAGTCTTTCATTTGGATTTGTCTCCCACTTAGAGGAACCTCCCTATGGAGATTCCTGTCACTTACTATAAATTATGGAGAAAATCACAGACCTACTCCTTGGAAATACCGGAAACATGCAAGAGGACAGTCCAGAGCAACCTACAGAAGGTAACCATACCTGAGCAGAGGGTTGGGCTAGATGATATCCAGAGGTCCCTTCCCACCTCAGCCTCTTTATTTTTGAAAATCTCAAAAAATTTATTGGGTCTGATGGCTGTATTTTGGGTGACCAGAGCAGATAAGTCCAAGCAATTGAAGTTATGCTAGTCTTGAAGAATATTCTTTATAAAGAAAAGTCCTAAATAAACAATTAACTGAGCTTTTTGCTCACCATCAAGAGCTGAGCTGCACCTCAGCTTGTTGAGGTTTCAGGAAAAACAGGCAAGGAAAACAGTTGCAAATAGTTGTTTTCTTTCTAATTTCTTTTTTAATGTCAGTTCCAATATGGAAACATAAAAGAGGTCCCTCTTACCAGGAAGTGCTGAATAAAAGTCTACAGGGTTGAGTAACAATCACACTTCAATCTTCTATAGAAGAGAAAAGCAATATGACTGGGATGGGAAAGAAAGAAGTATAAGAACTGGTGCAATTATTGGATATCTTACTGATATTACTCTTTCATGAAGAGATGAGGAGAATTCTGGAAAATTACAGCTAAAGTTTGGATTTGTCAACAGCAAAACAATTTAGTGAGCAGGTCTCATAACACCAAACTGCGAGAGCAACTACTGTCGCAGTAGAACTGTTACTAAATCTCATGAGATTTTTAGTAGCAATTAGACTTGAAAGCGGAATTGGAAGTGGAAACTGTCTTAATCCTCTTCATAAAAAAAAAATCAGATGTCATTTGGATTTTGTACCAAATCTTAGAGAATTCTTTGGTGCAATACTTGCTGCATTCTCATTATTAAGTGGTCACAGAGTTTGGCAGCACTTCTCAGAACTTTAGTACCCAATATAAGAGTAAGAAATTAATGTGCAATGGATTTTAATTGTTTATTTTAAGCTTAATCTTAGCTTTTTAATCTTGCACTACAGGCCCCATGAATGACTGCTATGACTTTTTTTTTTTTTTTAGGGCACAAAGTGTGTAAGAACTGATGTTTGGTCCAGAAGATGCATACATTCATGTTTGTCTTAAAACATTTAGACAATGACCATGAAAGAATACTCCCATATTTAGTCCGTGCCTAGGACCTCAAAAGACAAGATAGCCTCTGAATGTCTGAAAGAACAGACAAATGTAACAGCATGGTAGATGTCATGCTTCCTGTTGTACTGCCTGATGATATGCAAATCTAGCCCCATACTGTATGTGTTATATGCTAATGGATGATTGTAAATGCTAGAAGAAAAATGTCACTGTGTCACTTTCAGGGTAATTGCTATGGAGCAGGGCTGATTTCCTTGAAATTTGGACTCAGAGCTCTTTGATGAATGGATTGAAGATTTCATTTTTACCTACAATATAGAGAATCTGGATGTTTACTCTTCATTTTCTGTGTTTCTATTCTCCAAAGGAATAACAGCAACAAAAATCCCTTTTCTGCCTGCAGAATTTTAAAGGATAAGAAGACTTTTTGCTATCTTAAATAGCCCTAAAAGTTTCTCATTTCTCAAAGCACTGTCCTCTGGGGTAAAATAAAGATCTTTTCAGAAAAATAACTATTTCTCCTTCCTGTTTCAAAGTCAGCTTTTCTACTAAACCCTGAGATGGACCCTGTACAAGGATGAAATAATCCCATAAAATTATTTTCAAAGGTGGTGTAATTTTAGATGCAGCATTCACAGCTTCAGCGCAAAGAGGGTGGAACAGAAATATTCAGAGACTGAGTAAAAATCTTGTGGAAAAACTGAAGCTCAGTGATGCCACTATACTCTTTGATAAACCCAAAGAGTATATAAATAATGAAACATTTTATTCACCTTCTGGTTACACTTGTTCTAAACTTGCATCTGTTACCTTGAAAAGCTAAGGTTTATTTTTTACCAGCAAAGAGAAAGCTGAAACTGTCACACAGCATGAGGATAACAGCAGCTTCTACTTGCGTGAAAACACAGTCAGTTTTGAAAACAAAATTAACTCAAAAAAGTTCACAAATCATTTTATAGCTGGCTTTCAGGTAAGAACTCAGGACTGAAGGTGTTGTCATCCCCTTGGACAAGGTTTATAAATTCTGACATAAATACAATCCATGTATTCAGGGAGTTCCTTGATGTTGCCAGATTTGAAAATTCATATCATTTTTGGTGTCCTGTCAGACCTTATTTGCAAAGCCTCCACAAGTTCCAAAATTTACTAGATCTTCTGTCCCATCAAGAATATTTGATTATTTCTCCCATGTTTTTGAATACTTAGGATGCTAAATCAAGGCTATCCAGGAGGCAGGCATGGCTCTGCTTCCACCTCTCCTCACATGGGCTTCTGTGTGTAAGGCCAGGGAAGAGTCAATAACCAACAGTTTCCACAGGAGATGAGGAGGGAGCAAAATTAGCCAAGTGCTTTGGGACAACTCTACTATGAATTTTCTCCTCTTACCTGAAGATTGTCATGTTATTCTGCTCACAACTTCAGAGAAGCAGAGAAGAGAAAAACATGCTGCAGTGGTTATTCTAGACTGGGTTTTCCATTAATGAAGTCTTCCATGGGCTGAACGTTACAGATTATAACCTAGATGAAAGCCAGCATTACGTGGACAGGGATGGTGTGGATGGGCAAAAGGTTGAAAAGATAGAAAACACATAAAAATGAAAAACAGATCATATAAATAGACATATATGAAATTCATGGGGACCAGACTGATGAGCAAAGCAGTCACAAGCTATTTCCGTGCTTTGTTCTTCTCCACACCAACCCGAAGAGTCTCAGAGAGGTGACTGTGTACCATGTTTAGTAAAGAGGAGAAACACAGCACATGCTCCCCTCTTTCTCAAAACATCTTGGAAGAAAATTTGTTTCCTGGAGCACTCCCTTGGGCATTGATTGGCCCACTTCAAGAATTTGTTATGGCAATAAGACAGATCTAAGGGAAGACTCTGGGTTTTGCTCACTGAAAGAAGACTTGACAAGTCAGGGTTGGCTTCAAACATGGCAATGCTTACTGACCAGCCAGTAGGAGCAATATACGAACCCCTGTCCAAATTTATTTACATTTATACCTCCAAAAGCCTCTACTCTACAGTGTTCTTGTTTAGTCTTGTAAAGACTATATAGCATGATATTCTGAGAGTGAGATGTTGTGAATAAGTGGTTTAAGTTGCTTAAAAAAATCACTTGTGAGTTATCAGCAAAAACAGGTTTAATATAAATTTGCAGAAGCACAATGCAGTTCAATGACAATGTTCATTCTATTGCTTGCTATATAGATAAATCATTGCAGAGAGCTTTTAATCTGATTTTAGTTTGCATGCTTTATGAGGAGACCAGGTACTAAAAAGGGTAACGAGAGAAAAGAGTAAGGGAGACCCTCCCATTGAGTCACAAGATTCAGAACAGACCTCCTTGCTAAACTTAGTCTCAGACTGGATCAATGGTTTAGGTCTAAAGGAATTAGCAACACTTAATCATAACAATATCCAGTCGACACCATAATAACACTACTTAATCAATTGACTAACATATAAAAAATTATTCGATAGAATTTTCCATAAGCATAACAGTAATTTAGCCAGAAGTCTAAATTAACCATAAGTTCAACTTAAGTTTTCATATTTAATTATAAAATTTATTATGAATCTAAAAAGGCAACATTCATAATATGCATGTACACAGACATAAAGAAGTATGTGCGAAGGTATACCTATGAAAAATTTCCCTCAAGTTCAGTGAAATACTTATAATACAGAAGTCTTTGCATTTTTTTCAATGGGCAGAGGCGTGAGCTTCAAGAAGTGGAGGTTTTTGCCCAGGCTTCATCATCAGCTTTCAGCAACAGTCCTCCTAATACAGCAAACTGGAGATTTGCTGAACTCCAAGAGTTGTCTCACTCCTAGCATGACACCCCAGAAGAGCTCAAAGAGCTTCACTTAGCATGACTGTTTGTAGGGTCTTAAGATGCTGGGCTTTAGTTATCAGTAATTTTCCACGCTGGCCACAGTCTGGAACTGGAATTTTCCTCAAAAAGTTCAGTAACAAAATTATTATGTCACTCAATCTGTTGTTCAGACAGAAAAATAAAGTCTCAAGGCTACTTATTAGAAAATGAGCTCGTTAGACCACAGAAGTTCTGGGAGCACAGTTTCTAATAAGTTCAAAGGTGCCCAGGTGCCATTAATTAATCAAAGCTGAGGCCTAATGAGCATTCCTGAGACCATAGTGTGGTCAGGAGGGGGGAGGTATGGGATGTGGTGAGGGATGCATCACCATATGAAGCTGTAAAAGTTACTTTATGATCACAATATTTCAGCTGCTGATTTAGACAAAGTGGGATTTTTGACAGGGAAGGGTTTTGTCTTAGTTCCTTATTAAAAACTTAGAGAAACTTATGTGATGGGAAGAAAGTTGATATTATCTGAATTCTTTATTGAAAATGTAAAAAGCATAGCTGTGCTCTGTGGCGTTTGTTCCAGAGCATAAGCATATGTAAAAGGAGGCATTATTAACAATGGAAAATTACATACAGTGCCATCCTCACTCATGCTACTGAAACTCAACCCATCTTAAAGGCAGGTTGTACTGAGTACTGAAGCCTAATGCAGCTGGGGGTTCTCAGCACCTCACCCATGAAGGATACCCATCATGGGCATGGAAGCAATTTCACCTGAGTCTACCATGGCATAGAGTTGATGTGGCTTTGCTGCACAAAGCAAGTGTATAGGGCTGTGTGAAGGTCTTCCTCTTGTACTGCTGCTCTGGTAGCTTGTGGGAGTTATGAGAAACCCATTTATATTGGGGTTCATTTATGTACCTTAGGAAAAAGACTCTTCTCTTCTGGCTTTTGATGATCCTTACTCAGCACACTGTTTGGTAGTGGCAATAAGCCATAATTCAGTCAATAGAGATCGAACTATTTAAAATGACCGAGGTCAAATAAATGAAATCATGAGACTGGACTTTTTCCCCTGGATAAGGGTAAGAAAACTGACCACAGGGAAGAAGGACGTAACTATGTCCTGCATTTTCTAACTCTAGGTGCTGTGGTCCTTCCTTAGACATAGTACACTCGATAGAGCACAAGCAGGTGGCTTGTGAGAATATTTTCATCTGTTTAGAGCAATGGTGGAGTAACCCATGGCTGGGTAGATCACTAGAAAGGCAGCAGAAGACATCAACTCAGTTTTATACTTAAAGAATTTTTTCTGAGAATAAAAAAAAAGAAAGACAATTTATAAAACATACTTAAGCTTAAGATGTTTGGTTTTTGGGAGGACCTGGCATTTTGGTTCGTTTGGTTTGGGTTTTTTTCCACACATACTTTGTTTTCAAAATGCAACTAGAATTTTCTAAGCTTCCTGCTCCAGCTGTCCTGAATAGAAACTCATTATCATTAAGTAGAGAGAGTAAAAACAATGGATTTGGGAGAAGAAATCAGAAGGTAGTTTATACATATCTTATAAATATATATATGTCTTCATACATTGATAGACTGAGTGATTTTTCAATATACAGAGTAATAATACGCTGACACTCCTGTTCAGCTTTTTTCATGGAGTTTTGGGAAGTATTTCAAGAACTCCAAAGAAATTGGTGCACCTCTCTACCTCCCCCACACAACAGAGAATAATAGGAAATAAATAGAGATAAAATTACTTATACTGCACTGGAGAGAGACAACAAACACTTCCTGATCTTTTGTGGAAAGTCAAAGAAACATTCCTTTGACTCTGAACTGAGTTTCTAGTGAGGAAAATTTCCAGCAATAAAAAAGTTCTTTCAAAGATCCCTTAATGGGGCCATGGTTGCACCTCCAGAAAGCAGCATTTCTGCTGTGAGTTATTAGACAAGTTGTTTACAGACTTTGCCTGCCAGTATCTGAAATTCTTACGTGCCACTGCAGATTAATTTGACATAAAAACTGTAAATGGTATCTAAAGCTACATGTAGCAGAGCATCAGCAGTATGACCACTTCTGTTTCTGGACCTTTCATTGTCTAGGGAGGAAATTTCTTCCACCTGAAAATGGTAAGACACAGTGACAACCATACCCATGAGTCTGTGACAGGTTTCTCTTTGAGTATCTTCCCTGGGACTTTTCTTCTCTGTCCATCCCCAGCATCTGTAAGCTGCTTTTAGCATGCAGCAGATGCCTGCTCTCTTGAGTGTCTAAAGAGAATCCATTAAACAACCACTCTTCTACAGCCATAAAAAGAGGTTATTCTGATGCCTCAGAAAGTGTGTTTGGAAGTCATTGTTAGCACAGAAGCATGACTGAATATCTAGTGTAGAAAAAGCAAGCTTATTTTTAGAAAAGGAAGATTTTGCCATTAGGTAGGCTCTAGGGGACATTTCCTTTTCTTTTCCTCAAAACCTGCTCACTCTAGTCCTTCTACAGAAGCTTCATTTCCTGAACAAAATCCCTTTTCTCACCCTTCTCTGCTTTACCAGGGACTCAATTCTCTGAAGTGCAGTAGGGGATGCAGAATACTGGTCTGTAATTCACATAGAAGACGACCGGAAAAGAGTTAGAGCTGGATTCACTCAACTCTGCCTTGTTGGACCCTGCATTAAGCATCAGTTTGACAAAAAGGTCAAAGGAAGATCCAGGTTAGCAGGGCACTTGTGGAGGCAGTCAGGAGAGGAGTGCCAGCAGAGCCCTGTGCCTGAACTTGTGAGCCAAGCCAGACTCGGAACAGCAGCTAACCCAGGTTTCAGTCTCCTTAGAATCTGACTGAGAGGGGGTGGTCTGGTGAGGGATATCTGTCTTGGATCTGCTCTTTGGGACTCCTGGTTATTGTGGAGTTAGACAGTGGCATCTGACAGGATTGTCTGAAGAGGGTCACAGTAACCACACAAAAATATTTTCTTCTAATTGGCAACCTAATGGTATTTTGTCATTAATCTGGGGCAATGTGGCTCATTGTGTGCGAGTCCAGACAGATATAATTCATGTTTTGTTCTGCCTGTGAGAGAAACCTTAAAAGTTGAAGAAATTAATTCCCCTTTGAGCTGAAGGATAATTGGATAACAGAGCCTGTTGTTAAGATAATAACTGCAGATCTGCTGCCCTTGGCATTTCTGCACAATACCTTACAGACCCTTCCTTCTTGGCAGCTTCTGAGAGCACCAGTCTTCAACTTCTGATCCTTTCTGCTATGAACTGGGAGACCAAGTACTCAGTGGCCAACAGTGCTCAGCCTTGGCAGTGGATGCTCAAAGAAATGTTTTAACTTAACTCACAATTTGGAAGTTTTCAAAAATAACATCCATTAAAACTTAGAATGTGAGTTTTGGTTTAATACCCATAGAAAATGGTCTTTGATTATTGTAGTTGCTGGGAGCTGGCAAGTTCACATGTGACTGGGGAAGCAGAAAAGGAGTGAGAACAGGCAAAATCACTGATCTAGAACCATAAGATAGGGGCCTTACTGAGCTTTGATAAAATACTTGGTGCCAAAGAAGCTCCACCACTGCCTCCATGGGCAACATGCTGATCCCTTGTGCTGCTTCCTGCTTACCCTCCCAGGGAGATGGGAAGGATGGGGAATGCTGGCCTTTAAACCAGTTCAGTTTTCAAACTCACTCTTTACTTCTTTCTCCTGAACTGTTTCATCTACCTTAGAGTAATAAACTCATTCTTAAGTAAAATAAAGAAGAAAAAACACTTAACAGCCCACAAGTGATTGGTCATGTGGGATCAATCAAAATGACAGGTTAAATACAGCAAAAATATCATAAAAACACACTGCAACCCAAAATGTATTTGCCAAAATGCAAGATCAATAAACCAGCACAACAGTAAACAATTTTTAGATTATAAAGAGGCATCAAACTTCTTCATTTCTTACAAAGTTCTTAACATCAAGCATTTTTTTTTAACATAGAAAATAATAGAGTTCTGTGGACCAGCACCTGACCTTACAGTCTCACAGCCCACATTTTATTCAAAAACACACTAAACAGATTTTCCAGACTGTTTGAAGTGGAAGTGACTTGCATGATGTTTTCTGTGATACTGCATGACTTAATGTCAAAACTTACAAATATCAGGAGGAGTGTTCATATTTTCCTGTCATGTAAGATTAAGCAGCCTGGAATAGCAGTTACTTTTCAGAAATACTACTTCAATGCCTGCAACTCTTCCCATCATTTCCTTGCTACATTTTCTAATACCTAAGAGTTCTGCAGCTCTGCAGCTACTGGAACTGAAATTTTGAAGGAAGCTTCTGTCTGGCATTGAAGTTTACCTGAACTCTTCAGAAGCACACTTTGGGGGCTAGGGGTGGGAGCAATATAGTTCCAGGCTCTGCTAAAACAACTCAGGTAAGCTTTGCTTTGAAATTGTTTCTCACTCTGTGCTTCAAAGTAGGTGTGCCTTATTCAGCTAAGTGATTCACTTTGTGTGGCCAATATCAACTCACATTTGGCCACACTTCGCAGTTTTTAAAACCTGCAATAGGTATCTACTCAGTTGATGCTACTTAGAGCTGGTTGCTAAACTCTTCAGAAATTTTGCATAAATGCATCAGGGAGCTTATCAATAGCCACAGGAGAAGTGGTGCTAGGTAAGAAAAATGGGTTTGTGGTGTGGGGAAGACTTAAATGGAGATTGCCTAAGTAAAAAATGGGCATTGGGGAAATGGAGGAAGAAGCAGGATATACTCACAAGAACAGGCAGCCTGGTAACTGAATTTTGGTTTAGACACTTAAGAGTTGACAAGAGGATATAAAAGGTGGATGGATAAAGGCATCAGAAAACTGTTACTAGAAAGAGTAACTGGTTGGACAGAGGTTCTGTGATAATTAGAATGATGGGACTGAAAGCCAGAAAGAGCTGGGGAAAGAAAGGTGAGATCCAAATGGAGACTGACAAGGATGAAGCTAGAGGATAAGGCAAGTACTTGGGGATGAGTTAAAGTCTGAGGTATTTTGTTCTCAGCTGTTGACTGCTGCTTCCTTGTCTTTTGGGAAAGCTGTAGGAAAAGTTTATGACTGCTAGGTTTCCACAGACTGACCTGTCCAGTGCCTGGTTTAGCCTTTGCCTGCATGTAACAATATCCCTATGTCCTCCAGCACCTTAGCAAACACATAAGAGGAAGTAGGTGCAGGATGGTTCCTTTGGATGTAAGATTTCCCAGAGAGAATCTGGCTAATATGGGATGTCTACAGAGGCAGCAGTAGGATATTTAATGCAGTTATCCTTTCAGCATGAGAGAAGGGGAAACTGCTGGAAAGGTGACATTAACAGCTCTCTCAACAACACAACAAAGAAGTGACATTCAGGGCTTCTGGCAATCTTTCTAATCTTGCAAGAGACCAAGTATTTCCCAGTTGTTTCCAAATTATTTCATTCGTGTGCTGATAAACATTTCAGGACAACAGCTGAGTTACAGAAGAGACATAGTCAGGGGTTTGGGGGGTTATTTTTCATTCTTTTGTAACGAAAGAGAAAACAATTCATCCACAATATGTTTTCCATTTCTCTGTTACTCAGCTATGTCCTAGAACTGCTTCTTTCTCTCACACTTTTCCCCCTTCATAATGCACAAAGCATTCCTGTTATCTCTGCATAGTATTATAAGACAGATTTCCTCTCCTCTATAGTAAAATGCTAAATCCACTAGAGGGGGCATCCATCCTACCCGATCTTTGCCATACTGAAAGACCCTCATGTTTCCATTGGCTTTTCAGACTCCCTCTTTCCTCCAGCATGACTACCCACCCTACTCCACAGATCGATAAGGCCCTAATGAGGCCCTTTCACTGAAATCTTACCCTATGTAAATGTTGCCGTGTCAACAAATATTTACAAAATCCAATACCTATGTGGTGTTTATCATAATTGTTTTTGAGCTCTGTGGGAAAGGTCATTTTTCATCCAGATGCTTCCCTTCCCCTTTAACACCACTAATATTGTAGAGGAAAGATCAGAGCTTCCTGCAAGGTTCTTGTTATGACGTATTGACTCAATTGGTCTTTCAATAAACTAAGTTTTAAAAATACCTTCCTAAATTATATATAAGCTGTCCATGTAGACAGCTGAGCTACAGAATAAAGAAATGGATTATCATGTACTGCAGTAAAGGGTGTATCTTAAGGACTGAAGACATTCATACATAAATGTCCCTTTAAACTTTGAGGTGATGGAACCCGGCCAGTATTGTTACAAGACTGTAACAATACTTTTGAACTATCCTACTGTCGCAGGCTGCAGTAAGTTTTTTTCTACCTCCTGTTGCTGTGCAGCATATCAGTGTAGAAGCTTTGTGTGTGGCTTCCCACATCAGTGCTAGAGGCTGCTGCATCTCCCTCAGAGGGAGGGAATTGTGGTGCATGCCTATGAAGAGCTCACAGCATGTTTCAGTTTAGAAAGCACCATGCTAACATAAAATAATATTGCTGTTTCCCACCTCAATACAAAATGTTGACAAAATGCAAAAGGTTGAAAGAAGTACCAGAAATACCAAACCCCATCAGTATTCAGCTCTCCCCACATCCATTATATTAGTTTAGAAATTCAGAAAAGCAATAAAAGAGAATTGAAAACAGAGCTTGCTTATAGAGCCCTAGCAGTACCCATGGTCTGGGGTTTACCACATCCCCCAAGGCCAGAGAAAGATTGATCTATACAGTATAGTTCTAATGATTATTTGTCAAATCTGATTTCCCTAATGGAAGTAACAGGACTAACATTTTCCATAGTTTGATAGGTCATATTTTCCTGTTATTCATACTCATTTTTCCTCTTCTCAGTTCTGCAGCTCTGTTGCGTCTCAGGTGACACTTCACCATAATTCAGAAAAATTTTTGTTGTAGCTTTTTGCCTGAAATTATTATAGAATTTTATCTTTCATACAACATTTTTTCTCTATAAACCTAACTTTGGAAAAAAATGCTTTCTGTGCAGCACATATCCTAGTCTAGGTCCTTCCACCAAGAACAGCAGATGTCCAAAGTTTTTAGGAAAAGCACTTTAGTATACATCAGCAAGTTGAACCGATTTGGAGCTTTCCAGTGCTAGACTTATTAGAATAAAAGTGTAAGCTACCATACATTGAGTTCCTTCTAAAGTATGGCTCCCATGGCAGCAAGGACTGTCCTGTTAGGGGTATCTGATGAAGCAGAGAGTGCTGAGTGACTTCACAGGATGGCCCCAGGTATTTGGGCAACTGCATCTCTATTACTAATTTCTGTGATAGGAAAGACCAAAATAACTCCAGATTAACCAAAGGTCGCCTGTGGGCAGTTGAATCCCAACCCTCATTACAGAAGAAACAATGAGAAGAAGAATTTAGCTCATGTGTTAATGTGTTAACAGCAACAAACTGCATTACACTCAGAAACTTTGTTTTTTCTTTCCTATACTGCTCACAGGTGAGCAGACAGTGTCACAACGGTGTGAGCAGAAGCCAACAGGAGCAGTAATTGTTCCCCTACTATTGACCAGGTCTCATTATGTTCCCAGTAGCATTATCCCTCCCCAATACAGATGAGAGCCATTCAGTCAGACACACAGACTCCTACTGTTCCTTACTAAATACAATAGGAAAATACCTGGTATCAAAATATGAGACATTTGTCTAGCCTTTTACCTCATATTGCATATTCAGTTTTAGTAGGTATATTCACTGAGACCAGACCAGAGGAGGCATAGCTGAAGGGAAGTTAATAGCCTGCCTTTTAAAATACATTGTTTTATATTGAATTTTTTAAAGACATTAAAGACATTGTATAGTATACAATGTTTTGAAACAAAATGTGTTCAAAATTAGCTCTCAAAGAGCAGCCAAACAAACTCAGAATGTATTAGACTGGAGCACAAAATGTGATTAAAAGCAAATGGCACGTGATAAATTGAATATACAAAACTAAATGAGATGCCATGATCAAATGGGAGTAGTTGTATTTTATGGAAAGAAGATATACGCAATTGGAGATGATAAATACTGATCTGAGTATACAGCACTGAAACACTGATATCACTCAGCAGATGAAAATAATGGTATGAGCTAAAGCAAAGGACAGAAGGGAAGCAAATAGACTCTGATTGATACCAAGGCACAGGTTTAACATGAAGGCCAATCAGGCATGCCATATCTATTAAGACACTGATGAAAAAAATATGTGGTCTAAAAGCTGTGCATCTACCTCAGACTTCCAAAATAGTTTTGCCCTTAAACCTTTTAAGAGGTAAAGTTTCAAAGAATATATGTGAATGAAGCATGAACCTGGTAAACTGATATTATGATTTATTACAAAAATTTGATCCATCCACAATACACTGAAGAACAGTGAGCACTATGGTGGCAAGATATCACTTAATTAGCTCTATTCTGATCAAAAGGCTTTTGTAAAGATGTTTTTCTAACATTATGAAGCATATATGAGAGTTTAGCTGAAAAAATGAACTGTATTATCAGCTACAGAAAATGCAGAAGCCAACGTAAAAACCCTCTTGTGACTGCTTCGAAAAATTACAATCTTGTAGTCATGAAAACAGCTTTTTTATTTCTACAAAAAGAAGGATGAAGAAAGTTTGACATCTGCTAGTACAGCAAGCAGTGCAGCCTGTGTCATAGTTGTGTGCACTCTTTCTGCATTCACAGAAGATATTTTCCTGTTCACGAAGATTTTAACAAATTTCCCCCCCTCTGAACTGCGTTACAGGCTGTAGTGCACAGACACATGGGTAAGACCTTTGCAGACAGACCTGTGATCCTTTTTCCTGCAGCTTGAGAAGGCCAGCTCCCTGCTGAATATGACTGGGCTACAGCTAGGAAATCCCTAAATCTCTTAGTTTGAAGATTTGCAGATCAACAATGAGGAGCAAAAAATGATACACGATTTGAAGATAAAACTTGTCAAAACCGTTCAGAAAACTATTCCACCTATTGAACACATTCATTAAAAGCTTTTTGGGTTTTTTCTTTCACTGCTTTGAAAATGGTAGAATAAGGGGACATGATGTGACTGTGGAGCAGGTTCTCCCTTCAGTAAAAGCATGTTTTATCCTGGAGGCCACAGGTGCTAAGACTATCAGTGAAGAGTTTACCCCACCGTTTTTAAATTCCCAAGTAGTAATGTGTCCAATCCCCTGCTAAGAATGTTGTTAGGATGGTAATCTAAGGCTTACTAAACTTTACTTCTACTTGCGTATTAATCTCCTGAGTGCCTGTCTCCTTTTTATAACAATCGTCACTCCAGCTTTCAGTAACAATGCAAATCAACCTAAAATAAAACACGAAGTTTATAACCCCTGCTCCACTCACTGGCAAAGCTGCGGCCACTGTGGGAGGCCAGCAGAATGAGCTCATTACAATGCACGAGCCCAAGCCAATCTGCAGTGCATGGGAGAGGCGTAATCAGTTTTACCTTCTCATTGTAATGCTTAATAAAAATAGATAATAAAGCATTTGGAGTACTGTTGAAGCAAAATGCTGGTTAAAACGAACCTGATAATAAAAGGCTCAGTGGGCTTTCTTGAATCAAGTGGCAGCCTCAAGCAATCAAAAAGAATTTCCCAAGAGCTTGCTTAATAAAGGAATAAAAGGAAACATTTACTTCACATGGCTCATTCTCCTCACCTTCTGTGGTTTAACTGTGTTTGTGCTTGGGACCCATAGTAATGCCTTCCAGCCCTTACAGAGTAATAATATCCTACTCCCCTTTGTCAGCTCAAGATGCCCGGGTTTCAAGCGCAGAAACTACCTCTGTTTCTCAGATGTCCAGAAGAAACTTAAGAAACCTGCTAGTTAAGCATGAAGAGAGGGATAAAGAGTGAACCTTGTTTCTCTCAGTTCTAAGTGTCAGGAATGTCACTTATGGATGGTGATGGACAATAATTGAAAATGCAGGGCAATGTGCAGTTGGACATACAATGTGAGTGATGTGCATTTGAAGGACATATGGCTATGAGAAACCCAGGGTATTAAAAAATATTAAAAATGCATAAGCACTGTCCTTATTTTCCACATTCCTTTAGCTGTCTCTCAAGTCTTAAAATTTGGAGGCCTATTGCAAAATGTAAACAAGATATTTTTCTTGTTATTTTATTTTACTCAACCATTCTGTGTTTACATGCTGCACTTTTCCCAGTGCCACCTGACTAGGAGTGGGTAGTGGGTCCTGCCTGTAAATGGGAGGTAGAATAGATCATCAACCCAGGCCCACCAGGCCCACCTACCTTTCAATCAAATACTGTGCTTTGACAGATACTGAAACCCCTCCAGCAGACACAGACTTTGGCATTAATCACATTATGTATGGTAAATTTTGTCTTTCAATGAGAAGAAAGCTTTTTTAGTTTGAAAGAAAAAGCCTGACCTATATTCCGCTGAAATAAATGAAAATACTCCCCTTAACTTTCAAATGGAAAATGGTTTGGGGTTTTAATTCATTATCTCATTTCGTATGTAAAGTAAGTCTACTAAATCTGTTTGCCTGCAATACTGAAAATTGTCAGGACATGTTATGTATTGCAAGGAAAGGTGGCACAGTGCAAGTTAGTATGTTCAACAGCCCACGGGGTGGGAAGAAGAACCTTCTGCATGATGCTTCAGAGAAATACTTGCAGACCTCCAACACTACTATAGCCATGGTGAACTGCCACTGTGGTTTGCTTTTTTCCCCCTAAATGCAATATTTATACCCATACAACCTCGTACTTTAAAAAAATTCCTTTTCTCTTTTTCTTACTCTGTATCTTACCTCTTGGCCAACTGACAGTAATAGATTGATGAAATCCATCTAGGTTTTCTTTGAGGATTATCAGAATATGTTTTGAAGAGACAGAGTCAGAAAGAAAGGAAGATGCATCTGTTTATACATTCTAATCTTGTGACAAAGTAAAATATTTAGCAGTTTGCTAATGAAGGTGGAAAGTGGAATGTGTTCTGCAAAACAAAGCAATCCTTTGAGAACCTGCTTAATGAGATGAAGGTTAGTCAATGACAGTTTGTAGTTTAAAGTCCCAAACTACCTGCATGGAGGAAAAGACACAAAGAAGAAAGAAGTTAAACATTTTCTCTTCTTTTCTCTAGCTCCTCCCCTTTTTTTATCTTTTTAAGAACAGAGGAGGGGAGAAGATAAGCACCAGGTCCAAAAATACCAGAAAAATAAGATACACACTCACATAAAGAAAGGAGTGCTCTCCTTTAATAAACTGTAGGAAGAAAATTGCACACAATTTGCAATGGTAAGCTACAAATCACTTTGCTGTAGCTGTTTAATAATCCAATACATTATATTTAATAGCCTGACAGTATGAACCCATACAGCCACATATATCCAGTATTATTCAGTTCGATTGAATTTAAATAGAAGGGCTAAATACAGTCAACATTTTCTCCAGTGGAATTAACTGAATAAATGTAAATATGACAAATATGGATACAACTCACTGGCCTGAACTGCCTTGTAGATCGAATCAAGGACAGAAACAGCCTATGCTTATGGGCTACTGACCTGAATACTTAACACAATATTTAGAAGCATTACATAGGCTAAAAGGCTATGGGAGCCTAGACTATACAAGCTTCATAGGCATATTGTCTTTTCCTTAGTGAGTGATAGAATTTTGAAGCCAGAAAGTATTCAAGATTGAAAAATTCACTAAATCCACTATCCCTATAAAGTTCATAAAAGACAATATTGCACATGTTGCTCTTAAATTGCACTTTTATTTAAACAAACCACTTCCAGAAAAAATTTACCATCCAATTCCACAGTTCATAGATGCTATAGAAAAAGAAGGATTCTTTTCCACCATCTCATAGTGCCTGTCTATTGAGGTTCATACAAAACACCAATATTTACCTCATAATGAAGGATCATTAAATGGTCCTTGAAAGCTCTGTGAAATTATTATGATACAATGCATGTAGAAGGTCTTTTATGCTTTTAAACTCCTTGTGCCTACAACCTTAATGACGGCAACTGGCCAGTTCTGGACTCCCCAGTTATTTAGTGTGTTGTGCCCTTTGAAACTGAATGGAATTAATGGTCCCCTGTGTAGCTGGCATTGAATAATCTTACTACTGTAAATACTTCTTACTATTGTAAATACTTCAATCACAAAGTGAACACTGACTTTCAATGTATGATGCAGTTCATGATAAATTGATTACTTAATAAGTACTGCTAGTGTATGACCCCAACACATTTGTGTTTCCCGGTGTCCTGGTTATCTTCATTCCATGTGTTCCTACAGCATGTAATTTCTTTGTTAATAAAGAGCAGGCATCTCAGCTTAATACGTTTAACACTTCCTAACAAAGCTCACAGAACAGGAAAGCCAAAATGTGCAAATACCTCCTCTGCTTTTTGTCTGATTAGGTTGTATCAGAGGGAATAGATCCAGCACACAGAGCAAGAGATTATGTTTTAAGGATGGGTTTTGATACATTCTATGTTGTTTGTTTATTAGAAATAATTCCTATGAATTATCCACATTCAGAGCCAGCAACTGGTACTTAATTATGATGCTATCAGTGCTGAATGAAGAATGACTTAATGGAAAACAAAATCCTTCATACAATTTATCAGCCTGAAAAACAATTCCAAATAATTAGAATCATAGTCTGCCACAGCATGCAGATGGTGCTGCAAAGCCAGCTATCTAGAATCAGTCCAGTCAATATGGTTTTATCTCGGGAAGGGTGTTATTCAAAGCCATACACGCAGGCCACCGTGCTTCCATTTTTTATGGGCCTCTCTTTCCTTAAATGACTATTGAGAGGTCTTTTTTCTTTAATCTTATCATTTTCCCTGTACATAGCATAAATGATGTTCAGAAAGGTATGTTCAGATTCTAATATATCATATGACAAATGAACAGAGACAAAGAAGAAAGACAAAACCCACAGACTAATTGATAGGACTCAAAATTCCCATTAATTTTGGCACAATGAGGAGGCTAAGTTCACAATTAAAAAAAAAACAACGTAGGAAAAGCAAAGTTAAGGTTTCCTTGGCAACCTTACTTTGACTCCTTTCATGACTTAAAAGACGGTCTTACATTCTTTTGCTCAGGTAATTCTTATCTGACATTTGATTTTTCCTCCCACTTTAGTGTACAGTTACCCTACTCTACTTACTGTTTAGTCACTTTATTGAGTCAAATAAAGCTGGCTTTTACAAAATCAGACTAAAGGAAAGGTCAACATTTTAATTTTCACAAAGAAATAAAAGCAACCTTTTTAATATTTTGACTATATAATTATTATTAATTTATTATTATTAATCATCATCATCTATATTTTTTTCCTCTAGTCTCTGAAGAGTCATGAATGTCTGCAAGACTGCTGCATAGCCCCCAGAAACCTAAACTAAGACTAAAACTACTGCTTCATCCAGTTTTGCTCAAAACTGTTCTCACAACTGGTCCTGCAAGGAGTTGAATGATGATACTGTTCCATTTCCAGAGTGCTCTTAAGAGCGTTGATGGTCCATAAAATTTCATACAGTCAGCACGAAGAGATAGGGATGGTCTATCAGTCTTGATGTTTACAGTGGAGAATTGTGGACAACTCTGGGGACAGAAGTAGCCACTTGCTGGCTGAGGGGAGGGAGATGAACAAAATGGTGAAAGGGGGCTCCTCCTCATCTCCTTGTGACAGTCTCTGGATCTCTGCACAGCCATAAATGCTGAGTTTGAACTGTTTCTTTCTGTACTGCAGCAACTGCACTTGGTCAAGTCTGGCTGCCAGAGACAAGCTTGGCAAATTTGATTGTTCAGTGTAAAGGAAAAGCTATGTTCCCCATGAGTGAAATCCAGACCTGCTGTAATACAGCTGACTTCAGCCAAGCTCTCTTCTAGGACTGTAGCTAAACGAAACAAGAAATATGGAATTAAAACAAAAATAAAAAGGAATAAAATTTTGTGTCTTTTATTGCAACTCTAGTGAAAAATGCTCTAGAATTTGTACAGATTTCCTACAGTGTGTGTGACACAGGCAGTGCTCTCTAGCCCTGTTCTTGATTCAGTTTTTCTCTTTTTAATTCTTTCATAAAGAATTAGCTCAAACATGCATATATATTGACATAATTTGGGGTTGTCATGGCAATGCTGCTATACCAGAAATAAATGCAGTGTGAAAGTATAGTGTAATTATAATCAGAACTGAGATTCAAAAGGAAATACTTCTGAGGCAACTTTAAGTCAATACAATGCAAGTACCTTATTTTTATGCATTTGAGGAGATCTTATTTTTATAGCAGATCTTTAAGCAGAAAGGGCATTACTGAGGGTTCACTGAAGTCAATCAGACTCTCAGTTCTCACTGTTGATTTTAGCAATTGTTCTTTCAGAAGTGTACACTCATTTTGCTTTGAATCTATGCCTGGTAAAACACAAAAAGCAGACTTATTCCTTTCAGTATTTGCACTTCTAATGTTTTCTTAGTTTCAGGCTGTGGCCAATGAGTATCAGTGTGGATGCAGGTGAAGGGGGAGCTTTCTTACAGTCAGTCTGTAAATTCCTGTCTTGCAAACAATGGCTGTAACCTTCATCTACACACCAGTGTATATAAAGGAAGATGTGTGGGGAGGAGGAGGAGAGGGATGAAGTTTAAATCATTTTCAGTCTCCTCCGTGCTGCCTTTGAAAGAACAATAAGAAACACAGATGAAGGGATGGGGGGAAATTGTGGCAAACCATGCACAAAACATCACGGGGCAGGGGAGGGGGACATATAGCGAATATGCCCTAAGGCAGCTGGTCTTATGTCATAGAACATCTTTTAAATAGTGTCATGATTTGGAAGGAAGGGGGGGACTTCATCAAGATGCTTGAATTTTTGAACATTAATAAAAGACTGACCTTGATAATACAACTTCAAGACAGAAGGTTGTCTTTCTTGTTACAGTAAGTCAGTCTTTTGCAACTATTTCTGCTGAGATGTCTGTCTGAACATCAGTGATGCTTCTGCTGTCAGTGTCTTAAGACCTTTTAATACTATTATAAAGGACATTTTTCCTCGCGGAAAAAGCTTACCATTTGATACCTTTACCAAAGCTAAGAAATAGTTTTTTTTGTCCTTGCCTTTAACTTCAACTACTTCTTTTCAGAAAAAATAATTATATTTTTTTTCTGCTTTTGTCAATAAAAAGAAAAATCAGGGTATTTGTATACCTTGGTTGCAGATACATCTGGGAGTAAGTGTAAATTTCACTTAAATATTATAACTGCATTCAGAATGTCAGTTTCTAGTATAGGTATGCTATCTAAATGGCAGTTTTCTGTCAGAGGTTATGCTATGTCATAAAATAAGACTCAATGCTCTTGGCCTTCATTATAACCTTTAATTTGCTTGTACTGCACATGGTACTTGACATGAGGCTACACTAATGCTGAATACAGTGGGACAATCCCCTCCTTTGCCTGGCTGCTGATACTATGTTTGATGCACCCTAGGAATGGTGTTTGCCCTCCTGCCTGCCAGGGCTCACTGATGATTCACACTGAGCTGCTGCTGACCAGCACCCCCAGATCTCTCTCTGTAGGGCTGCTCTCCAACCACTCCCCTCCCATTTTGTACTTGTACCAGGTGTTACTCTGCCATAGGTGCAGGATCTGGCGTTTAGGTGGTTAAATTTCAGTGCTGACACTGGAGGCACTAAACACCAACGTTTCTCCAAACATCTCCTACTGCATTGAGCGCTCACAGCCCTTAAGCAGTCACAAGAAAGTAGAGTTAGCCTTCTACTTTTTTATGTGATATATATATATATATATATCTGAGTGCATGTCTGTGATTTCTACCATCATATATTTTTAATAAATATGTAGAATATTATATAATTCATATATTATATAATATAGATATTTATAATGCATAAGAAATAAAATAATACCATACTAGCATGAGTCTTAAAAGGCATAGAGGAAGCTAAATAAGAGACACTTTGTGTTGACAGAAAGTAGAGAGGAAAATAACATATTCAGTGAGTGCATTATCATTTACAGGTGATTTTGATACATCAAATAGCAGATTCAGCATAGCAAGCTGGTGTATCCAGAACAATCACTCAATGAGAAAGGTTTCCTAACAATAAGAGCATGTTTTTTGATTCAGGAATTGATTTTAATGGATATGATGTGGATAAAAGGCTGCAGAGTATTTTGAAAATTGAGGGCTTGCTGTAAATGTTTTACTTTGCAGACAGATGATTCTGCCAAAAACGGTATGGCTGATTTTCAAGGGGCAAAAGAAACGGAGTGG
The DNA here is from genome assembly GCF_025592945.1 of Manacus candei. NCBI lineage: Eukaryota > Metazoa > Chordata > Aves > Passeriformes > Pipridae > Manacus > Manacus candei. The sequence continues at coordinate 38,959,028 of NW_026138062.1, forward strand.
TAGGAAACTTTAACTTGTAGAGCGGACACAGCGTATTACCACAGTATGCTTTTCAGCAAGGAGGAGGAAGGGAGGAAATTAAAAACCTTTCAGACAGCTTGCAATGAAATTTAGGTAACTGAGACACAAAATTGTTTTTTCTTACACAGTGCATTGCTATTTAGGGATCACTGGGAAGCAAGAAGGACTGGGGACTTCCATGTCTCTGACACCAGCTGAGGAGGAAAATGGACTTGTAAAAGAGATATTACAGTTCTGTGGCACATGGGCAAACAAACTGACTACTAATAAGGTCCTGGAATTCAGATCCCTGAAAGAGCACAGATCAGTTTTCTTCATAAACAGCAATTAAATTTGACTTCACTGCTTTCATAGATCAGTTCTAAGTACAGAGGGCTGCACTACTGCACAGTTCATTCTGTAACTAATTTATTTGAAAGTAAACCTACCAGATCTGCTACAAAAATTTTCACAGCCTGCTCTTACTGAATGCCCACAATAAGATGTAATTGAGAAAAAAAAACCAATCCAGACAAAAAAAAAGCCTTACAAAATTGAGAATATGTACCAGCAATGTCAGGTAAAAGACAGGCATCAAGAATGCAGTAATTTTTCTAAAACAGTCATAAATTTTAAATGAAAAGTTTAACATAATAAAGTGTGTGAAATCACAGCTGAGCAATTAAAGTAATTTAAGTGTATCATCTGAAGTTATAGCAAGGAAAACAAATTGTAAAGGATTACAGTATTTGTCTTTAAAAAGTAGTTCATTCTAATATGGTATCACAAGCACTGAAGTCAAAACCAATTTTTGTTATACAGCTATTTCCAACACCACTGAAATCTGAACTAGGGATAAATTAAAGAAAGCTTAATAGATGCAAGCACTGCTTCCTCCACACTGCTTGGCTTTTGGATGTTGCTTCCAGTGTCACAGCCTTTGCTGTGTTTCTGCCATCCTCTTAAAAAAATTGTAAGTGGAATGGAATGATTTATTTGTACTTATCAACTCTGAGACCAGAACCTGTTCTAAATACCTTATCTAGTTTCCTTTATATGTAATCTATGCATGTATATTTTTCCCAGAAGCCAAATGAAAGAATTTTGTGCTCAAGACATCTAATCTCATTTAAAAGACTCCAATGCAATGGAAAATGTATCTCTTCTCTATGTAATCTCTCCAATTGGAAATTAACTTCATTGCAAGGAAATTACATCTGATTTCAAGGCTGAATGTGTATGACTTCAGCTCTAAGATGCCGGTTCTTGTTATTTCTTTGCACATTGGGGAAAAGGAAAAAAGCTAACACCACTATCAATTAACTTTTACCTTAACACTTTTCCTACTATACCACAATAAAATAATTTCTTACCCTTTTTATAATTTAAGATCATAATATGTGAAAATGTAATACTGCAGGTATATTTTTAGAATCCCAAGCACTTACTCACTTTGTGATCCATCCCATCCTTTCCAGATAGGGGACTCCAGAACCGAGGGCAGCACTGCAGTACTGATTTCCTGGTGTAATGAACAGACCTGCACAGCCATTAGACAACACATGATGGACCTGTTCCCTTCCTTGGCCTGAGAGGAAAATGACTCCTGGCAACTGAGAGCCATTTCTGCTGCCTTGACTTTTTGACATTGATCTGCATTAGAGAGCAACTGAAGAACGTTAGTTATCAAGCAAGGAAAAGAAACAGTGACTACGGCCTATCTCCTAATATCTTAATGGGCAAAAGGGGACAAAGAGTTGTGAGGGTTTTAGTCTTGTCCATATAAACATAACGCATTCAAATAGCTAGGTACTGTAGCAAATGCATTTAGAGGGGAAATGAGATATACATCTTTAACAAGGAGGATTACTTACCACCAGAACCACTACCTAGAGACGCAGTGGATACTCCAGTGGGCATTAATTACTTTAAGTAATTTAAAAAAGGAGTGACTCCATTTTTCTCACGAATTACCTAGCCTACCCACCAGCAGTAAATTGATCAGGCATCAGTTTACTGATAAGTTAGTGAGTAACAATGTGAAGCTTAACTTGTAGGAAATACTGAAGTAAAAATGAACTAACAATATGCTTGCAGATATTACACATCTTTACATGCACAAAACCCCCCTGTAAAAGGTACTGAAATATGAAGACTTGGACAGCTTTTGGGTAAGAATGGAAGCTCTGCTGAAGCATCCTGCTTAATGGGATAGAAGAGCTCCCACAGGAGCTGAAGATGCTCCCAAAAGTCTCCTTGGATATAGCTGGTGGGTTTTAGCTCTGAATTTCACTACAGCTTGGAAACCACAAAGCTGCATAATATCCTGGCTGTAAACCTGAAGGAATGAGGTAAAGCAAGATGGGTTTTGTTCAGTTTCTTTCCTCTTGATAAGTGAAGTAGGTAAATCTGCTTCCTGCTTCCTGGAAGTTCACATGAATCCTGTTAAGTAGTAACATTAACAACACAAACAAAAGCATCTGTGAATTTACTAAGGCGATGTAATAGTTTGCAATGTCTTGCCTTTAGAGTGAGGAGAAATGTTTGGAATTTGTCTTAAAAATTTCTTTAGGAGTCTAAAACCAGCATCTTAAAGAAACATGGATTTTTAAAACTCTCTCATAGTTTGAGTTTTTTTTCTTTCTTGGGACTCAGATTTTCAACTGTTTATGGTTGGGAATTTTTTCACTCAAAATTGATGAAAATACAAGTAGGTTTCCTTGTCTTTCTGAAAAATCACCAGGTGCTTGATGAATCCTCTAGGCATGAAATATGGCAGCTCAGTAGGTGGCTAGAGCTGATGTATTTTTCCTTTTGAAAAAACATAAACTTTATTTCAGTAGGAATAAAATACAGCTAAAGTAGCATTTCAATTTTGCAAAGAGCAAGTTAGAATGAGATGATTCTTATCCCACTAATGAAGATATTTGGAAGAGGAACCAGAAAAAGAAGTACACTTTGTACACAGAGTTAAGTCTAGCAAACCTACTGTGGACTTGAGGAGGAGGTGGCAGAGGTTTGAAAGCTGCATGTGGAGCATGCAGATGGCAAGTACAGCAACTCCCTGCAGAGTTTCCTCTGTGGTTGTGGGAGTGGGATCCTTGATTACTGAAGGTGAGGATATTTCTGAATTGCTCTTCCACACATCTTTTACCTTTCCTGAACCCATGAAGGTAACAGAGGAATCTCTCTTGCCCATGTACCATTGTACGCAGCCCACTGTCTCCAAAGAGACACTCCAAGTAGTTTTTTACTGTTCACTTTCTCTGCTACTCTTCAGCGTGGGAAACATCACTGGTAAGAGTGAAAATAGGGCTTTTTTTATGGGTAGTGGGCCATGGCAGCTGCCTGGATGAGGTTGCTGAGTGAAGGAGTAATCTAATCTCCATGTGACACACAGAGAGCTCATTGAAGGGGACACATAAGTCTCATCACAAGCCACTCTGGGAAAGAAAGTGGGTAAGAGCAGGAACAATCCCTTAGTCCAATGAAGACTTTGACACATTAACCCTTTCTTCTCACCTTTCTTTTTTTGGTTTTGATTGTTGTATCACCTGTTTCCTCTTCTGTTGCTTTGGATTTCTTAATTTTGTATTTTCGTAAGATTCTTTATTAGTGCATTAAGTCATACTCTTCATTAGAGACACAGCTTTGTCCCTGGTTCCCACGTTGGCAGCTGTCACACCAAGTTTTTTTGAGCCCACATAACACAGAATATGCACCAAAGCATGCAAGGCTTTGAAAGGATCTTCCTTCAGGCCTTCAGAAATACACAGTGGTGATACAGAGGAAAAGGAATTTACTTGGAGTTTTTTATTATTTTGAGTAACAGAACACTGGGAATGGAAAGTAATGGGAATTTTGGTCAGGAATTCCACCTGCCTCTTTCCATCTGTCCCTTGTCTTGGATGACAAAGTCTCGAAAATCAGAACTTTATTTTTATTTTTGACTAGTGCTCTGTATCTCTACCATGCCCATTCTAGGAAGAAGAAGATGTAAATACATTAGGACATTTGTATTGGCTCAAACCAAAGATGCATCTAAGCAAGTCTCCTGCTCCAACAACAGCTCACAGAACAGAAATAGCAAAAGCAAAGCTAGTGTTGGCATCCAGATTTGAGCAATCTGAAGCTTTGGGACTTCCTAAACTAGAGGTCTTATTTTTTTAATAATCCTATATTATGACATTTCCCAAATAAACTCACAATGTTCACATTATCCTGTGAAAATGTGTCTAATTAGACCTTCTTTTTTTCATCTTTAGCCTCTGTTGAACAATTTCATTCATTGCTTGCTTTGAAAAACTGTGGTAGCAAGAACAAGATCAGCGGTAACATTGCCTGAGCAAGGTGTTGAATCTGCAGTGTATGATACCAGCTCAGATCACTGCACTAACTGAACCCCTCTGATTTTGGTGGAAATCTATGAAAGTACATGGCCCAATGAAGAAAGACGCTGTAGGAGTTCATCTTCAGAAAATGCTGAGAAAACATTTGTTTTTTTAATTGACATGGTGATGATTTAAAAAAAAATGGAAGTTTTCACTCTTGTCACTCACTAAGAAAACTCTTTACTACCAAGAATTTTGGAGCTTTGCAGAGTTTGAAACTCAGATAAAGATGAAACTATACAAGACAATGGATTAAATACATTTCACAGTTTAGGAATGAGGATTTTTAAGGTACTTAAATGACCTGAAATTCACATAAAAGAAAAACATCTTTCTGATTGTACATCTTAAAACAAGACAGTTGCTAAGACTGTGTTATGATAACATTTCTGAACAGTACATTCACGCTTACATTCAGCAATGACTTTCACAAACCAGAACTTTTATCAGCCATGATCATTAGGCCAAATATCAAAGTTCTTTCAAGGCTGCTTTACACTATAACTGATGACATTTTCACCCCAGATTATGGGACCCTAAGAGTACCACCTCTCCCTAATCACTATTAATGGCTATATCAGGCTTTTGCTATTAGAATACTCCTGCACTTTGTTACCTAAACGATGAAAGATCTGTACAAGGAAACAGCTTTAATGTTTCTTGAGTAATGGTCTATGACAGAATAACTCCATTTCACATAACATTTCACATTTTTAGCATGTCTTGTCACTTTTTCTTCCCATTGAGGAATGCCTCAGGAAGTGATCCCATCTTTATCATGATTCTGGTAATATCTTTTTTTTGGTACAAACAAACTCCATTTCATTGCCTTGTGTTTGTATAACCACACTTCATGGAAAATACTCCAGGGTCTCATGGTGACTAAACATTTTTTCTGGTGGCATTCTTTCCGCACATTGATTCCCTATTGTTTGTGATCCAAATTTTCATTCGTTACTTCAATATGAACTAAAGATAATTAATTCAACAGTGACATAACCATACTATTTACACACCAGTAAGAGTCAGGATATCATAAAACCTTACCTATAAAGATGAAATAACATTTGTTTTGAAAATGGACTTAATAAAAAGGAGCAAAATTAAGCCTAAAGATAACTGAAAAGAGGACAGTATAAAAATAAATAAGATTAAAAAGCAATGTGAATCTTATCATGAGCCATTGATTGGAAAGGTTTACAAAAATTGGGTTTTTTTCTAACAAATTTGCTGCTGTTTGAGTGTCAAAAAGATTTCAAACCCTTTTTAGTCAAATTCATCATTTTGAATCATAGAAATAAAAGATCAGTTTATTTCTAAATTGTTCTTTCTCAGACGGGTGTGTTGAAAAAGTTAATGATTTCCTTAGAAAAATTGCAGGCCATTCATGGCTTGTGAGATATTCAGTGAAGTTCATAAGGGTGTTCTTAACTTCTCTTAAAAAATGGCTACCTTCTCTTCACGGGAACAGGAACAGGGCATATGAGGTGGTGTTTGAGAAGCCACAACTCAGTATTTTCACTGTTGTGTAGATTGTCTCACAGCGGAGAGCACCAACCAATGCCTGTGCCACTCACCTCAGACCCTCATGGATACGTGGGCGGTGGTAGCCTCTCACACTTGGGCATATACCCAGCCTGGCATATCTGGGAAGGCAGAAAAGTAAAAAAACCTTGGTTAATCTCTCTATTTGCTCAGTTTTGGAGCTCTCAAAACATTGTAGTTGCTTAGGGATGTGAAGGAAAAGAACCTTCAAGGCCAAGATAAAATACATCTGGATCTGCCAATGGTGTTTTAATGTTCCATATCTGAGCACGTGTTGGAATGACTTCACTGGGAGCACTGTCTAGGTGTTTTAAAGATGCACCATCTGCCTTTGCATGAACTCCTGTTTCTGTTAGTGAGATATTTAGATCTCTTGTTTCTGTTGTTGAGATCTGATACTGAAGGCAGGCAGTTTAGCAGACATACATTATCGTCTCAAATATTGTCCTAAGAAGTATCTGGGGCCTTGTGTTCCTTTCCTTCATAAGCACATTCAAAAGCATTTCTGGTTGTGAGAATACTTAAAGCCTTAGTCTTTTTAAAAAAACCTCAGCACTAAAGTCAAAATCATTGGCCTGCCCTTAGGAATACTAGAACCATTTGGAGGTAGCTTCATTGTTTAGATCTGGAGCAGCAGAAAATAACTGAGTAACATGATTTTATGTGACTCTTCTGCCCAAAACAGTAGATATTTCAGATGAATCAACATTATCATTGAATCATAAAATGGTTTGAGTTGGAAGGGACCTTTAAAGATCATCCAGTCCAAATTCCTCTGCAATGAGGGTACCCAAAACCACAGTAACACAGTCTCTGTGAATGTGGGGTCTAATAGCAACTGTTCTGTCAAAAGTTGTGCCATGAGAACTGAGACTACAGTCAGCTTCTAGACCAGTTAATATTGAATCATTCATGCATTATGAAACCGCTCCTATTACAGTGCAAGTGAGAGAGCATAGCTAAAGAGATGTTCATTTGTTCATGGTAGACATACGAGAATTAGTTCTGCTAACGCTCGGAGAGAGCAGAGAGTGAGAAAATTGACCCAAAAGTCTTCTGCCCATCCTGCATCTTACCTGCTCAAAACTGGACAAAGAGAAAGAACTGGGTAGGTAGGAAAAGTAGGAGTTAAGAGTTGATAGGTTGCATCGAGAAAAATAGTTTCAATATATCTGTGTAGAAGAAATCAAAGACTGAAGGAGAATAAGATAAATTTGTGTGCAAGTTTGGAGCTGGCTTCCCGCCAAGTCTCCAAAACTCAACAACAGAGCCTTGCTTCCCAGAGAGAGGAGAAAAAAAAAACCAAACAGCCAAAGCTATAGCAAAAATATATTTTACATGTAAAACAGATATATACAATGCGAATACTATATACCTATAACCCCAGAAACCTTAAAAGGGAAGAGGGGAAGGGAGAAGGGGAAAAGGACAAAACAGGACAAAAAGGGACAGAAACAAAACAGGTATATGCAATCTAAAAACCCGGTAACCAGCAAAATAAAGAACTTGCAAAATCTCACCACTTCCCTTGAGAGAAGCAGGACGGCTGGACGCGGCCCAGCACTCTCCCCTCACGTGTGGCAGACAACAGCAGCCGATACAGGCCTCAACTTCAGATAAGCAAGATCACGTACAGATCTACTGTTCTTGAACCTCTCCAGAAGAGAAGAGAGCTAAGATCTCTCTGGTCGGCTTATTTATACCTCAGGTTACATAAAGGAATAGCATGGAATACTTCCTGGGTCACCTTTCTAGTTCTGGTCTACAGGAAGGCCTAGGGTGAACACTATCACAATTTGCTGTTGAGAAACTAAAGCCTAAATATGTATACTCAAATGGAAAATTGTCAGAAACATTGTTTGACAAAGTTGCTTAGGAGAATACACTGAAATATTCCTAGATGTGATAGAAAGCATGGTGAAATTTAAAGAAACTGGCTTTCGGGAAAATAATACTTGACTGCAGGATGGTCTCAAAAAAGGAAAAAAAAAATCAATCAACCTTGAGACACTCAGTATTTTGTTAAAGTTGAGCAAACAATAAATATTTTTATTGTTATATAAATTAAAGTATAATGAGCTTAATTTCAAATTTGTTAAAAACAACAGAAATCTTATTGCCTAGTGAAAAGTTTTCCATTATTTTCATGAAAAGTTTACCTTTCACCACCAATTAAGTTTAGGTGAATATATGAATGAAATATAACTTGGAAAATGTAAAAAAAAAATATATATATATAAAAATATCAAATATTAAAATAATTTTAAAAAATTAAGTCTTAAAAATTACAAGTTCTACAGTGAAGAGAGTGCAAATATGTAACATTCCTTTTTGTGCACACAAATCAGATTTTTTATTTATACTCTCTATTTATCCTGTTGCTAGAAAACTACTTCAACCTTAATTTCAGTCAGATCATCTTTAGACATCTAGGCAAAGCCCTAGAATCTCTCCACCAGAGGCAATCTTCAGAGACAGAAAAATTGATAGTTGCTTTTTATTGCTCTTTTTCACTTTTTGAGGTAAATAGTGAGAGAGAATAGTGACTTTTATAGGTTACAAGCACAGTATTCCAGTACTGACTCAGGCAGAACACAATTGACCTGATGCAACCCTTCAACACTGTCTGTACCACAGTCCTGTTCTGGAGTCCTCTCAGCATTTTATCTAGAGGTGCTGTGTGGTAATTTCTGTCCTCACAATAAGCACAACCACCCCAGCCAGAAGATCTCATTTGTTACCTCTTTCCTCTACTTTCTTCAAACATTTCATGCTCAAACTTTTTGAGCATGTTCACTTAAATTAACTGTTTCTATGACCAAAATGTCAAAACTGAACATCTCATTTCATATACCTGAGTCCATGCTGTTGAGATGTGACCTCTATTTGCTGGCATACCTTTCTGAGCTGGTTACTCCAACCAAGGGTGGTTTTGCTGCTCACTCCCTGCATGGGTCTCAGTGCTGCTCACAATCCCCTGGAAGTATGTCCTCGTGGAGACCATACTGCTCATTTCATCCTTTGGAGTAAACTGCACTTGGTACCATTGCTTCTTTCAGATATCTTCATTTGCTGTTATTACTATGCTATGAAGTTCCCCTGTCTGGAATAATTATTAGTAAAGAGTTGTTTGGTCACACAAGAGTTAACTAGCCTGGGAGTTAACCAGCCTGCTTAGCTACTCCCTTATGCTAGTTTTTTGAAGATATAAGCTGGGTTTTTTTGCTTCTTTTTCAGCAAAGGGGGAACAATGCAAACCTGTACTAGCCTGTGATGACACAGAAGTTACTTGGCACAGCAGCAGATGCAGAGCACACCCCAGTGCCCAAGATAGTGAGATCTGCTGACCAGACTTCAACACAACCTTCTTGAAGAACTGAGGGCAGAGCCACATCTTGGTAGTTAATTAGCCCTCCCTACCAGGGTGAAGGAGGTGGAGATAAGAAATAGGTGCTTCCATATGATCCTAAGGTTGCACAGAGAGGGCTTTATTGTCTTCAGTGAACAGCAGACTTGTGCTGGGGAAAACAGACTTTTTTTACTTCTTACAGAAGAGCTGTCTTTTCTGAGACAGCTTGACAAAGCCCAGGATCATACAGGCAAGAAAGAGTCTAAAACACCCTTTATCCTCATGTAAAAGAAGTCTAAGAGCTTTCTCAAACATACAGAGGAAGACTATTTGGCTGTAATACTGGATTTGAAACAATCTAGCCAAAATATGATAGACATGGAAATCCAGTATACCAGTCAAAAAACTTTCCAGTACATTTATAATTAAATATAGCACTTAGGAATGAAAAGATTCTGTTATCCTTCTTATTGGGTTTATGTAGGTTTGGCTTTGGACTAATAGCTATTCATAGAAACATGAAATAATAATCTAGATAATAATATGAATTCTGATGGTTAATTTTAGGATGCTCCTTGGTACTAGGGTCCTCCTATGTCCTGGGACAGATACAGGAATACCACTGGTCAGGGACTGCTGCCTGCTGACTGTGGGATGGACTGTAAATCACAGGTACAGCATTTAAGAATAAGTAGCTACACAAAGATTATTTGTGAATTTTGATGGGGCTGTGAAGCCAAGTGGAAAGCTACAATTTTTTAGGGTCAAAGAAATAAGAAGGCTCATTTTCTGCTTGAAGGTACCTGGTGAAAATGTGTAAAAATCTGCTTTCCAAGAAAAATCTTTCGGCAAAATTATGGATTCTGAATACAAGCTCCATTTATTTGTTCACAGACTTGAAGTTTTATAGGCAGAGTTATAAATTCATAACAGTTTTCCTGAGTGCTGATATTTTCCATTTTGGAATACTGGTGAAATGCAAGATGTTCACAGGCACAATTATCATTGTATATTTATAAGAAGGGCTCAGCATTGTGACAGCATTTGAATATAAAATCCAAGATACTTGCATATTCCTTAAGTACATAATTGATTGTGTGTCTTTATTTTGCATTCAAATATGTTTTAATCTTCGTTGAAAATTCCCTATGAAATTTACTATTTCTGATCAAATTTTGAAAACAAAATTACTACCTTTGTGCTTGTATAAATAATAGATATGATGCAGTTTAGATGCAATCAAACATTTAAGCTAATGTTAAAGGGAAAACAAGCAAAAAACTGACACAAAATCTGGATAGTATGTCACAAAAGTGCAATACATTTAAGATCATGGGGAGAGTAAAGGGCTGAGACCAGTGGCTTAAAAATATTATTCAGCTTTTTAGGTAAGGAATCGTTCTTTTTAGCTGGTATTTCATGGTGTCTTACAACAGCCTTGGTTCTTGTCTTTCCAGTCAATCAGTGATGGGAGAGGCAATGTATTAGCTCCCTAGATGAGACTTCTCAGCAATAACTGCCTGATGCTACTCTGATATGCTCTGCAGCCAGAGTACCATGGGCATTGGAAGAGGTCATATAACACTGAAAAAGAAAGAACGAAGCAGGCCTTTTCCTGTCAGCCACTCAGTTTGAGGCCCCCAGTCTGCTACTCGCCCGGACTTTCCTTAGCCCTAACCCAGAACGATTAATTTCCCGGTGTGAGTACTGCATCACTGTAAAAGATCATGGAGTGCCACGTAAATGGTGTTACCTATCCCTTCTTGTCTCTAAAAGTCATTCAACATCCTTAGTCCTCTAGCTTCTTGTAGCATGAAATTGCTCAGAAATAACCACAGTGCTCATCGTAACACAATATGTCCAGAAACATAGGGAATCATTCCCCACTCTAGAACACAATATAACACAGAGAAAAACCTCTCTTTCTATCCATAGGGCACAATTAATATCCAGTAAGCTAATACCTGTCAGGACTGCTACATTCTTCATTTCTAACCCTCACGTCAGGCAAAGCTTGCAACCAGGACAGTAAATTTATCCTGTAGATAGGACAGGGAACTGAATTTATTTCTTTGCTAGGTTTTCCAGGGCCTTATATGCCAGGGCTACATTCACTTTATTCTGGAAATTTACTATAGGCTGAAGTTAAGGTTAGCAATCCAGGTGCCTAAGGAATTCTTGGATATTTGACATGTTAAACATTATTTTTGAAATTTATTTTTATTCTTTTCCCAGCTATGTGACATTCCTCAGAGACTGTGAAGAGTTTAAAGCCAAATAAATGGAAAATTAATGTACCTGAAAATCCAGCAATTGTCCAGATAAAACTGTTGGAGGATAAAGCAACAACAGTATTGAAATTACTTCATTATTAATTCACTTGGTTTATTCATATCAAAGAATTAATGCAGTTAAAAATACAGGATTTTTTGTGATCTAATCCAATCTTCCTGTATCAATTATATGCATACTTTATATTTCATATCTCAGAACTGTAAAAATAATTTAAACACTTCAGGCTGCAGATCAATGCTTTGTTATATTTGGAAACATTTTGCTTATATTCAGTAAAATGTATTATTTTCTAAATCTGCAAATTTACCAAGTGTGAGAGCCACTGAGCAGTATCTAATACATATATACCCTGCCAGATAATCTCCTTTATACTTGACATCTTCTTGTTTAAAAAGTAATAAAGTAATTTATCATGAAGTTCAATTTGTTTGGTTGAAGAGAAATAATTTTATGTAAGTCTGTCACTGAAAATGATGGAATAGTCTATTGGAATGAACACAATTTTGAAAACATAGATGAAACTGAATTAGAGGCAATTACAATCCAGCTAATCTGAACAGACAGCACGTCTACACAACAAATTCAGAGTAAATAACATCTGTTCATCTTGTGACTAGTGCTTCCTTTTTTCACTGTCAATCTAGCATGCTAAAGCAAACTTTTGAAAAATCAGTATTAGAACAGATTGTTTGAATAATTTGAATTTATCCTGCAAAAAGAAAACCAAAATCAGGTGAACAAAAGAAGAGTCATTGTGGTCTGGGATGATCTTAAGGCAGTGTTTACATATGGTCCCATTCATACTGTCTCTAGACCTTCATATTTGGGAGTATCCAGGGCAGATACCCAGGTATCAGATGTGATTCAGCTCAGAGCAAGACACAGAGTTACTTGGTTTGCCCATGGGCAGGACCACACTAAGAATTAACTCAAGTTTGAAAGCAAGTTAGCTGCAAGATTGCACTTTCCTATTTGAATTGAGGAACATAGAGATCTGTTAATTTATTGCTCTCCAAATAACACTGTTTCACACCTGGAGGCATACCCAAATGCAAAAATGCACAATTTCCTAGGAAACAGCCCTACTCTTTTATATTAATCTCCAAAAGAAAAATTGCTATGGTATATACCTGTTTCTAATTATAAGCTTGTTGCTTACAACTAGCTACTTTTAATAAAAAAACCCAAACATCTCCTTTCACACTAATTTTCAGCTGTTGAAAGTCACTGTACTGCATCTATATGGGAATTAAAGAAACTTATTCTATCTTCTATACCTGGTGGGTGACTAAGGAAAGACATTTTATCTGTATATGCCTCATTTTATTCCTCCACAAATGGAAATAAAGACTCTCTTCTTTTTCTCATAGAATCTTTAAAAATCTTGTAATAAAGTGTTCTAGAAAACAGCCTGTTATTCCTAAACTGATCGTTCTGCACTATTTTCTGTAAGCAGTGCATGTGTTTGCAACAGACAACTGGAAGTAAGTTCAGTGAGTTCAGTCCCCTGCTTGGATTATATCATCATTGCATCATCTTTCTCAGAAAGCAATTGAGCTCTACCTTGAAACTAGTTAGATGACTTCTGTTGAAAGTCTCATTAATTGTGTGTAATAATGATAAGGATTTTTTTTAACTTTTATTATTTTGAGTCTAAATGCATTCCTGCTCAGTATATATCCATGTGGGCTTTTTTTGGCTTTTTTTTCCTCCCTGTAATACTGTGCTTTGGTTTAAATATGTGTTCATCCCGTAGCATATGCCACATCTTCCTTCAGCACTGCCAAGGGGTGAACACAGGCATTTGCAGAACACCAGAAGAAGTCTCACAAAAGCCACAAAAACCATTAATACTTATCAGAAAAGCGGTCAACATTCTTTTTACCCGCACTGAACTTCAGTCTACCGTGCAGGTAAAATAGGTGAGTAGCCTCTGCTGGAAGTACCTCTCCCAAAATGTCTTACCTTTACTTTTTTTTTCCCCACTTCTCTGTGGTATCTCAGAAGATACCTGTGCTCACATAACACCATTTCTATGCCTCATTCAGCTTCAGCTGATGAATTCTTTATTACTGCAGAAATCTTCTTATGAGTCCTTAAGCACACAGTCTTCCATTTTATACACCATTAAATATAATCCCATTTTCACCACTGCAGTCCCCAACATCATGCTGTTCTTCCTGACCTGACTATTTATTGACAAAGTCAAGCTAGAAGAAAGTTTTGTCATCACAGACTTGGTTTTGCGCTCAGAAAATTAATGAAAATATTAATAAATTACTCCTATGAGCAATTTTTTAGGATCCTCACTGTTGCCTTTCTCTGGTGATTTATTGTCTGGAGAACACCATTTTCATTTCATCTTTGAGCAGTTCTCCTCCTACCTTCAGTTAGTTACACTAATATATTACCCACATTACAATTAGCTCTCTTGTTCTTCAGTCGCACTGTGATATTCTTAATGTAAAATGCCTTCTATATTTAATTTAAGAAATAATTTTATTTTTTAAAGAAAATTCAGAATTGCTTGACATAATTTAAGTTTATGTATCACTGTGTGTTTCATCATTTTTTCATTCAAAATTTGTTTCAAAGCTGTGCAATCTAATTCATCCTTCAAACTTAAACACCTGACTTGGACTTCCAAATTTTAATGAATCAGTTATCCTAAAAATGCCTAAATTCACCACATGCAAGAGAGAAAAGCTACCATTTTAGAAATTCTTCGGAGAAAAAGCCTGTCTACATTACTAGGATGTTAAAACAGAGGCTTTCTAAAAGTCTTCAAATACCATTTAAAAACTGTAAAAAAAAGATTTTATATAATTTTATATCTTTGACTTGTCTTTCTTATTTTCATTATTCTTAAAACTGTATTGGTGCTTTTTTTTCTATAATTTCCCTCCATGTGAGAATGAAATTCATCTCAACTAATATTAATTGTCCAAAGTATGTATGCCTAGTATAAGGCAGACTGTCCAAATTCCCTTACAGTGAAAAGAGAGACCAGAGCTTCTCAAAGTAGTCATCCCAAAGCATTGTTCAAGATATGTGAGATAAAATAAATTTAGCTGTAATATATTTCTTTCCACCGACTAACAGGAAACTAGGTAATTATAATGAAACAAGATGCTTAAAGGTTAAACAGTTAAAGTTTTAAACAGTTTAAATTAGGGAAAATTATTTCTTCCCTAAAAGATAGTTTTAGTTTTTCGTATTACCTAATTTTTCAGCAAATCAACTTCTTTTTTTTTTTTTTTTTTTTTTTTTTACTGCCTTGGGTGTCTAATTTTGCACCACTGTCCATAATAATAAAATGGGAGAATCCCAAATATTGACATGTGTGTTAATCTATCTGTGTTCATACTAGCTCTCCTCTTGTTCTCTGTTTTGACTTTCTTTTTTTTTCTTAGCAAGTTTTAAGTGTTTGTGTGCAAATAGACTTGAGTGGTTTAGTACACTTCAGCTGTACTCCAGAGCTCTATAGTTTCTGCCAAAATTGTAAAAAAAGGTCAGCTTCATGGTAAAGTTTCTAAGTATTCAAAAATTATGATCCTGGCTCAGAAAATCTACCAGTTTCTATTTAAACTGAAGAGATTAATAAATAATAATAAATTAATAATTTGAGAATTATAATTCAATTATTTTTCTCCACAGCCTTATGGAAAATGTGAAACATTCAGAAATGCCAAAAAGAAAGAGACAAAGACAGTGGAGATGCCTCAGAATAGCCCGACTACCAAAGCTAAAGATTTACATTTCTTGTTTCATGTTAAAACACAGAGTTATGGCAACACCGTTTGAAAATATTGTTGCTTAGTTTTCCCTAGCCCTTTCTGTGGATGATAGCGTTGTCAAATAATCCTCTATATATTTCTGAGAGTTCTTAAAATCTCCACTAATCTCATTTTGATTGGTTTAGGGTATACTACATTTCAGAGCACCTTAGTCCAGATGCTAGATATTTGCCCCACATACAATCCCGTTTTCAGTTCTATTCTGAAGTAAGTCTATTGTGTTGAGCTCCAGGTCTACTTGTCTGTTGGAGAGTTTGACACAATGACATCTGCTCTGAAAATCCCATTGAAGTTCAGGTCTTCATGCAACTTTCATACATGCCTCAATCCGTTAAACTTTTTCAGAATGCTGGAAGCATGAGTGTACCCAGGTTGGGTAATGAAGGAAGCCTACTAAATTCCTTTTAAGTGTCTGTCCTATCCAGGCGATTGCTAAGAAAAGAACAGTAAATAATTATTTGAAAAATGAGATACAATCATGGGTTCTTCAAGAATGTAAGAAAAAGATAACCTGATGGATGAGTTAATAGGCACACATCCATTCAGACAGGCACACAGGGATGGATGAGCCTGATGCCTGTGAAGCAAGCAATCACTCATTAGACATGTTAGCTATTATTATTATCTGTTTGTGCTACATAGCACTAGGAGCCTCCTGCTGAGATTTCAATGCCATTGTGCACACAGTAAGAGAGTACTGACAGCCTCAACACATTTCCAGACTCAGTGGTCAGAGGTCAGCAAATAATTGCATTATTTGTGCACAGGGGGTGGAGGCACCCAAAGATGAAACAACTTGCTCCTCAATTTGTCAGTGATGCTTCAAGGAGGAGTCATTCTAAGGCAGCTGGATGACTTCTGGTAGCCAGGCCAGTTTGGGCATTCTTTCATAACGTTGTTGTGCTATATTCTTGTTGTGTTGTAGTTGTGTTGTTGGATTCTCAAATTGGATTCTCCCATAAGAGAAATAATTTCCATGACTTTCCTTTAAATTATGAGTGGAATATCAAATACATGTGGTGGACACAGCAACTGTGCCTGGAATAGATTTCTCAAAGTTTCAGCTCATGGAAAAAACCTAGTTGTCTTTCTTGTTGCATTTTCACTTATATTTGTCTCTCCTTTTAGCCTGCTGTTAGAAACTTATGGAGAAAAGGAATGCTTCCCAAAGAAAGTCAAATGAGATAAGTTACCAAATTAGTTCATTTCAGTTGCTTTTGTTCAAGTGACAGTTCTAAAGGACAGCAGGCTAAATGACTCAGAAGTGTGAGAAGAATTTGAGTACAATTTATTATCTTGACATCCTTTATATAATCTTTGTTTTGTGCTGTACTTCAGAAACTGTCTCATTAAATAAATTTCCAAACATTTCATTATTTTCTTTACCTAAATCTATTTTTAAGCAATTTCTTTTTCACCATGGGAAGATTAATTTTTTGACAGACATCTGAGGACTGTGCACAGGATTTTTATATACCTCTTCATCACATGCCGCATACACCTGCGCAGGGGTGTATGTGTGCCCCCCTAAGCAGGGGCACCTGTCTTAGAATTGTTGTTTTAATGGGTTTTGTCAACTTTTGGCCCCCACCTTTTTTTAGATTTGAGTTATGCTGGCAAGTTCATATGCATTGTATTCACTTACATCTTTGTCTTTTGATTCAATTTATCCCAGTATTGGTGATTGGCATAGTTTTTAGTTTTCCTTTTCTCTCCCTGTCAAGGTCAGATTTTAGGAGCCAGACTGGCAGAGCCAAGCAGCAGCATGCTATTTCCCTGTGCCTCTGAAGGTTGCAGGGGGTACAGGCAATAAAAAACCACATCAGAGCTGCCTCAGAATGACAGGCCCAGATCTGAGACTTTTGACAGCTTTTATCTGTGCTGCTTGAACTGAATCAGATTTGGCATCACCTTTATCTACAATTAAACAAGAAGTTGACTTTAATAAGAGCACAAAGAGAGACTGCAGTGCTGGCCTGGCATAAAAAGGTGTAGAAAAAGCCATTTCAAATCTTGACAATAGACATAGAGACCAAAAACTTGAATATCCTAATGGTCTACACCTCCCATTCTGCGCTTTGTATAAATGTTTCCTTTGCAGTCTAATTTATTCCACCATTTTTAAAAAGTTCATGTGAAAGAAAAGTAGAGCATATGTAACAATACAATTCACATTTTGCCATTAATCACATGTACATGTACACATGTTTTTGCTTATCTACAGTGGGTCAAATCATCTGCTTTGCAGTAGTGGTCAAAAAGCTTGGGGCACTCTATGGGATCAGAACAAATACATATGCTATTTTTCTGATGATTCTCTCAACCCATTACCATCTGCCCTTCAGGCATCTCCTGAACTGGGAGTTGTTTCCATGAAATTAGCAACTCCTGGTGTATTTCTCTTCTGTGAAATTCTCAAGCCTCTCCTTGAAGCCATCTAAGATTTTACCATCCATGACTCTTGGTGAGGAATTCTGCCCCTCAACTGCAACACCACCTGCAAGAAGAGTCTCTTTTTTCATTTGAGACTAATTTCTGGCAGCCTCATTTGATGTACCAACTACCACAATATGGTGCCTTAGGGAGCTACAGTGGGAAAAGCTCTGGTAATGGAATGTAGCACTTTGTAGGAGGCTATGTTTTTTACTGTTGGGTCCCAAGTGAGAGCAAGTGAGAGCTCCACCTCTTCATAAAATATCTGAAGAGTATGAAAGTGCAACCAATCTAGTGAGGGGAAGGAGGTTTGCCTCCCGTTATCAGAACTGATATGGTTATATATAACTCTAACACTTCTCCTGCTCTGTTTTTCAGGTTCAGTATGCTTCTGGTCTCATAGTTTGGGAAACCAGATACTGCAAGGATTGTTACATTTAAATAAACATTTTAATGCTTGCTATAATACTGCAGCTATGTCATAACCAGAAAACATGGATTTTAATAATGTAATAGTAAAGTTCACAGAGTTGCCTCTGCAAGGTATGCTACATGTGGATTTATCCAGAGAAAAGGACAGGGAGAGGAGCTGAGGACCATGGTTCTGTAGCCATCTCACTGCTATTCCAGGCTCCATAGGTAATCCCTCCCTCTGTATGCCCCTCTGCAACCTCCCTTGATCACGGGACTTGTCCAGCTGGATCACTGTACTGAAATGCCTGGTCATCGGTGTTGAGAGGTTTTGTGTCAATGAGAGATGGCAAGGCAGCACTATTGAGGACTGAGCCCAGCAGCTGTAGAGACCAACCCTTCCACTCCTGCCCTACCAGCAAAGGCTCTGGGATGCCTTGTGGAATGGTGAGTATCACCAGGGTCCTTGAATCCCAGATATTTTTTGTGTTTGTTTGCCAATAAATAATTGTTTCATATTTTCAGGTGTGAATATTCTTCTTGCACAGTCTTCTTTTGCAGATCTGAAGATGTCCAATGTGACTCAGAAGAAAAATAGTGATATATGCTATGTGTCAGATGGCTTCATCTCAATCTTCTCTTATTTTATCAAAACCTGACAGAATGCTTGTCCTTGGCAACTTGCAAAGATGGTTGCAGTCTGATCCTATGAGAGCAGATAGGAAGTGAGATGAAGGCATAGGTTAACCAGCTTTTCTTCTTGGTCAGAAATACCTGAATATTTAGTCTATTCACATTCTGCTTGTTCTTATTTTTCTCAAAATGTACCTTTCACAAGTAAATCTAAGCTGTCTCAGAAGTAAGGATGGATGTTTCTGCTGTGCTTAACTCTAAACAAGCACAGTGTTTTTCCTTCCTTGAAAAAGATTTTTTCTGCTGAGTTGATAATCTGCTTTGTCTTTCAAAATCCACAAGACAATCTCCAAGCCAGCCATTTTAGCTGCACCTTGGAGAATTACAACAGGATTGACAAATAACATATAGACTTATCCTGTATGATATATTTTTTAGTCTGACAATCTCAAATATTGTTTATAATGAATTCTTTCCCTTCTATTCTTTTGTACGCAATATTCAAAAATGAAAAAAGTAAAAAATTGAAGACCTAAACTAGGGAAATCTTTGTCATACTCATGTTTTTTGTTAGAACTGTTTGTGTTTTTTTTAATAGAACTACAGATAACTCCTTTTGCAAAGGAATTTAGCCTCTGGCAGGCTGGGTAGCAAGGCAGTTTCTCCTGTGTAATCCTCTGTATTGCAGAACTGCAATGGTGTGAACAGGCCATAGTGAGGTTCAGCATGTGCAGTCTGCAAAAGGCTCCAGTTCTGGCATCTTGCACTGCATATAAGATGCTACTGTTATTTCAACAAGCAGAATGCTTAAATTTAGCTTTGATGGACAAAAAAATTCAGAAGCACTAAGCTGACAATATATTTATATCATAAATGCAAATGCAAAATGTAGCCACAAATTTCAAACCCAGTTCCCCAAACATCCTCTTGAAAGAATATCTTCACAAGCTCTTGAGTCTCTTCTTTATTAATTTTATGCAGTATCTTCTGATAAACTCAGTTTTTAGTGGTTATTTCAATGCATTGCAATGCATGAGGCACTGGTAAAAACTGCAGTAGTCATGCTTACCTACTATGTCATAAAAGATTTAGTCTTTCTTTCTCCCTCTTTTTTTAACATTCACATTTTCTATTTCAGGGAGATTACCAGCATGAATGAAAAACTAATGGTGGACTGATGGCTGTAAGGAATTCAGTTCTTAATGTACCGCATCAGAGACTGAGAGCAAGAATACAGATCCCTTTGGAGATCCTCGGTAGGCAAGTCATTAGTCTAGTCCTTCAGGTTTATATGATTTGCTATGCGTAATTGCAGGTAGGTTGATTTTTCTGAAGGTTAACAACAATACCAGAGTGTGAAGAACACATTGAAACACTCATTCCTTATTGGCCACTATTAAGTTGCAGCAGTGTTTTACTTCTTTTATTATTCCAGTAAGAAACATATTTTCTGGAAGAGTTCCTTAGAGGTAGTGACTAAAGAGAAGGAAAAGAAAGTCAAAAGCTAAACTGAAAATTTCTCCAGTAGCTCATTTTTGTTGCGAGATATTGAAGGATGAAACGCTTTCTAATACTGAACACTTATGAACTGCCTGGAACTTAAAAGTAAATGCTGAGGAATTCCAAAGTAATTAAGAATCTAGGACAGTCTTCAAATGGTTTGCGAACAGCAACGGAAGGAAATTGCAAAGAGAAGACCTGAGGGAGGCATTACTAACAATCTCTTGTCAAGATTTTGGGAAATGGAAATTGAAGTTCTATCTAATAAAAGAACAAATCATTTAGTGTGACACCCTGCAGAAGAGAGACCTTCTCTGAATTCACTTCACAGCTTCCCAACAGACTGTTGCATCAGTGGTGGAGACTGCACCAGGCATATCGGGGACCTGTGTGATCAATGGCTACCCTCCCTTGGAAAACAGCACTTTATTTATAGCCTGAATTTCAGTTTACAGTCACCACATCTTTTTATGCTTCATTCAATAGATTCAAGAGCTCTTTTCACAACTCAAGTTAAAATGGAAACAGCAATATCTTCCTTCTAAAGCTTTCTGAAGCCACTCAGCACTTCTCCTCCAGCTCTGACCCCTCTGGGATGGATCCTGCGCTCTTATCCTGGTCTCAGGCACTTATGGTTCCTCCGGTCCATTATCCCCTAGTAAATATGGCATAGGTGCTAGTCCTCTGCTCTCATAGAGCTAACAAACCAGACACCTAAGGCAAAGGACAACTATTTAGGACAAGAGCTTTAAACAGAGAGTATACATTTCTGTTCTGTTAATCCTCACTTTGAGGGCTTTTTCCCTCCCCTAATGCAGGTTGGTCCCTTCCTGCCATCATCAGGGCTTTGAGAGGAAATTTTCATCAGCCCATCCAAACTAGCCAAGGGAAAAATGGGACTGTCGTTCCTTCCAGGTATTTTTTCTTACTAACTTTCCTCTAACTTATTTTATTTCATGCAGAAAACTTCTTTGATTCTGGAGACAGAAGCACATGTAATGCCTATTTGGCCAAAAGAACAGCTTTTGAGTTTCATTTAGTGCTTATCCACTTGATATTATGGAACTGATTATCCCCTGCATTTCTACCATTTGGCATGCCCACTATCAAAACTTTTAGCCATGTGTTTCAATGCTCATTCTCTTCATTTCCTTCTCATCAGTACAAAATGAATCAGAAAATTATGTGCTCCACCTCAGAGAAGATTATTTCATGCAGCTTAATCAGACAGTAAGAATTATTGTTGTACCAAAAGAAAGACATGGAAGAATCAAACTTATAGTGGGGATGAAACAGGATAAACAATAATTAGCCTGGATGGTAGTGCAGATGTACCAAACACCAAATTCAAAACATGAGTTTGTACCTTCCTAGAAAATTCCAAAAGCATTGCCTTGTTTTGGGAGCTCTCCAACACAATCCTATTTAATAGCACCAGCTAGCTCTCCAGGAACATAAGGAACTCATTCATTTAACCCTGGTGTCTGAGATACCCATGAAGTTAATGCATGTGTTTGCTTAAAAATATCCAGAACTAGGGGGACTAAATCCCCCCCTTATATAAATTCCACATGACTTCCTAGGGAGAATAGAGAATTTAGACACCTTAACTTCATAGCACTGCACTGATTTCAACACAAAATGTTCTCACAGTACCCCCCTTTTTCATAATAACCTCATCCTTAATGCCCTGTGCTCCTCTTCTACTGCAGCAGGGTGACAGCACAGGACACAGGAGGCTGGCTGACTGCACTCATAGCAAGCTCATCTACTTAGGAAGGAGCAAACCTGAAGGAATTTGTTCCCAGTACCACGACTTTATTTTTACAAGTAATACACAACCATTTCCTAGAAAACAACATCTCGGATCTTGGACTACCCTTATCATGGGTGAGTATCTTCGTTTGGAGATGACATTTGCTTCTGACTGCTTTGGAGGGCTTCCTTGGCTCTGTAGCAGCAGTGGGAAGCTGAATTTACCACACAGTCAGCAAAGACAGGTAGCTACTTAGTTAATAGGTCTAAATTGCCTTCTGAAGGCTTTCAGAGCTGTCTGCAGTGATTATGTGGGATACAGTCTTTCTTTAGGCTCTCACATTTAGATACTGCAATTCTTAATTCTATGCTTTTGATTTAGTCCAGATCTGACTCATTGTGCAACAGAATTGAAAAACGTACTATCAGATGAAAAGTTTATTCATAAACTAATGGCTGAATCTTTTTGGGTGAAAACTAAATCAAACCAAACCAAACCAAACCAAACCAAATAAGATTGTATTTCTTAACTGATCCGAGTACCAGGGCTAAACTCAGTCTAATGTCTTCTGGAGACATGCTCCTTTGTGGGGGCCCGCCAGTGAGAATGTGCTGCTGTCCGATAAACCCAGCCTGTGTTTTCTTGCTTGGCCTGTCCTGTCCTGGAGGACTGTGTGGAAAGAGCCTCAGAGATGACTTGGTTCCATTCTTCAATCAGTAGCGGGGTACTAAGCGACAAGACAATGCATTTATGAAAGTTTCATAATGAAAGTTCAATGTCTCTTGTTCTGTTGCTATTGGTTTTACTGGTCCAGGAGGAGAATTTCTGCATGTTGTTCTCTTTGTTTAGTATAGTCCTAACTCAGGACAGCCTACAGATGTGTTTGAGCACTCTACTGAACAAGTCTGAATGCAAAAACATGAATAAACTGAGTCCTGTATTGGGACCTTTTGGCACTAAGTTAAATTGAAAATCTGCACAATGGAAATTTAATTTTCATCAGAAATAGGAAAGCATATTTTTCTTTTGCACTTTTCTTCTAAGTGCTTTCAAAATATTAATTAATTAATCCCACAGTGATTCTGGCATTCAAACTTTGATTAAACTTTCTGTAAATGTTAATGTGGCACTGAACTTTGAAAATGTAGATTGCACTGAAAAAGGGATACATTGTGTCAAAAAATATCCCGTCGGAAACATAAAGGGTAAAGAATGACAGATTATGCATAATAATATTGTTCGAAGATACTTAAAGGTCAGACATATATTTTAAAACTTTCCCCTTCTGAAGAGAAAACTTTTCTACCTTTGAAGTGCTGTTATCAAGCCCTTAGGACTTCCTGTGACCCAGACCTTCCATTTTATCTCATCCAATTCTAAAAATGAGTGTACATTATATTGACTCAGTGTTAGTGAAACCCTTCTGTAGCAAAAAAAACCCCAAACCAAAACAAACCAAAATAACCACTTAATTTGTGTAATAAAAATGCTAATATGTTCAGAGCAAACTACTAGAAGTTGTCTTAATCCTTATTCTTCAAAGGGGGTACAGCCTGAGCTGTACAGCACTGAGAACCCAACTGAAGACAGTACAGATACTAAGCAGGATGCTGCTTTGCTCACATAAAATTGGTCTGCCAATGACTCCAGAAGGAGTGCAATAAAAATGAGCGCTTGCCCAGTAAGAAAGGCGTTTAGCACACACTACGTAGTGATGAACAGATGTCACCAGCTTTTATTTTTACCTGGAAGTATTGATGCTGGGCAGAACCTCACTTCATATCACAGATGCCTTCTGATCAGCAGGGGAAACCCAGACATGAAGACTGAAAAGAAAAATTGCTAATATAATAATAGTGATATGATTAATAATATTAATATTACTAATAAATTAATATTAAAGAAGACCTGAAATTACCAAAGCAAACAGCCAAAAATAAAAACAATGTGAAAAAAGGACTCTTCTCCAAACAAGATGGACACCCTGGCAAAGCTGGAGAGGTTTCAGAAATTTGTTAAGGACTTTTTGTATGGAAAGTACTTAGCACCCTATACTTTGGCCTGTGTCAGTCCCTGCAAACAAAGATTTCAGAGCATTAAGTAGTATTAAAAAATTACAATTAGCATACATTATAATAAGCAGTTAGAGAGCTTGCTCTGACATCGTCTGGCATAAATCAGGAATAATCCCAGTTAATTCTTTATTTCATCCTGTAATATTCCCAGTGGAATTATAAACAGAGTGATACTATAAATGGTGTAAAACTAGACTAAGACCCTGAAACAAGACTGTGCCCCTGTACAATAGGTACTGAGGTGGCTTGAGATTTCCCTCCTGCTCACATAGCCAAAATGAACACAGGTAAAAAACAGCCAAAAAAGATCTATCTCCGAGGTCTTCACATAGAATTTTGTAATGAGGATGCTGTCTGAAGAATAATTCTCAGCTGCTGTTTTTCCTTCCTTGCAAGCATGGCCAGCTGGCTGTGTAAGTTTGCAGTTCTCTGTTGGTCTCTGATCTTCCTGAAAGAGTTCCATTTAAATACTTTTTGTTCAACATATTTAATAATGATTGCAACTATTTACGAATTACAGACTAAATTTCATATGCCCTTATGCTGTTTTGAGATTATTAGCTTTAATGAAGGTAGAAACATGCAATAAGGTAAAAGAGTCAGAAGTGCAAAGAGACTTGGGGACTAAATTTACCTTTCCCATCCATCCAGTACAGAGGCATTTGCTCCAAGGTCAGGCAGATTTTTGCAGTCTTCATAGATGAATTAATGCTTTTGGAGCTATTCAGTTTTGAGAAGAAGGGGTGGCAATCATTTAGGATTATTC
Source organism: Manacus candei (assembly GCF_025592945.1). Taxonomy (NCBI): domain Eukaryota; kingdom Metazoa; phylum Chordata; class Aves; order Passeriformes; family Pipridae; genus Manacus; species Manacus candei. The sequence continues at coordinate 38,983,979 of NW_026138062.1, forward strand.
TGCCCTAATGGATCCACACTCCTGCAGAGTCTCAGGAGGAGTCTGAGCACAACTGAGAGATATTAACCCTTACAATTGATCCACGTTGTTCCAGAAACAAAACTGCCCTCACAGGCCCAGATAAAGGAAGGAGAGCTCATTTTCCCTGACTAACACTAGTCTCACACCTTGACAAACAGGATCCTCTGCTGAAAAGTTTGCACTACAGAAGGGTCTGACTGGTTTTCAACTGACTTGAGAGTGAACAAAGAGCTGGTATATGGACTTCAACCCTTAAGGATGGCTACATTGCTATCCCAAAAAGAGAATCTAGGCAAGTTTCAGTATTAAGGTCATTAAAGAGAAAAAATTACCTTTCCTGCCACGAGTTAAAAGCATAATCAGGGTACAAGAATACATTTCTTACATAGGCAAGAAATAATCTCCTTCTGCTGTTGATCTAACTTAATGATGAAAATTTTGCAGCTGGCGAACTACAGAAGATATTTTCTCAAGGATAAAAATGGATCTTCTCCTAGTAATCTTATTGAAATCCTGCTGTGGCAAATTCCTGGAGACATGGTAACAAGGCAGCACAGCTCACTCTAGAAGACAGACTGGCAGACCAACACATGAGTTAGATCAGAGAGCAGGGAAAATGATGCAGTGCTCTCCCTGGCAGAGCTGTATGAACTTCTGTTGTGATTCTTTTGTTTGAATTTAGATGGGTTTTCTCTTTGCTGAATGGTTCTGAGAATATTTTTTTCAGGTTTTGTAATTTTTATTTATTCAAGATGTGTACTGAATTTATGGGAGCTGTAAAGTACTGCTGCAAGTTCAAAATATGTGCCATGTGATCAGCCATCCAGATCATGTGGACTTGTTATTTCACCTGAAAAAAACCAGTAACTTAGGCAACGAAAATTCATGTTACAGAAAAAAAGGGAAAAATGCCCCCCCCCCCCCCCCCAAAAAAAAACCCCTACCAACCCAATCCAACCCAATCCAACCCAACCCAAAACTTATACTTCGAGTATCTTTGGAGAACTGACAGTCAATATGAAAAATGGTGCAGGCTAAATGCTAGTCTAGTCTGCACCAGGGAGAAGTGTCATTATACAGATGACTTCTTTACAGTAATTTTTCCTGTGGGAAAGAGGCAATGTCACAACTATGCCAGGTGTACAGGCCAGGAGAAGGACCACTGAGGTTCATGAAATCCTTCGACTATAACCCCCACTGCTCCTCCAAATGGGCACCAACATGGCCAGGAAGAGCTGGAGTGTGTTTGGAGTGACTACATGGTTCTGGGGAAGATGGTCAAGACCATGGGATTCCAGGTGGTTTCTCCTTGGTTCTTCCAGAGAAGAGAAAGGGCATGGTGATGAGGTGACAGATTCTGCAGCTCCACAGCCAGTTCCATTGTCAATAGGGACTGTTTTGTTGACAGGGCTTTTAAAACCACAGGACCTTCTTTGAGGATACAGGATAAGCAGGGAGAGATGGAACCCACCTGACCTAGTGGCCTTCTGTAATAAAGTAACTGGGTTTCTGCATGAAAGGAGAGCAGTGTGTCCCACAATATCCTTGTATGTATGTGTGGATATGAAGGTCTGGAAGGGGGGTAAGCAGATGGTTTTAATAGTTGGAGAGCAGTGTTTAATGGGTTGTACTCCACCTGGAGGCCAAGAACAAGGGGAATAACACAGAGATCTGCACTGTTTAACATCTCTATCAATGATCTAAAGGAGAGGATTGAATGTCCCCCTCAGCAAGTTTGCAGATAGCACCAAACCTGAAGTGAAGCTGGAATCCAGTACCCTGCAGCAGAAAGGGCTCTCCATATGCAAACTCTGCTGATGAGCTATTCCTTTGCCCATTCTGCTGTGTTGTGTGTTTGCACCTATATAATTACGAACAGAGGATGTTGCTGGAAGACTTCTCTTACTTCCTTTGTCTGAAGTTTTCAGGAACAAAGGGACATCATGATTATTTAAGTTTTGAAACCTTTATTTGTGTTACCTAACTTTCCCCCTTCTCCTCCTCCTCCTCCTAATAGCCTTGAATATTGCTCATGGGGAAGACGAAAATGACAACTCCTTCCACATCTGGAAACTGAAGAGACAGATGATGAACTGTCATTTACCAAAAGCTTTTTCTTCTATTCTTGAAGCACTGCAGGAAGAAAGGACTTCTCCTGAAACCAGCAGAACTGCTTTTGCTAGAAGATTTCCCATATAGCTATTCAACTTCCTAGGACTCACTTGGTTTCTTTTGCCCTGAGGTCTTTTCTGTTCTTTTGGGTTGGGGGTTCAAGCAGAGGAAGTTCGTTTTGAGGTTTGTTCCTTACCTACTCCCTCTTCTTTTTTTGCTTTCTTTCTTTCCTTTTCATTGCATGTTTTGATGATTTATGCATGCTGAGAAGCAAGGTGCTTCTGGGAATGCCTGTTGCTATTTAGATGCCTGGAGGAAAAACCTCTTGTCGGAAGTTGCTGAAACTACTACTGAAATAATTTTAATCTTATGTTCTTCTGCTTTTCAACTTTAATCATCTCTGATCCACCTGATCAAAAAGGCTTTTCTATTGCTTGGGCTACACCTCAGTTGAATATGCACTTAGTTTTTTTCTTTTTGGAGATTCAGGGATATGAAAGATGTGGGCAGAGCAATTACCAGTGAAAACTGAGGCCAAAAAGTTGTTGAGAACATCAGCCTTCTCCATGACAATTGTTATCAGATCCCCTTTTTTTCTTCCTTTTCCGACCGATTACCTTAAGAAGCTCTTACTATTCATCACTTCTCTTGCCAAATATAGCACCAGTTGTGCCTTTGCTTTCCTGATAATTCCTCTTTCATTTTTACCTTTGCAAAAGAAGCTGCTGTGACAGCCTTTGCATGTTTCTCAAAACAAGGATCATTGCCAGCCTGTTTTCATAAGGACTCCAAGAAGTTCCAGAGAGATAGGGAGGAGGAAGAAGAAGCAAGCTCCTCTAGGCAAAGATGTCCAGGGAGCTGGGCTGTAAATCAGCTACTTCAGAAGGGAGCTTACCACAACTACAGCCTGTGGGACCCAGCAGGGACTCCCTTGGCTAAGATATTAAATCCTTGGGTGGTTCAAAGTCAGTAGAGCCATAGAAAAGTCCTTGGAGGTCTGCCACATGATGCTACCAGAAGATATAGCACGGAGGAGTGTGAGAAGATACCCTTAAATCTCACTATACTCAGCCTCTGCAGTGCAGAATCCCGTATCATTATGTGGGTCCTGGAAAGGATGCTCCAGGGAAAATGATAAACATTGAATTACAAGTCCAAATGGCAGCTGTGGACAGTATTGTCAGATCCTCTCAAGTCAGCCCTCCTCAGACTTGCAGGGGCCTGCAAGCCTCTGCAACAAGGTTTTAAGTGGTACACCTGACATCGTGCAGTTGGCAGAACAGCTTGCACCATGCTGCTCGAAGGACTATCTAAGCACAATACAGTGACCACCCCATGGCCATGTTGGACAAGCACATGCATTGCAGCTGACTTTTGCAGGTCAGAGCAGCCTCTGAAGCTGTGATAGCAGATCAGAAAAGACATTATCCAATTTTACCTTAGGAGGTCATATTTACAACCCAGCACTCTGTGCTGAGATCTTCCATAATGGGAAATCTGGCTTTGATTACTGCTTGGACATAACTACTTGTTAAAACTGTGGTTTTAACATTCAGGCTTTCAAAAAAGTAATTTGGGACTGTGCTACATTATGTTTTACACTGCTCTTGCAATGTTTGATGTTTTTAAGACTGCACCAATGTAGGACCATGATTATTTCATGTGCCTTAGTCTGGCTTGTTCTATAACCATAGTTGGGTGGGTACAAATGCCGTGGGGTTCCCTTTGCCCACCAGTGCCAAGAGACTGTATTTCAGCCTCCAACCATCTGGGTTGGAGCAGAGCGAGTCAGAGACCTTTGATATTTTCTGTGATTGTGTCAGCTATCCTTGTTATGGCCACCAGAAATTAGGGAAGTATTCATTTCCATGCAATAAAAGGCAGTGCACTTTAACACACTCAAGAGTAGGGAATGGGGCACAAATAACAATTCATCCAATTACCTAACCAAACTTCTGAAACTACCCAGACTGATTTGATAGTTTTGGATTTTTTCCCCATCATTTCATTTTTGTGAGCATGCATTACCTCATTGGCATGCTCATTGGGGTCGAAAGGTAACAGTGCCAGTTATGAACTCTGACAATGTTATCTGATATGCTGTTATTAAGCTACTGCAGGAATAAGAAGTGATTTTTTTAGTATAAAGATTGCAGCTTGGTGCTACAAGTCTTCACAGGCTCCCTGAAGCATTATTTGTAAGCAATTATCTTTTCTGTGTAAGAAAAATTCTCACAGCCTAGAGGTTGTTTTGTTCTCTGAAAAGAAACATAGTGATGCTTCTTGCAAAATTTAGTCATAGCACTGCTGATCTTGAGTTTATTCTAAATAAGAAATAATTTCCTATAATGGAAAATCCTGATCAAGTTTAATTCTAAGAGCTGAAAATCAACAGTGATTAAAACTGCAGTGTCTAGACCAAAGCAACATATGTTTTAATGATAAACAAACTCAAATAGTTGAATTAAGCAACTGTATCTGTCTAATCCTCTTTGATCTTCAAAAGCAGCTCTAGCTGCTTTTCTAGCAGAGTACACAAATACATTAGTGGTCTCTTTAATCTGGCAGTTAAAAGTATAACAATGTAAAATGGCTTGAATTTGAAGTAAATCAAATTCAGACTGGAATACAGTGAACAGTTTCAATATTGAATGTCATACCTTTTGATCAGATTATCATTAATAAACTATATAAAATTATTAGATTATAGAGAAAAAAATATCCAATTTAATTTTTAAAATGTAAATTCCCTGCCAGCCTTTCCTGCCCAGAATATATCACATTCCTGGAAAATATTTTAAATGCATTGAATCAGTGGCCACGTGAGAAACAGTAGATCCATCACCACGATGCAGCAATGACTTTATTGCTCGTGTCCTGCACAACAGATCTTTGCAAACATGCCCCTGCTACTGAATTGCCCCTAAAATGGAGTTGCCATTGCCAGAAGAGTTTACCACATCTACCCTTTTCCTTTCCCTAGTGTGTCTTGGAGGCAGAAAAGGACAGAGTGTCTGTCCATGCTGTGTCCCCACCTCAGTGAACAGGAAACAGGGTTCCTCCACCCAGGTCCACAGCTGCAGTGGTACAAGGTGGACCAGGGAACACCAACAGGCAACTGAACAGGGTCCAACGAGAAGAGGAGAGGAGAGAAGAGGAGAGGAGAGGACAGGACAGGACAGGACAGGACAGGACAGGAAGGATATTTCAGTTGGAACGGACCTACAAAAGACTGCCTGAACACTTCAGGGTTGACCAGAAGTTAAAGAGTTAGGGCATTAAGGGCATTGTCTCTTAAAGCCTCTTAAACATTGGCAGGCTTGGGGCATTGACAACCTCTCCAGGAAGGCTGTTCCAGTGTTTGACCACCCTCTTGGTAAAGAAATGTTTCCTAATGTCCAGTCTGAACCTCCCCTGCTGCAGCTTTGAATCATTCCCACACATCCTCTGACTGGATAATAGGGAGAAGTGCTCAGCACCTCCCTCTCCACTACCCCTCCTTAGGAAGCTATGAAGCGAGATGAGGTTGCCCCTCAGACTCCCTCTCTCCAAACTAGAAAACCCCCAAAGTTAGCTCAAGTGTATTAACTTCAAAAAATGTTCAGATTTCAGAAGTTTGGAACTTTTTTCACTAGAAGTGTTCACCAAAAAGGAGTCCTTAGAGGTGGGCATACAATTAAGTCCTGGTCTGATTAGGATCCATCAAAGGCAGAAGGCATATTAGTAACCCACAAATGATGGTCACACAGGTAATGACGGAAGCAGAATTGCCCATCATTGTGGCTTCTTCAGAAGTTTTGCAAGAATGAACAGTTATAGAAAAAGAATTGCAGAATTCTGTCTTCTAGGGAGTCCAGCCATTCAACAAACACATTCCTCTTGTCAAGTCCATCAGCATCTTCCTGTGTGCTTAGTCATGCTGAGGAATTACCATCACTCCTAACAGTGGGCTTTCTGTCTTTATTCACATCTCTTTTTCCATCTCTGAAAGACACAGTGGTCAGTCCTGTAAAGATTGGTTGCAAGTTGATTGCAAACTGGCCAGTTTGTAACTTGTTCAGCTGGTCCTGCTGAAGGGTCTTCACTCTAGATTGTAGGACTGCTGAATCTTTTTCTTAATCCTGATGAGGAACACATTTCTCACCAACCTGACTCCAGATTATCTGTGCTCCATCTCTTACATCACCGGAATTATTTCAAAAACTGCAAATGGCAGACAAATGATAGCCTGGATCTTTCTCGGTAATTAATGACTTGCATCCCTGGGATGAACACATGTGCTTAACACCAGCAACTGTTAAGACAGAAATATTTTCATATGTTAAACAGAATGAAACATAACCACATACCAATCATATCTCTATGACAAATAACATGAGATGAATAGAGTTCTGAAGCTGAGTTGCAGAAGTATATGAGAATGTGCAACCAGGCTGAGACAGATTGTTATACAAAAGTGCATTACAAGATTTATTTTTTACATATGTTCCTAAAAGTCTGACACTTGAGCTAGCTTCACACCAAAGACCAGATGTAACTCATATTTTGCAATGGTATTTAAATGTTAGTGCTGACCAAAACCAAAAAGTTATTGACAGTCATTTTGCTGGACTCATTAGAACAGTTTTCTGCAGTATTCAACCATACCTCTTGTGTCAGAATTCAAAGTAAACTATGCTGGAAGACTAAGGCATCTGTTGACTATATGGGTGATTGATGAGTAAAAAGGCAGTGGCTAATCAAGGTGCAGGAGACTAATGTGAGTGGCAGAACAGAGTGCCCTAAGATGCTGTTGCCTTTCCATCTTTTTGCAGCTATTTGTTGTGTATTGCCAAAACAGCTTGTTAAGAATAGACAGCTCCAAAGCAATGTTTTTGTAAAATCCTTTAATCAGAACACCAATGAGAAAAATCGGGTCTGTGGATGCTGCAAAGTTGAGATGTATAGCTTCTGCTAAACAGCACATCAACATAATTTGTTTATAGTTGTTTTTTCTTCACTGAAACCTAGCTGGACAGGTTATCAAAGTGATCTTCACTTTTGTAATATCTGTTCGAGGACGACTTCCTCCAATGGAATAATTCAATGTTCAAAACCTACCAACAGAGGGATATCAGAAAATAATTTGACTTACTGCACTTGCTTAATAGCATAGTAAGCATGGGCTGGTAAGGACCTCTTAAAGTTTCCAGGTTTCTGAAAGTTTGCAATTTCTGGGCTGTGGCTGACTCTGGTTATGGTCACAGCACTTGCTCTGCTCTTCTTATTTGAGTGCCATGGGGGACTGCACCTTGGTGGTGAGGTGACTGCCCTGCTAATGTGGCTGTCACCCTCAGCTCCCAAATCACCTTCTCCCATGAAGCAGCCCACTTCTGCTGCTCTCTGACAAAGTGATGCTCGAGATAATTGTTCAAAGTCTGCAGAGGATTTATGATTTCAAGTACATAAAGCATTCAGAAATTAGTATTTCTATTATTCTTGCATTTTCTGTTCTAAAACTGAAAAATGAGCATTAGTGCATATGCTGTGGGTAGCATATTTGACTTCCAAAACTCTTTATCAGTTAGATGCAAAGATTTGCATTGAATCCAGTTTTATCTGAATTAGGTCTACTAGGCAGAGACATGTTTTCCTCATGACTGTCCTATATGTCAAAACTACTTAAGTTTTAAATCAATATTGCATTATTGTGCAGCTGTGACAATATGGCTAGTAGCTTATTTCCCAGCATTTTTACCTCTTGACTGCACATGAACTCCTTTTCAATCCAAAAACTCTTCTGTTGAAATTTAGGCTTGTTATTTTGTCAATATATTTAAGATATACCCAAGTCACACCGTCCAAAGATTGGCTGGCACCCAAATGACCATGACACCCAAGGCTGCTAGTGTGTGGGAGTATGCTCCTCAGAGGAATGGCAAATCTTGGAATGGTAAATGAGCAGTTTTGACAAACAGGAACCAAGCATTGAAAACCAGCTCTTGAAGAACACAGTTCAACATCAGGAGATCAAATTTTTTTAGCATTTTCAAAACCTACTGTTAGTAATGTTAGACATTTTAAGACATTGTTGTGGTACTCTTCTGAATTGGAGCTGGTATAAATGTCTACTCACACTTTGTGAATGTGTTTAAGCCTTATTTGGGAAGTTGTGGATAGAACAGGTTAATAGACCTCGATTAAAAAATTTTAAACAAGCCCAATCTTTTTTTCTGTTATTACTAGTTTTACATGCACTTAATAAGAGGGTAACTCTAATGCAAACACCAATTACAAACTTTTTTGGTTCAGTGCTAGGAAATAGCTATTATCCTGGATGTAATATTTCTGAGTAGTGTCATTTCAGAACTGCAGTTTAAATATTTTAAGAGTAGAAATTAATAATAAACATCTATGTCGAACAGTATGTCTTTATACAAAGGTTCGAAAACACCTTGAACTGCTAGAGTAAAAAGAATGTACATTGCTTTTCCAAACCAACATCACAATGAAATTTGAAAGCAGAAAAAAAATATTATGTTTGACTGAAAGAATGTAATAAACAACAAGGTCACCTAAACTGCTTGGGTGTATAAGCATGCCTATTAGATGCTCACAGGGATCAGAACAAAGCCCATTATTACTGAATGATTTTAATCCATAATCTCAAAGTAGGTATCAAATGTCTAGTGGAGAAAACATGCAAATGAGGAACAGTGAAGCTTGATGTGGGCAATAAAATCATACACACCATGAAAAGATGAGATGTGAACAACAGTGGTGATTAAGAAGGCACCTGGGAAAATGGTAGCTTTTCCATCATTTGGTATCCTCCACTGAAGATTTCAACTAAGTTAGCTTGCTCAAGATGAAGGCAAGTGCATAAAATTAAAGGAAACTCCTGGAGATTTATAGGAAGTTAAATCTCTTCTGCACTTCGTCAAAAACTGTCAGAACTAGTTGAAAATCGTGAATTTAATTCACTAGTGATACTTCCAATTATTTTTTTTCTGATACAAGTAGCTTTAAACATTGATCCTGGCACCTTCTAAGCTAGATTTTCAAGCGATATTTGGCTAATTTAGTCCTTCATACATTAATAGCAAAATCTAGATAGAGGAGAGAAAATGGCCTTCTGAATTCCTGAATATGAGTGCACACCATGATTCCACCATGAGCGACCCAACTGTGTGATTCATAATCTCCTACTGCCCCCCCACAAGTCCTTTTTTCCAGAGAAAAGAAATCTTTGGGAGCTGAGCACTGGTAGAGGTAACATGCTTCACAGGTTCCCAGTCTAGGTAACCAGGGGACCAGAATTTTGTGTGCACCGCAATGCTCAGTGGTAGGTAAACTAAAGAATGACTTCAATGACAAAGTACTCACAAACTTTGCTGTGTACATACTGTCATGCTTATTCTTTTACTGAGTAGCAATGAGATAACAAGCTCTTACGCTGAAATCACTACTTTTCTCTGACAGTTTATCCTATATTAAAATACAATTTTTTGTTTTATTCTATACTGTAACATAGGTCTGGAGAACGGTTCATCCACCTCAAGTCTGCCTTGAAAACTGCCTTACACTTTTCCATATCAAAAGACTTTCACTAATTAACTTGGAGGGCTACAATTTGAATTGTGCAAAGATCAATGGATCAGTGCTGGAATGGCCTTCACATTTGCCCTCCACAAACTACTTAAATGAAGAAAAGATTTATCCTTTTAAAAATGCATTTTTGAGCTCTTTTTATTGCCTTCTTTTCCCTTGAAAGTACAGGTCTGGAGTAGGAGTGTAGCAATTTTCAAACATGTGAAATGTATTTTTCATATGATTGAAGGGCCAAAGATAACTTAGCATGATTTGGACACATGAAGAGATGAACTCGTCAATTCACCTATTCTTATTTGAATAAACTGTGAATAAATTGTATTTTACAACCTGATCATTTGACTATATCATAATCAAGAGTCTAGGAAGCTGTATTGTGTATTGTCATATAAACTTGTAAATGCTATACCACTGTGGTTCAGATACTTCTGTCCCAGGGCAATAACTTCTGCTCAGTAATTCTTTCGCCAGTGGCTTTCCAGTTTGGAAGCATACAAGAATTTTCCTATGTCCATGTCAAGCTTTATTTCAAGCTCAGTTTAAAACATCACTTTTCCTGGCTTATCTCTTCTGTATTGACCCATATGGCAAAACTCACATGATGGAAAGCACCCTGCCAGGAGGATTTCCATTTGAGGCAACGTTGAACCTGGTGACAGACTCTGTGTACCCTGGAGTAGGGTAGGAACTTGGACATGCTTCATCATCAGAGGAAGATTACAAATTTAACCACATGTTCTGGAAGGATAATTGCTTCAGATTGCCATTTTGTATAATCTTCATAATCCACGGAGTTAATTTAAATGCTCCAAACATGCTAGTACTTGGGTATATGATGAAAACAAGAACATTTTTTTCTGGGATTTTGATACAAACCGAAGAAAACCAGACACTCAGTTCAGCTTTTAATTGGAAAATGGATGGCTGTCAGATTCCTTTGAAAAAGCCTTTTCTAAATGTGCCTTACTGGTGTTGTCATACTCAATTTTTTCCTGTAAGGAAAACAGATTGCTTGCTTCTCAATGGCAAATTACTGTACCGATGTACTCAGAACATCACTTAATGGTGGTATTAACCCAGTCAGCTGCACTGCATTATCAAAATTTTCATTTCTGCATAAATTTATTGGGTGACTGGGCTGTTGCAGTTTCAGAGTACCTGCCCACCTTATGTCTACTTACAATATTACATATGCTGCTCCTTTAATTTTCATATATGTTTCCCTGGAGTTCACAGTATTCTGAAGAATCTGTAGTTAATATTCTAAGAGTGCAGTTTATATTAGCTGAGCAGAATAGCCTTGCATTGCTCCCACGAGCAGCTGGCATTTTCAACGAAAAATATACTTCTGTATATCCATGCACTGCTTCCCAGAGTACTGAGCACTGACTGCACAGACTTGTGAAGGTGTTGTACTAAGAGAGGGTTCCTATTTCAAGCATCAGAGTTAAAGCTGAAATGTACAAAAGAAAATCTGAAGCACACCATTCATGAATCAGGTTCTAGGTGATTACAATGATTCCTCCTTAAAATTAAAGACAAATTTGTGAAAATTCCTGTTAAATATTATTTTTAAGTTATCAGTGATTTTGTTTCATGTCTCAGTTATATATACAACACTGAGACAAAAAATTGGAAGCCAGAAAGCACTATAGAATTAAAAATAATTCAAAAGTGGTAAAACAAAGCATCACAGATGAAATGTTTTATTTGCAACCTTCAAAACAAACAGTGGGTTTTTTTCAAAGTAAAACCAAATCTTGTTTCAAAGCTGAATTATGTCAAAACTGACTATACATTTCAGTCTTATTGAAGTGGCACTTTCCAACAGAGAACCGTTTAACCAGAAAACCCTTCAGAGTCTCTGGCCTTGGGGCAGAGCTGGAGTGACCAGTCCAGTGATGCTGACCTGCCTGGGCAGGACACCAGGATTGTTGCAGCTGTGGTATGTCAGGGAGGCAATCTACCCTCACTCCTCACTACAGCATGTTTGCAGAAGATCTGCTCAGTTTAGTATCAGCTGTGTCTTTAATGCAATACTCTCTTCCTTATTTTTGTGATCAGCTTCTCCTAACTTGATGGTCCCACAGTCCCTTAACACATAATGTGTTCAGGGAGCTGAGGCACCAGCTCTTTCTAAGGCTATTTTCCATGATAAACAAAATAGCAACATGTAAAAACTGCTAATAAATGGCACATCCCTCAGGAGAGAAGGTATTACCTCAGTATTATCCCATTTTCTGCTTATTCAAAGAGTGAGACTCTCAAGGTCAAACAAACCAAGGCCTCCCTTGAGGCAATGCTAATGCCAGACTGGCTGTGCATGCCAAGCTGCTGGCCCAAAGGTTATGCATTACAGGCTTTGACTGCAAATATTCTTATACTGCTGCTTTTCTTTCTATTTACCATTCTCCTGCACTGCATCACTTTTATGTCAGGCTTTTAAAAAGCCTCTTCTCCTCCTATTACCTGAAATTTTCAAAAGAGTAGCTACTGTTTGTACGTGAAGAGGTAGGCTATTATACAAATACTTACATATGCTATGCACAAAAAAAGATGGGTTGAAGGAACTATCTCAGGAGAATAAAGCACTTGAAGTCAAGCCTTAGGAAGAGCAGGACTACCTGCGCAGTTTTAATTTATCCCCCTGCCATCCTTATATAAAACCGAAGTGCTAAAGTGAGTTAAGTTATTGTATCACACGAGACTTGTAATTTATTCTCCTTTTTCTTTTTTTAAGCTCTGACTGAACCACATTTCTGATAACCTACTGCAAACAAATACTCCATGCTGCAATGTTCCTTCCAAGAAAGCATGTGATGATACACGGCTACAGAAACTGGTAAGCAAGAAAAAAATTTACTAAGAAATCAAGCCTGCGTGCTTTGTATTGTAAAACAAAACTTCAACTGAAACATGGTCATAAAACTAATCTGTCATCCAGGCTGCTATGCAATATACTGACAACAGCAAATTCAGGTTGGCAGTTCCATTCCAAACTTCTCTTTTCATTTTTAATCTATTACACTCAAAAGGACCTGTGAATGTATTTGCATTAGGAAAGGCATCTACAGAGGTTTAAAAGCCATCTGTGTTCATAGGGAGAGAGAGAAGACTTGGGACTGAGATTTTTTTCTACTCAGTCCTTCCTTCATCTAAGAACAACAACAGGAAGGTGTGCTACATTACCTACTGCCTGTTGGGCCCTAATAGCAGGGAAGCTGGGAGAGGAAGGTAAGGAGAATTCCTCTAAGCACCTCACAATTGGCACATGAATTCTGCTGTTATGAAAAGAGAAAGTGCAAAATTTTTGCAGTGCTGCCACAGGGGCTCCCTTAGGGGCTGTACCACAGGAGATGGATCGGAGGGTGAACATCTCTTCTAGGGTGGAATGAAAATGACAGTTCAGTCCAAACACATGATGCTTTTTCCCCCCTACTGTAGACAATTAAGGCTTTCATTCCAGGTAAAAGAAAAGACTGAGTTTCAGAGAAAATGTTGGTGGGAGAAGAAACTGGATGAGCAGTCTTTCTTTGTGAGACAAAATTAAAATACCTTGCATGGCACCGTTCAACTGAAATGCCACCATCAAGCCTGTACCAGGTGTTTGAGAGGTTTTGCTCCTGAGGCTGGTACAAACACTTTGCATTGCTATATCACAGATGGGATTGTAAGTTAGAAAATCACTGACTCAGCATATTTGCATAAATATTCGCATTTCTGCAAAGTTCAACTCAGTTGGAAGTATATTTTTTATTCTCCCTCCATTCAAACATTGTATATTCTAGTCAGGGTCAGATCACATTAAAAATGGTTTTCGGTCAGTGCCCAGTTGACTCAGAGAATTTCAGATCCAGAGTTTGAACAGCTGATTTTGCTCTAATTCTCTGAGCAAATGTTGCAGACTGAAAACGTCTGTGTTTGTGTCAGCGGTATTTACAATTCTGTACATGGAGAGAACCTGTTCCAACAGGGAAGTGACGACTGCTTTCAACATTCAGAAAGATCTATTTCCTGGCTGTCTCGAAAATCCACAGCAAAATATGCTAAAGTTCTTCTGTTCTGAAACCTGAAAGTTAAGCACTGTGGAAGATTTAAAAAAAATGTTAGGATACACACAGTACATTAACTATAGTTCATTATGATTTCATAAGGTAAATTTCAAAATGTGTAAATTAGAGTTGCTAAAGCAGATTTCTTCAAGTTCAGGGTTTTATCCCTTCTGCTAATTTTGCAGGAAAATCAGCTGCTTCTATAATCATATTTTGTAGTGACATTTCAAATACTGTTTAATTAATACTCACAGCAGCCTTGGGAGTAAATGGAAGATACAATAAAACAATAGATTTAAAAACCTTTAATACAGAAAGTCACTATTTGCTCAGATCCTAATCTTCAAAAAATAAGGTAAGGTGACAAGACAGCACATCACATACTATCCAAGAAAGTGGACTGAAAAGCCAGTTCTGCAGAAACAGATCTGGCTCAAACAGACAATTAAATATTGTCTTTCACAAAGGACATATGGATGGAAGGCTAACCATACAGCTGGGTGACAGTCACCAGTGTGGCCTTAGTACACGCCCGAGATATTCCAGAAAGGAGAAACTCCCTGCACAGTCCCTACATCTGCAACTTTCATCTGCAAACTGTTGCTAGAAGGAATTGTTTATTTGTACATAGTTTCTGGAAGGCTTAAGTCTTACTTTAACCAAATGGATTTTCTTGAAAATATTAGCTGTGAGAAGAATCCATAAGGGGATTTATAGACAGCTGAAATATAGGTAATTCGCAAAATACCCACAATAATACACAGAGGTCTGTGACCTCCACATCATCTATGGCTATTTACTGTTATTCTAAAGTACTAAATTATTTCTTCAGAGTTTTAGGAGAAAAACAAGGTTTACATTATTTCCTAATGGCATCAGTACCAGAAAACAACCTCTAGCTGAATGTTTTAGGTACAGTGCCTTTGATAAAGGGCCATATTTTTCAGTAGCATGTGGGGAAAAAGCAACAAATGCTAATCCTTGGTGTAGGCTTATAGTCTTTGGGATTTGCTGCAGATGTTACCAATTAGAAATCACATATTCTGCTGGTAAAAAGGAGAATCAAAATAAAGGTTTTAGTTTGCTCCCTATGTGACAAAACCCTCCTGGGTTTGTTCTCTAAATTTTCAACAATCAGTCTTTTTTTTTCTCATTGCTGGATATCAAGAGGGATACTCTGAAGTGATAGAATCCTTGGAAAAGTTAAGAAATCTCACCTCTGATGATAATGCTTGCCTGTGCATTAGCACTACCTGCCATCCCAGTCACTGTCCACTTGAAGCTGATGGGAGAAATAGGACTTGCTTGGAGCCAATGGTCTCACTGTGACACCTGCCTAGTGCTCATGAGGTCAGGTCATGCTGCTGACACTCACCACCTCAGTGCCAGACCGTGTCAAGGCAGTTAGTTGTAAAGGGAGCAAACATTGTCTGAAGTGCTGAGATTCCTTTCACATCTTCACAGTGGAGCTTGTTCCCCTGAATCCCACTGTTAGTGGAGACAAGTGGCACTTCTAGCCAGTAGTTCATCTTAGTATGTCAAACACCTTTAATAAGCTGATAAGACTTGTGTCCTAGAAGACCATGTGTTACTCCAGATAAAAGAGATGATGCACAAAACTCAGTCTGCTGCAGACAGCACCTGCAGATATGCATCCCTTGTCACCTGTCCCTTCAGTCAAAAGTGTAAATTAGTCAAAAAAAATGGCAAAGGATGCACCCAACTTCAAAGGAGGTTGAAAGGACAATGTGGGGAATTGCAGGTCACTCAGCCTCATTTGAAAACTTCCTCCCTGAGTGAGGCTTGCTGTAGAGCATTTCTGAGCGCAAGAAGCAGCTGGCTGGAAACAGGTGGCATAGATTTACTGAGGATAAACTCTGCCTGACCAACTTGATTGCCTTTGGTACTAAACTGACTAGATTTTCCAAGAGCAGAGCAGTACAGAGTGGTCCAAGGGGAGCACCACAGCAGTTTCCACTGGGATCTATCTGCTTAACATCTTTGTCAGAGGCTGGAGGAGGTGACTGAATGCACTCTCATTGTGCTTGCAGATGTTGCCAAACTGGAGGGAGTCTCAAAGAAGGGGCTGCCATCCAGAGGGACTAAGTCAGGCCGGATGAATGAGCCATGAGATTCAACAAGGAGGAATGCTGAGTCCTGCCTGTAGGAAGGAAAAATACCTGCAACAACACAGGCTGAGGATTGACTAGGGGGGACGCTCTGTAGCAAAGGCTCTGGGGATCCTGTTGGGCAGCGAGCAGGACATGGGCCAGCAGTGAGTCCTGACTGCAAAGGTGGCCAATGGCAACCTGGACACAGTGGAATATGATGAGGATGAGAGGTTGAAAAGGAAACAAGAAGGGCTTCTAAGGCTGCATCATGAGTAAAAGAAAGGTGAGAGGAAATGTGGCCCACCTCCAGAGAACAAGGAAAA
Organism: Manacus candei; assembly: GCF_025592945.1. Taxonomy (NCBI): domain Eukaryota; kingdom Metazoa; phylum Chordata; class Aves; order Passeriformes; family Pipridae; genus Manacus; species Manacus candei. The sequence continues at coordinate 39,000,188 of NW_026138062.1, forward strand.
GGCTGAGGTACTCAATAACTTCTTCACCTCAGACCTTACCTGTACAATATGTCATCAGGAAATCCTGAGAATCATGGGAATGACTGGACCAAGAACAACTAGCCTTTAGCAGAGAGGAATCTGGTTAGGGAACACTTAACAAACTAAACATACATAAGTTCATGGGATCAATCTTATAGGAAGCACCCACAGGGTTGAGAGAGTTGGTCAATGTAGTTCAAGAACACTCTTGATTATATCAGAGAAATTGTGCTGGTTGGGACAGGTTTATGAGGACTGGAGGAAAGCAAATTACACTTTTGCCTTCAAGAAGGGTACGAAGGAGGTTTTGGGAACTACAGACTGATTAAACTCACCTTAATCTCTGGGAAGGTGATGGAGCAAATCCTCCTGAAAACCACTTCCAGACACATGAAGGACAAGGTGGTGACAGGGAGTATTCAGCATGGATTTACAAAGAGGAAGTTGACCAATCTGATAGCCTTCTGCAATGAAAAGACAGGCTCTGTAGCTGGGGAGAGAGCAGCTGATGTCGTCTGTCTCAATTTCACCAAGACTTTCAACACTGTCTCACATAACACCCTCATAGACACACAGATGTCATACTAGACAAGTGGACTGTGAGGTGGACTGTGAAAACTGTCTGACAGATTTGTAGTCAGCAGCACAAAGTCCTCTGATTTAGATACAAAACCCCCTTGTGTTTCACACACATTCATGACCAGGCAGTATGGTCTATGGACTGGAGTGTTTTTTCAAACTGAGAAAAAAAAGAGTATTTAACTGTTATATCATCCTATAGGTGATTACCTAATAGCAAAAAAAAAAAAAAAAATAAAAAAAATATGGCACTATTTCCCTCAAACAAACAGAAATTTTTACCTTAATAACAAATAGCATCTCATTCTGCACCATGATGCTAGTTGGAATCAAATGCTGCTAAGAGAATGATGTTGGCAAAGGAGCAGTCAAAAAACTATGAAAAGGAGAGATAAATCACTGTTAAAGATAGTGAATGTTAGAAAGAAACCCTCTCCCCATTTTCAGTTCTTTTTAACTGCACTGGAGTACTCTGGAGAAGGGAAGGGATGAAAGTAAGATTTGTCTCAAGGTTAACTGACAGACAAAGTGAAGGAGAGCTTAACAAATGAAAAAGAATTTATAGTCTGGGTCTCTGAGCATGGTGTTGGGATCAAAATAATCTGCTTGTGGTGCTGGTTTAAACAGAGAAGCATGTCAGTGGCTGCAACACTATCCTGCCTAAGTAGGGAGCTCCATAGGGAAAATCCAAGCCTTCCTCCCTGCTTTCCCACACAACAAATCACAACTTATTCAATCTCTTATAATTTCACTTCCTCAGTGCTTTTCCAAGGCAGTGACTGGGGCTCCTCTCAGTAGCCAAGGGATGAGCTGGCCAGTATTGTGCAGCAGGAGACTGGGCACTAGCCCTGCATGTAGAGCCATCAACACACAAAGGGTTCATCTTTCCTTAATTTTCCCCTTGGAAACTTCATAGTGAACCCACGTATTTCCTGTGCTGGTGTTCCTATCAGAAACTGCTAATGTATCAGAAAAAAACCCATCATTTCCACCCCTCTGCCCTCGTCCATTTTCTATCTTTGGTTCGATGCTTGGACCGTAAGTGTTTCTGGAGAGAGGCGGTCTTTTTCTTCTGTATGTGTATGGCACTTACTCAATATTCATTAGTTTAAGCAGCTTTTTTCATGAAAAGTTACAGAAACTTTGTAACCTGGATGCTGCCCTTGGGTCTCTTGTTCACTTTTAGATTGCCTCTGAACTCAAGCAGCAGCCAGACTACATCCTCTGGCTTGTTTTGTAGGCATCATCTCGCTGTTGAGAGCCGTTCTTCTCCAGATGGCAAAATCCACATCCAAGTGCACAACTTTTCATATTGGGGATTTATTTTGGGGATTTCATTTCTTTTCTACAATTTTGAAATGCTACACAGAGCTAACTAGCAGCCTGCCCCGTTTCAGATCTGGCAGAAAGTGCTGCAGAATTTCCATGTTGATTCAAGTGGCACAACCATTCATTTGTCATACTGCCAGTTGGAGAAGTTGTTTATAACTCAGCAAATTCAGTTGATTTCCATATTATACTATTTTCCATAAGATTTCACACCTGGTTTTAATTTCTTTTTAAAATTCTCTTATTGCAACATCTCATACTTTTTGAAGTGACCTTTGCTTGCTCAAGGAAGAGCAATTATTTCTGAGAAACATGTAAATCTCTGGATTGTCTTGATCCTGCTTTTTGGCTTCAATTGCTGACACTCTCAAATAGTTATTTTTTTTTAGTGCTTGTAAGAAGTTGTCAATAATGTTATAGAAATCAAAATTCATACTGTAAACAGAAACTGTTACCTTTTTGATGGTGCAGGTTGTAGCTAACAGATTCTAAATAATTATCAAGAAACAATTTTTTCACAAGCTCTATCTCAACAGCACGTATTAACCTCTGCAATTTCACCTAAAAATGCTGAAGTGACTTACTAAAAAATTCCTCCAGTTTAATCGGAAAGAAAACATCACCCCCTATCTAGTTTATACATTCTTAGATGGTTTTTATTCCAACAGATTTATCTGTATGAGGATTGAACAGAGAAAAGCAATGAGTTTCAGAGATCTCTCTGTTCATTGAGTCTTGAAAATTGAAGTAGTTACATAATGATAGTTTAAAAATTAATGGAAAACCGCTAAGTAAAATTTTTAGGAAATGTTATCTCCACAGCAACACTTGGCCATTGGGTTTCATAATGACTTACAATGGTTTTAGTTATTTAGACAAGCAGTTTTTCAGGAAATGTTAGAAATTATTAGTCTCCTATTTCTGTTATTAGCCTTCTATTTACTGTTCTGCTTTCCTGCCATTTTTAGATAGACTTCAGAAATAGGTTACAGAAATAAAGACAAAAAAAATACTACAAGTTCTCTGTGGAAGACTCCTCAGTTGCAGACACCTCAGTTGCATAGGAGCAGTGCAGGAGGTATTCCTGCAGCCTGTACAGTATCTGTGCTGTGGACAGACTGTGAAATAAATACCCACTCCCTATACCAGCACTAGTGCTGCATCCATGTTTAGCTGGATATAAGTTGGCATTCTCACTGAATGTACTCTTTCCAAAGCAATTGTCATTGACATAAATGAAATTGCATTCTTGAAGTAATTCTCTGAGCTGTCACCAATGCAGCATTGTGTAAAGCAAAAGCCATAACATTGCTTCTTAAAATACCAATGGTGATATAGTAACCTTACATCCATTTCTCAAACTGGTTTTGAGGGTTTTTTTCATAATGGATAGTATGACATGACAAATTTTAATGTACTGCAAACCACTTACACACTTTCATTTAGAATTAATTTTGAAATGACTGTTTTCCCAACTGGTTGCTGTTGTTAAGGCTTTTACACATTTAACATGCTCTTAATTGTTAATTGCACAGAAAAGAAGGCATCACCCTATTTAGGTAAGTCACTATTAAATTTTTTTACCCAGGAGGCTGGATGGAGACTCCGGAAACCAAAGATATCAGTGTTCACCAAAAAGCAGACAAGTGCTTCCAAGAAATGAGAGGAGCCTTTGCTCAAAACACACATTGCATGTTAATATGGTTAGAAACTGAGCTGCATGAAAATGGCAGAGTAACTTGGGAGGCTGATTGACAGCTGAGTGCCAAGTGAGAGTGTGTGATTTTAGGAGTAAGGAGTAATAGATGGGGAATGTGAAATACTCAAAAGAAACTCCCAGATATTGCTTGAACCCTGTGAAAACACAACTTGGAGCATCAATTTGGAAAATTGATCCAGTTGTATGAAAGAAGTCCTTTTGTACTCATTCAGCCCCAAATACCAATAACTCAGGCCAAGTAATTAACCTTCCACTGTATCTGTGAGGAAAGCAGACAGCAAGTCACAGCCACTGTTCTCATGTTGGACACCACAGATTATAGCATTTAAAGCCCAACTGAGGCCCCCCAGTGCTGAGAACCAATAGACTCTATTTAATCATATGTGTCCTTTGCGAAAGACACTCGTGTTCAGCACTGCTGAACATAAGGGCATGTCACTTACATCTCAAGCACACAGTTAAAACCTTCCTCCTCTCTGAAGTTTGTGCCTCAGCACTAAGAAAAAAAAACAAAATCCACTGCCAGAAAAGTACCCTGTAGTTCTGGCATACAATGACTAACAGTTAAAGCTTGGGTTTAATCCCTCAGCTTCACTCGTAGCTGGTTGTTTCCCATAAGCCACAGAGCAGGCTGGGGGCACAGCAGTCGCCACCTACTCCTGGGCTCAGCAGGTACACGGACTTTCGTCCCGGTAAGGAGCGTCCCCAGCTCTTGAATTCAGGTGCCATTTGTGTTGCCCATGTGGAACGCAAGACACCAACTCATCCCACATTAACTGTGTGGCTTTAACATGAACCCTCTTCTCCACTAGTATTCCTTTTGTGACATGAGAAAATGTAAGTGATGAGGTAAGAGGCGGGGATATCTCACCATTGCTTTGTGATGAAATAAAAGCTGGGCTTTAAAAATGGGCCTTTTTGCCATAAGGGGACCTGCACAAGATAAATGAAGTAACAGTGAGTGGTTGTGATTGAGAATGTTCCACATAGAGGAATTGAAGGTCTCAGGAGGAAGACTGTCAGCTGAAAAGACTTATGTGTTCCTAGGGAGGTGAGGAGGAGACTGCTGTGCCCTAGAGAAGTGGGAGCGACCTCTGAGACCTGATTCTTTTGCAGAGTGAGATCATCTCAGCCTGCCCTTACTTCACATGCCCTGTCCTCTGCTACTCAATGTCCCCCTCCTGGGTACCAGCACTGGGGCCACGATGGGTAGGTCAGTTAAGGGAACTGAGCCAGATGAAAACTGAGTCCTCAAAAGCCCACAGACTTCTCTAGAGGAGGCCTACGCAACATGTGTTTTCTGTTTGATTTAATCGTGTGTTGTGTATCTTTTAGGGGCAGCATCTCATTGCACTTATATTCTTTTGAATTACGACAAATACAACCTTTGCTTGATGAATTGCATTAGTCAAAAAGGGACAGTAGGGCAAGCATATGAATCATGAATATGATGAAGGAGGCCTTTCTTTTACAGCACAAAGAGGCAAACTGGATGAACATTTATTGATTTAGCTTTATTTATTATTTTGCAATATACCAAGGTACAGGGCTTGCTCTAAATACCTAATACAGAAAACGTTTACTGAAAATTTCATCAGGTTTTTTGAACAAACAGTTTTCACTTAAAATACCCCCACGTCTGTTTCTTGCACTGATAGTTTTATTTTAAAAAGTTTTAAGCATTCTTTTCAGAAAGTTTATCAAAGCTCTTTCCCTGACTGAGTGAAACAAAATGATAAACATATATATGAGCAGCAATGTTCTCATTTGCATTTAAATAAACATTATAAACACATCTTAAATAGTAGCGATTCTCAGAATTTGTATATGGCTTCTAGTTGTAAAAGCTGTGCTCCACTTAGTTTAAATAGTTATTTTCTATGCATCATTAGATTTGCAATAGACATCTTGTATTTCTACCCTCAAATCAAGGCCAGCCTTGAAAACACCAGGCAGGGTGCTGATTTTGAATGGGATCATTATTTCAAGAATACTGGGCCAAACTATAAGCTGGTTTATATAATCTGCAAAGTTCTGTTATCTTTAGTGGAATTAAACTGATTTGGGCCTGCTAACAGTGTGGCTCACAGCATTTATTTATTTAAGACAGAAAATAAAACCTGTCAGGTTTACAGCAAGCACCGAGACAAGGGGAACAGCCCTCAAGAACAAAGCAGAATGTCTGACTGCACCACAAAATGGTGAATATTAAATGATACATGATGGCATGGAGACAATGAGAATATAAAGCATTTAAACTGGTTCTCTGACAATTATTTAGCTGTTACTATTTAACTAAAGATATAAAGATTTTTTTAAGAAGTGAAATGAGTAGCATTGGAAATTATTTTATAGCCACGGCACAGACATCTACAACCGCTAACTCAACAGTTTAGCAAACTCAAGGTAACAGCTCAGCTCGTGAGTGGTCTTCCATGGGCTGATGGAAATAGGTTGGTGGATTTTGACACAATTGTACTTGTACAGAAGATCTGACTTGATAGTCAGATCTTTTCAAATTTGAAACACAAAGTTAAACACAGCACACAAAAGACCTACCCAGAGCTTCAGTGAGTGGATAGAGCTTCTGCTCTTCCTAGGCATAGCTCCAGATCCTTGGGAAATCAGAACTCAGTACTCCCACTGGGAGCCTCTGGGGTGGACATACCAGAGTGGCAGAGAGATCTGTCCGTACACCTGCCTTTGTTGATCCAGGGTAAATCAGTCTCATTTACATCCATCAAAATTTGCAAGCTGTATGGCAATAGCACCACAAATGTGTTCTCCTGCAAGATTTAAAATAATAACTACATTATAGAGGCAATTTAAGGGTTAACTTATAGTGGCATTTAGGATCATTTTAAAGGCTGCTCAGCCCAGGCTGATTTATTCGAATAGTTCTTATTCCTTTATCATGTGCTGTAAGTTGTTTCAAATTTAAGAATAAAATATATGACATTGAAGTAATGAAAGTTGGAGAAGACAACTGTTCTGCTCAAACTGAAACGACGCAACTTTTTAAACAAAATAAAATCATGAAAAAAACAGAAATCAAAAAGTAATCATATATATGGAATACAATATACAGAACAGAGAAGAGAAACTAGGAAAGGCTTTTCTCCAGAAAGCATTCTGAAACACTATTTGAGCTTCTCTAACATTTTTATGATTATATCTGACATAGGGAGAGGATAAGCCTGTGTGAGTCCAAACCAAAAACTAAAGCAGAAGCCTTGGTTCAGTTTTAAAATTGTTTCTTTTTGCAACTGCTGAGACAAGTCACAGAGAGGGTAAAAAAAGAAGGTGATGAGTGAACTCTGCTGTCTGAATCTTTTCTGGAGATTTACTGTGCCTGGAACCATATAGTACTGCAGCTCACACACATGGGTCTGACTCTTTCCTGGCCCATCTTTCAATCAGTGACTACAGAACAATTACCTGGATGCATCAACTGCAAACTCTCCTGCTTGTTTCACATCTTTCTGCCTGCTCTCTTTGTTGCATTCAGGTAGGACTAACCACAGGCTAACCTGGATGCTGATCCTGTAAATGTAGGATAGTAAGGCATTTGCAAAAATGGTCCACCATCATTGCCAACACAAGCTCTTGATCCCACATGCATATCAAGTTTTCCAAATGTTTCTGCCTGCCTGGCTGTAGCACTGCTCAGTGATCACACAAATTCCAGCTGCCTTCAGGCATAGGTAGGTAAGTCAGCTGTCATTGCTACCAGAGAGGCAGGGGTAGACACCATTTTTGTGTGATTCCATCTAATGACCTCCCCAGGTTCAGTGAGAGCTGGGCCATGCTGCTGCATATCCAGCTCAACCCTCAACTGCCCCTGCCCCACCCCTGAAATAGGGGGAGAAGATCTGAAGGTAGAGTAGTGTCTTTACATTAGACATATAGCAGAATAAAGGGAGGGAAGCAAAGGGTGGTAATGATGTATTTTCTAGCAGAGCCAGTGCATTCTCATTATTTTGCTTTCATCAAAAATTGAATTTTGCCTCCATCGCTGTAGAGGCCTTGAGACATTGCAAGGAGTCTGAGGTCTGTTTCTCTCTAGGTGCCACCACGCAGCATGGTCTCTGCATAATACACTGCTCAGCTCTTACCAGAATTCAGTAAAGACAGAGCTTATTATATTTTCCTTCCTTGGTCAGACATAACATTAAGAATTTAAAAAAAAGACATAATACCAAATTAACATAATTCAGAATTTCAAAACCATCATCCCGTTGACTAAAACAGTTAATGAGATTTAGTGGGTGCCCAATGTACCTTGGGATGTTCTGCGTCTGTTGCCCTTATTTCTCAAGTGGTTGCAGGCATAAAAAGTCTAGTCTCTGCCTGCTGGGCTTTGTCACCTACAATTGTGGAATTCCAGCTCATACATTGCCCTGTTGTCCAGCCTGCAGGCATGAGAAGATACTGCTTCTTCTTTCACACCTTATGTCCATGTGGGCTCAAAATTTCTGCTATTGAGAATGCTATTTAAAGGTTTCTGGGTTGTAGATTTCCTCCACAGGTTCATACATCTGGCTTTTAGACATGGCAGTTCCTGAGATCTTTTTGAAGCTGCCCCACAATATTTAAAATCTATCAAAACTGGTTGGTAATTTAAAACTTCAAAAATATTTTCCTAGATTGCTTCATGTTATTCCCACAATCACAATCTTTTTCATTTCTTATGCTTCCATGCAGATCTTACATATTTAGTGGAAGAGAAGCAGCAAACCAGTTTTATGTCAAGTTTAAGTGCTGCTTTGATTACATCTTTGTTCATTGTCCAATACAAGTCAGTTGCCAGAAGGTCAATATCCAGATACACAATTCTCTATCACAGATGACATAATAAGTATCTTGGACCTCATAATTCTATTGAATGGACAAAGATTGAAGAGAAGCAAAGTCTCAGCTTGTATTTATTGGAAAATGCGTTCAAATATATGGAAGTATTTATATTTCTCTCATGAGGAAATGATAGACAACTTATTATGCAATGCAGAAAATAAAATTATTATTTTACTTTTTATGCATAATTAAGCTAGTCACTGTTTCTGTTCCTGTGTTGTAAAACATAAATCATTGATAAGCAACTACAATATAAAACAATCTTTTGAAAGCATTAAACAAACATAAAACTATTCACTTGTCACATTAAATGAACATTTATCCAATCCCCACAGCTTAGCAGTGTGGCCTCCAGCTATCTACTACATTTTGATACCTATGAGAAATTATTCTATCCTGAAAAACTTCTAAATACCTTAAGACTAAAAATTACACTTTATGCACCCCTTATATGAAATGATCTCATCAAAAGTTGCTGCTGCAATCAGAGTGTTCACATATACCTTGGGAAACCAGTGCTCTTTCTTGACTTGCTGCACAGTTGGGCTACCTATTTTTTGAACTCTTTTGGTGGGGTATCTGGTTTTTTGCAGTCTTTTAGCTAGGATCTACCATCTCAGTGAGGAGGCATAACTACCCTATGTGTGATTTCACCATTTCCATCAAACTGATAATTTGAACATTTTTGTCTGAACTGATTCGATTCCAGGCTGGAAGGTCCAAAGAAGAAGCAGAGCCACAGTGCACCACAGAGGGCTTCCAGTGGCTGTGTAGTTGGCTCTTTGGCTCTACCCCCACTGCTAGAGGTAAAGAAAGCAGTATCCATGCAGGTATAGTCTATAGTTAAACTCTATTCTGCTGGTGGTAAGTATGCGTGGATGCACTCAGGAACCTTCACAGTGGATTATGCTGATTTCTGCTTGAACGTTAAGCTACTAAAGCCTCCAAAATCCATTGATGGCTTTCCAAAACCCATAGACACAACTGGAATAACAATTTTTTGGAATTTTTTCATCTCTTTCAAAGCTTGAATCCAAGGGCTCCGAGGCACTAAACAAATCAAACCACTGGATAATAGAAATGTATCACCCCATTTTACATGAGAGGAAGCAAATGCACTGATGACTTGATGCAGTTCCCATGTAAAGAGGAAAACAATTCCAGTCAGACTCATGTGGCATAAATCCATACACTTTCCTCATCTCATTATAATCTCAGGTCCTGTCTCAGAAAGATAAATTACATATGTTTATTGAACTAAAGTAGCAGCATAACCCCACTGTAACTCTGCTGTTCAAAAAGAGTGGGTATCATGTCTGCAAGAACCTGGGTGACTGTACTTCTGCCTGAAAACAGTGTCACAAGGTAGCTTGAGGCGGTCTAACTGGATGCACCTTCCCCAGCTCCATAGGTAGCACACAGCAGTGTGAGATCCAAGGACTGTGTAGCAGAAAAGAAAAAGAAGAAGTAACCTGGTAAGTAAAATGTGGATTTATCAGGAAAAACAGAAGGGGCTTCAGATTGAAGAAGAGGAAAGTGTATCAGCAGAAAAAAGGAACAGAGAAAGAGAAAAGGGAAATTATAAAAGGGGGGTGTGGAATATCCAGATTCGCACTGGATTCACAATGGAAGTCCATTGCTCAGAACAGCTTTGTAGACAAGAGAAAGACAATCTCCACTGCAAGACGGACTCAGACACGGTCCTCCATAGAGGGAATAAATCATTATTCATTCATAACACATAAAAGGTGTTCATTCATAGAAGGAAATTAAATTGGAAGGGGTAAAAGAATATGAACAGGAGGAAGAGAGTGCTGGAAGAGTGTGCTGTGCCTATAAAGGACTTGCGAACTGGCTTGGGATGTAACTAGCATCACAGGAGACCTTGGCCTGCAGAAGATAAAAATATCCTGGCCAAGAACTTGTTGGTTAAGCAGGAAAGCCTGGCAAACAGAGGCCATATACCCTAAGCACAACTGAATTATCTTTTTGTTCATACATATGCTCACATTTAATTAAGTTATGATATTGTCAAGCCTTTGGCACACTGCCTGTTGTATAAACATTACTGGCACAGATATTCTGTAATTCTATTACAGAGTTATTAATTCAAATGAAGGAGCAGGAAGGCATGAAACCAGCTGGAATTTTCAACTGAAACCCACCTCTGGTTCAGACAGAGAGACACAACATGACAAGGTGGCAATGACATCTCCACTCACAGGAGCCACCCAATGTCTCTGCTCATCTCTTTAGTGCATCAGCAGACAAACATCCAAGTCTTTCTTGTATCAGCATAGTGACTCCAGGTGATCTCCCACATACAACAACAACAACATCATTTGAGCTCGAAGGAGCTGCTGTTGGATTATTAGGTTTGTCATCGTTGGGATTCAATTATTCCTGCATTATTTATGTAACAGTAATGCAAAGAGGCTCCAGCTGGGACTGAGTCTCCATTTTACTAAGTATTGGGAGACAGTTTCTTTCTCAAAAGGGGTTTGCAGTTTCAGCTGATGATATGCAGACAGAGGGGAAACAGGGGCATCAAGATGTGATTTTATTATGATTGCACAGAAATACAGCCAGCAGGCAGAGACTAATTCTAAATGACACTTTAATATTAGCTGGCATCTAGTTAAAACATAACTACATGCACTTCCTTGATTAAAATAGAAGGAAGGCTATTTTAGACCTACAAAATAAACAGAAAGTCCTATATAATAATGACAAGAAAATCTATTTAGAGATACAGAAATGTTGCAGTTTGGAAGCTAGAGGAATGGAGAAAAATATTTTACCACTAGAATTGGAAGACTTCTTAATTTTTACTTCCCCAATGTGCCATTGTCCTGTACTGCTGGTAATTGAAAGTGCATGCTTTGCTTTATGTTAAGGAAAAGCAGACAGACTGGAGTCTTATCTTAGAATCTATAAATCTTATAACAATAGTTTTTGCCACAAATACCACACTGTAAACTGCTCAATATAGAACTGGACTTTAGCTGCCCTTCTACTTACCTTTAGAATCAAAGCTTCCTCTTCCAAACTCTTGTTTGATGCCAGCTCAGGTGCTAGACTGGTTTGCAGTGCTTGGCCTGACTCACACTTCTTACCAATTCCTTGAATTATCAGAGCTCTCAGAGACCCTCCTGAAGCCCAGGGGGGAAGACCTGCACACTGTAGTGGACAAATATCTGACTCAGTGTCTTATGGTAGAAATTGGATTCCCTAGAGCTGGGGAATCATCTCTAGCAGGCATATAAAAGCTAACATGCTCTGCACCTCAGGATGGAAGAATCCAAAGGAGTTTTGATTCAGCTTTTGTTAACACTTATGCTCTTTATCATTCTCTTACCAATAATGTTATTTTACAGACATAAGAGTAGTTTTGTCTAAGTCCTACAGGACCTGTATTGCCTGGAGAAGATGTTGGCAGCACTTCTGATATTGTGCTTTATACCAAGACCATGAAACCATCTCTTCAAAGCAGAACACGGTAGTTATTTGACTTCAATGTGCCCAGATGTTCTAATTAACAGGTGTTTTTCTTCTTGCCAATCCACAATTTCAAGAATTCCTCCTTCTCAGAAGCATTTGTTTTCTGACACAATTGCATCTGGGCTCTTCAAACATACATACCACAGATTTTCCCATCCCACTGAATGCTGAACTAGAAAAGAACTATGGACTAAAACAAATGCAGTCTTGTTTCTTTGGTTTCTTTTATTGACTTCCTTCATACAAAGTACCAATCATTAAATGACAAAGAAAAAATAAGAAAAAAAAAGGGGATTTACCTATATTCACTCATTTTCACAGTTTTTTAATTCACATATTTTAATAAAAACTTCCAACAGATAAAAAAGTTATGTCTTAATCTGCTCCTTCTCCTATTTGTTCAAGGCACTTCTTTTTATTTCTCAGTTGCTGGGCTACAAATTTTCTTTTGCATCAGCCCAAAGCATTTGTACCATTTGTATTCCTTACTCTTGAAGCACTTTTCTTACGCTTCTTGGTTACAGAGTTAATAAAGATGGGGTTGGTTTCTAGTTCTTTTAAGGTTGATTTTGTGTACAGTGTATGTGTGTGTGTATTATACGTGCATGCGTGTATGTGTGTATGTATGTGCATGCTACAAGTCCATAGCAACACAGCAAACAGATATATTGGCATTAACACATTTAAATTGTAATACAATTGAATTTTTATTTTCCTTTTAAAAGTCTGTTTATACAAACTCAATAATTCAAACTCCTGTCACTCCAAAAAAAGAAAACCAAACCAAAAACATGTTATTCTATCACATGGCTTCAGAAGTCCCCAAATTGACTTCTATAAATAAATAAATCAGATCTGTTTTAGAATTCCTAGCACATACAAGGAGTCTTCACTACTTCAGCAGCCCTTCACTCTGGGACAAATTACTTCCTTAACTGAACACTAGCCTCAGAAGATAAACTTATTTTCTGATTACTTAAAGGCATTTACATGACCAATGTTACATATCTGTACAGCAAGCATGTCTGCCTTTACCAAATCCAACTGAAATCAATGTGCTTTCACTGCAATGAGCAATTCGTTATTTTCTGGTTTTATCCTGAAAGGTCACCAAGAGATAAAACTGATTTCTGCAAGCAGGAGTGCCTGACTGCCCCAGTTGAAATGCAAATATATATCCTACTGCACTCTAGGGAAAACATTCTAAATTAACAAGGCAAATCATCTGAAGATCCTAACAGACAATTAGGCAGAAACAATGATATCAGAAGTATCAGTCTCTTTGTAGTAAGCTGTTTTCACTCACATGATAATTTTAATTGTGGTATGTGCAAGTACAAAACTGAAGTACAACCTCAATCCACACACAGTTTTACTATACAAAATTAATCTATTTTCCTAATGTTGTACAGGCAGCTAATTAATTGTAGACAACATAACTGTCACAAGATTAACAAAATGCTTTTATGCAGGTAGTAAACACTGTTTGCTGAGAATATTACTTTATTCAGAAGACAGTGTTTGAACTGAATACCTGCAGGAAAATTCCATTTCTCTTACAAAGAGACCAGTGACCTCATTGAGTAAGCAGTTCACTGTCACAAAAGCTGTCAATTAGGATGAGAAGTACACTTTACAATCAACAGATACACAGGCTGAGAATCCACTACCCTGAGGGTAGCCATGATAAATTACTGAAACCTATGCTCCTAAAGCTGAGGGAAAAAAAATCAAAACTAAATATCAGTCATGCAGTAGTTTAATTAGTTTAATATTCAGTGACATCAAGTAGTGATGTTATTCAGCTGAGTGAGGTAATTCAAGAAATAATGAGGCTGCTTAAGAGCCATTTCAGCAGGAGTATATACTCCACTCCTTAGACCAAAGCAGTGTCACACTGAACAACCAAGTAACCACCGGCTGTTCAAGCAGCAGCAGGTTTTGGGTGAAGCACTGCCCTGTCATGCCCTTGCTTCTGCTGACGTGTTTTTATGAAAACCTCCGAGACTCATCATCCAACTTCAGCCTTTGCCACCACTTAGCAATGAAAAGGGCTATGAAGAGGCCTGGACAGCTAACATGCTCCATGGGCACACAGGGTGCTGGACACACAGGGCATGGTCGAGCAGGAGAATGGGCAAGTGGCTGACCTGTATGTAAATTCAGGGGCAGGCTAAGTTCCTGCTTTCTGTCTCTCATCACAGATTCACATGGATTAAATGTGTGTAACTGGCTACTTAAGTCAACTTCGACCTATTTCAAGATTAAAGGAAAGAAATTTTTTAGAACGATGAACCAAGGCTGGAAACATTAAGGTTCCGCGACACGGGCAACTCACAAGATAGTTGGGAAATCTTAACAGGAACTCTGAAGTGTGTAATATGGATACTACTATTTAACCTTGAGGCGAAAAAAAGAAACCGAGTTAAACGGATTGAAATAATTTCAGCTGCTTTGAGACTTTAGAGCAAAGCAGAACTAAGAACTTCTTTCTGTGAGCTAAAAGTTAGCATTAACACACTTTGCCTTTTACATTTACTAATTATTTTCAGTACAACGTTAAAGTCTTAACATATAACTCCCATATTCATATTTTCCTTTAATTTACTAGAGTTTGGTAATAGAACCAAAACATTTTCTTCTCAGCTCAGCATCACCAACCTGCCAGCAGGAATTTTCATCACACTGGGACTAGCCCCACTGAAAGTTGTTGCCGCAAAAGTGATGCCTCATGGTGCTGAGGAAAAAAAACCTCCGGAGCAGTTAATTGAGGATGAGGTAAGAAAAGGGTTTAATTTGTGCCTAGGCATAGATGTTACAAGACATGCGTGCCGGCCGTGTTCAGGTGTTACAATTTATAATACTATCTGTCCAATCCCAAGTGTTTCCACCCCGTAGCCTTTGCTCTGGTCCACCCCTTGGGAATTGGGTCTGGGGGTTTTTCGTCATCATCTTCACCTTCTTCAGAGCACAAAGGGTACACGGTCACCTAGTTCCTGACCGTGTTCTGTGGTTTGGGTCAAGATATAAGTGTTCTCTAAACAGCATAGGCCTTGCCTTGACAAAAGATTAAACATTTTCTACTGGAATTCAGGGATAGGATTGATATGGAACATAGAATGGGGTGAGAGGGTTGAGGAATGTGTAAACTAAAGGGTGCTAAAGGGTGAGGAATAAGTGCTGCAGCTTCTAAAACCTACTTCTACTATTTTACTTATAAAGCTTATAAAATTAGGAAAATAAGAAAAACCAAATGGACCTTATGACATCAAAAGGAACTTCAGATGCGTTACAGGTCCTGTGGTACTGAGGGCACAGCACAGGTACACCAACACACACAGAAACAGGACGAAATTGATGCACCAGCTAATTCAGACGTTTTAACAAAAAAGGCAAGTTTGCAATGAAAATCTCAGAGCCCTTATCAAATATCGGACTAGACTTAAATGCCTGAATAAGTTTATGAGGTAACTACCAAATTCAAAGTGAGACATTTGTACATCTACAATACTGAAAGCCTAAAAACACGAACCTGAAATAAGCCCTCAACCAAACTCTTTACAGCTTTGCCATTCATAAGAACATTACTATTTAGCAAAGCTCCATCTGCCTTTCCAAGTTCTGGCACTGCCAGAAGTCTGGAATTGCATCTGCTGGGAGTCTTGGTGTTAGCTTTCTGCCCAAAGCCTGCTCCAGATGTCAACAGGCACATCTAAATCCCTAGGATGTATCTAAAAAGGAAGTATGGCCAACCTTTTAAGTACTTTACGTGTTGGAGAACAAAACATGCATTTCAACTGAAATACCCATTTTCTTCCTGTTTACATCACTGTGCAAGTAAAAGTTCTTTTTCTGTGTGAAGCTCCCACTACAGCCTAAAGAACTTTTGTGTTCTACATCATAATTAAAAACCAAATCTTCAGATATCTCCTTACATGTGTAAGCAACACTGTGCAGCACTGTAGCCTTGTACTTGAAAATGTGTATCTTCCTTACGAGCATTAAGCTTCACACTACTGCAATTTCGACCAAATGATGAGACACTCACTCCAACATAGAATTCTGTCACAGTTATGCCAAGAAACTGCGCTGCACATTATGAAATTAAAATTGTAGAAGGAGCCAAGGAGTGGACAGCTGATCCAGACCTCTGAATCATGATTCATCCAAAGGATGTTATTAAGAATATACAGTTTTGTCCCACGAATTGTTTGCAAAATAGCAAAGGACTGGAAGACACGTGTTTCAGTAATCTCACCTATGTCTGGATCTAAATAACAGTGAGATAAAAAAAAATAACCACAAATAGACAACATAAACACAAAGTAACCCACTTTTTATTTTAGTTAAGAAACTATAAATCTTAGAAGAAACAGGATTCATATTTAGCATCTGGCCATAAAAAACTGCATGTACACCACAAGAAAATAATATCTTACAAAAAGTGACTTTCTGAAGAAAAAACAAAACATTTTTAAATTGTTTTCTCTCTTGAGAATTTATTTTCATGCTTTTGTTTTCTATACAGAGTGGAGCAAGCCAAACTATCTGTATTCTGGAGGATAATGAAGTACATACCAGGATGTCTAGACATCTGCAGAATTAGCCAGCAGTTAAGGAGGACAGGCTCTTTTAGAATTGGTTGTATCAATTCTGAACCAAGAACCACTTATCTTCTTTGTAAAATGCAGTACCATAATCTTGTAAAGCTCCAACAAAGAGGTAGTCTGTTGACTTGTATAACTATCTTTTCCTTTCTATCTTCTTTGCCAATCATTGCTTTATTGCAGTGTCTCGGGTCAAGATGGTTGTTTAAAGTTGAGCTGTTGCCTGGATTTTACCAAAAATATGTATATTACAATCATATATACACTACTTCTGTTGCAGCATCTATGATTTCTTGTCTAAGATAGCACATCAGTGCATTTGATCCCATAAGATAGTAACAATATGCATCTTGTGTAAGTTTACAGATTCTGTAAAAGGCTAGGAGTGAATTCTCATGATCCACTTTCCAAAGTTACAGATTTTCATATCAAATGGCACCAGTCTCTTGTCACATAACTGCAAATTGTCTTGAACACAGTTATGCCCCCTGAAGTTCCTAATCCACTCTGACGATTTTGATGCAAGATACAAAAAGGTTTGAGCACGGTAATATAATCACAGAGGCACACAATATTCTCAGTTGGAAGGGACCCACCAGGATCACAGAGTGAATGGCCTGTACAGGGCCTGAACCCACAACCATGGTGTTATTAGCACCATGTTCTAACCAGACTGAGCTAGTCTCAGGGTCCAAACTAAACCACATTTATTCCCTTTGGACAATTTTTTCACTGAAGACCAAAACTTTTAAAACTATTTTTAGATCAGAGACCATTAACAAGTACTTCTCAGAAAACACTGTGTTGATACACAGCCTAGGCCAGCAGATGTGATCTAAATCTCTACTTTGAGAAACAGGAAGGTTGGGCAATCCTGTTCCACAGTGAAAAAGACTACCTAGCCAAGACCCTGCTGGAAAAGGCTCATGTAGTGCAGAGCTTGTGATTTTGCAGCTTCTTACCCTCTAGGACCCAGGTATGTAGTATGGTCATGCCAAGGACAGTACCTAGAAAACAAAACAGATGAAGGAATGGAGCTCTGGAGAACATAAAGGCCTGAAGGCTTCTAGATGTAACTGGGACACTTCTTGCAGAAGAATGATGGGAGACAGCAAAGGTCAGCTCACCTGCACTGGACTGGGCCAAGAACTTGAACTAGTGCGGGAAGCTGGAGCTGTGCTGGACCAGTATTTCTAAAATGGCAGAGAACTCTGTAGCCATTAAGATCGTATTGTGAGGAAATGCAAGGAAGTCAGTGTTATGGCCATTTCTGGATATACGGCTCAATTATGTTTATAACAGTGAAAAGTGTAATGGTGAAATATAAAAAAACCCCAAACATTAATCTTAGAACTGTGAGATTAATTTATCTGTACACACAAACAGCACTTGTTTCAAGATGGGCCTCCACACCACAGATGCCCAGAAAAATTTCTGATGACTTCAAGAAGGATCATTCATATTCATAAGGAGTCGGAATGTCCTGCTTGTCTTTTAGCAGCATGCTTTTAGCTGGTAGTTCCACAACTATCCAGCTGCTCTTTCTCACAGCAGTAAAAGGAAGTGTAACAATTCTGTCCACTTGCACTGACATGAAACAACATGACTCAAGTGGCTTTTCACAAGTCATTGCCATCAACTAATCTCATTGCTATCTAAGATTAAAAAGATTAGTCTTACTTTTCAAATAGTTCAGTGTAAATTAAAGACTTGGAAAAAATCATAATGTGAGTAACTGCAATCTTCTACATGATTTTGTCTGAATCACCGGAAACTATGATTTTACTTCATGGAAAACTAACCAAAACAAACACCTTTGGTTTTGTAACCTTTCTATTTAGATACAGCTCTGAAAACTATCATATTCCTGGCAAGCAAACCAAGTGCAATTTTCTAATTTAATAAAATTGGTTTGTCCTCTCCTTGGATGCAAACATGATATTATAAATAATTTCATTAATACTTTTAAAACTCTTTCCAATGACAGAAAAATTCTGTTTGGAGACACTGATTCTATGCAGAAATAACTAATCTCTAATAGGAAATTTATTCCTTTATCTCCAGAAATCTAGATCTGAAATTTCTCTATTCATCTCACCCCATATTTGCAGTTCATTTGTACCAGTTTTTCTGGTTTTATTCATTCATCTGAGAATAAACCCATTATATTTATAAGAGAAAAAGTAGTATCATAATTTAAGCTTCAGCATAAATGAAGTATGGAAACACATTATTATATACTGAACACTTGTTGACTAATGAACAACATTATTGTAGGTCTGCTTTCTGTTCCTAGCATGGATATTTATCAAAGTGTGAGAACTACTGTCAAGGAGATGCAAAAAAGCATGTGGCCACCTTAGGCTTTTCACTCAGAATTCCTTAAGCAAGGAAACTTGTATCTTCCTTAAGATTCTGATAAAGCATCAATTTTGAAAAGGTGGAAATCAGGTTGTTAATTTAAATAATGAAAAACACACTTCATCTACACACGTGCACTTATTCCCATACTTGGAATTATGCAGAATAACAGTACAAAATCTTCAACAATTTTCTTTTTCTTATAAGCATTTTTCTCTTGAATGTGAACTCTGGTGCACTGGACTCTCCTGCTTTGAACAAAAGTTGTCCCAATATGCAGAATCCTCAGGTGCAACTGGAATACCAGATGCAACTAAATCTTCAAAAGTCAGTAACGTAAACTGTGGTGGGTTAGGCTCCATGGAACGTACCTAAAGGAAACACATATTAGCATAACACAAATCAATAAGCATTAATTTCCTTCCTGTAAAATTATCTGTCCAGTTTAAACTACACACTGCTTACTGAAGAAGAAAGGAAATATTCTGCATTTGAGACTAGTGTCACTGCCCCTAATTTAGGCTATGCATTAACTAACAGAAGCATTTGACAGGCCACACAGAAAAATCAAGTTTTTCCTTCACAATCAAGTTCACGAAACTGACAGAACGAGGGCTATAGAATGCTGTGAGTGTTTAAATCCAGTAAAAAGAAAGACAAAGATCACCATCAAACAGACTGCACTTCATTCTCCACCAGATATGATTATTTGAGACAATTACATGAGGATTTATTCCACTAGAGGTGTGCCTATTCATGCTCTTTTTAATACCAGTGATCCTCATGGTTGTGCATGCCTCTCTCAAACTCAAATGCTACTCAAGAACTAAAGCAGTCACAACTAACTCGCCATTCCCCATGTTATTCCACATTAAATGCAGACCGAGATATTGGAGATGAGAGTGTCATGGTTTCCATGTTAGTTTCATCGCTCCGAGAAAAATCATGTTTCAAAGAAAAAAAGATTTGGGGTTTTTTTGAGCACATGTTACTGTGCAGCCTGCTGTATATGCCTTCTCCAAGTGAAGTTGTTCCCAGACAGCAGGGCAAATAGTACAGCTTGCATGAATCCAACATAAATACGGTTGATTCTTCTAAATTGACATTTGCTCAAACAACATATTCTTAATGTTTAATATTTGATAAAATTCAGCAGGGCTCCTCTGCAGTGGGAGTACTCTGTACATCACACAAACTGACTCATGTCTGACGCAGCCTAAGCCTATCCAAGTCCCTCTGGTGTGGCAGCATGACCCACTGGCATATCAGCCACTCCTCCCCATTTGGTGTCACCAGCAAACCTGTTGAGGACGCACTACACCATCATCCAGTTTCATTAATGAAGGTGTTAAATGGGATTGGGCCCAGTTTTGATCACTGGAGCACATCATTAGTTATTGGCCTCCAACCACACCTTCTGCCACTATCACTGTGCTCTGGCCCCAGCTGTTCAGCCCGTTTTCAATACACCTACTGCCTGCTCACCCAGTACACATATCAACATTTGCTCCAGGAGGATCTTCTGAGAGGCAGTGCCAGAGGTAGAAAGTACCAAAACATAGGTGGACAATATCCACTGCCCTCTCCTCACCTATCAGGTCGGTCATTTCATTGCAGAAGTTTACTAACCATGACTTTCTCCTGGTGAAGCTATGCTGACCAGTGCTGATGATTTCTTTGTCCTTGCTGTGTCTGGAAATGGTTTCCAGAATTAGCTGCTCTGCCACCTTTCCAGAGATGATACTTTATTCCTCATATTGTTTGGACTAGTGTACAGGCACTGTAAAGGGACCCCAGCATGTTGAGTTCCTGGAGAAGGGTTGGGGAATGTGTTCATAATTGTACTTTGTAGGCCTTTTCTTGCCATGTACCAGTGCTGCAGATGATCCCATCTAAGGTCTATTTTGAGGATTTTGTTGTCCCTTTCTGTCACATCAATGAAGGTGGGCCAGTAAATAGGTAAAAGCGTAAAAAGGTCTACTCTCCATTTCAGTGTTTGAGCAGTAAGCTACTGCTAGGAATAAATGCAGAGACAACAAAATGGGTTTTGCTTATTGTAACAGTACAGTAAAACTCTAAGTTGTCAATACAGACTGAAACCAGAAGTTATTGAGCTGGCTGTCACTTTATGTCCTTACACAAATGACATAGTGTTGAGACATTCCTGTTCATCTGACATTTTGGAGATGAGGTAATGCTGCAGGAACTGTGCCTAGAGCCATGTAAGTGACATCACAGATGCACAGCAAACATGAACTAAGCCTCAGAGCCAAGATGTTAACAGATATAGTTTGAACTTCAGCGCATGCTTGTCTGAAGGCAAGTGTGTTCTGACTGAATTAATCTCAAATCTTGTGAAATTTAGCAAGTGACAGACAAAAAGATATTTTATAGCCTACATAGGAATTATAAAGAATAATCTCTTTCATTGAGATTTGCCACAGATTAACTGTCTAGATCTCAGTAAACAGTGCAGATACATGTTCTGTTTCTTAAAGCATATAGCAGTCACTAGCAGACACTTTGTAAAGATTCTTCACACTAGAGATTTTTCACTATAGTACATTAATGTAACGATTGATCTTTCCTGTGAATTGTAGGTACTTGCTATCAGTACAGGAAGAAAGCTGAATGTACATGTTCTGCAAACAGGACATAATGACTTATTCCTGTGATTGCAGAGGGGGAACGAACTCAAACACTGACATCCTGGAACAATTTAACAAGGATGAACAACTTCTTCTCTCAACACATCTAGCAAGAAATTTAAAACAAAATAATTTTTTACAGTTCTGTTACATAGAGAGAAGGTAATTTTCATTTCCTTCATGTTCCTGTTAGGAGGAGACCTAAAAAGGTACAATGCAATAGTATATAAATTTTCACTTAATTTTTATTTTGGGGAGTCATAGGATGCTTACTAGTCCTGCTTAAAACGACCCTTTTTCAGTGAATTGAGATATTGAAATTCAGGCCATCAGAAATTTATAGTCAGTGGACAATCACGCCTTTGAGACTTCTCTTGATTCAAAGATTTTTCATCATAATTCTTGATATCATTACTATTCTTCCTATGATAACTCCAAGGTATGTGACAGTGGTGGTGAAGGTCAACACTTAAAAATCCTGGATTTTTGTAGAATACTTAGGTAGCTGTCTTTATAAATAATGGCCATCTTCTTTTTACCTCAGACTGCATTTATCATTATTCCTGTCAGAAGAATGATATGCCATCCTACTGGGAACTTAAGTATGTCCTGTCTAGCAGACTGAACGTATTTTCTTAAAATAGTATTTGTACACTGATTTAATACAGTAAAACCCCAAAGGCAGCTTATACCTCTTTTTTCTTTTTAACCTATCCAATACTAGTTAAAAGGTCTGCCTCTTTGTGTTATTCATGAACACAGACAGACTTTATTACCATGACAGATGTGTGCATTACCACTTTTATACTTTTATCCATTCCTACACTACGTTTTTTCTAGTTCCTGGTAGAACCTTTGTATCTAAATAACAGAAAACAACTAACCCATTTTCTTGTGAGCAATTAAAACACCACAGAAAAAGTCCGGCAATTTGTCACACTCTCCTTTTCTGATTGTCTGGCTATTTCAGCTACAACTTGCCAGTCTGTCTCTCCCTTAATTTTGACTTTTATTGCTATTTTATGACTGAGATCTTTGTTAAATTGCACAGAAAATCCTGAAAAGCTTTTAAGTAGCTTTGTTCCTTCTCTCAATAGACACCACATGGAATGAAGACTAACACTGCTGTTCTTCCCATCTGTTGGTTGCTGTTGCTTGTCTCAAGGGTTATCTTGTCATAATGGTGTTTCAGCAATGGATCTGCTCCAGGATACATGCACTGACAGTCCCCCATTAAAATCAACTTGGTGAGGTGTCATACAAGCTTAGCAAGTTCAGATTGGTTCACTGTCTCCATTTCCCTCTGTGAAGACCACCTTTCCCACATGAGTATTAGTAGGCTGTGACAAAAATCACTTAATCTTCTCTTGAATGAACACACTGATCACTGCATTCCAGATCTGACATTATCTGTTGCTGTCCTCTGAAAGCATTTCTCCTTCCCAGACCTCTCCTGAAATAGACACAATATAACTACAGGAAACAGTTCAGTAATACTGCTTGGTTCTGGTTAAAACTGTGCTTAAGATAAGCATTTTCCTTGGCCCTAAATCTGAGATAACACATTTTTAGCTACAGCATAAGAATAAGTTTATGTTCAGATGATTAACAAGACCTGAAACTGTTTCATAATTTCTTACACCAGAATCCTTTTGCAGAAATCCCGTCTGTTTCCCGAGTGCCACTGCAACATGATGATGGTCATCAAACCGGGTTTCCTAGTAAAGATAAAAAATGGCAATGTAAATGCATTTTCTTTAGTCTGTTTTCAGCAAAGACTATATAAATGTTTAGATTATGGTTCAGAACAATAGCAGACCATAATTTAAAATAATAACATTCAAAAAACAATAGTAGTTTTCAGCAGTCTTGGAGAGCTCAGTGATGCTGATACATTAAAAAGTTAGCAGGGCTGAACTGATTATCATCACCTCACCCATTTGTAGATATTTATATTCAAGTTTGTGACCTGAGCATTCCTTTACTGGTCCCTTCTAAGTGACAAACCATATAACCCATCTTAGCTATCCATTTTCCAATGAGATGAACTGAACTCCTGGAAGGTATTCTGAAAAACAATGATTTAACTGTAAACTTAAACCAATGACTCTCTTACTCTTGGCTTCAGACAGCACGTAAGAGCACAACTTTAAATTCCTGACACACAGTCTGAGCACTGATATGTATAAATACAAATCAATTTTTCTCAACGTTTTTAGATACCGAACTATATATTTAGTGACAGAGTTTTTACTTACTTAATAGTTTTACTTGAAAGTGTTTTCCTCTACAAAGGCTAATAATTCACCCTAAACAAATAATTTCAGAAAAAAAACCCCAAACCCTTCTATATACTCTTTCTGAATAATGCTTATTTTATAGTCAAGTCATAATTCCATTGGCTTTTTTAAAAATATATAACGGGAGGAAATAAAATTTTTCTTGCTCTTTTATCCAAAAGTTTTCAAATAATTTCTGCCAGACTTTCTAAAACAGAAATCAAGAATAACAAGAATTTTACCTAGAAAAGTGAATGATTTAGATATCACCATTAATCTGAAAATCAGCTAGTCATTGAAATATTCTCCTGGGATGTAAGCGTGAATCTCCAGTTTTGGCTTCCTTGGGAAACATTCTAACTGCACTATATTATAATATAAAGCAAATATCATGATGTCCTATTTCCTCTGACAGGTTGTTGGTTGCCCTGTTTTTTCCCCTTTTAATCTAAGCAAAATGTCTTTTAAAACAATGCTGTCAGTCTGCATTAGGCTTCTCTACAGTTCATCTACTATACAGAATTTTCTAATATTTCATTTGCCAGGATACCATTTCCATGATTCCCAAACAGCCCTATATATAAAAAAGTGCCAAGATAGCTCAAATCTACTCAGCCCAGCTCAGCTAAGACAGCAGCTGCTCCAGTCATGTGTAGCAGCAGTACAGCTGCAAAGTTGGAAGACTGTTCTGGCAAACATGGGAGCCTTGGCAGAGAGGTGCTGGTGAGGAAGTAGAGCTATGTTTTTACTTTGATCTCTTCAGCACCAAAACTGTGCCTATTTGACAGCTTTAGCTGTGAACTTTTTAACCCTCATCTACTTAAACACAAAACATTGAGCTCATGTTGTTTTACCTTCCTGCAAAGTGCTAGAAAGAAAATGACTGTTTCAATTCTGCCTAGATTAGGAAAAATATTTAATGATCACAAGAAACACTAACAAACCTACAGCATAAGCAGTATTTCCCATGACTGCAAGAGCTACAGATGTATTCACTACGAAGTATTTTACTGGGTTTTCCGTTCCTTTACTAGGGAACAAAACTGAAAATAAAAGAATGAAAATAAAGAATGCTACTTCGGAGGTTTGATGAAATATAACCATTTGTACACAGAGTGCGCATTTCTGGAACTTCATAGAAAATAAAAAAGACTATGAAAATTAGATGCTCAGTCAGGTGTTCCTAAATCATTTATACAGTTCTAGGCTAGTAGTGTTTTGTGTTTGTCTAGATGGAAAAATTACTACATCGGCTTTTTTATCACTTCATTTCCCCCCTTCTTTCAATTTTTTTTCCTTTTTTTCTTGTTCAAGAGGTTAAAGACAGATCAGAACAGAGAACACAGTACAGCACATTCAGCACTGGTTTACACCTGTAGTCAGAAGTCTACAAACAACGGTGTTATGGCTTTAAGTTAAACACACTGAATTTTCCTTTTGTGAAGTCAACTTACGTATTACTTCTTATTCGAGTAACTAAAAACATATTATAGATAGTATTTTACACATTGTTAATAATGTTTTCTCAGTTCAAAGTTGTGTTTAACAGGCAGTGACTCTTTAGATAGACCATTCCCTGAAGAGACCCTGCTCAATGAACAGTGAATTTAAAAGGTTCCAGCTCATTTATTTCCCGTATCCTCTGTGGTCACGAAAGAATTTTCAGCATCTTGCAATAAAACACAACAAACCATGTCCTTCATCTGTCTACTAGTGGCCAGCAAAAACCTTAAGCTACAGAGTTAATGAAACATACTGAAGCAGCAGATCTGCTTGCCTCCCTGGAGATACTGCTATACCAGCTTATAAAATTAATATCTTAAATGGAAATAGATGAGAAAACAAAAAGAGGACAATCGTACAGAATTCCTTTGAGGTAGAGAGTTCGTTTTGTTAAGATTCCTCTCTATAAACCAGAAAACATATAATGGAGGAAAATTTGTTTTTATCTGCACAGAACAGCTCTCTTACTAGAGCTGTTCAAGCTACAGGCAACCGAGACTTATAATGATCTCATTTCAAAGACGTGGTGGAATGATGTGTCTGGGATTCAAATCATTATGAATTCACTCAACAACAGACAGCTTATGAGGAAACTGTACCTTCCCAGACAGCAAAACTGATAGCTGCGTGAATCCAGGCGGATTAGCTAGTCTTAGAAATAAAACTTTCTATTCCTATTTATTCCTGATAATGCAACAGGATTAACTTCTCTTACTGAAGGTGAAAGATGCTAACTACAGTTGCACACCAGCAATTACTAAATATGTTTCAAATTGACCCAGGTAATCTCTCTTTGAAATTCATGTTCTGGAAGTAATGTATTTGCACAGAAACAAACCAAGCAAATATTTGCTGTGAAAAAATGCAAACAATTATTTGTGCAGCAGCAGTGATGCCAAGCGACTCTTAATCCCAAAGCAAGGTTTAGGATAAAATGCGTGTTTCCTTCATAAGCTAGTTGTATCCAAAATTGAGGTAGGTACCAAAACAGAAATGTTTTGTATTTCATTTAAGATTCTTCTTTAATATAGATTTCTGAAAATGCTCTCCAGCCATTCTTCCTTAACAACTGTATACAACTGGGATGGAAAGAGTCATGAATACATTTAACATTTGCAAATCAATAATTAGGATTTTTTTTTTTCACAGAATGTCTTATACTGGAAGGGACCTTAAAGGTCATCTCGCTCCAATACCCATGCCATGAGCAGGGACACCTTCCACTAGACCAAGTTGCTCAGGGTCCCATTCAACCTGGCCTTAAACACTTTTAGGTTTAAAAACTGCCCAACTCCTCTGGGCAATCTGTTCCTGTGCCAATATATGTTTCCACATATAAGACATATATATATATATATATATATAAATATAAATATATATATACACAAAATAAACTTATGTTTATATCTTTTAATTATAAAACTTGTCATAATTGTTTTCAATCAACTTCTTTCACTTTTACTGAAATTAACTACTACTTCATTCTTGTTGTGGTTTAACCCAGCAGGCAGCTAACACTACAGAGCCTCCTCACTGGTAGAGCATTATGAGGAACTAAAGAGTTCTTTACCTAGTGTGTCAGTGTGTTATCAACACTGTTCTTATCCTAAATTCAAAACACAGTACTATGCTGGCTACTAGGAAGAAAATTAACTCTATTTGAGATGAAACCAGGACAAATCTTTAAGTTTATTTTTTTCAATGGAAGTAAATGGAGCATACAGAATTACCCATTATAACTATCATCATCATAATGACTCCATCCTAAATTAACACCCTGACACAAATACTGTTATCACTCTTCACTTGGCTAGTTATCTTTTTAATTATTGCTAAACAAGTTCACCTTTTTAAAATGAGGAAAGCATACACTGTCTATATGATTAAAGCATATTTAATACACATAGTAGACATATCTTAAAATTAAATTGATGTTTTAAAATGAAATTTTACAGTATTTTTTCTCCTACTCCTTCCAAAATGGTTTTGAAGGGAATCTGCGTAGCAATCTCTGGAGTACTATTTGCAAACAAGTGCCTAAAGGTAAATCATTCCATCAAGATCAAACAAGAAGAGGCTGTTTCTGAGCTACTACCTTCCATCCAAGCTCAGAAATATATAAGGAGTGGAGGGTAAAGACACTTAGAGCAAAACTAAACCTGTGGTAAAGGGCCCACAAACATAAACTACATAACAAAGCAGTTCATTTGGACTCACAATGCAATAAATCTGTCTTTTAGAATGTTCACAGAAAATGCTATCTCCAATATGAATTGGCTTTGCTCTGACTGTGAATAGTGACAGGGTGTCTGAACAGTGTCAACTTTGATTTGTTCTGATTCATTAGTATTTCTTTTGACCTTTTAGGCATGATAAGTATAAGGTGGTGGATCTTTTTCTAGTCTTTATGCATTTAAGTTGTCTTTTTTCACATGACACAGTACTTTGTGGTAGTTTAGTCTGGGCCTTCCTTGGTGACCAGTTTGTAACCAAGGAAGTGTCCAGATTTACCCAGTATTCCCTATGATTTTTACGTAAGCCGGGGTATTAGAAGAAAGGAGGAGAGGCCTTCGGCCTCTTTCCTTACGGCAGATTGGAGGTGCAGGTTCCCTGCTGTTGAGTCTGCCATGTTGGGGAGTGAGGCCTGGTAAGGCCTTGCCGACCTTGGGAGACGGAGGTTGCCGGCGGTCATTCCAGCGCGACTTTCTGTTGTCCCGAGGAGAGTAGTGAGATATTCTTTTGCTAATTCTTTTAGTTGCTAGATCTTGGGCTATTGATCGTGTATATTTTATTTTGTTTGTGTTCTTTTTTTCCCTTCCCCCTTCCCTTTCCCTTTTGAAATTGTATATATATTTCAATTGCATTTAACTGTAATATAAGTGTAAATATATTTTTATATATTGCTTTAGCTGTCTCTCCCTTGCTTCAGTTCTCTTGGTTTTTTTTTTTCCTCTTCTTCCTGAGGTTTGTGGTGGGGGACTTCTTGTGGTGAGGTTTGGAGACTTGGCAGGGAGCCAGCTTCAAACCATATCATACTTTCTGAAGGAGATTTCAAAATATTTGGTGTAATTTAAATGGATAAAATCCCCTTTGTTTCTCTCTTCCGTTTTTGGTAAATGAGATTGTCTAAAACTGAAATGAGACAATCCAAAACATGGGAAAATTTTAATTTTAAACAGTGTCTAGCTCTCTTTGATCATCTCCTATCATAAAGATATAGGCAGATCTGAAAAGTAAAAGTGATATCACTATTTTTTTTTATTTGATAGAAAAGCTCCCTCAAGCAAACTCAGTACAAGAGGGAACCCAATGAAAATACTGTATCAGTAATATGCAATCTTACAAATGATTCTTAATGTCTGCTCCTGGGTGACTCTCAGATTTCTCAAAACTTAGTGTTTTCGATTAACAAGTTATTTCAAGAATCTGGCTCAAGGGCAAATAGAGAATCAGAAGAGGACTTTTCTGAGTAAGAAAATGGACCCGACATTAAAAGAAACTTGAGAAAAGACAAAGAAGTAAAGTGATGCTTAATTTTAGGCTGGGGATTGGTAACGGATTTTTTTTTATTTCATTTTAATAAATGTTGATATTTAAATAAAATCACATCCCAATTGAGCTCGTATTTAAATGAAACTTGATATTAAGCCCTTTCTTTGAAACACCACAATTTGCCTCATTATAAGGCTTTGCTCTTGGGAAGCAGGAGGGCAAGTGCAGAAGTGGAGACATTCCTCAAAAAAAGTTACATGAATCTTCCAGCAGTAATTACTAAGTACTAAGGAAAAATCAAATAATTAGAAAGCATTTAAGTATTACAGGGAGCTATCTACATCATCATCATGCTATTTGAGTCAATCAACCACAGGCATGTTGTCAAAGACCAAAATTAGGAGTTATAGAAATCAACCTAAAGAGCTATGCCGCAATAATACAGAAAGCATTCTAGTACAAGATGTGTCACAGTCTTTCCCAAGATTTTCTTTTCCCAGTGTATAATTCCAACTAGTGAATTTCATGACATACTGATATTGCCATACTATAGAGAAATTGAGTAAGAGGGCTGATTTAGTATGGATAGACTTATAAAATAATGCAAAACCAAAAGTGGATTGGAATGCTGAATGGAATGAGCTGTGAAGAGATAAACTTGGAGTACAAGTTAAACATTACTGGTACATTCATTCTTTTATACCACATGCATAGGGTACACGTAGTTTGTGTACTAAACAAGTGTACAGAAGAAATCTGTCATTCAGACACCTCTACTGGAACAGTTGTCTCCAACAACATAGATATTTTCAAAATGTAAATGTGTATTTGAAACTGAATACTCTTGCTAAAAAGTGCACTTTCTGTTTTTTCCATTTCTTCCTTGAAGTGGTTAAATGAACATGCCTCTGGGGCATAGAGAAACGGCATTGTGATTTGTTTTTAAAGCTCGGTTTCTTAGGGTAATTAAATAATTTGAAGTCGTTGTATAAAATCAGAATCGTTTAGGCTGGAAAACACCTTTAAGATCAGCAAGTCCAACTGTTAACCCAGCACTGCCATGTCCAGCACTAAACTATGACCCTATCAGTTGTTTCTCTATATATCCTTTAAACTATCTTAGATTATACCAGTAATTTCCTATCAAATCTAACAGGATAGATGTTTTAGTGATAAGCCTCAATAACTTTGAAGAAGAAAAACAAAAGCCCAAATCCCAACACTCAGATAGAAGATTGAACCCAAACTGATGTTCCAATTAAGCAAAAGTAAGTTTTTTCATCTGTCCACTTCCACAGACAGCACCCACTTCAAACTCACAAAAACACATTTTTGTATGGACAAGAAATAAGAACCCGGTGGAACTGAAGACGCCTCCTTCATTTCAAACATCTAACCTAAACACTAATGGAGTTGCTTAATCACTAGGCCTATTCTACACCAACTGATGAAGACCTTTAAAGTCCTAGACACTGTTCAAGAAGACAGGTCTGAATATGTTTCAGTGGACTTCCTGCAGACCCTAGGATGAATTTCATAGAGTGCAAGAAACATATTCCAGGAACAGGAAAAATAAAAAGCCATTATAATGAATATATCTATGGGGTGTTTTTGCAATCATTAAAAATACCTTAAATTGCTGCAGTTTTATAACCTAAGTTTTGATTTATACATGGCTCACTGGGTTTATGTAGAGTAAAGGTGTGAAGTGGCAACTAAAAAAAAAAATCAAATATACAATGGAACCATAGGGAGTCAAGACTGTTTATCACTAGTGAAAACGTATCCCTTACCTCAAATGTCCACTCCTCTTCTTTTTCTCCATCCAGAAGCATTTTTGTCTCCTTATACACCTGCCCTACTTCCAGCTGCAATGGGGATACATTAAACTCAATTCTTTGCAAGTTAAAGCCAATTCCAACTCCAACAGCCTTTAAGAAGCTTTCCTTTAAGGCCTAAAAGACACAATAAGTGTATTTTATTTGTAATGACTGTTTTCAAACTGTTCTAGAAACATTACATCTGACTACAAATGGTAGACAAAATAAATTTAAGACTTATACTACTCTAAACGTGAGGGTAGACTGATGCAATTATCAAGAGAAAAAGTTATCAACATTGTTAATACCCAGCCTAACTTTCTGCATTACAATAAACATGAAACTGGAATTACCCAGTGGCACATACAGATATGAACCCTCTACCTTGTTCTAGCTATGTGTTTAAAACTAGTAATAAATCCTAGAAATGTCAGCTGTACTATGGTTGTCAAAGTTATTCTGATATTAAAAAAAAAATCATTAAAATATCAAAATTATTTTTATCTTCACATGAAATGGTATCAAGTAGCACCAGGAAGTTTAGACTAGATATTAGGAAAAACTTCTTCCCTGAATAGGTTTTGAAGCACTGGGACAGGATGTTCAGAGAAGTGGTTGAGTCATCATCCCTGGAGTTTTTAAAAGATGGGTAGAGGTGGTATTTAGGGACATGGTTTAGCAGTGGATTTGATGATCTTAGAGGTCTTTTCCAACCTAAACCATTCTATGATTCTATGCAACTATAAAAAGTAACATTTTTACTATGATGAAAATAATAAATTATATCAAAAAAATGTGCATGTTTGCAGAGTATAAATAGGGAAAAAAGTCTTACCCAGTGCCGATAAAACATATCCAGCTGCATCCAGTCATTACTCATAGACTTGATTACATCCCACTCTGTCTCAGTAAACTGTCGCTTCATGATGTGAAAGAAATTTGGAACTGAGCTACTACCTATAAATTAGACAGAAATATTTACAGAAATTTTAATAGAGTAGCAATAATAAGCAAATGGATTACCTTGTTATTGCACTAGAAAAAATTCATAAGAAAACATTTATGAACCAACTCTGCTCTACAACTTGAATTTATATAGCCTCAAAGCAGCAAGCTGATGATTTTTCAGGACATAGTACGAAAAAAAACATTTCAATAGCAGAATTGCTGTATAAAAATGTGAAATTATGTATTTCTAGCATTCTCTAAAAAGTAAAGTATTTTACCTGTTTGATTTTACATACATATAAAAATATTATATTAGTTACAAAAGTAGCATATACAGTCTCTGGCATATCACAGCTTGATCTAGTAATATTTTATAAAACAGCATGCTGTTTGTCAAAATTCATCAATTCTGCCTTCTGCCCTAGGATGCTGTGATACCAAAGAAACCCTTTTTTAAGCACTTGTAGAATATAGTCTCCCAAAGTTATCACATACATATTAAGCCTTTTGGATTGGATTTATTCTGCAAGGAAAATGGGGGTACAGGGGTGCCCATAATAACAGTAAGATATATACCAAGGAAAAAGAAAAATCCCCCCTAAAAAACCCAACCTCAAACCACTAAACCTCAAATCCTTAGATTAAATTTAAGCTTCCTCAGGGGCTATCTCACTTTTCCCCACTAGTGTAGAAGACATTAGTGCGGTTATGTTGATCAATGGCATTTCTATAATACACTGGAAGTTATGAACCTCATTACATGCTTGGCTACTCACCCAAGAGCCTATATTAATTAGCATACCATGCAATCTGTCCACTTGGGCTTACTGCTGGCTAAAAAGACAATGGCAGAAAACAATCTATTTTCTTTAGTAGGGATAATAAAAGTCTGGATAGAGACAGTCCCGCTTATTGCATAACCTATCAAAAAATTTGTTTCAATTTTCTTATTAAAAAAAAAATATTAGTCATATTTAACCTAAAAAACAGCCAGCCCTCCTAATACCACACTACTTTTAAGAACCCATCACTAGATAATGGCTTAAAAAAGGGGCAGATCCTAATTACACCTGTGCCAGTAATTCTGTGAGTTGACTATTGGCAAGGCACTTTCTTTCCCTACACTAATGTTTGCCATCTTAAACCAAAGATAAGGGTATTAACCCTTCTCTATAAAGTGGTTGCCTTCTATAGATATCTAAGCACTAAATAAAAACAGGTATTGACAGCAGTAATAATTGATCTGAACATTCAGGTTTTCTCACAATTTCCAAATCACACTGCAAAGTGTTACCTGACAGACATCACACAAGACATAGCAGTGACATTTTAGAGATGCCCTCAATTGCATTTATAAAGTGAAGAAAACATCTTAAGACTGAAATTTTGTTTACAGTTGCAGTAGTCAGCTAATGGAATGATTCAGAACAATCTAAGGGCAGAACTAACGTTTCTCTCTGGAGAGAGAAAAGCAACCACAATGCTAAGTATGCTTTGATGAATTACCAAGACAAATGCCATATCCATCTTACACGATCCCACTTCCCTGAAACAATGAAAAATCACAAAAAAATCTGTTGAACTTGGAGAAATGTATTTTCTTTCATCTGTGTTTATATGGCCCATTTTAGAATCATCATCATCATGGCCAGGCTTCGCGAACGAAGATTTGGGAAGGGCTCTACCCATGTTTGTTACAAGCGCGTTGGTGGCTAAAAAGGCCAATGCGAGACAGGCATGTCCGGTTGCAAAAGGCACAGCAGAAAGACTCCTTAGGTGGTATGTTGTGCAAGGCACGATTCTTTCTGCGTTGTCTTTTCTCCTCAAGGGTGATCCTGCGTGTGTTCTCAAAAACATCAGCAGCGTTATAGATGGTGTGTCTCCAGGTCTCCTGATTGGAGGCCAGAGTAGACCAGTGATGATGATCAGTATGGTCAAGGCTGAGTTGTTGTTTCAGGGAGTCCTTGTATCTTTTCTTCAGGGCTCCTCTCTTGCGGCAGCTGGTGGCAAGTTCACCATAAAGCAGGATCTTAGGGAGGCGGTGGTCCTTCATCCTGGAGATGTGCCCTGCCCAACGCAGCTGTGTTCTCAGTAACATGGCCTCAATAATTGTGATTTTAGAATCAAATAACTGTGTTAATACCTGCTCCAAACAATCCACTTTTTTTTCTATTCTCTTCTTTTCTGGAGTATGTAAGACAACAGTGGTAAGGTTCCAGCCTCTTCTTGTGATTCAAACTATAAAACATTCCAGAATGTCCTGATGTACCTTTCCTCCTTCATCATTTTCAGAGCTCTCCTGCTTTCAATAATCCACGGCTATTCACACTACCTGAGAAAACCATCCAAGACTATCCACACTACCTTCAGCACCCAGAGGCATATAAAGGCTCCTGCATTGTCAGTCCTGCCATCTAAACTTTATCACGCATAGTGAATACATTTGAGACTTGAACTGTTTAGTACACTAAGTGTATATCAAGCCCATATGCTACTGGGTTTTTTTCCCCCTCATTATTTGACTTCTTTTTTCAAAAGGTTTCTTCAACTGTTCAGCTACTCTTCTTGACACTTTGTTCAGACCTACATAGTAAGTCCACTTTCCCATCCACTCCAGCCGTTTGTCACATTCTTCCTCTGAAAAGCTCAGGCACCACTTTGTCCTTCAGTGCACTCCCCTCCTGTCTCCTTACTGCAATACAGTTGCTTTGCTCTGAGGAATGGATCAGAGGACCTTGGACTACTATTCTCCATAAATTACTAGCAGTACTGCAGCCTGCCTAGTCCACTTCTCCATCTTCGCTTAAGTATCAGAGAAAGATTCACAGAATTATGAGGAAAATTTAGGTTGAAAAAGATCTTTGGAGATCACCTAGTCTGACCTGTTGAAAACCAGAGCCTCATGCTGGGTTACCCAGGGCCCTATCAAGCAGAGCATTTCACCTCTTCTCTGGGGAACTTAGTCCAGTGCTTTACTGTTCTCATGGTGAAGAACTGTTCTATAGAGATGTAATTCCCCCTGAATCAACCTGAGGTTGTTGTCTTTTGCCCTGTTACTGTTCATGCTCATGAAGACAATTATGTAAATCATCTTTACAGTTACCTTTCAGGCATACTTTGGTTAGATTCCCCTCCTAAGAACTTTCCCCTCGTCAGGTCAAACAAACACAGCTCCATCAGCATTTCTATATAGGTCAAGTTCCCCAACCCTCTAATCACCTTGGTGGTCCCTTCACTCAACCCCTTCAATTTTACCATGTCATATGTAATCATACCTGGCAGGTATGATGGAGACAAAACTAGAAGAAGTAGAAAGTTTCCATTCAAATGCTATTTTGCTTCTAGTTTGATTTAAAAAAAAAAAAAACAACAAAGCAACAACAAAAAAGCTGCCTCAAATGTACTTGCCACAGGTTACAAAAACTTTCTTTCAAAGAATGGGAACAACTTCCATATAGCAATTATTCACTTGGTTTTAAATTTATATTTCTAAAGTACCTCCTATTTATCAACTTGTTTCAGAAAATAAACTCATGTCTTAAATAAATACTTCTTACTTACCTGTGCCAAGAAACAGAACTCTTCAAAATCTACATAGCTTTTTTTCAATACAAACTGAGAAACAAACTCTTTTAAATGCTGAGCACAATTTTATTGCCCTTGCTGATTTTTAAACACATTTTCATTTGTATATGCTTTTATAATTCACTTATTTTCTTACCTTCACACAAACTGCTGCGGATTTTTTTTTCGCATTTGATTATAAGAGTTAATATTCTAAAAGCATTTTTCTAGCCTACTGTAAACTTTACACTTGAGTATGTGTGCTCTGAATACTGGAACCAGTTTTTGTTTTTACATTGGATCATCTTGCTGAAGAGAACTCTAATAAATGTAACCAAAACATACTACAGCTTCCTTTCATAATATTCAGTTAACCAACAAAAATTTCTCCCAGTATCTAATTGCCTAAGAAATACAAACCTGTACTTTCATTTGCATTAGACAAAATTGACTGGATGGTTTAGCTATTCAGTGGCCTAATTTTAAAAAGCACTTTTTCCCTGGAATGTTTAGCACTGCCTCCTTCCCATAACACTCATTAACTTACTTTTTAGGGAACGTTAGCCAACAGAGAAATGACACACAGCAAATCTCTGACCAACTCCTACAGTTGGTGTCCAAATTACTTTGATATTCACAAGACAAGCTAAAAGTTTTATCTTTGAGACCAAATCATATTTTCATTCAATTTCTTTAATCCACAAACATTTAAGCCTCACACTCCTATCACATCCTAATGCACATCTGAAACGAAAGTAGTTCTGGGAAAGTAGTTCCCAGAAAAGTTAAATGTAAAATTAACACAGTTGTGAAGGCGATTGCTTACCTATTATTCCCTGTTAATAAACTTTTAAGCACATTAGATCTCTAAGAATATAAGCTGAGTAGTCTTTCAAAAATTGCCTTCTATGCATTAAAAAACAAAAAAATCTAACCCAAAAGTTAAGTTTCTTCATTGAATTAAAAGCATGCAATGCTTGGGAAAATTTCAGGAAGAGCGAGGAGGGGAAATATTGACTGATACAGGAAAAAGAATCCAATATTAAGCCTGGAAAGTAAACATGCTATATACAAATAAATGAGCATGTTCATATGCGTGTATATGTGTGTGCATTTTGGATTTTCTGCAATAACTATTTACATTGGAATACATAATGTCACCTTTTCTACTGCAATGAGAACTGGGTATTTTATCAATTTTTTTTAAAGACTGGGCAAAAAAAAATCTGCTTTGCATTTTCCCTTTAGAACAGCAAAACCTTAGATCGGATATAAAAGATTGATTTTAAAAAGATGCAGGAGTGAAAAGTAACAAAACATACTATGTTCTCTAGTTCTGTATTCGTATGTGCTTTAGAAATAGTACATAAATACAGGCTAATTTCCCCCATTTCTCTACCTGCTAAAGAAGCCAAACAAGTTGCATTTGTAGGAGGATAAAAGACAATCAGAAATAAGATCCATGTAAATTATGATGCTATTAACAGTAAAGACTGCTATTCAGGGGGCTAATATAGAAATCTTCATACTATTTTGTTTACACTGTTAACAAACATCAGGTCAATCATAGGACTGTTTTGGTAATACAATGTGCATTTAAAGGCAGGGTACGAACTTGCACCCAAAGGTATTAAAATCATGACATGCCTTCTCAAAAATAGTGAAAAGAGTAGATTGTCTCCAATTCGGTTTTTACCAGGTTTACATTTTTCAAAGTGTTTGGGTCACAATTGGTTCAAATTGTTAGTGTCAAAAACTATCTAGCTTATACTGTGATCTATATCCCAAACTATGGAAATTCAGATCTAAAAGCTACCACTGCCACTTCATTGATCCACTAACCCCCTGAAAAAAACAAATCAAAAAAAGAAAAACAAACCCAAACAAGCACTCAAACCAAAAAATACAGTACAACCCCCCAGAACGCTAACAGCCTCCTCACTGCCTCAAACTGCATAGAAGAAACAGGTCAGTGATCAAGAACTAATATCTAATCAATACCTGTTTTACTTTCAGATGGCAAATAGGCAAAGTGGCAGTGTGCCACGTACTACCTAGCAAAATGAAGAACTGAAGCAGGAACAGATCAATCTACTTAACAACAGGAAACACGCAGGCTAGCTACGAATCTTGCAAACTAACAAACTGTATCAGACGAATGTTTCAAGC
Organism: Manacus candei; assembly: GCF_025592945.1. Classification (NCBI taxonomy): domain Eukaryota; kingdom Metazoa; phylum Chordata; class Aves; order Passeriformes; family Pipridae; genus Manacus; species Manacus candei. The sequence goes on from NW_026138062.1 coordinate 39,037,583, forward strand.
CCTGGACTCCTGGTCTGGCAGTACTTTAGGTGTAGACACAAGCCATATTTGATCTTATTTTACTATCTCTAAAGGAAATCAAAGTGAACTACTGATACAGAGATAACATTTTTTCTACAACAGATGCCCAAGCCCTAATTGTCTTTTAATACCCACTAACCCTAGTAGAGGTGTTTGACACTGGGTAAATAATTAAGTAACTAAATCACTAACTTAGAAGAACCAGATAGAATATTAACAAAGCATATTTTTTCAACCTATTAGCTCATGCAGCTTTACTGTGAACTGGAAATTGGATTTATATTCTCTGACCTCTACACTTCCTACCAATATCCTGCAATTCTCCGAATGATATGTATGTTAAACATTCATTCTCGTCACGTAACTACTGACATGTACTACCTTGGTGTACCTCAGAGAAACAGCATTAACTTTAAAATGGCCAAAAATCTGATATTGCTTCCTATGAATTACTCAACATTTCCCAGATTGTAAAAATGGAAAAGTCATAAGGAGACTGAAATAATTTGATAATGTTTGATATTTTCTCTGCAGTTAGAATTATTAAGTCTTTTCTATATTAGAGAAACTGCTAAGGTTTCAATCATATTACTGTAGTGGAGTCTAACAGCAGTGATGAACGTTTAAGCAAGCTGCCTTGATACTCAGTGCCAAACCAAAGAAAACAGTGTCATAATGGCTTAGATAGCCCTACCTCCAAAACTTCACTGGAGAAATAACTGTTTTGACACAGCTATGACTTGGATAAAAAAACCATGAAGAAAAGTCACAAGTTGTTAACTGGATACCTCATATCTGATCAATTTACAGACAAGTAGTGTATGATCCGCAACATATTTACGCTTTTTGTCATTTGTTCTGAAAATATATATAAAAAAAGCCAGATGCTCTCAAATTTCGTTCAGACTCCAGCATACTTTTACATGCTCTTTCTATTCCAAACATTCAACTGTAATATATACTTGCCATTGAAGAGCTTGCAGACATAAACACACCTGGGTGCAAGCTCATGGTTTTAGCTTGCTTCTGAGTAGAGAAAATAAAAGTGTTTAAAATACACAGGGTCTTAATCACTAAGATAATTCAGGAACCCCAAATTCTTTTAATGAAATGTACTTATAACTAAACAGTAATAGCAAAAATAGTAATGAGCAGTAATAATATAAGAAACCTATTCTTAACTTGCCTTTGTCAATGATTATACCTTTTACTTGCTTAAGGGCTTTCCACAGCTAACGGAGTTCTGGGTAGCCAGAATATTTCAGCAAAAAGGTAAATTACCCCATGAAAATGGTATTTAATGAGTTTTCCATTACAGAACTTATCAAACAGTTAAAGCAATCATTTCACTGTCAGAACAGCAGGAACTCTTCTTCCTTCCAACACTTATGATGCATCACACTAAAAATTCGCAAAAAATTCCAAAATCTATAAACATAAAAATGTACTTTTATAAAGCAAGTTGTGAGGACCCAACTACAGATGTAATTGGAAAAATCAAAAAAGTCAAACATGCTGAGATGTCTTTAAAAGTTACAGACATTTAGGAACACAACATTTTCCTAACTACATCTTCTGATACTCCAAAGACAACAAAAACGTTGCTAGTGCAAGAGCTCCCACATATATATCTGAGCATCTATAACCTTACAGTACAGTAGTACTACCAGAACTCTCAGATATTACATTTTATGCCATAACATACTAAGGGCCTTTCTGTACATTCAGAAAGATTACACTGACAAAAACCTTTGGTAATTAATCCTTTGCTTAAAAATTAACATTTTAAAGAAAACCTACCACTCACTACAATTTATTATTCAAAAAAAAACAGACAAAGCAAAAAAAAAATTATATTTAATCACAGTATCAAATTTTCCTTTGAGTTTATCAAGCAGGAAAAGGTAGAAAAGGTAGGTGCTTCAGTGAAAGTGTCCTTATAGGGAGAGCAGTCTCATCTTTAAAAAAACAGTATCACCACAGTACATGAGGGTGCACTGGAATCCATTTGGTAATTGTTATACAAAATGTTATACTCGACAAAACTGGGAGGGGGAAAGCCAATTCTCAGTACCTAAGTCATCTTCATCTTCCATATGAATTTCACTACATGATCCACACTTTCTAACACCTCCTTGATCTGACTAATGCAGTTTGTTCCCCTCCTGGGAAGGCTGTGAGACCTTAGAAAGCACAAGCTGATTCAAACTGAGCTGGTTTCTCTGAAGAAGTCTGATGAGAAATCCCATATTCTAGGACTATGTCCTTCTACACCATGATATCCTACTGCAGTAATGAATCCACTGAACAACAGGGTTCCTTGTAATGGCAGAAACTGGGACACTGCACAGAATCCTGTCCCAGAACACAAATCTCACTGTCAGATGAAGTAAAAATGTCCCTTATCATTTTCACACTTAAAACTTCCCCACCTCTGTTTGTATACTATCCCTCCCCCATTTCCCCAAACAAAGTCCAAAAAATCCCACAAGATGACAGAAAAGGTATTAGTGTTTTAAATTTGGGAATCAATCAATATCAGTGAAAGTGACCACTAAGCACATTCTTTAAAAAAACAAAACAAAACAAAACAAAACCCCCAAATCTTATAAACCCATTTGTTTGGCTTGCCAGCAGCTGAAAGACTGTCCCACTTGACAGCTAAATCCAGCATGTTTTGCTTTGTTTAGTCATTCCACTGAGAAGAGACAGCAGTCAGCTAGTCACTGGCAAGCTGTTCCCCCACATCCTTTCCCCTACCAACACACAAATCAACTTCGCCAAAGCAGGAGCCATCTTTTATCCACCCAGAAGGTTTAAGCAAAGATATAAGAGGAAGATAAATGTGCTGCAACATGGCAAAAGCAGAGGGTGGCCCACAGCTGAAAAACTGATGAACTTCAATAGTCCATTCACCTCTATCAGTTATGTCTAGTCTTGTGGATACTATCTCTAAGTGTTTGCTTTACTGTTATTAAATTGGTTTTTACTAGGGAAGAACAAAAGGAAGATACACATATTTAATACAAAACCCAACAAGTCTGATGAACGGACAGGACAAGTAATAATGTTTTAATGCCCTAAAAAATTGGATTTTCCATTAAAATGCAACATAGCACATAACAGCCATGAACACCTAGAATTCACAGCACCAACCCAATAAATGGCAAGCAAACAGCTACTCATGGAAGTAGTAGAAGTCTCCTGGTCCTAAACTTTCCTGAAAGCCTGATGTGACAACAGTAACCTGTCATCTTTATTGAGGAAATATAAAATCATTTGCCCTGTTGAAAATCAGAATTTTTCTTAGGGAAGAAATACATCAGGGAAATGCAGCTGAGGCTATTTTATTTACAGTTACTGAGGAAAGATGTGAAATATTTAAGATAAGTTTCTATCATCTCATAAGTTAGTTTAAAAATCTCAAGTCTGTCTCTAAAACATTGTCTCCCAACCTTGACATCAATATGAGCTCCAAACTGTAATACTTGCAGAGATGACACCCAAATAAGCTTTTGACTACACAGAACAAAGACTTTTTCTATTTTTCAACTCTTGCAACAAAATATGTATCTGTAGAGCTGAAGCTATTGGAAATGGGTACGTTAGCAAAAAACTCCTCAAAAAGCACATTTTTAATACCTACATAGTAATTACTTAATTTTAGCCCTCATGTCACATTTTTCTGCTAAACTTTCTTAATTTGGAAAGCCAAAGCTAACTGTCACTAGTGCAGGCTGAGACGTACTTTTAGTTCTCTTAAAAAAATAAATTCTATTCTACTTAACACCTCATTGTGAATGTATAACTTAATTTCCCAAAAGACCAGCTAAGGAATAAACTGTGATTATTTTAAATTCAGTGTGCAGAAGGGAAAATAACCCCACAACACCAAAACCCAAAAACAATCAGACAAGCATTCTTATATTTGCTCTTTGTTCCACCTCTTATTTTTACTAAAATCACCTATTTTAAATTTTTTTTGCTTTCTTTATTGCTAATTTATTCCTTATTTTAAACATATATACTCTACACACGTTTATTTTTACTGTTCCACATTTTCCTATCTGTTTATATTTTAATCCAAATGGTTTTATGTTTTGTTATTAAAGAAAGACTCATAAAGGATTAAGATGGTTTCTTCAGAAAAAAAAGAAAAGATTATTTTTCCTTAAAGAGGAGATTTAATCAGAATAACAAATTTTTCTTTCACAGTTTATCAAGCATTGGTGTCTCATTAATTACAAAATGACGCAATTTCAGGTTAAAACAGCGTTAGAAATGTGACTAAATAAAGGACAATAATGAAACTGCTATAATGTAATAGGTATTCTTTAAGAGTATGCTTAAAATGGCTGTTTCTTCCCAGTTTCAAACAGAACAAGAACAAAGAAATGCCTCCCTGTTTACTCAGTGTAAGTGCATATGACCACTATGATTCTTTAGCTCCACAACAATATCAGCTGTTTTAACACTCCTTCACATCGAAAAATTATGCGCTTACATATTTATAAATTCTGACTTCTTTGAACAATTAGAAGTAACATTTAAACTGAATCCTTTGTTAATTTCTTCATCCCAAACAGGGCATCTACATATCTAAAGCTGTAGCATTCACTAAGAATTTGGTGATTATGTCTTGCAGCAAAAGATTAGATGCTGATTGCCACTATGAGATTTACTGAAATACAACAATAAAAACAAAACCAGATAAAATTTGGTTTAAGGTAAAGTTAAGGCACTGTAAGGGCAAAAGCACTGCAAAGAACAATCTGCTTTGGCACTTCTTCCTAGGTTAGGAAATTCCTATTGAAAAAAATGAAAAGTAGCAATTAAAAAAGCATTGCAAGTTCAAAAAATTGAGCATGGTTGCTACCTAAAAGACATGCCAAGTATGTTAACTATGATGTAGGTGTGCCTAACTCTCACTTTAGCTTATGGCTACCAAAACAAACAGCATAAAGCTTTTAACTGTCTGGACAGAGAGAGAGACAGCTTTCCTCCCTTAGCTAGACTGAAGCATGGTATTTAGCTTCTTTGTGTGGTACTTAGATATCCCAATTCGTGTGTGACACATCTCTCATTTGAGAACCTCTATCATCTCTTGCATTATCTCATCTCAATGATGAAATAATGAGAATAAAAAGAGAAAAATGAGTCAAGTTCTGTTTATATTTATCTGCCTCAGAGAAAAGTCAATCATGTGTTTGCATATAATAGACTACTTCCTTAAAAGAGCATGGAGTATTTTTAGATCAAATGAATTTTTCTGTAAAATTCACATACAGAAAATTTACTGTTTTGTGTCTTTTAATATGCAAGCCTAACATAAAACCAAAATATCAATGAGAAAAGTTGATTTTTATCTCTGTAAAATACTTAATTCTGGAAGAACATTGAGATTAGACATGTCCAGAACAAAGTAACTTTAATGTGATAGGTAAGAAAAATTGCAGGCTGATTATGAAAGATAGAGAACGAATTGTTAGTTTATTTACCTTTGCAATCCATCTAAGCTAAAAAATTGCATTACTGAAGAGAAATTCACTTGCACAGCAAGAAAGCTCTTGAACCTAAGAATCCAAACTTTTTTTAAGTGCTCCAGGCAATTTTTATTAAGCTATAATTATTTCCTAAGTCTCTGAAAATGTTCTACTTTGCAAAGTTTAAGTGACTGGTAAATCAACATCCCACTTAAACCATTGTTGACACTTGTTGCAAAATTTCTTTTCCATAAGTTAAAAATCAAACACAAGCTGAGTTTTTCCACAGGAATTAGTAGTACTGTGAGAATCCTTCTCCTTTCCTTTGGTGAAAGGCTTAAAATAATTTCACATGCATTAATTCTCTGGTCAAAAAATGTGCACAAATACTTCTACTAATAAACCTACAGTACTACAGTGTGCCTGTTCCCAAATGACTCAAGAGTCCCTCTTCAACTGATCTGAAGAGAAGAAAATAATCACTGTTCTCAGTAATTATTCAAAAACAAGTAAACTGAAAGACTGATTTAAATCTACAACAATAACATGCCAGATAATGAAAAGGCAAAAGCATACAATACCTAAGGAAGCTAAATACCTAAAGAGGATATTTTCTACCATCACTACAGTATTTAGTTCAGTATCTGAATAAAAGGAAAAAAGTGATAAACTTTTATCTCCTTGAAAAAAGGTGAGCAACTTTTGTAGAACTGCCTCTATTTGCAGTGCTAAGAATAGTTTTTCTTATGGCCCACCTTTACCTCTGAAGAAGTCTGCATCTTCTAGTAGTTTCATTTTTCAGATTTTAATAATGAAGTAGAAGTAATATGGAAAGAGGAGGCTTCTTATTGTTCACAAGTAAAACAAAAACAGATAGCATGGATTAAGTAGTTGTATAAAATATTTATGTGCACCAGGACTCCTTGTTACATACTAGCACACAATTAAATAGCAGAATTCTCAAAATTTGCAGCTGCATGATACTCTCTTGTATATCTGCACTGCAGATTTTGCATCTTCACTGGTGGAGCAATAAAGGAATACAAGAACTAGAATAGTGGAGACCTCAATCAAGATTCTGTTGGATAACATCACAAAATAAAGTACTTTGTATTTAAACAAGCATTTGAAAAATAACCAAACAAACCTACTGTAATGTACTTTGCACATAGGGAAATCTTTGTCCTTGTAGCTGTTCCAGAGAAAGAGATTTATAGTGGATTCACCTTCTGAAATCTAATGGACTCAGCAACTGCAGAACAAGAGCACCACTCAGTGGAACTATCAGAGAAAACAATACTGGTAAAGTCAGTGTTACATATTCATAGCATAGCAATAAAAAAGGAGTTTCAGGTGATTCTACTAAGAAAAAAAAATTTCCCACTGTCACTACTTGGAAAGTCATCCCTGCTTCTACCTAAGAGACAGAAAATCCATAATTAACATATCTGCAGATGCTGATCCTGCCAGTATCATAGCACAATTCATGACTTTACTTTTCCAGGGTCCTGCTTTTCTAAATGGGAAATAGATTTATATTTGTCATAACAGAAATAAACAATGAGGAATGCATATAACAATTTTAAAAAAACCCAAATACACTCTCTTTTCTAATTACACTAAATTTCTAGGACACAGATTACTTCTTTGGGAAATGTGAAAATGTTCAGTACTCAAACACTACAGAATCTGTTTTGGTCAGAATAATGCATTACCTGGTAAATTAGTCTTCATTATATCAATGCCCACTTGAAGCTCAGGCTCAGCTGCAAGGACTGCATAATCTCCTTGATGAGAGATATTGAAGTTGTAATTCGAATTGATACTGACTATGGTATTGGCCAGGAAAGGTTTTCCTTTCGATGTCCTTTGCAAGCGTACTTCATTCCAAGGTATGCACATCTTTTCTGCAATTAATTTCCGCATCAGCAGGCGACCAGCCTGTGAAATAAAATGGAAGTGATTCATACAGAACTATTATGCTATCTGCAAAATACCTCTGGTTGCTAGAAAACCACCTGCCTGAAAAATATGGTTTTATTATTGCTGATACAAAGTAAGAGCGTATTTTAGCTGAATAATTTAAATTCCCCCCTTTTATAAAAGCCTGTGTCTGCAAAGCACGAGTTCACCAGACCTGAGTATCAAACACATTTATTATCACTATTAGCACAGAGGCAACATAAGACCCAAAAGCAGTCCCAGCCTAGAAGAATCACAAAAACAGTTCCTTTCCCTACCTTGTTTACTTGCTTAGGATACTTCATGGCACAAATAAATATTTTTACACCACCCTGAACGGTAACATTGTCTCAAGCCTTCCTTGCAGTACAGCCACTCCATTACTTCGGCACTAAATGAAATACTGAGCAGCTGAAAAGTGATGGGTAACTTCTTACACACAAATTAGCAGGTCTGTATCACTAACACATCCTGATGCGAGATTTAAAACCTGAATCGTGTAGAATAGCTTTATTCTCTTACACACTACACTGCTGTCTTAGGTACAGTCTCCCAGGGTATGCTGATTTTGTCTCCTAACTTGACACCCCGACACAGAACTTGTGAAGACTTTCACAGTAACTACTGAGAGCAGACTGCAAACATCTCTTTTTGCTCCGCGGCGAAGCAGAGCTGCATACTTTACGCATCAAGCTTTGTACTTTACGATGCATTACTTCCCCGAAATGCCCTTGTAGAGCACGTTTTCCTACAAAGAGTCAGACATCTGGGCAATGCCCAATCTGCAGAGACAGCCGCGTCCCCGTGCCCCCATGTACCAAGGCGGCTTTGGCATCGCGAGCAAAGACAAACTGGCCGATGCGGTCCTTCTCCTCGGGCTGCACCAGCTGCGCGGCCAGCAGCCACTCCCGGCGGCGGGGGCGCCAGGCCCCGCAGGGGAAAGCCCAGCGCACGCTGCCCATGGCCCTTCCCGGCCCCGGCCCAGCCGGCCCCGCCACGGCCCACCCCTCGAGCACGGCGGGAGCCTATCGGCGTGCGGGAGGGACGGAAGGCCCCGCCCTCGAGGCACCACGACCAGTCCGATGTCAGAGCACCCCATGAGTGACAGGGGAATGCGCCAGGTACCGGCCTATCAGGGGAAAGGCGGTGCCTGCGGCGGAGCTACACCCGTGGTGCCGTCAGGGAGGAACCAGCCTAGAAGAATCTCGGAGATGGGCGGGCTCTGCCCTGGATTGACGGCCGGGGGAGCCATTCCGAGCGCAAGGAGCGAGAGAATGACACCAGAAGGCTCCAATCTGTTGGTGCGACTGCAGCGGAGGGTGGGCCAGAGCGGTCGGTGAGCTACGGGTGTTGGCTGCAGGTGGGTGCGCGCTGCTCGGAGGGAGCGCTCAGGGGGGACTGGCGCTTGGCCGGCTACGGAGCGGTGGCAGTGCTGGAGGCCGCCACACCCCGCGGCTGGGCCCCGCGGTCGCGCCCTGAGAGCAAGGAAACCCTCTGCCCCATCCCGCGCGTCCTGTCAGAATTAGTCCTCCCTTAGAATGAACGGAGCCGCCGCGGGGCGCACGCGCGTGCTGCCTGGGCATGCGCAGTGGTGGCGCTGGCGGCACCGCCCTCCCCCTGCGGGCGGGGCGGGGTCCATGGCGGCCGGGGTTGAGTTTGGGGAGGAGGAGGTTGGGGATGGCCGGTAACCCCGGCCGGGGCAGAAGGAACGTGGTTGCCCTGTAGCTTCTGACTGCACCCGGCTTTGCGCGAGACAGGGACGCGTTTATGCCGTGGGGCGGGGGACGTTGGTTCTTGATGGCACCGTGACCGGTCAATGGCAAGTGATGCCCCCGGTGTCCCATCGCTGCCATCGGCGCATCCGGCTGAGATGTTGCCATCAGCACATCCATCCCGCTGGAGAGTCGTCCCAGCCCCTGGCAGAGCGGTCGCAGCGGGGTGGCCTCTGCCTGCCCTGGCCTCGCTGCCTTTTCTTGCCCAGAAAAGAGGAGCCGATTGTCCCCACAACAGATGCAACGCGCTGCATCATCCTGGTTGGGTTCTGGCTTCAAAAGATCTGTCCGAACAAAAGCCTCTTCTATCCCGTGCTCCTTGAGAGCACTAAGAGCTCTAATGGTTGTCAGAACTGGGTTCCCACGTACCCTCAATTACAGGCCATCTGTAAATCCTCAGAAGGTAATAAATTCGTTTGCCCTTTGGTTCTGAAGTTGGACCATGGCTAAAAATTTAGGGCCTGTTTGAAAATTTATAACCCTTCTTCTTGCTGCTTGCCTTTAGAAATACTTAACGCTTCAACCATTCTATACTGACCATGTACAAATGATGCAAAAGTATTGAAAATTATATTATTGCAGGTATTTCTTAGAATCCTCCTTTTATTGTTGCTGTTGTTTAGAATTCACAGCTCCCTGGTCATGGGGGAAAAGTGCTATTTCTACATGGGCCAGAAAGTCTTTCTGCCTAAAATATGTCATAGTTATAACTGAGTATATGTTGCTCTTTGCAAAACGTTTTAAACACAGGAGTAGCATTTGTGTAGAAATATGTTTCATAAGGAAAACATATATGTTTCATCAAGGGTAATTATCATATTTCAAAATATTATTCCCATTTCTCTTCATGACTTCGTGAAGGAATCGATGGCATAATCTGTAGTATCCAAAGACAGAGAAAAAGTTAAGTGACGGCAGAAAAGGATTTAACACTGTCAAGAAAAAAAATCTAGGAAAATGCTATTCACCAATATCAAACTGTAGCTTCCATTTCAAGCATTGTGATTTCCTTTTCTGGAGCTTGTAGTTGTTATTTTTGCCAGAATTAGAAGTGTAGCATGGCATTTTAATTCCAGGGTTTTTTTCTGAAAATTAAAATTACAGTTCTTGATCTTTTTTAGCTAAGAAAATAATTTGCAAAGGAACGTGATGACTTTGAGAAACTTAGCTTTAGGATAAAATCCAGTCAGTTTTAGTTCTTATAAGTGATTATTGCTTTATCTTAATGGATTCATGTGTTTGTAAGAGAAGATGCATTTAATGATCCCTGCCTGCAGAGTAGGAATCTCCCACTTTTGGAATGCTTCCAGGGACCAGTGACATTTCCTTCCTTCCTACTGATATCATGCTGGGTTTTTTTCCATGTTGGGTCTTTTTTCAATCACTTCTAAAGAACACAAAGCTTTAAAGTCTCTGTGTCACCTTTCAGTCTGAGAATACTGTCTCAATATGTATTATTGATAAATGCCACTTTTGTGGATTAAATGCCTCAGAATGTCACATGCATTTTTTTGATTGTCTAAAAATGATTGACTGAATATTATTTTTCATTGAAGTTCAGTTATTTATGAAGAAGCTGTGAGACTCAGTTGCATTGAAATTTCCAGACTAGAACCTGGAATTCTGTTAGTGTTTTCAATCTTAGACAGTCAATGACAATCAAAACATTAATACAATATAAAAGTACAGAACTTTTTACTCAGTATATATAGTTTAGTTACATTTTAAATCACTCCTGTCTTTTTAGTCAGCAATTAGAAGTGTCACCAACTCCTTCAGATATCTGTTCCACTCATACTCACCTTGGTGAATGTTAAATTAGATGTGTAGTGCAGAGCGATGTCTTTAAAACTTGTTAACAAATTATTAATTTCACCCCTTTTGAATGGATAACGAGTGAAAATAGCAAATCATCTTAATGGATATGTAGTAGACTTAATAATATAATACTTATTTTTAATATTAGATTTTAAAATGCTGATCTTGGCCTTTTCAAAACATAAATTAATGTACAATTAAATTTTGTATGAAAAAAAATCTGAAACTTCTCTAGAGAAATGTATACAATTTTTTCATCTTCATCGCTCTTCCTTCTTCATAGGTATATAAATCATGGTGTAAAATATCAGCTCTTAACTATTTTTTAAAATCCTGTTATCCAGTAAGACATACTATCCAAGTTGGGAGAAGGCCAAGTGACAAACGTAATGTTCCACTGAAGAACAATTTATTTCTCAGAAGATACCTGCTAAGAAGTATTAAGAACTATTTTTTTTTAATTGTGAAAGGGTGTCATAGCACATCTGTATTGTGCTGTCAGATGAAGCAGACAGATTGTTTTACAATTGTTTGTAAATACCAAAGTACCAAAAAAAGGTTGTTGAGTTTAGACCTATTGCCAGCTGTGTTGGTAGAGCAGAGAACAGTACTTGTACTTTCTAAGTGGCTGATGTAAGTTTGGTGTCCTTCGTGCTGGAAACAGTGTCGAGCTTCAGTCCTGTTACAAGTGTTTGGATGTGTTTACTGTCAGGCAGGCACAGCCATAATGTGTTTTTTCTGACAAGGTGATGACTTAGCTATGTGTGATACTTATGTATACTCAATACTTTCACAAAACAACATCCCCTGGGCTTTTTAAAAGTCACATGTATTTGTATGTATATTTTTATCTTACTGTTATAAAGTGATCAAGCAGTTTGGTCTAAGCCTTTTCTGGTGTCTTTCTGTACCCTTATCCAGGTGTTTGTGCTCCATTCTTATTACACACGTTCTCCCTTTTTTAATAAATTTTCCTTGGTTATTCACTAAGAATTAATTGTACATCTTCCACCATTCTCAACTTCATCGGCACATTTAAACTTCTGTAACCATTTTATCTATCAGCTGTAGCAGCTAAGGCTATTTTGATTGTTGGTTTAGCAAAATCTCAGCAGAAGCGTTTATGAATATATGTACATGATATGTTCTGATCAGACCATTCGCAAACAAAAGTTCATCTCTGCTCAAAGTTCATTTCACAGTTCTGCTTGTTTTGCTCTTTCAAATTGGGTGGAATGGATGTGAGCACCATTTCTAGGAGGCGGATTGCAGTGATTATGATTTTAATGTATGCTATATGAGATATTCTGAAAAGGTCTGTCCTGGATGTTTTTGGTCTGCTATATGCATTTAACATGCTGTATTTGCAGTCTCTTAGTATAATCTAGGATTAAACATATATCTAGGTTATTAAACTGATACTCAAAAGGGCACCTGGACTTGTCAAAGGAAAAATATAAGCAAATAAATGACTCGTTTCAATTTCTTCTACGTACAGAATTGTAAGAACATTTAAGAAGGATTGTTGATGGTGCCAACTAAAAGAAAAATCATAAAAAATTTATGTCTTTAACTATCTTTGGAAAGGGATCATTAGCATTGGTGAAGTAAAACAATTCCTCTAGAAAATCGGTGAGTGATTTTGGCAGCTGTTCACATGGTGTTGATGTCAGTTAAACATCTTCTTGTAGCTTTTTACCAATAGCTTAGATACGACTAAGAGGAATGTGTGTATATCTCATATCACGACTATGGACTTATCAGACTTCTCAGTGTGGTTACCTGGCATCTGTGACAACGAGCTCATTGTGTCCTAGACTCCTCTGTCCCTTATCGTCTCGGGAAGAGGACAGTGTTAAATCGGGCAAGGAGTTGGAACTAGATGATCTTTAAGGTCCCTTCCAACACAAACCATTTTATGATTCTAAAACAGAGGAGTCTTGTAAACAGCAGAACTTACAAGGTTTGGGTCCTTATTAGTGGATTCTGTGACAGACTATAATACTCTTCCCTTAGAGCTCCCGGGTGGTCCCTGATTTCATCCACCATAATGAACAAAATGAGCTTACTGTCCATAAGGCTGCTCTGTGGCCACACATAGGCTGGCCATTGCTTGCTACTTAGCTTTCAAGCATTCAGAATGCCCTGCCCCTCAACTGGAGATCTGCACAGATAGCTCTGAGAAGTACATATATGTCCCCCAATCGTGTATTATATGGGGTTGACCTTAATAACTGTGAAGTTTTTATGGCATTTCACTGTAATGGTCAACTGGCCCCTTGTTTGAGGTGGCTTTCAAGCAAAAAAAACCTTAGGGAAAGTGTATTAAGGGAGTTAAGCTTTGGAATTGTTTTGGATTCTCTTTGTTTTTTTTTTTTTTGTTTTAGAAAACCAGGCTAATAGCTAATGGGGCATTTGTGAGTGTAAGATGTGTAAACATCCAGGATGTGAGCAGGGGAGCTTTGTCAAGTGGTATATGATTGGGTCACGTACTGCAGTGCTCAGGGTTTCATGTGTCGTGTTACAGAAGATGCTGGAAGGATGGTTGCTCTACAGCACAGCCATATGCTAAGAAACAAAAATAGGAGTTCCCAACTCTAATGGACCACCTACTGGAGTTTGGTTTGTGCTAATCCATATAAAGACAGGCTTTGAAATTGGAATCCTGTGGAGTTAATAGAGCAAATAAAAGGAGGCTTGTAGCCCAGCTTTCCTGAGCTACAGACCTATGCAACATATGTCTGCACCCTCTATGTTTTCTACCCTTTTGTCAGTAACTTGATCAAATATTTATTAAAAAACCTCTATTGATTAATTCATATAGCTTTGTAGAAGAAAGTATGAAATAATTATAAATGCTAGTTGGCCTCGTTTAACATACCAAGTTTTAGCTGAATTGTTAAGATAGTTTGGAGGGCTCTAAAATCATTTACAGATTCAGTAGGGTGGTAAATTAGTACCAAAATTACCATATAAATCAGGAATTGGCTACACAAAAGATGAGAATTGAATTTTTTTAATATGTATTTTCTTAATGGAGGCAAGGGTGAATTAGGCTAAGTCATAGCACGATATTCATTACTACATTACCGAATAGTGGACAAAAATATTAAAGATACACTGCTGAATTTTGCTTTTAATAAAACAATGAGACACTGCTATTAGAGATTAGAATTAGGATGCACTAGATGTCCTGCAAACTGGAGTAGTGAGACAATGATGAGATCTTAACCATAATATTGTACAACAAATCTGATATCAGTGAAGAAAATTTAAGATCAAACTAGAGTGGATGAAGAGAAAACTGCAAGAAATAGGAAGGAAAAACAAAAATTCAGTCTTATAAATGGACCTTGGAAAATTTGACAATTATTCACTCTAATGAAAGTTGAGAGAAGATATCAATGCTCTTGATAATTAAAAGAGTGAAGAAATATACAACAGAAAATTAAGTCAAATTACAATTTAACAGAAGAACAAATATATGTAAGCATTAATAAATTGATTCTGTAATTAAGAAGTTTTCAGTCTCGACACCAGTGTACTGGGATAGTCTTTTTTTGTGGTAATAGTGTGGTAAAAGAAAACTTTCTGGAACTTAGACTGCTTTTATGAAAGTGATTATATGATGTTTTTTGCCTAAAATAGCAGAGATGGACTTGATGACAGTATTATGTCACTGTGGTCATTATACAAAGATAAATATTACTGAAATTGGTAATTTTACCTACTGAAAAAAAGTTGTAGGTTGAGGCTTGTTATAGAAATTACATATAAAAGGAGAAAGATGTCTACTATCTATTTTCAGTTCCAGAATTTTGTGAAAAGGTTTTGTTTAGAAGAAATGTTACTTTATGATTTATTGAAGTTGGGGGTTTATGAGGCCATACATTATCAGAATAAATGGTGGTCTTGTTCTTCTGTATTTTCCTAGTTCCTCAGGCTTAGAATGGAAAGAGTGAATACGTGAGATTGTCTGGCCATGGGAAGGAGAAGATGCCTGCTGCACGGGTGCCAGTGCTGGCAGCAAGATCACTGGATCTCTTCTATTCCAGGAGACATGGAGGTCTATTTGTGGTTGGAGCTACCTGACTAGATAAAGTATAGATCAGTCTGCTGTGAAAGTACCTCCCATGAGGAAGACTGCCTGATGCTTTAGTTTGCTCTGAATGTATCATGTTATCAGATAAGCCTTTTCATGAAATCAAAAACCAAACCCAGTATTCTGGTTTCTGAGCTTGGCTTGGAATTTTTTTATCCCCTTGTCAATTCAGGTGGGCCATTATCTGTTGCTAATTTTAATTGGAACTGTGGAAGTAAAATCCTGGAATAAAACTTGCAATGCTTCTTTAAGCTTTAGAATAGGCAACCTTGACTCAGATTTGCAGTAAGGGCAGTTTATGCATCTGCAGCGTATAAATAGCTCTTTAAATATGTGTAAATAAAATATACTCATGTTTAAAGCTTCTTTATGTTGACAAAGTAAAATATTTTCACTGTAAAAAACAGTTAAAGCCAACTCACCATAAAAAAAGTATACTTCAGGATGGGGATTTTCACCAGAACCAAAACATGGCTGCTGAAAGGGAGATTGCACTGTCTTAAGTTTAAATGGGTTCTGAAGCCAGTTAATTTACACCACTGTAAATGAAGCTTACAGTGGGCAAACATACAGCTACCTAGCAAGACCAGAGCTACAAGACAAAATGAGTTTCAATTGACTAAACACTCAAAGGTGTACTGTTACCAAAGTGTCTCTAAGTGACCTTATTTGGTAAACCCCAGCAATCCTGTGATTCGGCCAGGCTGTTGGTGTTCATTTGTATTCTGTTATTTCAGTCCGGAGTGCCTCATGGGAATTCACGTAGGAAGCAGTCTGGTAGCCTTTATCTCCCTTCCACTGCAAGCTGTAGAAAGATGAGCCTTTTGGAATCTAAAATATGCAAGAAAGTTTTCTTTTTCCAACTTCATTGTACATTAAATTGTAAGAGTTTGGGTTTTTTTGAGGGTAACCCTGGACTAATCTTTCTCTTAAATGCCCCTTAAAAATTTTATCACACTCCTTGATGTGCTTCCTGTGGACTTTACTGGAAAAATTCCTGCAGGTGGGTATTATTTGTAGAGTTGTTCCTTGATATGTGGCAGATATTTTACTTTTCAAAATATGCTGTGTGTATATATTTTACAAAGGAGTATTGTGTAAAAGTCACTTATGACACAAATTTCTAACTGTGCATAGGACTTATAAACTAAATTCAACATTGGGAACTTTTTTGTTTGTTTTATGGTCTATTGATTTTGCTTGGGTTTTTTTTAATAAGACTGTAGAATCAATTCCTTATTTTTCCATTTCAGGAATAGATTGAAGAAAACATGGCCAATCAACGGGATTACATTAGCAGACCTATTTGCAATGGGATTTCTGTTCCTGAAAATAAAATCAATTCCTTAGTGGCTGAAGGTCATGGACAACAGATTCTAAAAGTACTACAAAAGTTCAGAGAACAAAATATATTTTTTGATTTTAAAATTGTTGTGAAAGATGAAATAATTCCCTGTCATCGTTGTGTACTGGCAGCATGCAGTGATTTTTTCAGGTAAACCCAAATTTGGCATGAGTTTGCAGGAAATAGATTCTAAATTCTCTGGGGGGAGAGGAAAGAAATATAATTCCCCAAAGAAAAAAAAAAAATCACAACTTACATACGTGTGCAGAGTTTCAAGCAAAGCGTTCAAACATCATTTTAAGGATACACCAGGTGCATCTGTTTGTATTTCCAAAGTGCCACAAGGACTCTGTGAATTCAGACAGGAGTCCATACTCTGAAATACAAGCTTCATACCATAAGTGTGTGGTTCTGCTCTTGGGTAGAACTGACACAAGTTACGTATATTTAGGAGTTACCTGTTGGCCGTATCAGTACTTAAAGGTCTGCAAGGATATTGTTTGACTTTGTATTGGACAGTCTATGTACTGTGACACATATCTAGTGAAACATAACAGGTTGATTATAAATACATCCATTGAGCAATTGTGGATGAATTGTACATGGTTTTGGAATGGGACTGCATTTTGTTTGTCTAAGATGAATGGTTGGTCTATAGATTGTCTTCAGTTAAGACAGATGTATTTAAACAGATGTACTTTTTCTAAACTACAGATTTCAGCCTTTCAGCATGAAATGGATCTGTGATCTTCCTTCTGGTGCTTAAAGCTATATGTTCTTAAGGAACAGCTAGATCATTCACATACAGAATATTAATTTATGAAGAACCTTGCTAGCCTTTTTATTAGTGAGTCTCAAACTTGCGATTCAACACTGAAAGTCTGTTTCTGAATACAGTGTTAAATAAAACAAAGCTAATACTCTTAACAAAGAAAAAATGGGCTCCTAGAAATGAGTTAATGTCCTCGATTCAGTTGCCCAAGGTCACCCATAGGTGACAAGTGTTATTTTCAAATGTCCTGGAATATCCCATGTTCTATGGGAGTCTGCCATATCTGACAGAAGATAGCTAGAGATATGCTTAGAATTACTGAAAAAAAAGGAGAAATCAGATGAAATTTCAGAGAGCAATTTCTCCCCTGTAGCAGCTCATTTGGTTTTTCTCTGACACAAAGAACTACTTGCATTTATTTCTTCACTGCTTGCCAGCACAAAGATGCTCTGGTAGAAAAAAATATTAGGATGAAATAGCTTCCAGTGGTAGTTTTTAGAACTGAACTTATGCACATGGTAACGTATGTGTCCTTTTCACTACCTACAGGCTCTTCAGATGAAAATTTGGTAGGAGAGATCTCTCCCTACTGCAAAGAGTTGATAATAGCAGCCATCAGATTCATAAGTCATCCTTGATTGCAAGGCCCATTTTTTACCTTCAAGGAGGAAAAAGTACTTAAGTCCACTAGATACGTTTTAAAACAGAACACCTTTTGTCTTCCTTGGCCTTTGGACTTCTCCTAATTTTTGTTTCCTTGTGCAAACCCAAGATTCAGCAATATTTTGATCCTTACTTGTTAGCTTTCAGAGTCAAGGCCTTTGCCTATATTGCTCTCCTACTGGTATTGTTCTGTTGCTATTTTACTCTGTAATTAGAGATTTATATCATAGCTCTTGGGTTAATGAGGAAAGGATTCTAAGTGTCATCATTTAGTATGCAAAAAGGTCTTTGGGACATGGGTGTCTCACTGTAATTTTATGTTCTTGCTCAGGAAGTCAAGCATCTTCCTGCTTTACCAGATTTTTAGTTCCCAAAGAAGATGCTTATACACAGTTTGGGTTTTTTTCTCTTTGGCTTCAGAAAAGGAAGCAATTTTAAAAATCCCATACTATAGAGATACTTATTGTATAACTGAACTATAATACTTTCTTTTTAACATGAAGTATCCATGATCTATTAATAATCCAGATTCTATACTTAGCATCTGGTAATTTATTTGAATCTTCCTCCACTATCATCTTTTGTCAAATTCAGAAGCCATTGCTATCCCTGATGCTTAGGGTAGGACAAGGGATATTGCAGCACTATTCTGTTGCCAGCACTTTCCTGCTTGAAAAACTTTAGTTAATTTATCTTGCCATGTTAGATTGTGTGAAATACCTAAATGTTATTACATATTTAGAATAAAGTAGTTAAAGTTGTAATAAAATTTCCACAAATGTACTTAGCAATAATTCATTCCACAATTTCAATTGTCTTTGTATTCAGTCACAATCTACTTTCTGCACAGTTTCATTGTGTCATGCAATCCTATGTCAAAACCTCATTTTTTTCTGACATTGGCCTGTACTCAAATATCTCTGTCAACTCTAAAGCAGGAATTAAGTTTCCTCATGTTTTTTTTCCTTTTTCACCCCTCACATACTTTTTATTTCCAAGGAATGCACCCATCATCCATCCTGCCATTTGCTCAGGCTGCAATTTGGAAGGCTTTTTTTCACTTAATTTTATGTATTCAACCACAGTGCATGACCTGAATCATGGGCCTTTTTTTACTCTGTATTTTTTAAATTAGCCTTTTCTTTCCTAAGCTGTTGAAACTGATGCTATCCTGAACAATTTCACATTTTCTCTCACACCAAGAGCTGCATACTTCATTGCTCTCTGTGAAAATCCATACAAAATGCAGGTGCAGCTATCATTTTTTTAAGCCACCACTTTGAATATGTTCTTATCACGACTCCTTTTCTCTTCAAACATACCAAGTAAATGCATTGTTCTTTCTTATAAGAACTTCCATACTTTAGACGTATTTTAGATCAGCCCACCTTATTATACTCCTCTGCTGCTTGCTAAGTCTTTAATTCGTGTGTATATCTTCTATATTTTATTTGCAGAGCCATGTTTGAAGTTAATATGAAAGAACGAGATGATGGCAATGTTACTATTAGTAATCTATCACCCAAGGCAGTGAAAGCTTTTCTTGATTACGCTTACACAGGAAAAACAGAGATAACAAATGATAATGTGGAAATGCTCTTCCAACTGTCATCATTTCTTCAAGTTTCACTCCTTTCCAAAGCTTGCAGTGACTTTCTAATAAAAAGTATTGATCTTGTGAATTGCCTACAGTTGCTTTCTCTATCAGAAAGTTATGGGTCCATCCGCTTGTTTGATCACGCGCTAGATTTTGTACAGCACCACTTTTCATTGCTGCTCAGATCAAGTGATTTTTTGGAGATGAATTTTGAAATATTACAAAAATGTCTTGAGGCTGATGAGCTAAATGTCCCTGAGGAAGAATCAGTGTTGAAAGCTGTCCTCCAGTGGACCAAACACAACTTAGAAACACGGCAGAAATACCTGCCTAATTTGATTAAAAAAGTGAG
Organism: Manacus candei; assembly: GCF_025592945.1. Classification (NCBI taxonomy): domain Eukaryota; kingdom Metazoa; phylum Chordata; class Aves; order Passeriformes; family Pipridae; genus Manacus; species Manacus candei. The sequence continues at coordinate 39,057,470 of NW_026138062.1, forward strand.
ACTACACCAGTTACCTGAAAAGACTTTGCAGGACTTTCTGCATTCTGAAGAACACTTACTTAAGAGTGCTAATTGCTCAGTAATAATCAGTGATGCAGTTAAAAGTGTGCAGAACTTCAGTGGACTGTTTCCAGATGCACGTCCTTCAACAACAGAAAAATATATATTTGTTCATAAAACTGATGAAGATGGAGAAAACAGACATACATTCTGCTACAACATCAAAACAGATAAATGGAAGGAACTACCACATACACACATGATTGATCTACCAGGGTCAAGTTTATCTAGCTATGGAGAAAAAATATTTATAACCGGAGGATGCAAGGGGAATTGTTACAGGACTGTCAGGCTTCATATTGCTGAACCGTTTCATGATGCCACTGACCAAACCTGGTGCTACTGCCCAGTCAGCAATGAATTCTCCATAGTGTCAGCTATGAAAAAACCAAGGACAATGCACACATCTGTTGTAACCTTAAATCAGCTCTTTGTAATAGGTGGAAAGACCAGAGGAGCTCAAGAAACTCGAAGTCTTTTGGATGTGGAATCCTATAATCCTCTTTCCAAAGACTGGAAATCTGTAAGTCAATTACCAAGAGGTATCTACTATCCAGAAGCAAGTGCATGTCAGAACATAATTTATGTCCTTGGCTCAGAAGTAGAGATTACTGATGCCTTTAATCCATCCCTTGACTGTTTCTTTAAGTATAATGCCATGACTGATCAGTGGTCTGAGCTTGTAGCAGAATTTGGGCAGTTTTTCCATGCAACTCTAATCAAAGCTGTTCCAGTGAACTGCACATTGTACATATGTGATCTCTCCACTTACAAAGTCTACAGTTTTTGCCCAGAAACCTGTGTTTGGAAAGGGGAAGGATCTTTTGAATGCGCTGGCTTTAATGCAGGGGCAGTTGGGACAGAAGACAAAATTTATATACTAGGTGGTGATTATGCTCCAGAAGAAATCACAGATGAAGTTCAAGTTTACCATAGTAGTAGGTCTGAGTGGGAAGAAGTTTCACCAATGCCAAGAGCCTTAACTGAGTTTTACTGTCAGGTCATTCAATTTAATAAATATAGGGACCCTTGGTCACCTGTACTGACAATTTGCTCTGGAGAATTTTGAAACTCCTGAATCAACAGAATCTATTTAAATGCACAAGTTTTAGAACAGATTTTTAAGTATTCATTTACAGATGGAGAAATATGTACCTGTTTGTTTAAATCTTCAGTTTAAATTATATGTTGTAGGATTGCTTTTGGAAGAGTCCATTAACATGTCATTCATGCTATTTATTATATAGAAAGTATTAATTTTCTATACAACTCTTCTCTGTAATTAATAATTTTGAAAATTATGTTACTTTTCAAAAAAGAATAGTCATGAGGAATTCATTGTGTAATACGTGCCATTATGTCTGTAATATTCGCAGCTGTCCCAGTAGACAAATTGCTAAATGAGAAAATTGACTGTGATACTGTTTGCCCTATGTAACTTAAGTTTAAAAGAAATCTACATTAGTTGTTGTTTTATTTAGATTTTTTATATTCATAAAACTGTAAGAGGAATTAATTGTCAACTTTATCTTATCAGAATGACCTTAGCAAGGGCAAGAGCCAAAGTGACCTTCACAGCATTAAAACCAGGTACCTAACTTGAAGAGACTGATAATTGCTATCATCTTACTTCAGCTCTTCAGTTTTACCCGTTTTTCTCCATCCTTGTGCCTTAGTAGTAGCTCTATTTTATGTTTCCATCCCATTACCTGTAGCAAGATAAACTTCAATAACATACTGCAGAGTGGGCAAGATTTCTACAGGATGGATGATTCATGTGATATCTTTGTTTCAGTCATGTTGTTAACTAAAGAAAAAACCCTTCAGGATGTTTTCTAACAGAAGTCTTCCATCTCTGAAGTCTCCAATGCTACCTACTAAGCAGTCACCAGGCTGCTTATAGCAGCAAGCTGTAAAATAAATTATAGTTGTTGCTTTGGTTAACTATGGGAGAAGTTTGTATCTTGTCATACATCAAATACAAAGTTACAAAACTACACCTGTATTAAAAGTCAAAGTAAATAGTATTTCTGAGGTAAAAAATCTTCTGGAGTGGTTTAAATGAATTAAAACACTTGTACTTCATGGTCATTTTAAGTGTTAAAATATTACATAGTAAACACTGCATAATATATTGCTTGATAAACTTTCAGTAGTCATCTATTATAATGTTAAAATTGTAATGGACTTTTAGTATTAATATTAATCTAGGCATACATCGTGAAGTAAATTTGATCTCATGCTTACAAAGGGGGCCCTCTTTCTGACAGGAGAACAGTGAAATTAGCTAGGTTTCATAAATTCATTTGTAATCTTCTACAGCCTGAGAATTTTCTTTTTGTACTAGGTACTCAAGACACTGAGAGCCCTTATGTTCCTTATAAATATCATGTAAGCAGTAAGGTTGTCCTATGCCAGACAGAATGGTTCTAAACATCTAAGCATACCTTTTCCAAGCAGTTTAAAAATTAATAAAGTTTAGTGAGGCATCTGAAACATCTCTCATATGACTTGAGACGACTGTGCCAAGTTCATTATCACATCACTACTGCATGTACTTTTGGCAAAACTCAAGCTCAATATTAATGCTTAAAGCTTAATATTGCCTAGAACATACTTTTGTTTTAAACAGTAAACAATGGAATTCTGTGGTTAATTCTATAATTTGTTATCAGATACCTTTATAAATTTACATAACATTCATTTTAACTATTTTCATGAGTACATAAATTAAAGTTATTCAGATTTGGAGAACATATTAATAGAGAAGAACCCTTCCACTCAATAATTCATTTGTATTAAGATGCGTGTCAGTTCTGTAGAAGTAAATAGCTGCTTGTTACAATATTTCAGGCAACTTCCACATTTATTTTGCTTTTTGCATAGTAAGTCTCCAAATCATATTGTAACTACAATTAGCTAGGTAACCTCTACAATCATCTTAGGGAAATGTAAATATTTTTATATTGGAACACAACTTTTTATTAGTAGAAAGCAAATGTATTGAGTAGTATCGAGTAGAGAGAGGAAGAATACTATTCCTGCTTACTGAAACTCTAGGAGAAAAATAAGACACATAGGAGAAGAGTAGTGTTAGTATTAATAAAAGCTACTCAGCACAGCTTAGAGACTTCATTGACCATTAATTATTGCAGCTTGTCACATCGGAATATAAGGCCCAGTTCTCTTTTGCTTGTTTATTTGTGTTGGTTTTATACCTGAGTATTGTGAGTATGCAGTTTATGCAATGACAGAAGTAACATACTATACCCATAGTACATGGGTATAAATAGCTATGCAAATTGGAAGAGACTAGAGAATTGCAAGGGTTTTTTAATTGCCACTGTCATGACCAAATTGCTGGATCACATAAACAGCAAGTGAGTCAGTCAGTAATTCAGGTAATACTCTTTCCCCCAAGTTTTTTGTTACAGCAGCTTTTTTTGGCAGTCTTCCATCCAGCTACTTGCTACATATATTAAGACTCTAGCATAGGACATCAGACAGAGCAATGACATATGAGATAAATTAGTGTAGATAGTGAAAACTGAATGAAGCTTAATATGGAAAATAGACATGCTTCTTTAATATTCTACACTACACTTGCACAGGAACTAATGTCAGTTCCCAGTTTGACAGATCATTCATGGATTTCACATGGAGTTGAGCTTTTTTACTCAGTGATCAGGAAATAGAGTAGTAGTGTCAATTACTTTCCAGCATTGCTTACAGAAAAGTTACTGTGAAATAAGACTGGTTTTCTTCAGTTAGGCAAGGAAGCCTGTACTACAAAAGGATCTCACAAAAGGAAAGAAGGTCATTTGCCACAATTCCACAGACAAAGTATTAAATCTGGTAGCAGAATTGAATGCAGAAGAAGCTGTATTAGAAAGTTATGGTTAAAAATAAGGCTTTCTGATAGAATTAAAAGCCTATATTCCAAACCCTGTGATTGATTGCTAAAGATGTAAGAAATCTCAATGAACTCAGCTACACTGACTAATATGGATTATTTGCATGAATAACTGCTGTAGGTCTGGATCAAATAGATTTTTAATTCTACTTTACACAGCTGTTATGCAATTTAAAAAAGGTCAGAAAGTCAGTACAAAGCGAGTTTTTCTATATCTTTTCTGACTTTTCAAAGCTCACAGTACTTTATGAAAAAGTACCTTCCTTAAAAAATAGTTGATGACTAATGATTACCAATGTTCTCACTGAAATAGAGTAAGATGTTTAAAACAAATTGCATGTAAAGTTATAACTACTATTTGCACTTAAACGATGTAACCAAAACATTTCTAATAGTATTCTATTTTATGTCACAGAACACATTATAAGCATGACCAGTATAATATACATGGAGATAATATATATTATATGTGGGATTTTAATATCCAGTGATGATTATATTGGATAATCTTAATTTTTAAAGAATGCTGTCAAAACATTTAGCACTTTGATAATGTTATCACACTGGTTTAGTTGTTAAAATAAATATCAATTATTCAGGTGTTGATTATGTTTGCACAGACCTGATGATTATTATTTATTTACTAATTTTTGGTTTTCTATATTCAAAATACATTTTTAGTAAGTCAGTTTATTGCTGTTAAAAATTTATTATATGCACTAAATGGAGTAGATTTACCAGGTCAGACTTATTTACGGTATTACTCCATGAAGAAAGCTGTTTACCTCCTCTGGTTAGTATTAGGTAGTAGGCAAAGTATAGGCTGTAGAACGTGCTGACTGCAGTTTGTAATGTGGAGTATAATTGTAGATGTTTCTGTTTGTAGGTGACCAACAGGAGGCAGCATAAGATCTATTTTAATTAAAACAGCCTGAAAACAAGGATATATTTCACATTATATATACTTGACCATTATGCTCAATTTACTTTTTTTCCTTCTAACATCCAATAAAGCATAGAGATCACTACTATTTTGCTGCTGCCTGGGCTCTGCTGATATGTGGAAAGTATGATACTACATGTTTGCCAAGATGTTCGTTTTTTTGTGAATAAAAGCACTGAGCAACCAAATCCTTCTCAAGTCTGATTTTTTTTTTCAGTCAGTTTCAAAATACTAAGAATCTGCAGTGTTTCTAATGTGGTTAACTCCTTTTTTTTCCCTCCCCTTTTTTTTTTCTCCAATGGAGAACATTTTGAATGTTAGATTATAAGCAAAAATGCAGTTAGCATGCATGAAAACTGCAGTGAGGGGGTTTTGTGATTATCCTTGGACCTTGTATTTGTATATCATTTGCATGAGTTGTTGTTCCCATGCTGAAAAGTTCCAAGTTTAGCATTGTAAGGTACTCATTTAAATTGGGTTTGGTTTTTTTCTTTTATTAGATCCATACAGCTCAGATTGATAATACAGGGGCTTTTTAACAGTTTAAGTATTGCAAATGATTAGGTATTTAGTTTTACTGAAATAGACTTCCATACTATTAGAAGTATGGAATAAAAGGAAAATACAAGCTACTTAGTCTAAAATTCACATGCAAAGGGTGCAGAAATGGCATCAATACAAAGAGAGGGAGCCCTAGGTTGTCTTGCATTCTTCCAAAACTTAAAATTCTGTAAGCCTCAAATCTCTATAGATAAAATAGACTTACAGTAATACAAATTAGCTTCCAGTGCTCCAAGGCCTTTGCCCCACAGCTAGCAAAAGCCATTTGGAGCTACCTCCAAAGTGTTCCAACAGCGTTCACAATGTTAAAAGCTTCTATTGAACAACGAAGGAATAAACAGACCAAATTTGAGAGCTCTGATTGTGTAACCCTGTGGACAATGAGAAGACAATTGCATATGAATGTTCTACAGAACTAGGGAATTCACTATGGACTTGAACAATTCACATCTGAACTATAAGCCATATGGTGGGGCTTCTCCTATTGTCATCAAAAGTTAGTAATTGAATAAAGTACACATAAATCATACATAAATTCAAGACATATCCTACATGAATGAAGGAAGTCCAAGGATTTTTGTTGGAGGAACCTAGCATACATCAAGATTTTTCACCAGTGATCAACAGTCTCCATAATAGTGGAGTAACAATAGAGGGAGGAAATAGAGCTATTTAGAATTATGTGCATAGGTACTCTAGGAAATCATATGCTTCCTAGTGAAAATTATTCTAGTGGATACTAATCATATTTAGTGGTTTTGTGCTTCGCAATAAAAGAAGGACACTTAATGAGGTGTAATTAGGACTAATTATTTTTGCAACGTGGCAGAGGTTCAGATTGTTAATGACTTCCACTTTCCATCATTTTTCCATATACTTGCACCTGAAACTAGTTTGAAGTAGCTTGCAAGACCTTTAGGGCACACTTGAATCTCATTTCTGAGCACTGACAAAATACTGATAATAATGGAAATGAAAACCTAGTTCATACATAGGCCTCAGTAAGAAATGTCCCTGTATTATATATGCCAGCAATGTAGCATAGGCTTGCTACCCTACTCCTTACTGTTTTCCTTTTTAATTTTTTATTATTTTCAGTACACAATGGGCAAGTAAGGCAGCAAAACTATCACTACCTAAGTAAACTGATAAGTTCATAGCCTTTAGTTTCTATGAAATATTTTGCAGAAAGTTCAATACCAGAATTGTTGACAAACTGGAAAATGCCATCTTAAAGGAGATTCGTAGTTTCATCACAATTTTGATCACTTGAAGCTTTATTAAGGAAATAACCTATCTTTCCAGTGAAAGTAAACAAGACCAAATACTCATTACAACCCATATTTGGGTTTGAAAGGACTGAGGAAAGTAATTGTTAACAAACATGCAAAATAATACATGCACACATCAGAGCAGGCAGAATAAAGGCAGCAAACTTTAGACAAAAAGTAGTGCCTTAAGCCTGCACGAAGGTTACGTGACCAAGGCAACGGGATCCAACAGAGAGGGCAAGGACCAGACACATCTTGTGTGGCAGAGGAGCCCCAAGCCAGAAAGGTCCACAGAAGCCTTTTGCATGTATATTCAGCCACATCAGTGACCTGGCGGCTTACATATGCAGCACTTCCGAAACATTTTCACTTCTTTAATTACAGTATCTATAGAAATGTTATTTCTCTGTTTGAATCACAAGCCGCGCAGTTCGGGATGAACCACCGGCTGCTGCACGTTCGCTCACTACTGCAGCATCACAAACCAGCCACACAAACCCGCACCCTCTCCTTTCCTCGCACATCCCGCGGAGAGGCCCCGTCCCCCACCTTGCCAGCCCCTCGCTGTGCCACGCCCTCAGACGGAGCGGAGGGAACACCAAACCAAGCCCACCTGACTTCACCGTGACCCCGCGGAGGGTCTCTAACTGAGGGGAGAGGCGGGCCGTGACCTCTCGCAGCCAATCACCAGCCGGTCTGCGGAAGACAGACGGCGGCTATAGCCAATGGCTGCCCGGGTGCGGCGCGCGGCGCGGCCCCGCGGGCGGAGGGACGTGGGGGGATCCCGGCCCGCCCGGCGCGTCACGGCGGGGCGGGGCGGGGAGAGCGGCGGGCACGATCCGCCAATAGGAGCGCGGAGAAGACTGACAGACAGGCGATTTGCCCAATGGGAGGGCAGTGGCCGTTAAAGGGCCGGCGGCCCGGCGGGGAGCGCCAGGCGCAGGTGAGCGGGGAGTACGTCCCCCGGGGACCGGGCGGTGCGGGCGGTGCGGGCGGCGGCACCGGGCGGGGATGGGGCGGCCGCTGCCTCAGCAGTGTGCGGGCAAGCCCTGGCACCTTCGGTAGGGGTAGAGCGGTGCGGCTCTGCCGCTCTGGGCCCCTGGGGGCGGCAAGGCGATTGTCCTCCGCCTTCTCTCCCCGCGGGGAGGCTCCGCTCGTCTTCCTCCTGCTCCCGGGAGAGTCGCGCGGCCGTGCCGTCTTGAGGGACCCTGGGCTGCGGTGGGAGCCGCGGGCCCGGCTGCTCCCCAGGGTTCAGTGGCTGGGGCAGCCGTGCCCCCACCTTCTTTTGTTGCCGCCTCACTCCCCGCAGCGCTCGGGTGGGACCGGGCCGGAGCTGGCGCCTCACCCGGGGCTGTGCTCGCACCGGTCCCTCCGGACCGCGCCCCCCGCCGGGGAGCGGTTTTGTGCCGTTCGTGGCCGCGACTGGTTCGGAGGAAGGGGAATGTCAGCCTGATGAGTTTCTGGATTCATTAGCCTGAATATACAGCTGCCTCTCATTCTCTGTGCCTCTCTCCTCTCAGCCTCGTTAAACGGTCCTTTTAGGTGGTGTTGGTTCCCTCCCCTGCGTGCCTTTTCGTGTGCGCAAACCGCGTGCTTTTGCAGGGGGGTATGTGTTGGCCAGCAGTCAGCCTCTCTGTTAAAAACCCTAAGTTGCGCCAAGTCAACGTAGCCATCTGTTGGGAATCACATACAAAGTTTTCTAGAAATCCCCAGGCTGTAGTATCCAAAGATACTCAGACTCTCGAATTTGTTTAAAAAAACTTAGAAGTAGCAGGTCCTCCTAATTTAAACTTTGGTTTTTTTATTCAAGCATAAGCCCTGAAAGTTAAATAAATAAATAAATAAATAAATAAATAAATAAATAAATAAATAAATAAATGGACTATCAAGACATCGTGTTTAAAAAAGTCATGATTTTCCTATAGAATACTTCTAAGACTGTTGATGCTAGCAGCAGTCCTTCGGTCCTGGTGAATGCAAGGATGTTTTTCTTTGTTTCCTTGTTTATTTTGGGAGGGTTGGTTAATTTTTTTTTTTGGTCTAGCACTTAGACAATAAGGTGTGAACAAAGGAGACAGAAAAGACAGAGGCAGAATGTGGATGCCTCTGCCATTAAGTATGTCAAAGATATTCAGTATGTGTATGTTCTGCCTGCTTAGGGAGTTTGCAGCTTAGTTTTACAATACTTGTTTCATTTCAACTCTGACAAATAGTTTATGTTTCTTTAGTCCAGCGATGAGGACCTTTGTGACATTGGGCTGCTTCTGGCGTGACAGGACTCTGAAACTTGTAGCTCCATGTTGCCATCTTTTCTGGAAGACCTTTGAAATCTTTGTTACTGTATAATCAGAATTGTTTCTTTTTTTTTTTCCTAGTCATCACTTTGCATTTCTGCACAAACTGTAAAGATATGCAGTTTGCATTTGCAGTTTCCCCCCAGCTTCTTATAATTCTCCTTAGTGGCAGAACGCAGGAAACTGAGAAGTTCTTGACTTAGCCTAAGCACTGCTTAGCAACAACCAACACATCAATGTGTTATCAACATTATTGTCACACTAAATCCAAAACAGAGCACTATCCCAGCTGAAACCAGGACAGTGCTGTATGTCATGTTTTTGTAAATCAAGCTTTTCGAAGTGGGGTAGGGTAGCTATCTAGAATGTGTACAAATCCTAGATTATTGCCATTCCTGTTTCTTTTGTACTTCGAGCATGTAATAGTTCATTTTTCTGCATTAAAGAGTAATATCCTGGAGACTATCTAGCAGTGTCAGAAAATTGAATATCCCAAACCTCAGGTTTAGTTAGATAATAAGGCTTTATAGTTAATATATCAGAAAGGTACACAGTGCCACAGTGGATTTGAACCATCCCTGGGAATAAGTACACTGTTAAAACAATTTGCTAACACCCATTTATATTAATAAGATGGGAATTGTCCTTAATGAGGCCATGTACTTTTAAAAAGGAAAGAGTTAGAAAAGGCAAAATGTCCTTTGCTATTGGAAGTTAGTAGTTATGTGTTTTAAAACAGATAGGTTTTGCTGATGTTTCACTGGGAGATTCAGGGCTTGTATCAGACCTGTTCAAGCAAAAATTAAAAAAAGTCTAAAATAAAACTTTACCTAATAAAGGAATTGGATGCCAGTAGTTTCCAAGTTAGTATTGTAGTTCTTAAAGGTCATGTCTTTAGCTTATAGCATAAAATCCAAAACCAAGATTAGACACTTCACGAAGAGTGGCTAGGGAGATCAGTCAGGTGGTGGAAAGCACTGGCACAAGGAGCAGTGAGGCTGACCCACAGGGTAACCTGACATTTGTGTGTTTTAACTCTCAGCCTTCTCTGGGGCTAAGGACAAAGCTTGCCTGTCTGCATCTTCTGTGTTCATGTAGAACTATATTTAGAAGATGATGAAAATTTGATTTGAAAACCGAGGTGTTGGTTTTTTTCCTGTGTTTGTGCCCATATTGGCCTGCTGTACTAACTTTGAGAAATTTAGGGAGGGCCAAGGTAACTAGAGATACCATATGAGTCTCTAAAATCTTGTGGTTCCCTGTTATTGGGAATGACCAGAACCTTTTCCACATAGCTGGGGCTAAGTAAAGGACTTAGCCAGTATATACCTTGAGATTAAAAGTCTGCTGTTTAAGTATCTTAAGAGAAAATTAAGTATCTACTGGTACTTTCAAGAGTTTAGTGTGATGTACCCAACTGGCGAGTACTTAGGAAAGTTTGACCCATTTTCCCATAGTCAGCAAAGTACTTGAGTGTTTGCTTAAGTATTACTTAAAACCAAACCTGAAATTCTACTGATTTCAGTGGAGATAAGTGTGACCTTGTAAACAGAGATTTAATGTCCTGAAATTAAAGTCAGAAATACTGTCATTCTTGTGAAACTTATGTTGTACCTGAGTACTCTATGTGATTCTTTATACCTGGAAGACCAACTCAGGATGGATACCTCTGTATCTTTCACACACACTCCCCACCTTGAAAACAGGTAAGTGCAAATGTATGTGTTTCTAAAGCCAGTATGAAGATCATTCCCCAGTAACCAGGAATCACTATATATTTATCAGTCCAGAATAATTGCCTTGTAAATGGTGAAGATTATAAAAGTGTTCTAAATTTGTTCTGTGTGCAGGTAACTTTCCTGAAGAATTTACTTCCTCAGTGACTTATCAAAAGGTTTAAAAAAACCCCACAGCCAAAGACTTTACACAAGATAAACTTAGAATTTCATGCATAAGTCAAGAAATTCAGTTACAATAATAACAGTAAAGCACTACTGCTGTAATTTGCATTTGAAAAGCTCAGCAAGTACCAAATAAATTGATTTACTGACAGAGAAGTAAATATGATTCTGCCTTCTTGATATCTTTTTGTGATAAGCTTATAATAATCAAGGTTAAGGGATATGCTTAAAGATCAGATAAAAGGTCTCAGAAAAAAATTATGTAATTTTAGCAGGTACAGTGCTGTGTTCTGGTATGAATCTGATTTTCTAAATTGACAACATTTTTTTCACTACTGGTCATTTCAAGTTAGGGGTCTGCATTAAAGCACTACATTACATTATTTTTTTAAACAATTCCCTTTTCTCAAAACCAACTAGAATTTTATTTTCAGAAGGGTAGAATATTTCACACATCCTAAACAGCAACATGCAGCTTCCTGCTTGAGTCTGAGGAGTCCAAAGTGCTGAGTAGCTGCATAGCAGAACTGGGGACTGGTGTATGCTAATACATGCTCATGCTATACAATTGATTTCCTCTTGGGACTTGGTTTTGCATATTTGCTAGCTAGTAATCATTGGAAGTAAGTGGCTTGACAGTGAGAACAGTATTGTAATGACGAAAAGTAGTAAAGCGGTTTTCTAAATGCAGCATTTTAAAAAATACTTGACGGCAGCATGCTTGCATGTTGGATATGAAAAGATGTTGCTTGACATGGAAAATTGCAAGTGAGCCACTTACTGACAGTCAGCCATGCATACGAGATGAATAACAATATCTACACTACATTATCCCCCAAATGGAGAGTTGTTGTGTTGTGCTGATGTGTATGTTTTAACCAAGTTTAGGGAGAATAACAGGAGAAAAAATGCTTAGTAAGTTAAGAATCCTGTGTAGCTTGGGGAGGGGGTTGGGGGGGGGGATAAGAGTTAAGTCCATCAGTCAGTAGCAATTGAATATATAGTTTGCAAGCCATTTGCCTTCAGGTGGACAAATGTCTATACTGCATGAACAGTGAACAAACACAGCAGCTTGAAACTGTATGGACTGTATGGTAAGTCCCTGGTCTGCTTGGTTTAAAGCCTTCTAAACCTATGTACAGTGGTAGATAAGACGGTACAAATGATTGTTCAAAATAATCCTAAATTGGACCCATTACCAAGCAATCTGTGACCATGAACCATTTTTGTCAGGTGTATTTATGGGGTTTAGTGTTCTCTTCAGCATCAGGGGCAGGACCAGCTGTTGCTGCGGGCAGAGAACTGAATGAACTTTAAAGCTGCCATCGCATCTGACATGTTTTACAGTGTAAGAAGGACAGAGCTGCATGTAGTGACTTATTCTTAAATCTGTTTACTGTTAAAATATCTCTCATGCACGACATTTGTTTGAGTTAGTAATTTTATGACATTAAACAGGATTGCTTCAGTTATTTTATTTCTGATTAAGATAAGTCGGAAGAGCTTCTAAAATTTCCATTTTCCATATTAATCTACTTTTTTATGGAAATGGTGTCTCATTTAAAATGTGTCTCAGAAATTTCAGTCTCCTACACGCTTGATGATTTTGAAGTAATGATATAACAATTTCAGCTTCTTTTGGAAATAATCTAGTATTCAAACTGAAATGTGTATGTCAAATTTCAGTCCTAAGCAAATCCTGACTGGCAAAACTCTTAAGAGTTGAAGGAAAATAGTTGTATTTTTGTAATGGAAATATCAAATCAACTATAACAGTTCATGACATGGATATATTAATGGTTGTGTAATTCATAGGACATTAGAGAAGGTATCTATGGCTACTTTATATTCAGAGTCTAAGAGAATGGTTTTCTTTTATTAAATAAACAGTCAGCTCAAAATATGTATTCCTTAAATGATGACTTAGGAGTCAAGTTGCTAAATGAAAATTTATGGTGTATACCTTGGAGATTTATGTTGTTTGCTCTTTTTCTCTTAGGAAGCCTGACAAATAGAAAAATACTACAAGTGAAGAGAAAATTCACTTCACGAGAACTGAGCTCTGCTTTCATTGGCTTCTAAATTTATTTATATTAATAGCTGACTAGTGTCAGATCATCTCTGTGGTCTACTGTGGTGAAATTATTAGGTTAAAGCTGGAAAAGATGAAACAATTAAAAAGAAAAAGGAAAAGCAATTTTAGTGTTCAGGAAACTCAAACTCTCCTTAAGGAAATCAGAAAAAGGAGAGAAGTACTCTTTTCAAAGCAACTTAATACAACAATTAATGAGATGAAACGGAAAGCTTGGGAGGAAATAGCAGAGTGTGTCAATGCTGTAGGTGAAGGAGAGCAAAGAACAGGGACAGAAGTGAAAAGGCGATACCTTGACTGGAGAGCACTCATGAAGAGAAAACGTCTGAATGCAAACATCAAAGTAGTAGGTGCTGGGTTTCACCTTCCTTCATCCAATTTAGATGACTCTCTCAATGAAGACATGGATGAGAAAATGGGATTTGCAATTGAATCTAGTTTTGAATGGCAGAATATCACTGACTTCAGAGAAGCTGGTGGATCTTTAACAGAAATCAAAGTAGAAGAGGAAGAGGAGGATCCGCAGAATTTCGAAGTGAGTGACTGACATGCATTAGCTGTGTGCAATATGGCCTTTGTTTCATTTCAGCATAAGGCTACTGTGTTTCTTTATAGTGTCTGTTTCTGTTTTTTTTTTCTGAATGTATGAATTAAAGAAACTGTAGAAACAAATATATTTCAGAGAGGTGGTATTCAAATCTAGCAACTTGGAATTGGGTGTAGGTCTGGGATGTTGATTATTGAATTGATATACCTAAAGCTGGAATATGTCTTCGCACATGTATTTTCCATTTGTATGTGTCACAGATAAGAATTAGTTCAGTCAGTAGAATGAAAATATGCTCTTTAAGGAAACTGGTTATTGTAATATTCAGGCTGTCTGGATGGATGAACAGAGAAGAAAAGTGCACTTCTTTAACAAATGGAAGTATATGTTACCTGCAGGTACAGAAAGAAATAGGATACTGTTTGCATGATCTTAAAATGAACCCCCAGGAGATGAAACCATTACTTGAATAAGTCAGTTGGCCATTCTTCTCTTTCAGAATTTTAGTGTGAATTTGACAAGCAATTGTGGATTCTCTGGACAGGTTGTTACTCCTAGTAGTACTGTGACTGTCCTGGGGAAGGCAGCCAGCTGGAGTCAAGTCAAATGTTGGGATAGTTTTGCTGTGCCTCTACAAATATATAGTTCTCATTTCAAAAAGGGGTATTCAAACAGTTTTCCTTTTTTTTTTTCTTCTCAAGTGAGAAGGGTGGGGAAGCAGCTCCTGTCTTAGCTCCGTCAGTATATGTGCTGGGAAAAAATCAGCAGAAGCTGTTAAATGGTAGTGAGACTACTGTCAGACAGTGCTGAAGAACAGTGTCTATCTTCTGCTGAGAGCAGTGATCCTAACCATCTCATCATCTGCATCATAAATAGCTTTACAGCAAATGTGGTAACACAGAACGGTTAAAGTCCTGTGTATAGACCCACTTAACGGAGTTGGAAGGGTTAAGAGCATGTGAAAAATGTCAGTGTTAAATGTTTCATAAAAAATGGAATCCTTTAGTGAAGGTTGGGTTGGCTTACTTACCACACAGCCTATGAATCCATCTGGTCTGATAAATAATTAGTCACAACAAATTCCTAGTGGCTTCCCTAAATGTCACTCAGGTCTATGAAAAGTAAGAACAACATATGGTCTCGTAGATCCATTTTTCTATCAGTAGTTCTGAATGATCTGTAATAACTGTGCCATGTGTTTCTGTATGTTCTTGCATGTCCACTGACAAACTGATTTTGCATTTTTCATTACCAAGTATTAACTTGCAGATAAAGTGTGTTTCTCTACCTGTGCAATGATAGAAAAATTTTCTGATTTAAAATGGTTATTTCACAACATGCGAGTTAAACAGTTCTGAGTAGCTTTAAAGATGAAAAAACACAATATGTTCTTTTCAGTCATGTGTAACACATTTATTCCGGCATAAAGACTGGAGAGTAATTCTTTTCTGTCATGTTCCTCTGCAGTTTCCTATTGAGGAAGAGGAAGAAATATTGTCATCAGTTTTACCAGATTCAAAAAAGGAAAATGACCTACCAGACTTCCCCCACATTGAAGAGTTTGGAAATCTAAGCTCTGCTCAAGCTAGGCTAGCCTATGAAGATTCTCATTTGCTTATAAATCTGGAGAAGCAAAAGCTGGATCTGGAGAAACAGCGACTAGACATTGAAGCCGAAAGGTTGCAAGTGGAGAAGGAGCGCCTGCAAATTGAAAAGGAACGGTTGCGGCACGTTGACTTGGAGCGCGAGAGGCTTCAGATTGAGAAGGAGCGACTTCAGATTGAATGGGAGAAACTCAGGCTGGAGACTCTGCAATCCGAAAAACCTGCCCTGGAAAATGACCTCACCCCAACAGAAAAACCTATCATACAGCCTCTGGATCTAGAAACTGAAAAGTTAAAACTTGAAAAAGAACGTTTACAGTTAGAGAAAGAGAGGCTGCAGTTTCTCAAGTTTGAGTCAGAGAAGCTGCAGATTGAGAAGGAACGCTTGCAAGTGGAGAAGGAGCGCCTTCGAATTCAGAGAGAGGGTCACTTGCAGTGAACTTCTCAACTAAAGTGTCAACATTAGTGGTTTGATGTTTCTAAAATAGAGGTAGTTCTTTTCTTAATACTGAAACTGTCCTAGAGGCTAAACATTTTTCTGTTCAGAGTTGAACATTATGTTAAACTGAAAAAAAATGGTGCTCAATATATCCGTGTGCCTGCATAAGTGAGTTAATGTGTGAAGTTGCTTTTCAGTGTATCAGAACTAAGTGTTATGTTCTCTTGTCTCCAGTATTGTGCTGTATTAGTTTGGTGTCCTCCTCTTGTAGACATGTTGGGGAGAATCAGGGCTGAACCTTATGCTGTTTTTCACTGTAGTAACAGTAAGGAAGGATGGGAATAAATCAACATATGTTGTGAGGACATGGTGCTGACAATTTCCCATATGGTAACGAAGTATAATTTAGGCAGAACAGAGTAATACAGAGTCATGATGAGATTGATTCATTAAACTTAGTTTCCCCTTTTTTGTTTTTTTTTTTTTCCTGCCCCCACAATTGGAAAAAGAGTTGAAGAGTTTTATAGAAGTTAAAGTGCAAGTTAAATTTGTTGCAGTTGTTTGTACTGTTGTTCCATGGCTTGAACTGAATGAGAGTGCAGAATATAATATTGTTTCTTTTGCATTAAGTATTCATACTAGATAAAGTTACACATCAACCATACCTACTATGAGCTAGATGTTTGGTTTCACCAGGTTCTTAATAATGCTATATGGAATATAGCACCTGTCTTAGTGTAGCACAGGGATTTACTGATTGATCACTGTCTGGTGAGTCTGTGATGACCTGCTGAAGGAAATACCTGGTTTGTTCGTTGAAAGACAGTAGCTGGTGATGGGAGTCTCAGGAGAGGAGACACACAGGCTGAGCAGAGGCTAAGGAGCACTGAGCTTGAACATGGACATGCTCGTTGCTGGTTCTACCTGGCCAGCACTGAGGTCATGTCTGCAAGGCAGCCAGAAGAGGCTTCTGTGACTGACACCATATAGTATATTTTAATTAGACAAACAGAAATAATCCGTGCTGAAGGCTGTCGATATTTTTCATAAGAAATGTATTCATTTAACAGAAAAAACATCAAGGAAGGAAGCTTTCCATTATTTCATATATGTTTAAATCCAAACTGAGCCAGACTTCACATTTCTCATCTTTCTCCAAGTAGCTATCTTTTGTTGACTCCATTTGAAATTTAGGATTATGAGAATACTAAGTCTAAATATATGTTGAGTGACTTATGTGAATTCTTGTGCAAGTAAATATATTTATACCACTACAGGTTTACTCTTATTCTGCAAAGAAAATGTTATTTTTTTATTACTGAAACAAGTGTGCTTCTACAGTGGAAATAAATTTGACTACTACACTCCAAAATGGCTCTTGAGACTGTCTTTCTTAACAGAGGGAGAAGGCTACATCTGAAGAGAAACCTGGGTACTCAGCACTGCAGCACCCCAAAGTTGCTGGTGCCTGTATTCTCTGTGTAGTAAATCAGAGAGATGAGACCCCTCAGAGTTGAACTTAAATCAACCAGCACTTACTTGAGAAAGGAAAAGGGAAGGAGACACCAACCAGCTAGATAGAAATGCCCCAGGGGGAAGTGTATCTGAAATTTTTCTTCCTGAATGTGGTTGGCTGATGGTGGCTTGATGCCGGGTGCCCCCCCCCAGAACTGCTCTATCTCTCCCCTCCTCAGCTGGGCAGGGTAGAGAAAATATAACAAAACACTCCTGGGTTGAGATAAACACAGGGAGAGAGCACTCCTCAAGTACTGTTGCAGGCTAAACAGATTCATCTTGGGGAAATTAGCTTATTACCAATCAAATAAGAGTAGGGTAATGAGAAATAAAACCAAATCTTTAAACATCTTTTCCACAGCCTTCCCTTCTTCCTGGGCCTTAACCTGATTTTCTGTACCTCCTCCCCCTGAGCAGTCCAGGGGAATGGGGGCTCTGGTCAGTTCATCACATGCTGTCTCTGCTACTCCTTCCTCCTCAGGGGGAGGACTCCACAGTGTTCCCCCTGCTCCAGCATGGGGTCCCTCCCACAAGAGATAGTCCTCCACGAATTTTTCTAACATGGGTCCTTCCCACAGGCTACAGTTCTTCATGAACTGCTCCTGTATGGGTCCCTTTCACAGGGTCCAGTCCTTTAGGAACAGGCTGCTATAGTGTGGGTCCCCTGGAGGGTCCTACCAGCAAACCAGTTCCAGAGTGGGCTCTCTTCTACATGGAGCCACAGGTCCTGCCAGGAGGACCTGCCAGCCTACTCCAGTGTGGGCTTCCCACAGGGTCACAGCCTCCTTAAGGTGCTTCTATCTGCTCTGTTTTGGAGTTCCTCCACAGGCTCCAGTTGAATCTCTGCTTTATGATGTGCCTCTATGGGCTGCAGGGGCACATCTGCCTCACCACAGGCTGCAGGGGAATCTCTATTCCAGTGCCTGCAGCACTTGCTGCTCCTCCGCCTTCACTGCCCTTGGTGTCTACAGGGCTTTTTATCTCACATATTGTCCCTCCTCTCTCGGTAGCTTATTCCCGTTTCTAATTAATGTTATACCAGAGTTACTACCCCTGTTGCCAATGGACACGGCGTTGGCCAGTGGCGGGTCCGTGTTGGAACCGGCTGGCATTGGCTCTGTCGGACGTGAGGGAAGCTTCTGGCAGCTTCTCACTGTAGCACCTCCTGCTACCAAGACCTTGCCATGGAAATCTAATACACTGAATGAAAGTGACAGTTTTAGCTCCCTGATACGTATCAAGCAAATTGATACTAAAATAGCTTTCTGTGATTTGGAGAAATTACTTATCTTTTGCTTTTAAAATACGAGAGAAGCAGAATTCAGGAGGTTTGTCAGGATTTTCTAGTGCGTAGAGCATTGACCAAGATAGTGGGGTAACATGGATTTTATGATTGCTCTATCCTGGGATGACCAATTTTCTAGATAACTATTCTCACTGCCAAACAAGATGGGTAGGAACAAGGGGCATCATACCCAGCTCTGCAAGAGGCAGTGACCAGAAATACCAGACCAGGACAGAGAGAACCTTCCTACAGTTTTCTCTGTAAGAAGTATCTGACCTGGAGGGAGCAAATCTGGCTCCTGTTTCGACAGGTGGTTGAGCTGCTGCTTGATTCCAGTACTTCTGTCTTCATGTTTTATTCCAACTGTATGAATTATTCATTAGGATAATGGTTTGTATGTTACATTGGACACCTTCAGAGTTACACCCCAAGAGCATTAAAGGTTACGGGGAAAAATATATAGATAAACTTGAACCATTTCTGAATCCTGAATTGTTTCAGAAGTTTGAACACTTCTCCAAATGTTAATAGTGCAGTATATAAGCAATTATTTTCTAACAACTATTCAGCCTCCTAGGGAAATGATGCATCCTTTGGTTATAGAAAACCTCTTGGAAAATACTGAATGATGAAATTAAGTATCATGATAAATCATTGAAAATATGGTTTCATCATAAAATTTAGAGAAAATTATAGAGTTTTATACATCAATTTTATAGCTTACTTTTTAAATAATGAAAATGCAGTCATTTTCTGATAATTTGAATTTAAATGTTGTATCTTTAAATACTAATCTGCAATTTCTTAAACCTCAATTGCTTGATTCACCAACATAGGATCCTGACAGCAAAGCCTAAGGGCAAGATTTCAACCATGTAAATGTTACCAAAGATAGGACATACAAATAAACTCATTTCTCTGATAGAGAGAGATATTTGTAGTCCTGCTTAAAATAAGGACCTGTGATTTTAAGTAGTGAGTTACTTTTCCAGACTGGGAAGAGGTTAAAGACAAGGGGGAAACCACACCTATTGAAGGAAGAGGAAAGTATTTGGAGAAAAAAAAGGAGAGGAGTGAAGATCAAACATCTGGTAAGAGGGGAGGCAGGTGAAACTGGTGATAGAGAAGTATCCCATTTTCATTTTAAGCTGCTTTATTGAGGTTTTTTCTGGTGCACTGATGTCAGATCTCATGGCTCTGTGACCCCCATGGGAATTTATGAACAGGGAAGGTGAGTGGCCTGAGGTCCAGCATGCAGCTTCACAGCTGCTGCCAAAGGCGGCAGTTCGCAGACTCCATGTGTGCCATCTGATTTCTGGTCCTGCAGTGGGAACACGTGCTGAGACCTTTGTAAATGCCATTATGTCCACGACTCTATGAAGAGGTTTCTAGCCTGTAATTTTAAAGCCAGAAGACTAAATAACAAAGGTAAAATAAAAGCTACCTCAGAGAGTTTCTCACTGTCTGTTATTAACCATGGGTCCCACCAAGTTGTGCCTGGCTAAGACATTAATGAAAAGAAGCAGTGTGCATCCAGGTGTTTTCACAATGCAGTTTGGAGACAGGCTGGCTAATGCTTAACAGTGTTCTACCGATAGCCAGAGGAGATCATAGGGTAAGGTTGTAAATACAGTCCCCAAGAACAGCCCAGGATGAACAGCAGCCATGCTCCCAACAGGACACAGCTGGCAAAGCACAGTAGGATTCAAAGGCAACTTCTTTCCCTTGAGTAAGTAGTCTTGTTATTTCTGGGACATTTTGAGCAATTTGCATTGTATGTAAAGAGATGCTGCAAGCAATGTGTACACAAGGTATAAAATAATTTATTAAGATAAATTATTAAATTATCATTAAGACAAATAAGGGATGTTTAGGATTTCATAAGCTCTCACACTAAAAATTAGTATTGTCATCACCTCAAGGTGTCTTTACTATTCAGGGAGGCATCAGCCAGGAGAGTAAGGGTTTCTGAAATCCTCCTTGCAAGTGGGAACAGAAGCTAGCAACTCGTGTTTCTTCAGCTTTTCACAGAACTGTTGATGCAGTTGCCACAAAAAAGCATCAGCGATATCAGCTGCCTCTCTGGCTCATCCTCCCCCAGAAGCTCCCCTCAGAAAGGCGTGGAGTTCTCCAAGGAGACGGAGTCAGACCTAGGGCTGATATTTGACAAACACAAAAATACCCTCAAAAATTCTACTCCATGTCAATCAGGAGCCTTGACAGAAGTGCTAGGTGGGAGAAGAGGGAGGAGGAAAGACTGATTTTTCTCCATTATTGCTAAAATCAATTAGTGAATTAGCCAGAGAGTGTCAAAAAATACTACTACATGCAATGGTGTTTTGCATCAAGGATTCAGAATGCTTGTAGCTGGTATTAGGACTATAGAAAGAGTTTAATCCAGGTTTGTTTGTTTGTTTTTTAACTAAAGAGAGAATAAAATAAAAAATATTGCATTTTATAATAAATGCCCACCCTTTGTTTGTTTTCAGATAATCAACTTGTTTGAAGATGCTTGCTCCAAGCAAATAGGAAAAGGCAGGGAAGAACGCTTTCCATAAGGACTTGGAGCAACTTATAGTACTTCATCTTTTCCTCTCATTCTTTTTTTTTTTTTTTTAGTCAATTTGTATCAAAACAATTATTTTTTCAAACCACTAGCTACACCACCGGTGCTTTTGGCTAGGTATCACCAGGTGATGTAGCAGCAACACAACGATCTAGCCATTTGCCTCTCATGCAGCATGCAATGGGAGTCAAGAAGGGCAATGGGGCTGAGGTAGCTCATTTTTCCTTCCTGATCTCGTAAAGCAAAGTGTCCTGATGCTAGGTCATGCTTACTATGCCAATGAATGCAACAGTTCTCAGCCATCACAAAACATACTAGAAAAAAAATAGGTCCACTGGCACAAGACCAGAAGAAGCCCTTTTCAGACACTGCACATAATCCTTTTAAACTTGACCTACTTTAGAGGACACTTCCATTCTCTCCTTTTACAGATTATTAAGAGTACCATTGTTATTTTCTGTTCCAGTTTTATTGTTTTTAATTTCCCTGCTTCACACTATCAGTAGTTTTATTCTATACATTAGCAGACTGTGAAATACCTTGTCTTGCTACTTCCATATTTTCTAATTGCAACACTCCATCATTAGTCAACAGGTTCATAATGTGGAAGGCAAAGCTGCTATTTCATTTCATGCTATATAATACAATGCTTTTGGTTCAGTAATTACATTGTGCCAGATTCGTGATCAATCCTGAGATAGCTCACTTGTGATGGATAGCCCCATCATAGAGTGTATAAGAGTTAAAGGAAGAAGCAAATTTTTAATTTTGTTCCTCTGTCAATCTAGCTACTTGGATACTGCTTTTGAGACTAATATTTATCTCACCAAGATAGGTAGAGATTACACAAATGAGAACTTAAAAGAGAGAATTGAAGCTTGAAAAGCATTTTCTAAAGTTTTGGGTTGGAAAACAGGAAGAATATAAATTAGACATTGTTCCACAGAAAGCTATTGTGTGTTAATCTGTTAATGGATTGCAAATCTTTTAGTCACCTGTTTAATGTACTGGAGAAAACCATTGCCTGCTTCTCATAACTATTCCAGGGTTATGTGAAATGATATGATGATCTTACTTACTATTACTGCTCACTACTAGGCCTGTAAAAAGAAATTTCCAAAGATTTTCAGCTCAGTCATAGAAGTGTTTAGAGCCAAACAATTTTCTGAAGTGGTGGACAATTTTCAAACAGTCATAGGACATAGGTAGTGCCTTTTTCTAACAAGGGAGGAATTGCAAATGTGGGGTGCAAGAGTGCAACATGGGTCAAAAAGACAACCAGGACAGCCACGCCAAGTAAGAGTTGAGAGTGCTATAGCCTTTAGGGACAAGGGACATCCTAGTGCCCTGAGGTTACAGCAGAGGAAAGCTTGATCCTAGTTTACATGTTTACACTTTTCTGAGAAGGATCTGGTAGGACCCAATTTCAGGGACAGAATTTCTGGCCAGACAGACTGTTGCTTTGGTTCAATAAAGCAATGTTAATGTTGTTGCATATTTTATAGACTTGCACTCTGTGAGGGCAAAACCTATTCCAAGGTTTTGAACGTAAATAGAAAATATTCCTATTTATGTTATAAAAATTCCCTTGTCTTCATTGCTCTTTGACTTTTGCTCAGGGCCACATCTCGGACTTTCCCATCTGACTTCCTATCTGCCGTCCTTTTTGTATATCATCCTTCCTCCATGGACTAGCAGTGAGAGCCCACTAGTCAGAAATAAGAGTTAAAAACACTTCAGAAACCCACTCTCCAGTACCCTGAGGGGGGTTTGGTCATCTCACCAAAGCACAGGAGGCAAATGTGTCTGAAAAATCTGTCAAGGTCATTTTGTATCTAAAACTTTGGGAAAGGTCTGAGGTTCAGCATTTAGTCAGAGATAGTTCAAGGACAGAGGCCAACAGGAGCACCAGACTAGTAAAACAGGTAGTACACGCTGCTGTGACAATGGATATTAAAACACCTGATACTTAAAAAGTAGAGAGAGAAGGAATGGGGGAAACTAGGCATCAGACAGAGCATTCGGGGTGGACAGAGGCTGCCTGCCTGGCTCCACTGCTTCTTCCCCTTCCTCAGCAAGAAACAATACAGCATTACTTTGGGTTTTCCATTAGAGCAGTTCCCTCCAGCATCCCCTACATGACAGATGAGCAAAACTGACATGCAAGGAAGGCCAGCTGTAATAATCAAAGAACAACACAAAAGCAACAGATCTGGAATTGGAGAACAGAGGTAGAGTCAGCAAGTGAATACCAGGGACATGGGTGAAAGCCCAGAATAATGGCAGCTACAGAACTGAATAGCACCTCACCTCTTTTGTCTCTCCAGGACCAATATACTTTTCTATCGATTCAGGTATTCAACTGCCTTTTAAATGGAACCTTCACTACTATTTTATACACATGCTAATACTAACACAAAGATCTTTTAGTTGAAAGACTTCGTGTTGCTTACATGCAGAGCAAACTGCTACACCCAAGAGGATTCAGGAGAAATGTTATGAAGACAGATTGACTGATCAGTCACTTCACTTCTGGTATGTATGTTTTTGCACTATTGCATCAAAATAGCCATTAAGAAAGGAAAAACACATCAGAAAAAGTGGAGAAATTGCATATACAAGAGTGAAAAAATGAATTGTTAATTTTACCATGCCTAGGTTCAGATATACTGGACAAGAACAACTCTTTAGCCCACTGATGCCTTGAGCACTTGCAGAACAGGGCTGCTTGGTGATCCCTCCCTGAGGAACATGCCACAGGATTTCTGGAGAGAACCTGAGAGCCTAGGAGGTGAAACCAAGATGGTGTCTGGGGGCAGCACAGACCTATGGGGAGTATGAGGGTCCAGTAACCTTGGCATCCCAGGGGCCAGCTGGGGGAGGAGAAGAGGTTCAGCATCCCACTGAGGTGTGACTGTCCACTTCCAAGTGCCCAAAATCTTAAAGAATTGCACAAAAGACAGAAAGGAATAAAATCTATAAGTAAGTGTTATTATTCTTTCATATCGCTTTTAGTAGAGAAAAAAAATCTCAGACCTAAGGGCAGGAGACAATAATGGACCAATCTAATGAAAACATTAAAAAAAAAAAATCTCTGTTTTTGGTTTTTGCTGTATGGGTGCTGCTTTTCAAGATCTGCACAGGGTGTGGGCAAGGGTACAGTTGCTTTTAGACATGCATATCTCCCTGCAGGTATCTTCCAGAGCACTGGCACATCATCCACTCTAGGGCTGGTGGCTGGTGCAATAATGCACTAAGAGCAGACTAAATCACTCAGAGCAGGCTATAACTAAAAGAACTAGCACTGTGTCTCTTACAGTTTGGGACTGGAGAGATCTTTTGGCTCAGAAATATAGAGAAAAAAGTGTGGGATAATCCAAAATGGTATCCAGGGAAGCTCTTACTCTTAAAGGACAAACTAAGGGTTATCGTCAACCTCTGAGCTGTCTCACGACGAAGAAACAGCATTTCTGTCAAGTCAAATATGCATTGTCACATACTTTTCTAAGAACTGATTTATACCTGACCTTATATATACAATGTAGATAATCTAATTTTTTTGTCATAGATCATCCTGATAACAAAATATTTTCTGAAATCAGTTCTTTCAGAGGCAGAAATGAACACAAATACTTGCCCTACTTAATTTTTATCACAAAAGGACCCTTCCTGTGAATCAAAGGGCATGTGCCAGCTCCTCCTCCTTCCTGGAGCCTGCCAGTTTCCCTTCCTTCAAATTGTTTTCCCATCTGCAGTGTTTATAATAATTGCAATGTTTCTACAAGAAGAAGACAAGGCTGTTTATTTAAGAGGCTGTACTCCAAAGCTTGTCAGTTTAGCTGGACTGTTTGCCAGAAAACAAAATTCAGCCTATTAGAAGATGCCAGCTTTTATTCAGGATGAGCAAATTCATTCAGAAAATAAGTCCCTTGTGCCCTCTTCACACTGTCTCTTTTGATATATGAGCATTGTTAAGTCTGAGTGGTTAATATATTTATTCTT
Source organism: Manacus candei (assembly GCF_025592945.1). Lineage (NCBI taxonomy): Eukaryota > Metazoa > Chordata > Aves > Passeriformes > Pipridae > Manacus > Manacus candei. The sequence goes on from NW_026138062.1 coordinate 39,082,463, forward strand.
TTTGTAGAAGGGAGTTATTTCCTGTAGAAAAAAAGTGTTTTGGAAAAGAAATTGATCTCTGTGAGCTGCAGTTCAGAGCTTTTCATCCAAGAGTTCAGAAAGAGGTTAGGGGAAAAACAAAAATAGTGCAAGTGGAGCAGACTTTGAAAAGCCTCCTCCTGAACCAACTCTGACACTGCCAAAGGGAGTGGAACAACCTCCAGACATGATCTGCCACCATCCCTTGGGGTCAGCAGAACCTTCTACATGGCACTGATGGTGTCAGGGGCTGTGGCCCTTCTCCTGGGAAGCACTGTGCTAATTTCCTCACTGTTGCCTGCATCAAGGGAAGCTCAACAGTGTCTCTACTGCCCTTCAGCTGATGGACACCTGAACAGCAATGTGTCTGTGTGTGTGTGCACGTGTGCATAGAACCCCAAGGAGGTTTAGAAGAATAAAGGTTCTGATGGAGATGGACCCCATGGTCCCTAGGATAAGAGCTGCCCCTCAGCCCACGGGAGATGCAGTTGAACACTTGTCACGTGTACGTACGGGTGTGCACCTACTGAGGTGCGTGCTACAAATCTGACACACGTGACTTTTTGGGTTGGGCGATGTTCATCAGGGGGAGGGAAGGAGGTGGTTGTTTTCCCTAATTAGTCTTGTCCAGTGTGACACAAGTGGTCCAGGTCCTGTGGCAGGGCATTTGGCATCTGCTGCACAGCCTCCCCACCATCGCTGTGCTTCTGTAAGTGGAACTAGAGAAGAAAAGTGTGGAGAGCAAGGACAGTTGGAGAATTCATAGATACTCTCAGGAAGAGACCAAATTAACAACACTAGTAACTCCTAAGGAAATTTAAAGCACTTTTCCTATCTAGTGACCAAGAGGACATCAAGGGCACTGATTCAAAGTCTCCTAAGGAAAAAAAAATGGCACCTCTTTGAGACAGAAAAAAAAGAAAGGAAGAAGCAAGTTCCATTGTTAAGAAGTGACAGTACTGAGTTATTTAAACTGATTGTATGATACTGAGACAAATGGATTTTAGTCTGAAATCATTCCTCCAAAATTAACGGTGAACTTTTGTGATGTGACTTTCAGACAATCAGTGATGCACTCAAGGAAAAGGAAATTACAGAACTGGAAGGGCGGGATGGAACTGCTCAGGTTGGTTGCATAGAATATTTCTTGTCAAAGGCCTGGGCTACGGGGCTCTGTGGAGATGAGTGTCTGAGAAGAGTGAGCAGGTCCAGATTTGTAACAAATACAGTTTATGTATATATGTATTTACCATTCATGTTTCTAATGGCATTGTTTAATTTTAATTTTTTAGCTAAAAATGTATACCAGAAATCAAACAGATACAAATGGAGAGCTTTGAGACTATATTTTCAGGTGAACTCCTATCTTCCCATCAAGCTTCTTTTCTGTCAGTGTCTTTGGTTTTTTCTAATGTAAATTTCACACTGATCTTATTAATCCTGCATTTTTGTTGGAGATATTTTTTCTAGACTTATCTCTGTTTCGTTATATTCAATCAACCTGGAATTCAAACAGAAATTTTAAATTCTTTTTTAAACCAGTGTAGTAACACAAGGAGTAGAACTGAAGTGTCCTATTTAGGTTTCCCAAACCTCAGGTACAATGGCTGCCTGGACAATTTTTGCCCAATATACAGATTTATTTTTTTTTTGCTAGAGAAGAAGGGAAATAATAGGGGCAGAACAAAGGGAGGAAAAATGGTAGGAACTTGTTTTAAACAGGTATTAAATGAAATTTGAACAAGGTATTTGTGAGAACTAAAACCAAATGCCTCCGAAGTTTTTAGATTTAGCATTTTTAGCTTTTCCCTTATTGACATTTGACCTCCAATGGAACTACTGTCAATCTTTGCAACCCTGAGAGATGCTGTTTCATAGGTGATGGGGATCTTCAGGGACAAACAGGTTTGCAAAAGTTGAGAATATTTATGTCAGCAGCGGAAAGAAGCACTCAAATCAATTCTCAGCACACACCTCTTCAGTGGCTTCCCATACATCAGCACCCAAGTTTGACAACATCACCAAACTTGCCCAAGAGGGTTACAAATGGACAGACAGCTTTGTCACCAAACTACCAGGCAGTTATTTCCAGAAGCACAAATGAGGATGAAAAGACTGAAGGAGAATGATAACAAATGTAATATTCTCTGTAAATAAAGGCCAATGTCAAGACTTACTGGTGTGGTCTGGGGTCAGCCTGCTAGTGCTTGTGCAATATTTTTCCCAGGGTTATACAAGAAATTTTAGTTTCAAAGAGAGGCTGTTTGGTAAGTTTTAGGAGTTCTCATGTATTTGACAAAAAAACCCCAAACCCAAACCCAACCCACCAATCCCTTATGTACTACGCTTCTAGTGTATAGAAAGCACAGCAGCCAAAAAACTTTTTATCCTTTATTTTGTGTTTGTATATGTGTGGGTATATAGGAAATCATCATCAAAAGAAATCAAATTAAGAAACACATCAGCAATTATCAAATATACATAAATTAATCTTTTCTGCTTGAAATACCAATTTAGAGGACATATTCACCTACTCATCACATTTCCCACTGAAATTAACAGAACAAGGTTGTGGGCCCACGAGGAGTAGGCAGGGAAAAAGGCACCACATGTTCACTGCAGCATGTGATAATAACTCACTGCCGAGTGTGGTTGGGCTCTCATCCCACCTTGTCCTCTCTCCAACAGTCTGTGGCTGCCCTCTCTCCAGCAGTCTGTGGGATTTGACCAGTCGTGTTGCTCCAGGATCAGCTCTGGGGGGAAAACCTCTCCTGAGGTCCCAGGTGGGAACTCAGCTTCATCCTTCTCTTCCCTGACTGTCCATCCAAAACTGGTGGCTATGGTGGAGTCTGGGTGGTGCCCTCATTGACAGCTTTCTGAGGGAAAGGTAGCAGCAGATGGGGGCATCTTTTCATTCGGATTGCTGCTGGGACAGCAAACCTGCCACGTCCTCAAAGAGAGAAGCAGGCAGATCCACAGCTGAATACAGGCAAGGCAGAGCTTTCTCTTTTCAAGTGCACACATCTGAATGGGTCTCACAGAGCTGCAGTGAGGTTTCCCGACTTCCTGCCAAATTGGTCTCAGCTTGACAAAGCTTTTAAGAGTATAAAATAGGGCTGACAAAAGCGTCGTGCTAACATGGCCCAAGGACACGTATCAAGAGTGGCTCCACATCGAAAAAAACCTTTCTGTACAAAAAGATATTTAAATAATAAGTCGGTTTAATTTATCTGAGATAACGTCATGACAACATAGCTTGATTAAAGTCTAGAAATGTCTGTATTAGATTTCAGAGGGTAGAGTGTTCTAGCACGTGAAGGCAAAACAACAGAATTGAATTCCTGCATGCAGAAAAAAGCTGTGTTTAACCTTGTAAAAAGCCATGTATTACCCCTGAAAACTTGTAACAAAACATCAAGGGATCTAGATTTTCTTTCACTCAACATCTTTAAGTCAGTTCTGAGTGGCATTTAAAGCCCAGCACTAGCACCAGCACAGGAGGTGCCCTCCGATGAGATTTTTCTAATTTTCCCTTCTCAGTGGTAGACCTGTGAGTCTCTGAAAAGAGCAAGGGATTGCCCAAACTGTCTGTGCTGATAAATGATCACAGTCTTGAGTGCCTCAAGAAGATAAACACCCCAGGTGGTATGTGGGTATTGTGAGATGGGGCTCAGCATGCACCACACAAAAATTAGCTTGTGAAACCAAATGACCAGCCCACACAGCCCCCAGTGTGGGTGTACCTATTACCATCAGTGTTTTCTCTGTTGTCTTTATATAGTATAAATTATATTGTATGCTGGTAAATGCTCCTTGTCTCCTTTCAATCCTGCCGTTATGTTATCTTTTTCCAAAATAAACACCAGAAAACAGCAACCCCTTGGGTTTCATGGTTTAGTGGTGGACTTGGCAGGGTTATATTTACAGTTGGACTCACCGATCTTGAAGATCTTTCCCAACCTAAGTGATTCTATGATTCACTTGAAACAGTTTGCATTTATTCTGCTACAAATGATTACTCCCATCAGCAAAGATAACCACCCCAGCACTGCATCTATCACACATCTCCTTTTCTCTGCAGGGACTTGGCTATAGCTGCTCTCCCCATTCCTTTGGCTCTATGTTTTTCCTTAAAGCTCTAATTTTAGAGATGAAAGTACCCCTCTTTCCTGTATATAGGGAACTGTGTGCCTATAGACATCAGGAGTTCAGGCAACAAACCATGGGTCTTGCAAAATAGGGAGTCTTATAGAGAAAAGATTTGGAAAGTATGTGGTACCTGTCATGAAAGGAGCGCAAAAAAGCTGTGGGGAAGCAGGGTATTATAAAGATGTCATGGTTTGAGAGCCCCAAAAATCGAATTCCCTAGTCCAAGCCCCCTCTCACATCTCAACCCAATGTGAGATGGGTTTTCCAGACAACCACACGAGACTCAAAATGGGGGAAAGGGAATATATTACAATGACTATACAAATAAATACTACAATACATTATATACACTCTTAGCTATTTCTACCATGACATAAATATTTACAATGGATCAGATCTCTTCTCCCCTCCAAATAAAAGTCCAGGAGGGAAGAAGGAAAGATCCCTTCTTCAGAGCAGCAATGTCTCTAAGGTAGCAGGTTTATCTGTTTCGCTCTTCTTCTCATGCAGCAGCTGGATCTCTGCCAGCACACACGAGGGGTATCCAAGCCCCTTGGCCACCCGTCTTCAAACGAGGGTCTTCCTCTGTGGGCTGCATAGCAGGGACAAAACTCGCTTCACCATGGTCATATCACGAAGTGCAGGGGCATCTTCGTGAAAGTCCCTTCCTCAGGGGGTTCACCCCTGAGTCAGAACATCTTGGGCAGCTTTCAGTTGAAAGCCTTTGCCTCAAGAGTTCTACCAGAGCTCCTGTGCTCTGTCTCAGGCTGCTAGGCTTGGCAGCAGCAGCAGCAAGGGGGGGCCAAGGTCACCCCCTCTGCATTCCTTCTCTGTCTCGGTCCAGCTTTCTAGGACGCCTGAGCTTTTCAGCTCCTCTCTTTGGTGCATGTTGCACTCTATGACTCCTCTCAAGCCGGAGTCCATCTCCCTCCTTTCTTGGAGGTCTCCAAGGAGTCTGGGGTTTTAGTTTCAGTTCTTACCCCAACTTCCTCTCTCTCTGCTGCTCTCTCTCTCTCTCTCTCGGCTCTCTCAGACAACTCGGTGTCTTCCTTGGCTGCATGCTGTTGCTTTCTTATCTTTTGGCTCTTAACCACAGTCTCTGGACGCCGCTTCTGCCGCTGCTCTGTCTCTGCTCACTCACGGTGGAGAAAACTTTTTTAGCCTTGAGCCGCAGGTACTTAGCCCAGCATTACGCTGTTCCAAGTCCCTGCACCCCCCCCAGCCACGGGCTGGGGGGCCCCCGAGGCCCCAAGGGGCTCCGAGCCCCTTCCTCGTGGCATTCACAACATGGCTACCACTTCTATCACCAAACTACAACTAACCTTCTCTTCCGTTTGCTTGTGATATGTTTATATTTTGCAGAAGTGCTCATTGGATAAAACCTCAAAACTTCAAGGGTCACCACCCCCTGGGGTTTTACCATTTTATAACTTCAGGGGGGAAAACTGTTTCCCCCCACCACAAAAAAGTAAGGGTTTAATATATGGTCTCATCTTTTTGATAACATACTTTTACCAAGGATATGAATAGTCCTTGGTGAAGAAGGCCAGTTCCCCATTGGGATGGACAAATAAGAATCTGTGGATGTGCAGTTGATTGTTAAATTTTGTGTATGATCAGCACCTTAAATCACACCCTCCACATCATCTCCCAGAACACACTGCTATACCACATGCTTAGCATGAACCTCCTCCTCAGCAACCTGTTCCTTCTGTCCCAGGAAACTTGTTGCTTCCTTCATCTTTCTGACTCATTGCTGCCACATAGGCCACAAAGGGTTTGAAAGTCAGAAAACTGCACTTAGGGAATGTACTTTTATAATGACCCCAAAGTCTCGTGTCAGCCAGTCATGCTGTTTTTTTCTCTTTGATTCACTATGTAGGAGCTGCTTGGCCACAAAAAAAACTGTTTCTATCTCATTCTAGGTTGTCTAGTCCAGGAGAAATACTGTTTCATGTTGCAGAGCCAGTGACAGGAAGGAAACAGTCCTCCACTGAAAAATATGTTCAGAATAGCATTTAAGTTGAGCAAGATGCTCAAGGCTATTGCAAGTTTCTGTACCAAGCCCCACTCAGAGATAGGACATCCCACCTCTGTGTTAGATCAGGTTGCTCAGGACTGTGTCCTGGAACTTTTAATTACCCCTGAGAATGGGGGCTCCACAGTACCTCTGAGCCTGTCTCCATGTTTAACCAACCTTTCTGTAAAAATTTTGTTTACAAATATGTAACTTGGATTTCTGTTGTTGCTACTTCTCTCCACTGTGTCTTGTCCTTTCAGTGTCTGTATGTCCCCTTCAAGCCTTTGTACGCAGCTCTTGACTTGGTGTTTCTGGAGGTTCTCTCTCTTTCCTTGGAGCAGTCTTCCTCCATTGGATTTGCTCTAATATGTTTGGATTTCTGCTTGACCACTAGGAACTGCTCAGCACAAAAGATTTAGCCTTTCTATGTCTCATTCCAAGGACTTGTCCAAGTACTGTCCAAAGTTCTTTGTTTCTATTTCATTTGCACATTTTCTGCTGGACATTAACGGTAGTTTGGCATATTTCCTTTTTTTTTTTAGTGGGTTGACATCAGTCTTCACATTGACTGAAATGTTGCCTAGCAGCATGTGCTGATTCTCTATAAAAATTTCAATACCATAGTTGGAAAACGTACAAGTCTTTTTTTTCCTTTTCTTTCTTGTGACAAAGAACATAAGAAAGGATGTTTTAGAAAGGGAAATTTTTTTGTCCTAGCATCATTTACCGAATAAGTATTTTTTAAAGTTAATTTTGACATTTATCCAAGATAAAAAACAGAAGATAAAGTTTTCCAGTTGATGACTTCATACTTAACCAGGAAAGAAAAAAATAGTTGTTCTGCCCAGAAATTACTTCTGTTTTCCAGCTTCTGGGAAACACTTCAGATATATCAGCTTTACTAAACTGTGGTGTTTATCCCTTATTACAAGCTTAATGTGTGGGTATAAATCTTATTTTCCTAATGGATATTAATATAAATGAGCCTGAGGAAGTACTGTTGAAATATTTATCTTTCAGCTGTAGATGTGGTCAGAGGGAAGTTTTGGCCTTTTATACCCAAAAAACTTTAGATTTGCAAAGCTTCATCTGTCTTTTTCTTCAAAGGCAAGCTCGTAAACAAAGCAACTGTTCCCAAACTGTCACTGTAAAGTCAGTCAGTTCCACAAAGTCACCACATCACTTCTATCACTATAACAACCCAAAATCATCTGTTGCTAATGCCACAAAACATTAAATTACCATAATTTTGAAAATAACTCTGAAGTGACAATTTTAAATGCAGCCTTTCTGCAATGTTTTGCAGAAAATCATCATTTTAATAAGAAAACCTTTGAATGAGGTATTATTGTACTAAATATTAATTACATTCCAGCTTGTAATTTTTCATAATAAACAATTTTTCTCAATATTAAAATGTACTTTTTCCTTTATTTCTCCATTATTATTTTCTATATTGTATGAAATGTTTAAAAGTTTTACGTGAAGCTAACATATTGGATAAATAGTATAGAAAAACTGTATAGAATGCAATTTAAGATGGACAAATGTAAACCTGTATATTTAAGTAGGAGTAATCCACTTCAGGAGTGCAGAATGAAGTCTGAATAGCTTTACTGAAAAAATTCATGAAGAAAATGCACCAACATGCTCCTATTCCTGCAGATAAAACAAATATAAAATTTAGGGATTCTATCTGCAATGAACCTGAAAATAAATCCTTGTGCTTTAATTGTGATGACTCATCTGGCTTGAGTTGGAGCAAGATTTTGGTATGAGACTTCAAGATGGACATGATTCAGTTGGGAAGAGTCCTGGAAACACCACTGTATGCAGTCTGAGGTTTAGAAGTTAGTCTGAAGTTAGCTGTCATGAAGGACTGGAGATACTATATTACCTTGAAAGGGTGGGCTGAGTTGTGACAGGATCACAACCTTTATCATCTTGACACAAAGAAGAGCTGCAAGAGTGGAAGAAACCCCAGTGGGTGGGAGAAAGCCTTGGGTTTTGATGTAGGGACAGGGAAGGAAATGCATGACCAAGTGGCAAGCCAGGATTTGACAGAAGGAGCTCTGACAGGAAAATGCTGGAGACCAGAGCTCTAGTGGGGCTTGAAATATGAAAAGAGAATGAAGAGAGTGTGTGGGCAGCAGGAGAGCTGTAAGGGAGGAGAGGCAGCCAAAGACCAACAAGTAGAGCAGGTACACAGCTCGCCCATTCAAATTTCCATTTCCATCAATCCCTTTCCTCCTCCCTAGCTATAGCCCATTGATGCCTGACAAGGCAGAATTCTAATCTAGAATCTCATAGACAGGGAAAAGGGCCAAGGTGGCCCAGCAGGGAGGAAAGAGAAAAATGGATGGGACCAGAAACAGGACCTGAAGCAAAGCACCTGGGAAAAGGGCTTTCTGCTCCACTAATTTGCTGATCCACAAGTGGCCATATGAGCATCCCATAAAGTGACTTGTCTGTGGATTGTAGATTGACTGTTACTGAGACTCATAACACAGTGAGACAGTATGCCTGATTTGGGTGAACTTCACTCTCACTATTCTGGTGGAAAATGAAAAGCCTCTGTTGCCTGTGGGAATAAAATCTCCAGAGACCTTTTTTCAGGTTAACCACAAATTGCTAATGCTGTTTGACCACACACAGTCCCCAAGAGCTTCAGTGGCCTGCAGAAAACAACACGATTACAACAATGCTGAGTGGAAGCATCAGCCAATTTCCTCTTTGGGTCAGGACTCCTGTGATTTATCTGTAGAAACATGCCACAGAATTTGACCTAAGTAGAAAGAATGGGTTCATGCTTGTCAGTTCTTTTTTCCTATGTTAATTTAATGCCACAGTGACTCCTGGTTTTCAGTTCCTAACAGAGGATATGGTAATCAGGTGGACAGGTCTGAATGCATGGGAAAGTAGATCAGCATAATGGACCAAATCCTATCAGCTGTACTTGTTAATGGCTTAGATGTCTTACAGCCTTCTTTCATGCTGCCATGACGAAATAACATGGCAGGAGAAGGACGCAGCATGTGCATTTCCACATCAGCTTCTTGCCTTCTTAGCACTGAGGAACCTGTCTGAAAGCAATGACCTTAACTGCACTCTCTCGCCTGAAATGGATTCTGTTTGATGGGGAGAAAGAGGAGACAGGTTAGAAGTTGTGCCCATGTGTTTAAGAAAGAAACCTCCTCTTCTGTTCAAGAGCTCTACAGGAGCTTCAGACTCAACTGCATCACACTTGCCACTTCAAAGCCCTCAGCAACTGATCACACACTTGCAAAATATCAAACCTAACTTAATCTGACACAGTTATCAGTGTAACAACCTATCTGACAGCCTCCTTCCTCAGGGTTGTTACAGCTTCCTTGTACTCAGAAACATCTCTGGAGAAACAGTAAGCATTTCTTTCTAATATTATTCATAATTGCTTGTTTTAAATGGAAGCACTTTTGTACATTTTCTTTGAGAATGACACAATTCAGTGTTTCATACAGTGACTTTGTTTTGTTGCTTTGTATTAGAGTGAGTTTTAATATTCCCTAAATTAAGAAGTAAAGTGAACTCATATCTAGTCTTCATATAAATGATGTCATTTTCATGTATTTTCAATTAATTTGTTACCATCTTAGGTCTTATCCATGGAATAGTTCCAGTGATGAGAATGGAAACCATTCTGCCTCTGGCTGGTCTTTCTTCTGTAGACATTCCACTTGGTGTGAATAATTAAGCATTAATAGACTAATATGAATATGGCAAATTCTATATTACCAATAATTAGTTAACTCACTTGAGCTGTAGGAGGTGCAGGTTCAAGTTCAAGCTGTGGTGCAAATGTGCCTAGTTAAATGGACAGTTTCCTAGTACATAGTACCTGCAGAGGTCCTCAGGCTGCACTGACCTGCCTTCAGCCCTCTTGATCCAAAGTGCCATGCCTGAAGTTTGCTGAAGATACATTTATCAACAGGGAAATATGTTCCCACCTTCTCTCATCTCTCCTTTGAGAATTCAGATTTAAGAGCATCCAGCTGCTGTTGTAACCAGAGTTCCCACCAGCTCACCAGTGGCTTATATTGATTAAATGGTAATTTTAATAAAACATGTGCCCACCAACATAATATTTTGGAGCTGAGGAAATGCAGTCATCTCTAGGGGCTGGTGTTATCTAAATAGCAGCTATGAGAGCAGTAGGGAATCCATAGTTGTGTGTTTACACATAGAGTGGCAAACAACCAACCTCTAGGCATCAGGTACTCTGTAGCTGAAGGTCATAAACATACAGTTTGGAAGAGATGGTAGCAACTTCTTTCTTGTCTCCCTGTCTCACTGATGCTGTGATCATGCTTGTCTCACTCCATTTCACTATGTGATGGCTGGACTTAGGTCATCATGAGTAGGAGTCATCTGGCCAAATGTAGGCATCTGCAAATGTCAGCATTTCAGTGAGTCATTCTAGGTTGTCTTCTCCAACAAAACTCAGGAAAGATTGTTAGGGCATGACTATCCCACCCACAAATAGTTATCTAAAATCAGTTATACATACTGCATCCTCCAAGTTCCTAGATAGTTAAATTAGAAATGTTTAAAGTCAAGGAGTGCCACCCCCAATATCATCAGATGTTCTCAGAATGCTATTGCATTTACTATAAGCTTTCCAGCAGTTATTTCTTAATCTTTGTGATGGAGCTTTTAATAGATGAATTTTTTGTGGAATATTGATTCTGTCCTTTAGCCAAAAAAGCATTTTTTTCTTATAGTTGTTTTAGAAATGTCAGGGAAATTACAGCAATTCACAGTATTGTAGGTAGCCAGAAAATAAGTGTTCCTTTTACAATACAGGCAAAACATTAAATTTTTCAGTCTTGCATTCTGCTCACCAAAGAATAGAAAGTATCTCATATATCTTGGCACTGCAGAAGAAGGGAAGACACCATCTCTGTTATATTTTTATGGACTCGATGACTACTGTAATGTGTAGAAAGACTCATTTAATAGAATTACTGGATTTAAACTGCTGAAGCCTTGTGCCTTCCAAATTCTCCACAATTTCTACACAGTTAGACCAAAATGGGTTTAAAAATCTCACAAGATCAGATCTTCCCATCCACACTAGTGGTTGTATTTTTACATCCATTATGCATGGATTTGAACAACTAGTGTCAGGCATAAGGCTAGGTAGAATTGGGGCCTTAGCACTGGAATCCTTACAGGAATAGCTAAAACATACAATAACTTGAAAAGTAATATGATTATTTTTCAAGGACTTAACAAAATGTATAACTTATCTTAAAGCACTTTAAAGTCCACTTCAACAGTTTAGCCTTGTTGAAGGTCTTTAGACCTATTAGAGATATATCACTTAAAAAAGACATTCAGGGTATGGCCTTCAAAACTTTTTAATGTTTGGTGCTAATGGAAGGTGATGGAGCTAGGGGCATGAATCCTTGTTTTAGCCATAAGGAGAAGCTGACATCAGTGCACGCTCCTCTGAAGTGTGATGATAGCGTGCCTTAGTCTCCTAACTGACTGGTCCAGTTACACTGAGCTCAGCTACACAAATTTCATTTAAGTAAGCAGCTTGGGATACATGTTGCTACTTTTGAATATACTCTCAGTGCAGAACAGCCACAAAAACTTTAGGAAAATTTTGCCTTCAGGAAGAAATTGAGGGTGGTCAGAACTTTTGAAGAGGTTGCCCACAGAGGTTATGCAATCTCAACACTGGAGATGCTAAAATTTTGATAGACTAACACTGAGAAACCTCTCAAACATTGAAATTGCATTTGACTTCAAAGCTCAATCTACTTTAAATAGAGGTTTGAAGGAGATGACCTCCAGAAATCCCTTCCAATCTAAATTATTCCATGTTTCCTATTTACTGGTTTCAGCTTGTCTGACCTTACATTCAATGCAATTGTTAGGAAATCAATAAGTTATTTGGGATCTGTGACACTCCTCTCATTTAGAAAAGGAAGTGGTCCTAAATTTCTATTTATAATTCCACTGGTGACTTCTTACCCTTAGATGTTGCAGCTGAAGTTAAACTTGCTGTTGCATGCCAATTACACATTTTGTTGTAACAGTGTTAATTAATCCATGCCTACCACAAATCTCTGCAGCTTCTTGCAGTCTGCCCTTCTTTTCTTGCTTTTGGTGTTGGTGTGGAAGGTAAATTCTGCAGGTCGAAAGCTTTAGGAGTTCCCTTCTGATGTAATTTTCTAGTCATGGATGAAGGTCTACTTATACTTTGAATATTAAAGAATATTTGCTCTTCATTTGAACATCCTCTCAGAGCAGAAGGCAGTACAGAATAACTAAGGAACAGAAGTGAACAGGTACCACCCTCCTCCTTCACCATATGCAATGATTACAACCAGTTGTATAACGTTGTACTCCTTTCCCCGGGCTCTCTTCTCAATTGCACTGAGGCAAATTCAATTCAGAACATGTACATTCAGCTCCCGGGATAGTCTCTAGGTGAAATTCAGCAATAACAATTGGTGGTATAAAACTAATTTTGCATGAGAGGTCCTCAAACAACCCAGCAAGTCCCTACTGATTTTAACTTTAATAGGTGTTTAATAGAATACACAACCAGCGTGGGAGAGCTGAATGTGTAGAACAAAAAAACTACTAATATAACAGTGAATGTCAAAACAGGTTGGTCTTACAGTGTGATTCACACCAGCTCAGATGACACTTATTTTGCAGATGAGTCTAATATTGTTGTGAGTTTCAATGTTAATAGTTGCTTTTGATTATGCTGCCTCAGAGCTTTTTTTTTTTAATTTTTAATTTTTATAGATTTTAGAAGTAGATGTGTAGCACATGTAGATTTTAATGCAGCTGTATTATATCCCTTACCCTGTAGCATAATGTTAACACATACCCAACCCTACTACCCCATTTCATATCAATCCCTCTAAAATTCCATTAGTGTGTTTAGTCTTCTTTTCAAGGTAGAATTGTAGAAAAACATCCTAAGGCCTTGACCAGAAGATATCACACAGACACAGCAACCTTCAAGCCCAGAACTTTGTAGGAACTCCAAGAACTGTACATGCTGCGAAGAAGATGAAGACGAGGAAGAAGGGGTTCCAAACGCCCCCAGACCCAATTCCCGAAGGGGCGTGTTGGGGGGCAGAACGGGGCAGAACCAGGGGTGGACAAACTGGGATTGGATGGACCTTATTATAAAATCATAGAACCATTATCTGAGGGCGAGTATGTGGTATGTATTCCTCTAGGCCTACAGACTCATTAAAGGACCTGCTCTCTTTATCTTATCTCATACACTAAATTGGCCTGGAGTCTTCTTCTCCATGGTCTTTTAGGCAAAAATTACATTGACACTGAAATTATTTTAGAACATACAAATACAGGTGTTATCCAGTTTATCATTAAGATAGATAAATGAAGAGATCTATAGGAAAATGATGTGACTAAGGTCTTTTCATACTCCATGGAGATCTAGTCAATGGAGGCTTGAAAACAACTCAGCTGAACAGACTAGGGGACACAATTCAGTTACTCTCCCACAGGCACTTGGTACCATTTGAGATGCCTTAGGCCATCTGAGACATCTGCCCAGGGCTTTTAGATCTAACCCAGGATTCTTTCCTTTCACCAGGCTGAACAACCCCAACTCTCTCAGCCTGTCTTCACACGAAAGGTGTTCCAGCCCTGGGATCAATTTAGTGGATCTCCTCTGGACTTGCTCTAACAAGTCCACACCTTTCCCATGCTGAGAACTCCAGAGCTAGATGTGGCACTCCAGGTGGGCTCTCACAAGAGTGGACCAGAGAGGCAGAATCACCTCCCTTGACCTGCTGGCCATGGTACTTTTGATGCAGCCCAGGATGCAGTTGGTTTTTTGGGATGCAAGTGCATATGACTGAGACATGTTAAGCTTCTCATCCACCAACATCCCCAAGTCCTTCTCCCCAGGGCTGCTCTCTATGGTCACAGCAGTCATGCAACATCTACCCTCTTGGAATAAGACAATAGAGTAAGTTACTGTGGAGACAGCAAACCAATACCCTGAGATTGCTTTCTCAACCATCTGAACTGTAAACTGTAGTCAGCTCCCTCTGCTATAGCATTTTCCCATCTAGTTTCCTTTTTTTCTTTTTTTGTCTTTTTTTTTTTTTTAATATATCTAATTATGACAGGCATCAGCAAAGTTGAACCTCTTCACCTCATCTGACCAAGTTTTCTTTGAGTAAAGCATTCCCTTGGCAAGGAAAAGGCTTGGAAGTTCCATGCTGTGGCTACTGGCCCCATGCCCTTGGTGGGTCACACCACTCCATGGACATGGTGCTCAGTGGCTGCATTGCTCTCGCTGCTCAATTCTGAATCCTTCTTGGTGGGGATCCTCAGTTGTTACTGGCAATGGACAAGACATCTCAAAGGACTTGGATGCCTCATTGCCAAGTGGAAACCTGACTTAGGAAATTAATAATGAGCTCTATGGAGTGATATTCCTAACAACAGTAATGGTCTGTTTACTGAAGGGGAAAAATAAATATTATGTGTTAAAGAGACAGGGGAGAATATAGGAGGAGTAACATTGGAAGACAGTAAAATATCCCAGGACAGCCCTGCCAAAGTCCTGGATAGGGAAAGGATGAAGACAAGCTCCTGGAAAAACAGACAGACACAGTAAAACAAAATAGACAGTATTCTTCATATTCAGTCTCTCAATATGTTACTTTGTGAAAAGTTGAGGCAAACACTTTCTTTTTCTTAAAAAAAAAACAACCACCAAACCCCAAAAAACTCAAACCCAAAACCAACTCACCCAGAAGCTGTTTTTTAAATTTGGCTGTAAAATGGAGTCTAAGAGAGGGCTTCCAGGTTTACTCAAACAAGAGATCATCCAGACAACTCATCTATCAGTCAAAGAAACAGAAAACAGTTCATGGTAACTCATGAATGTGCTAAACATGCTAGTAAAACACAGATATGAAGAAAGTTTAGTGACAGTGATTCATTGTAGTGTTATGTGTCTTTTTCTCTAAGACCCCTGGCACACGTTTTAGTCATTGTGCCTTAGGGGTAAGTGTCATCTTGTTTTCACATTTGCCTGCACTGTCAAGCTCTGTATAAGAACTGGTCGCCCACAGCCTAAACTAAGGTTAGCTCTTGCTGCTGTGATTAACAGTCTGATGTTTTAAGGTCTATTTTAAGGTGAAGTCATTCACTCTCATTGGTTATTTCCCCCCAGTAACTATAAAGGGTCTCTAGTATTTTAAGCAAGAAGTTTGTATTTATATAGTTGATATCTCAACTGAAACTAACGCCTGCTTTTCTACTTTGTAGCTGTCTGTATCACACAGGAGTATCACCTCAGTAGCGCCTTTGGTCAGCCTTTGTGGCAGTTGTTGAGAGTTGGTCACTGCTGGGCAACGTTAGGCTCCCTCCAGCGCCCACACTCTGCTTCGTGAGAGCCCTGGGGGCCGAGATAAGCACCAGGACAAGGCTTTGGTGAAATGTAAGCCATTGGAACATGACCCCTGGCAAAATCATGAGAGCATTAGAAGCTATGACTAATCCAAGTTTTCTCTGATTTGCAGACTGGGGTCTGGCATGAAGTTGTTACCTGGTGGCAATATGCTGGATTTGGATGCTACTGCCAGGTCTAGTATGGTCAAGGAGAATGACCCTCACAGAACAAACCTACTGCAACTTTGCACCTACAGACATGCCTACTCCTGTTGACATTTGGCTTTTATTCAAATGGTGGCTGCTAGTCTTTTCCTGGTGTGCCACTGATAGGCTGGATGATGAAAGCAGGTTGCTGGGTACCAAGTAGGTTGTATCTATCACATCACTCTGAAGGACTTTCATTTGTACTTTCCTGCTTCCTGGCATTCTGTCCCTTGACCTACCCAGAAGACGCTATATGGTCCCTAACATCTCAGGTAGGGTTTTAGTGACTAGAACTAAAATATTTAGTGAATAATCAGGACAATACTTTGGCTGCTTTGAGTCCCTCCTCCCTAGGGACTTTAAGCACTTAAAAAATCTGCAGGGACTTAGACTTTCTCTGATAAGATACTGCATCCTGTTGTAAGTAATAAACCACCTTTTCTTTTTTTCCAAGTGACATCCCTAATGATCAGAAAACAACTCAAGCTCTGTCAATATTATAAGAACATTTGTTGTTTTATTCTTTTTGGTGGGTACAAAAACCACAGTTTCTTACACAGAACAAGATTATAAATAATATCTGTAACATGAGTGACCCGTAGTCTCTTTTGATTCTACACTGCAGACTGATGAAGTACTCTAAACATTTTATCATTTTGTTTCTTGTATTAGACAGATGCAAATCTTTTGAACACAGAATGATGGAACAGAATGAAGGTAACAGCAAACAAGAGGATGACCAACAACTTTTATAAAAAAAAAAATTCTCTGAATTTTATTACAGTGATGGCATTTTATATCAATTATTGCAATGATTTTTCCCTAAGATGGTTAGAAAAAAGAATTGTGTTGTCCTCTACTGAATTTACATCAGTTAAAAAGCAAGCATGTTTCAATATTCCTCTTTTTCCAAAGAAAATGTAAATAATTTCTTTATTTTTTTCACAGGATTTACATATTTATTTTTTTTATCACAGTTTAGTGATTCATTTCTACAGCTGAACAGCTGAGTATTCTTCCATTGTATATATTGATGTTCTGGAGACACAGGTTAGCATGTTCATTGACTTCTATAGCTATTTTTCTCTCTCTCTTAAGACAAAGACCAAAATGGTGTCCTTTCTGAGCATGTTCTTCACAGTTTAATGCGCTAAATTGGCAAGTCTTATTAGTTTTAAGTCCACTCAAGTGAAATTTGTTGCTGTTAATACACCCTTCCCAGCCCCCTCCCCCCAACAAAACTAAATTATGAATTTTCCTGATATAAAATCTGAGTTTGGGTTTCCGAGCTGAGCTCATGCACACATTGTTGCTGATGATGTCTGGCGCATTTGGACGTACTTCCCTTTCTCAGCCAAATTATTGGTTCATCAATGACACTCCCATGTCGTTACAGTCTGTGCTGTGTTCCCATCAGTCACCAACACAGTTTAATTAAGGCACTCAATTATTTTTTTGGTTTTTATGGTAGGTCCGATGCAATTACAGCCAATCCTGAACTTTGTCTAATTGCAGTTCCAGTATGCACGGCCTTCGGGCAGTCGGGAGTCAATACACGTCCGTTTTCTCCCACACTCCCTGTGATGGATAATCTGGCTTTGTTTCTTATGGCTTCAGAAAAGGTAAGCTGGGTTTGAAGAAAAAGCAGAAAAGAGGAAAGTGTTATAATGTTTCCATCCTTCAACTAACCAGAACACAGCAAACACCAAAATATTAAATTTTAGACATCTGCATTTTTTATGTTAACATTAAATATAAAAATAGTAATAATCATAAATAATAATAATAAATAGCATTTAAGCCTACTGAGGAAAAAAGACTAGCAATTCTGAGGGTAAATTTCATTACAATAAATCATTACTAATTTAAATATAAAATCTCAATTTGATAATGAAATTAACTGATGAGGCAATACCTTCATCTAAACTTCTTCAAACTATATTTACATACAGTGAAAAGGTCTTTATGAACCTGACAGCATTTGCATCTGAGAATAAAGTCATGCACAGGTGTTTATAGGCTTAGACCTTCAACTAGGAATGTCAACATAAAATCTAACTACTGAAAATAGTTTATAAATTGCAATAGCTGGATTATCTATCTTTGTGGCAATTCCGTGGTTCACATCAAAAGAAATTATTACTTCTTTTCACAATGCACATATTTAGTATCAGGAAATCTGAGAACTGTTCTCAAATCTCTTTCAGATATATATATTTCCCTGCAACTAGAAAAGGTGGGAACTTTCAAAGAAAATGTAATGTATTGAAAGAAAATACAGTTTTCTACATTGTCTATATTTTCCACAAGAAGGTTTAATTTTTTTTATTTTAAAATCTTTACTTTTAGATAAATCAGAATAAAATATCTTGTTTAGTGACCAAGTTACTCAAGCAAAAAATTTGGATTTATTTAAAGATTTGTAGTTATGCTATCTAAGTCATCCAAAAATTAGTAATCTAATCTAATAGAGCATTCTGATGCGTTAATAGAAAAAGCCAAGATGACTAGTTTAGAGTAAATGATTTCCAGATGACTAAAATTATGGAAGGTGTCTAAGCTGAAACAATGCAGCAAGGACACCTGGAACAACAGGCACCCAAATTACGCTACATTGAAAGAGATTTCAGAGATAACCATGTTAAGATATTAGTGGGGAAATCTGACTTCTAGTCAGTAGAAGCTATAGCCTAAGAAACTAACCCATGTACATGGTGTGCAGGGATGCAGTCTGAAATACCAATTGGAAAAAAACAGAGACAGGAGGGTGCATTCACATAGGAACAAAGGGATGACAAACATCATAATATCATTTTATTTGCCTTATTACTGATCTCTGCATTTCGAACTTTATCCCTCTGAGCCCAGTTTCTCCTTCTCAGGTAGCAGTGAAATTCTGAGCTGGTGTTTGATATGTGAAGTTCATTTTATATGTGAGTGCATAGGGATAGGGAGAGTCCTTAAAGCTCCCAAACATTTCCACTGCTTCTGGTGCACTTCTATGGAAATGCACCAGTCTAATGTCGTATTGCTCTCAGAATCTCCTTCCAAAGGAGTTATCAAAAATATAGTGACTGTTGTGGCACATCTGGGGTTTGGATATAAAAGTAATTTTCCAAATCAATTACCCTAAAAGCTTCAGCCCTCACAAGTAATCTGAATTCAGGAAAAGGGCATTATGGCATTCCCCTTAGGTAGAAAACCCTTGGCTTTGGTAATTGTCAATTGCAATGCCCAAAGTCACCCTTTGAAAAGTTTCCCTGCTGCCACTGTACTTTGTGACAGGAACTGTTAACAAACATATCTTGACCTCAAACAACACCCAGATACAAAAAGGGCAGCAGAGGTAATGAGGGAGTGGGAACCTGGGCCTATATAGTACCAAAAACTTCAACTACTTCCCAGCAGCAAATAAAAATCTCTGCATTTGCAAAGCACAGACACAATGCAATGTGGTGTAGAACCACACAGTGCGTGTCCAGAGTCCCGTTGCAAATGGATGTTGAGGACTGGTAACTGTCTGTAGAAGTGCACAGAACATGTTTTGGTCAATGGTAAGAAAAAAACAAAGGGGCTTTAGTTTGGGGGAAGGGTGAGAGTTCAAACCAGATTAGAAAGCAAACTTGGGTGGAAAAGAGACAGTTTACTCCAGATGTGCTAAATTTCCCAGAAAGTTATCATTATGTACTAGTCTCTCCACTATGTTGATCAGCTATCTGTTCATGGCCATTCAGAGTTTGCCACTGGGAAATCTAAGAGGGAGCATAGATTTATAGGGGATATATGAGTTGTGTGTAACTGTGGTTTAGTAGCTGTCTATATAGCTTTCTGGCCATTGACAACACACTCGGGACAGAAAGACAATAAAAAGGATCCCGTAAAAAAAAATAAAAATTAAACGAGAATAACAGTTTCTCAGCAGCTTTCCACAGAAGAGCAAAAAAACTGCAAGAAAATAACTCTTCTCCTCTCATGGCAGAGATAACAACAGCTCAGCAACACACCACAGAAACAACTCAGACAATTACAAAGCCAGGAAGAGCAGGTCAAACTTGTACTTGGGACAGTGCCATAAAGCCAAGTAACCAGGTAAGATTCTGCTTTTTATTTTAAACTACACTATAGGTAACAAGCCAGGCTAATACTCTGCTTAATTGTTCTGCTACAATTTCAGATTTATGGTCTGGTTGCAGAAACAGTTTCCGGAGCAGCTGGGATTAGAGGGAAAAGTCTTGGTATGTACTGTGAATATTACCCAAACTGTGAAAGTCTCTTAGCAGTAACTGTATGCAGTTAATAGTGATAATGTATTTTCAAATTTGTCATTAGTTTTGATTAAATTAGTTGTGGAATTAATCATGTGAAAACACTGACTGCCTTGTTCCTAATGGGAGATGGGAATTTAGGAAACTAATATCCTCAGTCTATGCAATACAAATATCCTAGCCTGTGTGGGTTCTTTTGTTGTTTACACTCCTCTAGTACTTGGGTCACATGAAGGTGTCTTTGGTACAAATATCTAAGATGAACTTTTAATGGATTTTTCTATCTCGACTATGAAATTAAAAGTATACAAGTCAAAATAAGTGCACTACACATTTACTGAGCCATCCTGTAGCACTTCATCTTTTTTTGTAGTTAATTGTAAAAATAATGTTTTTCATTGATTTTTGTAGTTTTGTAATTAATTTCAGTCATTAGTTATAAACAATAGCATGGGATAGGAGAGCAAGAGAAGACAGCTGAGCTGGAAGCTGGTTCCTGAGCTTCATGCCCCACTGATGCAGCCACAGAGAGGAGGTGGTGGTGGCTGGCTGGATAATGGGATAATCCCTTCAAAAGTCTGTGGGTTTGGGGTGAGGAACTCAGTATAGGGCTTTGCCCTAGAGCAGCTGGAGAGAGGGATGTTAGGGTCTGCACTGTTCTCGGCATCAGCTCCACTTGTATACTAAGGGCTTACTATGGATACACAAAACCGGAAAACTGCTGACCCAGGGAATAGGAAGGGGTTGTTCCCTCCTTAAGCAAACTTCCTTCTCCGCCTTCAGCAGATGCAACTGCCTATCATCCCTTTTGAATGTCTCTATGCCACACATAGAGATTAGTCCTTTATCATATAGACCAGTCCATACATACAGACTAGCCCTTCATTTTCTGCTGCCTCGCAGGAGGGTGAATTCCCCTGGAGTAACTCATGTTTGACTGGCTGAAACTAAAATAAAAAAAAATACATGGTAATGAATATTAATAGAGGATTATTTAAGCTATTTTAAATTAGTTTAAAATATATACCATTAAAGCTATTTGATGTTAGCTTAAAAAGTCAGCATGTTGGTTACTCATGTAGGTTAGAACCACCAAGCATCTTTCCATATTAGCAAGTTTTAGTTCTAATACGATCTCTTTACTCCTTGGATAAATAAACATATCGAAAGTTTCAAAATGCAGAAGACAGACATATTTCTGCAGAAATATGTGCAACCAGTTTTGTGGGCTCTGTACTGCTGCCAGCTAAACAGGGGTTTATGACTAGCACATGTATGAACAACAGATGGCATAGTCATCCTGTGCAGAGTGCAGCACACAGGTACCCCTCACTGCCTCCATGGCAAGGGGAGGATGGCTGGACCTTGGCAGTCTTCCACATATGAGCATAAGCATTTTTATAAGAAGTCCACCTGAAATTTTTCAGGTAAATATTATATCAAATAAGCAGAATGAAGAATTTCAGAAGTCTGTAAATATTTGCTCAAAATCCTAGTGATTTGTTTGTGAATTTTAAAAGTCTGCACACTAAAATGTTTTCAAGTGACTATTAGAAGTTTTGACTGACCCAAACATGAATTTTCAATTTAAAAATATGCAACATTCTTGTACCTTTTCTCTATTCTTTTAAATGTATTTTTCCTATAAGAATTAATCTCTATGTTGCAAGAAGTCCCATGGAAATCCAAGCTTTAAAGAAAGCTGATCTTTCCTTAAAATTATCTTTTCTTAAAAAATAAAACTCAGTTAGCTCTATTTTTTTATTATAAGAAAAACTAAGGCTAAAAAAAATTCTACAAATATAATCATAGTGTCGCACTTAAATCACAGATCTGTGTGGGAACTGTGAGGATTGTCAAGTCATGCCATGTTTAATGTGCACAGACAGTTTGGGTCAGGTCAGTATTTGAATGAAAGCTTAATTCTTTTGTTTGCTTTCTTTAAGACTATGTTTTGAATGTATTGCATTCTGTAAACTTGATAAGGAATATATTTTCTACGACTCTTACTTTTACACCAGCCTCGGGACACTCTCAGTTGTGAGCACATCACTAAACAACGTAAAGGAAAAAGCACTCTTCATTTGCATTTTGCACAGTTACTTGCACAGGATTACTTCTTTTTAAGACTGCTATTACTGACAGTAGGGAGTGAACTTGGGAGATTAATATTAGCATCTGGAAGTCTTGATTACCAATTCACAGTAATGAGCACTGGCCTATACCCTTGGAGTCCTCTTGATACCTACTCTGGCTCACATTTTCTCTAGTGAACGAAGTGCACACCTAACACTTTTTTTTTTTTTTTTTTTTTACATGGGAAATTTGGCAGCTCTGTTAGGATTAAAATATACCCAGGGTCATGACTTCTTCTACAACAAGGAACAAAAGAAAACTACAGAGCAACAGTATGTTTGGGACAACTTCCCGGCCAGCGTACACCAAGCCCCCTCCCTCCCCCCCCCGAGAACCCACCTATTCCTCGCAGCGCTCCAGCTATCATGCTCAAACACCATTCTCTGCTCACTCTGTGTTTGCTCTGTACTGTATGGTTCGGTATTGTACCGGCTGTGCCTTTAGGCTGTAAGCTCCTCGGGACAGGGACCTGTTATGTGTTTGGCACACTTCACCTATTGTACAGCGCCGTGTACTCCAGCGCTATATAAATAATAAATAAAAAATGATAATTTTATCTACAGTTGTTTCCTACAATTTTTTTTCTAGGTGGCAACATAAGTATTATATTCGTCATCTCGTTTCCCTAAATCTTTGTTTCTTACTTCCACTATAAGGATGGCTCAGTGATTACAGAAAATGTAGCTTAAGTTTTTTGTTAACAGAGGAGACATGTGGCTTGCTATTTGCAAGGGCAAGGGAGCTCTACGTAGCATAACAGGATAGGGTCCTAGCTGCACATTCATGTATAAAGCAGCCCATATAGCTTGGGAGCTATGTAAAAGTTATATTTAGAAGCTCAATTTGCTGCTACGTGCCATTTCCAAAGGTCAGAGTGTTGATTTGTCTAATCATTAGTTGGCAAGATACTCAATGTACAGATGAAAGCAAGTACATTAGTAAACCACCCCTGCATGCCTACTCAGGAGAGCTATGCAGGGTGCAGCTTGGCAGCATCAATTGTTCAGCCTCTAAAATGACTGTGTGAATATCTAAAATGCACTAGTCTTGACCTAAGTAAGGGGTATGTTACTGAAAGCTGAGGACAATAATCAAGGTCTATCCACTGGTT
Organism: Manacus candei; assembly: GCF_025592945.1. Classification (NCBI taxonomy): domain Eukaryota; kingdom Metazoa; phylum Chordata; class Aves; order Passeriformes; family Pipridae; genus Manacus; species Manacus candei. The sequence continues at coordinate 39,105,816 of NW_026138062.1, forward strand.
AGTGACTTTATGTGACTCTTAAGAATGGGCAAAGGTTGACCTGAAGCAGGATATTGTGAAAAAAAAAGTGCCACACAATTAGCATAAAACATGTATCAAAGGGAGGTTGAAGGGACATGGAGGGGAGGAAGGAGAGAAGGTAAAACAACATTTAGACTTCTTGTAACAGTGCCTTTTCTTCCATTACGTTAACTATGGTTCAGTGACATTGCCTATCCTAAATCTTGATTATAACGAAATTCCAGTTAGGGCCAACATCAAATAATACAGGCTTGCAGCAATTTGTCACTAGTAGAGTGCAAACCTTCAGCAAAACAGACTACCCAATCAAGCACTTAAACACTGGCCCTCCGGATATATACTTTCTAATTTCAAATAGTTGTCATCTTCCAACTGATTCGACAACTTTGAGCTGTTCAAAATATATTTTTCATGTTAAAAATTCCTTGCAATGCAGATGTCTATTAGCAACATAGAATAATATACTGTACATCTGCAGCCAAAAGAACTGAACCACTTTGCACTGAAGTTTTCCAAAATATAAAGCTCTGTTCAGAAGCAAGCACCACTAGACAGACATGTCACAACACTGCGTTACAAGATGCATCACCCACTCACTGTAGTAGGCCCTAAATCCTACCCCTAAATTTTAATACTTTCGGTTCCATATACGTTGTAACCTTCTCTATAAGTTGCTAAATTCTGGGTATTCTGCGAGGAAGTTGGGTTAAAAGTCTGTGCACTCTTTGCCACCTTCATTCGTTTCGCCTCTGCCCTGGACTTGTAACAGAACTCTATCAAAGCCACCAGCATTGCCAAGCCCAAGCCTCCAACCAGAATGTAGAAGACTCCAGCAACGTTGCTGAGACTCAAGGCACTCGTCTTGTCCTGGGAAAACAGAAGTGACACAGTTAACCCTGGAAAACAGATACCCAGAAGCACAAGCCACACATTAAAACATTGGAAATGGAAATAAATAACATTGTTTAGCTGAAATTTAACAACAGTTGTCTACACACTTTCCCAAAATTTGACCTATCTGGATCTATAAAATGTATTTTAAGCAACTAGTTTTCCTGGTCGGCATAAAAAATATTATAAGTTTATTGCCAACATATCAGGATGTCATTGCTTGCTTACTGCAAAGCATTGCTTCCATTAAGTGGAGAATTAGGCAATGACATATCTAGCTCTCTTTAGGGGACATTTCAGCATTGATATGAAACTGCATTTATGTAAAGCTCTTCAGAAGCCTTGGAATCCAGAAATCCATTTATATCAGACAAGACTCTGCTTGATCTTTACAAAAAACAGTAATTGTACTTGTGGTAGGCATTGCTGTTAATTTAAAAGATCCAGACTGAGCTTCTGATACTTAAATGACAGGTGAAAATAACATGTGAGGCTTAATTTCTTTCTTTGAACAAACACTTCCTCTGACAGTGCACACTGTACCATACACATTGTGATATATTTGCCTCTTACCTATTATTGTATTTTGGTTCTTTTTACTATAGATACAGTTCTGGAACATGCCCATGGACTACTAAGGCTCAATAATAGTATACTTCTAAATAGCAATTTATAAAATTTTACACATTATTGATAATTTAGATAACAGTGAGAGCCTTCTTTAACAAATTATTAAATATATAGAATTTTACAAACAATTGCCTTCTTGGACGTATTTACTACTCTACATTTCTCTATACTTCACTGCTGAGTTATGAATCACATTTTTTTGACTTGAAATCCCTGTGCATTTTTAGCATAGTTCTCAAGGAACTCTCTCAGGATTGACTCCATATGCTACATTGTGTGCCTTAAGATACTTATAAAGCTTTATTCTTATGCCGACTATATAATCTTTAGCTAAAGTATGGAGAGTACTTAAATTCTGATTGTAATCTCTATGAAATTTTAACTTATGAAGAATACAAAAAATTTGGATATTTAATTTAAGGAGGCACTATTTATTGTGTAATCAGTAGATTAGCACAGTAACATTTTCCATGGATGTACAGAGGTGATTGGGGCTTATATCTGTGTTCTGCTTTGTCTGTCTTTTTAGCTGGCTAAGAGGAGTCCGAATATCTTGGAGATGGCTGTTCCTCTGGTGGCAATTGCTAACACTGTGCTTGCAAACAAAGAGGAAACAGGACTGAGAAAGATTTGCCCCAATGTAGGTGGTGGGTTGAGGCTTTCTCAGCTGTCATTTATGGGTACTCTGTTATACTCTTAACTGGTTTTCACTCCTTTCTTCAAAGCATTTGCCAGAAAAAGCAAAATGTGTTGAAAGCTTGCTTCCCACGCTACTTTTATCTGAGTAACTCTCAGGATGAGCAGGCAGCAAGCAGCAGGCCCTGTCACTCTTTCATTTTAGCTGTGGCTGCACAGGCTGACACTGAGTCAGTCACTGTGAAAAAATGCCAGATTTTCCAAATTGAGGGCTGGAACTGACTGTAGTGCTTCCCAGCCACCAGAAAATACCTGCTTCTGGGTCTGTTCCCAAACAGAGAGAAAAAGAAGAGGCTCCACTCCCTGGAGCTGTCAGTATTACTGTTTGGGAATGGATTAGGATGAACACTGGAGGCTGTAAAAAGTGATTAATTATTGAAGTCTTTCACTTCAAAGCTCAAGTCCTCCTTGGCTCCTCAAGCAGCCAGGGCCATTCCCAAAGGCAGCCAGACACCATCCTCCTGGGTAGCAGTGAAAGGCAATGCTTTCTGCTAGCATTTCTCCTTTTCAGAAAAATGCTGAGGTAGGCTACCTCCAAAAGAAGATGTGAAGGGACATTTCCTAAATAGTCAATGGGAAAAGTCCATCCCCTCCAGGTAGGAAGGAAACAACTAATCCAGCCTGCCTCTCCCAAATGCAAAAAACCTGCCTTGTATTTCTTCAAGGAGATGCTCTGAACATGTAGGATGATCTTTATATATCACTGAAGACTTTAAAATGCAATAGTGCTTCCTTAAATTAAAGCGAGACCCCCATCAAGATGGGCCAAAGCTGATTTGTTCTGTCTACAGCTGCTTATTTTATTACTAAGTCATTTTGTTTATTACTTCCTCTACCGCTTTGTGAACACGATAGTAGGTCCCGAACTGTAGCGACTGACCTTACTTCCAGAGTCCTTGGGTCCACATTCACCTTTATCGTACCACCATTTGTTTTTCAGCTTGTCTAAGACGCCTGCCTCACTGAGTTTCAAAACGGCAAGGTTTACAGGAGTTCTTCACGTGGAAAATAACATAAATAACATTATATATGTTATTTTATGTTATTCAAGTAAAACTACATAGAATCGCATTGCAAAGTGACAGAGCAGAGGCCACAGTGGGTGCTATGTCATGTACTGTTGGCCCAGGTTTAGAGACAGACATATGACCGGGACCTGCTCCATCGCTTTAGGTAACAGGCACATACTGCTGGGGAAAATTTGTAAATAAATAGTATGCAATTACTGTGAACCCAAAACTATTGGCTTAGACATATTAACAACATACCCTTCAGAGATATATGGAATACAAGTGGATATACGACTTAAGAAACATTAATTTGTGTTCCTTGCTTTCAATCTATTCTTAGTTTGTATGCATACAAACTAATAATATGATTTGACTATAGGTATTTCATTTACTGCCCTCAAAATTATCCTGGCAAGAAAAGAAGATGCTTCATGCAATTTGCTGCCCATAAACACTTGGCACAGCCTTGTAATAGGTCTGTGTGCAAAGAACTCAGAGGGAGAGCTACAATGATACCCTTATCTTCAGCTAAGAACACGACAGTGAGGCTTTCATTTTCATTTCCTGTTTCAACACTATTTTAAAATTCAAAGTTTTTCCTTAAATCTCACTTATTACATCAGTGTTCAAAGGGTCCTAGGCTGATGATAAATTTCTACTTGGAATAGCTTCTTTTACTGATGATATTTGCTGTGGCTGATGTAATAGCGTTAAACAATGAAATTAAACATAATTTGATGCCTCAAAGTTATGAACTGCCTGGGATTTACACTGAAGTTACTTAAACTCAGTGAATAATCTCTGAGTATTATGGTAATGCCCCACTTCATGCAGTTCTACCAGTTTATTTTTTAAAAATCTATAAAATTTATTAACAAACTTACTTGATGTACTTTCCACTTTGAATCATTGTCCAATTCTTAATGTGGTAGCCTATGGATATCTATTTATGTGCAGGTGTGCATGCAAATACAATATATATCAGAAAAGCAGGTAGATAAACAGAAATGGCATGTGATAGATAGCCTTCTCGTGATGGTATATGACATGGGACCTGATCCTGTGTGTGCCAGCAGATTCCTACGGGAAAATTAATCTCTCATAATATGACATAATCCATTACTAAAATGTTAACTCATGAATTCAAGACTTAATAAATAAATAAACAGTGCAAACATTAATTAGTATAGTGTAACTGAACCTTCTAAGATAGTTACCATTGAAGAGAAAGGGGCTTGTTACACTCCATAACTGCTTTAACTGGAAATCCCCAAGTGCTTATGTATTAATATATTTGTGCACGTTTGTATATATATTTAAAACACAAATAACCGCTTCTGAACCCTGTAAGCTCTTCTTAGCTTTAGGGATCCTGTCTCTTCATACATTCTGGTTATTCCTTGTGTATGTACCTAAAGGGGGGATTCACCTCACCTGAGTTTTTTCACCTCTAAATTATGCCCCAAGCTTTGTCTGTCTGTACCGGCCTCCCTGTAGTTAAGGGGAAAAGGTAGGTACCTCCAAATGGTGGGCTTAGATTAGTTTTAACAAAGGATGATGTTGAGATGCCTGTCTCCTCATTTACTCTTGAGGAATTTTACTTTTGACAGACACAGTTGTGTGAGAAGATTTCTCAGGTACTCTCAAGTGATCCCTCTAAGCAAAGTAATAGCTTCATCCACTTTCCAAATCCCACACATTTAATTCATATGGAATACTCTGCTTCTAGAACTGAAAATGCCCATTTCTCGCTCTTTTCCAATATTCAAACTTATATTTTGCCTTCAGGCTTCTTGGCAGCAGGTTGTGCAGGTTGATAGTGGAATATGAGAGTCCCACAGCTGTGAAATGAGTGGGTAGCAGCTTGGGGTGCTGGCAAGTTGCCTGTCAACATGATCCTCTGTTTGCTTCTAGTACAAGTGCAAAATAATATATATTGGCTAGCTATCATCTGTAACATGTCATACACTGGCACTGAGCCTCATTTTAGTGCTCCTAAATCCCATCAGCATAAAAGGGCTGGTTATGACAAATACAAGGAGCATACAGGTACTGTTCTCACTTGGAAAATCAGAAGCCTGTAGGGTTGTTGCAGAATAAATGGATTGAAATGATAACTAGGACTAGATACAAACTATCAAGACCGGCAGTAAGGCGGGAACACGTCAGAAAACAGATGCTTGTCCTTTGCTTCTTTTTGTTTCAGCATTAACAGTTTAGGCATATAAAGCCTGAATCAGGCAGGGACTTTTTTCTTCTTTGCAACTGCAGTTCCTTCTGCACTGTTTCTCCAAGGAAGTTCTCAGATTTTCCTTTATGAAAAACAATCAATTTCACACTTAAAATTCCCATGCTATCCTCACTATATAACAGCACTCAATGGCAATGGCCAGCACGGATGAGGCAATTCCCACTTTTCACTGGAATACAGCCAGTGATGTGACTGAGGCCAGGCCCTTGTTTCTCCTCTCCAAGAATTTTGTTGCAAAACTTTCTGAATGAAGGCACTGTAGAAGCTTAGGGAAGCCTGTCCTCTGCCCCTCACTTTCTCACCCCCGCTAGCAAGGCTGTGTGGTGTGTCCTTTGCATCTGCCCTCAGACAGTCCCAGCTGTGATCAGGGAGAAGCACTCCAAGCAAAATTTAAAATTGTGCATTCAAAATGTTTTAAAATATTTTACACTTTCAAAACAGGATTTTTGTCCTAATTTAAATCAGCTGCAATGGGAAATGTTGTCCAATATGAGAAGCCTAGACTAAGGGGTTGCAGAGTGGAAAAGGAAGATTTTTGCTTATGCTTTTCAGAATAGCAACATAAATATCTCTTTGCAATCACAGTAAGTGATTGCAGATGTAGTGAATTTTAATGTACTTCAGGCTTTGTTTCGTTTGTTTTTTTCATTTTAGTAGATTTTCAACAGCTCTCATGGGAGATGCATGCCCAGATCACCTTAGTTCTCAGGGCAAATTGCTTACAGCTTGTTACTACATTGATTACACAATCAGTTGGTGAATAGTCCCACTGATACTAAAGGGGCCAGAAACTAAAAATCAGTAAGGCTTGCTGTATGTGAACAAGAATAATGTACTGACTGAAGTTATATCCAGTGGATAAATCCAGCATTTTTAATTGAATTTCCCATCAAGTTCAGTATTGTATACTTAATATAGCAATAGGAAATTACTATATATTTGGGTTTTGTTCAAGTTATTCAGTGATTCCTGAATTACTAACATTGGGCTAAACTTTCAACTAGAGTTTAACTAGCACAGTTTGTGAAAATCAGTGTAGTTTTTCCAGTGTACAGCTGTTGAATTTCTGCTGTTATATATAAAGAGGATCCATCTGCCTGAAATTCATGTAAGGATAATATATGAGAAATAATAACTAAAACTACCCTTTATCTATGGAGAAGAATTTTCCCCCTGTAGCCATAGTGCAAAACTGCTGTGTGACAGCACAGGAGACCCTGTTCTTCACCCATGTGCTGAAGTCGCTGTTGGCACAACCCAACCTGGGCACAGAGGCACTGATTTTCTACCTTTTCATCATGTTCCTAGCCCGTCTACCTCCTCTCTTGGCTTCTTACTCATTTCCTCCTCTCCTATCATCAATCACTTGCTGTTGGAAGGGCTGTTTTTTAAGAGCCTCAGGCTGGATCTTGAGCCAGCAACATCAGCAAAATCACAGAGCTTTAAAACGGCATTAATGAAGTTGTGAGCTAGTTGCATTCAGGACAACAAATGGGTAATTAGAGCATTTAAATCACAATACTGAGTGATTGTGAAACCAATATAGAATTCTAGTAGACAGGGAATTTAAAATGCAATCATGACTATGCTTTAGGAGCATTTTCATTACCCACTCACGGCTGAGCCATTAATTAAGTGTAAGGTCAGTCTCAGCCGCTGAAGGAAAAAAAAATGGCTCCCATGTTCTCCTGAGGGCTGCCAGCAGAGTCTGGAGAAGATCTTCATAGCATAGCTTCCTTCCACTCACACTTTTATAAAAAAAACGGAGCAGAGTGGTGAAAACTGTTTTTCAGTACCTTCCCATGCACTACATGAAATGATGATGGCATACAGTTAGGATCTGAGTAATACTTTCAAAAGCACTCAAATGACTTGGAGATCTCAGTTTTATCTTCAGCCATGAACTGATTAATGAGGTCACTAGACCACAGGTGGTTCACACCCGGCAGCTCTCTGAACAGTCTTTCTGAATTTTGGAAGATTGTCCCTTAAAGGGAAAAATAAACGAGGAGGCTAGAGATGACCTTTTAAGAGCACAGAATGGAGGTAGGAGCAATCTTGTTTTACAGAGCAATACAAACCTTTGGAGAACTGCTGACCTCTCAATAAACTCCCTCATTTCTGTAGTCCTCTGGTTATTCTGGGTCTAGACTCATATTCTGACTAGTGAATCACAAATACTAACAACACAGTTATCAGTCAAGCCTCCAGTGCTGTATTTCAAGAGAAAAGGATGTTCTTATTCTAATTCATGATAGTAGGAAGCCCTGTAATTTGAATTGGAGCTGCTAACAAAGCTCAGGATTTGTTCTTTTTAAATTCATACAATGAAAAGAAGTATTAGCTACAGATGCTTAAGAACTTAATTTAGGACTTGTTGGTAGCTGTCAGGTTTACAACTACAGTGCACAGTGTCCTGGTTATTCCACTAATGATCATTTGCTAGCAGAAAAAAATAAAATACTTAGAGCTCCATTAATTCAGTAGAAAGGGTCTTATTGAATTCTATTGACCAAAACTGTTCCTGAACAAGGAAATTGATTTTATAGATGATAAATGGCTAACTAATACTTTGGGGAATCAGACTGGCTAGAGTTTATAGCCTAAGAGCAGATGCTGCTGCAATGCAGAATTTGAGAAGCGTGATAACGCCTGCTCATCTGCATGATGTGCCTGGTTCTACCGAATGTGGGCAGTGCAGGTGCATGACAAACCTGAATCTTCCCAGGAGCGCTAGTACTGCCTACTCACACAGCTATGCCTTGGAAAACGTGCGGCAAGAAGTGGGCCTGAGGTCAGATGAATGCTCACGGCAGGCTGTATACAGTCCTAGAACTACAGGTTGAGCTCCATCGTGTTCTCCATCCTTTGCTAATGCTGTCTTGCCCACTACATTTTCTATTGTATCCTGAACTGCCTGTGTCACATATCGTTTATTTCCACTGGCAATGTGTTCCTTCCTCCCTCCTGCATTCATGGGTGCCCCCTGTTTCTCTGTGGACTGCACTCCTTGCTTTTCCTTTCTACTCTTCCCCCCCACTCCTTTTCCTGTCACTTGCCATCACACCAAATCTGCTCCTTCAGCACTTCTAGACATTTCCCCTGGTGAAGCCCTGTCTGTCCCTCTCCCTCTACCATGAGCTACTCCCCTTTTCCTGCTTCATGACTCAAAGCACCTGTGGCAGGGAAAGTAAGTTAAAAACATCCTTATTTTCCTACTTAGCTTTTATCTCACCTTGGAACCACAGCAGGTTTGTGCGAATCATATTCTAAGAAAATGGAGATATTTTAATGATTTGATTCCCTGCCTCTGACATTTTAGAAAAATTAAATAAATACCCCTCCCCAATAATACAAATAATACAAAAGTTCAGGCTTAGGTAGAGAATTTGATAGTAACAATGTGGTAGATCTATAGGTTCACTTATCAACTTTCTTAGTAGAAGTTGGTGTCTGATCCACTTGCAGGTAAGTGCTATCAGATCTAAGAGCTTTGGAAGAGAAAATAGAGACCATTTTTGAAACTGTGACTGCTGGCGAGCAGAGCGGTGTGGGGAAAAATAGGTAGAGCAGCGGGATTGAAGGCAAAGTGAAGAGGATTAGGAGACCAGTTCTGGGTGAGTGCAGAACAGCCCAAGGGATGGTCCCTGAGGCCAGGACACAGCATGAAAGAGCAGGAGGACTAGAGAAGGAGAGAAATAGTAAGAAAAAAATATATGTAGGCAACTGTAAAGAAAGCTACATAAACTGTGTATGAAAAATCAGTCAAATGTAGTCATCTATATCTGACTAGCTCTGTGCCTGCACAGTTTTCTGTGCAGCATTCTCTCATGTATTTTTCACGCACAAGCACATAAATAAATATTCTTACATGCTGCCTGGCATGGAAGGGGTAATTTTAATATCTTCATTCTTCCCCACTTCACCATCTCCCACATTTTTGCTTCTTTTCAGCACCAGACAGTTTCTCAAACAAGGCTGTGAGGAGGAAAGGAAGTACTGGTACTGGCCATATGGAAGATATGGGAATGCAGAAAGAATAAGAAGCTGTCAACACCTCAGCCTAACATGCAGCCTAAAATTCCTGTCTGATAAATTCTGATAAATTATGCCTAGGGAACCACCGTGGATTTCAGTTTGCTGGAAAGATATCAGGAAATCTCAGCATGGAGATATTTTATCTGAAATTTGTCTTCCCATTTTGGGTACTCATGAAAATCGTAATTTGTACCAGTATTGTTTGAGTCAATAAAGGATCCCTGAGCCTGCACTGTACATCAAATTATTCCTTGGATGTATTCACACTGATTTTTGCCTTTTTCCTCTACTGTCACTGAAAAATATTTTGGGTAGTACCATATAGTAAGAAAAAAGTCTGAGCTGGTGAGCAGGCTCCTGAAGGTATCACACTGCTTGTTCACAAGTGCAAGCTTGGAAAAGGGTCACCACGATTTCAGAAGATGCAGGTTTCCAAAAACTGGTGATAGATCTCACCCCAGAGACAGTTAATGAGTTCCCCTTGGGGTGCTTAAACAAATGCAAATATTTTTGCTTTGACAGTAATTGCATACACATCGATTTCAGCTGCAGGTACCAGCAGTGCTGTGCTACTGGTGAAGCTGTTTTGTTGCAGGTAAAACCCCAGCAGATGCACCAATTACTTTACATACTGTTTACCCGCTTTTGGTGACATTGAGGCTAACCTTGGAGTCACCTCCCCCGCTGCCACATTCTCCTTTGTCGTACCACCATTTGTTTTTCAATTTGTCCAAGAGGCCTTGTTCATTCAGTTTTAAAACTGCGAGGTTAACAGCATTTCTTGAAACGATAAAACATATTTTGTAAGAAACTGCACAGCTGTTAAGATGTTAGAAGGAATGAGGACTTAAGCTGTTTATAAGCTTGATCCACACACTAAATAAACCTCTCATTTCCATATTTCAAAGCCCTTGGCAGCACAAATAATTGTGGTTACTTTCAAATGTGAAAAATGTGTTTCCAGTGTAGAAATGATTTTCAGAACAGCTTGGATTTTAACATGAAAATTCTATCAACCAACCCAAACTATTTCTGCAAAATGATGATAAAATTCTGCCTGCAATTATAACCGATTTACACAGATTTATTTGAATCTATATTTAAAGTATGTTCAGTGTGGGCCTAGGCTGCTTTTTCAAGCAGATGGGAAAATGTATGCCCATGTACTAAAGAGGCAAGATCCAGACTGCCTATGCTAGACGCTACCAGTCACGGTGCCACATACAGTTTTGACATGTAGCACTTCAGACTGATCCCACACAAGCTATGGGACAGGGCTCCAGAAACAGGCAGTATGAGGAAGAGCTGAAGAGCAGCACTAACGGCTCACATGCTGACTAAGATGCTGTCTAGAGCCAGTCAACAGAAAGCACTGGACAAAGGTGCCAAGAGTCCTGTCTATCTGAAGCTCTATCCCCTGCTGTAGGCACATCTGTACATTTGGGATCCAGGCTCTAGAGTCCTGCTCCCTTTGCACAGTAGAGGCTTGGCTGAAATGCAAGACTTGGGGTCTAGCTTAGTGTTGTGACTCTGGGGACTGCCCTGTTATTCTGGGAGAGCACACTGTCTCCCAGCCCAAAGGGCACCTGCAGTATAGAGGAGCAAGATGGCAGTGGAGGGCATCCTCGCTCGGGAAATCTGTGAACACTGCAGCCAAACAGAAGCTCAAGCTCTAGGAAGAACAAAGACAGCAAATTAGCTGGATGCTGAGATACAAGAAGGTTGTTGGACATCCTGAGGACTTTTCCATGGAGAGTTTATACATGTTATGCTACCACTGGATGACAGACAAATTCTGCTTTGCTAGCAATATAGTGGCATGGGCACAACAGACTGGAAGGGTTTCCGTGAGCCTGGTGTCCTTTGTATCATGTTTAAATGCTCTTTTTTCAGATGAGAGAAATACCTGAGCAGAGAGGTGTTGCCAACATGAATGATAAAGAACAGAATCACTGCTTCTCTGTGAAATCAAGGCTGCTAGGAGTGGTCTGAAACTCAGCTAAGAAATAGGAGACAGCTGGTCCTAGGATGCAGTTGGTTCTGTGCATGCTCAGAGGTTTTCCTTTAGGTGTCTAGAGAGCAATATGACTGGATGGCAGAGGGTAGACAGTATAGATCACCATACAAACTCAAATGTAAGGCATCTGGATTTATGATAGGAACTGTAGTCACTATGTAACGTTTTAAAATCAGTTGACAACTAATCTGCCAAGGTATTTATGCAGCCTTCATTACCTCTAGATGAAACTTTGTCCTTGTTTAAGTGTACAACTTCCTATCTGTATTATTAAGACCCTCAACAGTCACGTATTCTAATGGTACACAACTACATCAATATTTATTCATAATTCATAATAATAAACTTTTATCTTCCTATTTTTTATGTACAGAGGTCCCTAGTGCATCCAAGCCTATCAGACGTGTACACTCTTTCTGATGGGTGTCTGCCCAGGCTCGCTTGTGGATCTGCAGAGGCACATAAAGCAGTAGCACCATGCATCTCCAAAGTATCTGTGAGGTGTCAGCATCTTAACTACTGCTCTTTGGGGATGATATGTGGTTGAGAAAGATGAAGTTTCTCTCTCTAAATTTGTTTAATGCTGTCAAGATCTGTCTATCAGTACTGAGTGGGATTTGACAAGAACTATGTCAATGGCATCGTCACCTCAACAATAATGAGAGGATGCAACACCTTCAAAGCACTTGGAGAAGGGTTGGGAAGAGAGATCATCTGGTGACAGGGCTTCATCAGATCATATGGCACCAGAAGACACTGGGGCTCGTGATTCACCCTCTCTAGAGATAGCTGGACTCTGGTCCCTGGGTGTCCCTCCTGGACTTAGAATGGAAATTTTTCTCTCACTTATTAGGTAAGATGTCTTCCTGGAAGACAGGTACTTCACAGCTTATGAAGTGTTCCTTACTACATTGGCTCATCTGTGGGACAAATGTCTTCTGGTAACAGTTTTTCATATAGCTCCTGCTGGAAGCAAGATAGGTCTTTGCTGGCTGGTCATGAAGTTTGGAAACTGCTAGTGTGTAGATCTGACTTCACCTAACTTTAGTGTAGTTAGATTTATATGAGATTTCCAGTATAGATAAAGTAATTGCTTGTCTGTCCCTGAAAGTGAAAATGAGAACTGTAGGCTATAGTGGGAGTGATAACAGACTGCTCTTTGTGGATAAATCTTTAAGGGGAATTTAGCAGCCAGGCTGACAAATATGATTTTTGTATAAATGCTCTAATTATGGTTCACACTCCAGAGAGAGAGAAGCAATTGCAAAACTGGAATGAAATTGTTCATTTGTCCCTTTTGTTCTTGGAAGCAATTGCTTTTGAACCAGTCATATTTACTACAGATTTTTCATAGTCAGCTTTTAATTACAAAGCCTGCGCTTTTTGTCTGTTTGCCCTATTCAGAAAGGTAACTGTGTGGTCAGCCTTGCCACTTAAGAGACAGAATTTCAATAAGCTAAACATAAATTTTACCTTTGTAAGGACATTGGGACTGAGCCATAGATGAAAGACGATCCTAGAAACACTATTTCTTTGATGCTGAGCAACATTACTTATTCTGAAAATGGCTTAGATATGTATCTGGAGCCTGCTGTCTACAAAGTCAATGTCAAAACTCCTCCCTTCAACAGGATCCAAACCAAGGTCTAATTTAGTGATGCTATGTCAAATTGTCACACTGGGTGGCAATAACATAAACAGCTGCTTTGACAGTGCCACAGATGCAGGCAGGAGTGATCACTCCCATGAAAAATGAAATGTATCTCAAGGAATATCACTAACTCTCAATTCAAGAAACCACTTGATCTCAGTCAGATTTTAAAGTAGATGGGAAGCCCTATCAATCTGCCTATCTGTAAAAGTATCCTCATACTATTTCCTCTAAGCTGTCGTCTCTCAAGTGTGAACATTAAAGCTCACCAAACTAGACAAAGTCCTTATGTTAAAATTCTTAGAAAGTTCTTTCTTTTCAATCTTTACCTTATCTTGGGTGAAGATGGTACCTGAGAGTTTACAACTTTTTTTTCAGGCTTTCCAATGTCTATTTAGACCTTTCATCTGGATATTCTAAGATGAATTAAACCCAACTAGGTGGGTTTTTTTGACAACTAATATAAGTTTTCTTTTTTAATTTTAATGTTGAAGGGAAAGAGCTTTCTCACTTGCCAAATGTTCAATTTTATCTTTCAAAGCGTTAAAGATTATCAAGGAAAATTTTCCCACAGTCATTTAGAGAAGCTGCAGCTGGTTGATAGTAATCCTAGAGTAATAAATAAGTAAATGAAACCCATTCATGAGAGGGTTATTTAGCTGGGTTATTAGCCATATCCATAGACAGTTTCACAGCACAATAGAGAAATGGAAATAAAAAGGATGAAGGAGTAAATGTGGATTTAAGCTGCAATCATTGCTCTGAAATTAAACTGTATTGTTTATAAATAAAACACATTATTGTCCTCATCATGTCTAGTAGGCCATGTAAAACCAGGTTAGTTTCACACTGCTTTGTCTGTCGATTTGTTATCCAGGTTCACCTCCACATGTGGAAATAAATAATTTCCTCCTGGTCAGCAAAACACAGAGAACCTTTGCTCAACACTGCTGTATCTCCCACAGATATGTATAACTTGTAACAAATGTGGATAGAGCCTTTCCCAAATCTTCATTCGCGAAGCCTAGCCATGAAAAATGTTATAACTGAGAGCCTAAAACATGCAGTGATGACTGCATTGAAAATTATATACCAAGACCTCAGAGCCATGCTAGATCACCCTTACTCATCCTAGAAAGTGCATCATTCTGCCACAGAGAAGGCATTTTGAAACTTGAGTATCCATGGCAGAAACTTTTTTTCATTTTAAAAATTAGAATGTATCCTCAATACCACACTTAGTCAAAACTCCTACTGAAGAACATGTTCCTCAATAAAGAAACTGAAGTCTTGCAAGAGTAAAGGTTTAATAGTAAAAAACAGCCAAGTGCTTTAATATTTGACTCTTTAATCCTCGGTGTCACTGCACAGTCCTGCCTTTTCCATTGCTCAGAAGAAAACGTAGTCCTTGGATGTAAGTCAAGCCAGTTCAGACAAAACCGCAGCCCTTCTGTCACATGATACCTCACTTCACAAGTACTGGGTGCATGGACAGTGATTTTAATGGATGGATCACAGTTATTTTTAGGTTGCTTTAGAATTACAGTATGAAAAAAATGATGATAATGAAATCATTACTATTTAAAATTACTGTCCATCTCCCCATAAATAAATAGTACTAAGCAGTTTAAAACACTAAGTAGTATCACTTCCTTTTTTTTTTCTTTAAAGAGCCTACCTGTGCCAATTGCAGATACGTCTTCCGCAGTTATCAAAAGATAAAACTGCACAGAGAGATGACAGTGTGACTATCCAGTCCATTGCAAAGTAACATCAATGATTCCAAACAGGGATACCTCACTTGTTACCCAAAAGAATTGCAGCAGGGTGCTTGCCCAAAGCCCAGGGAAGCTGGCAGAGAGGTCTGCTTTGACTTCCAGTGAGTTTGGGTCATAGCAATGGTTAACAGTTGACCCATCTGCTGGACTTCAGTCCATAAGAAGCAGAGAGGCAGGTATGCAAAAAACGATCTGAATGCTATGGTACACAACACTGTGATACTCAGCTCATGTACATGCTCAACCACAGGGGGGGCATTTCCAAGGCTGATAGAGACACACAAAGGTCCCTGCACCATGAGGGAATGAGACAGAAATCCAGACCAGGGACCACTGCAGCCAACATCACGAGCACTGTTGGAAATCTGAGACACCATAGTGGAATACCATGAAAAGGGGATCAGATTTTGCCTAATGCAACACTTTCAACACCTATTTCAGCACAGCAACTCCGCATTCCTTAGAAACCAGAAATTAAAACATGAAATGCATTCTGCACAGTAAGCTAAGCCTGTTTTCAACAGCCTAATGCCCAGAGCTTGAATACACACAACAGACATAAAAGGCACTCTCCAGCCTGATTAGACTTGAATATGTATCCAGTGTTTCAGCCACAGCTGCTTTTTGTTTAAGTTATTCAGTTCCCAAAATCTCTGGATGCACAGTGGTTCACAGGATAGTTGAAAAGCATCTCCCATCTGCACCGTTCAGCACCATCTCCAAATGCAATTCCAAGGACTCAGACTTGGCCTGAGCACACATAGTGAAAGAGACCTCCTCCATGAAGTAAGGTCTCAGAATATCTGCTTTTGAATGCTAAATGGCATAAAGACACAGACAGGTCCCTAAGTACTCATTACAACAAAGGCAGAATCTCTGCTGTAAGCACTTATTAACAATATTTTAGGTAGCTGGTAGAGTTTTGTCAGGAAAACTTAAATGTCTTAGCTATTTAAACACCTTTTACATTTTCTTGAATCCCTTTCCTAAATTAGTCTCATAAATTCTGAGTAACTGGCAATGTCAGATAGCAAAAATACTTTCCTGTATCCTGGGCAGATTCTTAGCACAATTCTGCTGTTACCTTTACAGATGGCGGCACTGTTGTTTCACTGCTTAAGTGTAGGGAATCTTGTTCACTTGCAATAATGAATGAGCAAGATGTGCAAAAATAACATGACTCACTAATGAGACTCTACATACACAGAGACAGCTTTGTTTAAGCTGCAGCCATATTGCACAGCTCATCATCCTAGAACCACTGGTGCCACCGCTGCAGCTGTTGAGGCAGAAGCAGAGAAGAAACCCCAATCCTCTATAAGGTTTTTCACGAATTCCCTTCCACAAGGGATTTCAAAGCCTCAGAAATTGCTCAGTCACTTAAAAGTCACATGGTGTGGAGGGATACTATCTCTGCTTAACCTCAGGTTCTCTGAATGTGCAACAAACTTCAGACAAAGACTACCTGAACGTTAAATGTCAAAGGTCCTTAGGTGGTCCATACATATGTGAGATATGGACCAACTGGCAAAATATAGAGATTTCCCTTCTTTTATGGTAAAATACATGACTAAATTGTCATATAAGTTTATTGTATATATACTTCTATATGATTAGTGCCTGGAAAGAAGCGGAGATCAATAAACTACAGCACAATGGCAAGTAAAGCCACAGATGTGGTGGTGCATTGGCAGGAGAAGTTCACTGAAGAAACAAGCTTTCCCAACACCATAATACGACAGCCAATGATGGCAGCTAGTGTTGGCAATTGATGATGAGTGTCAAGCAACTCAAAGCTAATTTTCTTCCTTGCACGTTGTATGTCTCTCCCCGCAGCTACCTGTTGATGCAGCCATCATGCAGACCAGCCCCTGGGCATTCCTGGTGCAGGCCGGAGGGCATCCTCCCTCAGAACAAGGCAGAGAGAGCTCAGCGAAGCCAAGTTCAGAGCCCTTATTTCAGTGATGTGAATTGCAGTTATTCTCTTATGATCTAATCTGTATGCAGCCCAGGTGGCTTGGGAAGAGGAGGCCACAGCTGCCAGGGGCCTCCCCTCGACCCCCAACCAGAGCTTCCTGGATGCAGCTGAGGATCTGTCTCAAATGCACTTAGTGAAACACAAGCGAGTGTATTTTTACAGCTTGTATATATCATCCATTCAAATGACTTTTAATGGTAAAAATTAAAATGCAACCTTACCAAGCAAAAAATTAAATGCTGCCCAATTTTTGAGCTGTTTATTTTATCCTTGTTTTGAAAAGCGCTGATGGCAGATTGTAACACGATACAAATGTAGTGTAGTTTAAGGGTGTTTGACAATTCATCAAGAGAAATTAAGTGTAAAGCTGCGTGGCACTGGCTGAATATGTTTAATAAATCAGGACTGAAACAAGCACTCTGTTAAATAGGAGATTTAGCCAAAGCTTACATCACTGTATACTCAGAAGGCTTGAAGGATCGATAATCTAAATATTTAAAAAGACAGCTAAAGCAAGAGCATTTTCACATGAAATGCTCTTAAAAATAACTTAAACTTTCATGACAATGGGCCAACTTTGAAATCATGGTTTTTTTAAACACATTCCAGAACTTACAGGGATAATATTTGTACTGGGATCTATAAAGGTTTGCATGCTGTAAAGCTGCTTGTATGAAAATACTATATTCAAATACTGAAGCATAGCACATATCTAAAAATTTTCACATGTAGCTGATAGAGTCCTCGGAACTAGCTTTCACAGCTTGTCCAGCATTTATAAACAAATAAAGAAAGAACTACTAGTATTCAAGCTGTGAGTCTTCCCAATACTAGCTATTTAGCAATGAGTCTCTCAGACCTTCCTGCTAAGGCTTATCAAAGAAAGGGTGTGATCAGCCATCTCAGCAGAATGTTCAGGCCCAGCTGAGGACCACCAGGACATTGGATGCCTCTTGAATTTCATCTTGCAAAATTCACATACCCCTGAGGAACTGACTAGCCTGTAGAAAGCCAAAGTACTGAAAAAAAGCCTGGGCAGGTTGTGTGCTACATTAGAAGCTGATACCATTTAAAAACATTTTTTAAAGATCCCCTGGACAACTGCATTTAAAACATCTCTTACAGAGCAACATATCAAAATATTCTGCAAACAATAAGAATAAAGTATTTTTACAAGAATTTTTATGTATTATTATTTATTTAGAAATGGGAAATTTAAGGCAATGCTCAAATATTTTTTATATTTGATTTTTTAATTGTGGCTTATTAAAGTAAGTAGAGTACTCTTCATTTAGCCATCCTAATAAGATGCTTAATTTCCAGGGGCAGTGAGTATTTACAGCTTCTATGTATATCCTAAGTATACAGTTTAGTTATTCAAGCTGAGCTTTGTAAACAAATATGAGCCAAACTGACACCTTGAGGATCAGCAGGAGTTCCAATTAATGGGAGACCCACTGCTGCTAAAAATTGCCATAGCT
The DNA here is from genome assembly GCF_025592945.1 of Manacus candei. Lineage (NCBI taxonomy): Eukaryota > Metazoa > Chordata > Aves > Passeriformes > Pipridae > Manacus > Manacus candei. The sequence goes on from NW_026138062.1 coordinate 39,124,258, forward strand.
ACTTTGAATTCAAAGAGGTTCTGACAATTTACACCAGCTAGAGGTCTGATGACTGTAGTTTAAAATATTTATATATATTGAAAGCTGTTTTGCAGCAAGATATTCCAATTACAGTACGCAAACACTTCCTGGTGCAAGCAATTAAATATGTATTCTGTTTGTGCAAAAACAACAGCAGCTGACCTGGGAATGCAACTCAGCTTGTTTCTCTGTTTTATACATAGCTTTGCTGTAAATAAAAACCACATAAAATTGTCCCTAGAGTAACTGTTCATATTGGTTCAGTAGATGGTCTTTAGCAGCAGCAGAAATGCTAGTTTCTCCCAACTCTGAGCTATTTTAATTTTTGCTAACAGCTACCTAATCTTGTTCTCATCAAGCAGTACAATATTTTTTTATCAAAGCAAAATTTTTCTTGCTAGTTCCAGCAAAAGCAGGATTATGTGAATAGGCTGCTGCAGTCCAACACCTGCAACTCAGAATACATGTTTTAAAGGCTTAAAATCATAGAATCATAGAATGGTTTGGGTTGGAAGGGACCTTAAAGATCATCTGGTTTTGATCCCCATGCCTTGGGCAGGGAAACCTTCCACTAGACCACTTTGATCAAAGCCCCATCCAGCCTGGACCTGAACACTTCCAGGGATGAGGCATCTACAACAATGCTGGGCAACCTGTGGGAGTGCCTCTCTCCATCCTCAGCAAATTCCTCGTTTGAGTGGGATTTTTCAAAAGTGTCTGAGCACCAGTGTAATGCAGTCTCCACACTGCAGGAATTGCTTTCAAGATAAGCTTGGCCCACTGCCAACTGCCTCAAAACTCTCTCTCACCTCTCAGAAACATTAGGAACACTGAGACCTTTGCGGTTTTTATACATTTGATATTGTGGAAAACACAGTAATATTTGGAATGTGTAAAATGATAATGTTTAAATATATAAATATATAAATATAATTCTATATTTTTACAATATAATATATATTTTATAATATATATATTATAAATACTTAATGCTTTCAGATGGGGTAACATTCATCTCTGGCATGGTTGGCATAAAGCCTTTTGCTTTTTACACCTTAGGTGAAGCAGACCTTGACTCACAGTTTCGTTGCAGCAGTGTTGGGATGCTGTTTCACCTGCTTCTCCATTAACTCCTAAGTTTAGGGGCCCCCAGCTGAAAGAAAATGGCAATATTGGCACAGACATGTAGGAGTTTCATGGCAAAGCACAGCATGTGGTTCAGTGCCAGGCAGAGGTTCCATCCATGTTGGATGAGGGCGTAGCAGTTTGAGGTGAGGGCCACTGCAGTGAAGATCTATCAGGTCTCATGCTGTCCCTCTCTTCTCCTACCTAGACTGCATTAGTGCAAGCTTCTTGAAATGACATTATGCTATGTTAGCCAGGCACATGCTGTTCAAACTCCTTATGTCACTCCATCCACAAGAAAGAGCCAAATGCTGCACAAATGATCTAATTGTTTTTCAAATCGGCAGCTTAACAGGACTGAAAACATTATTCACCATTACTGATCTTGGCCAGTAGATTTAAATTTTCCTTTACATAATATCTTAACCATATTTGTAAGGCATTTTAAATTTATGATTCTGAGTGCCACAAAGTGACTCTTTCCACCCAAAATGAGGCTAAGAAAACTAATCTTTTTCAAATGCAATTCCTTATTGAATAGAAATATGGTGTGTTTCCTTGTAACTTAAAAAGTTACTCCTTCTTTATATTTATCTCAATCCATTTGACATCTCTGATGGATTACTCGACATCCTATTGAGATCACAGACTCTGGCCACCCTACGCAGAGGAAGATTTTACTACATCAAAATCTTCCAGCACAAAGCAGGTGGCAGCTGTTTCGGCAGCTTCTAATTTTTCACCCCATTCAACATGTCCCAGCAGTGGCAGAAATATTGTACATTTGACTGAGCATTTCACAGCTTTCATCCATATGAAGACCCAGCCCTAGGGTCTTCACCTATCCCAGAAGAAATGTTACTGTGACCTCCAAAAGCAGCAAGAACTCATTGCTGAATCTCACTACAAATCATGTAAAATAAAATATCCTGTTGGACTAACTGCAAAAATTAGGTTTTCTGGTTCCTAAGCAGCCATATATCTCAACGTGCTATATAAATGTGTGCTCTATTCAGTGGGTAGCAGGGCATAATAATAAACCCAGGATTTTAATGCAGTATTGAACATATCCGGCATTTTTGGAGCCTAGTTCAAATTTGGCAATATTTGAAGAGATTTCACAATCAGACTTGTCCAATTTTTCATTTATGCCAGGCTGAATCTCACCTTTATGAACACAGAATGATAACACAGGTAAATGGAGCTATATTTGATGTGATCTTCTATTTTCTATTACTTATGACTTGTTGCTGTATTTTCCTTCAGGATCCATCAAGGATCTCACAACAGCGACTGATTAGTGCAAGATGTCAGTTTAAGATTCAGAAATGGCAGAAAAACATCAGGAGTCACAATGGGGTGACTTCTACAAGTAAAGGCACTCAACTGAGCATCTCTGAAAGCCTTTACATAAACTACCTCAACTGTCAGCTTATGATGCTCCATAAAAGGTGATGGAAGTCCTCTATCCTAGCTAATATTTCTGAAATGTCCTCAGAGAAGGAGAAATTGCATTTATCCACTTTCAGAGTGAATGAGACATAGGTATCTATGGCAAGTACGGTGAGAGAAAAAACAAACTTCTGCCATCTTCCCAGCAGCTACATTTGGAAAACAAAATTAATACCATTGCTTTTCCCAGGAATTCATGGAATAGCCAAATTCAGTTGAATTCATAAAAAAAAAAACATGGCCAGCAGGTCAAAGAAGGTGATTCTGCCCCTCTACTCTGCTCCCGTTAGTACTGCATCCAGTTGTGGGGTCTTCAGCACCGGAGAGACCTGCTGGAGTGGGTCCAGAAGGGGGCCAAAAAACTGTTCAGAGGGATGGAGCTGCTCTCCCATGAGGACTGGCTGAGAGAGTTGGATGGAGTTGTTCAGTTTGGAGAAGACTAGGCTCCAGGGAGACCTTACTGAGGCCTTTCAATACTTAAAGGAGGCTAATAAGAAACATGGTGACAAAGGTTTTTAGTATGGCCTGTTGCAACCAGACAAGGAGTAGTGGCTTTTGATTAAAGGAGGGCAGATTTAGACTAGGAGAAGGTAGACTTAGACTAGGCATAAGGAATAAATTTCTTATAATGAGGATGGTGGAACATTGAACAGGTTGTCCAGAGAAGTGCCTCATCCCTGGGAACATTCCAGGTCAGGCTGGACTGAGCTCTGAGCAACCTGCTCAGTCCCTGCACATTGCAGGAGAGTTGGACTAGCTGATTCTTAAAGGTCCCTTTCCCCCAAGCTATTCTATGATTCTACAGTTCTATTAATGTCTATGCTTTTATTTTAGAGACAAATCCACTATCTTAGGTTCTGTTTCTAATGAGTACCAACCTTTTGCCTGTCTGGTTAGACTTTTCAGCCACCAAATCCTAGTCTCACCTTAGTGAGAACGAAGCATGGAATGACTGCAAAGCAAAATACCATCAGCGTTCTGTACAGTGCTGAAATGTCTGTAATACAAGCAGTCTGCTCATGCATTAATTTTTTCCTAGTAAGGAAAGGAACTCCACATGAGAAAACTGTAGGGAAACACTGTTGTTTGCTTCTGAGGTTATTCATCCACTGACATCGATGTCCACAAAGTTATTAACGAAACATGGCCACTATGTCAAAAGCTGTTGGCAACCAGAAATCAGGATGAATGCTTGATTTTTATGGTTACCAGAAACAAACTACTAATTCACAAGATCTCCACAGCTGACATACTATTATGGATCTGAACTTAGACTGAGAAGAGGTATGAGAGACTTCTGTAACATTATATACATGCTTCTTTTTGACTCCATACAGATGTTTTTCATAAAGAAGAACTATAAGGAAGGCAATAAATGGAAAGATTCCAGCTAGTTAAGAGATGGTTTCTTAAGCTTTGGTCTAATTATGATGCAAGCATTTTGAAGTTCATTACTTTAATTAGAACCAGAGATGGAAAGAAAAAAACAGGGGAGCCATTTCCCAGGTGGGAACTGTAGCTGCAACTGCAATGCAATAATAAAGAGCACTGCATAACTTGTGGCTTAGTGAAATGCTGGCTCGTGTTTTGCCTAATGGCAGATCAATACCATACAAATGAAGCAATTACAGTTGTGCCATATAAAGCCTTATTTGGTCAGCAGCCAAAAAGGGGATTAGCTGGAAAAGTTCCTAGGACTTTCTGTCTGAGTATTATTGCAGAAGTTAATGAGGAATATCTGATATGCTTAGACAAACATAAACAGTGCCAGCAACCAGATGAGATGGTCAGTCCAATAGTCAGTGTTCTGATAATTAAAATGCCCCGAAGCCAGCTGAACATCAGCCCAAGATCAGGTGAAATGATCACAAGGGCAATCTAATCCCTCTGGCAACCAGCCATTGTTGCTGTACCATGTTGCTGTACCATGTTGCTGTACCATGTTGCTGTACCATGTTGCCACCATTGGTACAGCCATGTACACAGCAGCAAACTCTCCACCTTCCCACAACATGGAAGCATGTTCCCTTCATTACAGCTCTGTGTCCCTACGCTGCAGCTCACGGTGGGGAAGTAAAGGCCACAGTCTGATACAATGGTTCCACCAGAACTTTACTATGCGCTACTCATTCTCATCCATAGACCACCTGGTCTAGTAAAAGATGTCCCTGCCTATGGCAGGGCAGTTGGAACTAGATAATCTTTAGTATTCCTTTCAACCCAAACCGTTCTGTGAAATGCAAATATAGCAGCTCTCAGACCAGTCAGACCAAGCACAGCCATGGCAATACAGTAATACTCATGTTTCAAATACAAGAAGCCAGGCTACAAAGAAAACAAGGCAGTGAAAGTACTAATAGATCTCCACAGTGGATATGGAGATCCAAATAACGTAATTGCTGTTATCCTGGACACATGCCCACATGCCACTTTTAATAAAAAAGACCAGATGGAGTAGGGTCCACTGGTGATGGAGATTTCTGCCACTGCTTTCTAAAGGGAACACAAAACAACATGTGGTCATAGACCACAGACTGTTTAAGAAGCCATTAGTCAAAGTTACAATTTCTGTATCGCTTTCTCTCCAAAACAGTTTCTTTGACCAAAGACACTGAGAAATCTACCATGGTGTTTGTCCTGAGGTATACACCTCCATGGATTTGAAAAATTCATACAAACATCTGAAATAGAAATGGACTTCAGATATTCACAGCACAAATCCACTATGCTATTAATATTCACTATTCCTCTGAAGCTGACAGGCAATGGTCACTACCTTCGATTTGCAAAGGTGAACCTTGAAGTGAGAAGGTGAACTGATCTCCTCCAAGACTCTCAGGAAACCTGGGCAGGGTCACAAGTGTGACATGGCTTCAGCCAACCATACGTCATTGTTTCTCAGAAATCTTGAGGTCTTTTCAGATAACTGTTCATAAAGAATTTATCCTTCTGGTCTTCCAGTCACAAGCACTTCCTAGAGATGAGCTAAGCTTACATTTCTGTGCATATTTCCTCAACTCAGTCTTTAACCACAAGATAATTCTAATTTTTCCTGCCAAAAGTGCGAGACAGGCAACCTGAGTGCCTTAACTCCCATTACAAACAAATTCTTCCATATTTTGACCCCACTCAGGAGTTCCACAAAGGTCCATGCTCAGAAGCTGTATAAAGCTGCTTAGGAAGTTGGGTGCTCCTTTGCCCTGGCAAAGAAGAGATATGAAGCAATATCACTTACTTCATGTCATGGTTTGAGTTCAGATACTTCACTCTCTTTTGCTTTTCCAGCATGAGAACTTTATTCAGATGAGAACAATCTGCTTGACTTTTAGTTCACAGAAAACACAACTAAAGCTAGGAAAGCCAAGTCAGAAGCAGCTTTTGTACTAGTTGGGGAGATGACCTTCTACCATGCAGAAAACATGAACATCACTCTTCATAAGATACTACAACTTTCCAAATAGTCCTGTAGCTCCAGAAGATTGAATGTGATGGCTGAAGATATCCTTTTCATATCTGTAATTGTCAAAAAAGCATCATAGCACAGTGAGGTCTGGAAAGCACCTCAGGAGGTGTCTGGTCCAACATCCTGCTCACACAAGGGTCAGTCTTGAGCTCAGATCAAGCTGCTCAGGGCTTCAACTGGTCATGGTTTGTCAACTTCCAAGAATGAAGCCTACACAATCTGTCTGGGCAGATAGTGTCACTGTCAGACTGTCCCCAGGCAATCAGGGGAAACAGTTCCTCCTTACATCCAGTGTGAACTTCTCCCACTTCAGTTTATGTCCATTGTCACTTACCTTCCTTCCCTACACTGCTGTGAAGAGTATGGCTCCATCTGTGTGAAAACCTCCCCCATAGAAACTGTGGGTTGTTGTCAGGACACCAAAGCCATCTCTCCAGGCTGAACAAGCCCAGATCCCCCAGCCTCTTCTCACCAGAGCAGCTCCAGCTCCATATCCAGCTCCATCTTGATCATCTTCCATGAAATTGGTTCAATTTATTGATGTTTTTCTTAAATGAGGAGGCCAAAAAAAAAAAAAAGGATGCAGTGCTCTAGATGTAGTCGGAATGTGTGCAATTACTTTATCTGATGTCACAATATCTTGTGGCCTATAAATTGAATGAACTAAAAGTACTCTAATTGAAAACTGACTTGGATAATTACCCACTATCTAAAAGAGATGCCAAAAATAGCAGCTTGCTTATTTAACTGGATTAGGAAAAATTCCTAAATCCTCAAGAAACTGTGATGCCTTTCTGTTCACTTTCAACTACACTTTCATAGCCTGAATTCGCATTATTTAAACTCTGCAAAATCACAACTAATTGTCAAGTGTTCATGTGGTTTTAAAGGAAAAAATATCATTAGCAGGTATAGAATATAATTAAAATAGCATCATATACTGACTAAAACATGAGGAGATGGATCTTAGTAAGTACAGAGCATTGGAATGTGGGTTGGTCCCCCAGCTTTGCACACAGGACATTATCTTTTTATTTAAACCAATAAAGAAATGAGTATTATACTAAAACCTGGCTCTTTATGTTTTCTGTTGCAAGCAGAAAGAGGCTTTTGTGAAAACCTTAAAATTCAAAATTTTGGTTGAAAATGTAAAAATCTCAAAAATTGCCTATAATGTTTGCATTTAGGCACATGAAATATAGATGATTTGGGTTATCTAGAAAACGTTGAGATATTCTGTAGGAAACAATTAGATCCCATGAATTTTTCTGTAGGGTCAAGAAGATCCCAAATAGATCTGAATCACGCAAATAACACAGCATAAAATGCTGCTGTGTTCAAAATCAGATGCCTGCATCCATACCAAGGAAGCCAAACATCTAATAATGTAAAAGCCTCTCTAAAGACACAGCTACAAATTTGGGCTGCACTAAATGGAACCATATAAGCAACAGACTGGAAAGAGCCTGATGTGTAATTATATACAGAGAAAACCTATTCTGGAGGTAACAGATGGGCTGCCAGATGTTAGGTCTGCTCTCACCTGCAGGCCTTATTCAGCCCTGCTGCTAGTAATGGAAGATGCAAGGGATCTGGATCTTCCTGTGCACATATTATTTTTGCCCATGTGTGGGGGAAAAAATAATAAAAAAGTTCTATTGTCTTTGAGTGCTGGAGGCAGATTATTATTTTTAAGTGTTCTTTTAGAGTAGAAAGAAATAACTGAAGTATAACAATAAAATAGGTCTCTGTATCAGGTCAGCTTGGATAACTTTTATAAAGTTGACTTTTGGCTATAAAAAACTGCAGGGAAAATCGTAGCCAAATCTTGACAGAAAACTGCCAATCCTGCCAAAAACTGTTAAAAGAGAGTCTTACTCAACAAAAGAGCACACAGCATTGTTCAGCATCATGTGAGTTGGTAAAAGATATAGTTAAATAGGAGCTAAATCCTTTTTCATGTTTAAGTTTTCACTCAGCGACTTAGTTGGAATGAGAAGCACAGGAAGGCAGGCAGAAAATGGAGTAAAACATTGAATTATAAAAATACAGAGATTTGAGCTAAGGATAGTTGAGAATAAGAGCATTAGTTTTGACTCTACCTCCTACCACACACAAAGTAGACCAGTTAAGAAGAATAATTACTGATCGACCACAAGTCATCACTTTATCAAACAATACTTTAAACTTGTACTGTTCAGTGAGATGCACATATGGTCATTTTTATCTGGCACCTGAGCACCTTGAGAACATTTTGATGATGGGAAACAGCTGCATTTTACAGTTGTTTTGCCAAGACACACAGAAGCTTAAATTATATATTAAAACTTCCGAATCTTGTTTTATGCTGTCAACGTCTTTTCATCTTTCATTCTGGGATGTTCAGTCCATAATGCCTATTCTGTCACACAGTGTGCCAGTCTGAGATACTGTTCTTAGCTCAAAGTAAGTGTGAGAAAGAAAACAAAAACTTTTCTCCCTACTTCTGGATTTCTCACAAGAATCAAGGCTGCCTAAAGACTAAATGGCCATTTTATGTCTCTTGGAGTCCATCTAGTACTTACTGTCAGTTGGAAGTGGGCAGTTTGCAGCTACCACGCAGATTTACTACAAACTGTTTTTCAGGTGCTATTTGTTCCCCAAATGTCATTTCCACAGGAGGTATTGTTATGAGTTGTTGAGATGCCTTTCAGAGTGGCCTGCTCCCTTGCTTTAGTCTACCTACAATTTACCTGAACAATTATTATCTTAGTGGGATAGGCCTTTTACTTGTCAGGAACTGTACCATCAACTTCAAAGGGCAGTTTCCTGGGAATTGACACGTAAACAGCCAGAGAGTTGTAATGAAAAGAAAACAGAGAAATAATAACAAGCTCCATTGTTATAATATAAAGGGCTGCATCTTGCCCTCTGCTGAGATGCTTTACAAGGGATTGGGGAAATGGTAGGGAAAAGGGCAGGAGAAAATTATTCGTGAAGTGCCAAGAAGCGGCGTTTGTTTCTCAGAGATTCTATAGATTGGAAACAACCATAATCTTTTTGTATCCCACTGGTATATGCTGGGGATTAATGCTTATCAAATGTTGGCAAATGTCCAGAAAATCAGTAAGACATATGCACAACAATGGTATCAGTACTTTTGAGACATTCTGGCTTTCGCTGATAGTTTGAGGGAAGTTCATTGGTTATACTTAAACATATGACTCTTTTTACTTTTCAGAGAAACAGCCTGACAAATTTCATTTGGATAGTTTTGATATTGTGAAGCTCCTATCCTGTTTGCATTCAAATATTTCTGAAACAGAAAAACAAGAAAAGAACTGTAATTTTTTTTTATGCCTTCATTTCTTTCTGATTATAGAAAACAAGCCTGTTATTCAACTTGTCCTGGTGCTGACTTCCACAGAGTGGCCCATAGTAAAGCTGAAAAAACAGAATGGTAATTTCACCTTTTATACTGATTATACTGCTACTTTAAAAATACCCATTGCCATTGAAATATTTAGATAAAAAACTGTTGTTCTATGCAATAGTTTAATGCTGTTTTCTCCTGCTCAGAAGCACCTCATTTCAAAACTGTTCTAAAATCCCAGGACCTTCCCTGGAATAAGGAGCAGGATGATACTACCAGAAAGGCACCAGAATGTGACTGTGTGACCAAAATGGGAGCTGATCTTCTTGGAAGAGCTTTGCCTTCCATCAGTTGCTTCTAGTGTCATTTGTAGTGTAGGAAAACAGAATAAGCAGCAGAACAAATTCCTGTGACTTCTGCTTTCTCCAATGCACAGAGAGCTTTGTTCAATTATGAATCATCCCTGAAGTCTGAGGGTGAAAACTTCCTGCTACAGGCTCTGTGAGGCAAGGCAGGTCAGAGATGGCTCTTTGAAGTACTTAAAAGACATAGTAATTTTTTTTCCCCTCAGGCCACAGAAAATTCATCCAGTGCAGCATCATGGACACTAATGGGTTGTTTTCTTCCAAAGATACAAATATCAGAAATTATCTCAACAGCAGTGCTCTTCACTGAAACTAGGTGACTTAAATCCTGCAATTTATCTCCTCTATATGTAAAAATTTCAAGGAAGGGTGAAACTCTTTCAAGTAGAAGATTTTGCCTGAATACATTTGCTTGCACATCTTGCAATGGATCTCATTAGCCATCAGCAAATTTTCTTCTTTTTCTAAGGCATTTTTTTTCCACGGGAAAGACCCTTATCTTGATTGAAAATTATTAAATTAATCCAATAGATATTACTGGGGAAAAGAGCAAGTTTGGATTCTAATCTCTGTTCTCAAGGCTTTATTTTTATTTTATTTTTAAAATAGATACTCTGTTTTTAGATAGAAATAATCCACGTAACTGAAACTAAGTATGCCTCCCAGCCTCAGCTGAAAGAACAACTTGCTAACATTCATTATCAGGCTCTCTCTTCACTGATCTTCTTTTGACTCCTGACTTTTATATTCCTTGGTAAGCAGCAACCCCGTCTCTGCCTTTTTAGCTAGTAAATGTTATTTTTAGCTGATAGAAAACACAACAAGTTCTGAAAGATCTGACCTGCTTGAGAAAAATCTCAGCTATAAGCTCTGACATTGAATGGTAATGAGGTGGTAATTCAAGCCTTGTTATGCCTACAGTGAAGGGAAAAATATTATGCAAAATCATACAGTATGATCTACACCATCAGTCAAACAGGGTAATGTTTACATATGTATAAAATGTTACAGATCCCATTCTAGTTTTCAAATAATTTTGTATCACAGAAAGAAATGACCTTGTAAAATCTTGGTAAGCTGACTCAAATCCTGTTCTTTTAAAGATCAACAGACCACCTCATAACTATGTAGGGATTTTTTTTCTCCTCCAGTGGCCCTTGCTTCAAAAGAGTAAAAGTCAAACTCAGTAATTTTATATCACTCATTTCAATTGTCGAACCTCAATTATTCACCAGTTATCTCTATATCTTCTCTACATCATATATAAATAAGTAGCTTCTAGGTGCTTTGCTGAAATGATTGCCTCCGTGGATAACACACTGATTAAGGGCAAGACCAGATATTCTGGTAGACGTGAAACATGAAAAAATCAAACCTGCTTCCTCTGCATCTCTCCTCACTGTGAAGGTTGCTTGTCTTCAGAATGATCTGGGGAGGTCTTTGGACACCAGTGTTGCCAACCAGAGGACAGCTAACCAGCAGAGGAAATACCCATTCTTCTCTGAATTGCCAGAACAGTGCTCAAAAGCACATAGGGCACAGACCTCATCATGAAAACCTAAGGATACATTACCTTTGCCCGTTTCTGTACCTTTCTAGAAACAGGAGCACACAATTGAGCGAAGAATGCAGCCCAGATACACAGAAACACAACAAACTAGGATAGATACATCAACAATATTAGTTAAAAATTAAAAAATCTATGAAGACCTTTGAAAACTGAACAACACAGGGTACACCAAAGGGTGGTCCAGGTAAATTGTTCCTTTATGATACAAGGTAACTTGTACAAGGAAGCTTCACTCATGGGAAAAGTCTATTTCTGTGAAGATTCATGGATTTCTGCAGTACAAAACCATTGAAAAACAACAGTGGAAAAAGTCCTCTGTAGTAAATAAATGTTGACTCTAAAAAAATTGGGTGGTCAGCTCAAAGAGTTTTTCCTAGTTTTTGTTTTACTTAGAGGCAATCTGCGAATATCATAACCATTCTTTTGTACACACAAATCCAGATTTATAAAAAGCATAAGAGACCAGAGCATGCAAGAAGTTTGGGGGGAAACATTTTTATCTATCCTTATAGATGACTACTGTGTCATGATTCTGTTTTCCTGCAGAGCTTGGTGTGAATTACCAGCTCACTGATCTAAAAATTCAGGGCAAAATGAGAACTGGGGTATATCTCAGAATAATATATTAAATTCACAATAAACAGATTTGGCAGTGAATGATGATCTGGAAATTCCTTCCACAATAAACTCCTTATATTCTGGTCTCCAAAAACATCAAGGACAACACTTGATAAAAAGTTTCACTGTCCCATTGGAAGAAACTATACTATCAGATTTATTGTTATTTTCCCAAGCTTGTTTCAGGTCAGAGAAAATAAGAATAGGGAATATAACTTCCAAACAAATAAACAAAAAAAGGAATATCCCATCCTAGGTAAGATCTGCCAAAATTTTGCATGAATGAGCACACATTACTGAAATAAGTTTTCTTTTGACTCTACATTTCTAAGGAACTATACTGGATATATCTGTGAAAAGCAAAAGTAACATTGCCAGCTGTAGTACCACATTAAAATGAAGCAATGAAAGAATGAAAATTTTCCTGAGATTTACCTCAGGAAAAAAAGGACTAGATGAAGCCACTGATATAGAGACGCTAGGTTATAGAGGTTATATGATCAGAAAGTTATATCTGCAACACCCGCTTCACTGATGCACTGCCCACATTGCTCACCTTATGTTAAACACAGTAAAGAATGGATAAAGAACAAGCACCTCAGGTAGCGTAGAGTCAGCTCATGTCACCAGTTGTCACACTGCAAAAACTCAGCCGATATGACCACGTGGACCTTTTTGCTTCCCTTTCCAAAACATAAAAAATTCCTCCTAAAGTCAAACTGGAGTTATTCCTTTACTACATAAAAGGAATAGAGACTTGAATGGAATATAGAACCCCAGATTCATATATATAAAAACATTAAGGGTAGTTCCAATAGAAGGAATTTAATAGAGCTCTGGATTTCATGAGGTTGGTGAACAAACATCACCAATTTCTAAAATACGTTGACGCATCTATTCACAACAGTTTTTTTACTATTTGTCTAGATCTAATCCTGCCACTCTCATCTGTCTGGGCTCAAAGTGTCTCACTAGACACTTATGACCTGTGCAGGTTTCACTCATCCATGCTGCATACTGTTGGCTGCAGGACAGGGCAGCCAAATGTAAAAACAGTAACAGAATAAAAGACAGCTCCTCAGTTTTTAGCCCAACCTGTCATTCACCTTTACATCAAACAGCTTCAAGGTACAAAAAGTTGAAAAAGTTTTTAGTGTACCTTTAAGACAACATTGCCCTTAATTCCTTTCTCATTACCTCTTAGAGTGGAGAACTCTTTCGTGTTCTTCACTATTCAAACTTGTTTATGATGCCTACATATCTAAAACAGAAAAGCAGAGGCATGCAAGGCACAGGATTTGTGTAGTACAAGATCTCCAGGTGTTGCTCTCTAGAAACACAGATTACTGCAACTGTCAAGGCAGATGACCCAGGGATGATCCACAATGGCCAGAAGTCTGGCCACAAGAACATCTTCTAATAAACAACACATTTAAAAAGGCAGGTCTTGCTAAGCAGACAAGCAGCACTCTCTTAACCACCTTTGAAAACACCACCTTTGAAGAAAAAGCTCATTAATTCACACCGAATACTACACAGTAGCTTTGGAAGGATACCTACCGTTTCAAGAGGAGGAAACAGTAAGAACAGTTGGGTACTGCCATGAAAGAAACTCAGTCTTTTTTGTGTTGAGAGCCTTTGCCCTCAATCACAAATTCCTTCTCAAACACATCAGTCTTTTACAAGATATAGAAATGAATATCACTGAAAAGGAAGGAAAGAAGGAGACACACATGATGTGTGAGGTGGTCCTGCCCGGTGGGCATAAAAGAAACGCACATCAGGCATTTCCCATTCTCCTCCATCCAGTGATATGCATGAGTCCTAATACTGCACCAGCACTGAGAATAAATCATTTCAATTAGCCAATAGGTACTGGTTGAACACTGCAGGAGTGTAGCATGGAAGCCAATAAGGAAGAGTTTCAAATTAAAATCCACGACCCTGCTCATGTGTACAGTCATGAGCAACAGAGAGACCAGTCCCTGGATCGCTCTGACAGGTGGATTTCATCTGTATGAGCGAAGTAATGGGTATGTGTTTTGTAATGAACATGAAATCGGCGATGTGATGGTAGGAACCATCGCTAATCCTATGCTACAGAAAGAATCATCCCACTTTCTGTCAGTTAGATCTGTGAAAATACATGGCCTGGTTCTCAACTCACATGAGTTTTATTCAGCTGTTACTACATTTTCAGGGAAAAAACTCCTGATTTATTATCATTGTAAGTAGGAGGCGGACTAAGACTAAAATACTTCTAATGAAATAGGTGTTCAAACAGTTTAATGAATAATTCAATATGAACAATTCATTTGGAAAAACTGTTACTTTTCCCTAGTCCTGAATAGACCGAGAATAGACTATGAATGTTTAGCATTTATATGCTACTTGCAATTATTTGTGAACTACATCAACCAATTTGTGGTCTACATATAACTCAAACAGGAAATTATGATTATTAAATAAAATGTAGAATTTACAACTCCCATAGCAAATTATGTCTTTTGATTAATTTATGTAATGAGCTTAGCTAGCCTGCCCTTCATGGATTTAAAACTGCATGTTCAATATTTGCAATTATCTGCACAGACAGCAGTTACATAAGTCATATGATCAGTGACAGAAACACTACCATGTGCGACGCAGTCAAAACAGCAAAAGCACCATATTCTAAAATTTAAACATTTCAGAAAATACTGAAACATGCAGTTAAAATTTACAGGTCTTTTCTGTTCAAAAGCACAGGGGGAGGAAGCTTTTCCCCTCTTCAGCAAGTGCTAGTCTCTATACACGTACATGGAAGAGGCGGTATGAGTGTGAGGTACTGCTTGTTCGCTATGTTTATCCAGAACATTAAGTGTGTTGCTTAATGTTTTTAGTAGGTAAGCAGCACTGCTTGTTTGTCACTGGGGCTGGAGAGGGAATGGGGTGCAGCAGGAGAACAAGCAGCTTAGCACATGTGAAAGAAAGGCTCAGGAAAGGCGTGGGCATGGACATGGACAGCCAGTCGAGACAGCTTGAAAGAAGATTTGGTCCAATTTTCAATTGGGTAGGATTTCGATTTTTCATAGGATTTCCCCTATTTTCCTTTTTGAACCACAGTTGAAGCCAGGATGTAGAAAAATCACATGCTTTTGATCACATCACTCTCATGATAGTTGCTGACTTTGAGTTAGACTGAACTGTGGCCTCACTGAAACATTTGGGAGCTTGGTCTTTAGATGGGATGGAACCAGAATTTCACACTGGATCCTTAAAATCATGGTTGTGCTCTTCCTCTCTGTTCTTATTAAACAGTCCTACTAGGTCCTCTTACTTCTAACTGCTTTATGCCCCATCTCCATTACTCCTAGATATTTTTATCTAGCCAACTGAACAAACCTGAAACAAGCCCAAATCTGACATAAATCAACTTCTGCTGGCTGCTAGTGCTCATTATAACAGGCTGTCTCTTGTCATTGGTATTGAACACTGCAGAAAAAGGGATAGGGACTAAAGAACACCATAAGGCATGCTTAAAGCAAACAGCCCACTGCTAAGACATATATGACAGCAGCCACAGTGACTCCTAAAAAAGTCTGCCCTAGCTTTGGCACAGAAAAGCATGACTGTCAGCAATGGGCATTTCCTTACTATGGGAAAGTAGCTCCACTAAACTGCAGTGCTGCCTACTACTCTTATGTTGTCCAAAACACTGAGAAGGAGATAGCAATCTATCAGAACTATAAAATAAAAAACACAAGGGCTTTGAAAATATACCCAGATAACAGGTCAGCCTCTCCTATTATCACTGCCTTCTACCTTCAACAACTCCATGAGTTCTGGACATGCTTTTCTATATAATTAATATTTTACTGTTGTCATCTTCCCTCTCTCACCTTCTTATGTTCTCTTACTACTTCATTCAGCAGTGAAGACGGCAGTTTTTAAATCTAAGGTGTACTGAATGTTAAGAACCAAAAATTCATATTCAATCACTGAAATAACTGGCCTGATTTTCCCCTGCACATACAAATCTTCTTTTGTTGTGGATGTAAATGATTCTGATGATACTCCTATTACCAACCCTGTAATACAGTTACAGCTATTGAGGTTTGCGGTGTTGTGTGCAAGTCAAACTGATGAGTTATGAGTGAGTCTAGTTATCTGCATAGTGGTGATGATGTCTCCTCTACAGTCACAGATGTAGACAGACACCTCCTTAGTTATTTCCTCCAGAACTAGGGCTCCATCTGTATTTGCAACTCCTCCCTTAAACCTAATTCCTCCCCTTTGTGAATCTATTTCACATTGTAATCCCTTATCATGAGCACAAATGTGAGAAGTCGGGTGCTGACTGCTTCAGCAGGCCATTCCCTTACCCCCACCCACATGCACTGTCAGACTCCACAGGCCACACTCCCTTGATTTGCTAGGCATTCTTTTGATCTGAAGAAAATTGGCAAATCTACTTGAGGAAAAAGGCAAGTTTAGTTTGCCTTAAAGACATCAGAGTGGTAAACACTGCCAATTTTAACACAGAGCTAGTACCTTGACTTGTGTCTCCCAACGATTTGAATGAAAAGCAAATGATATTCTATCTCTAAATCAAAACCTCTCCTACTCGACTGAATGCATCTGATACCATGATAAAGAAAATACTGGTGAGTTTGAAGGCAGTACTGAAATGCATAATGCTAGAAACACAAACTTAGTTTTTCTAAATAAGAAGGTGCTTTAACAAAAAGTGCTTTAATGAAGTTACTTTAATGAAGGACTAATTGCCTCCAAGTGAGGACATTTGAAAAAAAGATGTTACAAGCAGCTTCTTACTCAGAAATTAGCAGCCCAGATCAATAAACAAAACATAAAATGTAGGCATATTATTGATGCAGATACTGATGCAGATAATGTAGGCATAATACTGCTATAAAGGGTTGAATTTGGTGAAAAAAGCGGATGAAATAGAATAACTGATGTTAATTTTATCGAAGCTGACTTCAAGTAGCTAGTGTTCAACCAGTTTGGTTTTTATATGGCCTTGAAAGATATGCCAACTAGAGCTGCTAAATCCATATTGCAATTAGAAATGGTTACCTTTGTTGATCAAAAAAAAAAATGAAATGGAAGAAAAGAAAAATAACATACCATGTTCACACACAAAACAAAAAGAGCTATATCAGGGACATCAGGGAAGGTGGAATACTATAACAACACATTTTATATTGTTATACTATTCCACCCACCTTAATGGAGAACCCTTCGGTGTGGCTACGCCATAGCCTTTCGAATCCAGATTTCCTCCCACTTTCATGGTGTCACACGGCTTTCGTTGCTCAATGTATTCATTCATGGTGGACTCCAGCAGGAAGGCAAACTTGCCCTTGGATTTGCGGACACGAGCTACTCCCTCGGCAGTAGTCCTAGTGAACACTGATGGCTCAGCTGATTTCATGTAGGTCCACATCTTTTCATACACTGCTATTTTTGATCTCTGGAGAAAATCAAAAAGAAGTTAGAACAAAAGAATGTTGTAACATTTCAGAATGGCACTGCTCAAATAAAATCAATCATACTTAATTTTTCAGACAACAAAGGTTGGGGAAATCTTGGACAAGGATTTTATTTTAATTCCATGATTATTTTAAAAGAAACAAGAAATAACAGTATCAATACTGTAATGTGAGATATTATTTTTAAGTTCAGCTAGCCTCTAGCAGTCAAAAAAACCTGCAAAGCTGAATTTACTGTTAGATAAAGGCAGTTCACACAGTTAAAGTATTGTAAACTGTGTTTTAGGGAATTACATATGAAATAGATATCCACAATAAGCCTGTATGGTAAAGAGAAACAGTAAAATAATATCCCCATAAATACTGAGCTGAATCTTCAAGCATTTCTTTCACCATCAAATCTGAAATAGTTCAAGTAGGATTTCGGTTTTTGTAATTCAGAGTTCAGAATTCATTCAATTTACATTCAGAAAGGCTACACAATATTTGAAGACATGGTTCACAATAAAAGATGGAAACAGGAAATTGGACCAAATATGCTATTAAAGGCAGTGGAATGCCCTAAGCATTTATCTTAAATAATTTGGTAGGATTTTAGAAATGCAGTATCAGCGGATTTATTTTAAACACTCTGATGCAACCATAACTGAGTAAAAATGCACTTGCTCAAAGAATGAGCAAGAATTCTTGGCTTAGAGTGCATTAGTTGGAAATTTTCCTGTCTGGGAATGCATGGTGTAACTACAGGTGAATACTCAGGAAAAAAAAAAGTTATTAATAAAAAATAAAAACAAATAAAAATTTACATGGAAAGAAATGAAGGAAATGCTGTCAGAAAAAAACTGAGAAGTTTTCCATGCTCATTAGATTCACCCAACAACTCCTTTGCTTCCTCTAGCAATAGGAATATATATATGCAAACCAGCAGTGTGTCAGCTAAACACTGCACAGCGTTTTTATAATAACAGATGGTACTTGTCTTCTCTTATGCATGCTGCAAGAAGTACTTTTTAACCTAGTGCTCAAATCAGCTTTTATTTGAGTCAACGGGAGTTTCTAGCTAAGCAAGATTTGGTCTATGAGCTTGTTCCCACACTGCGTGAGCACTCCACCAAAAATATCCATTATTATAAAGCCTCAAAACAAAGGGCCCTAGAATATTTAAACAAATTCCAAATCCTGTAATCTAGATATTATTTGAGTTGACAATGGCTTTAAAAAGCCTGGAACTGAGCCTTTGTATAGGTGAGAATAATTTCTCTGAAGCACTTCTATTTACCAATTACTGAATGATTGCACTGTTGCTTAGAAAATAACTTGCTAAGAACATAAGTTTGTCTTGAAAAGGAGTGGCATTTAACCAGAAATGTTCAATAAGAATACTATACAGCAGAACATCATAAATTTTCCTTGCTTTTTTTAGTTTGTCTATATGCATAATTTTATCTTTCTGTCAAATATAATAAAATTTAAATCAACAACAGCTGTGCATGTCCATAGGATATCCTGCTTTGTCACCATTTCTTTCCACTTTAGTCACAGCTACTTTTCATTTACATAATAGTGGCTGGAAGGAAAGCATAAACTAAGCCACCAATGCATTCTTTTTTTACACTGATGTAACTTCATTGATTTAAATTTACAGAAAGAAAAAATGGAAGAGAGTAGTAATGAATCAGTCATAATTTTAAGAATATTTTCTTGCCTTTGTCTGCCTTCACTTCCAAACATTTCTTGCATCTTAACATCCCTTACATTGAATTCTTTATTAAGTAAACATATAATAGTCACTTTCATTTAAAATTAAAGTCATGCAGCACATAAACCAGGGCATGATTGGTAAGAGGAAACAATATCCTAAATAATTTGAAAAAGGCTGCATTGAAATATCTGAATTTTTTTTTTGGGATTCAATTTCCTTTGCCTATCAAAAGAGAAAATATATGGAAAGTGTAACAAAGTATCTTTTCTAAGGAAGAAACTTATCTAAGTAAGAACATTTTCCTTTCCCAAAATTTCATTTGTTAACATTCAATTTCTACATGTCAACTCAGAGTGAAAATTGAAGAGTGAACCAACAAATATTTCTTATTATTTTATGAGGAAATATGGCAGCTTTCCCCTGCAGTCAGCCAAGCTGGTACAATTTTCATTCTGGGCTTTGCTAAGTAAGATTGCTAAAACTGACTACTTTCCCTCTTGAGCAAGCTGCTTGAAAAATACAACTCTCATTGCATCTAAACCAGAAAATAAGAGTAAATAGCTAACAGTGTCAAAGTCGTCTTTTTCTTTATGTTGGCTTTAAAATAATTTTCCTTTTCCTGTTTTCAGTCTAGATCAAAGCAGACTGAATAGGTGTTCAGAGTTCCTGACATTTTGATCAGAAATCACCAAATGATGAGAAAACATTCGGAAGGCTCATCTTCAGCCAGATAATCACCACTGACACATGATTCTAATACCAAAAAATGAAGATGATTGCTTCCAAAACCACAAAATTTTAGACTTGGCACATAAGTCTTCTTGTGCTATTGTTTCAGGCTAGGTCTTAATTTATGTATTGTGTGAACAATGTTTATGCAAATATTGTCTGTTGATATTTTATCTTTGCCCCTGTTTTGTGAGAAGTATTTTTAGAAATACCACATACAATATCATTAAGAATTGCTATACGGTGATAGAAATTAAAAATCATTTGATAAGAGGGCCTCAATTGCACCATTTAAAAAAAAAATGATCAACACAGTTCAAATCTTGATAAAGCTGCAAATTTTGCATATGCAATAATATTAAGTATTTGCAGTTACTTTTAATGTTTCCCTCTGTATTTTAAAAGAAAGGAAAAAATTAAAAGAGGAGCATTGATTTTCTTTTTTCTTCCCTTAACCTTTTAAGATTGAAGAGAAAAGGCTGTCCTTACAGACATTGTCACTTCATTATCGTGGTTTCTCTTTAAGAAGGGATCTTGCGTATTGATTCAAAACAAAAAAGTTTCTGTGTTTACAGGATGATTTAAAAGAATCATGACATTTTTGTGACCAATATTGTTTCTGCATCAAAATACCTGACCTCACTACTTCAAAACAATGGTTTGTGCAACTGTTCTGAAACCCTTAAGAAGACAACTCCATTCCTTTGTTCTTCACTATTTCTTTGGGAATTAATTTTTGCATCATCACCTAAAACAAATTGCAAGCACTGGATACTCTTGAAAATGCAACAAGTTAATAAATCCAGTTACATAAATCTGCCTGGTCATCAGCATCATGTTTTTAAGTATTACCACAGCTTCACTCTAGTTGAAAGTATTATTTGTACTCATATACTGTGGTTACCACCTCAACTTATGATGGACTGAAACTGGAATGTCCAGAATTAAATAAATTTGCACAAAAAGAACTAAAGTAGAATCTATGGGTTAAACATAGGTGAATATAAATAATGAGTATGAGGGACTATACTCTTTTCAAGAAAATAGGAAATCTGGCCATCTCAGAACGAACATATTTCAATTCTCAGAAAAAAATCTCCTATATCTAATATAACACCACCATTTTTGTAGACATGTGGTATGAAATTAGGGCTTCTAGGGACCATGAGCTGAATTTCTACCACTTGGGATATAAAATAAAGCTCCCAGAGAGCATCTGTAGAGTCACATTGTGTATACCAACACCCTGGATATAGAAGAAGGCAGGTGTAGTTAGAAACCTGTCAGTGAACTGTACTCATTAAAAATGAGGTACCAAGCACTCTAGCCATTTGAGTGGGATACCTTTAGAGTCCACACGAGGCAGATACATTAATGTGTGATTTATTTCACCATAATACACGTCCCATACAGAATGCATAGGGCTGCTTTTCTTTCTCCAGTGTCTACGGAAGAAAGCCAGAAAACTAGGTTAAACTGAACTCCTTGATCAGTTCCATGATGTGAAGGTCAAACATGTTTGTTAAGTATATCTTGTAAGTCATCTTTTTACAGCTAATAGAACAGATTGGCAAGCTCTTCTATGGGCATACCTATCACAGTAAAAAGGTTATTTCACTACAAAGCTTTTGGGGGTCGCTCAGAAGCTGCCCTTGAATTGATATTGTCTGTAGTTCACAAATCCCACACAAAATTTTGTTAATGGTTCACTGAGTTCAGTTTGGTCAAATTAAAAACAGTTAAGGTGCGTGGGAGTACCTAACACAGAACAGTCTCCTTTCAATTAGGCAATAAGAAATTATCACTCCATCTTCCTGACTTCTAATAATGCCTTAATCTCCACATTTCAGATAAACAAAGACCTTAAACGGTGCAGTTTTCAAGGAAGGATTACTATCTCACAGCATTTATTCAGGGCTGTGTTCAAACACTAAACTCACTTCAGTCAGATGACCTTAACTTTCATCTGCTAGACACATGAAATAAAGCAGGAGGGACTGCTTATCATGTACTCCTTGTGATGCCCAGGCTCCCTGTTTTCCAGCTGGCGAATGATGAGTATTATACACAGTAACGCAGGAAAGCAAATGAAAATGAAGTAATCAATAGAGACAGCACAGACAAATGAATGGCTATTTAGGCTATTTCCTAATGGTCCAACCACATCCCCTCGAGTTAAATTTTCTCTTTATTATCCATCTGAAAGTCAGCATATTAAAAAATGCATTTCCTGCCCACCCCCCATAGACCCTAAAGCAAAACTCACACAGCCAAATCCATAAGCAGAAGCAAAACCTGCAAGACTCCATATTACCATCACAGGCTTTCAATGCTGCACATCAGTACTGTAGCTTGAGATGAATCAATAGTACAATGCTGCTTTAATTATCACTGGCTTCAGTATCCCCCCAGGCACCTCTTTTGCCTATGTGACAGGATCAATAAGCTTTCCACAAATTAAAACAACTGAAAACTCCAACAAATGGTCTTGTGGGGATAAAAATACAGCTAAAGTATTGCAGGAATTACAAACTATACTACATATAGTTGCAAAGCAACATTATTTCACACTTCCAAGCATCTTATAAGAGTAACTGGTAGGGAGAGGTGCTCTAATTGATATGCCAACTTACTCTGAAGAACTCTTTGGTTGACCCTGAGTCCAGTGTCCCATAAGCAATCTCAGTTTGTTTGGCAAGGTCTTCTGCACTTTCTATGGGTGAGACCATTCGCTCAACAGTCAAGAAAGCAGCGAGGTTAGCAGTGTAGGATGAAATAATGATGAGCGTGAAGAACCACCAGACACCTCCAACAATGCGACCTGAGAGGGATCTAAACATGAATAAGATAATGCACTTTTTCCTTTCTCTCAAGCCACGAAGAGAGAGAGAGAAAGAGAGAGAGAGAGAGCAAAGGCACCATTATTGCTGACCATGTGTCAATAAGTAACAGTCAATGGGAGGAAGATCATCTGCATTTGAGATATTAATAAATGCTTTTACTCTCAAATCTTAATGTCTACAGTACAAAGTTCACTGTACTATTGTGTATCACACATATACAGAAGCTTGAATTCTCTTGAACAGTAATCTCAGTGGGTTCATTATTTCAGGACATGCCTAAAATAGGAAAGACAATTGTCAAAAATACTGAATAGGCAATCTCTTCTCGGAGACAAAAATACAGCATGGTATCTGCAAATCAGTAGCATTCTCTGTTTCCTCTTAAAAGAAACCTGCAAAAATCTTTGTACATGGATTATGTTGGCTGTAGAATTAAAATGTTTGTGTCACCTAAACTTTTGAAACATTCTACAAGCTACTGCAATCATTTGAACATTCAGATTTTTCTTATTTAAGAAGCACGAATTTTGTGGTAACAGAGACATTTCTGTTAAGTAAAAACTTACATTTTTCCTTTCCAATACCTGTAATTTGATGAGAAGGCTGTTGAGGAGTAATGTCCATCCACTCTTAATCAGTACCAGTTTTATTGCTAACTTCAATAATAGACGGGTTAGGCCAATGCTGAACACTCAAAATTTCACTGCAAATGGCTAAAATGAAGCATTTAAGTTTGAAAGATTGGATCATAATGTTAAATTAAGAAGCTATAGTTATCGCCTACTAAAGTTCAGAATATCTAAAAGGTTGAGAAATTCAGTACTTGAATCATGTATTCGATCTGAGGCATGTGCTCTGTAAGGCACAGCTTAGCAACACAGAGTGGCTTCTCAGATCCAGACAGTCAAATACTGTCTCTCATAGATAGTGATATTTGCAAAGCAGCACTGTAGAACTCGACAAGGACAGAAATGGGAGATTCCTTGATGGAGGGCAAATATTCAGCATGATTTTTTGCATTTCATAGATGTAATACAATGGAATTAAACTAGCAACAACACAGTTACTCTGAATTCAACTCAGCGGAATTTTCCTTGTGTGTACCTGTTGTTCCTGAGAGCTGTTTGTGGTTTATGCACATTGACATTGGTAAAATAATTGTAATGACTCAAATTCAAAGCAGATTATCTGTTGCCCTTATCATGGTTATTAAAAAAAAAAAAAAAAAAAAGAAAAAAAGGTTTCCTGAAGAAAACACTGCCAGGAAAATTAACGAAGGAAGATTTTATGCTTCAGTGTTGAAGATAAAATGCAAATGTAAAAAGATTTGACACAAACCTTGGGGAAATATCACATCCTTGTTGCATAAAGGCACCCAGGGAAAACCAGAGGCTGTTGAATATGCCAAACTCATTGGGAGGCTGGTCACTGGGTCCTTCTTTCCCATCCTCTGGTTCTTCTGTGTGCCACTCATATGGACTAAACCTGCTAACTAGGAACAGGACCACACTGACACCAATGTAGGCAAAGACTATGCACATCCAGATCTCATACGCCAAAGGGTCCAAGAAGGAAAACACTCCTGGTTTAGATTTCTGGGGCTTTTTGATCATAATGGATATCCCCAAACTCATAAAAGGCTTAGAAAAATCAATGACCTCTTCTCGTACCAAAGTGATGGTCAGAGGCGCAACAGCAATCTCTGCTTTCTATAAAGAAAAAAGAAATATAGATGTATAGATTAATTGAAGTTGGTTTATACACTCAGCTAAGCAGCTAATTCCGAAGGTATGTTATTAACATTAGGACACTGTGGCTTAAATGCTCTATAACATTGTTCTGTTTCTTTCTATCACACTCTGTATTTACTCCATATGCGTTTAGTAAAACATACATATTGCAGTTTTTTAGTTTAAAGAACTATACAAATACTTAATGTTTCTGCTAAGCAGAAGACTCTTAAATCTTACAGAGGTGAGCAACAGTGTAGGAAGATCATTTTAGGCATTAATTTAGATTTAAAGTAAAGGAATTCAAGGAAGAATGAAAAATGAGAATGACCCTATAATCACTGAATGTATAGAGATTTTTCTTTTTTTTTGAGGATCCCAGAAACAGTAATTTATTGTCATATTTTCATAAGACATAATAATTTTTCAAGGGAAACCAGCTCATAGACTCAAGGAAGCTCCAAATAGCATGAAGCCGCAAAGGTGATTAACTATTGCTGTGATTCCACCAAACTGCACACGGTTGTCTTGACAGAAAGATAATTCAGTAGGAATGATCACATTTTAAACAGTGAAAAATGCTAAGTATACAGAAAATAAGTGTGTGAAATCACGTGATAAAAGGATAAAAAGTGTGCTGAATCCATTCCCACTCATGTCAGGAATATTTTTAAATGTGTTTCTAACATGTTTTTAGAATTAAAATGCCAATCTTGAATGAATCATTATTGATTATGATTGCTAACAATGATGTCTGCATGAACTATAAGATATTGTAGGTAAGCTAATGGATCATTTTTGTCATTAGGCATGCAACTTAATGTTAAGATTTGCTCCTTGTCTTGTATGCTAAAACTGTCATTTTAGCAGCACCTCAGATGGGAATTGCAAGGGGAACTGGGCCAAAAGGTGCACCCGTGGGAGGGGAACAGACGCAAAAGCTGCTGCAACCTTTCTCCTATTCATCACCATGGTGCTGTGTCTAGGTACAGTCACAGAGCCTGCGGACTTTTATACAGCTTATGGGCTAAGAAGGGTAATTTGGTATATTTTGTGAATACTTTGTTGTTTCAATGAGATTAAAATGGTGAAAAATAAAGATGGGCTAGAATAGTTTAATCCAAGTGGTATGTAAATAGCTTGGGTGACAAAGGAAAAAAGAAATTGAAATGTAGGCTTTTTTTCTCATCTTAAAACTTTGAAACAGGTAAATGCATTTAAAATAATATGTTTTCTATACCATTATACTGAGTTATATAAATTTTATGGATTTTAATTTTAAACTAATTTTGTGTAGTCAAAATTTAAACCTATTTTGGCAGTTTTATAATTGTGAATAATTCAAAAGAACTGACTCATTCCAGTGCAATGGTCCAAAAATGCAAATTTGTATTAAAATTGCTATATATTAATCATCAGATTGTATCTGTCATTCTGAAATATTTGCGATGCAAGCACTTATAATGTTATGTAAAGTTATTACAGTTTAAGTAACACATCTAAAATCATAATTTTGCAAAGGTATCAGAAATTATCTCTGGTGCTAATATCTTGGGTAAACATTATGACAACACTGCTAATTCTCTGAATTTTATCTTAAGTTTTGTAATATAAGGCATTTTTAAAAATTCGGCTTCTTGATGCCTTGTGATTACATAAGTCTTACTGAAATAGATATTTTATGAAAATAAGTATTATATGAAGAAAGATACTATGTCTAAAATATATTTTTCAGTAGCCTGAAAACTGTAAAGTAAACTTTGTTTCTGTAGTCTAAGGACTGTAGGATGGCTTGGGCTACTGGCTTTCCTGTATATTTTTGTATTTTATCTCACTCATAACTTCCTTTTTTTCTAGAAGAATGGTTTCCTTCTTTAGAGCCAATGTCTTTTATACTTCTAAATTTTGGTTTCTGAGAATACCTGTTGTGGAGTCCTTGTAATTAATTAAGTGAAAGACTCATGGCAACTGTGATCTATTGCTGCCAACCTTCTCTGTCTTTGTCACATAGTGGTATCTTCAATAATGCAGGGACAGACCTGGTCACTGGCCTTCAAAGATCTTGGCTAACAGGTTTTTTTTGTGTGTCTACAGATTGCCACTGGGATTAAAATAGAGATCCTTGAGGGTTGTTAGTTTTCACGGTGTGAGTTGGAGAAGTGACATTTTAGTGTCAATTGAAGGTATTTTAAAGACCTACTTAGCACATTGCATATCATATATGAAACACTGGATAAGATTTATCTTACCAAATCTAAATGCTCAAAGAGGATATGCAGAACTTGAACTACAACAGAACTAGCTGCCAACAGTACTTGATGAAGTTTAAGAGGAGAAATAGGAACTTATCCAATTTCTTTACAATAGAGATCTAGTATCAGATGATTCATAATGTAGATAGATCCATTTCATGCCAATAAATGTAAAAGGGCAGTATATAGCTACGTCACAATTAAATGCCAAAAAACCCTGAAAAAAGTGCAGCTGCCCAAAACTGATAATATTATTTATTATTTTTATGAGATTACTGTGTGCCATTGTGAAAGCTAAATGATGACAATAACTGTGCATGATAATTACCAGAAACTGTGCTTTGCCCAGTTAATGTACACCATATAATTATGGATTTAAATGATTAACAATATAAGTATGGTGCAAACAAATAATGATTTTGTTGCCAGTGAAATCTGTTTTGACAAAGACTAATGATACTTCACAGTTGAATCAACTGCATCTGTAACAGCATTTCAATCGAGGCTGTGCCACTACCAAATACAGATGAATTCGGGATCCTTTCATTTGACTCTGATGGTGAGAGACACTTTCTTTGGAATAAAATCTATGCTTGGTACAAGTTGTGTGAAGTTAGTAAACCTATCTGAGAAAAATCATGCAGAAGGTGATTTCAATCTCAGAAGCTAATGGCTTCTCAGGTTTTGAACAGAAATGAATTGTGACCTTTTGTGTTAAGCAGTAAAAGGACAACATTCTGTGTCAGGAGAATGAATATTTAATTGGAACTGACTGTTAGTGCATTTGGAAACACCTGTGGCACATGCTTAATGGTATTTCATCCCCAGCCAGCATTTTTCCTGTGAGCTAGATATCAAGGCAAGTAGAATTCACATGGACTACTGCATGCATTTGGATATATCAGGGACAAATGACCAAGATTTCCTGGTAGTTTTTAACAGAGTGCTGAAAACAAAACCATCTCCAGCATGACATTCCATACAGTCTTAGCAAAACTTTACAGCATGGAACTTCATATGCTGTTTCCTCTGGGACCTGATAGAAAAATCAACTACAGAGTTTAGGAAACAACTAAACTGCTCTGTGCAGCACCTGAGTGTCCAGGTACCAGAACAAGCAGTGCTGCATACAGGTCTCAAGGGAACACAGCATAAAGTTGTCACATGTCTATCCTCAGTAACACGGATAGGGCTAAGGGGCATTTCTGCAAAGAGCAGAAAAGCAGAGGAGTCTTTTATGCATAGAAAGGGTCCCATCTCACTGGCCAGCAAAAACTGTCTGTTAATCCTTTAATGTGGTTGGGAATTAAAAGCTGTAAATGTTTCCCAAACAGATCATCTTGTTAACTTGTTAATTAGGTTGGAAATTCTGTCCCAATCCTGGCTGCACATAAAAAGCCTTGCTTGAAGCATAGCCAACTACTCAGAGTACTTGTATTTGTGATTAGGAGATCTATCAGAGAAAATGAACATACTCTTCTAGCAGAGCTTTGCAGCAAAGTCTCTGGCTAGCTGATTTTTCTGCTTTCTCTATGTCGAATAGGCCTGGGAACCTGATGCTCTGTAAATCTTCTGGCAAGGATTCAAGGAATTTGCAGGGAGGATGCTCTTGAGGGATTCCCTGCGGAAATCTTTAACAGCAAACTTTATAAGTTAACAGAAAGAACAATTTCCTTTCAAGCCACTCCTGTAAAAGTACATTTAACACACTTGGTGTAGCTCTTGGTGTAGCCCAACCTGCACTTGACAGCCTGTGTTGCTACCATAAATGTCACCTGACCTCTAAACCAGCATGACTGCATTCAAGCTGCTTATAGGGAATGGTCTCTCCCCCATTCTAGTGACCAGTTGGGCTCAGGAATTCTTTTGGACAGTAACTATGGGCCAAAAATATACCAGGGAGCATTGCAATTTAGCAGATTAGTCAGGCAAGTTCCAAAGCACAGGGACACTCGCTGGTGCCACTGCTGCCACTGATACAACTAGGACAGATACAGTGTCAAGGAGCCTTTGGACAGTAGAGCAGTAGGCAACAGCCAAAATTCTCTTAGTTCTTCAATAAAAAAGCAATTCCAAGAGCCTTGCTGCAGCTTAGTCCCTGAATCACAATGAAACTGCAGCCTTCCTAAACAGAGAACTGGAAAGAGCCTTCACCTCAGTCTCTTCCGTTACAAAAAATGAAGTGTTAGCCATGTATTCTGGGTTATCCTCTTCATGCAGGTAATTTGCAACAGGTTCCTCATGCCTGTGAGCTTTATTGCTTTCAGCTGCGTTAACAGCCACAGGTGTTGATACATCCGTGTGAGCTTCCTAACAGCACCCTGTATGCCAGTGTAGTACTAGGGCAGTTTGGGTTTGATGAGGTAAATTTTTAAAGATAAAAGGAGGAAAAAAACCCCCAAACAAACAGAAAATGAAAGTGTAATATCAAGTTTCCTCTATAATTTTCAACTAGATGATAGCCCACTGAAAATTTGCATTTGGGAAAGGGAATTTTCTCATAAAGAGTAAAATTTCTTGGAATATTGAGAAAAACTTCTGGTGTAAAACAGTGCTTGGGCATTGATGTCCATGAGTTTGCTATTGCAGTTAAAAGCCAGACAAGGGGTAACCTCCATACTTGATAAAGTAAGTCTGAAAATCTTTGTTTTTTAATATCCTATGAGTTGAGCTGCTTCCAAGCCACTAAAGTAGATATACATGCTTGGTGACAGTCAGTTGTTCTACTCTTCAAAGACATACTTGAGGCTGGTTCCTTCATCAACTTCCAAGAACATAGAGTTTTCTGAAGATGTAACCTTCCCATTCCCATGGCTGGGTGAAATCACCAACATTCTGGGGCACCATTGCCCACACTCCTACAGCCCCCAGAGTGTTTCATTCTGCAGAGTCTCTTGAACTGATGCTAATGGAGAAGATGTTGACAAAATTCTGTCAGCTATACTTAGCTGACAGAAGGGAATTGAAATGGTGCTGCTAGGAAAGCCACAAGGCCTTTGCCACATATGGCCCAAACCATCACTGGAAATGTGAAAACTGCAACTGTGGATGGATCAACCATTATGCAGGAGTTTTTTATATGGAGGTTGAGGCATATTATGAGTTCATTGGTGGAAATATTCTCACCTGAATAGTTTGAGGATTTTTTTTTATTCCATCACTGAAATGAAAAGTTTCTTTAAGAATACTGATCTGTTCTCAGGGCAGATACTAGCAACCGCAATTATCAGCAAGCTCAGCTCTGAGTTTTGCTACTTTTGGTAACCTCAGATACTGCAAATATTTATTTGGGCTTGCTGGAACTATTTTGATTAAATATTAGAACTTTATGTGTCAATAGAATTGTTAACTGTTATGCTGTTCTGAAGAATCCTTCTCCAGATCACTGTATAACATAATGCTCTCAGTTGTTAACTTACTAAGTTTGCTCTTAAATTTTATTATTGTTGTTCATCTTAAAAGACTGTCTTCATTCTGAATTGCCTAATTGTGTACTTGCCTGTAGTGGTTTGTTACATATGTTTGATATATAATGGTGGATTCTCCAGTTGTCAAACTAGAGCAAGTTTTTTAAAAGTTCTGTCCACCATTCCATGAAAATGAATTAATGAGTGATATTCTTCCCAACTAAGTTTTACAATCAGGAATCTATCAGGAATAGATGGTCTCTAACATTAATGAATTTTTAAGGGATATGCACACTATGGATGTTCTAACATTACAAGGTACTAGTCGAATAAACAGCAGAACTTGGATGAAACTATTTGCTTTTCTCTTGAAAATAGGTGAAAACATAGAGATCTGAAACAAGATTCTGTTTCTTTTTTGTGATACCCCAAGGTTAAATAAAATGCATATGTACTTCCTATTTTATGAGTTATACTACGATAAATTAAATCCTGCTTCAAAAATTGGTATGCTTACCCCATAAACAAGTTCTCCCACCATCCCATTCCAGATTTTTGTCTCTGGATCCCTTGCTCCATATTTTCCATCAGGAACAATGGCAATTTTGTACTTGATACCAATATGTTTTGCAATTTCTGATGCCAGATCTACACAGTATCCTTCAAACTTGTCATTCCCTTCAAACGTATCATGGTTTTTCTTGAACATAACATATGGGGCTTCCTATAATGAAAGAAGCAGAACTGTAAAGGAAAAGTGCACCGAATATACTCTGAAAAAAAAAACCATGTCATGTACTGACTGAACAACACACACTTTATCAAAAGTTCATGGGTAGTATTAGCACATTAAAATGTACGAACAGAAATCCCTCTGGAAAGGTATACTATTTACACTGTAATTTGGCTTATACATTTCACAAGATTTATCAACCTTACTTTGTTTTAAACGAAAGACCTTAGTGCAGTATATGCTAAATTTAAAGCATAGAGTAGGGGTTAAACCTATGCAACGCAAAGGACCGTGAGATAATGAAGGTACAATGTACATTTCTGACTTCAGTAAGTAAGCATATCCTCTAACGTAGTGTGGTTACTGTCTGTGTAATTTCAGATGCAGAGCCTGAATGACTTGCTTTCTTGAGGTTTAGAATGCATAACTATTAAGAGGCTACATACATTTTAGTGAGAACATAGACATATATTCCCAAGGAAACATGTATCTTCTGCTTCAAATAAACACTGCAGATTCTGCAAGGTCTTTTAGGATGAACCTAAGCGATATGCATGGACAAGAATAATATTAAGTTGACAGTGACTCTACATGTGGCATGAAAAAGAAGTACTAAAATATTTTCGAGTGGCGAGTGTCACTGGAAACAAGTAAAACCTGTCTTGAAAAGTGGATCTTGCATTCCCTGTGTAAACCATACCGTCACAACAGCGAACATTACATGACTGGGATATCAAGGCTACATTTTTCTTTTTAGCTCTGTGGATTCAGACTTTAGTAATCATTAAGAAAAATGGTACTTTCCAGTGGTATTTTAAATCACTTCACATAAATTCATATTTATATTCATATTAGTACATTCATATCCATTCATATAATTCATATTTTTCTAATATAAAGGGTGACTAAAGTCACCTTTTGTTCGAATTTACATCTCAAAATACTGGCAACTTAAGTTTTCACTGTACTGACCTGGGCTAATTTTGGGTCTTTTGACACTAACATTGGTAGTACTCTGCCCTATTCACTTCTTTTCTACAGATAAAATTAGTACAAAAATAAAAATAAATATAAATGTAGTATGACAATGTCTGCTTCATTGAAACTACAGGAACATCAGCTGCAAGCAACAGCAATTTTGTAACCTCTATTAAGTATTTAACAAGGGAGGATACGTGTCATTACATGAGTGTCTTTTCCCATAGAGGGAGAAAAACAGAGAGAATGCATTCTGCCCTTTCTTTGCAGTAGATGTTGATTTTGGGAACTATTTTGGCCACATGTATCAATTGTTCCTCCCTCATGTAGGCTTTTTGTTCCCATGAGAGGAAAACCCAAAATCAGTGTCTTTCTACATGTAATTGAACAAAAGTGGTTTAAAATAAACAGAGGCAAAAATCCTATGCCTCCTGTCTGTGATTTAGCCAACTGCTAGCTAGAACTACAATCAAGTCTGTCCAGTGTCCAGAATTTCTGAACTCTCCTTGTAAGCTTCAGCTACATTTGCTTGCTGCACCGCAAAAGCAATTTTATTTTCCAAAGACCGGAGTTGGTGACTGCTAGTTCTTCTGATTCAACCATAAATCTCAAGCAATAGGCATACAATTAGAGTCACACCAGGAAATAATAACTCTGGAGATGAACACAAAGAAGACAGACACAGAGGATGCCAGGTCAACCTTCTCCGTCTTCCAAAACTCAGACACCGTGCATCTGCCTGCACCTCACCACTGACAGAAAAAGCACTTCAATTGTTTCTGCACAGCAAAGTGACAGATGCGTCATTTTTCCTGTTAAAGGTTAAATGATCTTCAGCCCTCCTCCCCACGAGTTCTGTGAGGGACCAGTGAGAAGGGAAGTTGGAAGCCCCAGTTCTGTCCTTGGTAGGTAAGAGCAGAGGTGATTCCATCCAGTGGAAGGACAACTAAGTGAGGACTCAGAAGGCCTGGGTTCTGACAGGGATCTGACTTGGGTGACTTGGAGGAATTGCATTGGTTCTCTCTCCCCATCCACTTTCTTTTCTTCGCACTGATCATACTGATTTAGAGCAAAATACAGCCAAGAACATTTTTTATAATGCAATTATCTTATAGCGTAAGGTAATACCTCTTGCTGTGACTGCTTTAAAAGAAGCAGCAATTGAGTGTGATCTGTCAGTGTGAAATTATACAATTAAAGATAACAGGAACACCTACTATGGTTTGCTTACTATGTTCTTTCCCTCCTACCTATTTTATACAGAGTAAATAATAGTTTCTTTAATTGTTGTGCCTACATTACCTGCCAAACAATGAGATATCTATTTTCAAGGCAGAATTTGATGGGGGAATGTGGATGGGACTGAATGTGAGTTTCTGATAAAGACTGTCTTTAAAAAATAAATCAAATAGCAGCACTACTTTTAGGTTCTGTAATTTCAGACTTTGAGGGTGTTTCAAACTGAGGTGTGCAGATGTTATAATAATAAAAGGACACTGAAAGGCAAGCTTTACTGGTTTACTAGCAAGTAACTTACACAGATTACTTTCAAGGTCATGCTGCAAAGTCACGAAATATCTGAATTGATCAATAGCATGTACTCAGCCATATCTTGATGCTCTTTTCTAGCTGTGGCATTAAAAAAGACCTTTTTTTCTGTATAATCTATTGCAATAGCATTTTCTAAATTAGTAGTAATGTTAGTGTAGCCATGCTAGTCTAAAGGTAAAAGATATGCAAGACACTTATGGAGAGATGTCTTCTATTAGATCAGCTGAAATAGCTGAAAACAGTAGGCATACTTTTTCACTGTTTCCAGTTATAGCATCTTGTCTAATATAAAGATTATCTCTCCCAACCATCTTTGTATTTACCACATTTTTGAACTATAAGCTCTTAACCTACTGATGTAAAACACACATCTGACTTACTGCTAAATGAGGTTTAACACGGCAATATTTGCAAGATTTTAGCTGCTTAATAGTATTTTATAGGGTAGTGAATCAAGGAGAAGTCCACATTGAAATGATCAATGACTAGCACGGAACAGGTATTAGAGATGGTGCAAGCTTTACTTAAATAATTCACAATTTCATAACAATACTTAACATTTGTAAATACAAGTTGATGTCTGCAACAATTACCTTTATAGATGTAAACAAATTACTCCATCACATTGCCACAAATTCATATGTACAGTAAAATGCTCAAAGCTGATGGATGATTCATACTATAAGGGAAGCTGGAGAAAGTAACTAATCCAAATACCAAACATCTATGCTTGGCTTTCCTATTCTAAAGTTGATTTCAAATGTTGCAAAAATAATTTGTAAAAGTGACAAATATTTGTGCAAGGAAATTTCTGCTTTTTACAACAGGACTGGTACACATTATCACACTTTATTCTGAAAGAAATTTCTGTAAATGTCAATGGAAGGTTTTTATAGTGACCTTTTTTTTTCTGAATAAAGTGTCCAGGATTCGGTTTGACATCTTTATTATTGTCATGCAACAAACTTCTTTTTTTACTCTCCAGTGTACTGAAGAATTTAATTAATAAAATTTCTAATGAAAAAATATTTTTCTATTATGAGAAAAAGTTTATAATTAGAATTTTTGAGGTAAGTCTCTATCAAGAATATATCAGTCAAAAAAATTAGGGTGGTTCTCAGTCCTCTAATGAAAGGTATCTGTCATCTGAGATACCCTAATGTATTTGACCCCAAAGTGCCATTCTGCAGGTCCTTTGTGCTGCCCCTTTACAGATAGGTAAATGGGGGACAGGCTGTGTATCCTACAGCATCTTAAATGTCACTGAATGCAACTGAATCAACATACTTTGTAAAGTCATCTACATTTGAGTGACTCAGTTGAGAACTGGATCCTGCCCTTGAAACTTAATCTGCCAACACCAAGGATATCTCATTAAAATATTGAACTGGAAGCCACAATGCAGATGCAGCTCATATCCATCAAGCTTTGGTTCTAAAGGATTTTTGTGATTTTTAAATTTTGCAATCTCAGAGTAAGTACAGAGTTGGCTCTATCATGAAATGTATTTGAGAGTTCAGATTAGTCTTCCCAGCCTACTTCCCTATATTCTACCTTAACAACTTGTCACTATACTTCTCAACTTGCTAAATTAGAGATGATCATTCTTCCTAACTAGACAAGTCACTCACTTTATCTCAGTGTTAGAGCAAGGCTGCAAATGGCATCCCTTCTCTGGCCATACAGGGAGCCTACTGTGCATCTGGAGGTCACACCCCGCATCCTGAAGGGAATGCTTCTGCACACAGGTAGAAAATCCGTCCTTTCCAGATGTGCAGGAGGCTGTGCATCATATAATAATGTGCAGAACAGGAATTATAAAGAGCATGGCAGCTGGTAAAGAACACCAGCTGCCCTTGCTGCCTTCCCTCTCTGCTACTTCACCACATGACTAATCGGGGGATAGGCTGAGTGTCTAAACAGAATATGTAAAATAAATTCTACATGCTCTCACTATGTTACAAATGAAGAAAACATTTTGCCAAGTAGAAAATACTGTACTAAGTTCTTTGAGTGCAGAGCTAATTCATTATAATGCACTTTCTATGCAACAGTTTTACAGCCACACTACAGCAAAGTAAGCATAGATTCGTGAAAAGTGAAGAAACTGAGGAAAATCAGTTTCTGCTATTTGGCTTCAGGCAAAAATTAAAGCGAGCCATGCTGAAAACTTGTAAACTTTTCCTATGCTGCCATGCCACCTGTCTTCGAAGACTGAAAAGCCTGACAGCACTGTTTGCAGAAGCTTTTCAGTTTAATGTTGGAAAATATGCATGCAACCGAAATTAAATGTATCATCTACAATGGTTCAACTTCCCTTCAATGTGAAGAGGGCAATGAAGAGGTGAAAAAGTCTCTGTGGCATTTGCAGCATGAAAGTTATTCTAGTTAAATATATCTTTTCTTTGTGTGTGTGATCATATGCTTGTGGATGCTAAATACATGGCCATAGCAGACCAACAGTAAGAATCATGGTTCTATTCTGCCTTTAGCATCATGTGTGCAGCTCACAGTGGAGTGGATGGGAGACAGGCATGGTAAGGCAGAAATCACCATATATTCTTATTCAAACCAAATTCTGATATATTTCTCTTGCACTGTGATTTTGAAACATGGAAAGGGGACACTTTTGGTCAAGGAGCAATGCTGCTTTCAATTATTTGCATTTATCCAAAAATGACATGCTGCATAAACATAGGGCATGCTTTGGAATATTAATTCAGCTTTTTGGTTTTGCAAATGATCCCACCAGTCCTTTCAATACAGGGGCTGGAAAAGTTCTTTTGAAGATAACATTTATTATGCACATCAAAATGCTTCAATGCAAACAGGACAGGCAAGATAACACATTTTAAAAGGTTTCTTGTTTTCCTTGTTTTCCCTTCTGGCAAACAGGAACATTTTATATTACTTTTCATTATTATATTATGCTTCTCCTAAGCTTGGAGCTATTTATAGAAATTACAGTATTCATGTATGATAGCTTCAGTCAAAGATATTAGGATTGGTATGAGAGGAAAATTTCGACTGAAAGCTTGTTATTCACATCGTTCTCTTCTCAGCTTGGCAAAGTTGAAGGTTAACGTCATCTGTTCTACACATTTCAGATTAGTCACAGAACTTTTCTTGGTGGTTCAGTGCCTGGTCATCCAGTCAGAGGAACAGTAATCCATATGGAAAAATAAGCTCAATGCTACTAGACTGGTGGTTAATACTTGAGCCTTAGTTAGGAATGTTCGCAGCATCTTGGGACTCTTTTCTTCCTTGATCAATTTCTTAAAATAGGATTCTTCATCAGAGGCTGAAAAGAGGAGGACTGTACTGAAGTATACTTTTTTCCATCACCAAGTCTTTTTTTTTTTTTTTTTTAGGAAAAAGATACATATATTTAAAATGTCCCATGCAAAACTAAAATTAAAAGTTACACAATTTGATTAGGAGTTGCATTCTGAATTCCTGTATAGTAGTTTGGTTGGCTTGTGTCCTGGAATGATAACCCTCAACAGATTTGTTAAGACATACTTAACGTATAAATGCTGATACACACTGCTGAAAATGTGGTAATTAACTGCATTTTTACTAAGTAAAGGTCTTGATGCTTTCCTTTGGATTATTTTAAACTCCATATTAGCTTAGAAAATTTATTTCTTGACAACACATTCAGAATGTTCCTTCCCATTTGAGACACAGTTTATTGGGTTAACATGTCTTGTCTAAGTGAAGCAGGTGAAAAGGGCAGTGAACTGAGACGTAAAATCTTAAAAGCGGTCATGTAAAGGTCACCCTTTGCCAGTTAGCTTTGACAAACATCAGCTTTAAAGGGCATGTCTGACTTCAGAGGAAAAATTGTTAAACATTTTGTTTAAAACAGATATTTGTAAGAAACAATTGTTTTGAAAAACTGTGTATTAAAAATGTAAATGAATGAAGCAACTGCAGTCTTTGCAAACACTCTTTAAAAACACCATTATCCTGGAAAATCAAACCACAAATCTATTTAATGTTATTAAAATGGAAATTCTATTGTAATGCTGAAGAAACATATTAAGAAATATGTCCAAATGCATTAACAAAATTCATGTTTTCATTCACAATTAAAAGTAGATAATCCAATTCTGATTGGCTGACCGAACTTAGAATTTTAGCTCTTGATAATGTCAATTATCGAGTTTATAATTTATCGACAAAAAGGGACACTGGCATAGTCATCTCGTTTTATACCCTCCATTCCATTCTGTCATTTGAATGTTTTGGGTTTTTCTTTTCTTCTAGTTTCTTTTGAGTTAAGATTTGTCAATTAGAGGTTATAAGAACTTGTATTTCTGAGACTTACTTCAGTAAAAAATGGAAAAGACTGAATAAAAGAAAAAAATTATCACAACTCAATTTTAAAAGCCTGATTTCAAGTGAATCATTATATTAAATGCATACCAAAAAAACCTCTGTGCAGACATGACAGTCAGTATAATTAAAATACATGGCTCTCACCCTCCCACTAACCTAGGAACCGGTAGACTAAATTAGATCATAACCAGAAATGAGATTGTGTCACACACCAGTATAAGTATTAAAAAAAGAAATACCTTACCAAAATTGTAGTGACAACTACTGTTCTATTCTCAATGGCTGCAGTGTCATTTCCAAGTGTAGGTTCATGCTGAATCAAAACTAATTTATCCATGTCATTCCAATAACCAACCTGAAAAATAAAATTTATATAATTTACAGTAAAGCCTGCATTCTGCATAATTACAAACATAAATAACTATAAGAACAGCAGAGTGATCCAAAGATGATTTTGTGCCAAAGGAAGTGCTGTCACATTGGATACAGGGGTACATATCTAACACTTTGAGTGTACCACTTAGCACCACTTCTGCACAGAGAGAGATGTGATGTCACTGCCACTGAGCAGATCCTGAAAGATCTGAGCTACTTACTTCAGAGGCACAAGTTAAATCCCATTTTCATTCATTTGAAGCCTTGCTGGGGCATAAACAAGATATATGAATTTTTGCTCTCCACAAGAATATTTTCATTCACTAATCCTCCAGATCTTCCAGTCTTAGATGGAGGAGTGAAAGACATCTAGATGACAGTTTTGCAACCCCATGGCTAATCTCAATTCCTTGCTCCACCACGGGCCTCTCAGGAGACTCCAACCCAGAGACTTGCACCAGGTTTTTTCCACCTAACTGCTGGCACTGACCTTTTAGTACCTACATTAGAAGCCCTGTTATTCAAGCTTTCTTTACACTCATGGGACAGACAGCACCAACAGACAGTGACTCAGCTCATTCAAAATAAGCACCTCTCCTAAAAAACTGCTTGTTTTTCCACTGACTAAAGCATGATGAGAGTGAATTCTCTCTAAATATATCTCTAGGAAGTGCCTACAGGGAGGTGGAACACCACATCCACCTTTTTTTCTCCTTGGTTTCAGCTAGGCTGCCACAACCCTACCCAGAGCAGTCTTTAGGTGAAACAGTTGCTTTTGTTCATTGCTGGAGATGAACTACTCTAGAATCAGATTTGAATCAGTCATTCTTGTATTCCCATGGAGGAAAACAACTACTCTCTCTTTTCTCCTTCTTGCCAATTCTCTTTTTTGCAACTAGATCATGGTTGTCTGTGCATCCACTGACAAGGCTGCCACGGAATGGCTCAGTGGCTGTTCCTCTGACCCAGGACTGACAGCACTCAACTTCATGTCAAATGGATCAGTAGAACAGTGTTCTAATCCTACCTAAAGGGGCTCCCCAGGTTTCTGGGAACCTAACGAACTGAGAGACTTATCCTTCTTCCTAGCATGAAATAACAGACATATGATTTAAAACGTTCCTATCAAAGAGATGCAATTCAAACCGAGACAGCTCAGTTTCCAGAAGCACCTGGAGACCAGTCAGAAGAAACTGCCCCCACCCCACTCCCTTGATTAATTAGGAATTCATGAGACCAAGAGTTGGGAGAGAGGAATGTCTTGTCCATCTTACTAGAAAAGAGAGTTTTAGTGGAAAGTGGGCTCCAGGCAGAGCTCCAGTGTAACTGCCAAAGGACATTCTGTGCC
Organism: Manacus candei; assembly: GCF_025592945.1. Lineage (NCBI taxonomy): Eukaryota > Metazoa > Chordata > Aves > Passeriformes > Pipridae > Manacus > Manacus candei. The sequence goes on from NW_026138062.1 coordinate 39,163,711, forward strand.
TTGGCTGAAAAGATTTCAGTCTGATGGAAACTGGCTAAACAATCAAATCAATTATGCAGTCAATATTATTTCTAACAGTATTGTAGAGTCCTGACTAAAATTCACCATCACATAGGATTTTGCCTCCATGATGAGGAGAAACCTCCTTTTTCAGTTCAAGGCAGTGATGTGATATGAGAGTCTAAAAGCGCAGGGGAGAGCTTTTGGTTCCTAGTCTCATATGCATTATATATATCCTCTGTACTCTTAAAAGAGTCAACCTTCCTCTTGATTTTTACATTTACTATTTCACTAATTATGGAGAGACAAGTTGTTTTAGCAGTCCCTAGAGCCATATGGCTGAACATGAGTGATTTTTTTTTTTTTCCTACAGGAAACATCAGCATTGCTGATATAGTGGAGCGGGAGGTTTTCTTCCTAGTAGGATGCCCTGCTAAGAAATATTCTTTTTCATCCAGAAAACCATACAGTCACAGATACAATTGATTACTGAAAATTTCAAGCTCTTGTCAAAAACTGTGATCAACTAATGGCAGAATAGGTGCACCAAACCCTGGCAGTCTGGGGAATTCACTACAATAGTGAATAATTGTTTTTCATTGTGCAATTCCTCATGGCTAAAAAGCTCAGAAGGAAAGCATTATAAAAGTAAGTATCATATGAAAATTCAGACAGAGATAAAGGCATTTTTTGAGAAATTGCAGGCATTTTTTAAAGGAACTTTAGTTTGTGTGCATTGGTGTGAACACATATGTGTTCTGTTCAAACCTGTGCTAAACTAACTTTGGAACTAGATTACTGAATAAATATGAAAGATATGTCATGACACTTGTATATCGATTCACAGTCACTGTGAGCGCACTAAATAACAGTATGCTTTCCTATAAATACTTCAAATCCACAAGGAAAAAACTGTTCAAAGGATAGGATTGAATTCAGCTATTAAAGTACCTCCAATTCTATTTGTATTGCAATTGAATTTCATAGGAGTTGCATCCACTAACATGGAGGCCGAATTTGTCTTATAGGAAACAATATTGCAAAAATATCTGCCTCAAAGTAAATTTGTCATAACAGTTTGGCATTTTATTGAATAGTGTAATTTCTGAAGGCCTGTGCACCTCATAGCAGCCACTGAAGTGCTCCTGCTGAAGCTCACAGGTCAACTAAGGGCAAGAGAATACTCAAAAATTTTGATAATCAATTTTCATGTTGCCCAAATTGGAATTTAGAAGTCAAATCTTAGACTGGCTTGTGCATGTACATGTAATGCATAATGCTTTTTTTAATTTTTCCTTTCCTTTTTTTTTTTTTTCATTTTGGTGACATGATGCATGGTGAATGACACAACCAAAGAATGATTGAGCTGGGAAGGGACATCTGGAAGTCATTTGGTCAAACCCCACTGTTCAACCTAAAGCCAGTTGCCCAGGACTGTGTCTGGATAGTTTTTGAATACCTCCAAGATGAAGACTTCACAACCTCCCTGCACAACCCGTGCCAGTGCTTGGTCACTCTCAGAGTCAAAAAAGCATTTCCTAATGTTCAGAAGGAACCTCCTGTGTTTCAGTTTGTGCTCATTGCCTCTAGTCCTCTCCCTGGGCATCAATGAAAAGTCTGTATTGCTTCGTTGCAACACTCCAGTCACAGGAGCCAGTCCATTCCATCTCTGTGATCCTTGCCCTCACACTCTTCCCCTCACCAGCAGATTTTGATATAGTTCTACAGAGAAGAAGCAAGTAAGAAATGCTGCATAAATGAAACTAATATAAGCATTGGCTATTTTTTTCCATTTGACTAAACTATATAGAAGTCTGTCTAGCTGTGCCATTTTCTAATGATCTGTTCACATATCTAAAGCTGTGGGCAACAAAAATCACTTTTCTAAAGATTAGAGCCATGCACTACTCTCTCTGGAAAGGCTAGTTTTGAAAAGATATTGCTGAGTGACTCATAAGTCATGTTATGTAGGACATGAGAAGAAAACATTAAAAGTGAAGGCCTCTTAGTTCAATTAAGTATAGTCATTTCTCACGTATTATATAGGATTTGTCAGGCTGGACCACAAAGTTGGTCCAGTGATCACATATAAAGCACTACCTAATACATGAGAAATAAATTCTTGTGAGTAGCCAGATCTGTCAAAGCTGTTATGACTTGTTATATCAAAGAGAGGTAATAGCTTAAGAGTGGCAGAGAGGCATGGCTGAAAGGTAAGAAAAGCACCTTGGGCCTTCTAGCACAACACAGACATAGCTCCTCTATTTGCAGTCACCTTCCCCTTCAACTGCAGGCAAGAAGAGAGGATGCGGACATCCCTGCAGTGGTGCCAGCCACACGAATCTCCCAAAATAGGTTATAAAGACTGAAACATCAAACCTTTCCAAAAGTTTGCTGACAAGCAAATTCCCTAATTAGTTACAGAAGCTGTGACCTAATTAACCACATCCTTTGCACCTTGCCTTTCCTCCTGTACAACTGAGAATAGAGGATGCAAATGGCATATTCCACCATTTGCCTTTGATGTATCCCAGCCACCCATATATCCTCCTAGGTGCCAACACTGCGACACAGAGCCAAGAAGGAAGCAGGACTGGTAGCAAGGTCAGACACATTGCCTGGCAGGAGACAGTGGACTTCCCAAGAGAGAGGGAAGACAAACTCCCCTTTCCCAATCTATTTTTCAGCCATCTGTCATACTTTCAAAAGACAAATGCACCAATATGCTTTATACACAGGCACATGCTTTTCTTTGGTATATATTGCTCTATATTGTGAAATATTGGCAATTTTTTCATCTGAGTGTATAATTCTGCTCTGGGTCTGCGGTTTAACACTCTGCCTCCTCAGCACTGTGGCAGGTAACTGTCTCTGGGGACACACAGTTTACCTGTGGCACTATTTACTGCACTTGTCACCTCTGGCCCAACAGCAGAGAGCTGTTTAATTCAATTTTGATTGCTTTGGCCGTACTCAAGCAGCCATGAATCCCCTATTCACTATCACCTCCTCCCTTTTCTTGTTCTGATGACCTCACAAACAAAACATGCCACGGTGACTCCAAAGGAAATAAAATCCATGAGCCTGTGTACATTTTCTGCTTTTATTTGTTTTATACTATGACAAGTGGACAAATTTTCAGCACAGATGAGAAAGGGTCAACAAAGTACCCAGATTTATCTTTTTAAAGGGATTGGGCTGAGTGATAATGAGCATTCAGACATGGAGGATCTGCTAAGACATATATTAATGTGCATTTGCCTAAATTGCTTACAAGCAATGAATCAAGCACGCAGGATTAGATACTGAAATTAATTTCAGAAAATGTAAGTGTTCAGGGCACTCTCTTTTCCTCCTCTCTCCTCTTCTCTCCTTTCACCCTTAAAAACCCTATGTTAGTAACAGCCTGTGATTCATGTTTACACAGAATTGTACAAATTAACCTGCTTAAAAATGCCAGTAACTTTAAAGACAGAAATCTTTGGATAAGATACAAAGAATATCTACTGTTCAGAGTTCTGACCATTTTCCACCACCTAGCTGCCTAGCAACATGCCATCCAGCTGGTTTCCATTAGTATGTTTGACTGACTGACATCCCACCACTCCAAGATGCATACTTGTTTTTGCGTTTCCCAATTTGTTGCATTGAATAATAGCATCTAGCAGAAAATGCAGTTTAAAAATACTTCCACCAGAAATATTCTCCATGTATTCACCGTATTATATCTTTTTAAACCGCAAGTCCACTTTAATAAAAGTCTGCATAACCATTTCATCATACGTAACTCATTTATACAATATGAGGATAGTAAACATTGTCAACACGTACCTTTCGAGGCCCTGTGTTTTTCAGCTCAAAAACATCCATGGTGTAGTTGACTCTACGACCATAGTGGTCAAACTGAACATTTCCTGTCAATCCTTGTATTCGAACCTAAACATGGAGAAAAAAGCATCATGAAGATCCAGTCTTATATTCTTTATTTCAAACGTCACAGAGCAGTGCAAGTTATCCTGGCTATGTCCTTAGAATACCATAACAACACTACTGTAGAACAGTCAGGCATTATAAAGCAATATATTTGGCTACTTTTCTTTATATTCCTTTTTCTTGTCAGACCGTGCTCAAAACAGGCTTAGGTATGTCAGTATCTAACTGCTAACAAAGACACAGAATGGACCTCATCCTTTTTCATGTTGTGGAGCTCAATATCCTCCAGCTGCAGGTTCTAAAGAGAAGTACATTTTTTACCATTCTCATCACTCCTGCAGAGTATCTAGGGTCATATGAAAACACCTAAGGGATGTTTTCATCTGAGCTCATGTATCCTTTAAGCTCCCACTCTGGTGGATTAAATGTACAAATTGAACATATACTGCTCACTAAGGTAAACTTGACAACAACCTTAGCCCCAGTAAAGCAACTTACTATCACAGAAGATGGGTGACACGCAAAGGGCTTGAAAAGACTGTTTTAAAAGCATCAGAGTGAAAGATAGATGTAAAACCATAAGATTGACTGTGGGAGTTTTCCACCACGTGTCTCAGCTGAAACCAGAACTCTGTTTTTTCTTTCGGTACTTTACTTAGCCACCAAAAGAAGACACTACACTACTACACCAACCTGTTCTCCTCATCTCAAAGAAGTCATGGCCATATTGGTGCTGGCTTTGATTGTATCTGGCCACATAAACCACTTTGGCTGAATTTGAAGGCTCATGCTGTCTGCCCAAACACAGAAGCCTGACTTAATGCTTCTCTCAATTGTTACAGATGTGTTCATCTGCAAAGAGTATGTGAAGCATACAAAATGCTTTATTTCTCTCCTTAAGAGTCAGGATGCAGACTTAAATCACTTACTCCTTCCCTCTGTCCATTTCTATCTCTACTGATTCTTCTCCAGGGCTGAAACCTTGGCTTCTAGGAACAGAGCTGCCAGCTCTGTCAGCAGTCACTTCTCCTCGGCAGTTTCTCCTGAGTGCAGCCTGCTCATTTGCAATGATTTAAATTCTACTGCAGGATTTTTATTTTCTTACTGTCCCATTCAAAGGAAAGGCTAAATCATCTTGACAGAGATCTGGAACTTTCTAGGCATCCATATTCATCAGGAATTCAAAATCCTGACATCAGAGAACAATGGCTCTGGGTTATTTCTTCTTTAAAGAAAAAAAAAATTACTACCTATGTGATTTCCCTGGGAGAAGTCTACTTTTATTGAAGATGACAGAAACATATTTTAAAGACTATATTATGTAGTTATATCTTTTTCCTTAAATGACAATATTTGTAAAGCCAAGTTATTTGCAATAGTAACAGATGAGCTCACCAGTTCAGTGGAGGAAGTCCCAACTATCTTAAAAGAATTAACAGTAGTTTCAAGTAGTAGTAGTTCCCCTCTGCCTTCATTCCAAGTTACAAACCAGAACAACCTGAACAGCCCAAGCTGTTTCCAAATGCCAACTAAAAAATAATTTCTCCTTTTCCGTTACTATTCTTGTGCATACTATCTTCCAAGTCATACAGCGTGCAACTAGTATCCAATATTCAAAAAGATCACTAGAATAAAGCCTCCCTTTACCTGTTTTAATGTCCTCTCCATATCAATTCCTTGACCCCATGGGGCTGCAGGGTTGGCAAGACAATCACCGGCATTTCCTCTCCTTGAAATATCAATTTTCTGTCTTCTAAGATTACGGAAAGTTTCAGCCATCACAAGTACTCCATCATATGTCAGTGCAGATGTATACTAAATAGATGAACAAAGACACTGCATCAGAATTGGCATGTCTTTAAAAAAATCACCTGTCTCAAGTATTTCTAGTTTGATTCATTATGCAGCAGTTTCTACACCTTCATTTAGTAAAAAGCTCTCCTCAAAATTAAAAGCAAGTTTGTCTAAGAGACAAATGCAGGACATTTCAGTAGCTCCAGTTTTAAAACTGTATTTCTTAAGGGTAGAAAAATCTGCATCTTAATTAATAAAAGAAAGAAATTGAACTGGAGATATTAAAATCTTTTTTTTTCCCATTTGTCTTATATATTAAGGAATAACCCCATCCACTCAACTTACTCAAAACAAAAAGAAAGAAACAGTAACTCATTGAGAAAATATAACTGAAAAAATGCATGGTTAATGAGCAGACATCCAGGCTACTGGAATTGTTAAGAATGATCAAAAGTAGGTTTTTCCTATTGGAAAACTTGTGTTGGCTCTCTACCTGACACATACACTGAATGGTCTGTGTTTCTGCACTAACTACAGTAACTGCTTTAGGTTGATAACATGCCAAATGAAACGTGTACAGCAAGTCTTCAGCAGATGTTAGCCTGGAGCCACATAAACAAAGGGGTGTTTTCTCAGTATAGTCCTCTGATAAACATACTGTATCAGGAGAAGTTGTTCACATGCCCAGGGCTGATACTGATGTGCCCTGCAATTTACAAAATTTAAATTCCCTTATTCAAGTCTAATTTCCTTCCTTTCCTTTGCCTTGCATATAATAAGTTCTTTGAGACATGGTTTATCCTTATAATCTCAAATTTTGGTTATCTCTGGGTGAATTAGATGTGATTCAAATTATGCTGACTTCTCTGAAGAAGACAGCACCATCCTGCTGACGTGGCAAGAAGTCCTATAAGTTGAATCGTTCCTGTCTTCAGTAATTGGGGATGTCTGCACTCCATGGCCCACAGCATCCTTGTTTTCTGTTTTTGTTTTTTTTCTTCAGAATATAAATTTCTGGAATGTTCACTGAATTATGTAGCTATGTTTTGTAATAACCATGTTGATGCCTTCTCCAGACTTTATCAACCTACCCATTTCCCAGCCAAGGGAGGACTAACTGCTTATTTTTGCATAGTGCCCAGCACAAAGGGGGCCAGTTTCAACTAGGTCTGATATGCCTTTGTGCATATAATAACAGAACTCTTTTGAAGTCATATTTAGAGCTATACTGTGATTTGCCTGCCAGGAAAACTATATGTGAGAGAAATATTTTGTTGTCAACCTGTGAGGGATTAGGATAGAGGAACACTGGGATGAGATTTCACTTTAAAGTCATGCCTGAAGGTGATTACTACACCAGGTTTTGAGGAGGAAAATTTCCAGAGGAAACTCCATAAGAAAAAGTAAAGGTAGTAAATTTATGAGTATTATCTCATACACAGAAGAATTCAGCTGTTGGGAAAGCTCTGTAACCTAGATAATTAGATTAATTAATGTAAATTTTATTGAAATTAAGTTGTCAGTTAAGCATTTGACCCTTAATTGCTGTCGGTAAAGGGGTGAAGTTGGAGAATAAGTGACATTCAAGTACATCAGCAAAATGTGCTGCAGTTTGTGTTTCCATCATACAAACGTAAGGATAGGCATGATTAGTTGCCAATAATAGTAAGATCAACCGCCTTCTCCTCTGCCTAAATATTCATTCATGTATTCAACAATGTTAATTAGAAATTAGAACACCTGAGTGATATCTTTGGTAGTGCTTCAGATCAGCCAGTACCTTTGGTGGGGTCTCAGATCCTGGGTATTCTCTCTGGTCCAGCTTCTTCCAACGCTGCATCAGCTTAGTTACCATCGGGGTACTGAAATCTACTAGCTGAAATCCAGTCACATTGGCTCCTCCATGCATAAATCTCTCCAGAGAAATATCTTTGAACCCCTAGAAAATCAATTTAAGATTTTGTTTGCCCTCCTACACCACTGTGGGTCCAATCTGTTCTAGGTCAGCGCAGTAGCATAAAGAAAGCACAACAGCAGGATTCCATTAGAAGGCAAAATTTAAAACCAGAGTAATGTTGAACCTTCATTGATAATTTCCTTTTGTGTAATAAGGAAACAAAACCAAGAAATAAATTTCCCACATTATTGCTAGGGAGGTCTTGACAGCTAAGCAACACATTGCTGGGAATGGCAGGCACTTTTTAAAGAAATGCCTTTGGCAAATCAACTGAAAACTGCCTGCAGAATATTAAAACCTTAATCCAATTTCCATCAAAGTTGGCAGATTTGAATGAGCACTGTACTAGTGCTTCAAACAATGCATTCCTCTTTCTTTGCATGTTTGAAAAATGAACACTATTCTGTAAATACATATATTCCAGGATTCCAAATCTTTGTTCGTGAAGCCTAGCCATGATATTCCAGCATTCATTGTTTAGGCTGAAAATGTCTGAGATAATGAGATAATGCAGTAGACATTAGAAGGCAAAGACAGTACATGAGGATCTCACTATTAGTGCAAGGAAAACATAACACAGAATCACACTTCTGTGAAATAGGAGTGTAGCAGCTGTCAGATCTGCTATATATTGAAAACTCAGACTGACTCTCAACATTAAAAGAGAAAATAAAGTACATATACCTCCTGACTTATCAGTTTCTCTGGCTAATCTGTTCAGCACATATAAAGACAAATTCTTTACTAAAATATGCTTTTAGGGACAGAACTGAACTTCAAGAAACTGCATAATGCAAACTGCTAAAGTACTTAGAAGCAAGAATAAATCTTTCTGCTCCTTTCCTAGCTGCTATGTTTAAGGCTAGCTCAGAGGTATCTTATTTTTATTTTCTTAAATTCCTCTGATTGGTATTTATCAGTGAAAACAGAAGTGTACACTTAACCTAGAAAGATTTAGGAAAAAAATTTGTGGGGTATTGACCCAATATCCCAAGGGAAAAAAACCTGTAAAGACGGAGATTTGATTTATGTCCTAAGGGATACTGACAGTAAATATAAAAGGTGACACATCAGGTCATATTACCCACATTATTGAACAGACAGTCGATAACAAAGTGTGCCCCTTCTGAAGTAGAGGAGTAGATGTGCCTATCTCCCCTGAATACCCCACTAGCAGTTCACTGCAACATCCAGTTCCTTGTTTACAGCAACTATTTTGCATGAGTAAAATTACCTGAGGAACAACAAAATTGTAATGTTGAAAAATTTCATTTGTAAGACCTAAGAGAATAGACATGTCTCATTTAAAACTTCTGATGCCCTAAAAATAATCTGAAGTGATCTTAAGTTAAGGTACAAGTACAGCAAAGCACAACAAAATACTTCATGTCAACTAAAATTTCTTGAGGGAGAGTGGAAAGAAAACAGTTCAAAGCATACATTAGACTCTGTCCTACATTCACTGTGCTTTGCCAGGTATGTTTTTGGCTTAAAGAAGGAGTTATTTGAATAATAAAATATTGAATTTACTCTTTCTTTGCCCTCTTCTGAACATTATCTGTGTGAATGTCCAGTTTAGACTTAGAGTGGAAATACCAAACTAGTAATTTGACTAGAAATAGCTGAGCTTACATGAAAATGAATGTTCCCTGGAGAATGTATAAGAGTTACCTCTAGAACTGTTACATTACTAATAATAAAAAGATGAGTCAAAAATCAGTGTAGTTCTCCAAATTCTAATTCAGCCACAAGATACAGTCCTAGCAGTCCTCTATACTACACTGATGATTTTTTTTTTAAATTTAGGAGGGTAAACATTGTGCCCTTCATATCTAGATGGTTGTAACAACAAATCCAAGTTCTTTTATGCATCATAAAGGATACATTCTGTACAACCACATATTAGAGACAAATGGGAAATGTTGTGTGAAGTGCTATAGCTTTTAAGTAAAACTGAGTGTTTCACTTACCGAGCAGGGGTATAATTCTAGAAAAGTATCTTACCAGGTTGGCAACAATATAGTGGTATCCTTTAACATGCTTTCCCACGCTAACAATCTGTGAGGGAAATAAAAAAAAAAACAAACACCAAAACAATGTCATATCGTTTTCTCTATCACAAGTTATATAAAGTTGAGAGTCTAATAATGTAATTATAACTTTCCAGGGAAAGTTATATCATGGAAAAAAGTTAACACTGAAGTGAGTAAAGTAATGAACTGGTAATCTCAGTGTCTTCTGTATTGAAAATGTTACTGTGGTATACTATTTTATCAAATAAAGCAATTATCTATGGGATACAAATTCAGAAGGAGGACATCACACATTAGCTACAAAGCCTATCCACTGATGTACTTTTTAATTTGAAATAAGTGCAGAATTTATGAATCACACTGAGTTTTCATCTCTTGGGATCAAAGCTGTTCGCTCCTGAGGTGGTCAAGTACTATGAGTGTTACTCAGTTCTTAGTAAAACAATAAAGACTTTGGGAATGAGCATGAGCAAGGACAGAGCAATATAGTGAGGTTGTCTTTGAGTGTTTAACCAAAATATAGCATGAAGTGATGCGAGAAGGTAAAAACCATGATGTGCAGCCGCTACAGTCCTGATAGGAAAAGATCAGCCACAGAGTTTAGATAAAAGCTATATCAACCTGCCCCTTGTATCAGTATTATTGCAATTTCTATGATGTAATGACTCTTCTTCTATGTACTGACAACAAAAAATGAGATATTTTGTCAGTAGAAAATGCTGATAATAGATTCATTGCAGACTAAAGTTGCTTTTACTAAAGAAACTAACAGCACTACCTGTAAAATGCAGCTTGTGTTCAATACCAGTACAGTGCTTTGAACTCTTATTTTTGATAGTCTACCACTCATTTAGAAAAAACCTGCTTGCAGCCCAAATATTTGGGGTTTTTTTCCTCCTCATGTACTCATCTCCACAAAGCATTTTAGCTTCCCTCCAAATAAACAAATAAGACACAAGTAAAATTTTTCCATGAAGTGCAGGTTACTCAATAAGTAATGGGAAACTTATGGATCTGTCTCCTTGCCCACTTTGGAAACTTAGCTTCTAGACCATGTCTGAAGAATTGACAACTTCTTGTCTTTAGGGATCACATCTCATGTTCAAAAGACAGTTCACTAAGCCTTGCAGTCCCTTTTCCCATTGCTGTAAAAAATAAATAATACCACCTATTGGAGATGAGGACAAGTTGATGAAGGACTAAATAATTTGATCAAAGATACCCAAGGATCCAGGATCTAAATCTGGAGTAAGAGTTGGAAATGTTTGATTCCTGGCTCTGTTGTTCCAGTAAATCAATTCCCTTTTACTGCAGAGTGGAAGGGAAAATCCAAGGGATGTGGCATAAATATGTTGTCAGAACTGTTTTTAATTTCATTGTTTTAAAGTAATAAAGTAAATAAGCAATTTTTCTTTTATCCTTTAACTCATTTCCCAAACTTTACTTCATAATTATAGTCTATAGCTAAAGTGTTTGTATTCAAAAAAAAACACCCAAACTTAAAAAGCCCCAAAAGACACCACGCCCCCCAAACCATGATGGTTACCCTTCATATAAATGAATTTTAGACTCAATAAAACTCCCATTGATGGCTGCTACCATTTTATTAGGGGTGACAGAGAGAGAGAAGATACAATTTTCCCTATTACTAACTCAACACATGTGAGGATGCTGCTGTCAAGTAATTTTTTTGCATATAATGAAAAGGTTCTAATCCCAGCTGGTTTAACAGCTTCAGAAGAAATGTGATTCCTCACACCAATAATGCTTTTACATCTCTACTCATTCAGCAGTACATGGTAATGAAAGTATTTGCCTCTGTATTACATGGAAACTGATACAGATAAAAAAATTTGCATTTTTAAATAAATAAAGCATCACAGTTTGAAAGTTATTAAGTGGACTGATATGACTTAAGATCACAGAATCATAGCAGGGTTTGAATTGGAAGATATCATAAAGATCATCTAGTTCCAACCCGCCTGCCATGGGTAAAGATACCTTCCACTAGATCAGGCTGCTCAAAGCCCCATCCTGCCTGGTCTTGAACACCTTCAAGGATGGGGCATCCACAACTTGTCTGGGCAACCTGTTCCAGTGCCTCACCACCCTCCCAGTGAAGAACTTCTTCCTTGGATCTAAGCTAAATCACTCCACATGTTAGTAAAAAGTCCATCTTCAGCTCTCTTGTAGTCTCCCTTCAGGTAAAGGAAGGCTGCAACGAGGTCTTCCCAGAGCCTTCTCTTCTCCAGGCTAAACAACCCCACCTCTCTCAGCCTGTCTTCACAGGAAAAGAAGAGCTCCAGTACCCTGATAATTTTCATGATCCTTTTCTGGACTTGCTCAAACAGGTCCACGTCTTCCTGTGCTGAGGTCCCCAGAGCTGGATGCAGCACTCCAAGTGGGGTCTCACCAGAGCAGAGGTACAGAATCACCTGCCCCAGCCCGTTGGCCACACTGCTTCTGATGTGGCCAGATGTGGCCAGCTCTCTGGGCTGCAAGCGCGCATTGCTGGGCCACGATGAGCTTCTCATCAACCAACACCTCCAGGGCTTTCTCCTCAGATGTGTTCTTAATCTATCCACCACCCAGCCTGTACTTGTATTTGCACAAACACCTGTCCCTGGTGTAGGAGCTTGAACTTGGTCTTGCTTGAACTTCATGTGGTGCGCACAGGTGATGTATGTGACATGGTAACTGTGTATCAGATCCTCAGCTTAGGTAAATCAGTGCAGTTCCCTTTGAGCTTTGGGAAGTTGACCTAGTTTTAGCAATTAATACCCTTAGTGATCTGTTCCTTGGTTTGGTTTCATAACACAAATTTTGATCATCACTGCTATATATCAGTCAAATAAAACAAGGACACAACCTGTAGGCATTGAGGTACAACAGATAGATGTCCATTGCTACAGTCAAAATGAGTAAGTAATGTAAATGATTAACCAGATTTACTTCTGTCCTTGTTCCTAGGAAATGCCTGTAGGTATCACTGCAGCATTCCTGGATCTGATGTGAATAGTACACAACATTTTTGAAAAAAGAAATTTGAAATTTTCATCATATTCTCTCAAAACTTGTTTCTTAGGGTAAGTGATAAAGTACACATTTATGTATCATCTAGTTGTCTGAACTTCCTTTATGGTCTGTGGAAAAAGCAGGTACTTTGAGAAAATGATTCATCTTATTTTAAAGCACATGTGTAAAATTAATTAGACGACCTGTGCCCTGAAAGTACCTGTTTTTCTGCACTCACTAAAAAAAGATTTGATGGTGATTAGCTCTGATGTAGACACCTACATTTTATATCCCTAATGTTAACTGAGATGAATTTCACTCTAAAAATGTTGATTATGCAGACAGAAAAGAGAATAATTGTTTGTATTTTCAACTAAGACTGGATACAATTCTGATTTGGAATTTGAAAATTCTTATAGTTATTGATCGCACACAGTTTGAAAACCAGGAATTGGTTATGATTTAGAAAAAAAGTGCCTCTTTAGTGAAACAGTTGTGAATCTCATAGTTTTGAATATCCAAAATACACATAGTCATTTTTTTTCTCAGTACTCAAAGCTGCAGATTATGATCTACAAAACAGGATATGAATTCTTGCTACCTGAAGAACCACCTTTCTCTACACTGCACTTCTACCCTGAGATAAATTGAGCCAATGAACTTAAGTCCTTTGCATTCCAGTCTGGAATGTAAACTCTTACAGTTTCCTTATCTATTCTTTAACTGGTTAGCAGTTTCTGGAACTTTGAGAGATGAGACCTCAACCATTCCATATATGTAAGAGTAGATATTACCCAGAACCAAACACAGGCCTGAGATTTTTACAGATGAGATAGTGTTCCAGAAAGCCTTTGCTATAGAAGTCTATTAAGTCTGGAGGTACCTAAAACCCTGGTACTTCCTTGTGCGCCCCTAAATTCAGACCAAAAGGCCAAGCTCAGTCACAGGCCAGAGATAGGGTAGAGTAGCATTGTCTAACATCTACATTAGCGAGCAGGGCAGCTGGTACGATAAGATCCATACAGCAAAAGCTGTGGTGTTAAGGAGTTGGCATCCACGACACATTTCAGGAATTTACTGTGGACTCTCTAACCTTGTCACTAGACTGAGCTCACATTACACTTCTGGGCACATCTTGTTTGGTATCATCCAAACAAAACCTATTTCATGTATTTTGAGTCCAACCTTGATGTGAAACTCAGTAATCTGGAGATTCACTGCAAAAAAAGCACATTCCTGACACCAATTAAGATACTCTCGTGTGCCTGTGGGCTGCACTTTCTTAGACAGGCTCTGAGCACCTGTGGGGTAGGTGGCATATTCATGGAGCACAAGGTTGAGCAGTGAGAACTGCCTTAATTTCAAAACATAGGTCCTTGAAGAGAGAGCAGCACTGTCACAGGGACCTTTGGTGGCTCTGTCACGGAGCAGTCTGATGCAGCACTCACTGGGGTTGGCTGCAAAACTTCGCAGGGTGAGGCATCAAAGATGGGCTGTGCCAATTACATAAGCAGTGATACACCATGAAAGTGCTGATATGGTAGGTCAGGGTCATGATAGGTCAGGAATGACCCTTCGTATTTATAACTGTGCTTTTCATTGCTTCAGGGTGCTTTGATTCAAAATTGTCCTAGTGCCAGTAACCTAAGGGAGTATGTCGTATTTACATACTATGTGCATACATACCTGTGTACTGTGTAGTACCTTTGTACCCCTTATGTAGTACTTCTTCATTTATGCATTTGAAACAATTGTTTTTGCCCTATACTCCCACTCTGACTTCTTCTTAAACACCACACCCAGACAGTGCACCGTCCTTTTGTCACAGTGAGAGTTTAAGAAGACCTCAGTTTGCTCAGGGAGATATTGGGAAAAAAGTGCTGGGAAAGGTGAACTTTAACTTCTTTGGGGAAAGGCTGAGAGCAGGTGAAAGCAGTATGCTGCACTTGCTTCTGTATGTTGATTTGCATGTTTTAATTCAATGAGCAAGGTGACTAGCACCTAGAATTGGAGCTTTATTATACTCTTATTTTTAAACCCTGAGAAATTATTAAATAATCATCAGTATTAAGAAGAATGAATAAGAAAATACAACCTGTTTCCCAAATTACCAGGAAATTAGAGAAATTACAGGAATGACAACAGTTATTCCACACATTATCATGTAGTCACACTATTAGTGCATATCTCATTTCTGTAAATGCGACAGAATAGAATAAAAAAAGTGATATATTAAGGCCATTGGGCTATTAAGCTTATTTCAGAATCCAACACAACTCTTTCCCCCCCCCCCCCAAATATTATTGTTTATGTAAGTGTCTGTAGAAAGGTGAACTTAAAAAAAACCAAATCAGCCTTAGGCTCTAATTGCATTACCAAATGCATTTACATATAAGAAACTAAAAAGAACAGCGTGAGAATTTTTAGTTGCTGATCTAACATACTGCAATTATGAAAATACCTTATTCTGATTTCAGGATTCCAGTGGTAATCAAAAGTAACTAGAACTACACCACTGACTTTAAAGTGCGGTAAAACCAGGGCCAGTGAGATTTGAATCCAACTCAGGCTTTAGGCACAACTCTGAACTTTGTGTCTTTATCGTATGATGCTGTTCTTTCCATTCAGATGAACAATAGCCTAGACTAGGAAATTCAGAAACTATTCTACTACTGAAAAGAAGGGCTACCAGTGTCTGCTTTGATTATTTTCTCTTTTTTTTTCCCTCTAAGTGGCAAGTTCACTGACTTTGATAAAACTATTTGCAGACTTATATCAGCATCAGAACACAGAATCTGACCCAAAGTCACCCTCTGTTCTCTACTAGTATGAAATGGATATTGCATATCACTCATTTTAAAAGAACGCTTAACTTCTGTAGCATGAAATGTCCCTCGTTATGATTTCCGGAAGATGGAGGTCAGTACAGCTGGAGTGCAAAGGACTTATTTTCAGTTAAATATCTTCAAAGGGTGATAGCTGTGCATTACCAATTGGACTTTAACAAAGGTTTTCCTCTTTGCTATTGTGTCACAATCCACTGCCTTAAGAAAAAGAACACCTGCAATAAAATGAAGTCTGTCTAACACAATATAAAAAGTGTGGAGACTTGTTAAAGAAGGAAGATTGAGACCTGACCTGAAATATTGCAGCAGAAATGGCAATGATACAAACCACAACTGAAATGGGATTTTTATACAATATCCAAAGCCAGGATGAATCTTTTACAAAGCCATAAAAAACCAACTGAGAAACAAGCTTAATTTTATCAGCTAGGACTCAAAAATGGACATTGTTGTTGGGGAAAGGGTGAACAAGTATCAGAGAGGATGTTAAAGGCAACAAACAAAGCAGAAGTGGCTCTTTCTTTCTTGTGAAGGTAGGTGCTGAGCTGGAACAGGGGCGTGCATACCTGCCCCTTGCACAGTTGAGCAAAGAAGGATGCTTCCCACACAGCCCCCTTGTCCACCATCAGCTGGACCAGCAGAGTCCTGTGCAGTGCAGGAAGCTGCTGGGAAAGAAAACCTGTAAAGGAGACTCAAAAGTCATTAACCAGCGCCCTGAGCATGGCTAGTTGCTTCCTCCTGCTGTTAAAGTTGTTTGCATTCAAAGTCTACTCCCATGAAAGGCTCACTCAGAGCTAAATAGGATATGCAGAGTTGTAGGGAAAAAGGAGGCAAGGAAAGAGAGGAAGGGTGTAAGAAGAAAACTCAGTTCACCAATCCTTTAAAACATTTGTATTTGTCCTTTGTCTCCTACTGACTGTTTGTTCTTTCAGTAACTGAAATAATTTATTTCTCATGCCCAAACCTCATCAGTTGTGTGCTGCAGTGACAAAATGTGTTCTTATTACTGTGCAGTGTGGGACTAATACTGTGTGCAAAATCCCATCTGCTTTACAGAAATGAGGCTATGCAGAGCCCCTCCTGGCTCTGCGGGGTGAGGAAACTGCTGGGGGCAGTGCTGGCAGCTGGTTCCTTCAAAAAGAAGAACTATCAGTTTGCATCGACATTACAGTGTTGCATAGAAACAACTCCATGGACCTAAAGAGGAAAAAAAGCATGGAGAGAAAAGAATGATGAAGAAAAGGCACTTTATGAATCTTCCAGTCCCTCTGGGATTAAGAAGAGATACACACAGAGCTGCTACTAAGTCCCTGAAATAGTACAAAGCCCAAAAATGCTGCCACCAGCCTGAATTCCTGTGTGCCATGCACATACCAAATTCTCTGCCTAATGATTTGCTCCTATGGCTCTGTGGGAGCAGAACTAAATGTCCATTTTATTCATGCAAATCTAATAGACACAGAAAAAAACCTGCAGACATGCTATTTCTGACTCAAGAGATAAAAAAATCTTCATTATGCCACTAAACTACACGCAAAAGCAGTGTCATCTCTTGATGAATACCTATCTGTGTTGTGCTACTGATTGTTTGTGCCAACATGCCTCTGTGCTCGTGAAAAACAGGGAAGTAGAAGAAACTGTGCAGGAATGCCTGTTTAATCCATATGTTTGGTTAATTTTGGCCTTCCTGTAAGTATTATGTTGCAATTTATTAAAATATGCATTTATTATTATCTTAAATTAAGTATGCTAGTGATCTAAATATGATTTGCAAAAATGTCAGTTGCTATCTTCAGCTAGTGGACACACTGGAAACTGAGATGAGAAAAAAAATGTTTTTAAAGCCAGCCACCTTTACAACTTGATCTATTTAGAGAAATTCAGCAATGAAATTCAGCATTAACTTTTCAAGTTTAGCATTCCTATGACAAAATATTAAGGGTAGATGGAGAATGAGTGGAATATGTCAGCTTCTGTACTTTTCTCCATACAAACATTTATTTACTTTCATTTTGATGGTAGTAATAATAATAATAATTCTTGGTGTGACAGCTCACTCCATTTTACCCATCAGAGACATTTGGTTTTCAGTGCAAACACATACATGATACTTTCAGCAACATACCTCAAGGCTTTTCCTCAGTGTTAAGAAAGCTGATGATCAGCGATGTCAAACAACACATCCACAGAATCACGGAATTTGCTGAGTTGGAAGGGACACCCAAGGGTCATTGAGTTCATCCCTTAGCCCCACAGGACCATCCCCAAGAGTCACACCATATGCCTGAGAGTATCATCCAAACGCTTCTCCTGGAGAGTCTGTTCCAGTGCCCAACCACCCTCTGGGTGAAGAAACACTTCCTAATATCCAACCTAAACCTCGCCTGACACAACTTCGGGCCATTCCCTTGGGTCCTGTCACTGGTCACCACAGAGAAGAGATCAGTGCCTGCCTTTCCTCTTCCCCTCACAAAGAAGTTGTAGACTGCAATGAGGTCTTCCCTCAGCCTCCGCTTCTCCAGGCTGAACAGACCAAGTGACCTCAGCTGCTCCTCATATGGCTTCCCCTCAAGGTCATTCACCATCTTTGTTGCCCTCCTTTGTACTCCCTCCAACAGCTTAATATCTTTCCTATATTGAACAACTAAATTAAGAGAACTAGGAACATCATTGAAGATACTGTGCAGCTACTTCCTTATCATGCTTATTAATAACAATTGTTAGCTGTTATTAATTAGAGGTTATTGGTTTGTAATTTTTACAAGATAAGATTAATGATACTAGTACTTTACCACATGAAAACTTCACATCCATGTTTAATTTTTAATATTACACAGTACAATGTGCATTCTTTTTATTATTATGTATCAGTTAAGCTGTGTACATTGAAGCATTAAATCTGTGCCAGATGCTGCGTAACTATTTTCACCTCTGTGTTTAAAGGCAAATACAGCCCTGGATGAGCAGTGAGGCTTGATCTTGCTGATACAGAGCACTGACAGAGATGAGAAAAGTGCCCATCGACTGAGAAACATCCCATTTAATTCTTATGGGCTGGGGACGGTAGAGAGCAGGAAAAAAATACTGGAATTAGCCTGTCTGGTAGATCAGGAGCTAAACTGATGATGTCTGACAGAAAAACTGATTCACTATGCAGAATTCAGAAGAAAATGCTGCTCACAGTGAACACATTGGAAGGCTTTGAACACACGGAGTGCTGAGGTTTGAACTTTCTGAGATGGAAACGGGTGGGAGAGGATAGAGCTGCTACAAATGGAAGAAGAAAGGAAATCCACTGCCATTCGTGCAGAAAGGAGAAACATTTTTTTCTGAATATAGTCCTCTTTATGTCCAGTGGATATATTTAGGCACATATCTGTGTGTATGAATATAGAAACAAACACTGTAAATGTAAATGTTACTGCTTATGAAAAGCCTGAGAAAACAGAAATTAGGAGTACCAACATTCTCTTTCAGAAAGAAGTAAACATGAAGGTCCTAGGCAAATGCAATTACACTTAGCTTGTGTTTCCAGTTTGCTCTGCTGAGCTATGCATTATGGAGATACAACTAAACTAAATTTCTGGTAAAAATTTGCCCAAGAGGGTTATTGGAAATAAGGAAGAAATACTTAGTAGCAGAGAATGAGGAACCAAAATGCTGGAGAAGCATGCTGCCTGGCTCAGTGAAGGATTTTTTTAGATGTGGTCACATAATGTATCACAGAGATTGGTCTGATCACCCTGGTATTCCTTCTAGCTGTTTCTGATGCAAGCACATTACAGGTTTGCAAGATTCAGTACAAGAGGATACACAGGTCACTCACTCATAAGGTATTTCTATCTCAAGAGCTGCCTATAGGTGTGAAAACAGAGTACTGGGAATCAAAGGAGCTCATCTGTGCACATCTGTGCCTTATTTCATGGCCTGACTCTCAACCTGACTCAACAAACACAGCAGGACAGGACAGGTACACACTGGATAGGAAAAGACTTTGCAGGAAAGCTCTTGAAGTTCTGGTAAACGACTTTACCACAAGTTGTTCATGCACCCTCATGGCAAAGTAAGCCAACAGCCTCTTGGACTGCACTGCCAGCTGGTCGAGGGAGCTGATCCTTCCTCTCTGCTCAGCTCTGGTGAGGCCCACCTTCAGTGCTGTGTCCAGTGTCAGGCTCCTCAGTACAAGAGAGACATGGACATACTGAAGCATGTCCACAGAAGTGCCACAAAGGTGATTGAAGCATCTGTCATGTGAGGAGAAGCTGAGAGAGCACACTGTAGAAGAAAGATCTCAGGCAGATCTTAGCAATATGTAAAAATACCCAATGGGATGGTGTAGGGAAGAGGGTACCTGACTCTTCCTGGATGGGAGGAATAGGACAAAAGGCAAAGGATAAAGGTTGCAACACAAGAAATTCCAGCTAGTTATGAGGAGTTCATTTTTTAATATGAGATAGTCAAGTACTGAAAGAGGGAATAAAGTGGTTGTGTGATCTCCATCCTTGGAAGCATTCAAAATTTGACTGAATGAATAACCTGATCTAAGCTTGCCCCCTCGAGCATTGAGAATGTCTAGACAACCTTGAGAGGTGACTTCCAATCCAAATTCTGTTATTTTGTTTTTAGAATTGAACTGTTCATGTCAGCACTTCACAGCCTGAATTTCAAAAATCATTCCAAAATCTGTCTAAAAACAAATCTCAGAGCTCTAAGAATCCAGTTCCTTTTTTTCTGGTACCTTATTTGCTCTGCAGTGCTTAATATGTGCTGACAATAAGAATTCTGGCAGAAAAAGAAATGGGGGAACAAAACTTTTTACTTCCAATTTCAACGCTTCATGCTTTTGAAAGCTTCCTTACATAATTTTACATGCCCTTTTCATATAGATTAACAGCAAAAAGAAAAAATATTGAAAGACTAAAAGAAAAGGGCTAAGTATTTATAGTTAACAACATTATCCCTCATGATCTAAATGATTCTTACACTTTTCAGCTTTATTATCAAATCTATTTGGAGTATTGACTGTATTGTACACCTGAATACATTTCTGAGCATTGCACAAACTGAAAGAAACAACTGTTAGATCAGCGATGGTTGAGCAAATGACAGCCTGCTTCTCCAGTAATAAGTGTTATTAGTGTCTGAAGAAGTGAAATGAACAAATACAATAGTTGAAAAAATAAAATATGTTTTCACTGAAGTATTCAAAATTATTTTCTGTGATATTCTCCAAATCTGACCACAGTTTCATTGTTTTATTACACTTCAGTATTGCTTATAAAACAGCAAACAAAGAAATAATGAAAGAAATCTATGACATGTATTTACTGAAAGCAAAGTATCCCAAATAACTAAATGCAAGTACAACATAGGAGACAGCGACATGACATTTCCTTAAATGTGTGTTTTGCTATACATTGCTACACATTTTCAGTCATCTTTCCTAAAGAAATCCCCTTTGTGCTACTGAGCTCTCTGTGGGTCTGTCTACCAATTTTTTAAAACATTTGGCAATTTCAGCTATATTTGAAAGGAGGACAATGCCTCTAAGACATTGTCGAAGACATTAAGTCTGTAAAGTCCTTATTAATACTGGCTGCTGGGTGGAAAACAGACCCATATGTTTTGGCCACCAAAAGCATAGGAAGCACCTGGACACTACAGTTCCTGTCTGACAGCTGCTAGTCAGCACATGGGTATTGATGACTTCCACATATTTCGTGATTAGCCATAGGAATTGCTATTTCTTTCTTGCTCAGTACACTTCTGGGAAGAAAGAATTTATGGTGCTTGTGGAAGTGGTGGTCTAGGAGAAAAACAAACCCACATAAACCAAAGGGGTACATTTCTTTTGTCAGTATATTTATTTTGAAACATGGATTATGTATTTCAGATAGATATTTAGTAAACACAGTTTGAAGTAATGATTTTCTAATTTTAGTAGACACACCCTTCAGCCTTAGGCTGACTCGACTTGTGATTTTCGGTGAATAAGCAAAAACATACACTATTTGGAAATGCAGGAAGAAAAAAAATTAAAAGAAGGAGTAAGAAAATAAGCAAAACTCCCAGTGAAAAGTGAGAGAAACACACATACTGTGCCATATGTAGCAAATGACTACTTTGGCCTGGATAGTTCAGATGCTGTACAGTTTGCTGCTGGTGTTAGTGGATTAGTTGGAAGGAAACGGAAATTGTGTTACTACGGGTTTTAAACATTTGTTTTGTCTTAAACAGAAAGTTCTTTGTATTAAATTGAGGGGAGCACTTTAGAAACACAACTTGGAAAGAAGAAACACAGAAGCAGAGAATTTTCCATGTCTCTCACTGACTTGCATCCTGTGATTCAAACAGAATATTTTTGTGCTTTTAAAAGACCACCTGCTGAAAGCATCATGAAAAAAGGGATGTTGATAAACAAGGACATAACGGTCCTTGAAAGAATATGAATCACCAGAGATGTATTCTGCTATATAAGCAATAACTGTTGCATAAAACTCTGGAGATGTCATTTTATCTTACTGTGTCTTTGTTTTAACTCCCTTTTTCTATCTTGTCCCAGTAAACTGCAAAGGTAATGGTAAAAACAATTCCTAATTTTATGCCTTCAGGAAAATTGAACTTCATCTCTGCTTCCACTCATTTATGCAATACAAATAAAGGGCTACTATAGTTTACTTTTTGAATTAAGAACTTGTAGCACATTTTTTATTATGGCTGTGTCTGAACAGATTAAACAAAAGGCCAGGCAAGTAAACTGGGGACACCCTTAATCAGATTTGGTGAGATCACTTACAAGGTTCTAGAAAACTTTCTGTTAAGTATCAAAAGTTGTCTGTAACTGTTAAGTATGGATGTGCTTTCTCCAAAATGGAAACACACCTTCCGGAAGCTATGCAGAAAGCTTCATAATGGGTCAGGGCATGCTTGCCCTTCCCAAAGACAAGTCATGTGTATATCACTTAAAATAGGCAAGTAAAGAAAACACTTTTGGCAAAAGTCTTGATGATTGTGTGCTGCCTTTTGGAGCCTGGAATTGCAGGATCATAATGTCTGCCAAGGGAATGTAAAGGAGTTTCACTCCCAGGTAACAAAAAGGTTTTCCTTTTGTTGTTGTAAGACGTTAAGGAGGTAGGGTGTTCTTTTACCACCCTGAGAATAATGGATAAAAAGGAGCTAAAATTATCGCGGTATGCTTAAGTTAGAGCAGATTCTTGAAAGCAGGTGGAGAACTGCTGACTCAGGCAGGTTGAAAACACTGTCTGTCTTACTGATGAACCAAAACAATAACTCTGACCAGTGCAGAAATGAATGTCTTGTTCCAGGGTTGCATTTAAACAGGGATTTGAGCTGTTTAAACAGGGATTAGTGCAGTGCCAACTAGTACTAATACCGGAACCAAGCAAAATGCTTCCAGTAACCCCCAGATATCTCCAGTTGCTACAGGAGACTGTATAGTCTTGTGTGAGTGAGCATGACCAAAGTAATGGAGCATAGCTTTAGTAAGAAAACCACCACAGTCTTGGCATATCCTCGAGAAGTAAAATTGAAAACCTTTGCTGAGACTAAGACGAGATGGTGCAATCCAAGTAAATCAGGTACAAACACTTGTGTGCAGCCTGAATACGTCTCCTGGATTTAATGTAATGCCGGCCCTACTGTACCTCTCTAAAATTGAAATCAGAAAATGAAACTCCCATCTCTCTATACTTCACCGCAAAAAGAAATACAGTCTTGGCCTTGCCCA
Organism: Manacus candei; assembly: GCF_025592945.1. Classification (NCBI taxonomy): domain Eukaryota; kingdom Metazoa; phylum Chordata; class Aves; order Passeriformes; family Pipridae; genus Manacus; species Manacus candei. Next base: position 39,187,036 of record NW_026138062.1, read on the forward strand.
AAACATCAGTCTCACCATAGCAACATAAAACCTAAAAGGAAGATCACATGATGAAAATGTACAAGCAGGGTTGTGCACTGAGGGGAGGGCGGGGAGGGGAGTCTGGAATGCAGATACATCACTGGGTTCCAGAAGAGAAGTTTTCTCTGAAGACAGATCTCAGGTACAGAGTGTGGAGGCAGCTTCTATACACACCAGGGCACACAGAGAGGAGAAAATAAATGAGAAAAGATAATGAACTAAGAAAAATATAGGAGACAAAAAGAAACAGGAAGTGGTGACATTAAAGTTGCACAAGAAGTGAGGAAACAGCAAGGTGCTGATTTTCTCAGCTGGGCATCTGAAGTGGACAGAGAGGAGATGACATCAGGTCAAATAATTGGGCCCCCGGTATGGTCAGGGAAGGAGCACATGAACTTCTTGATCCAGCAAGTGAAAAAGTCTCCAGTCTTCATTGCTTGAGGTACACAGTCATGAGAAGTGCGAGTGCGTATATACATGGGCAGTCACTTGAGAAGAAACTCACAAGCCCAGAAGCCAGCTTCCCTCCCTTCATTAGCATAGATTTAAGGGCAAAGCACTTTGAGTTACAGTCTCATTACTGAGATTTAATTACTTTTCCTAAATGTTCTGCAGAACATTTACTTGTACATTGCAAAGTATTACAGTATAGTCACAACTTAGGTTCTCAATTACAGGAAAACTAGGCAGGAAAGAAGTTGAGTTAATTAGACTCACTGAACTTAATCAATTCCTCTGTGTATGTAGGGAAGAACATTCCAACTTTTAGTCCATCTGTGAAGCCACCTTCCCTGTCTGCTACAGGTTACTAAAGCCTTCATGCAAAGGGAAAAAAATCAATGGCTGATATCTGAAAAAGGGTGTCATTTTGCATTTTCTACATTAGGCTAGTTCATTTTTGCTTCATTTATGTTTTTGGCAAACTAAATGCTTTTGTGTCTGAAACTGCTTCTGACTGCCCATCCTTAAACCAGCACTTGGTCTTTGAAGGTCATATTGGAGGCCTTTCTAGGAAGACCAGGACCTTTACAATGGACAATAAAGCTGCAGCTCTTCTGCATACTTTGTCTAGCTTGGCTATAATGCGATTCCTGCTTGACTGTCCTTTGGAAGGATGGAGGGAATCTCCAGGCACAGTGGGGAAGAAGGGAATTCACATGATACATGAATTCCAATGTAATTAGGTCATGTTAGAAAAATTAAAATATATACATATATATAATATTTATAATACATAAAATATATATATGGGCAGTCACTACTGAGAAAAGAAAAAGTCCACAAGTCCACAAGCCAGTTTCTTTCACTTCATTAGCACAGATTTAAGGGCAAAGGTTTTACACTTAGGCACAAATAAATGCAAGTACAAAAAAGGTTATTTCCTAGGTAAAATTTATCCCACCCCAAATTAGGCAGTAGCCAGATAAATCACTTCCTAAAAGTGATATAAGTATATTGCATGTCAGGTGTTAACTCCTACCCCCAACCCTCCCTGTGCAGTTAATTAAAAGAGGACTCAACTAGCTTTCAGGCTTGCCCTGTAGAGGCGTGAGACAAATTCTGATTCAGTCTGTTGTGGCCATGCACTTGATTTTTATAACTTAGCATGCCTGCATTAACTCCCTATCTTAGGCATGCAAAATCTAGACCTATATGAACTGGCTATGTAGGTGCCAATCTAGAAGGAAAATGACTAGCAGCTTCTGGGTGCAAATAAAATGTACATGTGAGATCATTGAGATCCAAACATGTACTCAATGATTTCATTTTCCTTTGAAACGGAGAGGATAATTAGTAGATACACCTACACAGGATGGTGGGTGTACTTCAAGACTTATGGTAATAGAACATACTTTTTTTATGTCACATTTGCATGCCATGTGAAAGAAATCAAGTACATCATGCACACACACACAGAGCTGAGAGAGAAACCGTTTTTCTGAATGTATTTTAGAAGACCCTCACATGGGTGTTCTGTTTTACTATAATATAGGATGAACTCAGGGAGGATTTAATTATAAGCTATAGAAAGTATGTGTCAAAACATAATGCCACTCAGAATATAAAACAATATAATGGCCAAATGAATGTCTGTAGCAATATGGCATTGTCTGTTCTTCTCTTCGCAACAGTCACAGAAAAAGTTATTGTTATATCAGCCACGCTATTAATTCTCAGTTTCCCTCTTTACCTTTTGCCAGTGAAAGAAAAATTGATGTATATATGTCAATGAGTACTATTTTATGCATTTATGAGTACTATTTTATGAATTTCTGTATTGAAAATGACATTTTATTTTTCAGTAACTTCAGAGGCAGATGCATCATGAATGTTTTTGCTAAAAAATCTTCAAAATTCTCTAATCCACTAGCCAAGAGTAGCAGCGTGGTGGTGGAGGGTCCAGCACCAGTAGATGGCATTCATTCCCTTCAATTCCTGCAGCAGCAGTATGTACTGAACGGTGAACTTGCACCACAGCAATGCAATATCTGGGATCAATCGAGAAGCAGATAGTTAACCATAAGTTGTTTTCCTGTCATTTGACAAAATTTTCCTTTCAAAGCACTACTTTATTTTTCCATTATTCGAGGAAAAGCTTATACATAAACACTATATAGAGATAGATTTGCTGCATCTGAGTGGCAGGGTTTGATATTCACTTTGCAAACTGGTATAGATACAATCCAGTGCAAGCCAGTCTGTCTGGCCCAGTATTTTCTTTATCTAATAGCAGCTTTCCATGATGGAAGAACCTGACCTCCCTTCCCAGTTCAATAGCACCTTTATTCTATCGTTCTTCATGTTCCTAAATACTCTGCTAAGGTAATAAAACTATCAGTTTAAATATTTGTAACAATAATTTTAAAGTATGTTATGGCTAGAAATACGCAACCAGAAAGAAGACAGAATTCTGGCAAACAGAAAGAAGACAGAATTTAACCAAGTTTTTTTTCTCCCTCTAACAAAACTGAGCTTTACCCCCATGAAGGTACAGACTGATAGCATCTTGGCAATTCAGCAACACAATGTTGTTCCACCAGCCCTATGACTGATGTAAAATGTATCAGTCATGGAGGTGCTGGGAAGCGGGGCCAAATATGCAGCTACCCTGATTTCTGGTACTCTTTGCCCACAGACCTCCAGAGCGGGAAAGGAAGGGCTCACTGCAGTGACATGCTGGTTCCTAAGACAAGTATTAAATATGAAAAGAAAATGGAGCAGGCAAGTAGACATACAAATATAGGCCCATGAAGAAAAACAAAAAAGAAAGAACAATCAATTTAATTTCCATTGAGAAAATAAATGAAATGTTATGCATAACGGTGTCTCACATGGAGTTTCAGTAATGTGCTTACAGTGACATTAAAACCAGGTATTACCTGTTCTAAGAGATTCTGAAGCCTCTCTATCTCACAGTCTATTACAAATTTCTTTTCTTGCCTTCGGTCCAGATCTTCTAAAAGCCGCCTGTAGCTGGCATCATTAAAATTCTCCACACAGATAGCACTGACTTGCCAGCTATTTTGTCCTGCTTTTTCCATAATAGCTTGAAGTATTGAATAACCTAAAAGAAAAGGATAAGATACACTAGTAACACAATCATTGCATTTTTTGAACAGAAATTTTCCTTAATCAATATTATGTCGCTTAATATTTCCTCTTACAGAGAAGGGAATAAAAGAATATATGTATCCCTACCTTTGCTGCTAGCCATGATCAGCACACAGTATGCAATTAACAAAGTTTACAACTGATGTGATCAGAATGCTGGGAGTGACTAACACCATTATGGATAATCTTTGTATGATTTATAAACACCAAAGTCTTTCAGTCAAGCATTCAGCTTCTCAGATTGGTTTTGTACAGTTTCTGTATCTGGGCATTTCACAGCACAGCAAAGAAAAAATCTGAGCCTACTCATCCAGTGGAAGTATTTGCATACCACAAAAGCATTCAAAGGTTTTGCTTTTTTTTTTTCTTTTAACAACATTTAATACAAGCAGTCTTTAATGCTTCTTAGTAACAATTCTTTGTTCCATTTAATTATACATATATATGCCAGTATAGACATATGAATAGAAACCATATTGATCTGTTTCAGAGATTCTATATAGTTTGAATCAATGTATGCAAAGAGATTAGAGGTTAATGAATGAAGGGCACCATGGAAGCATTAATTGTTACTAATGGCAGGACTATTACTCTTTATCAGTAGCACTATTTGTTGCCCCCTTTGTCATCTTTGAGCCCATTCACAGAACAGAAAGGCAGTGTCCTGTCAGGGGTCACCACCTGAACCTGCAGGGCAGGCTCTCTGCCTTCAGTCTCAGGGTATCTTGGCCCACCAGCCCTTCACGTTCTTCCATCTCTTGTTTTTGTTTTTTTTTTTTTTTTTCCTCACTGGGGACGTGCAGTACAGAGGCGTAAGAGGAGCTTATGACATAACTTAAGACAGCTTGCAAGCCCCATATTGACTTGATCAACCAATTCCTCAAGCAGGAAGCACATATTATTCTATCTTTTATCCAGAGCAACTTGTTTAAAGCAATAAAGATTGTACACCTCAGATGCAAGTTAATGTTTGAAAAAGACAAAAAGGACAGGACAGATATGTTTCCCAATAATATGTTCATACAAATGACACAATTCAGAGAAGGTTCCCCTGTCTAGAATCACAACAAAAAGAATTGTGGCTTTTTAATCATTATCTGGCAGAATTTTTTTTCCACTAGCTTTAAACAAAAGATTGCACCTCTTAAAAATTTTCTTTAGTGATGTGGCTACTCAGTGGTAGCCTCTTTCCCTCTTCAACAAGAGGGTCCCATGCATGAGTGCAGTGACCCCCAGATGCCATTTTAATGCACTTGAAAATGCCATTGCATGACAGATTCCCTGTAAAAGAACTGTGAGATATTCTCACAGATTTCAAGAGGAATCTTCGTAAGTTACATTTCAGAAAGAACACTTTCCAGTGTGCAGTTGCAAAATAATATCAGAAGACCTACAACATAACTGAAATCTGAGTTTGCCTCCAGTCAAGTAATAAGTCAACAACAGTTTTATCAGAATATGAAGATTTTAGGACACATGAGAAACAAATTCTCTTGCAAATCTAGGAGTAGCTATTTTTCTATTGGATCCTGTGATATTTTCAGTCTTTGAAATATTAACTTAAAATCTGTATTTTCTCATCATTATGGCATTATGCACCAGCACTCAAAAAGAACATTTATTATGTTTTTGTCATCCAATTCAGACCACACATTTTAGATAAAGATACAAATAAATTATAATAAATACATAAAATGCAGAACATATTTTATCTCATAAATGAGACAATTATTTTATGAAACAGTATTTTATCTCAGGAAATGAATTCAAATACTTGATGTATTGAGTATTAAAACATTTCTGTATTCAGCATATATTTTTAACCCAATGACTGTTTTTTTTTTCAAAGAACTATACAGCTTTCCTGTTAATTGCTACATAATTATTTTGCTTTTCCTGTTGCTATATTCAGTTTCCTTTTTGCCTGTAATTATCTCTCCAAATCATGTCGAGATTCTTTCCCAAACGTTGTATTTTTTGCTTCGTTTCCTATTCATTTCCATGTACAGACATACATTAAAACCATTCCAATGTTACAGAAGTTCCTGCTTCACTTACATGGTAACTTTGATTTGATCTTTGCTACAAAGGCAGTCAACATTTACTTAATTCAGCTTCCTGACACTAATTAACATTTTCTTTGATTCAGAATGAATAGTGTTTGAAACAGCAATTGATATCCCCTCCTTCCTTTCTTATTTCACTTGGACAACTTTACTAAGATGTGTTTTGATCAAACTGGTAATTTACCCCAGCATAAAGCACGGGATATCAGACAAACACATAGGAAACCTTTTCTTCTACCTTGGATCAAGGTTTGACTTGCCACATTTCATTAGCAACTGCCTTCATTCATGCATTTGAAGCTTCTGTAGCTTCTTGTTAGTAGCTGGCACTTAGATAAGGGGTTTCACGTATAGCATAACACAGCTAAACAGTAGTAAGTGGATGTAGTGCAATATTCTCCATCAGAAGAGTTCAGAATCCCTACACAAGTAATCAGTGGTATGGTCATCTATTCATTGTGCAGGAACAATTTTTAATATAACAGACTGACAACGATGGAGTTTACACAGAATGAATAAAGGCATTCACAGGCTCAGTTGGCATAAAAATTACACATGCTGTGGAGAATGCTTATTTGTCCAAAATAATTGGCTACAGCTGACAGGGAAAAAAAATTAGTTACTGTAAACATTTTATAAGGCAACCCCCCCTGAAACTAACCTGGTATAATACTCAGAAACAGAATGCTGCATTTCCATTGACAAAATTCTTAATCTTTAGAAATATGTTTCCCAAGTAAAGACAGCAGACACGAATATTACAGCTGTCATCTAAAAGGTATTTATTTTCTAGTTATCTGCTGTTTATTCTCAGTTATGCTACAGACAGATGAATGATTCATTTTTGGTAATACATTATGTCCCATGTATTGTGGAATACTATTTATTGCATAAAAGCCAACTAAAAAAGCCCTAGGCTAACTCATATCATCTGAGCTGCACAATCCATGCTTTTCAAAACAACATTATTTAAAAAAATGTTTAGGACTATGTCAATACATAAAAGTAAGCTAAGTTCTTACAAATTTTTATAGTAACCCTTCCTCGTCAACTAATTCAACTTTGAAATGCAGAGAGCTCATTTATGAAAAAAATCAAATGGCTGTGCCCAAGCATAATTTGTTGAAGCCTGGAAATCTGTGTCAACAAGGTCCTGGTCCTTCATGGAGTTTGTTCATCTTTTTTTAATTATCAAATCTGTGAACACAAAACACCAATGCAACTGCCTGGAAGGTGAAGCCCTTCCCAAATGCAAGGACATTATATGCAAGAGTGGCTTCTTTTTTCCCCTTGGTGTGACTAGATTCTGGGGAATTTTCCTCAAATCACCTGTGTTGAGAAGTCTGCAAACTGCTTTTTGTAGGTCATTGCTTAAATGTAGATACTACTAACAACTGCTTAAGGACCAGTAATACCAATTTCACCTCAATATACTGGAGCCAAGACAGAGACAGGGCGAGCCTACAAAGATTTTATTTTCCTGATCCCTTCTCTCCTTCCTGTTCTGTTCTCTGGTCAGGTGGAATTGTGATGATCTAACATACTGCTTGGAAAAAAACCCAGGCATGAAAAGGAGAAGTCACTTCATTTATTTAATATAAAATCAGAGTTGGAGATGCCTACTGCAAAAAACCTACATATTCAGGTTGATACTACAGCTAAATACCTCAGAAAAAAAATCTCAGATTTTTTTAAGCCTTCTTCCCTCATTCCACACTCCATAGGCATTTTTTCATCACAAAATACATCAGCCAAACAAAAATAATACCAGATGTGCACCTGGTGCTGTATCTGTTTAGAGTGAGATTAGTACTTCTTCAGTCAGATATCTTCTGGAGGCCGAAGTGTGTAAAATGAACAATTTTGTAGTTCAGGATTCTTCCTACTCACTGCAACAGTGCCATAATTGGAGCCTATACACAACCTTCCTCCACCCAAGTAGCTGAAATCATGAGTAATATTTTTGATTTTAAAATTTCAGTTTTTCTGCTGGAATGCACATTTTTGGCTCGTTTCCTTATCTTGTTTGTTTGTTTTTCCCTTCCTTGCTTGCTTTGACCAGAAAATATTTCAGTGGTCAATTACATGATACAATTAAATTTCAATAATTTTCATCTTTCAGCTGCCTTTTCATACTCGGAAAACATTTCCCCAACCCTCTAAGCACATTCCTGATGGTCTTGCCAGGAGATAGAAAGCAAAGTGGCTACTTGCTCCAAACAGAAGTGCTCTCAACAATAATTCTCATTTTGAAATTTTTGCAAAGTTACTTATTAATTTTCCACAATGAAGAGGATGCAATATTTACATATTATGACTGTATTTTGCTCTCGCTAGCAGGCTGACAATACTGAATCAACCAAGTTAACAAGTTAATATGGTTGGAAGCTGCATATGCAATTCATTTGTTATGGCACCAGGAACAGAAGACATCTCTGATGAAGATAGGTCTTTTCCAAAGATGGGCATCACATACTGCATGTTACTGAAATGCAAATTCATTTGCTTCTCTTTCTAGTCCAATTAATTTTCAAACAGGAATAGATCCCATTCCCAAGATTAGCTGTGATCCCCAAAGCCCCAGATACTGCTGGTTCTACTTTAGGAAAGCTACTTCCAGCTACAAGAATTCATATCAGGATGAGTAGAAGAACTAAATTTTTTATAAATCCAACATACCACAGAAGTGAAGAATAAATGATCGAGTCATTTGATAAGGATAAGTCAAGATACTTGATAGTCAGGATTGGATTAATGTTGCTTAGCTCTAGCTATGGAGTAGTTGTCTAAGTTAATCACCCAAGATTTCAAAGGAGAGATATGTATCCCATTAAAAAAAGGTAATTTTTTGGTCTGAGGTATCTATCTGTCTGTCTATCTCAGAGCTACTTTTCTCTCTCTTCAATGAATACTGAAGGAGTCTAGACCTGAGGCTTAGTGAAACCTACCACTTATCTAGCCAAATCTTGTTGAGATGAATCCAGACAGCACAGTGATGAAAACCATAAAAGAAATCTACAGTATGAGTGATTCATGACTGTACATTCCAACAATAACTAGAACCACTCAAACTCTAATCTATTTTAGTTTTCCTCTTTGTGATTAATACCTTTTTATTAACATATAGTTTTGTTTCAAATTTTTGGTGAGCATACAGCTTCCAGAACTCAAACACAATCAGTAAGATTTATAAGCTCTGTCATTTAAATTTTATCATATGATAACTAACTCATTTGCATCCCCAATTTTCTCTGCATTTTCAGTTGGAGCCAGAACATTCAACAAAAAGTACATACAAACAGGTCAATTCAGATGACAGAGTGAAAGCTAGAACTACAGGTGTGTTCTGAGTCCTTCTTGTGTTTAATTCATAGAAATTATACATCGATTGGAAAATGACAGGGAACTCAAGAAATAATTCCATCTATTCCTCTCTATTCCTCCATCCCCCAGGACATATGAATTATATTTAAAACATTCTAGACAGATATCTTTCTTTGTCCTTAAAAATCTCTAAAGAGGATTCTGTAACATCCTAGGTAATATATTCATTGCTTAATAATACTTATCATTAGGAGATGCTTCCTAAAGTCTAACCTAAGTCTCCCCTGGTATAATTTAATGCCACTCATTCTTGTCCTATCTCTAGTAGGCCTGGAGAACAGTTTGTTCCCCTCTTCTTTAAAGCAATCCTTTATGTAACTGAACACTGCTGTTACATTTCTTTTCTGTCTGCACTTTCTTAAACATGACTCTTTCAGGTTTTCCTTGTGGAAAATGTTTTAGTCTAGACTCTGGACAATTTTCCTTGCTTTCCTCTGGATATGTTGCAATTGATCAAAGTCTTTCCTGAAGTGCATTGGTGAAAATGAGAGGATTTTTAAAAATTTATTCCAGAGTACACATAGTTCTCTTAAATTTTTATCATCTGCAAGATTAACAAATGTATTTTATATTTCTCATACAAATCCCTAACAAATATATTGGACAAAAAACCTGGAACAGATCAATACTTAATACCTCCTTATTTGACAGTGAACCTGATATACTTTTTTCTGAGTGTGACCAGTTTTTTATAAATCTTCTAGAAATGTCATCAGGACAAAATTTCTTTAGCTCATTGCTGTGGGTTTACCTTGGTAGGCTGCTGAGTGCCCACAAGGCTGCTCTATCACACTCCCTCCTCAACCAGATGGGGTAAGGGAAAATACTATGAAAGGTTTGTGGGTCAAGAGAACGACAGGGAGAGATCAATCATCAATTACTGTCATGGGCCAAACAGTCTCAACTCAAGTAAATTAATTTAATTTATTGCCAATCAAATCAGAGTAAAATAATAAGGGAAAAAAAAGCTTGAAACACCTTCCCTCCACCTCTTCATTCTTCAATCAGCCATACGGTTGTAGAAAGCCATTCTTGCCCAGAGCTGTGGACTCCCCATCCCTGGAGACATTCAAGACCAGGCTGGATGGGACTCTGAGCAACCTGGTCTAGTGGCATGGCAGGGGTGTTGGAATTAGATGATGTTTAGGGTCCCTTCCAACCCACACCATCTATAATTCTATGATCTGCTCCAGTGTGGATCTCCATGGGCTGCAGGGGAATATCAGCTCTGGACCCTGGAGCATCTCCTCTCCCTCCTTCACTGACCTTGGTGTCTGCAGGGCTGTTTCTCTCACATAGTCTCACTTCTCTCTCTGTTGCACAGGGTTTTTTCCCTTCTTAAATATTTTATGCATGAGGTGCTGCCACTGTTGCTGATGATCTTGGCTTTAGTCTGTGGCAGGTTTATCTTGGAGCTGGCTGGCACTGGTTCTGTTGGACGGGGGGAAGCTTCTGGTAGCTTCTCACAGAAGCCAAACCTGTAGCCCCCCACTACCAAAACCTTGCCATGCAAACTCAATACACTCATTTAGCAAAATTTCATGGAAGCTGTGTAAAAACTTGTACTAGAATGAGACATTGATTTTTTTTCAATAGCTACAAAACCCATTAGTTTGTAATAGAATGAGAATTACTTTATCTCACATAAACTAAAATATCCATGTTTGGGTTTACTTAGCTTTCCAAATTCTGTGTACTTTCAGATGTATCTATTGTGATGTATGTTGTGAATTAAGCCACCTATACTGTCAATGATCAGAATAATTTAATTACAGATGGTTCTGAAACAAAACTGAGGAAATAATGGATCCAGTTTAGCCATCTCCTCTATTGCATTTTTGCTTCAAATATTTCAGAATACTTGATGATAAGGGAAACTATGATGTATGTTTCTTGCCTCCCTAAGAACTGTGATATTGAATATTTTCTTGGTGTTGAAACACACCTCCAAACCAAGCTCTAGGTTTATAGAGAGACTTTCTGCCCTTCTCTCCCTTAATCCTGTAGAGACTGATACCCATGCAACTTCATCTGCAGTCTTTAATAATCCTTCTTTCCTGAAGACAACATAAAGCTACAAGAAAATGCTGTCAATATATAACAACCATGACTTCTTTTAAAAAAAAAAAAGTTTTAAGGGAAACAACGACAACCAAGTTATGTGCTTTCAGGGAGCAAATGGGAGGAGGTTTGGCTTACACCACAATGCGAATTCATGATCAAAGATTCAAGCTATGTCAGGTCCCATTTGTGCTACATCTACTCAGTAGCAAGATTTTCCACTTTCTTTCCATTTCAGAGTTTGCAGCCTTCATACAAAATACACTGTAAAGGTAGTCTCATCAAAGTGCCAAGTGATAGAGCTAAGTGGGAACTTGAGAGGGACTGAAGAAAAGCCCTGTTTTTGAAGCCAGTCTGATAGTTTCGTTTGTGCTTTCAGTTTCCAGATACCATTACCCTTACCATTTCACTAAATGCCTTCAAAATAATGTCAAATTCCTATAATCTTTCTTATGACAAGCATGCACAGAGATGAAAACATCCAAGCATATTTACATCAAAAGCAAGTTTTTGTACGTTGTTAGCGTTTTATATATTATTGGCTTTTATTTGTATATTTTTAGTTATGCCACAACTGGCTCAGGTGAGAGTACTTTGGCTTCTCTGTAGTTTACAAGCAATGAGAAGCCACATTCTTAGCAAATTTTAGCAAATTCTTACTAGAGAACCCTGAATGCTAAATCAGAAACTGTATGTAATTACAGTGTTATCAGAACTTCACAAACTATTACCTAAAAACCCCCAGCTAATAAGTCAACAAGTGGAAAAACAGGGAGGGGAAAAAAAAAGCCTGTGCTCTATGCTTGCTCTCTGTCAAATCAGCTACAAAGTCTCTCTAAATAACCAGTTATCTGATATGTCATCTTGGAACTATCATTAGGGCTAATGTGCATCAGTATTTTTAATGAAAGGGCAGAAAACAGGAAAAAGTGAACTTATTTTGGAAGAAAATACAGTATGTTCAAATATTTAACTTATTACCTTTTTTCTTTAGTGTTATTATTACTATTTATTTGACAAATAACCATTTTAGTTGTAAATGTTCCTTGCTTTTATACATTATAGCTTCAACTTTTCTTCTTTAGTGCAATGCCTTAAAGACAAAATTATTAATTTCACAAAAACCTAGTCTGTAACACTATAGGTTAAGAAATTGTCTTTCTTAGTAAGAAATTGTCTTTCTTGTGCAATATCTTCATTTACATATAGCTATTTTTCAGAAACTGCTAGCTTCCCAACAATGTACCTTTCTAGCCTCAGTTTAATAGGATTTAGTTTGCCCTGTGATGATATACAAACGTACATAGACATTTGTGCAAATAACATCTGCAAAAAACACATCATAGAATATTAAGGTTGCAAGATAAAGCTCTCAAGAGCTGATATATCTTAAAATTATCAGCACCCTAATGTATTCTAGTATTGCTGCCGTCTTTAATTATATTGTCACATATTACTTTTCCCCACAAAGCATCTGTCTCAGTAAGATACCTGTGCCCTAGGACAGAACTGACTGTGGGTACTAAACGAAGATCTTGATGTCATCTTGATGCTGACACTATCAGCAGTGTCATTTCTAATACATGCATGAGAGAAAAAAAGAAAGAAGAATCTTCAGACTGAAGTAACAGGCATTCACATTAATAAGCATTGATATAAAGACATCAACCTTAATTCTATCTCTATGCACTTGTGGCCATGCCCGTATTTACTGGTGGCTACAGAGCGGGTAATAATATAAGACTTTTCTCCTTCTGTAAGTTCTATTTGTAGGTCACAGTCACACTACTTCTGACTTTAAATTTCAGTTATTTTAAGATATTTTTGATATTTTGATATTTCAAGTATTTAACTTTTTTCAGAAAAATGTTACATATCCTGAGAAAACAGGACTTAAAATTTGGATGCTACGATTACAATATGAGTACTGTTTGTTTGAAGTGAGTCTGAAATAAGTCTTATTATTTCTTTTAGACTGACACATAGACCACAAATTTATTAAAAGTTGATTGCCTCCCCCATCAAAAATCATCCAGCAATTTGGAAATAAGCCTAAATATCTTTGATTTTCTTCCAGTTCCTAAAATTGCTCTTCTGATGTAGACCAGAATTAAGATGAGGCTGTTTCTTTTTGGACTGGAGCAGCAATTCGTGAAACATTGAAAATTTCATATAGTGGCTTTTATTGAAGTGTAATGACAGTGATCATTCCCTTGCACCTGACACTTGTGAGACTGCACTTCAAATTCAGTTTTGGGCCCCTCACTACAAGAAAGACTTTGAGGTGCTGGAGTTTGTCCAGAGAAGGGCAATGGAGCTGATGAAGGGTCTGGAGCACAAGTCTGATGAGGAGCAGCTGAGGGAGCTGGCAAAAAGGAGGCTCAGAGGAGACCTTCTTGCTCTCTACAACTACCAGAAAGGAGGTTGTAGCGAGGAGGGGGTTGGTCTCTTCTCCCAAGTGACAAGTGACAGAACAAGAGGAAACGGCCCCAAGTTGCACCAAGGGAGGGTTAGATTAGATATTAGGAAACATTTCTTCATGGAAAGGGTTGTCAAGCATTGGAACTGCCCAGAGAAGCAGCTGAGTCACTATTCCAGAAGGTATTTGAAAGACGTGTAGATGTGGCACTGGGGTACAGGGCTTGGTGGTGAGCACAGCAGTGCTGGGTTAATGTTTGTACTTGATCTTAAAAGTGTTTTCCAACTGAAATGATTCTATCATTCTATGATGTTGAATAATCTTGCACCTCCCAGGCACTTCCTCTGATGGACTGCAAATATCACTCTCAGTTAAATCCTGAAAAATGCTTAGAACCTGAGTTTCTTAAAAAGAACCAAATCCTACAAGTAAAAACAGAGAAACAGGGAAGAGAATAATATGATCTTCATAGAGGACACTGGACTACTGCTACATGACTAAATCTCTTTTTGGTGTCCACATTTAAAAGATTAATGTTAAAATATTTGACAGAGGTCAAAGAAGCAAATCAAAATGATTTGAGGACAATATATAAAACTTGCCTCAAAGTAAGAGACTTACAAGAGAATTTATCTCAACTGAAAGTTTGCTGGCTAACTCTGAGTTAGTTACTCCAGTATCCTTCTACAGGTAGTGGAAGGAAATAGGCACCTTCTGAAGGCAATTCACAAAACCTTCCATCATCTGCCTCATGTATTTTCAGAGGAGAAGAAATTCCTCCATGTTTAAAATGAAAAATCCCAATATTACTATTTCTCAGGTTCAATGCCATGAACACTATTAATATAGTATCATGCATATCTTAAAAGTAGGACCAAAAGCAACCAGCAATGTTATCCAAATATCTGCTACTCTCATGCCTTTTAATTTCATTTTTCTATTTTGTATCTATATTTTGCATATAAAGATACAACATTTCATTTAAGTAGACTTAAAAGTTTTTAAATTAAAAAGTTAAAAGCTAAAAGGTTACTTTTATGTTTCTCTTGTGGAGGATGGGCAGTTACACATAGGTTTCCTTTGATTATTCTGGTGAAGGGATTTGCATACAATTACAGACACAATTTCACTTCCTAGCAGGAACAAACACAGGATGAAGTAAGTACTCACCATATGATTAGACTAATTTATTACATCCCACTGAGGAAAGCTATATGCCAAGAAGTAATCATAAACTCATGCTCAAAGCTCCAGTAGAATGAATATATTTAACAATTCAAATTAAACCTCAGCTGTAGGAACTGACACTTAGTGGGAAACATGAAAATGGGAAAGGTATAATGAAAAGATAACAGGTAAAAGAATACAGACATTAAAAGCTGTGATTGGCCTGTCTGAAAACAGACCATGACAGTAAATTGTGACTAAAATCTTGGGAAGTTTTTAGTATGTTGATCTGGACTTCAGTTAGTTTTAACTGACCTTAGCATTAATGTCTGAAAATGAACACAGTGACCAGTCAATAACTGCTCCATAAAAATTAAGTGCCTGTGACGTTTCATTATACAATGGTACTTGCACTGACCGTTTTGAAAGCAAATGATCTTAAGAAGTTTGTTCATTTTAGAACTGGGTATTTTTCTTCCCCTGAACAGCTGTTTATTCACAGAAAAGTGCACTCTGGTAACATCCCAAGTCTTAATGAACAGGAATGAGCATTTCTGCCTTGGACTCACCAGAAGAAAAAATTATGAGGGTTTCAAAAAATGGAAACAGCACCTAATAAAAACGGATGTTTCTAAAATACTTCCATTTAGGGCATCTTCATAAATAGAAACAAAAGGCACAATCTGGTATCTGTAAAACTGTTACCCAGGAGAGCAGTGGTAGCAAGATACCCCTTTCCCCGCTGAGAAAGCACTGGACTGTGCATGTGTCACTGGATGCCCCTGAGTCCACTGTGTCATGATCATTAGGACTGTGAGTGTCCTGTGTGATCTTGTCTAAACCTCTCCATCTGGAGCAGCCTCACAGTATAAAAACAACCCTAAAATATTCACCAAGGAAGAGAAAAACCGAGAAAATTACTCTGCAGCATGGTACAAAGAATATTTATCAGAGAGGTGGGAAACTTTTATTGCAATCTTTTTCTTCATTAGCTAAGTAGTTTATAAAGGAATATTTGAAAAAGCTACAGAAGATGTGGATATTGGCTGCAAAAATTTAAGGAGGTGAAAAATAAGACACAACAAAGGGATTTTCTGAGAGGGATGAGAAGTGAGAATTCAGTAAGTGCTGAATAGATCTAAAATACTTTTTAAATCTAGAACATATGTCTGGCATTTTAGACTTGATTTTAGGTTGAAAATAAGATTGTAAATAGGGTCTGATTCCAGTTGTACTAGTGCAAAACCAGAAAAATTCCACTTTCACCAATTTTTTGAGGTTTCCACTGCTGCATTTGGAAATTACCATTTATTTCTGAAAAAGCTATAGGAGATGATAATCCATCTAATTATATAATGTTATTTAATTTTTCTGACACACTTCTGCCTGGAACGAAGCTCTCTATGTTTATTGCTCAAAAAGCACTGGGAAAAAACCTACCGCCCACTAATACTTCTTTATATATTTTGGCTTCTGCTTCCACTGCCTTTTTCAATGTGACTGATAATTTATTACTTAATAGAGTATCTTAAACACTAGAAATTCTCTCAACTGTCTTATTTTCCTAAAGAGATACAATGTAGATTTGAATTTTCCAGTCTGCTTAAAGTAGTGGTGTCCAGCCTTTTCAACCTGAGCACTGAAACATTATTCCAAAAAGATCAGTGGGCCACAATTAATACTTGAGGGCATTTTCTCTGGAAGCAGAGTGGAAGGGAGCAGGCAGCACACCCGGTTCCCTTGATGGGGATCCTTAAGGGTCTCTAGGAGACCAGGCTGCAGCTGTAAAATTGAACAGAATTCCTTAAGCACAACATGTTTAGCCCATAATACTGAATTATGCCGAGTGGCACCCCAAAGGAACACTCACATGGGAGCTTTGTGCTGTGACTCCAGGCTGGGATGTATGTGGTACAATGTCCCAAAGAACAAAAGACAGGGTGACCTCATTCCTCTTGCTGAAGTTACCTGCTAAGTCAGGTTCCAAATCATTGAGCCAAATCTCAGGCTAATTAATTGCAAATAAACAAACATCACCATTGCAGAAACTGGACATTTGCCTATATCCCTTATGAGAGGGTTTCATAAGAGACAATTTGCACAGATATAAGCAGAAACAGGAGTTTCCCTGCTGAGCTGTTAACACTGGAGATGATAGGAGGACAAAATCTCAATATTGACATGCTGCAGGACATTTACACCAAACAACCTTGGAAGGACGGTGTAAATTTGCAAAGTCCTCACATGTGTGGTGGTGTTGTCCATCCCCCCTCCAATGACCTGTCTTGGGGCCAGGCTGATTCCATGGGCTGGAGCTACTCTGAAGCACCATGTTGTGTCTTCCACGGTTGTTTGTGACAGATACAAAGAAGAGATTTTTCCTTAATATAACAAAGCAGACATAAAACATCAATTCATGGAAGAATACACTATACCAATTTTACTCACATTTAGCATTCTACTGATGATGAAACCTTGACTTTTGTATCACCAAATGAACACTTTAAAAAAACTTAATGGCTTAATTTAGGATGTATTTGTGCAAGAAAAAGAGTTGTAATTACTTGATAGATATTTCTTTAAGGTTTTAAAACTATCATGAAATATAAGATAGGCCTGTACAATACAACGTACAGTAAAGAATGTGGTTAAAATTTTAGGCACATTGATAGGAATAACTGTATTTTCATACATAATGTTGTGCTCAAAGGCCTCATTGTCCCAGGTACTGTCCAAAGTATGTGGGCAGAAAAAGTCTTGAAAAAGATGACAATGGAAACCAAATAGACTCAGAGGTAGGAAAGTTGTTTATTACTACTTTTATTTTTAATTGGGTCAACAAGATATTTTGAAAGCATTTTTCATACTTATTAGTCTGAAAATAAAACAACTTGCTTACACACAGATATCCAGTAATTAATTTTAAAATAGGATGATCAAAAATATACAAATATAAATTAGACATATTTGAATACATACATATTTTTATTTATATTAATATTTGTTTCTTTCAAAATATGATTAGGAGCAAATTAGTTAGATAATTTACTTGGCATTTTCCCTTCTGTCATTTTTCTTCAGCATAACAGGTAAGTTAGTACATGGTCCATATTCTAACTTGAATTTTCTCAGAATATGAACTGGACAAATACTGGAGGGGGTGTTAGGGTTTCTTATAAAAGGCAGAAAAAATCCTGTTGCATAACTCATAAAATACTCTTATTGACTTTAGTTGGAACCACTCATGGGAGAAGTTGGTCCAATATTTGAAATCTGATGTAATTAAAATTTGAGAGCATTAACCTCATTTAATACATTCACTGAATTTTAACTGTACAACAACTAATTCTGTGCCAGGTGAAAATGTAAGCAACAAAAAAAAGGTAAAGTAAAAGCTAAAAAAGAACCAGATACATAAATGAGACCCCAGTATGCAAGCAACAACTTTACAGCTGAAAGGAAGGCAGGCAGGAAGGGAACACTTCTTTTTGGATTAGTACTATACACTAAAACAGCTGTCCTGTCCCAAAGCATACTAAATGTTGTAGGTGAATTTGGGTAATAAACATCACAAATCACAGTCTGGACTGGAACTGATGTTTTGTCCTTATGTTAAATCTTGTCTTGATAAACTTTTTTCCGAGAAATAGATCTTTTCACTTTTTCACCTGTTTTGTGCAATGTTCTGTAATATATCTTTCATATACATGCAGTTTCACAACTTTGGGGTGGTCACAATATGTATGGTATAGTTTTGGTACATCAAAAGTATGGTTTAAAAAGCTACTGCATAGGTTTGATGATCATTTCAAAAAGATATGAAGTGACAGATTTTGATTTTTAAATGACATGCCTTATTTGCAAACTGAACACTTAAAACATGGCCAAACATGTCTACCATAGATTAGCATAGGTTTTTCTCTTTAGAATTCATGACATTTTTCACAGTTCATCATCAGCATGCCAGTATGCCAGTATTAGCTATTTCCTAGCTGAGGAGAACTAGGAGGGTGAAGTGTATGACATACTCAATGGACTGCAACAGCAAAAGAGCTTTTCCTCCCGGGAACCAAGTCAGTCACTTAATATCCAAGATAGTTATTAGCTGGCTAGGAAAGAAATTTTAAAAAAACCCCAACCTACCATGCTAACAAACACTACAAAATATTTACCAGGGAGATAACTTGCAGGAAACTGATATTTCACCATTCAGTTAGAAAAGCAACTTCCATTGTTTGGTATTTGCTCCAGGCACGCTTCAGGCTTGCGTGTCAACTGAAACCCCTGAGGAACTGAACAAGTGGTCTCGTGCCACTCAAAACTGGTACCAGAAAAGGTCTTTATGTTGCAATGCAGCAATATTCAAATCTCAAAGCTACACTGTTTTAAAATAACTCTTCATATCTGTTACACTCTGTCTTCAGCACTCCACAGGTTTTCGGTCCTGTAGATTTATTACAATTAAAGTTTTACGACCCAGCTATAGATATTTTGACTTGATGCATCTAAGATATATAATTAAAATGGGGCAAAATACCTAACTTCCCTATATTAAGAAGGCCTGTGCCAATACCTATGTCATCCCTGGAAATTTCCATCTATGTCCTGGTAAGATTCCTGAGAATCTGCTTTTGTACAGTAAGTCTAACAGGAGCAGACATGTCCAAACGATAGTTCTTATAAATGTCATAGGCCAAATTCCAAAATAATACAACTTGCAGTACCAACTGCCTGTATGGGATAAACTCATAAAGTGTGACTTATAAAGAATGAACTTAGAAAGTTCTGTCAGTCACTTGGGATTCCTGAATACACTTAAAAATTAAATTTTATACTAGATTGGCACTCTGTGAGTTTGTAAAATGTCTGGATTTGCTAACAAAGTGGAAAAGAAAATTTACCAGGAAACGAAAACAAAGACTTAATCCACAAACGTAATGTAATGACATCAAAAGGTAAAATATTGTTGGAAAGTGTCCAATAGCTTGAAAATAACCCTACATTCTTTTTTTGTGCAATAGCATTAAAGACAAAAATCACATTCAGTCACTTCTTCCTCATCTTTTAGAAAACAGAGTGCCAAGCTACTCCAAGTGTCTAGCTGCTCCAAGGCTGAGACTAAGAATTAGCTAAGGACTGAAGTAATCAAGTTCAAAGATAGTGATTATAATCAGATAAAAATGGTGACTGTTCCTCATTATGTGGCACAAGTATACTTCCTTGAGTTAAAACCTCCTCCAATTCTCTAGAGCATTCATTACTGTTATCCTTGCCCACACTCAAACATGCTGAATTAGGAAAAGGGAATTAAACTTTTCTATGCTGTTTGGTCCCACCTAATCTCTAACAATTCAATACAGAATTTCATCTCGTACTTTTGCTTGCAATCTGATAAACACAGATGGCTTGTTCCTGGCATTAGTAAGCAGCTGGGCCTAATCCTGCATGCCTTCTGAATCGTCTTTGTCATTTCCCCACAAGCAGGTCTTTGTACCCATCACTATCCCAATAGGATATGGATCCCGTGCCCACTATGGATGAAAAAAATTAACCTAAATCCAGACTATTTTTTTTAACACATAGTCCCAATGAAACCCAAAGTGCTTCCAGTAATCTACTGAGGTTATTCAGTCCATTATATGGCAATACAGGCAGAATACACAGTCAGCAAGACAGAAAATGCTTTTTTAAGCGGTTTTTGCCAACTAACAGTTCAATCTTTTTTTATTCAAGATGCTGGTTCATTTGATAGGTTCAAAATTTCCGTTTTTGTGTTTTTTTGTTTTTTTGGTTTTTTTTTTAAATCTGACAAGTAGAACATAACACCCCAAAAGAACAGCAAGAGAAGAAAAGGTCTTCCTGAAAATATTGGTTAGGTATTGGACATGTGATGAAATCCAAAAGGAAACTAATTCATTTTCTAAAACCCCTGTCAAAGACAGGGGTAGCTAATAAAGGAGAGGAGTTACTTGACCTGAACAGTCAGAAGAACTCCACTCCAGACAGTGAGACACAACTACAACCGTGCCACTTCTTTTTTTTTATCTTCTCAGCAGCCTGAGAAGTGGTCTTTCCAGACAGGCAATATTACTGACCCTTGATTTACAAAACTAAATCCTAGATATTCATGGAGAATTTGAACAGGATCACTTTCTATTTATTGTGGAGTCTTCTTGGATTATTCAGATAATGTTGATTTTTCCTAATGGCAGTGACATTTGCAAAAGACAATTCAAAGCCTAGGACTGGGGGAAAAAAGTTTACAGCAAGTAAAACAGTAGAAGTTCTTATTTTGTACTATCAGTACTATGAAGCACATGATATTAGAACAAAACTTACTACCTTTTTCAAACACTAAAAGTAAAATTCATCTGTCACATTCAGATGTGACAAAATATCTGAGCAAAATCTAACCATAAGACAAGAATTATCACTTTACTTTTAAAAGTATGTCACATTCTTTTCTACACAAAGTTCATGTGATGACTGTTCCACAACCTTCTTCCACTTTTGCTTAATAATTTTCTTATTTCCAATATAGATTTGCTTTTTTTTTTTTGCCATTTCTACACTGCTTCCTGTTTGACTCAACACTGTCCTTTAGCTTAAAAAGTTTTACTTCTTCGATTACTTTTATTCTCCTAATATATCTATGAAAAACAATATTTTTTCATTTACAGAAGAGCCTCTTCCCTCCTATGACATGAGCTGTGCATAGTGAAGATCATCCTAGCTGATCTCAGAATCCCTTTCTCGAAGAGAAGCCACAAGAATTGCCATGGTTGAAAGTCTTCTGCACCTTATGTATATTTCAGTTTTTCATGTAACCCGTGCTCTAGATAATAATAAAAACCCTTTATTTATCATGATTAGCATTATGCACATGAACATCAACAATCTCCTTTTCAAAGCACATACTACTTATATCTTGTAAGTCTGCATAGAAATACAAAATCACTAAAAAGTGTTAGGAAATGTGCAAGCTATTTAACATAACTGAGCATGAAATCTCAGGAGATAATCGTATCCTACAGCACCTTGAAGAGTGGTAGCCAACTAAATTCAATTCTCCAGAGGTACGATAATCTAATTTCCCTGACACTTGTCTCAGGGCTGTTTGAAGAATCTTTAATATGTAAAAAACCCCCTTACATTTAAGAAGAAGAAAGAAGAAATATGGAGCTCAGAGAGAAGAACAGTAGTTTCCAACAAATCAACGAACATCATAAGTTACAAACAGTAATTTGCCACTCTTTAGAATGTTTACTAATATTGACATTTAGACAGCATTTTTGGTGGAGGTAGGGAAAGTCGTGAGTCATGCATGAGAAATACTTTCACATGCCTGTCAGATCTTCAATATTGCTCTTTAAGAAACCATTATGATACCTACTGTAAACACTAGAGACAAAGAAATACAATTTTCTTCTCCTCTTAGCAATGCATACAGACTTGAATGTGGAAGATTTTATACAGGTGCAAAATAAACCTTGTTGCCAAACACATTACTCCTCCATTAATGCTTTGAGGAAAAACAACAAAAGGCATGAAAAGGAGAGTAAGGTGTAAAAACAATTATTAAAGAGACTCAAAAATGAAAATGTGCACATTTGTAAATTAAGAGATTAATTAAAACACAGGAAAATATTCTAATGGGCTTAATATAAACTACTCCAGTCTTTCTAACACAGTTCTCTGAGGAAGAAGAGGAGTGAAACCAGTGACACTTACAGTACACAACCTCATAACCAGTCCTTAATATGTCCCTTTCTCTGTCTCCCAAGTTCTAAATGCTCAAAAAGGTAAAAATTACATGGAATTCTCTAAGGCCTTTGATACCATCCCCCACAACATTCTTATTTCTAAATTTGAGAGATACAGATTTGATACATTAACTGTTAGAAGGATGAGGAATTGGCTGGATGGCTGCACTGGACAAAGATTTACTGTCAATGGCTTAATGTCTAAATGGAAACCAGTAATGAGCAGTGTTCATCAAGGGTTCATGTAGGGACCAGTAATATTTAATATATTCACTAGTGACACAGGCAATAAGATTGAGTACATGCTTAGCAAGTCTGTATATGACACCAAGCTGAGTGGTCCAGTTGGTGTGACAGATGGATAGGATGCCACCCAGAGGGGCCTTGACAGGCTTGAGAAGTGGGCCCATGTAAAACTCACAAAGCTCAACAAGGTCAAGTGCATGGTCCTGCATCTCGGTCAATCCCAGTCTCAGTACAGACTGAGGGATGAATGGATTGAGAGTAGTCCTGTTGAGAAGGACTTGGGAGTACTGGTGGAGGAAAAAATTGGACATGAGCTGTCAATGTGTGTTTGCAGCCCAGAAAGCCAGACGTATCCTGGGCCACATCAAAAGAAGTGTGGCCAGTGGGTTGAGGGAGGTTATTTTGCCCCTCTACTCTCTGCTCTCCTGAGACCTCACCTGGAGTACATGTCCCATTCTGGGGACCTCGGCACAAGAAAGACATAGACCTATTAGAACAGGTCTAGAGAAGTCCCACAAAAATGCTCTGAGAGCTAGAACAGAGTCAGAGCCTAGACAAGAAAAGACTCTGGGTAGACCTTATTGCAACCTTAATATATAAAGGGAGCTTCTAAGAAAGATGCAATGAGACCTCTTGCAAGGCCCTGCAGTGGCAGGACAAAGGGCAAAGGGTAGTTTTAAACAGAAAGAGGGTAGATTTACATTGGATGTTGGAAAGAAATTCTTTACAATGAGGCTGGTGAGGCACTGGAACAGATTGCCCAGAGAAGCTGTGGATGCCCCATCACTGGAAGTGTTCAAGATCAGGCTGGATGGGGCTTTGAGCAAGCCGGTCTAGTTAAAGAGGTCCCTACCCATGGTAGGCAGGTAGGTTGGACTAGATGATCTTTAGAGGTTCTTTCCAATCCAAATCATACTTTGATTCTATGATTTGGTGAAAATATAAGTGTTCAAACTACAGGCAACAAGACCCACTAGGAAACAAATAATATTTATTTCTCAAAAGGACCTCCGAGAATGTAAAGACCAGGATCAAAAAATATCAGAAAAATCCCACAGAAAACAGTGGAAATCATGCATCTGCTTTTGCAGACATACTCTTTCATGTTGAACGTGCTGTTGGGGGATGGGCTGAGCACTGTTCAGTGGGTGGCAAGCAATTGCATTGTGCATCACTCTTTTCTCTTGGTTTTATTTCCCCTCTCTCTCCTTTCATTACTATTACTATTGTTAATATCATCACTATTATTAGATTTTGGGTTGTTTCAAGTTCTTAAACAACAAGACATACTTTTTCTTTCCGATTTTCATCCCCATTGATAGGTGGGGGGGTAGGTAGTGAGCGAGTGGCTGTGTTGTACTCAGTTACTGGCTTGGGTTAAACCACAACAACCCCCGAGGCACACCACCAACCACCAACACTTGGCTGAAAATTGGGTTTTGTACTGATAATCACAACCCTTTCAGCATAAGGATGCAGCCAATAGTACATCCACCTTATCACTCATGCATCCAAACTGTATCTCAGCCGTTGATAGCACAGGAGATAACATCAAAAGCCTAGTTAAGGTCCAACTAAACTCATCTACTCACAATATCTGTTTTTTCCTTTGTCAATGAAGCCAATATTTTGACCACAGAAAGCCATCAAATTGGTCAGGCACGGTCTTACCCTGATAAATCCATGCTGGCTATTCTAAGTCATCTCCTTGTCTTTCATATATGCAGAAATGAATTTACTACATAACCCTCTAGGAGACTGAACTGAGATGAGCCTTTACTTCCTTAAATCCTCTTTTTTCCCCTGTTTGAAGATGGGCAAGTTTTCCTTTTCCCAGTCATCATGAACCACTCTTGAACAACAAGATCTTTCAAAGACCATAGAGAAGAGACTTTAAATGATGTCAGCTGGTTCCCTCAGCACCCGTGGATAGATCCCATCTGGTACAATGGGATCTGTATAAAAACAATTGGCTTAAAAGATCTTCTTCACACAGTCCTTCTTCACTCCAATCCTGCCACGAAGCTCAGTGATTTAGAAGGCCTGAGGGTAGATCTTCCCACTAAAAATCAAGATAAAAAAGGCATTGAGATTTTTGTGTCCTTGGCCACTACTTTCACTGCTTACTGACCAGTGGACTCACAAGGGTTTTTTCCCTCCTTCTTCTGCCAATAAACTTTCAGATGCTCTTCATACCCCTTTGCTGACTTTCATTTTACTCCACAGCTCCATGCCTGAGTCATGTTTCCATACTCGTTCAGAGAATATGTCCCTATTTCCATCTTCAGTGGACCTCCTTTATGCCTTGGAGCTCTGTCAGGAGTTCCCCATTCACTCATGCTGACTTTTGCCATGTTTGCTTGACTTGCTGTGTATCAGACTGGACAGTCTTGGTGCTTTGAGGAAACTGTCCTGGAAGGTCAACTGGCTTCCTGGACCCCTTCCACTGTAGAGTGGAAATCTGCTGGATTATGCCAAGAAGATCCCTAAATGAGCTGCTTGTCTTAAGACCAAGGCCGTGACTCTTTTATTTGTCTTCCTTACTTCTCTGTGTTTAACTTCAGAATCACATAGTTCCTGCTTATGAGGCTGCCATTGCCTTGTACATCTCCAGCCTTGCTCTTCCTTGCTTGTAACTGCAGCTGCAACAAATCTACCCTAGTTATTACCTTCAAGAAATCATCTGGATGCACTTCAGAAATCTCCTACGTTGCTTGCACTCTGCCTTACTGCATTTTGGCCACATATCAAGGCAGCTGCAGTTCCCTATAGATACCAGAGCCTGCACTTTTGAGGCTTCCTCCAGCTGCCTAAAGGTTTCCTCTGCTTTCATGTCCTGACTAGCCACCATTTAGCAGAGGTACCATCACACCTTCTTATCTGTTCTCTGCTCCTGACACCCATGCTCTGAGCCAGCTTGCCCCATAGGGAACCTCCTTGCACACTGCAGTCACCCCTTTGCACAGAGCACAGCTCCTGCTGCTATCCATCTCCTCCATGCCCTGTAACATTCACACCTTCTGGTCATCCTGCTGCTTTCTGTAATCCCACATAATGTCCTGACTTGTTGGCTGTACAGGGACACCTAATCCCACTTCTTTGTTCCTTACGCTCTCTGAATTCAGGTACAGATAACTGGGATGGGACTACAGTGACAATTTTTTCACCAGGTGAGAGCATGAGAGCCTCTCCTACTACTCAGCTCCCCTGGTTCATGGCCTTTCAATCCCCACTGGGTCAAGCCCTCTGGCCTTATCTTAAATAAACAGATATGCACATAATTGTGATTTTTAGGCCTAAGTGCAACAGTTCAGACTAGGAGCCAAATTAAGTTTTATGTTATCAGAACATAAAACATAAAACATAAAACAAAAGGCGCCTCAAATTGTTACCATTTCTCCTTATTATCTTTTTCCTCTTTCCTTTACTTGAAATAAGCTGAGCTGATTTAGCTTACATTTTAGAAGTCAATTTTTAGACTAAAGCAAGGCCTCATAAGCAAATTTTAGACTTCTAATAATAGTATTATGAAAGAAATTCTGACACAATATTAACTGTTGTAGTATAAACAACAAATAATCATGGTATCTTGAAGCATCATTGCTAGGGAAACCATATTTGTGTTGGTTTCCAGTCAGTGTCCACTTTAGATCCTTATCAGAAATACATTATTTTGCAACACTTCTTTGAGTATAACCCCTGTATATGGGATAAAGCAGAAAACTTGAATACTTGTCTGATTTGACTGGATTTTTCCCATATGAAAAACTTAATAATAGGGTGAAATTCAAAGTATCCATTTTCTCTCTTTATTTCCCCATTAATTTATTTCTTTTCATTTCTAGGCATTAAAAGTGGTATAAAATGATCAGCAGTCAATGCAGTATGTCTCTAGTCTTGTATTAGCTCACATAGCAGGTCTGATAAATTGGCTATGATTTCAGGACTTTATATAGCTCTCATTATCTTTTTCTGAAACAAAGGAGGTTTAGAAAAGCAACATCCGTCCTCTTGCATATTGTACTCTAAATGTAATATAAACCAGTTATATTAGCTCTTACCTATATAATTAGTGGAACAAAGCTCTTAATAAAACAATTTAATACAGACTCTTCACACATTAAGCCAGTGTTATGCCCTTTTTACTCTCAAGGAATTGCTGAATTCTAAAAACAACCCACATACTTACTATAAAAATAAAGCAGCAATGCGGCTACCGTGAAAAAAATTAAGTAATTGTGTTTGCCTTTGGAGTACAGCCCTTTTTTTATAAGCTTATAAATATGCATATACCCTTAATACACATTAGTTATCATCCTTTCCTCCCAATCAGAACTTGAATTTGTACCAGTACTATATTCATTTGCCTTTACATTTACTACTTCAATCTCCTTTCTCTCTAAGCTTTCTGAATCCATTACTTATAACCCCTTTAAGTATATTTGTCTGCCAGGTCCCTCTCAGATCATCTCATCTACTTTCCCACCTACCCGTTTGTATCAGTTAAAGTTTCTGCTTAGGCATTCAAATTTGCACTCTGTCCTTACTTTCCTATATAGCCATACGTATCAAATGTATAACCTATACATTTGCTAGTCTAGCCTGTGGTTTTGAAGACTAAACTTGCCCTCTGCCTTTCTACTGTGTCCTCATGAGCTCAGGACCAACATGAATGATTTTCTTTCTTGAACTGCGTCTTTACTTTCTTAGACAGTGTGACAGTATAAACACCACCTCTTATTTATAAGGCAGGCTCTTAACCTAAATATCAGAACTCTAAAAATTTATCATATTAAACATGCTAATGTACAATCTTATCTGTGCAGTTTAAATTCCTTAATATTTGCATATTGCATCCAGTGTGCAGTGCAAACTCACCATAGATTCCATCCTTTTTCTCAGCTACTCCAACATTATTTTATTAATTTCTGACAGACATAATTTTTCCTCCCTCATATCCATCCATAATGTTACTCAATTTCTCTTTGCTCACTGTTGTGGTGACAATGTCCGTTTCTTTGTTTTCCTTTTACTCTGCTGTTCTTTCCTTATTGCATCAAATTTAAATATTTCTCCCCACTTTCAAGGCCCTTTCTGACCAGTTCCACCATATTCTCATTTACTTTTGACACTAACCTCATGTCCACTGACTAGATTTTCCAGCATTCAACTTTCTCCTTTGCAGCTCTGTAGGCTGAGCAGATTCCCTGTGAGCATTTGCTTAGTCACCTCATTATCCTCCCTCAATTACCACTTTTCCATAACACCTGTAAGAAGGCTTAGCAATGATAAGACTGCCATGATGTTAAGAATACTTTCCATCTTTTGCTCTCTTTGCTGTCCTGCTTGATATGTAGATGTAATCACTTCAGGTAATGGTGATGTCTTTCTTTTGTGCTTCTATGTGTAAGTAATTTACTATAGTTCTCAAGTGCTATGATGATAGCAACAAACAATACTCAAATGAACGTACTACTTCCACTTTGTTGGTACAGTTTGTCTTTGGGTTGTTTTGTTTCAATTCTGTTCTAAAATTGTCATGCTATTAATCCATTAAGTTTGTTGAGGAAGACCCATTTTTGGAATGTTTCTTAAGCAGTCAGGAAACCTGCATGCAATATGATAAAAATGGTAATTTTGTTCTGGAAACTGTGGATCAAGAAGCCCAAAATGCAATCTCCCAATCAAAGCATAACATGAAGTGTAGGCACAGCCCACATTGTCTTGACTCATTTCTTATTATGTTTAATGAATCACTTGTCAGCTAGCTATGTGAACCAATGAGTCTATATCTGAAAAGTTGAAATCTTAAAATCAAAGGTTTTGAATAATACTAGCTGAAACAATCACTTGGATATTTTGTTAGCAGCTATTCCATCCTACCGGAGGCAAAAAATAGTCTTGACTATGTCACACTCCCACGTGAATTTCTTTCAGCAAATCTGCCATTTGTAAGTGAACACCATTTTGGGGATTGAATGCATTTCTACAGAGTAAAAAAGCCAGAGCACTGTGCAGTGGTTCTCAGCCATTTTGTACCTGGGCCTTGTTACCACCTTCTTTAACTTTGCCAGGACTCTCTTGGACATCTCTGCAGCTATATGAAGCTAAAAGAAACCAAGCTCTATGCCAGAGTACACCAAAAATCAGAAGGAAAGGTTGGAAAAGCAAAGAAAATGAGAAATAAATCCATTCTTGTTCATTTGCTAATGCATAGAACTAGTAAATGGGTTTACCACTTAACAATGGTGGTTTAGTATTATCAGTATTTGTACTTTTTGTAAGTGCAAGAGAAGCCGGAAAGCCAAATAATGACTGCAAGGAAAACAAAGCAGGATGCCTCTGTGTTCTCCTCTCTATATATTTTTGCATGTCATTTACGGAATATATTTCATAAGAAGAGATAGAAGTCATGGAGGAAGTTGCCTTCCCCATGCTTTGGAAAATTATACTTGATAGATAATGAAGTAAAATCATCCGCATTTAGTGGTTTAGGCCTTTTACATGTAGCTGACATCGCTTTATTATTTTGGGGTTTTTTAAAAATAAAAACATGAGCACTTGTAGCAAAATGAATAGTTCAAAAAAGCAAAAAAGGTGTGTCAGTTTATATGATAAACTAGCTGCTGTCTGCTCCACTGGCTTCTGCCAGCTCCAAGGATGTGACTGATGGCATATAGACTTTATTCTCTCCATAAACAAAAAGTCATTGGCCATGTGAGTTGACAAATCACAAAACAGATGAAATGAGAAATAAACCCTCTATTTTATATTAATTATCACTTCTTTTTGTAACCTTCAGATTCCTTTTTCATAGCCTTCAATAGTTTCTGTATCTCCACATCTCAAAATGTACTTTATTGCACATGTTTTTGCAACGGAGAGTAGACATTAACTTTATATTACAGGCAAAGAACTTGGCCTTATTCACTTCACGTAATATTAACCTTAATACACAGCTAGATGCCAAGGCCTGATCCTACACAGGTACCTAAGGAAGATGTATTTCAGTGATCCAATGGTAGGTATAATGTAGAATCACAGAACACTTGTATGTTATTAATGTAACAT
Source organism: Manacus candei (assembly GCF_025592945.1). NCBI lineage: Eukaryota > Metazoa > Chordata > Aves > Passeriformes > Pipridae > Manacus > Manacus candei. The sequence goes on from NW_026138062.1 coordinate 39,216,846, forward strand.
CATTCTGTTTTCAAAACAGTATAAAGTTACTAATAAATAGAAATAATGAATACAAAGCGATAAATAAACTGTTATTATTGAGTTATACAGGACAAATTTTGTTACTTTTATTCTGTGAAGACTATGAAGGCTTCCAATGACTGCTCAGAAATATATCTCTCTCTATGGGATAGGGATAATTTGACCACTGCTAAAAAACACTGAAATTCTCTATAAATGATTTTATTAACATGATTATTTTTCCTGTTTATACTTTTTTGATTCTTTTTTTCTAAATCCATGAAAAATTTTTTGCTTTCTGATTTTTTAAATTTTCTTAAGATCTTAATTAATTTTATTATTTTTAAAAATTTAATAATATTTATCCAATTCTGATAGTGCAGCACCATCATTTGCATTTCCAAAGTACCTGTGAGTTACTGTTCTAGACTAGACTGATATACTTCAGTATGCTCGTGAGGCAGCCTATTTCCAAAAAGGAGTCAGGATGATATTATTACTTCTGAATCTCCCTCCCTTTCAGGTTTTAACTTTGTCCTGACACAATGACTCAAAATCTGATCTAGAACAAATACATCTATTCTAAAATTGTAGCCTGGCTGTTGTTGACAATGTATTGTTGAATAAATGTAGTTGTTTTTCCTTTCCCTCTAGTGCTTTCATCCTGAGTTCACAGAATTGTCAGTCTTTACATACAACAGCTGCACACAAGAAGCAGTGACAAGAAGAGACTTCAGTGGCTACAAGTGCTTCTGCTTCTCATTATACTATCTCATCATAATGTGCATTCTTGCAAAGTCACAATACAAATGCATCCAAATCAGATGTTGACTCAGTTACAGAACGGGGCCTGATAGAAGCATCAGTTTCAGGGATAGGCTTCTGACATAATTACATAGCATCTTTCAGAAATGTACACTGTTATTTATCCAATTATCATTCCTTCTTTCCTTACTTTGCTCTGATTCTCCCTGCCCCCCCCCCTCCCCCTTAAAATCATGACCCACAACACTTCTCCATATACAGCACACTGGAAAAATTTATGATGTGACCATACAAAACATGGAAAATCTAAATTAACAACAAGCAGTTGTTTTTATTAAGTACAATAAAGCATCACTGAGAAGAGCTAAGTTCTGCATATACCCAGCAAAAAGAAATTACAATCTGTGAGAAACAATTACTTCAAATTTTCTGGCACACAGACATCTATAATTGTCTGATGTTGGATGTTCTGCTTTAATATATTTATGGTTCAGAGGAGTTGTATTAAGATCAAAAATGTTCATTCTGCATAGTAATTCCTTCAGGAACAAAGACAGTAAAAGGTATTTCTGTTGGAGTTTATAAAAACATTAAGTTTGGTTATGACGCTTTATGCTGTACAAGAGATGCTCAGCTTTTCAAAGAAAAGAAATAAAGAGCTGTCTCTGTTGGAGGAAAGTTAAAATTATACAAGCAACCTATCAGGAACAATTATGCTGATTCATGTTGTAAACACTGCTACAATGTATGCCCACCAGAAAATGTGGAAGTATGACATTTAATGCATCCAATTTAGCTTTGTCATTGCCTTATCTATGAGGTAGAGAGCTTTGCACGCACCTCCCAGGAGAGAAAAACATCCAGTTAAACCCCTTCCAAAAATACCCCTCATTTATAAATTGAAAACCAAATTTCAGTTGAAGAAAGAATTATTTCAGAATTTTCTTTTCAGCATTTCTCTACACTCTGCTAAGACAGAGACAGAGTGCACTGCAGTTCTATAAAAACAGCCATTGTGCCACCTTATCTAATCACAGCTACATGAAAAGAAGCTTTGAAATTTATTTAGATCACATAGTCAGCATGATCCCTGAATAAGGAAAACGTGTAATTGCATAGCTCAGGGGCAGATTCAAGTGTGCACAGCGACCCAGAAAGTCATATTTCAGTCCCCTGCTTCCTCCTTGCAGTGGAGGCAGGGCAGGGAGCGGAGCTAGGCATGCACCAGGTGTACTGAGATGCCCTCCTGATAGTTCAGCTGCTGTGAGAAGAGTGCTGTGGGTCAGAGGCACGGTGCTCTCTTATTTCTGCCTTCTTTGTACTTCCTCCATTAGCTCACATACGTGCAGCAGACCAGGGAAACAGACCCCATCTACAAAGGCAGTGAAGCAAAAAAATTTAGCCCTTAGCATTGTGTGTTTGCATATCTAAGAAGAAGGGGGACATTTCTATGCCATAAGATTATCCCTACTCCTTGTGCGACCAATTCTTCATGTGCTACCCACTGAAGCCAGGAACAATTTCAATCCTGACACTCACTGGTTTTTCAAGAACTGTTACTTCATCAAGTGTCTCAGAAAAGAATGGGCTGAGGTGGAGGGGAGATGATAATCTACAGAATACATAGTGGAGCAGTGTCACAGGTTGTTTTTTCCCCTGCTAAGAGGGCATATAACCAGCAAAGTATAACCCACGATGCGCATTTTCTGTCTCTCCAGTTAGTTTTATCTCAAGGCAGACAAAAAAAAGCTTCTTATAATATTACACTATTGACATCATAATTAAGATTGAAAAAGGCTATTACTGCTGTGACTCCAAATAACATTCTTTACTCTTTTTGAATATCTATTCAAAATGAAGTGTCAGAAAGATACTAACTCTTCGGGGAATAACTGCTTCACCAACCTGAGGCTAAATGTATTGGGCTAAAGTCTTTCCTGGTTCACAAAGCTCAATTTAAATTGAGATAACTACGTCCTTCATAGTCCTCACACAAGACAGAAGGCAAAAACAGGAAGGGAAGGCTAACAGGATCTTACTTACTAAAAGGAAGAGAGGCCCAACAGATGCAAGTTCCAAACCCGAAATTTCCAATTCTCATAATGAAGGTGATCAAAAGAGAAGATTTCTCCAAGAAGATTTGGTATCTTTATCCCTGGAGATACTAAAAACTGCTAAGAGAATGGTTTGAGCAACCAGTCTAAGATGCAGTTGGCCCATATATTTGGGAGGGAGATTGGTCATATGATATCCAGAGGTCCCTTCCAACACAAATTATTATGTGTATCTGTGACTTTAGAAGGGCTATTGGTCTGTTTTGCTATTGACTCAGATGTGTGTTTCAGCGTTGTGCTGCCCTTAGTTGAAACCTGCTCTTTGGCCCTTCCATGGCCCTTCAGATCATGCCAGCTATGCCTCTGGGACTCCAGACTACAGCTTCCCTATGGAATTTGGGTCAGCTGCCTTCACAAAAGCCATCTAAACATGGACAGACCTTTATTTATCATTGTTGAGATGATACCCTATATGTACAGTCTAAAATCTGGCTTTAGTGAAAGTTTTTGAGAAAACAGAAATCTGTTGGAGAAAATTACTGCTGCTTTATTTCTTTTACCTAAATTTATGTTCTGTGCCTGGTAAGCCATGCATTTGTTCAATATGCATGACTGACAAGAGATATTTAACTAGAAGCATTCTTGGCTATGTGCAAAAATCAGAAAATCTTTGCCTCATGTATGACAGAATGCCCAGGTGACGAACACAGTCAACTAACTCATCTTTATAACCCCTCAGTTCTCATTGAGTCAGACTGATAGGAATGCTAAAACATGTTGCATTTCTTCATCATTTATGCGCTGTCTGTCAGAAACATGCTGCTTTACAAAACAACATAATCTCTCTCCCTCTTTTCATCTGTGGTCCCATTTTAAAACTGCATCAAATGTAATGAAGTAAAAAACTCATATACAGACAGAATACATAAATGTAATCCAAGGTGAACAAACAATCCAAGACTAAGCAGGGGTGCAGATCAAAACTGCAGAAGCTATGGTATTCTCTCAATGAAGAAGACACAAGTTTCTCTTCTATGCTAACTGAAGGCTTAGAAGGAATTTACTTCTAATAGGGCTTTTTGTTCATTCATTTTTGCTTTTTTTTCAGTTTAGCAGACAAATTAAGCCTTCAAAGGGGATATTCCAGTTTTTCCTTTTAAAACTACAGCTGAGGCAGAGCTCTCTCAACTTAAAAATCAGCCAAAAGCAAAACTGCATTTCCTTTAACTTAGATACAGATTCTTTGATTAACTCTCACAAAGTAATTTGTACATGAGCATGTTCTCGAATGAATGTCTGTTTCTAGCCAAGGAGGTAAAAAATTAATAGGAACATATCATAGCATCAACTTTCTAGTTAATATTCTTCCACTCATTAACAATAAATAGCATTTTTTTTGCAGACTCTAGATGTGAACTACTGCTTGGGCTGTTATGATTATTTATACTTGCACTACTTATTATTAGGATGTTGTTACAAAGCACTTTGTTGTGACATTGAAAATCTGCAAATATGTCTCTATATTATGTGAAAAAAAGAGTTCCAGAGGGCAGACTTTGGTCTATTTAGAAGCCTGAATGACAGAGTTCCTTGGGAAGGAGTCCTGAAGGGCAAAGGAGTCTGGGAAGGTTGGAAATTCTTCAAGAAGGAAATCTTAAGGGCACAGGAGTAGGTTGTCCAAATGTGCTGAAAGACGAGCTCTCTGGAAGACCAGCCTGGCTGAGCAGAGAGATTTGGCTTGAACTCAGGGTAAAAAGGAGAGTTTATGACCTTTGGAAGAAGTGGTAGGCAACTCAGAAGGACTACAAGAATGCTGTGAGGTTATGCAAGGAGAAAATTAGAAGGGCCAAGGCCCAACTAGAACTTAACCTGGCTACTGCTGCAAAAGACAATAAGAAATGTTTCTATAAATGCATTAGCAACAAAAGGAGGGCTAAGGAGAATGTCCACCTTATATTGGATGCAGGGGAAAACACAGTGACAAAGGCTGAGGCACTTAATGCCATCTTTGTCTCAGTTTTTATTAGTAAGACCGGTTGTTCACCAGGAATCCATTTCCTGAGTTGGAAGACAGGGATCGGGAGCAGAGTGAAGTCCTCATAATACAAGGGGAAATGGTCAGTGACCTGCCACACCACACAGACACACACAAGTCTATGGGGTGAGATGGGATGCTCCCAAGGGTACTGAGAGTCCTGGTGTAAGAGCTCACTGAGCCACTTTCCATCATTTACTGCATGTGTAAGATCTGATAAAGACATCAGAGATCTGTGAAAAAACTTGTTTTAAAACTTCACTGAAAGTGATTTTAGATATATTTCTATGCCTTGTTACATTTGATGTATGGTATTTTTGAAGTACCAGAAAAGAGAAGAATTTTTCTGCCTGTTTTGTGATTTTTTTTTTCCATTAGACACTAATTATTTGCTACAGTATTCACAGAACTTTTATTTCTGTAGTTCCAAAAATAAGATTCTATTTTTTTGTGGGTTTGGGGGTGATGGCCATCCCAATCATGGAAGAATCCTTATCATGGAAGAAGCCCCAAAGTTTTCTGTTATATGGGTACTCTTTTTTTCTTCTTCTACATATTTGAATAAGTTTTTCACTCTAGAGTAAAAGAATTTGCAGCAACTTTGACTGTCACAGCACCAGATATACAAGTATCTTTCACACTGCTTAGGTAACATAATGACAAATGATACAGAAACACACACATCCTTCTTTCTACTATTTCTTCATTTACATTTATGATTTTATTGCTCCCAAACCCAATAATTTTAGATGTACAAAAAGTACCTTGATATCTGGTTTGAAGCCTTTGAATTTTCCAATTTTCCACACAAACATTAGCTAGCTGTACTACCTCAATGGCATCACCTGAGGGTGAGTTTTACAAGCTAACTGCAAGAAACATGGGAGCTGCTCCCTTCAAGGAAACTTTATATGATTCAGCTTGAGAATCAGAATGAAATGTTGCTTCCCTGCAAAAACTAGATTTTCACTTTATGTTGTCATTAGTTTTAAAGACAATTTATTAGCTTTATGGTAGTTTTTCACTCAGGAGTTAAAGGCTCATTATTTCTTAGCATTTGTTTTGCTGAAATCTCTTCTCATATGTAGCTTATCTTAGAGCTTTAAGACCTACTGTCAGCTGAGATAAATTACCACAGTCCTACCACACTGAATACAATTGGACAAATTATCCAAGAGGAATTTTAGCCAGAGAATTTTGAAAGACAGGCTTTGTATCACTGTATTTGAGAGACATTGCCATAATTTTTACTTTACAGCACATAATATTTGACACTGAACAAAACAAAGCCCAATCCATCCAGGATCCTACCCCTTACACTACACAGCACATGCTGCTTCACAAAATGGTCAAAAAGCAGTTGCTATGCATACACTGTCTGTCAGTTTTATTATGCTCACTTTCAGATACCATGACTTAAAATCTGACATTGTCAGATTGTCTTCCTGGTAATAGTTCTTCTTTGGCTCTACTAGTATAACTCAAGACATTGTTACTCATTGCAATCTCCAATTGATATTTGAAGTGTGCAGCAGTTTTGCCTTCAGCAGTATCTTGTGTAATTTTCATAATGTAATTTTAAAACTGTATCCAAAATTTTTCAAAAGTTTTGAAATGATGACCTCTCCATGGCCATTTCAATCTACAGTATTTATAGATCCATAAATCTACCATTATCTTTGTTCATGTGCACTCAAATGGAGAAAGAGAACACCTGGCCTCTTGTAACAATGGCTTTATTTATTCTCTTTCTTAGATTGCTTCAGTATTTCCTCTGATTCATTTCAAAGGCAATGAATAAAATCCAAAGCCATCTGTCCCTGGGTATTCTCTTGGTAGTTTCTTTCCCTCTAGTGAAACTTTGATAGTCCCACAGTTACCACATTTTACATTTACCAATGTCTGGATTCATCTCACTAGGCATTTTCTGAGCCTAGGTCTCTGCTCCCTGAAGTTCTTCTTTGGATACTTTAAAATAGTCTTCTAAGTAATTTTCCATAGGAGTTTTTGATGCTTAAAATCCTCATTCTGTTGGCAGTTCTTTTGTAATCTTACCAAACCAAAATAATAGTTTGATATCCTTCTTTTGCTTTCTTTTCACTAAATTTATTGAAGTCTTATTGGCTATTAAAATTCTGTTATTGAGTGAATCTTCTGCTTTCTGCATTTTAAGCACTCAGAATTAAGTGTCAGTTTGCACTTTGTATCGGGGTCTTTAGAATAGAAATATAACGGTACTTTTTTGCTAAAGATCAGAACCAAGCATTAGATCTAATTTGCCAAGGACAAGGGACAGCAAGAAAAAGATAAATTAAATGTATTATTAAATTTTATTAGCATCAGATAGTAACTTGCAGTGTTCACTATTAACCAAATATAATCATTATACCAACTTTTATGCACATAAAGTTGAGGGCAGTTAGAACAGTTTGAAAGAAATACCAGAAATTAAAGTCAACATTGATGTGTTTAACCCAAAGTCATCCATAATTTATTAACTAAAGAATTAAATATGTCACTAGTTATTGAAATTTGCAATAGTTCAAAATGACATATAATAAAATACCTTGATCTGCAAATAAAGAAAATTTCAGGCAGTCTCTGGCATACATTTCTCCAATTTGTCTTCTACCAGGCAGACTTTGTCAGCATTTTCAGAGACATACACTTTCCTTTACAAAAAGGCAAAATACTGTGTTCCAATCATTTAACTGAAAATATCTTTGCAAAAGATCTTCACATCCAGTAAGATTTTTTTTTTACTTTTCCAGTTGTTTCTCTGCATAAGAGCAGTGGCTAACAATGGCTCTACCTTCTTTCAGCATTAAAAAAAGAATAAAAATCAATTGCTTACAGGCCACTACTATTTTTATTTCATTCAAGCGGTGTCATAGTCCATAAAGAAATAATCCGTCACTGCTATATATTTTCTTCACAGCTATGACAATAAATTCCTCATTTTGTGCTCATCTTACCCCAGGTAGCTCCACTGACTTTGCTGGAGTTACTCCTGATTTTCATCACTGTCAGTGAAAGCTGAATCAAGCTGAAAAGGCACTCTATGAAGCGTATCTCTGAATCACAAAGTATTTAAAAAGATTTCTTCCTCTTATTGTATTAATTGAAAAACAATTCAGCTAGGACTTAATTTTCAGCCCTAAATGGTCATTTTAATTTAGAAGGACAAGACATGCACATATATTAGTCATGCATTGAAAAGCTTTCACATTTGTAGTGTTGCTATTAACTCGTTGCTTACTGTGTCTTGTTTTGATTGATAGGAGCTGCTCTAAATTTCTTGTCCCAAAAACCAGTGGTAGACCAAACCTAATCCTAAAATGGAAAGATTCTGCTACATAAAATATAAACAGGAATAAGAAAATTCACCATAAATATTTATGTGTTTGTACTCACAGTTTTCTGTTTTTACAAATCCATTATGCCTCACTAGAGTTCTTTAATATATTATTTTCCTCTCAAATATCCTATTTGAAAATTTAAGTATATGTACGATTCAAAGTAAAGCCAAGCTAAATTCATAGATTGTCATTTATAATACAATAATTCATGTGGAAAAAGGAGAGGTAATAAGAAGATATATACTTCTATTTAGATGAGACTAAAATTTTAGTGTTTTAAGAGGTAACATTGACCATCACCATATGAAGGTCAATACTCACCAAATGTATCGTAAACCTCAATAGGCTGAAGAACAAGGAATCAATATATAAGGCCTTGTATTTTCATAATCATTTATGATAAATAATTAAATGCAAAACCAGTGTAGAGTGTTTTAATTCAGACCAACAATATTTCACTTTCCATTTGCACTCATTCTAATAGATATCATTACTATTCAAGTCTATGGAGATCAAACATATGTGAAGCATCACATGGAAAAGAGGCCTGTTCTCAGCTTGAGTTAGACAAGTCACACTAAGTCGATGTGAAATTCTATGGAGTACTTCTGTTTGCAGATACAGGGCACAATAAAATTTAAAGCACAGATATGCATGTGTAGATATGCATGTGCACACTTACGTAGGCACACACCTACTCGTGCACACATATGTATACATGTACTTTTGTAATGGTAAGTGAAAGCATCCGTGGGCTATATCCTAAGTCTGTGAAACCAGCCCTCCCTCAGTGGGGATTCCCTTACTTAAGGTTAGCAAAACCTGCAAGCTCCTGGCACACTAGTCATGTCTGAAGGGAGCCTTGGGAACCATCCTTCAGAGGATAAATGCATAAACGCCTCTTTTGTTGCTTTTGATGACAGTTGTGAATCTAGTCCTCTTATAGAGTTATTCACAATCATTTTTAAAAGCTAAAGGATGGAAACAGTTTATTGATGTGGCCAGCACGTATTTATTACTATAGATTTTTAAAATATAAGTATCTTCTTTGTCAAAGACTCCCCATCAGCGCTCATATAAAGAAGACAGGAAATGACAATGCTGAACTGAAATACTTATTTCAATTACTACCTAGAAAGTAAGCTACTCCGCCTTGTAACGCATACTGTACCATTACTGCTCACAGCCAGTAAGAGCTCAATGTGCCCAACACAGTAATGTCCTCTCCTTGTGCTTAGACTGTAGGATACCGGAGGAAAAGGTGTTTGCTCAGGGCACAGAAATGCCATCCCAAACATCTCACCAAGTTTTGCCAAGGGTGACTCTGAGTGCCTCTTGCTGGAAATGCAAAAGGCAAATTCACCAGTTATTCCAAGCTGGTACAGGCATTTGCTGCTTCTGTCCAGGTTATAAAAATTCTGACAGCTAGGCAAAGAAGGTACCAAGATTCTGGCAAAAATATCTCTCATTTACAGGAATATTATTATCTAAAAGATAAGAAGAAGTCAAAGAGAATAAGGGAGTAGGGGATAATCACAATGAATTAAAATATTGGCAATTGTAGATTTCATAGGATCTTTTGCAGGGGGTTTATTTTTGGGGTTCATTTGTTGGGGGTTTTTTGGTAGGATCTTGTTAACCAAAGTTTAGATAAGCAAAACAAGATCTAAAAATAATTGCTTGTTAGTAAAAAAAATGTATGAGACTAATAATAATAAAAAAGGGATTTAAAGATAACAATATATACTTGGATTTCTGTTTTGTCCCCTAATTTCTGAGCCACTGAAGTGTTTGGGGTCACAAACATTTTTCTACAATGGAGGATAGAAATTTCCTTTTTTATATTTCCTTTTCAGACAGAAAGGAGTGCTGAGAGCTTCACAAAACCACCTGGCTCTTCGAGCAAGAGACTCAAGGTAGAAAACACTCATTATTGTTAGCTTTGAAATAAAGTCACATGGTTTTGCAGTATGGGGTGAGATGAAGGGCTATGAAATCAAGAAAAAATAGGTTTGACTACAGCAAGCTAAGATGAGAACTGACTGTTTAAGAGCTCACGACAGCCTCCAAGGAAATCCATCTTGCCATGCCATGTAACTAGTTGTGGCAAAAAAAAAAGATCAAATTTTTTTTCTTGTTTATAGCAATGTTTATCAAATTGTAATGTTACAGATTTAGTCATTGGACACTATATGGATCAGACACTAGTTTGCATTGTTTTTAACACCACAATCCGAAAGAAGCAAGGAACAGTAACCTGGAAAAAATACCTGACAGCATTACACAGCTTTAAGGCTTCAGGCCCCATTAAAAGGCCTCAGGTCCTATTCTTCATATTGGACAACCTGATTTCAGGGAGCTATGTGTAAATCCATCTAATAGGATTTTTAGTTAAGTAGGTCAAATTTTATAACTTCAGTCTCTGCCAGAGAGTGGATTTTTCTTTACAAGCCAGATAACTTTTAGGCCTTCAGAAACTGTCTCTTCACTACAAATGGAGCAGAGAACCAGAAGGAATTTAGTGGCTTGTCCCAGGCAGCTCTTTCAGACATATCAATTTGTCGTATTAAGGTATTAACAGTGAAATAGATGGAAGACTGTCCTGCAGAACCAGGTGCCTCAAACTACACGACCCTTTCTGGCCAGGACAAAGATGACATGTGGGACTTCACCTAAAAAGATGTTTTCTTTCTCTCACACTTCCACATCAGGGCTTTAAGCAGCACCTGAAGTCAGTTCATTACCAATGAGCACTGTTATCATCAAAGCCAATGTGGTATAACCCCTTACTAATAAAAGCAGTGGTTATATGATGTGGTAAAAAGGGAATGTGATGTGGTATATATATGCAGCTCACATGGTGAGGGAAGAGTAAGGCCAAGGCACAGCCACTGACAGGTGAATGACAAAGTATTAGAGCATGTTTGTACTTCTATAAAGAAGTTTGCTTTTTACCACACTACCAGTAAAAGCTGTCTCAGAATTGCCACACTGGTGTTTAGGGATGCCCTCACAAACAGTTAGTGTTGTCCTTCTTCCCAAACAGTAGATAGAAGATGTAGGCTGCAGAAATACAAACAAAAAGCTTCAGGACTGTTGCCTCAAAGCCTTCATGCCCAGGGGAAAACCAAAAGCACTGCAGAGAGCTGGAGATAAGCAGAGGATGCCATCCAAATATGAAATAAAGTTTATGATTGACATGTGTGATAGAAAGACAGGAGAGAAGGGAGGGGAGAAGATTACAGTGTACCAGGTTATGCTTGTTCCCCAGAGCACTGGGAAAGTATAACACTCAGCCAAAGCAAGCCACCAGTAGCTGCAACAGGAATGAAAGGTGCTAGGAAACAGGTGCCACAGCTGACTGGAGCATGATCCACTCCTTTGCTCCTGCTTTGCACACCACCAGGCAGCTTGCAGAGCTCTCTGGAGACTAAAGGCCAAGTTTTCCTACTGACACAAAAATGAGACACTTTTTTGAAACCTAAAAGGAATGCTTGTCAGCACTTCTTGAAGGTGTGGTACTAACTAAGCACAGCTATCCCAAAGCATCTTCCATTTTTGGTAGTTCATCTTGATGCTCTAAGATCTTTGATTCTGCTTCCAAATGGAGAAAAAAGGATGAAACAAGATGAAAGAAAGAGACAGGAGTTAAGCCCACATTGCAGTGGAAAATTACTGCTGAAGATACAGTACCCATGTACACTGCAGATATTATCAGGTATGATTCGGGTTTAGTAGTTTCTCCCTCTTAGTTTAACCTCCACTCAAACCCTTCAGTTGTTTCAACTCCTCTGTTTTCAAGTCTGAAAATCAAAAGCTCTACTCCAAAACATGGATGTCCACAGAGGAGGCAATGCCAGCTATGGCCCGATGTGCTGCCCAGCACACGCACACACAGGGCTGAGCCCAGCCCAGGGCTCCCCTCCAAGGGTGGTGTGGGCCTGAGGCTGCACTGCCTCACATGCAACACCACGGAGAAGCTGTGAGGACACGAACCACGCTGCCCTTTCCCAGCTGCCTTCACGGGCACGAGGGGAAGGCTGTGGCCACTCGCCAGGTTTGGCTGGAGTCCATCCACTTTGCACCAGCTGAGCAGCACGACATGGACTGTAAAATCTGGCCTAAAGGTTTTTAAACGTTTAGAGCTGCAAAGGCAAAAGGGTAGTCTGAATAAATGGTGTGGCCCACCCTGACACACTTCTCAGCTCTGAGGGTATAAGAGATACTTCTTATTATCCGAGACAGGAGCTGAAAAATGACATCATACTGGAGGAATAGGACACAGGGGTTACTTTAGAGATGATTCAGATCTTGTTATTAATTCTTTCTACTTGGCAGAATGCTTAAAAACTGGCAAGGGAGCATTAGCATTGCTGGCAGAGCATCTTTACAGCTGCACAGGTAGAGAGAATTCAGAAAGAAGCTCTTTCCAGCCTGATGAGGGGGGATAGGGAGCAGGAAAGAGTACTGGCCTCACATCCTAATGACAAAATCATGTGACAAAAATCAAAAGAGGGTCGGTTAAAAAACAAACAAGAGTTTTATGCTAGAAGGTTGGCACAAGGTAACTGAAGCATGTCATATTTTGATATTTGGCCTTTCTACAAAGCAGATGTCTTTTTCACAGGTCAGGCAGAGAGGGTGAACAATTGCTTCAATGGCTAGAAAAATGCTGAGAGAAAGAGAAAAAAACTGGAGATGATCCAATGTGTAGTAAGTATTTCATAAGTGTATGTGTAAGAAGGAGAAATAATCTTCTTCACAGTTTTTTTAGCAGGTGTTTAGCCTTTTTGGCACTGCCAGCAATATTTTGTAGCTACACAGCAGACATGCAGAATAAAATTCCCTTTCACACTTGCAAAAAATAATTACCCCTTATGTGACTTACAGCTGCTCCAGTCATTCATTGCTGATGTCCTTCTTCTCCAAATCAACACTAGGAAAGTATTCCTGCTTCTGGAATTTACTAAGAAAACTGAATAATCTCCAAGTTGTCTCTTAAGGAGAGCGACCAGGGTGCTACATTTGCTTCCTTTAAAAGGAAGATACTTTCCTACGAACACAAATAGAAAAATCTTGCAGGAAACAGTATGTCGTGTTTTGATGCTAAGGTGACAGGCACAGTTTAAAAAGCCCAAAAAAGACAAGAATCAGTGCACAAGTAAAATTAAAACACTCCCTATGCTCCCTAACAAATTTTACTCCTGCAAAGGATTTTGTTTCCCTTTTGATAGGTAGAGAGGTGTGAGGACATCTGCAAGGACAAGGTCAAAGCCAATGTTTTCTCACTGTAGCTGAGGTGGACCCCTCCCTGAAGTAACTGAAGTAGCTCAGGTCAGTGTCCACCTTTGAGCTAACCAATTCCCTGCGTAATAGCTTGAAACTAGCTCCATAAAGATACCAACTGCTGAAAAAAAGGGTATCTGAGCTCTTACTGTGGACAAAGCTGACATTAGACCTGCCCCAGTACTACGACTTCCTGTGAGGACACATGGATTCATAAATCCTACATGAGCACAGAGTATAGGATATTTCCTGGGAAACAGAAAAACTACATAACATTAGACATTTAAACTCAGTGGCCCAATTCCCTGGCAGTGCAAGATGCTGTCAGTAGGTTATGTTCAGCTGCTCTATCTAAGGATCTGAGCCTGCATTTCCTTACACATGAAAAAGTTTCTCACATCTATGATGAATCCACTAACTGCACTTTCTGTTATCCTGATTTCCACATTTACTAGAACCATTTTATCTTCAAAAGAAATTAAAATATTCTTTAAAATATTGTAGCCTTTTTTAGCCAGCTTGGATTTGATGTGAACTGTGTTTTTTAATAAAATCATATCACTTTATGCTAAAATAAATAATAAAATGGCAGAGAAATACACTGTATTTCATTTGGGTCCATTAGGTCAGCAATCCTGCAAGTGGAATGGACACTTCACACCAGCAATATTTTCTAGTGATCTCTAACCTCATTAGGCATTCTCACTACACCCAGAAGAGTAGTGTAAATAAAATACACTGTTTTCTGATGAGCTTTGATGAGCAGATGTTCAGAGTTTTTGTTGATTCATGTCTGGGATGTTTTTAAAACTTTTCTGCTTGTGTTCCATTTCCTGTTGAGGGAATTCAGAATGACCCAGATGAAAAGAGACAATTGTGACTGTGTCTGGCTGGATGTCGCCCAGGCCAGCAGCTGTGTGGTGGCCACCACAACGTGCCTGACTTGCGGGAGAAGAAATTATGTAATTTGGCATTTAGGCTACTTGTGAATTCATCTTTTGGTACAGACAAAATACTGCACCTCTATGCATTTCCTATTATCACTCGTCTGGTAGCCTGGAAGTGCATTTGAGGATACAAGATAATGCACTTGGTGAACCTCTCTTTTTGTTGCTTGGTGATTCATGCATTTTTAGCAGCGATAAAGAAAGTAAATCAAAACTGTAATTCTTTCTCTTTCTTAAACGATTTAAATTTAAAAAAAAAAAACAAAAACAGACAATATCTGGTTGTTGGGGCTTTTTTTTCATTTTTTTCATGTCATTCAAACTGGAATACTGATGTATTAAAAGGATTGATAGTTATTTGTTCATCCTGGAGACAAAACTGCAATTTTTTTCTCTATGGCAGCCACAGACATAGACTATTACATAGGGTAAGTCTTATTACATAGGGGTTTTTTAAATTTTCAAGCTAAAAATCTTGATCTGTGATAATTGTGAATAGCAGAGATAAAAACAGGTGGCAGTGGGATGCTCCCAGATTCTCAAATAATGTATAAGAACTGAAAATTAATCAATCTTACTGGACTGTACTGATAGAAACAGGAAAGTGTGGCAAAGGGAGTAGAAGAAGTTGTAGAAAAAAGCCAATGTTAAGCGATCAAGGAGGAAAATCAAAGCAGAATCAAGTCAATAAATCTGGGCAAATATGTGAAAGCAGGAATGCAGAGGTAGATCCAGAGGTGATTCACAAGATAATGCAGTTGAAAATAGTTTAACTTCCCTGCAGCGTGGAAGTGTGAGCAACAAAATAGCTGAGTCGAGTTTTGGAAGGCCCTACCAAACAGAGTTTTCAGCAGCAACCAAAGATAAAGTTGCTTCAGTTCTATACACAGTCTATGATGTAGACATGGGATTCAGAACCCATAAGTGGATATTCTGATACAGAGGAGAAAGAAAGTTTCTCTTCTCACAAGGGGAAATGAACAGATCATGAAGGAGAAGGATGCATCAAGTGGGGATTTTTGAGGGATGTTTCACAGGACAATAGAAGTCCTGTGCAGAAAGGCACACTGTGAACGTCACCCTTGGCTTCGAAACAGAGATTTTCATTCTGCCTCAAGATCAAGAGCATGTAGTTGCATTAGGAAATACCTGGCAGAATGCTTTGCTTATTTAAGCAGAATTTGGATGTGAAATCAATCTAGCACAAGGCACAAACAAAAAGATATATACAGTGACTTGCTGGTATTTTAAAACTTTCTTTAAGAAAAACTTCAGAAGAAGGATATTCTTTTCTCAGTAAAACAATTATTTGATAGAATTAGCTGGGACATTTTCCCTCAAACTGTTTCTTTCAAAAATAAGTATCAAAACGCTTTTCATGGGAAAACACTGGTTTAGATGAGTTTCTTGTTTTGAATAGTTTTGAAACAAAATAATGGAGACATTGAGACATACTAGTTGAAGATTGTAAAAGCAGTCTGGTTTTAATATAATGTTTAATAAGAATGAAAATATAAATTAAAAAGAAAATATAATCTAAAATTACTGCTAGAAGATTTTTCAGTGGTATTATCTGAACTTGTCAGACAAGATTTTTGATATTTAAATGACTTCAGCTGTTCTGCATCCAGAAGAAGCTAGGAGATATAAATATTATTAGACATATATATTTATATATATACACATATGTATATATATAAACAAAATGACAAAAAGCCATCCACACCCTCAATACAAACAAAAGGAGATCCCCCACAAAAATAATTTAAAGGTCTGTGATTGGGATAGTCATTTGTTTTTAAGGGTAAGGTTCATGACCTGTTTTGTACTCTAAATGCAAACTCTGTTTATAAAGTAATTT
This sequence comes from Manacus candei, assembly GCF_025592945.1. Classification (NCBI taxonomy): domain Eukaryota; kingdom Metazoa; phylum Chordata; class Aves; order Passeriformes; family Pipridae; genus Manacus; species Manacus candei. Next base: position 39,233,153 of record NW_026138062.1, read on the forward strand.
TGGCAAAGCAGCCTTATTTCACTATCAATAGTTAGATTTTTAAGAGTATTTTGAGTAATTTAGACCTATTTGAAACTATCCTTATCCTATTACATAAAGGACAGTACTTTGGTTTTACAGGAAGGATTTATTTGAATACAGAGATAGCATAATACTTTGCTTTTACCAAGTTACTAACAAAGCAAACTGCTTCGTTTCCACTTGATTTAATTCATATATATAAAATCATTTTATAAAAGCATCTGCAAACACATTTCTCTGGTATGAGGGACTTCTTTGAAATATTGATAATTATCTTTCTGTATTTAAGACTTGTTTATTATGTGTATGTACACTCAAAATTTTTTATTTAGTTTTCTTATTCTGAACTCTGTACAGAGGAGAATTAGCTCCAATACCTTTTATGAAATGAAAGCATCTACACACGATCTTCCAAAGCTAACTGTCCCATGCTGATTTTACTCTCCCTTAGGCGAGGGCTGGTCTAGGGTACAAGTCCTTACTCCCAGGACAGTTTCTTTCTTTTTTTCCCAGTGATGGATTAACATAAAATGCGTATTTGTTATAAGGACGTAGACTAGCAGCCAGTTTTGCATTCACAACCCTTCTCTTTGGTGAGGTTTTCATCCTTTATGCACAGATCTGAAAACTACATTAAATGTTCTGCTTGCCATTTGTAGCACAAGTCACACTGGAACAAAATGTATGTTCCTCGTCCAAAGGAAAACTTCCTGCTGCATCCAGGTGTGCATTAATATTAAAACCCACCAAGGTAGTAGTACAAAAGAAGGATTTTAAGACCTTAGGATTAAAGGACCCTTTGGTAAATCTCTTTCCAATTTCAAAATTCTAAATACCTCAAACATGCATTGCAATTTTGGTAACAGAAGCAGCTGTAAATGCTATTATCTGTAAATACTAGTGCAGGAAATTCCCTGTACAGAGGCAGAAATAGCAGCTGTAGTACTGTGATAAGTAGTCAATCATTTTAAAAGGATCTCTATACTTCAACTACTCCTTTTGGAATTGACCAAAGATAAATTATTTGTATAAATATGTATGCAAATAGGATTCAACTATAATTTACAAGGGAAACGCCTAAAATACATTTCACTTACAGGCAAAATGAATCTCAGAATAGTGAATATCTGAATATGTTGAAATATGCATTCTTTACAGAAGCAGAAAATGATAGAATGACAGTTCAATCAACCAAATCAAGAATGTGCAACTCCAGAAATGCCTTTGAATATAAACAGAGATTTATTCTTATGCAGAATTACCTTGACTTCATGCTCCAGCTCTGGAGAACTAAGTCACACTATATAAGGGATAAATGTCTCACAAAATATGTCAAAGAGGGATCATGAAGAATCAAATCAGTCTTATACATTTTGATTCTTTTTTAAACAACAAGGGCATAAATAATAGAACCGTAGGTTTTGATATTTGTAAGTCTATATTTTGTTTATTTTTATTTTTAAAATGCCTTCTTTATAGTTGGAACATTCATCTACACATAGATAACGTTCTCAAAAGACAAGCTAATTTTTCTAACTAAAAACGCATTTAAAAACAAATTGGCACAAGTATTTGTTTTACATTCAGTATTAAACTGGCACTATGTCTGGTCTCTGGCAGCATTGACTATACTCCCCTTTGTTTGCTACCACTCCGTGCTCCAGCACTGAAGCCAACACCTGTGGCCATATAAAAGGCTATGTACAGCAGCTGCAGGACTCGGATGTCCATACTGAAAGAAATTTCTAAAGCATAAGCATTTGGATGTGTGGCTGGCTTCCTTGTCTGAGTCTTTTCAAGGCCTTCTTTGGAGGTCCACGCTGCTGGATGTTGTATCTATCAAATGTCTGCAGTGTTACTACTGACCAATGAGTAGTGGTGACATAGGAAAGCCTCAGACTTAGAAAAGATGCTCTTGGTTATGCTGATGTAAGGCTGCCACAGTCCCTTCACTGAAAATAGCTTTTAGAAGGTTCTGTCAATTGCGATACCACCGATGTAGATACATGTAAGGAAGGACAGAGTCTACCCCTAAGATTAATATGAAAGCTAAATATCAGTGAATCACAACACAAATTTCTGCGTAATAACTTGTTCTCTGGAAGTAACTTGTTTAATTCACGGAAAAGATGAATACAAGTCCAATTAGTATGCGTATAAACCCCCTCCTCTTATTTGGGACCAAATAATAATAAAATCAATTTTTAAAGCATGTAGTTCCTAACACACAGTATTCGGACCTTTCATTATTGCTCATCTGTATGTGGCAAGTAACTAACATTGCTACTCATTACATACTCAGTATGTACTCATATACTCAGGTACAGCACATACACAGAAATGTGCTCAGAGTTGCTTTTTGTATCTCGTAAAGCAACTGAACTTAACTTTGCTATGCAGACAATCTAGAGGAAAAATAACAACACAGCAGCTTTTTTTTTTCAGAAAAAAATGGTATAAAGTTACTTCCTTTCTTAACAGCAGTATAACGTCCTTGTATGGAAAACCTCTTAAATAAATGGGAAGAGATATTCAGAATTACAGACCACACTGCCCTGCTCTCAAGTAAATACAGCTAAAACACAGCTAAAAATATGTTTCCATTTAAAGGAATACATTACATATGCAGGTAACAACAAATTAGCTATTTGTGCCAGGTTCTGTAAATGCAATTCTCTGATATTATTAGAACAAGCCAATGGAAGTAGTAATGTTATTTACATTAGAATGTTGGAATATAAAAGCATATAGGAGTTAAAAGCATACTCTTGAGTTACACATGTGCAAAACTGAGATAAATGCTACTAAGAAAAGAATTTAGCTCTAAGGATTCTACAACACTGTCACAAACAAATCATTTAAAGGGCAAAGCTGATTCACTGTCATGGCAACTTAAAAAGCAATATTTAAAATATCATGAGTCTCTTGTCTTCTCCATGGCATCCACTAACTCTGAGTAAGGAAAGCAAATTCTTCAGATCAGGAATATAATGAGCAGCAGCTTATTTAAGGTTTTCTGATTTATATATTTCTATGACATTCACATATTAGGCTGCACTCCATATTCTGAGTGTTTAGCTAGATGACCAAACACACAGAAAAGTTCTGATGCAGCTTAGTTTGATCCACATCTTACATGGAATATCAAAGTCAAGCGACTCATCTGTATACTTGATGATCAGCTTTTGATTTCAAAACCCATGTTTTCTGTTAATTTCAACCTTGATCTAATGTTCAATCATTTCAACCAAGAAGAAGAGCGCTTCTACTTAATAAAGCAATCCAAAAGCTCTGGAAGATTTTTTACATATAGTGCATTAAATGATGACCCTTCTGGTTTACCATTTCTGCTTCTCTTTGGTGGTAAGAAAAGGGGAAGGTGGAAAGTCACGGTATCATTACTGATGCTGATGTTAGGATTCAGTCATATTTCAGTTTCACGTGTGCATTTACTACCTATATTTTCAAGCTGCTACCACCTGCTGAGAAGATGAGGACAGCTGGCATGTTGCTGGTATAATTATTAATGATCTAACACTGGCAAAACAAAATCTGCTTCAAACCAATTACTGATGAATAACATATATTACTCTATTTCATTAAAAAACATGGAATTTACTGTTATGGAGTACAGACAGCAGCAGATCATATGTCAGAATTAGTACAGTTTTCTAAACTCACTGATATTTGATAAAGTATTTTTTTCTCTATGTTTTGTGTATCAGTTCAGATTGGCCTGTGCAAAATCACAATATGACTTTGGTAAATAACAAACACAGTGGTAATCGGATTCTAATATGTATGACATGATTCACTGCCCACGTAGAGTGTTTGTTGAAGACAAACAGCTTTTTATCAAATCTAGTGAGTATTTTTTCCTGTTTACCTACAACATAAGTGCCATCCTACTCCTGGGACGTATCTGGGCTACTGCAACTCCAAACCAGTTTGACCACTGTACTTAATGGATCTACTCTGAAATAGGTTAACAGCTGATATAGTGAAAGAACATGATTTTGACCTCAAGAATTGTAAAGACATAAAATATGGAAAAGTTCAAACTTATGGACCAGATGTTACAGAAGTCTAATAAACACTATGAGACCAGGTATTGGATGCTGTTTGTTTTCTGGAATACAAAATATCAATATTTCCGCAATGTCATGATAGCACTGATCTTTATTTCATAAAGATTTGGGACATAACTGCATGATGCAGGTAAAAACCTTTCATTTTTAGTGGACACAGTCATGAACTTATGTTTCTCTTTTATTGTCTGACATTTTGCCAAAGGTCAGTAGGACAAAAAATCCTTATTGTGGGAATCCTTCCAAATTCTTCCCAGTGATTGTAATGAAAAGGAGACCAAGACCAACTGGATGACTGCGACTGAACAAAGTCAGATTCCCAACATAATCTTTACAATCCAGCACATAGCTTGTTTCTCAGGATTACCTAAAACACCCTGTGACATTCTAGCAGTTTAAGGCAAGAGTAATGCAAGTTTGGGCTTAACACTGCTATGCAGAAAACAATAACTAAAGAGCACTTGGTGTCAAAATAATTTTTTTCAGTATTATATTGTACATTCACCTGCAATTTGCTTTTTTATTAGAAACACTTTGTCCTTGTAAATTATTTCACAAATAAGAGGCTTGAATCAGTATTTTTATGCAGATAAATGTGGAGGTTATATATTTATATTACTACTGGCTTTAGTAAGATTAGTTCTTTCAACTGAGGTATTGAAATAACTGTACAACTTGCTATTTTATTACCACTTTTTTCATTATTGAGACATTGACAAATTTGTTCAGAAGTGTAGTAAAAATGTCAAATAAAGCTTGATCTAGGGCCAATTCTTTCATTGCCTAAATGCTCAGCTAATGGTAACTTAACTTACTGAGTACCATATTACAATTATAGTCCTTCAACCTGATTTTACAGTGTTTATACCTAGATCACTTAGAATGCTTTTGATCTGGGTTTTGAATAACAGAACCTACCAAATGTTTTACAAAGGCTATATAATTGAATAGCAATAATATATTATTGAAAGTCGCTCAATAGTAGAAAATTATTTTTTCAGTTTCCCAACTACTGCAAAGAAGTCATTCCCAATTTCCCAGAGAAATCATGAAAATTACATGAATATAAATCCTGAGGGGATGGACATAAGAGATCACCTGGGGTGGATGCAGCAAAGCAGATTGCCACTGCAGATATTTACTAACCTCTTCTTTAATACCTCTAGTGGTAACCATCTTACTCTAGTGGTAAGAATATCATCAGCTTATTCAAACCTTATTGAAACATTTTTTCCTAGTAACACTTTAAATATGCCTATATAGTTCTATTTCTTGCCTTGATCTCAGTGCGTACAAAGAGTTGATCTTTGCTCCTTAATTGTCCCAGAATTAAAAAAAAACAAAACACAATAAATCTCAATTTGTAAAGCTTTTTCTTACAGGACATGTTTGAGTTTTTTTAAAAATATTCCTCCTCTCCTCTGGACCCCTGAAACATATCTGTATGTGGTGGTCAGTGACTGCAGTGCCATGCCAGCAATGGATATCTGATCCTTGTGCTGTGCTTATACCAAAGGCCGTTAATATAACTGAGAACAGTACCTGGTGCTTTCTAAGGGCAAGGGAAAAGTGGTGGGACACACTGCTGTCATCAAGTTGTCCTCTATGTGTCTTGTCCACTTGATCACATTCCATTTATTCAGCCTACTGAAAATTTTTGATGCTTTCTTTCGCAGTGGAAATCTCAACATGTGACAAAGCAGCATAGCCAGCAATATGAAGAGAGAGTTTTCTTTTCAGCTTTCATTTCTCACATGAACATTCTTTTTCTAAATTTCAAAGTAACAGCTACTTTATTGGAAACAATATAGCTTTCTGTACCTACATTATTCTTATGGATCACCAACTCCTGAAACATTTCCCACCATACTAGTGCTGAGACAGTTACTCTGCACTTTGTATTTGTACCTTTGACTCTTCCCTACTTTGTTTATCCTTTGTACCACCTTCAACACATTTCACCTTCTTGATCTATCTATTTAACAGGATCACTTTGAACCCTTAACCAGTCTTATATCATACCTTGGCCAGGTTGGGTACCCACCAAAGCCATTCTTTGTGCTGTCACACAAATTCAAAGACAAATCCCTTGCACCTCACCTGAGACCAGCTCTTACTTTTGAAATGTGTAATTAGTAAAAAATTTGGGGTTATGGTTTCTGCTTTTAAAATTGCCATGCTATAGTTGAACCTCTATTTTCTTTTTTTTTTTTCTTTCTGTGAGAATGTCAGTCCTGAGGCAATATCACTGGAGTTACTAATCATGGATACAACCAAACCTAATGCTTACTGCTGGGCCAGCTACTCTGCCAAATGAGAAAATTAGATTAGCCTGATAAACTGCTTACAAATAAACAACTCCATAATATCCCTCAATATAAGAGGGAGAGTTTTAAATTTCCTGCACCATTTTTTGCCTTCTCCAGACATTTCCTGTTCTCACCTGGGACTGATCTATCCTCCACAAGTCCTTAGAGACAAAAGCCTTGAGATTGCTACACTGTGTACTGTAGGATTAATTCTAACAGGCCACCAGGACTTGCCAGGTTTAGATTGTCATAGAACAGAACAGTTTCAGCTTTAAAGGAGTTGCTATAAAAACACTATCCAGAAATATGGGAAAATTAAATTTACCTTTTGCACAGTAGGTGAATTTTTCTCACCTGCAACCAGGACTGAGTTGGCTTTATGAACATGTAATTACAATAAGCAACAGAAAAAAAAAAAAAAAGCATTAACAAGGCACATAGACAGGGTCACATGTGATCCCTAATTTCTAGAGAATATAACTATTTTACAGTCCTTGCCTCTAGTGAACCAACTGTTAGGCCAGCTGGTAGCTCTACTCTTTGTGCTACTGCTCTTTATCACAGTCGGGGGTTGAAAACCCTTGCTGGGAAACACAGTTGAGTTCAAATGGATGCTGAAATCTTGTGAAAACAGTTTCCAGCTTGCTGGCTGCCATCCTCCCTCACCTTCCATGTGTCCCAATGCTGCTCTACAGCCCCTGTACCACTCCACTCTGGGATCCCTTAGCTCTGGGTAATCTCTGCAGTTTTACTAGCAACTTCAGCCATTTCAGGTCTCACTAAAGTTGCACACAGTGTGGAAAACTAACACTGACCTCTTGTAGGCTTGATTCTTGCACCTCTCAATTCTATATTTCATATTGGCAATGGTAGGGTAATGTTTGGACTTGATGACCTTAAGGGTTTTTTTCAATCTAAATGATTCTATGATTTTATTCTTTAACAGCTTCTCACACCTCTCCAGCCTTCTTCTGTGGTTTCAGGGTCCAAATTATTCTTTCTGGTGCCAGAAAATGTTGTTGTCAACTATCAAAATCATACAGTAGGCACACTTGTGCCAGGTCAAAAATCCCATGGATTTGTAGATACACAGCTTCCTTTAACTGTATGCCTCTTTTTAAGTTAAATACCTCTCAAACACAATAAAGCAACGTATATAAACTGAATGTTCTTCTGGTGTACTCATTTGTTTCTTTCACTTAATTCCCTTTAGAGGTCACATCAAATATTAACTGAACACTTCTCCCACCCTAGACTTCCCTTTCCTCTGGATATCTCAAGGAGGCATAGTTTTCATTTCAGCCCTTTCCTACTATGCTTTGCATAACTCGGTGTTCTACAGTGTGCTTTTTCCCTGTTCTGTCTGTGTTCCTGGAACTTTGCTGTTAATATTAATCGTATTAAGTACCGGGTCATAATTAAACCTTTTTATGGAAGAAGGGCAAGAGAAAGAGGAATGTATTGAAATAAAAGTACCCTTCAGGTTTTAGCTTCCGGTGTCACTCTCTCCTTGCTCAGTTTCCCCTGTTAAATAATGAGCTGAATTTTCCTTCATCTTTCTTTTAGGTCTAATGCCTTTTGAAAAACCTGTTCTCCTTTTCTGTAATGTCCCCTGCTAGATCCAATTAATTTTGTATTTTTGCCATTCTTCCTAGTATCTGCATCCTGTCACAGGACAGTGATTTTCCAGACTGTGAGTTTGGCAGAACATCAGAAAGGAAGGTTTAACATAACAGCTGAAGTCACCACCTCATCAGAGTTTGTGAGGTCCAAGACTACTATATGGTGTAAATTCCAGTGCAGTAAGTGGGAACAACGTGGAGAGATGCGACAAAAGTGCACTCCTGACCTGAAATGAAATGTTAACATAGATGCTCCCAGTGGCAAAGAGTTGAACGAAATGATACAGCAGAGAAACCTAACTCAGTAATAGTACTTAATTCTTCAACCCCTAAGAGCAAGCAGTAATTGTATGCAACCAAACCAAGAAACAAGGAGGATGGAAAAGCTCCAGGAGAGCAGGTCTGAAAACAACATGCATTTGCCCACCACTGCTGATGAAGGCTTGCCTAAGTTAATTTCATCATACGGCCTTCTGCCAAGGATTTCTGCCTTTTACAGTACTGATAGCTGCTAAGTACTGCCTTCTTCACAGACACCTACTCTGTTGGGCTGGAATCTATGCGTATTGCTTACCTTCCCCCATAAGAGCTTATTCATAGCTTCCCAGTCAAGCTGCAAAGACAACTTGCAGGCCCAGTAACAAAACCAAAAGCCTGAGGGGATTCACCTTCCTTCAATTTGCTTTGAGGGGGCTGCTCAGAGAGACAGGGAGACTGTCATCTGGCATGTAAAGGAAGGATCTCTGGTAAAAATCTGGACAAGGTTAATTTCAGGTCTCACTGACAAAGACCCTATGACTCAACATTAATGATTTTTTTTTCTTTTTCTAGTTACTCTGAGAGTAGGAGATGATGCTTACTTTTTTTTATCATATCTCAAGTCCACATTTAAATTTTCTCGTGTAAAGGTAGTGAAAATTTATTCAGCAGTTATGTGTCTTTATATTAATCTTAATACCAAAAGATGCATTGAATCTTATTTTCTCCTGCATTAAACTGCATCACAAGACCTATTTAGAATTTGAGAGACTATCCAATGTAGCACCATGTGGGATGACGGATAGAGTTAAACCTAGTGGAAATTCAGAATTTTAAGGTAAAAAGCAGCTGCAGTTCCCTGATGGACTGAGGTTGACATGCTCCCCAGTACAACGATAAACATCTGCTCACAGAAACAGAACGGAGTGTGGAACAAAGTGGAGGTATGTGGCCCCCCCTCCATTCTAATCCCAACAGAATGGGAGAACATTGTGCACTGAGACCATACAGTATCTGTGTGATAAGGGAGAATCAAGATGTTCTGCTGCTGAAAGCAAAAATCATGTCAACCCCCCTCCTCAGGTATCAAACCACGACCACTGCTCCCCCATTAAATACACTAATCAAAAATAAAAGTTATTTATGACTAGAGACACTCAAACTCCACCCAAACATAAAGAAAATAGTATAAAAGTAAGTTGGGGATAGGGGGAAAGTGTGAGAAGACCTCCACCAAAACTGCTGGGATCAGTCAACAGGCTGAGCCCATCTTCTCCCCCCCAAGAAGGACATCTTGGGTGAGAAATATACTCTAATGCTGCTTTTTGGAGTAGAGCTTTTGCTTGTGCTCACCCCACAGCATATTAGTTAGATTGCTTCATATCAGAGCTTGTGCTTGCTTAATGTATGTATCAGTAGATTGCTTTAAAACATATTTTTGCAGTAGACACTATCAACCTTCGAACCTTATTAATCTGTTACAATTTGTATTAATAAGAAGTGTTACTCTGTGAACTGTTCCTTGCAGTTGCCAGCAGTGGAAAACACCAGTTGCAGGACGCCCTGAGGAGTCTTGGCTCTGTTGAGTTTCCCCTAACAGGGAAGGTTGAGGTACCCTCTGATCTTGCAAATCTGTTGGCAAAGGGTCTCATTACGAGATGCTGACAGACTGTTGGGCACCAGGGTCTCGACTCTACCGAGGATACTGACAGACAAAAATCTAAACTCCCACTTTTCACATGACACACCTCCTGCATCCAAGCTGGCAAATGTCATCGCTTTATCAAAGACATGCTGATGAGTTCAGAGTTGCTGAGTTCAATGCCATAAGAATCATTTATTAACCATGCTGCTATAGACTGCATTTTGAAACTGTCCTTGGTGCGATATCTCATGCTTAAAAATGATGTCTCAATTTAATCAGGGGTGTGAATTTGGATGAGAAAGGTTGTGCACTCCTTCTCTTAACAATTTCCTGAACTTGTAGGACCACATCTGTAATTATCTGCTTGTTTTCTTTTTACCTATAACTATATCTTGAGTAGAAATACTTTTAAATTCCACTACATTTTTCTCTTTCCAGTCATCTAATCCCAGAACTTCCTTTATGGGTCCAGCAAGAATTAAAAAAATATTTAGTTTAAAACCAACAAACAATTATGGAACAATATAAACTTCTTCCTTCCATATTAATTTTGTTTTAAATTCAGGTATTTAGGCAGTATATCAAGCTAAAAACTCGCTAAAATTTAGTGCTTGTAGATATGAGAAAATTGACTTCAATAGCCGTACTCAAATAATTAAACAGATTTAGTTAGGTTAACGTAATTCCCTCTTTCTACTGTAGAGTAATTATACTGGAATAAAGCCACTTTAATTCCAGAATATACTGTCCACATGGGAAACTATATTGAAACAGCTGTAGTAAAATAATTATTTGACTACAGCTATGCCGCTTGCTTCCCCCCTGAAAGCAACTCATCAACATAAAAATCTTGCCTCTTTCACAGAAGCTCAGCTATGTTGGCTCAATCCTATTCCATAAACAAAGGCAGAAGGCTTTGCCAGCAGAACAAACACACAACTTGGAGTACAGATTTTACCTCTCAATTCCTCACTGAGTGGTGAGGTGTAGTAACGCACTTGCAGTTTTTTACCATTTTACCAGTTCTGAGATGCTCTGGGATGTGGAATGGAGACTGTGGATAGAGAGTGTACCCTTTTCTGTAATGAACTATGTATTTTATAAAAGTGTAGTCCAGCACAGAGAGAACTCCAGATGAAAGGACTAGAAGATAGGCTACTGCAGCACTCTCTCCCTCTGCTGGCCTGTGGCTATCTCATGCCTGGCAGGTATTGCCTCTTGCCCCCTCTACTCTGACACAGCATGAGGGTAGACCCTTTCTGTGCCTTGACCTTCCAAAGTTTGGAAGTCCCACATGCTCACTCACATCTCAGCTTACACCACTGTAGATGCAGAGAAGTGGTTGTTCCTCTCTATTTCTTTGTACTGCTGTCACTTACAAAGTGAGTTGAAGAGTGAACAGTGCTGTAAAATTCTGCTTATTGAACTGTGTCTTTGTTTCACTAACATTAGTTAAGATGTTTTAGTATTCTAGACTTAAAGCACAGGCTTTGGCTGGTCGATTACATACTATGTACATGCAATATCTAATTTTTGCAGAGAAAGGAATTCTAGATTCAGTCACACAGCTACACAGTCAGAGGTATTTCACTTCAAAGGCCCCTTAAAATTTGACTCCCCAAGCTCTCAATGGGACATAAAAATTCACAGCTCTTGCAAAAGTCATTTTGAACAATAAAGATAAGAAAGCTGGGTCACAACTTACCTCGGTCCGTGTCATACAGGAAAACAAAGCGGTTCCATTCATAATGATCCAGCAAGCTCAGGAGGGCTCCCCGCAGGGATGGCCGCAGCTGCAGCACAAACTGACTCTCACCCTCTGTGGGGAAACTTGGCGTGATGAGGGAGATGTGCAAGGCGCTGCAGAATGAGGTCAAGGTATGTACTGATCTCTTATCATATAGTCCAAAAATGGCAAAAACTCCTCTAGAATACTGGGAGCAAACTGAAAGAAATGAAAAACCAAACAAACAAGAGTTTAAGTCGTGACAGAATATGTTAACCTGCACTTACACATTCCAACATCCCCAAATTTTTAATTTGAAGATTTCCAGTTCTGCCTGTATAGCTAAATTCAATTTTCACATGTGTTTTGTTCTGGAAACCAATAAATGAATAGCTAAGTAACATTCTGTGTGTGACCTTTGGGTCCCATTCATAGAATGTTACTGTATCTAGAATTTTTGTTCTAAAATAAAATATAAAATAAATATGATGTATTTTTGCATTCAACATATGCTGTTTTAACTATAGCTCTGCATATTATCAGACATTAAGCATTTCCATTGGCTTAAACCGAAAAGTGTTCACATTCTAAAATATGAAAATCATAAAAAAAAGTTACTGACCTTGTAAGTGAAATTTGGACATTTTGAATTGTAAAAATGTAGAACCTTTGCTCCCTTTTAAGCAGGAAGCCCTTGTGGTACATTAAAACTTCTAGAGACATTGAGTAAAAACCTAGTTCATTAATAATCTCTTTGACTTTAAGAGGGCAGTTGAAGTAAAATATAGTAAGTTAGTGTGAGTAGAATTTTGCCCCAAACCTTTTATTTCTGCTCTGTGTTAATCTCAAAACCAGAAAACAATTGACCTGAATATATATTCTGAGTTTTGATTTGCTCTTGGAGTCATTTAAGACATGGAGAAAGACTTTTATTGATCTCATCAGACTGGATAAGGACTTTACTGATCTATGCACATAAAAGCAGGCATAAAATCCTGCCTTTCTAATTCATAAAGGGTCTAACGAAAAACATCCCATTTTTTCTGAAGCACAAAAGAAGTTATTAAAAACTGTGTGATCATTAATAGTGTTACCTATTCCAGAATCACATAAAATGGAGAAAGGAACAATCCATCTCGGGATCATTGTATCCATTTTCTCCTAAGTATGTATTTCCTATGCTCTCCTGTTCCAGATCCTCTCTTCTCCCGATGCATTCTTTCACATACCCTAACCATGGGAAAACTTAAGACACACCCTTTTAACTAGATGATGGCCTCCTCTCTTCTAGCCTGGAGGTCACAGCCATCCTGCGATTGCAGCACAGTGAGGGTACAGTGCACACACCATTAGCAAATTCAAATCAGTTCAGCTTTAATTCTTTCATTTTACATTTACTGCATAAAGAGCTAAAAATACAATTGGTGCATTTCTCTCCTAAGATTTGGGTGATTTACCCAGTTCCGATGCCAGAACTGGAGCAAGTGGCTTGATGGCAGTTTTGGATTTTATATGCTGCTCCAGTGTTATGGGCCCCAACCTAAGGATTTTCATAGCCAGATTACATATAAATAAAGCTTTTTCAAAAGCTTTCCTTTCCCTAAGTTCCCCTTTAATATATTGAAACACACCTCTTACAAACCCTCTCAGTATTTTCTTTGCTGGACCATACAACACACATTCCCTTAGACCCATCAAACAACTGGCTTGCCATTCCACTAATCATCTCAGGAAGCATTGTTCTGTCTTTCCCAGTTTCATCTCATCTTGCTTGAATACAGATGACTGACACGTTGAGAGTTTCAGTTGAAGGTTTTCTGCTTCTTTTTACATTACTTTCCCATCTCTACCATATTTCTGCTGACTTATCCTACTAGGACGTTGCGTTTTTCTAAATCTGCACCTCGGTGATGGCTGATGATCATATTGGGATCAAAATCTGCTCCTTTTTCCTTCTAAGTCATTGGCAAATGATGAATTTCTGCTTATAGTATAATATTTTTATTAGTCACTATTATTTGTTTTCCATTATGTCACACCTATTACTGTACTCCTCAAAATTATTTACTTCCACAGTTACATTCTTAGCCTGCTTATATCTATGTATTTATCTGCTTCTTCAGAAAATTCCATAATGGTACTCTGACTTTTTATCTCTGTGTCTACCGTAAAATTAGCCAACCAATATCTTCCTGCTGTAGGTGTGCTTCTCCAGCCTGGTACCTCCTCTTCTACCACCATTTGTTGCCATCTTCTCCTTAGTTTCATTCCTGCCTTTTAACTCTCCTGTTTGTCTCTATTTTCATAAATCACTTCTCTTAAGAGCATGTCTATTTCATTTCATTCTCTTGGCAACTGGAAGATATGGATTAATCCTATACCTTCTACCTTAATAACTTCTGGTTGCATTTTATGAGATTTTTTGTCTATAACCATATTTTAAGGCTTTCTTTCCATAAAACCTGTTCTATAACTTCACTGATCATACATATCACAACTCATTTAACAGCTCTACTATGAAGTATCATTATATATTGTTATTTTATCTGTCCTTCAGCAAACCAATTCTTGAAGAAGCAGAGAAGAAAGAGGTCATTCCCCTATTCTCATTAGTCATCACACCTTTTTTAAGGTCAACATTCTCCTTGAGTGAAAATCAATGTGAAGTATCTATTAGTTTTAAGTCTCCAACTAGATTTTCCTGCTTTTCTGTCCCGTCATCAATATAGAACAGTTTCAATTATTTTCCTATTTCCTGTATTTTTATTTAAATATGTAAATGACCTTCTGCTGTCATTTAAAAGTCCTCTAGAAATTTCATTTTTCAGTGAAAATCCTGACTTAGGCTCTCATTTCTGTAGTAAATGTCCTCTATACTCTCTCTTTTTTTCAACACAATCTTTCTTATTAATAACCCTTTTTAAATACTTATTTCTTATATCTTCCTTGTATAAGCATTCATTCAGTTCTGGAGTCACATCCTCCATGCTAGTTTCCTCTGCAAAGGAATTTCTCAGTGTTTTAAAAGTGTTTCCGTGAGGATATGGCAGGCCTCCTCTATTTTCAAACACATTGCAGTTAACTTTGCCAACTGAAATAACTGAACACAAATCTCACATATGTAAGTGGTAGTTACTTAATGTTTTCTGTTTAGAGAAATTCCTTGCTAAGGCTCTATATTGTCTTACTTCTTTGAAGCTTTACAGGGGCACAGGGTACTTTTGTAACACATGGTCCATATAGTAAAATTCCACATAATGAAAAATTCAAGAAATCAACGTCAAGCTGCGAAATTGTACACGTAGTGGAGTTAAAGCTCAAATTCATTCTCAGGATGAAGAAAAAAGTAAAACTTGAAATTTCATTAAATAACATTATATGACCTTACAGTACTTTTAACTAAAAGTATGAGAATAATAGTTCTTCATGTTCGAAGTAAACTATCCTTGCTACAGTCTAGATCCAAATTGATAAAACATTATCTGAATACCATTAAAATCCTGAAATAGCCAACCCAAGAAAACTTGTGCTATTAAACTTGAGATCAAGACTCGGAAGTAACTGAATATTATCTTTCTTTGTTCCTCGATAAGAAAAAAAATGCTAAGATGAAGGTTATGAGAATTTTTTCCTACTCAGTACAAAACCCACAGAGAGGAAAAATGCCTGTGACACTACAGAGATGAGGTTTAAACATATGCAGAGATCCTGCAACACTCCTGAATCAATTTTACAGTAATCAGTAGCGACCACAAAAATCAGCAAAGCCATGAGGATTTGCATTCTGACTCACTACGGTTCTCAGAAAATGCCTCCAGGCAAACATGACTACCTGGATTTCC
Source organism: Manacus candei (assembly GCF_025592945.1). Classification (NCBI taxonomy): domain Eukaryota; kingdom Metazoa; phylum Chordata; class Aves; order Passeriformes; family Pipridae; genus Manacus; species Manacus candei. Next base: position 39,248,664 of record NW_026138062.1, read on the forward strand.
TAATTCTTTATCCATTTCTCTTACACTTTTAAAAGCATTTTACTTATTATAAATGCACTAAATTACGCTTGGTAAAACAGTCACATATTAGCATTCTAAGAAAATTTTGTTCAAGATTTTTTCCCTCACAAATATAAACCAATGACAAATACAATTTCATGAGCATACTTTGAAATATATTAATAATTTAAACCAGACATCTCTTCATAGCTGACAACTTACTGCCCGTACCACACATGATTTTCTCTTGCAAACTTTGCAATGCCATTGGTTTCACCAAAGATAAGATGAATGTGGAGGTCAGACTCATAGAATCATAGAATGGTTTGGGTTGTGAGGGACCTTATAGATAAACTAGCTCCAACACTCCCTGCCATGGGAACAGACACCTTCCACTAGACCAGGTTACTCAGAGCCCTGTTCAGTCTGGTCTTGAACATCTCCAGGGATGTCCAGAACCTCTCTGGGCAAACTTCCAGTGACTCACCGCTCTCACAATAAAGAAGTTCTTCCTAGTATCTAACCTAAATCTACTCTAAGTTTAAAGTCATTACCCCTTGTCCTGTCACTACATGTCCTTGTAAATAGTCTCTCCATCTTTCTTTCTTGTAGGCTCCTTTCAGGTACTCGAAGGTTTCTCTAAGGTCTCCCCAGAGCCTTCTCTTCTCCAGGTTGAACCCCAGCTCTTGCAGCCTGTCTTCATAGGAGTGGTACACCAGCCCTGGGATAACTAAGTGGCCTCCTCTGGACTTTCTCCATGTCCTTCTTGTTTTGGAGGCCCCAGAGCTGGATGCAGTACTCCAAGTGGGGTCTCATGAAAGCAAACTAGAGGGGCAGAATCACCTCTCTGATCCTGCTGGTCACAATTCTTTTGATGTAGCCCAGGGCATGGCTGGCTTTCTGTGCAGTGAGTGCACATTGCCAAAACATGATGAGCTTCTTGTCCACCAACACCTCCAAGGCTTTCTTCTCAGGGCTAGTCTCGATCCATTCTCCGCCCAGTCTGTTCCACTTGGAACAGACTCCAGAGAAGATATTGCAATGCACCTTAAATAGCCAAGAAAATCTTATTTCAGTAGTTGTAATATGAATTAAGTATGTTCTATTCTAGCAGATTGAACTACGTGATAGTACCATCACTTTAAAAGAACAGGCGACTCACATCATAATGTCAAAATGGCAAAAATTGTATACTGCAGGGTTCACTGAGACACAGTCAAGTCACGTGGTCTTCTTTCTCTATGACAGAAGTATTTCCTAAAGCCCCTATTATTGTTCTGAAGATAAGTCCCTCACTTTAAACGGAAATCTATCTTGAAAAACAAAAAATTCCAACTTCTTCTTATTCCCAAGTTATACCCATGTAGTTTTAATCCTCTAAACAATATATTTACAAAGTGAAGTCTGATAAATAGAGTACAGCTGGTCTGCCAACAATGTTAGTTCTGCTCAGTAGCAAATAGGTACCAGATATGGGTACCATACAGGTAGGAATCTGGAAGACCTGCAGTCTAACATGGTAAATCCTGCTTCAGAGTCATGACTCACAAATCCTTTGTCTTCCAGGACATAGGTTCTGGAATGAACATCTTAAAATGCTTTCCCCTATGTTTTCAGCTCCTACATGGGAAGCCCTGGCACAGTTGGCTGTTACAGATATATTGACAGACCCACTCATCTGCCATAAACACAAAAACTGTGGAAGCACTAAAACTGAAAGACTCAGAGAAGTTTGCATTCTGAAGTTTTTCAGATATGAAGACAGTCTCTTCCCTTCCTCCTATGCTTTCAAGATCCAAAGGGGGAGTGGGGAGTGCGATCTGTCAATAACAACTTGCCTCTTGACTCTTCTAACTGCTCTCTCTGCTCCCCTAAACCAGCGCTGGATCTCCCCAGGGGGTACAGTCCTTCGCTAACTTCTCAGAATGGGTCTTTGCCATGGGCTGCAGATTTTCAAGAACTGCTACACTGTAGGTGCTCCCTATGAGCTACAATCTTTTGGGAAAAGACTGCTTCAGCATGGGTCCCCCACACGCCACCATTCCTGTCAGAAAACCTGCTCCACCATGGGCTCCTCCCTCCACAGGGCCACAGTGCTTGTCAGGAGCCTCCTCCAGCCTGGGCTCTCCACAGGCTGCAGCTTCCTTCAGGGCACATCCACCTGCTCCAGTATGAGGTCCTTCATGGGCTGCAGGTGGATCTCTGCTCCCCTTTTGACTTTCATGGAGTGCAGACAGACAGCCTGCCTCACCAGGGTCTTAACCACAGGCTGCAGAGGAATCTCTGCTCTGGTTCATGGTTCACCTCCTCCTCCTTTTTCTCTAAACTCGGTGTCTGCAGGGCTGTTTCTCTCACATTTTCTCACTCCTCTCTCTCACTGTTTTTATGCAGTGTTTTTTTTTCCTTTACTAAATGTGTTATCTTGGAGGCACCACAGCATCACTGATAAGCTCAGTTTTGACCAGTGGCAGGTCCATTTTGAAGCTGGCTGAAAACTGGCTCTGTCCAACATGGGAGTGGCTCCTGGTGTCTTCTCACAAAGGCTGCCCCTGTAGCCCTTCCTCCCAACCAAAATCTGTCCACAGAAAGCCAATAAACCTGGTAAACTCTGGGCAGCAACAAACTTCAAAAATGCATTTAGGGAGTCACACTTCCTTGTCACCACAATAGTATATGAAGGTTTTAATTTGAGGTGTTTCTGCAATGCTGTCAGTGGTCCATGTCCTCGTGGACAGTCATCTACTCTCTATTTTGTTCAACTGCTGTGCACCCGTGTATGCCAGCACTGATATAAAAAATACTTTGTAAATTTTCTCAACCTAAAGAACTCCTTCCAAGAGGAACAGCCTAGACATGCAGAGATGCAAGCTTTACATGTGAGATGAGGCACAGAAGGGAGAATCATTTAATTCAAATACGAACCCACCTCCCAAGGTCAAATGATTTATCAACTTAGATCTGTGAAAGCTCTGACACCTGAGACGAGATTAGGCAGTATTTCTAAAACAGCTTTGAGATTAGAGTTTCCTGTTAAAATAGCAAAAGATGTTTCAGTTCATTTTGCACAGATCCTCCCAACTGTCTCTTCCTCCTCTGAGATCCCCAATCCACCTCCTCCTGATCCCTCCACTGACCCTCACCTCCTGGAAGAGGACACAAGGTTAGTCAGGGCTCCAAAATTAAAAGACAAATGATCTAAATTTACCTCTCTGTAGTTTTAAACTATCTTGTACTGAAATCCAGTACAGATTTGATACACAAATGCTCTTCCTGGGTTGCGTTTGAGACTACTGAGTTAATATTAAATTATGTTGTTGCATTAAGAAAAATTCCCAGCACTGAGATCAACCTAATGAGATACCTTCATGAATTAAATCAGTGATATGGGATGACAGATAGGATTATAAAAGAGAAAACAGTGTTATGTAAAGTGGGTAGACGAAAAATATTACAGATGTATTAGGACCAGTTTACTACTACTTTAAGAATAGTCTGGAATAGAATAAGATACTTTTAAATACTGTTATTCAAAATAGGGCAAAAGGGACACAAAGAGTTTCTTACAAATTATATGGTTAATACATCCGACAACATCCTACAAACCCCTCTTCATGTTCTATTTATGGACCCTGCACCCTCTAAATCATCATGTACCTTTGCCTTTTGATCACAAACTTCTTCAAGCAAAACAATTATCTTGTGTTTAAGAGGCATAAATCACATGTCAGGTAGCAACATACCTAAAGCATTATAACGAGAAATAATATCACCTCATTACTTTAACTAAAATCAATTTATTGCTTCACAAGTTAATATATCATTAATGATTGAGGTGAACAAAAAGAGACTAAATTAACATCTTTCCAACTTAAAAAAAAATAGAAAAAAGAAAAAAAAAAGGAATAACAAACATTACCCTCTCAAGCATTTATTCCTCTCAAACGTTTGCCCTCCTATAATAGGATATTGCATAACGAAAAGTCTGGTATGTTGGATACTGAACCTCTGAAACTAAATTCATGCTCTGGAGCAAGTCATTTTGCATTCCCATGTCTCGGTTCTCAACATCTCAACTGTCTGTTCTGTTGAGGACTATACACATTTGACAGGAAGGCCGGTCTCCTATTAGGTATTTTTAAAAAGTTTAGCACCCCAATGTGTACGAATGTTATATCTAGTGCACCTTTATCTTGAAATTCCATAGTAAATTCAACAGCAGATCCATCAAACTGGGGCACAGATAACTCAGTAATGTTTTTTACTCACAGCAATGGGTTACTTCTAGTACTCTCTTTTAAGTGACTTGCCAGTTTATTTAAAAATACTCTCCTAAGATCAATGAAAATCTTGGCTTAATGTGCTAGATCAAATGGTAATTTGGGAAATGCAGTTCTGTTTGTTCAGCTGCAGATGTGAGAACATACTGCAAAACAAGATACAAACTTATTACATTTTTAAAGTAATTGTTACATTTCCCGAAACCATTGTTGAGAATTTGCTCTAAAAGACTATTTCTGCTCAAAGTCAATTCCTGAAAAAATGGCAGAAAGTGATAGTGCATTTCTTGCCTATTGAATGGAAAATGGAATTGAATTAGCTTAACTAACATGCACGGTATTTTCTTCTTTTAAAATAAATTTGAACTTTGTAATATAGTATTTTGTGTGCAATATCTTTTATCGGATTACTAAGCTACAGAACATTAACTTTAGAAGGTTACCATGAGAGATGCCCAAAATAACAGAGAAAATCATCGAGACCAGGGCAAGACTGCCTTGTAGATCCAACTGCTGAACTCTTCTCTGTGTTTCATATGGAGTAAGATTTTCTCTCCACAAATTAATACATTGATTAAAGCTTCCTCAGAGTCAATTCCAAAAGAATTTGTGAAACAAGCATGTGTCTCTTTGTATAGGCACACAGGGAGAGTGGCGGGGACTGTCTCAGCTGGTTCTTACCACCCAAAATCAGGGATTTAATTTCTGAGGGTTTTTTTTCTGTCTCTAAACCAGAAAAAAGTACATTCAGAAGGCAGATCATCCCTGCTTAAAATGGGTGATAAATTAAGTGTACTGATTCATCCACTAGAAGTACCTATCTCTTTTTGGATGCAAAAGGAGACTACATAACTATGAAAAGTTTGGCACCCACATTTAGATAAATACATTTAAAATTGTTTTAAAAAAAATCACTGTAGGAAAAAGTCTTTTTCTCCTCTTTCCATCCCTAGATTCCACGTGTTTTGGAGCTGCCATTCTCTGAGGCCCTTCTCATATGACCAGCACACATCCCTTACAGGCAAGAGCTGGAGGTATTTCTCAGATACAGACCATGCACCTCTATTTTCCTAAAAAGTGATGACAACTCTCATTTCTTGATGAAGAACACAAAGTAGCTTGGCCTTTCATAAATTTCTAGGATTGAAACTGCTTTAATCTTTAAGTACTTTCTGTCTGAAAACTTCGGCACCACTAAAGTATTTTACTTTCATTAATATATAATTCCACATAATTTAAATCCAATGGAACATTTTTGCAGAACGAGATAAAAACTTCCACTGGGTTTATTTACAAAATTTCTCTTTCCGCTGTGCCTTGGCTAATCTCTTTGATAGAACACTCCTCATGAATTTCACATTTGCTGAATGCTAACAAATCTTTTCTCATTTTTAAAAACACTTTACATCTCTGTCTGTAATAAATTATCCACTCTTTGTGCCTTTGTCCTCTAGTCCTGTGCACTCCATGGATCTGATATTTATAGGTTTCTGGCAATGCACATACACGTGCATATCCCCAACTCTGCCAAAACTTTCTTTTTGAAAGCTGTCCCACAGAGAATCCACATGCAGCATTTACCTTTCATAGTCACATGAATGAGAATCCACATTAGTACAAAGTTCTTTTCTGGCTGTTTTTAAAAGCTGATAAAAATATCAGTAACATGTGAGACTGCCAGGCTTTTCAAAACCATAGTAGTTTTTAAAAAAGTTAAACATGAAGCTTTTGGTAGGAAGTTACTATGACACTGGCAGGTTTTCTCAAGGACAAAATGTCTACAGCTATCTCTTAATTTTTTTTTTCCTCCTTTAGGACAAAAGCTTAGAGAGGCATAACAGATTGCATGGAAATTAGACTGGACTTCAGTAAAAAACTGGCTTATGGAATCAATGGTAAAACTTCCAGGTGCTTAATTGAGGTGAATATTTCAACTCAGATGCCTGTGGTGGTTAGAGATCCTCTTGCAAAATCATATCATCTCTTCAGTTTGCCAGCTGAGGAAAAACTCATCTTCATTAAATAAATATCTAGATAAATCATGTTTTATAACTTATCTAGATTGTCTGTACAATTAAACATTTTTTGCTGTTCACAGATTGATTCATTTCCTTACGAGATGTACTATTTCTTTCAATTCATACTTGAACTTCATCCAAACATTTCTTCGTAGAGAAAACAAATTACTTTGCAGTTTGTATTCCCTCCCCAAATGTAAGATTTTATAAAACCTGCCCCCATATCCCATTGTAATGAAACAGAACAAAAAGTATGAATTTTTTTTTAAGAAGTAATCCTTTGATGGCCCACTTCTCTACAACATTAGCTTTCTTTTTTCCTTTTATCTTGAAAAGGGAGAAAATAAGCATATTTAAACAGATATTTTTCTTTCCAGAAGAAAAAGAACTGAAAAAAAAAAATCAGTTTAATCAATTTTAAATGGGAGGGTATCTTACGAAGCTTGTAGTTGATTACATAAAAATAGCTTTTTATACATAGCTATGTAATCACAGATTTTTTTTTACACATAAGAAGAACTATTTGTAGTTTACAGAAAAAAATAGTGATAATTTTTTCTTCCTTTTGGAGAAATACATGTTAATTTTGCAGTACTCCTGCCAGCAAAACTGTCATTTACAGGAATTAACTGAACTACATTTGAGATGTGAGAGGTGAAGCCATACCACACGGCTCCTGACCTAAACTGTTTTGATGAATGCATTACCATCATTTACACCTCAAATACTGTTTTCAATGCTGGGCCCCTCACTACAAGACAAACATTGAGGCACCGTAAGGAGTCCTGATAAGGGTGACAAAGCTGGTGAAGAGTCTGGAACACAAGTCCTGTGAGAAGCAGCTGAGGGAGCTGGGGTCTTTAGTCTGGAGAAAAGGAGGCTCAGGGGTGACCTTATCACTCTCTACAAGGTCTTTTCCAACATTAATTGTTCTACAATTCTGTAACTCACACTTTGCTTCTTTATGTTAAACATTGTGTTCTAATTTCACTGAACTGAAACAAAACATGAACTGTGCTGTAATTTGAGGAAGCATAAGAAAAGTATTTTTTAAAGCATTGTGGAAGTTTGGTACTACGCTTCCATATGACTTCAAAAGGAGACTAACCATTTAACTACTCTCTCTGACTTACGAAATATCTCTCCAGATCGCTGGAACATCTAGAAAAAGGAAGAAATAGAAGGCAGGTAATCATGAAAGATGTGAGTAACTTCATCCAGTGTGAAGGTGAATGTGCTTAGCTGTCTGTCATTCAAACTTGAAAAAAGATGGGGGTTTTCTATCTGGTTTGTAGTTTTACATTTAGAATTAAACCCTGTTCTTAAGAGGGGTTGCCCACTGAAGTGTAATGATCTTTGTCCAGTCCAAGCTTTTGACTGTGTCAGCTCAAGTGAGGCTGGGATTCTACCTTCTTCCCTCAGTAGCAGATTTCACACCATCAAGAGTCCCCTCACTAGCAATTTAAATCATTGCTTACTTTGATTCATGCTACTGCACAAGGATATTATCTTAAATGATTCCTCCTACTTCGCCGTTTACCATAAATGAATGAAGCCATGGATTCCTCTTGGCCTCAACAAGGTCAAAAGACATTCATCATATAATGTTGATTAAATAACATTAAATAAAACACTGCTTTCTTGGCCACCCTTAGATCTAAGTATCTTTTAAAGAGCCAGAAAACATGGTTTCTAATTTCTGAAAAAAATGTTCATGTTAAGAGGATATATGTGATGAAAATGTTACCTATTTTTCACAATTTCCCATGGTTTAATATAAACTATTATCTTATTTACATAAAATCTAACTTGGAAAAAAAAAGCCTTTTTGGTAATTTTTTTTTGCTCCTAACTGAACTTTACATAAGAAGAGTTTCTGAATACTTTTGATAAAATCTGTTGTTTGTCCTTCCTTCTTTCCTTCCTTCCTTCCTTCTTTCCTTCCTCCTTCCTTCTGATGGTAGGAACGTGGGTCTTAGCCTGTTTGGGTGACTATAGATATCTGGGAATCTTAGTTACTTACAATGTCTCATGCTGAACTCTCAAACAGATCGTGTTTTTCATACTTGTACTTGTTCCTTTGTGTTGCCTTGTTGTTTTGACCACCTCACTGCACAGAAGTTTTTTCAGCATCTTGTAGCTTGCCCGTTTTTCCCAGATGATGAAGTGATCATAGCTAAGGGATTTTTTCAGATGTAGATTCTGTTTACTACAGACATGTAATACTAAAATGACATTAGGGAATTACTGTCTGTGGAGTACCAGAAGTCCAAAATTTAAGAAATCCTAAGCTAGACTCCTACCCTCTGCCCATTTTTCCCATGTGCCTTGCAGTTTCTTCTCTACTCATTTTATGAGAGCTTCTTCTTAGCCTGCCATGACTGTGCCAGTGGGAATCAATAACAGTACAGTTGGGTGGTTTAAAAATCATATATTTGGCATGGATGAGTGGAAACATGTTCCGTTGTCTTCCTGTTTTTTGCCACCAAGCTGTTTTTTCTTTCTCTGAAAAACTTGTCTTTCAACTTCTTTTATGTAAAAAAGGCATTTCTAAATAGCCATAGGTCTCACATAATAATTAAAATAACAAGGAAAAGGAATTGCCCTTCTACAAATAAAATATAAATGAACCTTTTGACCAAGGTTATTTACAGTGAAAGTCATTCACCTTCTGAACGGAAGACCAGCCTCATCAGATCTGAGTTCAAGACACATCCTGGCCATGCCCTGTGTTTAATGACTTCAAGCTCTAACTTCTTGATCTGAAGGCCAGGTTTCAGTGAAAGCAGCTGAAACTGGCACACAGTGTCGAATGCTGTATTTAAATGGAGTATGCTTCCTAAATATCTCTTTTCAGCTAACATAAGACAAGAAAAGAAGCTTAATACATGCCTAGACACACTTGTCTATACTCCATAAGAATATGTATGTATGTTTTCTATTCTTGTGGATCACAAATTCTTCTATTCTAATGCAAACTGTGCAGCTGTTTGTTTTAAACACATAAATCTCTACTATAAAAAGATAGATATTGGTTTAGATGTCTTTAAAAGAAATATGCAGATAAGCTAAATAAAGTACATCACTTTGTAAGTGCATCTAACATATTTGTTTTACATACTTCTCCGTGTTTAGTTTAACAAGGAGAGTTTATTTCATTTCAATTCTGGGACAAGAGATACTTATGAAAATGAATGTGCCATTGTCTGAGCGCCTAACAGTTGATAAGAAGAGAATGTTTATGTAGTCTCATAAAGCATAGTTACCGCACACAAAACAATGTTTCACATGAAATAATTATGTCGTACATTTTGTTATGAATGAACACCTCTTTTGTAACTCTGTATTTATAAAACATTTAACAAAATGGTGTCTTTATCCAGAACTGAAGCTCTTACGGGCTTCCAGACAAAAGCAGACTGCAGAACACAGGTAAAGGTTTTCAGTGCTTGGCATGACCTGTCTTCCCTTGACTCAAGTAGCCATTCTTAAACACAACACAATCTTTAAATAGGTAGAATTTGTTTAGCATACCTCATATTCTCCTCTAAGAGCAAAACTGCCAACTTGCATTAAAATCAATTGATGTCACAAAATTGAATTATTATATTCTTGACTACAGTAATGACAGCACCTTTCTTCCAACCACTGCTGTCTTTCATGCTATTCCCCAAGACATAAAAATATGGTAGCACAACTCACTGACTTAAAATCATAAACTGAAAGAAATCAAACTGCTTCTCGAAAGCTACCTGCCCATTGCTCCCCTTTGGCATGCTGTGATACAGATATTTGGGTTCCTATCCTGTGCTTGGCACAACAATCAAAAATGCTGTTTCCATCTGTCTTCCTATCACATTGTCAGTTTGTGAGCTTATAAATGAGAACAGTAATCTGTAACGCATAACAAAAAGATGGCAAAACGTATTCAGACCATTTAAGTGAGAGGGTATTGCTGGTCAAAGCCTAAAACAGCTGTCAATATTCAAGTTTTATGCACCACTTCACATTTTTCTATGTGCAATGGGTTTTCTTCAGTTCACAAGAAATATACCTTCTGAAGGCAGAGATCATGACTTCTGTAGTTGGAAACCGCTCAACAAAAAGACAGAAGTGACAGAAATATGTTTTTCAGTTATCTTCATTTCTTTCTGAGTTTTCAGCTAATCCTGCTTTCTCTCTGCCATGTTTTCAGGCACTGTCTTAAGTATTTCCACAATTTCACTAATTTAAAATAGGAGCACAAGCCCTCTCATTTTGTTCTCTCATATCTTTCGCAGGAATGGGGCTTCATCCATAAGGCATTTTGAAATGGACTATCTATAATTGGGATTTCTACAAAGCTGAGAATTGTGCTGGTGATAGTTTTAGAAAAGACAGATAAGAAGGGAGCTGAGATTGTTTGGCTGGCACCCTGTTATCTCTGTGAATGGACCAAAGGCAGGTGAACTGTAGGGTCTGGGGGAAAAGGAGGCAGATTATCAAACAGGTTTTCCCATTACAAAATATTTTTCTTTATCGCAGTTATCACAAGACATTTAAAATAGCTGTCAGGTTATGTAAACTTCTTTTGCTGTTCCAAGAGCAGCCTTTCCAATTGAAATCTATGTTTTTTCATTTTATTTTTGGACTTTAGGCTTACCAAAGGTAAGGGTCCTTCACTTCACTGAACTATTGATCAACAAAGTGAGCAACATCCTCCCTGTTCTTTTGTATATCAATCTTAGCCTGCAAAACAGACCACTGAAATTTAATAAAACATTTAACAGCTTGATATAAATAATGCAAGAACACATCTTTGTGGATGTACTGAAATTAATTTACTGTAAAGACTGCTTTAAGAATAACAAAATATTGTATATATTACCTTAGGCATTATTTAAGGCTAGTAGCTTCTATGCCAGTATTTGCAGGAGTAAGCAAAATTAGTTCAGCACAGTTCACAGCTGTGATCACTGGAATAAAGCTCAGGGTCTAGGGGCCGCTAGCTCTGATATTCTACTAAAAAGGAAACTGTATTTTACTACTGGTCCACTGGGCCTGATGCTAATAATTTTTAAATGGCCTGTTAGTGGCCTCAAGCTACTTTTTATTTCAAATCCTATTAACATTTGTGTATCTTTAAACTATTTTATTGTCTTAATTAGTATATATCCATTCATAATTCCTTGTCAGTCTGTTGCAATACACAAAAAAGAAAAATGAGAAAAAATCATTAACAGTGGCCAAAGAGTTGTTGGATGAAATGTGACTGTGGTAATGTGCAACCAAACCAATCACACAAACAGCAAAGTACAGTAATGCTTCTGTAGAAATGTTGCTTTTCTCTACAGTGCCTCTGCACGATCAAACCTACTGCCTTAGGATAATGCATTGGTATTCCTTATGGGTATATTGAAGAAAAGCAAACCATTGTAGGTATAGATTTTAAGAAAACCAGGTTCAATCTTTTTAGCTATAAAATTAGATTAAAAAAATTGAAAAGTTTTTCACAGTTTTACTGATCCCAGCAACATGTACTCAAAACAATTGTTGTAAACCCAGTTCTTCCTTTTTCTGTGAGACTGTCTGTGTTCTGTTTCAGACAAAATTTCTTTAACAGAAACAGAAATTTTCCTTGAATAAGGCTTGCAATATATTTTTTAATGCATATATGCTAACATGTAAAAATACTTCTGTTATTAACACCTATTAATTTCCTGTAGTCCAAAGCTACCATAACATGTATTTTATTAAAGAAGTCCCATTATATTTGTCTTGGTTTATGATTTATCTTTGTTTTATGATCTTTACATTTCTAACACACAGAAAACTATTAGCAATTAGGTACCACTACAATTTTATTGCATAAATATGCAATTACTGGCCCAAATCAACTGCTTCAACTCTATAAAACTCTGACCATGCTGAACATGACTTTTTAATCAGACAAAGTTTTAAATGAAATGCTGACATATACCTAACTCAGTCGGTCAGGAACAAAGAATTTTTCTCTCCTACACAGTTATGCAGAATCTTACCAACTACCCTGCACCTGACTAATTTGTTTATAGGTACACAAATGAACACAAATGCTACTAAACCTAAGGAATCAAAATACAGAATATATATCACTACTTGATTTGAAGCAAAAGAGTTGCTGTGAAAAAGAAATAATATATGGAAGCATAGAAAACTTGTCTTTTTAAAACCTTTCTCTACAATCTCAGGCTATTTTTATAGCGTTTCCACAACAGTTATGCTTCTATACCTACTCACAAAAGAAAGAGAGGCACCAACTACTCTTTTGCCTGAGATAAAATATAATCTAGATAGGGTCATTTCTTCCAGGTTCTGCTATGTTTAAGGTGTGTCTTGCTGAAATCACACTGAAGAGATTAAAAAAAAATTAAAAATCCAGTCCTTGTATTTTCTTGATTTTTAATGTCTGAATCATCTACACATCCACACTTTGCTGGATAATTCTTCCTCTATGTACAAGTATGATACGATCAAGACATAGTTCAACCAAACTAGCTGCTTAATTTGCTTGTTTCCTTTACTCTAGACCGAAGAAAAGAGCGATGGCCTGCTAGTTGGTGATCTGTGAGAATAGAGAAGACTGCATTGGAGGCTCAAAGGAATCTCCTCCAGCACCATGTTCCTTGGCATAATGTTCTGATCTCAGTGTTGACAAACTCAGCACAATCTCACGGGATTTCCTTACCATGGTACTTTTTATCCTTGAGTTTAACTGAGATTAAAATTCAGCAAAAGCAAGTAAGAGATTTCAAGTAACCTGTCTGGAGGACAGGAACAGGATCACAAGACGGTTCAGACTGGGAGGCATCTCAGGAGGACAGCTCACAGGAGGTCAGGTCTCAGGTCAGACGATGCTGCTCAGTGTATCACCTGGTCAAGGTTGAAAATCTCCCAGGGACGAAACTGCACAATATATCTGCTCATTCTATGCCACTGCCTGACTGTTTTCATAGAGGTATTTCTTAAAAATATTCAGTCTGAACCTCTTTTGATTCACTTTACTTTCACTGTCTCTCATCTTCTCATCCTGCCTCACTTCACTGAGCCCAGTTGCATCTCCTAGATGATCTCCCATAGGCACTGGGGGCTGCTGTCAGGTCCTCCACAAAGCCGTCTCTGCTAGGGTCTGAACAAGACCTGTTCCCTTAGCCTTTCTTCACATGGTTGGTGCTCAATGTGAGTAATAACTTCCCATGATCTACTGGCTCTGCTCCTGTTCATCCAGCTCAGGATACTGTTGGCAAACAATCAAATATTGGTTAATAGGCCCTCTTCTAGATACTGCCTGAAAGATGTGACAATTTTCATTTCCTATTTCAAGTAGTAATTAAGTACTATGATCAAAGTCAGCATAGCTACTAGAAGACCCACCCCAAAACATTAAAAAACTAGGTTATCAATGGTACCTTCAATGAACACAAATGCACATATACTTTTGAAAATATGGACTTAAAAGTACATCATACTGGCACTTGATAATCATATTGTTCTATCTCAATACACATTTGGACCATGAGTAAGGTAACTGTAGAAACACAAAGAAAGTCACACCCATTTATGCATGGATGAGCCCGTGACGAAATGTTATTAACACACCGAGGAATATGTTTTATTCTGAATCACTTACTAAACCCAAAAATCCAGACTGATCATTTATTATGGATTAGGTGCACTATGAGGTGTCGCAAAAACACAGCTCCAATTGATTAAATAATTGCATCGCCATAAAGGCTGAGGGACAATATCCCACTTCTGTGTGGAGTCACCTTGTTTCAAAGTCAGTGGAAACTGCTTCTGCACACACAAGGGCAAAATCTAGCCTGAAGTCATCCTGCAGCATCAGAAAATAAAACAACATATATCAATGAGTATTTTAAACAACACAATTTGATTATTTGACACTGTACACAGCCTAAGGCATAGGTCTAGACATGTGAGAATAGGGCAAAAGCCTTGCTCTAGAGGTTATATTTCATCCTGTCACACTATTCTCTATTTACTGTCGTACCTTCGTATTACCTCAAAGAAGTAAATGGCAAAACAGAGCTGCAACAGAACACCTGTGGAAATCAGTTCCTATACAGGCATAGCAGATTCACCTCACTAACAAAACTAGGAGGCTATGTAGACATAGGATCACATCTCTAAGTGATCTACACACTGAAGTTAATGGACAGATTGTGAAAAAATAGATGCAGATCTTTGATTGCAGATCCCTTCAATTTAGCATTTAAGGAATATTACACAGATATACATACGTTTAAGAGAATCTGTTGGCTCTTCCCATTTCTTCCCTCATCATCCCCTGCAACTGGATGGACAGGGAATACTACTTATGCTTCTCATCCCTCAACCCATCATCCCAAGACCCCAAAGTCAATTGACTGCCCTTGCACTTCTTGGTGCAACTTCAACAGTATCTACCTGATAAATAAATAGCAGAAAAGAATCTGAGGGTTGTACCCAAGGTAGGAGGCTTTGTCTTCATCTCTTCACATCGTTAACCTGGGCCCGCGGGAGGCAGCAGGCTTCCCTAAGAAGTAGGCCCAGTCTGCATATTGGGCCTTCTGTTCCCTTCAGGAGTGGGTCTCCTATTGCAATGACACTTTTCTCTTTATGAAAGTGCTTTTGATGCAGGGTGTAGGATGACTTAACCCCCATGGCACCTCCAAGTTAGATGAACCATCGTCCTCATCGTTGCTTGGTTCCACTTGCAGAGCCTCGCACCTATTTATGCCAGGGCATCTGGGAAGGTGAGGCAGTCACAAAGGAGATGTGGCTGCTGTGCCGGGCAGGAATTTATAGCCATTGTTCCCTGTCCCTTAAACCACTCTCCTTGGCTAGATAGAGAGAGGATAAGGAATCCTCCAAATGATGCATCCCGTCTGCCTGTTTGGGCCTGTCTC
Organism: Manacus candei; assembly: GCF_025592945.1. Taxonomy (NCBI): domain Eukaryota; kingdom Metazoa; phylum Chordata; class Aves; order Passeriformes; family Pipridae; genus Manacus; species Manacus candei. Next base: position 39,263,886 of record NW_026138062.1, read on the forward strand.
AAGGAAGGCAGGGTGTGATTGCACCAGTCTCTCTCTCCCTCTCTCATGTTCCTCATCCTATCTTCTACTAGAAGGTACAAAAGGAGCAGAACAGTTCCTCTACCTGGGCACACCTCCCACAGGGGTGCTCATAGCAGCACAAGAAGAGTGCCCATCCTGCAGCTGACACCAGGGTGGCACTGTATTCCAACTGGATCTCTGTCTGGGCAGTTGCATCAGTCATGGAGGGTGCAGAGCTCAGAGAGCTGGGTAGACACCACTGCTTCATGAACAAACTGGCAGGGCCTCAGCACCTCCTGTGCCAGCTGCCACATCACGCCCCTGCTGATGCTCCATACCCTGTTTGCCCACCCTGTTGGTGGTGTTACTGGTCACTAGTGGTCCCTAAGGGCTTCTTTTATACATGCACGGGGGAACTGGGGGCGGAATTGGGTGACACTGCTCTTGGCTCAGACCAGGTCTTGTCAGTCACCATCACACAAGCTGTAGGCTCCTGGTGGCTCTCTCAACTTCCCCCAGAGTTCCCTTGGTTTGGGAACCCCTGGTTTGGGAACCCCCTGTGCTCCACACTGGAGTGCTCCACTGCTGATCATGCCACCACTGGAACCGTTCCCCTCGGCAACTCGGGTATTTCCATGAAGAATAACACTCCACCAGCACTTCAACACAAGGTGTGTAATAGATAGGGATGCTTTTCCTTAGAAATAAAGAAATGAACTGACTGTTACTGAGGAAAAGACCAGCAGTTCAGACTCCTCCTGATGCTTATGTTTTGCCTGACACTGCGTGCTGTGACACTTCAGCACCGAGCACAGTGTTTCGGTTTACACTCATCTGGCTGGGTGAAGTGAGGTTATAGCCTTGCTTCACCTAAAAGCTCCTCTGTGAAAAACTAGGAAAGTGCAAGCTGTTTTCTGTGCTAGCCTTGCAGCAAAGAAATAGTGAATAATTTGTAGAAAACACGTAACCTTGCTTTTAGTGTAATTCCAATCTTCTGCAAAATGCTGAGCAATCAGGAAATCAAGCAGCTAGTGAGATATGCCTTAAGCGGTCTCTGATAGAGGGCTCTCTCTTAACCAAAATGCTGCCAATTTTTCTCCTTGCTGTACTGCATCACATAGACAATGAAAAAATATCTTTTATCTGAGGTTGCTGTGGTTAAATTACATTTACTACATTATGTACATTTTTAGACATATAACAGGCACAAAACATGGAAAGATACTGTATAAAAATAATGAAGTAAAAAGGTAGATATACACACATTTGCTAGAATTATTTTTGTTCTGCATATTTAACACACAATTTATTAGAAATTGTGACGTTTCCTAAACAACATAAATCTTTTTCAATTGCGCAGATGATTACTTACTGACCTTATTTTCTGTAATTTTGCCCTATTCATCTCATGAGTTCCCACATATCAAAAAACAAGGACTACTAAAAAATTTCAAAACAATAAAAGTATCTGATAAAAACTAATGGCTCTAATTTCAATAAAAGAGGCACAAGGGTGATGTCACAGTGTACAGTGTGATCAAAAAAGCTCTCCTTTTCCAACATCTCCTAAATAGGAATATATTTGGAAAATAAAACTTCTATAAATTTAGAGGTGTCTGCCATCTACTTAGAACTACCTGAAGATTCCCATCTTTCATCACTAAAATCTAAACAAATACTTACATTTCAAATAAAATTAAGATATTTCATTTTTTTAAACAAACTTTGAAAATTTTGTTTCAGAACTGTTCATCTTGAGTCATTTCCTTCTTCAGACAATTTTTTACTTTCACTTGAAACAGAGCTCTCTGGGTAGACTACAATTCCCACGATGGAACACAGTATTTCTCCTGGCCTCCTGACCAGGGTGCAGCTAGGGTAGAAGGGAGAAGGAGTAGTGAAGGAACAGTCTCTGATGACTCAGGTTTTGAACTTTTTAAGCAGAGACCTGAAGTGATCATATTTTTAGACTTCAGAAGACAACATTTCACTAAGCTAAAATCAGGTGTTCACAGCTCAGTGTATGTTTGGCTCACAAGCTGTCCAGAGATGGATTCGGCAAAGACATAGTATCATCTTTTAATTGTTAAGCTTTCCTCAGATCAGGAATGTTTAATTAGCTCCTCAAAAAAACTCAGCTTCAGAGTCTAAATATTCCCATTTTCAATCTCAAGTTATCCTATCAACAGAAGACGCAAGTAATTAAATCATATATGGTTGTGAAAGAGGAAAATAGGATATTATTGGACAATATAGGATAGCTCATGTAGTAAGGAAAACATAATTTTCAATCAAGAGTACAGTGACAGAGTCTGGGACAGACATTTTATGCTGTTAAACCATTTATAATGGTGGTTAACACTGAAGGAGAGGAAATGTTAATATAACATATATAGTAACATTCAAAATACATATAATAAATGTTACACATATAAATATGGTAAAAGATAACAATATACATCTAAAAGAAGTGTAAAATGTAAAGCAGGTAGTATGGCTATGCCAGTATAGAACCAAGTGTCTGAGGCTTACAGAAACAACTTTGCCCATGGAAAACAACAAAAGAAGCCCAAGATGAAAAGAAAGTTTACTCCTGAAGGCAATGGAAAAGCACAGTAAGAAAAAAGCTGGAATTGCTAATGCTGGCCAAAAGAGTAAAAGAGGCTCCAACAGACAAGGACTCAGGCATCAACCAGTTTCATGCCCAAAGCATGTGGGAAGAGGAAGAAGTGAATGGACTCAGTGACACAGACTGTCCCTCTTATAACAACAGCTATGGGGAAGCTCTAACAGGTTAGCAAAAGGCACAGTAATTCTGATAGACACAGAGCAGTAAACATTGTTTAGAAGTTGATTGTGGGAGAGTAAAAAAATGGCAGGAACAACCAGTGGAGCAGGGGAGAGAAACTTATGCAAGCAGCAGCAGCTTAAGAATTAAATAATATAATATGAAAAGCATAAAATTTATATATATATATAACAAGATAGTAAGTTTTCATACACACACCCACACAGGAAAAAGCTTTAGCCAAAAAGTGCTGGAAAACAGAATGTACCTGGGGTTAGGAACAAAAATATTCCTTTGGATGAAACATGAGAAGTATGTACAGTGAAAGTACAGAGACACTCAATTGTGTCTCTGTATGGGGTGTCAGCACCCAGGTGCTGCCAGGGAGGGCTACAGGGACCACAGTGAGGGGAGGCCAGGGCTGCCCCAGGTTGGGCTCAGCCAGTCCCACCCAGTGCCAGTTGGCTCCTAAGGTCCCACCACAGGGCATGACTGAGCCCTGCAGCCAAGGTGATGGCTGTGCCACACAGGATGGGGGGAAGGACTCAGGAGGGAAAAGTTGCTTAATTAATTTTCCCAAAATCATGTCTGTTTTGTTCATGACAGTAACTGGGAAGGCCGCCCTTAGCCAAGATCAGCCAACCACACTCTTCCTGAGATTTTTTTTAATTCTTTTAAAATAACAATACAAATGTACAAAGCTGAGAAGAAAAGGGAAGAAAGAACATTCCAAAGAAAAATTAATTTTAAATTTGTTTCCTCCAACCAATCAGAAAAAAAAATTCTAAAGGATAGAAAAGTAATAGCCGTGAGTCTGCACACACTTAAAGAACAGAAGGATAGAAAAGATACTTTGGCTTGCACAAATTGCACACTCAAGCAGGACTGAATAAATGTAATGCATGACTTAAGATGAGTATGAAGGATCTACCTGGCCATTGCAACGTGTAGATGAACTGCCCCATAAGCAGTGGCAGAAGCTCTGCTGCCTCAGACACACTGAACTGCAAACTAAACACTTGGAAGTTTTTTTGAGGTGGGAGAACAACACCAACAGGACATCATCGAATCATTAAGGTTGGAAAAAACCCCCAAGATCATCAAGTTCAATCTTCCAAAATACACTGGAAGATCAAAGCTGTGCACTGTTAAAGACTGATTTCTAAGGGAAGTTCAACTGAGTTATTTCAGTAGATGCAGAATTCATGAAAAAAAAAATGTTAAGATTTGAAAGAAAAATGACACACCTTTAAGTCATTTGTATAAAAAACAGAATTTTGATAGGAAATCCAGGTAATACCCAACAGACACAACTTTCTGCATCAGTAAAACTTATAGTATGAGCAATTAATTCTCTACCAGTCTCAAAAAGGCCAAATACAGCCTATAGCTGAGTACTGCCTTCTTCCACTAGTAGAAATTTGCATCAGCCTGTCTAAGAGATGAGCTACTGTTGATCCAGTCAACATTTAAAAGTAAGAGACTTTGCTATCAATCAACCTACCACAGCATCCTGAACAGACAGATTTTTAGGTCAGTAGAAACCACACTAAGATTTTGTCTAAGCACCCACATGATTTAAACTAGAGTATTTTATTTGCCCTTTCTAAATTGATTAATTCAAAGTTTGATAAAATTTTTTATAGATTTTTGAAATTTAACTTTTTTGGCTTTTTTATTTGTTTGGTTTTTAATTATAACAAAAATTCAGTCTAATCAGATCTGAGAAAGGCAAGCAGGTATATTTGTAAAATAAGAGTTGTAATTTCAGAGAAAGAAAGGGCTACAAAACTATAAAGGTCTTTCTGGTTTCCAAAACTGAATTTAAAATTGCACATGCTAGAGTCATAGCTTCTGGTACCAGACACTTTGATCGATCCAAAGTACAGTCTCCAGCACTCAACCCATTACACTTTGGGGAACCTGTACATAAACAACCCAGTACAGAATCCTTTGAATCCTGACTGTGACTGTAAACCCTTTTCATATGAGGAACTGCACAACTGCAGCAGTTTCCACTTGCTCATTGGGGCAAATGTGGTACATTATACAAATAATTGTGGTACATTGCATAAACAATTTTCCTAGATGGTCCATTCTCAGGTAACACCCTTCCATAAGCCAGAACTTCAGGTTCATCAGCCTTAAAGTAATGGAGTGTCTTTTTTTAATCTTACAAAGTCTTAAACATAAACCATATTTAAATAAATCTGTAGTGGAGGACTTCAATGTTGGGGTTTTTTTGCTTACTTTATTTTGCTACCAGTTCCATACAGGCAAACTTACTTTTTGCATTGATTTATTTAAAATCTTCTTTTGGGTATCACCAGAAAGCTGGTTCATGTCAATAAGGCAACAGAAGACACCATATCCTACTGCCTGAGGCAAACCCCCTGATTAACCTGGCTTCCTTCCATGCTAGACTGAAGTAATGCTTTTATGGGTATCTGCTGCAGGCTGGTTATTGAAAATGGAAGATGCTTAGTGCTTTGCATGCACAGCCCTTTATAAATAATATATAAAGGTCAAATAAGTTATTTATTGGGCCTCTCTGCCCATTTTACGTATGCTACCTTGTTTCAGTATTGAAGGCTGTTGTAAATTTAAACCGATTGACATATGTTAATTTATCATGTGCTGAGAAACTGGAAAACAAACAGTGAGAACAGTCATTCTATATTTTTGGCTCAGTCAAATGCAGTTGTCTACCCATATTCACTGATATCTTCTCTTCTGCAACACCCAAGGTTCACATGATTTTTTCTTACATTTTTCTCTTGAAGTTGCCTTTTTCCTCTTTTATTTTTTTTTTTTTAAATTTTGCATGTTCAAACACTGTTAGGTAAACATCTTGTATAGATGACTCACAACAAACTGTTTCTTCAGTGATGGCCTGTCTGAATTTATTCAATTTTATAAATCAACCTAATTCCTAACTTCACAGTATTTGCTCAAACCCACCATGGCAAAACAGAGCTCTTCTGTTTCCTCCAGGATGTGCTTCACCATGCAGTTCTGATAGAGCCCAATATAATTTTCATGCCTTTTCTTGCCTACAACCCCCCACAAATCATGTCCAATACTTGCATTACTTTTTTTTCTCGCATTGCACATAAGATGTTTTCTTCTCTTTGTTCTCCTATTGCACCTTCACCAACTCATTTCACAGAGATGCCTACACAACAGCCTGACAGAAATCACACTTGTTATTTTCTGGTCCATGTCAGAGTCATCTCTGACAGAGTCCCCCCTTGCTGCTTCTCATCACGGTCTCACCTCTGTGCTCTCACCAGCCTTACTTCTGAGATCTCTAGCTGCAGCAAACTGAAAGTAAATTGTCACAAAGGCATTATTCATGCCTCATTTGTTACATTTCTCACAGTTATGCCCTCACTTCCCTCCATAGTTCAACTCCAAAGGGATCACCCACTCTGAAAAGTTTGGAAAAGGTCCCCACTCCCTGCCAGGTGTCTCGAGTCACTCCTTTTCCATATGGAAGCTCTCAGATATCCATTATAGGGGCCACAGGCAAAAAGCCCACACTCACCTAGCCAGAATCATTGGAGGAAAAAAGGGTAGAAACAACCCAACATCCTAATGCTGCTATATGCTGAGTATTCAGAGCTTCATGGGAGTGAAAGCAAAAGACAGCACATCCCCAGATGGGGCTAGGAGGCAGTGGAGCATGGACGCAAGTGCAAAGCTCTGAAGAATTTCATATACAAAGGATGACATGGGAGCATTTCCCAACCCAGACCAGCCGGGGCTCGGTGTGAGCATGGCCCTGGAGTGCCTGTCTGGCCTCGGCAGCATCCTCTAGCTCCTGTGGCTGCAGGGTTTATTTATCCAGTGATGCCTGTGGTGGGCAGGCTCATTCTGGTACTGCAAACAGCCCTGGCAGGGGGCTGTGTGTCGGCTACTCAAGAGCCACAGGCTGGTCACTCCTGACTTAGATGGATCAGAGAAGACAGCAACGGCTTAAATACCACAAATGTGTAAAATTTAGACACAGACAAGAGTAAACCTGTAAATAATGAGACATTTGCCTAGCATCAGTCTGACTCTTGGCATATTACATCTGTTCTCGCTGCTTTATGCACTTTTTTAGATACAGGTTATGCTGTCCTCTGCATTTCTAAAGCGCTCAGTAAATTTTGGATAGAACTGGAATACTAATAGTAACCATAATTATTGCCCTACTCTTGTCTAAACAACCTACTTATTAATAATTTTCCACAGTACCAACATTCTGTAATAATGAAATTGATAACTTTTTTATAAATCATTAGCAACTAAAATTTATTTGTACACTATAATTTGAACATCTGAGAAATAATATAGTACTAAGTAGTGTATGCAGAACCTCTGACTAATGACTAAAGGATTTGTCTTCTCTTTAATAAAGCCATATTTCTCCAAAATAACAAAAACAGTCCAACAAGAAATTAAATTCTACTGAAATTTTCACCACTAACCATTTTTTTCAACAGCACACCCAAACTCAAAAAGCAAGACATTACCCTCTGCCTTAAGAATACTAAACAGCATTCTTCATCTAAAGGTTAAACCAGAAAAATCAGACTCTCTGCCTATATTTTTATGAGAATTGTGTAGTATTTTATGTGCATTGCTCTTTTTAAGTGGAGCCCAAACCTGTATTGCATGTCAGCAAACTTTAATTTAGCATATTGTTTTTCCATAAAAATATAACATTATAAATAATGTTCAAAACACAATCACATGTTTTCAATTTGTTAGAACAGTTAATTCAAAAATACCTCTACCCTACTTTATCTTATTAAGGAAATCCACAAATGCATTGTATGTCTTCAGAAAGACTGCCTATACATAAATATTTTGGGAGTCTTACATGTTCTTAAAAGGGCCCCTTTCACAAAAGGGACAGCAGTCACAAAGTATGACTATGGCTACAGAATTTGATTTATTCTGATCAGAGTTAAAATGACATAAAAAGACAGTTATGAAGCTGAAAGATTTCCTAACAACTGGAGTCAATGGGTTGCATTACCCAATACCTAAGTTAGGGATGAGCAATGCCTGGCTAGAGTACAGTGGCCCAGTTCTGAGTTTTCTGGTACATATATTTCTAGTAGTACAGTACTAGCTGTAGTGCTATAGGGAGTTATCTCTAGTGTGGTATAACCATACTAAGCTTTTTTAAAGCAAAGAAAGATGAGAATTCATGGCAGTTAGAAGCCCCGAGTTATCCTTGGAGAATGCACGTGAAAAAAGATTATCAAAAATATTTTTCATTTGTTAATGGTAAACTACAGTTTCTAGGTGGTAATTAATTCATTGATTCATGAAAATAAAGTTCTCTGGGGAGCATCATCAGTCCAGACTGACTTTCCAGGAATGCTGAATTTTATATCTGGATCTCTGCTTTACTAAAAATTGAGAGAAAAAATGCAAAGCAAAAGTACAGGTGATCAGGTCTCTTTGTGGGAGAGTATATATGAAGGTTCAAACCCATATCTATTTGAGCAAATAAAATGCATTCACATGTTACATATACAATAATATCTATGGAGACCATCAGGACGAATGACTGAAATTCTGCAGGCTGGCTCTACTTCCTGCCATTACCTCATTCTAGAAAAAAAATACAAATACATCTTTCCAATCTAGCATATTTTAGGAGACAGGAGGAGAGCAGAGTAACTATTTTGGACAGAGACTGCTATTAGCATTTCTAATACAGAGTTTATTCCAAATTTGGTGCTATGCCTCTGCAGATCTCAGATCAGAATCAAGCCTTTAGGCATTAACTGAGATAAATAAAGTACAATATGTCAAATCTAATTATGCCATAAATATCCAAATAATATCTAGATCTCTAAGATAATTCTAAAGAGCCTCAGTGATGGAAAGACAAATATGATTAAGTTTAAATTGCAAACAGCTTGTGAAATATGGGAAATAGCATTACATGTGAAAATATCTGTAGGGAAATATTTTCCTTTAACTAATAAGGCAGGAAACTTTGTGACATAGTAAATAGTTTTTCCAGTAGCTTAAGGCATCTTAAAGAAAAAAACAAGAGATGCTAAATAACTACTACACATTCCTGCTTTAAAGTCACCATCAATAAAACTTATAACTACCAAGTTACAAAAAGTTGCGAAAAGCAAAACAGTTACAAAAAAATAGTGGGGTAAAAACACCCTTCTTGTATGTTTGCATCAGTCATAATTATGAAATAAGCAGTTAAATTGATTAGTGTTTCAGTTTTATTTGGGAAAAGTAAAAAGAAAGCTTTCCTCTCCTCCCCTTTCACACTTTTCTTACTGGCGGAAAGTAAGAATAAAATGTCAGCAGATTATTCAAATACAGTGCTTTGCCCAGGAAGAGTTTGAAGAAAAAGAAACTTTGTTAAATGACAGACCTCTGTCATCCCATTTACTACTCACAGAGGCACTGATGTACGGTTAAGTGCACCTAGCTGCAACTTTATTTTAAGGTCAGACTGAAACTGAGCTTCTAAACGCATACCAAAAATCTGTCTGACTGCTCTCTAGTCCTCCTGTGTGAGTTCAAGTCATACAAGCCCACAGACGCTTCATGGTTTTCTCAATCAAATGACAGAAATTCCAAAACTGCTCAGTGCAGATTTCAGGAATAAATTTACATTCTTGTAAGGGACCTAGAGCTATATGTCTTAATTAAATCTATTTCCTTTTGCATTATCCTAAAGCACTTCCATCAACTTTTTTCCTCTTTGAGTTATGTGTAGCAAAACTGGCTCACTGGATATCTGGCCAGGTCCACACTCACATACACTATAGGAAACCTTTCAGGAGAACCTCAGGAACATTTCCTATCAAGACACCCCACACACTGCACTCATCAGACCTGCACCTTTCCCATGCAAACACTGTGTATACCGAGTCCCTCCATCCTACAACAGCAGCTATGTTATATACTCCCTTATAACCTTCTGTCAATGACTTAAGTTGTCTCAGTTCCTATGTCAAGTGATAAAATATCAGATCACTCACATATATGCACGAGTATAGCTAAAATCTACTTAATCTTGACTCTACACTAAGTTTTGTATATAAATGTTCTACTCAGTAATCACTAACTAGAACTTGTTTCAGCGTGTGAGCATTATAGATAGGACATGCATCTAGCTAAGACTTGGATACAGCTTGGGCAAGAAAAGCCTTGAATAGTCCAGAATTGTCCTGAGCTTCCAGGTCCAAAGTACGAAACTGTGATCACAGACTCATATAATTCTAAGACCCAGCTTCCAATTTTGGACACGTGAATAGAGAAATGTATGGAGAAATGAAACATCAGCTTTGACAAATATAGATTTAACTGCTAGGACAGTTCTGCAGCGGTCAGTCTGCCACATTCCCATAGTCTGAATTGAGGTCAATGACAGATACATTTGTAGGTCTTCTTCCAGTGCTGAAGGAATTTATTTCATGGTCTAAGAAGACTGAAGTCATGTAAGAAAAGCTAAAGACAGAAACATCATCTAAAGGAAGGATTATTCTGAGTGGCAAGAAGAGACTTTTTTGAGCTGCAGAGAGATAAGGCAGTACAATGTGGAAGGACAGACGAAATCCCAGATCCCAGTGGACGTTGCCGCAAGTCATCTTGCTAGCTGTGCCCACTCTCAGGCCAATTCACGTGCCTAAAGTAGAAACATAAGTGGGCCCAAAGGAAATCTGGGGCCTGCTGGAAAAGTCCCTATTGTCTTGGTACTCAGGTAGCAATAGAACGATCTTCACAGAGCCTTTGAGTATGGCTTTCAAACAGAAGAGATCTTAGCAAACGTGCCATTTTCTTCATTCTCCTTTAAAGCATTGCAAAAGAAACTGGAGGCCTTGGACACACTACATGATTCTTTTATCATTCACAGTTTCCTCACAAAAACCTCAGAAAAAGCAAAGACTGAAAAAAGCTCTCTAGCCCATCCAGCAATGCACTTTTTTCTTCCCATTCCATTCACCTTGTAATCAGATAGCTTCACCAGACCCTACTGGATAAAAAACATCTGGTAAGTTATGATTTTGGTCAATAATATGACATCTTTAAGTATCACCACAGATGCAAGTGGACAGAGAAATTACAGCCCTGATCTGAAGACTTAATCTAAATTAGACTCATTGAATAGTGAAACGTTATATTTGCAAGAGTCAGTGCCAAACAAAGTGACAGAGGGCTAATTGCATAGATTTATTTTGCAAGGACAGTTTTATGGAGGAAAATCTTATGTTTACAAGACTGTCTCTACTGTTTTTCCAGGGAGGATTACAGGATCTTAGAGTCTGCCTGGGGAAAGCTAAGAACCAAGATATATATTCTCAAAGCAATGACATGCAGTTATATTCCATACTATTAACTATTAAAATATGATTTTACAGACTTGATAAAAACAAATAAATATACATTTCAAACAGTTCATTTTTAAAAATTAAATTTATTTTAAGGACAGAAATTCATCACTTATAAAAAACCCTACATCCTAGAATTTAAGGTCACAGACACATATTTACTTTGCAGGCAGCTGGAAGAGCTGCAAATGTTATTACCTCAGGCCATTTTTTCCACCTCCATGTTGGAATTCACCATGACAACAGCAAAGCAAACTAAATGGAGCCCACGAGTGCTTCCTAAACTCAGTGCCCCAGTGCAAAATCTTTTTTTTTTTTTTTAATCTTAAATCAACAGTGAAGGCATTTCAATCTAACATGCTTGACTCCACACTCAAACAAGGAAAGGTCAGGGGAATAGGGAAGGCAACAGTCACCCACGCACTGAGTTGTACAACAGCAGTAACATGGAGTTACACGGAGTTGATTTACCCAGCATTAAAAGCATCGGCAGCCAGCTCCAGCAAAGAACAGCTGCCACTGCCGGGGAATTCACTTAACAACAATCTGAGGCCAAAAAATCACAATGAGCAATGTTCTATTGGAGTCTGTTGATTCCTATCAGGACCTGCTTTGCAGTTTCTTGTCCTTAAAGGATATCAATTTACAGTTGTGACTTAACTTACAGTTAAGGTACAAAATAGTTATGGACAATTCTTTAAGAAAAGATAGTAAATTATGGTATTTTTTGACTATTTTATTCACTTCTAATTACATACATGTATGTAAATTATAATGAATACCTGCTGATTTATAGTTCAGCTTTTGTTTCATTCCTGAGATGAGATGCAGATCCCTAGACTTTGAAGTCTGAACATAAACTCTAAAAGTATGTTTCTTCATTTTGTGTAATGCTATCTTTTTTGTAAGTTAACTGCAGACACCATAAGTTCTTACAAAACTATCTTCTCTCTATAGAACAGTAATCAAAACGTCCCAGGTTCATAAAGATTTTTACAGACTTGCCCTCCACCCCCATTACCTGGATTTATGCACACACTTAACTGTTCTGATATTTTGTCTCATGTTATCAGCCTTCAGAATTAACGCATAAAGCTTTTTCTTGTAAGATCTGTTATTCAGATAACGAATGTGTTAAACTTCAGGAAGTTGACAAAATTGAATGTGATTTCTTTAATCAGAAATACCAGGTGGGTCTTGCTGTGTTTCCATATTATGAATGAAAAGAAGCACTTAACGATACAGGAAATTTCTCCATAAGTATCTGCAAGCACAGTGGATTTTGATTTGCGTTTTTTCATTGCATTTGCAATTTTGAAATGCCTCTATTTCTACAAGTACAGGCAATATTTACTTCATGGAATTCTGCTAACAGTACTTGTTTCTTACATTCTACATGGTGAAGTAGGCACTTAGTAGATAGGTGAACATTTTATTCAAAATCAAGGTGCAATAGTTATGAGAATAAGATCCAGAAATATTGCAAAAAAAAATTCAATGTTATTTATCATTTTAAAACTCCAAAACTGGCTGCAATATGGTCATACAAAATTGAATGTAGTTTCCTTCTTTCAGGAAGTAACACGTGAATAGTACCTGAAATAAATCTTTTCTGAACACTAAGAACAAGCTTCTGGTTTTTTAAGCACTCTGAGTAATGACTAACATGCAGAATGGTTTCACATAACTACAAAGAAAAAATATTAAGTGACACAAATATAAGGGCATTATTTTACAGAAATTATTTATCAAGCAAGAGATATTAGAAATTAACTGAGAGCCAAATATCAGAACACCCATCAACATTCGTAAGCTTTTCAAGACACCATTACTCATTTTTATTAACTGAATTAAATACTTCCTATGTATCAGCCTTCTTATTCCAATGTACTTTTTCCTATTACTCATCATATCACCTGTACCTAATTGTCTGAAAGTACGTTGATTTTAAATTATCAGTAGGAACAACATCTCTGCTCTTTATTACTAAATTGTTTGTTAGGCTACATCTTTCAATATATTTGCAAATATTATTCAGACATTTGAACCATTTGAACTGCATTGGAAGGGTAACATAATTATTTGTGGGTTGAAGTGATTTTTCATTTAATTAAGGCTGGCCCACAAATGTGGATTCCAAATGTGCTCATCCCAGCACCACACAACAAACTTGCATTTCTATTATCTATGATTTGACAGTAGCATCTTATATAAATCTGATGTTACACAATGATACTGTTATTCAACACGTATTGGCAGTTAGCTGTTTGGACAGCTGCTATTTGAATTAAGATGCCTATTGAACCTTACTTGTCTCAAGTAATCAAAATATAAAAGTGATCAAGTGCAGATGCTCCTACTACTTTTTCATAGCAAAGGAAATCTGTCTGAACTGTCTCCATGTTAGTGAGCAATGTTGAATGTATTCAAACAGTTTTGTTAGCTTTCAGATGTAAAGTCAACCTTAATATTTTGAGCTTCTCCCTGTCTGCTGTGGGAGGATACCCTGAGGATCTACCCTTTAAGGGGTCTCCAAACACTAGCGATTTACTGTTATGTAGACACCCATATCTCCAATTCTTTACACTACACCAGTCTCTGAGGATTAGCATGAAAAGGGTAATACTTTGAATCAGCTGATAGCTGAGGAGGGACTAGCACTGCTGAATTTTCAGTTTTACTCCCAAACCTCTATGTAAGCTGAGTCAGCAGTTCCTTTATTTTAAAGACTCTCCTTATTCACCTGCACTGCTGCAAACTGATAAGACCTATAAATTCCAGTTACCTCTTAGAGGGCTGCTTTAGAGATTAAAAGTATATACTTACTTTGATACCACACTGTAACTCCCAAAAGGATTAACAGGAGTTAAGTGCGGGCGTGCTAAGCAGGAGATATTCTACACCTCCCCCCTCACAGAAGGCAAGAGAGGAAACAGACCCTGTAAATCCTTCAGGGAAATGTAAAGGTCATGCAGGTGAACTGCTGACTAGACCACCCTTTGCTCCCTCAAGCAAGTGTGCAGCACACTGACTACATCGTTCAGGTTAGGAGTTCAAATCAGAGCAAGAAACAGTGCCATTAATTAGATACTAAAATCCTCTCACGAGAAACAGCTTAACTGCACATTTATGCCAAACTGGTAACACAATTTCAGCTTTCCTGGTGTACATAAAAATCACATTTCTTTCTTCTACACTATAATTGCTTCTGATTTCATTGCTGTATTGCATATGTTCATAAATCAGCACAGGGTATTGAACTGTTCTGCTATTTACTTAGTACTTTTTACTTCATAGTGGATAATATAAAGTAGAAATAAGACAGTGACTAGTGCTATATAAATCTGGTGATCCATCTGGTGACAACTGACAGAAAAATTAACATCAGATCAATTCATATGCTCATTAATTCCACACAGGTTATAACGCAACTCAATAGTATTTCTGTCTATTGCAGAACTATTGCTCCCTGTTCAGGTGTGCAGGATGTCATTTTTTCTTTTAGATTGCACACACTAAAAATAAGCAAAAAAAAAGCCATTCAAGAGAGAAAATATCTTCATGGAAGGCTATGGAATTGAGCTCATGAAGTAGGGTCCGTGTTCAGGATTTAGAGTTTATAATTAATGCAGTCCAAAATGGACACTGGATTTTTTATTTTTTTTTTTGCGTCCTAACAATACCTTTATTATTTCTCTTCTATGTCAGAAACTTGTGTAGGCAGGATTATGACAAAACTTTTGCTTCAGCAGCTGCACATAAAGTAGGTAATAAAAGACTGAACTAACATTTTTAGTAACTTGTATATATGACAGAAGGGATATTGTAAATGTTAAAGTAAATAATATGCACTTATGCTTCAAACGAGCATAGGTTTCAGGGTAAGCATCTTCTAGATTAACAATTGGTAAAACAGTAACTGTGCCACAAAAAATGAAAACAGTAAGTTCTTTTATTCTCTAAAGGCTCTTTCCTAAATATGTTGTGAACTATCTGAGTACAGGGAACATTCTTGCAGCTGCCTTCAGAGAAATAGCTTCTCCAGACACAGAAGTGACAGGATGCCAAACATGCAAGGCTAAGGATCTGCCAGGATCTCTTTACACCACAAGTGCTGTATAATGCTGCCCATTAAGGTGAAGATCTAGTGATGCAGGTGAAAAGGATAAGAGAGCTCAGAAGAGGACATGAAGACATAGTAGATATAAAAAATCAAGGACCTTTAGCAAACAACTCAGAATTTTCAAACTGCCAAGCAAGAGGATACAGAAGAAAGGACTTTCCTGGGTGGAGAATGACCTAAGGAAGCACATAATCCAGACACCTCAGGAGCCTGAGATGATTTCAGGGCACTGGTATGGGAAAAAGTATGGTGCACAGAAGGCACTCCAGAAGAGTGTCTGTTCCTGTTCTCTACTGAATCCCAAGTCTTATTAGCTGATTTACCTTCCAAAATGTCGTTGTTAGCAAAGACCTGCTAAGGAATACACAAAATTCTCAACATGTTTACACCATTCAGAGTGAGTTTTATCTATCTAGCTGCCCTGTATCCTACCTGCAATTAGGGTTAGAAATCAAATTCAAGAACAAGTAAGCATACAATTTCACATACAAATTTGTGTTGGAGTGTGGATGTGAGACACAGGTGGGACATCCAGCCAGATCTTAGAACTATGAAACACCTCTAGGTCCAACAACCCAGGCACAGTCATTGCAGTTGAGACAAACCGCAGCCACAGCATAAGAAACCACCTGAGGAGATTCCAGATCAATGCTACCACGCAGTCAGCATCAGTACATATAAGCCATAAAACTTCTTTGTAAATGAGGTGTTCTAGCTGTTTTTCAGCAAGTTCCAATGAAGATAACTTGCCAAAATGATCTCTTCAGGAGGCTGATCACAAAACCTAGGGTAAAGTAACTACTGCAAACTGAAGCCCTCTGTCACTTTTTTCCTTTCACTAATTCAGCATGGCTGTGCAGCACCCTTCACAATCCCTGCAGGCACTCATGAAGTGCATAAGGCAGCTAGGTTAGACCTGCAAACATATATTTGAGCTTGAAACATTACTTATTAATATTGTTTACAGTTATCTTTCAATTACGGAGATAGTTTACACCCTCCAAAGGTGACTTACTTAAGAAGGCAGAAAGAACAAGTGACTTCATTTTGTTAAATTTGTCTATTGTTTATTATGATATTTGTGTAAAAATGTCAGTTTTCTAGAGGTTTTATGTCAATGAGGTAAATTCAGTACAGACTTACACGGCAGAAATGAATATAAATACACTATATCTGTACTAGTGTTTTGATGTAATTCTTTACTGACTTTGCAAAGCTCAAAGCATAAAATCAGATGAATGTTTCCCATAATTTAATAGAATAGATTATCATATAATTAATATTTCATACATGCATGAAAGAAAGCTCTGTTGAGAGGCAGAAAGGAATATAGAGAAAATGAGAAGGGTGCAGCTTTTCTAATAGTACTGAAAGCAATTTATATTGAAGAATACTTATATTTGTCTTGATTTTCCTTCTCCATAGGTGCTAAAGAGCAATTCCCAGAGCATCCTTCAGAAAAATGGACAGCCTTCAAGTTTTCGTTCTTATAAGCATCAAGTCATGAACACTGCTAGACCAGAAATACCAGAAAACCCTTCTGAGTTCATTTCCTAGAAGCCAGGGTTTTGCCCTTAAATAGGAAGAGAATAACAGAGTGTGTTGCATATACATAGGCTTTACTGGCAAAACTGCACTCTTTAATTAAATTGCAGAGACACCTGTCTGTATGCACAAATGAAGTTAATCTGGTTCTGCCTTTCTACTATACTCTTAGAAACATGAGAAATTGCTAAAAATATAATTATGTAGTAAATAAACAACCTTTACAAGAAATTCCTGGATGCAAACTACGAAAGAATACACTTACATATGAGAAGAATATAAAGGCCAACACCTCCAAATTCATAAAGTCAGGCCTGATTGTGAGAGCTGCTCTCAGGAATATTCTCCAGTTAATTTCAGTGGGAATGGTAAGACATTCTCAATTCTCCCAAGTACTTAAGTACTTGATATTAGACATCTGTAGTTGAAAATTTTGGCTAAAATATCCATTTTCTTCCTGTCTTATATCAGTATGACTGTTGCAATACTGTACAGTTTGGTACCAGTACTACCTTACCAATGCCTGCCCATATGAACACTACTTGACTTTTTTTTTTTGGAGGTGGGGCACTCCTAATCTCTCCATTGATCATCTCATGTCTTAGAGGTGACTGATCCCCTATACTGCTATAGTGCCTAGCATAGCATGTCTTAGATGTTACCAACTTCACATTATAAACACAGACAATAGTAATATACAGTACACATGGTGACCACAATCTGTGACTTGTTGAAATGAAATGCTTCAATCAGACTGGTTGTGAACTTCAACTCCTGGTTGTGAACAACTGAACTAGAAAATCAGTGTGACACATTCTTGATGACACCTCACAGTCTAAACCTTTGTTGATGACTCATGTAAGCAGCTCTCAGCTACCTACTTTTCTGTATATTTCACATTCTGAATTCAATATTTTATATAATCAATAGTCAATATTTTTATACTAAGTCAACACAGCATTACACGTCTGTTAGACTGAAAAGTCATGAAAAATGTTATACTTTCAAAATAGAATTTATGCTTGAATAATAATCATGTATTTATACACTGATTCAGGTATAAAAAGTATCTCCCAAGTCCACTTAAAATAGATGGCAAATGGGCACATAAAAAACTTGTTGAGCTGCTCTAAGTCCTCCAAGTAAGTCATAAATCTGTGTGACGGTTTCAGTACTTTGGTGTTCAAAGAGAAAATATACAAGATAGCCATATTATGCAGAAGTAAAGCCTCCTTACATATGTTACTGGTTTTTTAGGATGATTTAGACACTGCATCCATGCTACCAAAACTCCAAAGCACATACAAACTAAGAACTACCAAGTACAGTCTCAGCCATACTCACAAACACAGTATAAACAAAACAGAAATCTCAGTATAAAAAGTACAGTAGTACAGTCCTGGTTCAATACCACAGAGGTTTCATTTCTAAAGATTAATCCTTTAACTCCCAAGAATCTATTGGGATCTAGCAAAAAAAAAAAAAAAAAAAAAAAAAAAAAAAAAAAAAAAAAAATCAAAGCATCAGTTCCCCAAGCCAAAAAAACCTCCACAATACAATCTTGCCTGTTGCATATAAGTGTTAATGGCATGTAGCTACTATTACAAAAAAGATAACTAATCACCCTAGAAATAGTTATCTCACAATTTGAACCACATGAACTCAACTCTACCAGCACCGTCTCAGACTTTTCCTATCAAAACAGTAAAAACCCAGCTCTCTTCAAAGACTCTGACACACCCTGCCTCCCAATTCCTACATTTGGCAAAAAACCTCACCAAAATGATACCAGAAAGAGTTGCATATCCCTGATGTGGCTCTGCCAGTGTTTTATACCCACCTTGTACAAAGTAGGGCAGAAGCTTGTTCTTCACGTCTCTGTATGGCAATGAAAAGCAGTACAGCCTGATGAGGATTTGAGGTGACAAGCCAAGACGGCACATCAGGATATTTCAGGTCTTCAACTGGGAACAAACATTTCTGGCTCACACTGCAGCCAGATAGCACACCCTGGCAAGGCTTAGGGCTGGCGCCTGCAACCATAAGTGGTTCCTACAAGGAAACCTGGGAGCATATCAGGTATTGAAAAGATTTCATAACACTCCTAATTGCTAAGCGAACCATTGCTGACAAAGATCTGTAAAGCTAAAATATTGAGTTCTTGCTCATCTGCATTTCATCAGAAACCATTTCATTTGGCTTTTAATTAGATTAAATCAAATCAATAGTGGACACAAAGATCATGTGTTTTGTATCATTCCTCCAAAACTACTGCCTAGTGTTAGTTTTATAATATATTCTTCCAAGGAGATAATATTCCATTTTAATATTATAACTAGAATTTCTGTAAGTAAATAATGGATGTTTTCCTAACACTAAATAATACATTGCATCTATTCAAAATACAGAAGAGCACAAAAGACACTGAAAAGCCTAGGCATACAGCTGAATAATGTGCCCAGGTATGCCAGATTATCTCTTTACAGAGCATATATAATAGAAATTTCAAAAGGCAAAGTAACATTAATAGTAACTTGGTTTTACATAACTCATAAAGACATTTTGTCTGACAATGCATTTGTTTCTCCACACTGAACATGGTTTCGTGGTTTTGGTTTGTTTGTTTGTTTATTTGTTTTATTGCAAATAAAATTACCTTTCCTTGGCACACAAAAATTTTCATCCTGATACGGAGAAAGTTGTTAATTATAGAGTGTGTATCTCTGCTGTCTTAGTGTGCTTCTCACTACTAGGACACATACACCATAAAGCAGGTTAGAAATGGCAGGTATTTTGGTAACATTTTTTTGAATAACCTCTTTCTTTGTTCATTTCATTTCCCCTCTTTCTTTGAAGTAGTATTTTAAAACAGGTTACAGTACAAATTTCAATTTCTCATCTGCAAAGGATGAACATAAACATATAAAAATTTCTTAATCCAATGTAAAAATCATCAGTTTTGGTTGAAGATTTTAATTTTGCTCTTTTTTTAAAACAATCTACAGAAATCCTTTGGAAAAAAAATGCATTTTGTTCAAAAAGTCTATTGGAAAAAAATAACATATCTGGAAAAGTATCTCCCTTTTCTAGAAACCTCTAGCACAAAAAACACCCTAACTATGATTGGCATATATAAATATATGCATTATGCTACTTTAAAAACTCTATCTCAAAGATAATTATGTAAATGTACCTTTTTTCAATTTGACACACAGAGCAGCAACACTAGAACCACCGCTATAACCCTGAATTTGCAGATCACATTTTGACTTCCATCTGGTTTAAACAGTAGTTGTATTAATAAAAATAATTTTCAAGCAAGGCAGAGCACATATTTCTTCATTCAAGATTATACTTATGCATGGTAAATATAAGGACTAAGAATTATGCCCTCTCTTACATATATATGTAAAAATAACTTTACATCCATCATCCTAAGTGAAGGAACTACACTTGGAACTAAAGACACTTGGAAACCTCAAGGTTGTTGAGAGCTTATTTTAGCTTCAAAAAGAAGTCACCTCTAGTTATGGCAAGTGCTAGGACATTTGAAATCATAAAACATTTACTATTAATTATAAAATTAATGCTAATGAATCTGTCTGTTAATTACTTTGAACACTGCCTGAATAAAAACATGACTAGCATTTCAGCATTATTACTTTGCTATAATATTTTATGAGTCTGGATCTGGCAGTGCAACCTTAAGCACAGTTTATCACCACAATACTATCATGAATTTAGGTTTAGACAGTGATTTATTTCAATTATCCTTTGTCAAGTCCACCATGTGTTTTACTGAACTGAGGAAACATTGTCAGGTAGTTCCACCTTGGAACTGAATAAATGTTGTTATACTTTATGTTAGTGAGATTTTGTCCCTGTTCTAGTACACTGATAGAAACATGCAATTTGGTTTTTTTTTCTTTAAATACTGTCAGCTAAGTTATTATTTTATTCACTTTAGCCAATTTTATGCTTTTTAAGTCCATAATCAATTTTAATTTTGAAGTATGGCTTCTCTTCAGCAGTGAAATCCTGCTGTTATTCAATGGCAACACTACACTTACTGTCAGCTCCACTGATTAACATTGCTGCATGTGTCTTTACCTCGTATTGCAAATCTAACCCAAGATCTTGAAGTAACAGATTCCTTTCAAAAGTCCACAAGGTCTGAGCCTGAGGTAGCAGCATTGAGATGACCCATAATCTGAATTTCCACATCCAGCATCCCATCCCTGGATAGTCTGAATTATTGCCCAGAGCTACTTATACTGCCCTCATTTAAGAACTGTATGTATGCTTTTCTAATTTCTATGGCAAGAACAAGTACTAACAGTGTTTGGCAGTATATTTATTTGATAGCTGTTTGCAGCTACAGTAGTCATCACTGTAGAGAAATGACATTACCATGGGCCCATGTTTAATTTTTTTTTTAGAAAAGGAAAGACCGTGTATTTGCAGCGCAGTAAATATTGACTTCCTATGAATGACAGCTTTACGTAAATGGTATTTTTTGGCTGTAAGCCTCCTTACTGATTATTCTATCTCTTCATTAATTTGAGGTACAAAGAAGATTGAGTAATGTTTAATTGCCGCTGAATCCCAGGGAAATCTGGTGGAGCCCCACTGTCATTTTTTATTTAAATATATATTATCTTGTCAGTCAACCTGGAACAGTACAAGCTTGTTAATGTTTTAGTCTACAGACACTGTGATGTATATTTTAAAGGTTTAAATTGTAATTTTTAGTCAATAGAGCACAAAAAGATGCAATCTTTAATAGCATATGATGACTGTCCTTCTAGAGAGGCCCCATATGAGTTACAGAGCAATTCTCTGAATTTCCAGCCGTGCTTAGTACTGACTCCAGTGCAATGTTAGGAGCCCACAGCAGCCACAGTCATTGCACTCACGGGATCCAACAGCATGAATCTGGGCTGTGCTGGCAGGGACACAGGCAGACACATGGCTCCACCACATCTTCCTCTGCCTCTTCTGCAAGCACAGGGTGATAGCTTGGTAGAGGCATTTACCAGGTATGATGTTTGCAGTTCAACACTGCCCTTCTTTGGTTTGTTTTATTCCTGTGAGTTTTACTCAACTTGAATTTCTTCCTCTACATCTCTAACTATATGAACCTAATCAACACGATTAAGTATGCCCCTCATGGCTTAATTTGGAGTGTGCTGGTGGGCACTGGTCCCAGTATATGAAAATCTATTATTTGATTTGTCAGGCATGACAAAACCTCAGTGTACAACCACCGTGACTCTAACAAAACCTCAGGTAAAGCTTTATAATGACCATTCCACAAAATTCATGATGCATAATGGTAAAGTACATGAAACTGTGCATGTGGGATAGTAGAGCACTCTGATGATTGGAACTTATGAACAGGCAGCAAATATGAACTTCAGTGGTACAGTTGAGGAATGCATTCAGTGCAGCTGCAGTGCAAGCTCCTGGGTGGCAGGAAATGGCAGGAGCCCAGTCAAGTGGCCGTAAACTGGTAACAAACCTTTGCACAGCAAAGAGACCTCTGGGATCAGCCAAGAGAATAGACACTCAGAGACACAGCAGGAGCCAGTGATTCGGCAGAAAGACCCCAGACTATTGCGTGCTTAAAACCCAGAGTGTCCTTTCTTCGGCATCCCTCCTCAGAGGCACCCAGCTTAAGCTGGTTTTCTGTTCTGCACCATGATTAAATTACTTAAAGGATTCAGCTCTCTTAGACTCTGACATGGAAAACATAGGGTCGAGCCAATAAGGAAGCTTTGTCTGGCTGTGTGAGCCTTGCTGTAAAGGGGCTTCAGCCCCGGCAGTGAAAGTCTCAGGTGGTGGAAGTGTGACTGCCAGAGTGCCTCCTGAATGATCAGACAGGAGAGTTTCTTTAACAGTCTGAAAGACACTCTTTATGTTTCTCAGTTAGTAAAATGAAAGTATAAGACACTACATTTTTAATGTTTTACTTGCTCTTTTTAAAGCAATGCTTATTAATTAATCACTTGTCTAGATTACTGTCACAATCACAAAATAAAAATATCTTAGTTACCTGTTACACTAGAACACAAGGAATTGTTTAGAAAACAAATTATATTAGCATTGTTTTTCTGCTGTGAACAGATATGTTTTACAAATGTATTTCATGACCCTGAATTGGTTTAAGCTCATGAATACTTGTTAAAAATAGCATGACTGGCAACTCACTCAGCTGCTACAGGTAGGACTGGTTACTATGGCAGGGTCACAGTAACAGGTATGCTAAATTTCTCACCAGGAAAGCTTTAAGGTTATCCCATCAGTTTTCCTTGCAAAAGCCAACTTTTCCAGAGAAAAACTTCCCCTGCCCTTAGTAGCTATGTTATGGGGTTCAAGCAGCGATCATCCAGAAGCCAGGGGGTTTCAAAGCAGCAGAAAACCCGTGTGTCTAAGGGACATGTCCTGGAGTATGTCAGATGTATCTGTGTTAAACATGATTAATCTAAAGTAAGGAAAAGTATATATGAAACAAGCAGTGGGGTTGCACCACTCTGTTCCCATTTTGCTGTGAGGGGGATGTTTCTGGAATGACACCAGGCATTAAAGGTCCAGAAAGTACAGGGGGGAGTGTAGTTTCATCCTCTGATGTCCCAGATTTTGAACATTGCATATCTCAAAGCCAGTCCAGGAGTGCCATCAGGACTCTTCCTAGTGTGAAAATTTGCATTCACAAACAATAGCAAAAGGCTTTCACTTCCCACAGACTCCTGTGTCCTGGCCCCTCTGTGAGATGGGGAGTTCAGGAATAAGCCTTTAATCTCCACGCACACTTTAGGAGTGGAGAATACTTTCACGTGTGTATCTGAAAGGGCAATCCATTTAGAGCAATGGAGCTACTTCTTTCTTTCTTCTGTTCTATCTTTCCAGTTTGGTTCAAACCACGGATTATTTCCTCCAGTGCCCAGGACTGGACCTACAATCCCACAGCACTCCACGCCAGTCCTAGCACATCTACACAGCAGCCAGTAAATGGTTTAAAGGCAAAGAAAATTCATGTGTGGCTAATTTGGTTGGTGCAAAAATTCTCATAAACATGTTAATCTTTGTAAGCATAAACAAAAGGAGCACAATGTGCACATCGCCTTTATTAACCTTAAGAGTGCTTATTTTCCCAAAGTATTTACAGTTACTCCACTGGAGGTGTCAAACTTGCATCAGAACTGACAACTAGGGAATTTAAGTGTAACACACACATGCAGGCCCGCATCTGTACGTATACACATGCATATGTATATATGTATATGTATATATGTAAATATGTATATGCACATATTTGCTGTCATTTTTTTTCTAGAGGAACCTGCAAAATAGATAAACAGAAACAAAATAATCATACTTTAAAATATCTAGTATAAATACAAAACAAAAAGAGAAACAAAATTCAGTCTCTTGCATTTCCCTGCTCTAAAATTTACAGACTTACTTTGCAAAATCCTTCAACATAGATGTACTAAAATGGCATTAATTTTGCAAATAAAGGTGCACCACGCAGGACACTAATTCAGCTGATCTCCAACACATGGAGAGGGATGTTACCTAGAAGAGTCATTGCCAAACTGGTAAAAAACAGTATCCAGTTTTTATGGGTTAGATGGCTTTTCATATACTGTGCATTCTCTCCACTGCAGTGGTTTAAATGAAAAATTCCTCTAAAAATCTGAAGACAATACAGAAGTATCTGGAAGTTTTCTCTTGAATCATCAAATCAAAGCCTGTAAACGTACAGGTAACTACATGAAATTTGCCCTTCCATCAAATGAAAAAGACATTAACACAGCCTTCAGCACCAGTCTTGCTGGAGTATAATAATAAATGGTCAACCAAATTCTCACTGAAACCAAAGTAAGTAAAATTAAGAGAACAGCTACAAAAAGAATGTCTTACCTCCTCCATTTCCTCAGCTTCACAGGATTCAGAATACACATTAGGGGCTAACTTTTAGCTTTAGTGAAAGCAAAGACATTTTGAAAGACAACTTTTGACGTAAGGATTAGAATTGCATTTGCTTTGCTTCCAAATAAGAACAAGCCTTGAGCTTCCTTACATAGCTGTGTAACCTGAACATAACCACTGAGGCACTCTGGTAGACCAAGTTGCTACCATTTTCAATGAAACAAATCACTTTGGACTGTACTGGACTTGGCAGACTGCTTGTCTTTCAAGCACTTTTTCTTGGCTTCCTCAGTCATCTGTGGGACATGTAGACCACAGACCAGATGTTTCCTCGAATTAGCTGGTCAACTGAAACTGATTGATGATTTCATGCTCTGTTAATAACTAGGTGTTCCTTATCCTAAACATATATTATTCAATAACAATGAAAAACATCCCTTATACTATTATTCTCATCTATCTATAATTTAAAAGTTGAGAGGGATACATTTTTTTCCACAGTAGCATGGCTTATGAAATATTTTGCAATCTCTTCAGATGTCTTTGGAGCTATCTTTGAATAGGGATAAAGACTCCTTGAGTGAATACAGCACCAGCTACTCCTCTTGCCACACACCACTTCCAACAAGCGGCTCATCACATCTCTCCTTTCTCATCCATTCTCCTGGTGAACATCTAGTGAAAACCTCTGTTCACACAGCTGAAATATGAAGGAGAGGAAAAAAAATTCCTCAAAAAATTGGGTTTTAGCAACGTGGACTAAACACCATGTATCAGTGTGGACAAACCAGAGCAATGTGCTATTGTGACTTGAATCCATGGACCTGTCACAACTTCCCATGACTATCATCTTACTGGAATGACCACCTATGGCTTGCAGTATTCTTGAGAAGAAATCTTATCCCATAATATCTTCTTTTCTCTCTCCCTATGGAACGAATTCCATCTTCAGTTAATTTTCAGTCTGAAGTAGACAAAAATGGATGTTGTCATAGTAAGTATTGTTGCCCAATATCACCAAAGCACAAAAAAGGAAGTAAAATATAAGGTCTGCTAGCGTGTTAGAGAAGAAGAAAGAAAACAGCTGATTTGTTTGACTATTAATTCTGGATGACAAAACCTAAAAAAATGTATTTGCTTTTTTAAGTAAAGTGTTCATTAACTGAACGTGACTGTTCATTTTTCAAGCATTTATCTGTTCATCCATATGCAATTTAAATGGAAGTATTTTTATAGATCAGATAGTCTGCTTTTTTGACTGTAAAGCTAGGAACAGTAATTTCTTGAAGCTTTCTACATTTTTCTTGAAAAAAGCCACTAATTCCTTAAAAAACAAAAAAAGTAGTTACCCAGGTCTAGCACAGAAGTCCCATTTCTTTTCTGTTCCATAAAGTTACAGTAACTAGAACATTAGATATGTAAGCAGCACCCTAAATTGCATTTCTTTGTTCCAATTCTGCTATGTACTATCAACTAATAATG
Organism: Manacus candei; assembly: GCF_025592945.1. Classification (NCBI taxonomy): domain Eukaryota; kingdom Metazoa; phylum Chordata; class Aves; order Passeriformes; family Pipridae; genus Manacus; species Manacus candei. The sequence goes on from NW_026138062.1 coordinate 39,290,128, forward strand.
CACATCCCTGTTCATTAGCGCTCAGCAGAAGGGTCACATTGGAAAGACCTCTTCATTACTCATGCACTGCTTGTCAGCACACAGACTAGAGGAAGATTACTAATACATCTGTCTAATTTTACTGAGAATATTGATGTAAAATCAGTCTCATTCACTGTCTGCACAACTAAAAGCCTGCCTCCAATTGGAAAAAAATAAATCTCGTTTTTCTTATGAAATATCCTAGGTGGAAATGCGGAGAAGATGCATGTGGTCTATTGTGCTGTATTTGTAGTCTGCAATAGGTACCCAATACCTTTATGTCACAGTTTACCACATGTAAATCTGAAAACTAAAATTCCACTCAGGGACGTGTGCTAGTTTTGTAGAGGAAAAAAAGAAGGTAAAAATGGAGAAAGAAATGCACATCTTAGTAGATTTTCTTATATGACTTACATCACTTTTGAAACCTAAGACTGAGCCCTGGCTTTGTACCAATTTATATTAGCAGAAATCCTCCTCAAAAAATTTTGCCTTTTTTTTTTTTTAAATGGCTTTTACAGAATAAATTACTGTTAAATTTTAATTAGGTTGATATTTAGCACTGAATATGAACGTTTTTGTGATGATTCTAGTTGTTTTCTGCTGCTTCACAATACACCAGCAAAAGGCCCCCAATATCAAGCAATTTTCTCACCTATCACGAGTATCTTCCTAATTGGGAAGAGGGAGATAAAATACAAGAAGACAAAACTATGGGGGAAATCTAGTTACACCGATTGTCACAAGGATTATTTCTTGTTCTCCATTAAGTAGCATATACGGCTGAGAGTAAAGCAAGCAAATGGATTTCTACTCTTTCTTAAAAAAGCAGAGTTCTAATAAATCTGGCAGAGAACAGCTATCTGTAACATTACAGGGTTAGACTCCTGTATTTCAGCTCTGTCCCTGCTTGCTGTGCTGTCTTGCTTCACTGACCGAACATTAACAATTACATTAACATTAACAATTGTACCCACTTATTAAATCATTTGCATTTTTTGATCATTCCTACAGACATTGCAATAGACTTTAAAATTGTTCTGGACTTACTTATCATAAAAGTACAGTTTCCAAAATGAAATCTTCAAACACATTCTAGGTTTTAAAATTTTAGTGCAGTGGTTTCAGGAAAAGAAGTCACAGATACTACAGATAATTTTACCCTGTCATTTTGATCTTTTTAATCAAATACCATCTCTTCAAAGGACTCTGACAAACTCAGTGTCCTAAAGAACTAGTTGTTTCATTTGGATTTTGATTGACAGAGTAGTCAAAAGAATCTTAAGGACACAGAGAATACTGTAGCATATTCATAGCTATGTAAAGAGTCTAATATTTAAAAGTTAACTGTTTATTTTGGGATTTAAGTGTGACTTGGTCTTGTAGTGCTACTGCTTCAGATATTACATGCCATGTACCAATGGCATACAGGGTTTTTTTGTTATCTGAAAGACTGGAGTACACCAGTGAGTAAAATACAAATGTAGTCATCCGAGGCTTCTAATATAAAATTAAACTTTATGTGACTTCTCTGAAGATGCAGGAGGAAAACTGTATGAATAAATTATTTTTCAGTTTGCTTGAAATTCTGAAAATGAAATCAATATCTGCTGTAGATGGGGATTTTTTTTTTTTGGACAGTGAAACAGAAGCATACATGAAAGTAAAAAAATTACCTTCTGGGTTTGAGAAATTTTGGAATTGCATTGTTTTACATTGAATTCAAAGTAGATTTCAAAACTAAAATGTCAAATACTAAACCTAGAAATTGATATTTAGGGATATAATTTGGATATAGCAATTCCTAAGGGGATGAGAAAAATGAGACAGGGAGAGACCATGCTGCCAAACATACTTGGAAAATCTAAATGGATTAATGAAATATATCAGTATCAACAGATCTGCATGTTTGGCTAAATGTTATTTTGGAGGAAACATTTTATATAGTTTAATCAGTTAGCTTAATGCAGCTTTCTGTATAAACTCTGGAAAAGAAACTGCCAGTAGCTGAACAACTGTCTCCCCATTCATTTCATATCTTAAAGAAGGAAAGACTGTAGGTCATGAATATGATGCGCCCCCAGCCTCCTTTCCACCCCAGGATGCTGTGAATTTCAGGAGGATACACAAATTAAGAAAGGGGTTAGACAAAGTCATGAAGGATAGATAAACTGATGGAATAAGTTACCATAACATGGATAAACACACTGGCTCCAGAAATCTCTATATTCTGGTAGAAATGGCACAGGTCACAGCACATTCTCACGTTGCGCTGCTCTGGAATTGCTTTTCCTACTTTCCTGTTTAACTCATGGCAGTAAATCTTTTCCATTTGTGTTTTGCTCTCTTTCATTATTTTGATGGAAAGAGACCACATTAACAACAACTTTTTCACCCCTCTCCCGCATTTGCTGGCCCTTTACTTTTAGTCATTATTCATCTCCCAGTTCTGGTGCCCCCTCCCAAAAATAATGATTTTTTGTTTGGTTGGTTGGTTTTTTGGTTTTGTTTGTTTGTTTGTTTGTATTTTAACTATGCAAAGCAAATGTCTTCCTGATTGAGAAGCCTGTTTTCATTTTGGTTTTGACACAGTTTTCTCTAAATGAAACTAAAATTTTGTTTGATTCTAAGACCCGCTTCGCAAGTCTCCAACTCTAGGTATGGAGAATACTTTTCAAAATGAAACCCAAACTACTGAAAATGAAAATTTGGTAAAAGAGTTAAGAGCCAATGTAAATTCCAGTAAATGCCAATGAACTCAGTTTAATTACATTTGTGTAAAACCATTTTCGTTAAAAAAAAATTCAGTCTAACAAAGAGGACTCTTACATCAAGGGACAGCAGCGTCTTGTTTTGTCTCTTTGTCTCTTTTTGGTTTTTTGGGGCTTTTTAAAAAAATTAAATTAGCTACTGCCTCCACCCTGCAATGCAGACAGAATATTAGTATTCCAGGACTGCGAGTGCAGTTCTGGTGGCAAATAATCTGAATTATGTTTCTGGGGTTGCAAGGCACCAGACATTCCTAAGAATTCTGTGTTACTGAAAAGTAATAAAATAGAGAGGAAAATGGGCTGACAGAATTCCGGAACTACAGAAATGCAGCTGACAGACCTAGGCTCTTATCAGTCTTTGACAGGTGTATTTAGGTATTCTTGGGTTATTGCTCTTGGACCTATTAACCTCTACTGAGCCCAGATTTTGCCTCTTACATTCAAGATCATACAGGAATACCTGGAGCATGTAATTTAATAGAAACTTCCAGAAAATACATTATTTCTCACATCCCCAGTCTTTCTGCCACCCCCAAAAATCTCCTCACAAAATAAAGTAAAAGTTTCATTTTATCTCCTAAGCATAAAGAAGCAGACCATGGATGTTGGGATGGCAACAGAACTGCTGTAGAATGTATTTCCCCTATTAGTTGTTTCCTTTGCAGGCTGCTTCTTTTTCAGGGTTCCCTGACAATCACAGTATATAGCTGTGGACTTGGAAACATCTGCATTAAGGGTAATTCTACTGCAAAAAGTAACAACAGATAGCACCATGGATTTTATTTTTTGACTTTGTATATTCCTAACCTCAAAAATTACAGTTTTCAGCTCCCAGCTGTATAAATATCTTTTCTTGCACCATCACTATTATCAAGAAGCTCAGAAGATGAAAAACAACTCTTCGTTGTATTTATGCACCACAGAACTTTCAATTATATTCTTGAGCTGTACCTTGGCATTGCCCATCACCTTCAATGGAACCACTACAGTAATGCATAGAGAAGTAGCAAAGAACTCCAGAGATGCACACTAACATTCAGAAATGAGATGTCAAAGCTTTTTCTCTGCAAAGTTTTGAATATATAGGATGATAAGGTTTTGGCCAAGATCCAAACCAGGGAAGCTCGTAGAAGAATTGAAAAGAGCTTCTGGTATTCAGCCAGAGCCTCTAGTTAATACAAGTTTTGAGGTTGGCTTCCTTATCTTAATATTTAATGCATATTTTTCATTTCTTGCATTGTACTCCAGAGTACAACACAGTTGCTTTGGCCTCTAGGGAGAAAAGTACCTCATCAAAAAGAAACTGAGCAAAACTACATAGAATCATAGAAATCATAGAATCCTTTAGGTTGGAAAAGAAATTAGTTCAACCATTAACCAAAATTTGTCTTGGAACAAAAAGGACTGTACCAGACATCCAAACAAATAGAAAAAACCACCCCTAAATGTGTAGTAATGTCTTTAAGCATTCTTATGCGTTTTATAAAGGTCTGCTTTACATAGAAATGTCAGACAAATAAGTAAGTTTACTCACTCTGGGACGTATCCCCACCTGGGAGGGGGAAACCCATAATACTGTCTTGCCCACTTAAATATCTAGCATGTCAGCAAGTTTGCAAAAATTGCCTTGGCACATGTAGAGTGCAAAACAGAAGTTTTGGGGAGGTGAGGATATGCAGGTAATTATTGCCATTTTGGAGGGTGACAATGCATCAAATCTTTTCACTAGTTCCTGTGATAGAACACTGTCACTGCTCCATCCTGCCATGTGGTACTATCACAACATGTCCACTGATGCTAATAGGTAATGTCAAACTATGGTCTTGCTTCATGACAGTGGGCTGTGGCACTCGGGGTTATCAACTCAAGTTCACAGTAAAAACAGGACCTCCCCAGCACCACAAAATTAGAACTGTACCTGAAGATCTATATTGGACACAGTGAAGTAACTCTGTCTGGAGTATGTACTTTATTACCTATTGAGGGTAATGGGCCGTTAGCTAAGTAGAACAGTGCTATTAATTGGTTCTGTTACAATATAATGCTTCGTTAACAGAGCTCTCAAAGAAATCAACAACTTCAAAACTCCCATAATCAATCCAATTTAATCTGATATACGCTCTGTCAAATTGCATTTCAAAAGGCTTTTATAAAACCAAAATTCAGTTATCTAGTAACAGCATTAGCAATGTTAATTTCCTAATCAGAACGCAAAATCATTAATTAACCATGCCTTCTTCAAGTAAAAGAAGCTGCAGGTCCTACTCAGTAACTCTACAGATCCTTTGATGTTTATGAGTAGAAAGGGTACATTCTCTGGAAACACCTATGAGGCTTTCCTTAATGCTGGTGCATGCCTTGGACACATAATTGTTTCACTGATTCCGAGCCTCTCCTGTTTTTCCATCTTGTGCCATTGCCTACAGCCACACAAGGTTGATGCTCAGTAGTATGAGTAACACTTTCGGGTGGTCCCTCCTTCCAGGAAACAATGCTTAGGGGTCAGTCTCAGCAGTCCAAACACACTGGTTTGCCATCACGTCCAGCCTGTCCTTATATTAGCACAGTAGCACAAAAAAGAGTTTATAATTGTAAGAGGATTGGAAAGATCCCCCAAAACAAGAATGGTAATTTCACCAGAACTAAAGGATCCACCTATCTCCAGTAGTGGCCATGAGTGAATACTTCCCCAGAATATTCTCCTAGTACTTAACTATTTATATTTACAGCTTCTGGGTCTTTCTGAGTGGTTTGGTCTCATGGATTTCTGCCAGCGCACAGCTAATCTGAACTTGAATCCACGCAAACTGTTTGCATCCCCCGTTTTCTTAGAAAACAGTCCCACAGGACTACCACTCATCATGCAAAAATCCACATCTGTTTGTTGTTTCATCATTTGTTTGTTTTTAATCTGTTGCTTACAAACTTTGTTGAGGAAATGCAACAGAAGTATAAGAAATTAATAACTTTAATTTACACCATTATTACTTAAAATCTGAAAGCTCATTTCATTCTCTGGAAACAATTGTTTCCATACTTCAAGTGTTATTAAGAAGTCACATAAATTTTCCTTTAACAAAAGCCCAACAAACAGAGGAATTATTTTGAGAATTTTTTTTCAGGCAAAGATTAATGTCTGAGAAGTTTACATTACATATTTAATAAATTATTAAAACAAAAATTAAAAACAGAATTGTAAAACAATAGCTTAGCAACTGTTCTTGCCCTTTAAAATCAGGGACTTAATTTTCCTGGGAAAAATTGTGCTCCATGCTCCAGGAATATACCACTTAAACTTTATGATAAACCAACAAGCAATTGTATATCAAACACTAAAATTATATTACAGCTTTAATGTTACTAGGCAAAACGAAGAATATTGCTAAGGCTATAAACTTTTTCATGACAACTCTATAAGACAAAACCAAGAAAGTACGCATAACTCTTTATTTATTTTTATAATAATAGATTGTCATGTAATTTATTTGCTCTTTAAAAAAATCCCTATTTTTCAGATAGAGCATTTACAGGGAATAACAACAACCATAAAACACAGCCATCGTGAAGTTTCTTACATCTATATCTGAATAAGGAAACGGCTCTCAAATTGTGCTCCATCCGTCAAGAAGCTAGTCAGGGAATTTAATCCCTTCCAAACCTGCTGGCAACTGGTTCCTTAGCCTCAAGCAAGCATTTCACTTTCTTTTTCCATTTGTAAAATATCTGTGCTTTGGCCTGAAGAACAGTGAAATGCTCTGAAGGCCTTGTTCAGCTAAGCCTTTAGAAGTAATTACGCTTAACTTTATACATACATGTAATTGCAATGACTTTGACATAATAGGTTTTTTTGAAAAACCACAAAAAAGAAATTTTCTCTGAGATGGTCCTTGAAGAACTATATGTAACCTGTTTCTTAAAGTAGAATCACTAAATGCACATTGGATGGATCATACAGTAATGATTATTTTCACTTGTAGCTTGGCTGTCGAGTGCATTTGCTTTTAATTTATAGAGGATGATTTCTTTCTAAAGTATAGAAGTGCCCCCTTAAACTCTCAGAAATGGAGAATAAGAACATGCCCTGAAATAATTATTGGTAGTGAATAGTTTATGCTGTTGTTTTCTTCAATTTTTTGTGTATTTTCAGTTTTTAAAATAACAGATTGTTGCTGATGAGAACATCTAAATAAAATGAAATTTCTGTGTTTGACACACAGATGATTAAACTGTTGGAAATTGGACCTAGAGTCACTTTGCCATGGTATTTACCTAGGAGATGCTATTGCATACGCAGCATATATAGCTGTGCATTGAATCTTTTTGAAATTCACAGCTATCCTAGAAACTATAAAAGAAGGTGGTTTGAGCTGGTTTATTTATTTTACAAACTAAAATTGAAACAGAAGTTGATGGTTAAAGTCACTTCACAAAATTACTGATTCTGTAATTGGGTGAAATTGCAAATATGCTTCAGCAGAAAGCTTACTGACTCTTTTTTTCCTGACAAAATAAACTGCCTTTGACATTCAGTGATTCAATTTCAAAAACTGAGCCCTATTTTTTTGAAAAGTGAGAAGAGCATCTCTCATTAGCTTTCTAGTTGATGGAACAGTATGTGTCTTCAGCACATCATTCCTGGAAATCAGGCCCCAAATGCCTGATCAGTAGAAAACCAAGACTCATAGAATGGGTTGAGTTGGAAGGAACCTGAAAGTTCATCTAGTTCCAACACCTCTGCCATGGACACTTTCCACTAGACCAAATTGCTCAAAGCCCCATCAAACGTGGCCTTGAAGACTTCCAGGGATGAGGCATCCACAACTTCTCTGGGCAACTTGTTCCAGTGCTGCACTACCCTCACAGAAAAGAATGTCTTCCTAATAGCTAATCTAAATCTTAGCATTGTTTCCAGGAGGATCTGCTCCACGACCTTGCCAGCCACCAAAGTGAGACTGACTGGCCTCTACTTCCCCGTGTCTTCCTTTCTTTTCCTTTTTAAAAATGAGGGTTATGTTTCTCCTTTTCTGGTTGGTGGGAACTTCACCTGACTGTCACAACTTCTTAAGCAGGATGGATAATGGTTTATTCACTTCATCTGCCAGTTCCCATAGGATCTCATCAGGTCCCATGGCCTTGCAGTCCCAGTAAGGGCCCACATTTTCCCTGGCCTTTCTTTAATTGCTGACATACCTTAAGAAGCTTTTTTGTTGCCCTTGACATCCCTAGCTATATTTCATTCTGGCGGGGCTTTAGCTTTCTAACCTGATTCCTGGCTGCTCAAACCATTTCTCTGTATTCCTCCCGGGCTACCTGTTCTTGATGATTCCACATGCTGTAGGCTTTCTTTTTGTGTCTGCATTTGTCCAGGAGCTCCACGTTCATCTACACAGGCCTTTTGGTGTTTTTGCCTGACTTCCTCTTTGCTGAGATGCATTGCTCCTGAGCTTGGAGGAGGTGATTCCGTGAATATTAACCAGCTCTCCTGGGCCCCTCTTTCCTCTATAGCTTCATACCATGCCACTCTACCAAGCAGATCCTCAAAGATGCAAAACTCTATCCTGAAGTCCAGGGTAGTGAGCTTGCCATGCACCCTCCTCACTGTTCTAAGAACCTCAAATTTCACCACTTCACAGTCACTGCAGCCAAGGCTGTCCTTTAGCTTCACACTCCCCACCAGCCCCTCTTTCTTGGTGAGAACAAGGGCCAGGATGGCACCTTTCCTCATTGGCTCCTCGATCACTTGGAGAAGGAAGTTATCAGCAATGCACTCCAGGAGCCTCCTGGATTGCCTGTGACCTGTTGTGTCAGAAACTTAGTTAAGGGATAATAAAAAACACCTCTATAATCTCTATGTGAAAGAAACTGAGGAAGCCAAAAGCTTTTTTTTTTTTTTTTTTTTTTCATTTGGGTAAAAATATCAGCTGTGAAGAAAAGCCTAAGGAATGATTCTAAATATCATTTTATAAGTAGGTATTTCCACAGTAGGCTAGGGGGTGTTTCCACTGGGAAATAGGTATCTCATGATCTTGACTTTCTTTGATATTTAAAATTACAAGAACCTTTTTCATTCAAAAATGCCCCCCTCCCATCTATGAATTAGGTTCCCAGTTAAATTGCATGATGTAGAGTAAAATAAATTCATGGGCCTGGGGACTTTTTAAGTTCCCCCATGGAGGTTTGTGCTCCTCCAGGCCCTCCCAACAGGTGCAGGGACTGGTGGAAGCCAAGGAGCCTCTAAGTCAAGCCCTGGTCCAGACGCTCAAAGAACCACTACATTTAGGAACAATATAACACTAAGCCTACACACAACTAGTACATTGTATTAAATGCTATTTTAATAGTAAGTGTCCAAAGACACCTCTACAGGAAAAAAAGGATATTTCAAACAAACTAAGAATTTCCACTTTCTGTTTTGCACTAAATCTTTCATTTAAACTGGTATTTCAAACCATGGACAAATATATTATACAGGTGCCATTTATTCACCTTTAGGTTAAAAGCATTGCCAGTTATAACAAGTATCCCTAATCATATAAAATTCAGTAACCATCATTTTCTTATAGCTGAGTAGACCTTCAAAGCCAGTCTGATGGTTAGGCAATAGTGTACTCTTCTGTCTAGACTCAAGTTACAGCTGAGTATGTGATATATTGAATATACACTACATTCCTCACAGGCTACTTTTAATTTAGCCTGAAAAAGAATTGTTGAAGCAGATGATTGCATGTTTACCAGAGAAAGATTGTGAGAAGTTCATTATCCACATATGGTTTTATGTCATTAAATCAATGACATATCATCTATCATACTACCCAAATTGATAGGAAGTTCTCAGAATATTTATCCTGAAGTCAGTTAAACTTATGTATTCAAGAACAAATGGAAGAGATATGGTCAGGAAGTGTTTTATTCAATACATCCAAAAGTTAAAATGGGTGCTGTTAAATAACTGGAGAAACATTTGTCACAGAACATACAAAACATTACAGCTGCTCCTGTGGCTTTTGCATTCAGCAGCTCACAGCGTACTTGAAGCTCAGTTTCAGAATTCTGAACATCTGTGATGGATGTACATTTGTCCTATTTCCAGCCCCTTTTCCTGGAGTGACTTTGAGAATTCAAGCAAAATAGCTGCAGCAAGACAAAATGGAGGAAAGAAAAATTCCACACATTCTACTCCAGCATCCATTATCTATGCACCATTTTCCATTTATCTTTCTTGCACTGCAAAGCCATCTCAGGCTATTTGTCTCCTATTAATGAATTATGAATATACCTGATAATTAAAATTTGGTATTTACATTCCTGGCTATGCAGTGGCACAGAGCTGTCTCTCTGTGTTAAAAGCAAGGTATGCAGCTCTCCAGGTCTCTGGCAGCATTTCAAGAAGTCTTGCTAGAAACACTTAGCAGACACGCTCTTATGACACAGCCACAATGTATTAACCCTAAAGAGCAAGGAAAAAGCTCTACATAATTTCAAGGTATACAAACAAGCTCTGGTTATTTTGCTTATTAAGAGGTCTGAAACTTTCTTTCTGAAATCACCTATTTTTGGAGTCGCTTATATTCATCTTAGTGGTCGCAATTGAGCTTTTAATGACAGTACTCTGCAGTAAGTCTGAGGCTGATAATCAGTGTTTACAGGCTCTTATCTCTGTGGAAGAAATGCTGATGCCCTCTCCAGTCCTGCTGCCTTACCCTCCCTCCTGTGAGGATGCAGGTGGGCAGGCACCAGGCAGCTCCTTGTTCAGACCTCGGCCCCTGGCAGCCAGCCACTGAGGTGGGCACTGCTCAGCACGGCTGGAGCTCAATCCAGGTTTGTTCCATTACTTCCAAATAGCTGCAGTCTCCCCATGGCTTTTGTACAATTCTACCAGCTTAACCTCAGCCCCATCCCATAATGAGCCCTGCCTGTTACCCATGCGTGTACACATCCCTTCCTGAGGCTAAGCTGGGATGGGATAGTGGCCAGAGACACCAGCATCCTGCAGTGAGGGGTGCCTCCAGCCCTGCCTGGGAGTGCTGGCGTATCTCTGAGCGGCGGTGAGGCAGCAGCTTCTCAACAGGTGAAATAGCATTAATCCAACACAACACCCGCCCTTGGTGTGTCTCACTGAAATGGAAAGTATCAGCTTTGCCTACATTCACCCACTGTGTTTTAAATTTTTTTTAAGATCTGCAAGCCTTAGACAGGCAATTCTTCTTTATTGGTTTTGAACGTGCAAAAAAAACTAAACAAAAAAAAACAAACAAAAAAACCAAATCAAACAAAACAAAACAAAACCACCACCAACAAAGCAAAAGCATCATCCCAAGCGTATCCGAAAGATTACACCTGAATGCTTGTATCTCTTGCTTACACCTGATCACACCACTAATCTTTTTCTCAGAAAGATATGAATGTTAGAAGGACATTTTCTGCCCCCACTGCAGAAGGACTTTCCTTCAGGTTACAGTTGGTCTATCTGACTACAGAACATGGAAAGCACAGATGGTAGGTATGACGAAAAAAATATAAAATACATATATATATATATAAATCATCCCTGATAGTTGGCAGGCCCCTTTTATAAACCTTTCCCAGGAGGGAAAGGAGAAGGCAGGGCAACACCATATCAGGCAGTTCACTGAGACTTGACTCCACTCATCTCCAGATGCCTATTTTTGTTTTTCAGGGTGCCCTCTTTACTGCCTAGACCCAAGAGATCTGCTGCAACCTCTCCGAGATCCAGAGTGTGCTCTGGGAAGCACCACTGACAATGACAGAGTAGCAAGAGGGGCAGAAAAAGCTGCTGAAAATCACCATCATCCTGTGATGGAGAGTGGGACAGAGATGACTCGCTAAATGCTTCTACAGTGCGTGTGCACATCCCTGAATATCAGAAAACAGTAATTAAGTTGAAATAGATAAATACAGCACCTAAAATACCATTAAATTACTAATACTGCTTGCTGCTCCAGGCCAAATTTCACTTTGGTTTTACATCTCTGCAAATTCTGAAAATTGCCTTAAGTCTCTGAAATGTCTCTGGCTTCCCCACCCTGAGAGGGACAGCAGAGCACTGAGCCAAAGCTTTGCCCTGGGAATTTCTACCTGCTCATTTTTTTTGTTCTCACACTGAGTGCTCTAAATAAGCAATCAGATTAATATTATCACAGAGTTATTATTTCTGTCATAAATTTTAAAAACTACCTATATGAGTAACTGTAAGGCAAAGTCCTTCAGGGACTGTCATAAATCCAAAAGCTGTCTGAGTGCTAGATTTAGTATTTTGATCATTGGTTTAGCTGAAAGTAGTATAAAACTATATGTAAAGGAAGACAGCTCTCTGTTAGCTACAACATTTACAGACATTTCGGGGCAACAGTTTCAACCAGAAATTAACAACTTGGTCTAAGTAAATTAACTCCCATCCAAGCTTCCAAAAGAGTATTGGAATTTGCCCTGCCAGGATGTGCAATGCATTAAGTACCTTAAAGTGTCTTCCTGAAAAGCATCTCCTAAAGGTTTACAGTTCTTCGCATCAAGCCAAAATAGAGCATTTTAAACATATTTAAGTGTTTTATAAAGCTTTCTCTAAATACAGAAGAAACCAAATAAGATGTCTTTGCATGTGTCTGCCTCCGAAACTAAACCTAAGACACTATCCAAAAATGCTGTAGCATAGCCTCACTGACCTGTCCCTATCATCCCAAATCTCCTTTCTTGGGGACAAATACTGTCAGCCAAGTGCATAAGTTCATACTTTTAAAACATTAAGTAAAAATCCTAAAAAAACCAAACAGTCCTAGCTCCAAAAATTAATCTGGGTAGGGGCTTTCCTGGATGAAACACAGATGCAGGAGAAAAAAGAAGGACAGGGTTGCCAGCCACTTCTGCTCTCTTCATGTCCTTGGCAAAGCCAAATGGAGATGGAACTACCAGGATAGACACAGTAGTGTAAGAAACAAAATAACCCAGCAAACCTCTACTGTAATCCTTTCGGACCACTGTCATATGTTATAATTTCCAGGGGATTACATCCAAACAGACATCAGGGACCAAAATATCTTCTGTTTGGAGAGGATGACCAGAAGAGAGTGAGAAGTACTACAGTATAACATCTGATGTTTGCCTTCTCATGCAATGATGAGTGGTTGGCTGTGAGTAAAGATATTTCAATAAAGATTATAAAAATAAAGATATTTGCAATTCTGGGAATGGCCACATCCAGGTTGCCCTCCGTGGAGGTCTACTGTGGGTTACAACTTGCTGTACAGAGAGCCAGAATTGTGGTACATCCCGGATTTTAGGAAGTCTGAACCATTATTTTCTCTCTTGAAGTCAAGCATCAAGATACCCACATTAATGGAAGTGACAAACACAGTTCTTTCAGTAGCCCATGCTACAGATGCAGGGAAATAGTCAGCTGTGTTCCTGTCTTCTGACAGGTTTTGAATGCTTCCATCTCTGTCTACTGAGAGAGGTGAGAAAAAGGGACAGGTTCCCAATAAAAGCTAGAGTTGTTCTGTATTCTCCACATGGAAAGTTACAGTCAGCATCACACACACACAAAAAAAAAGTCTAGGATTTTTAATCACTTTGCTATTTTTGTCTTAGTGATAAAAATACAGCACCAGCTTAATATGGTTACACATATCCTTAAGGAACTTACCATCACCACAGCACTAACAATAGGTACATGAATGTGAAAACTTGACATTGAACTTCATAATTTTAATTAAATGCAAAACACTTTTTGGAGGGGTAGGAAAAGGCCCCATAGGATTTTATTTCAGTAGATAGAAACTGCTAACCTATTTTGCCAATAATCCAACAGTTTGCAGACAACACTTACACAGACAGGACCAGACAGGAAGATAGTGCATTATCTGAATGTACATCTTAAGAAACCAACAGGCTTAAAGCTATACTTCTGTGTTGCATTTTTGGTTGCACACACCTAACTCTCACTAGTACTTCTAAGATCTACACGATGTGCAGTCAAGAACAGAAAATGTCTTATGTAAGCATGCTCCCTCTGAACTGGAGAGATTACCCTTTAACGTCCTCCTGTCTTTTATAGGCACCGGAGGAAAAAAACCTTCTCCATGGTGCTGATTCCCCTCATTCACATTATCTTTCACGACTTCATTTGTGCAGTCAATTGCTCACAGACATGAATAGGAAGGTGGCAGTACAGCCCTGCCTTACCATATAAAATATAAGGAAGCTGGAAGGTGAGGCCCTGGAGAGCAGTTTCTCAAGGTGATGCTGCTGGCAGGGGATATCCACACCTTTTCAAAGGGGTAACATTATGCTGATTTCATTTTAATCTCACAGAGACTAAATAAGTGCAAGGAACTGCAATAATTATTATTATCCTATTATTGTAATTGCTCAAAGGATTTTCTGGTAGTCTCCCATTTAGTATAGTATGTGAAAGGCTGACAAAGAAAATGTGATTAAGGTGTGAAGCTCTGGTGCCTGCCAGCTGTTCTGAAGTGCACAAGATTCCCATCATAATCAGTAACTGAAAGAATGATAGGCGTTCTGGGGCTTTCATCAGGAAACAAAAATACAAGAGTCCTTCAACATCTGCCAGAGACCCAGAGAAGAACAGAGGGAAGCAATCCAATTCACCTGTATAAACTGTTTTTTGTGGTACAGCATCACCACTTCCTCTTTCCACTCATTCCCTCAAAATATTAAAGTATTGACCATGATGGAGTCTAAAGCAGACTGGGTCAAATAAGACAAGACATGGAAACAAGCACAGTTTTTCTGAAGTTGTATAAGGATTTAATTTCTTTTCTGTTTATAAGCAAGAAACAAATGTTTTATACCCTTTCCCTTTCCTTCCTTTCCCTACAGTAGTTAAGCTGATGGTTATTTGTAATCAATACATTACAGGAGCTAATAAGATACTGTGGCTTCTGGATGCCGAACCCAGAAGCCACAACAGCCTGTCCCTAGCTGTGGGGTAGCTATGGGACATGTGACTTAGCTTCTGGAAGGCTGGGATGTTCTTCAGTGGTGCAGAGCTTGGGAAGCATCCTGTCCACTGCTTCCACTGATGGCACTTCTTGAACACTGTTCCCACTTTGTCATGAAAAGCTAGAGCATGTCACAATAAAAAGCAGGGAGAGGAGAATGGCTGATGGAAGAGAACAGAATTTTCTCTGTGTCTCTTTGAACAGTATTTTTTGCCTTCAGCTCTTCCATATCTATTAACTCTTCCTGTGCTTCACTGGACATGTGGACTAGGTGTTAATTCCCCATCCATACTAAGTTGTCAGCTTGGCACAACCACATGTTCACCTTAAAGTTTTTCAGAATCATGTCAGCTCACCCCAGCTGTAATCCCTGGTTCACGCGCACCAGCCACACCTTCCTACTCTGTTTTCAGAAGCAGAAAATTCCCCATGCAGCAAGCAGTGCTGCACTTCAGTCCTTTCTCCGCTCTCTGAAACCTCTTACCCGAACACTGAATAATGGTGTTTCTTAAATACACAACTCCTGCTGTGTCTTGAACCCCTTCTCCCTCTTAACTGAGGGTCAATGGAGGACAAAGAACAACTGCAGGTGCAAGGCCCCAAACTTGTTCATGTCCTTACTCCACATAATCTGTCAGTTCTGGGTCTGCAAAGGTCCCTGAAGAACTAGGGTAGACCCACCTCCTACCTGGGTTCAAAATCATCTCACACAACGCCTGGCTGAACTTTGCCAATTATATGCCACACACATGCATTTGCATTAACTGTGCCTGTTCTTCTTCTGAGTTATCTGAAAATACCTCATAATTTTCCAGCTGATTTTAATAATAACTGAATAATAAATCATTTAAGTAAACCATTTAATGGATGGAGTGATAGCAAACAAGATGCTGTAAGTACAGCTATTAGTATACCAATAATTAATTGCTGAGGTCTTCTGTTACTATTTCTCCCTGGTTTAGTGACTTCTGGTATAAGGAAAGAAAGGATTTGTCCTTTTTTCCTCTTTCCATATGCATTTTCTATTCAGAATAGCACAACAGATCATCAAAGACAGCTATGGGAGCAATTCTGCTATTCATTTATCCAGTCTTTTGCTTTCTGCAAATATTCTTTTGCATTAAATCTTATTCATCATCATGTTTGTGTTCAGGCTGCCATCTCCTCCAACACAAAAAGCAGATGAAACCAGGGATTTTCAAAGCTAAATTCATAACTCTTGGTAGCTTAAGCTAACAGCCCAAACTCTCCAGGTGAAAGCAGTAATAGATTCACATCCTCTGTGGCTCATAGAAAGTGAAATATATGGAACATGTATGACCACTAAGTTGTATTTTTAGGTAGAGTCTGTGAATACACATAATGGGGACTAGTATACATTTGTTAGAAAAAATGTACTTAATGGTCTTTGAACATATCTACCAAGCTTATATTACTATTGCTACAAGCCACAGTCCCTTCTGTGGGGTTAGATGTTCTTCCTCAGGAGAGGGACCCTCTATACCCCTCCATTTGTGTCCACCTGAAGTATTTTTCAAGGGAACTTGAAAAAGGCCCCAGTAAGTCCTTACATGTCTTGCCATGGCATAAGCCATGCTACTAAGGGTGTCCCACACCATCCTTCTGTGCAGGCAAGACACAATACCAACCAGCCAGAACAAATCAAGGGCTCTGGGAGCTGCACAACTGTGACAACTGTATGCAAATCATGTTGATTATGGTATCTCTCTAAATTAAAGACCAACAACAAACGCAGTAGGCATTTTTTTTCTGCTTGCCTACTCTGTATGACTCCTACATTCAGCATAAATAAAGACAGTGAGTGACATATCCAAATGATGTGTTGATGATACGACGATTTACCTGTAATTTTTTTCAGTCTTCAATTCAACACTGGATTTATTTGGAAAGAGAAATTATGGGTTGGATAAAGGAATTAATTGAGGCTGGCTGACTACCATCTTGATGGTCAGACTGGGTGATCAAAATGGTCCCATCTAGCCTTAGAACACAATAATCTGTGAACGTTATTACATGCTATCCATTCTCCCATTTATTTTTTTGACCTTTACTTTTTCTTCTTTGAAGCAAGGTGCTCATAGCCATCAGACAACATTTCATCCCCCAGACTGCTTTCATATCTTTCCTGTATCATCTGTAAGAACTTGGATCACTTCCATATGCCATTACTCCTGACCTTCCAGACACACACTTTCAGGGGGCATATATAATCCCACAACAGATGCAGATGTAGGTCCTACCAATACACCTCTCATGTTCTTTTCCTTGGACATTTGCTTGTGCCTCCAGACAGCAACTCCAATTCTTATCTATATAATAACACATCACAATATACTGATCTTTAAAAAAAAGAACATGAGAAAGAAAAAAACTCTGACCAGCTCACAACAGGAGGGCACACAAACAGCTAGATACAAGACAGCATTAACAAGGTAAGCAAACAGCCCCAAAAGCCAGCTTCTTACCTGGCTTGTGCTTTCTATTTGGAAAAGTGAGAAAAACTCCTGAGTCAGCCAAGAGCCCGTGACTATTGATTTTTAAAGGAAATTATCTTCCCAGCTGCAGTGTTTCTGAAACGTCCACTCTTAAACACTCTTCTCAGTTTAAACAAACGGAAACAACCAAGGCTGGAGGCCTTTATTAGCAAGCCTCTCCAGGACACAGAAAAACTGGAGAAAAATCACTAATATAAGATCCTACACTACTCTGCTGAGACCATGGTCCTGTAAAATATTGTTCCTTTGCCCCCCACATCAGCTTCGGTGAGGAAACACAGGGCTCAGTGTACTGATAGGCATATGCTTTTAAAAATTAAAAATTGCAGCTTTTTCTCCTGAATTTTACATGAATGTATCTGTGCTTGATAAAGTCTTTCTCACTTATACTTAATGTTTTCCAGACCTTAACACAGCACCATCCAGACCCATATTTCACATTAACTAGTAGCGTGAAATATTTCTACTGTGCATCAGGAATATTAAAGCAGAACGGGAAGCTTTTGGGGACAAATAATATGCTACATTTTGTACGGTCTTTGGTCTACAAGCATTTATTCTCTTTCCCCTGTCTCTGCCTTGAATATGTATTACACGAATCACTTTACCCACTGGAGAAACAGGTCTGACCCTGACATTGAAAAATGAAGCCATGTGATATCAGTGAAATCTCTAACAAAAAGAAATCACAAAATCATAGAATGGTTTGGGTTGGAAGAGGACCTTGAAGATCATCTAGTTCCAACAAAAAAGCATAATGTATAGCTGTGAAAGAAATGAACAAAACCAGAATATTTTGTATAATAATTTCTAATTATTTTGTATAATACTTTCTAATACTAACATATGCATCACCTTGTGCAGCACAGTGTGAAAAAGTAAATTCCATATCCTGTAGAGCTGTGGCAAGTAAAGCCCAAAAGCCTCAATTCTTTTCAGCAATTAACTTTCCCTATCTGTGAACTTTCCTAAACCACCTTTTTGATGGATATTCACTAGGCATACCTGAACTGTATGAAAAGACAATGTGCAAATAAAAATGAAGTTCAAATTTTATATGTTTAAGAGTGTACTATGGAAAGACACCATAAAAGCAACTGGAAGAGCATTCACACAGAAGTGGCACAGAAGCTACCTCACATTGGGTCTGAATGTGAGAAACAGAGAAACTGTTATGAATAGTTAAATATTTATATATTTCAGTATGTCTTCAAAATGTGTTTAAAGCCTTTCCCCACAAATAATCTAATAAATAAGCCAGTGAAAAGTGTAAGTACTTTTTGTCTCTTTTGTGCTGTATTTATATTTACAATAAAAAACACCTGCAGTCATGCTCATGTTGCCCATGAATATAGTGAAAGGTACAGCACAAACCTGCATTTTTCAGGAGCAATTGTTACATACAAGTACAACACTGAAATAGCCTGTGGAATATGAGAAGACAGTAGCCCAAATGACATTCTTTGAAAACAGGCAATTATTGGACCAGGGGTCCAATTTCTAAAGATTTTGTTTTTTAAAAATAATAGGAGTTAAGCAATTTCATACTTTTAAAAATTTGACTTACGAGATGAAAGAATGAGAACATATTCACCCTGCAAAAAAGCTAATTCCTTCTACTCCCTCTTTATAAAAGGTTTCAATCTGCAATCACTGCTCACTTAGAGCCTGTATTTAAATCACAAGCAGCTCTGTCTGGGGGAATAACTGCGAGACAAAGGCCAGTATTGGTACTGGAATTCGTTAATATTAGCATAGCTGGCCAAAACCCAGCCAGTACAGTACTACAGCGTGGTAGTAAGTGTCCTGGTATCTCCTCTTGAGTCCAACATAAAGCTTATCTATAACCAGTTTTGGAGTTTTGGAGGAATTGGTGAAGAGGAAGGGTAAGTGGCGCCTTTCCAATGCATTGCCAAGACAATGGTGATGGGTATGTGCCACTCTGGTTCCATCTTCTTACCACAAGGAACCAAAAACCTAATAGCTGCAATTATTTGAACAAGTCAGGCAGACACTTCATCAGAATTATGGGAAAAAGAATTAGAAGATCAGCAGATCAGGGAAGAAACAGAGTGCTCACTGGGAAGTAGCACTACTGAGGGAAGAGAGTTGACTGATGTGTTATCGCCCAGAGGACAGATTTTCCAAAGTGTTCAGCAGTAAGCAGGTCTCACAGGAAAGGCAGGTGCTGCTGAGGACTCTGGAAAATGCTACAATGTCTCTGAGTGCCAAAATGTAGGATAGCCTTTCTATTCAAACTTGGGTTCCTGACAGCAGCCATCACTAATACAGAATTTTTGAGAGTACTCAACCCGTATCTGCACTGATAAACAAGGGAATACACATCAACACTGTTAAAAGCCAGTAAGATCTTTAAAATAATAATAATAATAATAATAATAAATAAAGATATGTAGGAACCCAAACTAGACAGAGAGAGATAATAAGAATTCTTAGAAAATTATTAAAAGTAAAGCAACACCAAAATTTCCAAATAAGATACTTTTGAGTAAATTTGCTTTCCAAAATTCAGAACAATTCTTGATTTGCACAGGAATTAATTATCTAATTTGACTTTGTGTCCCATCACATAATTTTGGTATGCCCACTTCAGTTGCAGAAGCAGACCGTGCTGTATTAGTCCAAAATCTTTGCCTCAAGCTAACTACTCAGAGGAACGTAAATCCAGAGGGGAGGCCAATTTTTCCTATAAATTACACTGGTGCAATCATATGGACTTCTTAACTTTTGCACTATCACAAATTTCACACCCTTTACACCAGTCATATACTAAGGAATAAGAACTTGCGGAAATGATTCTTTGGTCCAACATGTTTAAATCCAAAGAACTTCACCTGCTCACAATCTGAATTTGAACACTTCACAGTAGGATCTAAAACCATTAAAAAAATCAAAGCAGATGTCTTCTCTCATGAACAAGTAAATCTCAAAACAATCAAGACCTAAAAATGACATGCATGAGTTATTTTGACTAGCATACAAACTGAGATTACAACTATAAAGCTGAAGTTAATCAATTTAATTTACTTGTTAAAGTGCTTTGTCCTATACAAGGAGTACTGCACTGCATTGGAGGAATGAAGGAACACAATCTTTGTTGTTAGTCCTCTGAAACGAAGACTAAATTATTTCTATTGGCTACAATAAAGCTTTTGAGTACACTTTTAGAGAGTCCAGTAACATGCTAGGACAAAAGTCTTGTTTCATGGCAGGAAAATAGATGTTCAGAATATTCAGTGTAGAAATCTGACTATATTTCAGCAAAGGCCCATCATTTCTTTTCCCAACAATAACCTTGAAAATTAGACCCAGACTCTGATGTATTGGAGCTATTGATAGTTGATCTACTCTCTGTTGTATGGCTATTTACAAGTATCACATTTAGAGCAATGAAACTCTTTGAATATGGATCTTATATCTTAAGAATATACAGAATCCTTATGGCAGATGACACCAAAATACACATACGTTATTTGATTCCATCAGCAAACGCTAATAACAAAAATTTTAAGAGAAACTGTTTTCAATTATTGCTTGAGATAAACTCCATGTATTTAAGCAAAACACCCAGTTCAAACAGAGTTTTGTAATCGATCCTATTTTAGGAGGGTACAATTTAATGCAGTTCCATTTTTCTAGCCAACTTGCACACTATTTGCTTTTGCAGTTCAAACCTGACTGTATGGTGTGCCTTTATGGTAACCCTCAATATGTTCCAAACTGCATCCTTGGGAATACCGCTCAGCTCTTGATAGCAAAATACCATTCAGCTGTACGAAACCTCACTTTCTAAATAAAGAACACCATGGTTTTAAATGACACTGATTATTCAACTAAGGTTACGCTTCTATTGCTAAATTGAGTTGTAATTATAAAGCAGAATTAATAACCAAATTTAATGAAAATCCCATTATGATGCAGCTTAGTAAATCAAAGCTGAAACTGCTGTAAGTAAAATGACAGATAGTCACAATATAAGGGCAATATTACATTTGTGTTTATTTCCTCAGCTTTCTGGAGGTCTCAGCAGAAAGTTAACTCCAAGATGACATTGCCTTTCCCCTCACTAGCAAGCACAAGCCCAGAGACAGACCCACAGAGAGGTGAGGCTGACGAGGGAGGCTCCTGTCTGTCCTCACGGCTGCCTCTAACCTCAGTGGATCTCCCCCAGACACTGCATTCCCACTGGTGAGGCAGAATTAGGCCCTCTGATTTCAGGTCATCAACCCCACAAAAATCCAGAGGGCATAAGAGTTAAAGAGACTAATTCTTGGAAAAAGAGGAAAGTTATTCCAAGATACAAAATGTTTAATTCCAGTGGGCTTTTCTTCTGATCCATGTAGCACATAATAAACAAAGTTATATTTTGAGGGGTTTGTGTCTACCGAGATTAAAAGCTACTAAGAATGGAACTGTGCAAAAGAGGAAAGGAGTGTCTGATTTACCCTAAATTACACTTATTAGGTATATATTCAACTCAGAACGCACATGAATTCAAACAGACTCAAAGAGAAAGGCTTTATTTTTAGTATGAAATAATAATAATAAAAGACTTGAATCGATCTCTTTTTTCCCCATTTAAACCATTTCTGTACAAGAACTGCAAACTGGTTATATATTAAGGATTTTTGAAACTTCAACAGAAAAATTCTCAACTACAAGACAGGAGCTAGAAGGCAATTGGTTCTTTGTAAAATTATAGCATTACCTCTCATAAGTATTCAAGCACATTAACTGTGTTGCTGAGATATACTAACGTACTATATAGAAGGTGTATGGAGGGGAGAAAATTATTTTGCATTCAGCAAAAGAATAAATATATATAATCCTCTCCAAAATCAATGCATTGCTCCAACATGTGAAATCAAGTTGAAGGTAGGTAGATTTCTAATCACAAGCAGAATTTCCTGCTTATAAAGTGCAAACCAATGTATGCCAATAGACAAATGTTTCAGTTCTGGTGTATTGTGTTCTGATGGGTAAGAATCTTGTACTATTCATGTTTTGCAATAATTTTAGCTTTGTCAGTAAGAAGGATTCTCTGAATAATGTATGTAGTGCAAAAGAAACGAACAGAGTTTAAATAAAACACACAAATGCAAAGGGGAAAGAAAGATGACTATCTCCAAACCGATATAGATCAGATCAATTTTGCTAATTTACAACAGATTTTATCTGCTAAAGTAAGCCATTTTATATGCACTCATGATTTAGAATAAAAACACTAATGTTCTGGGCCTGTTTGAAGAAAAGAAAAATGTGTAAAATAACCATTAGAAACTAGCTTTTACAGTGAATATACAAAATTATTCCAGTTCCAAAAGCACTCCTGAGTGAGCCTTTGGATATATATTTTTTATCTAGTGAATAGAAAAGAAAAATTAAAGTTTTGACAAAGTTGCAGTGAGTTATCTGCTGCTAGTATGCCATTCATAATCCTTTGGAATAATCTGTCTACTGTCCCTAACACATGCAAGGGGCCAGGCCCTCAATCTTTACAAATAATCGCTGAAGAAAATGGAAACAGAAGCAGAGGGAACTGGTCATGTCTCAGAGCTTTATGCTTGAACTCACATGAATATTCATCTCATACCAGCAGCTCTAAGGCTTTTGTACTGTATATTTAGGGACATGTGCTCTGAGTAATTTTTATACAAACGGCAAGATCCAAAGCCACTGTTTCACAGAGGTTCAGCAAAGAGTTATCATTTCACATTGCCATGAAATCACTTAATTCAGAGCTGATGGTGGGGGTTCTTTAATTAGGTTAGAAAATCTCACACATCTGCGCTTTAGAAGCCTCTGTCAAGCCAGCAAATTCAATCACATTGAAGCCAGTGTCCTCCAGCTATCAGACAATTGATTTTTGCAGTATTCTGCCCATATTTAGTTTAAGGAACATGAGATATGTTCATTCAGTTGTCAGTCAGTTTGCCTACATTTCATTAGGGGATTTGTTTAAAAAGTATTCTTCAGCATTTAAAATGTTTTTAAAAAGAAGAAGTAGTCAGATTATTGGCACAAGGCTGCTAAACATGAAATAAATACAAATTCCGGCTAATGCAAAAATACGAGTGGGTTTAAGTGGCAAGTACAAACATAAATAAGGCCTGTAGGATTACGTCTATTCAATACAGACATTTACATAATTATATGAGCGTACACAAACATATAAATTTACTTTTCGCTTTCTTCCCTGCCTCCCCCCATATTGTAAGGACTTGTCATTTCTAAAGTCATTAAACTCTTTGGAACTCAAACTGGGTTCAGTTAAAAAAGGATCAGGTTATGAATCTCTATTGCTACAACTGACAGCAAACATAACAGAACAGGTTTTCCTCAGTTCAAACAATGTAAGGTAAACATAACCTAAGGTGGTTGGAATGAGAGAATAATCAGGTGCAAATAGTCTAATTAAGCAAAGTTTTGGGCAAACTCTTTTTGAATCTATGGTGTTAGTCTCACACAGAGAAGTGGTCCAATTTTAGACAATTTAAAATTTATGCAAATTAGAATTAATTCATTAACATTCAAATAGACATACCAAGGAATATCCTTAATCCAAAAAGTAACAATAGCCTTGGAAGTTATTTGTCAGAACTAGATTTGTAGGTAGAATCTAAAATAATTGACTTCACCTAAAATTACTGATTTTGGTATACAAAATTTTAGTCCCCTCCTCTTTTGCTAAAAATGAAAGTTTAAAAAAGTTAATGTCATTTATTTTCATGGAATATATTATCAGTGCCTACAAAAGTTGACACCTATTGTAATATATTCTCAATGAACTGCACCTGCATAGATCTGATACCTTCCAGTTTCAAAGCACCTTTTGAAATGTTTTCACCTTATAAAATTTGATACTGATTTTCACACTAAACATAACTAATACATTGGTTAATATAGAATTCACACTTTATGGGACATCAGTCTTTCCTGAATAAAACGAATGGAGCCATTTTTGCAGCTCATAAGCTTTTCCTCTTAAGTAAGGTGGCAAGGTCATCTGAAACTTGGAGTACTGAAAATTTATATAAATAAATTTAGCAGTCATGAAATAAATTATACATGAGAACTGCACAGTACATTGTATGTTTACATATTAAGAAGTGCCACAGAGATGGCAGTGAGAAAGTGAAGAGGAACACAGCACGTATTTTAAAGGCATGATGAACACTAAGACATTCTCCAGTATGTTTCTATTTTAAACTTGCTCAGCAATGTTGCTTAGGGCATCTACTTCCAGAGGCAATTCACTCTTGAATGAAGAGGAGGGATTCGAAAACTTAACAGCCACAGAGAAAAACCTATAGAGTCCTGAAATATGAACATCAAAGTAGTAACGCTACTACAGCCTTCAGCTTTGCCACACTTTATACCACTGTCTTACATAATAGCATGAATTCCTTTTAAGAACTCAGACATACGTGATGATACTTTGCCACTCTCAGAGATTAAACAGTATCCAGCATGTGTTTTAACCACTGATAAAGACCCTGAGGTGATTGAAATGTATGAAGTTCACCTAATTATACTCTGCTTTTTTTTAAAAAATGAATTAATTAAATGTTACCTCATTTGGTAAGGGCATTTCTTATTCTGTTTTCCTCTCATTGTGTATGTGCATCTGTGTGTATGCGGGTGTGTGTGTGTATTTATAAAATATATAGTAGGAAGAGAATTTGTTCCAGTTGAGGTGGTCTGTGAAATCAAGTAGATCAGATACTAACTTGATTTGGCACCAATGTATGGATGCATGGAGACATATCCACAGGATGTATGCATTACGAAATGATAAGAGACATTTACAACCTAGAATATAAGAGCAGGGCTGCCTCAAGTGACATCACCAGATCAACTGCAGCGTCAAGCAACTCAGATATATTATCCTGCACACCACTGCTTCCCTCTCTCCTTTCCAGCCATTAGAAAACCATTTGTAAGTACAAATATTATCATATATTTTCAAATACACGCAAGGCACACCATGCACAAAAGCAAACAACAGTAACTGAGGGGGTTTATGGACTGATTGTGACATTCATAATTTTTCTTTACAACAACAAAATTCATCTCCATAGAAACCCGGAAGCAAGAAACTACAGTAATAACACTAAAGTAAATGTCACATCAGGTTAGTCAGCAGAAGGCAGGAGAGGGGATTTTGCTCCAGTTAGGAACTAACAAGGACTGCTGCCCCTTTTGCTCTCCTGCAAAGGGTATCTGTACTGAAGACAGTCCTACTGATGTATTTAAAATGCAAGATAAGAATGTGGTTTCCTGTTCTTTCCACTGCAATTTACCCATAAGGTGGTTGGATCAGTGGCATGTTTACTTACAGGCATTTGTCACAGCGAAGCTGTTAGCTGTTTCAATGTTGTCTACATGAGGAACCAAATTAAAAGGTGCTTCAGATGCATTGGGGCTGGTGTTATGAAGAAAGATTGCTAATCGAAAAGCAGTATATTCCTGATCTGTGTTCCTGATGAAGAGACCACCTACAAAAAACACACAAAAAAGCAAAAAGCAAAAGAAGCAGGGTAAATCATTTGCAAGCTACTTACTATCTTTGTTTGCAAGCAACTGTCTCTCCCAAAGCCGCACAGTAAGGCAAGTCCTAAGACTTTAATGGATAAGGAACTAATCGTATTCGTTATCACAACCACTGCCT
This sequence comes from Manacus candei, assembly GCF_025592945.1. NCBI lineage: Eukaryota > Metazoa > Chordata > Aves > Passeriformes > Pipridae > Manacus > Manacus candei. Next base: position 39,316,106 of record NW_026138062.1, read on the forward strand.
TTAAATCACTGTCGTCAATCGATTTTAACCTCCCTGATGCCTTCATGCTTCTTTTCTGACTTCTCGATTTCCAGCCTTTCATACATAAATACCCAGATTTGTCATGATTACAGTGACCTTTTAAAGTGCTTAGCCTCCATCTCCCTGATACCGAACACACTGCTAAATCAGCTGCTCAACAACCTCTCACATTAAGTGGCAGGCTGATTAAGGGGAACGATGCTTTCTGGATTAAAAACAAGAAAATACCAACTCAGTGTAGGATAATCTGCATTGAAGAGGAATATAATGAACTTTGCTCCTCTGCAGCCATGTGCAGGCAGGAAGCAGCTCAGCCCTATTAGCAGCATCTTCACAAGTCCACGAGAAATGATGCAGTGATGGAGCTGAGCTGGAAAGAATTCAGATAGCTGCGTCCCATCTGAAACACGTCCGAAAGGAAGGAAGCCGGAGGCGATGGGAAAGGCGTGAGGATGGGGTACAGGACTACAGAGAGACACCTACAAAATCCTAAACTTTACAACTACAGAAAGGAACGAAGGACAGCGTTGCCTTTTATCCCTCATCCGTGCCGGCTACCGCAACCTCTCGTGCACAGGACTCGCCATCCCTCCGGGAGTCAGGCAAAAGCGGGAGGGGGCTGAAGCATCCAAGGGGTATCAAGCCCCGAGCCCCTTTCTGCCCTGCTGATATCGCACACCCGGAGCTGGAATGAGTTCTGCAAAAGACAAGCATCCTCCCTCCCGCACGCGAACGCACACATGTATTTACACACACAGGCACTCGGAGGCACATATACACAAATACACGCGGATGGTTCGTGAAGGCACGGAAATCGGATGGTGCTGGAGGAGAAATCTGCAAACTGCCTTCAGAGCCGCCTTTCCAACTCACTTCGCAAAAGACTGAACCCCTGAACACACGCACGCAGCCCAATGCAGCGCTTACCTATTTGCACGCTGCTAGGAAAAGCTCCCATTGCTAGTCCCCAAAAGCCAGAAAACAACAAGACAAGCTGTCTGCAAATTATCCTCATCTTCTCTTCTGCCTCTCTGTCTCGCCTTCTCCCGCTCGCTCGCTGGATGCTGCTCAAAGAGGCATCGAGGGCGAGAAGGCTACACACAAAATCAGGAACAAAAAAAAAATAATAAAAAAAAATAAAAAAAAAAAAAGGAAGGGGGAGAGAAAGAGAGGTTCTCCCCCTTTTTCTTTTCTTTTTTTTTTTTTTTTTTTTTTGGTGTGGTTTTGCTTTAGTATTTGTTTGCTATCCTCTCCCGCTCGCGCTCTGCCTCTCTCCCGGCGGCCGCTGCCGCTTCAGCAAGCCACCCCGCCGCGGCGGATTTTTCCCGCAGTCTCCATCGCCGGGGAGCGGTTTCTGTCCGGCTGCGAATGTTGCACATGCAGAAGATGGTGGTGAGTTTGGCGGCGGGGGGGCAGGAGCGCCTGCTGGAGGCGCGGCGCGGCGCGGACGGACATGCGCCGTGCGCCCCCCGCCGCCCGCACTGCCGCCGCGCGCGCCCCGCTCCGCCCCGCTCCGCGCGGCCCCCGCCGCCGACAGAGCCGGGGGTGATTGTTGGGCTTTACTTTTGTGCGTGTGGGGGGGTGTTTTTTGGTTCTGGGGGGTTTTTTGGGGGTTTTTGGGGTTTTTTTTTCCGCCCCCCCTTTTTTCCTGCCGCTCGCTCATCCGCGGGCGCGCAGCGGCGCGGAAGTTCGTGCGGCGGACGCGGGGCCAGGCAAGGTCAGTGCCCCGGGCTCGGGGCGCTGCAGCCCATCCCTGCGCGCCCGGGGCTGGTGCCATTAAGTATCAGTTATTATTAATGAAGGCGGCTGGGCGGATCTGCATGTGCTGAGCGGCTGCGGAGCGGCGGGACGCGGCTGGGCAGGACTGGCCCCCCCCCCTCCCGGGGGGCGCTCGGCTCCGCGCGGGAGCAGCGGGACCCCCTCCGCGCCGCCGGGCTTGGCGGCGGAGGATGGAGCGCAGGGACGGGAGCAGGGAAGCGCTCAGCGCTTGTGGGCACTCATGCTAAAGGGAATGAGAGCAAATGAAAGGAAAACTTCGCAGCTCCTATGCCGCCGCCTTTTCTCTCGCTCCTTCTCTCCTTTTTTTTTTTTTTTTCCTCTTCTTTTTTTTTTTTTAATATTTTTAGCTGGGGAAAAAAATAATGGAGCCTTTTTTCTGTCTAGACCCTTTTTCTTTTGGTGCCTTTAGATTTTTCTTTTCAAGCCTTAGAAGTTTCCCAGAGGAGCTGCCAGAAGTCTGGGACTGTTGCAGTTAATAATTAAAAGATATATATAATAAATGATAGGTAATGAAATCACCTAACAATAGCTGTATGTCAGAGAAGGGAGCTTCTAGTTTCATATGTGGCTTTGCAGAGAGATTTCTGTCAGTCACAGGGAATGATTGGAGTTCCAATAGCATAATTTTAAAATGTTAATTGGTAATGTGAAAGAATACTGATTTTTAACTTGAACCTTGTGGCTCTGTTTTGAAACACACATTTGCTCTAAGATCAGACTTTTGCCTCCTTTCACTGAGGCTTACTTTCTTAGTTTATTACTATACCCTGTATCCTCAAGCTCTCCTGCTTTTATGGTGAAAGACAACCCCTTTAATTGCTGTGGAGGGTGACTGATTTGTGAAGAATGATTGTGAGCTCCTTAGCATCTACCACATACTCAGAAAAGTAAGCAAAGAGCATTGAAAGCAGACAGACAGATAGACTGTCTTATCAGTATGGACACGTGTAACTGTGTGCATGACTGTGTGTATGCGTGTGTTTGGCAGAGTGTGGAGTTCCTGTAAATAAATTATATTCTGAGAGATTTCTTTGACGATCAATGGCAAACAGACTTCATTTGCATTTTAGAATACTTATTCCTTTATGTCTCAGTAAATCATCTGCTTCTGTTTACTTTCCCTCCATATATTCCAGTCTTTCCTCTGAATCCACAAGCTTGTGCTTTACATTATTTACCCATAGCATTTTGTGACCTCTGCTTTTGCTCTTACTTGATTTTCTTTTTTTCTTGCTTGCTTTTCCTCCTTCGTCTCCCTAAATTCTCCCCAAAATTTGGTTCCTTTTTTCCTCCATCCTTCAGCATTTAACTTTCTGACTGCGTAAATCCAAGTAATAAGTAATGAAAACTGGATAAGAATTCTGTGGTTGGCTGGTTCTTCGCCACTAGGAGCAAGTGTGCTTGGGAACAGGTAGAACATTTAGTTAATTTGATGGCACATACTCATGTGAATTCATGCCAATTATGTATTAAATATTAGGATTTTAGACATATGTCTATTATGGTGGAACAGCAAGTTTCTGCCTACAACCTGAGCTAAGAAATATGCTTTCGTCTTTTTCAAATACAATGGTAGCCTGTTAATTTAAATTTAATTTGAGAGTCATACAGTGGTCTTAACTGATCTGACCAAGAGTCTCACCCAGCGGTTCCTACACTGAATCTGTAATTTCTGTTGGAGTTGGAACATATATTTTAGTGAAATACCCAATCTTGATTTAAAGACTTCAAGAGACAGGAAATCCATCACTTCCTTGGGTAAGTTGTTCTAGTTGATATCTACTCTCATTTGTTAAAACCTGCATTTGTCTAGCTTTGCTTTCTAATGTTGACTGTCGGAGATGAACCAAGTATTCCTGAAATGCTATCACTCAGTTTTATTCCTGGAGATTATCCTGTTCTCCACTTGACACTCACTTGCTCAGACAGCTCAGGATCATTTTTGCAGCTGTAGAAAGCAGAGGAAAGAAAGGGGATGAGGCCATACTATAGCAATTTTGTTTAAAAGACACAACCAAAAAAAAAAATTGTAGCATCAAAGGGGAAAAATCCTATTTCAGTAAGTTTTGAGAAGTGAATGGCAAATGATCAAGTAATTGATCACAACGTTTATCTTACAGAAAAGCCGAAACAAAAAAGGTAGCAGGGATGTAATCAAGATTAAGACTGGAGGGGAAGAAAGGTTGAGGTGAGATTTTAGACTCACTGCTGCTCTGGTGGGTTAACGTTGTCTGGGTGCCAAGTGCCCACCAAGCTACTTTCATTCCCAAAAACATAGGGAGAAAAGTAAGGTCAAAAAGCTCATGGGTCATGATAAAGACGGAGATCACTCACCAGTTACTATCACACGCAAAACAGACTCAAATTAGGGAAAATTAATTTATTGCCAATTAGGAATTAAGTAGGAGGGTGAGAAACAAGGACAAAACTATAACCCCCCACACGTACCTCTTACCAGGCTCAACGTTGCTCCTTATTTCACGACTTTTCTCCCTCCTCCTCCTGAATAGTGCAGAGGGATGACAAATAGGGTTTCTGGTCAATCCGTAATGCTTTGCTCCTGCTTTCTCCTCATGCTTTTTCTCTCTCCAGTGTAGGTCACTCCCACTGGGGACAGTTCTTCAGGAAAAGACTGCTCCAGTGTAGGCTCTCTATGGCATGCAGTTTCTGGGAGAAAACCTTGTCCAGCACGGGCCCTCCATGGGCTGCAGCTTCCTTCAGGCATCTCTACCTTCTGCAGCATGGGGTCATCCAGCAGTTTTGATATCTGCTCCACCTGGGTCTTTACCACAGGATGAAGGGGAATCTCTGCTCCAGCACCCAAAACACCTCCTCCCCCTCCTTCTCCACTATCTTTGGTGTCCACGGGGACACCTTTCTCATGCAGCTACTGTGCAGTGGTTTTTGCCCCTTTTTTAAGTATGTTGTCCCAGAGGTGCATCCTATGCAAAGAAAGTAGTTTTTTTAGTTTGTTTTAAACATTATTTTATATTGACCATTCCTTGGCACTTCTCTAAGGAAAAAAAAAAAGACCTACAAATATTTTACCTTGCTATATTAGCCATAGTTTTATATATGTCACCCTTCAGTCACCTCTTTCTTTTTCCTGTATCCTGTAATCTATGCTATATATCAATCCTCCTTGCCACTATTCTCTCTGCTGCTTCTTATGGCTTTGTGAAAAATAGGACACATGGAATAGGACACATTTTTTCAGGTGTAAAACTGGTTTCTGTTTCACTAATTTCGTTTCCTAATCATTCCTAAAATGTCATTTCCCTCTGAGCATGCAGACAATGTTTTCAGGAAACTATTCATAAGGACTTCCATATCTCTTTACTGAGTTCTAATAGCTAATTTAGAGCCTATCATTCTGTATGTGTAGTTAAGGTTATTTTTCCCATGTGCACTGCTTTGTATTTTTTTGATATGGAATTTCATCTGCCATTTCATTGCTCAATCAATTAGTATTGCAATACTTCCCAGGCAGCTTCAGTCCCCGAGAACTTGATACAAGAACAAAATTGGAATCTATGCCCATTACATTTGATCTCATATTTGTTCCATTTTTAATGGTGTAATAGGTTTCTTCTGGCCATATTTATATACTGGGCTGCATCGTGGGATGTACCTGAGAAAGCACAAAAGTTTGAAACAATGTTTCTCTCCTAAGTACAGCTTATTGCAGCAGTAAATGCCAGACAATTCTGAAGGATAGGGCAATTTCCTCGTCAATTAGAGGTGTGTGTGTGGGGAAAATGCACGAATTTAAATTCATTCCACCTAAGCCCATATGGTATTGTTTATAGAGGGAAAAAGGATCAACTTTTGCTAATGCCAGCTTCTACCCATCACTTACAATAATTCCTGAATTCAAAATGAATTCTTACTAGTCTTTTAGGTACTGTACAAGTTAGACCAATTGTCAGTAATTTACATGAAATAGTGTTTAAAATAAGGGTATTCCATTCTCATTTTTTATACTTATTCATACTTATTTTTATACTTATTCATAAAGTACCCAAGAAAGGTTTCCCCTGCATATATTTGAGAAACCTGGCTAGTAATGACCTATACTGAAAAATCTGGTACTTCTCTGAAAGGGAGGGTACAAGCTAAGAAATGTCATTCATCAACATGTTCCTCTACCGTGGACTGGATGCATGCATATGGCCCTTCTGAATCATGCAGTGCTTAAAAATTGCCTTTTTTTTTTTCTGAGAGTAGGACGTTGGTTCTAAATCTTCTATGTAAACAATAGCCATAGTAACAATGACACCCCGCCTGCAGTTGAACACTTTGTAGTGAAACTGAATTCAGTGTGGAAGGAGATGGGAAGAAACCAGAAGAAAATCAGGAGACAGAAACTCAACTTAGAGAATTACAGATATTTGAAATGTGAATTCTTATGAATAAAAATTGCTTTTCCCTAAATAAAGAAAAGACTTTTTCAGTTATATTAAAAAAAAAAAAAAAGGAAAAGAAAAAAACAAAACCAAACCCCAAAACCAAAACCATCATATGAAAACAACATACTATTTCCAGGAAAAAAATTTCCCCCCCCTAAACTGTTGTGTGTTTTGGTTTTTTTTCATCAACAGTTGACAGAAAATATTTTTCATTTTCTTACCACTTCTCATTAAAATGTTTTGCCATAACCTCTGTGACATAATCTACACAGCAGAGTGAGGAAATTGTCAGAACAGTATAAAGAATGGCCTCTGTTCACTACCCAGAGCATTTTGCTGTATTGACCTAATTGTCGTTTCCTGTAAAAAACACCCCAGAGTTCACCTTTGTTTGAAGGTGATAGTTTTTAGCTCATTTCTCTTGTTCACCTCCCAAGTGCTGTCATCCATGTGAAAGGGTGAGCTGGTTTCTGTGTGGCTTGTGCCACCACTGTCAGAGAATCACCACATTAGCTCCAGCTGCAGAAACCTCAGTATTGATGATGCTAGGTGAGCAAAAAAGATGCTTCCAGATCCAGGGTGAGAAAGAGAATGGACAAATTGCTTATAAAAAGCCTCTGCCCTGTCTTTTTAACTCATGAAGTGAAGCAAATTTGATAAAAAATATTTCAAGCATGATAATCAGGAAACCTTCAATGGTGTTTCTGCAAAATCATACTTAAATAATGTAACTAGAGTGTGATACACTAAATTGCTAGTAAAAATTAGTTTTAGTGAGGTTCATTGCCAATAAAAATAATACTTTTCACCTACCACCTGTGATATTGTCTTAGCCTTCCCAGTTCCAACAGAGCTGTATCTGCATAAGAAATAAGTATGCTACCATCATACCATATATACTTTTATACCAAAGCATTAGTTACTTACATGAAGCTATTTCTCAGCTTCTGAAAAAAAATCACGTAATGTAATGCTTTTCTTAAAACACACACACACACACACGTACACACAATTTTCTGCTTAATTTTCACATCAATTAGAGCTCAGGCACAATATTGCCTGGATTAGGAGATGCATTTTCAGCCCACAGGTTTGGCCTTTCTGTATTCAAACTTGTGTTATTCTCTCTATGGTAGGGTTAAAGTTTATCTCAAATAAATCTGTCTGTTTGGCTCAGCTCTAGCTGGCTTCCAGCCCCCGTCCCCCACACCACAGAAGCTGCAGACTAGATAATTACTGTCATTCAGCTATAGCCATGTGCTATGTTTGCAGAACTAGAATCTGTTTTCCTGGAAAATCAGAACAGTCTTTGATGCCCTAAATGCTGTAAGCATACCTGGTATTTATTCAAAAGTATAAGTCCCTACATGAATTCTGATAGTCAAGATGTGTCCATTTTCATCTGCTTATTTCTTCTTAAAAATATATATAATGCAAATGCATTATTCTAGCCAACATCAATGTGGGTATATCTGTTGCAGTACTAGGTAAAGATGTATGAAGCATATCAGTGCTGTAGTGATCTCACCTAGCACTAAAATCCCTCAAAAAAAATTTTTTTAAACTGTTGGTTTATTTAGTATTTGTTACACAATGATTCATACTTTTTAAAGCTAGGGATTATTGGTAAACAGTTTATTCATGGAACATCTTTTAAAACAGGTCAGATTTTGTCCTAATAATTGATGTATACATACTTACAAAAATTACCCAACCTGTATTTTATGTTAACTTTCTCAGTCTTTTGCTGTGCTAAATAGCACTGTAATCTGTAAGTAAGCACAAGGGAAACAGGGGTGCCTTTAGGGGAAGAAAATACTGCCTTGTGAAAGGGTGAAATTATCTAACCTTATGTCACTTAGAGCACTCTTTTAAAAAATCTATAAGTGGTCCTTACTAAAGCACATCATGTGGTCATTGAATTAGAAGTGCAGGGATGGAATAGATTCCAAAGGTTATATAGTCCAGTCCTCTGGCTCTAGGGAAGGATCAAATATGCTACAGCTTCCTACAGAGGTTTTTATCTGGTACTCTTTTTTAAAATTTCTGCCAAAAGGCTCTCTGAGGGTGTCCTGTTCAAGCTTTTTCCTCTCAGTTTTTTTTTTAATATATGACCTATATAGTCTTTACTGCAGGTTATACTAAGTTCTTTTTTTCTTTCTTTCACATGAACAATTGGTAACAATTGATCATTGTCTTTCCTATTAATGTGGCAATCTTCCATATCCTGAAAGATCTATAAAGTCTTTGCCTGCCTAGACTAAAAGAAACCCTTTTTCTACAGTCTTCTCTCATGCTAATACATTCTGAGCCCTCTTCTCTTTTTTGCTGTTTTATGCTGTATTCTTTCCAGAGTGACTATATGTGTTTTGGAGTATGGCACTGAAAGCACTGCTTCAGCTGCATTCTCCTGGAAACAAGTAGAAGAAAATTATCTTCACCCGTATCTTACCTGCAGAATTCTTGACAACAGATTTTCCCTTTCCTTCTTTTTCAGTAATACTGCACTGTTGACTCACAAGTCATTTTTAATACACTTTAACTTCCAGGTTCTTTTTCCTCATTTGGCATTTTAAGTGTTCATTTCTCCTTACTAGTTATTGTGCTCTGAACTGTCTAGTTTTAATATTTATTTATTTTTAATTCTAGATTATGTCTTTATTACAACAGTCCTGAATTCTTAGGTTGTTCTCCAGAATTCTGTAACCCTAACGTATCCTGGCTTCATCTACAGTTTTTTTTTTATATTTTAATCCATACTTTTTAATCAAAACACTGAACAGAGCTGGGCATGGAATCTCTAGGGCAACCAGCTTGAAAGAAAAACCTTATTTGGTACTGATAGCTATTCTTTGAGAAGAGCTTTCCAAGAAGTCACACAGTCTTTACATTTTTTTTTTCATCTAGATGACATTTCCCTTATTTTCCTAAGAGAATTTAATATGGAAAAAAATATTAAATTTCTTACTGTACTCAAGATACATCACATTTATTCTTCTTCCCTTTGTCATGTTTAATCCCAACTGGCAACTCAGCACCATGCAGCTGCTTGCTCACTCCCCCACTATTGGGATCAGGGAGAGAACTGGAAGAGTAAAAATGAGAAAACTCATGGGTTGAGATAAAGACAGTTCAATAAGGAAAGCAAAAGCCACACATACAAGCAAAGCAAAGAATTCATTCACCGCTTCCCATGGGCAGACAAGTGTGTTCAGCCACCCCCAGTAAAGCAGGGATCCATCATGCATAATGATGACTTGGGAAGACAAATGCCATTGCTCCGAAAGTGCTCCCCTCCCTTCTTCTTCCCCCAACTTTATATGCTGAACATGGCACCATATAATCTGGGATATCCCTTGGGTCACTTGGGTCAGTTGTCCTGGCTGTGTCCCCTCCCAGCTCCTTGTGCACTCCCAGCCCAGTTGCTGGTGGAGTGGGGTGGGAGGCGGAAAAAACCTTGGCTCTGTGTAAGGCCTGCTCAGCAGTAACTTAAACATCCCTGTGTTATCGACATTGTTTCCAGCACAAATTCAAAGCACAGCCCCATACCAGCTCCTATGAAAAAAATTAACTGGGCCACAGCCAAAAACAGCACACCCAGTATTGTGCTTATCCTGTCCCAAGAGATTAGCTTGGCTTGACATAATTCTTGAAAAATCCATGTTTTGATTTTATTATTCTTCAGGTGTTTGTAAGTTTTCTGTGTACACATCTATTCCATTTTAATGCAGCCTGCAGTTAGACAAAGTATCCTGTTTTCTTTGGAGTCCCCATTATACCTCTTTTAGAGATACATAGTTTCTTCTTTTCTGAGGCTACCCCTCTCTAATATTACTTCTCACATGTAATCACTGATATTTCAAGTACAGTGTCAGTTATTTCTTTATGCACTTGGAGGTAAATTTAACCAAGTAGTATACACTTTAATATAAAAAACTCATTTAGAAATATTAGCTATTGTGTCCTAACTACTGAAATTTAGATGTTGTCCTTCAAATAGTTTAAAAGGTTCAAAAGGAGCTTTAAAGAATCATCATCACAAAACTGTGCTTCAAACTATGCTAGTGGTGTTTGTAGTATCAAAGCCTGTTTTACACAAGTAACCATGAACCTTTTAAAGCTGGATTTTTTTGCAGTTCTTTGGAAGTATTTAACTTTTTGTTCCTTGAAATGTTTTCTTACCATGTTATCTTGTAAGGTAAGGAGCTAAAGCAATAGTTCAATAAAGCACTATTTCAGGAAGAATCTTGAGTGGCGGGAAGAAGACAGTGTAATGCCCGAGGTGAACAGATTATTTCTTTAGAGGTATTTTGAACACGTTCATGTTGTACATGCACCTGATGCACTTAGCACATGTAAACTTTGCAGAGGGATTTTACATTCTGATCAGGTAAACTTCCAGCCAAAGACACTCATGAATACAGAAGTAATTACTGAGCTCTAAGGACACGTTGCAATGACATTATCATTTGTCAGCGGGATACCAGTGACTGCTGTCATTGAAAATTTACATTAGCATCATTGTTAAATAGTCTGTTTACTAGTTTCTTAATGACCTGCAGCAAACAATAATTTGAACTACTTTATGAAGTTCTGTGTTGAAGGCTGCAGTTATGTTGAATGTATTTTCATAGGTTTATGATATTAAGATGGAATCAACAGCAGCTGTCAAGTCATATGCAACCAAGTCATCTGTGAATAGGTCTAGGCAGTTGTTTCTGTGATGCCAGTGTGGGTTAGAGTTATAAAGTTAGTTTTAAAATATGTACTTGGAATGCAAGAAGCCAGGTACCTGTGCTAGCATGAAGCACAGGGAGGATTCTGGAAATCCATCCCACAGGTTAGGAAAAGCAGGACTTACTAAGCCAAATCTGCCAAGAGTTGTTTGCTCTAGCACCCTGTCCAGATCAGAAGTTTCTAGGATAGCAGTGTAGACAAATTGAAACATATGTGGGTTTTTTTTTTATTGCACGTTAAGAGTTTTTCAGGAAACACAGAAAAGTGCTAATAGGTTTAAAATTATTTTCCTAGTTTTCACGTGTCTGCTACTCAACAGCTGAGAATTTGGAAGTTTCTTTTTAACTTTTACAGCCAATTATTTGATCTATAATCAGATATTTCTGGAAGGATTTAATTAAAACCTATTAATTGAAAAAATACACACAGTTTCTGATGATGCGTGACAAACTTTACATGTATTAAGTATTTACAAGAGTTATTTGTCTGAGCTGTTTAAGAAGTTTCATGGAGCAAAAATAAGACTTACGACTGTTATTGAGTACACCTGATAAAAAGGAAATGTTCTTGTAAAGGTCAGTGTGCAGTGTATTATCTTATTTTTCTTTATCAAATATAATAAAAAGTATTGATCTATTTACCTTGAGAGTAAACAAACTTCATAAAGAGTCTTCTTAGAATAATGGGCCTTTTGGTTAGTCCACGCTTTTCCCTTGCTCCAGAGAGGGCTCTCTGTGGTGGCAACTTTATTCAGGAAAGATCCACTTGCTGTGGTATAGGGTCCTCCACAGTTGTGGGTATCACCTTCGCAATGGTCACCAAAGGGGAATCTCAGCTCCAGTTCCTGGGACACTGCTTCCTTCTCCTTTTCCACTGACCTTGTTGTCTGCAAGGCTATTTCCTTCCTTTTCCTCACTCCTTTCTAATGTAGCTGATGTAGCTGCTGTGCACTGTTTTTTGCCTCTTTCTTAAATATATTATAAGAGAGATGCCACCAGCATCACTGATGGGCTCACCTTTGGGCACCAATGGGTCTGTTTTGGAGCTGGATGAAAGTGGTTCTGTTTGACACAGTGGTGGCTTCTGGTGTCTTCTCACACAGGCCACCCCTTCAGCACACCCTTCCCCCCAGCTTTGCCACATTGACCCAATACCCAGTACCCTGCCAAGTAAGAGGAGACCAGAAGGCTCAGTCCATGACAGAAACCACAGTAGCATGGACTATCCTGGAAACAGCTGTCTGTAATTCCTCTGTGAATATCTGTGTATGTCTGTGTGTTTGTCTGGGACAGCTTGATAATTTTCAGTTGATCATTTAATGATATGCAGAGAATGTTCAAAAGGAAACTCATCAGAAAACTTGTGAAGTGATGTGTGCTTTGACATGAGTTTGAATATTAACAGAACACATTTAATAGTTTTATGAAGCAATATATGTATGATGTTATTAATGTGAGAATCTGTTATTTTGTCTTACTCGAAAGACTGTTGAGGAATTTTGCGAACTGTAATTCACTTCTTTCATTTTCAAACTAAGGATTTGTGTGTGTCTGTGTGTAGGTTATGTTAACTCTACAGTCAAGAAAATGTCTGAATCCCTCTCATATCTTCGTCATTACATTCAGTAGGCTTTCTACCCTTTTTTAAATTCTTTTATGTATTTTATGAGATTATACAGAACAACTGAAGGAAATTGAAGGAAGCTGATGCTCAAAGAAAATGTTTTCACATTTATTATGAATAATTACTGCTATTCCATGTGCACAAGAAGAAATGTCTCTCCCTTTCTATCTTTCATAGACTGCCTTGCAGTACTGAGAAGTAGCAGGAGCATCAAGCAGTGCGGATTTCCACATTCAACATTTTTGGACATTTTTAGGATTTAGGCTATAGTATAGTCCCAGAAGAAGAAATGACAGCCCTATAAAAATTGAGCTTGTTTAATTGTATAAATAAATGTTACATATATTCAAGGGAACTTAATGTGGGATAATATTTCAAATTTAGTGTTTGCTAATGTTATTGGCCAATGCATCATTGTAGCATATTCATCAGATCTCCCCATATCCATAAAGGCTCTTGTAAGTCTTTTCTAAGGTAAACTGTTCTATGACTCTATGATTGTAGATAAAGATGGGTTGAAGTTTGCCACTAAATATTTACTCAGTTGAATAAGGACTACACTCTGAGTCAGAATTATGCGGAAAATGTTCAAAGTAATCGTGTAATGACAGTTTATAATACATTATGTCTTTAAAGGAACATATTTAAAATCACAAATGCAGCTCTAATTCCTTGATTTTCACAGTTCTAACTTCTTGGTTTTGCTATTTTAACTGCGTATGTTGTAGGGCTTTTCTTCCTGTATAGCATGATACTAAGAAGGAACTTAAAAAGCTGCTCCAATCTGGTACCTACTGACTGCCAAACTGAGAAAAAGTTATTTCTCAAGCTTCACTATTGCATTCTTCAAAACTATATTGGAAAATGTGCTTGTCTTTTCTTAAATTTTCCTCTTAATGGTCAGTGTCTTTTAAACAGATTTATTACAGAATCGCAGAATTTGCTGAGTTGGAAGGGAGCCACAAGGATCATCGAGTCCAACTCTTAGCCCTGCACAGGACCCTCCCCAAGAGTCACATCATGTGCCTGAGAATATCATCCAGACTTCTTGAACTCCATCAGACTTGGTGGTATGATCACTTCCCTGGGGAGCATCTACTCTATTTATCATAAATTAGAAAATTCTAAGTTTGTTTTAGCCCAAATGGAGAAAAATAAGATAAAATGAATGCTGATTTTAGTGTTTTCCCTGGATTTGGTACATCTTGCTCTGGAAGAAATCTAAGTTGCATCAGGAAAGCCAGTCACAGTTTGAGAGCACATGCAAGTGAAAATACTGGCATATATTGTGTCTACAGTGAAGAAACAAATATATCAAGCTAATTCTGAACCTAAAGACGTGGCCAAATTGCAATACAAAAAATTCTTTTAATGTACCAAACATACCATAAAAACAATGAAAAATGGTCTGGAAGGATATCAATGTTTAGCTGTTTTGCATGAAAACAAAATTGCTGTATTTCTTCCTTGGTGGTCCTAAAAATGTTCAGTACGGCCAGAGGTGGAGGGAATGTTAATGTATAACCATCTTCATATAAGCAAAACTGCTGAAAACTATAGCAAATTGAAAATGAGACTGGTTTTCCAATAAAATTTCACGGAAATCAGTTGTGACTTTTTCTCTCTAACAGTGTCAGTTTTCATAGTTATTCTTTGGCTCTTAAACTTACACTGAGTTGGTGAACTTTTTAGTAAAAAATGTTCTCAAGAGTTTAGATCTATTTTCTCAGGCAGAGAAAGAAAGAAATCTTGTAGAAATTTAGGTGCTCTTGTTACTAATGTTAAAGTGTTCTGAAAGTCCTTCAGGTATCATGCACATAAGGAAATAAAGTTTACTGCTTTGGATGGACCACCAAAAAAGTTCTTAGAGAAGTGGGAGCTGGCTGAGAAGGATGTCAGGTAACAGTAAAAACGGTGATAGCTGAGGGAGACTTAGACATGCTCAAATGCTTTCCAGGTGGTCAAGGCTTACTGCCGTCACTTTAGTTTTCTCCTTGACACAAGCTGAATCCCAATGTGTCAGCACATCAAAACAACCTATCAACAACCTAAAACCAACTATTAAGTGGTAAGAAATATGTAAACTTGGAAAGTTTGACTATTTGTATATTATGTTAACAAATGTGGGACCAAGTTCAACCATACAATTTAAATATACCTTAGACATAGTGCATGTCCCAAATATTTACACAATATGGTCTTGATCCTGTAAAATTATTCACATATATGACTTAACGTGCAAATAACCCTTTTATCTCTGAGGTCTTACTCAAAGTTAATGCAATGCGGAATGATTTGTCATGTTGCAAGGATGAGATAGTAATATGATATGTGAGGTAGAAAGCTGAAGTATGGGGAAGGATCATTGTGATGCTTGATAACTTGCAGCAGAAAATGGTTTAAATCCTACATCTGTGCATTCAAAGAGCAATCTGTGAAAATCAATGCAAAGAGTTGCTTGAGTGATTGACTGACTGATATTATATACTTTGACCTTTAAGTCTCAGTGAACATTTACAGACATTCATCATGTGGTTCATGGTTCATGCCTTTTGAACACAGATGTAGAAATAGGCTTTAAAAGAAGACTGCATTTGTATTCATTGCGTATTATTATAAAAGACTCTTTTCATGAAACCCAACACTGTCTCTCATCTCTATTTCTGCCTTCTTAACTGGGCTCTTGTTTCAGTTCAGGATCGTAACTTAAGTTTGCAGAAATGGAATACCGTCTTTCTGCCCAAGAGCTGTTGTTTTCAGTGAGTTAGTGAATTTGAAATTAAATTCTCCACTGAACATTTACTGCCACATCACCAGTTTCTCAGATCTTCAGCATTCAGATTCTTTGACAGTAGGGAAGATCCTCAAAAAGTGAGCAGACTTTTTAAGAAAGAGACATATTTGCAAAAATTACTGTCTTCTTTTTCTTCTTGTACTGCAAAATATCCAGGCATAATTTGAAGTTGCTTCAGTCATAATGTCTGTTTTACTTATAAAATTCTTGTTGAGGAGATACAGATACAAAATTAAGCATTCAGATTTATGGCTTACACCTAAATATTTGCAGGAAAATATGGATATATTATAATTATTTATAAACATAAGCTTGTCACAAGTGGTAGATTTAGTGTTGATATTGTTCATCTGAAATGGTGTTATGCTTGATAACACAACAAAATTGAAATTGAAGCAGAGGTAGGCTAATATTTGGATCTCCAACTGAAACAAAAGCATCGCATTGTCTGGCATGTTCTTTCATGGCTCTTTTCTTTCTTTTTTTCCCATGCCAATGGATTTTTCTTCAAGCTTAAGGTAAAGTAATTGACTCATATAGATAGTTTCAAAGTCGAAGGATTTTAGTCAGCAACCATAATACTTATTAGCATTACTAAAATTTCAGAAAAATTGTAGTTTAGGGCTGTCTTTTGGTCGCTAATACATATCTTGTTGTGAGGCACAGAGCTACTGTAACTCGGAAAATCTCTAAGAAAGTGAGGCATATGAAATTATGTAATGGAAAATCACCTTTATCATGTGAAAAAAGATAAGCTGGTTTCTACAGTGATACAGGAAAATGACTGCTGAGTGGTACTTCTTAAAAAGTTAATTGTTGCCCATAGATTACTCTGTCTTTAGTCCTGAAAATTTATTTATATTACCACAGGGTCACAAGTCCTGCCAGCAAACCTGTTCCAGTGTGGCTCCTCTCTTCACGGGGCTGCAGGTCCTGCCAGGAGTCTCCTCCAGCTTCCCATGGGGTCCCAGGAGGCTTCCCATGGGGTCACAGCCTCCTTCAGGATTCAGTGTGAGGCTCCTCCATGGGCTATAGGTGGAATTTTGCTCCTCCATGGACCTCCATGGACTGCAAGGGGACAGCTGCCTCACCGTGGTCTTCCCCATGGTCTGCAGGGGAATCTTCTCTGGCACCTGGACCACCTCCTCTCCCTCATTCTTTGCTGTTAGTTGTTGCTCTCTCATATTCTCACGCCTCTCTTCTCTGGCCACGATTACTTCTGCTCACTAATTTTTTTTCCCTTCTTAACTATGTTATCCCAGGGGCACTACCACTATTGCTGATGAGCTCAGCCTTGGTCAGTGGTGGGGCTGTCTTGGAGCTGTCTGGCATTGACTCTGCTGGACGTGGAGGAAGCTTCTGCTACTTCTCAAAGAAGCCACCCCTGTAGCCCCTCCTGGTAACATAACCTGGCCATGCAAACCCAATACAGTGGGGTTTAGTAGACTTTTTTTCTTACCAAGTCATATCAGTTACAGAAGGTTTTCTGTATAGTTCCCTTTGCCTGAACACTAAAGAAGTTTTTTCCCTGTTGTGAACACTGCCCAGAAATGAAGCAACCATTTGAAGTTAATGTCAAATGCTACTATAAATTTGCTGTTATGATACAAAGTTATTGTATTGATTTTTTCCATTGAGTACATATTCTTTTTATAAACAAACTTGATCATGTGCCTATTGATATATTGTAGATGTAAATTTTATTAGAAAATGGACTGGAAAGTAATAAAAGCTTTAAACAAGCAATCACTATCAGCAAATTCCATTAGTAAACAGATAAATTTTCAAACAAGCTTATAGTTTTTTAAAGAGGCTTTGATTATTCCAGGAGGCTAAAATCGACTGATGCAAGACGGTCCCCAATCATTTGAAAAAACAAAGAAAAACCTTTTTCAGTGACCAGTGGAGAACAGAAAGGTTTCCATACATGTTGATTTTACATATATCCTGATTCACAAGCAAAGCAATAAGAGCAAGATACGATAAGCAAGCATATTCTGTGGCAAGTGTCAGTCTTTGTTTGAAGCTGGATCATGCATTCACCCTCAACAACACTGTTGGAAAATGTCACACTGTGATGATGCCTTTAGAAGCTGGTAGACTGCCACGACTTCTTAGTCTTTTTTAGGGAAATGAACTTATTGAGCCCTACTGTAGGAAAATGAGATAACTGGTTTCTGAAAAGAGACAACCAGTGAGACAAGAAGGAAACAGGGTACTGCTGAGGTAAATTCCCAGTACAGACTGGGTGAGTGAGAATTATAATCAGTGACAGCATCGCTGTCTCATCTGTGCTACCACTGCAGCTCACGGTAGTTACTGAGGTAATGTATTCTGGAGATGCAAAACAGGATAAAAGCGTTATTGCTGAATTTTCCTTAAGGCTCAGGCACCTGGTTCTGCTCTGTGTTTTCTGCACAGTGCTACCAACAGCACACATTATAGAAGCACCATTGTTTTGATGAATTGCTTTTTGTAGTAATAAGGGTGCATACAACCTCCATTTTGTGAGAGTACTAGAAAATGATCATTTTTTTAAAATCCAACACATTTCTATTTTAAAAGCTTTTGTAAATCAATTTAGCTATGTCATAGAGTTTCATTGGAAATGTGAAAATAACTCTTTTACAGTGAGCTAAGCTTGCAAAGGGCAATATGCTATGATTTTACAGCCCAGTACTTTCCATTTTCCATTTCTGAGATGTGCATCTCGGTTCGAATGACAAATATTTTTGCACGTGATTGTTAGAGACAGGAGAGTTCACCTTACATACAGAGAGGGGTCCTGAGGGCACAGATAGTCCTTGATGACACTGACTAGCCTTGCCTAAGACCTCTTCACATCTCCTGGCTGAGGGTCAGGGTCCATTTAAGCCTAGTCCCTGTCTAAGTTCTGTTGTAGGGTGTCTGGCTCTACTCTTGTTCCTAGAAAATGGCATGGATTTCCTGGCTTGACCTGGGTGCTGACTTGCTGCCTTGATATTTCCTGATGATCACTGGGCTGTTGACAGGACCCTGTACTTTCTCCTTCTCTGCCCTCCTCTGCCTCTCCTCTGCACAGAAAATGTATTGCTAGCCAGGGATTTGTGGTTATCCCCACCTCCCTTTAATGAACACCTGGTAATCTGCAGTAGCCATGTTGCTAAATCACAGAGAGATTTGAAGGCAGAGGAAAGGACCTAAGGCTTCAGAAGCAGAATTGAACTCACCAAGTAGTTATTTTTTAGTAGAAAGTAGGAGTACTTGAGTGCTTAAATCCTGTGTTGAAGATTAAAAATTTCTGTCCCTTCCTGCCCATTTTGGGCAATAAGCAGGATTCCCTTCTGCAAATTGATGACCTTTGTTTCTGTAGTTTTCATAACATAGAAGAATGCCTAAATTCATATGGGGTACTCTGTTGTGGGAGACTCTGATATCTTCTGATGGCAGTGCACCATTGTATAAATAACTGATTTATTTGTAAACCAAAGACAGGGATCCAGTTGAGTTATTTCCTAGTATGACAGCTCAAATAATAATCTGGAAGATGGAATAATGACAATCAAGAGCTAGTTTGGGCCTGTTAGAAAGAAAAACCCTGAACTAATTACTAAAAAATGCTGTTCTTTGTGTTCCACGCTCCCATCCTGTTCTCCATTCCCTGTATCTTCATCTAGAAAGGAGAGAATCTGGAGAAGGGGAACTTGCTAACTAATTTTGATTTTCATGTCCTGAGAAAATGGTCCTTGTTACTTTTTGTAGTCCTGTGGAAGGTGAGCTACACTCCAGTGTATTTCCTATACAGTACATGTTTTAGTAGGACCTTCTTTAGAAGGATTTTTTCTTTCTTTCTATATGACAGTCCATGACAATACAGGTTATGGCTTTCCTGTTGTATTTACTAGTATTTTCACCAAGGTGTTAATCATTTTTATAGAATCATAGAATCAGCCAGGTTGGAAAGGACCTCTGAGATATCAAGTCCAATCCTTGATCCAACACCGCTGTGGTTACTAGACCATGGCACTAAGTGCCACATCCAGTCTCATCTTAAAAGCCTCCAGAGATGGAGAACCCATCACTTCCCTGGGCAGCCCATTCCAACACCTGATTACCCTCTCTGTAAAGAATTTCTTCCTAGTATCCAATCTAAACCTCCCCTGGCACAGCTTAAGACTGTGCCCTCTTGTCTTACTGATAGCTGCCTGGGAGAAGAGACCAACCCCCACCTGGCTACAACCTCCTTTCAGGGAGTTGTAGAGAGTGATGAGGTCTCCCCTGAGCCTCCTCTTCTCCAGGCTAAACAACCCCAGCTCCTTCAGCCTCTCCTCATAGGACTTGTGTTCAAGTCCCTTCACCAGCCTTGTTGCTCTTCTCTGGACCTGCTCCAGCACCTCAATATCCTTCCTGAACTGAGGGACCCAGAGCTGGACACAGCACTCCAGGTGTGGCCTCACCAGTACTGAGTACAGGGGAAGAATCACTTCACTGGTCCTGCTGGTCACACCATTCCTGATCCAGGCCAGGATGCCATTGGCCTTCTTGGCCACCTGGGCACACTGCTGGCTCCTGTTCAGCTTCCTGTCAATCCAAACTCCCAGGTCCCTTTCTGCCTGGCTGCTCTCCAGCCACTCTGTGTCCAGCCTGTAGCGCCGCATGGGGTTGTTGTGACCAAAGTGGAGGACCCAGCACGTGGCCTTGTTGAACCTCATCCTGTTGGAATCAACCCAACTCTCCAGTCTGTCCGGGTCCCTCTGCAGAGCCCTCCTGCCTTCCAGCTTATCAACACTCCCCCCCAGCTCGGTGTCATCTGCAAATTTGCTGATGGTACACTCAATCCCCTCATCTAAATCATCGATAAAGATATTAAACAGGACTGGGCCCAACACCGATCCCTGTGGGACACCACTAGTGACCGGCCGCCAACTGGATGCAGCCCCGTTCACCACCACTCTCTGGGCCCGGCCCTCCAGCCAGTTCCTATCCCAGCACAGTGCCCTTGTCCAAGCCATGGGCTGCCAGCTTTTCCAGGAGTATGCTGTGGGAGACGGTGTCAAAGCCTTTGCTGACGTCCAGGTAGACACATCCACAGCCTTCCCCTCATCCACCAGGCGGGTCACTCGATCATAAAAGGAGATCAGGTTGGTCAGGTTTTCCTTCTGTACTTCTGCTTATGTCTGTGTTACTGGTTAGAAGTTTGTAGGTGTTGACAAAACCATGGTATCACTGAGGGTACAAGGCTGGAAGGGACCTTGCAAGGTCACCTGGTCCAATCTCTTAAACCAGGCAGGGCGACCTAAAGCCCAAGACAGAACTACGTCTAGATGGCTGTTTTATATCTACAGGGATGGTGTATCACAACCTATCTCAACAGCCTGTTCCAGTTTGATGTCACTGCCTGGTTTAGAGACAAATTACAATTGCACAAATATTCACATTTCTTCCTCTACAAATAGATAAAATAAGACATGGTCAAGTAGTAGTTCTCTCAGTAGCTCAGACTTGCTGTGTTATTTCTTGTCAGATAGTCTTCCAGTCCATTTTCAGGCTGAATAAGGCCACTCTGACCTCAGGACATATACATTGAACTATCATTGCAGATACTCTAAAACAAAGAATTTTAATTGCTTCTACTGCCCAAATACATTTCATATTCAGACAGTGCAGCATTTTTTATTTACATTTTCTCTTTATTACACTGAAACTTTTAGCAAATATGGGGGGATTGTCTCCTTTTAATTTTTTTATTATTATTTTACATATTATACCTAAAAAAATTCATTTTTCTTCTAGGTTGTCCACGTTGCTAGAGCAACACTGTGCGAGATGAATTTTTCTTTTAACATTTTTCTTTCAAGAGGATACTGATACTAACACTTGCTCTTACAAACTTTTGCCTTTGTGAACTAGACAGTCTTATTGTTACATCTGCAATAGTTAAGGTTACTGCTGAGTATGCAGCATTTCTTAATTTCCAGGCTTTTAAAGGAGGATTAGGTTGTTACTGCTTCTTGACATGTATCTGTCAAGATCTCCATAACATCATATTCATTTCTCTTTGCTTAATTAATCAGATTCCCAGAAATGTCTAATATCTCTGGAATTTTTAAGTCAAAATGCAGGATACTAACAATTCTGAGGTAGAAAGACAGCTGAAATCTTTAGGAAAATCATACTTTGGAAATGTTAGAATCCATTTGCTCGCTTGGGATTTTTTTGCTTTTTTTTTCATTGTGGCTTCCTGAAGTATTAGAAGGTACTGTGAAATTCTGAGTTATTTCACAGTGTTTGTTGAGGTTTGAAATTACTACTGTACTCAGGATTAAATTTTTCCCTTCTTAGAAATGCTATTCACTTTGATGTTTCCTCAGTAACCCAAAAGAACGGGAGAATTCCCTTCAGTTGAGGGGCAAGCAACTAATCAATCTGATGATCTAGAAATAGCTGTGTCATTATTTAAGTTTTGTTAAATGTATTAAGGATTTAGCTGGTGACATGCAAGAAAATATTGTTTTGCAAAATCCCCATTAAAGAGAAAACCGAAACATACAAAGGTACTGTTTCTCGTGCAGATGTAAGATTACATGGTGGCAATAATAACATTGAAAACCCATTCTGCTGACTCCCTCTCAAACTCACTGATTTCGTGATTCTGTGAATAAATACTTTCTAACTTTAATAGTTCAGACTTATATTTTAAAAGGAAAGAAAGTTTTCAACAAGTCTTCAGAGTTATGTAGCCTCTAGCAGAAGCAAAAGACTGACATTGTTTGTCTCAAGTTATGGCTATATAGTTACAGAGGTGCACATATTTTGTGCATATTTTGTACCCTAATGGCTTAACATATTCTATGACATAGCCTATCTATATATTTCTGATATGATAGAAAGTACACAGAGACCAACACTGTGGCCAGTTTCAAAATGTCTTTCAAGGTAGTATCAAGAAGACTGAGAAATTCTGCTGGAAGAAGGGGAAGAGTCAAACAATTAAATTTGGTGATAGACTTGCTGTTGATATGATGAATGTAATCACACCCAACTGTATTTTCTCTGTGTTCAGGGTATTAAATTTATAAGAGTGCGTTTGAAATTAACCTCCCTATTGGCTTTCTTTGCTGCATGGGTGCATTGCTGGCTCCTGGTCAAATTGGTGTCCACCAGGAATCCCAGGTCCTTTTCTGCCAAGGCACTTTTCAGACACTTGGCTTTCAGAATGTCCTGGTGTCAGAGTTATTCCACGGTAGCTGCAGGACTTTGCAGTTCCCATTGTTGAACTTCATGAGGTTCCTGTCAGCCCCTTTCTTCAGCCTGTCAAGGTCTCTCCGAATGAAAGCACAGACTTTCTCAGTTATCAGCCACTCCTCCCAACTTTGTGTCACCAGAAAACTTCCTGAGGGTACATGCTTGCTTTCCATTCAGATTATTAATCCAGATGTTAAACTGTATTGGACCCAGTATTGACCCCTGGGGTACATTGCCTAGTTACTGGCCTCCAACCAGACTTTGTACAACTGATCAGCAACTCCCAGGCCTGGGCATTTAGTCAGCTTTCATTCCACCTCACTGATCATACAGCTCATGCTTCATCAGGTTTTTTTTTTTGGTATGTCATAGGAGACAGTATCAAAAGCCTTACTGAAGTCAGAGCAGACAACGTCCACACTCTGCTCTCATCTGCAAAGTTTGAGTTCACCCTAAGTGCCTACTCCTTCAACTAGAGGCTAGTCATTACTCTTGTAGTGAACTGAGTTGGAATATACAACTAAGACTGGAAGACCAACTGATTCATGCTAATAAATCATGTATATCTCTCTGTTGGAAGAACTGATAGTAAATTTAGTACAGCATAAAGAGTCTGGCTTACACTGATATGCAGCCATATAGAGTCATAGAGTTGTTAAGGATGGAAAAGACCTTTAAGATCAAGTCAGCCCATCAGCCCAGCATCACCACTCAGTTCACCATTGGACCATGTCCTCAAGCGCCACATCCACATGTTTTTTGAACACTTCCGGGAATGGTGACTTCCCTGGGCAGTCTGTTCCAAAGTTTGACCACTCTTTACATAAAAGGAATAATTCCTACTATCTAATAAACCTCCCCTGGTGCAACTTGAGACCATTTTCCCTTGTTCTACTGCTTATTACCTGTGAGAAGAAAATGCTCTCCACCTGGATTTAGGTTGCATATTAGGAAGAAATTTTTTACAGAGAGTGATCAGACATTGGAATGGGCTGCCCGGGGAGGTGATGGATTCACTGTCTCTGGAGGTTTTTAAGATGATATTGGATGTGGCACTTAGTGTCATGGTCTAGCAACCAAGGCAGTGTTGGATCAAGGGTTGGACTTGGTGGTCTTGGAGGTCTTTTCCAACCCGGTTGATTCTACAATTCTATTCATACAACCTTCTTTCAGGTACTTGTAGAGAGCGAGAAGGTTCCCCTCTAAGCCTCCTTTTCTCCAGGCTAAACAATCCCAGCTCCCTCAGCTGCTCCTCATAAGACTTCTGTTCCAGATCCTTCCTCAGCTCCGTTATCCTTCTCTGGACTTGCTCCAGCACCTCGGTGTTTTTCTTGTAGCGAGGGACCCAAAACTGAGCACAGGATTCACGGTGTGGCTTCACTAGTGCTGAGTACAGAGAGATGATCCCTGCCCTGGTCCTGCTGGCCACACTATTGCTGATATATTTCTGATATGTAGTACCTAGCAACAAAAATACACCCCATAAGTATGTCCCCAGTATGTTCTCTAGTTGTCTTGCTATGATATATAAAGACATATCTTTCTTCCTTCTCTATGTCAATAGTGATTTTACAGGTCTTTCCTGCAAAACATCATATTCCTTTTCCCAGCTGAAGTCTATGCCGTTTCCTGTCACATGCAAAATATTCTATAACTGTGTTCATCTTCTAGTATACTTTTTTGCAGTGGTTTGTCCAAACCTTTGTGAAATATTCTGATTTGAAAACAGTGTGGGTTCAAAAGGTGACATAATGATTTCTTGTAGATTGTTCTCAATTTGTTCTGGAATAACCCCTAATAACCAATTGCTACCTGAACTCCTGGTTGAGTGTTTTCCTGACATTTTCAGAGGACTATACACAGTAATTCTCATGGGTTTTCTTAGTGATAGTGGTTGACGTGGAGTCCTCAGCATCCATCAATAATGATATTTTTTCTTCTTGCATTACTTGTCACTTTGTGATTGAATTTCAACTGCCATTTCATCACTTGGTCTCTGAGATCTGCTGAACATAATAAACAGCAACAACAGCAACAATAAGTTATTTATTATAGCTGGAAAAAAATGGTCATCAAATAATGACTTTTCAAATTATTCTTACCTTGCAGTGATGCTTTTGTGCTTAAGCCATTGTCAGTAACTGTCGCTAGGTCAGCAGCTATCACAGGACAGAGCATGTTTTGGAGAAGAAGTGCTATGAAGTGTCCTTGCCAGGAATAATTACACTGGTACAAAAATATCCACAGATGCCTACAAGATTCCTGTCTTGGAAAGGAAGATACTAAGAGTTTATCATGACAGTTTTCAGAGGCGGGTCCTTTAATTCCAATGTAACCTTGTCTCTTTGCACAAATCTGTGGGTCTTAACTTATCAGTGCTGTAAGGGGCCCTTAAAAAGTGTGACTGTTTGCTTTAAATAGCAAGAAAATAGGGCTTATATTTGAATCTGACCACTGCATTTATCTACAGACAGTTTAAGTAAATGAAGTAATGATGAAGGAATAAAGGTTTAATTTTAAAAAAGGTTTAATTCATGCTCTTGTTCTGTCACGTTTTCTTTCCCTCTTATTAACATCCTCCCCCCCACACCAAAAAAAAAGCCTGTAAATTTTTTTTCACAAAGTATTAACCTTGATAGAATTACCTTCTCTACTGAAAGCTATTTGCATTTAAATTTTTTTGGCCATTTCAAGTATTCAGCAAGAGTAACAACAGAATGAGCTCCCCAGTTTAAAAAAGTAGGTCTGTAGCAAGAGATTATGAAGAGTTGACATTTTCAGAGTGTCCAGTGACAAATATGGAAATATGTAAATTACTTGTTTAAAATTTAAAAATAATAATAATAATCAGGTCAAATTGAATATTCCATATCAGAATAGACACATTATTTTTTTTTACTTACAGCTGCATTAGACAGACAAGAAGGTAATTATTCTTTTCCCCACAACTTAATCCATAAAAGATACTCCTAAGAAGCCTAGGAAAAGTGGATTTGGGGATAGAAAATACTATTGAATAAAATAATTGCAGTTTTTCCTGGAGATCTCTCTGGCTCTTTGTGCTAGTTTTGGCTAGGGTAGAGTTAATTCACAGTCAGGCTGTGTTTTGGATCTGTGCTGGAAACAGTGTTAATACCACAAGGATGTTTTTGTTACTGCTGAGCAGTGCTTACACACTCAAGGCCTTTTCTGCCTCTCACCCCACCCCACAAGTGAGTGGGCTGCGGGTGTGTAGTGGGTTTCTGTGACCAGTTTCAGTAGCAGGGCTGCTACAGGGGTGATTTCTGTTAGAAGCTGCCCATGTCTGATGGAGCCAATGCCAGCCAGCTCGAGGACAGGCTTCCTGCCTCTGGCCAAGGCCAAGCGAATTAGGAGTGACAGTAACGCCTCCGTGATAACATATTTAAGAACAGAAAGTTATTGTGCAGATAAAAATTCCAGCAAGGGAAGAGCGGAGTGAGAACATGGGAATAACAATGTAGACACCAAGGTCGGTACAGAAGGAGAGGGAGAAGGTTCTCCAGGCGCCGGAGTTGAGGCCCCTGCAGCCCGTGGTGCAGACCGTGGTGGAACAACTGTGCCCCTGCAACCCATGGAGGACCATTGGGTTGCAGGGACCCACCTGCACCCCGTGGTGGAGTCCATGCCGGAGCGTGTGGATATCCAAAGGAGGCTGTGACCCTGTAGGAGGCCCATGATGGAGCAGAGTACTGGCAGAGACCTGGAGCCTGTGGAGAGGAAAGCCCATGCTGGAGCAGGTTTTTCCCAGGTAGGACTTGTGGCCCCTCTGAGGGACCCACGCTGGTACAGCACATTCATGAAGAATTGCACCCCATGGAGGAGTCCATGTTTGGGAAGAACTGCTGCCTGTGGGATAGACTCAAGCCAGAGAGGTCCATCAAGGACTGTCTCCCGTGAGAGGGACCCTGTGGGAGCAGGGGAAGGACTCCTCTCTCTGAGCGGTGGCAGAAACAACAACTGACTGTAACCCCCATTCCCTGTCTCCCTGCACTGCTGGGGGCGAGGAGATAGAACTTGGAAGGAAGGAGGGGTGGGGGGAAGGTGTTTTTAAGATTATTTTACTTCTCACTCTTTCACTCTGATGCTGTTAGTAATAAATTTAATTAATATCCCCACTTTGAGTCTGTTTTGCCTGTGATGGTGATCAGTAAGTGACCTCTACCAGCTCTTGTCTCAACTCATGAGTGTTTTGCTGGTTTTTTTTCTCTCCTCTATCCAGTTGCAGAGGGGAGGGAGACAGTGGCTTTAGTGAGTACCTGGTGTAAAGCCAGGGTCAGCCCACTATAAGGTGCACAAGGAGCTGGGAGGGGACACAGCCAGGACAGCTGACCCCAGCTGACCAGAGGGATATCCCAGACCATAGGGTGTCATTGTCAGCAATAAAAAGCTGGGGGAAAGAGGAGGGGAGGATATTTACAGTGATGGCATTTGTCTTCTCAAGTCACCATTACATGTGATGGAGCCCTGCTTTCCTGGAGATGGCTGAACACCTGACTGTCCATGGCAAGTGATGAATGAATTCCTTGTTTGTCTTGCTTGCTTGTATCTTTTGCTTTACCTCTTAAACCATCTTTATCTCAAACAATGAGTTTTCTCACTTTTACCCTTCCCCATTTTTTCCCTATACCACTGTGGGGGAGTGAGTGGCTGTGCGGTGCTTAGCTGCCTACTGAGGTTAAACCGTGTCAGATCTTTTCTCTGAGTGAGTCAGGAACGAAGGAAATTTATGCTATATGATCAGAGCGACCCTCCAGTTGTTTTAAAGACAATTTTTCCTATTTACTGAGTACTTAGTCTCTTCTGTCGCTGTAAATAGTTGAAAAGGAAGCTTATCTGTTCTTTGAGGGAAAATACAAGATTAATTTTACAAGATTCTGAGCTGTTTGCTTGCATGATATAAAGGAGATCTTTGCTCATATTTGTTCTTCCTGCCCCGAACAAAGGTCTCTTGTTTTTTGCTTGGTCAAGACCTTATGCATGAGGTTCACCCACTTTTGTCTATACTTAGTGTACTATCCACAGGATGGCTTAAAATGCTTTGGATTTTTTGTTTGTTTGTTTGTTTGTTTGTAATATTTCTTGACAGATATGTCTTCTGATCACATCAGCAAAGTACCAGTGCTTGTAGCATTTCTGTAACTAGTTCGGTGTTTTCCCTGATTACAATTATCTTTGCATAATGAAAAGCTTGGAAAAAGGATAAGGAAATACACACCACTCTGTTAGGCTGGAGGGACCTTTCATATACTGGTCTTAATTTTATCTCCCCTTGTCATGCCTCACTGATACTCTGTAACACACTTGAGATTTATTTTATGATCAATAACATGATTAAATTAAAAATTACATCTCTGAAAATTATGATATATCTTTAAATACCCAATTGCACTCTTTCCTTTACTCTAAAAACATTTATTTATGTATCAATGAAATGCCAGATTCTTCTGTTCTTACAGCAGTTAAAGATTTTTTCAGTCTCAATTCTGAAATTTCCTTTTGAAATAACTTTATTATTTTTAAACTTATAAAACATCTTTCAGCCATCATCTCCCCAGTGTTTCAGTTCTGCCTGTATATAATATCCAAAATTCCTAAACTTCTGTAATCTAAGGTTGCTGTTACTTTGGGAGAGGAAGAAGGAAGTTAGCTGCTTGAGTAATACAGGTAATAGTTAATTTTTTCAGTTTCAGCTAGCACATTAGACCAGATATGGCAACTCATATACAAACCATGCAGTAGTCTCTGGATTACTGTATTCAATATAAAAATATTTCTTGGAGAAAAAACAGTTTGTTTTCACAAAAAATGCACATGGCATGCAGACATAGGCTATTTATGAAATAAGTTACTGCACTGCTGGAGCAAGGCTAGAAGAAAAAGATTTAAGAATATGTGTTATACTTTTGTAGAAGCATTAGGTTGTGAGAAATAGAGCTTTTCCTAGCACTTCTGTAGCTGACCTTTCAATAAAATATTTGTTGAATTAAAATAGACATTTTCTGAAACAAAGGCTTGCATGAATAGTTTTGGTTACAGCGGAGATCCCTTTCCTGGGAAAGGTGTAAAAAATAATTAAGAGATTGTCAGGGTTTTATTCTAATTTATTTTTTTCCTGACCTAAACTTATGGGGACTCCTTAGAAATCTCCAGAAAATTAACACTTGGTCTGTGTCATGTAAAGAAAAATTGTCCCATTTAGGAAAGTCTACACATTTTAATAATTTGATGTCGCCTTTTCAGGTGTCATGGTATATGTTTCAATTTATTTCTGTATATTCCTCTTCATCCACAAAGCCTTGGCTTCATCAACACCTCCAAGGGAAGGAAATAAGTAATTTCAGATCAACCATTTTTCTCTTAGCACAGGAACCAGTGCACACACAGGTGAGCACTGGTGTGTGGCCTTACATTCAGTCATATTTCTCTGGTGTTACTTGCTGTGTGTTCATGTCTACAGTGCCATTAGATGTTGCAGCACTCAAGAAGTGGTTGCACCATATATAGTTGCATTCTGCAGTTCAACAGATTTATACACATAGCTCTCAGGCCTACTACACATGCTGCTTTAGCTTTTTCCCAGTTTATTCTGAGTCATCCTGCAGCTATTAAAGGAATGAAATTTAGCTGATGATTTTTCTTTCAAGATTAAGGAGCACAACTAACATATTTAGCAGAGTTAATGACACTATTTTCTTCAGTTTAAATTTGTCTTCCACAGCTTTTGCATTGTATTGGGAACAATTTTTGACCTTAGATTTTTTTATCCAGTAGTAGCAAGAAGAAAAAAGCAAGTGGAAGCTGTTCACTGCATTTTCTACTGAGTTTGTATTTAAAAATTTGATACATCTTCTGGAATAGACAGTTGAGGGTTTTGTCTGGTTCAATTCTTTCAATTCCAGGAAAAGAGAAAGTGTGGAAAGATGTGTCACCTGAATTATTATATTATTTTTTTCTAAATGAGATTTTTTTAATCCATTTTTACACAGTAAAATCAACATAAAAATATTTACACTCTTCTGGAAATCCATCAGAAGAGTGTTTCTGATCAAGTCAGGTGCTGAAGTGTCCCAATATAGAAAGTATTTGGATACCATGGTGATTGTATCTATAAAAATCTGTACCCTGTGAAATTTCAAGGATTAAGAGCAAACACACTTTGCAGTATACCTTATGAAAAGTCTTTAGAAGGAAAACAGTCTACAGCACATAAGTACTGTGATTTTCTTCATGTGTCTGAACTCACTTTATCATGTCAGCTGTTTTGAATGTCACTAGACTTTGACTGTAGAGACTAAGAACTGAACAGAAACTCCAACAAGCAGATACTAATTTTGGGAATGTTTACAATGCAGTGCTGGACATTAAGGGTAATTTTTTCTATGTATCTGATCTGTTGTTTCATCAGGATTCACTGTTACGAAAGTCAATGAATTCCTTGAACTAATATGAAGTGTGGCAGCTGCAAGAAAGCCCTGGCTTTTGAACTCAAGCTCCCTGCTACCATTGTGCAGTCCTGATCAGAACCACCTAAAATTCAGTTGTGGGTTTCTCTGTATCCACCATGTCAAACAGAAGCTTGTTCCAGAAGCTCACTACTCTCACAACAGAATTCTTCCTCTAATATTCAACTTGAATTTGTTGCTGTCTGGTTTACATTTTGTCTTGTGTTAGTCTATCTTGAAGTTTATGCTGATCTTCTACCTCCACACTGATTCTCTTCCCCTCTGACACCATCCTACTTCATCTTCCTACACCATCCTTTCATTCCTTCATTCTGTAAAAAAATCCTCTCCACATCACAGCCTTCATTTTGGTAAAATGAACAAGTCATACTCTTTGAGTGCTCTCTGTAAAGTCAACCTTTCTCATTTCCCTGTTCATGCAATGAAATTTTCTCTCCCACTTTTGCAATTTTAACTCCTCTTTTTTGAGAGAGGATAGCTAGAACTTTATGGAGTTTCCAGATGAAATCTCATGAGTACGTTATACAAGGGCATTAATATTTCCTGAGCCTCTGCAAATATTCTGATACACTCTACTGCTGTATGGTTTTTTTTTTTTTATTTAATGTTATATCCCTTGGGTGAGAGGGATTGTAACATCTGTCTTTTATTACCATTTGTGTTATGTCCAGTTCAGTAGGTGCTAGGCTCTATTGTAAAGTTTAATAATCAGTTTTATTAGTTGTGTCAATGAAATGCATCTCTCATTACTTGAGAATGCTGGTGATATGCTTTATTAATAATTGCTTACCTCATTTCTCTCTGTATTTTCAGTTCATTTTGCTTCTCATTCATACTGAGCTTGCATGTGTTCATTTTAGCATTTTTGCTTCTCTGCTGTGGCTACCCTTCAGGAAATGCAAAACAGTTTACAAATCTTACTGTTGCATATTCAAATCTTTGTGCAATGTAATTGTAAGGTTCAGCCTCCACATAATAAAGCGTACAGATTTTTTACAGGAACTGTATAAACAGTAGTCAGCATTATAGTACCTTTGAAATAGAATCTACAATTGTAGATTTGTTTAGGTTGGAAAAGACCTTTAGGATCATCTAGTTCAACCATCAGCCAACCACCACCACCATGTTCACCGTTAAACCATGTCCTCAAGTGCCATATCCACATGTTTTTTGAACACTTCCAGGAACAGACACTCCTTCCCTGGGTAGTTTGTTCCACTGCTTGACAGCCTTTTCTGTGAAAAATTTTTCCTGCTATCTAATCTAAACTTCCTCTGGTGCAAATGAGGCCATTTCCTCTCATCCTATCACTTGTTACCTGTGATAAAAGACTGCCCCCCACCTGTCTACAACAGGTGTCTATTTGCAGAGATTGATAAGGTCCCCCTTTCATCTCTGTTTCTCCAGGCTAAACAATCCCAGCTCCCTCAGTCTTTCTTGCAGTGCAGGGCCCAGAACTGGACACAGTACTTGAGGTGTGGCCTCACCAGTGCTGAGTGCAGGAAAATGATCACTGCCCTAGTCCTGCTGGCCATACTATTGTTAATACAAACCAGGATACCACTGGCCATAATAAAAGTAATGTTTATAATAAACTCTAATGAAGCTGCTACTTAGATGACAACATATTTATTAGACCCAATATAATTTAATTTATTCACTGACTCATAAGGAAAAATATATATTGTTATAGACTGTATAGACCGCAACATTATACAAAGAGGAAAACATAGGAGAGAGAAGCAAGTAAAAATCTTACTAGACTTTCTGATACAATATAAAAGACTTTTACTCAATATAAAATGTGCTTTTATGACTATAAATTCAAGATGATTGAAGACTGATATATATAACTGCATACATTTCATTTTATACAGCCATAGCAGTATGATTTAATGCTTATAGGTTGTATACTGTATTTCTGAGTTTACTTAATATGTGTACAAAGAGTACATTTAACCTAACTTGAAAAGAAGTAAGTCTCGAAATCTAGTGCTATATTTAACATTTGAATAATTGTTTCTATAGCAGACCAGGGACCTCATTTTAAGGGAACTAGGTGCAAGAAAGATCAAGACTGGATGTTCCGTCCAATATGAATGCTATTCTTGCCATTGCAAGGCTGTAGAACTGATCATTGCAGGAGAATCATAGAATGGTTTGGGTTGGAGGGGACCTTAGAGATCATTGAGTTCCAACCCTCCTGCCATGGACAGCGACACCTTTCACTAGACCAGGTTGTTCAAAGCTCCATCCAACTTGTCCTTGAACACTTCCAGGGGGCATCTACGACCTGTTCCAGTACCTCATTACCCTGAGTAAAGTATTCTTATCATCTAATCTAAATCTCTCTTAGTTTAAAATCATTCCCCCTTTTCCTGTCATTATCTGTCCTTGTGAAAAGTCACTCTCCCTCTTCTTTATAAGCCTCCTCCAGATACTGGAAGGCTACAATGAGGCGTTCCTGGAGCCTTCTCTTCTCCATGCTGAACAAGCCCAACTCTCTCACCCTGTCTTCATAGGAGAGGTCTCATAGGAGACTCACTCCAACAGGTCGACATCCTTCCCGCTGAGCACCCCAAATCTGGATGCAGCACTCTGGTCGGGGTCTCACAAGAGTGGAGTATAGGGGCAGAATCCCCTCCCTTGACCTGCTGGCCGTGATGCTTTTGATGCAACCCAGGACATGATTGGCATTCTGGGCTGCAAGTGCACATCACAGGCTCATGTCCAGCCTCTCATCCACAAGAACCCTCAAGTCCTTCTCCACAGGGCTACTCTCAATGAGTTCTTCTTCCAGTCTGTACTCATGTCTGGATGACTGAACATGCTCTTTTTGATTCCTTCTGTTAATGATTTTGATGAAACTCTTATGCAGTAATTCTGAATTTTGGGGAAAGTAATTTACAATTTTCAACTTTTAAAAAGCATGGCTAGTGAAACTATTTGGTGTACCGGTGCAAATATTGACCAATTAAATTGTCCATCTATAAGTTTTTTCTTGGAAAAAAATGTGACTCTGTTTACTAACGACGTTAAAACATTTAAAAATGGAAAAAAGAAATCTTGTGGCCACAGACAAATGATTATAGTAACAATTTTCAATGAAATTACTGATTCATGTGTCGCTTTTTCATCTTAGAAGTAGATTATAAGCAATCTCAGGGGAACTACTTTTTTGTTTGGTTTTGTATAATGCATGGCACAGAAGGATCTCTAAAGAATTGTGTAAGTAGCCTAGATTGTTGCCTGGACTAGGAATAAGCTGGCAGAAAAGAATATTTTCTATTCATCTTTTGTCCTTTGTTAACCATCATGGTGTTGCCTTAAAAAAGATATGTCTTGAAGAATATGTCCTATGTCTGCAAAGACTTGTTGTAAAGGAAAAAGGAAAAAAAAAAACCACAATTTAATCACCGAATAACTGAAGAAAAAAAATCCACATTCAACACAGAGACATACAAACCAGCACTTTGTCATAAATCTGATAGTTGTAGTCATTGCAGCAATGATCTGGGGTTGTCATTCCCATGTTTTATTCAGATGTCCACCTATGAAATTTAGAGGTTTAATTAAATAGCATTCCAATTCATGTCAGACAGACCTCAAAAGAGAAATGTAAACAAATAAGTAATTCCACAGATTGCCTGAACAAGAACTACAAAAGCACAAACCAAATCAAAATTTTATTCCGGAACAGTCACTCGAACCATCCTGTTGTTTAGAGAAATAGTGGCTGTGGCTGCTGTGTATCCACAGTAGAGTCTGATTGGAAAAATATTTGGTAAGTGGGTTTTTTTTAGTTGTCAGAATGTAAAGAGATTTTCTGCTGATCATTCCAATTCAGGGAGTTTTTACGCAAGTCTGTCTGGGCTGTACTGTGTGGTTGCTCCTGAACTTGATAGCAAAACCCAGCTCAGAGGAAGTGAACTCTGCTCTGGATCTGTGGTATTATTGCATTTCATTTAATACAGACATTTTCGAATTTGCATCTAGGAAGAAAAAAATCAAACCATAAAATATCTCAGTAAGCACTGAAGTGGGATTCTTTCCCTATTCTGATCATTGCAAATTATCTGGTAAAGCAATGCATATTAATATAGGGAGAGTGAAGGTAAAGTTTCCTAGCATTCTGAAAATATGAGAATTGAGTTGGCTGTCAGGTCAATTTAATTTGAGATGAAATACCAACATAATCAACCCGTCATAACTGAAGGAAGCTTCAGTTTCTTCTAAAACACAGTATGTTCAGGACACATATGGTCTTGCATGAGCTTAGGGGCTTTATTTATTTTAGGTATAATAGTGCATATATAGTAAGGTGTTGAATATATGTTCAATTTTTACATGCCCTGTTAGAAGAGGAGCAAAATGTTTCTGAGGCGTGAGATGTTATTTCATTTTCTGGCACTACAGCAAATTTCTCTGAAAGTGTTTCTTCATTGTTGTGCCTCTGTTCATTTCTAGAAAATAGGTGTAAACTCTTTGCAATCTTGCAAATTTGTAAGCATTGCAACATGTTTTTTTGCAAGTAAAATATTTTTAAGACCTCTGAATACAAGTATTCTGCATAGAATTTCAGCATGTGAGCTACCTTAAGTGGCTTCAAAGGCTGACAACCCTCATGTACATTACTGGAGTCAGTTAGAGAATATTCATTTCTCTGAAGTGCATTAAATCAGGCAACAATTCAAAGAATGAGAATTACATGACCTGTCCCCAAAAAGGCCTCTAACATATGTGCTAACAGATACTACTAACTGGTGGAATATTTGGTAATAAGGATTTCAACTGAAAATATCAAAAATAGGGAAAATATTTATGAGAGGAGGAGAAATATTTAGCTTTTCAAGTCAAATGAGAGATACATAGAATCATAGAGAACTTTTTTTTCACACTGCACATTAACTGAATCTAATAGAATTCAGCTCATGCAGACAAAAAAAGAACTAGACAGAAAGAGAGGTTAGATAACATAGCTGGCCAAAATGTTTGGATATAGCACATATAAGTCTTTGTACAAAGCAGGCTTTGTAAAAAGTTCTGTTCAGCATAAGCTTACTGAAAAGATGAAAAG
Source organism: Manacus candei (assembly GCF_025592945.1). NCBI lineage: Eukaryota > Metazoa > Chordata > Aves > Passeriformes > Pipridae > Manacus > Manacus candei. The sequence continues at coordinate 39,351,254 of NW_026138062.1, forward strand.
AGAAAGTCGAATGTGTATTGTCTGTGAATGTAGCTTTCAAAATTCTGAAGATTCAAAAAGGGATGAAGAGTACAATTTGATAATGAAATGTGTAAAGAAAAAATTTGCTAGTGAAGAAGGTTAAAATTGATTCATTACATTTGCACAGGATTTCAGCAGAATGTAGGAATTAACGGCCAGAGAGATATAGAACTGTGTAGTCAGACATATGCTCTTGAAAACACAGCTGTCTTCAGTTCTTCATGACATTGACACTGGAACTCTGTTGCTATTGAAATAACATAAAATTATCTGGTTGAAAAATCCACAAGTTTTTTTTCTGTAATAGTTGTCAACAGTTTTTCTATATTAAATGTCTTCATTATTTTCTGACCTCAATAAGATTTCACAAATGTGAAGCTTCATTCAAGCAAACACTTTGTAAAGGACTCTTTTATCATTAATATGATATTATTTGGTTTTTTGAATAAAAAAAATAGAAGGAGTAACAATTCAACATGTATATCACCAAAGAATGAAAGAAATGTTAAAAAATGGAGTCCACAATACTGGTGTACAAATTAGAAATTCTTATGCTGGTTAACTCTGATCAGTGCACTCAATAAATATTCACTGGATAGGATGATTGTCAGTGAAATGATCAGGTACTGGCTGCTTCATTCATTGGGATTAGTACAGAACCAAAGGTAGGTTATCAGTCACCATAAAATACGTGATTCAGAAGGTTTCCAAAAGAACAGCAATGAGATGAAAGCATAACACTTTAAACAACTAAGATATAAACAAAAATTATTTCATTTATTCAGGAAAATGTTAAGAATGTAAGATTAAAGTCAAGGATAAATGTTTTTCAATAGTGATCAATCATCTTTATTTCATTTCATGACCAATTCAGTATCAGTCAGGAATTCACCACACAGGAACTCAGGTTTTGCCATATGATCATCAAACACTGGGATAATAAAGATGAAGGAAGAAAGAACATGGAAAAAAGTAGATGTGCTAAGACACAGCAATAGCTTAAAAGGAATGAAACAAAAAACCTTCTCTTTTAGTGAAAAATGTAGGCATATTACAGGAAAAGTCATCATCACTGTCTGTAATTAGACATATATTTAGCTAGGTTACCAGACACTTCCCATTATCTTTTGTCATTTCTGCTGAAACTTTAATCACTTGGGCTGGAATTTTCTACATCATGACAGTAGCTTTAGGCCATATAGATTTGTATCTTCTTTAAATGTCAGGTAACACCACTAGGTAGTTTCTTTAAATAAAAACAAGTGGGAGAAAGAAGCAGTACTTTTTATTAGGTTTAAAAATTAGAACTACTATTTTTAAGAACTGATGTAGTTTTGGAGCTAAAACTTGAAATCTGTTACATTACATGGGGCCTTATTTGGTTAAGGATTATTCTGGATAGAGTACCAGCATAAGAAAGATTTAGCCTAAAAAAGCAGATGTTCTTTCAGAAGTTTCTTCTGAGATGGATGGGAACAGAGGTTTCTCTAACTATTGCAAGAGCTCCCTGAAACTAGTTTACCCTTAGTAAGAAGTTTTCTCTTCCAGCATTCAAGAAGAATTGAATACCTGCAGAAATTTCTGCATGAGTGGAAAACCCTTAGAGCCATGGAGTGTGAAACATGAAAGAGGATATGACCCTGTTTCATATAGCATTTACAACTATGACATGAAACGTAAAACAAAACATACCGTCTCAGTTTTTCAGTAAAGATGTTTTATCATCAAGAGTGGATAGAAATTCAATTTAACATGTTCAAAAATATGTCTCTGAAGAAGTGAGGGGAAGGGATCAGAGAGGAAAAGGTTTTCAGTGGCTTGTCTGGATAAAGTTTTATTTCTATGTCTAAAATAAGTTTTGATAAGAAATGCAGGATGTATTGGAGGATTTAGGTTTAAATGATGTACAAATTTTTTTCATGTTCTTTTTATGTTATATGATACTGTACAAGATCTTAAGGTTGTGTATTGATCATTACAGAGAAGAGAAAAATGAAACTGAAATAGCCAGATTTCCTTTCTCAAGAGGGACAGTAGGTGAAACTTAGAAAGGATTCTGAGTAGTAGAGGTATTAATCTCACAGGAAAGTCATCCAAGTTGAATTAAAGCATGAACTCCATCTGTACCTAGGTTGGGAGGAAGCAGAATAAAGAATTCCAACACTGATGCAGTGAGGTGAGGATGCCATGGGAATATGTGGTCAAAAGATTTCTGACTGAAAAGTACCCCATCAAATACATTTTGCACAGCATGTCCTCAAATATATTGTAATTACAGATTTCAGTTTTACTTTTAACCTCTTTATTTCCAAACTCATGATCATTCCTGTCCAAATCTTTGTCTAAAATACTTATGAATACACCAGGACTTTACTGTCCTGAACAGTCCAATACCATAGGACAAGATTGACGACAATGAAAATAGAGATCTGAAGACAAAGTTTTGCAAGTAAATAGCAGATGAATATATAGAAAGAAATACTGTCATTCCGGAGATAACACTGCTTCAAAGATGGTCTTCTAGAGCTCAGAGTCTGGGAAAGTAGATGTTGACTGAAATATACTGAGGCATAATCAGCAGAGATAAGTTTGGATGCCTGTGACACTAAGCAGATGTGGAGTTCAGGAAGGAAAAGACTGCATTGCGTGATCTCTTTTGAAGCTGCTTAGAGACATATTGGTCTCCATTCCATGGGTGCAGTACACTTGTTCTTCTATTAAACCAAGAGAATTAGTTATGTTATATTAGCTGGAAAAGAGAATCCCTGATATCTGTTTTCAAAATCAAAGCCTTCACAATATGTGAAAACAGTAATTTTAGCACAGGCTTTTGGCAGTTTTGTTCTTCAGCTATAAAATGAAGTTGACCCTGCAATCTAAGGTCACAGGTATTCTGTGAAGCTAAATTTGCTAATACATTTGAAATACTTACATGGTGAAAAGAACATGCATAAAATAATTATTTTCAATACAAATTATGAAAAGAACTTGGGTAAACAGGCATATGGACACACATTGGGTTGAACAATAAAAGAAATTATTAAGAAGATACTAATGAAGAAGGAACCGTCAGGAAAAAAAATTTAAAAATCTGTGTCAGGACTGTAGCAAAAGTAAGCACACAAAGAGATGAATTAAGTGTATATATAGTTATAGTTACATCCCCCATTCTATAGTCTATAACATACAAGTACTTAGAAATAAACACGTGGGTTTTTTTGGTTTTTTTGTGAAATCAAATGCTTTTATGGAAGCAAATGCCAACATTGCATATATTAATGAAAATTGAATGAGAGAATCTTCTACCCAAAATACACCAGAGCAGGAGAAGATGCCTGAAGGAAGCTGCAGGAATGGGGAGGAGGAAGAAGTGTCTGAAATGAAGGAGTGAAGCTGATCCTAGGAAGAAGAGGATGTGGGGGGAATATGCTTTTAGGTTTTGTTTTGTGTTTTGGGTTTTTTTCAGGGTTTTGGGGTTCAGGCTTTTTTGTATTTGTTGATTTTGTTTTTCCTCAGTATCATTCTCTATTTGTAATTGGTAATAGATTACCTTAGTCTTCCCCAAGTTGAGTCTGCTTTGCTTGTGAAGATAATTGATGAGTGACCTTTGTGTCTTTATCTCAGCACATTTAGTTTTTTTCATATAATTTTCTCCCCCTGCTCTGTTGAGGAAGGGGAACAAGAGGGTGGCTAGGTGGGCACCTGGCACCCAGCAAGTTCAACCCACCAGAAGAGCTTTGAACGCTTCCTCTCAAAGAAGGGATTGATTTTGCCTTGTACAACTTTGGAAAAATATGGTATGCATTACAGAAACAAAATATTTTCACTTGAAATGTCAAAAATGCTGAAATATCTGCTATGTAATTGTATCTATTGGGATAAGAAATGTGGATCTACAGTAAATCTGGAAAACTCTAGAAAGTGAATGTATATAGATATTCTGTCTCTTGAAAGCAGGCAAATTCCAAATGAATACATATAGTAGTATTTCGTAAATGATTGAAAGTAATTGTGGCTTAATGAAGAGGCAAGTTAGGAGGAAGACATTACTTTTACACACTATTCCACATCCCCTGGACTTTCTTCTGTTGTTTGCCATCGAGTAGCTCTGTCCATTTTCCTGAGAATGAAAACTCCTTTGTAAAAATTTACAACCAAGTGTGTGAAAAGTTTATAATAGATGGAATAATTTAGCTGTCACTTTTATAAAAGGATACCAGGGTATATGAATGCCTCATCATCACAAATGCTCCTTTAGCTATTTATTTATATACAGGATTTTCAAAGTTTGCAGAAACAGAAATAGAGAAAAGTGATCTCAAAAATCTCTTATAACCTCTAGAGATTTGGACTAGTGTTATTAGCATGTTAAGGAAAACATCTCAGAATCAAAAAGCACTCTCTCTGGTATGCTGAATGAAATGTTACAAAAGAGGGTTGCAAAAAATCTCTCTCTGACTACCACCAAGAGTAATGCATCGCTACCAGTGAAGAAAGGTAGAGTTTTTGAAGGTGAATAAATTCATGCCTTTCTTTCTGATAGAAGCTTTTAGATGAAACACTTTATATCTTTCTGATCAAGGCAACAGTACTTAGAGGTGTATACTGGCACACCCAGTCTATGTTTGCTAAATTGCAAGCGCAATGTAAAAAATCACTCCAAGAGGGAGAGAAAATGTAGTTTAATGCACTGTGAGAGATATAGTTAGTCCTAAAATTTGATACAAATTGACTGGCTTTTGAGTGGTGATCATAGAAAATGATATTTTAGAGTGCAGAATAGTCAGCCAGTCAGACAGATATAAAGATCAGAGATGTCTGAGGGGAAAAATTCTCCAATGAGGGCAAATTTTGTCACTGTTAGCTCTCTCTCACTTCATCTAAATACTCTCTGCAGGAAAAAAAATCCTAGTCTTTGAAAATATTTTCTGCTATGCTTTATATTTAAGTTCTTTGAGTGAGGCTAGTGAAGTTTACCGTAAAAAAGATCAGGATATTATTGTATACCAGGGTTTTTTGGTGGTGGTGGTGATAGTGGGTTTCCACTTAAAGGATATGGAAAGTCTGCAGAAAAGTACTAATGGACATTGAAATATGCATTTCCTTTTGCAGGTGCAGGGACCAGAAAATACATCTATCCTGTCATCTGAACTGTGTATTACAGGGAGTGTCTGTTTCTTTATATAATAATATTTTTGATGAGAGAAGACTTAAAAAATAGTTGTCTATAAAACTATATGTTCCATTTTGTTTTGCAAGCAATTTTTCCCTTGCTAGGTTATCTTCAGCCTTTTCAATTTCATTTTGTCTTGAGCTTTGACAGAAAAATGCTGACAGAGAGTGAAGGATCCGCTGGTAGTAACAGTCCAGGACCTGGTGGCTCTCCTGATCAATACAGGTATTAGACAATTGAGTTCAAGAATCACAGAATTACAGAACGGGTCAGGTTGGAAGGGACCACAGTGGGGTCATCTGGTCCAACCTCCTGCTCAAGCAGGGTAATCCTAGAGCACATGGCACAGGATTACATTCAGATGGTTTTTGAATACCTCCAGCAAGGAAGACTACACAACCTCTCTGGGCAACATCTTCCACTGTGTGGTCACCCACCCTGTAAAGAAGTTCTCCCTCATGTTCAGGTGGAATTTCCTGTGCATCAGTTTCTGCCCATTGTATCTCGTCTTATTGTTTGGGACCACTGAGAAGAGCCTGATGCACCCTCTAGACAGCCTCCCTTCAGACACTTACATACATTTGTAACTTCTCTCTCAGTCATCTCTTCTTGAGGCTGAACAGGCTCAACTTTCTCAACCTATCCTTGTAAGAGAGATACTCCAGTCACATATTTGCTACCCTCCCCTAGACCCACTCCAGGAGTTCTGTCTCTCTTGTACTGACAAGCCCAGAACTGGACACAGCTCTCCAGATGCATCCGCAGTAGGGCTGAGGGGCAGGATCATTTCCCTTGACCTGCTGTCAATGTTCTTCGTAATGCACTGCAGGATTCCATTGGTCTTCTTGACCACAAGAGCACACTGCTGGCTCATGGACAGCTTGTTCTCCACTAGGACCCCCAAGTCCTTCTCCACAGAGTTGCTTTCCAGCTGGTCAGCCTCCTCCCTGTTACTGGTGCAGAACTCTGTGTTTATGTTTGTTAAACTGAAATAGGTTTCGTTCTGGCCAACTCTCCAGCCTCTCTGCCTGAATGGCAGCACAGCACTCTGGGGTATCAGCCACTATTTCCCATTCTGTATCATCAGCAAAATGGCTGGGGTGCACTCTGTCACTGCATTCAGGCCATTGGTGAATAAATTGAACAAGACTAGACCTGGTACTAACCCATGAGGAACTCAGTGAGCTACAGGCCTCCAGCTAAAAGAAAAGAAGTGAATTGATTCAAATGACAAAAGTATATATTTAAATTTTTAAGAATGGATGGAAAAGTATATATTTAAATTTTTAAGAATGGAAGGAAAAGGAACTTCTAGATGGTGGAGTATGCTAGATATTAAAAGAAAGTGTATTTCATCAAAAAAAGGGCTCAGAAAACTTGCTCAGGAAATTGTCACTGTAATTAGTCAGATAATGGTAGCTGTCATATTTTAGACTACTCAACATGAAAGATCACAGAGCAAATAGCTATTTCATATGCTTGACAATTTTTATTTGTTAATTATATGTGTCAGACTTTAGTACTGAAAGGCAGAATACTATTTTTTTCTTGCAGTTAACTTTCACAGTAAAAATAATTGGTTTGTACCAGGTGATGCTGGTTTATCTGCATTCCAGTAAGAAAAGTATATATACTTGCAGGACAGACAACTGTTTAATAAAACCCTAGAAAAGGTAATGTAAAGTCATAAAATATCACACAACTTTCTGATACATCAGTGTATGGCCCTCTAATCAGGGCATGGCATGCTTCACAGATCCTATCCATGGTGAGGTTTGCCATACTCACATTGGCTGATGTTCTTATCAGAATCTTGCTCACAGTACACTTGTTCATCAGCCACTGGGAACAATGAAAACTGTGGTGCTGACTTAGCTTTAGAGTCCCTTGGACAACACAGTATAATATTCTTATCTCATTAATAAAGCTACAGTTCTTGAAGAGATGCATGTAATATTTCAAGAGAGTAAAGCAGTATTATTTGCATACTTTTGATTAAGTACACACTCATTACATGTATATTGAATAATTTTGCAGACTGCGTATTCATTGATTAATTATACTGCTGATTAGCTATGCCTTGATTAAGTCCCAGTCATGTGGTATCCATGATACAGAAGCATATGTCTGGATTAGCCATTATGTGGATCACTAACTCCTCATACAGTAGTCCTCAGATAGACCGCTGCAGAGTCAAATTTCATATGCAGTCACGTGTAGAAATTGCAGTGTTCGGATGAGCCCAATGAAACCTCACTTTACCAACACAGTATGTTTTATAATAGAAAGGTCACTGAAAGGTGTATGCTGGTTCTCAGGGCCCAGATAAACTATCATTTTATAGTGTGATGTTACTAAATTTATTTCTAGAAGGAATTTTCAAATGAGCCAAGTAATGGAAAACTTTAGCTCAAAGAAACTAAACAACTACAAAGTGATCAAAACAGTTCAGACAAATCCTGCAGTTGTCTTCCCAGAAACTTCTTGTTTCCTTAGTTTATCACAAAAGGGGTCATCTACCATGTACAATATCACATAGCTGAAGGTACTGATCTTGGTGCTCCAGGCTAAATAAACACAAGCATAGAGCAGAATGTCACCAGCAAAATAGGTAGAATTCAGCTCTCTTTCAACATGGAATCAAGTCTCAGGACACTGCTGATGAAAGAATAATTAAAAAAATAGAAAGGACATGTTCTGGGGTAGAAGTGGCAGGAACTACATTTCCTTTTCCTCTAAAAAAAAAAAAAGAAAGAAAAAAGATTTCAAAAGTATCCCAGTGCAACAAAGAGATAAACCCAAGATCTTTTATGAATAATAATAATTGCAACACAGACCAGACATGCTAGAAGAATTTGGGGTATATATTTGCCTTGAGTGTCAGAAATCCAAACAGATCCTGCAATTCTTTTACCTGCTTAGTCTAAAACTTCTATTATGGCCCTATTGGTCTTTTTTGGGGTGATGCTTTCAGGCTCTCTTTAAGCTGTGCAAATGTTCACTGCAGCAGAGGTTTGTTCAGTTATTGCACCTCAGCGGTTTGCACCAATTCTACTGCAAACCCTGTCTCTGAAGAGGGAGATTTGGATAACTGTGAAATTTGTATTATATTTTAAGCAGAAACAGAAAAAATGTTGCCTTTAAGAACTGACATTATCCCTCTGAAAGTGAAGATTCAATCTTTCTGTTCAAGTGACTAGAAGAGCCTCTACAGACAAGAATTTTAGCTATATATATGCTACAGCTGGATCTCATATAGGAGCAGAAAGCCATGCATTAGCCATGAAGAAGATTTTCTGTGTGAAATATGACACAAATAGATATTTGACTGCATAGAAAGCAACCTCAAATAAGAGAAACTTCTCATTATGTGGAATTTTGTTTTTTTCTGTATTTTCATGAGTGAGGGTATTATTTTAGTTGTCTATACCCAGATGTCTCTGTTATTATTAGTGAAACTGTTTATAAGCCAAAAATGGTAGAATCTGAGGAAAAAAAGTAGGAAAATCAAATGAAAAAAAAGAGAAAACTTCCACATAATATTTTCTTAGTTATGTTTTTGCTAATGGCAAAGATAATTTTACTACTCAGTTCGAAGGATTCAGTATTAGGAATGGTTTAAGAGTCCCTGAAAATCACAGGTTATGGACACTACAATTGATTCCTACCCAGATCAAGAAATAAATGGGTTTTAGGGAATATCTAGTAGAGCAGGAAACAAGCAATTAAAAAGGCCCAATGTCCTCTGAAGTCTGTAACATTCCTCAGAGGTGGGATTTATGAGTGAAAAAAAAAGTATTATTTGCACAAAGAATTGCATTTTATTAGAGTGTGTAAATATCTTCTGCTTGCTACAGGTTAAAGCCTCGGGAAAATGCAGTGTATCAAAGCCAGAAATGCTGCTCTGCGAGAGAAAAAATTTTTGTCCTCATAGCACACTTCCCTTCTCTTTAGCAACCTATTTATTGCTGTGTATTGTATTTTGCTTTATTTTTCTTTACCTTTTTAATTCTCTCAATTGGAATAGAAAAAGCTACTATACGTATTTGCACGCCAAGCTCTATGGACTGTTCCAGCAGTCTATCTTTGATGCTCTTTTGACATACTGTTGCCACTGATTGCTCTAATTGTTTGGTCCTGGCTCATCCATTTTAGGTTTAGCGAGTTAAGACTTTACTCCCCATTTCCAATAATTCAATTCAGTTCAATTAATTTGTAGCACTAAGGGCTCAGTGTATTCTGTATGCACTTAAAATGCTTTTGTATATGTCTGATGCATTCTTAGGGATTATTTAATTCAGTGAGTCGACAGAGTTTTCAGACTATTGCCACTGTGATAATGAAAATCATACACAGAGGTGATTGGGATGCATCCTTACACATCAACCTAATAGTAGATCACTAGCTTGTGTCTAACATGTCACATGATGTAACGTGATGGCTGTTTCAAAAGCAAGTTATCAGTAACTGATTCCTCATAGAACAAAAACAGAAATCAGAGATATACAGGCACTGAGGAGCTCCGAAGATCATTGGAAACCAGATACTATCTGTAGCCTGTTAAATCCAATGTAGATTGTGTTAAAATTGCCCAAAACAGTGTTTTCACACCTTTTCACATCAAGAAAAAATTTGTCTGTCCATCCTCCATAGAAGGATTAATTTAATTTTTCATAGGAGCAACTGCAAGCTGTAGTTATAGCTAAGGCCTTTTCCCAGAAAAGTAAAATCATTATAACGGCTTTTAAAGCCAGTTTTGTACTTGGAAAAAAATAGATGCTGTAGCATCTGATAGGGGAAACAGCAGAGAAATTTTTAGTAACATTTGTTCCATGAAGATAACAGTAGCACAGCACTTCCAAGTCTAATTGCATTTATGATATATATATAAACCCAACATGTATTTATAGATCCTACACAATGGCATTCTGCCCTCCCTCTTGATGTTTTATCCTTAACCAATGAAGTCTTCTCTGCAGCAAAATTTTCCAGAAAAAACAATTAAGTCCAGTTTTTCAGTTCTGAACTAAACAAAGGAAATCAGCTTCCCCACCTGCTGTGGCTGGCGGAATACAGAGAGAAAAGCAGTGTTATTTCAAAATAAAATCACACAGTGAGGATCCATTCACAGCTATTCACATGTTCTACTTGCTTTATAAAAGGCAGTAAAAACATCTGTCTGAAACAATTTTTTTTCCCAAGGGATACCTTTGTAAGCACGGTTTTATTTGGAACACACCTGCCATTCAATGAGCAAATATGTACTCTGATCTCTCGTGGGTCTTACCTTCCACCATGGCTTCCAAAATATCTGGGGTCTTTCAACTCTGTGTATTAGTAAATCCTCACTACTGTATGTGAGATGAACTAATTAATCTTCTTGTAGTGCCAGAAATCTCTACTTGCTAGCTTGAAGCTAAGACCATCCCATATAAAGAGGCTGATTTTTCACAATTTCTTCTGCATTTTCAAATAACTGCATTACCCCACATTTCCATGTGAGGCAAGAACTTACAGATGCTGATTTATAAACACTGTGACATTCAGAATGAAAGGTAAGGTACTGCTACTAACTCAAATGACAATTTCTGTGAGGCCCAGTGCAATTATTTTCAGGATCAATGGTCATATTAACATGAGAGAAAGTGCAGCTGGACATTACATTTATTTTTAACTCACTAGCTTATCCATAATCAGTGTGGCAAAATATGAGATAACTTTGACTTTTCACATGATCCTCCAAAGCATTCTTCAGGTTTCTTAGAAGTTAAGTGCTTCTCGCTTAGACTTGAAATAGATAACTTTATTATACCTTTAGTATACCTTTCAAATGCCAGCTTTGACCCTGAAAATACAGAGTTATGGGTGTGTGTCTTCATGGAGATAGTGAGTATTAACCTCACAATTTTAGCCCAGAAGGTTTTGTTCCTGCTTTTTTAAAATCATGAATAAAACTCTGCTTATTGTCTGTAAAGATGATATTTCACCTTGGTTTTCTAAAATTTCTTCAAAAGTATCTCTTTAGTCAAGTATCCAGATGTATATACCCTTTTCCCACATCTTACAGAAGGAGTGGTTGAGATAGACTTCCATAACCTCACATTGTAGCCTGATTTTCTTTCTGAATGTGGACACAGCTCCTGTTTTCATGCGCACTTCTACTGACATGGAAACTTTTCCATTTTTGCATTTTAACTGATAAATCCATTGTTCTATTGTCATATTTTAAGATCCTTCATGTATCGATATCATAGTAGCACCCAAAGACTGTAGATCTTAAAAATGAAGATCTTAGTTTCGCAATGCTACAATGCTGAACTAAAGAACTATACTCTTTTGGTAGAAAAGGGCATAGGATGTACAAAATCTGAGTTGCCTAAGATAATATCAAAAGAACCTGTCACCAAGAAAGAGCAAAAACTAAGTTCTCACTAATCTGTGAGATTCAGGATCGCAGGACCACCACTGGTCCTAGGGACTGTAAATAATGTGCTCAGATACAAGACAACTTTACCATCAGAGCTCTGTTAAACTGTAACAAAAAACACTTCAGGCACTTCCATATCTCTTTTGTATCTGTGTCTATATTTTCCCAAGCTGACCATAGTACACTCCATTCAAAACACTGTACTTCTCAACTATGGGAAATCATCTCCATTGACTGATTCCTGAGACTAGTCCCCAACCAGTGAGACACTAATAAAAGGAAGAGAGGAACCCAGCTGGTCTTGTTACTTCGGGCTGTATCAGGCTGATGATGTACTGAGAAGGAAAAGCAAAAAATTAAAAGACCTCTACCACTTCCCCTTGTTGTATTGCCACTGGCTTTGCACAGCATTTGGATGAGAGCAGTAATGCAAGGGCTCCAAGATGAAGAGGTTAGATAGTGAAAGGAAATAATCACCTGGAGAAACAAGAAAGGAAGAAAGATGGATTGACACTCTCCATTTTTTATTTTTTTTTTTTTTTGTAGAAATGGTATCGGACAATCTTTCTGAGAATATCTCGCTTTTGGTTATTCTGGTGCACATTCAGCACATGATGTTTGTGATTTTCTAGAAGTCTATCTGTGAAGCCTGATACAGATTTAAATATTTCTGCTGAAAAAAAAAAGAGGTGTTCATAACACATAAAGTTTACACCTTGATCTGACCTATCTTGTACTCATAAAATTGTGACATCCCAAACCCAATTGTTTGTACTACAAAGGCACTAAATGCAGTGATATATTTTCTAATTATTCATTTTCTTCTCCTCCTTTTGAGGTTTTCCACATACCTATGACACATCTTTTCCTATACATGTATGCATATCCCATAGTTGTTTTACCATCCTGCTTACAGGTATAATATATGTCAACTTTAAGGTCAGTAGAATAACAGAATAGGACAAAAAGAAAGGTGCCATTCTGTCTATTGACTTGAAAGAAGATATCTTTTCCATAAGAACCCTGTTTGGCTATGCCAAATTTAAAGGGCTGAATGCCTCTGAATGCAAGCTGGGAAAGTGGAAATGTGTAGCTCCATGCTGGAAGGAGATAAGGGAGACTGTGAAATGCTAGACAAGAAAGAAAGAAAGAAAGAAAGAAAGAAATTTTAGCTAGGAGTAGGTCATCCTTTTTTCATAGAGAAATGGCTATTATTAATTTTCTGCAGCTTACATTTCCCTCTCAGCAAAGTATTTATCTCTCTAGGTTACTGTTGTATAATAGTAAATTCTTAAGGTTTGCTTTTCTATTAGGTCACACAGTGCCAGATAGCTTTATGGTATGTCCAAATAATTCAATATCTTACTAAAAAAAAATAAATGGTTGTAGTAGCTATTAATATATGTGGCCCTCAAGGCTAACAGGAAAACTGGAACCTTTATTATTTTTTTCATTAATTTCTAGTATGCAAGTTTGCTGAGGTGTGAGTGAAGGATGGTATAAATATTTAAACAGTGGCACTCTCAGCAGTTATGCAGACTGCTGTAAATACAGCTTGTCTCAGAGGACTGCAATATTTGAACAGTGTTCTCCATTTGAACAGTGCAAAGAATTTCCTAGTTATTTGTGGTGCTTAGGGGTGTTCAGTACCTGGTCACACCTTCCATAAGAAGACAAGAAGCAAGCCTAGCATCAGCCATCTGTTACACTGGGGGTGATCCCTGGAGATGGAGTTATTTCTGAAATGAAAAGGTTGTATCTACTCTTTTAGGTAGGGAGTGGGGAACAATATGATCTGAAATACTCTTACATGAAAATCACCTTGAATACTGTATGTGTTGCAGAGAGTACAGAAGTGTGTGATACTATCACGCTCCACATCTGAGAGAGAGCATGAGTTTAATTTATGAGCAATACCTCTGAGTGCTCAATTTATCCCTGGCACTTTGAATCAGCAGCAAGAACCAGAAAATTCATGTAGAAAGACAAGGTTCTTTTGGCTGCAAATTTGTTCTGTTGCAGTTGTTCCTCATATTTTTTAATAGCAGAATATACATGCTAAAAACAGTAATAATGTTCTACAGAAGAAAAAACAAATAAAGAAGAAAAGAATGAAGGCAGAAGTAGGGCTGTGGTGTCATAAAGACAGGAAGGGAATAGAGCAAACCTAATAAATCTCAATATAAAGATTGAGATGGTTAAAAATTTTAATTAAAGTGGTGATGCTGCCTAAATGCTGTGGGAAATAAGAGAGTAGAAATAAAAATCATTGTAACTGAGATTGGCACTAAATTTAAAAGGATAAAATTGTCTTGGGGATGGATAATTATGAAAGAAATAACACTAAGTCATGGAAGTGGTGGTAAGGATTTGGGGCATCACTGCAACCAGAAAGATACAGGTAGAGGTAGAGTTAAAGGGAGCAGAAGAAAGATGTTTTACAGGAAGTAAATACCTGTTAGATTGTGGAATAGGTAATTTGGATTGATTTGGACGACTGGAATCTTTTAAGAAAAAAACTCAGAAAAACACAAAATGGGATAATAAGGAACATGTTTCCAGAAAGTAGATTAGGCTAGACTGAAATGCCATCTTTCTTTCAAAAGATAATTTTATTTTGGAACAGAAAGATCCTAAAAGATCTAATCGATTTGGATCATTACATAACTCACTTTTTAATAAAGCACACAATAATTCCATGTGTGGATTTGCTAGGACAAACTGAGATAAACATGAAAGGCTTAGTGATTTCAACTAACAGGAAGAAAAGAAATGGATAATGCTGAACCGAGAAATCTTAAGCTAAGTGTTAAGAGTGAAAGTATTAAAGAGTCATTTTCAAGATGCAGGTCCTTTGATGTTGTGATTAATAAACTTCACTCTAAAAGTAGAAATATTCTAATGAAATGTGTTGAATATTTGAAAATGGCAGGTACTTTTTATACAGAGTAGTAAAGGGATGTTACTCAAAGATAGTTGACATTAGGATTGATATAATGTAAATAGAGTAGCATACAAAATTAGGAAGTAAAAAGAACTGTAATTATTAAAGACTAATAAACGAAATCAAACAAAGCCCTTGTAATAATCTTAGAGTTTATCAATGGGATGTCATGGGAAGGAAGTGAATCTGAGTGCATTCATCAATCACAGGATGTGATTGTGTGCTACTATTGTAAAGTGATGGTGAAAAAAGCTGGTAAGAGACTGGAATTTGTCAAGGGAGACATTTTCAGTGGAGGGAGTGAGAATATTAATGTGACTGTAGCAGGCTTGGATGAGACCTGATCTGGAATATAGTGTTCAATTCCTCATTCATAGTCAGGATAGATGAATTAGAAAAAAATGCAAGAAACAGGTTGTTATGGTTCTCAGGGGAAGGAAGAGTCTATTTTGTGAAAGGATGCTGAAAGGGCTTAGAATTTTAGCAGAACAAAAGCAGAGAAGGGGTAAGATTGCTCTCTTTAAATATATCAGGATGATAAAGCCAGAGACAGGAAGGAAATGTTTAAGCTAAAGAATGGTATTGGCTCAGGAACAAGTGGGAACAAACTGTCCAGGAATAAATTTAAGCTGGAAAGAAAATGTGGGTAAAATACTCTGGTTTTCAAGAAAACAATTGTAGGAAATTGATTATATTATGTTTATTATATTTATTAGATTATAGCATAACATAACACAGCATAGCATAACACAGCATAGCATGATATTCTATAAGAGTGTCATAGGAATTTTATTCCAGTTCTCCTTTATTTTGCGTGAATGTGGATGACTGTATATACAAATATTTAATTTACAGTAAAAGTAGAGGTCACCTGGGATTATTTAAACACAGATGAAAAAGGCAGGCCAATTCTACATATTTAATCAGTAGTTAGAGTAATGGATTTTGGTGAGTAGATACACCTACCATTTACCTTAATGGTAACTGGTAAATGGTACTTTAGGAAAAATATGTCTATGCATCATACCTATAACATTTAGACAAAGTTAGTGGATAAAACTGTTCACATTCTGTTCCCATGCCCAAAACAATTTTGTTGGTTTAGACAAAGTGCATAAAAAGAGATTAAAACTGATAAAAAGTCAGGCTAGAAATATACCTCCGTGGTTCCATAATTTAGTTTTTGTTCTGTCAAGAAAAAAAAACCTCTCTGTCTCTGACCTGTTGGCTTTTTGTTTGTTTGTTTGTTTGTTTTCACCATAGGAATGAAAGTACTAATTTACTTTTATAAGTAAATGAATTTGAGTGGTAAGATGGTAGAATTTGTTATTCCAGTCTAGAAATGATACAACCTACCTAGAAGAGTACACGGTCGGTTTTGAGGAGAAATGGCTGAAAGAATTGTGTGGTGGTATTGAGCATTCTCAAAAGAATTTCCAGAGTATGATATTGAGATAGGAGGAATGTGAGTTATTGAGACCTCAATATCAAAGTAGAAAGATTAGTAGATAGGACAGAAAATTAAGTGATGGAGGAAAAACATCAACAGAGCCTTCAGATGCTCAGAAACCGGTTTTGTACTTACTGTTTGAAATGGTTTGAGGTGAGAGTGAAGTGCTGAGGGAAGTTTTTCATGTTTTCAGTGAAAAAACAGTGAAGTGCACTGGAATATGGTGTTTGTTATGTAACAGGGGTTGAATTTTTGAGAAAACATCCCAGAAAGTTTTCCCTTCTCTTAAAGATAAAAATTTTCTGTGATGCTTTAGCCGCTTAAACTGTTCTTTAGACATGTGTGTTACACAGAAAAGAACATCCTCAGGAGGCCTCGGCATCAAACAGTTGCACAGTCTACCACCTGGTGAGCTGACCTGCTTTTTCTGAGTGCTGTTGCTCAGAGACACAACATAAATACAGATCATTGTTTGTGTTCTTCTTCCTCTGCCCTTGAATTAGCTTTTGGTCTCCTGCTGTTTATTCATGTCTCCATTCCTCCCTGTTTTTTTAAAGTCAAACATTATATTAATTTTCCCTTTCAAAATGATGATACTTCAGTTTACAATTTTAAACAAGAACAGTTTACCACCAGTTTTCAATATCATTAACTTTTGCCACTTATAGTATACTACCTAAGTCCTTTTTTTCTGTAAAAGAAAAATGAAATTTACTATTTTCTGAGCTAGTGTCATTTTTCTGGGTATTTTCTTTAACACTGTTTATGATTACTCTCAGGCTGCCAAAATTACTATCAATCATGGATGGCAAAGCTACAGTTCTGGTTCTTAGGAAAAGATTTTAGGACAGACCATGGTGTTTTATTCTTTTAAAATGAAATTGGCCTATTCACCATTTACTGCAAAACATTAGTTGACAACAAGACATGAACATCCTAAAGAGTTCCTCAACCAGGCCTTACTTTTATCTCTTCTGTTCATTGGGTTTGAAAATGTATGGCAGTGAGAAGAAGGGATGGAAAGTGGTCAGATCCTTCAGTAATGATTCACCCAGGATTTTCACCGTGTGCCAACATGGTTCATGCTATCTTCATCATTTTGTCCCAGTGGTTTTATTGAGTGTTGGGAATAGAATTCTATCAGTATGACCCAAATCTTATTTTGCAGGCTTTATTAAGAATTTCATGTTAATATAAACCCACTACATTTTGGGTTTAGCTGTATGCTTTTTTCTTGTTTGTTTTTGACACATTTAACGGGGTGTGAGGTCAATGCCATTGGTCTTCTATTCCTTTCTTCTTAAGAAAACTCATAAGTGAAAAGTGAAAATAATCCTCAAACTACAACTTGAATTTGAATCAATGTTGTAGTTTTCTTTATGGATCTGCCAATTGTTTATATTGACAGTAGGGAAACTGTGACCTTCAATGAGATGGTAAATGAGAATGTTCTAAGAAGTGCCCTTTCAGTACTGAATTGACTTTTTGCTGCTGCTGAGCTACAAAAATGATCTACTATTATGGGGCGTACCATAGGAACCAAGCGCAGAATGGCAGGTACCACTTGTCAAATTATTTTGAAACCGAAATAAGGTAGTTTATAGTAAGAATTGCAAGTGTCTCTCAGCTTTCTTGTCTTCACAACCAAAGACGTTTTTCAGATGTGTGGCAGAGAGGTCGTGATTGTTCTCTAACACTGTTTTGAATTTCTGAATTTGAATCTCTGAATGGAGAGGTAAGGACCTGTGCTATGCAGGAATCTGTCTCGGTTACCTACTCCTCTTTGTGGCATCTAATGTGCATGGAGGTAAGATACTCTCCTCATGTCTAATTACCTCTGATTCTAAAGGGCAAGATGACCAATTGCTTCTCACCTGGTATTCTCTCATTCAAGTTTTTTCTTAACAGTATTTTAAATTAGAAAAATGTAAGCAGAACAGGAGAAATTGTCTTGACAGTAGCTGAATTAAATATGAAAATAACTCAAGAAATTGTACTGAAACAATGTATTTATAGATCAGATATTTAGATATTTTTTTCTTTTCATAACATTCTTTTTTAATTCTCTGCAGTCTCCTAAGCATTATAATATAGAAAAAAAGTGATTTTAAGCCTAGATAAGTTCTTACTTAACTAATATAATCACAGATATTTACCTTGATTTTCTTTTGTTTTCTTAATTATTTCTTAAAAAATTAGTTAATATGCATTGGTACAATACATTATGGACCCATTACCTTGACAAAATTCATAGGTTTCAAATTAACCTGAATGTAGAATTCCACATGGGAAAATTAATATAATGTTAATGTCTCTGGAAGTTGTAAAGAACTCAGAAAACCTCCCAAAATCACATGAAACATTATGCTGATTCTAGAGGTTTTGTTTTCCCTTCTGGTTTATTAGACAGAGCTCCCATTGCTTTCTTAGGTTCTGGACTTTGTCACAAAGATACCTGAAGAAGTTATAGAACAATGCTTGGTCTTTTTGGCATTGATTTTTTAGAAAAACTGCTTTGCGTAGAGAAATGGGAAGCAGTATTCTCCTTTATACAACAAATCTGACAATTTCTTCAGTTCTGTGAGTATAGGAAACCAAATGAACTTCTATATGATCAATTTTTTACTGTAGTTCTTTCATCAAATGCGCAAGGTGGGATTAATTTCAGCTACCTCTAGATTTCTACATATTAAATGTTTAGAATACATCTAAACTAGGCAACCTTTGCTCTTTTACAGTACCAGAGAGAAAAAGGCAGTTTAAGGACCATTCATGTGACCTAATTTAATTGTTTGCTTTTGGGTGAGACGAATCAGAATACACATTTCATCAGGCTGAGTCACCACTGCTTCAAATATAGTGCACTTTTCTGTTAACAGCTCTCCTGCATGACTCCCTGGAGTCCAGAAATGTTCGGTTTCCCTGGGATAGTGCTGGTGACCACATGTTGTCTTTTTAATGCTGGGGACAAGCTCCATGTACTCCAGAGGCAGCTGTAGCCATCAGGTACTATTCAGAGTACGGAAAAGCTTGTTACAAAATGAGAAACATTTCTCTGTTCTTGATAGTCCCGAACCTCTATTTTTTGTATAAAAATCAAGCAAACTTGCCAAGGAGGTAAAAATTTGCATTCTTACTGAGGTGAAACTTGTAATAAATAAATACAATCACTTTTTTTTTTTTTCAGCTTTTGGACTGACACCATTTTGGAATGACACCATTGTGTTATTTTAACTGGGGTACTAACTCCCATGATTTCCAAAAAGGTAATTTAGGGGTTCAGATAATTATTATGTCTCATCTAATTTATACCATCATTCCATCCAGAGTTCCTGGGTGTTTCATAAATACTCTCAGCAAAATAGTACAAATGTGGTGTGTCAGCATCCTTTGAAAGGGAGTACAAGAGACTGGTGAACTGACGTAACAGTTCTTAGATGAAAAGAAGGGAAACACTTCTTTCCCCACCTCCCCCATCCATCCCTAAAACATCTATGTACTCACTCTCTTGGGAGTACCTGGGTGGTCTTGTTCATATTTTCTTCCATGAGAAAATGCAACCCACCAATACAACAGAATTCTCTTTGTTTCCTTTTTCTACTGGATTAAGGAATGGAATTTGCACACTGAGGGGCAGCATGAGCACCAGAGCTGGATCAGAGGAGTGGCCTTTCAGAAGCAACAAGCTATTAAACTAGTTCAGTCTGTCTTGTCTGACTGCACCCTGCATCAGACAAAGCACCACATGGTAAAACACACTTCTGCACTGTGAAGAAGCTAAGTTAAACCTTTTCTGTGGTGTTTCTTTACCTCAGTCCATCTTCACTCCTCTGATCCTGGCTCTGTGTAATCTACGACTTAGCCTCCAACTTTCTTTTCACAGTCCAGTTGTGATGCTGCAGAGCAATGTTTACAATATGGGTTGGTTATTCTGATGCTTTTAGCTCTTTATGCCTGTAATATTTGGGTTAAAATTTTAAAATGCAGTATAAATTTTAGAGTCCTAGATTACCATAGGTCTGGCACTCAGAAACATAGAGTGCCCATTTTTTAAGGTGTTGGTAGATACATACATCTTCTCTAGCCAGACTGAGATGGGGGAAGAAGGTCAGAAGATAGTAAGGAGTGTGAGGGAAGGATGACTTAATTTCATTTGTTTGTAGGTGAACTTGAAGTCATAGAAACCCAGAGGAGACTACCACTGCTGAAAATTTGATCTTGGTCTTACGAAAGTGGTTTACAAAAAATAGGATCACAGAAGTGAAAGCAATTTTCCAAAGTATTCTCATGCTCAATGAAATCTACAACAGTAAATTAACTGTTGAGAGAAACATGTAAAATAATAAGGGACATTTTGTGCTTGGAAAGAGACTGGTTTCAGCTTAAGAGATAGCAGACATGGAAACAGTTTATCCATGTCTATGAGAGAGAGAGTCACAAAGACTAGGGAAGGATTTGAATCTGAGAAGTTAATTTACAGTCTGGAAAGTCTACCAAACACAAATTAGAAACAGTGATTACTCCTATGAAACTAGTTTGCAGGCTGCCAGACATACTGACTGTTAATGACTGGGTCTAATCTGATGGACATATTTACTCAGAAGAATATTATTGAGATTTAGCAGTTTGAGAACTGTGTCAAATAACAAAAAATTTGGAGAGCTGTGAGATGGACAAAAACCAATTCAGACAATGAAAAACCTGCTAAATTAATAATAATGGTCAATACACAATATTGTGGCAATGTAAAAATTATATGGATAGACTTTCCCAGAATAGATGATTTATTTTTGCAAGTAAATTTGAGCATGTAGTTGATATTTGACCTTACTGAGAAAAATAACAAGATATTTATAGCTGGTATTTCAACAGCTACTGAAAAGAAGGCTTCTAAACCTGAAAATAGACAATAACTGGCTTGAGTTTCAGAGCCCTGTTAGATTCAAATAACTTGACATATTGCTCTTTTCCTGTTTCATTGCTTTCATTCCATGTTATCCATGAGGTAGGGCTAAACAAGGATTTAAAAAATAAAACAGTTGGATTGCATTTTTAAACTATGTAATTTCCAGATTTTGCAAAGGTTAATAATTTTTATATTTTTTTTGCTTTGAAAAATTTCTTTAAAAAGAAAACAAGCAAAGCTGGTAATGGTCTGCTTTTCTGGATGGAGGATTCTGAAAAATAGAAAATTAGCTTTCTCTGTCATTTATAAGTTTAGCAAAAACCAAGCAAATACAATTGTAATATCACAAGGTGTGCAACACTAACAGATGTTACAAAATATGCAACCAGCAACTTCAAAGCTCAAGGTTGTAAGAAGCTGTGGTGGGGGGAACAAATCAAACTGATCATACCCTCAAAACTGTTCTAAGTTGTGCAAGTTTCTTTATATAATTTTTGGAAAATCAAGTCTTTCTAACCTTAGAAAGTACAGAAGATGCTGAGCTCACAGCTTTTATTTTACAGATACACTTACAAATTTAAGCCTAAAATGTCCTTCTTTCATGTGAATTACACCAGATCTTAATAAAGCGATGGGCTCTCTCCCCAGCAGTCTTCCCAGTATTTAAGGGAGATATCCAATGCAGCATACATTTACCTGTGGAATAAAGACTGAATTACTGTAGTTCTCAGTTATAACCATAATTGTATCAGAAGTATAAACATCCCAAAATAACTCTAGGAAGTTGAAGAGTAGGATTATTTATAATAGTTTTTTTCAGTGGTCATGGTCTACATTTGATGTTTTAAACCAGCAAGGAGAGCAAAGTGAGATGGGTTCCTGCTCCAGGAATACCTGGATAAAGTTGGGAACAAAGTGTTACAGCTTGTGGTACCTCTGCTTACCAACAAGCTCGGACCCTTCCTGCGTCTTCAGGGGCTTTGACCCCAGTTGCTCACTTGAACTATCATGCTGAAGGTGCTGCTTCCTTTCAATTCAGGGATACACCTTTCCCTGGACATTGAAACTTCCCCCATATTTGGAAGTATTTGAAACTTCCCCAGCTTTGTGGCTCGGAGATCCACAAGTAGCACTGGCATGATTTTATATTCCTAGCTGCAGTCTTCGATTTCCTGACCCCTCTACCCTTCTCTGGCATGCTTACTAACTTGCAAGGAGAAACATTTAGAGGTCTAAAATAGGTCAGATGAACCTGTCCGTAACATATGTATATTTTTTTTACCTTTTACCCTTTTTCCTTCTTTATTAATATTGGAGTGACTCATTCCAATGTTTAACTTGTAAGTATGTAAAAATAGGAAAGACAAATCTCATCTTTTTTTTCAAAAATGATTCTTGGATTGCAGATGACTGCAGTACAAGATAATGACAGTGGGGTGGTTCGTGTGGTTTGATTCAGAACAACCTAGCATTCAACACCATGTAGTGCAATGTTCTTTTAATACCTTTGCCAATTTTCAGTGGTATTTTTCCTTTTTCTAAAGGGAATAATAGAATCTCTATAATGCTTAAATTTCACTCAGACCCTCAAATTGAATTCATTAAACTGAAAAGAAAATCAGTGAAATCTTTTATATTTAAAAGGTAGTGATAACAAAAGTCTTAATTTCAGCAATTAATTTGATTTGTAAAGATACTAAAATCCTACTTAGCATAACATGGTTTGGATAGAGAAATTAAAGGCAACTCATTTCACATATCAGTTGCGTCATTTACATTTTATAAATCTTAATTACATGATATTATACAGACAAAAATAATTAAAAGACTTTGGATGAGTGTAGAACAAACTATTACTTTTCTAAGGTCTGAGTTAGTGTTGGATTGTATAGGACATCTATGGTGCATCCATTTAAAAGATGTCAACATGGCAGAAATTTGTTAGAGATATGCTTTCCTGATAAACGGAAAAAGATAGGAATTTCCTGGGAAAAGAAAACTTTAGCCTTTGCAATTGAGTAATAACTGGCAAATTGGCACATGTCAAAAGAAAAATTAGAGTCAAAGAAATTTTATGAACTTTTTTAGAATTCAGCATTTCCATGTAGTAGTAGCTAAAACCATTAAGCTTTGATTTAAAGTTTTGAATGGCTTCTCTTTTCCTTCTTCAATATGTTTTACACATATTTTGTCTGCTTCTCTCTGCCAATTGAATTTTTAAAAATATGAACTTCAGTGTTTTTGTGTTTCTTCACTCTTCTCTGTTTTCAGAGCATATATTTGATGTTTTCAGCATTCAGTTGTTTTGTAATTGAAGTCAGTGACAAAATTTTCTGCAGTTTCAACAAGACTAATGTAAAGATCACGTTATGTAAGTTTGGAACCGAAGAGTTCTATTATTTATAAAACTGATATATCTGTTTCTTCTGCAGAGTATTTATGACTGAAAATCTGGAAAGATATTTTTAGGAATTATTTTGTAATTATTTACACATTATATGATTTTTAAATTTTTTATTTATTTATTTATGAAAAAGAAACAAATAAAGGACCAATCTTGAACCTGCATTTAGAAACCAGAATTCTCAGATGTAAAAAAATTATCTTTTACATAAAGTCTTCAGGAATCACCTTTGATTCTGAATACACGTGCAACAATCAACACATGCTCCTGCATCACTTCTAAGGGGCTGTATTTATCTGTTTCCAAAACAGTTATTCTTGGTGATCCCTCATAATAGAAAAATAGCTTTTTCTATTTTCTTTCTCCACATATGAAATGTGTGAAAAACAGCAAAACAAATTCATTAATCGTAAGTGGAAGGAAGCCTCCATTGTAAGATCTCAGGCTACATAAAACCTGTAAATAACCATTACTTATTATATATGCATACATATATGCCTGCCTTGGAAGATCCAGAATTTGTCTGATCACACAAGCTGCACAATTGAACTACACATGAGCCAGATAAAATACTTAATTGTAGTACTGTAAATATTGAGTTTATCATGTTATGATAATCTCTAAAGTTATCCGAACTTCAGCTTCTTCCTACCTTTTAAGGCTGCAGGCAACCTTCCTTATTTATACTCTCTACTTACCAGCCAGGAATATGAAAAAAAAATTGCTACATTCCTTTTTGAGGAAGGTTTGCTACTGCTCTCATGGATGAATGCATTTGTATAGAGATTGAAAAGACAGGCAGCGGATGTGAGGGGAATCCACAAAACCTGGTTCTCAGCCTTCCCTTCTCACTGTGCATTTTCCTGCCTGGACCAGGATCAATATCGTCATATATTTCACCAACAGTGCATCAAGGTCCCTAGAAAAGCTGTGTTTTGGATGATTAAATAACTGCAAAGTGAAATTCTCTTAGAAATATTTTCTGTTGAGCTGGGATTAAAACAATCGTAATAACAAGAATTGTTCTGGTCAAATAATTTTGAAGCTTTAGATTGTATTAAGACAGTGTGAAATGCACAGTGATAACTTAATTATTCCCTCCCTCCCTCCAGTGCATATATCTGACTGGTCAAAACCAGGATATGACTATCTTAGAACAGATGATAATGGAAGTCTTTAATCTATGTGTTTCAAAGAGTGAAAACTCAGTAGGTATTGCCTATAAAACCAATTCATACTCCAGCTGGGAAAGCTCTAGATGCTATCTTTGTCAAGCACTGTGGATCCAAAGGTAGTCAGACCCTAGAAATAGAGGGAAGAAAACTTCTGGGCTGTGAATTGCTTACTTAGGTGGAAAGGGTGAAAATTATTTGATGCCGTGAAGTGATTTATTTGTTTATTCTCTGGATTTATTACATAAAAAGAAATTCTTTATGTTCTATGAAGAGGCTGCAGGGAAAACTGGGAACTGAGGGATAACTATTTTGTATGAAACTGAACTGAGGTGGTTCTGGAAGATGAAGGCAGGACTGACTGATTTACTGAGCTGACTGAGGGGTGTAGAAGCAGGACTAGCGTTGACATGAAGCAATTTAAGTGTTTTTCTCAATCAACTATGGCACAATGAGAGGTAAATGTGGGAGCTGGTAAGCTACAGAGAGAAGGAGTGATTTAATGAGAGAGCAGGTAACAAGAGGTCAGAGAGGGAGAATTTATTTCCAGCACAGGAATATATTTTTCTGGAATAGACTTTGTTGATATTGAGAAAAACATCTACTCACCCACAAAGAACAGTACTGTGCCCGAATCTACTAGCTCTTCTGGCTAACAGTGTGTATTTACCAGGAATCATCTGAAAAAAATTGCTTTGATATCATACTTAAATTCCTTAAATCATATTTAGATATCATATTTATATTTTTTAAATGACAGACTGTTGACGACAATTCAAATCATGTAAAGTGCTTTGTAGGAATGGAAAGCTTTTGAAAGTGCTAACTACATGCAAATATTTCTTCTCTTTAGTGTTGCTTTTCATTTCTTTGACAATATAACCAGTGGGGATGTAGGGACCCCTAACTGACCTTCTTCTTGGGTATTCATATTGCAATGCCAATGTTTCCACTGAGCACTGGAACAACTTTGCACGGGGTCACAACTAAGGCTTTTAGAAGTTCTGTGTTTTGCATTCCTTCTATAATTAAATATGCACAGATACACTGTTATGATGCTTTAAATGAACTGCTGTTTAAAACATTAAACACAGAAACTATGATGAAGCTTATACCATTTTGTAATTTTCATTGACATTTAACCTAATTTACAACGACTGCTGCTTAGTCCAGGTGGATACTAAACTGCAGCTGTTCTTTAAACATTTTTCTGTGTAGCCTCCAGAGTTGCTTCTAATTTGTTTGCCTTCCTTTCAAAGCTCTGGCTCCCCTGTTAGGAAAAAAAAAAAGTGATTTGCTACAGTTAAAAGGCAGTTAGCTAAGAAGGTTACATAGAATTATTCAGCTTTGAATTTCATTTGCTGTGAAATGTTACTGCAATAGAATATGTTGCTGTTATCTTTAATTGGCAGGTACAGTTTGAAGAATTATGTATTTCATGTATTTCTTGTAGTTTTCTGACATAAAAAATATATTTGTCTTTTTAATTACAAATCTACTTTTTCACTCAAATATAAAATTTTGAGGGTATGTCAGGACTTTTTCTGTCAAAGATATCTTACCTGTTTCCTTAGATAATTTTTTATTTTCATTCTTTCTTTAATTTTTCTTCTAGATTGCTCAGGTCCCTCCTATTATTAAAATACCATAGAAAGGCACAGTAAAATTTCATTTGTAAACTTGGTGAGTTTGTGGACTTTAGATCAAACTACGAGAAAGACAGTCAGACCTTAGAAAGATATTCATTATTGAGGTTTGGTTTTCAAAAACAAATTACATAAAAATTCTTAATTTTTCCTTTTAGTAGAATGCTCTCTTGTTTTGAAACTTTTAATTTCTTTCCAACAATCGATTACAACAATATCAACAAACAGCATGACTTAACATAAGGAATTAGTATTTGATACTGTATGCTCTAGCAACTTTCATCATCCAACAAGACTACTTAAATTGCACTGAAGTTATATATGTGAGAGATAATATGCTGGACATATGATGAAGTTTAAACTCTAGTATTTCCTTGTCCTGAAGAATTCCTTTTGATAAATACTTTAGTGTTATGAAAATGGGGAAGAAGTTATGTCCTGTCCATGTAGATGCCTCTCAACAACTAACCCATGTAAGATTTCAACCCTTTGCTTAGAAAGTACTCTATAAAAAGGACCAGATCCTCAAATGTTAGTAAAACATCCAATTGTGTAAAAAAAACCTATATGCAAATTCTCCCCCCTCAGTTATTCACTGGGATCTGTGGTGTGTACATGACCCTATAACCATAAATTTGCACATAATGATAATAATATGTTAAAATTACAGGGGTCAAGTTTACTGGTAAGTAGTCAAATGATGTATGCACAGAGAATAATGAATGTATACCATTTATATTGCTCAAGAAGAAGATGGGTAGAACAGATGAGGTAATGGTGGAAAATGTTAAGATCAAATTTCTCATCTGCATTCTTTAAAGCCAGAAGGAGTTATGCTCCCTGATGGACTGTACATACAGGAAAAACTCCTAAGTCATCCCCACCTTTCAACTTTTACTTACACCTAAGATAACCCAAATTTGAGTCTATTAAAGCATATAAATTGCACATGAAAACATGGAACAATATTTTCTTTCATTATTTTTTCTTATATAAGCACATGGACAGTTTTAGATATGGCTTTCAAATTGGACTGCTAATGTTTATTTCCCCTGTTGGAGACATTCGAATGCACTTTCTAAAATGATGTCTTACCTTCACAGGAAGGATGTGTATGCGGCTAAGTTTGTATCAAGAACAGATGAAGGAGTACACCTTATAAGAAGCGTCACAGGCTTTTTGTTTGATGCCTGCAGCTATTTCTATGAGAATTATTTTTAATTATGCATTACTAATAATAGTGGTCCCAAAAATTTCCAAGGAAGAAAAATTGCATGAAAGCAGTGATATACTTTGGATAGTACCTTATTCTTGTGTGAGTATGGACTCTAGTTGTTCAGGGGTTTTTTGATGTACAAAAGTGCTTCAAGAGCACAGTCCTTAAGATATACTGTGGTGTGTTGACCCTGACTGGACGCCAGGTGACCACCAAAGATGCTCTATCAGTCCCCTCTGCAACTGGATAGGGATAGGAAATATAACTAAAAGCTCATTCATTGAAATAAGAACAGAGAGAGATCACTCACCACTTACAGTGGTCACAGAACAACTGAAGTGAGCAAGCCCCTTTGGAGATCATCTACTCCAGTCCCTGCTCAAAGCAGGATCACCTAGAGTAGGTTTCTTAGGGCTGTATCCAGTTGTGTTTTGAATATCACCTAGGACAGAGATGCCTCAAGGTCTTCGGCCAGCTTGACCTGAGTATTCTACTGCTTTCACAGTAAACAAAAAGTTTTTCTTGTGTTTAAATGAATTTTTTTATACAGTAACCTGTGAATGTAGTCTTGGTTTGGAGACCTTAAAATAAGAGGGAAAGAAAGGATTGCTTGCAAAAGAACAAACCCCCCTTTTTGAGGGGAACATGGTCTGTGGAGTCTTGGTTTGCCCCTGTTATATTATAAATGCAAAAATCTGAAGAAAGGGGTCAAGCGCTCCACTGTTACCCAGGAGCACAAGAAGATCTTGTGAAATAGAAAGCTCTTTCTTAAAGAAAACTGTAAATAAGACCTCTAAGGGATTCAATTCACTCCATGGCTGAAGCAGTTTGATGCACCAAGTATGGGAGGTGTAACACTAGAAGCTTGAGCTGCAGTGAGTAAACGAAATACAGAATTCATAATGACACAAACTGCCTTCAGAGAGCTGATTTTCAGGCTGTGGCTTGCTTTCTTGAGCAATGACTTTCATTTCTGAGACTCAGGTAGCTCACCTAATCCAAAACATGGTGTAAAACCCCACTTCAGTGACTTTATCTTGCAAATAATAGTAGGAATTGATATGGCAGTATGAGTAAGCTCATCACTTCATGGATAAGTACCTGAGAAAAGTGTCATTTCAACACCACTTACAGTCTGAATTAATAATTAGGACAGAAGGGACAGGAAAGGAAATTAAACATTCAAGTGGATAGAGCATTTAAAATCAACATAAGTTCTAAGTTCTACTCATCTTGTTTATTTATTTGAAAATTTTCTACTGTCCATTATAATTCTAAACATCCAAGAAAAGTTTGGGATGTAAAAATTATTTCGAAAGAATACTATTAAGAGGTTTCTAAGGAAAGAGCTCGGTGCATTACATAAATCAGCAAGCACATCATAAAGAAGAAATGGTCAAAAAGTTTGCACCAAATATTTATTCCAGGCAGAAAGGAATTTTTTTGCCACTTCTGTACAAGTGCAACTGAAATATGCCTGGATTTATATTCAAAGATTACCAAGGTTTTGTCTACAAAGAAAAAGCCCAAGTTTGGTACTTGGTTTTCAACTACAAGTTGAATTCTTACAGTGTAAACATAATTGAAAAATATTTGTTCTTCCAGTTTTCTTTAAAATTAACCATAATTCCTTTTCCTATCCAACTCCACTTACAGACATAATCAGAGAATCACAGAATATGTTGAGTTGGAAGGGACCGACAGGGATCATCGATTCCAAATCCTGGCCCTGCACAGGACCATCCCCAAGAGTCACACCATGTGCCTGAGAGCACTGTCCAAACACTCGAACTCTGTCAGGCTTGGTGCTGTGATCACTTCCCTGGGGACCCTGTTCCAGTACCCAGCCACTCTCCGGGGGAAGAACCTCTTTCTAACATCCAGCATAAACCATCTCTTACACATCTTCGGGCCATTCCCTTGGGTCCTGTCACTGGTAACCACAAAGAAGAGGTCAGTGCCTGCCTCTCCTCTTCCCCTCACAAGGAAGTTGTGAACTGTGATGAGGTCTCCCCTGAGTCTCCTCTTCTCCAAGTTGAACAGACCAAGTGACCTCAATCACTCCTCATACAGCTTCCCCTCAAGGCCTTTCACCATCTTTGTTGCCCTCCTTTGGACACTCTCTAAGAGCTTAATATCTCTTTTACATTGTGGTGCCCAAAACTGCACACAATATTCAAGGTGAGGCTGCACCAGTGCAGAGCAGAGAGGGACAATCCCCTCCCTCGACCAGCTGGCGATGCTTTGCCTGATGCCCCCCAGGACATGCTTGCCCCTCCTGGCTGCCAGGGCACTGCTGACTCATATTCAACTTGCCATCCACCAGGACCCTCAGGTCCCTTACTGTGGCACTGCTTTCCAATATCTCATTCCCTAGTCTGTCAATATATCCAGGGTTGCCCCATCCCAGGTGCAGAATCCAACACTTTCCCTTGTTGAACTTCATATGGTTGGTGATTGCCCAATCCTTTGATTTGTTGAGATGTCTCTGCAGGGCCTCCCTGCCTTCAAGGGAGTGAAGAGCTTCTCCCAGTTTTGTATCATCCAAACTTGCTTAGTATCCCTTCCAGTCCTGTGTCCAAGTCAGTTATGAAGATGTTGAAGAGCACAGGGCCCAAGGTGAAAGCCTGTGGAATCCCACTAGTGACAGGTCACCAGTCTGATGTCATCCCATTCACTGTCACCCTCTGTGCTTGACCCATGAGCCAGTTGCTCACTCACCACATGATGTGCTTATCCAGCTGTGTGCTCGACATTATGTCCAGAAGGATACTGCGAGAGACACTGAAAATCAAAAAGATAACATCACCTGACTTCCCCTGATCAGCTAGGTGGTTTACCTTGTCATAAAAGGAAATCAAGTTTGATAAGCAGGACTTTCCTCTCATGAAGCTATGCTGTCTGTGACTAAAGACTGGATTGTCTTTCAGGTGTTTTTCAATACCTCTCAGAAAAATCTTTCCATAACTTTACCAGGCGGTGAAGTGAGACTGATAGGTTTGTAGTTTCTGGGGTTCTCCTTCTTACCCTTCTTGAAAACTGGGACAACATTCACATCTTCCAGTCAACTGGGACCTCTCTGAATTTCCAAGACCACTCAAAAATTATCAAGATGAGTTTTGCAATGACATCAGCCAGCTCTTTAAACATTCTGGGATGAATCCCATCAGGCCCCATAGATTTATAGGGATCCAGCTGGAGCAGCAGATCCTGCACAAGTTCAGGGTCAGCTGGGAGTTGATCATTCTCACAATCATGGTCCTCCAGCTCAGGGCACTGAGACCCCCTTGGTCCCTCATCTGTGTTGAACACAGAGGCAAAGAAAGTGTAAAACACCTCTTCCTTGTCTCTGTCCCTGTTTGTGAGATGACCATCTTTATCCTCTAATAAGCTGATGATATTTCTATACTGCCTATTGTCATTAATGTATTTGAAAAATCTCTTTTTATTGTCCCCCACATTTCTATCCAGGTTCAACTCCAGTTGAGCTTTGGCAATACAAATTGTCTCCCTACAGCAGCAAGCAGCATCTCTGTATTCCTCCTGTGTCACTTGACCTTGCTTCCACTGCCATACACCTCCCTTTTTGGTTTATTTCCAAGAGAAGATTTCTGCTCAGGCAGAAGCCAGCATGCTTGTAATTTCATTGGGATATGAATATAAATAAGAGAAAACACTGCTTTTTATTTTTATGCAATATACCTTTGCATTAAGGTTGTGAGAAAAGTTCTTTCAGTTTCTGCACGCAATTTTTCTTCTGCTACATGCATATTACTGTGTACACTACCATAGGTAGTTGTTGAAAATGGATAATGACTAATATTCTTAAGGGCAGTAGAATTATGCAAATGAATTGTTGTTATTTATTGATTGAGACAGCAGAGTTATAAATAATATTTTATGATATCCACCTCTGGTTTACCAAATCATATGAGATCCCTTAAAGACAAATACATCTTATGAGAAAGATAAATAGTGTCTTACTCACACTACTTTTTGATAGCTAGCTCTTTCTCTGGCACAACTCCTTTTTTTCCCCCAAAGATAGAGCAGGAAAAGAAAGTGTTTAAGGTTAAATGGAATGAGACAAAAAATTTGGTTGCTTTGATTTTGTCATCGGAAAAAGTTGGAAAGCAAGAAAATAAAAAAAAAAAAGAGAAGAAGAATGGAGGTAGGAAGGAAAAAAGACTAACACTTCTATATTCTAATTCCAACAAGGATACGTAAACCTTTCTAAGAATAAAATGTAAATAAACAGTTTTCACCCTCATATTCCCAATTTTTTTACTTGTCCTTTTTTTAAAAAAGTAGGAAAGTAAAAATTCCAAATGGTGTTTCTAGTTATATTTTCATTCAAAAGATGGGAAAAAATGCATTTTGAACTCCAATATTTGTTTAAGGAAATAAAAAAAAAACCACTAGAGAAAGCTACTGTTTGAATAAAGTACTTCTCCAAATAACTGTTAATAAAAATATGTATTCTGGAGAAAACAATTGACAGTTTTGCTTATTGAAAAATACCATTTTTAACAATTTTTCTCTTTTTTTTAGATTTATTTAGAATATAATTTGAGTTTTCTTTTCATGTATTTTTTTTTTATGAATAGTTAGTATTTTTAGGAAAAAAGCCTTAAATCTGATTTGTGAAGTTTACTTTTGCCAATAAAACCTTCCCATATGTTTTTTTCTTATAACAGAAAAGAAGTACCACTATGTCCACTGAGCTATTCTCACAGGTGTAGTCCTCACTGAATTTTTGCACTACTTTATCATCCTTGGGTTCAATGGAACTTAAATGGTTCATGTGCGCTTTGGGGACCACCTGCTTTGGTATTTTGTTGAACTAAAGCATAAACAAATAGAATTGACATCAGCAGATTAAGGAGAATGATTAATAAAACTCATGCTTACACATGTAATAGAGAAAGGGAAGATTTCTGGGACTTAAAGTGAAATATAACTACAAGAGAAAACTCAAGTTTGTTAGAAGAATAACACACATTGAAGTTGTATTTTGACAAAATAATCACAGTGGACTTTGTATGAATATAGTGAAAATCTGGTGAAATTCACCTTAGGACAGTGTGGATAAGTCCAACCATATACATTACAGGTACATTTTAAAGACGATACAAGGGTCACTTTCTACAGTTCCACCTCTGATCCTTGCAATGTCCACGAAGTACACTTTGCAGTACAAGAGAAGATGCAGAGAACAAAAGGATCACTGGTTCAAAATGAAGATGAGAGAAAAAGACAATCTTGTTCAGATGCTGAAACATGGGTCTGGATTCTATATCTAGAGATCACCCTTGACTTTTTTGCCCTGTATTAGCAAAACAGCTAAGTAGGTTGGATCCAGGATAATAGTTATGTTTTATAGTAATTACTATAAGAAGAAATTTTTTGCTAAAAAACTCCTTTTTTTCTTATAATTCCTTTTTAAAAAATTGACTTCAGAAATTCTAAGTACTGAAATATCATTTCTGATGGCAATTTGTTTTTTTTTCTTTTCAGATAGAAAATAGCTGAAAATATGGAGATCAGATGTTTTCACTTTCCCTTAATCTTACAATTATTTGCCAAACTTTTGTAAACACTTTTATAACATAGTGTTATGATTTAACTTCAGCTTTTTTTGGAAAAAGAAAGGTAAAACTCATGGCTTGCAATAAGAAGAGTTTGGTAATTGAAATAAAATATAATAATAATGGTGGTTATGAGCATGATGATGATGAAAAGGGAGACAACCAAAAGATAGAGATGTAAAATCCAAGAGAAACAAATCGTGAACTGATGCCCAGCCCATCCCCAAGCAGCAACTGGTACCTCCTGGAAAACTCCTCCCAGTTTATATACTGAGCATGACACTCTATGATATGGAGTAACATCTCTCTGACCAGTTCAGGTCAGCTGCCCTGGTCATGCTCTCTTCCAACTTCTTGTGCACCTGCTTTCTGGCAGAGCGAAGGAAACTGAAAAGTCCTTGATTTAGAGTAAGCACTGCTTAGCAACAACTATAACATAAGTTGTTATTGATATTATTCTAGTAGTAAATTCAAAACCTACAGCCCTGTAGCAGCTACTAGGAAGGAAATTACCTCTATCCCAGCAAAAACCAGAACACCTAGAAATTGCATCCTCTGGTAAGTATTTTTTCTGAATATTTACAAAGTTACACTACTTATCTCTTTAATGCATAGACAAACTCAGAAAACTTGTAGAATTTCCCATAGTTATACAATTCCTGGAAGTAAAGACCCACTGAAGAATTTACAACACTGCTTGCTTCAATCCATTTTAGACTCTTAGGGATTTAGCTCCCTTCGACTTCAAAAACTGGCAGCAGATTCTTTTTCTTAGGAACAACAGATTTAGTACAGTCTTATTTAAATCTGAATTGGGGAGATGCATTATAGTCAGGCAGACTAGAAATAGTTGGGTAGAAATAGAAATAGATATAGTTTGCCGAGCAGCAAATGTTGTTAACAATGTGGTACATCATGACAAGAAAATGGAAGGTGAAGTGAAGCCAGGAAAAGCTCAATCTATATTGAATGCAGACTTCAAGTTCACTTGAAGGTCATAAAGAGATAAGATGAAAAAAAAAACATGGCACAGACACATAATGCTGCCTTTACCCTTTCTGTTTATATTCTGATGATTTGAGGATAAAGCTAGGCAGATCCGTCAGGATGAATGACTTTTGGATTTTGATTTCAAGAAAGTGCCCTTGTGGAAGCCTGTAGAAGAGTAAATTAATGGAAAGAAATGCTTGAAGATGTTAAAGCATTCTATGTAAGGTTTTTTAGTTACAATTTAAAAGGTCAGTTATGGCTTTCCTCAGTCAAAACTGCAGTACACGTATACAGTTTGCTTTTAATTCCTCTGGAAGAATTTGTAGTTTACTGCAAAGCTGTTTATCACCTAATCAGAATTTCCAAAATTAATTTAAGTGTATTTAAAATCTTGGACTTGTCTTTTCTCCAGTGAGCCATTAATTTATTACGTCTTGGTCTTGAAGCTCAAAAGACATTAGATTTCAGTATATGGATATGATGTACTGAAACACCATGATAATGTTTCAAAGAATGTATGCACCTTCTAGAACCAGGTAAATACTTTTATATCCAAATGCTTTACACAGAGATATGGGGTGTCCCTTTAAATCACATATACTCTCTTTTAGCTTATTTACCATGAAGATGCAAGCAATCTTTTTTTTTCCCCTTAGGAGATATTAGCCTACTATTCTCATACCTGCTCTTAAAACTGGTGGTGAAAATATCGTTTCCAGAGATATACTGGGTTCTGTTCCTCTCACCCAGCTTCGTACATCTGCAGTTTATTATGTGTACATACTAGCTAGTAACCCAATGGTCTCTTCAAGGTCAATGGAAAGCAATATCCAGTGATTCATCTGACCTATTTTAATCATCTATTTTAGGATGAGATGACTCATGTTTTAAAAGTGCCAATTTTACTCCACTCACTGTGAAAAAGTCTTGACAACTAGCTAACATGAAAATATCTGTACTGCTGTCTATATTTGTTATCTCACAAATGTCATTCTATGTGTCTATCTTCAGAAGTCTCTGATTTCCCCATCCTTTATTTATAAAAAATCTAGTCATCCAATCAGTGAGCCAAAATAGAATTGTATAGCACTGCTGAATATGCATATACCGTAAGTATCAACTACTTAGTAGCATATTTTAAACAATCTCCATGGAAGAAATTTCCATGGTGGGCTGGATTCAGCAAGTAATTTCTGAATAGAGACAGACAGAAATTTCATTCAGGATAAAGTGTTTTGGTAAAGAATATGATTGGTGTTAATATAACTAAAAAGGTACACCCCTCCCTTTCCTATGAATGTGTGCAGTTATGTTATTGTGAAAGTGTTGGAAAAAAATATGCATATAACTTCTACTGCTTTGATAAGGCTGAGATGCTTTGTATCTTCGTAATCATATCTTAACAGTGAAAACAGTGTTGTCTACGAAACCCATCCTGAACACTGTTGATATTTAATATGTGATAAGAACAAAAATTGTTGGACAATTTGTAAAAAATGCAGTCATTAAACATTATGATAACTGGTTACATACTGTAAAAGGTGGAATGCTGCAGATGAATTGGCCTTTTCATGCCTTCCTTTCTGCATTTAATGAATGTGACATTTAGTATAATGATAACACTTATCTTTTTGGAGATTACTAGGGAGATGAATTTTCATCAGGAATGTGGGAAAACAGTGCAAAGACTTTGAAACCTAACACCTTACTCTATGTATCAAAATCATACATCAGTGCCTCAGATATTATTTAATCAAGCCTAATTCTCATAAAGTATCCCAGTTGTTGCCATATTTGGCTATTTACTCTTATTCATTAAAAAACCCTACTATTGATGAGTATAGATTGTTCATAAAGTACTATATTTCTCTCTGAATATCAAAATTCAGTAACAGCTGAAACTCACTTTTGTGTTTTTTCAAGCATAATCCTAATGTTTAACAGTGTTAAACTCTACTGAAGCATGTATGAGCATATGAGTAGAGAGTTTGTGAAAGCAGTTTTTTTTTCAGGCTTCACTGCAAGTGTAACTAACCAATTAACTGTAAACTAATGATAGCCGCCAATTTTGCAGGGATTTAGAAGTCTGATATAGCTTTATAACATATAGCAATTAATTTTAGAAACAAGCAAATTTTCTCCTGCACCTTACTGTTTGTTTTACGTGTCTAGTAGGTTAATTGCATGGCTGATTAAGAAAGGGCAAAGTTATTAAGATCTTAATATAAATGAACTGTGTTTTTGTAGGAGCTATCAACATCCCAAACCAAGCCAGGCAGTAAGCAATAGTATGGATGAAAGGGATCTGGCCCTTCAGCCTGTGTCTTGGACAGTGTAGACACTGCCAAGTGTTCTGTCTTAAAAATTGTAGCTTTTTACAGTGGTCAGCTGAATTCACCATCTGTATGAACTGCCTTGTGATTTCTACCTTTAATTGTCTTAATTTAAGAAATTAAATGCTTTACTAGATTTTCTATTATTTTGGTGGAAGTCTAAAGAAAGGATTATCAAGAGTAGTTTCATCTTGCTATAGAATGGAGTTGGATTAATTTTTTTTCTTGTGCTAGTCTGTTACTGGATTTGTAATCTAATTCTTTGCTTTCATAGCATGCAAAGGGCTTTTGAACACTGTAAATGCACAGTTACCTTCTTGTAATTTTTTTCAAAAATTGGGTCTCTGAAACTACGTGTAATTACTTACTTGTGTTTTATGAGTTTTTACTTCTGGCTCAGTCCTGCAAAAGTTGGGAAACTCCCAAGAAATGCTAAGCATGTCCAGGGTCTAAAAAAACCAGTGGTAGTGGAGGTCCCTCACTGGATTACGATATCATTTAAAATCAGATCTTCAGTGAGCCATGGATTTGCCATTTAAATCAGATACACTTGTGAAACTTGATATCCTCTGCCTTGTTTTAGTAGCTTTGGATGTACACAGATAGTGCTTAACAGCACCATATATAAAATATATAGTCTGCATTATTTATCATGATTTGCATTCTTCTTATTGAGTGGTAGCGTAATTGAATTCACCAGGCAAAAGACATAAGAAATTAAGGATGGAAAAGCTACACTACTAAGTGCTTTGTAATGATGAGTTAAGGAATTACACATCGCAAAAACACTGTTACTTAGGAGGAAATGCAAATATGTCTAAGAAGTTATTTAATATCTAATTTATGATGTTTTTCTCAGCTATAATTGCATTCTAATTTTCTAATTAATTTTAGGAGGGATACTCATGGGGATACCTACTTATTAGTGAATTTTAAGATACATAATTTTTCCTTGAATGAACATCATAGAATCTTTAAAAAAACCCAGAGCATAGAGTTATAAATAGCAGCATGTTAGAATAAAAAAAAAATAGTTTTTAGTCATATAAAGGTGTGGGGGTTTTTTTGTTTGTTTGTTTGTTTTTTTTTGTTTGTTTGTTTTTTTGTTTTTTTTTTAAGAATATGTTCTCTGAAACATTACCAAAT
This sequence comes from Manacus candei, assembly GCF_025592945.1. Classification (NCBI taxonomy): domain Eukaryota; kingdom Metazoa; phylum Chordata; class Aves; order Passeriformes; family Pipridae; genus Manacus; species Manacus candei. The sequence continues at coordinate 39,388,670 of NW_026138062.1, forward strand.
GTAAACATCTGTAAAAAAAGTCACTGACATTTTATCTGTCACCATAAAAATTTTCAAGCTGAGGAATGTATTGCATATTTGTTCACTGCAATTTGTCAAAATACCTTGAGAATGACAGATATTTGGTGTCAAAAGAACCACAGAATCACAAAATCTGCAGAGCTGGAAGAGACTGACAAGGATCATTGAGTCCTATTCTTAGCCCTGCGCAGTACCATCCCCAACAGTCACACCATGTACCTGAGAGTATCATCCAAATATTTCTTGAACACTTGTCAGGCTTGGTGCTATACCACTTCCCTAGACAGCCTTTTCGTAATATCCAACCTAAACCTCTGCTGACACAACTTCAGGACATTCCCTCATGTCCTGTCACTGGTCACTACAGAGAAGAGATCGGTGCCTGCCCCTCCTCTTCCCCTCACAAGAAAGTGTTCTCCAGACTGAACAGACCAAGTGCCCTCAGCTGCTCCTCATATGGCTTCCCCTCAAGGCCCCTAATCATTTTTTTGTCCTCCTTTGGACACTCTCTAAGAGCTTAATATCTCTTTTACATTGTGGTGCCCAAAACTGTACACAATATTCAAGGTGAGGTTGCACCAGTGCAGAGCAGAGTGGGACAATCCCCTCCCTCAGATGGCAATGGTGTACCTGATGCCCCCAGGACACTGTTGGCCCTCCTGGGGAGGATTTTAGAAAATGTGTTTCAAAGGCTTTTGTTTTCAGAGGTCCTGAAAGCAGCTGCTGTCAACTGGATCGTCTACGCTCTGAAATGCTGACAATCTATGTTTTACACTTTAGTAACAACCTGGAATCAGACACAGAAATAGAAGTAGAATAACCAGGCACCTGTAAATGTAACTCCTTGCCCTGCGAACAGGTTTACATTCATGTATGCAAATTCCTGAAAACACAGTTTTTTTTTACACAGGTGTTCATTACAAATTCTCTAGTACAATAGAATATAATGTCAATAGTGCCTCAAAAATATAAATTAGTTAAGACCCACAAGAGCTAACTATTTGACTAACTAACTATAAAATATAACACCATACTTTTTCCATAATTCTGTATCTGCAATATATCAAGTTGAGAGATTGGTGTATCTTTTGATCACTCATATTTCAATTAATTAAAAAACCCCAAAGTTTTATGAAAAAAAATCACCAATATTTTAGAGAAACAGACTGTATTTGACTGCTTTTCTGTGTTTTTTTTTTTTGCTTATGGCTACTTAAAAATTCAGGGGAATTTTTATTGTCTAACGTTATCTACCACCATTTCAGTATTAAATAGATACTACACAGCATATATGAGGATTATTCTTGTCTCTAGATCAATTTTGTTTGTTACTTTCTTTTCTATTAAAAAAGTAATAAAAAAACTTTTTAACTTCAGTCTTCTTTCAGTAGAAGAGAGAAGAATTACTTAAAAAAAGTAATTTTATTCTTTATATACTTCTCTAAGGAAAAAGAAATTCATAACTCTTGATAATTTACTGCATTGATTTTCTATTAATAAAGTAACAAAATCAGCAAAATACTATGTAATAATTTGGTAGATTAGAATTATTACAACATTAACTGGATATAGCAAATTATTAAGCAACTAACTCACTCTTGGACTTATTTGTTAGAGCAGATTTCATTAGTAAGTATAACACAAGAAAAACAAAGGAATCATATTGTTCAACCTACCTATAAAATTAAACGGTGTTTATGTTCCTCAGCTTATGAAATGCTATCTCCATATATAGTTGATCTCCTTAAAAGACTCCCTGTTTTTTACATTTTGGCAACTATTGTAAAACATTTGGAGTAAAAACATATATGTTCCTAGGATTTGTGTTTTTATCTACTTTAAATTGCTGTCTGTTTAGGGTCCAGCTCTGCTTCTGTGGCTTCCTGATGAAGAGCAGAGAGATACCCCAATAAAGCAGTTATTTCTCATTTCTGTTGCTTAAAGGAAACAAGTCCGTGCTAACAGACTTTTGGAATGAAGTGAGTCCTCTTACTCTTTACTCCTTACAACTAGTAGTTTGACCCCAACTCCATACTCTAGAGCTCAATGCAAAAGAATCAGAGCACATAGAGCTCTCAAAAAGCTTTTTCCTTCCTCGTGAACAAGAGCCAACATTTGTTAGGAGTTCAATCTGAATTTTGGATAGATACTGTACTAAGCTTTCAGGATGATAGCCATCTGTCAACATAGCAATTAAGTGCTCATAAAACCGGTGATCCCATCCTTGAAAATAGTAAAATGTCCCTTGAATATCAACCCTGCTCAATATTCTTGATCATTCCACATTGATGACGTCTACTGATCATAGAATCATAGAATCATAGAATCAACCAGGTTGGAAAAGACCTCCGAGATCATCAAGTCCAACCCTTGATCCAACACCGCTGTGGTTACTAGACCATGGCACTAAGTGCCACATCCAGTCTCACCTTAAAAACCTTCAGGGATGGGGAATCCACCACCTCACTGGGCAGCCCATTCCAATGTCTGATTACTCTCTCTATAAAAAATATCTTCCTAATATCCAACCTAAACTTCCCCTGGCAGAGCTTAAGACCATACCTTCTTGTCCTACTGCTGGTTGCCTGGGAGAAGAGACTGACACTCACCGATACTTAGGACATAGAGCAGTTTGATGACCTCTGCCTTCCTCCGTGTATATTTTTTTTCTCCCTTGATCTGTCTCCAGCTGATTAAAAATATGGACCCATTGAGTGGAATTCTTTAGAATAGGTTACATTACGTGAAGGTTAAAAGGGAATAGTTGCTTTATGTCGGAAAAAAAACGCCTGAGGGAAATTATTTGCTTCATGGAAGTGGGTTCTCTATAGGGCTCATACAAGGATAAGGAATGTATAAGGTCTGACAGCTTTTACAGAGTGAAGTGGTCTTGAATAGCCCACAATATTTTTATTATTATTTTCACAACTACAGATGACAGTCAGTGAAGACAACCACAAATAACACCTGAGTGGACATATGGGTGGAGAGCCCCTTAGGTCCTGCAAAACTACAGTCGAAGCACGAATATGTTTTAATTTTATTTCTTTTTATTATTCTGAATACTACACTGAATAAAGAGTATGATAATGCCGCTGACAACAGTGAACACTCCTTGGGACTCTTTTTGTCTGTAGAGTGTTTATCAGTCAAGAAAGGAAAATCAACAGTAGAAAAGGAAAACAATAAAAATAAATTTTCAGTCTTGTTATACCTCTTTTGAAGGAGCAGACAATACAAAATATAAATGTTCAAGTAGATAGCTAGGTTGCTTTTGGGAGTTGCATTGTTCCTTCCCTGCCCCTTTGTTTTTGTATATGTCAAATTAGTGTAAAAGCTTCCTGGACCATAAATTTTATATTGCATTTATATATCATTCACTTACTTTAAAATAAAAATTTGAATGAATGAATTCTGGAAACTGCTGGAGTAGTTTGAAGAAAACTTAATTTATTTCCTTGAAGAAGCATAAAAGTTTAATTTTCTGTGATTCTCAGGATCACATACTTAGAGGTGACCTGAAGTAACAGGAAGGTACATGAGCATCTGCTAAAAACTGTGAGTTGAATTTGGTAAAACGCATGCAAATCTGCAAAAGAGCAGAACAAGCAGAATTGCAGATGTACAATTTCAGAAATGAGGAAAATCAAGAAATAATGAAGGAGGTTATTGCACAGCAGAACATGCTGAGACCAGTAGGGCAAAGCACCTGAGCTGATCTCTCCCCACAAAGACCAACCTAAGCAACTATGTAAAGAGAAATCATCGTGTAGGCAGAATCCACCCAGCAGAGCTTCCCATAAACACAACTTTGTCATTGCTGCCATACTTTGTACTTCCTCAGGGTGATGGTTTCCTTGGATGTTGAGCTGAGGAGAGGAACTGGATGCTGCTGTGATAACCATTTATCTTAATAGGTGGTACTGAGGCAAAAGAGGCAGTAAAATGCAGTAAACCCTACACCATCTCTTTTTCCTGTGCAGATTATCTGTGACAAAGCACTCAGACAGACTAGGGCCAACAAAGCTATAGAAAGGTAGGGCAACATGCCAAACAATTTTCTGGGCATGGGTAAAAAATAAGGGTCACACAATCCTTCTAGGATGATCAGCTATTCTGTTCTCCTGGGAAGAAAGTGAATCTGGGGAAAAATGAGGAATTTGGGTTTTTTTCCATCGTTCATGGGTTTTGTTATTCACTCAAAACTGTCAATTATTTTTATTATACTTCCTTCTCAGAGCAAGTGGGAGCCTGAGCAGACAGTCTCATCCTTGCCTCAGCTGCTGTTCCAACAAGGTCAAAGCATTCTCACTGACATACATTCCTTACAAACACGTCATGACAGCAAAATATCTCCTTTAGTTAAAGTTATCATCTATTCCTTACAGCAATGTGTTTGTTGCTGGCTTCTCATTGGAATGGGGTTCCCTCAAACTGTGACATCTAACAGAAGTAAAGGTCAAATGTAAAATCTTGCTCTCACAGCTAGCCCTTATGGCTTACTCTAACTTCACATCTATGTTTCTAAGAATGAGAGAAACATTACAGATAGGTTCTGATCCTCACCTCCCAGAAAGATGATATATTGAAGGCCTTATTCCATTATGGTGGTGTCCTTTTTCTTGTGCTTTTCCTCCACCATAAAAAGGAAGTAGGGGAAAAAAAAAGGGTGCAGGGTTGGCCTGACCAGAGGCAAAGCTGAAAATCTGTGCCTCCTACTTTTCAGACCCTGATAGTCTTGATGTGAAACTTCTAAAAATCAGAACCGTTTTATTTCTGCATATCAACCAGAAATACAAATACACAAACTGCTTGTCCCAGTGTGATATGGTGGAGGTAAAAAAGTCAGAAGTGACGAAGAGTATGGGCATACTATCTAAACACAAAGTAGCATAGCCAGACTGGATTAGAAAGGAAATACAAATTGTAATGAACCTTTCCCCCACAGATGTAGGAAGTCCAGCAGCTAGATACTGTTAGCATTTATTTTCATTTCCAAAGCTTAGCAAATGGATTTATTGTATCGAGTTTGCTCCTCAGCATCTTGACCAAAAGCTGCTTTAACTGCACAGTCATGGTGTATTTAGCACAGTTTATCATCTCTGTTTCCACAGATTTCTCTGTTCATATTCTGAGTCCTGCAGAAACTAGTATTACACAGTTAATGGAAAGTCTTGTCACAGAACTGATACAGCAATAATCACTTAACAGAAGTGAACAGTGAATCCATGTGGCCCTACTTTAGGAGACTGACTTAGATTTAAGGACCACTGGAGATAACAGGACATAGTTGTACTGTTGAAGAGGAAAACCTGTGGATTAAATTTCTGTTTTCTGCAAATGCTATGCAGATGACACCCGGTTATATTATAAAAGTTGTGCCATGTAATACATCAGTCAGGAATACAGCATTTGTTCTAGATGCCAGTAATATCCATTACTCTTCTCTAGGGAAAACTCTGCTAGGTTAACAAAATCTCTTTATCCAGTTTAATTAAAGGTTTACTCTGGCAATCTTAGGTACTTAAAATGCTTTGCTAATTGCTACTTGAACAAAATGAACTATTTACAAATTATCATTCTTGAAGAAAGCATGGAAATTGTAACTATCTACTCCAATTTTATTCCTGACAAGTGCTCAGTTGAGACCTTGCAAAACTTTTAAACATGTATTTATAAGTAAATGTAATAGCAGTTAGAGACTTCAAAGACTTATTCTCAATAAGATTTAATGTGAAAAAATATTATTGGGGTAGAATTAGTATCACCTAACTTTAGATATGTGAATATTCTCTATCTAGTAAGTTAGTCTTCGGATTTTTCTATAATCAATGGTAACAGGCAGGCAAGTCCAAAGGTTATTAGTCTTGACTGTATTAGACATTTTAAGTTTGGAATTGCCTCTTTGACAGGTGACTCCAAAGGGGGTCTAGATAATGAACTTAGACTTAACGCCCAACTCTTCCAAAGCTAAGTGAAATGAATCTCATCCTTCATTTCCACATAATAATAGATGCAATTATTACAATAGCTCCATTTTCACAAACACCCACAATTCATTACAAGACAAAGGTATAAGTATGGTATTATTAATATAATTATTCTGGATAAAGCATAACTATACACTTCAAATAAATGGGAGCAGTTTATTTTCTCATACTTTTTTAATTGCAGCCCTTAATGTACTTAACTATCCCTCATTCTAACATAAAAATATTTTGTATTACAACTTCTCTACCCAAAACACTGCTCTTTCCTGGTTTTCATTATGTTCTTCACCTCCATTTGTTCTCCTATCAGTAAAGTTGTTTTGCTTCCTTCCTTAAGAACTAAGATACATCTTTCCATGCCCCACTGTATGTCCTGAAGTTGCACCTTGCCCTCTTGGTGCAGCCTTGTAAGTTATCAACTTCAGTAAAACTTCATCAAAACCTCCTTGGGTGAAATCCTGGTTTGTTATGGAAGCCACTTGAAAAATTTCACTTGAAAAGGTCTTCAATGGGACAATATGTACCTCTGTTTGTGAAGACATCCTTGTCAAACATTTAGACTTCCACCAATCACTCACCTAGTCTGAATTTCTCTCTTTAGAATGCTAAGGTGCTCAAAACTTCACTCAGTTCTCAGGGCTTAACTCAAACAGGAAAATTTAAGCATGCACTTGGTTATTCTGGTAATGAGCATCTTGGTGATATAAATAGTAAAAGATAAATTATTACTAGAGTAGTATTTTCTTTGTTTCTAAACAAGTCTAACTCCATAATATTAAAGCAGCCTTATTCACATAGTGTGTTTCACTCTGTACATCCTTTGTTACATACTACATAACTGACCACTTTTAAAACAACATTATTCTAGAGTAATATGGGAATTGAATGCTTTAAAAAAATAATAAAAAAAGTTCTCCAAGTCTTATAATGTTGGTTGTTTCTTTTCTTTGTTCCTTCATCGTTGCTCTGATGATAGAATTTGCTGATCTTAGAGTGTTCTTGTTTTCAAAGGCACAGATGTTCAGTTTTTCCATAAAAAAGCTATCCTAAACCTGTTTACCCTTCAGTTTCCACCTTTAAAAAATAAAAACTGTTAAGGATTTTCCACTTTGCAATAACTCCCTTTTGCAAAGATAAGTTACTTAACAACTGCAAAATATGCAGAGATCCTTCTGTAGAAGGATGTGGAAGCTGCAGAATGATATTATAATGCTTACAAATGCAGAGAACTGGGAATGGGAACAAATTCAGCAGTTTGGGTGACAGGTCATTTGCAAACAGAATGTGAGGGAGGAGGAGGTCTCTGGGGAATAATTTAGTTCATTGTCTGAAGATTTATACCTGCTGGTGACACCAACTGAATAGGATTGTTCCATACGAAAATAGGAGTTGATCTACTATATGACTTTTTAAAATTCTTTCAAGTCTTTATTTCAGAGAGAGAAGTTATCTGGTTAATGCACACACTACTGTAGCAGAATGGGGTTGTGCATTTCGAATATGCCGGTTTAGGGCAATTGCATCATTATTGTGACAAGTTCTTTTGACAGGCACATTATTGTGGTATCATTAATAATGTTTGTTACAATAATGTGCTTTGGTCTTATGTGAACCAAGGGATTTGGAACTGGATGTCATGCTAGACCTGCTATAGAAGACAATAATCAAATCAATAGAAAGTCCTAAAGAATTACCTTGTGATTTATTCTGTCTTGGAATGCTTATATTCTTATAGGCATTGGCAGATTTTCATGATCATTCTAACCGTTCCAAAACAACTTTTCAAATTTTTTTAATGGTCTGATAATAGAATATTTTAATAGGATTTTTTCCTCCTGTCATTCAGTATTTTTTTCTCCAGATGCTGGTAACAATGCAAGCCCAGGGTAAATATTGTATGTTGTTTTGTGCATTTCAGTGTTTAACATTGTACAAAAAACACTGTCTGATATAGTTGTGCAGAAAATGTCTTCCTATTAATATGAACTCTGTAAAAATCCCTGCCTTATTCTTGCACAGCTCAGTTTTATATTAAATAACCTGACTTTCTCATAAATGGGATTTGTGGAACTAAACTTCTGACTAGTTCTCACTGTGTCACTACTCTCAGGAGAGATGCAGCTGCCACTCTGAAGCATAAATGCTGCATGACAATCCCCATAAGAGCATTTAAAATATTATGCAAAAATGAAGAAAATACCTTGCTTATTACTTGGCAAAGTTCTTTCTGTCTGTCCTTTCAGTGGCAAGTCTATCTTTCCCTTCTATCAAACTTTCATCCAGTTTTGTTGAAAATAGTTCCCTTTGATAGGTAAGGGATAATGTAAAGTGAGTAATAGAGAATAAGAAATTGGAGAAGCACACCAGCTCATCCTTATCCAGTAAAATTAACAGAATATAAAGATTGAATCTGATTAGAATTCGTAGATTAAATGATTGCATAGAAGTAAGTGAATTGTAATTCTAATTTTTAATTCCAGACCAGGAAAGTGATATATTTTGTGATAATTAGGGTATCATTGAAATACTAAAGGACAGAAGCATGCAAGGCTGTTGAGAAGAACACTTATGCATCAAAAAAAGGTAGTTAGTGTCTTTTTTTATGTTTTTCTTTCTTTGTTTTTTTTTTTTTTGTCACGTCATACAAAAATACCTGCAACCTACTAGAAAGCAGATGTCCAGGAATCTTCTACTGATGTGGCAAAACTCAATAAAAGATGTTTCTATTAGTATGAATAGAAAGGAAATATGAACACAAGGGTACAAAATAGCAAGAGGAGGAGAGCTATAAAAATGGCTGACACATGCCGTAGAGAGCCATCAAGATCCTGGCACACATCTACCTACAGCTCCTCAGGACAGCTGGAATCAAAGGTGGTGAATAAATCCTACTGACTCACAGTAGGATTTGGGACATTTGACTCCTGACACATCAATCAGACTCATCTACAACTGGTACACTCCTAATAAGAACCCTGAAAGTGGGGGGATAGATTTGAAAACTGGTGCTGCTTGTCATTTCAAGTCACCCTGGAGAGCCTCCCTGGGTACAGATGTCAATGCCTGCCTACTGTCAGACTACTTACATGCATTTTAGTTCTTGTTATATTAAAATGTGAGTATTAGGGGCTGAATCAGTTGTGTTTTAAAATAAATCAATATTTCCATTCTATGAGATAGTGCACTTGAGATACTGCATCAATCTTTATCAATGCCATGGACATAAGAACAAACAAGCACACACAGCCTCATCTGTACAGTGCAGTTTTCCCCCAGGCAACTGGAGGCTCTGCACAGTTGTGAACAAGGGGAACTCTGCATTACCTGCCCTGTATATCTGAAACTGATGTGGAAATTAAATTTCTGATTCATGAACCATTGAATAGTTGTGGTTTTTTTTTTTGTGGTCTTATGGGGGAAATATCCTGGACCTTTTCTTTATTGTCCTTATTCTATTGAAGATCTCTCTCTATACCTACAGAGAAAAATATATCTATATATGCATATAGAAAGTCTACCTGTATCTTCCTTATGGAAAGGAAATAGGGAGTCAGTTAGAGGCTGCTCTGAGACCTTCTGGGTGTGACACTTACAAAACACGGAAACCAACCCATTACAGAGCAGTATGAAAACATGCTTGGTGTGAGCCAAGACACCTCAGGACAAGGTTATTTGTTTTTACTTGCACAGTTGGGATGTTCTGCGCTCTGCCTCTGAGAATTTTCACCAATAAAGGAAAGCATTTAACTTACTTACCTGTTTTCTCCTAGAAAATATCCATTAGCCATTGAATTCTCTATGGACTCACATAAAGTTGAATATTTTCCTGTTAATTATTTATTGATTGAAGTATTTTCATACATTGCATCAAATCCAGGAGACACTTCACTAAAGATTTTTTTCCAAAATTCATGATAAGGATTTTTTAAAAAAACCCTCAAATTCTCAGAAATCCATAAATATAAATCACTGACAATAAGACAATACTGATATCTTAATTATATCTTGGTAGCTTCTCCAAATCATGTCAGAATCTCAGCTTAACCAAGTACATAAGCAACTTTCAATGATTCAGATATCTCTCTGTTAGACTATGTCATGAGAGCAATCATAGGACTCTTTGAATTCCTTCTTAGAGGAATCTCATTTGGTGTCTTTGTATGATTCTTTTTATTATTATTTGAGCCAATGAGATTGCTAATCAGGTAATATGAAGCAACTAATGTACAGGAAGAGACTGTTTAGAGGAGACTCAGAGCTTTACATTTATTGAGAATTTGACATCTGTGGTGTTCTTTTCTTGCTGTCTCCTCCGATTTTTCAAGCCACAGCTCTTGCAGAAATGTCAATGCATAGAAAGGAACTGCATAAAAGTCTTGTTTTGCAATGCCAAATGTGACATCCTTGTGTTGTTCCAAGTGTTGAGAAAAGATACTGGTGCAACAAAAAGAGTACTATAAAAACTAAAAAGATCTGTCATGATAAATATTGGTTATGTTGCAACACATCACTTTGAGGTGTTGAAGTAATGCTAGGACAGGTGCAGTGCCCAGCTCAGTTGATTACACTGGTCTAAGCTAAGTAGAAGGCTGCCTTGCCCCAGTCTGTCACTCAAAAAAAAAAGAGTGCAAAGGAACTTTGCATTCACTTTGAAACAATGTCCTTCCCCAGAGCTGAATCCTGATTCAAAGCCCATACAGGTCATGGTTAAAATACCTTTCATGCATGATGATTTACTGACCTGTGGTGCATAAAGTACCAAACCAACTCATATTTTGACTCAACTCAATTACTTCTTAAAACCCATGAAATCAGGTCACTTAATCACATTAGGAATGCCTGATCACTCAGTTTTAATTATCCTGTATGGTCTGCAAAGCTGATTTCTTGTATTTCTGTGGTAACAAGCCAGAGTTTCTCAGTTCTTGTATGATATCTGAACATTTTTTCCCCTACTGCTGATCAACGTTCTTTTATTTTACTATCCATCTTGTACTAAATGCCTTAACAGATGTGTAGGTCTTCTTCATGGGGCCATTTGTTTGCAGGTCAAATCACAAAAGACATAGATTAGGATTAAATGATTCTATGTTTTAGAAGGGCTGCTTTTTTTCTCTAATGGCTATAAAGTGAGTCTTGGGCATAAGCCAGCTATAAGCAGGGAAGGGTGAAGTTCAGTAAAATGCAAATCATCCTAGCAGACTCTGAGTGGTATAACAGACCCTGTGTCACACATGCTTATGTCATCTTCAGTTACTGTGTCTGTGTTTCTGTTATAGTTCAGACAAATGCTTTTGCCTGTTTGATATTGAACTAGAGATCATCCTAATGAAAACCATTGCCCAATGCAAAATAATTTCAGTCAAACAACACTAGGTCCAGCATTGAACCTTGGGGTACGCCACTAGTAACAGACCTCAAACTAGACCCTGTGCCACTCATTATTACCCTCTGGGATGTGCTGTTCAGCCAGTTCTCAATCCACCTCTCTGTCCATTAATCCAGTTCACACTTCCTGAGTTTACCTATGAGGATATTGTGAGAGATGGTGTTGAAAGCCTTGCTAAATCAAGGCAATATCCACTGCTCTCCTCTCATCCATCCAGGTAGTTGCCTTATCATAGAAGGCAATTAGGTTGGTCAAGCATGATTTACCTCTGGTGCATCCATGCTCACTACTCCTGATCACCTTTTTGTCATCCCATGTGGACAGAGATGTTTTTCAGAATGAGGTGCTCCATCACCTCTCCAGGGACTGATGTAATGCTGTCTGGCTGGTAGTTCCTGGATCTTCCTTCTTGCCCCTTTTGAACACTGGGGTGATATTTGTTTTCTCTGAGTCCTCAAACACCTCTCCTGATCACCACAGCCTTTAAAAGATGATCATGAGCAGCCTAGCTATAGTGTCTGCCAGCTCCCTTAGTACTCGTGGAGGCATCTCATCAGGGCCCACGAACTTGTGGATGTCTGGTCTTCCTAGGTGTTCTCTAACCCAACCCTTTTTGACCAAGGGAAAGTCTTCCTTCCAACATTCCTTTACCCTGCTTTCCTGGGTCAGGGATTTCTAAGTACTGGTCTCTTATAATCTCATGTTGTTGTTCCCTGGGAGGAAATACTGTCTGCTCAATGCAAATAAAATGCTACATGTCCTGAACTACAATTCAAATGCCCTTGGAATTCACAGAATGTTGAAGTCACACATCTAGAAATCTGTACCTTATTGCTGATTGTGTTACCACGCTTACTTCCCTTCTCTATCAGTATGATGAGAATGGCTCTAGATATGGTACCTCATAGTATGTTTCTAAAAGGTCACCAATGCTCTTGGTAGTGTAGTATCTGGAAACTGTCTGTTAGTTGTCCTTTCTTCAGTGAAGTGTGGCTGTGTAAAGCAGAGATTGCTCGGGAAACTGACCATAAGTGTAGTTTTCACTTTTCATTTTTCAAGTCAGACTCCTTGAAAAACCCAGTGTTTTCCCTCACTTACGTGTGACACTTTGAAATAAGGACTTCTATTGTTGAAAAGAAAGTCCTAGAAGTTCAGCCGTCCTTCTGCCCTTGGCAAAATCATACTCGTCAGGTTTTTATGCCTTTCTTCTCTCCGGGGTTAGAATGTGAGGGAAATGACCTGATGCTGAGATAATGTCTTCAGCTCTGTTAAATGTACTTAAAGAAAATACACATAATTAACCATCTTTTACATAATAAGAGCACAGAATCAAAGAATAATCTGAATTGGAAGGAACCCACAAGGATTATCGAGTCCAACTCTTAAGTGAATCGCCCATATGGAGATCAAACCCACATCCTTGATGTTATTAACACCATGTTCTAACCAACTGAACTAATCTAAGGATGTTCAGTTGTGCCTCCCTCAGCTGCTTTTGAATAGAGTATATTACTAAGTAGCTAAATCAGTACCTTTCTATGAATGCAGACCAACTACATTAAAATGAGATGATGGTTTTCTCTCAAATATTTATGATTAATTTTCAATGTGGACTTTCTAATCTCATAGATAAGCCCACTGAACCAAAGCCCACTGAAGGGATTTTTAAAAATGTTATTCAGTATGTTTTGAGTCAGCCTCATAACACACATTTTACCAGCAGCAAGTCAAGCTAGCATGTAGGCAACAAGCTTCTAAGCATTAGATACAAAGGTATTCATTATAAGAAATAGTGGTCACACCCAGTAAGTACCCAGCTGGTCTCAAACTGCAAATATGTAACTTGCTCTGTGTCTGGAGCGTAAAGAATTTAGTATGTCTTCATGAGTACGTATTGTTAGAAACCAAAACATGGAATTTGTATCACTTTTAGTGATTTGGAAGTCTTATGAGATGAGCAAGGCAGTTGTAGCTAGTTTACTGAGACCCTAGAAAAGGGTGAAAGAAAATCAAGGATTCCTAAGGTAAGGATTCTAGAGAACAATCACTAAACTTTTAGAATGTGAATAGTGAGATTTCTAAGGTAAGAATCAAAGGAACCATAACTGACTGTGTAGCCTTCTTTATCCTCCATCCTTTCTCATGCATGTCACATTGACTAGTGAACCCTCTTTCAGACTAAGGTTGAGATATTTTTTATGGAAGAGGTCACAGTACCCAGTGTTTTCATTCTTCTGTGGGGTCTCCTGGTTCTGATTTGAACTTCTGTATACAGCTATAATGTGAATAAACCTGGTTCATCATCTAATTTGCTGGCAGTTGTATCAATACTAAAAGTGAATGAACAATGCAAAGTAACCAATACTTCAATTATTGTTATAATTTGCAGATAATTACTGGCTATGATGCTGATAATGATGAAATCCATATGGCTTTTTTGTACTCATTATATTAAATGTTTTTTTAATGACAAGTCACTTTTCTTTATGTATGTCCTTGTCATTATATATTATAACTGATACCAATGGTCAGGTAGCCTTCCTATGCTAGTGAGTAAGGAAACAAAGATCCGGGAAGTCTTCAAAGAAAGACAGAGGGCAGATTCGAAACCCACAATTTCTAGAGGAATTTAATATGTGTGGTTTATTAGTTTAATCTTGTGACAACATTTACTGAAATATTTATTTACCTCAAAAGAGTTTTTACAACAGCGTCTGAATGTGGTAGGGATGATGGAAAGCACTAAATAATTAATAGAATTATTACTACTAGTAAATTACTCAGGCTTCTTGACAGAGGGGATGGATGTTTTATTTCAAACAGTTCTTTACATCACTTTAGAACATAGGACTGAATACACAGGCTAACATACTACATATTAGTGATTAAACCCACTTGCATAGATTACAAATAGGTTATTTTCTTTTTGGATGCTTAATATTTTAGATGAGTTTTAAGGAAGCTAGATGATGATCTAAGAACAGTGTAGTAGGGGAGCCTAAAACCCCCGAGTTAAAAATAAAACAGCAGAAATCTGTTGTATTGAATTTGCTTCACTGACCTTTATGGCACTGAACTCAATACCTTCTATAATGAAATTCAACTTAAAATTTGCAATATTCTAAAAAGAGCTGATAATCCAAATTCACATCTCCCATTCAGAAGGAGGGAGATAGATACTTAAAAAATACAAAAGGGAAAATTAAGAAACTGGAATAGCTCCTAAGGTCATTGGGCAAAGCCTAGTATTTTTCTCATTCCATAATAATTTTGGGGTTTCATTTTTGTCTTCTCACAGTCTATCTGAAAGCAGTAATGTACCAGAGATTTCCATGAAGGACATGTTTGAATCTAAACCTTGACCCTGATTTTTAAAATTTTATTTTTACTGTGATTTTTCTTTTGACAGGGTGAGAATATGTTTCTAAGGAAAAAAAAAAAACATTTAGAAGTACTGTGAAGGGATTTAACAACAGTGTGATTGGCAACAACTTTTGATCTGGAAAAATTATTTGAAACCACAATGCTCCTATGACTAGCTTCAGTTTAGATAAACTAACCTTACCTTTTAGGAGCAGCTGTAAAACATTTGCATGGACCATTTTCATTCAGTGCCTGAGCAGTGTTCTGATGGATATCTGTTGACAGTAGTTTCTTCCTG
This sequence comes from Manacus candei, assembly GCF_025592945.1. Taxonomy (NCBI): domain Eukaryota; kingdom Metazoa; phylum Chordata; class Aves; order Passeriformes; family Pipridae; genus Manacus; species Manacus candei. The sequence goes on from NW_026138062.1 coordinate 39,403,731, forward strand.
TTGCAGGACATTCATGGTCGAGTGATGCTGAATGACCCCATGGCTGAGCAGTCCTAATTGTTTTTCAGTGCAGAGCAATAAAACAAGGTTAGAATGGGAGAATCAAGGTGGTTCAGTAATTTAAAAATTATGACATTTTAAAGACACTCTTCTCATGCATATGCCTTAGCAGGGTAATTTGGACATAGGTATGATGCAGAGAATGTATGGTCATTTACGGAGTTTGCACATAAGTCTTTCATAGTTAAAAAATACTCATATTGTCTGAAATGTGCACTTTTGTGTTTGAGTGAAAAAGGTCTAAGTTATTTAATACATATTGAGGCAAAATTAAGACAGGGTATGCTGCTGTAGAAAGCAGGAGTAGGACTGTTAAGTGAGGCTTCTTCTTGCTTTTACTCTTTGTAATCTCTACATCAATACAAATTCACTGATTCCAGTTTCTTACTTTTAGTGATCAAAATGAGAGAAGATTTCCATTGCTTCTGATATGGAATGTCTCAATATTGTTAGTGTTTTCTTTCACTGCTTTTTAATTGAATAGCTGCATGGATGCTTGAAAACCTTACAGGCCTATTTAATTTCATCTCTTTATCTGATGAAATTTTAGGATTTAGAGGAAAGAATCATCTTATGAGTTTGAAAAGAATTTAAAAATCATCCATCTCTGTCTTTACCATAGATAGAGAAGCTCCTTAGAAACGTGGGTGTCTGTCATGTAGGTGAAAAAAGAAAAAAGTGAGTACAAAGTGGTGATTATTTCTTTTTAGTGCTTTGAAGCTCTCACTGCTAGCAACATACAGGATTCCTCTTGTTAGCATGTCTGCCTGTTTTGTTTGAACAGTGTGTTTTTGCAAAAATAGATCTAGGCACATAGAACATTTCTTAATACCCTCTCTTTTTTAATACATATTTACACCAAGTCAGACACAGTATTATGTCACTTGTAATACTGTAAAGTATTTATGCAGAAATTGTGAATCAGAAAAAATGTGGTTGTAGGATTTGATGTTTGTATCAGGAAAACTAGTGCTTTATTAGGCAATGCTTCCAACACAGGTATTTTTCACAGCTCTTCAGTTTTGCAGCATTGTTCCTCTTCATTTGATAGTGAAATGCTGTAGTTTCCTACATAATAAAAAACTAGAATGGAAGTCAAGTGGGCACTTGACTTGCCACAGATGAGCACTATGGATAGCTGAGGCTATAGAGATAAACAAAAGCTGATCACCTAATTCAAGTAAATTTGTACTGGTAATCTGGTATCTTTTCATCAATGACTGAGTTGGTCTCTGAATACTATGTACAGTTATATTGTGAGATGAAATTATACTCAACAACAGTGATAGAGAAAATCAAAGGATGGCACATGCTTAAGCAATTGTGGAAACTGGTAAGAACTTCAGAGCTCCCTTTGTTTACAAGAATCAACAAGGAGCTGGAAAGGGCAGTAACACCTCAGCGTTCAAGAATGAGTACATCAATTCAGGTACGAACCAGTTGATATTCACAAAGTTTTCCAGGTCCAATTGCATTGTTATCTGCTCCATATGGGAAATGTATACTCCCCTGTATTTTCCGTCTGAGAAATGAAATAGTGAGAGGGATAAGGCAGTGCATTACATCGAAGCATAAGAATTAAAGTCAGATGTTCCAGTTAGATTCTCTCAGACTGATTTACCTGTACAATTCTATGTAAATCATTATCATTTCATATTTCAGTTAGCCCACCAGACTATAAAGACTGTAGTATTTCCCCATTTCACAAAGATGTTGCATGTATTCATTTGTATGCATAAAATATTTTTACAGACAGTGCAGCTATTATCTTTGTTTGAAAATGAACCTGCTATTTAGTTTTGAGAAAGAAAAACCTTTCTGATCAAATTCCCAGAGAAATTTTACCCTCCTAGTTTTGTTTTACTGATTTGACGCTTTCGGTCTCTTTTAAAAAAAATTAAAATACCATTAACAATAAAAAATACCTTAATCAGTCTGGAATGCTACCAACAGTCATGATTTGTTTGTAACGATCTCACGGACTATGTTTTTTGTATTTTAAATGAATGCAAAGTTGATGTGTTCTCTTTCAGCAAAACAGAATAACTCTCTGATTTGCATTTCTTTATGCAAACTCAAATTTCCCTCTGAACATGTTAGTTCCTCTATGGCCCTCCCAAGGATGCCCTATCTTTACCAATATAGAGCAGGATGTGTCTCATATTGTGCTTTGGATTTTAATATGCACATTCCTGATGATTAATGGGATACACATAATAATTATTAGAGTACAATAAATTAAAATTTAATATTATAGAATTTATAAAGCTTAAAAAATAAATAAGCAGACATAATGTCTCCTAATTAATTGCCATTTACATTAAGTCTTAATTGCAACAACATATCTGTACTATGTGCTCTTATTTCTTCTCTGCAAACAAAAGCCAGTGGACACAGAAAGCCATTTTAACTCAGTCATGTGCATCCATGATAATCTACGTATCCACATTATCATGTATACCACTGCCACAGGATTTTTATATCTTCCTTTGATGCATCCCTCATTGTCAGAAACCAGGACCGGGCCTCGATGAACTTCAGTTCATACAGACATTCATGAGGAAAATAAAAGAGAGTTCTCCGGACTATGTTTATTTCTTATATTAGATAATTCTGTGGTCAGTTTAAGACAATGGTGGACTCACCCTAGTGTAAAACTGCAGAGATCCAAATGGAATTAAAGTGAAACTGCAGTCGGTACCTCTTCACTATTTTTATTGGAGATAAGGCTTGCATGAGAATTAGGCCCTCTCTGATTTGAACCTTTTCACACATTATCAAGACAAGATCATGTAATGTTTTCTGACTTTTATGCTTGCTTTGAGTTTTCATATTGAGCCAACTGATTTAAAGTGAAATAACTGTACCATGTAGCAAGATTTGCTAAGGAAAAAAAGCAGAGGAGAAAGGACTCATATTTTATGACCATTTTATAGTATTTTTTTCTGAAATTACAGAGGCGGTATTGTCATATCTTACAGTGGATATAATTAGTCTGCAACCCAAAGTAGTCAAAATTATGATGTTTCTACAATCACTATGACTAAATTTTGAAATGGTTTAATTCCTCATCTGTATGGACAAGTAAAGATGACAAGACTAAAAATTATTCTGATAAAGAGATGACAAGACTAAAAATTATTCTGATAAAGAGATATTTAGAAGAGCTGAGACATCTTTTGTTTGATTCTGTTATTGTTGGATTGGTGGACCTGATTGCTAAAGCAATTTGCAAGATGTTTGATATTCAAATGTTTGCCCAGGTAAAGGTTACATATATCATTTATAAATTTGAATTACACTGGAAATCATCTTACTAAAAAAAAAACCAAAACCAAAACCCAACAAAACAAAAAGAAAGAAAGAAACAAAACCCAGCAAGTTCGAAAAACCAACCTATAAAATAGAGGTTTTGAAAACATGGTAATATTTTGGACATTAGAAATGGAAAGATACAGACTTGCGAAATCAGAGATTTGTATACACAGTAGAAACTCACTACCTATGATAAGCTTATTTATACCTCCTTTTTATACCTGCAGTAATAAAAGAACAAAGAATTGTGGGGACAATTTATGTGGAGTTATGGATTACATCAGTACCACGTGGTGTTGGGGAAGACTCAATATTTACATTTTAGGTGTAATCAGGCAGTAACATACACAAATTAGATAAATTTCATAAACTATTATTGTCGATATAAAGGTGTGTTCACAGTTTGGGAACAGAAAAGGTAGCCCCTACTCAAATACCTCTATCTTCTGTATTTAAAATCAAACTCAGGGCTGGATGATATTTTGCAATTGCAAGACTGTAAATTCATTTTAAAAACTATGACTTTTGCCAACTGGTTGATACTTTACTGCATTATTTTAATAGAGTACTACCTGCTGAGTTCAGTTTCTGATGTGATACCGGAAGGGGTTCCCTAACATGGTGATGCTCAGAAACAAAGTATGTAAGTTTATCTGATGATTTTCCAGAAATGAAATGAAAATAGAATATGAATAAGCTATAGTTGTATACCTGACTATAGTCATACTCTGGATAAAGTTTGCCATATGCAGGATGATACCATGGAGAGGAGATTAGAGGGGAGGGAAGGGCAGGGGGAGGAGAATATGAACAAAAGGATTTTGACTCTGTTCAAGTCTGTTCCCTAAAAAAACTTTTCCTTTGTCCTCTCCAGTAAGAACATTTCAAACCTTCAGACAATTTCATGAGCAACAACTTCTGCCCACATATATACGCAGAAGGTCTGGTGCTCACAAGCAAAATCAGAATTCCCTGGGAAGACATAAACTTTTTATATATTGGTAAAAAACAATGATAAATCAAAAACTTGTAGTGTTTTCTTACTATCTCATTAGCAATGAATTTGGATTATGAAAGAATAGTTTGATAAGAATATGACTATATTTGCATTAAATAAAAGTTTGCTGAAGAAACATTTCTGATGGTTTATAGTTTCATCAGTATGTTAATAGAAAGTCAGCCAGGTGTGTTATTATTCTTTCTATTGCCTTGAAAGTTATCCTTTAGAAAACTTTACTAAAATGAACATTTCCATTTGATACTTAAAAAACATATAAAATTAGAAGAGAAGGAGGAGACAGAAAACTTCTTGTATCCAGTTCACAAGAACATCTTGCCATTGATTTATGTCTCTGCCTTTTGAAAGTGTAGTTTAAGATCTGTCCTTGAAAACATGGATCATATCACATTGCCAAGTATTTTCCAGATAACTGAAGAAATATATCTTCTGCCAGTGTTATGAAATCGGTTTGCATTTCCTGAATCAATATATGGAAATATTCGGTATTAGTGAGGTTTAGGATACGTAATCAGTCTTCCTATCTTCTATGATTTTTACAAATTATCTAACACAGTCACAAATTAGTGGCCAAATTCCAAATGAGAACTACTACTTCATCTTGAATTTCATCTCACAGTAGACTTACCTCTAGCATAATTTCCTGCATCAATGTTTAGATGTAGGCATTTGTGTACATATAAAGAGATATACATATATATATAAAAGTTGAAATGTGTATGTCTCAGATGTTTCCAATTTAGTAATCCTACCTATGAAAAGGGAAAATACCTAACCTCCATCTAATCTGTAGCTGCTCCAGATCTAATAAAGTACTTCACAGGTCTCTTGAGCTAAATAGTTACTGCAAAAACAACTAAAAAATTCTGAGAGTTTAAGTTTTATAAATAGTATTATAACTAGCTTTTTGTCTCTAAGTAGAGTGTGTAAATACTGAAATAGCTGTTCTGAGGAAATTACCAATCCTTTCACATATGTTTTCTTTCTAATTGGGGTAGCAAGTTTGACACCTGTTTTTGTAAAATAAACTCAGAAAAAGGGTTACATCTTGATGTTTGTGATTACAGTAAAATATTTGGATATTTACAAAACTAGATGAGCTTGGGTTGAGATTATTAGATGTCTCCCAGGCACTATACCATCATTCTGATGACATATGCCTCTTCCTGCTACGCTTTTGTTTTCAAGATATAAGCATATGTTGCAATTTCAAACACAAAAAAGCAGTGATATGTCATATATCCATTCACAGAGCTATTTTTTTTGAGAGAGTGAGGAAGGGATGCTCTTAAGTTATAACCTGAGGTCCTGCAACAGCAAAGCACAGACTGAAGTTAATGCAGAATGTAAAATAAAGTATTTCCACTAGTTTCAAAAACCCCCAAACTTTTCTCATTCTGGTTGACTTGACCAAATTTTGCTTTTCCTCACAGAAAAAATTTTCCTTGGAAAAATTTTGTGTGGCAACTGTATTTTCTGTTTTTTTAAAAAAAGTTCATTACCAGATTTTCCTGTGAATCAATAATAAACCAAACCCTTAAAACAGTATTTGAAAGCACTTTGCTGCTGGATATTGCATTTTTACATGAAATTTCATCAAGATCCTGATGGTTTTTTACAACACGAGCTTCAGGGACAAGACAAGTAGATAAGAGACAAATGGATCTGCCTGGGATGTGTGAAGGTGTGCGTAATGAAGTACAAAGTGAACAGCAGCAGGCTCAGATGTGCACAAACTGCTTCTAAGTCCCTGAACTTTATGTACAGCTAGGTACTGGACAAGGTAATTGTACTTGCCATGCAGCTGGAGGTGAGATTTGCCAGTCCCCACGCACACAGATGAGCGGTCAGCTTTTACCCAGATGAGAGACATGGAAGCTGAATGTTAATTACCAGATTTCAACCCACTATTTCAACTTGCTATAACAGCTATCAAAAGAAGTTAACAGGAACCTACCTCTTGTTCTGAAGAAAAATTTTTCCCTAGTTATACAGACACATGACAAACCCTGGTTCCTTATTCCTGCCAGGCCCCCTCTCCCAGGAGGGCCAACACTGGGCCATGTTCCATGGAAAAAAGAGAGGAGCTCTGGACTATGCTGTGGGGAAGCTGTGACCAGGTCTAACCTACACCGGGGATGATGGCTCTGCTGCAAGGCAGCCTTGCCAAGGCCTAGCCACAGCCCTGCTGTCCCACAGTCTAATGTTCCGACCTGGCCTCAGACTGTCCCCATCCCAATGACCAACTGCCCGACCCTGATTCACCAGGTCTCATCCTGATCCACACCCATGGGAGGCCTTCACCAGGGTTGTAAACCCTGATGTTTACAACCAACTGAGTCCCAGGCAGCTGGAACAAGTGTCTTTGCAGCTTTAATGAACAAAATCCCTAGTCTTTCCCTTTTCCTCAATCCAAAATACCAAGAGTTTTTGTTGTTTTACTGCATACTGCAGTTTGGTGGGATGATATCCACCAAAGGGTACTGACAGAACTGGCAGAAGTGTTCACTTAGACACTTTCCACAATTTACGAGAAGTCCTGGCTGTCTGGGGAGGCCCCAGGTGACTGGAAGCAGGCAAATGTGACACCCATCTACAAAAAGGGCCAGAGAGAGAATTTGGGGAACTATAGGCTTGTCAGCCTGACCTCTGTGCTGGAGATGGTCATGGAACAGATCATCTTGAGTGGGATCACATTTAATGTGTAGGACAACCAGGGGATCAGGCCCAGCCAGCACAGGTTTGTGAAAGGCAGGTCCAGCTTGACCAACCCGATCTTCTGTGACAAGATGACCCACTTAGTGGATGAAGGAATGTGGATGTTGTCTGCCTGGGTTTTATTTAAGCCTTTGACACAATTTCTCACAGTATTCTTGTGGAGAAATTGGCTGCTTGTGGCTTGGCTGAGTTGATGGATAAAAAACTATATGAATGGCCAGGCCCAGAGAGTGGTGGTGAATGGAGTTACATCCAGCTGATGGTTGGTGACAAGTGGTGTTCACCTGGGCTCAGTATTGGGACCAGTCCTGTTTAATATTTTAACGATGATCTAGATCAAGTGCATCCTCAGCAAATTTTCAGACAGCACGAAGTTAGGCAGGATTGTCAATCTGCTGCAGGGTAGAAAGGCTTTAAAGAAAGATCTGGACAGGTTGTATTGGTGGGTTGAGACCAATTGTATGCAATCTAAAAAGGCCAAGTGCCAGGTCCTGCACGTCGATTGCAACAATCCCATGTAGAGCACTAGAGCACTAGAACAAGAGGGTCCTGGTAAGCTGCCTATCAGAAAAACACCGGAGTGCTGATTGACAGCAGCTGAACATGAGCCAGCAGCGTGCTTAGGTGGCTAAAAAGGCCAATGGCATTCTGGCTTGTGTCAGCTATTGTGTGATCAGCAGGACCATGGTAGTGATCATCCCTCTGTACTCAGCACTGGTGAGGCTGCACCTTGAATCCTGTATTCAGTTTTGAGCCACTCGCTACAAGAAGGACATTGAGGTGCTGGAGCATGTCCAGAGAAGGACATTGAAGTTGGCAAAAGGTCTGGAGCACAAGTCTGATGAGGAGTGGCTGACATAGCTGGGATTGTTTAGCCTGGGGAAAAGGAGGTGCAAAGGAGATGTTATTGCCCTCTGCAACTACCTGAAAGAAGGTTTAACAAGGTTGGTGTTGGTCTCTTCTCCCAGGTAGCAAGTGACAGGACGAGTTGCACCATGGGAGATTTAGATTAGGAAAAATTTCCTCCTCCAAAAGGGTTATCAAGTATTAAAACAGACTGCCCAGGGAAGTGTGAAGTCACCATCCCTGGAGGTACTTAAAAGACATGTAGATGTGACACTTGAGGACATGGATTAGTGGTGGACTTGGCAGTGCTGTCTTAGTGGTCGGACTCAATGATCTTAAAGGTCTTTTCCAACCTAAATAATTCTATGATTCTCTGATTCCACGATTCTATGATTTGCATTTAACACAAATCACAACTTAAAGATCTTTCTCGCTTGGAAATTAGTTAACCAATTTATGAATTTTTTCATGCCAGTACTTGTATGCTACTGAATTGTAAACTGGTAATGCCAACAAATATTGTGTTGACTACGAAGCAGACAAAGCACTGTCTTATTCACTAAAATGTGTGGAGTCTAAACCCAGGATTTCTGTTTCGGGGTCCTTTATATGATATGTCAATTTATCATTGAAGCTCTAACTGACCCTTAAATGAATCTCTTAAAATTGCATATAGCTGCTTGTTGACTGGTTTACAGAGTCTTATGCCATTTATAAAGCCAGTTTACAAATTTAAGATATGAAGTGACCTATTGATTTGTATTTAAGTGTTATAAAATCAGTGTAAACAGCTTCACTAAATAATTTAGACACATTAAGAAAGCAAAAAGGAGAAAGAAGACCACTGACAACTGGTAAGAGCGACTATGCTGAACACAACATGTATTTGAACATCTTTCACAGTTTCTGTGCTTTTAAACCACCTGCTAGTGGTTAATATTATAAATTATTTTTTATGAACTTGAAGAAAAAAACCCACTATGGATTTGTCAAAATTGATTTTTATGTGAATTATGATTAAACAGGGAAATACTGCTGCTTGCTGGGAAGGACCCAAGCAAGAACTTTATATCATTAAGATCCTGGACATATAGTCAGTCTCCAATATGTTATACCAGTATTTAGAAGACTTATTTTTTCATACATCTTCAGCACTTCCAGTTGTCTCCCACAGACTTTCCAAATCTCCTGGGTTTTGTCATGGTAACAGCTTAATTTATCTCATTTCAACAAGTGTGATGAAAAATTGTCAGAGAATTCTCTACAGTGCCCCCAAACATTTGTTTGCTTTCGGTATTCCGTGTTTGCACCTGACAATATAGAAAAATTTCAAGTTTTTTTTTTGACTTATCAAATGGAATCAAAAGGAAGATTTGTTAAAATGGATATTGTGAAATAATTTTGTCCCATTTCCTTTTTAGATTTGGTAGTATAATCCCTATTATGTTACTTAGTACAATATTTTGAAATAAATGTTTCCAAATATTTATTGCTCAACAGACAAGAGATGGACTTCAGCATTCATTAAAAGTATACTGGGATAAGGAGATACTAGCCAGGCACAAAAAAATATCCAGATCCATTCTAAACTAAACTAAACTTGGGAATGTCTAACCAGCAAAATTTGGGAAAATGGATGTTTCTGTATGCCTTCAGTTCAGTGTCCAACATTTACAACAGACTTTGCTGCTGAATCTTACAGTGAGTTCCACCCAAGGACGTATTTTAATTTTGAGTATTACTACTGGAAAATACTTCCTTGAAAAAATGTTTATGAAGAAAGACATTTTAAACATTTATATTTGCAGGAAGATATATTTAGTAGTACTGTTCCAACAATACTTTTCCATATGAAAAGCTGCCTTTTAAGATGGAGCCTGGTCTTTGCCATTAGTAGGACTGGGCTTCCGCGAATACTCATATGAATTATTTAATAATTATTGGAAGAAAGAGATTTTTGGCAAAATCCTCTGAACATAGGTGAAAGCAAATGGAGCATTTTCTTACCATGAAGCTTTAGTACAAGAATTTCAGTCAAACAGAGAGTATTTTTTTAGATGTGACAGTGCTCACTGTCTGATGTGCAACAAACCCCTGACAGATCTGAAAACTTGAAAAGTTTGCAATTGTTTCTATGTGTATGCATGGGAATGCAGAGTACAAAACCTTTCTGTGGTGTTCCTCTGTCCTTAGCTGTGCTTTGACAAGCAGCTTCTGCAGAGAAGAAAGTCAGGCAAATTATCCTGGCAGAGGTTTATTCACTAGTGCTAAGGCTGATGCAAAAGTACATTAGACTTGATATGAATCTCCACCTTTATTCCCATTCTTCCTCATTTCTTGGGAGAGTTATTAACTTCTGCCCCAGGGGGAGCTAGGTCAAAGTTGATCCAGAGCCTGAGAACAATATTTGACTTGAGGGGAGACAGGAACTCTTAAAAAATAAGATCTGTTCAAAATTTGAAAACAAAAAAGAGCAAAATGTGTCGTATTACTTGATATAAAATGTTGGCCCACTCAGTACTTAGCACAGATGCTCCCTGAGTGAGTCATTTGTGCAATACACTATAAACACAAATCAGTTCAGTTCTCGGAAGAGGAAAACACAGAAAGAAACTTGATTTTGTTCATATTCACAGATATATCCCATTTCTATTTTGAAAGTTTGGTCTGAATGAGTTTAATAGAATTAGGACCAAATTATAAAAGATTTGGTTTGTTGTTAAATCTTGTCTTCTTTTAGCTACTCAGATTTGAAGGACCTGCCAAATGATTTTTAAAATATTTGATATGTCTTAATTAAAATTTTTTCTAACTCTTTGTCTCTTTATTTTTCTAGGTTTTCATTCAGCAAGCACTTAAATATGTGCTGGATTTCAATTCTATGAAGTAGTCTCACAGTAGCCAAGTGGACTGAGCATAAAGAATTGAATGTGCATAAGAGGATGTGTGCAGTTTGTAAGCATGTGGTATAGAGTAACTATGTATCCATTTCTTTTTCATATGTAATGTTCTTGTATTTTCTATCTTCCTTATGTTCTTTAATTATCCATTTAAAAATAGCATATCAAAGTATGTCAAGGAACTATGCAATCAAACTGCTGTCAAGACAGTTTCAATTAAAAAAAGGAATTTTTCATTCAGCTAGAAACAAGACACTTGAATTTCTTGATAGTTTATTGTTGTTTGCAAACAGTTTATTCTGAAATTTGCATATATACTTAACAAGTTGTGCATTATAAAAACTGGAATGGTTTGGGGTTTCTTATTAAATATTAATTAGATCTGCTAAATGCCTTGGAATGAACAAACAGACTTCTTTCTCCTCTGCTTACAACTTTGTACTAGCTAACTATGACTAATTTTAAATAGGTTAGTCTAGAATGGCTGGCTAGAACCTGCTTTTGGAGTATCAAAACACTATTTTTTATGATATGGATAGAGCTTCTGGGTACTTGCTTCCACAGCAAATGAGCTACTACTTTGTCCTGTTTTAAGAATAAAAGCCCTTCATAATTAATAATGGGACATGAATGAAGTTTTATTCTTTCAAAGTATGATTATTTCCTATGATCTGCATCCTATGCTTACAGAGTTTCTCAGTCAGAAAAAAATAGAGGCAGCAATATTGCAGCCCCCTTACCCTCAATAAAAATTACTAAAAAATAAGGATTTTGCAAGGTTTCAAAATTATTAAATTCTGTACATCTGGAAAATTCACAGTTTTTCCTCCCTAAGGTTACTATAAAAGCTGGGATGATATTGCACATTCTGCGTTGAATTTATGTCAACTTCAGTGTGAAATCCATGCACATTGTAGGTTTTGTACCACTGAGCATTAGAATCTGCCCATGCTACAACCCAGGGACTGATCTTTTGAGTTTTGGGCTTTCTCAGTGATGAAGACATATCTCATTGTCACTCCAAGGCATTACTTTGCTTTAGATCAGCGGGGAAATCACCAACCTTAGCAGAAGTTGGCCTATTGTAAAAAGAAGTACTTAGTGTTCTCAAAGAAGTGTGTCTGGCTTTGGAATTCGATATATCAACACTTAACTGAGACATCTGAGTATCTTTAGGGTATGCAGCCAAACATATGTGTTTTCTGCAGGCATTTTCAAATAGTTGGTATGTACGTGTGTGTGTATGTGTGAACGTGTGTGCGTGTGTGTGAGTGTGTGCACTCTCTGTTACTGCAGACTGAGTGGGTGGTTTAGATTCTTTGAGTTTGGGAATGCATTACTTTGAATTATGCTGCTGTTTTTTAGGTCTGAATAAAGCTTTTATGGAATTACAAAACAATATTGATGTGACTGAAGGTTTTCTGTAATTTTAAACTAATAAAAAGACAGAAAACAAATAAATGCTAAAGCTTTGTCTGTTTTCAGATCACCATGTATTCTCATTGCTACCTGATATAACTACAATCCCTTTCTGCAAAGTTAACATCATAATATAGCTCACAGAATTATGTGTCTCAGAAGTAACCTTATAAATGGTGTATGTTATATTTATTATACAAATTGAAACTTCAGAGGTTTCTGAATCTCCCAAAACTTCACATTATATATTTTCTTTCTGTGAGGTTGAAATGCAGTAGACCATTTTATAACATGCTATGAACAAAAATACTCATGATAAAATAAGGCTATTATACTTGCCATGAGACTTCTAGAATAGATTTCTGCTAAACATGGTGAAGGTCAGAACTGAAATGAAAGTATTTTGGTTCATATGGGTTTATATCAACTCTTAGAAGTGTCACTTAATTGGCCACTGTTGAAGATATTGATGATGAGTCAATGGCATTGTTATAATAAGGGGGAGCAGCAGGTAAGAGTGAATGGGTAGGAAATCTGTATTATTTTAACGTCCTGAAGTTGGTTGCTAAGCACTAGCATGAAACATAGAATGTATTTCATACCATTCAGAGTAGAGAAAGAAAGAAGGAAAGAAAGAAAGAAAGAAGGAAGAAATTGTATATTAAATAAAATTCAGCTACTGTTTATACAATCACAATTATTGGAGATGACCCAGATATTACACTTATGAGAACTTGGCCAAAAAAGTAGATTGCAAGATAAAAAAAACAACATCTTTATAGTATCTTTCAACCCTCAGCAGTTCTGTGAGTCTATGGCTGGAGTAAGGGATGGTGGTAGAAATAAGGGGCATAGTCTAGTTTTAATATAAGCACTTATTCTTGATTTGCACATGCTTCAGTTTCAGACAAATTCAACTAGTAGTTATCCTGTCCTGGAACAGGCTCTTCAGGTACTTATAGCTTTGGAAAATACAGAGAAGAGGTATCATGACAGACACTGTAAAGTGGAATAGGAAACAACTATTCACTTTTTCTCACATCACAGGAACTAACAGACATGAAATTTAATTATGGGATAGCAGGCTTCAAGCAAACAAAATAAGTTAATTTTGTGTGCTACTCATAATTAAGTTGTCCAACTTACTGCCACATGGTGCTAGCAATGCCAGAGGCATTGATGAGTTCAAAAAGTAATAGGAGAAAGTCAGAAAAGAAATCCCATCAAGACCTACTAATAAAAGTACCTCAGAGTCTGGAAGGACCTAATTGACAGACAGGGAGGTTATATGGGGAGCTATCCCTTATGGTTGCCCCATGCTTATTTTATTTATCTAGGTTTTTATTATTAAGCCATACCACTCAGAAGCTCCAATTTGACCAGGTGTGACCACTCATATATTCTAATATATTATAGAATTCATTAGGTTAATTTATCATGTGATGGGATAAGATTTCAGTTTTAGATTTGTTCTTGAGTAAATATTGCTGCACTACAGCAACATGATTTTTACAGATCCTACTGTTAATCCTGCAGACTTGGATTTAAGAAACTCCCATGAATATAAACCAGAACACTACAAATTGTGTCTTCTTTATGGGTCTGTTATATGGATTGCACAGGCCTTTCTGTATAAAGCAAGCAAATTAAATGCAGACTTTGCTGTTACACCACATTAACCCTTACAATATCACTTGAATAGGTAACAGAAAACATCTTGACAGTCACAGACTACTTCCATTGGAAAGGTAGCACTTGATGCAAAGTAGGGCTCCAGCTCAGAACAACATGCATCTAGACAGGGAGAAGCTAAGCTAAATCTAAAGGTGAACAGTAAAATTCAGTGAAGGCTAATACCCCCTTCCACAAGGCAAGAATTACAGGAATTGCTGTACACTATACATACTATTTTCATTGGACCATAATTGGCCTTAGATGCCCCATAGATGTTGCAGTCCCATGTTCCTGGTTAACGTGGGGTCATCTATGGGATCATCAGCAAAAGTTTTCTCCCAATCTCTGATGTTCCAAAATCTAGAAAAAACCCCAAGACTCTAATATTTGCCTACATATTACCATGATTAGTGAATCCTACCAAATTCAAAGATCTTGGTTGGTCGTGACAATTTTACACTGTAAAAAAGCAAGCGAAAAACCCCTAAACAAACAAAAACACTCCAAAAGTAGCCATCCTAACTTCCATACAAGTGTCAGACTTGCTGGTTTTGGATTTAGTAACTGCTCTTTATGTCCTTTTCTTTTTATTTTTTTTTAGCTGCTAAGAAGTCCTAAGAAAGCCAAAATCACTTAAAATAGCAAAGTAGTTGTTCAAAATCATGAATTCTTGTCTGCAACTGCACCATTTACATCTGTGTCTACTGTAAATGGTCACGTAGTGAGACTAAACTTCTAGTCTCACAAAATGTTTCACAGATTCACATTGTTATATTTTTATGATTTTAGTTGTTACTCTGCATGGTGGTTTAGCTCTGTGAACTAGAGTACTGTGGGTTAGAAGTGACAAAAGGTTCTACTTATTCTTTATTCTACCTCTTCCTAGATGGATTCATGCATGCAGGGAAAGTGTAGAACTGGGAGATACAGCAATGCCACTGTTCTTTCCCATGTCCCAGATCTAAAATCCAACAAAAGTGCACAGGAATTGCAAAAGATATGATTTTTGGTTTTGACTATGTCATTGTATTACTATTTGTAGCTGGATTATAGTTTTTTTCAAAACAACGAAACACAAATTATTATAAAACAGGCAATAAAAGTAGTAAACTAGTAGACTTACTAGTTTTTCCTTATGGGCTAGTCTTTTTTAGTTTTTGTAACTAAAGCACACTATTTACTAAGCACAACTGTTACCTCTGAATATCTCTTTGATGTTATTGGAGTTCTTCATATTAAATCAGTTAAAGTTTCAAAGCTGTAGTTACCTGTGGAGACCAGTACAAGTAATTTCACATGTTTACTGCCCATTAGCGTGTGCACGAAGCAGTTTCTTGCAGATTTTATATCTGTAATGAATATTAAACCATCTCATCTACTCATAATAATATAATGGGTCCTATGATGACAGACTCTGTTTGCACAGGAAGCAGATGTTGATGTTTACCTAAATGTAATTTGCAATGATGAGTGGTGGTGAGCTCAGGTTTTTCCTGCCAGAACAATTCAGTCTATGTCAAGCTTCTGCAAAATATTTTGCATGCCACTGTGGTCTCTCAGGTCAATATAGATATACATATTATCTTCAGTGAATAATTGTGAATTTATATTAGGAAATTAAATTATGCATTCAAGGAAACTATCTATTTAAATATATATTTACCAAATCTCTGAAATGTGGTGTCTGGGAAAAATTGTGGGTAAACCAGAACTGAAAAAGAAAATAGTGTGACTTGAGGTCATAAATGGATTTCTGAGAAGTAAACATGGTAGGAGTTATTCAGAAAGAATGCCAGTAGCTAGAAACTGAAACCAGTAACAGGAAGATTGAAATAAGACACATTTATTTTAGTACAGAGAAGTACACTACAATGGATTACAAAAGAATGATATGAATTCTCCATCATTTAGAGCTTTTAAATCTAGGTTGAATATATTTCTAAAAGATACTCTTTAGTTCAACTTGAGACAAAAATTGTCAAATAGTGTTTTCTAACCTGTGTTATGCTGGAGGGACATAGTAATTTCATTCGACTTCAATACCTGTAAAATCTGATATCATGAAATATAATCTGATAATCACCTCTATTTTACTTTTAGATTCAATATTTATTTTCACTTTTGGACATTTACAGCTTTAGGAAAACAATGTCAGTTTTGAATTTGGAGATGTGGCTCCTTATGTCCGACGGTTCTTTTGTTGTGTCTCTGTATATCCCAAAACATGTTTTGTTATCTTCTCACTCACATTTGGAGTTGAGGACATACCACTCTTGATGAACATCAATTTATCCTTCTAGTTTTAGGCCCTCTTCTCTGAATCTTATTTCTGGTTGTCAGCATCTTGCAGGTGTTTGATCTTTTCTATACTCCTCACTACTTGGAATCTTGCAATCAAGTGGTAATGAAATTTGTAGTAAGATATAAATCTATAGTTGTTGTAATCATGTCAGTGCTATATACATTTTCTAAAGCCACCACTCATTTCTGAAAATATTCTGCCTTGAACAGAAAAATGTGTATGTCCAGAGGCAACCTTTTCGTTTGTTGTTTCCTAGATCATACCATTGGTTCCAGAGATAAAAAAACCAGGAAAAATACAGATCTTTTGTCTCTCCTTATTTTCATCAAAGAGGCATTGTTTAGCTAAAAGTGGTGTTCTTAATTTAAATTTGTTGCAATTACAATGGACTTAGTCACATTTTTTTTCTAAATTTTGTGGTTCTTTCTAGAGTGACAGTTGTTTAAACCTTAAAAAAATAAAATAAAATAAAATAAATAAAATGAATAAAATGAATAAAATGAAATGAAATGAAATGAAATGAAATGAAATGAAATGAAATGAAATGAAATGAAATGAAATGAAATAAAATAAGATAAAATGCCCAGGCTTTATTGTGAATAGAGATGTGGTCTGATCTCTGGACTTAAAAATTTGATTTCAAGGACATTTAAAATGATCTTGGATACCTGATGCATTTGTAAATGTATCCATCCATATTTATATCAATTCTACTTTTTTCTTTTGGAAAGACAACACCTTTCTACTCTCCAAGGTCTTCCTTTGGGGGCTCTTTTTAAATTCATTCTCTTTTTTTCTTTCACAAATTTAACCTGCTATGTTTCTTTTGTATCCTGAAAATGCCTTTCCCTCCTTGACATTTAGACTCTTCAAGTATTTATAGATTGTTGCCATGTCCCCCTTTAGTCATTTCTTAGACAAACTATGCATATTTAGCACTCGCAATCAATCCTTATACATCAATCACTCCAGAAGTCTAATCATTTTTTGCAGCTTTCTTCTCATCTTCCTCCAACATGTGAATATCCTTGTAATAAGATGCCTAAAATTAAATACAATGGGTCATGTCTGCATCTCACGTAAATCAGTGTAGGTCTGCAGAAGACTGTGTTGATTTGTGCTAGCTAAAGAGCATCATTTCTAGTGCAAAGATATCAAAACTGTATATGTATTTTTGAAGTGAGTTTGAAACCACACAGAGCTTTTTTTTCATACTAAGGCTTCTTTGAATTAATTTCCATCACTTAGCTATATTTTCGAATGGATGAATTTCCAATTTGCTTCCTGTAAAACCTGAAAATAATCTGCATTTTCATATTTTTAATAGTGTTTTGAAGACCTCCTTCAGCCTCTCTAATACACTTCCATTCAATCCTCAGCATAGCCACGTGTCCCAGACCTCTAGCTGGAGGTTTCTGCTTGCAGACCATGATCACACAGAGGTGATGCAGGTTTAGAGTGGCTGTGGGAAGGACTGTTCTAGCCCAGATGGTCATAAGCATCAGTGGCTGACACCCTCCCAAAGCATATCTACTGTGAAAGAAAGGCTATAATCTGCTTTGTAATAGCTGATGTACCTTTGGAATCTTCTACCATCTTTGTCACTCATCTTTTGTCACTACCATCTTTTGCCCCATCAAGCAACCTGTCTCTCAGCATGTTTAATCCAGAATCATCTCTGTGTCATAATCCAACAAAGATCATACAATCTTATAATAGAGAAAGATAAGCTGGTTTTCTAAACTTTAGCTATGGCTAAAGGATAAAAGTAGCAGCTCTTACTGGACTCCTAATAGCTCTAGGCCTCCTGTATTTTCAATGGAGATGAATACACTTTTTTTTTATAATTAATACAGCATTTAGTGGAACAAATTAGCATTGAAAATAAATAAAAATGAAATTTCAAATAACTTACAAAATAGGCTATCACCGCTAGCTGCAAAATGGTGATTCTTCTTTATAAATACTGCAAAAATGCTGTAATTTTGAATTTCTCATGATTCATCTCCTCTAATACATTAGAAATACACACACAATTAGCGAAGAATCCTATTTTGCTATGTCACTATGGTCAATTCTGTCCTGAATTGAAACTGTTTAGAGGGAGGGCCAAGATTTTTGGATTGTAGTTAGTTTGTTAGTAATGGACCATTGCTTTTGATAGGACTGAAACGAATTTTTATTTTTTTTTCAATAATGTGTACTACAAGTGGCTATGCTTTATTGCAAATATTTTTTGGGTGACGTGGCACTTGGTTTAAAACCTAGATACCATCTTCTCCAGGGAACATTTTGTTCAGACTTGAAAAAGTTCAGAAGCTGGGACACTTTGTAATTAGTAATCATAAAGCAAACTTGTTGAGTTCCAAAATATGATATCTGCAGAAAGAAATTTGAATGGTCTCTGCAGAAGGCCATGGGGAACAGAAGCTGGAAAAACCCCTTTTCACTGACCTCATCTCTGTGGACTCTTCCTGCCTTCTTCAGCAGGATGTAAAGAGACTTCTTACATGATGTTATCACATGTCCTGCCAGAGAATCCACATCCTAACCTCATCAGACCTCTTCATGAAACCCATCGTGTTCCCCCCTTTTGCATATGTATATCCAATACCTAATCCCCCCTGTAAATCCCCCAAGATAAAGTAGGGTTTTTCCCATGAGATAATTCCTAAGACCCCAAAAATGCGTTAACCTGGGTTTTCCCCTTACCTCATCCTTGTGAAACTCCACAATTTTAATACCATGAATATGTAAACTCCCTGTTGAATACGTAAACCCCCTGTTAAATATATAAACCCTGAACCCTTTAAATATGAACTTGGGAGTCCAAATAAACTATTCTAGTTTCTCGTCTCCCTGGGATCATGTTAGTTTATTGACCTTGCACGTCATACAGGGTACTTGCCTAACTATTTCACACAATGAAATTCCTTTCACCAACTATAGGGATTCATACTGCACTCTAATTGTAGATTACAGTTAGGTCTATACTGCTGACTTTCTACATCTCTTAAATTTTGGTCCCCTGTTTTGCAAGGGAAACAGAAAGGTAGTATAAAATATTGCAAGGCAGTAGGAAATATTGATTTATGAGGTATGGTAAACTACTAGACTAATATAGAGTTGCCTCCTCTCTTTTCCTTGAAAGCTCAAGGCTGCATTGTCAGAGGATTTATTGTGAGTGACTTCAGAAAAACTGCTCAGAGACTGCTTCAGTTGCTGATAGTGGACCAGTAGCTACATATACCTATTTTACATCAATGGTTCCTTGTCACTGTAGACAAAACAGAAGTTTTCTTTTCTAAGGATGAAGGAATGAAATTGAACTGTGCTTCCTGTCAGAATTCTCTGGGAAGAGGAAGAAAAGAAGTAGGAAGAAATGGTGAAAATATTTGAACAGTCTACTGCTATTGCCAGCTGTCCCATTGCCCATGCCTTCAACACTGTTTTCTAGGCAAACTTAAGATGTCATATTTTAGCCCATTTGGCCCCCTACACTCAACTGGTAGTACATCTTCAGGATCAAGGTATTAAGGAATAATCACCTCTACCCTATAAAAAAGCCTGTAAAGCCTGCCCACAAGGAGGTACAGAGGAATCTCAAGATTGACAGTGACACTCAATTATTGACTGATAATGAAATGGTCAACAAAGTAAAAGACTCCGCTCATTAGGAAAAGTAATCATATTTATGCAGATACAAATTAGTTAAGACTATTTAACAAAGGGATCACAAAATGACTATAATGGTTCCTTGAAGAGAGCTTGATGCACTGTATGACCAGAAAGGAAAAATATGATATTAGAAGTTGTTAAGGAAGGAAGGTAGAATGAAACAGAAGACATAATTAAAGCAGCATATAAATCTCCAGGATATTTATATTTTTTAGTAATACAGTGCATTCTAATATTCTCATCTCAAAAAGGTTAGGCAGAAATAGAAAAGCAGGAAGGAATGTGACAAGGATGAGCAACAGTGCAAAACAGCTCTGGTTTTAAGGGAGATTAAACAGAATAAGACTTCCAATTTGGAAAAGCTGGGATATGGTACAAGTATATCAAATCAGAAGTGATGATCGTTCATTAACACTCAAAGAGAGCAAGAAGTTGCCAAGCGATATTCTTCGAGAAGAAGGTTTAAAACAAGTGAAGCACTTTTTTTAACGTGATTGTAATTAAAACTGTAATTGTCACAAAATATTATGAAGAACAAAGGTAGAAATGGATTCAGACAAATTTATAGGCAGAACAAAGAATCCTTCAGGGGTTGTTAAATACAAATATCTGAAGCCATACCTGATTTAAGAAATCTTTAAACTACTTATTATCAGACACTGATAGCATTCAAACTTGTCTTGTTCTTGCATAACTTCCTTAAGCATCCAGTGTCCACTACTGTCTGCTCAAAGAGCATTGTTTCAGATCCTGGACTTCAGTCCTTTCAGATGTTCTTCTGTCATTGTCTGCTAAATAAAATGCCAGTGTTCAGAAGGAAAGAAGGCTGCCTGGTCATCTGGAGTCTGTTTTGGGGAGTCAGCTGGGATATAAGATTGACAAAATTCTATGTTTTTCTAAATGTTGCCTACAGAGCTTCTGAAAGTAACTGAAGCTTTTCAGAGCTTCTGAAAGTAACATTTCTATGCTTAGAAATGATCAGCATACTTGTGAGGGGGAGAAAATGAGCATATGCAGCAGGAGTGTGATCTCCTACATATCTTGTCAATGTATTTCCATTGCAACCTCCTCCTCACAGGTATGCTCCATACACGCAATTTGATCCTTGGCTTCTGCAGACATTGTTCTAAAATACTCCAGCAGCATAGATTTATTTCTTGTGAAACACCAGACATCAGATAAGAATTAAAATTTGTCATTCAACTTTTGGTTGTATTGTTATGAAAACAGACCAGGAAAATACGCTTCAGAATACAAGTTATGAAATATGGAAAACTATCAAGATTGAGAGATATACCTCACTAACATTTTCAAATATCTATAAGTATTAATAGTATTTTGTTTTATTTTATATTCTGTCACATTGTAGTAGCTTTTTAATTTACCAATATAGTCAAAGTTTTGACTAACCAGATAAAAGATTCTTCTATTATTTTTTTAAAATTAATTTTCCAATTTATCTGAACAGGAGCTTGCAATGCTGCATTTCTGTCAAGATTTGTCATTAATGTATGAGTCCAGAGATGTGATTGACTATGACATTGTATTCTTCTGAAATATTACTAGTTTCTCCTTAACCTTTCTAAGACCAGAAGAGCACTGAGGAACTGAAGCCATTATAATCTGATTCCTCTGAAGATCAAGACAAGGCTGTAGAAGATAGTAAGTTTGTAGCTTGCAGACAGAAGCTAGATTTTACACATAGTACTATCTGAAAATTACCTTTCTATTCTTCTGATTATAACTTAAATAAAATACACTCCTGATCTAAGGCTTCAGAAGATTTTTCCTCTCTGCTGTCTCTGTTTTGGTGGGTTTTTATAGTCAGTCAATAGTAGCAAAACCTATCACTACAGATAGTGTCCATCCTGTAAAAACAGAAGAAGTAACAATTTGTTTTTCTTTCAAAATTACATTTTGGTAGAAAAGAGTCCAATTTCTAACTAACATTACTTTAGTTTTTTGATGTTGAAAAGGAAGATTTCGCTAGAATATAATTTCAGTGATTTTGGAGTTTTGAAGTGAACATTATGGAAAAAATAAACAACTTTTCTATTTCCATATTTTTCAACCTTTGGGAACTGGGACCTTCAAAAAAAAGAAGGAGGAAATAACATCTTACCTTTTAAAACTAATTTGTTTCACATTGGTAAGCAGCACTTTCACTTTTATAAGTTTATTTCACTTCAAAGTATGATCATGCTGCTTCATCTCCAAAGAATCATTTTAACACTCTACTGTTTTAACACAGTTAAGCTGCAAGGCAGTCAAGGGATGTGAGGAAGTCATTTGTTGTACATTTAATGCTGTGAAGTATCCACCAGGGAAAACTTGAAAGATTTTTCTGTTTCCTCATAAAAGTGTCCATGAGTGAAATTCCAATTTCCTTAGTACTTCTCTGATTAGCTTTTCACAGCTCTGTCCTGTGTCAGACAATTGGCAAGAAAACAAGGATCAAGCTTTTGTTGATATTCATGAATATTACACCTTTATCATCATCCCATTGGTGACGTCTCCTGGATTTGCTATGAGGGAAGCTTCACAACTGCCGAGCTTATCTTTGGGCACCAGTCCTGTGGTGCTCTGCAACTGCACAAGGCTGAAGCTAATCTGCTGCTTAACTCTATTCCTGTGGGGATCTTGAACACTACAGCAGCTTAGAGCCAGCTCTGTGGAGCTCAGGCACTCTATGAGTCACGAGCTGCTGCATATCTGAACCATCGCTTACCCACTGGTTTCTCGAAGCTCCCTTTGGACTCCCATCACACAGGAACCTGCACTCTCAGACTTCTGTAACCCAGGGTTAAAATGAAGAATATCTTTCCAGGAATCACCATTTAGCTCTTCCGTAGAAAACAAATACAAAGCTAAACAAAACACTGTTTAGAGGAAGCTTTGAGGGGATGCTATGATAGAGCTGCACTACACAGTTCTTGACACAGTGAGGAGTTGAATTAATACCATAGCGCTCCTTTAAGCAATATAACCTCCTTATTTTTTGAGAGAATTCCTGGAACTGAAGGAACGAATTGATTTATTTGCAACTTGCACTGAATCTGGTGTGGTATACTAAAGCTCACCTTCCCTCCTGAAGCCAGTTCAGTATTTGCTTTCAATCAAATAGAGAAAAGCTTCCAAAGAACCCCTTGAGTCACTCTTTATGAGACTTTTGTGGTCTGTTACTTGTGTTCATACTACCATATCTGTCTGTATGATGAAGTCAATCTCATGCTTAGTTTTCCTTAAATACTTTCTTTTCATAAATAGTGTTCATCACAAAAGAGAAAAGTGTTTTATTATTACTAAAAAAAAGGGCCCCACTATAAGTGGCTTTTTATGAAACTTATATTTTACTGCTGAGAGCACTGTTTAACCATAACAAAACTGTCAGGTAAGCCCTTCTGCTCATAAATAGTACTTATATCACCACCATGGACAACATATTCGAGAAAAAAGTTTGTGAGACTTTTTTCTAGCTCAGGCAGTAGAAACAGATGTATGGGTTTGCATGCTCAAGAGGCTTTTGTGCATTGTATCAGCAAAGAAAATATTCTTGTATCCATCTGGAAAAGGTATTCTAAAATAAAATTCCAAAGATTGAGTCTTAATGCTAAGGTATTAAGGAAAAACTAACAGTTTTTTGAGTGGTTTTAGAGATTTCTTCTATAGACAAAAACAGAAGTTATTTCAGCATTTAGAAAGAGCAGTATGTACTGAAGTGTGGAAGTGTTGGGTTTGCTATGGCTGTTACTTTAACACGTTTTCTGATTAATTCATTAATGCATCAGCCCTCAAAAATGAAACGACACTTCACTGCAGTAGTCTGAGAAAATCCTGATAACACCTTAATCTACAATATTTTCAGCAAACTGCTTGAGGTTTTCAGCAAGAAAGGTTTCCCAGATGGAGTTATCTTTTAAGAAAATCACACTGAGTCTGCCTCATAGCACATGTCATGCAGAACAAAATTCAATATTTTGGTCAATAACATGGTGGTAACATAAAAATGTATGATCTTCCACACCAGGTCAGTTTAAATCCAGTCTCCCATGTGAAACCATCCTGCACAGGACATGAAAGGAAAGTCTATATGAAGAGAGCAGGTACAGTGACATTTTTTCTAACTTCTAGTACTCAAAATTTTACCAGTTTTGGAACTAAGAAAAAAATGTTTTATATACTCTCTTAAAAAGAGCCACAACCATAAGAGAGACAAAGGTAGTATGGTGATAATTTTTTTGTTTAAGGTGTTGAGTCTTTAAGGTGTTGTGGTTTACACTGAGAAACAGCGGTGTTCCACTTACCAGGGGACTTTTTTTCCTTTGATATAAAAAGAGAAGACTGTTTAGTTTGCACTAACCAGATGAGCACAGAGAATTGGACTGCTATCAACCCAAATAAAATACCATGCCACAAAAGAAAGCAGTTGAGCATTATTTTTATCCACCCCCATCCTACCTGCCTACCTCTGTGGCTGAGATCATTATGCAGTGTACTGCCACTGCTGGTGTGCTATCACTTTGGAGATTCTCAAGGAAGAGTGAAATCCCTCAGGAGAAAGATAATGGTCACCATAACTGCGATGTTTATGGCTGTTTCTCAGATTGAGTAACATCAGAAGGCTGTGTGCGAGGTAAGTGATGCGGTCCAGTGTCACTGGGGAGCCGTACGACATAGCAATGACTTCTGAAAAGCCCCACTGGGCTGGCTGTTAGTTCCCTAACAAAATAATGCTACTATTCAACAGCACCTAAGGGTCTCCTTTTCTGTTGAAATGTGGAAAGAGAAAACAAAGAAGTTTACTTGGATTCTGTATTTTTTATTGTTTGTGTAGCTCTAACACAATATAGCTTTACTGAAGGGAAAGGATAAAGAAGCTAATGAGACTGATAGACAAAAAAAGTGAGATTGTAGCAAGCATTGAGCCAGAGGCTGTAATCAATTAACTGATTGCTGAACTTCAGTCCCCTACATTTCATCTGCCAGTAGTGGTGAAAGATGTACAGCTGAAAACTACCCATTGCAAAACCACAAGTCTATAGAACTCTAGGCATAAATACTTTAAAAGGAAAGGATCTGCTCTAGTAGAGATTCCATCACCTTGATAATCGTCAGCCTTTCAGTGGTATCCACTTTATAAACAGAAGATCCTTGGAATAGAGAGATGTGAATGCAGTTGTCTGACATAATAAAGCTCTAACTAGTCTCCAGTATTTTATTAAGGAATCATTATACTGAACTGCTTCAGGTGAAATCTTTCTCCATTGATGTTAGCAGCAAAATTCTCTCTGACTTCAGACAGCAAGAAATAAAACCTTTTCAAGACAGTTATTAAGCTGCAGAATGGCTAAAAGATAAGGAATTAATTTTGATTAAGTGGAAATCTGTATCTATCTCACAAAAATAACCATAAAAGAGATTTGATTAATTTTTACCTCATTCGCTATATTTACTGATAAACTAAGAACTGGTCTCTGAGAGTCCTTTTTTATTTTCTGGCAATATTTACCAATGATTTTTTTTTTTTTATTTGTATTTTGGGAAAGGTGATTTTAAGTACAAAAAGATAATCATCGTACAAATAACCAGGTAGGTAACCTAACTTGTGGTGCAGCAAACTGAAAAATCCTAGAATGCTGCAATGAGCAGCGCTTGGGTAGAGTCTTTTGCCAAGTGTTTCTGATTCATTATCAGAGTTTAGAGAGATATATCTATCTCCAATATTCAGTGAGTTGCCCCAGTGCTCACTGGGCCTAGTTTGGTTACTGGGGACATTATCTGTGTTATGAATTCTATCTGATAGGTTTCTGTCTTTTTACCATACTAATATGGCTCTTTAAAATAATTAAAATAAAATTTAAAAAGAAGCATTGTCAAAACAGAGAGGTAAACAATAGGCTATCAATGTAAATTTTCAAGCAAATGAGATTTTTTGTAAGCAAACAGCAAAGTTATACAGATGACAGGATATGAGTGTAGTGAGGCATTTTAACTTTTTGTACTCCTGTTGGGAAGAGATGTGAACTGCCCACGAAGTCCTTGCAATGACCTGATGGTAATTACAGATGCAGATGACAAAGAACTCAACTGAAAGAGAGAATTCTTTCCTTGTTTATAATGACTAGGGAAGAATTGGTCAAGAACAACAGAGTAAAAGCAGAAGTGAGTGAGAAAAGACATGCAATAATAGAGTTCATGAGATGTATGATACAAAAAATCAAAAACAGGAAATAAAAGCATCAGATTTCAGGAAAGTAGGCTTCATTATACTCAGAATTGTCTTGTAAGAAAACATTGGAATTCAAGAAATTTAGGAGTTACTTAAGGAATCAATATTAAGCGCAAAAATCCAAACTATCTCAGAACAGAAAATATAAGATTTGCTAAATTATAAGCAATAGTTATTACTAATTATGAGCTATTTTTTGACCTTTTCAGGTAGCATCTGAAAAGGTGAAGCTGGGTCACTTCCTAAGGGTAGGGAAGCATTGCATAAATATGATGTTGCAGAATCAAAAATTACCAAGGCACATAACAAATTTCAATCCCAAAGGCCACAATGATAATAAAAATCATTCTTTCGTGACAGAAAAAGATAGGACAAAGGCAAACTAAATAGCTGCTCAAAAAAGAAAAAAAAAAGACAAAAAGGTACTCAAGAGCTGATACTGACATGTTTTTTATTACTTTTTCTGAATCACTCTTATTTAAAAGAGTTAGAGGCAGTTCAATCTTACCCTAATAAGTAACAATGAAGAAAATTTAAGCCCAAGACTCTAAGTGGGAAGGAACAGGTTAAATACTTAGTAATAATTGAGATGTTTTCAATTAGCTGATGCTGATGCTGTGATACCCGATGAATTAGCTGATGAAATATCAAAGATGATAGAAGTAGTCCTAAAAAGTCAAGGACAATGGGTGATGATCAAGAATGAATGTGGTAGTGATCTTTGAAAGGAATGTGAAACAATTTTAGGAAATTAGATAAACTTCAGTTCCTGGAAGAATGCTAGAACAAATAATCAAACTATTTGTAAGCATCTAAAAAAAACCCCAAGGAAATTAGTCACTGTCGACATGGATTTGTCAAGACAAAATTATATCGGAATAATCTAATTTCCTTCTGTGAGAGAGTAACTGTGGATAGAAAAGAAGCAGCAGATGTCACACATAGCTTTTAATACTGCCTCATAATATTCACGTAATTAAACCAAGGAAGTCTATTCCAAACAAAACTATAGAAAGTGGGCACAAAAAGACTAGAATCCTTTGACTTACCAATAAATCACTGTCAAATTGGAATGATTCTATGAAACAGTTTACAGTTCTGGCTCTTTTATTTTCCTTCAAGACTGGGAAGAAGTAATTGACATAGTACCTACTAAACCTGCAGGAAGATTCAAAGGACTCAACAAATTGGTGTAACTTGGCCAGATCTGTGACATTTGACCCTTTGTGCTCCTATTCACATGTATATCAAGAGTCCAAACCAATATTTCCAAGTACATGTTAAGCACAGAAATAAGTAAACTCACAGTTTGGCTCAGAAAACCATATTGTCTTTTCTGTCAAATTTTTGGTAGTTTCATATCTTTCATTATAAATTTTAGTATTTTTAAAATTCCTCTCTAAAAGTTGTCATAGCCTATTAATAAAAATAAATTGGAATAAGCTGTGAAAATTTGAGCACTTTTGAAAGGTACTGAAAAGATTAGTATTTCAGTAGGTTTTGGTAATCAACACTGTCATTCTCAAAAAGATTATGAATAGTTTATTTTTAATCTTCTCTGTCCCATATTATCTGGCTAGATATGTGGATAAAATTGTGCATTTCCCTTTCTGATTGAAACGAAGTGAGATTCTTTAGAATAATGTTTCTTACTTTTATTAGTAACATTCATAATTTGAAAAGTTGTTTTTTGCTGCTATCGTCATTATCTACTTAAAAGTCACTGCTCCTATAAATATTTTTTAAATCGTATGGAGGAAGATAAAACATATAAGAATGCCAGAAAAAAAAAAAAGAAAAGCACATTTTTTTTTTTAATGGAAGTTTCACTTTTGGAAATCAATTAGCATTTTATTTTTGTATTATTTTTTTGGCTTTATAGCTTGCAAAGTTTGCATCGCCTGCCAATAGGTGGCACTAATAATTTCTGCATTAGCTAAGTAGTTGACTGCTGTATTTCAACATTGATGGAGTTATATCCTAATATATCTCAAAATTTCATTATCTTAGTTTGATTTTGACTTAAATTTTATGTTTAACCAAATAAGATTTTTTGTATGAAAATATGGGTGCCGTAGATCTGAGAAAATATTAGATCTATGTACACAGTATTGATACATTAATAAACTCAAAACAGCCATTGTTTTTTGTCTGAAGGATCAAATATTAATGTGTCAAATTAGCAAAAGCTGAAAATTGCTGATCCATAGCATCTGAAGGATACATTTAACATCTGAAATAAAATTGAAAGAGTTAATAACTCCAACATAACATTCATATTTCTCACTTTGACTTAACGTATTTCTTAGAGAAATATTTCAAATGTTGTTTTTAGAATAGTTGAAGTAAAAAGCATTTTTCTGTAGTGTAATCTGAATCTTATGGTTATGAGTCACTCGGCTACATGTGTCTATGACCAGTGCTTGATTTTTGGGCACCTGCGATATCTGCCCTTTACCTGTGAGCTCTGATTTCTTTATTACCCTCTGTTTCAGCTTCATGGTGACACCATCATACTGCAAGAACTGAAAGGATAAGGCAAGGAAAAGCCAGTTGGATGACTTTTCCATGCAGCTCCAGGAAGAGTCAAGTTTCTTTTAGCTCATCCGAGACAAAGGCATACATAGAAAGTTTTTGAAAGAGCAGACACTGCAGTGGAAGCTGGATGCTACCAGCCCAAGGTACTTGTCTTCCCCTCCAGCTGAGTAAAACTCAGGATATGACATGCTGCCAACATCATGTGCATCTGCTGAGTTCTCAAGTGACCCAACCTTTGCAGATGTGCCGCATACGGTCATTTATTGTAGCTTGTGCTGTGCTGCAAGCCCAAAATATACCTGTTGTATCAACAAACACAGCAAAATCCAATGTCACTCCAAAGCAGAACTCATTTCTGAAGACAAGGAGGTGAAACCAGTTATTTTAGTAACACGAGGTCAGATCTCAAATTTCATGATTTCTCAAAAAAATTCAATTGACTCAAATTTTGTCTTTTACACTGTGCACTAAAAATCTGATTTTTGGAGGATTCTTCCCACACCAGCTACCTTCTGATATATCACTGAGGCACTGGCTGTAGTAGGCATGCTGGGACAGGAAAGTGATATCAAATAGAGTTGAAACTGATGTGTACTTAGAAGGACTGCCTTCTCAGTAGTATTTGGCAATTAAAAATAAAATAGTACATGCCTAAGGATTACAGGAATGTGGATGTTTCTACCATATTTCCCCGTGAGATGAGTATATACTTTGAAATTTCTGTTAGGAAGGAAAGGTGGCAGCAATAAAGTTAGCACACAAAAACCACCTATAAAAACTGGAAAGCATCTATTGACCCTCTGCGTGCTAGAGGCTTATTGCGTCACGTGTGAGGAGAGATAGAAAAAAAACAGAAAGAGGAAGGAGAGAAGCAAATACAAAATAGGGACCAAAAAATTGCATCATTAAGCTGAGAAGTAAATATGAATTAAAAAGTACTGCACAAATCATCTTAACACTAGTACGTTACTGCAATACAAATCATGGGCATTTTCCACATGTTGTATAGATGAAATGAGTTATGGCCGATTAATATAAAGCGTCAGCCTGAGGTCCTATTCAGCATATGTAAAAACTACATCCATCCTGAAGATACAATTTAAATGGAAAACTTCCTTGGTTATTAGTAATAAGGTTGCACTCAAAACAAGGAGGAAATATGCTGTGAGTCAAGAGAATTTTACTGGAACTCTGTAAAACACAGCTATTGCCTACAGAAACGAGTAACTAATAACCCCCTTAAGCTCATGCTTCTTGCTGGGCACCAATCAAATTGGCCTCTGATTATGCCCAATAAACATCACTTAACTTTTCTGTTTCCTTCCCACCACTCTCTACTCCCAGGTGCACACCAACAGGCAATGGGAATATAAAGGCAGGGTCATCTCAGACCCTAAGATGAAACATTGAGAGTCCCAGCCCCAAAGGGACACTTACTTTTTCTCCTGTGCTATGCAATATCAGTAAAGAACATCATACCATAAGGTCGCCTCTGGCACTGTTGGTTACAAAGTCCTCAGTGGAGGGGGTTAATTGAGGAGGGTCCACTCTGTTAAAAATATACTTGTTCCCACAACCTGAACAGTTCTCCATTCCTTCTTTTTTTTTTTTTTTCTCATTACCATACACTCCAATGGTTTATACTTTACATATCCTCTAAAGACTTCTCAGAGCTGGAGGGAAAAAAAGACCCATGAAGGGAAAATTCTACTTTTTGCTCTCTCCAGCAGTAACCAAGAGTATTAGTCTCTGGAGACTTTTTTTATTAACTGATAGAAGAAGATATCCATCTCCCTTTTCCATTACTGTGCCTGTACCTTCACCTGTATTTTTTATTTTGGGCACTTAAAATCCATGCTGTTAACTCTAGATCACAATCTTACATGGTTTTATCCCTTTAATGTCCTGATGAACTGGGAAATGTCACTTTACTGAATTTATAGGCAAAACATTAAGCATCAATACATTGTAAGCTCAGGCTTATGAAAAAGCCATTCATCACAAATGTGCCAGTTCTCTATAGGCATATGCAAAGTTTGTTGCAAATGCAAGATAACTCAGATATCTCTGGGTTTTCCTTGATTGGTTCCTCAACATACTTAAAAAACAATAGAAATAAATTAAATGTTACCTTCTTTTAGCATATCCTAAGTTAATTCAAAATAACTAGCCATGCTGTTGAATTATTTGTTATAATCTTTTACTCTGAATTTTTACTAACTGACCCAAACTCACAGTGGAGTGAGTTTTTTTTATTTGCTATGTAGCAAATAAAAAAATAGAACCTGATTTTTTTTATTATTATTATAGGCTGACTGATGAAACGTCCTTACCTTCATTTCTTGCAGTATTTTGGGATGTGATGTTTGATGTGATATAACATCTCTCATGTTTAAGTATCTCAGAAAATGTTTAACAGAGAAATGACACCAACATCTCCTGCAGTGTACTGCAACATGATGTGTAGGGTTGAAAGGGCAGAGAGGAAAGTGTGTTTCAAAAGGACAGCATGAGAAAAAGAGGGATGCATTATCTATCATTTTCACTTTAAAATCTTGTGTTTCAGAACCATGAAGTGTAGCAAATTACACATAAACTCAGCTATTAAAGCTGATATAAGAGATCTAGTTGTGCTCACAGTGGAGAAAACATCAGTATAGATATATCCATGAATATAAAATTTTATATGTAGCAAATGCCTATTTAAGAACAAATCTACTGTCATTATAGATTGTGGAAATATTGCTCGACATGTTTGAGAATGCACTGTCAAGATGAATTAGATCCCACCTTTATTCACAGAATGATGCTGTTTCAAACAACGAGAAAAAACTGTCTTGCTTTGTTATAGACTTAAGTCCATTGCCTACCCCTCAAGGGTGGCAAATGAATGGCCAAGACATAAAGCAGTATGTAATGTCAAAGGTAAACTGACACTCTGAGCAATACAAATAGAATAGGATTGTTTATTATCGGTCCCAAACACCACAACAGAAATCATTTCCCCTTGGCTAGATTTCAGACTCTCCACGCTGAGTTACTTTCTGCGAGTCAGCCTCAGTACACGTCTGTGCCCTGCCTGCATCTATTTCTAGTCAGCTCTATATTTTCTAAAGTACCAGTTTGAACCTACCGCTTTACAATTTTCATTATATTCAACACCACAATATCTCACAAAAAAAAAAAAAGGGAAGTGGTTCTGAGACGAGAGGATAAAGAGTGAGCTTTCAGGAAAGGCTTGAATATTGCGATGTTCAAGTACAGTAAAGCACACAATAAGCAACTGCATAACCTAAATTTAAACACTATTTTTTGGATTATAAAAGAACAAAACCAAAAAGAAAAGTAAGAAAAAACTTAAACCAGGGAAAATTTAGGGACACACCTCTCTGTGTGATTCAAAACTCTGATATAAATTATTTAGTCAGAATAAGAGTGAAAAAAGTTGAAACACACCCAAAATTCTGTCCCTCCTAAATATTGAAGAATTCCGATGTTTATCTCAGTGTGTACTGAGATACAACAATGAAGTTCAGTCAGTGGTTCATACAGAGATTTTTTATTTTGGCAGAAATCTACAAAGGAAAATTTAAACTCCCAAAAAGCCTAATTAGTTGTGAGATTTGCTTCTTGGCAAAAGTAACTAATTTATTAGTACAACCTTGCTCAGAAAAATCATGGGTAACGAGGATTATCACTTCTTGTTTAGCTGAAACATGAAGTTGGGAATCAGAGACTGTTTTGATACAGGGTATTTTATTATGCTAGCTCCATGATGAAGTTTTAATAATAGTATAACCACAGTAATTGCATAGCAACTACTAATTTGAACATAACACATATAATGGAAAGATTTGTATACCCTTTAGAAAGTAGCAGCTGAGAGTGGGCTTCACCTTATCTAATTTTAAAGCTCTAAAATGTTCATGTTTGCTTCAAGTTGGTCATCCTTCAATTCTACTAAAGAGGGAAGCTCCTAGATATGCAACTGTCCTATTTCAAGTTTCTCTTTTGGGACAGTGTGAACTGTGCTCCAAAAGTATATAAGCTCTTTCCACTGAGAGTTTAGCTGGAATGTAGATGTGCATGCTATAGGCATT
The DNA here is from genome assembly GCF_025592945.1 of Manacus candei. Classification (NCBI taxonomy): domain Eukaryota; kingdom Metazoa; phylum Chordata; class Aves; order Passeriformes; family Pipridae; genus Manacus; species Manacus candei. The sequence goes on from NW_026138062.1 coordinate 39,436,528, forward strand.
TACCTTTGGTCAAATGTAATCTACCCACATTGTATTATGTGGTGATATTAGGAAATGCTTTGTAAAAAATCCAAAAATGTAAGAGCAATAAGTATTTAAGACTTTATTCCTTGGAACACTCCCGTAGGCAATATTTATACTTATTATGCTACCAGTCCCCTGGCAATGAAATATTATGAGAAAGGAACTGAAGCAACTGTGGAGAGCAAAACTTTAGTAAATCTGAATTTTTTTCTTAGCAAGTGTTTCAGAATCTATTGTCACAGAATCTGAAGCTCTTGTGATAGTTTTAGATGGGTTTGGTTAGACTTGAACCTCAAAAAAGTTTTCATTTTTGTTCAAAGAAATCTTACTTTCATGCCAGTCATGAAATGTCTTTGCAAAGGTGGGATTTGGGAAAATTTCCTTACAAATCAAAATCTTTTGATTTCTTCACAAATCAAAATCATATTCAAGGTTACAAAAGAAAAGACAACTGCTTTTTCCTACATCACACGCACAAGGGGATGAGTGATGTTATCTTTTCCAAGACAACTAGGTGGATTTTTTTTTAATTGGTTTATCATCTGTAGTATCTTTTCCTTTCTAACTTACTAAGTTCTGTAGTGGAAGTTGAGTTCTGGACATAATGTGGAACCTGTGTATGTCAGAGGCAAAAACAAATGTCACTGTATTATTGATCTCTTTTCTCTTTCAAAGCTGAACATATTTAAAAAGAATTTCAGTAAAATATCCTAATATGACTCTGTATTTTACCAGTAATATTACTGGTACACTCTGAAGTATTTCCAGTACCTGGAGCATTTTGAAAGCTTGTGCTACCAAGCTTAAGAATTTGCAAACTCGAAGAGCACCTTTCAAATGTGGGGGGGGGGGGGGGGAATCTGTGCATGGATTCAGTTCAGCAAATTTTATTTCAAACATATATTGTGGTTTTGTTCTTTTTCTTGTGAGACAAAAATGCTTTATAATTTGAGCAAAACCATTCTAAAACAACTGAATTATTCTTAGGGATAAAACTCAGCAGAGTGTAGCTGTATGCAATCAATAATTCATCTGTGTTTAGCTTCATTATTTTGGCTTTTGCATACTGCAAATGAGAGTTCAAAATTTGTCTATCAACTGCTGCCTTCTTGTGTGCCACAAAGAATGTCTTTAAATGCAACAAGAAACAGTGGAGCAAACAAGATATTGAAGATTTTTAGGAGTCAAATCACAGCTCTGTTTAACAACTTTAATGACAACAAAAGTGTCTGAGAAACATCCTTATTTAAGGATACGTGATGGTTTAGTGATTAGAAGAGTACTCAGGAAGTGGAAAACCTCTAGCCTGGAGGGCTCTCTTACCCACAGCTCTCACACATCAGTCTTTTCCTCTTGTGCATTACAAGATGTTAGGAAGGCACTTTACAATTCTTGTTGAAGCTGGACTGCTGTAAACCTGGAAATGTGTGAGCTATAAGATCAGAGGGAAAAACTTAACTGAGAGGTATAAAGAGGGGCCCTTAGCTGCAAGAGACATTTCTTTTTAATTCTGGTCTCAGGTTTATTTCTGTTTTTATCCAAGGACACTCTACAATATAAAATACTTAAACAGCCCCTGGAGCAGAGACTGGAACTCCAGATATTCCTTTGGTAAATCATATAAAATAAATCAGTGGAACATCGTACTTCCCTTTGATTCCATTACATGTCAAAAGGGAAGGCTTGTGCTATGAATCTATCACTTGTACTCAGGCATGAATATGGAATTCAAGTTGATGTTCAGAGGACATTGAACTGATAAATCGGGCTATCTATATAATTCTAAGTTGTTTTGTACCATCATATGAACAATGGAGACCATATAAGACGAGTATTATGAGTCCTCTACTAAAGTGAAACCTCCATAATTATACTCATACTGATTATTCAAAGAAGTATAGCTTGGTTTTGATACAGTGAATTCATGGAGTTCAAAATCTCACTGTGCAATTAATTTCTATGAGCCCTTAAAAATTTTTCATAGATATTCCCTCTAATTTTTCAGTTGATAAAGAGTAAAACTGCAGATGTCATTCTAGCCTGGTCTCTATTTTGCAAGGTAGTCTACATTCTTCAGTCCAAAACAAATATCTTTCTTTTGGCTGTATTAATTTTTTTTAGCGTTCTTCTGAATGTAACTGAGGGATGAAAACTTGCATTCATACTATGAAAGTCTGGAAAGCTGGGATTTGGCTAATTAGCTGTAAAGGAATTTGCAATTCTAACCAAAAAGGATGTTTCTCTGGAATGAATATTCTGGTCTGAGACACTTTATAAATATTTCTTGTCTCTTCTACCTACAACTTTTGAATAGGCAAGTGTTAGTATGTCTGTTTGCATGGTTGGTGCATAGATGAGTTCTCAGTTTGTCCTGTCTGCTTTCTCACTCATTCTTCTCTATGAGGAAAACATATATCTGTTTGAAACTGAATATCCTAACAAATCTCATGGATTTTATTACTCTGCATGGATAGTCCCTTTCTTGTGTTCATTACACCTAATATAACAGAAACTAGTTAAAATCCCCCTAAAGAGTTGGAGAGGGAAAGTCAGTAGTTTAGTTCGGTTTGCCACATTTTTCCTAAGGGCAATTTCATTTTTTAGTCTAGCAGGTGCAGCTCAATAAACATCTGGTCTGAATTTAATGAAACAACATAAACTACCAAAATATTTTTTATAATTCAGGAAGCTTCAGTAGGATGTTTGTTGTCTTGCTTTACTGAGATTCTATAGCACTTCCGAATCTCAAAAAAACGAAGCCTCAGCATTCATTTACGAGTATTCTCCTTTTATAGGTATGGAGGATGTCAGACTGAATAAGACCTTCCAGGTCAATCAGTCCAGTCCCTGCTGCCTAGGCAACCACATTATTCAGTATTTTTCAAAACAACTTTTTATCTGTAGTGGGCTTCAGCAATGAGGATAACAATGCGCTACATGTAAGACACTTGAGCTTTGCAGAAACAACACTGTTTTTTTTAATTTTTATTTTTCTAGCTGGGAAGGATTTACAGAATATTTTCAGCATCTGTAATTTAAGAGCAACACTGGCAAATTTAAAATAGATTGGCATTATTACCAGAGAAAAGTTGTCCCCTTGTCTTGGGAAAAATAAAAGACACAAAGAAGAGGGAGTGTAAATGTCCATGAAATTCAAAGTATTCAGCAGATTTAAAAAAAAAAAAAAAAAGAGTAGCTGTATTGTTGCTTTTTCACTCTTCAACTTGTTTCTGTCTATGCTTAGAAAACACATGGCAACAAAGACTGATCAGGATTATTTGTACATCAATATTTCAGCTCTTGTTTTGGATGAAAAAAATCATAGAATCATTAAATGGTTTGGGTTGAAAGGGATGTTTAAAAATAATCTAGTCTAACCCCCTTGCCATGGACAGGAACAACTTTTACTAGGTCAAGTTGCTCAAAGCCCGATCCAATCTGACCTTGAACACTTCTAATGATGAGCCAGAACTGACATTGACTTTGAACACTTTCAGTGATTCTGAACCCACAAAATGCAGTACATTCAACTATTTCATTTTCCTGGACAAAATAATTCTCAAAAATAGTAGGGTAGTTGCAACTGTACTGTAAAGGCACAAGTAAAACATAAATCAACAATATTTCACCTCACTTAATTTTCAATGATGATGTTCACCCCCACTGGATTTCCCGTTCCTCCTAATTTTTATTCCTAATTCTTATTTATGAACTTTTCATATAAAATAAATGATTTCAAAATGCTCAAGGGAAACCCCCAGGGAATATTTAAAGAAGATTATCCAGGAAGGTTACTGCATTGTGTAGGAATCACACAAATGCAATAAAATTTCTGAGTTGTTTGCAAACTAAGAGAGATACTATTTAGTAGGTATTCTGTTTGGTTTTGAGCCATTAAACATATTTCTGTGAGAAAGAAAAGATCAAGAAGGGTGCTAATGGCACCTTTGTAAAGATCCATATAATGAACATAAAGGGCTTCTCACCACCTTCAACTAGTTCTGTAGTATTAAAAAAACTAGAGAGAAAACACAAGGTGCTAGATATGTTAGAAAACCTATGCAGTGATGGCAAACTGTGCACAGGTGATTGAAAGACGATAAGGAGTCTTGATATAAAAAAAGATGAGACTAAGAAAAAAAGACAAAACCCAGGTTTTTTTAGCTAGTTAATTATAGTCCTAGGAGACAGTGTACCCTTAATCCTAAATAACCCCAGGTAATCTGTTGTGCAGTAGCACTAACACACCATTTCAAATCAATGCAAAGAAGAGAGTGCTCTAACCAGTATATTACATACTTTCATCCTACAGCATAATCACTTTGAAATTCTGTTGCTTGAGGGAAGCAACAGATTTCAGATAGTACATTTTCTAATAAGGAGGAGACAGAGAAACATACTAAAGTAAATTCTTGCAGAGAATTTGTGTTGTAATGTTTTCTTTTTTTTTTTCTCCTGAACATGCACTTTATTTTTCACAGCTATTCAGGAAAGCTTTCATGAAGATTTTATTCCTGAATGAACCTCCACAGCTGTATAGCCCCCTCCTTATTGCTGCTTCAGCTAGAGCCTTTGTATATGAATTTAAATAATCAGTTTCTTTAAGCACTTCCTAGAAAATATTCTTTCCATTTATTCATGAACTGAGAGTGAGATGAAAAGGAGAAATATAAACAAATTTGCACATTTATCCGGTAATTATTTACTTTTGTTTTCAGACAAGCTTTGAAAAATTCTCCAAAAGACTCAAGGAATAAATGTTGGTATCTCTTTTGTAAGGTGCTCACTGGATGAACCTAGTCTTAGATCTACTGAAAAGGAGTAGCAGGTGTGTGTTAAAGCTATGCTTCATTTACTGAAAACCATGAACTGTAATACATGAGGACTCTCTTAACTTTTAATATGCAGTTTGTTGGTTAGTAATGACATTTGGTGTGGCGAAGGAAATAAATGGCGTTTCCTGTTCTGGAAATCCAAGTCAACAGGTGACTGATGCTACTGTAGACAAGCCATCTATAGGATCAGTAAAGCAGCTTCTGGTTATTGGCTAAGACCGAGATCCCCAAAGAAAGGTACTTAATATCTATTTAGGCTTCTAATTTTCCATTGAAAAAGAGGTCCTCATGGAAACTCAATGAAAAGTCAAGGCAGAGGTGAAAACTCATTATATGAGTTTTGTGGCCACGATACTTGGAAGACCTTAGTTTATAACTACCATTCCAAACTAAGAGGACTTGCATTCATGGAATGCAAGAATTTATGATTTTTCGAGCTGGTGAGTTTTTCTGCTACTGAAATGTTCATTTTTACTTCTAAGGACTCCATGCAGCTTTAGTGTCATCATTAGACACTTGGTGACAGTAGTGTCAGTCAAATTCTGGTCATTTGACCAGCTGCTCACCGTTACTTGATTAGTTCACGCAGAGCAAGATTAACATACTTCTCTGAGTGATTCCAGTTCTTTATCTTAATTGATATGATGAAACCGGTCATATTAAATGGAGAAAAATGCAGAGAGGGATGAATGTGGACTGCAATGGAACATCCACGTCACAATAAGAGTTTATATCTGATGTTATATCTCTTGAAACATGCACACAGACGTAATTGATATAATTCAAAGAGCATAACCTGCAGGACAGGTTTTTAACCAGTGTGATTCTTTGCTCTACTACTGATGCATTGTATAACCTTGGGTAATTCACTAAACCTACGAATAATTTGGATTCCTTGTTATAATGGGAATAATATGATTTATTAATCCCACAGAGTCAAAGTGAGGTCTTTCCAATATCAGGGAAGTGCAATATAATTTTCATGTCTGAACCTCTCTTAACCTGCAAAGTATTACAATGATTAAATATTGATTAGTTTATAAAAAGCTATGTCTCGGCATTTACAGCCAAGTGAGGGAGAGTGTTAATCTGTGGCAAGGAAAAAAAGCATGAAAAGCTGACGGGGAGCTGATGAATCAAAACATGGCTATATAGATCTTTCAAAATGCCTTTATAGATTCTGTGAAGAACAAATGCAAGGGCTTTAGACGGATTATCAGTGACAGATGTAATAACAGCTATTCCACCACGTTATTTGTGCTATCTCCTGACGAATACATCCAGACAGGTGGACTGTGACCACAAAGAAGCAAAACCACATAGAAATTGCAGCGCAGGTGCCCGAGAAGGTGGATGTTGTCCCTGCTATTATACAAGTGACACAACAAATTAGTTTTGGTAACAGAATGTAGAGCAAGGATGAGGTCCCAGCTGTCTCTGTTCATCAGCTGGATGTTGCCCTAGGCCAGGGGCATGCTGTTGCTAATTTTAGTTTATTTTGCTGCTCAACTCAGCTTGTGTCTGTGATTCACCTAATCATTATGATTAGCAAATTCAGTTATTTCTGTTTTGCAGACTCTTTGTAAAATGTAAAAGACTAGTTGTAGATGAAAGCCATTGCTAAATGCCATATGTCTGCAATGCTTCACTTAGAGGAACCTTTCTGCTTAAAGGAAATCAGAATCCTGATTCTTCATGCTTCTCTACTCTGAATAAAGAGTGATATGACATGGAGAAGCAGGAGAAAGCAGTGAATGAAATGTTCTATCTATACTTCAGGTAGAAAATAAAGAAAAATTCATCTGGAATAATTCATTCCTGGCACAGACCTCAAGAATTCTTATAGTACCTCCCTCTAACCTAGTGCAGCACTTGCTATATCAAAATAACCCTGAAATATTCGGGAGGAAATCTGTGAATAAGCCCTCAAGGTTAGATGCCAAATACAATCTCGAAGAAATACTTTTCTGCACCTAGTATTCCATGATGTACAGTGCTTTCCTGAAGTCCTGAAGTGCCTCATGAAGGAACTTTTGTTCCTTCATAAATGGAAAAGCCTTGTGCCCACTCTGCTATGTTCTTTTCTGGAAGGTGAAGATTCGGTATCATCCTCCACCTGGCAGATATAAATTTTCCAGTCAATACTTGAAACCAAGGAATTTTCAGAGTCAAGACTCTGCTATTAAAATTCCTCTGGTTTGTATTCTGTTTTCCTATTTACAGTGATCCAGGAAGGGAGAAAGAAAAACAAACCCATAAACCATATACTGCTTTCCATAGGTTTTATCTGTAAGTCACTTGTCAGTATGCAAGTTCTGTAAAACTTTATACTTAGATTTTTATGTCTTTCTCAAGGTTTTATCGCAGTAACAACACAATCCTAAACTTACTAGAAAATAAACCAGAAAAAAGACCTACTTGGTTTTCAGAGGAAAGTCTTTACAGTTTACTGGAGAACACAGTAGAATTGTACAGACTCAAACTTCTCAAAAGTGATGTCATATTGTGGTAGGAAAAGGACTGTGGGAAGGTAGAGATAAGGATATCATTTGATAGGAGAGAATAACAAGGAAATCTTACCCCTTGAAGCTGCTTCAGGTCCCCTCCTAATGTTAACAAAATAGTTCCTGCAGAATAAAAGAGAGATTTGTAGTTGAATATATTTTAGGCTGTGTCCACTTCTTGTTTGGTTTAAGGTATCTATTTTCTGCCTAATGATTTGATGTTGAAATTCAGAAACTTAAGACATTACATGCACATAATTTTCAGGATAAGTTTCTAGTGGATGCATATTTCACGAAATGATTTATACATAGGTTTGAACACAGTTCCTCGCAATGGTGTACATTTCACTGGTTAAAGGTTAGCAAAATATTACAACTTTTTCTCTTTTTATTTTTTTATCAATAAATATTATAAGAAAACCATGAGAAATAGATTTGTGAGTTCATTGTCATTTCCCCTGAAAAAAATGATAAGACAAATATATTTTCTCAGAGTACATGCTGAAGTCCTGGAGATTTCCTGTCTCACAAAAGAATGTTCAAGAGGTTATTTATTGTCTCTGAGGAAGGAACTGTTTCTTTTACATGGCTTTTATTTATTTATCTCATGATAAACAGGAGCTTAAGAGGCATTAGGAAGGAACAGTGGGCTGTGCTTTCTCTACTTTTGTGGAGTCCTGATGACTACTAACAGTTTTAAATTCGTGCTGTAAAAACTGAAAATTCAATTATTTGCAAAGTTTGGAAATAACTTTGAATTCTAAAGGGCACCTGAAGTTGAGTCAATCTGTGGAAAAACATGGTTAGAGAAAAAAGAAATAAGAGATTATTCCAGATTACTCCCAACACTGCTTCCACACGGTTTTATTTTTTTACATACATAGTGTTATTACTTAGGAAATTGTATGATGTCTCCTTAGTCATTTAAAACCATAACTTTTATAAAAGAATTGTGCATTGTACTTTGCACAGTGAAGTGGTCTGAGGTATAAGGTGAAAGAAATATACTGAATAAAAAACCTTAACTTACACAAACATCACCAAAAAGGGCAGGGCACCTCAGGCTATGGGTAAGGAGATAGCAAACTTTTCATTTCTGGATCACTGCTTGCATCCAGCTGTGTTTAGTAGTGCCCGTAGGTCACTAAGTGAATTGAATTGGATATTGCAGATTGGTTTGCCATGGGACAAGAGTTCACATCACTGAACCATCAATATGGACATTGCAATTGGCAGAAGGGCCAATGCCTACCTCCAACACAGGTCTGAGCTATGCTAACGGCAGGCTGTGGGACAGCTTGTGTGCTGCAGAAGAGTAAGTTTTAATAACTCGATCTTCTGCCACTTAGATGAGAACAATTGCTGTGCTTTGGATAGAACTGCAGACTCCAAGGCTGTCAACTTGATACTCCTGAAACATTGAACTCATTGCAGAGATTAGAGTGGGATGGGAAACCTGCATTTGAAATCTGTAAAATTTAAACTTACACTGTGTCAGAAGTTAGTGGTGTCAGGCTTGACACCAGACATGACATCAAATGCATAGACTTGAAGTCAGAGTTTTGATTTCAGAAGTGGTCTCAAGAGTTCCTTTATGTCAATTTGAAGGCAAAATGAGATACAAAATGTTGAATATTTTTATTTTTGTCAAACTAAAAATATTCTCGTTTAATTATTTAGAATACCTTCATTGTTCTTGCTGATTTCAGCAAAGACAGGACAGGTGGAAAGGGAAGCAAACTCCATTTAATTACAAGAAACAGTGAGAATACTCATAGAATGACATTGGGTGGTTTCATTAATGCATGTAGCAGTTACACAGCATTAAGCTTTGGAGGCTTGAGGCTGGGTAGACACCTATTCCTCACCCATTTAAATGCCTAACTTTTCCTCCCCCTGGCTTGAAACACCATTTTTTTTAGTAGTTACTCCTAAAATCATTCTGGATGCTGTATTTCTTTGGGGTGGTTTTCATGCAGAAAAAGCAAAGCTAAAGGAGCAGTTTTCTGACATTGTTCCCACACAACCCGCCAAGCTCCTTCAGGGGATCCTGTAAAGAAGACTCCAGAGGGAAAATGGCAATTTGATATTGAGAAAAGGGTGTTTAAAAGCAAATCCCACAAGGACACTTAGGGTCTCATGTATCTGGGATACCAGAAAAGTCCCTTCTAGCAAGATAACTCTGGATTTGAAATTCAAGTTTCAAATGAGACAAACTATGAACAGATCATGAAAAAGACATCTGTGTTTTAAACATATTCCACTGAAATTATTTTACTGGGTTTAATCCACACTGCAGAAAAAACTAACAACCAATTTGTAAGCCAGGGATGTGTTTCTGTGCCAACTAAACCCTAAAGGAAGGAACTGAAATGGTTCAAAAGAGGTTAAAACAGTAGATATTGGGTATTTCTGTCTAGTAGAGCAAGAAAATGGTCCTGGTTTTAACGTCCTTTTTTTCAGAACCATCAATACACACAGGGTTGCATTCTAGTTTTCTTCAGTGTATCAATGGTGTGACCCTGGTTTATATATATATATTTATGTATTAGTGTTTATGTACACAGAATTTTTTATCCAACTGATCCAGTATTTCTTAATGAAAAAAAAAAATTCTTCAGAAATCTATTTGTTATATATAAAGGGATTAATTCTGACAAAATATTCTCCAGCTATTCTCGCATGTTCTGTTTTTGGTGTTTATTCTTGTTTCTTTCTCTTCCCTATATTCTTTCAAATAGGATGCTCATCACTGAAACTCTTATGGCCTGTTAACTCTTAAGAAATTCTTTTGCTGCAATTTGGAAAAGATTTGTAATCCCTCTGAAACCTAATACAGCTCAGTCTTATGTAGGCATCTCAAATAGTTCAATTGTGTCTACTTCTTATTATTAGTAATAAAGTTTAGAGTGACAAGCTCAGATGGAGACAGCAGAGGTGTAGATATTTATAGTTTAATAATGCAGATCCTACACACTGTACTAGGTCCCATGTGTGCCATTCACATGAACATCAGCACAAATGTAATCAAGTTCTGGCAGTATTTCTTCCACTTCTACTTTACGTTTTTCAACAGCACGAAAAAGTCCTTATTTCTCAGGAAGAGCACATAAAACCAGTGTAAGTCATGTGGTTTCTGTTGATCTTTTCACTGTGTTGCAAAGGAAGACATAATGGCAACGATCAGTGCAGCAAGAAGGACCTTGTTTCTTTTACAGGTGTAACACAAAGAAAGTGAGTCATTACAAGCCTTGCTGATATTTCCAACTCTTTCTAGACTAGAAAAGGAAGATACTTAAATAAAAGAAATGATAACAATATATTTTCTTGAGTTTAAATGAATTCTTCTTGTGTAAAAAATTCATGTTTGAGAGTTTAACAAATAATGTACTTCCCCCCCCAAATAAGTCCAGCAGCATTGACTCCTTACATCACTGAATTATGAAGAAAATGATTTTAGCAGAGAGCTTCTATTCAATCCCATTTTATTGGTACATGACACCGAAAAGGAACAGTGATTATCTTTTTATTGCCTTGTCTGTTTCAAAACTCTGGAAGTTCTGATTTAAACCTAAAAAGTAATTAGAATGTAAGTTGAATGAGATTCATGAATATTGTTTTGGGAGTGGCAGGCAATAGAAAGTGGTTTGGTGACCACTTCTCATTGTTTCCTTGCCTTTTCCCACCCTCTCCCCAGGCAGCACAGATGCCAATTCTAGTCAAGCTACACTCACAAGACAAGAACTTGCCCTGAGTTAAATGTAGTGGTACTGTCTCTGGACTTGGTATTTTCTCTGTGAGACTCGTGGAGAAAATCCCGAAGTAGTACTTGTACTGGTTTGATTTCTTATGTCACAGAATCACAAAATCATTGGAAAAGACCTCTAAAATCATCAAGTCCAACCTTTGACTGATCACCACTCTGTCACCTAGACCACAATACTAAGTGCCACATCCAGTCGTCATCCTTCCTCAAACATCCTTCGTCCCTACTCAGTGTCATGGAAAGGGCAAGCCTATGCCTGTCTTGAAAAGGTACAGAAATTCCTTAAAGAATAAGCTGAGGACCAAAGGAAACACAGAAAATTAAAAAAAAAACAAAAACAAAAACATAAAGGAAGTGTTATTGATATTTCAAAAAAAATCAGAAAATTACTGCCTAAGAGTTCAACATAGGACCAAAAAGCTGCTGGCCATTGCTCACTTGCTCTCTCTGGAGACAACAGAGTGAGGCCCTTGTTGGATGGTGAGATTAGTCAGACCCTTTACTTAACCTGGAAAAATCCTGCTGTCTCTCTATTCTCAAATGATTAGACATTTGGTACTCAACCTGTTTATTGAGAAAATCTATTGCCAGTCAGTATTTCAGAAGTGATCAAGAGGGTTTTGCAGTCCCCTCAGTTATTCCTGGTGAGTCTGAATGTGTTGTCAATACAGGGCCTTGCCTTTGAAACGAAAATAATGGCTTACACTTCTTATGCGACATACCCTTTCTGGAGAGAGAAGGTAAGTTCTTCTCTAAATAAAGAATAGACAGGTTACAGTTTCAGAGCTCTAGAGAAAAGACATCTCTAGACAGCAAATATTCAAAACCCCAGATGACATCTCAGGAATTTGGACTGAAGCTTTAGGTGTTTGCAATAATATTTTAATAAGGGACTCACATAAAATGGGAACCTAGGTAGATGAAAACAATAAATCCTGTGTACTTGAGGTACATGTGCCATTTGTTCAGTCCTGCTAAATGTCAAGGTTTAAAGCTGCAGAGATAAGTCACCCCTCTCTTGGATGATTTAGCATCATCTGTCTGTTGTGACCATAAATATCTATCAGAGGGCTCTATTGGTCCAGACTACCTTTCACTTGGTCTATGTAATTTAGTAAAACAGATTCCAAGGCTACTGCGAGGTCCTTCTTGCACATCAAGGATCCGCTGCAGAAGTAAGTAGTACCAAAAAAGAATTGGTAATAGCTTTTTTCTGCTAGCCAGAATATTTGTGTTTGGAAAAGTTTGACTCCACATAAGCAAAGCTGTTTTATGCTGGATACTTGGATTTCACAGGCAGTGAAAACCTGTTTACTCTTTCATTATGCTGAAAGTCCTTAGAGGAGTCCGGCTGCTGTTTCCAGCTGAACTGCATACATGGTTTGGTTTTTCATTTCCATGTAATATGCAAAGTATTGCTCAAGCCATAATGTGTATGCCACTGTAGTCTGAGGCATGGAATGACAAGATTCCTGACAATTACATTTGTTTATCCTATTAAGGTAAAGGGATTTTTAGGATTAGGGCTTCACATTTCAAATAAAGATGTTCAGAAAACTTTATGCATGGTTCAATTTTTGTATGGTCAGACACTTTATTCAACTATTGCACAACCACAATTTCTGCTGATTGTAAATAATTTTGTAGGAAAAAGAAATAATTAAGTTACTGATCTCAGAATCAACATAATTGTCCAGAATTTAGATGGCGTAGTAAAGAACTCACTACTTACTGGCAAATAATTTCAACTCCATAGAAAATAACACTTTACAGAAGATGATATGAACATCTTTATAGATAAAACCTTTAGAGCTCAAGGCTGTCTTGACATTTTTCTAAGTTCATACAGTATCAGGGTTAAACACAAATAAACTTGTATTCATATTGTCTAGTAAAGCAGACTTATGCCTAAAACACCAATTTAATTTTCAACCTGAATTCCCTTCATACTCTGGTTGCAGTGAAATCTGGAAGCCATTGAGGCTTTTTACATAAATAATACTCCCCTATATTTCCATGCTGATTGTAGGTGACATACCAAAACACACATGCAGGAGATATTAACAGCAGCAGCAACTTCCATGAATTATTGTGGCAACCTGTTTGTGTTCCTAACAGTATTCAAAACAAAAGATTAATAGGTATATGTAAGTGCAGAAATACTTTTCCCTGTGCTGTTTCTTATGTTTCTAGGTTTATAAACATGTAGGTTAACTGCTACTTTTGAACAAACATAATTGCCCAGAAATGAATATGAAGAGAGCTTCAAGGAAGTGACTTCTATTTCTTGAGCATAGAAATTAAAGGAGATTTACCTCTTTCATTATCAGTTTTGTGCAAGAGTTGATGCCTGATTTCAGTGAAACTGGATAGCTCCTCACTGTATTAAGTCCTTCATGGAAATAATGTTTTTAGGTTCATAGTATTGAACAGTTTGATAGCATCTAGCCTCTACCCTGAGATGCTTTCATTTGTCACAACAAATTTTTGAGGCTTCTCTGAGACCACTTAATTACTGCTGTTTAAAAAACCCCTTGCTTTCAAAGGTTCTGATAAGCTACCATGGAGAAACATACTGAAGGGTTTATTAAACCTCTTTTGAGGGGTGAATCACCAATGCATCTTATCCAGGCTTCCACCTTCAAGCCTGAAAGTGGATTAGGGAAAGGGAAAAGAAAAAAAAAAGAAAGAAAAAGAGAAGGAGAAAGAAAAAAAGGAAAAGAAACAAGGGAAAAAACTCCCCACCAAAACTAAGTAATAAAATCTCAGTACACAGCTGTCAGTACTGTCCCATGGCTCACTTAGTAGAAGAAAGAGAAGGGATCCAAAGGAGGGTGCACTGCAGCACTTCTCCCTTACTGTGTTCTCTGGATTGCCATGATGTGGGGATAACGATTCTTGGCATAGTGTCTCAAAATCAGCATATGAAAGTGTCATTGATTCAGAGGAAAGGAACAGGAAAGCATCACAGGACCCTTCACTTCCTTTCTTCTTCCATCTTTCTTGATTTCTTCAAAGCTTCTTTGCTTAAGTCAGGATATGCCATGTTAAGAATGTTAAAAATAGCTTTTTCTGTGTGATGTTTTCACACTGGTGTAATTTCATCTGCTAACACTGATTCTGACTTGTGGATAAATGGATCCATTCTCTGATCTGTAACGGGAAGTGTGTTTCTGCTGCTTGTATCACTTAAAGATTTATGGGAAATGACTGAAGTGGTGACATAGACCAGGTCACAGTGGCAGCCTTGCTGCTGCCTTCAGTTCAAAGATACTCAGTACTCTTCCATCAGCTAGACCCTTCCTAAGTAGGACCAGGAGAAGCATGCCAATTACTGCAAATCATCTACTTTCAAGAAAGGAGGGCTCTTTTATATGTACTGTGCCAAATAATATTCTTACAGCTACGGTCAAATCTTTTACAGTTGAATGAAATTATTATCATTATTGCACAACAGAAACACTTTGCCGTAAGGAGTACGATAGCCAATATAGAGTGGGAATAATTCTTGCAATAATGAAGAAAGAGTAACTATCCATACTGGTTCTGTTTGGTATTTAGAGAGCCAAAGGTTATAAAACTAGAAAATAGTATTTCAGAGAAATGGAGGATGTCTGGTAAAACAGCAGAACATAATTACCATACCATCATTTATTGCATTTCACCTAAGGTCAGTCGAGGGATTACAGAGAAAGATAGTTCAGTTTATACGCATTTCTATTGACATGGTCAAATATCTTTTTTCCCCAATTTAAGACCCAAACCAATGAGCTTAATAGAGGATATTATGAAGAGTCTGGACTAATGAGGTGATTCCCTTACAATGCAGATCTACTGCAATTTTCTCCTAATGATTCTCTTGAAATCCCGAGAAAAAAGCCCAAGCATTTGGATTAGTCAGATGTTGGGAAAAAACCTCAAGCCACAGAACCTCTTGGATTTTAAAAACTACATATTGATGTATTGATTTACCCGAGATTTTGGGGGTTAAACTGAAGCTCTGTCACAAAATGTTCATCAAGTTTGTACATGAACTACAGGCCCATCATACAAGATAGTGCTTCCTTTATCATGATTAGATCTCCCTTTTCTACTCTATTTTCCACTGGTTTTCTTTTATTAGTTTAATTAACCTTATTTCTCAGATGCATTTATTAATTTGTGTGATATCTTTATCAAGTATAAGAAGAGAATTCAAGAAAAAAAATCCATAAGGAAATTTCTGAAGTATATTTGCCTTCAACTATCAGAATGCAGTGTTTTCCCAAGGGAAAAAAAAAAAAAAGATAGATTTTAAACCCCAGAAAATTCTCGTTAAGGCAGAGAAAATTACGCATTTCATAGAAAGGAAGATATTTGCAACAAAGATTTTAAAGAATGCGACTAAGTATTGCTACACATGCACATACACAGCAGTGTGGACTGTACGCTGTGAGGAGAGGATAACTGTAGGAATATAAGCTCTTTAGTTTAAGGACTGCTTGATTTTGGTTTTCTGAATGTACCTAGATGTACTTTTGTAGAGTAATTCTTAACACATTACCAATAATAATTTTCTCCATACTCATACTTTTTATTTATCCTGTCTGCTAAGTATTGAATGTATTTATTCCACAGATGATGTTGAATAGTGCAAGAGATAGTTCAACGTGTGCATTTTTTTAAAACTGTCAGCATCAACAAATCCTAATGATGTATGCACAGTTTGTGTTCAAGCAGGTTGGGAAGCCTCCACCTATCTCCACTTTTAGTCCAATAAGGTTTTGGCAGCCTGAATTATTTGACTGTTGGTAGAGATGTAATCTTCCATCACTTTCTAAAATGAAAATTATTATTAGTTACAGAGAGTAAAATATACAAGTGGCTTGCCATATTTTTGAAACATACACACACACACACAGCCCTGTCCAGTGCATTATAGCTGCAATAAATGTGTTTTGAAGATCTAGTCAGTGCGTTTTCATTAAAAGGAAAAGGTCACCCATAATAACATCATTCCTGGGACTCAGGTAAAATGAACATATTGTTGTGATGTCTCTGCATTTGAATGCCAAATGGTGCTTGTTCATAAGAAATTGGAGGAAGAGTTATGACAGTCAATGATGCCAGTGCTAGTGACAATCAGATTCTATGAATTTCTAGATATATAAAAAATGCCAAATGTTTAGCAGTCACTTTTTACTGCATTTACTACATTGATGGCATGCTGTATGTATGGAAAGCACGTGCTTCTGTGTCCCAGGGGCTGCTGCTTTTGACATTTGCCAAATAGCTGTTAACCTCAAGCTGAAGGGATGGTCTCAAGTTGTACCAGGAGAGGTTTAGATTAGATGTTAAGAAAACTTCCTTCATTGAAGGGGTGGTCAGGCATTGGAATAGGCTGCTCAGGGAAGTGGTGAAATCAACATCCCTGGAAGTGTTCAAAAGGTGTGTGAATGTAGCACTTGGGAATGTGATTTAGTGGTAAATGTGGTGCGATTAATGGTTGGACTCGATGATCTTGGAGGTCTGTTCCAAACATAGTGAGTCTATGATTCTAAGTAATCCTTTAGTATGTGATCCATTGGTATCAGTTAGTGGGAATTGACTTCTTTTATCTCTCTCTTTTTCCTGAGGAAAAAAAATAAAGCTTATCTAATTACCCTGTCTCAATAATTGTGTAATCCTTTTTAAACCCTAACAAGTTCCAACCAAATTGAGGAGCATGTTCCTCCAAGTTTTATCAGAATAGTCAATTAGATATGAAAGAAACATCCTCTATGTTCTATAATGAGAGCAAAGGTAAGAAGTGCACTTGTGCACACAGGGTGAGAATAGGAATGAAAACTTTGACAACACCAGTGCTCATGGACTTCCTGCTGGTAAGAAGCCCCTTCCCTGACAGATAAATTCACAGGGGGTTTGAGTCTACAGAAAACTGTATACTTTTCCATGACTGATTTCTTTCCAACCTCTTATCTTTATTTTCCTGTGGGTGCCTCTTGAATATGTAGCACTTGTGGTTGTGACACAAGGAGCAGCGTGATTAGCTTCACCCACCAGCACTCCCCAAGAATGTACACAAATTTCTGACAGTAGGACCAATTTCCCCTACAAGTTGGGGCAATCCATGATGTCCAGAATTCAATTTTCTTCATTCTTTTTATTCTTCACTTGTTGGTTCCTGAATCATCTCTCCCTTTTTTTTTTTCTTTCTGAAAGAAACATTATTAGTACACATCCAGGCTTTTGCACTTTGTCTCATGATTAAAAAATGGTAAAATTAATTAAATTGTTATAGTAAAAATCTCCTTGGTCAAGACTTTCATGAATCTGTTGACATCTGTTGACACAACCTGATTTCAAAATACATCTAATGTATGTCACCTAGCATCCTCTTTGGTTACTAATGGACTGGAATTTCTTGAGCCTTATGTGATGTAACAGACAATTTACCTCCTTCTTTAAAAGCAGCACAGAAGTATGTGCAATTAATTAAATTATGCCTACAACATTCATGTGAGATGTTTTGAAGATGAATTTGAAAATTTTTAGGCAGAAGGTGTTGCTTTTGTCCATACCTTGATCCTATGTCTATCCTTGTAAAGGCAAGTTGCCTTAATTTTACAATGTATTTTAAAGACTATGAATATGTATTATCTTTCTATCTCTCTATAGATCTATGGGTAGAGTACTTATGTTATTTAAATATAAAATTACATATTGATATATATATCTTTACATAACCTGTACAACTTTTTCTATATACAAAGTTATATTCATATAGATATAGATATTTATGCATATAAAAAGTTTAAATTTTCTCCAAGTCTGCAACAGCCTTATTATGTATATAAGTATAACACAAGGTGTAAAATTTCTGAACAAATTTCCCATGCTACAGAGAAATTGACTCCTTTCCTCCTCTACACCCACCAAAATCCCCCCACTTTTTGTGGGGAAAATAATTAAAATGCAGGAAGACAAAATCATTGCTGGTTTAACATATAATGCATAATATATATAAAATATGTTAATATAATATAAATAGTATGTGACAGAACTGAATTTTGCTCATACCTCCTGTGCCAAATTTCACTCCATATTCCTTTTGCCTGAACAACAGGAGTCTTTTTTCCCCATTTCTTGCCTTTATTTACTCTTACCTTCTTTACTGTGTCAGATCTGTCAGGTTTTCTGCCCTTTCAGGTTTTGAAGAATAAGAGGCCAGTGGCTCACCAAGGCTCATTTCATTAGCTGTAGCAACACTGGAATGCAAGAATAGGCCCCCAGTCAGCTTTGGGGCAGAATTGTCTCAACATACATTCTTTAACTGCTGAACTCTCTCAAGTCCAATTCTCCACAGAGACAAGACATTTCTAGGTAAGAGTATGGTGGGCAGAGGAGTGTAAGCTTAAAAATAGTAACGGTATAAGACAAACACTGTTGAAATAGTTGATCCAATCCTCCATACAGAAACATGGTGCAGCAATGACTTCCACAATGATGACCATGACAGAGATTTTCAGAGTTGGCATCTGTCATTCACGATGAAGCCTTAGTGAGTATCTGGTTTATAAGACCTCAGGCATCAGATTTCAAGAGAGCAGTCCTCCTGAGGAAATAATATATATACATATACACATATATATATATATAAATATATATACATTCTCAGTGTAGTATAACAGTGTTCTACACAGAAAAAGAAGTATTGTAACAAGTGATTTACTTTAATAAAAGCAATACTGTATAGCTGCAGAGAACATTCTTTGTGAGGCTGAATTCTAGTGAAGTCTTTTTCCTAGATGGTGGCACCACTAATCGTTTTATGACTCACTGTGACAAGTTTTTTCTCTTGTCTGTGATTCAAAACTTTGTTCTGTTGAAATCTCTCTGAGGTTTCAGCAGTCCCAGTGGACTCTATCTCCAGTTCTCCATTCTCAGTGTTTTCTCCTTTGGCTATTCAAGTCCTAGTTTTGCCTTCCAGTATTCTGGTTATATCTATGCCATATACTCCTAACTTATTCATAGGGATACAATGTAGTTGGATTGTAGTTGGATTCTTAAGCAATGTAGTTCAAGTATGGGAAGCAGTTTAACCTCAAAATAAATAATGCCATTTCGGCTACTTTGAAGTGATAAACACCTCAATTACCCTATTGTGTGTCAAGTGAAAGCATATTTTGCTTTTCAAAGACAGGCCTCGCTATATATATTGGCTCTAAAGTGCTACAAGTATCTGTGTGACTAAAGTGTAAATTATTGGAAATCTGTGGAGTTTCCTCTTTTGAGGTCTGCCTAAGTGTGCCTTGATAACTGGACAGCATGGGGAAAAGGCAGGAAGGCACAAGTCACATATAAACTTGTTGAGAGTGGAACTGCCATGCCAACAAAATCTGAACAACTGAGTTTTCACAAGGACCTTATTATAACATAGAACATCAGTATGTTTACAGATTCACAGAAGCCACAGTGGAGATTCATGTGCCTGATTAATCATTTTTAATTACCAGCTCTTATTAGGCTCACATCCTTTTGGACACCATGCTGTAATACAGCAGAACCATCACCACCCACTGTGTGAGTAGAGGTGGCACACAGGCACGTGCAGTTCCTGTGACTCCTTTTTGTTCTGGAAACTGCACTTGAAAACTATGTACTATCATCCAGAAAATACAAAATACTTGATGTGCTTTCATCTTGGTTTATATAAACCTCATTTCAACACAGATATTTCAGGCTACCTGCCATAGTGCTTCATGTGGAACATAGTCCTGTATTTCAGGAAGAATTTTTGGATAACCATGTTTTTCTGTAGCTTATTATTATAGATACATTGCTAAGATTTTTTTAGTAAATTAGCCTTTAAAATTGCAAAAATAAAAATCATATGTCAGGACGCATACTGCTATCTTGCATACAAGTTAATTTAGTAATAAGATTTTGCCTACCTGAATAAGCTTACGTGCTTGCAAGCTTGAAAACTTTTACAGGTATTTTCCTTATGGTTCTGAATATATATATCTTTATTCCCAATAGTGTTAAAGTCTTGTCCAAAGGTAGCTATGCTATTAATACATACAATGTGTAAACCAGCTTGCCTATCATTCCTGCTACTCGCAAAGTCCTATTTTGTTTTTACAGTACAGACTATCAGAAAAATATTTCCACTGATGCTAAATGCACTGCAGGAGAGATAAGAATTGTACCCTCAGACACTTCATAGAATCATAAGATCATAGAATAGTTTGGGTTGGAAGGGAACATTTAGGGTTGTATAGTCCAATCCCACTGCAATAAGTAGGGACATATTCAACCAGAGCAGATTGCTCAGGACCCCATCCAACTCAACCCTGAATGTCCCCAGGGATGGGGCATCTACTACCTCTCTGGGTAACCTGTCCTAGTGTTTCATCCTTTTGGCAAATATTTCATTTGAATCTGCTTAGTAAACTTCCATAAAAATAAAATGATGTACTTATAAATGCTGACCCTGCTAAAGAAATTAACTTTAAAACATAGAGGAAAATAATATTAAGAACTGAGCATCTGCTGTGTTTGTGCCTCTAAAATCTCCATTTGGCATATTCATCTGCAGACTTATATTTCCAAAATTTGTTTAGGAAGGTACTGGAAACATGCCTGTACCTTTCGTGTCATAAAAATGATATAGATGAGCAAAATGAATGAATTACTATATTATATGTTAACTTCCCAGTAAATGTGGGGCATTCAGAAGTTCCTGTCTCAGAACAGAGAGCAGAAAGGCATCTTTTTTTTCTTTTTGCTGCTATGCAGCCTCACTATCCATTTCACAGAATCATCTCTGTCGCTAAATGTAATTAAGGATCTTTTCAGAAAATAATTTAATGATCTGCTTTTTTTTTTTTTCCCAAATTATACCCAAGCAAACAGAGCAACTGACTCACTCACTAAAGACTAAGACTGGTATTTTTTATGGACACATCATTGCAGCCAAAAGTGATTTACCTAGATGACATGTCTTAGGGTAACAAAATGAATTAAGCAATAATCCAAAAAAAGTTGGGCTTTTTTTTCCCTCCTCTGGTTGATTTTTTATAAAAACTCACAAAAATGGCTTGAAGAGAGGAAAGCCTTTGCAAGGCAGTTCTGTCTTCGCTGAAATGAATTCTGATCCTGAACTGTGAAAACACAAACTTTATGAACCCTTTGTAGAGGGTCACATAACTTCATCCTTTCATTTTGTCATGGAAACCCCTGTAAATTTACTGTTGTGCTTTACAGCCTTCCACCCAGTCTTTGATCAGTCGTATTCATCTGGGCTTTTGCCCCAAAATAAGAATGTATGTGGCTAAGTTCTTAGCTCTGCTTTGGTCTCTTTTACCACCCTCTCTTTAACAAACAATTTTGAAAATAGTTGAAATATTTTGTGCCTAACTAGCTTTGACCTAGCCTAGGTCTCTTCTCCCAGATAAGAAGTGATAGGAAAGGAAATGGCCTGAAGTTGTACTAGGGAATATTACACTGGATATTAGGAAAAATTTCTTCACTGAAAAAGTGATCAAGCATTGGAATACGCTTCCCAGGGAAGTGATGGAGTCACCATTCCCAGAGATATTTAAAAGATGTGTAGATGTGGCAGTTAGGGACATCTTTTAGTGGAAGACTTGACAGGGAAAGTTTAATAGTTGCTCTTAAAGATGGTTCCCAATTTAAATGATTCTATGATTCTATGACTCTGAAAGAACGCCAGCTCAGGACTGCAGTTTTGTACCAAAGTATGTGATTTCCTGGGTAGAAAAATTGCATAGAGGTTCTCCTCAGGTCTGTGTGTTGGACTGTTGTGCCTGCACTATCCTTTTAGAGAGTCTGAGTTCAACTCCAAATTTGCTAATGGACTCACTCTGATGGCTGTCAGGAAAGCGCTGGGGCTATCTCGGGGGTGAAAACATACTGTTCTCTCTGACAGGCATATGTGCAGCAGGGACAGGTTCTCTTCAAATAGTCTTCAGCTGACTGCCTTCAATTTGCTCTTACAATGGTGAACTGGGACTAAAGCTCTTACTTAGACTGTGGAAACAGGGACTAGATGGGGTACAGTGCTTTTGGGATGCTTCAAGAGCTATAGGTGATTATAGTGCTAGCTCATGATAGAAGAGGCTGTTCTGGAGAGGAGCAAAATCAGGCTTGAGTAAATGGAGGTGGAGGCAATGCGACTATACAACAGATTTTTTTCTTTGCCCACCAGAAAATCATTTCTCTCATGCTATAGTGAAATGGATTTAACTGCTCACAGCGAACAGACGGGACTGATTTGTGTTTTCAGAAGGATTTCATGAAAGCTGCCAGTTCTTTCATTTTACCCATTTTTCATCACCTTCTGACTAAAACTGGCTGATTTATGCTGACTTCTAACTGATGATGCCAATGCTGTTCCCAAAAACCAGTCAGGATTTCTTCAATCTTATTTCAGATATGGATCAGCTTGGAAGGGAGCAGGCCATCTTAGAAATGCTTTACGTCAAGATGTGAAAAAAAGGAGGAAAAAGGGATAGATGTTCACATGCTTCTCAGCTTTCTGCTGAGATTCGTCATCAAGACCAGGAGTAGTACAGTGAGAACATAGCCCTCATTCCAGATTCATCTCAGTAATTTCTTTCTTTCTGTATATTGATTTGGCCACAGCTCCTGGCTCCTCACTTCTCAGTGCTGCTCCTCAGCCTGCTTTTTGTTTCTTTAAAACAATTGCTATATCTGGAGTACCAACTTCCCAGCAGCACAGTGGAAAGAACTTACTTGTTTCGGTCAGAACACCTGATTTTTTTGGTGCAGACTTTTCCTTCATGCCTCCATAGACATCCCTGTTCCTTTCATACCTGCTCCCTCGCAGCTGCCTTTGCCTGATCTGTATTTCACATGCATGTCTTTAAAGCCTGACCAAAACCCAAGGTTGACAACAAGACAGTGACTTATATGAACACAGCTGAAACATGAAGAGAAAGGTTGCTCACCTGGGGAATGAGGTACATGGAAGGAGACTGGGGGGTTATATTTTTGTAATAATGTCAAGGTCTCCTAACAACCCTGCAGGAGGCAAGCTGAAGAGGCTTTAATAGAGACAGTAGTGAAATAGAAGTGTCATGACCCAAGGATCCAGGGAAACAGAAGAACTGGAACATTGTACTCTTTATGCCTCCTCTAAAGAAGAGAATATTTTTGAGGGTAACTTTTACAACTGGCACAAATTATAGCTTTTATAAGAAATAACAAAGTTTTTAGGTGTTCTGACTTCCCAAGGCTGGATGATCCAGACCCAGGAGCTAGCATCATGCACTACTGGGTGATTTCAGTTATGTGACTTTAACAATCAGTATGATTGTAGAGATGAGATTAAAAAAAACGTGCATAGTTTAGAATTTTTTAGATTACTCTTGAAATTCTAAATTATACTAAAAATTTGCCTAATTCATTACCATTAAATAAATACATATCCAAAATGCAAAGCCATCAAATATTGGATAAAAAATTCACTCCATTTCATTTACCTTGTAGCTGAAGTGCCAGACTTAAATCATTAGTTTCATAAATGCCAGAGAGTTTTCAAAGAGAAATTATGGTCTTTTTCAAACGTGCATGTCATAATGCTTTAGAAAAAAAGTCACCATCATTAAAATTAATGAGCAGGTTTTAAAATGAGTGACTAAGGTAACATGTATTCAGAAATTATCGCAAAATTGGTTGCTGTGTGTTTGTATCCAGACAGAGCACTGACACAAACCTAGTGCTTGTTTTCCAAAACATATGGTGATGTGGCAATGAATGGAAAAAACATAATTTCCCCAAAATATCTCTGCTGCTTGTTTTCTCAGCCCAATACTGATTTTTACAAGAGCTATTTGTTTAGCATCTCTGCAGTTGCTTTCTCATTTTCTCTGGATGGCATTGCTGCCTGTCCTCTCTCAGAGTAGCTAGGTAGCCATAAGAAAAAAAAAAAGAGAAGAAAAATAAAAAAGGATCATTCTAATATATTTAAGTATACAAAAATGACACGTGGAAAACAATGTTCTTTATGTTTCTCCTTTGCTCAACTGCCAGTTCTCTGTATGTGGGGCAGAGGCATTGAATTGTAGTAAATCTTACAAAACTGGCTTTCTTTGAGATATCTGACACTTATTTTTGCCAGCATGTTAAAAATTGGAGGGCTAGAGCAGCCCACAAGAACATGCGTGTATTCATGCACACATGAACCCACACATGTATACTATTCTTGCTTTTAATATTTGCCAAGGCTGAAAATGTAGGAAGGCATTCACTGTGTAGATAATGCATTATGTCCTGCAAGATTCTGACACAAATTTTGGTTAATTTCACAGTGTTCAAATTATTATATTTCTTACATCAACCATTTCTTTTCTTTGCATTAAACTTTTCTTGGTAAGAAAAGGTGGAATATGATGTGAGATTTTTGGTAAAGGAAAGAAAAAGTTACAGTACTTCTTATGACTAATTTATTTTTACAGATATATAATTAATAGATGTAGCTGTTATTCTCCATGTCAACAAACTACAGCTTTAAATTCAATTAGCCAGTCCTTACTGTAAGCAAAAGCCATGTCAATGGTTCATTTTCGCTTTAATTCCCTTTGAATAAAGTACTTTATTCAAGTTTATAACACCAACTGCTTGAGAAAGAAAGAAAGGAAAAAAAGAAAGAGTGGTAAATTTCCAAGATAAAAAGTATCTTACTTTTTTAAACAAAAAATTATCACATTAATCAATGTCATTGAAGTTCATTGAAGTGCTTTAAGACATATATGCTTGAAAAGGGCTTGCAAGATACAAACGAAGAGTAACCTAAAGAACAAAAGAAAAATAGGGCAGACAATTGCAATGAGACTTGTCAGACTATTAATAATTTCAGTAGAAAAAAAGTTTATCTGAATAATCAAAAAAAATTGGGGTATCTTTGAAGGGTTTATTGATCAGTAACTTTCCTTACATTTCTCACCTCCTCATAATGAAATAGCAGGAGATGTGATAGTATCTCTTAATCACACACTTTCTAACGATTCCCCTCTTGCTAATTATGAAAAATAAGAGGATAATCCCAGTCAATCAGTCTCTAGTTTGCTTTGAGGTCTATATCAAGAATATTCTTAGTGACCACACTCTAAACATTCAAAATGCTCTCTGTCAGCAGGAGACTACTTGGTTAGAAATGCACACACAGCTTTCGCATGATTGGAAATCCTCTTGTGAAAGACTCAAACACCTGCATGAGACTTATCAGTGCATATTTTCATAAGACTGAATGTTTAACATTATTTCTGTTGTTTGTCTCAGTGAATGATCCAGCCATGCAAATTAAATTAAATTAGTCAAAATTTATCTTTTTATATTATAGACACTGTCCCTTGAGACAACAATCATAAACACTTATAAAGGCAATATCATCCAAACCCACCCCCAGCAATGTACTTTTTACCAATGTTCAGTGATATCATCTCAACATTACAATAACATCGCTTCTGCCTTTGCTTCCCTCCCTCCCCTCAAAGGGCTCAAAACAAGTCAAAATCCTCTAACAACCTTTGATTGTGAGGTTTTTTTGATTTTTTTTTTCTTATATTTTCTCTTTGTACAAGTCCAAACAAGACCCAGTCTCACTTAATTACATGACAGTGGCTAATTATGACAGCAATCAATAAAAACCCAGAACACTCTTAATATACTGCCCTTGAAATGAGAAGCAGCAAAACAGGTACTATAGTAATGTAGTTAGAGATGAAAAATCACTCCTGGGTTTCAATCCCTCTTGTATTAAAGAAAATAACAAGTATTTTTACTCACTTCACTTTCTTCAGACTATACAATTACAGAGAATACTGCATCTCACACAGGAAAGAGAAGGAGCTAAACACCTCTCTGTGATTACCTGGGTGGTTGCACTGTTCTCAGATAAGTATAATTCTCAAATTAGTATAATCAGATGCAGGTATGCAGTTTTCCACCTGACCCCTCTAACAGCAGGTTTTACAAATACATGCTCAACCTGCTTGTACTCTGAGAATATTACAAAATATTTTGTTACACTTAACACCAAACTTATTGTCATGCTAAGTATGAACACATCTTATTATCAGCTTGAAGTGGAGGCAGCCTGTGCCTGCCTCCAAACAACAGTGCAGACCCGCTGCCTTAAGGTGGGATAGGGCAGGACCAGTGTCATCATTTGATAGATGAAATGTGAAGACATCTGATTCACCCTGTGCTCCCACCTCTCAGAAAGACAGAGTCGAGGAAAATAAAGTGAATGGCTGCCTTCAGAAAAATGAAAAGCTGAAAATCTCTGTCCCAGCAGATATGCCCAAGGAGGAATAAATGGCCACTGGGATTTTTGTGATAAGGGCTTCTTGTCAATGACTTCGCTGCTGGTTTGTACAGAGTTAGAACAAAGTGATTTTAAAAGCCAATGAATATATCTGCTACAGCATCCAAGTCAATTACAACTTTAACTCATTTCAGAGAGCTGACAGCAGATGATGCGTGCTCAGGTACCTCTGACATAATACTACTGTTTTTGGGATCATGATGCCTAGGTATAAAATAAACTAAACCCTAACCCTATTAAACCAACAAGTTGACCATGAGTGATAGAGGGCGTAGAGCAAGACAATCTGGCCAGTCATCATTAATGTCTATCAGTTAAACTCAGCCTCCATAATCATGCTCAGACACAATAAAATATTGCAAGATATTCTAGTGAGGGCAGACCCAAAAACTATCTTTACCTATAAAATGTAAATATTTCAAAGAATCAAATCATACAGCTGCTAAGTCTGTTGGAGCATGATCAGTTCCCAGCCTGTATCCTTCCATTGACTGTGTGATGCACAGTGGAGGCTGACAAGGCATGGTATCACAGAATCTCACTCCCATGTCTTCACTCCTTTCTTTTGCTAAAGAACTTCTTGTATGTAACATTTACTGAGAAGTTTTAGGCTTCATATATGTTTTCTTTATCTCTGATGCTTTAAAAAATTTCACTTCCTCTTCCATACTGTGTCATTGATACTACTGACATAGGATCAGTCTTTTTTAAAGAAGGATGAATGTTATTAAAAGAGAACTAGATAGCTACCAAAGAAGTATTCTACCTATTTAAAAGGCAAGTGCTTTGGCTCCAGAAGTGGACGAGGTGTGTAAGATAAAGTAGAATTTAGTTCCTCTGTTTGATGTAGCCAAAATTTTCTAATGCTTGCACAGGTTTGTTCAATACCTTTCATGTGAGCCAAATGAAGATCTCCACTGTTCTCTGTTTCTCTTTGTTTCCTATACATGCAGAAGAAATGAAAATATATAAAATATTCAGATACATAAAATATACATATATATATATATATAAAGCTTCTCATGTAATTGTTGCTACATGGAAGAGTAGTTATACTTTAAAATTTATTTATTCATAGTTACTTTGTGAATCAGTAGGGCTCTAGTGTCACGTGAGTTAAAATCAGAAGCGTTAGCATTTTCCCAGACAAAAACATGTATATTTTAGTTTAATGGCACTATTTCTATTTCACCTATACTCTATTTTTAATATTAATTTCTAACTCACATGACTATAGCTATGGGAAGAGCCTTTTCAGAGAAGAGACCCCTATAATGGAAAAAAAATCTTAAACATGGTTAAAATTTTCACATTTTGCAATTAATGAAAAATCAATACAGGAGATGAGTATTGTACTGCTTTCTGGAAGCACTGATTTTAAAGCCTAGACATACCTCCTGCATGGGAGAAACTGTACAGTATTTTATCGTGAAAGATACTGTAGGAAGGTGTTGCAGTAACTAAGGAACCAATTTCAGTAAGACAAAAACAAATGTTGGAGGTATAACAGGACTGAAATATCAAAACTATTTTTAGGCATGGTATTAATTTCCGTCAATGTGTGGTACAATTTGAAAAGAAAACTCATTGATTATTATTAATATTATTTTTTATTTTTATTATTTTAGTTCTTTGATAAAGAATTGAGCTGCTGTTGCTTAGATTGGACTATATGTATCATGAAGTTTTAGTTCAAGTACAAAGCGTGGACACCTTACAAAATAAAATGTTAATATCATCTCATCCAAGTGTTTCTTTTAAACCTTCAGAGTACATTCCTGTGACATTCAAGATAAATGACAGTAATTTGCCATTTTTCAAACATTCAGAGTGTGAGTAGCCAAACATTAGCCCCATGTCTTGGTTGGTGTCCGTTCAAACCACTGGTTTCCAGTAAATATATCTTTTAGTACAATAATTATGATACACTTGTGAGATGGTTGTGAAATTCTCAAAAGCAGTCTCTACTTATCTGTTATATAAGATTTCTATCATTGTATCTGAATGCTTCACAGTCTTCAGCATGTAGTAGAACAATAAAAAGATTTAAAAGACTGGATCCACAATATCTGTATTATTTCTGACAGGGTTGTCCTAAAAGTTTCTGACGGATCTTCCTCATCCTTCTTATGTAATTGATTCAATTGTTTAACTACATTTAGACTTAAAAGTGGTTTCCTAAACAAAAAGCACCTCATGGCAATATAAATTTACTTTTTCATGTCCTATCCCCGGGGATTATAGAAAAAAACCACTTTGTTCCTCTTTGTACCAGATTTTTGTGTATTTGGAGGCAGTTATTTTTTCCCTAGACTGATTCAGTTCTTTCATGCTGTACACAGGTCATGTTCTGTAACCCTGTGTTCAGACTTGTTTCTCTTCTCTGGACCATGTTTGAGACCAATATCTTGAATTAAATTTAGCTACCCAAAAGCAGAATGAATGACTTCATGTATCTGACATTATATACATCTCAATAGCAGCCTTTTTTTTACTGCAATATGGTGTTACAGCCACTAGCCCACAGATATTGTTTCTTCCTACACCTTTACTAAATAAGCAGCACTAATGTGCAAAGTAACTAAAGAATCATGAGTACAGGCAACAAGAATTCAAGAGGATCCCCTCACTCTGTACTGGTGGTAAAAGATCTCCACTACTGACAAGAGCCACCATAGAATCTACAAATTTGAGAGCCTTCCTCCTGCTCATGCACCTGTAATTGAACTACAGAATTTCATTCCTTTTGCCCACTTTTCTTGACACTCCTCCTTTCCCCACTTCAGGAGTTACCTATAAAATGCCAAATGTGATACAGATTGTTCCCTCAGGTTAAAACTGGCATATAAAGCTGTCTGTTGCATTCAGAAAAAGTTCTCCAACTGCTTGTAACAAGGTTTACTTCCTATTACATTATCACTAGCACTATATATATGATACTAGCCACAGATATTTGTAATTCAGGGAATTCTTGAGCTGGACATGTTTTCTGTGTGTATAGGAAACTTAAAAGATTTAGTATTGCATGAATTTTTCTGAACTATTCCTGAGCTCAGGTAAAGTCTCAAGCGGAGTAATATCTAGTGACAAGGCATTTACAATATGTATGTTACATATTCTTGTATTTTTCAGTCTTTTCTTTTTTTTTTTTTAGTCCTGTCTGATGTGCCTTCCAGATTATGTGCAGGAAGAGGGACTGAGTATCCAGTTTCTAATAAGCCTCTCCAGACCACTATCCCTCTGACTTTACTGGAAGAGGACCAAGCTGCTGCTAAGTCAAGGTCAAGAGTGACCTTTTAAAAATGTGGAAAATAAACAGGTGTAGAATAACACCCACCAAAATTCTACAGTCCTAAGAAGAAAACAAATCTGATAAAGACTAATAATAGTGATGATCAGTAGGCGGAACAAATGAAATGCCATATACAGACAGGTTTAGAAGAAAATTTAAGGGCTGATCACGTAAGTTTCTGCATGAACGTAGGAAGCCTAAATAGCAAGATGGGAGCATTGCTTTGAATAAAACAAGCTATATTGGGAACCTGGAGGAAGACAAATAGTAGCACACAAAGTTACCAGAATACAACATATCTAAGCTCTGAAGCTTACAAGCTATGAAGTATATGGCTTTTAAAATGTCAATCCTTATGTTTTTGTCTGTTTCCAGAAGAGCAGAATATTTAACTTTTGATTCTTTTATTTCCCCATATAATGCAATAAATGTTGAACTCTGTTTCTAGTGGGATGGGACCAGGTCTTGAATTGTTAGCATAAGGTATAATAGCAAAAGTGATGGAAGAATGTGATTTCAAAATGATTGCTTGTTTAGAAGGACATAATTCTAATTGCAAATATCTTGTTTTCTGTTTCCTTTAAATGGGACACAGCTGTTTTATGCTATTCAAACCTTTTTTAGGAAAATAAAAAATAGGAGAAAACAAAGAATTACTGCCTGAAGGAGACTACTTTTATACTTAGCTAGAGGGCATGACTACAATTTCAAGCCTTTACCAAATAAGTTCAATTCGGCTGGAGGATGTGTTTCAGACGTGAAATGCTCTCAGGTCCTCTGTCTATGTAACATATAAGCATGAAAAAATAGGCGGATTTTCTTAATTGATCCCAAATGAAAGACAACTTTGAAAAAGAAGAGAAAATTGAAGTGTCAAATACTTGAAAGAGGTTCCAGAGGAGGACTTCTTTAATCTCAGGGAAAAATAATTGGAAGGGCCTGAGTGCAAGCAATTCACAAATTGCTCAAAAAAATGACACATCCTGAAGCATCATAGAGATCTCATGAAATACCTGTATGGATCCTAGTACACAGATAGCTTGCTGAATTATGCTTAGTGAATAAGGAGTTATAAACCACAGGATGTTTATCAACTTTGATCAGAGATATTAACTTGTACTAAACTTTTGCTGTCAGAGCTAGATGGTTACCAAAAGCCCTTTCAAACGTCTCTGCAGTTACTGTGATTATGATGCAGGTGTACCCAAACAAAGAAGTGCATTTCCTTGTGTAGAAGGAAACAATAAGAATTTATAAAAGAATAGGAATAGATGAAGAAATTACTGATTGACAGAAAAAACAATGTTCACAAGGGAAGTTGCAAATCTCCTGTTCTAATAAAAACATTGTATCACTGATGAGAGATGAATGTTGTGTTTCAGCTCTGTTGTATCCATTCGTGTAAAAATACAGAGTGAAAAGAGAGTTCCTTGCTGCACAAGCTTTACATCCAGGGAAAGAAAAAACAAATTTAGAATCTGAATTCTACCTCAGTTCTTTATAGATCAAGGTAAAGCTATTTCTCAACTTGCTAACACAATATTTATGAAGGTAATATATATCTAAAAAAAGGTAAAGAAAATTATGTTCAAATGAGGAGAGATGTGTGAACAAGTAGTCAAGCAGTGGATGAGAAGAAAAAAAAGATTGGAAACGGAGAAGATAGCAGTTGCCAATTCTGTCAAGAAATGCTTTTGCCTACATTTTTGACCTTTTTTTTTCATAGTTGGATTCTTTTTTCTTTTAACAGTTCAGTCATTTGCTATTTTTAAAGTTAAATTTGAAAAATAAAGAAAACAGAAGGAAAAAAGATCCCATCAAGAGCTCTTGCTATTGCTTTTCTCCTTTTATCTTTTTCTCTATATATTTTGTGGGTTTGTTTTTGTATTACTGGAGCAGTTCTGAATTTCAATGATAAAGCACTTGGCTTGAACTCAACATGTGCAATAGGCTTAGTTACTCAGTACTTGTCCAGGATCTCTGAGAATTGCAAACCTTAACATATTTGGAAGTAGTGCATATCTTATCCCTGATTTAAAACAATATGAAAAAGAAAGTGTATGCCAGAACATGGATGTTATAACTGGATTTGAAG
This sequence comes from Manacus candei, assembly GCF_025592945.1. Taxonomy (NCBI): domain Eukaryota; kingdom Metazoa; phylum Chordata; class Aves; order Passeriformes; family Pipridae; genus Manacus; species Manacus candei. Next base: position 39,468,399 of record NW_026138062.1, read on the forward strand.
ACCCTTAAAGCAGGAAAAGTGATTCTTTTCCAAAAAACAAAACAAAAATTAGTTGAAGAGTAAAAAAGGAAAAAGAAGTGCTATCAGAAGGTAATGTGTCTGGTTAATACACCAGAATGTGCTGCCATTCAAAGGTACATCAATGGATAAATGGGCCAGCAGAAACATCATGAAGTTCTATACAGGGAAATGCCAAGTCCTTCTCCTAGGGAGGACTAAGCCCAGGCTCCAGGGCAGTCTTAAGCATAGCTGACTAGAAAGCAACTACGCAGTGAAGGACCCAGTATCATGGTGGACAGGTTGAGCTTGATCCAGCAACGTGTCCTTGTTGCAAAGAAGGAAAGTGCATCCTGCCCCCAGCATATCCTAGTACCTGGGGTTGTTACTCCCCAGATACAAGACTTTGCTTTTCCCATTGTTAGACTTCATGAGGTTCTGTTTGCTCATTTCTCCAGCCTGTCCAGGTCCCTCTGGAAGGCAGCATGACCCTCTGGTGTATCATTTCTCCAAGTAACCAAAGCAGGGATTTGCATTCTGAAATCATGCCAGATCCCGAATCATATGGAGCTGAAGGCATGCGAGGTGACAAGCAACACTCTGTACAACACTCTCCTCCAGCTAGCTATAAAGAGGATTATTGACATATCAGACAAAATCTCTGGAATGCTAGATTACATGCAGAGATTAGGTATTTGCCTATTCACCGGGAGAGGCAATACCTCAGAAAGCTAGGACTAATTGCATTTGATCTGTAGGAGACTAAGTTCATTTTAGTCACTGGCAATGACTTTTTAGCCAAAAGAGAAAAGAAGACTCTATAACTGGAGGCACAATGTGAACCAATTCAGGTAAGTCTTTTTTCCTCCATCTGTAGACTGACCAGGTTTCTTAAAAAATTCCTTCAGCTCATATAGCTAAGCAGGTGGAATTGAGAAATTCACCTGGAGGCAATCCCCATCTGTCTGCACCCAGACCATATCCTGCCATAACCTCCACCTAGTTACAATCTGGAAAGTTAGCCAAGGTGTGGGACTTGGCCACCATTTCTCCCCAACAATTTAAAGTCAAATATCCTCCGTAACATGGTGCTCTTGGTCCTCTGCGCAATAAGCAGAACCTTTCATATACTCTAAGTTACTAAAACAATGTTGTATAGAAAGCAGTGCAAGGATTACAAACAACAGTGCCAATGCTAATTAGGGTTAGCCAAGGTTTTCTCATTCATACAGCTAAGGGAACATATGGGAAATGTCATGTTGTCATAGCAGATTCTTTGCTTCAGAAAGTTGTGTGAAACATCAAAGCCAAGTAAAATAATAGCTGCATGCAACAAATGTGAGGTATAAGAGCTTCAGATAATATATTTTTTTTCACTGTCTGACAGGGGTTGAAGTAAGAATGCATGCAAAATGAGATCTGCTGTGATGTCTATTGTCAAGCTGTTACTCTGACTCTTCTTCTGAGATGTTTCTCTAATTTTTATGTAAAAGTATTTAAAATATGATTTTTTTAAAAAAGTGTTTTTATTCAAACAGCACAGAAAGCCCTAGAATTGAAAATATTAACTGATAAAATCATACCTCATAAAAGCTTGAAACACTTCCTTTTCATATGGATGTAGCTCTTCTTTCTTCCTGTAGTCTGTAGGATTGACTTAGAAGAGAGTCAATAATTCTGATTGTGTTAGTTAATGACTGATCCAAATTTTAAAGCAATTTTTTAAAAATATTACTCTTTGCATATAGATCTCTCTTCAGTCTGATGATTCTATAGAAATAGTAGAAGAGGTATTTCATCTTTTGTTTTGAGACTCACCTAGGAAGGAAACTTTTTCAGATGTTGCTCCAAGTGGTCACGTGTATGTATGCCTTAAATATAACACTCATATAATTTCAGTGACTCATTGCCTTTCTGAGGAACACTGAAGTAAGTTTAAGCAGACAAAAGCAAGTCGATAGTCTGAGATGAACATCTGCTTGCCAGGAGAATGTGTAACAGGTTTTTATTATTCCTATAAGAGAAGAAGTGGAAAAGATGCTAGACTCAAGGGGTGAACAAGCGGTTTACTTTTTTAGTCTTGATTTTCTTCTTGTATTTTTCATTAGGAATGCTGTTGGATTCACTGTTCAGAGATCCCCAAAGAAAGGAAACACAAGTAGCTGAAATGTAGACACTGCCAGAAGTTTTTTCTTAATTTTGACTGTCTACTTCCAAAACATGGAAAAAGTAACATTTTGCAACAATAGACACCTTCTTCTTGTATTCTTCGTTACCTCATGTCAGGTGACCCAGGTCCTTGGGCGGCGATTTTGGTTTTTCAGCCATTTTTTTTCTTGTGTGTGTCTTGGTGGGGTTTTTTTATTTGTTTCCCATTTAACTTTACAGAACAGAGCCAAGCACATCAGTTGACTTTAACAAGGTCTGTGGTTGCTCAAAGTTATGCTTGCTGGTAAGCCTAACAAGATGGCAAAGGTGGGTCTTAAGCTATGTGTGGAGCTTCAGAAGTTCAAGTCATATGGCAGGTTGTGCCATCTGATTAACAGGGAAGCTGAACTGGCATGGAAACTTCTAGGTAATCTAAATGTCTGGGTTTGGGGAAGCAAATCAGTAGGCTGTGTTAAGACTGGCCATCCCCAGGTCTGTGGAGCAGTGGGACCCCTTGGGAGCTGTTGTCATCTTTTGTGAACCACAGTTTGAGCTCTCTTCTTCTCTCAGCTGTCCAGAATATGTGAGGTCTGTCCTGTGGCCCTTGGGCATCTGAAGATTTGATGGCTGGTTGTTGGGATCAGAAAGGTTGGACATACATATATTATAGGAATAGCAACCATTGTAGACCAACAGCTTACCAAAGATTTTAAGGACTGAACATAATACAATTTTAATGCAGTCTTCAAGACTACTTAATTAAACCTTGTTTTTGCACTATCTTACTTCTTAACCTGATGCCATGGCTTCAGTCAATAAATACTACATGAAAAGTTATCTTCACTTTGTTCCTGCCAGAGATTACTAGAAAGATGTCAAGAAAACTCATTATGCAGAATCATGGTGTAGAGATTTGTTTGAATTACTTATGATTTTACTCTCCTATGGAAGGGTTTGTTGTGATTTCTTTTTCTTCTGACCCTTTATTTTAGTTATCTGGTGGAATATGGAAGACAGGGTCACCAAGGGAAACTGGGACTGTTTAGGGCCTGTAGATGACATTATGACATTACTGTTGACTAACTCTGAACACATTAAAAATTATAAAGTACTAAGAGGTCATAAAGGTGTGTAGCAGCTGCGTCACAGCTGATGAAGTTACATGACTGCCAACCAGTATCATTTAAATCCCTTAAAAATATCAAGTGTAATGTTTGGTTGCAGTTCAATGCAGTAAGTGAATGCCATATAACCTATGAGTAATATACTGAGTAATGCAATCTAACTGTCTCTCAGGAGAATTTGGTTGTGGTTTTAGTCAACTAAGATTAACAACTGGCAAATCAAAACTGGAAGTCTTCATGGAGTCAACGGTGGAAAAGGCCAAGATGTGCCTTAGGGCCTTCATTGTACTGGCATATAGAAAGCAGTATGACCTGACTACATTACACTATTGATATTATGTCTTGGAATTACTGAAAATATGTCACTTGAAAGGAATATTATTGCATTTTTTTTCTTCTCAGAATCCAAGACAAAAAATGAAGATGCAGCTAAAAGTGAGAACATACACTTAAGAAAGTGTAGGATTCAGTTATCATGCTCTCCTTCCTTCTGTGAATTAAGTTTCAGGTCAGTAGTCTGTAACAAATCTTCTGTTCCAAGGGGAGACAAGCATTACAACACAGAAACCACACTACCTTTTAAAATGCTTGTGAAAATAAGATTATATCTACCAGGATACAAAAAAGTATTTAACATATTAAATAAGAAATATTTTTTTGAGATTAACCTATCCTTTTCTTGTTTAAAGGACATGCTCTTTCAGCAGAGATAGCTACACTAAAATTACCTTCAGTAAGCACAGTAAACTCTGAGATAATCATTATGATCTGAGACAAAAATTGTACTGTAGTGCTTATTTAAAACATAAAGTTTTCTTGTATGTTCCAAGTATGTTTATATTCTGCTAGTATTTCTTACCATAGTTGAAACTGTAAGCAGCATTATGTTATGTATGTCAAGTATGCCTGGGGAGTAATGGAATTGCTTACTATAGGGAATTCAAAGAAGGATATCAAACTGACTGTTCTTCAACCATAGTTTGGGGGTTGCATACATTGAACAGAGGTTGTTTTGCACCAACCACAGGCATTTTTGTACAATGCAGAGCAGGTGCCATCATTTAGTTTTCTACCAGAAGAAAAATCCTATCCCTTTTTGATATGCTTTTTGATCAGATCAGTGATATTGTGTCAGAAGAATTAGATGTTTATGGTTATTCAGAAGCTGAGCAAAACACAACCTTTAATGATAGCAGTATCATTAGTGTTCTGCTGTGGAAAAAAAAAACTGTCTCACATAGGTTAGGTGACTGCTGATCAAAAGCTGCATCTGTTTTCAGATAGACATTTGTCTATGTGAAATAAGTATATTTTCAATGTTTTCACAAAGATTTTGACAAGGTTAGGTTTACCTCAGATGATTTTTTTTCTGGTGTCCTTTGAGCCATGTCTTCCAGCTGACAAGAGGTTCTTGAAAATTTTAGAGCTTTCTGCCTTTGAAACATGGACTTGCATTCCTGGTTAACACACAGAGAACTGGAGCAATGAACTCTGTAGGGGCATGAATCTGTAAGAATGGAGCAAATATCTGTTAGGAGAGACTACAGAAACATATATCTGTACAACAGTAAGCACAATCCATCCCCCATTCACTACAGTAGCTCCCTATGGAGTGCTCAAAAGGTAGAGCAGAACTTGCATGTCTGTCTTAGCAACCCTGTGGACTTTTTCACATTCAGCTGCCTGTCTTGTATATGCAATGAAACATTACTTCCTATGAGCAAAGTCATGAATTCTGGACAACATTACCTTAGTTAAATTCAATGTGAATTCTTTTGCCAGCTAATAGGTTAGCAATATATTTATTCATTAAAATTATGGGATAAAACTAGGGTGAAGGAAATAAATACTCAAAAGCATTGTATTTGATTTTGCTGGTATTGATGCTGTATTTGATTCTATATCCTTTAAAAGACTGTTTTGGATACTACTAATTTTATGCATTTTAGGAAACTGTTTTGAAATGTCCAGTGCAATTTTCTTCTCAGATAGAAGGTTAGTAAATGTTTTGCCATGAGAAATTGAGTTTGTCTGCATGATAGTGACTTTGTGCCTGAACATAGTGATTGTGTCTTAATGTTACATTTCTTGAGGTGCTACTTAGCTGAAATACAGCTGAGGTTTGAGATCCAGATCTGGCACTGAACTACACTGCTTCTCTGCTGTCTGTGAATCTGTGCAATTTGATCAACAGAGGACAAGCCTTGCAAGTTCAAATCCAGTTAAATCAAGAAGTCACTTTCCAATGTCAAATACAACTGTAACAATTAAATAGTATCTATAGAACAGTATATAACAGTTCTTGCATACTCATACGTGTTCTAGCTGACTTAGGTGTTGACTGCTTTGAGCATCCACCATTCATTTCAAATAGATTCTGATGCTAATTTTATTACCTCTCTAAGAGCATGTTTTCATTAGAACAATGAAGCAGGCATTCATAAATGAGTCATAATTAGGCTGAGGTATTTAGTCTCTGCTTCTAATAAGAGACATAGCAAATAATATGTTTACTAATAATTATAGGGAAACAATCTAAACAGTTCCTCTATTATATTGAAAACCATTGAGAAATTGAGGAGAACAAAGTCCATCTTAAATTACTAGTGCTACTTTTAGTGCTAAATTACTTTAATTAGTAGCAGTATCTTAGAGGTTCTGACATTCTTCAGACTTTATCAGTTTCTTCTAGGGCTGTGTGTAGACTAGGGGTCAACCTGGCAGTGGAAATCTTCAGCTCCTGACACTCATTGATGGTAGTTCAAATGAATGGTGGTATCCTCACTGCTTGGAATGGATGCCATTTGTCTTTGGAAGTGGGTGGTTGCAACCATGCAACTCATTTCTTCAAAGTGTTTTTTCAGGTTTCCTCAGTCCTGGAAGTGTTTTGGTATCTTCTACCGCTTTCTGATGCCACTATAGTTATTTGAGTCCCGTCTGACTTGCTATCATATTTATTGTGTTTCTTCCGCAAAGCACTTCTCCATAATCATAGCCAGGCAGTGTTTTACAGAGGCAGGGAACTGGAGTCCTTGAAGTTAAAGATACTCTACTGTACAGTCTCTAAAAGCAGCAAATATCATTAACTGCCTCCTTTTCTCTCCTGCCATGCCTCACATATGGTGTGTGGGCCTTGACTTCGTAAAGCAACCCTCAGATCTGCAAATGCACCAAGCAGCAGAAAATGTAACTTAAAGCAATAGTATCTTAAGAGGAGAAAGTTTCAATTTTCTGTGCAGAGAAAAAAAATCCCAGAGATATATCAGCTCCCCTCAGCCAGCATGTGTTTGCAGGCATCTGGGGTAAGACAAAAGTTCAGGAAACTGCTGGTGACACTGGCACAACACAGGGCCCGGTGCACCCCTTGAGCATGGACCCATTTTATATCATGGTCCCACTAAAATCATGGGCTTTTGAACACAGCAAAGAAAAACCCACAGGTTTCTAACAAAGTGTTAATTTTTAAGGTATGAATTGAGTCTTCTTCTCTCAAAGGGTTGATTGCAAATTCCAGACTTGCCTGAAACTCATTCCTAAGTAAGGTGTGGGACCTTGAAAAAGGGTCAATGCAACACCTTCAGTGTTATAACTATTTTCATGAAAATTTAAAATCACAAAATGATTGAGGTTAGAAGTAACCTCTGCAGGTCATCTGCACCTCCCCTGCTCAAGCCATGCCATTTAGAGCACATTGCTCAGGACCATGCTCAAGTGGCTTTTGAATATCTCTGAGGATGAAGTGTCCATCACCCCTCTGGGCAACCTGTGTCTGTAATTGGTCACTCTCACAGTAAAAAAATGTTTTCTGATGTTCATAATTTTCTCCTATATCTCTTTATTCAGAGACATTTGCATTTTGTAAGAAGAGAGGCATATTTTCTTTGCAAATATAGACAGAAGCAAATACAGATTGTGAAATGATAGATGGTTTATGAAATGATCAGGTGTGAGAGCCCACTACAGAGTTTGCCCTCAGCTGCTTAAGCAGGTACACTTGTAATTCATAGAAGGCATGCTCCCTCCTCTGGATCTTCCCACAAGGCCAGCCCTCAAAAAATTCAGGTAAATAACCTCCCAGGAAATAAGAGTCCATTTAGTTCCACTTCCTTGTCTAATACAAAGACTATGCAAAGCTGATTTCTCCTTTTCTTTCCTACAGGTATCATGATCACTGCAATCTCCTGCTTTCCTCTTGGGAATGGATAGAGAAGGGAAGGAGACCCATCTGAGCTACTGTAGACAGAAGCCACTCGCCAGCTTTCAGTCGAAGTCATAAAGAACGATCTCTCTCACTGACATATTATTCAATTTCATAGATCTTTTAAATAAACTTCATGACAGTACTATCCTCCTTTCGGTATTTTTGTGAATTTAGTGAACTGCCTGCCAACAAAATCCCACTTCCTTCCCCCACCAAGTTAGAAAAAAGAACAAAGTTGCTAGAGCAGATCTGTAGGCTGCTCTTCAGGCACAAGTTGAAGTACAAGATACACTATTTGAATATAAGAAAAACCCCCTTTTTTACTGTGAGGGTGGTCAAGCACTAGAAGCAGGTAGAGAATATGGAGATATTGAAAGTGTGACTGGACATGGTCTTGGGTAAACCTGCTGTTGGCAATCCTGCCTGCAGCAGGGGTTGGTCTAATTATCTCCAGAGGTGCTTTCCCAGATCAGCTGCTCTGTTTTTCTGTGATTCTCCCACACTCTGGCTGCATGTCACATCTGTTCCCTTCTACACAAGAGTCTGGGATTTCAGCACCAGTTGGAAATTCTTCCAGCTACTGACTTTTCCCTACAATTTTATGCAGCACCTAATACAGTACCGGGTTCTGGGCTCTACTATAAGACCAGTGTTATTGATGGCTTAGTTTCTTAAATGCAATGTCTGCTTTTAAGTGATCACTTGTATTTTTTCTGTAGGAGCGAGGTAGCACAAATCAAAGTGACTCCAAATGAATCCTACTTATAGTAAATAACTGCATTACCAATAAAGAATACCAAATCATATTCATTCTTAATTTAATTTGTACCCTTCTCTAAAGAAACTTTTTAAAATTTTTAATAACACCTTTGGGGGAATGCAAAGATTATGAATCCTGGAAAAAACGACTTTAGAAGCAGGTCCATCACAGTGGCAGCTCTCCAGGATCAAGCAGAGTGGAGAAACAGCAATGATTCATGTTTTTATTGTACATTTTTTCCCTGTACTGTGTAATCCCCTGATTCACGTGGCCCCTCACACGGTGCCATGCTGTCTCTCCTCCCCAAACCAGTCCCCGCCTCTGCACAAGCATGGTTGGCTGTTTCATCCACTTCTCCCCAATCCCTGGCTTGTTATTGGACCTTGGTCCTCCTGTGTCCCCCATTGGTTAGCAGAGCCCTCAAGTCACTCCCTTTCCCCCGGACCTTGGCCCAATCACGTTCCTCCTTCTAAGCCCTCCCCTGGAGACCTTAAAAGCCCACGGGAGTTTCAAATAAACCACTTTTCACCCTGGAATGCAGAGAAGAGAGTTGGTGGCTCTTTCCTCCCACAGAAGGGGGACCGCACCTCTGAGACCCTCTCTGAGAAACCGCGAACAAGGAGTCACTACAATCAATTCTGTTAAACACCACTATTATTTTACCTTTAAACTGAAATGTGGCGCATTTTTCTCAAGCCTGGAGTCTTTTGTCATTGTTCGGGTATTTTTGGTGTGGAGTTTTCTTTTGGCGTGGGGGGGTTGTTTTGTGGGGTTTTTTTGTTCTGTTTTATTTTTTTTTATAAGCAGCATGGAGAAATAGAAAAAGCAAGGATAACACCTTTGTAACAATTTTTAAAAAATTCAAATTTGTCTAACAGTTGTCAAACTCCTGTCTCAAGGAGCGTAGTAAGTACTAATTTGGCAAGGACGTATATAATATATGTCTGTGCCACAGAAATATCTACTTCCATTGTATAGAGTAGACCCCTAAGAAGAAAGCTACCAGAGTAAAGAGATACTTTTCTTTGCTTCATTTTTTTCAAGTTGAGTTATAACTGATTTTTAAAATTACCTTTTCCTGCCTAAGTTTCTCTGGAGATATTTTGTAGGATGCCAAAATATAGACATAATATAAAGTATTATATCAAAAACGGCATGTCCAGCAGGACCAGGTAAAGGATCATTATCCCTCTGTACTTGGCACTGGTGAGGCTGCACCTCGAATCCCATGTTCACTTTTGGGCCACTCACTACAAGAAAGACATTGAGGTGCTAGAACTTACCCAGAGAAGGGTGATGAAGCTGATGAAGGGTCTAGAGGAACAGCTGAGGGAGTTGGAGTTGTTTAGCCTGGAGACAAGACGGCTCAGGAGGGACCTTATCATTCTACTACTACCTGAAAGGAGGTTGGAGAAAGGTGGGTGTCGGCCTCTTCTCCCAGGCAACTAGTGACAGAAGAAGTGGACTTAGCCTCAAATCGTGCCACGGGAGGATGAGGTTGGACATCAAGAAAAATTTCTTCACTGAAAGGGTTGTTAACTGCCCAGAGAGATGGTGGAGTCACCATCTGTGGAGGTGTTCATGGCCCTTAGTTCTATGATCTAACTGATGAAGTGGTGATGGATCAAAGTTTGGATTCAATGATCTTGGAGGTCTTTTCCAAGCTAAATGACTCTATGATTCTGTGATTCTAAAAAGGTGAACACCCGAAAAGACTAGACTTGGAGTCTAAAAGAATGGCATAAAGCTACACTGGATACCATGATTAATTGTTTCTGCCACAACCGGCACATGATGCTTCTTCCTGTCCTTGTCTTTGGTGGTATCCCATTGGGAAAATGCATATCCATATCCCAATCACTTGATAAGAGAATAGGGAGGAGGAAGGCAGGCAAGAAGCAATTCATCTATGTTAGTCAGTCTAATATGTCTTTACAGATTAAGGGGAGAAACCGGCACTGTTATGAATTAATGTGATTTAAGTTAAAAAATTGAAATAGTTTTAGCACTGCTTAGGATATTTCCCAAAGATTTCAAGAATGTAAAAGACCTTTTGCCGTTCACTAATAAAATTCTACCTGCTTTTGCAGCTAGAATAGTCTTGTAAATTAAATAACAACAGCAAGTGCTAGAGATTTACTGTTACAACGTGAATAACAATTCATGGAGAAGAAGGCAAGTATCCTAGTTTATTTCTATTGGGGTGTGTTTTTAAAGAAAAAAAGCCCACATATGTAGACTAGAGAGGATAAAATAATCCTAATTAATTTTCTTTCCTTTACTTCAGCAGACCTGAGAGATGAAAGAGATTCTAATACAGATGGATAAGCTAGGAGCCAAAAGAAGGGTAAAATAGACAATTTTGAATTAGTTTAAATCACTTTCTACCTGCTTATTTCAGCATGTATTGTATTTCATATATTTATATGTATTTATTTTGTTTACTATTTTATAAATAGTATAAATATAAATAGTATGCAATTTATAAATTATAATTGGTTGTATATGTATCTTCACTGACATTGGCTCACTAATGGTAGTCATTTGTTGGTATTTGACAATAGAATTAGAAAGTCATCCAAAAGCACTGGAATTCAAAAAGTAGATTGTTACATAGCATCTTACTACTCTTCAGTAGTAAGGCAAAAGTTTTCCTGCTTTTACTAGCTGTAAATGAAAAGGTAGAATGAAAATAAATTCCTCTGACCAAACATGGGGTTCTGGGAAGTATATGATGGCAGCAGAGTTAGTGTTATATTGCTCTTACCTCCTGCTATTTAGGACAGTGAGTAACAGTGTCACTGTCATTCAAAACCTTTCAGACTTTATTTGCAGTCCAACAGAAGATCAAGGCAATTCCATCCAAGCAGTAAATCCAAAAAGATCAACAGAGGACTGGAAGCAGTACTCCAGAGAAATTTGTTCCCTCTACTTGGTCAACTTTGTTCACTTCCATCTCAGTTCTTTCGGATGCTCCACTTCCTTTCCAAGCAGTGCATGTCTAATCCCTGACCTTTTAGGGCTGGATACCTATTTAAAGCCACAAGGTGACCTGATTCCCAGCACCTTAAGGATTGTTTTCCTTCATAGTGACAACTATTCTTCCAGATTGTGAAAGGGTCTGTAAGGTTTCCATGTAGTAAAAACATTCCTGACATTCACTAATTCATTGTTCTTTTCTGTTACTTTTTTTCCAATATTCCTCCCAAATCTCACCCGTCTTGTCTAGTTGGACTGCATGGTCTTGGGGGAAGAACTGTCCTGCTCAGGATTTACAACATCTGTCATAACATATCCATTATCTCAGATGGAACTGTTATGTGGGGATAAAACATATGTGTTTTGTCTAGATTGAAAAACATTCTACAGATACAATTTAGGATTACTCAATCCCTAGTTATTTCTCAGGATCACATCTGTATCAATTATTTTCAATTAGAACAGCTGTTTCAAAATAACTTATAATTCTAAAAATTGAACTATTTAATAAATATTTTGCAAAAATGTGTTTTCCACATATACATTCATAGCATAAGAATTTGCTGTTGGTTTTGCCAAGTGTACTCAACATATATATACACTTAAACATGTGAACATACTCAACTCAAGTATATGTTTATGTGTATGTTCCCTCCTTCCTCCTTCTTTCCCCCAGCTTTATATACTGACCATGATGACATATGGTATGCAATATCCCTTTAGTCAGTTGGGGTCACCTGTTTCGGCTGCATCTCCTCCCAGCTTCTCATGCACCCCCAACTTGCTTGCCAACATGGCAATACAGAAAGTAGAAAAGGCCTTGGCTCTGTGAAAGCCCTGCTCAGCAATAACAAAAACATTTCTATACTATCAACACTGTGTTCAGCACAAATCCAGCCACTGTGCAGAAACTTAACTCTCCTCTAGCCAAAACCAGCACACTGCCCAACTCTCCCAAGAGACTTCACAATCCTATAGTGATTTAGCTCTCTAGTGACTCATAACAGATTTATCCTCAAAATGCTTATCCAGTTGCCTTTTAAACCCCTGAAACTTGCTGTATTCACAATGGAAAAAGAATCAGCAGGTCTGTTGCCTACTGCTTGAAGAACCACCTCCTTTTTTTTTCTTTTGAACCTGGCTGCCCACAGTATTGTTTGGTGGAGAAGACTACAAACAATGGATCCTTTCTCTCTATACATACATCAGGACTGTGTAACTGTCTATCATCTGTTTCCCAGTTCTTCAGGACGAGAAAGCAATCTCTGACTGTTTGGACTTTGTGTGCACCAGCAGGCTCTGCAACTCCCTTGCCCTCACCCCAGGCTCTGCCTGCCTTCACAGCTGGCCAACTGCCGACATGGTTAGCGTGTAACTTGGGATCATGCTGCTGTGGAAATACTAGGGGGAGAAAGAGCCTGAAGAGGACTCAGCAGAGACTCCTTCCTTCACTAGGAAGCTGAACATAAGCTCAGATCCTTTCTTTTAGGACTGTCCCAGTCTACGTTGCAGGGGTGTCTGTGCCCAGTCATGGTCATGACTCTGCCTTGTTGGCTTGATTACTGACCTGTCTTGTCACTACAGTCTTGCCTGAGGATCACTGGACTGTGGTTGACCCTGGTTACTGTCACCAAACCTGCTTAGCTGTTCTGAGACCATACCCTGTTGGAGAGGACACTGTCCTGTTCTGTCCCACTGTTTCCTATTCACTTCTCCTTGCAAGGCAGCCACCTCTTGATGCTCCTCTGTCAGCCTGCTCAGCGTTGCTCTTATAGAAGCAGCCTTTGGTGATCCTTGCTGCCTCTCTGTCTTTTCAGGTTCTTGTTTTTGCCCATGGCTGGGGGTTCAGAACTAGATGATGTTTAAGGTCTTTTTCAACCCAAACTATGATATGATATGATGATATGATATGATATGATATGATATGATATGATATGATATGATTGATAGCCTTCCAGAGCCATGCAAGGGATTTAACTTGAGGCTGAAAAATGGGTTATATAATAACATAATTGTTTTCACTCTTGTTCTCATAACCTTTTCTAATAATTCCTAATGCTTGATTCCCTAGTTTTTGGACAGATACTAAGCACCGAGTTAACCTTTTCATAGACCTGTCTGCCACAAACCAAAGATCTCACTCCTGAGTGACAATTGTAAGCTTATAGACCTTTTCTTTTATGTACATCAGTTTGCATTTTCCTACATTGAACATCATCTGCCATGTTATTGCTCAGTCACTAAGTCAGGTAAATGCATTCTGCTGTTCTCTGTATTTAGCCTTTGTGTTTTCTATCTCCATAAGAGTTGAAACTTCATACGAGTTGCAAACTTTGATCACTACTTACTCCTTTTCACAATCAATTAGGAATAGAATGGATCCCAACATTTCTGTGAAACTCTCCAGTGATCACCCCACCACAATAAGTGACTGTGAACCCCCGCTTTCTCAGAAGCATGGAATAAAAGAATAGATGAGGTTGAATGGGACCACAATGGGTCATCTGATCCTACCTCCCTGCTCAAACAGGGTCATCCTAGAGCACATTGCACAGGGTTGCATCCAGATGGTTTTTTAATATCTCCAGTGAGGGAGACTCCACAACCTCTCTGGGCAACTTATTCCAGTGCACAGTCATCCACACTGTAAAGAAGTTCTCCCTCATGTTCAGGTGTCATTGTTTTGATGGCAAAAGCAGTTTTAGGCAGAAAATTGACTAAACTATTACAGTGATCACACCTAGCTCTAGAAATCTTGATTGCATCAGACTTAATGAATATGGAATATATGTCAAGAACCTTCTCTTGTAATTTTATAAACAGCGTTCCATTAACGATAGTTGCAGAGTAACTAGAAAATATTTCTGCTTATAACTTACTGAGTAATTTTGTTGACTTCCTCTGGTTTTGAGAAAGTCTTCATAACATTGAAATGAGAATAAAATTATAGATATGATGTACATATTCTTCCACTCTTTTTAACACTATTTGTTTGCTTTTAGTTTTATTATCAATATCCAACTTCCCCCTTGCCACACCCATCTCAAAAATACCAGCCAGTGAGGGCTACATTTCATTTAGGGCTACAGATCCAAAGCTTTAAATCTATGACAGCAAGTATAATGTATGCACTGTTATGAAAGTTTAAACAAAACTGATTTGCGGCTCCAGATAATAAAATTTTAGGTTGATGTAACACAGAAACAAATTGATAAATTAGCTTTAAAGCACAGTCATATCTCTAAAATATCTCTACCTCCTGCCTGAATGTGTGTTTACTGGAAATAATCACATAGAACTGTAAAATAGAAAACCTGACTTACATAGCTATATAATTCTGTACAAGGATATTTTTTATAATCATGTTACAAAGTACTGCATTAGCTCAGATATGCCCATCTGAATACATTTTACAGCATTGGAATTATGTGCTCCACTCACTTGTGTTACTGTGAAGAATTGTCCACAGAAGACAAAGTTCTTAGATACCATTGGCATAGGTAAGTTATGAAATGACCAGAGAAACCCTAATTTACAAAGGTTGGATATTACTGGCCCATAGATGACCCCATGCCCGACCAGCTGGATACCTGAATGAGGCTGTGACCCTGTGGGAAGCCAGCACTCCAACAGGCTCGTGGAGGACCCATGGAAAGATGAGCCCATGCTGGAGCAGGTTTGCTGGCACGTCTTATTATCCTGTGGGTGACCATGTTGGAGCAGCCTGCTCCGGAAGGACAGCACCCTTGGAAGGGACTCATGCTGGAGCAGTTCATGAAGAACTGTATCCCATGGGTAGGACCTACTTTGAAGAAGTTCATGGAAGACTGTCTCTCATGGGAGGGACTCCATGCTGGAACAGGGGAAGAGTGTGAGGAGTCCTCCCTCTGAGGAGGAAGGAGAGGAAGAGGCAACCGTTTTTGAACTGACTGCAGCCACCATTGCCCAACCCCCTCCACTGCTGAAGGAAGGAAGTAGAGAATTTGGGAGTGAAGTTGAGCCTGGGAAGAAGGGAGGAGTAGAAGAGTGATGTTTTATGATTTAGTTTTTATTTCTCATTATCCCACTCTGATATGATTGGCAGTGAATTAAACTGATTTCCTCAAGCTGAGATTGCGTGATGGTTACCTGCAAGTGATCTCTCCCCCTCCTTATCTCGATCAGTGAGCTTTACAGTATATTTTCCCTCTCTCTGTCCAACTGAGAAGGATAGTGATGGAGCAGTTTTGGTGGGCACGAGTCTGCACCCATGTTCACAGGTAGACACATGCACAAAATGTTGCCCTGCTCCAGAGACTGTCAGTTTCTTCTTCAGATCCCTTAGTTCATCAACCCTCCCTCCTGTCATTTAGTTGCTTGAGCTCAAGTACAGCTACAGAAATCACAACAGATGGTTCTGAGTGGGAAATTTTTGTGTGAAGAAATCTAGAAACCTGAGTGTGGATGATACTCCTAACCACAGGAGCTGCTGTTAAGACTCTAACCCTTGGCTCCTGCCTGTTCCTGGCTGTGCACTTGCTGATGCAAACCCTGACCCTGATCCTCAGGTTGACTTCCTAGCTTCAGTTCAGACCTGCCTTGTCACCATGGATTTGTTTGATTACTACTGAGCTGTGTCTGATCCTAGTTACAATCGCCAGACCTGATCCTGATCTTCACCTTTAGGCATGACTTCATGACTTGCCTTCAGACCTGCAACACCACTAGGGACTTAGCTGATGATCTGGGCACCAGGCTGATTCCAACTGTAAGTCCCCAGGCCTTGTCTTGTGCTTGGCTTCTGGCTCCCTGTCCCTTAGGGAGAAGCTGGCCCTTGCCCCTCCCTGACAGTCTGTTCTTCATACCTGATCCTCCTTTTGTTGCCCAGTCCCATAAATTGTTTCAAAAAGGTTTAGCTTATGAATAGTGGAATGGTTTATTGACAGGTTGAAATAAAGCCTCACTGCTGTTCTTCCAGGCTCATCGGTCAGGTCCTTGTGGTTGAAAGACTGATCGCTCTCTGTTTGGTGGTGAGTTATTCAGCATCCCTGAGGAGACATGTCATGTATTATTACAGGCTCAGACATGAGCTCTCTGGAAAGAGGTTTATGAAATTTGAGTTTTCAAGACAAGAGTGCCTAACAGTAATAAGCACAAGGCACTGCTTCCAGGCACATTTGCAAATCTGCTGGGCAATCCTGGCAACTATTAATTTCAAATATTCTGGATATATTCATGTGAAATCCTCCCAGAGATGGAAGGTACTACAGAATTCCTCCTTGGTCGAGTTGACAGTCCTTTTTGTTAGCTCTTGGTAGTGTGACCAGGACAGCATATACAAGGGTGGAATTCTGAATGCCAGATTTTTGAAGAAGCCTATCAAATGCAGAGGCTTACCTGTAGAGAAGCAAGATTCAGGATGGGAACAGTTCCAGGCATGGAGAAGAGCATACAGCAATTGGCAGGACTTTCATATGGACTTTACTGTTATTATGTGGTTTCACTGTATTCATGCTACACAGTGCACAACTGCACATGCCCAGGCTTCCTCCTCCCCCTTTTGCCTGTGCCCTGTTCTGATTTGCTCCCCCATTTGTCTGTCTGATAGCCCACCCGATGTTCTGCCCCTTTTCCCTGGCGGGATGGTTAAGAATCGGGCACACGCCTGAATAAACAAGTCTGCTTGCACCCTTCCTCGTGTCCTGTCCCCTCTTCCCTTCGGACAGCAACACTTACCAGTGCAGAGTAATGAGGCACAGACCTGTTTATTACACTGTCACCTAGAAATACCGACTTGAAAGGGTTCCAAGGGCAAGAAATTTGCATAACTTGTGGGAGCTTGTGGAGTAAGTCAAACCTTGAACTTCATCTCCTGGTTCCTGTATGTGGCTCAGAGAAGAGCACTGAATCTTCATTTTTCTTGTATTATTTTCCACACCAACTGAAGTTGTCTTATAGGTTTAAAACAGCATTTTATTGAAATTTTGGCAAATGAGCAGAAACAGGAAGAATTTTTAAAAACTATGATAAACAACTCCCTGTGAGGCACTGAGAAGAAGCAGTGTTTGATCACATGCCAACAGAATCTGCCTTTGACTTTTCTATTGATAGACAGATTAAGATTAATTTAATTCAGAACTGACCACTGAAGGAGATAAATGGAATAAAAATACATGTTTTGTTTGTTTTTTTTTCATTTTACAGTCTAAAAGAGAAGATACAAAGATGTTCTCTGCTGAGAAGAATGCTTCAGTCATGCATTATAGGCAGTGTTTTACCGCTCTATATGTATGTATTTTGAGAGGAGAGGGAAAGATAGCAAGAAAACCACTGAAATAGGCAAAATCTGTCATGGTATTAGTTTTCCAAAAACTATTCACAACAGAGAAAGCACATAAAGGCACCTAAAGCTTCTGTCTCTGTCTCATAATCATTGTGATTATTCGTGTTCTTAAATAAACTTTTAAAAATTTCAGCCATGGTTTTATTACTGGTTTTATTTTTTTATAATTAATTTTTTCTTTTAATTGCATTCTGTACCATAAAGCTGGTGAAATCCATAAGCATTTCTCCTTATTTATTAGTGGCTATGTTCTTTTCTGTTACCACATTCCTTTGTCTTGCCACAGATTCTCTGCCACATCCATCTGGAATACTGGTTACTTTCTACCTTCTTCTGCCTGGTAAGTGTTACATGTTTTTGCTTGATATTACTCCAAATAAAGTTTCTGTTCAATTAAGAGTGTTTGACAGGATACACTTTTCATTTACCATATTTAGCAGGGGACTTTCAGCATTACATCCACTGTAGTGCAGTCAGATTTCGTTTGTCAGTTATGGTACAGAAGTTATTCTGGGGAAGTCCACCACAGAAGCAGTGATAAGAAATAATAAACCACGTCAAACTCATACAGAAAAGGGTCTAATCAAATGTGACTTGAAATAGTTTATATAGAATCTATGTTCACCTGGAGCTTGATGGGCTGACAGTAATGATTACATGTACTTGAGTGAAGAAAGGTTCCAAAGGGTATACTGTTATTCCATCTTGCTATTTGAAATACAGTTGGAAGGGAGAAAAGATCACATATTTATGGATTTGTAAATAAAGTGAATAGTTTCTTATTACCAGTTCAGTCTTTTTCTGCAAACAACCCATGATCTTCAGTGTAAAATTGAAATTTGATGTAGTTGCAATACAGAGGGCTTTTGGCACACAATGACTATCAAATTCTGGGCAGTGCTATCTAAATTTTAACAATACTGCCCACAGAAATAAAGTTATATGTGAAATTGCATACAAACCCTCACTTTTAAATATTTCCCCTTTTGGAC
Organism: Manacus candei; assembly: GCF_025592945.1. Classification (NCBI taxonomy): domain Eukaryota; kingdom Metazoa; phylum Chordata; class Aves; order Passeriformes; family Pipridae; genus Manacus; species Manacus candei. Next base: position 39,486,922 of record NW_026138062.1, read on the forward strand.
TCTGGAACCTCAATCTGCTTATACTTGAGAGACTACAGTTGCAGAGGAGGTTATGATTAAGGCAGAGAAATGTCTCCATATCACAGGAAAGGAAAGATCATCTGTGTCAGCAGTAGAAAAGTGCAGCAGAAGCTGAAAATTCAATGTCTTGTGCTCTTAAGGAGATTTGTCTCATTCCTTCCTTCTACCCTTTTTTCAGTTACATATATTTATCACAGTTCCCATCTGATGCACAGACTCTCCCTTCCTCCTCCTTAGAAATCTTGACAAGCTGCTAGAACTCCTTCTGCCCCATACTGCATTACACTTGTGGAAATTTGTCGTATAGAGGGGAGCTGAAAATGTTCAGGTTGTTACTTTGGGTTTTTATTTTTCCTGGAAAGAGGAAGGATTTTATTTTTGCTGAGGGCCAAGGCTGAAGCACTTTCCATCCCTGAGCAATACTTATTTAGAATGGTGGGAAAGAAGCAATGGAAGATTGAAACTCCTCTTGTCTGTACATGGTCCTTATTACTCTCAATGTACTCTCCAAATGAGCAGTCCTGGAGGAGCAGTGAGGTTATGTGGTCATCTACTTCCTTCTCAGCTGAACATTTTTCTTTTTTTTTCTGAGGATTTCCCTTACGTGGCTCAAGAAGAAGCTAAACTCACCCCTTTACTTTGCTGAGAACATCTTTCGGAGCATACTTCATATTCAGGGCAGATGCCATTTCCACTTTATTTAAAATTAGCAGGAAGCTAAAGGTCGTACTTTCCTTCCTGACCTTCTGCTGAAAAAGGCTGCTCTCCAGGGGACTTCAGAGAGGAAGGCAAAGTTGTTCAAGATGTCTTTTGGTATCAGCAGACCAATAATATTAAGTATGATGCCTCATAATAAATTGATACAATTTACACTTGGTAATTTACACCTTCTAATGTTCTCTTATATTTCTGGTTTGTCATTCTGCATCTGTAACGCTTAAGAATGTAAGCTCTGTTTTCAGCTGACATTTCATAATTCACATGTGTATGAACATCTGAAATCCCAAAAGAAAGGAAAGAGATTAGAAAAACATTAAATGAAATTCCAGTGGGCCTGAGCTAATATTTATTCAGACTCCATGACCTTAACGCTGTACAATGCCTTCCTGTGTTATCTCTGCTCTCACTTCACATTACAATCCATAAGAGCCAGAGGATGAACATCATTTTGCTTGTGGCAAATACTGACATAGTCACAAAGTATATGTGGTATCTAGCTTATCAACAGGCAGCAGGCAGGCCCAGAATTTACACCTACAAATATGTCCCGTGGTATCAAGAGAAGTAATACTTGATAGTGTTTTCAAAGATGGTTTCAAACGAGTACTGGCAATCTTTCCCTGAGACAACAAACCATATGTTTTCAACAAGTTGCATTTAAAAAATTGAAATATAGTAAGCTCAAAGCATACAGACAGAATAACCATGCAGCTGACAAAATATCCATGCATCAGTGCCATAAGACAACCCATTGTAATTACTTACACCGGACATAAGTTACTGAAGTCAGCAAAAAGAATTTGTAAATCAAAACACACTGCATAATGTAGAGAAAACATATTTGGTGCTTTAGATTACTTCTGCAGGATATTACTCATATATTACTCGGTTTATAAGTCTTTTCTGTTTGAAGGGGTTGCCATTAAAACATCAACAGGTTGCAGTGACTCACTTCAATAAATTTTCTTTTTGGGTTGGAAAAGTGTTTCTGCATCTTGCAGCTTCCAGATTGGTACCCTTAATAATTGCTTATATGGTCTAATTTGTGGATTTCATACTGAAAAAAAATAGTGTATGACCCCTGAACATCTGACCCGTTCTTTACTGAAGTTTACTTTATTTTCTCAACATTAGGTATAAAACCTGAACTTTGCAAATTAATATTGCTTACACACACTACGTTTCCTTTATTCCCTTGTTTGGTTCTCAAAACTTATCTTTGCTTCTTCACTCCTTTTCTCAAAAAAAATGTAAGTATCTCCTTTTCACATGTATCTGTATTTAAAAGTACTGTCTGTACCACTGGCTGTCTTTACAACTGGAAATACTAGAAATACTAGGCATTTTTCTTGCCTGGGCTAGTGCTAAAGTCAGTAGCTAGATATCTTTTTTTTTAATCTTTCTATGTCAGATTTCTCTTGAGACTAATGGGGTTTATGACTAATTGCTCCTGGATCAGGCTCCTGGATCATAACTGTTGATATTCATGGACAGTTGCTGAAGTATGGTTGACAGATTGGGCAACAGGGCTGTTAATTTCATGCCTTAGGTTTTACTCTTTTTTTTCAGCTTCTTCTGAAAGGAAGAGTAAAATGGATGAGTAGGGCAGTAGAAATGGACATAAATAGATGGTCTTTCAAACAAAATATAATGTGTGTAGATCTGAATTTACTTCCTGGATTACCCACAGACTTCCATGGCTCCCCTGAGCATCTTTTAAAATATCTGTTTCCCATCACTCAGTGTTTAAAGACATTTACCTAGAACACAAGGAGCATTATGGTACTGAATTTTCATGTGCTTTTCCCTTAAAGAGGAAGATCTATACAAGCATAAATGAACACAGAACTTTTATTTGTCTCAAAAGAAAATCGAGGAGTGATCAGTAAAGCATACCATTCTGATTTTCCACATTTGTGTTGCATAGGCTTTATTGTATATAAAGAAACTTCCAGGATATGAGTGGCTTGGCACAGCCTACATTTTGGAAGTCATCTGGTCCTAAAAGAGAGAAAATTTAAAAATATTTGATATTTAACAAATTAACCGATTCTTATAATGCTATTAGTTTAAACTACTTAAGGGTGTATATGAGGCTGGAGAAGGAAGGTGCTCTGATTACAAATTCATTTCCCCTCCTCCTTCTTCGCCTTCTCCTTCTCCTTCGCCTTCGCCTTTTTTTTACCACTATGCTTTAGCACTGGCTGATGTCTCTCTACTTATTTTGAATGAGGCAGAATGGTGCTATTTAACTGGCACTCGTTTTTTGTTCCTTATTTCCTGCACAGTGTTGAGGCAAAACACACAGAGAAGTGAAATTTTTTCCCCCTTAAAAACATTATGTCACTTGTGATTAACTGTTGATATCTATTTAAGTGATAGTTTAGTAGTGTTACTGTTGAATGTCAAAAAGTAGTCAGATCTGAGTCATACATTATATGGTAAGCTCTTCTATAGCTCTGTTATCCACAATGAATTCATGCCATTACATCTCTGTCATTTCAGCAGCGGACTTCTTTTCTCAGTAAATACAAGGTCATTAAGTAGTCAGATATCTGCAACCTAGTAATTCTGATGAAATTAAAGATCCAACAGTTTCAGTACAGTAATAATAAATGACTTACTCAATTTTACAGTAGGATGGATGGGTGCCTTTCAATGAAGGACTTGAATAAGGCTGAAATCTAAATATCTTTTTTATACTGAAGAGTATATCTCATTCATTTGAAATATTAAATGCTGGTTTTGCTATCAGGATATTTTTTTTGTTATATCTCTGAATGCAGACAGCCACAAAGACTAGCTATTTACTTCTATGTTGTCTCTGCTTACAAATTAAACCAGTTTTTTAGAAGAAACTGCTCAGAGTATCCTAATGAGAAAGAAGTGGCTGAATTTCATCCCTGAGTTCATCACGGAATTGTCCTGTAGACAAAGCAGTGAGGTGAATCCCACTGACCTGAGGAGGTACTCTGTTGACCTGATTAGGAAAGCTGGTACTCAGGAGTTCTCAGGGCAAACTAGAGGTCAAGTCTAAATACCACGACAACATGGAGCAGGGTAGTAATTTTCTCCTTTAGAACAATGTGAATCTTAGACAAAGACCAGGATAAATGAAGATGTGCATTGTGAGATAAAGCCATTCAGATCCAAATTCACTGTATAACAGTTACGTGGTGCTCCCTTCTGTGTGAGTTACATTATACTAGAACAACAATTATAACTGGATCTGCTGCCATCTAATATCCCTATGTGCTACTTAAAGAGAATTTAGAAAAAGGATTCTTTTTTTTTTCTCTCTTTCTTTCTTTGGCTCTGTTAATTACTTAGCAACTGAGCTTGTGGTGTTGCAGAAAATTAGGTTGGGAAGAAAACATCCTGTACTTATTTTAACAGTTTATAAATGTTGTTTTTTAATATTCACGCTCTTAAAAACTTCTTCCCCCTCCCCCCCCCAATAAAAGTACATATTTAAGCCCTCTGTGCTTCTTTAAGAGTAAAAGTTCATTAGGATCAATGTCCCCTAGTTCCTCTTCATCAGCTTTTTGTTCCTAAATCTCCTATATCCCTTCTGCCTTACTGTGCATCAAAGACAGTATGGAAATTTGTAATGTAAACACAAACCCGAAGCACTTTACAAGCAAATATTGTTGTCTAAAAATCCTGAGCTGAGCGACTTGTATTTTGATTTTCTGCACACTGTCATGGTTGAAGTCTTTGATATACTAGTACTGAGAAAATCTTTTACCTGTGACTCAAAGTCTCAGCTGTAAATGGTCCCAGGTGGAAAAAACAACTGAGTTATAGCCTCTTTTGCCCTCTTCTCAATGCCTGCTGAAGAGAAACAGTGCTAAATGGGGCTAGCAAGTTTGCTTCAGAGGAACTAATTGTGGCTTTCCAGTACCTGAAGGGAGCCTACAAGAAACATGGAGAGAAGCTGTTTACCAGAGCCTGTAGTGACAAAAAAAGGGGAAGAGAGTAGGTTTAGATTTGATATCAGGAAAAAATTCTTCACTTTGAGGGTGGTGAAGCACTGGAACAGAAACTGTGGATGTTCTGTGATTAAGGTCAGGCTGAATGGGGCTCTTAGCAATCTGGCCTAGTGGAAGGTGTCCCTGCCCGTGGCAGGCGGGTTGGAAGTAAATGATCTTTTAGGTCTCTTCCAGTCCAGAACATTCTATAAATCCATGATTCTATGATTCTGATATAAAAATGAATCTGCTGCCTGATGTTAGCAGAGATCTTTGCAGAAATGCTACTTCAAACTTCAGTCCTATTGCCTCTGGCTTCTGCTGCTGCCAAGTGTCACAGCCTGGCTCCATCTGGATACATCCATACTACTAAATAACACATGACAGAGTCAACTCTGTAGGTGTGAGACTGTTGAATGGCCAATCGTGTGTTCACAAAGCTCCTGCCTCTGTCCTCCCAAAGAAGAGTAGCTGTGTCCAATTGTCCTTTGGGAATGAGGTCTGTCATGTATTATCCATTGGGTACTATTTGGCAGAGTGCTAATTTCCACAAAGCAAACGGGTGTGAGAGAGCAGGCTAACAAAGGGGTGAAAAGATCACCAGTCAATTGCCTAGCTTTTAATGTTGACCCTTTTAATTTCCCTGTATAAATGCATCCACTTTGTCTACCAGGCTGGGTGCAGAACAGAGTAACAAAGCATTCTTCTACATAAAATGTATCTCATCCTGAGGTTTAATTTAAATTGCGCAGAAACCTTAAGTTCATTGATTTATGTTGCATATGTTATTTCAAAAGTATATATATTTCTCTGAGCACATGTGGATGCATAACTATATAATCTCACTAGCATCCTTGCAAATTCAGTTTGGTTCTAATGGACAGAGTGCTGTTTTCTTATCAATCATCATTTCTACTGATATGAAATGATAGGTTAGAAAAATTTCATATCTTCTGTCTAACAGGAGCCAGGAGATGGCAATTTCAGAGGGAGGTGTAAAAAAGTTTAAAAATAAAAAATAAGATCCTACAAGCCAAATGATTTCCATAGTTACACCTCTGAGCATTCAGTAAGATTTCACAGCTGTCATCAAGAACTAAAATTGGTCTGCATGATCTTTCTTACTGGTTGTGATGGAAGGGAGTGAAAGAAAGTGCTCTTATTCTCAAGATTTGTGGATTTTACAGTGGTAGCCGCTCTTAAACTTTATGGGAAAAGGAAAAATATGGCATGAATACTATCTCTAAACATGAAAATCTACCATGACTTAGAGGTATGATTTGTAATCTCTCTATTAGGACTCTCTAAGTCATAATTCAGTGTGCTGGGAGAATTCTTCTGTGCAAATTTACCTTGAGTCTGTACTTGGAGTCATGCCATATATACACAATCAAGTCGAACTCTAGTCTTTCCTGGTTTACACTGCATCACAATCTAGAAAAAGGTTTGCTTCTTCTGCTGTTACTTTGAGACAAGGATTTCAAAACTGATATGGCAGCAAACGGACAATATATTTAAGTTATCACACTTGTGAATATGATGAAGATATGTTCCAGAAGAACTAGAACATCACCGCATAAGTGGTTTTCATCTCATCTAACTTTAACCCTATCTATACTTTTACATGTTTGTTTATGTAATGCAGAAAGACACTTAAGAGAATACACTGTACTATGGAAAAGTATATATCAACATTAATCACCTTCTGGATGCATGCAATTCTTATCACTGAACCTGGGGGGAGCTTAGAAGCTGGATTCATCTTTCCTAATGCAAATCTTGCTGTTATATATACATGTCTACTTCTCCACTGGGCTTTCTATGTAGACAAAGGGGATAAATGGATGTTTCTTCAGGTGATTTGTCAAACACTAAAGTAGAGACACAAGTAAGGAGAATGAATATTTCTTTCCATATAAGTACACTGGAAGGTTATGGTGTTCTACACAGGTGAGAAAGCTACATTATAGACTTGCAAAGTCAGGTGAAATAGGAATTTTGGTGAAGTGGAAACTAGATGACTTGTTTAGATGGAAGACCTTACTTCCACAGATCACTTCTGTGTGATCTCTTTAAGTTCCAGTCCACAGTACACATTCCATGCATAAGCAGGTTAATAATGTATAGAAGTAATCTTATTTCAACTCTTTTCACAGTGCTAGGGTCTCTTCAGAAATGCTGATTACCAGCAAAACAGAGAATTTTGAAAATATTTTAAAGAATGTTGATGGAAAGTATATTCTATGTCTGAATATATGTAGTGGAAAAATAATACAATTAGGGAAGGATATTTGAAGGTGCATCCCAGAAAGAAGGTTGAGAGTCTTACTTCCTGCTGTTGTGTGCAAGCACAGGACCATGTAACACAAACCTCCTACTGTCCTTGTTGGATGCAATCGTAACGGGCCACACGGTCTTTTAAACAAGATGGGAACAGTTAATATTATAGGTTTGAGATTATATTTGGATCCCTTTTAAAATGAGAAATAAGCTCTAAGTGCTATTGAGTTCTGGATGATTAAAATTGGAGAGAATGCAGAGGTGGCTAGGCTTCCTGTGTTTTACCTTCTCCTGAGCAGAATAAGCAACTTTCTCAATTTTTAGAAGTCATCTCTTTTCCTCATTGTCAAAAGAGCCCCTAGGCATAACACTGATGCATTAGAGCCTAAGCAAAGAGCAGCATCAGCAACAGTCATCAGGTATAAAAGCTGAAGATATATAGCAAGAGTACATGTGCAATTTAATAACTAGTTTTACCTCTAATAAATTTCAGCCGAATTCTCCTTCCAAAGAGCAGGTTTCATTGAGTCAAGACTTTGGTCCCCCCAGTCTGCTTTTATCCCTCTAATTTGTTCAAAATGCTGATCAGTGCCTTCCTTTTCATGTACAGAACTGGGTTTGATTTGTTGAGACATTTATGGAGCTTTTGGCAGATGTATTAGGGAACATGAGATTCCTGCCTTACATGTCTTTTGGACCATTTATTTTGTATGCTATGTTCTTCCTACTAGACAAAAAGAAGAAGGTTTCTCTCAAATTTATTCTTCCTAACATAACTTCCTCAAGACTTAGGAAATAACACTGTCCACTGCCTGAAACCTAACATAATGAAATGTCCCTGGACACTGGAACAGACTTTGTTGTTCTTCTGGGCTTTCATGTCAAAAGCACTGCATGACAAGGGACTTGTCTGACTTCACTTCACTAACAAATATATCACTTATATGACTTTGGCAGAAGGAAATATTCCATCTAGATCAACCGACAGCTACCATGGCTGCCAGCTATGTAGGTATGAAATATTAACATAATGGACTGGTTTCAGAGGAATACAAAGCAGAATTAAAGGATCCATAGCTTGGACAATGAAGAAATATCTCAATACTTAACACAGAATATTCATATTTTTCTAAGGGTTTCCATTATTATAATGACTCAATATACATTTTTGAAAATGTTCAAAATTAGCAGAAATTTACAACTTCTATGTGAAGCAATTAAATAAGCTGTTTCCTGGGAAACCAGGCTAATGAACCGAAGCTACCTCAATAGCTGTGACCATTTTTCCTTCTACTGTAACTCCTGCTGCATCTCTAGCACCGAGGAAGCTTATGGAGGGCAACATCTTGTCTGGAAGCTGCTGATCTCTGTTTCCTACTAGCAACAGCCAAAAGTTCGTTTGGCAGATACAGTTGTTTCAAAATCCATGGTCATCCCCTTCAGGCAAAGAGAGAGTGATACCATGTGCAGGTGGGTTGTCTATTTCTAGGTGGATGTAGGCATCATCCTGAGGCAAATGAAGCAACGGTGAAGGAAACTGAACCATTAGGGGCCAAATCTTTAACCAGACCAGAGACACACTTTTAGGAGAGCACTCCATGCTGAAAGTGCCCCACAAGAGGCTGTGGCCATGGCTAACTCACACTGTGTTAAAGACACAAAGGGTTAAAGCAGCAAAACCCATTAAAAACAGAGCAACAAGAAACCTGATATGTATAAGCAGCAGAAACCATCCTGTGCTGCCCATAAGCTCCTCAGAGTGCAGCCCACGGCAAAAAACATGAAAGTTGAGATGGGAAGGAGGGAGAATAGGGCAAGTGCTTGCCTATTTGCTTATGCTCTTTGAATTAATATGCAAATAAAATTATGGGAGATTTGTGCTGGTTGGCAATAAAACAAGAAAAATGATCTGACCCTAGGATCTTTTGCATTAAAAGAGTGTTTAATAATATCTCAACAATTATTTGAGTTAATATGCTTTTTCTTATAACAATAATTGATATTAAAATATATTTATGCAATATTGAGAATTTTGAATTATTTACTGAATCTTAAGAAAAACATTGTTTTGGAATATTCTCTAGTACCTTTAGATTCTCTGGAATTACTGCTTTCACCTTACCTACCATAATGCCTAAAATCAAAATTTTTTGCTATCAGCTGGAGAAAAAGTAAAGACACACAGTGTTATTTAAACACCCATAAGATTGGTGCAAGGCTCAAGGGTTAGATGCAAGTGTGAGTTTAACGAATTCAAGTTCGGGCTGATATTGGTTTTATGGATGTTAATAGAGACAGTCAGGTGTGTCTCATGGATTGCAAAAGCCAGAAGTGATTATGAAGTGTTTATGGTATGCTGATTGAAGGTGGAAAAAACAGAGATAATAAAATAAATATGGGCTCTGGTTTAAAAGTCCTGACTAATGAAACCATTGGAGCTCTGCCATCCTACAGTGAATCTAAAATCACATGCAAGCTAAGTGCTGAAGGTGTTTACAGAAATTGCTGCTCCTGATTGCTGTTCTCATGGGTGCTGCCCCCATTAAAAGATGCTTCACTCAAAGATTCTGCAGCACAGTGTCTGCATAAGAGCAACCACTTTAACAGTCCTTATAAATGGAGAAAAAAATATTGTTACATCAAAATTATTGTCTTCCCTTACAGAAATGTTTACTTCGTTTTGTTTTGTTCAAATTGTTCACATATTTTAGAATGTAAAGAACTTCACCTAAGCACAGAGCACTGACATAAGACACAATCAAGAAGAAAGTGGAGTCACATAAATGAAAAAGAAATTTTTACTGAAATTTGGTAGATTTTCATGTATATGCAATCAGCCGTTGCTCCTTTGCCGAAAAGTATAAATAAACTTTAACCCATATAAAGTCAGAAAATTGAAATATGATAGACCACAGCATAAAACTTCCTATCACATTGTTCTTTAAGGAAGAACCATTTTTAGATGAAAAATTGATTAAAATAATTTTTTGAGAAAAATTATTAAAATGTTTTCTTTTTAAACTTTCCCCCCAAATGATTGAAAATTTCATTTTAACTTTTATGGTAATTCTTTTTGAAGTTCTCTACAATTTGTCAAAATCCTACTTGAAAAGTGTGTTCTATATTCCATTAATATCTCATTAGTAATGACATCTCTTCAGCTCTGCTTACATTTGGTAGTCCACTGTTTGTATATCTGAGAATCATTTTCCTGGCAATTCATTATTACCTTATTATTTGGCACATATGTAGGTATCATGGGTCCTTTCCAGAGAAACTGAATTACAGAACACAACCATCCTTTACCTAAGAGACTTACATTCCTTACTTCTAGATTCATATTCTTTCATATAATTCATAATTCCACCTTGCCAAGTGATTTAGTCAATCTATCGTAGTCCCATGGCTAGCTGTGACTCCACCATATTTTGAAGTTATTGGAAGGTTTTACAAGTAACAATTTTGTATTTATTGCTGGTTTTCTTCTACTGATTTACTGTGATTTTCCACTTGTAATTAATTTCCACATATGTCATATTAAAAACCCCTGTAAATAAAATATTAAAAAAAAATTAAATCACAGAATCATAGATTACTTTAGGTTGGAATGGACCTCTAGTGGCTACTTGATCTTTCTCTTTTTCCAAATCCAGGCCATATGAGACCAGGTTTCACAAGGGAATGTTCTATAAGAAAATTCATATCTATTCTGGGCAAGTTATTCCAGTATTTGACTACTTTCATTGTGAGAAAATTTCTTCTAAAAATTTTCCCTTTCACAACTTTTATCGACTACCTTTTGTCTACTTACTACATACCTATGAGAATAGGCTAGTTCTGCAGTAAGACAGCAGCAGTTATAAATAATATCAGACAATTAAAATGTCAAATTTACACATTATGTAAGCCTCTAAGTGGTTTAATATTTAAGCAAATGTACTAACACATAGTCTGATGCTTCCATTTGAAACTGGAATTGCGTAGAGGACAAAGTCAAATGCTAGAGAACTCAACCACAGCCAAACCTGAGATCTCATTAAAATATCATCTATCTCTTACAAGTTTAATTACCATAAAATATTTTTCTTTTGTATAGTTTTTTGTCCTGAATTTTAATTTCAGAGGCAAATCATTCTTCTACTTTGGTAATTTCATAAGAGGGTTGTACAATATCTTCTGAATGAGAGATATTGAAATTATTCAGGATTTGGAGATTCTCACACAGCAGGGTATCTGTGGAAATCTGATGCATTAGACGACCTACTGAAATTTAAGGTACTAATTATGGTCTATAAAACCTTACATGGTTTGGGACCAATCCACATGAGACATTGTGGCACTTTTGCTGCCACTCATTATAAAGGAAAAGCATGCACCCATCTGAACATTGTCTGCAGTGTTTCCTAGATGCTCAGATTTTTGTCAGAGTACTTTCTGCAACAGCTGCATTTTTACTCTGGAGAAAATGGAATGTGGTTAGGAGATACACAAAGACAGTAGGTGCTTGCCTGCTTTGGGAACTGAATTCAATGATGATAAAGTGTAATTTAGTCATATTTAGTGTATAATTAAATATTAGACCACCTAGAGCCATGTATAATGTCTTTATTATATTAAACTGAAATGAATAAAAACCACAATCAGCACCATTACTAATTTACTGGTGATTTATTGAAGTAACAGTTTTGCAGTGCCACAGATGCAGACACACTGAAGTGGGCTCTATGTTCAGGTCTGGAAGACTTGATTAGGTTGAGAAGTATGCTGTACAGTTGTGACCATACTGACTATGTCCATGGTGCTAAGGAAAGACATCTGGGGACTGATAACTGCAAAGGCCAAGTTGGTGCCTAGCTTGTGTCCATAAGAAGTAAGGCATTTGTTCTGAAGCAGAAAAAACTGGATCATCCAAACCCAGAGAGTGAACAAGAAGTTTATTTGGCTGATGAAACTATTATTTCAATCCAGTCATTGGGAATGTTCTCTAGTCCTGTTTACTTGACTTGTACAGAAATAGCTCTTGAGTCTGAAAACAGTTTAGCTACTCCAGACAAATCTTACGAATATGAGAAGGCTTCTTGCCAGGTTTTGTATGGTGGTCTTATTCATTTTGTGAGTTCTCCCATTCTTTCAGGATGCTGGCTTCATTGTCTCAGATTCAGATGAACTCACAGCCTGTACTTTCAAAACTAAATCAGACCAAGTATTGTGATTAGCTACAGCTACACTGTTTTAACATGCCAGTATGGTTTTGACCCGGGCCACCTCATGCTATACAAAGCCAAGGCACCACTTTCGATAGCACTGGCCAAGGTCTGCTTTCGATGGGCAGTCAGCGCAAGGTCACTATACTTGGAGGACAGGAGAGAGTTTAATCATGTAGACTGGTGCTATCGTGTGCTACCTGCCTTCAGAGGGATCCCAGCTGACCTTGTTTACTAACGTAGGCATAGTACTGATATAATTTGCTCAGAACTCAGGAATGTTCTGCAAGATCCACACTCACCTGCTTCTCCTCGTGGAAAATTTTGCAATGTAAATAGAAAGACTAAGTTTTCCTGAAGTTTGCTATTTCTTGGGATGATAAGTACAAGAGCTGGAGGGTGAAAAAGATAAGTTTGGGTCTTGCATAGATGTATATCTCAAAATAGAAGTAATATCTGAAAAATTACTATGTATTTCCAGACTTGCAGTATTCCAAAACAATATGGACTTGTTGCTTCTGAGATGTCTCTTTCCCTAAAATACTCTTTCTAAATTTTCTTGTAGGGTAAGCTTCATGTCTTATCAAACAACAATGCCAGTTCTGTCACAAACTTCATTACTCTTTTAAATCCTCTGTAAAGCTATGATGGGTTATTTAGGTCTTTTTTTTATTATTATTTTTTATTTCCTCATTAGACCTTGTGTTTTTGATCTTGAAATTACTTTAAGCTGTTAATAATTCTATTCAGGAATTGAAATACTTAGTATTTCCAAACAATTTTTTTAATACTTTTTTGACCAAGGTGTGAGAGATTATTACAAGGTAAAAGGTTATGTACCTTAAAATTTCCAAAAAACTTCAGCTGCTGAATCTTGAATTATGTTATCTGTGCTCCTAAACATGCTGTTTGGAACCCCAGAATAGCAGCAGTACATTTTGTTCCACTTGGCAGCTGGGTGAACAACATAAAGAGAGAGCAGACACTAAAAGGGGACTCAGGACCGAAAATAGGCTTTTTAATTTTTCCTGCTTATTTACTGCCAGATGGTTTCCAATAGAATTCCTCAAGTGTTTCCTATTATGTTGCAGGGAAGTAAGAATTTGAAGTGCCCTTAGATCAATCTTTGTGCAGTGTACTGATGTGTTCAAATAGCAGGTATGAAATATTCAAATAACTCTGAAAATATGTTTACAGGAATCAACAGTATTATTGGTTATTCACCATAATAATTCTAATAAATTTGTTTTTTATTTCTTATCTTTTTTATTTTTTATTTTTCTTTTGTAAAGGAGCATATGAAAGTCAATGATCGAGTTTTGGGCTTTTTTCCTGTGTGTAGTTAGCTGGGAATGAATCACCATTTACAAAGTATTTTACAGGGAATATAGTGCAAGAAAAGACCAGATTTGCTTGCTTATATTTTCATTTAGTTAGACATGGTAAGTCATTTGAAATAAAAAATGTGCAATACACTGATTGCTGTTCACAACTGGGTTCAAGTCTGCATTATTTATGGACAGCGAGAATACAACTCAACCAATCAAGATCCAAGCTTTAGATTATTCACCTACCAAATATACTTCAAAAATAGATTTATATAGAGCTCATTGAACCTTTCTATTGTTGATATCAGTTAGGACAGTACCAAGAATTCCCATAACATTAAAACTGAATGGAGAGATACCCGTAGAAACATAACTCCTGAACTGTAATAAGTTGGCATCAATGATAATGACATTTGAAGACAGGAATTATAATGCTGATAGAAAAAATGCAGAAATAATTTAATTTCAACCCACTTTTTCAGTAGGATGAGATTTTCCTAAGCCCTTCTACATAATGATATTTTAAGTTAATTGAAAATATTTGTTCTTTTTTTCCAGTTCATTGCATTTATACTTAATAGCTAATATGTTTTGAAGTACAATAAAGTCCTTTTTCAAAAAATTTTATAGGGTCTTGAAACACTGTCATATCTGAGGTCAGAAAGTTTTAAAATATATAGTATGTCTCTAAGTATTAATGAAAAATATCAATACTTTAAAGTTTTCAAGTAAATAATAGAATCATAGCATAGTTTACATTGGAAGGGACCTTTAAAAATCATCTGGTCCAACCCCCCTGCCATGGGCAGGGATATCTTCAGCTGGATCAGGTTGCTCACAAAGCCCCATCCAACGTGGCCTTGAATGATTCCAGGAATGGGGCATCCACTAGTTCTCTGGGTTACCTGTTCCAGTGTCTCACCACCTTCATTTAAAAAAATATCTTCCTATATCTAGTCCAAATCTACCTTCTTTTAGTTTAAAACCATTACCTCTAGTCCTACTAAAAATCCTGTCCCCATCTGTCATGTAGCCCCCTTTAGGTATTCTAGGCTGCTAGAAGGTTTACCCAAAACCTTCTCTTCTCCATGCTGAACAGCCCCAACTCTCTCAGCCTTTCCTCAGGAGAGGTGTCATAGTCTTCTGATTATCTTTGTGGACCTTTTCAGGACTTGCTCCAACAGGACCACATCCTTCTTATGTGGAGGATGACAGAACTGGATGCAGCAATCCCTCGACCTGCTGGCCACTCTTGATACAGTTCAGCGTACAATTGGCTTTCTGAGTGCAAGTGCACATTCCCAAATCATGTCCAGCTTTTCATCCACCAGTATCCCCAGGTCCTTCTCGTCAGGGTTGCTCTCAATCCCTTTATCTCCTGTCTTGTATGCATATCAGGGATTACCCCAATTTACATGCAAGACCTTGCACTAGGCCTTGTTGGCCCTCATGAGGTTCTCATGGGCCCATTTTTGAGCTTGCCCAGGTCTCTCTGAATTGCATGCTGTCCTTTGGGCATGTCAACTGTGTCACTCAACTTGGTGTCACCTACAGATTTGCTGAGCGTGCACTCTAACTCACTGTCCATGTCATTGATGAATAAGTGAAAAACCATGGCAGTCAGGTTAAGTCAACAGTGACTAAAAAATGGAAAATGTTGCGCCTGTTTTCTAAAAGGGTAGAAAGGAGGACCCAGGGAACTACCTGCCCTTTGCCCGGAAGGATCATGGAACAGATCCTCTTAGAAGTTACGCTAAGGCACATGGAGGACAGGGTGGTAATTCAAGAAAGATAACGTGGCTCCGCAAAGGGTAAATCTTGCCTTACATACATATAGAAGCCCTAACACCAACAGAGTATCTTAGTACCAGGCCACAGAGCACCATATGGGATGGCATAATTCACCCTGTGGTAGCTGTGCTATTGTGCAGACAGGAACACATAATTAGAGTCTGAAAAAGAGGAATTGGGAGGAAGGTTCTACGGTCCACTAGTTGTGTTGCTGGTCTGTGGGGGGACAGATACAGCTTCTCAGTACTGGTTTGTTTTTTTTTTCCTCTACTTCATATTTGTAATATTTCTACTGTTAATTGGTTGATAACAGGAAGAACACAGTGAGGAGACACCATAAACCTCAGAGCAAGAAGCTGGACAGAATGCAGACATCATTGCCATAAAACTGTATTTAAAGTAGAGATATTTTATGAATTACTAACAAAAATACTTTTGAACAGACTAATACCTGCTGTAGCAGAAGAAGTTCTATCTGAAAGACAATGTGGTTTCAGAACCAACAGGAGTACTGCAGACACGGTATTTGTTCTCAGACAACTACAAGACAAGTGTAGGGAACAGAATAAAAGTCTCTATGTAACCTTTGTTGATCTCACCAAGTCCTTCGATACTGTGAGCAGAAAATGTCTATGGCAGATTTTGGAGCGTTTAGGATGTCCCCCCAAGTTCCTTAAAATGATCATCTCACTCCATGAGGATCAGCACGGCCAAGTCAGATAAGGCAATGCACTTTCTGAGCCCTTTCTAATAACCAATGGTGTGAAACAAGGCTGCATTCTTGCACCAACCCTATTCACAATCTTTTTCATCATGATGCTCCAAAGGGCCATGGCAGACCTCGATGACCAGGATGGTATCTACATTTGATACCGTACTGATGGAAGCCTATTCAACCTAAGGTGACTGAAGGCCCACACTAAGACCTTAAATCATCTTGTCTTGGAGCTGCTTTATGCTGATGACGCCGCCCATCCTGCTTTGCAGATGCTGCTGAGATTTTTGGGCTGGAAGTCAGTTAAAGAAGACAGAAGTTCTCTATCAACCTCCAACTCAGGAAGTCTTCCATCACCCCCATATCACCATTGGCCAATCAGAGCTCAAATCAGTCCAGCAGTTTAATTACCTGGGTAGCCTCATCTCCTCGGATGGTAAGA
This sequence comes from Manacus candei, assembly GCF_025592945.1. Taxonomy (NCBI): domain Eukaryota; kingdom Metazoa; phylum Chordata; class Aves; order Passeriformes; family Pipridae; genus Manacus; species Manacus candei. The sequence continues at coordinate 39,503,394 of NW_026138062.1, forward strand.
TTGATGGGGAGATAGACAATAGGTTAACAAAGGCATATAGAGCTTTTGGAAAACTCCATAAAAGAGTTTAGCGAAGTAAACACTTGAAGAAAAGTACAAAGATCAGTGTTTACAGAGCCATTGTGCTGTCCACTCTGTTATATGGATCTGAATCATGGGTCATCTACCACCACCACCTGCGTCTCTTAGAATGCTTCCATCAATGCTGCCTCCATACAATCCTAAACATCCACTGCTCAGATTATGTGACCAATACATCTGTTGTAGAACAAGCAACAGTCACAAGTATTGAGGCCATGTTGCTGAGAACACAGCTGCGCTGGGCAGGACACGTCTCAAGGATGAAGGACCACCGCCTCCCTAAGATCTTGCTTTATGGTGAACTTGTCACTGGCTGCCGCAAAAGAGGAATCCCAAAGAAAAGATACAAGGACTCCCTGAAACAACATCTCAGCCTTGACCATATTGATCAACATAACTGGTCTACTCTGACCTCCAACTGGAAGGTCTGGAGACACACCATCTATAACGCTGCTGCTTCCTTTGAGAACACATGCAGGGTCACTCTCGAGGAGAAAAGACAACACAGAAAGAATTGTGTCTTGCAGAATTTACCACCTAAGGAGTCTTTCTGCTGTGCCTTTTGCAGTTGGATGTGTCTATCTCATATTGGCCTTTTTAGCCACCAGCACGCTTGTAACAAACATGGGTAGAGCCCTTCCCAAATCTTTGTTCGCGAAGCCTGGCCATGATTTGAACTTGAATATAAAGACCCACATTTTACCCTCATCCTACTTACTGACCCAAATCCTTCTCTCTGGATCTTATTCTCTCTAATAATGTACCTCATCTCTGTGAGAGGCAAAGAACATATTTTCCTTGCAGCTTTTAAATTCTTTGAAGTAAAGTTAGTTGAGTACAAAGGGGTCCAGATTGAAGATACCTTGAATGCTAATAGTACAAATTGTATTGTTTACTTCCAGCATTTTGATACAATATTATGCAAAATATTAGCTAAAAAAGAAAGAGCAAAGGAGTAAAAAAAACAAGTGACAGAACTGTGAAAAATCTTCATTAATTTCCAATTAATTGTATAGTTCAGCTTCAGCATTAGTTTTTTAGAAGACTTGGAAAACGAGTAAACAAAGATTTTTCAATCATGATTCTGTCAGGTAGGGTTTGATGACTTTTTGAATTACAAGTCTTCCTCTGTCTTAACTCGAAGTAGAAAATGACAGTTAAAGTTTGTTTTCATCAACTGAAATGTGTTTTTCCCCCATACTATTGACTGTATAACATTTACAGTACTGACTTCATGCTACTTGAATACCCAGTTTTTCAGTGCCAAAAGAAAATGATTTATGTTTTATTAAGAAAATCCTTAAAGTTCTCTTCAGCAATGAGGCAGTGCAATCATGGATGCTGTAATTATGTAAATAATAATTTATATTCAATATTTCCCAAGTACCACTAAGCTATTATATCTGGAAGCTTGCAGATATATCTGCAAATATATCTGCATGCTACTAATTCATAATCAGAATATGTATTGGATCAGTTGAAGTAAGCTTTTGGAAGGCAAATACCTTGTTTATTGGTAATGAAATGAAGGCCTCAGAGTAAGCTAGTAAAGACCTAGGTAGTGTGAAAGCTTTTTAAAACATCCCTACGCCCACAGAACTGATGAACTGTATGGTCCAGATGATCGTGCAGTGATAAATGGGCATTGACTTACGCCAGTTGTGATTTTTCCCGCGTGCTTGATTTGCTTCTGCCTCTTGAGTGTTAACCATTCTGGCAACCACAGACCTGTGGAAATTACATCTTTCACTAACATCTTATTGTGAGATTTGAAATTAATGTCTTATTTTCTTGTAGATGAAATTTTACACTTTACCTTCAAGAACATTTGAGGAATGCTTTAGATGACCTCATATAACATGCTATGTCCTTGGCTGTGAACATGTAATACAGAATTCAGTTGGAAATTAGGATATCTAAATGTTGATATTAACTTGTGAGTGTCTGCATAGCAGTATTGGTTTTGTGGAAACAGGTTCTGCTAGCAGGGGACAAGTAGGAGTGGCTTCTGTGAGAAGACACCAGAAGCTTCCCCATGTGAGACAGCCAATGCCAGCCTGCTCCAAGATGGACCTGCCATTGGCCAAGAGTGAGCCCATCAGTGACAATGGTAGTGTCTCTGGGATAACATATTTAAGAAAGGGAAAACAATACTGCACAACAGGTGGGAGAGAAGAGTGAAAATATGTGAGAGAAGCAGCCCTGCAGGCATCAAGGTCATCCAAGAAGGAGGGGGAGGACGTGCTCCAGGTGCCAGAGCAGATGTTTCCCTGAAGCCCGTAGTGAAGACCATGGTGAGGTTGGCTGCAGACGATGGAGATCCATAGGGGAGCAGAGATTGACCTGCAGGTTCTAGAGGACTCCACACTGGAGCAGGTGAAAGTAGTGACCCTGTGGGAAACTTGTCCTGGAGCAGGTTCCTGTCAGGTTAGGTTAGGACCCAAGCAAAGAGGAATGCATTCTAGAGCATGTTTTCTGGCAGGTACTGTGATCCCATGGGGGTCCCATGCTGGAGCAGCCTGTTTCTGAAGGACTACACCCCATGGGAGTCCCCACACTGGACCAGTTTGTGAAGAACTGCAGCCTGTGGATAGGGATCACATTGGAAAAGTTCACGCATGACTGTCTCCCATGGGAGAGACTCCACACTGAAGCAGGGGAAGAGTGCGAGAAGGAAGGAGCAGCAAAGACAAAGTGTTATGTACTGGGTATGACCTCCATCCCCTATCTCCTTGCATTGCTTAGGGTAAGAGGTAGAAAAGTCAGGAGTAAAGGAAGTTGAGCAAGGGAAGAAGGGAGTGTGGGGGAAAGGTGTTTTTGAATTTGTTCTTTTTTCCTCATTATCGTACTCTGATTAATGGGCAATAAATTAAATTAATTTTCCTAATTCAAGTCTCTTTTGCCCATGATGATAGTTGTTGAGTGATCTCCCTGTACTTATGCCATCCCCATGAACTTTTGATTGTACTTTTTTCTCCCTGTCCTGAGGAAAGGGAGCAATAGAGTGGCTCAGTGGGCACTCAGCAGCCAGCCAAGGTCAACCCCTTGTCTCTTCCACATTATTCCATATTGCAGCAGACATTTTGCATTGGTATTTCTGATAGGGGATATGATCATAAAATATATATATAGTGGTAAATTTTCCCCATAAATATTAATTTTAATGTTATTAACATTTTAATGTTAATTTTAATGTTAATTATTAGCATTATGAAACTCCAAAAATAATTCTTCCCAGTTTTTGTCTCTGTAGTTATTTTTCTTTTACCATGTTTCTGCTCTGTGCAATCATTCCTCTCTCTATGACCAGTTTTCCTGCTCTTTTCTACTAATCAACTATTCCGTCATGTATGTTGGACTGCTAGAGAACTATTTCTTCGTACTAGTCTGTGAGTCTTCTTCAAAATTAGCCCCATTCATGTTTCACAGAACTGTAGTTGTAGTCTCTTGTGTCTTCCAGGTGTATCAGTCTAGAATTATGATGCCAGCAAGGACCTAATTTCCAGTGAATAAATTATTTTTTACATATTTTATATTTCTGTGGCAGAGGGGGCAGTACTTGTCACAATGGATAATCTGGAGGTGGAGCTGAGGTGCTTTGTCTAAAACTATGAGCCATGAATTTTTCAGTCTGATTTCAACCCTGATCCTCTCCCAGACTTGAATTTCTACCTTGACCTCAGCCCTGCCTTGTCACTAGAGATGCACCTGGCAGAGTGGACCATATCTGACTCTGATCACTGTTGTCAACCTTCTCTGTTCTTTGCTGCTCAATTGCTGTGACATTGTGCCCTTGACAGAGAGGGCCCTACCTGTCCTTAAAAAGCAGCGAGTCCTTGCTGCTCCCTGATAAAGGCAATAGCTGGACCTCTAATCCTGCAGGATCATTCCCTTCAATATGAATGTGAGGCAGAGAGAGAAAAAAAGGAATTGGAAAAAAGAGGGGGTGGGAAGAATGAGAGTGACAGGGAGAGATGAAATAGAAATGTATCACCACTCCATGGAACCGAATGGCGTCTCGTGGGTCCTCGTCTTCTAGTCTTCTTGGTGGTGAGGGACCCACAAAACATTGAGTCCAATGGATCAATACACATTCAGGAAATGCCCAGGCACCTTCCTTTTTTGGGGGGAAGTTTTACAGTTTCTTGCGATAGGCTCGTATTTGTTGCATCACTTGGATCACCTGCAGTCCTCTGGTGCCAGAAGGTCTTAGGAATGAGTCGGAGGGCACTTTGGGGGTCTTTGATGATTTATGACCCCTTCTCAGCTACCTCTCATGTGAATGCCCCTTGTGTATGTGGCCTTGCCGGAGGCGGGGTTATTGCTTTTGTGTGGAGAGATTTTGGCATCACACACTAAAAACCCTTCTCCTCCACCACCTGCTGGGGCCAGCTAGGGCTGATTCTTAACAGAGATACATTCTTCTTCCCTGAGCCTTGTTTACCTCTCCTCAGATCTGAGATAATTGGACAACAGTCTTATCTCAAGTCCCCAGTTACAGTCCAAATTCCAGTCAGGAGGCATATCCGGGAGAGAGGTGAGTGCTTTGGTGCTCACAGATGGGCAGTTGCTTCTTTGCAGTTTGACAAAAAGTCTTTCTCTGATTTTGACAATGTTTAAGACATTAACAGCATTTCAGTCTCTCACACTCGGTCGTATTCTTGATATCCAGAAAGTAATAATTTCTTTAAGGATTACAGTTATCCAAATGACCAAGTGCAAGGGAACTGATTAACATCTTCAGACTATGTCTGGAAGAAAATACATGGAACATGATATTTTCTGAGAAACAAAGCAATTAAATTCACGTCATTCTTCAGGGTTGAAAGGAACACAAGTGACTGCTAAGTTGAGGAAAAAAAGGAAAACCTGTTCTGTAGGATAGTTTCTTAGTTTCAGCAGTTTCTCTGAGTTGACCCAGTGAAAATATGCTCTGTGCAAGACCATGTCATATTGAACAGCAAGGTTCTGGGCCTTCAAAAGAGAAATAATTTATAAGAGGGGAAAAAAAGTTATTACACTTATGAGCCAACTTGTTTAATACTAACCACTTTAAGACCCACAGGAAAGAGGGAAACATTATTTTTTCTTCTCATGCATCCCAAGCATTAATGTATAGCTTTAACACAGTTAATCTTTCCCTTTTTTTCTCCTGTCAGTCCTACAATCTTTCTAGGGAAAGATGTATTGCAACATCAGCCAAGAAAAATGAGTAAGTTATTTCTTTTCCATGCAAGAGGAATGAGCAATCCATCTGGATGGCTCCAGAAACAAAGATGAATAATGAAATGAAAGTTAATTCACTAAAAAGTTCAGTATGGAGGTGACTGAAATGTCAGTATTACTTTAAATGACTTTGTAATAGAGATTGTTTTGAAAAGCTCACGTTTTGATTTTAATGTTTTAAAACAACATTTTTCAGCTTTTTATTTCAACAATTTCAGGATTTTTTCAGTTTTCATTAAAAATGTGAGAACTTCTTATAAAAAATAACCTCACATTAAATTAGGTTTTTTTTATTTCCAAGTTATTTAAGAAACAAACAAAAAAGTTCAATAGTGGCCAGGAGTTCTGCTGAATGTATGTCAAATAAAAATAGATGTGTAAATATTATCTTAGCAAGAAATACTGTAATACAGTTAAGTGTATAATAGACTCAAAAGTTTTCATTTTTCTAAAATGTTGGCAACTTAATATAGGAAAATAATGACTAAAATAGACAAATACATGCAAACAAATAACAATGTAAAGAATAAATTACTTTGATTCCATCTTACTAATTTTCTCATATAGTTTTTATTAAAATTTATGTTCATGTATAGAAAAAGGGAGTAGATAAAAATCTATTAATTCAGCAGAAAATTAAGATGTCGGTACAATGATATCTTCAACAATAAGACCTTGGACAAAAAGTTCTTATTTGGTTATACACCAGTTTCAGAATCATTGGTAAAGGCTAGAAATGCATGCATGAACATCTAGCTGATATTTCTGAAATCTAATAGGAAGATTTCCTGAGTGTTAAAATCGCTAATTTTAAATCCATTTGATAAGGGTCAAACATACAAGAGAGTGAAGGCATAGTTACCTTTTTTCTGAATCCAGGACAAGTTGGATGTAAATGATCTTGTTGACCTTAAGACTAATCTTCTAACTAATAAAAGAGAGATTAGGTAGTCTGATGTCAGCCTAAGAAAGCCAAAGCAGAACAGAGAGAATGAGACAAGTGGGTAAGAATGTCTAGAAAATATGACTTAAAATTAAAAACACATGGGAGTTGTAAACAGAAACATACCGCAGTTTTTTTCTCTTTCAATATGAAAATCAAAATAATTTCTGTTAATTATTAGTGACAGTTTTCTAGCCTTTAAAATATAACATTCCAAGTGTCTAAGTTCTAGGCTAGTCTTCTCTTTTTTTTCTTTTTAAGAGGTACTGAAGGAACTGATTCAAACCTAAAAAGTAATGGTGATTACTGCAAGTCATCATGATTTGATTATGCTTCTGTGGAAACCAATAATACATTCTCTGGTGCATACCAGCAGCTAGTTTCACAGGCATACAGATAATTATGGGCTTAGTCAGCTGGTAAATAGAAACTAAAGAGAAAAATGTGAATAATTATTGGGAACTACTTAAGAACACTTACCAGTTCCTTAAAATACATGGTTCCTTGAAGCCTTGTGGATTGTTTACAATTATTTTCACAGAATGAACATCTGTACATATATTCCAATCAAAATACTCAATTGTTCACTCTAGTAATATCTTTGAACTTCAATCTAAATTTTTTCAGCTTTCACATTTTCTACTAGAGTGGAAACTCCACTATTATGTGTGTCTTCCCTATAGATGTGATGTAATTATCCATTTTTGTTCTTGTTGAACTAATCTGTTGAGCTCCTCAGGTGTTTCATTCTAAGGCTTTGTTCAACCCTTTAATAAACCTTGTTGCACTCCTCTGAGTCCTCCAGTCCACCAAGCTGTCCATATGAGAAATGTAATTCCCTTGACCATGAGTAATAACAGAACTAATACATGCAGGGTTCACATTAACTCTTTAGGCTGTGGCAACAGAATGGGCACTCATATTCAGAAGATCATCCACTACTATTTTTGTGTCTTTTCAAGTATCACTCTTTCCCTTGAAAGTTTTCTGTCTGCTGCTATGAGAGATATTCCAATATTTGGCTTTATTGAAACTCATAAATCCATAAATCCTTATATATATATATATATATATATATATATATATGCATACTAAGTTAATACTTTTTTAAAAAATCTCTGGTTTTCCACATCTGTTTGAATTCCTCCTACCCAAAACCACCCCTCTTTGATGCTATCTGTATGGTAAAACCCCCTTTTTTTGTTTGACAATGATTTTGATTTTTCAACAATAGCTAACATAAGCTTTAAATTATAGTCTGAATCACTTTTACTCCTTCACAGTTCTCCTAATTGATTAAGACTTATTATTTACAATCCTTTTTTGAAATATACTGTTTAACTAATGTTTAATCCTAATGATATGCAGCACACTAACTTTGTGTTGCTCAAGTTTCTTAACCCTAAGTTGTGTGATATCGAATCCATTACAGATTTCTATTGCATTATCACTTATGCATCTGTCAGATAAACTTGTATTCTCATATAATTGAAGTTAGTTCAGCAATACCTATTTCTCAAAACTATGTGGGAAGTAGCATTCATTACATTAACATCTTATTAGCAGCCAGATACTCAGTTTCTGAAACAACACAACAACCATTGACATTTTCAAATTCAATCAATAGACAGGAATTGGGAGCTCATCGTTTGAAGTCTCTAACTTCTAGGTGTGAGGTTAGATTAGATGATTGCAGTTAGTCCTCATCAACTTAAAAGAATCAGGTTAAGAACAGTTGCTGTCAGTCTATGAACAGTTTTAAAATCATCGAGTAGACAAAAAAACCCCTCACATCAGGATGCACTGAGCATACAAATTATCATTGCTGGATCTTATCAGCAGTTAGTTACCACAAGAAAAAGACTCTTTCAGGTAACTGAGGAACTTTAAAAAAAAAAATTTAAAAAATCACAGTTGATTTTCGGTGGGTCTTGTATCTTTCTTGTGCCATACATTAAATGTACTGCAGTCAAATTAAGTGATGCTTACTAAGCAATACAAGAAACAGTCTTTAACAGGAGAGCAAAAGTGCTGTGCCACATCCCATGAAAATCCTCTGGATTTTCCCATAGCAGGATACACTGATTGCAAGCATAAAACAAGGTTCATTTCACCAGCGGTCAGAGTGATTTCCAGGCATTTGTTCATCTGATGCATTCTAATGCAGTGCTATGCTATCTCTTGGTCTCAATACATTTGATAATTACTCTATTACATTGTAGAATATTAAATCTAACATTTTAATGCAAATTTAAATTTTCCCAAGAACAAGCATCTTCTGTGCAACCTAAAAGCAACAAACTTTCTATTCAAACTGTTCATTTGAACCTTTGATTCCAATGACCATTTAAACATACATTTTAATCCATTTTTAAAGTAAAATTATACTTTTTGAACATATTTCTGGCTTAAAGGTTGTTTTTTTTCCCAACTGAATGCCTCTGTTGGACTGGAAAAATTCACTCTTAGGGGCACTTTAGTCTTTGAATCCTTTGTCTATCAGTAAGCAAGAGAGTGTCTCCTGGATTTTCTTTAATTTCACTTTCTTACTGAAATTATACATTTCAGTGGCAATTCAGATCTAATATTTCCAGAGCTGGCTAAATCTTGATGTGACGTGAATATACACTGGTATAAGAAATTAGTCACTTTCCTCTATATATTCTTCCTGATGAATTTGTCTTTGATCCTATCAAGACTTTCAAAGCTTTAACATCAGTTAAAGATCTTCTGCAGAAAGCAATCTGAAATTACGTATTAAGGAAAATTATTAGACTTTTTCCTAATTATGGTTTGAGGCTCATTTAAAAAGCATCAGGGGAATGAGGCATTTTAAAGTGAGAGGAATTATAGCACTGAAAGGCTGTATTTCTGCCTGCTAGAGATTCGGTTGTGATTTCAGTGAACTCTTGTGGTAAGTTACAAGATGTTGTGTATGTATCAAAGGGACAGAGACCCCAGGCTAAACACTTAGGAGCAAAGCCTGTAGGAGGAATTGTGTATGCAGCATGAGAATGTGCCTTGACATTTAGTGCACAGTTTTAAAAAAATCAAAGTGCTTATCTAACCTGAGATTCTTCAAGGAACAACCTCTTCAGAAAAGAGACGTCTCCTGAAGGCCAGTTATGGGATGCACAGTGCCAAAAGCTGCAGGAGTAGTATCTGTAGGTGTCTGAGAGAATCATTATGGAAATATATAGTTTTATCATGTTAATTTTTTTTTTTGCTTAAAACGTATTTCATCACAAAAAAACCCCAAACCAAAACAACCATGTTTATAATTCATGGTTGACACTTCATGACTCTATCCATTTTTGTTTTAGAGACTGATGTCTAACACTAATCCAGTTATTAAAAACTAACCATAATTTTGACATACAGACTGGCTTGCATCTTCAGATCCTGAAATGACATGGATGGTGTCTAGGTAAAAATATATTGATTTTATTTATTTTCTCAGATACAATAGAACGCTCAAGGTGTATACTGTATTTTCAATATTATTTTCTTTCATCATCCTATTTTCTCTGGCATGAGAATTCTTTTTGTTGTTGAGGTTGGGTTTTTTCACTGTATAAAATTTCATTTCTATCTTCTGAGTTACTGTTTTTCCCAACTTCAACTATGTTTTTTTCTTACATATAGTTTGCAGTTTGCAATCTCAGACTATCTTTGAAAAGAGAGTTTCAAATGGAGATGACTCTTAATTAAAAAGTCATTCCAATGTAGTATTTTGGCTTATCTTTTTTAAAACATTTGGAAATAATAGTGATGGTATTGGAATGGACCTGGGAAAAGGAGAAATACAGAGTTCTCCACCCACTTCGAAAGAAACAACGGATATTTTAGGACAAACACAACATACATATGAAAAAGAATTATCCAACATAATTCATGGCAAATGTTTTTTCCTATCTTAACTACACGTAATAAATTTGCAGTCATTTTCTTATCCTAAAAGTCCTTGAAATTAAGTTCTGTTGAAGAAAAGGAGAGGAAAAATGACTTACCTTAGCTCCTTTCCTTAGTACTTAGCTGCATTTCCTTAATTTTCAAATATGTAAGGCTTATTCCAATCTCTGCAGCTGTTAGTCTAATTGGATGATTTCCTGTTTGAAATGCAGAATAATTTAAAGTGACTAGCAGTTGTTCAGGGATCCTCCCTTTCTAGGGCATAACTTAATCTGACATATTCAATGCTCATCAGAGATTCAACATCTTTTCAAACTGATTACTGCTTCCTCCATCACACTCCAAGTTCTTTGACTTCCATTTAAGCGCTACAATTTAGAGTTTGATTATTCAAATGAAACTAAGAGGAAAAATCAAGCTACTTTTTTTTTTTTGATTGTACTTCCTCAAAATGTATACTGCATGCAGTCCTCTGTAGTATTTGCTAGATTTCTCATCCTCTGTGATGCAACAGCAAGCTCTGTATTTAGGGTTTTGCTTTTGCTGAAATTAAGAGTGATAATGTAGGAAACATTGATGTTGCATATGATTAATATCATCAGAATTTACTTGGTAGAACAAAGTTTAATTTTTTATAAAAATGGGACAACAGTTTCTTTTGAGTCATGAATTTCAATAAGGTGTGAGTTTTGTAAGAAGTGCAAATAATCAAGAAATTATATTTCTTTGAATAACCTTGAAGTATAAAAGTTTGTGTCTGATTTAATAGGCCCAAAACTTAATGTTAGTCAGGTAATTTTGAAATCTGAAAATGTTGAATGAGTGAGAGAGAATATTCCCTTTGTTAACACAATTATACAGGCACGTGGTCATCCAAGGAACTTAATTATATCTGCCCCCTGACAAAATGCTGTTTACCATTTGACTTGTTTGATTGTTTTGTTTTATTTTTGTTTGGTTTTGTGTTTGGTTGTTTTTATTTTCTCACTGTATTAGGCATGCCTACAGAACTTTCCTCTTGGTAGGGTAAAGACACCATGTTTTCTTAATATCCCCTTGAAAATATGAAGATTTTTCTCAAGTAGTTGTTCATTAATATTAATGAAGAGTTACTCGGCTTAAAACCTATACGTGCATGTCATGGTTTGAGAGCCTCAAAAAAGTCTAATTCTCTAGTCAAAGCCCCCTCCCCCATCTCAACCAGTATAAGATGTGTTTTTTCCAGACAAAACACGAGACTCAGAATGGGGAAAGGGAATATATTACAATGACTATACAAATAAATATTATAATACATTATACACACTATCACAACTATCTCTACCATGACATAAGTATTTACAATGGATCAGATCTCTTCTCCCCTCCAAATAAAAGTCTAGGAGGGAAGAAAGACAGATCCTTTCCAGTCTCTGAGCAGCAGTATCTTCTAAGGCAGCAGGTTCTCCTCATCTCATGCATGCAGCAACTGTGGCTGGATTTCTGCCAGCACTCACGAGGGGGGTATCCAAGCCCCTCTCGGCCCCTCGACACAGGCAAAGGGGTCTTCCATGGGCTACATTCACCCCAGACAAAGGTCATTCCACCACAGTCATACCACGAAGCCCAGGGGGTCTTCGTGACGGTCTGGTATCTTCAGGGGACTCAAGCCCCTTGCAGAGTTTCTGTGCCCTGCCTCAAGATGGCTGCGAGCTTCTTTGTAGCTTGCAGGAAGGGAGGGCCCCAAGGTCAACCTCCTACACACCATCCTGGCTGAGCCCTCAGGACAACCGAGCTTCTTAGCTCCTTTACTCTCTCTGGTGCTGCAGCACTCCAAGGCTCCTCTCCTTAATAGGAGTCCATCTCCCTCCTTTCTCAGAGGTGTCAGAGGGGTATAGGGTCTTATTCCAGTTCTTACCCCAGCTTCCTCTCTCCCTGCTGCTCTCTCGGCTCTCTCTCTCTTCATTAGACATCTCTGTGTCTGCTTGAGTGGTTGCAAGCCGCCTCTGCTGCGTTCTTATCTTTTTGGCTCTCTGCCATCGCTTCTGGACGCTGCTTCTGCCGCTACTATCTCTGCTCACTCACAGTGGAGAAAACTTTCTTAGCTCTCAGCTGCAGGCACCTAGCCCAGCTTTATGCTGTTCCAGGTCCCTGCAGCCCCCGCTGGGGGTTGGGGGGCCAAAGCCCCCCAGGGGCTTCTGCCCTCTGCTCCTCGTGGCCTCAGAACATGGCTACCACTTCTACAACAACCAAACTACAGCTCGTCTCTTCCAGTCTGGTTGTGGTATGTTTATATTTCGCAGGAGCGCAGATTGGTTCAAATCCCAAGTGTCACCACCCCCTGGGGGTTACCACTTTCTTAGCTTCAGGGGGAAAACCTGGTTCAAGCCACTACAGTGCAGAATAAGGTTTTGAATAGTAGGTAAAGGAAAAAATGTTTGCCACCAGATCATGTAATAAGCTCCAAAAGAAGAAATGAAGTTTCTTCTGTGTGGAAAAATCTGGGAAGGCTTTTGCTGACCCATAACGGGAACAGTTCACTTGAGGTTTTGTCTGGAAAACTTTATCCTTTGTTTGTCCTTTGTAAAATTGTCTGGGACAGGAGCAGCTCACTTAAAAAATGTCTCAAAGGAGACAAGATTTTTTCAAGATGTACACTGAGTCTCTTAAATTAAAAAAAAAGAAACACAATAAAATCAAAATAAATAAATGTATTCTAATGTAAAGTTTGCATATATGCTCATGGTAAAGAAAACCAAAACACTTTTCCAAGGACAATTTCCTAGCTGTTAATGTTTTCTAGCTGGCAACTTTGCAGACTTATGATGAAAAGTGGCAATCCTCTCTTGTTTCAAGTTGTCATTCCCATTTTACCTTGCATTGCCATGAAGTAAGTTTTTCTTCAGAGGTAGAAATGAAAAAGGAGTTCAAAAGGTGTAAATAAAAGCTGCCTGGGGTACAAAATATTGGAGGTGATTTTCTTTGTTTCTGAGGGATACAACATGTTTCAACAGTGGGCCATCAGTGGACAAGTGTCCAAATCAACGTTCTTTGACACTCTACTCAATTCCTTTCTCACCACACCCAAAATTATGAATGCTTCAGATGAACTGGATTGACAGCTTTATTGGTGACCGGGACTAGTATTTTGCCTTTCAATTTCAGCAAAGAAGATAAATATCATTTTCTTAGGAGAAATTCTTATAAAAGATTTTTTTTTTTTACATTTTCATCAGTTTCTTTTGAATCACAGGTTTTTTTATAAAGCATATTGCAGAAGTGATTATGCATGGAAAAATCAGTGAGAAGACCTTTGGAGTTAGTTAATGAACACTGCTTTACAGAGTTTTTATTTAGTAAAATTAGATGGTATTGCTTTAATCTGTTTAAAGAACCGATTATCTTGCAATCAAAAATTCCTCCAAGATCATGAAGTCCAACTCTTGATCCAACGCCGCTGTGGTTACTTGGCCATGGCATTAAGTGCCACATTCAGTCTCATCTTAAAAACCTCCAGGGTGGAGAATGCACCACCTCACTGGACAGCCCATTCCAATGTCTGATTTATCTCTCTGTAAAAAATATCTTCCTAATATCCAACCTAAACCTCCCCTGGCAGAGTTTAAGACTGTGTCCTCTTGTCCTGCTGCTGGTTGCCTGGGAGAAGAGACCAACCTCCACCTGGCTACAACCTCCTTTCAGGGAACTGTAGAGAGTGATGAGGTCTCCCCTGAGCCTCCTCTTCTCCAGGCTGAACAACCCCAACTCCTTCAGCCTCTCCTCATAGGACTTGTGCTCCAGTCCCTGCACCAGCCTCGTTCCCCTTCTTTGGACACTCTCCAGCACCTCAATATCCTTCCTGAACTGAGGGGCCCAGAACTGGACAGGTGTGGCCAGTACTCCAGGTGTGGCCTCACCAGCACTGAGTACTGGGGAAGAATCACTTCCCTGGTCCTGCTGGCCACACCATTCCTGATCCAGGCCAGGATGCCATTGGCCTTCTTGGCCACCTGGGCACGCTGCTGGCTCCTGTTCAGCTTCCTGTCAATCCAAACTCCCAGGTCCCTTTCTGCCTGGCTGCTCTCCAGCCACTCTGTGCTCAGCCTGTAGCACTGCCAGGGTTGTTGTGGCCAAAGTGGAGGACCCGGCACTTGGTCTTGTTGCACCTCATCTCGTTGGAATCAGTCCAACTCTCCAGCTTGTCCAGGTCCCTCTGCAGAGCCCTCCTGCTTTCCAGCTGATTGACACTCCTCCCCCAACTTAGTGTCATCTGCAAATTTCCTGATGGTGGACTCAATCCCCTCATCCAGATCATCAATAAAGATATTAAACAGGACTGGGCCCAACACTGATCCCTGGAGGACACCACTAGTGACCGGCCGCCAACTGGATGCAGCCCCGTTCACCACCACTCTCTGGGCCCGGCCCTCCAGCCAGTTCCTAACCCAGCACAGAGGGCCCCTGTCCAAGCCATGGGCTGCCAGCTTTTTCTGGAGTATGCTGTGGGAGATGGTGTCAAAGACTTTGCTGAAGCCCAGGGAAACTACATCCACAGCCTCCCCCTCATCACCTGATCATAAAAGGAGATTAGGTTGGTCAGGCAGGACCTGCACTTCCTAAACCCATGCTGGCTGCGTCTGATCCCCTGTCCATCCTGTAGGTGCTGTGTGATTGCACTTAGGATGATCTGCTCCAGAACCTTGCCAGGCACTGAGGTCAGGCTGACAGGCCTGTAGTTTCCTGGGTCCTCCTTCCGGCCCTTTTTGTGGAACAGTGTGACATATGCCAACTTCCAATCTTCTGGGACATCACCAGTGAGCCAGGAATGCTGGTAAATGATGGAGAGTGGCTTGGCGAGCTCTTCTGCCAGCTCCCTCATCACCCTTGGGTGGATCCCACATGGTCCCATAGACTTGTGAGGATCCAAGTGGCTCAGCACGTCACTAACTGTTCCCTCCTGGATTACAAGGGGGCTATTCAGTTTCTTACCTCTTTCTACAGGCTCCAGAAGCCAGCTATCCTCAGGACAACCTGTCCTACTGTTGAAAATTGAGGTAAAGAAGGTGTTAAATACCTCAGCCTTTTCCTCATCTTTGATAATTATATTCCCACCCATGTCCAACAAAGAATGGAGGTTTTCCTTGCCCCTCCTTTTGCTATTGATGTATCTGTAGAAGGACTTTTTGTTATCCTTCATAGAAGTGGCAAGGTTAAGTTCTAGTTGTGCCTTCATCTCTCTAATTTTCTTTCTACATGACCTAACTATATTCCTAAACTCTTCTTGAGTAGCCAGTTTTTTTTTCATAATTGGTAGGCTCTCTTTTTTCTCCTAATTTCCTTCAAAATCTCCCTGTTCAGCCAGGCTGGCCATCTTCCCCTCTGGCTCATCTTTTGGCACTCTAGGACAGCCTGCTCCTGTGTGTTTAAAACTTGATCCTTGAAGCATGTCCATCCCTCCTGGACCTTCTTTTTTTTCAAGGGTTGTTTCCCAAAGTACCCTCTGAACCAGTCTTCTGGGTAGGCTGAAATCTGCCCTGTGTTGTAAAAACATACAAACTAATCAGAGCAGAGAGGCATGAATCAGTACCCCACAAAAGACTGTACCGAAGATTAGAATGGTGAGGAACATTTTGGTGGAGCTCCTTGTTTGTCTGTAAGATATTGTGTGGATTTTATAATAGCATAAATATATTAAAATATAGTTGCCTTGCCAAATCAGGATGTGAGCAGCACTGATTCTGAATTGTCTCCTGTCAATAAACTTATGCATTCTTTTAGCAAGGCATGTTTCTGCTACTGACATGCATCTTAGTACCTGAAATGAAAAATTTAAAAATCCATTATAAAAAAAGCAAAAAGAATTTGCAAGATAATATAAATAACATTCAGGGGTGTTGAAATAAAATAAAAAAAGGAATAGATAGCAAGTTAGACAAAAATGAGGCATATTGTCTGTGGTGAGGTGATTATGTTTTAACAAATGAGACTGAAATCCCTTTTTTGAATGTGATGGAGGCATTTCAAGTTTCATTAATAAATTCCCTGTTACTTTTGTGTCTGTAGTTGTTCCAGGTGGGAACTTTTCCTCAATGAAGTGATAGGCATTCAATCTAAACAAAGTAAGATAACAGATAAGCAAGAAAAAACTACTCAACAATCTGAAGAACAGGTTTTCAAAGTAAAAGGCAGTAGAAGTAGAAAAGCTGAATAAAAGAGGACAGTAAAAGAAGACAGATGTTGTGGGTGGACAAGACAGCAATGTTTCACCAATTAGAACAGTTATTAAAACAAACAAACAAACTAACTAACTAACCAAAACCCACAACTTTTTTTGTCTGACGAAAGACTCCAGGAACCTTATTAATGAATTTTTGAGGAAAGAAGCGAACTTCACTCTAGCAAAAACTCTGTGGTAATTTATAAGAGATGCAATTCTGCACTTCATACATGGAGTAATGTCAAAACTGTATAGTGTTCTGTTGCTAGTCCTTACTGTTAATGTACATACTGCCTGGCTATTCTTAGGTGAAAAACATGCTGAAAAGCAGTCCCTGAAGATCACCTCTGCAAGACAGATGATCTTTTGTGCCTGAAACACATTACAGACCAAACTGAAGAACAGAAAGACTATTGCAGCAATAAGAGCTGAAGAGTACTTCTCTGGATCAGCTTTCTCTGAGCCACTTTCCCAATTAACTCTATAAATTATCAGAAAATTAAATATTTGTGATTTTTTTCCTTTTTGTTAGAACTGATTCAGGTTTATTTCCTTTTTCACACTAAGATTTTAGAATATCATACTAGTAAGCTCTTTTTAAAAACAAAATAAACAATGTTAAAACCTCCTAATTAGAACAGAATATTTATTAATTTCCTTGAAGTCTGAAATCTCCTTACATATGTATTGACTTTGACTGCAGTTGTTTTTTTCCCTAACAGACTCCTCTTGGTTTGTCATCTGCACACTTTCATTAGAAAGTCTTTAGACTTTCTCTGAAGACACTACTGAATGTTACAATGACAGTTTGCAACAGCAGGATCTTCTTTTGGTCTCTGTTTGTGGTATTGAACTTAAACTGCATTATTACCAAGTCAATGGAATTATGGAATTATTGTTAGAAATTACAGCTCCTGTGACAATTTCTGAAATTTTAAAATGCATTTGTTGAACTTTGGAGTGAAAAATTAATCCTATTTTTCTGGAAAAATGATTGGTGTAAAAATGTTTTTTTTTTTTTGTTTCAAATTTTCATGCTGACTTCTCCTTGTCTCTCCAGAAATGATCAGAAAGTCTTTCTTGAAAGGAATAAACCTTTCTATGGCTAACATCACCAAATCTGCGTGTCTGAGAAAATGCTGTCTTTGCAACCTTTCTTTTTGACAGTGAAAAAAAAATTCTGAAGAGGAAAAAGAAATGCCTTAACAAAAATATTGCTGCAACTCTTCCACAGTTTACTATTCTTTTTCTGGAAAGCAGATTGCTTTCAGAACTTTGCAAAAATTTCTCTGCAAGAAAGGGGGCTTGTCAATCATCTTTTCATTGAGTAAAACCAAAGGAAAAAAAAACCAGATGAAGGTGTCTATTGCACATTCAGATACCTGTTGGGGCAGAACATAAAGGAAGTAAGACATACTAATAACAAAAACATACTAAATGATTTGCACAAAGAATGTCTCAACACACACAGAAGAAAATCTTTCTAGGATAATTTGCAAGAGTTCTTCCTTGACAAAAATACAGAAAATTAATTCTTTATGTTGTTCTCAAGAGATTAGGGCTCACTTAGAATTGGGAGCATCCCTGCAAAATCTTTACTAGTCAATAGATTTAGGCTCCAGTTTGATCACAGAATAAATCTGTCTTTAGGTCTTGTGGTATGAGATCAAAAGAAAATCCCATGAAGCAAAGTAAGAAGCCAATTTAAACTCATTCTGTATGGTCAGTTTTACTCAAAAGATGTTGCTGTGCTGACTTTGAAGTCTCAGGCTTTCTCCTGGAATAAGTTTCAACATATTATCTTTTTTCCTACGTGGTTGAAAAAAAAGGGTTTAAATACTGTATTGTATGCTTCAGTGCTCATTTGAAGAAATGTCAGCAAGCCCTCCTTCTTGCCCTTCCCTGCCCTCAGTTTGGATAAAATTTGTATTTTGAGTTATCTGGTAGCACATAAATACAATACCAATAGTTATTGAAACATAGAAAAAAGGTATAAAAATTCTTGCTCTATGCTCAGGCTTTTTGCAAACAGAACTAAGCAAATGCCTGTTTACAAGGTTGAGGGACTAGAGGTAATAACTCTCTACTGCCAATTTTTTTATAGTGCAGCTTGCTTTGTATTCATGAATCCTGTGACTGCTTTGCCTCTTGTTTCCTTGCTAATGAAAACTAGTATTAGAATTTTTCCAGCCTACCGATATATTTTTTGTTAGTGCTGCAGTCTATTGACTAAAAAAGGGTTCTGTGCCTGCCTTCAACATGCTGTAGAGACAGATAAAGAGAAATGCCCAGCAAATGAAGAAAGAATACATAAGCACTGCTGCCAAGCTGACTTCACCAAAAAAAAAAAGATCTCTTTTAAAAACTAAGTCAGGAGAAAAGTGGTACAAGTGCTACAGCTGGGATTGTCAGAGAAAACCCACTTCAGAACGTAAAACATACTGCAGAGATAAGGCTTTTTTTTTTCTAACTCATCAGAAGGAGTTCCAAAAAGAAAATGCAGACCTCACCAAATAAGTAGACAAAAAAAGATCGAGAACCATCTGTTGTATCCTTTTTCCCCCCTCCAGGAGGAAGGAAAGACCTCCATAATCTGTCAGACAGCTACAAATAGGAGATCTACGGAAGGGGCTTTTTTTCCCACTACAGCTTGGAGAATTTAAAGCAGGATGGGAAGAGAAGGCCTAAAGGTAGAGGGAGGGGATGAAAGAGGGAGAAAATGATGAGAATTTCAGAAATATTTTAGTTCTGCTTTACAGGTATTTGAGGATGCTACTTATAAAGAGCAGTACTTGCAAACCAATGTCAAAAAACATACATTAGTAGATGCATCAATTAATTCAAATTTCACAGGAAAACCTATAATTTTGCTGAAAAATAGATGTAACCATGGGTCTATTAGTTTACAGTTAACTAAAGTTATCAAATGGTGGATTTCTGCTGAGAAAACACATTGCTTGAAAAATCAGAAGACGTTTGAAGATGAAGTTAATGTTATGCCATTGTTGTCTTGAACATTCTGTAACAATTAGGATAATACATGTTTTCTGGAAGTGGTAGCAATGAAGGGTAATATTACAGAAGCGTGAAATAATCAAGCAATCAACACTGCTGTGTGACTGTAAGCTCCATTTCACCTTGAAATTCCTGTAGATTGAGTTTCAGAAGATAATGAGATTAAATATTTCTCTTGAAGAGCTTTCAACTTATGTCCCAAAACTACGACCACGTCCTACAGTGTGACCTGGTTTGAAGTTAATGGAACTGTCCAAGGATGCCAAGGTCACTCCTTGCCAAGCCTCTGGGAGAAACTCAGCCCGTGTCAGGTCTGACAACAGGAGTGATGACAGTAGACCAACTAACCCTGAGGCAATGTCTGAATCAAAATCAGGTCGCATGTAAAGGAATCATTGGGGTTGCACTTTTTTTGCATCAGCTGAGAATCTGGTCCTCAGGGAAAGAAGATTAGTGGCAGATGGTAGAGGTTCTGCGGATAGACTTCAGAAAGGGCAGCAGAGCCATGTAGCAATGATGAAGATCTTTGGAATCAGAATGACAGAAACTGAAATATTAGATCTTGACTTGGCATACTTCTCATTCTTCTCTTCATCTCCTTGTGCAAACCTTTTGTTTATTTTATATATTTTTGCTGGTTTCCACTCTATGATCTATTTAAATGGAAATACTTAGATCAGTGTTATGAAAATGTGATATCTTTTACATTGAGCTCAATCAATATGTAAAGTCTTTCAGATGGTACTGCTAAAACAGCAGAAAAAAAAAATAGATGCTGCTGTAAAATTACAGTTCTGCAATGTGGTAAAAATCTGTGATAAACCAAAGGTTAAAAAGTGGTAAATAGAATCTAGCTTTTTCCACAGTAGATCAGATAAATATAATATCTCCACCCTTACAAAGTACTAAACTAATAGTATTCAATTAAGTCAAATCCTCTTGAACCATAGATGACTATTTGACCAGCTTCTACTGCAGATCCTGCATACCTTGGTCCAAAAACTAACCTTGAATACTTGTTAAAAAAAAAAAAATCCAGTATTTTAAATTATATCAGTAAGAAGATAGCAAAGACACTGGCAAGGGCATAGAGCCTTAGCACAGCCAGGGAATCCGGTAAGTGGAACACATCAGGAACAGCACTGAGTTGCTTCCTGACAATAAGCGTACACAGGCCAAATCAAAGGGTCATTACAACTGAAACCAAAATGCTTTCCCTATCAGATTTTTGCCCTGAAGAATAAAAATAAAGAATAGTAGAGGAAAACAGTTTGAGGCCTGTATGGCATCCCTTTTCTGTGAAGGGTTTTCAGATTCACTTGGATAGTACTAAATAATAATCAACAATAGCTATTTAATGATGAGACTAAGGCTGCTATCAGAGGCACCTCTGTAAGTGGGTTTTGTGTTCTTAAGACTACATTCAGATAGAGCAATGACCACTTTCTCTTCTGGGGTGTGCTATACAAGAGGTCTGAAGCACGTGGAAAGAATAGTAACATACCTTTGCAGGCATAACCAGATGCCTCTTTGTCAAGAGCATGCTATATGCAATCATACAAGAGGAAATCAAGACTTGAATGAAAAATGTAGGTCTGCCTCAGGTAAAACTATGGGACCAAAATCCCATTGTGAACATTGGAAGCCAGGACAGAATTACAATTAAGAACCAAAAAACTGTCAGGTAAGATCTTCCCTTTTATACATTTTTTTGTCTCCCTCATATTAAGTCTTTATCTTTCCCTTGTGAGATTTAAACTTTAAAGACTCTTGCTTAAAGTCTGCTTCCCACACTAATTACAGACACTAAACATCTGTCAGAATGTCCTCTGGTTACCACTGGAATTTAAACTACCACCGTTCCCCACAGTACAGTAGTTAAATTTTTGTGTTTTAAGTCTATATTTCCATGTACTTAGTATTCAGTGAAAGAGTAGATATATCTGAAATATGCAGCTAAGTTCTAACACACTCTGATAATGAAGGAGATAAAGCAATCATTCCTGGGTCTTTTCAAATTAAATACCTCTATCTTCCTATTCAGATATGCAATTTCTAATTGCTGTTTGTCTGAGAATTGTCCGTACAATACAAAGTTCTCTTGAGCTTTTGATGTACAAAGGTAAAACTACAAGAGAAATTACAAATCTCTCTTCAGCACTGCAGCTTCGTTTTTCACATCTGCTTGATAGTCTCTGAAAGTTGTTTGCTTTCCTTTTGGAACTGCACCGTGATTAAAAAAAACCAATTTACTCAGAAAACTCACTGGTTTGTCTTTCTGATATCTCTGCAAATTTTATTCTCCTTGTAGCACTGCGAAATCTCAAAATATTCAATCTTGGCTTTTCTGTTTTATTCAGATAGGAAAACAATCAGAGCTCTATTAGTTTGCTGAATTCCAATTCTATTCCTCAGAGTTTATCTCCTTTACCTGCACATGCAATCTTTCAAAATAAATGTTCCCAGCTACCAAACCTATCAGGCATTAGACACTGCATTTTGGATTTGTTGTTCAGTTCTCCAGCTTCCCTGACTCCAAGTTTGATTCATTATCTTTACCCTAAGACTCATTCAAGTCCAGCCATCTCTCTAGCCCTTTCTGGTACACTGATAGCAAATGTTGTCTCTTGGTTTAATTTTGTGTGGGAGCTTGACTATTACAATGATCCTCTTCTTCTTTTCTTCTTGCAAGACATGTATTTTGATCAAAGTAATTTTATGGGGTTGAAATAGTATTTCCAACAGTCACTGCAAAAACAATTCCCCTCACTGTATTCCCAAACTACTGTCTTGATGGAACACTTTCATCTTAGCTACACAGGTTCTCAGGCAAAATGGAGCTGAGGTGTTCAAAGTTGGATTTCAAAATTTTCCTACTTGAATCCAAAATCAAGATTCCCCAAGCAGTCATAAACTTATCTTCATGAATATGAACTTCAGTTGACACGTGATTTATGACTGACAACATGAAATAAAAACTTTACCTTCAATTCTAACTTTCATCTAATCCTACCTGTTCAACTCATCTGGGGACTTGGCTTTTTGATCTGACAGCTCCATGAACATGGATGATTCTGTTTCTATGAAGACAAGATTTGCCTTTCTGAGGACTTGCGTCCTTATTTTCTGTGTTACTCAATTAGAAACTAGTGGAATCCTGGTCTACTACTTTTGATGGGCTAACTCAGTAGTCACACTGCTGACATTCACATTGAGGATGTGCTCTGATAACACTACCCAAAACTTAAAGGACACCCACAGGAAAAATAGTGAGAGTCTTTATCAGGGAATATAGCTGTAGGACATGGAAGAATGGTTTTAAACCAAAAAAAGGGTAGACATAGATTAGATATTGTGAAGAAATTCCTTACTGTGAGGGTGGTGAGGCACTGGGACAGGTTACCTAGAGAAGTTGTGGCTGCACCATCCCTGGAAGTGTTCAAGACCAGGTTGGACAGGGTTCTGAGCAACCTGGTCTAGTGGAAGGTGTACTGCCCATGACAGGGGCCTGGACTAGACAATTGTGAAAGGTTCCTTCCAAGCCAAACCATTCAATGATTCTATTATTGATTTCTTCATTCCTGGTTGGATCGTAGCTCACATTTACTTCACAGAATAGTGTATGAACAACTAGTCTATATTGTGTTGTGGGGATTACCTCTCCCATTGAAGCCAATCCACTGTGCAACATAAAATGAGAATGCTAGGTCCAGCAGTCATCAACTCTGGTAGGTCCAGACTTAACATATGTGATGTGTTCTGTGCTGGACATAGAGCAAACAGGTGGCAGACCACCTTTGCATTTTACATATGATGGTCAATATCTGTAATTTTTTGGATAATGTCCAGTGGGTCAATTCCCAAAGCAGTAAGGTGGTACAATACAGTTTATAGCAGCGTGTTACCACCCAAATTGAAGGATATGGTGGTCCAGCAGAAAATGGAGCCTGATTCAGTGTCCTAGGAATTAGTGGTTCAGCCAGGAAGGGAAAAATCTGATGTCGATTACTTTATTTCACAGAATTTATTTCTTAGTACTCTTTTCCCCCAGTGAAAGATTCTGAAAGTGAACCAGTTGTCATGCTTATGTCATTACCTAAAGCAAACACCTATATGTAATTGCTTTAATGGAGTATGAAGTACTTCAGAATGAAGTAATTGAATTGAATGATTTTTGGTATCTGAAATAACGGCTTAGGATTGTTATAAAATTGATCCATTCTTTGAATAAAGTCCTAAACAGCAGAATGCAAACAGCCTGGATGTATAATCTTAATCCTCTTAACCTGTCCATGGCAGGGGAGTTGGAACTAGATGATCTTTAAGGTCCCTTCCAACCCAAACCATTCTATGATTCTACGATAACCTCTCTTGATTTCTTAAAATGTCATCTGACCCTGAATCAAGGTCTCTCTCTCCAGAGCCATCATATCCTTGCCTGCAGGGCCTCATCTGTTTGGTGCTCCAGAGCAAGTCTGAGAACTCTGCTCTATCCAAAATGTGTCTGCACACATGCCCATCTGCCAATTGTGCTGTATCTAGGTCACTACTGAGGTTAAGGACATCTTAGATGCAGGTTGCTCCTTTGCTTGAAAACCTGTTTTACCCAGGTCTTTCATCTTTTTGCAGGTTTTTTTGTCCCTGGACTGTTTGGTATGTCAGGATAGAGAGAAAATAAATACATTCAGTTGCTGCTGTTAGAAATCTTTCTACTTTGCAGGAAATATCTAAATATTCAGCAGACCCAAGAGAAAATAAGCATAAAACTAACTGTAATTAAGTGTTTGGAACACATATGAGGAGGAAGAAAATCTGAAATGTTACCCTTGTTTTATTAATTCTATAATAAGTATTCAATGGACAATGGGAAGACATTTAGGCTTCCTGCCCTTTTCTAGATGAATTTTCTAATCAACACGTTTTAGATTTGTGGTTGCATTTTCTCTCTTTCCACTCATTTCTGGCACTAAACTGCTCCAAGTTGAACAATAGTTTCGCAGAACGTGACTAAGAACCTTCCACTTATATCATTCCTCATGATATCTTAATAGGATAGGTTAAGTTAGGATATCTTAATGTTTAGGTCTTTCTTGTGTAGTAAGAGATGGGTTCAAACACTATTCATACTCTGCTGTAACCGTAGGGAGACTGTAGCTTCCAACGAGAATTTTTTTAAGTTCTTCTCTGTGTATCAGAAATTTACAAGTTATATTCTGGCAGAAGTAAAGATGAAGGAAACAGAACAATCCAGGGGAAGCAGGCACAATGCAGGTGGTCACCTGAAGGAGAAAGGGAGATCTCAATGAATCTCCTGCATTCCCTTCTATGCTGCAGCTCTTCCTCTTGCTTTCCACAATATTAAGAGATTTCACAAGCTCCTACTCCACAAGGAGGAAAAATAGTCCCCTGCAGAAAAAAAGTAAAACCACTATTCCTTATATGCCTTTTCTTTCTTAAGTACAGAAATTGCTTTTCCTCCAGTCCAAATCCTAGGGAACATCTATCACAGCTCCAGCATCCCAATTTGCCCTTTTGCTGTTAACTTCTGCCTCAGGCTTCCTGGCTAAAACCTGTTTTGCTCATGCTTTCTAAGCCTCTTAATTCCACGTAGCCCCCATGTTTTTAGGACATTTTCTTTTGTCTCAGAGTTGTAATGACATCTTGATGTGGCTGCAATTTACAGGGTCTCCTATTAGTGATGGGCAAAAATGGCATTTTCGTGATCCTTGATTTCATCTTCGCAGAGAGGAGTATGACTCCATCTCCTAGCAAAATTTTTATCCAGCCAGGACTTAACACTTCTTAAATGTTAGAGGGGTGTATATAGCTTATTTTGCATTCATCTCTTTTTATTGATTTGTTTCATAGACCTTTCATTTTTCACTTATACACAGCATGATAGAAATCATAGTTTTGTGAACATGCCTTTAACAAATAACTGTGGTTCACTCATTTTATAACATCATTAAACCTCACTGATAGCTCAGCTCTCCTTAAATTACCGGCTACATCACTGATATTAAGAGTATGACAATTATTTTCCATAAATGTAAGATGTCTGAAAGAAAGATTTTCCTCTCTTCTATTAAATTTTATTATAATAAAAGATAATACATTTAACAGACAGAAGTATTCTATCAAATGTTTTATTATGCCATTAAATCTTAAATGTCTTCCAGCTTTCAAGAAAGGAGGACAGATTATGCATTTACAACACTTCATAAACAAAGTTTGAAATTCATTCAACAATTAAGAAACTAAAGGGAAAAATTTTTTATTCATATTTTTTTCCGTGGGTTCTTTTTTGCACCCACTTACATGTGAAATTATAGGAATCATTATAAGTGTATAAAAGTGGAAACAAACCTAACTTGGGTTCCATTATATAGGCTAGGATTCTTTCACTGATATTATCGTCGTTCATTATCCAAAGGCCAGTACTGAAAAAAAGAAACTCTGCCTGTAAAGAACAGGAAACAGGAACAGTAAAGCACAATTACACCTACAGCTGTATAATATAGTTAGAATATAGTTCGGCAATACCCTATCAAAGTTAGTTGCTGTGATGCATTATTTTTCATTTTATAAGAGCCACTTTTGAGTGTCCAGGAGATTAATAAGTGCAAAGTTCAGGAGCTTTCAAAATGCAGGTCACTGCTTTGTTGAGGAGATTAAGCAACTTTCAAAAACACTTTAAGTAATGTTTAATTAATTCATCTTCTTTCTGATGGTTCAAGAAAGTTCTATTAAGAGCAGGATGTAATTGGGCATCACCACTCAAGCTTAAGTATACAAATATATTGCTAAAAGCAGTCACCTCTGACAAACTCCCCTCACTGTGTGCTGACTGTGTGCAGTGCGAGCAGCACGTGACTGCACCCAGGCACTGAGTGCCGGCAGAGCTCTGCAATGCTGGCAGGCAGACAGTGCAGGCAGGGACCCGAATTCCACCTGGGATGGGATGACATGTGAGGCAGATGGTCATCCTTGAACAGTAACGGTCACATATGCTGAAAATGAGGTAGAAATTATTGCCAGAAGGCACTGAAGATCTAAAACCACTCTCAAGCTCTTATTGAAAAAGAGGCTAGATTAATGCATGGAGAATGGACCCTGTGGCTGCTTCCGAGGGCTGTCAGGTCTTGCCCCAGGAAAGTCCCAGCAGGTATGGCCTCCAGCTTCTACATTCCTGCTCTGCTCAGCCATTGACCCCCACCCTGAGCCAAGCCCAGCTTGGCCTTGACTTTTCCCTATTCCTATCCCTATCCCTATCCCTATCCCTATCCCTATCCCTATCCCTATCCCTATCCCTATCCCTATCCCTACCACTGTCCTTTATCCTGTCCCTATCCTCAGGTGAGTGCTGTGGGCTGGGGCTGCCCAGGCTGCCCCCAGCTGCCCTGCTTGGTTTCTGGGGCGGTGGGACCGGCCCTGGTTGCCAGGCGCTGCCCTGTGTCATCAGGGAGCACTAGCCCCTGCGGTGCCCTGACAAGAGCTTCTGCAGATTGCTGTAATTGTTCCCAGATGCTTTAGTGTGACAAGACAAAAAGTAAGAGTTGGTGACTCTTGTGACTTCACAGTAACATATCTTTTTCAAGCATAAAGCAATAAGGTAATGGACTTTCCATGCATGATAGGTCAGTGGGTTTACAGTCAGACTCACTGCCTTATCATTTCAACAAGGAATTATCAAGGTGTGATAGAAGGCCTCTAAAGAGGTTGACACAGAAGAGATCATAATTTACTGACAGCACTGAAGTTAAACTTTCAAGTAATAAGTTGTCTGCAAATATCCTTAGAGTTCATACTAACACTGACAAATGGAAAGTCCACAGAAATAAGAGCAAAATAGAGTGTCGATCAGCTTCTGTTCAGATGGCAGAAATTAGAAAGGGTACACCAATTCTTATATCTCTGAAGCTGCTGCAGAAATACTCCTGGAGAAACATTCCACAGAATCAGGCATCACAAGGATTATGTGAGCAGCACAGGAAGCCAAGGCCATAGCCATTGACAGAAGTGTAGTAGAAAAATATTTCATTAGAAGATAAGAGGTCATAGCAATTATTAAAGTGTTGATAGAAAATTGGCTCAGACGACCATGCTGTAACATATTGGATTCTTCTTCGGCAAATTCATGTTAGAAGGCCACCAGATGATCAAGTATCTTCTGAAAGTTCACTTCAGAAAAAAAAAAAGGCATTAACTTGTCTGATACTAAAATTTTTCAGTAACAAAAAAACCCCAAAACCCCACCACCACCACCACCACAAAACAACAACAACAAAAAACAAACAAAACCCCAAAACAAACAAACAAACAAACAAAAGGTAAAAACTGAAACTGAAAAATAGTAAAACGCCTTTTGACAAAATTATTTGGGAGTCTGGAAAATGACCTGAGATTGTAGTATAGTCTCTGATGATTTCTAATAATAACTACAATTTCTCTGCATATTGCGACTAATGAAACTTGGACTCTGGTATCTCTCTCTTTCCTGTGATCTTGGACATTACAAAGGCTTAGTATCTGAAGAATCTTTCCTCTATCCAATATCTCATTGCATCTTGAGATCTTTGAGGTGTCTACCCTCTTCAAATTTTGATCAAATTAGAAGAAAGAAAATAGAATAATCTGGAAAGAATCATACATGGGGGAACATGAAGAAAACATGGTAGAATGACAGTCACAGTCTTTCTGCCTCTCCTTATACGCTTATGCTTAATAAACAAAGATTTTGGAAAGCTTTCTTCTTTTGGACTGAAATGACAGGTGAGATTACCATGTGTTAAATACAACTTCTGTACACTAACAGAAAGATTTTACAGCATGAATATAATAATATTTGATATCCTCAAAATGACCAGATAAGTAGAATACAAATCTCTTATACACTTGAGCTGATAAATGGGTTAGAATTACTGAACTGGCCTCTCAGGTATTAGGGTTAAGCGCCAGCAGCAGAAAGGAGCATAGTAATGCAATGAACTGGAGAGCACTCAGCATTGTGTGGCTTCACACAGCTGTGCAAAGGCCACAAGACAGGAAGAAAACAGTTTGTGAGCTTCGCAGGTTTTGCCTCTAATACTTTGCATTACAGAATAAAGAAGTCAAATCTTCAACCAAATCTTTGATGATAAGTACTGAATAAGATTTTGTCAATAAAGGTTTGCTATTTTAGTGTGTCTAGTAGGATAAAATCTTCAATGAATAAAAGCAAGTTGTTTTCCATGTATTAAAGAAGAAAGGAGTTTGGGTTTGAGAAATTTGCTACTATACTAACTACAGACTCCTCTTACACTTTTAAGAAGGGAACTTTCTCCTACTGCTATCTAATTCTGCCAGCATCATATACAGAAAATAATACGAGTGTGGCCCAAGTGAATTCCATTAAGATTATAAGTGTGTTAAGGTGTTGTTTTGTTTAACAAAAGATGTTTAAAATTCCCTATTTGTGATCTTGCACTGATTTATAGCGTTTTAAGGAATCAAAGCCTTTCTTGAGAAAAAGAGAGACTGCTTGAAATAAAACGTAAAAGCTTAAGTATCCATAAATTCTTCTGCATTCAGAATCAAGGGGAGTAAGCTTTGTTGCTAGGAGACTGTGACTGGAAGGTATCAGGAGAGATTGCTTTATTTTAAAGATTAGAATCTGTAATCAAGATACTTAGCAGGTAATAAAATAGCTATATGTATGAGTTCAGTGCAGACCAGGTGACACAGGAGGCAAGTTCTAGAAAGCTTATGAAAAGTGCAAATCTTCAGAGACTCTTCAGTTATCATGACATAATGGCCTGATAAAAGAAGATCATTATTTGCTTTCTTACAATTAGGAGAGAAATTCAGTTGGGATATGAATTAAGTAATAAATATTGATGCATCTGCCAAGAAGGGACTGTGATTTAATTTACTTTTGGTATTTACATGGTACTAATCTGTAGGTCTCTGAAAGTTTTTAAATTAATAGCAGTAAAACATGTTGAACCAACAGAGAAAGGAAGCTTGTTGCAGAGAAGAGATAAAATTATTTTTAAAGTATGGAACATTTTAAGCTTTTCCTACCTACAATCTAAAATGAATAGCTTTATAATATCTATATAAAGTTTTGGCTTTGTAGAAATTTAAAATAAAAGTAATAGATATAATTTAAAATATTAACAATTAATTGAGAAATAAATATATTTAATTTTGTTTTTAAAAAATCAGCTCAAAGTTTTGGAGGATTTTTTTTCGTGTGGAAAAAGTTGTTATTTAATTAAAATGTCTCAGCTCTTCTACTTCAGTGTGAATCAATGGAGAGGCAGAGTTTTCATGGGATACATATATTAACACAGAATTAATTGACCACCCCTATTTCCTTAGTTTGGTATCTGTGTGTGGTGGGTTGACCTTGGCTGGATCCCAGGTGCTCACCAAGCCACTCTATCACTCCTCTTCCCATCCAGACAGGGGAGAGAGAATAAGATGGAAAACAACTTGTAGACTGAGATAAGGCAGTTTACTAAAGCAAAAGTGAAGGTTTGTGTGCTCACAAGTGAAGAGGAAAATAACAAGGTTTATTCTCTACTGACCATTAGCAAGTCAGGCCACCTCCTGGGAAGCAGGGCTTCAGCACTTCCTCCTCCTTTCCTTAGCTTTTATTTCTGAGCTGATGTCATATGGTATGGAATATCCCTTTGGTTAGTTTGGGTCAGCTGGCCTACACGTGTCCCCTCTCAGAATCTTGTCTTTGACAGCGGAGGGGGAAGGAATATTAAGAGACAGGAGTGCCCAGCAGCAGCAAAAACACTGGTGTGTTATCAACACCTTTCTAGCTACCAATGCAAAGCCCAGCACTGTGAGAGCTGCTGTGGGGAAATGAATTCCATCTCAGCCAGACCCAATACACTGTGAAACGTCTCACTCATGGCAGGAATTTTCAGATATTCAGACCTACTGAATATGTGTGGGAGACTTGGATATAGGCCATATGTAATTAATTATTTCTAAAGTTGGAATATTTTGAATTATTAAGATATAATCAAAATAATTTAACATAAAATTGTTTTTTTTAAGAAAAATATATTTTTCCTGAAATGTTAGAACAAATATTTTGTCTAATTGTAATTAGGTGGTATTTTTTCACTGCTACTTCTTTCTCAGTTTTCATCTGACATTTCAGATATTTCACTGGGTGATATTACAGAGATGTTTGTTATAAAGAAGACACTGTCAGAAAACTTGTTCATATATGAAAACCTCCCTCAAAGAGCAAACTAAAAATTCAGTGTGGCATATGACTTCCCTTGTGCAGTCATCCTAAAGAATCATGGCGGTTACTCATATTTTCTAGTGGGAGGACACCCTTCTGCAACATTTCTTCAATGCCAAGCCAGCTTGTTCAACACATAAGGAAGTCAGCAACAGTTAGGCCCCCTCATGTAAGAGTCACCTAGAGATTTTAACTTTGCAGTGTCAAGCCCTTGTTCACAGCAAGCCAGATGATTTTATAGCACCACATGGTAGTGTGGTAGCTCATTTTCAGTTGTGGTGTTGTACAGGGTGAAATCTGAGCTTCTTTTTGATTTGTTGTACTTACATACCCATCTACATTTTGGAAAAGACTTAGAGGTTCTCACTACGTTGAATAACTGAGAGAATTTAAGCCTACTGGGATTTACAATTAGTGGTCTTTAATCCTTTTCTATCCATTAATGTTATTTTTCAAAAGTTAGTGATTGAACAATATCAGAATTTACAAAAACAAAACCAACAAAATTTTAAATCCTCCATATTACTGAAATTCAGAGATCTACATGTCAAAATTCACTTCTCTGGTTACTGGAGAGCTAAACTATTCTATGATTCTATGATGTTCTCATCCTTCTGCTGGCTAAAAGTATTCATCAGGAAGAGACACATTCTCAATAAATTATACAAAGTCCAAAATCACTCAGGTGCTTTGTCTTAGTGTTAATTTGCACATACTTGCTTTACTGTAGCAACAACACCTTATAGTAAAGTGCAGCACCTGCATTCTAGAGAGGGATGAAATGATTGAAGAATATTTTTTTTTTTTTGGTTTAGGGTGGGGTTTTAGTTGATGAGGCAATTAGCAAAATGGGATCATTGTCAAGGCAATGATTTTTCGGAATGACATTTCATATATTCAAGCGTATCTTGACATTGAGATGCTCTGGTAATTTGCAGATTATGTGCCATTAAAGAGAAACTATATCACTTTAAGCAAAAATTGAAATCCAATTTTGAGTCAGGAAAATAATTTATTAAAATTGATTTAGAGATTTATTTCTTAAAAATTTGAATATGTTCATATCAATGTAGTGGTTGAACTGTTCCATGTTAAAATCTCATTTGTATAAAAATGAGAGAAGACCTTATCTTGGGAATATATGGTCTACATATACTCAGAAAAAGCAAACAACCGTAAAAATAGCATCGTTTTCCTTAATTTCTATGCAGAAAATAAGGCACAAATACACAAGGGGCAGGGATCATTTGAACAGTTATAGTTGTCCATGGTGTAGGTATCCATATGTAAACCAGTAACTTTAGAGTCTCTTTTAAGTCAGGATTTAAAAACAGGCACTTTCAGGCTATAATTCTCAACATCAACCAAGTATCTAAAGATCAGAGAAATCGCACACTAAAACTAGATTTTTCTCTCTACCAACTATAAAGACAGCTTAATATCTTTATCTCTGTTAACAATGCTTCTTCACAGCTAAGTTTCATCCAATTAATTGCTTCAATGACTAAAGTCACATAGTAAAGGTATGACAGACTTGGAGATTGAGTCAACTTCCTTGGAAGTCCTTATATCATCTCTGTATCAAACCACTCTTTTTCTTTGCAAAGGATTCTTGATCACTTGAAAAGGAAATTAGGATACAATGGGCAAATTCTTGTGAATTTCATCTTTCACAAACTCATTTAAAGATTCTTTGCAATTTATACTAATTTATTACCATTTAATTTTGTTCTTCATCAGTAGGTAGCTACCAGAGCAAAGATTACTCTTCCTAAGAAAAACAAACAAAAAGCTTTTCTAGATTCATTCTGTTTGGTAGAAATATTTCATGCTCTCTGCTCAATGCTGTTGGGCACTCAAAATGAGTGCCCAATATGTTTTTCAGAAATTGCAACTAGACATAGAGCTGCAATACAGTTTGTCTTTAAAAGTATTTACTTGACAAGACACGCTAAATTCAATCCTTACCATACAAGGCAAAATTTCCTGTCACTTTCATTTTTCATTGACTTTGATGAAGACTTTAGCGTTTTGATGAAGAATTAGAACCACTGACCTGTGTAGATCGATACCAAGAGCGGTTTTTGGGTTTCACTGAAGTGTAACACTCAGAAATCTTTCTGTCTTAACCATAAAAGCTTTATGCTGTGATCAGAGGATAAAGCCAGCCTATAATAGATAAGTCAGTCTCAGACTGTTAGTGTTACTGTCATATATGCATTTTGAGTCTGTATAAGGACAAGTGCAACAGCTAGAATTTCAGCGTAGCTTATATAATTTTATTTTTTTACTTTCCCAGAAATCTGATATAAAGTCCACCAAACAATCAGATATCTTTATTAGTTAGCAGGAACTTAAAAATCTGCTAATTCTTTTCAGTCACTTTCAGGGAGAAGCAATGCCAGAGCAATTACAATTCTGTAGGAGTGAATTTGCTTCATTACCTTCAATGAACCTTTATGTCAAGAAGGTAGTCTATGATAAACAAACTTCTGTGAATCAGACCAGAACTGACTCCAAATGTTGCCAAAACGTGATTGTGCCTATCTATGAAAGTCAGAGTGTATATACTGAGAGAGGTTTTCTTGCTTTCTGAATAGAGAAATGAATTGCTTTGGTTTGCTTCTTCATTTTCTTATTTGTTTAGGTAAGCATAAGAATGATTCACCTTGATTAAAAAAAAAAAAGATAAAAGAAAAAGTAAAAAGGACTCGACTCCAGCTATGGATTGTATAGTAAAAAAAATTTACCAGTATTATTGCTGGAACTGATGGATACTGATAGTCAGCATTTATCAGAGCACAATGTCCACATTACTGCTTTTGTAAAATGTGCTATTAATGGCCCTAGGACAAGGATGTATGGGTTACTACACTGAGCTAATAAAACAACAGTTGTATGACCTGAAAGCAGCATGGGGGCTGCTGTGAAAAAGGTTGCAATGGGTACTCACAACACAAGATTATAAGGCCCTGAAAGTACAAGCACTGGATGATAGCAAAGGCCACAGAGCTCTAAATGCAAGGCACAAATGATTGATCATTCCCTGATTATTAAAGGAATGTAACCTGGAAATGAGGTAAAACTGGATTTAGGGATAATCAATCAAAAAAGAACAAATTATGGTGATTTTTTGCAAAAATGTAAAAAAATACCCAAGATGAAGGAAACATCAGTATCACACTTCTTTGATGAGTGAGGTAAGAATTTGGGTCAGAGACGACTCACTCGCTCTCCAGTTCTTGAGGAAAACCTTTCATCAAGCTTATGATCTGAAGCAGAAATGAAGGGGCAAGCATAGTATCAGAGAAAGGGGGGACATCAGGAAGTTTCTATCAATTTAGGCTAAATTATTATTGAGAAAGAGAGGTGAAAGCCAGATAATTGGAATGGTAAGTTTTACTGTCATTATAACCAGACTAATAATTATTTTATAGATTATTTGGATATGAATTAAACTAATACCTTCATGTCTAAGGTTTATTACTGTAGCCTGTATAAATTGTATGAAGTGCTTGGTAGGGTACCCTATCCTTGAGGACTGACTGTTAAATCTGAATGCAGAAATAAATGGAGAATATAAGTGATCCAGGCTTTAATTTGCTTGTAACAGCTGGTGGAGGATATAGGCATCTTCAGTCGATGAAGTTTGGATGACTGTCAGGAAGAATCTCTCTTTGGCCCAGTGCTAATCAAATATTTTACTGGAAGCAAACATAAAGCTGTAATGAAATTTGCAGATGAGTGAAACCAGTTGAGACAAAAGGAATAATCATGTAAAGATTGGTTCCTGAGAGCCCTTTGATGTGCTTTTCTCATTTAAAGGCAAACAAAAGTCCATATGCCTAGGAACCGGGAATATAGGTCATACTGGCCCAGTATGCACTTTCCCCAGTTGTGGCTGAGGTAATAGGTGGCGTAGAAGGAGAAGGTTACGTGCACAGTTGCTAAGTCATTTACTGTGCCATGTAAACCAATTAAGTCAATGCTTCAACAGCCCTACTAAACGAGGTCAGAACAAAGGTGGAAAAAAGTCAGAAATTTTTTGAAATCCTTGTAGAATCTCTCTCCACTTAATTTATCAAAGAAGAGGTTTAGTGATCACGAATGATGACAGTAGTGTTGAGGAAAGAATCCTTATAGCAGAGAGCTATCTGATAAAATAAAGGCATACTGACATCCAAAGGCTGGCAGAGAATGCCAGGTAAGCTCAGTGCAGAAATCAACCACATCTATGACACAATCAGTGTGATTAACCACCAGAACTACTATCAGGGATTCAGACAGAGTATCTGCCACTAAAGTTTAAAGTAAAGCTGTTTGTCTTTTTAGAAGAGCGTTAGCTAATCCAGAGATCAGGATATTACTGGGTGAAAAGTTATAGTCTGTGCAATGTAGGAGATCAGAATAAATTGCATAATAGGCCCCTTTGTCCTGTGATTTATCAGATTTTTCATTATCTGAGATCAGTGTGTTAATAGACTTGAATTCTGTATGCCAATTCTAAGGTCTTTGGTTCCTTTTATAAATTTTCATGAGAGTTTTGCACTACTGCAAATCCCTTTGGGCATATACCTTTGAATGAAAGCTTTTTCGTGCATTTTGACCTATAAATAAGAAAGTGAATGCAAGGTATTGCATGCCAAAAAAGACATAAAATCCCCCAAAGATTTCAGCAGTAGTCAGAATTAAAGACTGTGAATTTCAGAGAGGACCCCAAACTCATCATACCACATTTAAAACAGACTTCTTTCAATTACCAGTAATAGTTAACCATTAGCTACCCATGTCCATTTGCCTTTGTGTTTAGTTATTGACCAGAAATTGTGTTCAAGTTCCCATATTAGTAGCCTAACAATGCAAGCCACCAACCATTCATGTGATGCACACAAGAGTTTTGCTGCTGAACTGTGGAAGATTTTTTTAGTTATATGTGAAAAATTTTCTAGACAAAGGTTTAAAACTAAACTGTAGTGATAATAGATGGCCAACAAGTAGGAAGATTGTGAAGAGATTCATGGGAAAAAGAAATTAATTAAAGTCTGTGTAGAGAGTAGTGATTCCCCTGCAAAGTTTCTAGCTATTTAAGTGAAAGCTAATGCAATATAAATGTACCTCTATTCAGTATAATATTATATCATATTATGTTGATATATTTCTATTAAATTGAAAAGTAGGCATGACTTCATGTGAATTTCTTTGTGGAAATCCATACTCTTACGTTCAAAGATACTGTAGTAATCTTACAATGAATTCCCTTTGTCCTCAGATTACTATATTTTTCCATGTCTGTTGAAGGCCTTAAATGAATACCC
The DNA here is from genome assembly GCF_025592945.1 of Manacus candei. Taxonomy (NCBI): domain Eukaryota; kingdom Metazoa; phylum Chordata; class Aves; order Passeriformes; family Pipridae; genus Manacus; species Manacus candei. The sequence continues at coordinate 39,539,333 of NW_026138062.1, forward strand.
AAACCAATAAAGTCAGAAAGAAAAGAGACTCTTTACAGTCAAACATAAAGATTTGGCCAGCTTTCACTGAGCAGAATTTACAGGAGCAAAAAAACCACAAACAATAAACTGTCTGTCTGCTGCCCTTCATATGTATATTTATTAGTTTCAATTAAATTGACAGTTTTCCACATTTAAACTGAGCTCTGTCATTCAGTCTCCCCTCTTCAAATGAATAGGTTGTGTTTGTACAGCTGAATCCATTTAGGCATTTTTAGTCAGATATTCCCTTTCTTCTGTCTTCTGGAGAGAGTGAATGTAAAAGATGCTGATGCACACTCCACACTTCACATGTGGTGCTAAAAATCCATTAGCTGAAGAACAGTGAAGACACTGGTTGATTAGAGAGAAGAGTTGAAGGTCAGGTTTAAATAGATGTATAACATTAGCCAGGCTTGATTGGCCCTGGCTTTAGCATGTATCTCTGAAAGACTGTTCAAATATTGATGTTGAGTAAACATAGAAACTGAATACACTACTTGAAATTAAAAGCAAATACAAAATAGTAAAATATTAGCTTTGGACAATACTTTGAATATATTTATTAGAAAACTGAGGGATAAAAAAAATAGTAACATTTTCTGACAAAAAGAGAATCCTTCAATATAGAGGATGGGCTCCTGTTCCAATAAGGTTTTACAGGTAAGACCCTTTTGCTGTGCTCCTAGGTGTTAGCAGTCAGACTTCTTGTGCCATTTATAACACTGGACCAAAGTCCCTGAGGGAAATGAGGAGAAGCTGACTAAGGAGATCTCTTCATTACACTTTAGACTACTTAAATCTGACTGAGATCCATGTTAAATGGAGGCTGGTAGGGGATCATGAAGGAGTCCCTTCACAACTGGCTTTTTAAAAACTAATTTGCTGGTTAGTATTTCTTAAGCATAATCAACATACTGGGGAAAGACTACAGACAGTTGAACTGTGAATAGTGAGAAACTGCTCAAAAATTCTAAAAGGATTATTCAGCTCTCCTTGAGGAGCTGAAATCTTTTATAACATCTGAAATCTTTTTAGTGAAGAAAAGTATTTTTTCTTGTTCTTGTCTAATTTTCTGCACCATCCTGGTCATGGGCTGGGCCCTGGTTTCTGCAATTTATATAATTATTTTGATATGATGGTCTTCAGTTTTTTAGTGTCATGTTGACGAACTGGGTTTCTTTGCCTATTGTCTCACTTAGGTTTTCTTAGCTCTCATTCATCTTCTTCTGAATGGTGTTTATGTTACTACTTGACAGGAAGGTCACACTGATATTACTCTTAAAGCTTATTCTGAATATGCTGATCTCTATTCTTCCCTCATGTCTGATTAATGACTTTGGCTTCTTTCCTTAGAAATTACAGTATAATGAACTTCCCAGTAAGTTTTGATAAACTCTTTCAATCAAAGCTTTTGAGTTAGTTAATAGTTCTTCCTAACCACTACTAAATATCTTTATGACTGTTTCATAAAGATGGTAATTTTGAGAAATCATTTTTGGGACAATGCTAATCATGCTATTTTTCCAAATCTTTTCAAAGTTATAAAAGCCATTAGCAGCATTTGGTCATCATTGCTGGATGTCTACCACAGTATCATTTTCATTGCAAGGCTGCAATCTGGATAGAAAAAGTGACTTATTTCTTTTAATATTTCTCTTTCTGAAGTTATGCTCCTTTTGGGATGTTAATAACCATATTTTTTGTTTTCCTTTTATTGATGAAGCCATCAAACTGTTTTGTTTTGATTTTCTTGTTGTTTGGTGGATCTTTTGTTTACCATCAATACACAGAGCTGAGCCAAGTAATGTCATCAGAAAAATCAGCATTGTAATTTCCTGATAAATCCTCATGTTAGCTTCTTTATCATCTAGTACTCAAACTGCATGAACAATAGTGAGATGGAGAAAAGCCCTAAACTGCATTGGTTTCCACTACAAACCACTAAAGGATATTTTCCACCATCTCTATTCACAGTGTTGTTCTATTTGTTACAGCAGATTATTTCTCTGTCTAGTCTTCAGCATATTGTAAATTGCCAAAAATCATCTCTCATATTCCAAAAAACTGCTTGAGAAATGCAGATATTTTGTCAAAAAAGTACCTGTTGGTCTATATCCCTTTCAGTCTACAATGCTGAAAAATAATTTGCTCTGCATACATGAACTTGATATTTTAAAAACCTCTCTGCACTGCTGTTAGCTAAAGATCTATTTCTTTCTGTATTTCTGTGCTGCTCCACACATTTGAAACACACTGAGACTTGTTACAGTAGGTACAGTCATCTATCCTTCAAAATATACTCTAAAGTGTTTTTTTTTAATTTTTTCCCCTTCATTCCACATTCTGTTTAAAAATGTATGGGAAGTCTAGGGTGTTGTTTTTGTCACTTCCTTTAAGTTTTTCTCTGGTTAAATCTCTAGTATGAAAAATTCAATATGATCATCTGATTTGAGTAATGTTGCTACACATTTTGGCTTCATTTTACTTTTTGATCTAAGGAAATTATAATTCAGCTGTTTAAAAAATGCATGCATTGTATGTATCAAGTGTCTGTTATCTTGGCTGATATGGCAGTATTACTACAGTATAAATATAGGATACATTATATTGAGCTTCATTATATATCTGACACCAGTTTTGGAGAAGGGAGAGAAAGGTAAGAGGAAAGTAAACTTGGCAGCAGCCCATGGCTGCTGACATTGCTCAGATTTTCTGTCAGGAAATCAAGGAAATGTTGTGAGAATGGACCATGGAGAGAGCCCTGAACTCTGCAGAGCCTTTTAAACACTGTTTTCTCACTCTGCTCTTAAAGATAGTAAAGTATTGCTCACTCAGCTCTTAAAGTATTGCTTCTTGCCGGGACTTCCACTAGAGTAGTCAGTTAAGGTTAAAGGAAAGCCAGTTTCTAAAAAGAGAACATGATGATATGTATATATCAAGCTGCATTACAAGATCTGACAGGAGTCACAGGAAAGGAGAGACAACAGGAAGGTTTTTATGTGTGCAATATTAAGTATATGAAAAATAAGTGTGATAGTAATTGAAATAATCTGCTGAGATGCTCTTCTAAGGTCATAGATGAACATACTACAGTTTTTTTTACATCCAATTCTGATGTGGAGAAGAGCCATGTCTTGATAGGAAGATAGTTGAAACAAACCTTAGTTTCTCTGTTCAGTGACTGCATGGATTTATGCAGATATACAACCCCCTACCCTCCAAATATATCAGCACAAAATAATTTTAACCTTTACAGAAATGAAGCTGATATTAATCTATTTTAAATTAAAACCAAGGTGTCTGTTCAGCTGAATCTCCTTTTGTAAATAAAAAAGAATCAGGTCCCTCTGGTGGGCTATGTAAGTAATTTTTCTTACTTTTGCCCTTCTGATTGTCTCCCTCATTCTGCTGGGGTTTAGCTACCAACTGTGATTAATCTGCAGCAGTCCTTTTTAACCTGTGGGGGTAAATTCCATTCAATTTCAGATTTCAGGAACTTCAGAAGTATTATTTGAAAAGCCAACAGCCCTATGATTACATTAATGGATTGCAGGAACCTGGTACAAGCAGAACTGTGGTGGGAAGTCTGTTTGCCTACAAAAATGATAAGTCCAGTACCTTATTGGCTGATTTTCCTTCTTCTCCCACATATAACCTATTTTAAACCTGGGCTGATTTTGTTTTCAAAGACACTCAGTGGATTTCATCTGATCAAATACAGTCATCCACAGTGTAGATTTTAACTTGCTTTTTAAACTATCTCCACTCCATCTATTATAGTCAGTGTTTGAGCATATTTAGGCTGACCAGGGATCCACCTACCTCAGGGGAGGGTGAGCATATATATGGTACTTTTCCTGATTACTCTTCTGGTCTCTGGCTATTTCAACTCGAAGGATTTTCATGCTGTGTATGTAACTTTGAGATTTTGGCAATTTGAAAATTATTTATTTTACATGTCCTTGTACAATCTTCTTTTAACACCCATATGCACTTTAAGCAGTCTTTTGGCATGGAGTTCCATAGGTCTGTTTTTCACTCTACTTCCTCTCATTCATTTTTAGTGTGGTTGATTTAATGAAGCTGCAGTCATCTCTGTTTAGTGCCTTCTACTTCTCTTTTTTTTTTTTTTTTTTTTTTTCAGAAACACTGGGCAGTTGACTCATTTTACCTTTTTGCAGGCCATTCATGATTCTGTAACCCCTTTGCATTTCGCATCCTTTCTCCCAGTTGTCTGTTTTCCGGACTGAAGGAAAAATGATTCTCATCCTCAAGTGTACATCTACAGCAGATCAGACGAATCACACTTCCGAAGTGCTAATTTCTCTTTACTGATTTCTGAGGGAGCCTAGGATGACTAAACCAAAAAACAGACTTTTGTGCTGTGTACTTTTAAATTTAGATGAAATCAGTTTCATCCTCTGTTTCTGGGAGTTGTCTCATTGTAAATGAGAGATAAATATATGGAAATTAGTGAAGTGTTTCCAGCATACGAGAAATGAATAGAGATGGTAAAAGAAAGAAGTGATTATTAAACAATAAAATTGACTCACGCATAGTGTACAGAGATATGGAAATGAAAAACCCAGTCTCAGACACTCTATCAGCTATTACTATGTCTTCTTCCTTTATGGTTTCTCTGGTTTTCACTGCAGAGTTATTAATAAAGTTTCCAGCTAAAAATTCAAAATAAATACCAGTGTTAGAATATGAATAAATTTGATAAGCAGTGTTCATAACTACTAGATATTTATTTAGAAGCATGTTGCTATATATGTGTTCATTTTTGTTCTTCCAATTCTCTCCCCATCCCACCCAAGGGAGTGAGCAAATGGCTGTGTGGGGCTTAGTTGCTGGCTGGGGTTAAACCATGACAATAATTTAAAAAACCCCAAAACCTACAATTCTCAATTAGCAAATCCTATTATTAAATTTTGGAAGAGATAAAATTAGAGAAAATTGAATTTTCTTTTGTTTCTTTAAAAGAATCACTTTCCTAGTAGCTTGGTGCCTTCCTTGTCTTCTCTAGTCATTAGCTTTGCTGCATGTGATGCGCACAACTACCTGAAATTCCAGATGTCAGCTGTGAAATGTGTCCTATCAGTGCCAGTGTCTGGCCACTTGGCAGAGCCCTACATTATCAGCAGTCGGTCATGCTAGCAACTCTCAAAATTGCCTCTGGGTCAGTCATGTGCTTTTGGCTTTTATTAAATCTGTGAGGGGATTTGAGTTCTCCTGGTGCTGTGTTCCACTTAGATTCATAGAAGTTAAGGCCAGAAGGGACCATTGTGATCATCTAGTCTGACCCCCTGCTTAACACAAGCCACAGGATGCTCCCAGTTTAATTCCTGTTTGAAGTAGACTATATATTTTAGGGGATAAAGCATTCAGTCTTGTTTAATATTTCCAGAATAATGTGCCATGACCTCAGACAGGTTATTTGAAACATTATTTATCTCCAGTGTTAAAAGTTTACACCTTATTTCTGGCATGATTTGACATGGTTTCACCATTCAGACCTGGGCTTTTGTTGTGCTCTGCTAGATCGAAGAAGACATCCATATTTTGTCCTCCTGTTATTAGATCCTTTGTTAAATTATGCAGATAGCTCTGTCAGCTTTTGGCTATGAGGTTGTTTTGTGTTAAATTAACATGATTGTCCACAGATATTATGATAGGTGCCACCAAAATCCTTAATGAAAATCTGTGAACATGATGCTCTCGTGTTTAAGCAAAATGGCTATTTATTATGTTCAAAATACAAAAATGTTTATTGCAATACAAATACCCAACTCCTTGAACCAGAACTTTAAGGAAGTATTGAGAAGAAGGAGCCAGGCAATACAGAGCAGAACGTGGCACCAGGACAAGGAACAAACAGTGTAACTTCAAAATTCAGTTCAGGCTGGACGGAGAAGATTTTTCCCATGAGGACAGTCAGAAAGTGGCAAAGGTTGTCCAGATTTTGAAGTCGCTGAACTTGAGGGCTTTCAAGCCCCACCTAGATCAGCCTGTTCTGACTGAATAGCTGACCCTGCTGTGAGTGGGAGATTGGACCAGGGACCTCCTGAGGTCCCTTCCAGTCTGAATGACTTTATGATTCTACACTGTCATGACTTAAAAGTAACTTTGGCTTTTTACATACTTTTAAAAGCACAAAAATAGTATAAATACCAAAACTAGATGGCTTTTAGAATTATATTTCATTAAATTTTTATTGCTTTTGATAGCATTGATACTTTAGTTTAGGAATAAATAACACAATATTTTCTTACTTATATTTCTGATTATAAAGCAAAAAATGTTATTTTTAATAGATGTAATGCTAGTAAAAGGATGTGTGCTGTTTTCTTATGCGCAATGTAATCTCTGTAAATTGTTATTGATATGATTAATACAGTTAATAGGATGATAAAAAGACATTGTTTCCTAAAACATTAAGGGGACATTGATTAGAGTAGAATAGAATAGAGTAGTTCCATTTGGAAAGGATCTACAATGATCATCTAGTCCATTTGTCTGACTATTTCAGGGCTGACCAAAAGTTGATGCATGTTGTTACTAAGGGCATTGTCCAAATGCCTCTTAAACATTGACAGACTTGGGGCACCAAACACCTCTCTAGAAAGCCTGTTACAGTGTTTGACCAGTCAGTAAAGAAATGTTCCATAATATTAAGACTGAAGCATGCCTGATGCAGCTTTGAATCATTCCTATATGTCCTGTCACTGAACACCAGGGTTAGCACCTTATATTATATACAACTGTATAGAAATGAAAAACTCCATGAAAAGGAAAATCCCAGAACGAAGTTCAAAAGTGCAAGGCTCTGAAAATTTACTAAGCTTGTATTCATTCAAATGTGAATATCATTGTACATTTTAAAATATTTGTATTTCTGTAGCTAAAGGTATGAAAATATCTGCAGAGGTGTGCATTGTAGCTTTCTTCCACTTGTCTTGATTACAACAAATCAGGATTGGAATTACTACGCTGAATATGTCTGCTTTTCTTGATATTTTACTGTTTAGTTGGCCAAGGACATAGAAGTATGAAAGAAGCAGAGCAGAGGTTTACCATCAGCTGGTCATCTGCTGTACCAGGTAAATCCCCTTGAAAGTCTTTTGGGGGTCAAAATGCTTTTCAGAACAGACAGTGATACTTTCGTGTTTAACTGCATTAAATTATATCCAGGCAAACAAATAATCCAGATTTTTCTACAGTGATAACCCTTTGCTTTTTACCTCTCCCCTAAATTGTTTAATCTGTAAATTTCACTCATAGTTGCATTGTCTTTTCTTTAATGTTGATTTGAAAGAATTCATTGCTTGGACCAAGAATCCTTGTGTGTCCTGCTGGAAACCTATGCCCTCAGACAGGGAAACCTATTCCCTCTTTACAATTAGAAACAAGTCAGCAGTTTATTTCATATTCATAATCTGACTCTCTTAATTTTCTTATGTTTTGTTTTGTCAATCAAGATTTCATGCTAACTCAAGTAAAATTCCTTGCAGAGGTTTATATGTAAGCTCTTGTATTCTGTCAGGACTGCTACCTTTCCCAGTCAAACTCATAATCTCATTAAATAGGTATTGTATTAGTTTCATAACACCTATTTTGCACAAACTTTTGACTGGTATAAATTACCCTCCTTAATTCTTTTTTAATAGTGTCTTATATCACTTTTCTATTATTTTTCCCAGAATCAAGGGTCATTCCATTTAAATACTGGCACAAAATTCTCTCTCTCCCCCTCCTGAGCTTCCTCCTTTCCCTCATGGCTATCGAAAACTAGTATAAATTATCCATGGATCAACATAGTAAGCTTTGAAACAATTTTGGTTTGCCTGTAAATGTCTAACTTCAGAAACTATTTCATATCTCTCTTAGTTACTAATCAAATGTAAGATATTTCATATTCACAGAAACATATGGTTTTTGTTGGTGTGTTTAAAGACATGCAAAAAATAATAGTCTAGTGTCTCCATACTACAATCCTTCATGTATATCTTTTTTTTTTCTTTGCATTCCTGTAAACCACTAGAATTCTAAGCCATTTTTTTCTGAAACAAATATTAGTTGACTTCACTGGCTTCCTTGCCTGAGTATGACCTTTAAGATATGAACTAATTTTATGGGTCATCACCATATGATGCTTGCAAAAATTTTTCCTCTATATGGGAAAAAATTAAAGGATTTTGTGAAGTTTTTCCAGTGATTGTTACGTCATATATGTCTATAATTTTATTTAGTGGTTAGGGTTTGCTACACATTCTATACTGAAACTTCCTCACGCAGGCCTCGATCCTGGTAATGATGAATTCTCTTGGGATGATTTTGCAGCCAGTCCTGGACTGTGTGTGCCTCCTGGTGTGCAGAGCCTACCAGGGGTGCAGGATATGGTGGGAGGAAGACATAGATATAGACATCACTATCTCACTCCACTGATATCAAGATGAAGTACTAGTGATGACTCAGTACATGCTGAGCACTTCTCTAGTGTATACATTTTTTTTCAATTGTAGCTGTTTCAGAGCTGTTCACACTTGTGTATTTGACATCCCCTTAAGAATTTTTTACATTTCATTTTGCAAGCAAGTTTTTATATTCTTAAATGCATTTTGCGGAAATAATATCTACCAATTATGCAACTCTTACTTGAAGCTGGCTTTGAGGGAGAAAGAGTGACAGAAAGGAAAGAGCAAAGACAGGGTTTGTTCTCTACTTTGGACTTAGACTGGAATTGATTCTTCAGATCCTCTGTGAGTAACCACTGAATTAGAAATCTTTAAAGACATAACTGCAGTAACTGACCATACACTGATGTCCATATCAAGGCTGGCACACATGTGAAAACACATATATGAAAGCACAGATCCGAAAAATATTCTAATTCATGTTTCCATGTCTTCTACTACATTTTTCAGTAGGTTTGACTAGCCATAGACTTAGCTAGGAAGAGGATCAAAAGTGGTACCAGGATAGTACAGTGAGGTAGAGAGAAAAGAAAACAATATTCAGTTACCTACTAAAAGCTCTTTAATTTCTCTCAGAATTGTGTAGGAGTATGATTGAATGTTTTTTGAAGGGAAATAAAGACTTTGCCTAGAGTAGAGAAAAGGACAGCTAAATAATACAAATCACTCTATTTGCAAGGTGTGGAAACCTGGTTTTAATTGCACAGAATGTTTCAAAGATTTGAAATAAATTCTGAGAAGTTTTGGTATTTGGAGTTACAATCTCAAGGACATTATTGTAAAAAACTTTAAAAGTACCACAGTTCACTAATTATAAACTTCATTTTCGTGTTTGAACCTGATCCAAAATAATGCATAAATACCAGTATTGATCTGTCAGATCTGAGTCTTGAAAATTAGCCTATTTAAGGATACCCTATTCACTTATCACATTTTATCCAAATAGTTTTTAAATTTCCTAAAATATTTTCCATTTGAAATCTTTGCAGTGGTGACATAGGAAGTTGAAATATATAACATATGAAGGAAAATGAAGGAATCTGTGCCCCACAAAATATAATAGGGTTTTTGTTTGTTTTCTTTTCCCATGTATAATAAAACGGGTATAAATTTTTAACCTTTAAAAGAGAGTTTAAGCATTTTTTTTCTGCCTTTGACTAACAATAAATCAAGAGAAAATGTCACATTTACCATAATGGTACCTGATTCTTGTAATGCTTCTGAACTGAATGATTTTGAAATTGAGAGACTATTCCTTCCAAAGACATTCTAAAGTAATTTTTACAGGCATTTCTGTTTTTTTCTTATTAGTTGCTTTTGGAATAGCATTGTTAGTATTCCAATACAAGCTGCTTGTGACTTCTAACGGGCTTGTAAGCAGGCACATTTGTTGAATAGGGGAACAAGGATATTAAGATAATTTTAAAATCTGTGTTTGAATCATTGTTAAAAGTCTATAAACTGGAATGATTAAATTTCATACATGTTATTCAAGAACGATATGAATAATTTTTAATCCTTGGAATTTCTTTTCAACAACAGTAATGACAAAAAAATATCTTCAGAAATAAACAGTAACACTATTGATTTAAATCCTAAAGGATGTCTGTTATTCAGACCACTTACTTTCAAAACTCTGTAGTAGAGATCAATTTTGTATAACTTTAGGACCTTGTACTGTAGATGTGTACTGGGGGTAGAGGGTATACGTGGAGAAGGGGGAGCGGGAAGAGAGAAACACTTTTGATTTAGTTGAAAGAAACAAGTACTGTCATAGACAGCTGACCCATCCCTTGCCCTGGACTTATCAAAGCTCCAGTACCTGCAGGCTAGATGTAGCATTGCATGTCTGCAGCCTGTAGCCAAGCAAGAGGCACTTCTGTAGTCTTCAATATACCAATTATTATCTTTATTTTTGAAAAAATGGATCTGCTGCTTCAAAAAAACCCCCTCTAAGACCTCCTCTCTTGGACTCTGCTTCCTCTCTTAACCATCTCCAGCACAGTAGCAGCACAAGGAGGACTCTAAACCCAAACAAGAGTCAAATCGGTCTCTGCAACTGTAACCAGGTGTCATTGGCAGACTCTTCTCCATTTGCTTAAGTTGTGTTCTTGACAAGCTTGTTGACCTTGATCTGCTGGTCATCCTGGCTTGGTAGAAGAGATCATAAATTGTAAGAGCACTCTGCTTCTTAATCTTTGCTTTGCATAGGCTAAATAGACTGATATTTATGAGTGTGTCAATATAAGGAAATTTTCCAGTGTTCAAATAAGTGCCAATTATTTGACATCCTTCTGAACTTTTTCCAATTCAAAAAATTATATTTTTTTTGAAACTCAGAAATCATGATATTCCAACAGTATAATTGACACTAGTAATACTAATATCACCATCTAAGTCTTCTTGCTATTTTCTTCTTGTTACAGCTGCAATTTGAACATTTGTGGATGCTAAGCAAAATAAATTCCACAAAGCTACCATTTCATTTGATAACTTATTAGACTGCTGTTTGATTTATGTCAGGTTGTGGTGCTAACTGAAAATCAAAGGTTCCCCTACAAACAATAAGGAAAAATAGGCATCTCCAGATCCTGGAGGTTTCATCTTACTATAACACCTAGAACTTTCTGGAAATACCTATGTATGAGAGCTTGTATAACTAGCTCACATACTCAGAGGTGTAATTGTTTTTAATTAAAAGCAGATTAAATTAAGAAATGCTGAATATCAATAAAACATTCAATGGCATCAGAATATGTTCAATGCTGGAAATTATGCCCCACTTTGGTCTCCCCAGATCAGCACGTTAACATTTAGCTCATTTCACCATCAAAAACATTTGGTAGCATTAGTCACAGCACAGCCTTCACAGTTTAGTTAAAAGCAAATATGCATGTTTTACCTTTTACAGAAACAATGTCAAAATACTATATTATTAAGACCTTTGCAAATGCTTACTATGATTACAGTGTGAAAAATGGAGACTCAGCATCTGAGATCAATATTATCCAGGATGTAGGACTGTACTATATCTATCTGTTCTGGCAACAAATCCTACAATTGATTTTTTTAATACCTTTGGGGCTGGGGGTGGGCAGAATAGAAAATCCTCTCTTTCAACTTCAGCTCAAAATCGCTTGTTCTGTGTCTCAAAGACCTTTTGCTGTCCTATAAATCAGTGGAATGAATGCTTCAATGACTGTGTGTAAATAAGCCTTACTCTGCTTATTTGCTATGCAGCTGTCTAAAATAATACCCTAAAGGAATGACTTGGCCCATATTGTCTGTTTCAGAGGGATATTTTTTCTAATCTTAAAATGAAGAGGGTTCACAAAACAGAGGTAAAATATTCAACATCAAGAACTAGGACATTTTTCAAAATAGATATCTGTAACAGAACAAAAAAGAATTGAGGTTAGAACATTTCATCACAGGAAACATCTAGAAGAAATGTTGCAGGTTTGAGGAATATTTACATAGTCATTGATATAAATCAGAGAAGATCAGCTATTCTAAAGACATTATTCATTTAAATTTCTCTATCAAATAGCTATTACAAGAAAGTGAATTGTTATAGTATCAATGGTTTTGCTTAAACACATATGAAAGCTCATCCACATTCAAAATAACTATACATACTAATTTCTTCAGAAGGAAAAAATCCTGCCAATGAGCAGGCCTTCTGAATATCAGAAACCTCTTAGGCATCCTTTAAAATAACATTATTAAGGTACAACAGACTGTGGGTCATACGAAAGAGAATCAAATTGGGGCTAATCCTGGAAAGCAAGTGGGATACTATTACTTGTAAAAAAAAATAACTGTGAAAGAAATGACTGCCAAGGTACCTTGAAGAATCTTCATACCAATATTCAAGAAGCAGTTATGGAGCAGAATTTTCCAGTACATGAAGGGTAGGTACTGGAAATAAAGTAGAAGTTGCCATCAGGAGAAATTGTTCCCTTCATAATGCATTCCTTTTATTTTTAAGCTCTCTGTGGTAGTTCCAGGAATTAATTTTACTGCTGTAAAAATTTTACTGCTATTCCACTCAGAGTTAGTCAATATTTGTTTAGTATTTACAGCACAAACACATGCTGAAAAAAATGAGGTGATGTTCTAATGAAGATTCTGCAAACCCAACTCTTAGTTAATAACTTTGCTTAAAATTAGAATGCTGTAATTTTTTATTATTATTATTCCTAGAGACCTATTAGTACCTAACATTAATTGGTAATTTTGTGTTCAGTATTTATAGTTTAGATTACATAACACTGACTTATTCTTTACTTTATAAAGAGCTGAAGTTGAAGCATTCAGCTCTTTCATAGACTGCCAGGAAAAGTGATTACAGATGTACTAATTATCCTTGCTTATGTAAACAATTGTGACATTGAATATGATTTAACAAGGACAAGTTTCAGAGCTGAGATTCTTCTAAATTCATTGCTAAAATCTAAATGATTCTAGTCTTTCTAATAAAGATAATATTGATTTTTCCCAAAATTTCCCCACCATATTTTTTAACATTTTACATGTATGAAAAATTACAAACATGACCTCTCATATTCACAATCATTCTTTCCCTGATATCCAACAAAACACCATGTCAAACTCACAACAAAACAGGACTCCTCTGTACAACGGCAACCCCCTTTTGGCTGTATCTCTACACTATTTTTTGGAAAAAACACTTTGCAAGGTATGTAGTGTGAGATTTCAGCGAGTTTAGTAGAAATTAGAAAGAATAGTAATGATCTAAGAAAGCATGACCAGTGGGAAAAGACTAAAAGAGTTGAGTTTTTTTATCTTAGAGTAGACATAAAGGTCTCTTCTAATCTATATAAAGGATTTGAAAACAAGACAGTGATCAGTTGTTCCCTGTGTCTGTGAGGGACAGTACAACTAGCAAACATCATAACATGTGACAAAGGAGATCTGGGTTAAATATTAGGGAAAATGTTCTCACTATCAGGATCGTGACACACTATAATAGATGATTCCAAAGTACAATGGAGCTTCCCAAGTAGGTCATTTTAAAGAAAAGTTTAGAGCAAAGTACTTCCAGATGGCCTATTCAAAGTCCAATCAAGTGATAGCCACAGTCAGAAGTGAACCATCTTTCAAGGGGTCTTTGCCAGCCTGTATTTTCCTTTCCCAAACAATAGGCTAATTGAGCTGACAGAAATTCAGAGGAAGCCAGGAGACCGTATTACACAAAGGTGAATAGATGCTGGCCACATTTTGTTGCTGCATAAGGCACCCGTTTCAGACCTTATTCTGAGTCAGTAGCTCAGGTAGGAGCCAGCAAATGGAAAGAGTCATCTCTCACACATTTTTCTTTTGCTGACTCTTGGAGCTTGCCCTGAGCCCTGGTGCATACTGTGCAAAATCTGCTCTTCTTGTGTTGTGCACCCAAAATGGAAGGAAATGACACTTGGAGTGAAAGACCTTATGAGGTCTCTTGTCTTCCTCCACTTCTGTAAGTCAGTGATTATACTGAACAGGAAAAAGAATAAGTGCTCTGCAGATGTACACACTGTTCAGGTGCATTAATGCTTTTTTGAGGTCCTCAGCTTAGAGACCTCTGAATCAAATCAACTCACCTATGGCTAAAGACTCCATCTTACAATCAGCAAGTCTGACCAGTCCCACTAAGCATTTTCTGGGACTTTCACTCAGATTTGGTGAATATCCACTGAATCTAAGACATTTCAAGCAGATGTTTTAAAATCATTAAAAGAATTTTAGCAAAACAACATTTTCTCATGCAATGACATTTTGATAAAAAATTCCCATCAAGATGCAACAGTAGAAATAAAATGCTCTTTGCCTCTGAAGTGTTTAATGGAACCATCTGTACCTATATAGACACATTTGCACCGGCATTGGCTCTAAGGTACAAGGTTGTATCTTGTTTTGTTACAAAGGGTCCATTTAACCACTGCTGTAAAACTCGTGGAAGGTTTTCTACTGTTCCAATGTCTGGTTAAATTTTGTGTAGATGAAGGCTACACTACCTTGACTGCAAATTATGGCACTTAAATCCATCTCATAAGGTATTTGTTCTATTACACTCTTTTAATGTTGTCTTACATTTGAATTTATTTTATTTTTACTTCTGACCATTGTTCACCTGTTTAAGGGCATGAAGCTCATCTCACTGTGATGTAGGTGTTTAATACTCTTAATATAATGTTCAAATTTACGAAAATAATTCTCAAAACTTCCAGGTGAGAAGAACTGTGACTCCTTTACAGCTTGAGAATTCCCAGTAGGGCTAAAAATAAGACTCAAAGAGTGACTTTTTTTCTCTTTTACAGTAGTTTTATGAACAAAAGCAGAGCAGAAATTACTCAGCAAGATAGTATGTAGTTTAACAGACCTGGAACTACACAGCAAGGAACCTAAAGACAATCTGGGAAAGAGATTTGTTTTCTGGTCACTGTTCTTCTGTCTTAATAGGTTATATTTGAAAATCTTCCCTGAAACAATTTTTCTCAATGAAAGAACAACTACTTTTACATGACTGTTTCTATAGTTAACATTTGCTATCAGTATTACTCTGCTTTAATGGCACAGAAATTTCCTCAACAGAAGAAGAATTACTGGTGGACCGTTTTCACTGTATCTTGGATCCCACTGTGGAAAGGCCAAAACAGAGAACCACATGTCAGTTGTACAGTGAAGGCAACTCAGCTATCTTGTCCTTACTGGATAAGGTCACTGGTCACATATAGTTACATATAGTAAATGTTTTCTGTAACAGCAGTAGTCCCAAAATACCTCATAACTTCACCTCCATTACAACCATAGACACTGTAAGTTCCGTCACACACGTTTGGAGTCATTTACCCATTCCCAAAGTTTTCTTGGCAAACACATCTTTCCTCACTGTTACCTGACTACATTTCAGCTGGCTTTAAAGAGGTGATTCCTCACTGTTCTCTACCCTGCTTAAGAAGAGTAATCAGTGAGGGACCTACTACCTCATCCCTTAGCTGTCTTAACACTGGCATGGTCAAGACCAAAGATCTACCTGAGCGTGCACAACTGCAGAGTCCACACCTTCCTTCTAAAATTGTCCTAAGCAATAATACTACAATTCTTACTCATTTACATTTCTCTTGTACTTCAAAATCTTGACCATGTACTGAACCCCATTTGGACAGGGTCTGTGCAAGTGTAGAACAAAAAGCAGTATTAGCACCAAAGACTATCAACCATCCCAGAACTTAGAGAGTTATTGAGCCCTGCGAGATAAAGTTTGTTTTCCACTCCACAAGTCTCACGGAGCATCATAATCAGATCCCAAGTCCACAAGGGATCTAGATCAAGGAAAGCACCACTCCACTTCTCTTCCTCATCTCTAGTTTCCCAGAAGGGCGTACGGATCCAAAGGCTAGGAGAGAGTTTCAGCATGTTCAGTCTGAGTACTGACCTGTTTAGGCTTTTCACCTACCAGGGCACTGCAGTGGGGGAGAGTCTTGCAGGTGGGCCAGTCTCTTGTTCTTGACACAATCACACAGAACTCCCTCATTATGATGTATCACCTAAGATATTCAAAACTCAGCTCTAGCACTGCTACAGGTTCAACCTCATTTTCTGCAGCCCTGATCCATCCCAAATCATGATGAAATTATTACAGTATAAGCAATTTGGCAAATTCTGGATACATTAAAGAAAAAAAAATAGGTGCAAGAAGGATGTGCACTATATAAGGTATAGCTAGCCATGCAACCGATAAAGCTGCAACATCAAATCCTTTCCTGTCACTTTAGGTTTCCAGGCAGGGATTAACTTGAGTCCTGTGTCAAACAATACAATTTTTTTTTATGTGGAAAATATTAGTTGTGTTGCCAGGGCCACAGAAAGATACTTTCCTGTATCAACTTCTAGTTAGCATGCATTCCCTTCCCCCTTCCTGTTTTCCAGCCTCAGCTCACATCACTAAGAAATCAGGAAAAGATAGGAGCTAGTGGAGCCTTGGGGCTTTGGAGATTTGCTCTTATTAATCCAAAGCAACAGCGGACAGCTGGGGTAGGGCACTGATAAGGGAAATGGTGCAACTCAGGTGTGGGCTGGACCCTCTCTCCCCTCCAGCACACTTTGCAGAGACCTGCTGCTTCCAGCAGGACATATCCCCCTATTTCAGACGAAGTTTACTGTACTGACATGCAGATTCCTGTAGGATTACTTTGCCTAAGTGGTAACAAATATTTTTGATTTACTGGATATACAGACTAATTAGTCAGCTGTTAGAAACAGCTGGTTCACAATGTTTCAGTATTAGTGCTTTCCATGATTTTGATTTAATTTCAAGGGTAGATCATGGAGAACAAAGTTGTAGAAGGAGGATTTTTGTTGTTGCTGTTGTTGGCTCACTTATTTGTTTCACTTCTTTTGCAAGCCTTTATTTCATGCCTTTTCATAAATTATATTGCTATATTATGGTATCTCATTATCCTTTATTAGCAGAACACCTCTAAATTGAAGTTGGAATTGTACATCATGTCCTGCATATGGAACAGAGCAGCATATGGAGACTATGCCTACTGCAGTTTTCAAGCATAAAAAGCAGGAAATTATACAGGAAATTATACATATTTCAAAGACACTTTGCCAAGTGCTTCTATGCTGTATCCTGTAATTCGGAGTCATGCTTATCTTTACTGTGTCATTTGAAATTCATATAGTAGAAATACACAGAGTAAGGAAGGAAAGCAAATTATTTTCCTGAACTTGCTTAAAATACAAGTCCCAGCAGAGCTGGTTATTACCTCCCCAGTATCACGTCAGTGGGAATGGATTCAGAGGGTAGGTTCCAACTAGTGGGACAGATAATTTCTTTAGCATCAAAGTAGTCTGAGCAAGTTAGCCTGATTGATATAATATAAAGGTGGAATGATGCATCCTGTATATTCTTATGAATCTGATCAGAAATTTTTCCTTTAAAATGAGTGTTCTCTCGGTAAAAGCATATGCAATTCTTAAAATGAAAACATTTAAAAGTGTTTACATGCTGGTGATCTTGATTAAAACATGAAATGAATCATATCCTAAGCATTTTGGAAAGGAGTGGGATTTTTTCTTTGCAAAAAAGCAGTTTTGCCAAACAACAAAACTCAGATTTAAGTAAAATATTTCAGCTGTTTAGACATTTGAATAAGACAATTTTCACTCATAATATAATTTTGTTGGTAATTTTAACATCTTAGAATTTTATTTCATTGTGTATCACAGAAAATGTGTATCGACATCTTTCAACTTCCTATGAAAAATAGTTGTCTTTCTATGTCACCTCTTTTTGCACAGAGAATAATTTTTTACTAACTCTCAGAGAGAAAATACTTACTTTTAAGCCAAATATCACCATAATAAACAATATATACTGATTTCACTATGTCCTATTTTGTTTAAATTCAGTAGCATAGAGAGAAGGGTAAAATAAATACAGGAAAAAAAACCCTCTCAGTAAATTAAAATCAGAAGCATCTAATCCATAGTGACAAGATCTGGTTAATGAATAATGTCAGATCAAATTTTACTGTGAAATGGACTGTCCATCCATTTTTGGGGTAATAGACTCATGGTGAAATCATGCAGCACATTCAGATTATCACACTTTTTCTGAGATGAGTATTTGGTGTCTTAAAATAATTGGTAGGGGAAAATATATATATATATATATATATAAACAAAAGAAGTAGAAAAAGAAAATGACATATACAGAGCTTTCCTCTGACACTATGCTGAAAAGAAACCTTAGAAATTGAGCACAACCTTCCTGTACTGAAGATTTCTGCAAGATTATAATCTAGGTAACCCTTATGTTACTGGAAAGCATCTCACAAAAGATGCATATGGAATACGCAGACAGTAAAATGATCTCTGTGCTATTCTCAAGGTCCTGGGACATTTCACATTTTGGGACCCAGCCTTTCCCTTGTCCCATGACAGTCATACAGACATTTCTTCTTGCAAAGCCTCCTATGGGTATCTCAGGGAGAAAGAGTTGTTCTACCAGCTATGATTCCTCTCCAAATGATTAGGTTTGGATTGGCACTCACATCCCCAGACGGCCAGTCCAAATGCCACATTTACTTTCTTTTTGTCTCAGAAGCCACACTTCCACCTCAGAAGCCTTCCACACACAATTTTTTTGTTCAGTTTAACTATCTACCAAGAACATGAATTTAAAAGCAAAGTACATTATAGGCATACTAGGACAGGAGTATTTCTACTTATGTCTCTAAAGAGTGAAGAAAACATGCCTTCCTGACTTGCTCCAGATGATCACACAATGATCTGCTCTGCAAAATGGTGGAGAGCTTCTGTCACTTTGACCAGTTATCAGACTACTAACCATTTTATACTCAGGGAGGAAGGTCACCAAGGTCTGCAGAAGAAAAAGCTTTGTGGTTGAACAAAAATGTAGCTCATGGGACTGCACTGGGACTCAACTGTGGTGTCACTTGGAGTTCATTAGAGCATATCATGAGAACATTATCGCATGGTAATATGAGGATCTTATATAAAATAACTCCAAAATGTATGTTGCCTCCTCTAACTGCAGCCTATTTCTGAAGCCTATTGCACAATGATGATGGACTTCACTCCAGTGCTTTCCCTGATAAAGGTTAATCAACATTTCCCACCTTTACAGGTTTGGGCTGTTTCCTTATGACAATGGAACAAGTAATTTCTTCTCATAACAGTCATGGCATATTTAGGATTCTGGAAACTATAGATCACAGAATTGTCACTGGCCATTATTTCCTCAGCTAATAATTTCTTTTTTTTTTTTCTTGTGATTGGGGAAAGGGCCGAGAGTTCCACAGTGATGAAAGAATTAACAACTTTTTGGCAAGTTTCAGCTCTGCCTTCAAGAACCTTGCCTGGGACTGTTTTGTCCATTATGATAACAGAAACGGACAGGGTATTTCCTTTTCTCTCAACAGCTAAATATATTTGGGGAGAAAAGAAAGAGAGAAAGCCAACATCAGTTTTACAATAAAGAAGGAATGCAAAAGTGCCCAGCAATTTAGCCTATTGCACACTCTGCTCTTGTGATCAATGTGTGAAATAGCTATATGAAGCGCTCTTCTCTCTTCCACAAACCAGTGCCAGACCTCATAAAGGAGAGGGCCTGGAAATATCATGTTCCCAAGTCCAGAAAAAGGGTCTTACTGAAAATGCCTCTTGTGCCATTCAAATAGTTAAATGTTAGTAGTTAGAGTGTGGTGATGGGATATTCTGAGATTAGGATTGTGATTTCAGGTGGGGCATGATTGCTAGGCACTAAAATGGGCTAATATGAGGCTTAGGGACCCAGAAATTATTGGCATTTGGAGGAAGAGTGAGAAGCTGAAAGCTGTGCACCTTGAGACATCTATGTATACTGTGTCAAGACACAGTATGTCCTTTTTTGTTTGCACTGGACAGCTAAGCACTGCATACACACCAAGAGCAAGATGCAGAGATAAAATGAAGGTCAAGGAAGGAAATGGAAAAAAATCCAGAGACAAAAATTATTACACAGCACTTTCATGAAAAAAAAATCATAATTTTCATGGGAATTTCTCTTTGTATGATCTTATAGACTGAGGGGAAAACCAGAAAGCCTCTGGATGTCCATGTGACCTTTTTTGAATTGGTTTCCATATTGACTTTGAGCATGAGATTGATCTATCATATGCTAGACAAATATAATAGTGCATCTGCAGTGTATATGACAAGAGGATCACTAAACGAATAAAGTACTTTAGAGCTAGATAAGGAGGATGGATTGTGTGAGATTCATCAACCTTTGCCTTTCTACAAGTACAACCCTTACGATGCATGGCTTGCATCTGCATGTGCCATTTGGACCTTTGGCCTTCCGATGTCACTGCTTATGCAACAGCAAGAAACAAGGAGGAAAAATAATGTAGTATGGGAAAAGTTACAAAGCAGCTTCTGCTTATCAGAGGAGCCAAAGACAGTAATTTCAAGGTCAACATTTCCCTTGATTCCATTCTATATAATTTTTTTATTAATGAGTTCTGGGCAAGTAAATGCTGAGCTTTTGGGTTTAGATTTATTTTTGGGTAAGGGCTGGGCATAGCTTCCAGTTCATTCTTTCCTGGCATCACATATATTTAGATTTAATTGGAATATCTGTCCATTCCCACTCTATTTGTTAAGACCGAAGAATCCACAGGCAGTGGTTTGCCAAGATACCTGAAAACTTCCAGCAACCACTCAATACAGGAAAGGAAGTCATCTAAGACAGTTTTTTTGTGATGATTCTGCTATATGTAGGCAGGTCAGCAAAGAGAAACTTATACGTTTTACCATGCTGCTTCTTTATTCTGAAACTTAACATATTGAGAAGAGTATGCAGTCAGGATTGGGGAGGATAAATAGTGTAGAGCAGCTGGGGAAGGAAATCATAGGGCTAGAATAGATTGTCAAGATCATCTAGCTCAATCAGTGTAGCACCACCATAATCATCCCTAAAACATATCGCCAAGTGCCATATGCAGACACCTCTTGAACACTCATAGAGACAGTGACTCCACCATCTCCCTGGACAGCTTACTCTGTCAGTGTAGAGTCGTGATGGCCGATAAAGATACAAGTAGTCAGTTATGTGCAGAAAAGATGTTTGAATTTCTCTTTATTTTCTCATCTGCTTTTTTATACCCCCTTTAGCAGGTATTTTAGGTATTCTTATTTTAGGTAAGCAAGCAACAGTGCTTTCATTGGGTAGGTTCTATGGGTGATACATTTGGCAAAACTCAAGGCCTTATTGCAGTTCCCACATCCTAGGCATCCTAGGCCTACTAACTATACAGTCTGCCTTTATTTTCTCCATTAGGGCCACGTACTGACTTCCTTATCATGAAGGATACACCCGAAAGTTTGCCCAGTCGATATCTTCATCCTGGGAGCTAATAGACCCGCTATTAACCCCTTCATTACTCCAATGCTTAATGACTCTTTCAGAGAAAAAATCATTTCTGATATCTAACCTGAATTTCTCCTGATGCAACTTGAGGCCATTTCCTCTTGTTCTTTCACTTGAGACATGGTAGAAGAGACTGACCCCCACCTCACTGCTGCCTCCTTTCAGGTAGTTGTAGAGCACAATGAGGTCTAACCAAGCTTCCTCAGACCTCTCCAGACAAAACAACTCCAGTTCCCTCAGACACTCCTCAAAGGTATGTTTTCTAGACCCTTCACCTTGATGTCCATTTTGAAGTGAGGGGCCCAGAACTAAGCACAATACTTGAGGTGCAGCCTCACTGGTGCCAAATACAGCAGAAGAATCGCTTCCCTAGTCCTGCTGGAAACACTATTCTTGATACAGGCCAAGATGTCATTCGCCTTCTTGGTCACCTGGGGACGCTGCCAGTTCATATTCATCTGGCTGTCAACCAGCACCCTCAAGTCCCTTTCTGCTGAGCAGTTCTGAAGTCACTCTGCCCTCAGTCTGTAGCAATGCATGAGGTTGTTGCGACCCAACTGCAGGGCGTCGTACTTGGCTTTGTTGATCCCCATACTGTTGTCCTCAACTCATCAATCCTGTCTGTCAAAATCCCTTTGTAGAGCCTTCCTACCCTCCAGCAGGTTGACACTTCCACCTGAGTTGGTGTTGTCTGCAAACTTACTGAGTATGTACTGAATGCCCTCATCCAAAACATCAATAAAGATATTGAACAGGACTGGCCCCAGTACTGAACGCTTGGGTTCAGTAGCAACCAATTTCTTCAGGAGAATACTGTGGGAAAAGGTGACAAATTTGAATCTGAGAAACAATCTGAGGCTTTGAGGTTAGGGCTGTACTAATAAATTAAGCAGGTTCAGGGCATAGGTCCAAGCACTGGCGTTGCAATATAATGTTGCAACTGTTAACACAAGTCCCAACATAATTTTAGCCTGAGACAAGTGGTGGTGTCTCAGCCAAATGCCCAGAATCATCTCAGCAGCTAATTGTTGGAGAAGGCTTAGCAGTAAGGTGACACACTGGTGAAATGGCAGATGGGGTTTCTGTGGAAGCACTCTCGTCCAAACTTTATTTCTGTATATCCAGTCCTCAGTCCAGTAAAGATCTCTTTAGTGTGATTGTATAGAATAATGCAGCAATCAAGACACTTTTGCTAAAATGACTTCTATGTGTTTACTTTTTCTTCTCTGAATAGACAGATATAGAAATTGGATGAGCCACTTTTTACAGGCTAAATGTTGAGTCTGTGGATAGAACTACAGTGAGACCCACCACTGAGGGACCTTGTGAGTTTAATGATTATTGTGTGTGTAAGGTTACATACACCCATTGTGTATGTAGGGGTACTGCAGTGCCTGTTGCTATGTATAACAGCCTATCTCAGTTCTCCACACATGAGCCATGCAAACACAAAAGCCTGTTACTAGAATACTACTAGTCTGATGTCATTCAACTTCATCCTCTTTCTCATCACAACACAATGTATCCTTTAGTGCTTAATTCTTACATTTCATAAAGATTTAGAGAGTTACTCGTTTCACAATTTTCTTTTGAAATCTTTATTTAAAATTGAATCCCTTACAGTCTATTTTTGAGGAGAAAAAAAAGGGTTTTATAAAGCAACCTCTTAAAGAGACTCTTCTCCTTTTGTCTATTCTTCTATCCTTTTTAACTTCTCTACCTTTCTAATCTGTAAGAAAAATGACTCTTACTTTCAGCAATTCTAGCTATCTTGTAACTAAGTGATTGTAACTGATTATGAAGTAAGTTTTTAGAAACACTTCTTAATAGGAATTACAAAGATTTTATAATTAAAAATATTTCCCTTCTTTTTAAAAGTTTTAATTTTCTCAAGTCATTTCCAATAAATGTTTTTCTTTTATCATCTGAAAAGTTTTGAAATATAATGTACAGCACAGGTATTAATGAAAATAAGTCAATAACAGGTTCAGGAATGTTAGTCAACTATAGATATATATATACATCTGCCTAAACTATTCCATTATCTCTGTGCCTACTGGCAACATCTTTAGCTAAGATTGTTGAGTCTTTGTTGAATTTTAATTCTTTGTATTTAATTTTCTAGTCTGCTTTTTTTTTGGTTTTTTGGTTTCAGCAAAATCACTCAACCATTCCTTAGAATCAAAACTAGGAATGAGATTGTCATATAACTTTCAAATATCATGCTTTGTGACTGAGAACAAGCAGGCAAAGATCTCAGGCTTGACTTTGTTCAGCAACAAAACAGTTTTACTGTGGGAAGAATGAATGAGAGTGACTCTTCCTTGTTGCTCTAGTTTCCACCAAAACTATTTCACTATTACTTATTTTCATTGAAAAAGTAGGAAATGCTCTTTTTTCTTTATTTTGTTTTGTGGTTGATTGTTTGTTTGTTCCAAGGAATTAGCACTAACTATAACTACTATATCAAATTCTTTACTTTTATTCTGGTTTCTGAATGTGTCAAAAGTAGGAAATTATGGAAGACCTATGGACCAGGAAAGAAAGGAAAGTGACAAAAGAGAGGCAGCAGATAGCATATTTTTATTATTTTTATTTTACTGAAACAACTTCCATAGTAAATTTTAATTCACAGGCAATTTGGGAAAAAAAACAGAATTCTTTGTTTGATGCTTAGTTTATTCACTCCCTAAACATTTAACATTCAGCCAGGCTTAGTGGCATTGGAAAGTGGATTTTATTTGTTTGTTTTCCTGAGGCTGAAGCTGTTTTCAAGCCAAAATAATACACTATGAAGCTTCTTCATACTGAGAATTCTGCTGGAGAAATTCCATGTGCTGAAGGTTTTACTGATCTACCAGTTGTACTTTGTGGTTTTACCAGGTTTGTTTAGGGCTTGTTTAATGCTCTTTTCCTTATTCCATTAGTCTGAAAAAAAATCAGTGATGCGTTTGATATATATTTTTTTAAATGAGAAGCACGAGCTGCAGTAGATGATTGAGCATTGTCTACGGACTTTGGGTGAACAATTATGCAACCAGTTGTTCCTTCCAATTTCAGCATCTCAAAGGAGGAAGAGAGGCACTTGGTTACAATGTTCTTGATCCAGAAGAATAAGTCAGCTGCCACAAGCTGAGAGGCCTCTGAGGAAGAGCAGTTGACATCAGTGCTTTTGGCAGTAAGGGCTAGGCTGCAGAATTTAGCATATGTTGCGGATTTTTGATTTCATGAATTTGCAGGCTGACATCAGCCTCACACTGATGGAGAAACTGGTGAATGGAATTTGTCTATGTATCTGTTTCTTTTATGAATTTCTAGTACCACTTCAGTTCACAAAGCCTATAAGTTTCTTGTCATTGCTGTCATGGCAAATATTTCACAGTATCAAGGTCAATGTTCTTGAAGATGCCATTTTCAAATTCCTTTGCCTCCTAAATTATCTGTGCTGTAGAAAGAAAATTTCTTCTAACAAAATATTTTTATTTCAAGGGATATAATGTTCAAGGGGTATAGATGTCATACAGGTGTATTAAGTCTACAGTATATAAAAAGTTGGAAAAAAAATTGTGCACCAAAAATTTTCACTGAAAAAAAAAGGCTTAGACAAGGAATTACACATGTGTCCAAGAGGATATACAAGGGTGCTAACATTTAACAGATTCAACTGCAGCTGCATTTAGGTTTTTGGATTTAAACGTTATTTGTTATCACTCTCTTTTTTCTAGAAGCTAGGTAACTGCTTTCACTGAAGTTCCACAGCAGAGCAGGTGTGGTTTTGAGTCTCTGACCCTCTTATTTGACAGAGCAGGGGGAGAAGTATGTGTCTGAGAAGCTCCATGAAATATGCTACTGTGTGCATATATTTTAGAGAGATATTCATGACCTGGAACTTCTGTTTCATCAAAGTATTTTAAGCACCAAAGTGCCTTTGCCCCTAGAAGACCCATTGTAAGTTGTCATTGCATTATGAGGACCAGTTTTCAACTTGTGTTACAGCTTTGGGGGTCTCATTACATTCAAGTTCCACTAGAGCAGATATCTAAAAATGGTGCGTGAAATTTAAAGAATAATAGGAAATTAAACTTAGAGGAGACCTGAAAGACCATTCATCCATCCTAAAACATCATATGAGTCCAAAGACTCATACCGATTGTAAGTTTTCTCTGTTGTCTTCCCCATCATCAAGCTTTTGCATTTCAAAAGAAAGTACTGTAGTTCTTACCTCACACAAACTCACTTCCTTATCTGCTGTAGTGGCAGGGAAATTGTTAGTGAATTATGGTGATTCAACTAGGAATTACATTCAAAATAGTTTCTTTACTTCCTATACTCTTTAAGAGCAATAGTAAGGCTGAGTTGCAAGTATGCCCTGACATATGACAGCTACGCAGTGTGTATTGCCTTCTTGCATTTTGCCTGACAACTTTGCTATGACCTTGTAAACTAAGGCACCCATCTGTCATTTATAATTCATGTATCACCATCAATTTATAGAGAACTAGGCAGCTTGCCCTGTGTATCTAGTTAGGAAGAAATGAATAACACAGCAAAATCCTTCTTGACTTTTTTCAGTAGAATTGTTACAGAAGATAGTGATACTGTTAGTTATTTCTTGTAAGCCATTAATTAGACATTCAAGAAAGACAATTTTCTTCTCTGCAGCTTATTTGAAATGAAAACAGGCTTCTTGTGGTGCTCTAGCAAATAATTTCTTTCCTACAGGACAGGATGGTTGATGTGGTAAAATATATCAGTGGTTATCTATGGGGACCTGGTATTCTAAGCAAAATTTTCTGAACATACTTCTAAAAATCTCAACATACAAAGTAGATGGAGCTGTCAGTAACTTTAGAAATCTGTCATTAAATTTTCTAAATAAAAAGAGCTGCAAAGGCGGTAAGAACTAGTTTTCCTTCTTGTTGTTTCTTAGCTATTTTTTTGCTTTTCTTTTGAAAGTATTTGTGTGAATTGCAGCTCTGATTTTCCAACTAAAATAACTATCAATGTTGGAAAATAGTTTCCAATTAAATATATCTTTAGTATTTCACAGTTACAATGAGGACAAATCTTGTCTCTGCTTTAAATTTGGTTCTTTTTTCCTAGGGACAAAACTAGTAGCAAAAACAAAGATGTCAAAAAGCCTAAATCCTCCTCAAAGCTCCTTTGGACCAAATGCTACTCAGAACTAAAGAGAGGATAAAAGAAACAGGAAGAAAACAAAGAGAAAAGAGAAAACTTATTTCCCATTACTCAGCAGATCAATGGCAGATCCAAGGAGGAAATTCATGTCACTTAGTTCCTAATATATTGTTTCATGTAATAGATGAGGTATTAACATAAGCCAATCGGCACTTTCTGCTCCAAGGGAAGAAAGTAGAATTTACTTTGCTAAGACAATACCTGTCCACCAAAATTGTGTGCAACATCCCAAAAAGTATGTTTCCCATTAATCCATAACCAATGTACCACAACCGAGTTTATGAAGATTCATCCAGAGGACACTCAAGCAGACTCTTCTGATTTAATGTGAGGATGAAGAGGCTGCTCACTTTCAACAGTCTTGCCAATGGATGGGTTTTTTTCAATAGTAAAAGTCTACTTGGAGATTACTCCTGGAATATAATGGCATCCTTGACAACATTCATTAGAACATGCTTGAGCCTCCTTCCTGCCAGAATTCATCCCTTAAAACATTTACTTCTAAAGCGGGATCAAGAGGGAGATAAGACTTAAACACCAAAGCCAAAAATAATGAAGCAATATTGTCCTGAATGAAATAAAAAAATTAGGTCAGGTCAGTAAATTTTATAAACATTTGACCCTTTCTTCAGGTTTCATTTCTGAGATACAACTTCTATGCAAATTCCAAGAAGAGAATGAATCTGATGAATATTTTAAGACCTTCTCACATGCTTTCAGAGAACATTACAACTTCACTAGGAAGTTCTATTATGAAAACGCACAGTATAAAATTGCTTCTGCTAGAAAAGACCAATACATCTCAGACACTTTTCAACTTCATGTTGAAAAAAAATGGTTACAGCACATATCTGAGATAAGAATATGAATAAGTAACTGAAACCCAACTAAATGCACAGGCAAACCCTAAAGAACAAGCGTTGATGTGAGTGCCCGCCGACTCTCCAAGCAGTCCAATAGAATTCCCCAAGTGCCCACTGCAGATATATGTCTAGGCACCTACATGAGGAATAGCTGGCTGAGAACATTGTATATGGCAATATCAGAGAGGCTTGAGATGTATGCTGCTCTGTGGGCTGCCACTAAAGGAACAGGAAGTGCCAGCTGCAGAGCCTAGGCTGCTGGCATTGATGTTACTGCCAATGAAACACTGAAGCCAGTCTACATCAGCAAAACCATAAAGAAATATTATAATTTTCTCTGGAATTTTGTCAAACCAACTAGAGCAAAACAAAAATTCAGGATGTTTATCTAGAAATAAGGGACAACTGAATAAAACTCTTTCATCTCCCTTACATAATAACAGGAAAACCCTGGGAGGTGATGTTTTTAATTTGGTAAAGCTTATTGAATCTTTCCAGCCCTACCCTTCACTTTCATAAATTTGAATTAAAGATGTTTAAAATCTGGATTCCTCTTTATTCCTCTGAAGTGTTTTATTGCATCTATGTCTAGGAAGGAACATCAGAGAGAAGGCTGTGATGTGGCCACAAAATGAAATTTAGCATAGTAGAAATACAGATGGGTTTGTTGGTTTTTAATTTAATGTACATTTTCATTACTGAAATCAGTTTTAGAATTTTTAAAATTGTTCCTGCAGATTCTTCTAGAAGTCCAAAAAAATTATTTAGAAGGAGCACACAGTTCAAAGCGAACATCATTGGTCAAGGAAAGATAAAAAGTGACAGACACTCCAGATTGCTATGGCTATATATTTAAAAGAATCACAAAAGTAAAGTTTTCTACATAAATTATATGAAACCCACCATGCTTTATCTAGTTTATTATTGAAATGTGTTTCTACACCTCTGGAAAACTCCATATAGGAATAGCCTATAGGATGAAGGATATCTGCATATAAAGTAATTGCAGCTATATGTGTATGTCTTTTATCTTGACTGGTTCTAAAGGGCTTTATCAAATTAAAAAAAATAAAAAAAATGTTCAATATTAATTGTCAAATGAGCTTAATATGTAACTTTAGATAAGTTGAATCCAATTTACTATAATAGAGTTTATAGACGTTACCTCTTGTAAAGAAAAGTCCTTGTTGATAATTGGTCTAGTTCTGAACTCTATATAGTACATGAAAAATATCACATCCAGATTGAGACAACACTGGTCCTTAAAAACTAAATAGGATGAATCTCTGCTCAAACTCTCACTAAGAAAGGAATGACTCTTAATATCCTGTTCTTCCTGGATACATTTTTTTTTAAATGGTGACTTTTCACTCTGAGTTACTGCTCATTTCCATACATTCCTGTGTGCCACATTTTCACAAGACCTTTCTTATGAAACAAAACCTTCATAATAAAAGTGCATAGACTCAGGAGGGTTTTTTACATTTGGAGATGGGAATGGTATTTTGGTAAGGGCAACAGATGTTGCACATATGAGGGTAAAGTGAAATTTGTACACACAAGAAAATAAAAGTATAGAAGTTGAACTGTATTTCAGTCAAACTTGAAGTAGATCGTTGTTGTTCAACTGACAAGAAGATCAGTTAATTTTGGATAAAAAGTTTTTCTTCCTAATGCTTATGATGTCCTTTGTCTTCACGTCCCTCTTTTAGAAAGACTTTCCCTTTTTCATAGCATAAGTTGTACTTGAGTAATCACCTTTAAAGCTCCACAGTGACAAAACTTCCTATCCTAACCCTAACTCTATCTCTAATATTTCACTTCACAGGAAGTCTGGAAATTGTTGCTGAACATGCTGTTTTTGCCTAAACTGACTGCACAATGCAGATTTATTTCCAGTGTTTCTTTCCAAGTCATCCTTGGCTCCTCTCCTCTCCTCTCTGATCTTTTCCCCGTGAGCCTTCCCCTACCTTACCTTCTCTCTGTCATGGCGAAGCTGCCCATCAGTGTCATTTAACACTAGTTTCTCTGAACCATATTGTGGAGTATCAGAAAGTCAAGCACAAGGTGACTCAGCAGAAAAGGCCTGTGTCACCTTTCCAGACCTTAGTGTCATTTATTATGTCATGTATTCCAGTGGCACTGAGCAAAGAGGCTGAATAATGACATCTCAATAAGAGCAGCTAATTAAATATTTACTTGGAAGAAAATTTGCACGCAATGATTCACCTCCATGAAGATGATATATCTGATTTTGCATACCTGTCAAGTGTATTCTCATCTCAGTGTACAGTGGAGATAAACATAAAAATCCCCATGCAGCAAGAAAAGATTACATCTGTACATCCAAGGCCAAGTTCATCACCTTGATTCTTGTAAGGAGTAGTGGACTTCTCTGATCTTTCTGACTGCTTAGAGACTTGTTTTATTATATCTTCAAAGACAACACAAGCACGCACTTTCATTTAAAATGATACCATTAAAAAACTGCTCTGTTAGTCAAAAGACTTTCACTGTGTCACTCCCTTATAGTTTGAAAAGAGCATTCAGTTCTCAGCGCAATATGTAATTATAATAGACTGTGACATAAAAACAGTGCAGATGGAAGTATTTATGCTAGTTTTGAGGGTTAGTAAGTTCTTCACACGTTCTCAGAAGAGTCCAAAATGTTTGTCTGCCCTTAACCGAAAGTATTCAATAAAATCCTAAATCTACTAGCTCTGCCTCTGAAAATAGCAGCAGCATTGAAATATTTATTATTTAGAAATCTTGTCAGAATATTATTCTAAGAAAGCTGGGATTAAATACAGAGTTTAAATTACATTTACTAAAATGCCTTTCAGGTCATGATTGCAAGGCACTCTGTTCACCAGAACAGAAAAAAAAAAAGAGATATAACCTCCACCCTGTTTTACTTGATGAAAATATAAAGGAATAATTTTAGTTTTTAAAGGAAAAGGTCTTATAACTGTCTTTTCAACAATTCATTGGCAGTTTTAAGAAAACAGAAATTCAGGAAAAGTGGTTTCCACAATGGAACCACTGTGCCTTGTTCTACATAAACAAGGCTTTTGTGGGAAATGACAACTTTATAGCTTCATTTGCCCTAAGCTGAGTGTTCACCTGGCAAAACCACCTCTGTATAAATATGATCTCTGATTCAGTGTTGTATAAAGTCAGGGGCCACACCACACTTTGGATTTTGTGTTGACTTATCTGACCTATGTAAAAGTCTTCCAAATTCAAATTGCAAATGCAGCTTACATGTTTCAGTTTGCAAGTTGGAAAGTAAAAGAGTAACTCAGAAAATCTAAGATAATAAACATTGTAAATAGTGCAGTAGTTGGTATGTAAGATAAAAAGTCAACATTCCTTTAAATTATTGCTGGTCTCATACATGCCAATAATTTTTGAAGCCTTCATAATACCAGGTGATTTATAAATATTTGTTCAAAATATAATATCCATGGTTTGCATCTAAGTATATTATTCAGACTAGATGTACTATAATGTACAATTCTAGTGTTGCCTCTGAAGCAGTTTATGATCCTGCAGTAAGAACAGTTCATTAGTTTATGTTTCTTAACATCTTGTTTTCATCAGTTTGATGACAATGTCCTAGTCCTTACTCAGTTATTGGCTGACATGAGGAGTGAAAATGAACAGTCTGTGAATCATCAGATGTAGAGCTTGCTGAAGTTAAGACACTAGTTTATAGCAACCATGAAATCGTGGAGTTGAAGATCTCAAGGGAAGTGAGTAAGGTTGGAGCAGAGCACTGCCCCTGGACTTCAGGCAAGTAGATTTAAGTTGGATCAGGGAACCCTTAGGTGTGATCCCATAGGAAGCAGATCAGGGGAGTGGAGTTGCTCAGGAAACTTGATAGTTCTTTAAAGACAGACTACAGCTGAGGGCACAAATGGTCCATTCCAATACTCAGAAACACAAACAGACATAGCAGCAAACTGGCATGACTAAGCAGGGAGTTGGTACCAGAGCCACACGTGGAACAGGGAAGCAGGGACAAGCTACAAAGGAGGAATTTAGAAATTTTTCTCAGACATAGAGGGGTGCTTTCAAAAAAATCAAAGCTCAGCTGGAGATGATGTTCACAGGGGACAGAAAGAGCAACTAGAAGAGCTAATTCTAGTAAGAAAAGGCCAAACAAGTGGGACTGTGGCTGAATAGGATGATTGATTTAGTGACAGTGAACACAGATTAGGATGAAATCAATGCCTTCTCTCCCTCAGCCTTCATCACAAGGTCTCACAGGCCTCTAGTTTTTGAAGGGGCTCAAGAAAAAGGATAGAAACTGGCTGTGTCTGAGAGCTGCTGAAAAGGTTGCTTGAGAAAAATCACAGAATCACAGAATGGCTGTGACTGTAAAGTACCTCTGAAGATGGTACAGCCTAACTTCCCTGCTCAAAACAGAGTCACTTACAGAAGGTTACCCAGAACTGTGTCCAGTCAGGTTTTTTTTATCTCCAAGAATAGAGATTCCACAACTTGTCTGGGCAACCTGTTCCAGTGTTTGACCAACCTCATGCAAAAAAAAGGTGGGGTTTTATTTATACTTAAGTGAAATTTCCTGTATTTCAGTTTGTGGCTGCTGCCTCTTATCCTATCACTGAACGTCACTGAGAAGAGCCTGGCTCCATCTTCTTTACTTCCTCCCATCAGGTGTTTATACACATTAGTAAAACCACAGAATGCTGGGAGCATGAAGGGGATCAGAAATGGACAGAACTGATTTATCAAATTCAAATCATGCCTGACCAAACTTTTTGCCTTCTGCAGTAAAATAGACAAGCTCATTGCTTTTCATAATAAAATGAATGGATTTGTGGACAAGGGAAGAGCACTCACCATAATTTAGCTTGACTTCAACAATGTTTTCAACACTGTTTTCCACAATATCCTTATACCCATTTTAAGATGCTGTGGTCTGAATGGATGGACGAGAAGATGAATAAAGACACAGTTGAGTGGTTAGAGGGCAGTGGTTAAATGTCTTACCTGGAGGACAGTAGCAACAGGAGTACCACAGGGGTCTGTCCTAGGACCTACCTTGTTTAACGCCCCTAACAATGACCTAGAGGAGCTTACAGATTATCTGCTTGTCATGTTTGCTGTTGACTCCAAACTGGGTGTGGAGGCAGCTCCTAGGCTTAAGAACAGGGCTACCATCCACAGTAATTCAAAGTGTCTGGGGGAATGGTATACTGGGAACTTAACGAATCTCAACAAGGACAAATGCAAAAACCTGTATGTGTGGCAGATGAACCCTTCCAAATGATTTGAACTGGGGACCAACTGCTTGGGGAGCAGGTCTGTGGGAAAAGTCCTAGGATTCTTGGGGACAGTAAGCTGGACATTGGCCAGCAGTGTATCCTAGAAGCAGACAGCCAATGGCATCCTGGACTATATGTGCAGCAACAGAACTAGAGTTCCCCTGCTCAACACTCACTGGAACAGAGCTGCATACTGCATCCAGCATTGAGCCCACAATGCAAGGAAGACATCAGTTAACTGGAAACTGCTCAGCAGAAACCACCATTGTGGTGGTACCTGGAGCATTTGCACTGTGAGGAGAAATTGGGGGAGCTAGATGTGCTCAACTTGGAGTAGAGATGATTTTGGAAGTACCTTACAGCAGCCCCAGTACCTGCAAGGTGCTCACACTGACCACAGAGCTGGGCTCATCACAATGGTAGGAGGATGAGAGAGAACTGACAAAAATGGAAATTGGAGAGGGTCACAATGGATATAAGGATGAGCAGAAGCAGGTAGTGGCACAGGTTGCCCAAGGAGGTTGTGCAGTTTCTGTCCTTGGAGGTTTCCAGTTTCAGACCAGATGAATCCCTGAACAGCCTGGTCTGACCTCAGAGCTGACCCTGCTGAGAGAAGGAGGTTGAACTAGAAAAATCCTGAGGTCCCTCCCAGTCTGAACTATCCTGTGATAAACTGAAGTTTCTTATCATTTGGCAGAATGGGTCAAATGTAGATACAGGAATAACTGCTTCATGACTTCATCTGTGGCTTTCAGACACTGTTCCTGTTAGTCATTAAAGTTTCTGAGTTGTTTTTCCTGTTCAACAGTGATCCAGAGATAAAAATGGTCTCAGAAAGTCACTACAGAATGTATTAGTAATAATTTCTATGCTGTAATAACTCATTGTGTGGCAAAGACGCATTCAGGAGAGTACACCACTTAACTTTGTTTTTTGCTCTGTTGAACCTGTTCACTAGATCCTGAGCATAGAAGCTTTGAAAACATAATTTAAAATTCTACTTATTTCATTAGTGCTGTTGAATTAATTTGGTTTGACTTGGTTCATGTAAGTCTGATGGATCACAGTTGTCATTAATACTAAAGGTGGTAGTCTGTCTTTACCTGTGCCTTCATTGCTTGGTACAACAGAATTTGACTAATTACCAGAAATAAGTACAATTAGTTCACAGATAAATCAAATATGAATCATATTAAAAAAAACCCCTGTATTTTAAGCAACCGAAGTTCAAGTAGCCTTAGAAAAATATGTATGGGACAATTCTCAGGTAGGATATGAACAGTGTCCTTGCTTACACCAATGCAGTAATGTTTTGTTCATTGTTGACTTTCAAAGATGGAATAGATGAAAATAGCACAAGCGTACATTTATGTAACACCATGTCTTCTGAACATTGTCATCTTGTTCCCCCAATTTCTAAGCTTTAATTCTGACATGCACATGTGGATTGTGGGCACAGTGATTCATCGATGGAAGGATGAAGAATGAATCATCCCAAAATGATCATGGAGGAGGTGGATATAGTGGTACAGGAGGGCACACCAGAGGCAGCATGCTGCACCATCTGAAAAACATGTGCAGGAATGATTGAAGTGCTCTCAGATGAAGTTTTTCTCTGAAGATTAAAATAGAGCAGTGTGATTTCTCTCTAAATCTACCATGGAGAAAAATATATGCTACAAATAAAGCCAAATTTTAAGTGCAGAAAAGGTATGTAGGATTGTACTTGGATTTCTACTTTCTCAATTGATCTTGGTTTTAAATAACACTGTAAATGTTGGAATGTCATCTGTGATGTCCAGTAGTCTTATCCTGCACTGTGCACCATGAGTGTTGTCTAGCTGCTCTGTTGTAACTAATAATGACCTTATAGCATCATATCCAGAGAAACCTAAAGAAGAAGTAATTTTCAGCTCTACATACCTCTTCTCTTCATTACATCTGTCAAGTCCTAGAAAGGAACGGTAATGTAAGGAATCTGTTCTCATGATCTTAGTATGGATTCATTTCACTGAACTACCTGTATTACTGTATGTTTGTTTCTTATTTTCACGTTATCACTCTATAAAAGTCCCTTAAAACTGACAGATATAGTACATACCAGTGCATTTATACATCATCCATAAGCATATTTTCCATTCCCATCATTTTTGATGGCTCAGAACAACTTCTGTGATATAGAATTAAGATACAGATACAAAATTAGTACACGGTAATAACGTGGGTATTTTGCCTGAGAAACAATTTTTTTTAATTTTATTTTTTAATTAAGTAGATATACTATACCTTTATTTTTTTATTCTATGCCTCCTCAAGATAATGGAATTAAATTCCTCAGAAATACCCACTTGAGAGAAACTAAATAAATATTACTTACTCTAACAATACAAAAGAAAACAGAATATGATTAGTTCCAGTTATAACAAGTCTCTTCCTAGAATAATGGTTTGATGCTTTCAGACAGAATTCTTATTCTTTTTAATGGCAGTGCTTAATGAAATAAGAAACCTTCAATTCAATGCCAGTATTGGGCAACCAGGAATTCACATTTCTCTTGGAAACAGCTGTACCTATTATTGATCCTGCCAATTGTTCCAGAGTGAGATATGAAACAGAAAATGTTTCAGGAAATGTCACTGTCTTACATGAAATGCCACCTTATCCTAATAATTAGCACCATGTTATTTAGGCAACAGGAGGTACATATTCAGGTCACTTTTAATGTGTGACCACAGTCCACACAAGAATAACTGAAGGGAATCTACATTAGTATTTCATACAAAGGCCTGAGGCAGCAACTGAAGCTTCATATAAATTTTCTTACTGGAAGTGAGAAAAAAAAATCATCTGAGGAAGGTAATCAATAAACCAGTGGATAATATTTGTTGGTTTGGTGGCATCCTTTTAATGTTTTTCATTTTTTACAAGCCTTAAACTGAAACAGACCCTAAAGCCCCATCTGAGTCCGTTTTGGCTTTTGTTCATAGCCCCAGTGACTGAGTATTTTACCTTCTCTAACCTTCTTTCAGAACTGCACTAGAGCAAAGAATATAGCAAATTAAAAGATTTTCCAACATAATTTTGTCAGAAAATGCCATTTCATTTGTACTGAAATATTGTTCAGATTTCTCAAGCAGGATCTGAAGGTAAGAAAGATATCCCAGAGTAGCTAAAAAGTCTAAGGCAGTGATAAGTAATGTCTAAATCCCTACTTCAATTCTGACTTGCAGTCAGGACTTGAATTTCACAGTCCCACATATTAGAGAAGTACATACAAGGCTGCTAAAGTGGAGATGTCCTTTGCTGTCTCTCACTGTACAAGTTCAGTTTAATTCAGTCACAGAAGCAAGCAATAGATTTTTCAGAGCAGTAGATGAGTTTTCTGGGCAGCACTAACATTGAATAGTGAGAGCATCTGGAAGAGTTTGTACAGCCCAGCCTGAGAGTATCTTCACAGAGCTTAGCCTAGGCATGTTCATTCCCATTGTTCAGCTGCCTTGTCCTGTCCCGTTTACAGCAGGTATGATTGTCACAGGGTATCCTACAGGCAGTTGACAGCTGATCAGTAAAGAAAAAAAAGATTCATTTATGAGGAATTTAAGCAGTCTTTCTTCTAGATGTTCATGGTTTTAATCAGTTCTGTTTCTTGCCTCGGTAAGGAGATCTGAGACCTAAATGATCAGTAATATGGAAAAAGCAGCAGATAAATTCGGCTTTAAACAAGTAACTGTAAAAGAACAGAGATTATCCTAATAGAGGTTCTTTAAAGGAAACTGTTTATTTTCATTGTATTTATCCTGCCATTTTTTCTCCCTGTTAAAGGGCAACCTCAGTGTACTCATAACTACACCGTGCAGAGAGAAGGCAATGGGGGAAACAAAGGAAATGAAATGCTTATCTGAGTCATGGATGAACTTTGCCTTTCAGAATTATTGAGACAATTTTATCTAATCTCTCAGATACTTAACAGGGATTACAAAAACATTACTTACATACTCAGAGCTTTGTAGAAGCTTGCATTGGTAAAAACCTCCATACATTATTTAGTCAGTGAATGCTATTTATAATAGCACATTTATAGAGCTTTCCAGTCATGAATATATGATATACTATCTCTATGCCCAAGTACAATGGACAGATGCATGGGGCCAAAGCCAGTGAAAACCATGTGCCACCATGAAACTTTGATACCCTAAAGTCAGTGACAAATTGCCTGCTCACTTCACTGGGACAAGGATTTCAATCAGAAATATTACTACTGAGTAGAAAATCCATCATGTACCAACTGAAAAGGCACATTCATCATTTCCATTTGTGAGAGTAATAGTTTCGGATTCGTTCATTTGGGAATTTCTACAACATATTAAAATTAATAACAACTAATATTTCAGAAAGGCAATAAAACAGAACCAAAGAACTTAGTCTGAATCTGATAACTTTGAACACAACTTACTCATCCTATTCCTTGCTTTACTATGCCTTTGCTTAATAACTCTATGGCTAGGCAGCCTTTCCTTTTCTTCTTACCCATCTGCATGGGTACTGTTTTTACCCTATGAAGGGCTAGACTGTTGAATACACACAGATTAGGTTAAACAGTGAGAAAATTGTTCCAGTGGTTATCCAGCTTCTCAGATGCCACACTTATTCCAGAGATTCAACAGCTGCTTCATATTTACCATACAGCTACAGACTGGTCAATAAAAGGAAAGACTGTATTTGATTTTGAAATAATTCTTTTTAAAGTGTGGTGCAATACACCCAGCTAAAAAGGCAGTCAGAACTCTTAGGTGAAATACTGAAGTCAAGAATCGAAGAAAGATCTTATTCTCTAACCTGACATTAAAACCAAGTTTTCGAGGGGGGGGGGGAGGGAGAAACAAGCATTAATGTAGGACTCAGTGATCTGTTTTGTAGTAAACTTTATTTCCAGAGATGCTCTGATTTTCTTAGCTGTTGAGTGAAAAATCAATGATTGGAAACTGGGCTGATGTAGAGAAGTACAGCTGTCAAAATTACATCACTCTCCTGCTCCTTTATTTCTCCCCTTTCTTGAATCCCTTCACTAGTTTTTGTAATCCTTCTGCATTGGTTTCAAGTTACTTATTCTTTACACATCTTATAACCATCTTCTATAACTTTTTTATTTTTTTTAACATCCTTTTGAGTATCTCCAGGTTCATTTTGGGTTTTCTTTATTTCTGTATGTAAAATAATTGATGTGTAAAACTAAGTCCTCTTAATCTTAATTTGTTAGTCCTCTCTTTTCTTCTCCTACTCCTAGTTTTGAGCCCACCTTTGTGTCAGTCTGCTTAATTTCCTTGTGTGTCAGATTGTCAGGAAGAGGCAGGAGCATTTTGCTGTGGTCATGCAAACTGTTTGCTCTGAGACAAGGGACGTAGTGGTTATAAGTCCCTTTTTTGAAAAGGGAATGGATAGGAGGGAAATTCCCTAGAAATGGACAGCTGAGGATTCAGCTTGGTATATGTTTCATGTGCAGTTATTTCTGTACTGAGATTTGCAAGCAAGTTAAACAAAGTACATTTCCATGCTACACCCGTGAGGACCAAAAGGAGGGTATGTACACACTGAAGCTCGATAATGCCTTTAGGCTTTCCCAGGTGGGGAGCGCTGCATTGGCTAACGACACTATACCTGACACAATTTATGGAGCACCAGTCTGTGTACATTCCTGTAGCCTTTCCTGATCTTCTCATGGACTGTGGCAGGTTCAGATGCTGTGCGGTGATTTGTGTTTTCATGCCATTTTTTTCTTCAAGCCTCAGCTTCAGATATTGAACCATGTGAAGAGGAGCTGGTGGGGTGACTTGGTTGTGTTTACCTCTGTACTTGCACAACAGGGAGCCCTGTGGCTGAAGACAGGGCTTCAAGGATCAGCAGGTTGGTCTGCTCTGTTTCACTGAAAAAATGGGATGGGCTGGGTGTGGGACCTTGCACTATCTTTTAAACTGAGTCTTCAACAGAGATTCAATATGGTGCACTTCCTTACTTTTCTGTCAGCCTTCCAAAATGCTTGTCACTGTATATACCATTTAATTTTCATATTTTGGTGTCTGAATATGAACTGTCTAGTCTTCCAGCACAGTTACCAAACTGTAGTTAATACTACAGCTATGGACTCTATGGGATCAATGGAGAGAAATGAGCTAATCTGTGATGCAATACTTTAAACCTAAAATTCATGTCTCAAGTATGGTCTGATAAATCCCACCCTAGGATTCTTCCAGTTTGTTGCCAAGTTTGCACATTTATAGCTTGTTACTTTTATATCCACTTTAAGAGCTTAATTTTAAACTTTTTTTTCAGAACTGGAATTCTTCATAGGAGAAGGCTATATGGGAAGTATATATAGGGTAGCTAGTTCTTTTCCATGCTTTTAGCTCAAAGTACAGTTTCGTCAGATATAGTTTGGCAGGCTAGTTCATTCCTAAGCTCACTTTAATGTTTCCTGAACTGGTAGAAAATATATTACCATTTCATATTTTAATTAGCACAAATAATTATTCATTTAATTGGCAACCTCAGCAGTAAAGAGTCTTTAATAAGAAGATATAGGCAGTTCCAAGCTTGCATGCTCTTCCACAGTAAAATTCTCAAGGACTATTTTCAATTAATATTCTGTTAACTATCATGAGGCTTTCTGAATCAACTGATTTTGCTTTAATATTCTAAGGTTAGATGTACTTTGTGCTTCTTCTCCCCATTTTATCTCCCTGTAGAAAGTACAACAGAGAAGTAAAATACTCAATCAAATAAGATTAATAGATCTTGAAATTAAAAGGAACATTATAATCTTTTATAGGCTGACTCCCTAAATAACACAGGCTGTAGAAATGCTGTCAGCAATTCCTGCATTCAACATACAATGTCTGTTTAAATTTTAGTGCATCCACTGGAAAGTTATCCAGTCTTGATATAAAAACTTCTAGAGAGCTAGAATGCAGCACATCCCTAGTTGGTAAATTACACTGAAAATTTAAACCGTGTACCATACAGTTTTCATCAGGTTTTGACATCATTTTTCAACGTAAACAGAGCTATCGAGTCACTTCCCATGCTGTTACTTGTAGAACATGAGCAAATCACCTCTTAATCCCTTTCTGAGAATATTACATGCATTGATCTTCCTGTTGTCTATACCATAAAAATGCTTTTCAGATATACATAATTAATTAAGCTCTCCACTGAGATTTTTCCAGCTTTTTTTTTTTTAATTGTGGATATCAGAATGAGACCCACATAATGTATGCAGAGGTGAAATTTCTACTTCATCTTAATACTGCGCAGCTTTTATTTCAAGGATAACACTTTCTTTCCTAATTATAACAATATATGGACAGATAATTTCCCAGAGGATATCTCTCAGCACAACTAAGTTCTCAGTGCTGTCATCATATTCCCCTATTATTCTTCGACATATAGTTTGACTTCCTTCTGTCAATTAATATTTTGTTCAATGGAGATTACCTCATCAAGTGATCCAAACCACTACCTAAAAGCGATCTGTCATCATAATTTTTTACCACTCTAGAAAGTCTAGACAAACTGTGCGACTGATTACTGTGATATCCTCCCATAAATTTGCTAAAAATTTTGAGCTGCTATGAGGGAAAACTTAGATCTCTGTGTCAAAATTGTACCTGACCTATGATGATGTATCGCCAAATTGCTTTCATTTTTGCATTTAGCTAGTCTTCATCCAGTTTTAATGATCTACTTTGATTTGGAGACATTTTTTAACTGTGGTGCTATTAAAGATTAAGTAAAATATCTTGCCAATATCTACTATAATTGCTGAGGGTTTTGTCATCCAAACTTTTTATATCCTGTTTGTTTGGCAGAGTTAAATAAAAGTTACATAAGACCTTTCTGGTTGTCATTAGTTATTTCAGCATCCTTTTATGTTTACATGAATGCCTTCTATATTAGACAACAAACTGGACTTACTAGAGCTTTAAATGCATTACCTTTTTAATGATTGGGCACCAGATTTCTAAAAACTGTAAGAATGACCGATTTTGAAAATAAGATAAATCAACTGAGTATTCACTGCAAATAGGAAGAAAGACATCAATAGCTTCACTATATCTGTGGAATAAACCATAGTTTCAGAAAATGAGTACATTAGAAAAAATTGTGCTCTTTGACTAAAATTTGGAAAGAGGAAAAATAAATGCTTTTCCACACACGGCTTTAACAGCATTAAGCATATTTTGACTGGCTGATTTATTACAAATATTGAGCATTTTCACAAAAAAATCTATTACTTTAACCTATTTTCAGCTGAAAATTATGACAGTCACATTATTAGTAAGACCAATTTTCCTGTAAGCATGTAATCATCAATGCCAATGTAAGTAAAAAATGAACCCATTCTTCATGCTTGATTTGTAATACCATTTTTTCACTATACTTTTCTTTGTGAAAACTGACTAATTACAAAAGCCTATGGCCATATTTAATCACTGACCATGTTAGCAGCTCTGATGGTTTGGTTGGAGAATTTTAATTTCCTGCAATTTTTCAAAAGGTAGTGGATATCATAAATTGTTGGTGTTGCAAAATGTGTGTAGGTTTTGTATTTTGGAGAGTAAAATAGCATCTCAGTTCTTATGATAGCACCAGTATTCTTCAAATTCCTTTACCTTAAGTGATAGAAGATTTTGCTGTTTTTTTCTTCTCAGTTTTTATGTATGACTTGTAGCTGTGCTCAACCATGAAGAAATTCTGTAGGTAACTAAAGACTAAAGGAACAAAATATTACCTAAGTCTTTATCCTTTTTTTTTGTTTTGTTTTTTAGAAAACAGTGTTAGTTGAAAAAAATATAGGCTATTAATAAAGCAGTTTCCTTCAGCTTTGTAGGGATTCTTCATTATTTTCATACAAAGTAAAAGATCAGGTCCATTTTTACTTATAAAACATCACAATTTTGAAATATAAAATTTAGCTTAAGAAGACAGTTCCTTTTAACCTTGTATTTTTCAACCAAAATCTTTCTCATGAAGTCTTATTGAAAAATTTATTAAAAATACTTATAGCATATGCATCATTAGAGGTTGTTTTACACAGGTTCAAATACAGAATACCAAAAAGGATCTCTACTATTACTTCAAATACTAAAAATAATCCCACATTCAGGGTTGTCTATAATGTTTAAAGCTTTCAATTTAAAAGCTACTTTTTTTTTTTGGCATTCGCCCTTAATTATTTCTTACTTGGGAAAAATTATTCTTTCTTCATCTGAGACAGCAGTTGCATCATATTAATGTAATCCAAAAAGAGAAAAATTATATTTGTTATTTTTGCTTGGACAGATGACTTGAGGATGACTCTATATAGAAAATGTAATGTAAAGAATCAATATTGTCTCCTTGAGAAAAATCCATCTCCCACTGTATTTACTATGCTCCTTCCACACATCAAGCTTTCTTTTGATTACATTCATTATACACTTATTTGTGTTGCATTAATAATTCTTACTAAAAGCAGGAAAAAGAAACATCCAACAGAACAAATACAAAACCCTAAGGTCCTAAAGGTAAAGTATTTCATATTACCCAGTTATTCCACAACAGTAGGTTGGGTTTTTTTTTCAAGGAAGATGATGTATTATGACTCACAAGTCATAGATTTAGTGCTTAAGTATGAGCCTTTGACTACAAAAATATGCTATTGACACCAGGCAGTTGTTTGGCATTTAAATTACTCTGTATTTGGGTTTGAGTTTGTTTAATTTTCTTTTTCTCCCAGAATTTTCTTTTTCCCCCTGCTGCCAAGTCTGATGTCCTGTTTCCAGGGGTGAAAAAAACCAGCAGTTGGAGAGAAGCACAAAGTTCTGTAGGAGATCCTGTCCACTATAGTGATCGCCACTTAATTTCAAGAGCCAGGAAGACTTAAGCTTTGTATTCTCCTTTTGTAAAATAGTTTAACAATAATGTTATCAACAATAAGTCATGCAATCTACGTGAATATCAAATATGATTTTGAATCCCGTCCTCACTGTCCTTGTCT
This sequence comes from Manacus candei, assembly GCF_025592945.1. Lineage (NCBI taxonomy): Eukaryota > Metazoa > Chordata > Aves > Passeriformes > Pipridae > Manacus > Manacus candei. The sequence goes on from NW_026138062.1 coordinate 39,582,169, forward strand.
TTGCCTTCAGAAGAGGCCAGGTTCTGGATACCTTTCAGCCACTGCCCTGAAAGCTAATGGAAACAAACAGTTTAACGTCTCAGCAGTACCTCATTTCCTTAACTACAACTTTAAATTCTTGGTTATTGAGCCAATTCACTGACTCTTTTTCAAACTCTTGAGTTTCATTATGGCAAAACAATCTGTTTTATATCTTTGGCTATTTATAATAATTTCAGTCATGTTAATTTATAATAGCTTGAGGTAATTTAGGCTGCTGCCAATTATGTTCACTAAAGATACTTTAGCTCAAGTAACCTCATATGACTTGCTGTTAAACCATATCAGTTTAGTTTTTGCCTTCCAGTTCTCTTTTTTGTCACAGGTATGTAGGTCTCACTATGGTATTTTTGTTAGATTTATTTTCTGTGTGCAAGGATTTTTTATTCTACACTTAATTTCACTTGATTCTTTAAGCTGTTCTACAATAACTCTCCATGTAGTCATTTGCATTGCACATTTCTTGAATGATAGTTTGCTCCATTTCTGAGGTAGATTAAGCTATCTCACACAGTCTTAAAAAGAACAAAATGTACACACAAGGAGCTACTCATGACTAATTAGTGCCTTGTAAATTTATTATATTTTAAATTTTCTATGTTAACTCGCACTGCAACGACAATGGGCTGCTCCCTTCATCTCAACTATGTGGAAATTTTTGACATTTCAGAGGCAAATGGGAACAGATGAACTATATTCACTCTACATCTATGGCACTGTACAACCACAAAGACTGGTAGAGTATGAGAAAAATAAAGAGGATATAAAAGAGGAAAATATTTCCATTATTCCACCAGCATATTTGCTAGTGGTATGCATAGTCTGAGCAACAATTTTTTATGCAATATTTGAATCCCTCATCATATATTTTTCTTGATGTTTGTTTCAGAAGTTTGTCTTAATTCTGAATATATCCCAGTTTCCCTCCTTGCATGTGTTATTTCTCAGACTATATGTGTTTGATATTCAACAGGTATAATTATATGATACTGTTCGCTCTTTCTCTGCTACTTCTTCCTAGCCCAGTCTTCCAAAGAATGGCATTTTAGGATTAGAAAAGGATCTTTTTTTTCCCTATCTTCTCAGCAATAAACACTTAAATATTTTATAAGAAGTGGAGTTCCCACAGTGTTTAAGTGGAATGTTCTGCAAATGCAACTCTGTACATATGCTTTTGCATCTCCCGATGTGGGCAGAAAAAAAAACATTTTCTTGGATTTTTGACAACTTGCATTACAGACTTCTTTCTTTATGATAGTTGCACAGCTTAACAGCCTCTGCACATACTGTGCTCCTGCCTACACTGAGCAGATGAGCCTTTACGTTTGGAGTCATGAAAGGCTCCCCACATCCCTTGAATCTTCATCATGGTACTAAATTGCATTTAATGTAGTTCTACTTAGTAGAAATAATATTTTAGCACAATCACCTAGGGCCAGATTCCACCATGGTATTCGCATTAATTAATTAACTACTTACTCTGCCAGTGATCCCCAAGATATTGTAAACTCAACGTAAGAGTGATAGAATATGGTTCTATATAAACCAAATATGTCTTCTATTTTGAAACAGTAACCAGAAATTAGGTAGATATTTTTAATTAGTGCCCCTTGGACAGACATGGAAACACACATATCTGACTCAAGAAGCTTCAACAGGGAAGGAGACACATCTGATACTATCAGTGTGGTGGACTTGACCATTTATGATCTTAAAGCTTTGACTGTGCTCTTCCTCCCACACTCCACCTAACTATAGAAAGTTTGCAGAACAAGAAACCAGGTGCTGCTCCCTTCTTCCTCAGTCAAAAATCTTGGCTGGAGTTTTCTACTGATTTCTTTAATTGATGGCTCCTGAAAGAGCAAAAAATATCTTTGTGGGCACTCACAGCCAGTGTATGATGCAAAGTCCATCCATGGCATAAAAATACAAAAGGATTTTGGGTAAATAACATGCAAGTTAAAAAATTAATTTATAAAATATAATGTTTTTTCACCTTACCTGATTAATGATACCACCTCCTCACTAATAGAAGGAGCTAGTTACTTCTGACAGCTTAGCTACATACTTCATGCTTATACTTGCAGCTTTGTTAGTAGGCCACGTCAACTACAAATGCTTTGAATCTTCAGCCTTAAATATTTCATGATGTGTCTTTGTCAATCTCCAGAGAGTGTACCAGAGGCATCATACTCCCTCTGTGTGTTAGCTGGAAAGGTAACCACACCGCAGCACAATTGCATGCACTTTACTTTTATGAGAAATACAAGCAGACAGTGTCTGTTTTGTTGAATAAAAAGGCAAATACAATTTAAAAAGTTAGATAAATGCACAAATGTTCTGTAGCTCAGAATAAGTTGCCACAGTTCCTTTGTGTGTAGGATGGAAAAGAACTCAAGCATGGAAATGGGGAAGGGGGAAAACTGGGAGCTAGGAGAGGGGGAAAAAATATAAGATGGAGTACATTTTTCTTCTTCCTTCTAACTCCACAGCAGAAGACTCATTTCAAAGTAACTATATGGCATCATTTTGAATAACATTTGTGGTTAAAAGTAGGGCTCTGTATAAAGGTAGTCCTCAGAGGAAACCATATGAAAGCAAGAACTTTGGGATGATTGTTCCTTGGTAGATTGATCTAGAGCCACTTGCTAAAAACACCTTCCCTCCTCATTATTACAGAGTAGCCATTTTGCATACTGCAGAAACTTGTTACAATGCTTGGAGAAGAGTTCATCCTATTGGCAATTTAATAGTCGCTTTCCTGAAAATAAAAAAATAATACCTTTTCTAGGATAAACTTGCTGATAAAATGAAAACCTTGCTTTTATTGGTGAGTTGAAAATATTCCATGCTTAAAAATAATACAAAATTGTAGAAAAAAATATTTTCAAAGAATCCCATAATTCTGACCTTAAAGGAAACAACAGTGCCCACAACAAAATCTTACAACTGATACAGAAATCCTTATAGAGCTTTTTTTTTTTTTTTCCAAAAGACCTTTCAGTATGTTACCCTTTAACTTCCAAAGATAAAAGCTTTCAGTTCTTTTCATAGAGGCTAAAAGTTTTTTGTACCAGTAAGGGAAAAAAAATGAAAAATCCTTCTGAATTTATTTTCTTTTGATCCAGGTTGCTCAAGCATTGGAAAGAACAGAAGATGGGAAAGGCAGTGTGATGGGTGAGGTACAGCTAGGTTCAAGGTAAAAAGAAGTAAGGAGAAGACTTTTTTTTTTTTAATATTCAAATCAACTTTATCCTGCTAGTCTACAGTCAAAAGTACGTATTTTCATGAAATTACAATGTAAGGTCTACAATTTATATGAAACTGTATGTTTCTGAAGGGTAAATCCTTATGAAAAATGATAGAACATTTTTACTTAGCTTTTCTTTTTTCAAACATCCTACCAAAGAGTTATGAGATGTCTTAGAATTTCATTTGCTTAGAATTTCAAGCAAATTAAATGAAGTTCTAGGAAATACTTACACCGATTACTTCTGGGTTACTGATAAATAGTAGTGTTGTTTCAATTACATGCATATTTTCAGTGGAATCCATACGTTTCAGAAATTGACCTAACTTCTCTCACTACACACCTTTACCTGGGAAATGGGAATGCAGTGTTTTTCTATTTTAACTTGTAATATCAGCGGTTGGTTCCTGAGCAGCTATTAATGTGAGGGAATATTTTTACTTTAGCAGATCTCTTTCATTGTCCTCACCAATCATTTTTGATTTTATGGTTGACAGGATAATGTAGATATGCTTATGCATTACAAACAAGAGTACTTACTTTTAGTACAGAAGAGCACAGAAGAGCATGATAAAGCATAAAGAAAGGTTGAAGAGATCTTGTTGAAACTAATACAGAAAAAGGCACCCAATCTCTGGTAGATTCTGTAGTGGAGTGGTCTGTCAGGAAAAGTTCCTCCATCAAAGAGGCTGTGGTCAGTCAAAACTGCAATCATATGTTCTCCTTGGAGGGATAATACTATATTTAATGGAATCTTCCATGTACTGAAGCTTCCATGAAGCTTCCATCTCTTTCCAAATGTCTCAGGAGCATTTACACTGGGCATATGGGGAACTGCAGCATCTTGTGAAATCTGAAGTGATATGGGAAACTCATAAGTTGGTTTAGAACTGTTTTCAACAGTGTCAACACATTTTTGCCAGTCAGCATGCTAGAACACATTTTAACTGTTGGCTTCTGGGGAGGAATTCTATATCTTTATGTATGTTTATAAAGTGTTTATGTATACATATTTTTCCGTAAAAAGAACAGGAAATTTGAACACAGTCTTTTTCAGGATATTTCCCACTCACTTCTAATACATTGTGATTCTGGAGCTCTTGCTTACTCTCTTAGGTTGGCAACACAGATCTTTCACAAAGAAGGAGCAAAATTGGTGATTTTGCTTCTGAGATTCATTCATTTTCTAATATAGCTAGGTTTTTACCAGTGCAGTGCCTGACATAAGGCTGTAGTTTAGTTCAAAATGCCATTGTCTGCTCCTACGTTTTGTGGATATTTTAAATTTTATTCCTGAATTTATTTCTACTATGTATCTTGCTTGACATGTTTCCTGTCCATAGATTAATAAGAAATGCAGGAGACTCTGCATGGATTCACCAGAGAAAATCTTGGATAGAATCCTCCAGCAAATATTGCCAAAGTCAAAAGAAGACTCACAGCAATGAAGTAATTAATTCCTTCTCTTGCCATGGAACAGTAATTAAACATAAATGGATAAAAGCATTAGCTAGAAAAGTAGAATTGCTTCATTTTGCATTTTTTTTTCCACATTTGTCAACTACAGATAATGCATTCTTTTGAGATTTCGTACGTGCTTCTAACAATTAATTGAACCTGTGGGAATTTTTTTTTTCAAATGTGAAAGAGAGGGTACAGTCACATAGGAAAAAAAGCTGATCCAAATTTGTGCTGGTTTTGGCTGAGGTAGTTTTCCTCATAGTAGCTGGTATGCGGCTGTGTTTTGAAACTGTGCTGGAAACAATGTTGATAACACAGGGATATTTTAATTACTGGTGGGCAGGGTTTACACAGTGTCAAGGCCTTTCCTTCCTCTCATCCTGCATTTGGGCTGGGGGTGCATAAGGAGTTGAGAGGGGACACAGCCAGGACAACTGAGCCCAGCTGACCCAAGGGATGTCCCAGACCATATAGTGTCATGCTCAGCATATAAAGCTGGGTGCAGGAAAAGGAGGGGGGGATGTTTAGAGTGATGGTGCTTGTCTTCTCGAGTAATTGTTACACAGGATGGAGCCCAGCTTTCCTGGGAATGGCTGAACACTTGCTTGCCAGCCCATGGGAAGTGGTGAATGAGTTCCTTGGTTTGCTTATGTGCCCAACTTTTGTTTTACCTATTAAATTGTCTTTATCTCAACTTGTCAGTTTTCTCACTTTTACCCTTCTGGTTTTCTGCTCCATACCATTGGGGTTCCAGGGGGGAAATGAGCAAGAAGCTGTGTGGGGCTCAGTCTCCAGATGGGAATAAACCATGACTTAAACCATAAAGATGCATAAAGAAAGCCACATCATAGAAAGTCTTACATGCATATGCAGCCCGTTGACTTCCATATACTTCTCCTTATACATTATGCAATGCATGTAAAAGGTGTTGCTAAAGGTATTAATACATCTTAAAGGTATAAAGATACCTTGTTTAATTTTTTCTGATCCTATAGTCAGTAAGTACACTCCTCTCTATTTTTATAGGTTCAGTGATTAAGCAGTTTTGATCCTGATAATCTTAGTAACGCTATGTCACAGGAGATAGTGTGTAAATCTTCTGATATCAAATTTTAAAATGCAGTTTTTCTGAACTACATACAGTATTTCAGACCACTAGTTTGAGTTTACCACTGGAACCTTAAGTACAGCATGAATCCATAATCTGTATATCCAATATCCACAGTCCTACAACATCCAGAATAACTCAGGAGTCAAATCTGTATTGGTCTGGGGTCATGATTAAAAATACTAAAATAAATCTGGAAAATACTTTCATTTCTTTGAGTTAGAGAGTTTAAAAAAAAAATCAATATCCTATGGCATTAAAAAATTTTTACATGAAATTAAGTGGGTTTTCTCTTGGTGAGTATTTGTCTGCATTCAGCAACAGTAACACTAAACCAAGAATGTAAGTAAAGAGATGAGAGAAGGAATAGGCAAAATGTTACTTTCACTGATATTGATTTTTTGCTTGACATAACATTTGCCAGTTATTTTGACTTTGTGCCCTCCAGTTGGAGATGGTAACTAGACAGTGCTATCAGTTTTTCTGATGAGAAATTATAAATATAATTTTTCTACCTACAAATTTTCTCCTTTCCACTAGCTCTTGACTATCATACACCACTGGTAGACATTAATGAAATCAAGGAAAATTATGAGGAATGATATTATATAGCAGAGTTTAAGGTATGGTAACTCACTACAAGGCACTTAATTTTTTAAGAGAGGAGTAAATCCTTGTAAATAGATTTTTTTTTATGGCATTACCCTATTTAGTTAGGGCAATATTTTTTAACCTTTCAGATTTATTTTTCCAGAGCAATTAAGATAACATGTAGTTTATACATGCCTTATGGTTCCTTCATAACTGAAATGATAGGAAAGCTCTCCAGAGCATTATGGAAAGAGCAGGAGCTATGAGCAGATATAACCTTTGGGAACAGACCATCTTATAAAGCTGTGACGTTTGAGTTTATTCTGACCACTCTGTATCCATAGGATTGAGAAGGGTTGCTGACCTCCTGCCGGGTTTCCATCTAACTGTCAGCTTCCAAAAAGCTGTGCTTATGTCCCAATGAAAGCAGCGCTTTTCAGATTTTCTTCTCTTTTCCTCTGTAATAGAAACAATGAATAAATCAGGCCCGTTAGTGTTGGGGAGCTTTTAGAAAGTAAACTTAGTAAGGAGAATTTATTTGAGCTGTTAGTTGCCAAATGACACCTGGAAAGTGTTAGTACATTGTCTATAATGTATAATGTAAGTACCTTGCAAATGAGGTCTTGTCTGTTTATGATGAGCACTACAGATTTTGGTAAAAAATATGAGGTTGTTAGTTTTACAGTGTTCTCTGATATAACTGAGTGGGATGATGAACACGTTCCTCATAAACACAGTGGACTTTTTTGGCCAGAGATGCATACACTGATGTGATCATTTCCTCACATTAATCTGTCATGGACAGAGTTTCAAGGATTGGATTACTCCAAAGGACCATTTAAGACCATTCCTGAAACCTGCTCCCAGAAGCTTTTTACATTACCAATTTCTACCATGCCTGGGGGGAAATTTTCCTGTGGTTGACTGCCCTGTGCATGGTGCCCTCACAGCTCAAGCCCCAGAACAGCCTTACAGCACTCACACCAGTCCCTACCTGTATACAGCCTCACTGCTGATGGGTCAGTCAAAACTGTTACTGCAGCTCAGTAACAAAACATCATTAACCATTTCTTTTACACTAGCATATAAGGATAGTCACGTGCCTCAGCAGCCAAGGATAAACAAATAGACATGCATCAATGCACTGGACTTGATAAATTGAAGGTATTATCTAAAACACTGTCACCAAAAAGACCTCATGAATGCAAGCTTTTAAATCAAAATACCTGGCTATGGTTTTGTTGTAGTAAGCAATATTATTCATACCGGTTTTAGCTCAGGACATGGCTAAGAACACTACAGCAGTGAAAGCATATTCATTTGATTAACGGAAAAGCAATTTGGAAGTTAAAAATATGACAGATTTCTGGCCATTAAAAAGAACAAATAATAATTTTAAAAAACTCTGCTGTATTTGGCAATTGATTTCTGCCTCTGAGCCAGAAGCAATACTATCAAATTTTGTCATGTACCACTGCAAACACTTCAGTATGTGGAGTCTTGAATGCTGGTGTCATTGCTGACTTGTTACTTCTCCTTGTCATCATTTTGTTTATGGAAACAAAATTGTTTCTGTGACAACACATCAGTCCAGATTTGGAGAATAACTAAGTGTTTTGGGACAAGAGAACAGGGAAGATGTCTGTTGATCAATAAAAGAACAATTAAGAAATTTCTGCATATTTTTTCAGGGATGATTGAAAGCCTTAAGCTTTAGAGACTATTTTCATACATGGAACTACTTCCATAACTATGGAAGTTGCCAAGACAAAGGTGATTCCAAAAGACCTTGACTGGCTGCTACCCAACTGCTCTCTAACTTCTCCTCTCCAGAACAGGAAAAGACGATAAAATGGAAAGGTCATTGATTGAAATAAGGACAGGGAGATCACTCACGAGTTAGCATTACAGGCAAAACAAACTCTACTTGGAGAAGATTGATTTAATTTATCGCCAACTAATCGCAGAGTAGGGATGGGGGATAAGGTATGGATATTGTGGTCTGTATGTAACACTTGTCTCTGCTGTTCCTTCCTACTCATGCTCTTCCCCTGCTCCAGAATACACACAGCGCACACTTTCCACAATGCACAGTCCTTTAGGGATGAACTGTTTCAGTGTGAGTCCACCATGGATCACAGCTCCTGCCAGCAAACCTGGTCCTGTGTGGACACTCTCCACAGGCTGCAGTTCCTACTGCATCTTCCATGGGCTTCAGCTTCCATCACAGACATGTCTGCAGCAGCACAGGATTGTCCGGGGGCTACAAGAGGATTTCTGCTCCACCGTGGACCTCCATGGACTGCAGGGGCACAGCTGCCTCATCATGGTCTGCACATGAGTGCAGGGGAATCTCTGCTCCACTGCCTGGAGCACATTCTCTCTTTCCTTCATAGACCTCAGCATTCTGTAGGGCTGTCTCTCTCACATATTCTCACTACTCTCTTCAGCTGCTGCACAGCTGGTTTTTTTCCACTCTTAAATCCATTATCAGAGAAGTGCCACCAGCATCACTGATGGGCTCAGCTTTGGCCAGTGGTGGGTCTGCTTTGGAACTGAGTGGAGCCACCTATGTGTTCAACACAGGGTCAGATCATGACGTTTTCTCACAGAAGCCACCGCTGCTACCACAACCTTATCACATAAATCCAATATAACAGGATATTTGTGAGTCAGGGTCTAACCCAAAGGAAAATTTACACCTTATGCCTGTCCAAATGCAATGATCAGGAATGTACAAGAATTGAAATTTGTTTTAAACAGCTTACAGGCTGCAGAGAGACATAACTGTGACTTGTAAAGGCAGGAAATCAACTAATGACACATCGTACAACAACCTGAACTGTCTTGCCAAGTAGCTTGGAAATATAAAGGAAAATAGACAAAAATTATACTAAATAAAAAAAAACCAATAAAATATAATTACTTTGAGAGGCTGCTCAGAGAGTTTGCTGAGGTCTCACCAAAATCAATTATAAGATATCTATGAACCTGCACAGAACACAGATTTGGACCTCCAAATGTACATCAGGCAAGGATATGGGACAAGGCACATGCTAAAAACACTGCAGAGTGTGATCGACCAGGATGGAATGAACTGCTAAATAGAACTCATCTTACAGGCACGGGAAATGCTGTGTGAAACTAGTACTCTTAAATTATGGTTTAGAACATTTTCTTAGAATAAATCTTTGGGTGCAATAAGAGTATGCATGGACTTTCATTTGAAGGAATACAATGCACTGCCTTTGTAACAATAATCTATATTGAGACTGAAGGTGATAGGGTTTAGTCAGCTCTAGGCTGCATCTCCAACAGTATTTGATACCTTCTGAGAGATAATCTCAACTAAATATAATTGTAATTAAAAGAAAAACAAAACCAAAACCAAAAGAAAACAAACAAATAAGCCCCAAACAAAAAACAGAACACCCTGACACAACAAAAGGTCTTTTTGTAATGTTCTTGGTTTGCTCTGCACAATTCATCAGCCCCATGATGATCAATGAATCAAGGGAGGAAGAAAAAGGCAACTTCCTTGACACCTGACTGGAACAACTAAGAGTTTGAGAAGAAAGTTTTGGACTTGTTTTACCTTCTAATTTATTTCCTCCTGAGTGATGTCTTTTCAAACTCAAAGCCTGACAGTTGGAAATGTTTATACCGACAACAGTAGTTGTAATTTCTGCTTTTCCTTATAAATAGTTTATGCCCTTTAATGGTCTGATGGCCTTCTTTAAGAAGTTTATTAATTAAACATAACGTTGTATTAGCCTGTGTATAAAGACTGATAGAATTAGAGTAATGTAAATAATTTACATTTTTTCAGAGTTCTGTAGTATCTTGCTGGAGGAAGTGAAGTAATTTGTACCTTGTAGGACTTTCAATTTGTGAGCCAGGATGACTCAGAGAGACTGAGAAAATAAACAGAAATGTTTGTTTCTCAACAAGAATTTCATATGAAATAGAAGTAGAGTACAAAGGTAATAAATTCTCCATTTAGAAAATATACCAACTATCAATGCAAGAAAATGCTTCAAAATGTGCAAAGTGAATTCAGCATACTGCTGAGTTCAGCATACTGCTGATCAAAGCACATTCTTTATGAAGGTGGTTGAAATGGAGAAAAACATAGGCCTTACCATAATATCTTTTCTGAGTTGCACCTGGAACAAAAGGCAACTAGTGCACAGAGCACAGCAATAACTAACCTTTGACTGGAGGACATGAAGATGAGTGGTCCATAATGATCCATGTAAGGTCTGACCTAAATAAGGGCTTTAACTGATAACAATATTTATCTAGTGCTGATACCAAATCTGAAGTAACAGAATTTTCTTAGACACTTTAATAATTTTGTGTTTATTAGAGGAATGGAGCACCTCTCCTATGAGGAAAGGTAAGAGAATTGGGATTGTTCAACCTGGAAAAGAGAAGGCTACAGGGTAATGTAATTGTGGCTTTTTAGTACCTGAGGGAAACCTGCAAGAAAAATTAAGAGAGATTATTTATAAGAACCTGTAGTGACAGAACAAGGGGGAATGGGTTCAAAATGAAAGAGAGTAGGTTTAGAATAAATATCAGGAAAAAACTTCTTTACTGTGAGGGTGTTGAGGCACTGGAACAGGTTGCCCAGAGAAGTTATGGATGCCCCATCCCTGGAAGTTTTCAAGACCAGGTTGAGTGGGGCTCTGAGCAACCTGATCTAGTGAAAAGTGTTCCTGCTTACAGAAGAGGAGTTGGAACTCAATCTTTAAGGTCCCTTCCAATCCAAACCATTCTATGATTCTATGATAATGACAGTACCATTTATACATTTTCCCTGAAGATGACCTAGGGTTTAACTCCTACATTTTGAAAGTAGGAAAGAATGGGAATAACATTTACACATACCAAATTTAAATTCTAAGTCTTTTAGCTACTTCTGAATCCAAGTTTCAAGAGTCCAAACCAAACATGAAATTGTTGTGCCAAGGTTGAGGACAACAGGAAACCTTCCTGCACACAGTTTAATATGCATTTATGCTTTAAGCTGCTGTGCTAATGCTTTACATTACTATTGAAGTGAGGTGATATGTCTATGGAAGGAACACTATTACATGCATGTTCTTTCATATCTCTGAAACACTCTGAGTAATGAAATTATAAATATTTCTTGGTATTTCTGTTATTAAACATAATGAATAAAATCACAGGTAGCTTTATTTCAGGCATTTTTCCTGTTTTGTGCACTTGATTGTGGAAACATAAGGGTTCTTTTTCCCCCTTTTCCAGTTATCTTTTCTTTCTCTCTTTTATTCCTTTTTCTTTTTTTAATGCAAAAAAGTTGTATTCTTTCCCTAAATCTCCAAGTGATAAAGCTCAAAGCAGAGATCTATTTATATGAAATCTTATAAAACATCTATCTGTACTGATTTTCAGTGGGACAGGCATTTGTAGGTACAGCAGTTTGTCTTACTTGAGCAGCAGCAGGCAACTATCTGCATGCTTGGCAGTAAAAGGGAAATGGGAAAAGGTGAGGATCTGGAGTTTGATTCTAGATGAGGGGGAGAAGTGTTCTCTAATAAAGGAGGAACTTTCTGCTCTATCCACCCCATTTGCCCTCAGCCTAGTCCTGGCACTGGCATTGGCTCTCAGCTTCAGTTACCTTGTTTTGTGAGATTAGTACATTAGATAAGACCAGGACTTAGGTCTAAGCACTGTCCTGGGACTGTCTATTCTGATTTATTGCTAGCATTCTACCTGGGACTGTCTATTCTGATTTATTGCTAGCATTCTATCTGGCATGGTTTTAGGCAGACATCAGACTGCCACAGACAACGCCCACTTAGGGTTCAGGGAGCAGTAATTGGGCCAGGGATAATTCTGCAGGCACTCTGGATGAAGCCACTCTGTTCTGAATGAAAAGGTGTCTATTCTGATCACATCATGCCCTACTGCTTTTATTCTGGGCCAGAGAATAAACTGTGCGTCTTTCCAAAGTGCAAAAGGCTCGTCTTTAAACCATTAAATTTATTCTGGTTTATTTTAGTCAGAATGGTTTAGGGAGCACTTACACAATCAACCGTCTATGGATCAGAGGGGATGGTAATACCTGGTGTGGGAGCTGTACCAAACAGCAATAACCCAATTGCCCAGTTGATAGCTCTCTTTCCAACAGAATGACATGATTCCAAACAAAGCATATCTGTATGTAGACTAAATTCCAAGGTGAATCACATACACCTGAGGATTTTAGAGCTCTTAGAAGCCAATCCATAAATGGAGTATTGAAAGAGAAATTAAGTGGTGTTTTCTTACCACAGAAATTGTAACTTTGATCCTGTGGTCACTATAACACTAATATTAAAGAGAGAACTGAGCAGTTTGCATAGTCTATTATTCAGAGATTGTCTTTAATGGAGGTTGCCCTGAGTGATGTCCTGTTAGGCAGGCCCCCTACCCACTGTTCTTATCAAAGATTTATTTGTTAACATTCTTAAAGATGTCACTACATCTATTTATGGACATTGACTGCTGTGTCTAATGAGGAGAGACAACATACAAATCTACATTATTATTTTTATTCAATCTGTAATCTGTTCAAGCTAGTAATTTGCAAGCATATGAGTGTCACTGACATTGGAGGGTCCCCAAAACATTTACTTTTGAACATGGATGTAAAACTAACTGCAAAACCTTCACTGACTTAGATGGAACCAAACATATCTGTAGGCATTGAGGAATTTTTCCTTTTGCACCTTACTTTTAGTGTCTCCTTTCCATGAGAGGCTTGCTCTCTGGTAGCATTGTCAGGAACTGAGAAGGAAAATGAAGGATTGAATACCCTTTTCCTCATATAATTTGCTTTGTGCATTTTGCCTCATTACTGCAAGAAGGCAGATAGTTAAAGGACCCAAATGATGTGTGTGTGTGCAGGTAAAAACATGGGGGAACAGCAAGCATAAGATAGGGAATATTTCTGAATGCCAGAAAAATTAATGAGTCCAAAGGTCATGCTAATAAAGTCAAACAAAGTTAGATGTGTCAAAAAATCCTATAAAACTTCATTTTCATTAAACCTTTTCATGAGCATAATTGAAGACATTTAGCTATCTAGTATAGCAAACATTCATGCTCCTAAAAATAATTTGTTCTACAGATAATTACCACTTGGCTGAACCATTGTTTATGGCTGTTAGATAATTATTCAAGTGTACAGTTTTGGATACGTAAATATTTCATGCTTCCTGGTGAAGAAGATCAGGTTAAATGCTAAATATGCACAGTATAATATTCAATTCACTTACCATATTCTGGAGCGTTAATAATCACCAGGGAAATGGTTGGTTTTCTCTTTCATTGCCATCTTTTTTATGGGAAAAAATAATATTATATTAGTAGGTTTCATTTCTTAACTTTGTGACTGACACTTTCCTTTTTCCTAGGGATAACAGGTGACACATAAAGTAATAAAAGCTGTGTTCAAGCTAATGAAAAGAACTGAAAGAAGAAATATCAATGAAATAAAGTACTGATTCTTTCTTTGATAGTTATGTTGGTCCCTCAACTCTCCCTGATCATTACTTTTGGACTTATCAGTTTTATTTTTTCTAAAATTCCAGTTAGTAATAAATCAGCATCCCTCAAAGAAGGCATTTCTTTCCCTCAAAGATACTATTTCTTGATATCAGCATATTGTTCTCAATTAGACATTTTGATGGGATTCTCATTCTTCTGTGCTACCGTTCAGGTGTGACCCTTCCTTACCCTGGAACCTGGCAGCTAGTAGTTGACTGAATCTCAAGGGGGATTCAACTTATGTATAATTTGGTTTGGTTTTCATTAGTATAAAGTGGTAGGTATTATTTGGCCAACCAGTTCATAAGATTCACTGACAGGCACAGAAGTCTTTGTAACGCAGACAAGCCTGAGAGTTTGTATCTACATGATTTGTGTTCTTGCACTTGGATTTTGATTTAGTAACTCTCAAGGTAAAGCATATTTTTAATCATTTTTGAATAATCAGTACAAACCTACAAATACATAGACAACATAGTTGATCTGCCTATTTAATAACTGTTGACTTTCTTGGTTTTGTGTATCCAGACACTCACATGAACACACACCCTTTAATGTAGGAGTGGTGTGTCCAGTCAGTCATCAGTGATCTATTGTGCAGATGTCATTGAGCTGTTTTATGAAGGACTTCTTACACCTTAAGACACCATTCTCACTAAAGACATCCTGTGCAATAGCTACAGTTAAAATCAGGGGGTCATAGAGGTCCACATTTGTTACAAGCCAAACATCACCATAAATGCTTTTTGTTGTATTCAGAACAGCATTGTAAACTTTGTGGAAGTTGGAAAAACTCATTAAAATGGAAATGTAAACATTAGAACAAATTAGCATGACTTGTCTTGAAAAACCACGTAATTAGCTGTATTTCTCAGCTTCAGGCTAGCCATCCTTTATTTACATAGCAACACAGTAGTTTAGCTTTTTGAAAAGCAGAGTTAAGAAAAAGTTGCATCATTATTTTCTTGTCTTTCCCCTAATCAGTCAATTCTATGGTGTGTTCCAAATCATTCAATATCCAGCAAATCACATTTATCTCATCTTACCACAAGGGTTGTAGTATTTTCTTATTCTCATGCATAGCTGGCACCGAGCATTTTTGACAAAAAGAAAACAATTTTATTAATTAATTAAAATAATTTTGCCCAAAATGACAAGTGCTTCTGAAAGAAATTCCTATGCTACATTTGAGAATGAATGTTACAGCAATGAACAGAGACCAATAACATATATGTTTCTTCTTTTTCAAATTAAAATCTTTTCTTCATCATCAGAGGTCACATTGAACACAGTGGAAGTTCTCATTTGAAAAAAGAAGGAAAAGAAAATCTGGTTAGGATTTGTTTAAGGTGATAAAATTCAGGTAGAAGACATTACTGAGAACTTGTAACTAGGGTCTTTCACATATGGATTGATTGCAGGGGAGTGAATGAACAATACTCTGGCAAGAATGTGTTCCCCCAGCCCTAAAAATGGGGATGCTGGAACTGAAATGAACAGCATGACAGACCAGAGAGAAAGGTCTTCACAAATTAACCTTCACATCAGAAGGAATATTCTCCTTCCTCAGTCATTCCTGGGGAAAATGGGGACTTGCCCTCCTCCTCCTCCACTCTCACCTCTGCCTGCCTTAAAAATGTGAGAGGAGAAGGAGTAGGAAAGAGAATAAATTGCAGAAGAAGGATGACAAAGCTCCCTAAATCCATTATTATTTTGCACCAATGCTCCTTGTGTGTAGGTACAAACAAACACCCTAAAACAAGGGAATCAAGACAATTTCTAGCAAAGACTGAGCAGGCCTGTGACCTAGTTTTAGACAGCAGTATGTCTCAGGGCTAAAAGTGATGAAATTCGCAAAATGACAGTCTTTGCCCAAGCTAAGGCCAAATCTTGAATTTTTATCCACAATAATAAACATCCTGTTTTTCAAGTTGGCAAACCCGAGTCAGTATGACACTTCCTGGGGAAGGCTACTCATTTTGAGCAAGACGGCTTGGATCTGACTCTCGTGAATAATTAATTGTTCAAACTATTGGTTTTTAAAGTCCCATATCTTCATCAAATCCCTCCATTTTCTGTAAACCATAATTATTCACACATACAGAAAGTGCTAATGACTTACCACCTCACTTCTGATAACGTGATGCTTTCTTCCACTGTTTCGCAACTGCTCCCTTCTCCTCTATTATTTCAGTAGCATAAGTTAAAATCAAAGTGGTTGTTTTCAGCTTCCATTTGTCTTGAAGGTTTCAGTTTCTATTTCAGATTTGTGTGGAAAAGTTCATTAATGTTTTCAAGCTAACCTGTGTTCTAATGAAAGCAAATTTCTTCTTCCTATAAGCCTGATGAAAGAAATTAGGGAGGTCCAAGTGCTCAAGAGTTCCCTGGATGGGCATAAGGCTACTGCGGCATTGAAAATTTCAGAGTAGAGTCAGACTTTCTGAATGAGAATTGAAAGGCATTACTTCCAGTCCACTTGCTTGGAAGTAAATTAGAAGCTACATCTCCCAAAGAATATGGCAGGATGCATCTACTTAGAAAAAGTGGAACCAAGACTCTGCCAAACACAGAGACAACCTATTTACATCCTGCCGGATCCATTTCATTTGGGAGTGTAAGGAGAGGATCATTACAGAAACCCTGAGTTTCTCTTCTAGTGCTGGCTGCAGCATAATACTAGAAATAGTCATATATTCAGATATATGTACTATTAATTGTTCCTGAGGCTAATGTTTTGGAGTCTTTTTTCCTCATGGCTAAGGCTTGCCCAGATTTTGGTAAGCCATCTGTCAAATGAAAGAATATTGAGCTCTTTTCAAACTGCAAGAATAGTAATTCTAGTAGTTAATAACAAAAGATGAAATAATACATACTGAGCAAGGCTAGCAGAGTAATTATTGGCTCTGAATAAATCTAAAGTAAAGGATAATATGTGACTTATTTAAAATGAAATTATATATTTTTCCATCAATGACAACCAGTTTCTGGACAATACCACCACATATGAATCTGAGTACATTTGTCCACATTCTCCTAAACATAAATAATTTCTGACAATGATACTAACAATATAGTAGGAACACCCTCAATTTGCTTAATGGATGAAATTCAGTTTGTGCAGAGCCTGAATAGGGCTGGGCAAGAAATATGACCATTGCAATTTTAGATAATGAAATAACAAGGGATTCAGAATATGCTCAGAGAATGCAGGCTCAAATTCCTCTTGAATCTGTTACTAGTCAAACTCTTTTTTTCTTCTAATACAGTTTTCTGAATTTATACTGTGGGCATATAGCTGTCAAAACAAAGCAAATTAACTGTTGTATGTTACATGTTACTGAAAATTGTCCCTAAATCTCATGAACTGAGCATAAGTGAGTCCCGAAACCACCATTTTTTCTTCACTGAAGGTTATTTTGGAATTTTGCCTCCATTTTCATCCAGGATTGACATACTAGATTGTGCTGAGCACCTCATATAAAATTTTTAACTCCAGTTGAAGCCAAGATTTTTGAGAGGACTCAGCAGCACACGGAAGGACAGATCTGAGGCTGATTCTGAGGAGGGTATTTCTGAGTAGACTCATCTGCCACTCCCTCATGGGGAGGTGAGGCCATGACTGTGTAACACGGTATAGACCTTTGCAGGAAGCTGAAATTTGTGTAGGGCTAGCAGAGTATTCGAAGGTTTGGAGAAATAATCCTCTTTTGAAAATATTATTGATAACATTTTATTTAAATTCTGTTATTGAGTAGCATTAAAAAAAAGTCTCAACTGTGTAATTCCTTTCTTATCTCCATCATATATGTCATAGTACATAATTTTTAAATCTCTTTTGTTCCTAGAAAAGCACTGTTTTTCCTATATCTGGCTTTTAAGATACAATAAAAATTTCAGAAGTATTACTTTCTTTGCTTTTTTTCCCATTGAAATTTGTTCTTTTTCCATTGAAATTCATACTTAGTAAATTGTAATATTGTTGTGCTTTCATTTGTGTTATGGTAGTTACATAGACAATCAATTTGAGATGCAAGAAGGAACTTTGAAGTAAATGCAGCTGGACACATTTTCAAATATTTCCCCCATGCTGTAAAAACTGGAGATTTGTATAACAAGATGTTAAAACGTTAATGATCTACTACAAAACAAAAAAAATAATGGAAAGTGCCAGCCCCTTTATAATGGAGATTCATAACCTTTATGGAGCTTTGGAAATTGGAAAATATCCATTCACACACTTGCAGTGAAATGAAACCTAAATTGAGTCCACCGAAGATCACTTCCTGCATACTTTCCTATACTGATATTTCCCTGCAAAAGCTCAGCCACCTTCTTTCAAAGTTAAACCTAAGAAAGGCTTAATTCTGAGCCGTATCAAATTTGTGATGTATCTTGATGAAGTCAGTGGAATTGCACTAGGGTAAACTTGGTATAAGAGCACTTAAATTTAAAGTGCTGGTACATATAAACTGTTATGGAATAGTTTGGCTGGATTGTTTAAGAGGGACTTTTAAGGACATTTCCTTCTAAAAAATATCCCATTTTCAGCTCTAACTTCAAAAAATTTCTGTGACGTTCAGTCTTTTGAGCTAAAACTCCTTTATTCATGGGCTCTTATTTATTAAAATTCTCTATTTCTGCTGCAGGGTTTTGTTTTGAGCAGGATCCTACTGACAGAAGGGGTCACAATAAGAAAATAACTGAAATTTAAATCTGAATGCACATACAGGAAGTAAACTGCATGAAAACTGCTTCTTACTGATACATAAGTGTTGGCTTAGTGTCTCATCTTTTTAAGGACTACAGAAGTTATGTTCAACTACAATCAATACCTTTTGTCCTAACGTTGAATCCTCTGACTGAAATACACTGAAATGCATGATCTTTTCCTGAATTGCTGTTATTACACACTGAAATACAAGGATTTTGGTTTCCAGAAGTACTCAATTTCTATTTAAAGTTTTTGTCTTTTGACATCTATACCCTTGTAATTTCAGGCTTCTACTTTATTGATTCCCAGTACAAATCAATGTCATTTGTTTTAAATTATTGTTGAGCTTATATGTCTTTCCAATGCCAGCCTGTTATATATTTAAAAGAATGGTTTTATTGCAGTTTTCTTTTTTCTTTTCTTTTTTCTTTTCTCTTTTCTTTTTTTTTAATCTTCTTTTTCTGTTTAATTTTTATTTTTGAAAACCACATGAATAAGGTTATTCTAGTGCTTTTATAAAAAAAGTTCTGTTCCCTTGATAATTCTGACAGTTCTCTCATCCAGTTCTCTCAGTCGGAATTTTTTTTTTCTTGAACTGAATGACTAAAATTTCACATGATATTCCTAAGGAAGTACTAAAACTATGATGTGACTATTTTTATATTTCAAATAAAAATGTCCCAACTGATGCATCCTGCAGACTTTTTTTCCGTGTCAAATGGATGCTTCGGTCTTGTGATTGTTAATGTATTTTTTTTCTTCACAAATTCCATAACTGAATTCTCAATTTATAGCCCAAAGTTCTGGATATGCGTGTACATAATTCTTACATTTTGAGCTGATGTATTTTTTTCTACTTATATTGTTCCTATACTTAAAGGTATCTTGGTTTCTTTTTCCTGAATTATATTACTACTACTAGTCTCTATTTTCCCTTCCACAGAGGTTGGGACACACTATTGCACACTCTATTTGCACACACTATTATTTTTACTGTAGATGTCATTGTGAAATTATATGCAACACTCCAAAATTTTGTGGTATCAGTTCTCAATCTCCATGCACAGCTTAGCAAAACTGACACAGTCTGCTGGCACTTTGACTGTTTACATAAGAAAGAACAAAAATGTCTCATTGAAACCTACACAGAAAAGTTCTTGACAATTCCTTAAGAAAACCTGCCTTGAATACCAGGAATAACATTGAAAACCTGTTAGTTGTGAAGTGTCTCTGTGCTCATTTTTCTTTTAAACTGTTTAACATATTGTGGTTTATTTTGTTAAATGGATATAGCATCATAAATATTGTTTAGTAAATGTAACATAGCAATATTAATATTCCTATTGGGAATGTAAATTTTATGTTTCCTGCTTAGGATTCTCTAAGACACTCTGGTATATGCTTAATTTTATTCATGTGAATATTCCCAGTGAAATCACTGAAATTACCTTAGGAAGGAAGTTATGCACATACATAAGTCCTTGTAAGATTCAGATATTCTCAGAGTCGACTTGAGTCCATAGCCTGATCCAAAGGCAATGGCAAGGAGATATTATAATGTATTAAACTGAAAACCTTAAAACAAAACAACTTCTTATAATATTCTGACACCTTTACCTTGCTTCCTATAGCTAACTATACCCGCTCCATCAGCCTGAATTATGACCTGCCAAGTTCAGGTCATAAGACCTTTTGAAATAAGCCATATATGTTCCTTTAATCATCACAAGTTACCAGAGGAGGTTGAGAGCAAACAAAGAACATTCATTGTAGTTATGTAAATGCATAACTTGACTCACATTGCGAAACATCCTTGGTTTTCTGTTCTTAAATGAAAAACATCTATTTTTGTCCATGCATTGATAAATAAAAACATTATTATAAACTAGCAAGTTCTCATACAGTCTTCAAAGTACTGAATTTTAATGTATTGTAGACAAGATAATGGATGAATAGCATACTTTCAGCACTCCAGATGCGGACATGGAATTGACATGGAAAGCTAAAAAAAGTATGAGGATTTTCAAATGTACTTTAAAAAAGATGTTATGAAGTTGTAGAAATATAGCTCTGATACCATTATACTGTCTTGATTGAGAAGAGTGAAAAGAATAGTGACTCTGAAAGAGTTTTCCCTTTCTGTTAATTTAGAAAAGAGGACAAGCACATGATATCTGGGGACAAATGGGACAGCAAAAAAAGGATTTGATTTGCTAAAAGCAGCTCTTGCTGTGATCCAGCATGCCAGTTCCCACCTATGATGCCAGAATGCAAGTAGTTTTTTCAATCTGCTGTAGAAACAAACTAATGGGAATTTTTAGGACTGGGATTGGCTTTCTCTTTCATGACTGCAATTGTGGGTACAGACTGGGGCTTTTCATAGAGGAACCAAATGCAGTTTTATTGGGTTAGAAGTGAGTTTATTCTTGTTGCTGTTCAATGGGTGTGTGAGGTATAGAAGAGATTCCCAGCACATCAGAAATGGATGCAAACTGCAAATAAAGATGCCTCTAAAACAGCTGAGAGGTGAGACCAGATGTACTGCTGATACCACCTCACTGAATGAAGAGGCATCTCTTTTCTCCCCATGTTGAAATATCACTCTAGGGGAGACAAGTAAGACCTGATCAAAGATATGTGTCAGACTGGGAAGGTCATAAGCTGACAGTAGGGAAGAGGAAATGAAGAATAAGTATGATGTGTTTCTGCTAAATAATTCCCAGTTATATAAAAATTCAACAATTTCAATCCCATCTGTCATTCATGTCATTTTTGCATGTCCAAGAAAAGAAAGTGTGGTACATCATCAGTGATCAACACTTTGCTGATATTGCTTATAAAAAAATCTGGTTTGGGAGATTTTGAAGAACCAAAGCTAAAGGGAAGATCACAATCACAAAAAGACTCATACAAAACGGTTGTTCTCCTTAAAATTTGCACACTAAAATACATATCTAAGAGAGCAGTGTCTTCATTGTTAATTTGAAATACTTAAATCCCAGAAACCATAGACTTATTCAAATTCTTCTCCTTAATTAAAACTTAATTATGATTGATTTATTGGAAATAAAGGACTTTAAAAAAATCTTTGGAGCTTTGAAATTGGTCATTGTGTTATTTTTGTTCATTTCTCTGAATAGAAAATGGCTTTTTTCACAACTCTTCACCAAAAATGATGAATCATTCAGATGATGTGATGATGTAATGACTGTCACAATGCACAAGTCTTGCCCTTTTTCATCCTGCTGCACCCTGGTTCTTGCCTCAGTTCACTACACTTTTGATCTATCCCATAGCAATCAGAATGAAAGTGCACCTCCCGCAGTCCAAGCATCCCCTCCAATGTGCTGAGCTCAATATAACAGTGTTCCCAGTACAGTCCTTTACTTAGAGCAAACCAAAAAGTAGAGGCAAAAATAGTATTTGCTTTTGTGAGCCTGTATATCTCATATTTTTTTTTTATCTATTGCTTTCCTTTGTGACTTTTCTGATTTCATGATGTTGGATCTATTTCAAAAGTTGACTTTTTATTCTCATCCTGATCTTGATCTAAACAGTTTGCAAGACCTTTTGATACTTACATGGTATCAGATGCAAACAGCATAAAATGAATCTTTACACCAACTTCTGTTACTATAGAAAATATCAAATATAATTGAGCTCCAAAGAGTCCCCCTTAGAACCTTTAGGACGCCTTCTAACATTGGTGATAAATATATGTTATCTGTTATTTTTTTTCTGACCAATTGCACACCTATCTGATTAAAATTTTGTCTTCACCAAACTTCTTCAGCATGCTTCTGAGAATCATATGATCAAAGAACTTGAGATGGTGTCAAAAATTGTACTGAATTCAAAGTAACTTACATTTACCACCTTTCCCAAAGCTTGTTTGTTATTCAGTTCTTCACAATTCCTAAACATAATTGGTACTGATTCAGCTATTACACTGTCTAGTTCCTTTCATGCCCTAAGTTGAATCAGGACTTCCTTGCTTGGATACATCTGTCTCATCTAAAACATATTTAGCCCAGGTTGTTTTTTGGGGGATTTTTTGCACATTTTATTTTTTAAATTAATGTATTTAATGATCTGGTTCCTATCAATGATTCATTTTGAAACTGAGACAAAGGTATTTATTGTTCAAGTTTTCTCTGCCTCATTCACTTCTAACTCCATTTTGTTTTTTTCTTTATGAATTGATCTATACTTTTATTTCTTCTAACCAATAATATAACCATTTTTATTCTGTATCTTGTTATAGTTTGTAAGGATATTGAATAAAACATAACACTAGCTTTGCAATTCTATGGTTTCACAGGTGTAATTCTGTGTATAACACAATTACGGTATGAATAACAGAATTGCCCTAGTGTTGCCCTCAAGGATTAATCCATGATACAAAGGCATCAGTAAACTAACTACCTATTACACTAGAAAGTACAACAGGACACTGCATAACAATTATACCTTTTCCTTTTGTTTGGCACCTCTCAACAAGTTTTAGTGAGGTTACATCAATTTGCACAAGAAGAAAATTCGGAGTCGGGGATCTCTTTTGTAACAGAGAACAGTTTGATATGCAATTAAATAGAGAAAACTTTCTCCCATACATTTTATATTGACTTCTGAACTCTACCTTTTTCTTTTTAAACATACAGTAAAATATCTACAGAATGAATGCAGTGCAGTTCATAGCAAGGGTGATCTCCTAACCTGACAACACCAGAATGTTTGCAGTTGCCCAACTTAAAAGGCAATTAAACCAATTGGTCTTCAAGGTACATACAGAACTCTGAGTTATAAAGACTGGACTTCAATCCCCTAAAGGCAAATCAAAACACAACCCCCTTGCTCCAGCTGCTATATTGAACATCTTTTTTAGTTTCTTTTTTTGGTCTTTCATCCTTATTTTTTCTGCCAAAAATCCCCTTGGTGCACTGTGTTTCTCCCAGAACACAGGCAATGCTGATGAAGTGTTCTTCTATAAAGAATAAAACTGAAACACTCGAGGACTCATCTGCCAGCTTTGATTTGTGCAGCTAGTGGTGGGGTCCATGATGCTGCCTCCACAGGACAGCTGCATAGCATCCACACAGAGGTATATGGTGCTAGGACTGTAGATCTCATGTCCATAACTTGACAAGGAGGATGACCTCCTTCCTTTGATCCCTTCTACACACTTTCTTTAAAGCTCATACAAGCCTTGAATGCATTTTATCCTTGGAGTCAACAGTTTAAAAGCAATCACTCAAATAACAAGGCTTTTTTTTTTCCTGAAGATGAGAATATGGCTTAATTGAAAGAGTTTGCATACTTTGCTCTCTTTCTCTTATCAGATGATAATTACACTTCTGCATGAGAGTATTACAGACCTTTTTTATAACTGAAGGTTTCACCTATAAATATAGTGTAGGTAGTGTGAACAGAATAGCATGCAGCTGCACTGAGGTATCTGACTGACATATGTGAATCCTATAGCCTCAGATGAAATTACATAAAACCCAGTTGCAGAAAAATGCATCTCACACATAGGTAAGAAATTTCTCCTTGAATCACATCTGACCTTCCAAAAGGCTATAACCATTCCTTGTCCAATTGAATCGACGATGGTGAAAGTGAATGTGATAAGTCAAGGTACAGCAAGCACTGTTCACGCTGTGCAAACATTACTGATGTAGGTTAAAGAATGACCTACAAAAATGACAAAGGTGGGAAAAATTCAGAATCACCAACTCAGCAAATTGAAGAGATGCAAGAAAAATATTTTTGCTATGTGGACATACAAAATACGCTGAAAACTACAACATACCTGTAAAGATTACTATAGTGAAATTACTGCCTAAGTTGCAGATTTTACCCTAAGAAATGCTGTACTTCTAGTATAAATAAATGAATGAAGCTATTTTCTGTTGCTTTTTGCCACACTGCTGTTTTCAGTGTGGCAAAAAACCTAAATGAGTCCAAAATATTCAAAATACTGCCCAGGTTTCTGCTGTGCTGGAAGGCTAGCTACAGTCTAAGAAGTTTCTTAGTCATACACACAGACATTTCTCTATTATTTTAATCTACTTGCTTAACTCTTTATAAATTTCTCAGTTGTATGCTCTGTGTTCTGAGCCAGCTATATGATGAACCAAATTCCCATGTAGTTTATCTGTAGGTTGATATGGTAGAGGATAGGGATATCTTTCAGCTAGAAGTTTTGCTTGAGAGAAGTGTCACGAAGGCCAGCTGACACAAATGAAATTCTTCCACTTGAAATATAATAACCTCATGCAACACTATAGTCTGGGCTCCAGCTGCCTAGAAAACACTTTTGCTGAGAATGACCTGTCCATGTAGACAACAAATTAAACATGTACCTGCAGTATGTTCTTGCAGCAAACAAGAGTAACTGCATAAAACACAGCACGAGAAAAAGTGTGGTCTGAAGGTCAAGGAAAGTAATTAAAGCAGTTATTTCTATCTATTTGGCACATGTGATACTCCACCTGAACTTCTGTGTCTATACTGGGACTCTCCAGAACAAGTGAGGAATCAGCAAAAAAAAGGAAGCATCCAAGAGAGGATCACCACACTGGTCAGCGAGCTCAAGTGCACAATGAAGAAGCATCTAGGAGAGTCTGGTAGAGCTGATTTTCCTCAGCATGATGAAGGGGAGAAAGTGAATCTAGTTGCTGCCCTAAACAACAAAAAGCTTGCAGAGAAATGGGGTTCGCACTTATTATTTTGAGGAAGATGTTGCAAAAGGTGAATGGGAAACTATTATAAGCTGCAACACAGGAAATTCAGATGACAAAGGGAAAAAAAACATTCTCAGGGAAAACAACAGGAGAGGAGCCCAGACAGGATATGTCTACTGAGCAGAAGGCTCTGACATATTAAGGACTTTCACATATGTTGAAGACAAGCAACAAGTTCCGAGCCTCTAATCTTTACCCTTAAACATGTTACACTGATATAGTCAATAGTATACAGTAGACACCTACTGACTGGTCAGCTTAATCATCCCTATATTTTAATTCCATTTTGACTGATTTTAGAGAAATATGTTTCAATTTTTACCAGTGAGTGAAACAATATTTCATTAAAAACCTGTAGATGATTTTGTACTATTTGTGTAAGCAATAAAATTTAAAAAAGCTATAAAATTAAAAATAAAAATACTCTAATTTAACAATTTTTCTACATAAATAATTTGCAGATGATCATGTTTCATTTTGATTGGAAGTAAATCCATATCTTAAAATTTAAAAACCCTTCAAGATGTGGGACTTCCATCTTCTGTGCAGCTCTAGTAGCAAGTAAGTGGCTGTGATAATGAACCAAGTCACCTTGAAAGGAAAAACTTACAGAAGGCATTAGAAGAACAAGGAGTTATGCCTATAGAATTTTCCACTTGTTATAGAATATGGTATGTTCATATGCTGCTGAGTGCTGAGTACGAGCAGAAGAAAGATTATTACTTTTGCAGAAAGAATCCAGCTTTTTCTCTACTGATGCTCTGGAATAACTGTTATTATTAATAGGTAATACCTGATAACATGATAGGCTATATCAAGCTCTTACACAATACCAATCAATGACAGTGATTCAAAAGCAGATGGTACCAAGCATGAATGACCACTGTTTTGCCATTACTGAATGACAGAAAAAGGGGAAATCAGTTTGCAGAAACCAGGCTTAATGGGCACTGGGCTTTTCAGAGAGACAGAGGTAAGGAGATACTGCACCAGTGTGCTAAGTCACTGTAAGGGCAAACCTACTCTCTTCATTTCAAAAGGAATATGGAGAAGACATTCATGCATGATAGAGAAAAAAAATCCTGTTTGTGCCTAATGTAATGGAAAATTTGAGAATTATTCATGCATGTGAATATGTATGCAAATCTGACCCTGGTGATACTACCAAGGTCAGTGCGTGGTGATCTGCTGAGTAAGTGCTAATCATTCAGCTTGAAATGTGACTTTATCAGAAAAGCAATTTTGTAAAAATTCTCATGTCATTCCCTAGTTATTTTTCTCCTGTGATCTCCATGCCATGCTTGCTCATTTGTGAAGTTTACATTCAAGACTTTTCCAGCTAAAACATTTCCTTGTCAATCAAATCATATTTTTGCCTTTGTGCAATGTTTAATGCATCTGAGATAACAACTTAAAATTACTCAAGCTCTTAATAGCGGAGTGACATTCTCTGTAGGACATTAACAGCTAAATCAAAGTATGGCACAGTGGTTGAACTTGGAGTACTACTTAAATATCAAAACCAAGGCCTGTACTGAAACTGGGCAATATCAGCCCACAATCAAACTGAATAAGAGTGATCATTGACTTCTTGCTACATATAAACTGAAGTTTTACAGAAAAGAAGAGCTCATACTAGAAGATCTAGAGAATGTAAGTGGAGAGGAATTGGGAGAACTTTTTTTTGCTTACTTCTTTGATTTGTTTACTTCTTTGAAAGCCCTAGAAACTTCAGGACACTACAGGGCACATCAGACTTAACAGCCCTTATTTTAGACCCCCTGCAAGTATGATGGCAAAATCAATGGAGTATGATTAAATTACCTTTTCTCTACTGTTTGATTACAGCAGGCGCATCTACAAGTTCATGGTTTAGTTGTCATTGCTGTTACCTTGGCCCACTCATCTTTCATGCAGAGCTACAGAGACAAGAATAGGGTTCCTTTTGTTAAATATCCTCTTCTTTCATGCAATAAATGCTTTTTTAATCAATGGATTAGTGTTCATTTAGAATTTGAGGTCCTAAGAACATGTTAATTTATTCTTGATAAACCTCTAATTCTGTAATTCTGATAGAGCAAGTGACGAAATTGAAATCTCCTACTCAACATAAAATGACGAAATTGCAATGTATAAAGCCAAAGCCTAGAAAATAATGTAGAATTATTGTGGACTTTAAGGGTGTGCTCCCCATCAGACTATAGCATGTTAAGCACCAGATATCTAAGCAGTGATCAACAGTAACCCCAAACACAAGTTTTTGAAAAAATCCAAAGACGTTTTTAAAAAGATTTTTTTTTACCATTGCCATTATGTGGTCTTAGAGAAACTGCGTGAAATTAATAAGATCCTCACCAAACAATGAACAGAGAAAAAAGACACTTGGTCAAGGCAGCAGACATAGAATCTGAAGGTCTGCTTCTTTATCCCAGCCAATTACTTCTGTCTTTATCTGATTTGATTTTCAGCTACCAACTTTTCACTTTGCTGTAGCCTAGCATGATAAAAGGCATAATCTGAGTGTTGGAGATAAAGTCTACACAACCAATGAGAGAAAAAAATTGAAAATGTTTGTGTAACAGCATTTCCTTTCTTTGCAGTTGCCAATATTCACCTTGAGAGAAACATATCTTCTGATTCCAGTCTATAGCTTTCACCTGTTCAAAGGATGCATTTAGGGAACAGAAACAACATGACATGATTAGAATACTGGCCATACAGCCACCCTACAAAGAACATTCCATTTCATAGTTCACATTGTCGTTACACAGCAAGGTCTGAAAAAAAAAGGTGCATAAAATTAATGGAATAATTTGAGAAAATATGAATTTGTCTGTATAAATTCAGTGAGTAACAGAGCTAATTTTAACTATTTATATTTAAAACAACACTTTTGGCTGCAAAATGTGCACAAATTTGAACATAAAACATGTGGAGTATTGAAGTCAAAATGATCATGGCTGGGCTTTGCGAATGAAGATTTAAGAAGGCTCTATCCACATTTGCTACAGGCACCCTGGTGGCTTATGAGGTCAATACGAGATAGACATGTCCGATTGCAAAAGGCACAGCAGAAAGACTTCTTAGATGGTATCTTCTGCAAGACACGGTTCTTTCTGCGTTGCCTTTTCTCCTCGAGAGTGATCCTGCGTGCATTCTCAAAGGAGACAGTTGCGTTATAGATGGTGTGTCTCCAGGCCTCCTGATTGGAGGCCAGAATAGACTAGTTATGTTGATCAATATGGCCAAGGCTGAGATGTTGTTTCAGGGAGTCCTTGTATCTTTTCTTCAGGGCTCCTCTCATGCGGCAACCGGTGAAGTCAAAATATATTTAGACTATATGGCAAGATCAGCTATAATATATATCAGTGATATGAGCAATGTAAAATACTTCTTTCGAAGAAATCATTACATTATTATTACTGTAAAGCATATATAGCATTAAAGAATGAAACAACCATAAAGTCAAGTGGTGCAGATGAATAATGCAACAGTTCTAAAAGATGAATGCTTAAAATAGTAAAAAAGGAATGGAAAACATTCTTTAAGCCTCTTTGCTGTCATAAAGGTTTGCAATGGAGAAAATTACTAACATTTATTTATGGAAATAATTTTTTCTAACCAATTGTAAAAGGTTATTTTTGAAATAATGATTTTTGGATCAAATTAAAAAAATAGAAAAGAAAAAAGAGATGGCTTTTCTGTTTTGGAAGAACTGGAAAAATGCAACAAATTACTCTTCTAGAGACTATGATGGAAGGGGGTCATACCTAGGGAGAGATCAGAGAGGTTCTTGTCTTTTTGAAGCACAGACCTAGACTCATTCTACCAGACAATTTTCCCCGTGCAAGAGAACATCGAAAAGTAAATGATTTTTTAATGTGTAGCTCTGTTTTCAATTATACAGGAAAAGTGCATTTCCAAAGCCCATTTATCTTGAATATGACATTGTCACCCTGTACTGTTTGTTGCAGGGATGCAAAGAAAATATTGATTAGAAAATCAGTGTAAAGCTTGTTTTCCTTGGTTTAGGAACTTTAACTCCAGACAAGTAAAACAAAGTGCACAGGGAGAAAAAAAACTTATATGACCGTGCTCCATGAAACTGAGTAAGTGAAACTTTATCAAGTAAATTCAATTAACTCCTCACTTGGTTCTCATTTAATCTGTGCAAAATCAAAACCTTTTTGAGTAAGATCAGAGTTCAGATTATGGATGAGTTGGAGCTGACCCAGAAATCTTAATAGAGCTATTTTTTCCCTGTTGGAATGGACTCACAGCATCGTAACTGTCCTTAAAAACACGGAGGAGAAAAAAACATATGGATATTGTGTTTTCATTTCACTCAGGGTAATGGAAGTCTTAACAATGCGATGGTGGTGCTTACTCTATATATAGGTGATTGATGTGCTCAAGAGTGTAATTATCTAGACACTTAATGGTAGTCCAGTTTCTAGACTGTAGAAGTACTCTAGATATTTCAGCTAATAAAACTTTGCATCGTTGAGATGACAGCCCTGATGTATTTCACGTGGGCACACGTGTATGCTATTTACACTTTATGAGTTATTTTCTATAGTTAACTGAAGAGAGCTTCTCAGTTACAAATGAGGTGCCTCATTACATTTCCCTAGAGACAGTCTGAGAGGAGGATAAGAAATTGTCCTCATCCAGGGAAGATATTCCTGACCAGAAGTAGCAGTGCCCCTGGAGTCCACCAGTCCAAGAAATATTATGAGCAGGGGGCAGGGGAAAAAGAAGAATACCAAATTAAGAATATTATGCTTCAGATAACAAGAGGGAGGAAAAGACATGCAAGTACTGCCCAGAGGTGGAAAATTTCTGTTCTAATTCTTCCTGCCATTCTTAATTATATATATAAAACAAAATTCCTTTATTAAGAATACACTTTTATAGTTCAGAATATCCTACAATAAATTTGGTTGGAGTCCTGATACAGGTGAAATCCTTTCCAGAAAAGGACTGAATTCAATCAGAATATCTCACATCCCACATTAATTCCCTAATCAGTGAGACAAACAAACAAACAACACACCCCTAAATCTCTCTTGCATACTGTCATTAAGTTTATGCTACAAGTCACAGATTTTATGTGCTGGAAAGATGATAAACTTCAAAACTTCACAAGAAAATATTTTCCAGTCAAAACAACCCACTTCCTTGACTTGGCCACTATTATAAGTGAAAACAACCCAAGAAAAGCTGAACCAAGTGTACCCCTCAGCTGGTGATCTGACTGGCATCCAGTATCCTCATTCCTGGCCTTCAGCTCTTCTAGTGTCAATTAAGTCCTTTTTCCAGGTTCTTCCACACCTGACTATCTCATCCAACACACTGGACTTCAGCATAGACTGAAGAGAAGAAACACCAGCCTAAAAAGGAGTTACCCACAACACTGTTGTAAGGGAAACTGCAAAATTTGATACTTTAACAGAGTTGCAGAAGAGTGACCGCTGGTCCCTCTCCTTTCTTAGCTCCTTGTCATCTCTATCTGCAGGTAACACCTGGCTCATACTGGTATACTGGTACGACTGCTCAGTGGTTAAGGGTAAAAACCTCTGCAGGACCTGGAGGTCTGTACCTCTGCCTGGGTGGTGTGCTGGAGGTTTCTCATTAGATTTTGTGAAAGCAGTGGGGGGGAAGATGAGTGAATTACTTCGGTGGGTAAGCAGTAGGGAGTGTGTCTTGTTCTCTGTGGCTATAGAATTGTGAGGCAAATAGTTATGTCTCCTCAGCTCTGTCCCTATGCAATATTACTGATGCATGCATTACAGCCATGGCTTTACCAATATACCAGCAGAGCTAGATACAGCTCTTTCTCTTCCAGCCATGAGAACTGCCCAGTATGACCCAATTCATGTCACGTAACCAAACAAATCACAGAATCATAGAATCATAGAATATCCTGAGTTGGAAGGGACCACCAGGATCATTGAAGTCCAATTCCTGGCTTTACACAGGACAGACCTAAGAATCCCACCATGTCCCTGAGAGCATTGTCCAAACACTTTTTGAACTCTCTCAGGCTTGGTGCTGTCACCACTTCCCTGAGGAGCCTGTTCCAGTGCCCCACCACCCTCCGGGTGAAGAACCTTTTTCTCACATCCAACCTAAACCTCCCCTGACACAGTTTTAGGCCATTGCCTCGGATTCTCTCACTGGTCACTACAGAGAAGAAATCAGTGTCTGCCCCTCCTCTTGCCCTTGTGAGGAAACTGTAGAATGCTATGAGGTCTCTCCTCAGTCTCTTCTTCTCCAGGCTGGACAAACCAAGTGACCTCAGCCACTCTTCGTGTGGCTTCCACTCTGGGTGCTTCATCTTCTTTGTAGCCCTTCTTTAGACACTTTCTAGGAGGTTAATGTCTTTCTTATATTTTGGCATGAAGGACACCAAAGCCCATCAGAGATTTCACATTCACAGTGTGGCTGGAACCCCCAATCCATCACAGTAGCATCTGATTCCAATTTTTTTGACTCAAATAAATAGTCTAAACACAAAATCTGTAAAGCTCAAGTAGATGTAGACACTGTTCAAGCATAAATAGTGCAGAGAAAAAAGCTCTCTACTGCTCTTTCATCTTGTCTTTTCTCTTATAATCCTAAAACTGATTAGGTTGTAATGCACAGCCAGCCCTTCTCTGTTGGTTATTTTTAATGCAAACATTTGTAGCTACTCTGTATAGTGCAAAGTAACACCTGAAACCTTAAACTTATTTTGTTTTCACACTTCTTACAAGCAAAGTTAGGGAAACAAACAAGGTCCTTAAAATTCTGGCCTATGATATCTTGTGTGCACATTCCAGTAGGGAATGAATTTATCACAGAAACTCTACCACACCAGAAACAGCATTAAAGCTACACAGTCTGTAAACAGTGCATTTCACACCAACTGTGCCTGAAAGTTTTCCTAACAGAAAATGCATTTCCCATGCCTTGCATCCATATGGAACAGCTGAGATACCCTGGGCTAGCAACCATTCTGCCTCTTGGAAATGACACTAAAATGCTATTTTAACTGCTGATGGGCAACTGGCTTCCTTTTTACTTTTGTCCCTAAAAAGTCAATCCTTACCACTGGCTGAGCACTCCAGAATTCCTCTCACCCACAGAGTTCTCATGAAACCAGGAACTCCAAGAAGGACAGAGAAAAGAGATTGGTAAATGGACAAGTGCGCACAGAAAATTTTGGGAAGATTTTTCTGAATGAGGAAGTATCTGTGTGTTGTGTCTGTCCAGACAGAAAAAATATGTAATTGTGGTGGGAATATGGAAATAAAATTCCATGTGTTTTAGAGGAACAATGTTGGTGAGAGAGTAAAGGAGGGGACAGTTGGTATTATATGGAATATAATTAAATAAGAAAACTAAAATCTCTCACATGCAGGAAATCCTTCACCTTTTCTCACATCTAATCAACCACTGCTTTCCCACAGATCAATTTTTTCTAACTGTATTCCCTGCCCCAACCCCCCCTTTGGCTATATAAAGGTAAAAGTAAAGGTCAAGGTATTAATGAGACAGCATATCTGCAAAGGAGAGTCAGAAATCCTGAAAACATTGCAAAACTGGAAGTCTGAGTGGATTAAAGCCAATATGCCTGTACCTTCCCTTTAATTTTATGCAAATAAATTCAGATAAATGCAAATATATGCATTTTTTAATATGTGCTCCTTTGCTCAGTAGTATAAAAGACGTGTAAATCATGGAGTGCAGAGATTTCTCACAAGCTACTACTAGAGTGTTGAGAGAATCTGAAATGTTTTTAAAGAATATTAAATGTTTTTGCTTGTTAAAGAACAGTTCAATAATAAGAAACTTTCAGGTAACTGAAAAGTATTCTTTCAGTGGAGACTTTTTCTTCTACTCATCTCCATATCTCTGCTTTTTCCTTGTGCCTTTGCTCTTTCAAATCCCCCTTTAATGTGTATTTTCCCAGCCCACTTTCCAGAGATTATCTATTATATATTCAATGTCTACCATGTACCCTTTACTTTAACACCTTGTTGAAGCCAGGCCTTTTGCTGTTCTACAGGAAATTTGTGTGCTTGTATTATATCACCTAATATAAACCAAGTTTATCTCTTGGGGAACAGTATGTTTTTGACACACAGTCAACTCAATAAATAACGCATTTTTCCCTTCCATCTTTTAAGGTTTGCCGATAGCAATTTGCAGCCAACTCCCTCAAGAAGCCTTAAAGTGACATAACAAATAAAAGTCACATTTAAACAACGTATTTGAACAATCCCTTCCTTAACAGTTCCCATGTCTTTAAGATAACAAACGATAGATTTCTGGAGGGTGTACGTTGTAATCCATATAGATATGAAACCAGGACACTTTCAATTTATGCTTTCCTTGGCAAAGAATGCTGTTTATTTTCACAAATCTTTGCAGGCACATTTCCATATTTCACAGGGGAGGAAAAGGACAGATCTACCATTGCAGAAGAGCTTTCAGCAGAGGAAATTAATCTCTTAAATGTGTTACTACTGGAGTTGGATAAGCAATTTCTTTACTGAGCCAAGCATTTTCCTTATATTTTGTGCTTCAGACTCTCTTGGAAATTATGTGATTTTCCTTAATGTATTTATGTATAATTGTCCAAATGAATTGCAATCCAGTGTTATTCTTTACTTGTTGTATATGCCTTGGTCATTTTGCTTCAAGAAACTCACTGAAAGGCCAACAACTTTTAGCACTTAGAATGTCTTTTTTGATTATAGGAATGGGGAAAAAAGAACAAAAATCATGTCTGTGTCAGATACCCAAAGAAAGCATACTTTTTGATTTTTCCTTGTGAAAAGTGGGGATGATGGCATTTTCTTTTTCCTTACACCAGGTCATTTCAAGCAATAATTTTAGAGCACAACTGCATAAACAAGTGTGCCAGTATGATGGAGAGGCCAACCTCAAACAGAGGGAAGGAGGAGTGGGAAGAGGACTAACCTGGACCTCTAAGTGGGTGAAAAACGAAGATGAGGAATTATATACTGAGGGAAGAAGTCACGACACCACGTATAATGTGGAACCACTGCATTCGTTAAAGTGCCTCTGGAGTTCAATACCAAACACTAGTCTTGATTTTCTTGTCACTTGAGTACAGAAGCTTGTTTGAGAAAGGAGCAGGTTGGAGCTGCTCAGGTATTTTCTCATATCTTATGCAAAAAAATATTTCAGACAGCTTCCAAGAATAGGTTAAATTCATTTATCTTCTGCTTACCATCAGTCATGAAAAAGAGTGCTGTTTTTCTTTCCTTCAGAGAGGTTAACTACTCTGGTCTTCAGAGGATGCAGCTTTCTAGTTGCTCTTAGGCTACAGATATTCTAAAGAAATGACATTAAGACAGTGATAATGATGATGTGTGTAAAAAATTTCTGATTTAATATTAATAATTTAATATTTTAAATGGGAATAAAACAACTACTAGAATAGCAATAAACAATGTAAAAAATAATGCTCAATGTATTTTCCATCAAAGTGATTACATTTTTCTTCCTAGTGTTACAGTTCAGAAAGCTTGAAAACAGTTGCTAATGAGTAAACACCAACAAATAATTACCAACTCCTTTTGTTTACCATTTTGAGTATAGACAGATTCATTTCTTGAGGTGCATCTCTAAGGCCTGTAAATTTCGAGGCACTGCTTCATATGTCTTCCATACTAAGTACCATGTCATATATTCTAAGTAGTGTCTGCTGTGTAGAGGAAGAGCAAACCCTAGTGCTTTTTACACTGACCAAATGCTCCTGAACTTTTCCCCAGCCTGCTTTCTGCAAGCTATTCGATATGCTAATGTTACCTTACCACTATGTTTTACTGGCTTAAATAACTGTCTTCTTTTTCTCTCAGAATAAACATCACATATTTTTCTAGATATAAAAATCTACTAAAAAAGTAGAGGTAAATATACCAGGAATTTTGACATGAAAAGCAAAGATTGATTTCTTCTGGCTAATGCATTTCCCTGTTACTCAGTCAGACCTGCTTGATTATACAGAAGACACATCAGTTGTTATTCTCACACGAAGCACCTTCTTGCTGTCAAGGGATTTCAGTGAATTGTAAATTTCTTTCAGTCAATCAACAAAAATGGTGCATGAAAATGTTTGGATGATTAATGTGGATTAGCATCTCTAGTTCCTAAAGTTTATACAATACATTCAAAGTAGTAAAACTAAAAAAGCTGCCCTCTATTTCCATATCATGTAACTGTTCTTTGCCAGTAAGGTTCCAGAAGGCTGGTTTGTGGAAGGTCATGATAGGGATGGATTTGGTGCAGATCTGGATTTATTGGAGGGTGTGAATAGAGCAGAAGTCCCACCACTTCCTTAAAATAACACTGACAAATGTATTAATGCATCAATATCAAGTGAAGCAGTCAAAAACTACATCACAGCCCCCTTGGAACGCACTGACTATGATGGAGAACAGGAACAGATATGCCAAAGGTTTGTGGCATGAAGTGAAGAATTTGCATACCTACCAGTGAGAAGACTACCAGGAAAAAGTGTAGAAAAATGGAAAATATACTTTGTCCAATTTTTCTTTCTTTCAAAATACAGTGCTATGTTGAGAATTCCAGCTATTGTTAATGACTGTGTAAAATATAATGACTGTATAAAATTCATCATATTCACATATTCAAATAATATTTTAGTATATTCAGCAAAAAATCGGACTAGAAAACCCCCAACAAGTTAAAGACAGCAATAACTGAAATAAAGGTAATCTCAAAGGTTGAGAAGCAACCAGCCCTCCCTGAAAAAGGACAAAGATAAAAGCAGAGCACTCCGGAGAATCCTTGGATTACCTGCTCACTAAATGAAGGGTTTTTCTCTGAGTCAGATACATCCATTTTCAAAACAAGAATCAAGCTATGCAGCAGCCACTGAAGAACATGTACAGCAGAAAAAAAGATGGTCAGTTTGGAGGTCAACAGACAGGTACAGCTATGGGGTTTAAATGTCCTCAGGTCTCCCTTCTGTAGGTCTGGCAATCAGGGGTCAGTTCCTGCCACCCTTACATCCTGCCAGTCAGTTCAAAGAAAAAGTAATCTAACCCAGCATTGGTAGAAACCTAAGCACTTTAGATACTATGCTCTTCGGTGGGAAGAAATGGATGTTGCGTTTTTTAGAATACTGTTTGCATCATACCATCTGAGATGTATGATTTGGAGTCATTCAAGTAGAAGAAATTCAAACTCTACAGTAACAGCCACCACTTATGCTATACGTTCTGAAAAAGAGCCTTTTCTATACCAATTTAGCTTGTTGAATCTGGTGTTAAAAGCTAGTGTGTTTAACTTCTTGTTTTGCAAGTTTACAACAAATGAAGACTATGTAAAGGATGTCTGATTATTTCAGGGAAAACTTAATGATACAGATAAAATTTAAATAATAAAATCTCTGTAAGGTACCAATATCAGAAGTAATAAATTAATTTTGTAACATTCTTGGGTTCAAAAAAAAATGATATATATGTGAAAAATTTTCACAGGTGATCATCTTGACAAAATAAATGATTCATTGATAACTTCTCAAA
Organism: Manacus candei; assembly: GCF_025592945.1. Lineage (NCBI taxonomy): Eukaryota > Metazoa > Chordata > Aves > Passeriformes > Pipridae > Manacus > Manacus candei. Next base: position 39,619,202 of record NW_026138062.1, read on the forward strand.
GAAAAATGTGTTTGACTACCCTAGCAGTTTCCTAATTCTTCCATTACAGGTGAAGAAGAGAGACAATATGTGCAAAGACAATGACACATCTATCTTGCTACCAAACAGCAAAGGACAATAATTTTCACTAAATAGGAAACAGGGCTGTTTGATACTCCTAAAATCATAACAGTACTATTCTGTCTCGGAAATTCTTAGTTAAGCCATTGACCCTTGTCCTAAGTAGAAAGCAATCTCAGAGGTAGATACAGACATCTACAACTGAGTTAATAATTTCCTATCAATGCATAAAGAGGCACTTGTAGGGCACAATTCATCCTTCTAGTAACTTCCTTTCAGCTGGAAATGCTGTTCTTAATAAACAGTCCTTAGAATATTAGTTCCTCTTTCCTTGGACAGCAAAGTGTTCACCAGATGACAATGCAAATGTCAGCTGGATAGGGTTCCTAATTCTTGGTGGTTTTTGTGTGGTTTTGTTTGTTTTGATGACGGGATTTTTTTTGTTGTTTGTTTGTGGGGATTTTTGTTTGCTTACTTTTTTGTTTGGTTTGGTTTTTTCTCAGAGTTTTAATTCTTAGTATATCATCCATCATTCTGAAGATATTTAACAAATAGCAGCTAGGAACATAGGACCCAAGGCTGAAACCAGCACATACAGTATGCTGCTAGTCAGCTAGCAATGTCGCTGTATCCATTTCTTAACTTCGAGTTTATGCCTTTTCACTCTGGCTTTTGCCACATTGTTCTTCCTTCATGAAGAACAAGTGGAATAGCATCACCTTCTGGTGGCTTCGTGAGTATCTGCTAAGGAAATTCAGGTCATTCCATTAGTCCCTAGAATTGCTTGTACTGTCTTTTTCAGTCTAATACATGTCACCCTCTCCCTGACTCCTGGATATCTACTTCATATCTCTTCTTGTGAAATTTTCTGACATTCTTTTATATTAAACCATGGCCGAAGGTCAAAATTTAATTCTGTTCCCAAGAATTGACATTTTGGATCTTCTTGTCCCAGGTCTGTCTGCAAATCTTCAGAGAAGCCTCTTCGTTCCCATCAAGCCTTATAACCCACATACGGACTGAATCATTACTGCCAGCTGTATCTCTCTAGTCCTCCCACAAAAGCGCCTGTTTTCTCTTCTCTGCTTTCTGATCTCCCTGGTTCCAAAAGCTTGAAAAAATTACTTGAGTATTCCATAAGAGTTGAAAATTACAAGTGAAAAGCAACATAAAAATGTGTAGGGTTTACACCATTGTTTTAGGCCAGTCTTGTGACTTTTTAATCATCTGACTCACAATTTTTGAATACTTACAGATGGGAATACCATAACACTCTGTGTCAGGGAGACATAAAGAGGCTTGGACCTCCCTTTCTGAGCTTGATGCCATAGTCAATATGTGTAAGTAACACAAAATGTATATATCCTCCAATAAATAAGAAAAAAGAAGAGATTTAACTACTTTCTACAGAAAATAATAGGGATCGATGAAAGTAATACAGATCCCAGCAGAATGCAAGGTATCTATAGAATAAAAGAGATAGATTTCTTTTGTGTCTTTAGGCCCCTGAACGACTTTTCAGGATAGTTGCTTATGTAGCCTTAATGTGACATGATTGTAATGTTTTGCGTATTAAATATATAAAACACTGCTTTATATTTTTGTAGATTCACAGTTGGAATTCAGCTGGCATTCTGTATATTCTATCATTAAGTCTAATTAAGAAAATGAAGCCCCTTTTCCAGAAATTCAAAACACATTTCTCTTTAAGTAGAAAACCTGCTATATACTTATGTAGTGATTTGCTAAGCTGAAATTAAGCAGGCTGATGACTTCTGTAATAAAAAGAAGATTGAAGTAATAAGTTCTTTAAGGTCAAATCCACTTGCCATTAGCTGAATACTGCAGCATTAAATTGTGTAGTTCTAACAGAAGCAATGTTTTAATGCACTCATCTGAGAATGATATTTCAGGATGAAAACAGGAGAGACTGACAGGCTAATGCTTTCCTTAGAATGACTTTCCAAACTAAATTTCTGTATTTTTTTCTAATTTCTGAACTGCTTAACTCTTTCCCCATAAATCCCCATCACATATTGTGGGTATCCCAGAACAAAATGTGTTTCAGTTCATAGCTTCTCCAGGTTGAATGAGCATGCTTTATTTGACATCAAACTCAACAGCTTTCCCTACTTTATGTTATCTAGTTAGCTCAAAATTATGAAGATGAACGGTGATGATCTGAAATGGAAAAATTTAAACACATAGCTACATTACCATCCTTCAGCACTTCCTCATGACATTCAGTGGTTCTTTTGTGTCAAGAATATCGAATTGCTCAAATCCAGACATTGCATATACTTCTCAGTGAGTATAATATCTCAGAGTTTCGTGAGACATATCCAAATACCCTGTGATCCTAGAAAAGCACTGCTGTGTGCAGATACAAAAGCTTGTGAAATGTGATTAAATGTGATAACTCTTTATGGCAGACATTATATACTTTTGCTATTATCCCTCAGAAACAAAGAAAATAATCTCCATCACAGATCTCCATCCAAGAGTATGCTTATTACTTTTATTTTGTTATGTAGCTTTTTGTGCCTCATTGAAATGTTTTTTAGGAAGAGGCTCTACATTTTGAATCAATATTTCTTTTGTCCCAGGGGCCCTGCTTTGTTCCTCTATTGTCACTTTGCTTTACAGATATTAACCTCCCACATGTAGACTAAAACAACCAGGGGCACATTCATATTTCAATGTATAATGTAAAACCTCATGTATCAAACTGTGACAGAACAATAAAAATAAACATTTTACATATACTTGAGGTAAATAAATGTGTCCCCTGTCAGAACTTACAATGTTTTTATCATTCTTATTGAAAACACTCACCAGAGCAAATATGAACAAATTTTCATAGGGCTGTGATATAGCAATTACTGCTCTATAAACTCAGTAGATATTAATTCTTTAGTAAAATAGTATGAAAAACAATTTCATGGAGCGGAAATTCTTCACTTGCACTGCCTGAGTTACAGCATGAAACTGGAAATACACTGCAAGCAGCACTCAGGGAAGGCTTGGAGGGTGGCACATGCTCTTCCCCTAAAAGGGCTGACAAAAGTGTATTGATGGAAAGGAATTATGTCAAGGAGACACATCTCCCTCTCACATCTACAGACACAAACAAATGTGGCTGAACCCATTAAAGGTCATAAAGAAGGCAGAGCTGTTATGAGGCAACATGCTCAGATAACTCTATCAAACCAACTTTTTCACAGAAACTGTCTTCCAATCCCTATGGGGAAAAGAGCAAGTCATAAAAATCCCTGGAAAAGAACTTAAAGCAGCCCTTCTTAAAGACTGCAGCTCTGCCTCCCCCATATGAGCATTAAACTTTGTTCTCACACCAGGAGGATAAGGGTGCTGAGAAGTAGACAGAAAGTTCCAAATTGCAGATCTGCTCATTTCTGGCCTTGGAACATATCTTGAAAAAATCATGCCGGTTGCTTTCTTTTTCTCTTGGGAATGGTCATAAAACCTTTCTGATACTCAAACTTGAGCAATACCACTGCAAGATTACACATAAAATTTAATCCATCTAATAATGTCGGATTGGGTTTTCTCCTTTGATCTCTCTCCAATGTTATGTTCTCTCGGGAAGAGTTTGTAAAGGCTTTGTTCTTTCTCAGAAAGTAAGAATCCTTTGCATATCTAAACTATGTCATTTATTTCTTCATGGGAGATTGTGCAGATTTGATTATACAGATAAATAATTAAGTAGATTTCAGTGAAAAACTCAAATAACTTGAGGAGGAATGTCAAATATGGACAAGTTGACTCTTATATCTAGTGAAAAAAAAAAAAGAGTGGTGTGAAAGGTATGTATTTTCCTCTCAAGGGTAGCAGGGAAGTCATTCTTTCTGTCCAGTAGTGGCAGTAGAAAATTACTGTCTTTCTACTACAATACCTATTACTCTGAAAATAAAGATGGAATAGAAAGAAAAAACCTGTTCTTCTCATAGTACTAATGAAAGTTTTCCATTTGTCCTACCCAGAGAAATACAAATATATATTATATCGCCAGAATTGCTAAAAAATGTCTGTGGCAAAAATGGTCAAGGACTATAAAGAATGCACTTGAAGAAAACTAAATATTAAGAAGAAAGTGTGATACATATTTCTGTAAGACTGAGGAACGCAATTCACTTGTAATACAACTTTTCTGTGATCCTTTAAGATTTGTTTTTAATCTGAAACTGCAGACTCCAAAATTTGAGTTTAAGGTCTAGGCAGTCACCTTGGGAGATAGAAATTCCTCCTCAGCCTGAGGGATATCAAACTCAGGGCTCTACCTAGCAGCCAGGCTTCCCTGGCCATTATGTTATTGCCTTGATGGAGAGAGTGTGTGTGGATGGAAGAAGAGGATAAGTTCCTGCCAAATGCAGGCAATCTGTCAAGTCAGGACTAATAGATCAGGAGGACAGCAAGGCACAGAGAGTTAGGCTGCAGCAGCCCAATGGTGAGGACACGGCTACAAATGTGGAGATCAGGGCTTTTCCTGAGGCATTGCTGTTTTATCTCTGAAGCTCTTGTTTGGACCTTCATTTCACTGACAAAGGAAAACAAGAAATTAAATAATATATTGTTCTTGTCAGAATGGATTGCTTCCTCAGCGGAATGACAACACTTGCTGACAAACAGAAGCCAGGTGGTATAATAGATGAGGTTTTACTGTGAGTTATATCTCATGAAATTTTGTTTATAGCATCATATTGCCACTGACAGTAATATTGACATGTAGGCTGAAAAACAGTTGCTTGGTGAAAAACAAGGCATAATGAATAATGATAAATATCTATCCCAAAGGCAGATGGTACATGTCAAGTGCTGTGTCGGTCACCTTTTTGTTTGGACTTACTTAACATCTCAGTGAACATATTGAGAAAGAGCATAAAAAACCATGGCATGTAAATTTGCAGATGATAGTATGGATATTTATAAAAATAAGCATCTACAGTTCTGTGAAGGTAATGGCATGATGAAATTAATTGTGGGGACAATGCAGGTGAAGTGGCAAAGTGTAAATGGATATTTATAGGGGAAGAGAAACCTGAAAAACCAGTGAAGCACAGAGAGTGAGATAAATCCTCAGTTCAGATTTCCTCTAATGAAATATCCTGTGCCTGTTCTCTTTCACTAAGCTTTACCACACATTCCAACTTCAAAACAATCCCTCCTTCTATTTACCTCTGCCAAAATTTTTGCCTAAGCCATACTATCCTTCTTCCATAACTATTTCTGCTTCCTTCTCTTTGATTTCTTCTGTCCAAATGCTTCAAATTTTAATGGTTTTATCTGGGAAAAGAAATTATTTCCTTACACCAATTCAGTGTCCAGCATCCTCTATAATGCAGAATTTGCTGTACTTCCTTTTCCCACTATATCCTCTGTTGTATTTATGAGGCTATATCAGTACAAAATGGAGGAAGAATAAAAGCATCTGGACAGAGTGAGCTCTCTCTCTCCAGAGGAAGATATTAAATCATCTAAGGGCCCTAACTGCACCTTGGGGGTTTTAGATGAGGCAGTCCCATCTCTTCCTTTGGCATCTCTGATGTGTTCAGTTTCTTGATTGCTTGTATAAGATTGAAGGCATCTGTTCCTTCTGTTCTCCTGTCCTTTCATAATGATACTGAATCTGTAATCACAGAGCTATTTATTTCATTCAGGTGGACACTTTTCAAAGTGATTACCAGAGAAAAGCTGGGATTTTTCATTTAGTGTTAAAAAGTACAGAGTTTATACCTTCTTTGCTTAATCCTAGAATAAACAAGGGCCAAATCAGGTTTTGGCTTTATTCCAAATGTTATTCATCAGGAAAAGCTGTTTTATGACAGCAGTCATACCATAAAATCAAGTGATTTCACAAAATGAATCAGAAATAAAAATACATTATGTTAAACCATGTAAGCTGGGATAAGCTAAATTCTTCACAATATGTATATTACCTTATGATTTGTTTTTCTTTCACAAGCATACATGTGTATCTGTGATTATGGACAAAAATGCATTTTAGATTTGGTTATTTTTGCCTTTTGTAGGCAAATATCTGATATTTTCTGAGCTACAATTTGTTCCCATTTGAAATTGTTCCAAATTTGCAGTCTCAAGGTTTTTTACAATTTGGTTGTACTATACTCTGATACATAAAAATGAAAAAAAAAGTCATAACAGGGCCATTCTTCTCAAATCTGTGTCACAATATGTATTCCAGCAGGTTATTTCATATTTAAAGGGTTGCACTGAAGAGACGATAACAGGAAGGGCAGTAGGAACATAGGAAAACTTCTAAAACATAACAGCAGGAATCCAGTTAATGTTTATGAAAGTGATGAGATAATTATCACCATCCCATACAATTTCCCATTGGGGATTAATTCTGTAGTATATGTGGTGCCAGGGTTGCGAAGTTACCTGCATGGATCAGGAACGGTAAAACCACAGAGACAGTGCTTTTACAGATTAAAGAGAGAGAGGATGGAACAATGCACTGCACTGCAAGAATTTTACTCATCACTTCCTAAAAGTAGATCTCATCAGTGTCATTCTACTCACCACCATAAGAGAGCAGAATTAGGGTAAGCAAGACCAAAACTTCAAAGTAAATAGGCATGGCTTGTTTATACTGTGAGTAATTTTGTGTGAGGGATTACTTTGACACATTTTTCACAGAGGCCAAAAAGAACTCTGAAGTCACCCAAACCCATTAGTTCAGCTGTCATGGGACACTATTCTTACGTCAGTTACCCTATTCCAAGTGGAACAAGCAAAGCATGTTTCACTAGGAAAACCAGTATGTTATTTGCCCTGTAGAAACAGCAGGCCAATATGAGGTACCACTGGAAGAGCCAGGCAGTATTCTCAGGTGTTCACAAGCAGTCAGCATTAAGCTCAGAAGAGGAAGGCAAAACATAGGTAATATTTTCTGCTCTAACTTGAAAAAAACCCTCTCTGCACTGGTCCTATATCCGACCATCAGCACCACAGTAAATTTGTCAGGCTGTCCAACTAGAGCTATGAAAGAAAATTTTCTTGCCTGGTAGCACTGGTGGATACCCTTCCAATGTCCTCCTTTTGGCTCCTGCCAGCCCTCGGCACTTTGAAGGAACACAGGAATTAATGCATTTGGCCCATACAGTGTATGGAAAAACAATCCTTTCTGTTGTTGGCAGGGGAAATGACTGAATCCCTGGAGCATCCAGTGCCTCAGCTCAGTGATGACAGAATTCTTGGTGATGCAGGGTAAGGCAGAGCTTCCTCTTTTCCCTGGTCTGTGAAGGACAAGCAGAGATCATTCTCCACGTTGTAGTGGCCTTTTGAATATGTATATGGCATAATAAAGGGATACCAGGCAGGAAACCAACTTTTTATTCTGAGTTTTCTTGCTTTCTTTAGTAGTAAATTGCCTACTCTGAATATTTTATTTTCATTTACCTCACAGTGTGGTTGTCATAGTGTTGAAATCCTCAGGTATATCTTTAAATAGAATTTCACAAAAGTAAGAGAGATTAATTAGATGTCAGTGAGTAGTTTTGTACCTTGAGAAAAATAGGAAGGGTGGCAGTAATAATTGTGATCAAATCCGAACTGATGAAGTGGACTGTTAGCTCTACAATAACCAATGTAGAATGTCAAGACTTTGCTCCTATATCCAATGTCAGAGAACTTACACAACACAAAAACCACAAAGGAAGAGATTTGAGGTGCTATAAAGGTTTTGGTCTCCCAAGCCTAACTCAGGTGACAAAGACCTGTCTTCTTCATCTTCTTTCCTCTTCCTCTTCCTTTTCCACAGTGTTCTGTCTCTCTCAGAAGGTCATGTAAGTAGTGCATGACGTGAATTATCCAGCCTGTACCCAGGATGATACAGATCATCTGTCAGGATTCCCAGTACATTTCTGTTAAAGTGCAATATAAGAACAGCAATCCGCGATGGAATTCTAGTTCAGCTGATCTCAGTTAGGAAAGACTTGCATTTTTCAAGGCCTTATTTTATCAGACAACGGTGTAGTATCTCCCTAATACTGTGAACTTTGCCTGTTCAGATAAGAAAATTGTTTAATGCATTTGTGGTACAGTTGTGCCACAAACATCCTTCAGTACTTTTTGGCATGAGAATTTGGGGTTGAATGGAGTCCCAAACATCCTGTTACTTTGTTTTGGAAATTACTGTTTTCTGTCATCTCTCCTGCAACCCCACTGTACATTTTGTATGTCATTTCATTTGTGTGGACCCTAACCCCACCCCAGTATGCCATTATCTTCTTCAAATTTCACCACTTCTAGAGGTTACATAAACCCTTCTCAACTGTGATCTATATATATATATTAATATAAAAAAAAAGTTCAAGAACAAGCTAAATGTGCCAGAGATGAATATGAACTCCAGTAAAGCAACACTGTCTCCTATCATGCAATCTTGTTCTCCCTTTTCTCCTTCTTCTTCATATTCCATGCTGCCTTTTGATACATATTGTTCACCATAGTTTGACTCTTCAATTTCCAGCCTCTTTTCCATCGTCCTGCCCTAAGCTGTGTGCATTTTGGCAAGAGCTCTGTGCATTAGCTCAGGCTTGTTAGCACTGACCACAAATTGGGCACTTTGAGTTTTTCCTGAGGGAAGAAGATCATTGCTCATCTGTATTGTACTGTTTCTGTCCTTAGTATTTGAAAACTAATGACATTATCAGCATTCAATCCCCAGATGGGCAGAGGCAGTTTGATTTGTCTTGACCCATCAAAGATAGAAGAGTGTTAAATGTTACTTTGAACTTTCCCAATAATATCGATTCTGCACCAACCCTCAGCAGCTACCTCCATTATCTAACCATTCATAGGCTTGTGAGAATTTCTTAATATTGAACGTGTCCTTTTTCCTCATACAAAGTAAGCCAATTATTTCTTATTCTGCTCTATTTGACAAGAAAGGAAGGTGAGCTCTCTCTGTATTCACAGTGCACTTACAAACGCCTCTTTTTCCTACTGCTCACTTTTTATCTGTTCTCCTGATCTGTGCTGCAAAGATTTCTCCTTCCTTTTTCTCTTACTGAATGTTGCTAAAACAAAACATATTCAAAGCCAGCCTGTAATTTTAGAAACAATTTCTTGAATATAAACTTTCCAATCCACAATTTTAAAAATACTAGGCAAGAAGAGTATGGTGTGATTATTTGAAAAGCAACTGGAAACAAACAGGATGTTTAGAATCTTACCAGAAAAGGTGGAATTGTAGCTTTGGTGTGTAAACCTTCCTGTTTCTTAAATAGCCCTTCCAGCAAGATAAAAAATGAAACAGTCTTACATCTGATAAAATTAAATCTTAAACAATTCAGGATCTTGTTAGGAATTTTCCACAAGGATCAGTGAACCCTTTAATATAGCTATTCAATTTTGTAGAATGTCTTGTGCAGTATTTTCTACTGAATGAGTTTTGAATATAAAAGTGCATGATGCAATAACATTTATCTCTAAAGTCCTGTGTGACTTTAGTATTAGAAGGAGGTTCCAGAGTGATACTTGGAAAATTAAGTTCAGTTTATTTATAATGCAACAGCAAAGATACCTTATAGATATTGTCCCATCACCATGACTCAGTCTTGATCTGTGGGGAACAGAAAAGTTGTTGTCCTCACTGAAGTTTGAAAGAGAATGAAAGTTCAGTATGGCGTTTTTGCAAGGAATAGGTCAGAACTGAGATCCATCAAACTCATTACATGTACAGGACAATAACTTACAAAGAAGAGTTTTTTTTCTCGTAGTAAAATGGGTATGGTTAAGGCAGATGGACTGCATGTGCAAAGATGCGTCTTAGAGCAGAAGTGATTTGAGTTATTTGGTTCTTTCTGGAAATCCTCACCAGCCACGTAGCTGGTGTAAGGTCTCTGTACTGGACTTCTAGGTTGCAATCACAATTAATGGTTGTTTATGGTGTGAACTCTAGTCTCAGCATTTTATGGGACCTTGACTTTTTTCTTCTTCCCTCCTTCTTTTCCCCCCTGGAAACAGTAGAGTAGGAAAGTCATGTAACTCACAGATCTTGGCTATAGCTGCACTCAGGATTTTTCTCATTCTAGAAACATCAGACAAATATTATCAACCTCTATTTCTCCTCATCGCAAAATACTCTGCTGTTTCACTCATCTGCACTTTGTCCTCCCTTGAAGAAACTATGATTGATGTTTTCTATCAGTATGTGCTAACCTACCTTCTAGTGTAATTTATTTTCTTAATAAAAGTTAAGAGATGGGGGTTTTCTTCTGCTTCCTATGTGCTGCTAATCATTCTGATGAGTAGGCTGTCAAAAACAATTCCTTCCAAAAACAGGGGGGAAATGTAGAAAGCAGATACACAGACCTGCAAATAGGGTGTTAGCAGACAAATAATATTTTTTTGATTGTGCTTATGATTCAAGACAACTACATTGAACTAAGAAGGACACAAAGTATTTAAATGAACCTCATGGTTCACCAGATTTGTAAACTTCTGTCCTTCTAGATACTCTTGAGTGTCCTTGCCTAATACCTCTTAATTGATGCAACGCACTTGTAAAAAAATTGGGGGAAAAAAGTAGGAGGAGAAAGGTTGAAATTATAGAAGAACCAATGTTTAGTGTAAAATTAGTTACACGAACATGAACTAATGTTTAGCCAATTGATATTTGAGAAGGTGTGTTTCTAAGGAGGGCCTCAGTTTTCTCAGTAGTTCATGTGATGGACCTAGTAACAAATAAACAATGGAAAACTAAATGCTAGCAGGAAAATAGGAGAAATTTGGTGATCAATAAGCATTAGATTATGAAATAACTGTGATGGCTACCCCATTGGTAAAAATATCTTAAAATTAAGTGGGGGAAATTAAAAAACAAAAAGGAAAAATAAAAATACAAACCCCTTTCAGAGAGATGAGGAATGAATGTTAAGATCATCTAAGACTTTTTTTCTTAATTATAATTTCTATTTTTTTCCTGATCTTGTGAAGCATTTTTGTGTGATTTAAAAATGACCATGGGAACTGGAATTGCCTATGGAAGGGATGATTAAAAACCAATAACGAAGAAAGCAAAGACTCTTAAGTCCATATGGATTACCTATAATTTCCCTAAATTAGTTCTGTAAATCCTTCTGGTACCAGTAGTGCCATTCAGAACCATTTCAGAATTGTTTGCTGACAATGCAGAAACAAGAATCAGGATCAGAAGGCTTGTGTTTACTTTCAGGAAAGAGTAATATCAGATGTGATATAGAAACAGCCTTCATCACCTACTAGCAAAGGGCACATTTATTATAATCATAATTCCTAGAATTGTGTGTGTATAGATATACTGATATATTTTTAGGTTACATGATACAAGATTTCCTTCCTCTGGCAGTGTGTGCTGCATTTTGAAACAAGTCTGCCCTGACCAAGAGTTTAGAGGATGAAAAGGTCACTTCCTGTCTATGTTTTTCAATGATTCTATGAAACCTTGGTCGATTTTTCAATGGAAAACTGGGTAGGAATACCAACTCTCTGTGTGTTTGTCTTTTCTAAAACACACACACAACTATGTTCAGAGATAATGAGCAGATATCACTACTTATGTTGTGTCAGAGTATTCTCGGTGCTGCCTTGGTGTGCCTGAAAAATGAGATTTGCAGAGATCTGAGACTTGCAGAATGTGCAGATGGAACTCAGATAGCGATATGTTTTGCAGACTGCCTCCTCACTACAGAGAATAATAACTAGTTGCGTGCATTTAATGCACTCTTGAATTGTAATGTTGGCTCAAGAGAAAAAAGCTTCTGGTACACTTTTTAGGAATGCAATCCATCCTGAAATTAAAATAAATAGTTTTTTCTTAAAGATTACACTATTATCTGTCAATAACAGCCTTCCAGATATACTCTGTCAGTCATTAAATGTACAAATAAGGTGTGAGAGGCAAAAAACACCCCCATTTTCGTCTTTTTCAGTGTCTCCCTGATCTCCTCATCCTGAAGTTAGATCAAATTCACAAGAACTGAAAAGCATTATGAGAAATAAAACAACTTGCATGGTTCTGTCTGTGCTATCCATCCCAGGAAAAAATCAGAAGGATGTAAACAGTATTTTCTAACCATTTAAGGCTTGCAAATCCTGGCTCTTAAATGCTTTGTAAATAATTAATTCAAAAATCTGCTGTTCTGTACAAGCACTAAAGAAATAAATACACCTTATTATGAAAGCAAAACATTTTCTTATGTTTCAAATGCTGATTCTTTGAAGCAACATTATTCTGAACTATATGAAATTGTTATTTAGAGACCGATAGGAAGGATGTGTCCTGTAAAAAAGGGTTTACCCTTTAGTAAGGTGGTTTCTACATTGAAAATTTTTATGTTCAGTTGGGTACTTGTGTAGATTTTAGTCAGTGGATTCCTAGTTATCTAGTTATCTAGTTTGCCCACGAAAATAAACTGGAACTGTAATCCACTGTTCACAGAATTTAATCCTTGCCTCATCATGCCTGGACTAGGAGTGAAATTAAAGCCCAGCACTAACATTTCTGTGAACAATTTTTTAATTGTTTTAAAAGAAATTTATATGTAGCTGTTCTGTTTAGAAAAAATATAGTGGAATTTTACACATTTGCTGCACTGTTGCAACTTGCTGTTTCAGTTATTTAATTCACCCAGACCGGATAGCTATGGTATTGTAGCATTTTCTAACAGCTGACTGAAACAGTACATAAAGGAATTTCAAAACAACATAGGTGAGTCTATATATTTAGCTAGAGATGCTTGTGTATAAGTAATTTTAAGTACACTGAACACCAGGTTAGCCAACATTCTGTCAAAGGGACTGTTGCAAAAAACAAAAAGTTTAAATTATAAAAAAATTGTTGTCTATAACAAATGATTGTCTTCTTCCCTGTATATGTGTGGCTTGGTGCAGGAAGTAGAACTGAGAAGAGGATGGTCACACAGAAAAGCCAGATTCACCATTCTCTATGTAAACTCCTGTTTCAGAGATAAAGTGAAATTGTAAAGCCAGTAACGAAACTAAAATTAGATTCAAAGAATTCCTGAAGTCTCATGCATTTATCTGCATTCCCCATGCTATGTCCTCCCCTGGATAAAGAAAAGATCTCCAAACTTTTTCAGAATTAGAATTGATTAGGACTTTATTTTCCAAATTATGTTTTGGTTAATAATAACATATTGGAAAAGGTTCTTCAGCATGAGAAAGATTGGTTTATAGTATGTGGGTATGAGTAATCCAGGGAAGAGGATAAAGGTAATGAAATTCCAGATTGGCACAGGACTAAATAACAAACAGAACAAAGAAGACAAAAAATTTCTTTATCCCATGGTGTGCCTTCACTGTGTATCTGTGAGTCTAGTCCCAAACAATTCCAAACCAGTAAATCAACAGTCAGAAATGCACCGAGTGCTGAAAGAATATGAAGTGACTTCAATTCAAGTACCAGGAGTCGACAGGGAAGAGAGACATTCAAGAGGAGTACCAGAATGGTCTGGAAAACAATGCATAGACTGGGAAAGTTGGTATGGAATGGTTGATTGCACTACCCTTTGTACAAGCATTCAGAGACATCAGCTGGAGTCAGCAGGTTACAGATTCAAAAGAAGTGAGAAAACACAATTTTTTATATAGTGCGTAGTTACCTTCTGGGCTTCTTTGTTGTATGACCTGGATGTAAACTTCTGTGTGTGACCAAGAAGCAAATAGAGAAAGCAAAGAAAAGCATCCACCAAGAGCTGCTAAACACAGACCTCCTTGATGTTACCTGTCATCCATTAGCCCTTGGAGGAAGGAAGAGAGCTCAGATCAACTCCCATGGTATCACTATCAATATCACTATCCTCCCCATTTCCTGTGTTCTTCCTTGGGCATCTGCTACTTGTCACTGCTGGAAACAAAGTACTAGCCTCGCTGGTCCTAATTAGATATTTGATGTCATCCAGTACAGCTCTTATACAACTCCTGGAACACACACTTTTGTCCTATAGGTGTTTGTGCATTCCAAACTGAAAGATTTAATTTTTCATTTTAATGTACAGGAAATAAGCTGATCCATGAAAGGCAAATTGATCCAGCCAGGGTTGCTATGATCTTGCAGCACTTTTTCCAACTGTCTCTGGGATGAAATAGGAGGCAAAAGATGTTTTCAAGGGTTTAAATGCATACGAGTGCTGCACGCAATAGATGCAAGGCTATTTGACCTTTGATCCTTCAAAGTAAATGAAAAGTGAGGTATCAGCTGGACTCTTTCCATTATCCACATTAACATAATGCAATGTCATAGTTTTGATACCTTACATATTTTGTTAAATTTGTTTGAAATGGTCGTATTACTTCATAACTTATCAGTAAAGTAACAAATAAATATATGAAGATTAAACAAAAGGATGGATAGTTTGACTCTCTAAGCTTTATTCTTTTTGTTCAGAAACCTCAGAACTTACTATGAAGTGGAAATGCCCCTTCCAGTGAGATCCATAGCTTTATTATGTACTTTACTAAGAACTACATTACAAGTCTCTGAATTACTATGATTTTTAGATGTTAAGGAGAGTTGTAGAGAACAGGGTTAGCTGCCTCATTTGTTATGTCTTTCTACCATTACAACCTGTTTGCCACTACCCATCTGTTATCCACATGAAAAAGAAACTCCTCAGTCTCTTAAATCTACTCTGAAAAACAAAAAAATTAGAGCTCCAACAACAAGAAAAAATTTACTATTCCATGTAAACTGGAACACCAGAGAGCCTGGAAACTCCAGGTTCGAGGTGTGGTCCCTTTCAAAGTCTGCTTTTTCCTCTCCTGGCCATAAAACAAACTTTCAAAAGTAACAGAAGAGCTGGCAACAACAGTGATAGGATGAAAGTCTCTGGAAGGCCAATGAGGAAGAAAAACCTATGACAGAAAAAGGTAATGCTGGCTCTGGCTTTATGAAGAAGACAGACTTTCCTGAGGAAAGCAAGTAGTCTGTAAGCTGTCATGCTTCTCTGAAATAGTGGCATGTGAGTTGATTAGTGTCTACCTGCCACCTCCGTATTAGACTCCAAAATGTTTCTTGTACCGGCACAAGTAAGAGGTTGATTGAGGGATCTGTCAAACTGCACCACAACAAGCCATTCATCCTGTAGGAGTCAGACAATGAGAATCTCCACCTTCAGGGGATATTGCTTAAAGTATGTGTTAGCAAAACCCCAGGGTGTGGGCCCTAGCTTTCAGAGAAACACAGAATATGCTGAGTTGGAAGGGACCCACAAGGATCATCAAAGTCCAACTCCTTGCCCTGCACAGGACCAACCTCGAGTCACATTGTGTGCCTGGGAGTATTGTCCAAATACTTGAACTCTGTCAGTCTTGCTGCTCTGATCACTTCTCCTAGGGAGCCTGCTCCAGTGCCCAACCATCATCTGGGTGAAGAACCTCTTTCTAACATCCAACCTAAACCTGCCCTAATGCAACGTCAGGCCATTCCCTTGGGTCCTGTAACTGGTCACCACAGTTGGCCCTCCTGGCTGCCAGGGCACTGCTGATTCATGTTCAACTTGTCATCAACCAGGACCCCCAGGTCCCTTTCTGTGGCACTACTTTCCAGCATCTCATTCCCCAGTCTGTGCACATTTCTGGGGTTGCCCCATCCCATGTGCAGAATCTGGCACTTTCCCTTTTTGAACCTCATATGGTTGGTGATTGCCCACTCCTCTAATTTGTTGAGGTCTCTCTGCAGGGCCTCCCTGCCCTCAAGGGAGTCAGCAGTTCCTCCCAGTTTTGTGTCATCTGCGAACTTGCTTAGTATCCTTTCCAGTCCTGTGTCCAAGCCATTTATGAAGCTGTTGAAGAGCACAGGGCCTCTGTGCTCCATCTGAAGATGGAACCCTGCAGAAACCCACTAGTTACAGGTCACCCCCTTCACTATTACTTTCTGTGCTCGACCCATGAGCCAGTTGCTCACCCACTGCATGATGTGTTTATCCACCTGCGTGCTGGACAGTTTGTTGAGAAGGATCCTGTGAAAGACAGTATCCAAAGCTTTACTGAAAAACAGAAATATTACATCAACTGGCTTCCCCTGATCAACTAGATGGGTTACCTTGTCATAAAAGGAAATCAGATTTGATAAGAAGGACTTTCTTCTCATGAAGCTGTGGTGGCTGTGACCAATGACACTGTTGTCCTTCAGATGTTTTTCAATACCTCCCAGAATATCTTCTCTATAACTTTACCAAGCACTGAATCAGACTAAGAGGCCCATAGTTTCCAGGGTCATCCTTCTTGCCCCTTTTTAAAATCAGGACAATGTTTGCCAGCTTCCAGTCAACTGGGACCCCTCCAGATTCCCAAGACTGTTCAAAACTAATCAAGAGAGGCCTCACGATTACTTCAGCCAGATCTTTAAGTATTCTTGGTTAAATTCCACCAGGTCCCATAGATTTACAGGGATCCAGCTGGAGCAACACATCAATCACAACTTCAGGGTCAACTGGGAGTTTACAATTCTCACAACCATGGTACTCAAGCTCATCCTGTAATGGGCCACTGTCATTTCTGCACTGCCTTTTACCATTAATGTATTTTAAAAAACTCTTTTTATTGTCCCTTATGTTTCTGAACAACATCAAGTCCAACTAAGCTTTGGCTGCAAATTTTCTCCCTACTGAAGCAAGCAGCATCTCTGTATTCCTCCCATGTCAGCTGCCCTTGGTTCCACTGGGTATACACATTCCTTTTTTGCTTTATCTCCAAAAGAAGATTCCTGCTCAACCAAGCCAGCCTTCTGCTACGTCTGCTTGACTTTCGACATTTAGGGATTATTATTTAGAAATTATGAAGCAGAATTCAAGTTGGTCTTGATAACTTGCACGTTCCATGAGTTGTAGCAAAATGTTTATCAATATTCCTGCAGTGTGCTGAAGGACAGTATATTATTTTAAACAATTTAAACAGTAATAGGGGTACTCCCCTCCACCACCCTTGAAATAAATATAACGTCTTCTGCAAAAAAGCCCAAATCCCTCTATACATTAGAGTATATCAGTGACCCTGTAGGTACTCTGAAAACTGCGTGTCCATAATTTATATGCAGAAGTGACAAAGTTGAGAAGTAGCAATTCTTCAAATTAAACATTCCCAGAGAATTACTAATCAAACAAGAGTTTAATTTTACTCTTAAATTAAGACAATTATATGAACCCAGAGGGATTAGTCGTATCTGTCTACCAAATGTTTTTCAATGGTTTTGAGAAAAAAACCAAGCAAATCACATCTATAGAGGTGTGTGTATAGCATTTTAAATGGTAAGATAAACCTTTCCTCATTTGTCTTCTCTGATGAATCCACACAAATGTTATGAAGCTGCATTAATTTATGAAAATTGTCTTTATCCTCAAATAGCAAAGGGAATAAGGAAGGTGAAAAATCATTATCCAACAGTATACCTGCACTGTGTATCCTACAAGCAGTTCTACTCCCTGACAACTCAAAACAACTAAGTAGTTGTCCTGGGTTACACAAAATTCTGGTATCCACCTTTTCTTTTCTCTATTCTCCAAATATGCCTTTTTGGTTTTTTGGTGTTTTTTCTTTTTAAAGAGACTGAACTGCTGGTAATTAATGACTCAAACATTCGACCACCTGCAGCTCCATCCAGCTCACTGAGTGCTGTAAGAGACTGGACTACTGGTGCTGACAGCTCAAGCAGCAGCCTGCTTTGCTAACAAGGTGCAGAGGTGCAGGCCAGATGCTGCAAGTGTGCACCTCCGGCATCTTAGGCTACAAGCTGGGTGTAAACGAGATAAGGAAAGAAGCAAAGCCTTCGAGGCTGGAACATTCACACCCTGGAACATTCACACCCAGCTTGAAGGTATTTGTCTCTTGTTGATGAGCCATAATGGGCCATAATGGACTCAGCTGCACTGACATAAGAGATGGCTGCAACATCTTAGAAGCTGTCAAAGATACCTAAGGTATCCTGTGATCCAGTGTTACATCATCTAGTGTAAAACTCCCCCCCAGGGGAGGTAGTGGAAGGCATTCCCACCTGAACCTGAGCGTTTATAACTCTGAGTTTTGGGGCTTCTCAGAACCACCCAGGGCTCCCACCACCACCTCAATAGGTCTGGACTGCAACTCCCACTTCAACAGGACTACAACCACGACTCTGACCAATAAACATCAGAATTGCAGCAGCAAAGTCTCATCACTGCACCAACAGGTGTCTTGCAGGTCTTTCCAGTCACTTGGGGGGTACACAACCCTGCTCTGATTGCCTGTACCAGCCCTGCAGCCTCACTCTAGCATCACGCAAGTGTCTGACGGTATCAAATCCCAGCTATTCATCATTTCCTGCCAGGGCTGACTTTCCAGTCATTCCTGCCAGGTTTTCTGGGCATGGGGAGAGGTGAACCACACGGAAGGATGGCCATCTCCTCCCTGCCCTGTGGCCACGTGTTTTTTCCAGATGGGGGAGGCCAGCTGCCATCTCAATTTGGTCCAGTCGGTGGGGCTTGGGAAGTTTCTCCTCATCTGTTGGTTTAACATAATTTTATCAGTATTGTTATCAGCATTCTTCTTGGTAAAGAGTTATTTTCTCACTTACATCTGGTCATATTTAGTCTCTCTATCTCTCTCTCCATATTAGAGAAATCACCAGTATTGAATCTGAGGGAGGAGACTTCTGTCCAAGGTCTTCACTCCTCCAAATACTCTCAAACTGAGACAGTGGTCATGCAAAAAGCACAGATAAAATAAAGGTAAGGTAAGCATTTCACTCCTCAAAGAATAATTGGCTATGTATACATGGACATACCTTTCAGTGACTTAAGTTCAAAGTCTTTCAGTTTATGATCAAGGATCACATGAAGTCTGGCCAGAAATTCTTGTTTGTCTCTAAACAACAGGGACTAACTTTGGTCAAATAATCCCGTCTCTTGCTGTACGTGAAACCACCAGTAGACACTTCACAGGGACACAGTGTAAACAGCAGTAGATCCTCCTACTCAAAAAATATTACGGGCATTTTTTTTCCATTTTTTCCTTTATTTTTAAAACAATTTTCATATCCACTCAGCATTTAGCTGCCTCACAAGGCCCTGGTTCCATGTGCTGAACAAAGCCTCTGTTTTGAGTATGTGGAATACATTAGCTAAAGTTGAGATATTAGTAAATTAAGATGTACAAGAGACAACCTTAACATCCCTACTATCCCAGTACACATATACACACTTACACATATATCTACTCCCTTGGAAAGTAACCTCAGTCTACACTGTGACCACAACAGTAGAAAATAAAGCTGCTGTGCTTAAACCATAACCCTGCAATTAATGCGGCAGGGAGAAGATCCAGCATCATTTGTCATCTGTGCAGAGTTAAAAATGGAAGAACATTTACAGTAACTAAAGTACTGGTTGATCTCCTTTTATCAGACCAGAGCAATTTCCTTTTAAAGGTTCACAAGCAAGATGAAGTCATTCTTTGCTCAGTTTTTATTCATTTTTTTTTTTCCCAAAGGACATAGTATTTAAGTTCTAGTGTAAATAAATATGAATATTATGGTAATATTTGTAGCATATTTTACCTTTCTTGTTTCTACAGAGCTGTCACTACCAACTGATATATATCACTTCAGAGGGTAAAACTTTTTCACGAGATAACATTTTCCCTTCCGCCCCATGAAGCTCCAGTGGACATATTTCTGGATGTGTTTGAAAGCTACAGAACCAGCTGTGCATCTCCATATGTGAAAGGTCTGATCAGACCAGCCTTATTTTAAAACCAACAGAATTGACAGAAAGATTGTTTTGCTACAGCAGAGTGATTCGCAGCTCCAGTACAGTTTGATGCCAAGTTTTTAAATGCTTTAATAAGTTAAGTCAGTCGGGAGTCAGAACATGATGTAGCTGTGTGGCATTGCTGCAGAGCCTGATATCCCTGATCAGACATAAATATTTTTTTTTTCCTTGAATAGTTTGGTTCATGTAAACCAAAAATTTGTTTTGTAGAAATATAGCATTTTTTTATGAAGCATTGTCTGAGAATTGTTCCTCATGTCTAGGGCAGAATCACAGGTAAATACTTGAAATGGTTTTTAGCCTGTGATGAAGCCAGACTTCCATATAGAAACAAATGAGTGAGGCTAGAGAGAAAATATGTGAAAGGAGGAGCCTGCATCTGTAATCTCCCCACTTACGGGAATGATTCCACTAGGAGGAGAGGTTTCAGCTTCTGGGCCTCTTTCCACTGACTTTTATGGTTTTTGTAAAGGTGAGGTGTTGAAATGAGACATCTCTCACCATCCAAGAGAGATTCAGGTTAAGCACCTTGAAAATATTTAATACAAGATGGAGACATGACTGTACTTCAAAACTTGGATTCAGACAGTCCTGAGCTGCAGGGATTTTAAACAGCATGTTAGCTCATAAATGTTGCATAGGTTCTTCAAAAGCACTGCAGTCCCTGGTGGTCTGAAACCAATTGTTTAGTTTAATGGACAAAAAAGTCACTAATTAATTACACTATTTATCCCTCACCAAATTAAGTTGGGTGGCTAAAGGCACGGAATCAATATAACCCATATAGCAAATTAGCTATATTCTGTGCATAGCTGCCCACATTTTCTAAAAACAGGAAAGCAGTAGCTTCTTTTCTTCCAAAGGAAATAATGAAAACAGATGTTACTTATAAAATTACATGCTCAAACACCCTCCAATGAATGGGGGTGTGCTTATAAAATTCTAAAAATATGAATCTTCCCAGAAAGTATGGGACATTGTCAGTGATTTTTCTTTACACAAAGACACGCTTGTCATTCCATGGTGGCATCGGGTACCTTACAGAACAGGGTCCATCTGTTTGTGAATGATGCCACGCTGGAAGTTTGGAAAAGTTCATTTTCTTGCTTAAGCTTACAACAGTGTAAAACCCCCAGGGACATCTGGGCTATCAATGCTCTGATCCAGAAGGACCAGGGTCAGGTACCTCCTGCCAAAGTCCCATCACTCACTCAGCTGAAAGGTGGTTGGAAACAAAACACCCCTGCTTTTTAAAGTACACACACCAACTGGGATCCCTACAGGGACAATAAGTAGAGGACACGAGGCCTCAGGGGCTCACTATGAGGTGCCCCAATCATTCAGTCCAAATATGGATTTGGTGACCCCTTCTGGGTTCATTATTATACCTTAAATATTAGGTTACTCTGACACCCATAAAGTCAGAATGCCTTGCAATTACAGTGCCTGCAGCAGAGCAAAGTGTCTGTAGGCACCTCCAGACAAATATTCAGTCATTCATCTTAGCAACTTTTATTTGTAAGAGTAAAGCAAGACAACTACCTTAGAACAGATTCCAAACCCTAAACCTGCTACTTTAGTTGAATGTCCCTCCAGTAGAGATGGGTGTCCAGCTTTCTTGAATGATATTTCTCTTCCTTAGGTTCCCTCCAGATCTTATGTAGCTCCTATTTGTGAGACCACATCCGCTTCAATTTCATAAAGCTGAACTTTTCCCATAACAGAAAAGAACTTAAAAGTGTTATGGATAATGTAACCTGACACATATAGTTCAAACGTATTTTATGGAAAGAAATAGATGTTTCCACTTTATCCACTTTTAGCATTACTGAAGATATGAACCTTCATCATTCTAAACTGCAGCTACCAATATAAATAATTTATGCATACATAAAGAGAGTTTTAATAACAAAAATAGGTTTTATAGTGCAATTCTGTTATGCAAAGGCTATTTGTAACTCTGAGACCATAGGGTCAATACATATTTAGACTTTTTTATGAACATCTCAGCAACTATTGCAGAAAGTTAATGTTTTTGTTGCCTTAAAATCTAATAATAAGAAAAAAAGAATAAAGATGAAAATTATCTTTCATTGAGATTCTAGAAGAGAACTGATTTTTTTGTTAATATTGCCATGGAGAAACTCAAGATAAAACAAATTTCCTGGTTTAGCACATGTTTTTAAAAATGCGTGCTACTTTTTAACATGTTCCATATGTCAGAAAACTCCTTCTGTCACTGGTTGTTGTTAACACAGTTGCACTTCTACACAACTTGAGTCATAAAAGAGAAGATACAAAGAATACATGAACACAAAACTTGAATCATAAAAAAGAAGATACAAAGCAAAGAAAAATAAAGTTCAGTCCATCCCCATCTGGATGGCCTTTGTGTGTGCATGCACACATGAGTGTATGTGTGCACATCTTCAGTGTAGGTTTTTTTCATGGCTCTTATCAAAAGGTAGAGAACAGCTAATGCCAGCACACTTGAGTAGGATCATGGGAAAATTCTGCCTTCTTCACTGGGATCTATAGGTCACAGTCACATAGAAAAAGCACAGCAGATAATTACCTTTTCAGCACATTAATTAGAAGAGTTGATTTCCACTATAACGCATAACACTGTGCACAGTGATTGTAAATTTAATTTTTAACTAACCCAAAGCTCAGCATTTGCTTAATTATTCTCTGCATGAGCCTTAATAGAACAACAGACATCCTTTTATCTTCTACAGATGTTAAAGCAATGCCATTGTACCCACACAGCACACAAGCACTGCCAGGAACACACACGATGGACTTGACTCCTTAGTCACACATAGGTATCTGAAATATATCCAGGGGACCTGAGACACCTGCAAAGAGCTGGCAGGTATGACAAAGGACCAACAGGATCCATGTCTTACTTCAGCAGCAGCTGAATGATTGAACAGAGTCAAAGGAGGATTGGGATGGGAATCAGTTTGGGAATAAGTTATCTTGGGGTTTAAATATAGGTGCATGTATATCAGAAATGTGCCTGTGGTCTCACTGAGATCACTTCAGTGCAGCCAGTGCATGTATCCTGCCTAGCCTTCAGTTGCTACCTCTGAGGCTGTGTCTCCCTAAGGTCCTGTGCCCTATCTGCCAGTTACCTACAGATATTCTGCTTGACTTTTGATATCTCAGATCGCAGTAACCTCCTATGTTTGGGAAGATAATTATAGGAACAGCTTAGCTATCTATTTGCAAGGTCACACATAGATAGATAAAGGTAAGTGTGACCAAGCCATGAATTCTTTATGTCCTTCACAGAGAACCAGCTAGGCTTGGATATATCCAATATTCTGTGACTTCTGAAAATTATATTTTTTATTATAAATAGTTCCTATAATGTATGCCAAGTCTGGATTTGTAAATCCTTTGCTATGATACAAATCAGAAGAATGTCTTGCACTGTCAGTAAGCATGTAGGGAAGACGTAGTATCAAAAATAATCATGGGATCTCTCCTGCAAAGCATATAACGTTTCATTAGAGGAAAGGCATTGCTAAGACTGAAAAGAGACTGCAGAGGATTATCAACATTATTTAGGTCTTTCATCCTCTGAGTCATGAGGCAAGATTAGCGGCACAAAAAGAACAGAGATTTCACAGAACTGCATCCCATCTGGAAAACAGCATAACAGAGTCATGTTGAGAAACCCTTTGATACTGTAACTAATTCAAAACCATGATGCCTTGATGTTGGCTTACATTTGGGAAAGTGCTTTTAGTAGAAGTTCTGCAAATCTTCAAGTATCACAGTTTATTCAGTCAGAAAGGAGTCAACATTTTTTCAATGAGGGAGAAATAACTACAAGGAAAAAATACCCTCTATCTATTCTTAAAGCCTTTTGACTTTGGGCTCCACACACCTAGGTCAGAGAGCTGGCAGTTTTACAGGTAAAAAGGTTTTTTTGTCTGAAATAGAAGAAAGGTTTGGTTCAGTTCAGAAAGATTCCTCTATCAATAAATTGCCTTGCTAGTATTATATTTTTCCTTTCCCTCCTGTAGACAGGAGGGAAAGTGATGGTAAAAGACACACAATTTTTTTTCTTCTGTTGCTTC
The DNA here is from genome assembly GCF_025592945.1 of Manacus candei. Classification (NCBI taxonomy): domain Eukaryota; kingdom Metazoa; phylum Chordata; class Aves; order Passeriformes; family Pipridae; genus Manacus; species Manacus candei. Next base: position 39,643,143 of record NW_026138062.1, read on the forward strand.
TGTTTTTTTCTGTTTCTGGGAATTCTGCGCACAGAAGAAACCTAGACATAAGGAAGAAAAGGAAATGGAAAGAATCCAGAATACAAGGAGACAGAATACAAAAGTAAATGAAGTTTTTCCTATTCTTCATTATTCTGTGTCATTATTTTCATAGGGAAGAGTAATGTTCCAGAATGTCAAAGCTGGGAGTTAGGAACTGCGCAGTAAGGAACTAAGAAATTAGGTGGTAACCTTTCCTACTGTGATTCTAAGTGCCAAGAAAAGAGAGCATAAAGCCATACAAAATTACAAATGTAGAAGTTGAACAAACTAAGATTGCCAGAATCTGTTCATCTTTGTGCAATGCCACTTTTCCAATTTTTACAAATTCTCACTTAACCGACTAAGCTTTCATGGATTTTCTGTCAAAATCACCTTCAATACTATTGCATTGCCTTTTACCTGCTTCTCTAATAATGGAGATTGGAGTCTGAGACAGAAATCCAACAAATACTTACACAAGGGAGAAATTTAACAAATTGAGTATGTCCTATGGGACCCAGAAATAATTTTATGAGTTGCTATAATTGGAGGGCAACTTATATATAAGAAAGCAAAAGAATAGAGAGACAAGGGGACAGAAAAGCTGACAGATGTAGTTTGGGACGTTGGGTCATACTTAACTCTCCATTACTGCTTAATTCTCTCTCTCTTTTTTTTTTTTTTCTTTCTTTCTTTCTTTCTTTTTCTTTCTTTCTTTCTTTCTTTTTCTTTCTTTCTTTCTTTCTCTTTCTTTCCTTTTCTTTTCTTTTCTTTTCTTTTCTTTTCTTTTCTTTTCTTTTCTTTTCTTTTCTTTTCTTTTCTTTTCTTTTCTTTTCTTTTCTTTTCTTTTCTTTTCTTTTCTTTTCTTTTCTTTTCTTTTCTTTTCTTTTCTTCTCTTTTCTTCTCTTCTCTTCTCTTCTCTTCTCTTCTCTTCTCTTCTCTTCTCTTCTCTTCTCTTCTCTTCTCTTCTCTTCTCTTCTCTTCTCTTCTCTTCTCTTCTCTTCTCTTCTCTTCTCTTCTCTTCTCTTCTCTTCTCTTCTCTTCTCTTCTCTTCTCTTCTCTTCTCTTCTCTTCTCTTTTCATAGAAAAACAATTCAAGAATGAGGAAAGGAAAAGTAAACAGGCTTAGGAGCAAAATTAAATATCTTAGATGAGGTTGACATTGACAAGTGGACAACTAGCTGCTTGCTCCTTAAAACAAAATTACTTACAAGGGTCTAAGGGACGTAGAAACCCAGCAAATCTGAATGATATAGACTTCTTTCTTTCTCTTTGCAAGGCATGAGGTCCTCTGCTAAAATTCTTGTCTGGAGGGGTTTTGGTGCCATACCTCATCAGCCGTAGCCATCTTTCTGTGTACTCCTGTGTGCCCCTGAGCCATTTGCACAGCATAATTTCACTTCTGAGGACAACATTCTCAAACCAAAACCCATGGTCATGGATCTGCGTATAATGGATTGTCCTGAGAGCTATGGATGTTGCAAAAAGAAATCCTTCAGGACAATATTTGCAAACTTTTGGTTTAAAGTTTGACTTAAGGAAAGAGATTGCCATTTGTTTTTTCAAAACACTTATAGATCAGAAGTAATTTTGAGGACTTTACTGAATGTTGCAGATTTATACTGCAAGATGAATTTATGCAGATTTTCAATATTAAGAACAAAATTGGTAATTAAGAGACTTGGAGCAGACTCAGTGGATTAACGCATTTCATGTCATTCTGTGGCACACTGCATAAATGTATAAAATTATTAGATCAAAGTAAACTGTGATGGAAATAATTTCAATTTACAAATACACCTCTTACTGAATGTCATTCAAAAGTGCAGTGCCATGCTCCTGGGTCCCCAGGTCTGAAGTGTGTTAGAATTAATGATAAACTATACTATTTGCATTGTTCTGATGGCTCTAACAGTGTGACATCTACTAAATATGTTAAAACAATTAAAGAGTTGTCTCATCTGTCTTTGCCCATAAAGCAATAATGGGTTTCTTGAGAAAAGTTAAGATTCTATATACTTGTGAGTTCTTTGAGGAAATCATTTTAAGACGCATCTGTTTTAAAAAGGGAAAACTGTTATTGTTGAATGACATTAATTTTTTAAAAAACAACTCATTGTTTAAACCTCTCCTTTTCAGAGTTCTGTAGTACCCAAAATTTAATCTCTATTCTCTGTACACTGAGAAAGACATTGGGTATGATGCCCATTTCAAGTAGACAGTGAGTGAAGGAGAAGAGGAAAAAAGAGGGGAGAGGAGGGAGAGAAGGGAGGGGAGGGTGAAGAAATTAATAAAAGGAAAATAAAAGAAGGAAAAGGAAAAGACAAGTATTACTACTGAGCATGTTACAGTATTAGACTGGAATCACAGAAACTGATGCACAGATTCCTCGGAGAACAAATTGGTGTGAATAATCTCCATTTTTTCAGTATTTACCATTAAAGACTATTACCCCCCTGGCTAAACCTGGATCTCAAGTGACAAGAACAACATGATCACATCACATTATCTGTTCCTCACTGCACATGTGTTAGCACTATGCCATAGCCAGAAATCCTGCTATTGCTGTCACATTAAACCAGAGAAATGTGTTTCCAGAAGGCTGTAAGGGAGACAAGCCCCTCTCATCCTCATCTGCTTTGGCCTAAACCAATACAAATAGTAGGTGCTGAATTCATGTAACAGTGAAGACAACACTGTTTTTATGATTCTCATGTAGGAGTCATAGCTACCAACTAGCACCAAAATGAGGCTTTTATTTTGGTTGATCTAGGAGAAAAAGTGTTTTAGCAACATAAGGTGCTATGCACAGAGGTTTGAGATACTGTGTTTAAATGAAAGTCATCATAATCACTTTGGCTGCATTAATACAACAGGAGGAAAAGAAATAAAATTTGCCATGTGGGAAAAGGAGAAAGAAGTCTGTGGAGGAAAATTATTTTCAGGCTTCATTTAGGTCACATTCAATGATAAAAAGCAAAAAAAAAATTTAAAGCTATTTTAAAAACCACTTGATACATGCTTTCAAATTAAATTATTTAAATTCCTTTCATAATGAAAGTCTTGTAAAACTAAAACACATTCATCTCTTCTAGTTGTATTCCACAAAGATTTCCTCTTGACTGATGAAATAGACTTTGCCTTGAATGACTGTCACATTAGCAATTTCATACATTCTTTTTATGGGAACATGCTGCAAAAATAGACAAATGGAAGCAGTTCTGTTGTCTGTGAAGATTTAGCTAACATACACAGACCTTTAATAAGGCCCTGTCAATGTGAGTCCATACCAAGACTAATCAATTTAAGAAAAGCAGTAAGTATTTGGAAATGAGGAAACCCATGACAGCTCAATCATCTGCGCTCTATTTTACTTGGAGTAAAAGTGTGTTCCTCATATAACCTCTATGGCTTGGTCTGTAAATTTGCAGAGAATGCTATGCCAGTTCACACAGTTATTCTCCACATCCCCTCATTGACAAGTCTGAGTTCATGCAGGTTTTCCTTTTCTACACAGAGATGTCTCTTTCTGCAGTGATGCATATGTCAGTATATCAATTCATATTATTAATAGACAGTGAATTTCTCCTTTTGCTTTATCTTTTAAATTAATATAGAAGTGCAGTTACTGTTCTTTTCTAGTTGTTGTGCTTTCCTTTCTGCATTGTTTCAGTGTGGACCACAGTGACTAGAACCAAAAAACTTTAATACAATTTAATACTATTTTTTCTCATCTTGGCTTTTATACAGTGGCAAAAAAAACCCCATTCACACACTTAAAATAAGTTTAGAAAGAGGCAATTCTTTTTGGTCAGGTTAAAACTGTCAAAATTGTTTATGTCTTATATTATCACAAAGTAAGATATTTCAGTTAGTTTTGTTTATTAAAACAGGAAAGTGTGCATATATCTTCAGAGTAACCCATTGACATAAATGCAAGGTGAAGGACTCCTTGAAGATCCAGAAAAGACAGTTTCAAGTCTATATCAGGAGCCAGGGATTTACAGTTGAGGTCACACTTGGACTTGAACATGGGAATCCCTGAGATGTGTCTCTGCTGTTGAGCTACCAACATGGGCAGATGGAAAAACCCACTTGCCAGCCAGCCCTTAATCCAAGGTTTGATATGTGCGTCTGAAAGAGGGCACTGAGGAAAAGGGTGACCTTGTTTACACAGACCACCTACACACCTTGATAATGTAATCATTTAAGAGGAGAGTAACTGTGTTATGTAACTCCAGGCTGCAGACTCGGGGCCTTTAGGTTACAGACACTTCATTGGCATGCTAAATTAGGAAAGTACAAAGGAAAGCAGCCGCCCACCTCCAGCACCAAGTTTCACCTGAAATTTTAGATGGACCCTGGCAGACTGGTTCTCCCTCTGGAAGAGTCATTTGCTCCTGCCTGTTCATGGTCAGATAACTCAGGTATTTATTTCAGAAGGATAATCTTGGTGGGTAACTGATAACAAGGCTGCCAGCTCAGTTGGCTGGAACCCAGCTTAGGACCCTGACTGGTGCACCTCGGTTCGGTGAGTAAATCTCAGCAGCAAGCAGACTGTGACATTAGTATCTCTCATTCTTTTCCTCCATTATATCTTTTATGTGAGACAATTTTTTTCTTCATTTTCTACTTAAAGCTCAATTTTTTTTCCCACTCCTTGACATCTGTTTTGCCTTTTATCTTGTCTTAAATATCACCTTTCCCTTTTCTGCAATTCCATGTTGGTTTCCTGCCTGGATATAAAGGTTTGATTTCAGCCACCTGATTAGTGGTCTATAATTTATGCTTACATAGTGCTTTCAATTCTCAATGGCCACAGGAATATTGCTTAATGAATCTCTACAACTTGCCTGTGAGATAAGTCTAACAAATCTTATTACCACATTCTTTTTTTTTACTCACTGAAGATGGCCATATGTAAAGCAAGGGCGCGCACAACCTTTCTCAACTTATCTAGTTTTTATTATTTTACTTTTTTATTAATGCTCTTCTGCCTTCTCATGTCTTTTAACGTTATTTGAATCTCTATCTCTACTTTAGTTCTATTTATTTTCTGGTTGTCACATGAAGAGGTGACTATTAGAGGTTTATTTTGATCAATTTAATGTGCATCTGACTGATTCTGTGGTTGAAAACTAAGTGTTATTACCCATAACCATTAAAATATCTTTACTTGGATAGAATTACTGTGTTTCAGAAGTTGATGCTATTCTCCTGTTTTTACCAAAGGCACTTTTTCTTACATCCTTTTAAAATGCTGGTTCTTTTATCCCTTTCAACTTTCATGTCACCTTTTGAGCTGCAAGTCTTTTATAAATTGAGTTTGAAGTATCTCCTCAGAACTCTGTTATTAGTCATAGACCAGAGTCACCTCTGTTTTTTTTGTCTTTAAAGAGAACAATAATATCTCTTCGCAGTGGTACATGATATAAACTTCCTAGGACAAATAAAACCATACTACAGCACCATGGACCTTTAATGATCTGTTTTGTTTTCTTATGGATGAGCCAGAAAAAGGACATAACCCAGTGTTTTCCACAAACGGGTTGGCAGAGTGAGACAAAGACACATGTAACTCGTTAGGAACATCACATTGTGGAGTTTTTTCTTCATGTTATGCTTTTGTGGGTGAGGGACCCAAGTCATACTTGTTCCATATTTGCCAGAAATAACAGAAAGAAACTTCATTGTTGATTCTTTTAAAAGAGAAATTGTGATAACATGATGACTAAAGTTTTATTCACATTTTTAATAATAAACAGCCTGAAGTACATGTGGATCATGTCGGTCTGAAACAACTAAATTTTGTGTATAAACCTCATTGTTTTACTATTTATACCCTTTATTACACTAATGCCAGTACCAAAGACCAAAACAAAGTCTAACCATAGGTTAGTCTGGAGTATAAGAGAAGACAGACAAAGAATGAGCAGAAAAACTTAAGCAAAAGTGGTGAAGTGACTGATAACACATAGGTCAGTGAGTGCCTCTGATTTCAGCAGAAAAACTTATATCGCAGCCTGGAAATGTATTGTCATAGCTAAGGCTGCTGAGCCTATGCAGTCAAAAGCTGTATTTGTGCTAATCTCCAAGCCAGCTGATTTTCTTACACAGTGTGTTCAGGGATCATGATTATGCAGACCTAGTCCTTACTATTTTGGGGCTTTCAGATTAAACCACATCTAATTTTCATTTAACCTGTTTATTCTTTATTCAAAATGTCTATGTGTAATTACAACATTGTTGTCATCAGGTACCTTAAACTTATTAACAGAAAATCTCAGATTTGACTCTGCAACCACCTTTTTTTTTTTAATCTGGAAATCCACACTGAAATGTGTATTCTTAGTTCTGTAATTAGTATTTTTTTAAGGTGCTTACCTAGGATTTTCAGTTAGGAAGAAGGACTCCTGTTTTAATCTTCTCTAATTTGGATGGAAATATAGAAGGATTGCCATGTATGTGTTGGACTTCTCTTCCCTATGTTATTTTAACATGTAAATAGTTGGAGAGCATGAATAAATGGAGGACTGTTTAAAAGAACAGGAGGGGGAAAAGGATGTAGTCTGGTATTTCCCACAGTCTCTTGCCACATTTGAAACCCAGAGCTGAAACCAAACACAAGGTTTTCAAGGTATCAGATTTTCCAGGAATGAAATATTTAAAAGGCACATCATGTGTTAGCTGGCCAAATGCTTTTGGAGAGAGAGTGTATGTGTATCTGTGTATCCATGTGCATGAATATTCTGTTATTTACCTTTTTATACTCCTCGTTTATGATTCTAGTATAGAATTTTGTTTAAAAGGGAAAACAAATAAAAAAGCTTCCCGGGCACTTTTTAGAAAGACACAGTTTTGAGACAGGAATGATTGTAGGCATGAGTAATGTCCACAGAAATCTGTGGGAACACTGGGAATTTTTTCCAGAATGTTCTTTTTGTTCATTGGAGGTTTTTCTTGAATGGCAACTGGTCCCAGAAGCAGCTGCATTTGTGGCCAGTGAGTACGTTTAACTGCTTTCTTCAGGGGCTACAGCTGCAGTCCCTCCCTACTGCTTGCTGAGCACTCCCAAGCCCTCTCCCTATTAATGCACTACACCAATTTCTCCTCCATCTTCTGTCCTGCCAAGACCAGTGTTCATGATATCCACCATATATTCTAGTGTTAGTAATGTCTTTTATAAGTTTTTATGAACACATCACTTGCAAATTGTTCAGATGCTACATTGAGTGGCACAGAAGTACCTTTAAGAGAATTTGCAGCTCTTACTGAAGCAAAACACCATCTGGAATAAACGATACACTTGCCTACACAAGCCCACTCTGCTTGCTTCTATCTCCTTGTAAAACTTCAGTATCTCTGTCATAGGCATTTTTATTCCACCTACTATTTGTGGGACTATTTTGCCACCGTTTAACTGCCTAGGAGTTTGGCATCTGGTCTGAGCTGGCAGGTGGAACTCCTCTTTAATTCAGTGGAACATGAGAGGTCCTCTGGTTGCAGAGGGATGGAGAGGAGGTTCTTTCTGGAAAGGTCTACCACTCTGGATCACAGAAGTAGTCTGATCATCTAGCTTGGACGCTAGTAAAGGATCCCATATAGCATTGCTTTCCAGAGCATTTTTCAGTGAAGAACACTGATTTCCTTTCCATCAACAAATGAATCTGAAAATGACATCTACTAGTTAAAGAAAATCATGACAGTAAAGTCTCCGCTAAATTATATATGCTGGCATTTTTCATATGTTTCATAATCACCATGGAGCAGAATTAGTTTTTCCACAGGAAGAAATAATGGGAGAAAAATGTCTTAATGAGTCTTCCTCGGAGTCCCTGGGTCCTTTTGTGTCTCTGCAGACCATTTCTGTCAGGACACCCAGGGCTAGTGGAGGACATGGCATATTCCCTGTTCAGTACATGCTTGGCTGTTCTGCAACAGCCTATCAATGGTAACAACCATTGATAGGATTTCTACATGCCAGCCTTTATCTTAAATCTTCTTCATTCTTTCCCTGCTGAGGTAAAATAACCAGTTATAAAACACCAAGGAGAGTTTTCTCTGGCATCTGCTAGATCTGGTTTCTACGTGGAGTCACACTGCACAGATTTTACCCCAACATCACACATAGGTTGAAGGCACTTAGGAACACTGCGGGGGCTATCAGCCACATGAATCTCACTGGATTATATTCCCCAGCATGACAATCTTATATATTCATACCAAGGGCTAAAGGAAGAGCCAATTAGGAAATATTATCTTTTAAATATTCAAATTTCACTTAATACAAAGTCTGTCTGTTAAAAGATCAAAGGGTTACATTTATTTTATCTCACTTTATGTTAATTATATTATTCTTTTTAACTACATATGTGTTGCTATTTTCTTTTTATCCTGCAATCATATTTCTTCAACTTTCCTCTCTCCTTGTGAGAGAAATATGTTTTATTTCCCACTCTCTTCTTCCTGGGTAATCATTTGGAAAAAAAAATCAGCTCACACACAGTGGTTGAGTACACTCCATTCTCCTGGTCAGTAAGCAATGAGAAATTATTCCTCATTACACATTAGAGAGTAAAACACTGCAATCCAGGAGACACCATTCATACACACAACTGAGAAAGTTTCTTTATAGCAGGATCCTTATCTGTTGCTCTGAAGCTGGTGAGAAAGAGACCCCACAATTTACATTTCCAGCAGCTGTGCACTCGATCCATCAGAGGTGAGCTGACCCTCATGCATAGCCTAGCATCCCTACCAGAGTGGTCAGGCTGGGGTCTGCCATGAGAGTCTATGCCTCTAGAGGAGGCAGAAGGTCTGTTGAGGGTCTGCCAAGAAGAAACTCCAGCCTCCTCCACAAACATCTGCATCTGCCAGAGCCCAGCACATCCTACTGGGGTCTATCAGAGCAGCACCATGGTGGCAAAAGCAAGGCTCTTCTCCTATAATGCCATGCTCTCTGCAGTCTTCAGCCATGGGTATTTTCCCCTAATTTCAATAGGAATGATTCTGAACTTTGGTGCCACAGTAAGAGGGATGTGAGAAAAGAAGAATTGACAAATGCCTTATCTGAATGCATTGTGTTGTGCACTGAAACATGTAATTACACTGAAGGGTTTCAAGTAACGTGACAACAAATAAGGACAACTGTGTAATAAAGGCACAGTAATTAGCATCCAGCCACCAGCAAGGCTTGTCAAATTTACTTGAAGTCAACAAAAAAATTCCAGAATATTATGACTTCATTCATTTGCATGAATATTTTTTTTTTAATATATTAGTTAGATTTTTGCTTTATTCTGTGTTTTGGCTGGTCTGCACATGAGCTTTATAAGATATAAAAAAGATGGTCTTATTCTTCAGAAAATATCAGAAACAAAGAATGGTATGTTTGTTTTCTTATAATAAATCTTCTTATTACATTTTCTACATCAAGTTCTGCAGATCCAAAACATTTTGAGTCTCCTAACTACTGGGAACAGAAACTAAGAAAAAGGGATCAAATCAAAGTATATGTACCAGAAAGCCGGATTTTCTTCTTTTGTACTACTTAGCTAGATCCAAAAATCTGAAAAAAACCTTTTTTCAAAAATAAAAATAAAATGAGAAATTTAAGAAATCACTTCTGTGTCTTATTGCTGCTGCCAAATAATTTTCTTTCCAAATTAGATGCTTTTGGGAGTTTTCAGTCTGAGGAGAAGCTGTAACCACAGCCAGTACAAAGCTGAGAGTTACAAAATAATCAATATCCAACAACTATTAAGGAGAATTTAATAATTAACCATAAGCTAATTTGCATATAACATAATTTTAATGGTTTCAATATTTCAATAAATATTTAGAAATTATGGGCTACTTAGAATAGAGCCTACTCATATTTTAGTTTATTTTAGTATAGCTCTATGTTCTTGCCTTAAACTAGGAAATACAATTTTGTATTTAAATATTAATTATTTTCTTTAAATATTGAATACAAGAGTATTTTATGTGGTTCTTACTCCAATTTGAAAACCTATTTCAAATAAATAGATAAATAGATAGATACTCTGCATCCTGCTTTGATACTGATTGAAAATTTAAACAGAAATAATAAAGATTTAATATTTATGTTATATATTTAATTCTTAATGCCTAAAATTCCTTTTGTGATTGTTAGACGAGATCAGTAGCCTGATAAGGGTGGGATACTTGAATTTAAAATATAAAATTTCATGTTAATTTTGCAGTGACAAGCTATACATTTAAACACAAAGATGAAGGAGAGAAAAACTTCATATAATTTTTCGTGAAACTTGACATACCAATACCTCAGGCAAACTGCCTACTGTGAACATATATATCTTGTTGGACTGAAATAGGAGTTGGACTCAATGATCCTTGTAGATCCCTTCCAACTCAGGATATCCTATGATTCCATATGTACTTACATGAAGTCATTTGTTTAAATTAAAAAATAACTTTGCATCATTCCAGAAAGGTAAAGATTATTGGGGATCACTATTCTGCCCAGGTAAAAAGTTCATGCTAAGGAACCTCACCCACTAATATTTTCCCTCACGCCTTTAAATTCAATTCAAGATAAAACATATCTTTTAAAACAGAGATCTAATCTTAATCTATAGATATTGAATAGTGAAAGCCTGTCCCTGATCATCCACACCAGCGAAATGGTATTTGTTTCTATTATTGCAGTGGTTTGTATGAAAAAAATCAGAATTGTTAGTGTGAATATTCCTGAAAGGTAAAGCATAAGCTATAAGCTTCAATGGCCCTGTAAGCAAGTATAAATCTCTGCTGCTAATGAAGTAGTATTTGTATGCAGTGAAAAATCATAGGATAGCGCATGAGAAGCTGAAGTGCTCAGCTCATAAAAGCTGAAACCAACATCAATTAGATTGAGCTACTGGTCGTACTTCCTCTGCTCCAAGGGCTGGATATTACACCAACTCTGGATGCTTCTGAAACATGTATTTCCAGGAGCTGTTTCTAAGGCCAGTGATAATTCTACTAAAGTTAGTTGTATAAGATTAACAAGGGTCTGGATTTATCGATGTTAACCTCGATGTTTTTGACAGATTCCCTGATTGACCTGAGCTAAGGCTCACAAGCATCTGGAAGAACATATTATGAAAATACCAGTCCCTACTATAAACCACAGAGCTTGTTCATGTCATGGCAAAAAAAAAAAAAAACAAAGAAAAAAAAAGGAATTCTGAGGTTTAATTAGAAATACAGTATACCTCCACAGAGACACCATAAACTGCCAAAGGAGGCTGCACATGCTACCTGTTTAAAAGCCAGTTCCTTCCTATGGTCTTCTTACAGCAGTGATATTCCTTTCACAATTCAAGTAATAAATGCTCTGGAATTGCTTCATGGGAAGAATGTATACACTACAAACTTGATGCACTGCAAGGACTGTAACAATTTCTGACCACAGGTGAGGGTGTGTATGAAAGGTCTGCTGGGGGATTCAGCCTCATAGGTGACCTCTTTCAGTCCTTCTTTTCTTCTGAGGACATGGTAACCCAGAGGGAGAGCAGAGCTGCTGAGAATTCTGTTCTGCCTTCACCGGCTACATAGAGAAATGCACTGTTAAAATTTAGATAAAAAGTAGTTGAAATATTTATCTGTGCCTTCTTTCTTTCTTGTGTTTCTCAAGCAAATCAAGACATAATCTCAGAACATTTATAAAAATCCTGTACACTGCTAGTTTTCTACCAGTGTAGCTTAGATATTTGAAGCATGTAAGGGCAATCTTTACAGAAATAAAGAGATAATGGGTTGGAATATTTTATCCTAGTTTCTAAGAAACTTAGGCTTTTACAATCCCTCTTCCTATTAGTTCTCCCACAGTCCCCATAACTACTAAAGCTGTCAGGCAACTTCAACCACATTTGACAGGAACAGATGCCTCACATTTAAGAAGACAAGAAATCCCCTCCCAATTCACAGCAGTGGCACATCTATCCATTGAGACACTGCCATGTCAGTGTTAGTGGGAGAGGCAGTTTAGGGAGAACTCATGAATTCCTTTTCGCATAATCCACTACTGCAGGAGTGTTAGAGGGCTCATCCCTGTCTCTACCTTTCATCAATTAATAAATAATTTCTTACGCATTTGGATAAAACCAGCAGGAGGACAGAAGAGAGACATCCAAATTAGTGCTTTCTCTGACATGCTCTTTGTAGGTAAGTTTGATTACACCTTCCTGGCAGCAGTCAGCTAGCTAATCAATAGATGGGTACTGGCAGCCAACTGGCGTGTGCATTTTATAATGGATCAAAGCCTCCCTCAAGCTGGCAGAGCAGTGAAGGGCAGCTGAAGGAAGGATGGCTGGTGGCCAAAAGTAGTGCATAAGTACTATAGCACTGGGGCATTCTTCCATGTTTGTTTGCTTGTGCTTCCTGTGTTACTCTTCTAAAATATATCATGTTGACTATTTGGCTACTATTTAGAGTTTGAGGTATTTGTCGTCATTAGAAGAAACTGGTGATAACGTTTGGAAAATTTTTGATGCAATTTTGTTTGTCTGTACAAACTGACTGTTTCTCTGGATACACTGAGGAAACAGCCTCCCTTCTCACAGTCCTATGCCTCCTCTTACAGATATAGGAGGAAGGATTTCTCATGCATCACTCTTGTCATGGCAACTTACTGCTCAATTACTACTTTTTTTTTTTTTTTTAAACTTGAAGCTGTGTTTGTCATACCTGCAGTTACAACCTTTGCCTACACTGGTCAATTCCTAAACAACTTTGCATATTGTTGAGCACTTTCAATAGTTTAACTGCCTTAAGCACTTCTGTTAGTTCTCATGAGTGAAAAACTTCTTCATTCAAACCATGTTTTGTGCTCGAGAGTAAGCCTACTTGTAGATGCCTCCTTTCTCCAGAATAACATCATCACTCAAAGGTTCAGGTCATTTGCTTCACCTTCTAATGGAGCAGAGCAGAACATCCAGAGTAAGTGCAAAAAATACCTTTATAACTAGGCAGTGGCAGTCCTTTCAAAAACCAATCAAACTTGCAATAGGTAATCCCCTCCCTTCAAAATTACAAACAGAAGACAACAAGCCAGAGCACAGTGAAATATATATTTTGAAAAATGTCTTCTCATACTTTTGTCTGAACACTTAGTCTCACCAAGCATCAAGAAAATGAAACCAAAGAAAGACTAAAAGCAGTGAGTATGCGTAATTTAACTGTGAGTTGACTCAAGGGAAAAGGTAGACATATATAGTCCTGAAACCTGGACAACAGAAGAAATACTTGTGTGAAGAGGGAAAGCAGAAATCTAAGTAAGACAAATTATATGGGTAGAAACCCCTTTTGGAAGTTATAATCTCTGCTCCTTTGTGGAGAAGAGGAAATCTCTAGGCTTCACTGAAACAGCAAAAAACAGAACAAAAGATGGAAACCTGGACATTGGAGAGCACTCCAGAAAGCTAAAGAGATGCTGTGGGTGTTTCAACTTCTCTTATCAGTGATTGTATACGTCTTTTTTAGTCCGTATGTATTGGCATAATATTTTTTTCCAAAGATAGCCTAGAAGAATCTTATACTCACACAATAATAGATTTTCAAAAGGACATCCACTTTGACTTAAATCCATCTTTATTTTTGGTCAAGAGGAGGACAGAGTTGTGGTCTCAACTGGAAAAATCAATCATCAGCTGAAGTGATCCATGTCATCCTTCCTGATGGCTTATGAGAGTGTACACAATAAGTGATGCACATGGACACATGTGCTACCTCTGAGTGTAAATTAAGCCTTTTTCACAAACATACATCCACACCTGATCTCGCTTCCAAGGTGCCCCATGCTGCCTTTTCTGCACAGTTGGATGCTGCCTTGCCTCATTAGTTTTCCTTTCATGTCCCCTGACAGACAACAGAGGTCCAGGAAAGGAGGGTGGATGGAGCTACACCATCCACAGATTCACCACACTTCATACTGATGTCTGTGATAACTCAAACCTCAGATAGAAATAGCTCCAATATTTCAGCCAGGAGCACTGCTTCTACTTGTTTTCCAACTGTTTAAAAATATTGACGGCATATATGTGACTGTAGACAGGTAAGATCAGTGTTCTCAGTAAATTATTAATTAAACACCAATTATTTATGTAAATAAGAGAGTACAGGATCTGTGAGTTGTTGTGCTTGCCATTTAAAAATGCCACCCAAAATTCAACACTTGAGTTCTCTCCCCAAGGACACAGCTGAGTTCCCTGGTGTTTTTGATGAACACACAGCTTAACTGATTAGGAGAACACTTTCCTATTTCCTGCCAAGATTTTTTTCCTTAAATGCAGTGCACCAATTACCAGGTCAAGGCAAGAATTGCACTGACTGAGTCTATGAATCTATTTTACAGTAAGTCAGTAATTTTTATCTACAGCAACCTTCAGAGCTGCCGAGAAATGCGCACTGGCCAGGTGGGAGTGATGCAGCAATCCTGTGGCATTCCTCACCATTACTGTGGGAACTGGTACTGTGTGCTTAGCAGACAAAGCCCCTTGTTTTTTCTGGGTGTAGTCTGAGTGGCTGATTATGGATTTTGAAGTCATGAGGATCATCGATTTAAGTGATCAGTTCCCTGTGGATAGCAGTTATGAGAGGTGATTGGTGGAGGTATTGAAAGCATATATGCTTCTTGCTCCTAATGCTATTTATTTTATTGCACCAACAGAGCATCAGAGTTTTGGCCCAAGGTGGACAACTGAGTTGAGAAACTGGGCACTGCCTGGGGCTTATTTACTGGGCAGGGGAAATCTCCCTCCACATGAAGCAAGTAACTGCAGTAGCATCAGAACATTAGACTTTAAAAGAAAGTCTTGAGGAGCTTTTGGGAAAATAAGCATTTGTAAGTAAAATGAGGGATTGTGTGTTTATTATAGGCCTTTTACTGTGTCTGTGGAAAGTTCTGCTTGCACTGTAGTGGAAATAAATATGAAAAAATATAATTGTATTTTGACACGCTAAAGGCTGTTAAATATGTTGATATGCATCATGTTATGCATCATGTGTAAATAAATGTCTTCCATCCATCAAGTAAGCGCACAAAGCAACATGTCACTGAAAAAATACACATTGCATTAATGCAATCTCTGATGAAATATTTTTCCATCTGTCATGAAATTTACTATAACAAATAGGAACTCTGTGGAAGCTTTATTTTAATGTATGATTTAACACCAGGCCTTTTACATTGTAGATAGTTAGTAAAAACAGTATTTCAATGACTTTTTATTGACCATTTATTTCAACATGTAAGGTCTAATAATGTCTGTTTCCTCCTTCAGAAAGACTGAGGGAGCACTTGCTCTAGCTGGCATGACAGCAAACAAGCCTTCTCTTTGACAGCAGATATGGTTTCATCAGAATTTCAGTCATCATTATATAAAATATTATTAGATATAAGGAAGAAGTCTTTTACAGTGATGGTGGTAAAACATTGGAACACGTTCCCCAGAAAGGTGGTGGATGCCCCACCCCTGGAAACATTCAAGATCAGGTTGATCAGGGCTCTGAGCAATCTGATCTAGCTGAAGGTGTTCATTGCAGGGGGGGTGGATTAAAGGACCCTTAAAGGTCCCTTCCCACCCAAACTCTTCTATGATTCTATGAATTCTCTTGAGAGACCACAGAATAACATGGGGGCAAAGAAGGTACTCTCTTTAGTCAGTCTGAGTGGGACAGCTAAAATGGGAAGGCAGGCTGAGAGTATGTACAGTCTTCGATTCCCTCTTATCACAGTGCTGAAGGGTGGATGTCCTGCCCCTGCCTCTATACCAAGTATCTTAATGTGTTAAAACTAGAACAATGTGCTTGGAAAGGTAGCAATGAGCTACCATATTGATAAATTACCACGGGTTTCCTTTGTTGAGTTCAAACAAACTCTCCGGGAGTTTGGGCATATTTCTGCTGGTTTTGCTGACTTCTCTGCATTACAAGAAAGCACCAAGTAATCTACTGCTGCACTACAGCACCAGTGCATCCTTCACCAAGGTTACATCAGAAATCTTTTACCTTTTCAGTGAGGATGAAGGAAATGGATTCATTTACAGGAATATTTTGGTATTTGAGATTAGACTATGACCTGACCCTTGACAGTATGACTGACAGCAAGAATCCTAGAACTTCAAAATCTCTAGAGCTAAAAATCTTGAAAGAGTACCTAAAGATCAACAATAGTGGGAAAACACCACACTGCAGTAGTGGCACCAGAGTTCAGCTTTACCAGGGGCAATAAACAGTCATGATGTACAATTCTCTTTGGTTCATTGGGTTAGAATGTCTTCTACATGCATAGACTGTGCATGTAACAAGCAGGCTGGTAGGTTGGCTCTAATACAATCCATGCAGAAGCAAAGAAAGAAAGTTAAGATTTAGGATTAGAGTGTGTACATAATGATACAGAGTTCCACTGGAACCTCTTCTGGAGTTCAAGCTAGAGAACTGCGGTGAGTTTTCTGCAAAATTCCAGATACTGAAATGGTAAGAAAAAATAATGTGCTTTATGTTTTGTCTACTTTTTTCTAAATATTTTAAGCAATAACCTTTTTTAGTAGTTAAATATAGTGCTTCTTCACTAATGTCCCCTGAGTTTACTCTTTGATTTTGCATAAGTTTCTGGCTCTATGAGGGAGGCTATAAATTCAATATATTCCTTTTTTTTTTTAATGCCTTTTCAACTCAATAATAAGTACATTTCTTGAGAAATCTGGAGGATCTAAAGATAAGACTAGATTATATATATTTTAGAACTTTAATGAAGGTGCCTGTTCTAGACTCTGGAAAAGCCTTGTGAAGAAACCCACAGATTCATGTGAGGAACCTGCTGAAAGATAAAAAATGTAAACTCATCCCCCTGGTGAATTCTGAACCAAAGAATGTACAGTGAAGAGCTGAAAGGGGAAAAAAGCCAATTCTCAGCTAGAAGGTATACTTTTTCAATAGTATGCTTAGTTCTACTAAATCCAATGGACGGTGTGTGGAACTGCTGCAGAACCAGTATTAGCCTAATTACAGACAGAAACAGGTACCCTAATATCTAATAGTTGGGATCTGTAAATGACAGTTCCTTTTTCTTTGCTCGTGTTTGCTGAAGATCTTAATTCTGAAAAATCATCATTATTTCTATTTTTTCCTCCTTCTGGGTGATATGCTTTGAAATTTGGTACTGGGTTGTAACTGTTCTTCAAGCCTTTTTCCATATACTCTTCCCTAGTTGTTGGATAGAGACCTCAAGTCTGACATCTTACAGCTGTCCTTACATACTTTTATTTCATCGCAGCACTTCATTTTATTGAGGTCCCAACCAGGAGACATTCTGAGAAAAGACAATGTGACTGTTGGTGTCTTGGGCAGTGTGCACTGCAGCCCCAGTCCCACACTGGGGTGTGCCGAGGCTCCCTCCCACTGCATACTCCACAGGGCCTTTGCAAGGAAGTCAAGATCCTGTAGAAGACCTTGGGAATATCCAGTCCTGTCTTGGTCTGCTCTTTTAACCATAGCACACAGCCAGAGCTGGGAGCTGAGAATCCTTAAAAAGCTTAGCCCTGAAATGAGAAGTCTTCTAAAAGTGAGGTGTCAGAATGCATTTTGTATGGGACCCTGAGACAAAAAGTCAGTGAGCTACATACTCTACATCCATCTTTGCCATTACTTCTGCTGTTGCAATGGCTAAAAGCTTCAGTACTCATTTCAGAGATATTTTCTGGGCCATTTATGCAGTATAAGATGAAAACACCAGCTGAGTGAACAAGAGAACACCTTCTGGAGAGAGAAACAAGCTGGCATGTTAAATAAAACAGTTCTGTTAATATAGCCCTGGTGACATTTGCACAATGCACACAGTGACACCTGATGATACATATTCCTACACTCCTTGAAGTCTTACAGAAGCAGCATTAGGCTGATGTATTTGATTCCCCTCTATTTTACCACCAGCGCTTTCTCCTCACCCTTAGCAAATCTCATTTTGTTAATTTTTATACATTCTCCATTTTATATTATTTGGATTTTGACTCTGCTCTTAAAATTTACAAATGTTTCAGGTTGGTATCGTACAAACATTAATGCAAATCACTGAATAAGTAACTCCTTGAAGCAGTGAGTGGGAGTAGTCCCAGGACAGATTCTTCCAGAAGACTTGAGGAAAATAAGTCATTGATAACGTTGAATTAGACATCAATTAGAAGTAGCATTGCAGATGCAGGACGGATGAGAGCAATGATTCACCTGCAGCTACAAAAGGCAATAGCTGGAGCAGCATCAGGCTACAGAAGGCTATAATGATAAAGAGCTTTTATTTACAGTGGGAAGCATATGTGAAGAGGGACACACTGCTTTGGGCTTTGGATTCTTTATTTTGGGGGGAGTGACATGAGATGCCTAGATGTAAAGTCATACCTTGGATGAAGCAGCCAGCTCTTTATACATACTTTGCTTATAAGTTCTTTATTAAAGATATCCAACTTAATTCCAGATGAGTGTTTAGTCATCACAGTATCATTCAGAGATAGTAGTTTTCATGGTATGTTATTTAGCTTCGGATTTTTTTCTCACCCGTTTGGAGAGTTGTTCAACTGCCTGCATATATTTAACTACCTCAGTGAATTACCTCTGCACCATTTTTTATTACACAGGATAGATTTGCACTGAACAACACAGCAATTGCATAAGAATTACTTGCTTTGAAATGCAGACAAATGTAATTTTTCAGAATTCTTACTGAAGTCACTGAAGTAAAAACAGTAAAAAAAAGGAGGCTTAAAATTTCAGTACTAGCTTAAGAAGAAATGTAGCACCATTCTTTTCATATGTTTGTTAACACTAAAATTATCTCTCACACAGTTAAAATTTTGCAGTGATGTTTACCAAGACTGTACCTTCAGAGAGTCAAGACACCCATACTCTCTCTGTCCACTTCTAGCAGAATCACTTCTAACCCCTGATTTCAAATGGAGGAATAAGATTAACAGGTAAAATTTATTAAAAAACTTTACAATGCTGCAAAGTCAAAACCTATATCAACCAGTTTTATCTGACAAGGGAATAAAGAGTAATAAGAAAGCTTTCTTTGGTACATCAGCAGCAAAATGAAGACAAGGAAGACTTTGGTTTTGTTGCTGAGTGGAAATGGGAACTTGGTGGCAAAGGGCACAAAAAAGGATGAGGTACTCAATGCCTACTTCACCTCTCTCTTTACTGTTAAGACTGACCATCAACAACTCCAGATCCCTGAGACAAGTAGGGACATCTGGAACAAGGAATTCTCCTTCTCAGTGAAGAAGGATCAGGTTAAGGAACACTCAAACCCACTGAATATATACAAGGTAGTGGGACCTAATGGGATACACCCAGTGCTGACGCTACTGAACTATATCATTGTAAGGTCACTGTGGATTATCTGTCAAAGGTCATGGTCATCCTGGGAGGTTCTTGAGGATGGAATAAAGAAAATGTCATTCCTACTTCAAGAAGGGCAAGAAGGAGGATCTGGAGAATGACAGATTGGTTAGCTTCACCTCAACCCCTTTCCCTACTCAAAAGGACCTTCAGATGAGATAAGCGGGTGCTACTGTCCAACTATCCCAGGTGCAGAAGGGTGTGCATACCTGAAGATACAAACTGGATTGCCCAGATAAGAGAAGAGGCAAATCCTGCAAGGTGGGATAATGCTTCTTATCATGCCAATGTCCTCCCATACATGATGGCTTTCTGGACTGCAAGTGCACACTGCTGGTTCATGTTGAGTTTTTCACCAACCATCACTCCAAGTCTTTCTCTGCAGGGCTGCTCTCAGTCACTTCTCCACTCAACCAGTAGGTGTGCCTGGGACTGCCACAACCCAGGACCTTGCACTTCTCTTTGTTGAACTTTGTAGTTTGCAGTGGCCCACCTCTCAAGTCTGTCAAGGTCCCTCTGGATGTAATCCCTTCACTCCAGCGTGTCTGCTGCACCACACAGTTTGGTGTCATCAGCAAATTTGCTATCCCTGAGAGACACCGGTCATCACTGGTCTCCACATGGATAACAAGTGTAGAATATTCTGTTCTTTGCATAGAATAGAATCATAGGTGCTGTGGTGTGTTCACCCTGGCTGAACGCCAGATACCCACCCAGCCGCTCTATCCCTCCCCTTCCCAACTCGACACGGGAGAGAGAAAGGTGGGAAAAGAAAACAACACAAATCGTGGGTTGTAATAAGGGAGTTTATATTTATCCAAAAAAAGAAAGCAAAAGCAGCGTGCGTGCGCACAAAGCAGAACCTAGCAGTTAATCTCTACTTCCCATAAGCAGGGATGGTTGGCCACTTCTCTGAGAAGCAGGGCTCCAGCACACGTAACAGTTGTCAGCTGGCAGCCATCAGAGACAATGAGTGCCTCCTGTCCTACTCCTTGCCTCAGCTTTTATATCTGGGTTGGCGTTATATGGTATTGTTGACAGAGGGGTTCAGAGACAGATTGCACACAAGCAATATGATCTACAAAAAGTCCACTTTATTTATTTAAGCTGCCCTTTTTATACTTTTTCTACACCCCGGCATGTGATCACTTTTACATTATTGGTTACATGATAGTGCCCACGCTCTGCTAACACGCTTCTAATTGGATTATTGCAGGTGTCCACGCGAGGTCAAGACACTGTTTACCTCTTGGGACTCCTCCTTAATTTTGGCACAGATTTCCCTTTGTTTCAGCCTCAGAGCCTGAAGCCATGATGACTGTGCACTTTACACTGTTTGTGCCTGGCCATGTCAAGGCAAGGCCTACAGAAATGCAGGATCGGTTGCTCACACTATCCTGCTCTCTCCACATGCTATGGATTATCCCCTTGGTCAGTGTGGGTCAGCTGGCCTACTTGTGCCCCCTCCCAGGATCTCGCTCTTGATCGAAGAAGGAATGTTACAGTGCTGTGCTCAGCAGTAGCCAAAACATGGGTGTGTTATCAACACTTCTCTAGCTACCAATGCAGAGCCCGGCACTGTGAGGACTACTATGGGGAAATAAATTCCCAGTCAGCCAGACCCACCACAGTTCTTATTCTTAACTTTATTTCTCCTGTCAGAAAAACTCCTCAATATCAATAATTCTTTGTATATGATTGGTGGATTATCTCACAGTGCAATGACTTCATCTTTGGTATCTCACTGCTACTAGTACCCGCATGGCTGTACAAAATGTAGTGACTTGTACAGTGTTGAAAATGATGTCAAACTTACTCAGCTTCTAAGTATTTGAAGTATATTTAGTTGTCTGAACAGACACAGTTAGATGTAAAGTCATTCTTGGTTACTGTGGGTTAAATCTAATGCAACTTCACTGAAGCCTTTCATTTATGATGCTGTAACACAAGATGACCTATGACTTCTGCACCAGTAAAATCAAATCATTCATCTCTAAAAATGTTGCCAAGTACTGCATTGGAAACATTGTAAAATCAATACTCTTTGTAACATTACTGCCACTTAACAAATCATACCCAAACCTCACACAAAACAGCCCCAAATAGGCAAACATATAACTTTTATGTCAGGAAATGTGTAATGCAGAGGAACTGCAGAAAGAGAACAGTTGCTGGTAAATTTAAATGTGGATATAATTCCATTGTTACCATTTTTTCTATGAACTCTTTCAATGTTATTGGGACTCAAAGACCTGAAACTACAATGTCTTGATTGAATATTTTTAATTTGTTTTAAAGTATTTAATCAAGTACTGTTTCTTTACCCTTTATCTACTACTTTTGCTGTACAGCACAAATCTAATGGAAGTTATTGAGAAACTAGGTAATGGTATAGTATGGCATAGCCATAAAACATATAAATATGTAAGCCTAGGGGCTTAGGCTGCTCTCTGGATGCATAGCTTGATAGAATACATAAAATCAGGAAAAAAAAACAGATGTAAGGTTTAGGAAAGGACCATAACTTTTTCAGTCTTGCTGGCTTAGTGAATAAGCTTAAAGCTGCATGCCAGCTTTATAACTGTGCTGGATGTACCCTCTAGTATATACATAGTATATGCCAACTCTACTTAGTAGTGTTTAAAATTGTCCAGACTGTGGCAGAGCAGAGAACTGGGAAACACAGCTTGGAAACAGCAAGTGGGTCACTACATATTTCCAGATCCCCCTCTGGAGAATTTCTATCTGCCTGGCTGGCTGCCCTGCTGCTGCCTGCCCAGGAGCAAAAGAGACAGGAGGGCTATTGCAAAAGGTGAAGAGATCTTCAACCCCTGCTCCCATGAGCCTATTCCTAAAGAAAAAAAAGAGGAGGGAGAGGAAACAGCATCTAGCAAAACAGTTTAACTCCTTTGTAGTGGCACTGACCAAGGAAGGATGGGGACCACAGAGAAGGAAGCAGGAAGAGCAACCAGGACCACTATTGGTACTGAAGAACTAGGTGAAGGGATCAGATTGGGCTGGGATATGGAGAAAGATACAGTTGTATGTTGGTAAGATATGTAAATGCAGTGATGGTGATGGATCCTTATACACATTTTTTAGGCTATTTCAAACACTGAGTTACCTACTTTAAATATATACCCAGTGTCCCTATTCCCCTTCTCTCTCCTTCACTTTTCTCCCTAGATCACTAAACAGGTACTCTATTAGTAGCTGTGGGAAATAGATTGCTATCAAGGTGGCGGAATATCTTCTTCCAAATATGTGCAAGTTTAGTTTCAAACTCAGTCTCTTCAGCTTTTCCTCTGGCTCCTGTGCAATGTTCCACTTAATCTGATTTTCTGTCTTAGTAATTTTTATTGCTGTTGTATTTTACATCAGGATACTTATTTATGACTAAGTCATCATAGTCATGGTTAAATACTGGTAGTCCTCACTAAATTTACGCAAGAAGGGAATCAGGAGCTTACTATTCAGTAATACCAATAATAATATGATGGGTTGAATTATAACCTGAGTAGTGAAAATTACATGCCTGTCAACAAGCAGAAAGTCTGTCTCTGCAGAGGGCTATTGCTTTCTATTGGTAAATGAGGCAGCTTGGTGAAAACCTCTCAGTAGGATGAGACAAATCCCCAAATGCATATCTCAACAACGGTTCCTAATGGATCCCCAAATGCTGGGGACTTTGGAATATACTGGATGTTTTTATATTTCTACTGCTGCAGGGTATTAGAATTAATATTCTTCTTAATATAACGAAAGCAAAGTTAGCTTGAGAGTCAGACTTCACTCACGGAATCACAGAATCATAGAATCATGGAATCATAGAAATGTTAAGGTTGGAAAAGACTTTTAAAAGCATCAAGTCTAAGCACCACCATGTTCACCACTGAACCATGTCTTCAAGTGCATTATCCACAAGTTTTTTGAACACTTCCAGGGATGATGACTAAACCACTTGCCTGGGCAACCTGTTCCAATGCTTTTCAATCCTTCCAGTGAAGAATTATTTCCTAATATCTAATCTAAACCCCCCTGGAACAACTTGAGGCCATTTCCTCTCATCCTGTGACTTACTACCTGGAAGAAAAGAGTGACTCCCACCTGGCTACAGTGTCCTTTCAAGTAGTTGTAGAGACCCCTCAGCCTCTTTTTCTTCAGACTGAACAACGCCAGCTCCCTCAGCCACCTCATCATCAGACTTGTGTTCCAGACCCTTCCTCAGCTTCGTTGCCCTTCTCTGGACCTGCTCCAGCACCTCAATGTCTTTCTTGTAGTGAGGGGCCCAAAACTGAACACAGGATTCAAGGTGCGGCCTCACCAGTGCCAAGTACAGGGGGACTCTTCCTGCTGGCTGCACCATTGGCCTTCCTGGCCACCTGGGCACACTGCTGGCTCATGTTCAGCTGCTGTTGGCCAGCACCCCCAGCTCCTTTTCTGTCAGGCAGATTTCCAGCCTCTGTTCCGCAATTCTGTAGCCATGAATGGGGTTGTTGTGGTCCAAGGGCAGAACTCAGCACTTGGCCTTGTTGAACCTCATACAATTGGTCTTGGCCCATCGATGCAGCCTGTCCAGACCCCTCTGCAGAGTCTTCCTGCCCTTCAGGAGACCAACACTCCTGCCCAAGCTGGTGTCATCTGTGAATTTGCTGAGGGTGCACTCAATCCCCTCATTCAGGTCATCAGTAAAAGATGTTAAGCAGAGCTGGCCCCAATACCGAGCCCTGGGGCAACATCACTAGTGACCACCACTACTGCTTGGGCCATCCAACCAATTAATTCCAGAAACCCAGGAAACTACCCAGATATTTTGTTCTCTCTTATCTGAAGCCTTGCACTCATGGGCTGCACTTAGATTATTTTTATTAACATTTCTGTAGGTGACATACACTATAAATAAAATTAGTCTCAATTAACTGGTTTTAGAATTTATCTTGAGACATTCAGTATTGTTCCAAAATTGCCTGAATACATATTACATATATGTTAAGTAAAGATGTAGTGCAATACATAACTTGAATATTTCATAAAGTACATGTAAGCTGATGTTTAATTTAGTTTCCGCTTGTCACACAAAGCAAAAATGCATTTATTTTATTTAGAGAGATTCCCTGTTAAACAGCTAAGTCAGCTGAAATTGGTCATTTATTTTTAAAGCAAAGCCAGTGTTCCTTCTGTCTCTGTTTATTCTTTATTTATATATACAGACATAATTATGCATACATGTCTGGATGAAATGAACTGCATTTTCCTGTGATTGTGAGCTTGAAAATTCTACCACCTATATTTTGCTTCTCTGATGTCACTTCAGGGACATTTTATGTTTTCAGTAAACATTGCCCTGAGGTTCTTGAAAATATACTGCTTCTTTAAACCAAGATAGAACAGATGGAAACTTCACTGCTTAAACAAATGGCTACAATTTTCTTCAGGGCACAAAATAGTATCATGAACTTGACTGAGAGCTTAGGAAGCTTCCAGAAGCTTTCAGTCTTTCTTCACTGGCAGGAGGATTGAATTCACAAATTTTGTTCAAGAAACATTTTGCAAAAATCCCTTTGTGTCTTTCCATTTTCCTTTTTTTTCCCTTGCTTTGAAGCAGAGCACTGGTATTCCTGATTCAAATGACCTTTTGGATTAGACTGTTATGAACGAGATTTTGCATGACAATACAGTTTCTTGTTAGCTGTTGAAATTCCAGTGCAGGCACAACTAACATGGACTATTTTAACAGACTTCACATTACTCAATTACCAATTTTTGCAATTTAATCCGATGAAGTGCTGTGAAAGAGTGATATGAACTGCTGAATAAATGTTGCATTTTTGCAGCATTTTTCAACCTTGAAATGATGCATAGAGCATACTCTTGGCTATCCTACACCAGGCAGAAGCAAGACTATAATTTTCCCATAATGTACATTAACTTAAATTGCAACACATTCTCTATGTCGGGATCTTTATTGATCTCAGTTCAGAACATGCTTGTATCTTTGTGTGTGAGAGAGAATAATCCTACTGCTTTTACAGCTGTTTTAATTTAAACTCCAGTGATAAAACACATCTATAATAAGGTCTGTTGGAAAAGTTCCCAGCCCTGACAGTTATCTATAAATTAATGGGAGTCATATACTTGTGCTTGTTTGGAAAATATGTACAACAACCTAAAGCAGATAACAGAAGTCACATCTGCTGGAGGATGCTTGCAGAATGTATAGACAAAGGTGAGCCTTTGTTACAAGTCTCTAATTCTGACAGCACAGTCATGGTGCTACTAATACAGGCAAGAATAAGGAATGGAGATTAGTTAGAAAAATAAGCTCAATATGTTTCTGTGAAGGAACCATAATGAGACTAATTACCTATGGCCTAATCTCTAAGCTACTTTTTATGGCACTGTACATACTACCTTGATTTTGGCAAAGGTCCAGCCTTGCATTCCTTGCACCCACAATACATCTGCCAAAGCCCTGCACAGTTCATGTTCTCTTGGCCTTTCTTCAGCACCAGCAATTACTCAAACATGGATGAGTCCTTAGCATCACACAGAGCAGAAGTGAGACTAAATCTTGCACACCAAAAGTTTTTAACTCCGTTAGTAAGTTTTGAAGGTGGGGAGGGTGACATGGCAGCTAGATATACCACCTGTGCTTGGACCCTGCAGTCTCACTTCTTAGAATTGCCAAAGCCAAGACAACTGTGCAGTGCCTCAGCTGTGCTTATAAACTAGGACCTCAGTGTGGTGTGAAAACAGAGCAAGGTGACTGCAAGTGTTTACACAGAAGAAAATAGGAAGGCATAAAGGGAGTAAGTACAGAGTCACTTTGTTTAAAGGGAGCTACTTACAAGCATGAAACACGAAGTGGAGGAAAATATATATATGGTTGTTTGAAAATGTAACTAGCGCATAAGGGAGACTGGTAGCATAAACTAACTGACAATGTGGCCTCTCAACACCCCTAGGATTAGGGAGAGCATAGTCTGTGAAAGAATGTGAATGTGAAATAAGTTACCTATGCTTAATGCAGTAGTTGTAAGCTATTAGAAGGGCTATTTAGGCAAATATTAGGCTATCACTGCAGTGGCATTCTGCATGGATAGCAGGAGGACAAATTTCATTTATTTAGGGCGAGAGAAAAGGATATTGTAAGATTTGAATAATAAAATCATGTTAGTCTAAATGAATTTTAGCTATAAAGATGAGACTTTAACCAGAAAAAAAATCCGGGAAATAATTGAGCATGAACACTGAAGATCCGCAGATAAATCAGTTTGTAACAGTGCTTCATCTGTGAGTCCAGGTGATGAGTAGCTTGAAGATTTCCACACTGAAAAATAAGTTAGTATGTAAAAGAAATGTTGGATACTGACAAAGAAGATAGTAAGTAAAAGATATGTTGGATAAAGAAAAACTAATGTGAGTTTAGCCATTTTTGAGCTTCAGGCTTTAACTACTCTCCCTGCCAGACATGGGAAGGGGGCTGAGATTTTTCCTTCTGTAGATTTGTGCTTATTTATACTAGGGGATTATCTGGCTCATTAAGATAAAAATTGGATAGTGTTAATCTTCCCTTTGAAGTGCCTACATGTAAGTTCTGTAACACACGAACAACAGTTCAATCCAACTAAACCACATTGAAATATACTAATCCTCACACACTTGTGTATACAATGAATGAGACATAAAGCTGTGCTATGCATAACATCTTCAACAGTATCCCTGAGTATTTCCTTAAAATGCCCCATATTAATAATCTTCATTAACAGTTGATTTGACTTTTTCTTTAACTCAGAGAAGATCTATTTCCAATCTTAGTTTATATAACAGTTTATTAAATAATCCTGAGTATATTGATTCTTTGGGTTCTGCCTCAATTTTCCTTAGTCTGTACAAAGAGTATACTATTGACTTGTAGAACATTTTGAGAATAGTTGAAAAGCACTATGTAAGATGTAGGCTCATCATTAGCAGCTTTTCCACACATCACAATTGTATTTCCCACACATAAGGGGAAATGTCATAGAAGATGAGTTGATTTCTCATCTATTTAAAACTCTTATAATGGAGTACAGAAAGGAAAGTTTATATTGCAGTTTAGACACAGAAAGAAAAAAAAAAAAGAAAAAAAAAAAGAAGTCTTATTTTAGCTTATGTACTTATTTCCTGAAATGTAGACAAGTCCTAATACTAAACTTTCTGGTTTACCAAAGCCAAATATCAGTCATTCAAAAAATATTCAGTAGTCAATGTTGTAGTAGAAACTTCACTTCCATTCTGAAATGTTATCATTTTCTCTTTCTCATCTATCATAATTTCCCATCATCTCAAGATCAGACTCTCCATTGCCTGTGTGCAAAATTTCAAGTCAAATAAGCATTTTGGGTTGTCTAGGTTGTATGATTGAAGCCTTACGGAATAAACATTTATTCCTCCAAAATCTAAACAAATTAATTGCTTTGACAAACAGGCTGCTTGAAATGGTATGCCAAAGAATATATAATAGGTGGATGATATATTCATTCTCTTTCAGTCTGCTGCCTGCATGAGAGAGCACTGGAAATGGAACGAGCAGAGTCTTGTGTGTAGGTGGTTATGACAGAAGGAATAGAAGGGTGGCAAAAAAACCCAGTTTTTTTGTGTTTTTATTTAAAATAACAATTCAAATTTCAGTTTTAAGAAATAATCACAATTGATTATACTGCCTATAATTTGTGAAGAATGTCTCTGAGAGAATGAGAGGGTTTATCTGAAAAAAAAAACCAAAAAAAAAGACTGCAGAGGGTAAAGACAGTAATACCATCAAATCCCCAAGTTAGCTCCTCTGGTTACAAGAAATAAAAAGTAATTTTCATTACAATTGTACAAAAGCTTGTCAATAACACAGCTATATGACTTCCAGAGCCTATTCCTGTATTATCTGCCATGTGTGGATGCATCAACCTACTCAAAACTAGCACAAAGTCTTCTTCACAACGCAAACATCCACATTATCCACTCCCCCAAAGCCATTCTCCTGCAGAAACATGACAAAATAGAGTTTTTACTCTTTAAAAATGGACTGGTTGGGAAAGCAAAAGCCCGCTATATCTCTACAGCTTGGAAGTCTACTCGCACCCGTATCTTACTATCACTCTAGGTAATAATTACAAACACTTTTTACGCAAAGGCAACAGCAACAGTCACCTCAAGGGCATTTCTGACTGTTCCCTTTGTATTAAGACACTATGTTGTTGGGAGATCTTCTTTAGACGTAGAGGTCAGTGGTGCTTACTCTGTGACAGCCAACTGGGATAAGAATTCCTTCATTCCTCATGAAATGTGAAGGACTAATTTTGACCCCTTCTTGTCTTCCACTGTGGCATACAAAACTCTGGAAGCACGATGACTTGCTTCACGGAGAAAAGAAAGGGAGCATGTTTGAAACATCTTTTTAGGACAACTATCACTTTTTTTCAGAGGCAGGGAGTGTGTAGGAATCTTCCAGTGTTCATCTTGTTATTAAATTCTGATCAGGTTTTTTTCTTTAAAGTGTTGCCTTAGAGTTTTTATAGACTTTATAAGTAGTTATGTAGTGAATGTAGATTTTAAAGTAGCTGTATTATACCCCTCACCCTTTAGCACAGTAGTTTACACATTTTCCCAACACTGCTACACCCTTCCCATATCAAAATTCCGTTAAGTCCGTTAGCTGTTTAGTCTTCTTTTCAACGTAGATTTGCAGATAGCACCTTAATGCCTGCCCCAAAGAATATAAACATGAGCACAATGATCTTCAGGCCCAGAACTTTGGAAGGCCTCCAAGGACTGCACACACGTGCTATGATAAAGAGGAAGATGATAAAAGAGGGGTCCCAAACTCAGCCAGACTCAATTCCCAAAGGGTGTGCTGAGGGGCGGAACGGGGCAGAACTAGGGGGGTGGATGAGCGTGGATTGGATGGACATCATTATAAAATTGTAGCACCTGGGTCAAAGGCACACGCGCAAAGGTTGCATTCCAGGAGCATGGAGGCTCATTAAAGCTTTCTGCTTTCTTATCTTATCTCCTACCTGATTGGGCGTGGAGGTTTTTTTCCTCAGTCTTTTAGGCAACAAAAGTATTAGAAATTTTGACTATAATGTTTTTCATTTTATGTTGCATTTGTAATAAGCCCTGCATCATTCATCAGCCAGCCAAGGACTCAAGTTCATCAAAGAAGGAAGTAAATAATAACAATTAATCTGTCCAGTGTTACTTAATAATAGCATGAACTACTCCATGGAGCCAGGAGTAATTGCCACTAAGTGTATTATACAGCAGACAAGGAAAAACGATTTATAAACCCAGCTGTCAGGCTGCAATCTAATAGTGACTGCATCATCTTGTAAAAAGCTGTAGTAATTTGTGAAATGACCCTGCTGAATATTCTGGAAGAGAGTCTGCTGTTATCAGTACCTACATCTAAACTACTCTCTCACCCTCAAGAGCTGCCCCCCAACCCTGGCCAATGCTCTTAATTTCTGCTTCGTACGGGTGCTTCAAATGAAATGTCCCTGGAAATGCCAGATGTTCTGCAAGATTTTGCCTGCTACTTTTTTACAGCACAGTATCTGTATCTTCCACAGACTCTCTCAGAACTATCAGTTTCTTTGTTCCAGACCTATAGAAAAAGGGCACCTATAGAAAAAGAGCATCCTGTCTAATGTGGCATGACAATACCCACACTGGACTAGTCCAGATTGCTCAAAACAATTTTGAATCCTTAAGGTGCAGTAGAAATGCCACTCTGTCTCTGGTCTGTGATAGGAGGAAACTTTCTCCAGAGCAAGACTGTCAAAGTCCAGCAGAGAGTGAACAGCGTCACATGAAAATTAGCCATGCCAGATCCTTAGATGAGATGCTATTAATATTGGATGTGACCCCTCTGCCTTTGTCTGTCCCTATCACTGGTTTTATCTTCCATTCTTCCTTCCAGTGCCTCTGCTCCTCACAATTCTCTTTGTGGACGATAGTCTGAAGTTCTAGTCTCCTCTGATAGCTGATAATTTGGGTTCTTTGGTCAGCTGATAGTCCCTGAGTATTCCTGGTTACTGTCACTGGTAGCAGCTCTTCTTTGTCATCACATTAACTTTGCTTTGGCACCTTCTTCAACTCTACTTACACAGGCTGAGGGTTCTCCCATATGGAGTGTCACTCTGCCCTGGCAAGGCAGTTCACTTGGGGCAAAAGAATGGTCACTTACATTTTCTTTACCTTCCAGATCAGAATACAGTTCTTTTGGAGAGAACCCATAGGTCTGCCAGGGAAAGGGTATGTGTGTGTCTATGTGTCTACCCAGTCAGATCCTTCCTGGCCAGCAAACTCTGAGCTCCTGGAAGTCAGAAGTGGTTAGAGTAATCTGTACTCTTGATATCACAGATATATAGAGACCTACTGTCCTGCGCACCTTGTCTATTGGCAAAGACCAAGGTCTGACAGCTGATTCTGGGCTGGAAGAGGTCTTTTGGGTAGCCATGGTCTCCTATCAGCTTCAGGTCAGAGGAACCACTTCAGTATCCTCAAACAGCCATCTGTGGTCTGGCCTAGGACATCTGTTTTTCTGTCTGACCCATCTTCACCAGCAAGTACTGTCCTGACATTGTGTGGCTTGGTCTCCTGGTAAGAAGAGGTCATGTATAGTTATTGACTTCACTGTAGCTTCCCTGTACAGGGTATTCAGAAGATGGGTGTACAAATAGGACTAGCTGACTATAAGGGGCATTTGGGCACTTTTTAATAGTATGATTACAATCCTGTAGGCTCATCACAGTGCAGATAGGTGCATCATTTTTACAATCACGGACAGGCAAGTCACAACCACTTTGTCATCCTTCCATAGCAGTCAGACCTTCAGAGGCAGAGCTGGCATCTTTCCTGGCTGCTAGGAATCAGTATATGACAGTACACAAATAGTACAGAACCTGCAGCTTCTGATGCCAAATATAATTTGGCATCACGTGTTGGTTAGGTGGATTGCAAAATCCATGAGTATCTGTCTGGGAGTACCTTGTCAGAAGGCCAGGCCAAGCACACTCAAGGGTGGACATGACAGCTGAGCATTGGAAGAGAAGTTTGGAGGGTACTCCTGTGGCTGACCAGCATGAGCAGTTGGCAAACTTGAGGTTGTTTCTACAAAGCAATGTCAATGTTTTCCTTTTGAAGGTGGTATTACAAAGAACTAATGAAGGACTACAGTGCCATTTTTAATGACTAAAAATTGGTAAGCATAAGAATAACATAAAGAATAACATACTTTTCAGACAAACCAACCTTATTGCAGCTATTCTCAAACAGAAGCAAACTTTCTTAAGTTTAATTTGGAAAAGAAGGAAGTTTCTCACTTTCTGATACATCATCAGGAAAATGTTGGAATTTTTTGAGATCTAGAAGCCTAAATAGATGATATGATATCTCTCACTGTGACTGTTTTGGAAATATCTCGTTGGCTATTTTCCCTAAGTACCTTTTTGGTACCCTCTGTTGTTTCTTGTTAATGATGCATTTTGCTCCAGTTCAAACCCATTTTTACCCAGATGAAATATCTGTCTGTCTTGAAGTCCATGCTGTCTAAGGCAGCAGTGTATGGTATATTGGCAGGAAATTAGGAGAATTCATTTGCATTCCTAATTTTGTCAATAACCAGCTATATGACCCAAAACATCAGTTTTCAAATTCCATCACCCATTCAGTCTTTAATGGAAAGTTAACAGTATTAGTCATAGTGTTTTTCTCTCTCTAGTTTGCAAGCATTTTGCATACTACTAACATAATACAATGTAGGATAGGGTTAAAGGTTGCCTGCTGTCAGCTTCCTCATTTTTCCATGCCAATCAAGAGATATCATATACACTCAAATCCCCTAGTTTTCTGTCTGTGCTTCCTATGAGAAATATATGCCTATTGACACTACCTATCTCTTATCAATTGCTCCCTCATGTGGAGATCTATTAATATTATGAACACTTAATATAGCACTTTTTTTTACATACCACACAAAATCAAGAACTGAGGATCCATTTTGCATACAAATATGTGAATAACTGGGTCTCTTAAATGTTACTGCTCATTCTCCTTAAGTGAGACACCCTGTTGCACAGCAGAAGAGATGCTTTGCAGTACTTACTCATCTGGGAAGTCTGCAAAGCAAGCAGTAACTGGAGTATTAATGTCACTATTTACTGCATTTGGGGTCACAGTGGGTCTACTCCTGCTGTATTTAGAGATGGATGTTTCCTGTAGATGTGGCACTTAATTGTAGGTGCCACAGTAAAAGTTTCTGGCCTCTTCATTCCCATCCCCTGCTCATATCTGATAAGGTACAATAGTTAGTATGACTTTTTGCATTCCAGGCTTGTCATCTTGGTGTATATGAGAGAGATTGTCAAATTTCAAAGGAAAAAAATGTCACAACTGTAACACTTGCTGCAAGCTATAACAGCATCTCTCATGAGCAGGTAGGATAAAACACTGAGCTAAAATGATAGACCAGGAGACGAGTATAATTTAGTCATTATTTCTCATCAGTGTTGCTCTGTGCCCACTGGATCCGTGCTGGTGTCTCAGAAGGTTTATCATATCATAGAATCAGAGCTGGATGCAGTACTCCAGGGGGGTTCTCATCAGAGAAGAGAGGGAGTATTATGACATCAGAGAATCACAGAATGGCCTGGGTTGGAAGGGCCTTAAAGATCAGCTCATTCCAACCCCCTGTCATGGACAAGTACACCCTTCACTGGACCAGGTTGCTCAAAGCTCTATCCTGGCTTTAAACACTTCCAGGGATGGAGCATCCACAACTTTTCTGGGCATCTTTTTCCAGTGCTTCATCAACCTCACATTAAAGAATTTTTTTCCTAATCACCTCCCTTGACCTGTTGGCCATGCTTCTTTTGATGCAGCCCAGGACATAGTTGGCTTTTGAGGCTGCAAGCACACACTGCCGAGTCACGTTGAGCTTCTCATCCACCAACATCCCCCAAGTCCTTCTCCCCAGGGCTGCTCTCAATCCATTCTCTGCCCAGCCTGTACTTGTGTTTGGGATCGCTCAGACCCAGGTGCAGGACCTTGTGCTTGGCCTTTTTGAACTTCATGAGGTTTGCACACATCCATGTCTCAGCCTGTCAAGGTCCCCACTGTCCATGTTGCTACACAAACATGTTGAACGGTGTTGGTCACAGTACTGACCCCCTAGGAACACCACTCATCACTTGCCTCTGCTTGGGCATCCAGCCATTGACCACAACTCTTCTAATGCAACCATCCAGCCAATTCCTTAGTCACTAAGTAGTCAATCCGTTAAATCCATGTCTTTCCAGTTTAGAGATAAGGATGTCATGCAGGAAAATGTCAAATGCTTTACACAAGTCCATGTAGAAGATGCCAGTTGCTCTTTCTTTATCCACCAATGCTGTAGCCCTGTTCAAAAGCACATCAAATTTGTCAGGTACAGTTTTCCCTTAGTAAAGTCATGTTGGCTGGCACAAATCACCTCCTTATTTTCTTTGTGCTTTCAAATAGTTTGCAGGAGCATGTGCTCCATGACCTTCTCCCTTTTTAAAAATGAGAATTATGCTTCCCTATTTCCAGTTTGTGTGAACTTTGCCACCAGTTTTCAAATACAATGGATAGTAGCTTAGGCACTTCTTCTGCCAGTCTCCACAGGACCCACAGACACAACTCATCATGTCCAAATGACTCATGCACCTTAAGGCTCCTTAGAGGGTTCCTCTTCTACAACTTCAAAAGATTTAGCTTGAGTCTTGCCTAATGGATTAAAACATTTGCTTTGAATCAAAATAGGTGATACATTTAAACTATACTTTAAAAGGCCTTTCACATGCTTGCTTCTTATTCCTGTCAACATCTTTTTAGATTTGGATTTTTATTTTAGTCATTTCATAAATCTCTAACTTGTAGATTCAGTCCCTTTTGGGTTTTACTTTCCCTTAAGTGGTATTTACTTACAGAAGATCTGGCAAAAATTAATGAACGCCTTTTATGCACAACTTCATCCCACTGCATGAAACATCAGCTTTAATAAAGCAAATATGGTGAGAGATTAGATAAGAAAACCTTGAGTATTGAGGTGAATTCCCATGAGTATAGAAACACAGAAAAATTTGGCTTGCAGTCAAGGTTATTCAGAGGAGACTATGTCCTGTACAAGAATATATTTGGTAGAACAGTATTTCTATATATCTCAGTTTCTTGTATGCACTAGCATATCATTAACTTATATATACTGGTAATTTATATGTATTATTTTACATATAAAGACATAAAGTAAACTAGAGATTTTGATTATAATGAATAAACTTGATTCTGCTTTTTGTGTATGTTTTAAAAAATTAAAAAAAACCAGACCTTTACTTTTTACACCTAGCAAGATATGTAACATTGAAACACTGCATGGAACACTTCAGCTGTATTTATGCAATGGACAGCTTGTCTGAAAATTTTTCTCATAGATCCAATCTGTACATTTTATTGCTCAAATAGGAAGGAGAAAACTCAGAATGACCTTTGAGTATCATATCTTCTTTTAAAGTCAGATTGATGGCTTCCCTTCTTTTCACTCTCCTGTGCCTTTTTCTCAGTAATGTACAAAAGCTTGGAATAAAATCTCCACTGTGTAATGCATTACTAATTTTATTTTTTTACTCCAAACCCTAGCAATTCAAAGCTAAGTAAACACCAGCAGGCTGCATTCACTTACACTATGCATATTGATGCTAATTGCAGTTCCCTAAGCATTTTACATTGTTTGCACAAAATAGCATTGCTCTGCCTTCAAACAGTCAGTTCAGTGACAGCTGGAATGAGTTTATCTCATACTGCTTAGTGTCAGGTGCATTCTTACAGCTTTCCTGTCTCCTTTTGAGGGCTAATTAAGGCATTCTTCTCTCTTGTTTAACATTTACATTTAAACAGCTGCATCTCATTTGGATATAATGCTAAGATGGCACCTGGCTTTCTTTCCTTGAGTTAATTCTGTGAGCAGGTTTTTTTCTCCCCCTCCCTTCACTAAAGATCCAAAGTGGTTATTTTTGTGCTTATGTAGGGAAATGAACCGAAGCAGCTGTAAATGGAAAGAACTGCTCTTCTTCACGAACATGGCGCATCTTCCCAGGATCCTTCACAGCTAGTCTCCTTGGGAGACTCTGGATGAGAGCAGAATGCAAAGCAGAGTCCTTGAGCCTTTCATCATTTCTGCTGCCTTTGTCAAGCTCTGGTCACCTCAGGGGTTTCTTCATTGTTCCAGTCCTGTTTTGCATTTTGGGTTGGTTGTTTAGTTACTTTTCCCCACATGACTAAAGAGTTTTCAGGAAAAAGCAAAGAAAAAAAAAGAAACAAAGTCTAAACATTGTGGCATTAGGAGACCATGGCAAATGTAGCCATAGCAGTTCCATAAAACCTCTTATTACAGGAAGGGATGCTGAGGCCCACACTGCCTTCAAAGGTCCACATAGATCCAAGTTCTCTAAGGAGAACTTCTATACAGAGATGTAGTCAGGGCTGCAGCCAGCCTTCAGGCAACAAACATTTTGACAGAATCAGCAGCACCATCCACAACAATCTTGGTGCAAGGTATGATGAGCCTGTCAGATGTTCCACCCTTTGTGGTTCCACATTTGCAGATCTCCATCTTCAATAAGGTGACTTCTTAAAATTAAGAAAAAAAAGAAATAATTTTTCCAAGAAGCTTTGGAAGACCCAAGGGTAAAGATCTAACTCCATACAGCTCTGTGGGACAAACACCACCATCTTTGCTCAATTTTGTTATTATTTTTGTCAATAAAAAATTACTAGGGACATTAGATATTAACTCTTTGCTTTAAAGAAATAGTGCAGATAATAATAATAATCCAGATAATAATAATGGCCTAAGTACATATGACAGAATTAGTGAAATAGAAAAACTAGATTGTGATCATAAGTTTAAGGGTCTATTTATACAAGATAATTATGTAATTTCTTGTTTCTGTGCAATTGATCTTCATTTCTCATAAGGGAGGGGGAAAGAAAAGCCTTCTCTCCTTGGAAAACATTATGATGGGAGGCAAATGAACTCAGAAGGCATGTCCTACCTGTCCAGCCAGGGGCCAGCAGGAGTGCAATGCTGATGCTGCAGCCTTGCCCACTTGGAGACCCAGGATAACTGAGGGCAGCCATGGACCATCACTCCAGCTGCCAAATGCTGGAGGGGAACAAGGCACACACTTTGCCAAGGAGCTTCACAGATACTTAATGACAACAGAGGAGGCTAGGGAGTTTGATGCTCTTCCTGGGAATTATTTCTCTCCCTGCCAGGAAGCCAGCAGTCTGCAGCTTAGTCGCTCTCTTTGTCCCAGGCCTATCTCTGCTCTTCATCCTTGCCCTGGAGGAACCAGAATTGATGCCCACTTTCCATCCTTTCCCCACACATTTTGTCCTGATCTCCCCTCCTGCTTTGTCAACACTAATTTTCCTAATCTAATATGATGGTTCCTGGGAAAGCTTCTTTTGCCAGCCTAGTAGCTTCTACTCGATGGCTGCACTTTGCCAGTTCAGACCTTCCTTTCTTTCCTCATCCCTCTGCCAAACTACAGATTGCTTGCACTGGTGTGCTCTTCCTAATCACACCTTATTCTCTTCTAATTTCAGTGACATAACTACTCCATTCTTGTTTGCTAGAGGTTGGTTTGGAGAGCTTCAAGAGACTCTTGGCATAGGGATTCAGGCAGGACTGGAACTATAACAATAAAAACTGGAGAAATAAAAGAAGTCTCAGTTGAAAAACACTTAATATAGGACTGCACACAGGACAGGAGTTTTCAGAAGACTTAATTGTGAAGCTATAGCAAGTCTTAGTGTGCGTAGTGTATTTTTTCCCAAAGGGTTTGCAACTGGGCAGGTTTTCAAAAATGACAAATGGCACATCTGATTTGGAGGCCAGACCCCTTCAATCTAAATTTCAAGTTTGTATTTGAAATCATGGGACACTAGAGCATCTAAAGAGGAAGAGCAGCAAGGGAGCATTCACCTAACTACATAGGAATGTCTTTATCTTTGCTTGCAGTCACCAAACATTCAAAGTACTAAAGAGAGAAACAGGCACTTCTATGACAGACTACTAAAACAGTCCAAGCACTCATTATAAAGGTGTCCTAGGAGGATTATCTCACGTGCAAACCTCTATAGTATAGATATCTAAAATAAGGTGAAATTGATATCAACATTCAACTTGAACAACCTCCTCTCCAACCTCCTGATTAAGACACCCAATGGATATTTACTGAACCACTCTATGCAGAGCAATGTGAGTCCTGAATAAAAATATTACTAGAGCACTGTATATGGAAAGCGCCAAGCAATCCTATGCAGACAAGCTGTTTCTTACAATGAAAAATTTTATTATTCACTCTTTCATCTAAAAAATATCAACCTTTTATGTCACAGCAGAAGTACACTGTCTCTGAGGAATGGGACTGCACTGAAGACAGATTATTGGTTCTCATAACCCATTCTGCATATGTAAGTTTGCTGTTTCCTCAAATACATTAATGATATAACCACAGAGGAACTATCTACGTTGATAGCTATGTAAAAACTGAAGGTTTTTAAACAGCCTATCCTTGCATAAAGGCTACTACTACTTGTACAGTAGTGTGAAGTTTGGAACAAGGAGTTGGTGTTAATGCTGGGTTTTATAATGAGAAAAAATGAGGAATAAATGAGGTGGTTGCCATTTTGTTCTGGGTTTGATGGAATATTTTTCCTCTGGAAGAGTCAACTCCTTCAGAACCTAAACTTGCCTCAAGAACTTATTGATCTTAACAAACAAGTATCAAAAAGCAATCTTTAAATCTCTCAATTTAATTCTAGTGATGGTTAAGTGCTTCAGGGAGACTAACTGAATAATTTCATTGCATTTAAGTAATTGCATTCAATAAATGTTTCTCTGAGAATATAAAAGCATTTCACTTGAGTTTGTAAATTTTTTTCCAGTTCAAGTTCTGAATTACAGTTTTCATACTGTGACTGTGCTTTACATTTTCCTCTATTTCCTTTATTTTCCTCTATTCAGATCTTTCACGGTCTTTCTTTTCATTATTAATAATGGATCTTGACCTTTTCTCTCTTTCAGAAACAGTTCAGCCTGCATTGAGGTTAAAGCTGAGCGAAATAAGTGATTTGATCCATGTTAAAAAATCATTGGTGACATTTTCTTTGAGCGGCAGAAAAGCTATTCTATGGGGCAAGAGCTTACATCCCAATGGAAATTTAACCAAAAAGAACTTTTAAAAATTGTTTTTCACACACTCTAAAAGACACATTCTTGAATCTCTTTCAGATCCTGATGCTGTCTGAACACCATATCCTCTCCTCACACAGCAAAGTTCATTCTTCTCACCAGCATAAGGCACAGGGATGTCACTGGTATAACCAGAGATCAGCTGAGCACATGCAGTACCAGAAAGAAATGGACACCAAGTTGCAGAGGTATTTTGTCCTTTCTGTGACTGTCTCTCAGGCACCTGAGCTATACAGAGGGAGAAGCAGGTTTCGTGAATGCAGAACAGCAAAAGAACAACGAGGAAAATGGAAGAAAGCGGGAGGATATTCAAGTGTGAAAAGAAACAGTGACCTTGGTAGAAAAGAAGCTACTTTTAGGAGTTACAGGGGAGGAAATTGGTCAGAGAGGGGAAGACTAAATATAGGATATGCAAACTGGGACTAAAACCATTGGAGTGATTCTACAGCTAGCAACTGATGAGGGTAACAGGATATATATGTTGTTGGGGAGAGACAGGGCTAAAATCTCTGGCAGTTCATCCCCTCTGATAAAATACATGGGCAAATGGTCAGAGAGTGCCAAGAAGGTTAATTAAAGCCACAGAGAAACAAGGGAGCAGATGAGGATATGGTGGAGCAAGACAATTATAGGTCTTGGGCTGTGTGAAGGGAAAAAGATATTAAAGTCAGTGATAACACTGACAAGAGCAGCCTGAGAGGAAGATGGTGTGAGCCAGCAGATCTGTGCAAGGATTAGGAACTTCTGTGGGGTTATTTGATGGTGGCTTTTATGAATGATTGATTCTGTGCAGGCAAGTACCTCATCTGAAGTCACATGCTGAGTTCTGGTTTTCCTGCAGCAAAAATGACATAACAGTGAAAAGGTGGTTCCAGAGAAAATGACTTTCAGGAACTGAGAAAAAATGAAAAATAAATATGACTTTATTTTACTGTAAGATAAATAGAAGATAAATAAGAAAGTGCAAAATAGAGACATACAAACTAATGAGGAGCAGTCAAGTGATAAATCGAACACTGCTCTGTACTTTCTCCACTGCTTTATTGTAACAGGGGGACATCGGGGGAAAGGTAGCAGATGTAAAACCAGTAAAAGGAAATGTGGTTTTTTTGCTTGGCCTGTAGAACATCTTCTCGTGAGGCAGCAACACAGCCAGCAGTTCAGCATGACTCAAAAAGGGATTGAACATTTGCATGGATGAGACCATGGAAAGTTACTGGCTTATAAACTGTAAATGAAAAAAATAGTTGGAAAGGATAGAAGCCCCATGCCTCAGGTTATTACCCAGCTTTAAATTAAACAATGAGAAAGAAGCGTCTTCCTTAGGAGCAGTTTATGAGATTTCCAGTCTCATAAAACCTAATACAACTTTATCATGTAATTAAATTAATTTTTTTAAGTTAACATTAAATTCCTCTTCTCTCTTTTTGATGATTATCTATATTTATTGTCAATAATTATATACTCTTTCAGCTGGCTGTCCCTCATATGCATGTTTCTGACTGTGTTTGGACAATCTCCATGATGTGCCAGTCACTGACTGACGACTCTTGTCTAGATGTATGTCTAGACAGAGTCTACTGGCCCCTGGTGACTCTTGCTAGGGATGGGTCTTAAACACACCATTAAAATCTGGATTGTACCCAAAGTTAGAACTGCTACTGTTAGCACTCTGGAATAGGTGTTAATCATGTATTAGCTCAAAATCTGACCTCTCTCACTTAAATTAGGACTGGAGACCTCATGTTGGGGACAGACTGTTTTACACAGCCATCTATTGTGGAGGGTGCCCCTACCTTACTCTGGGGAAAGCTTAACACTGCTGCAGACAGCACATTGACCCAGTAGGCTCCATGGTGGTATACATATGCAACATATGGCAAAATTCACAGTAGGAATAGATAGCCGAGGACTACCACAGAAAAATATTATTGTACATACCCTAGCCTTTATGAGTCTCAAATTTCAGGGGCTCAGATTCAGCAAAGAACTAAATAATGTGAGCTCTAGGAACTGTACATCCTTAAATACTTTATTAAATCAATGTCTTTCATTCCAGGTCTTCCACCTCTATTTCTAGCTGCTGCTTGCAGTGTAATGAAATAAGAATATTCCTTTCTGCTGAAAACAAGCCATTCAGGGCTTCAAAATGTTATATGGGCTCCTTAGTATGTGCCAGTACAGGATCTTTTGTTGAGTTAGAGACAGTACATTCCATCTGAGTTCCAGAGGGGTGTCTACGTTGGTGTTAGAGGAAGAGTGAGGTTTTGAAGTAAATTGCCTATTATCTCTTTTTGTTGTGCTTTGATTTGCACCACAAAAGGATCTCAGAGTGCATGACCTGGATTCCTTCTGGATGAAACTAAACTGGAAGGTGTGCCCTTGGAAGTACACTTAATGCACTCCAGCTGTAAAGGACATTCAGATCACCGGACAAGTTTAATCCTAATATAAAACCGCTGAAATGTACATATTGCAGATGTTGGGCTCTAAACATCTACTGTTATTTCTATAGATCTTAGTTGTTTACATTACTTAATAATATAGACTTAGCAAAAGTCACCAAATGACCCAGAGAAGCATAATAGAAATGACTACATAAAAACTATTGTCCTGTGGCTTTTTCAGATGCAATATTCAGGTAAAATTACCAGCTATTGATGATCTACTTCTGAGGTAGTAAGGTATTTATCAATGTGACATCTAACCACTGTAAAAGAGGAAAAAACAAGAGTCCTCTAAAATTGTGGGCATTATTTTAAGATTCTAGTTTTTGTTTTTCTTCTTTCTCCCCCCTTTTTTTGCCTCTCCTTTTTTTTTTTTAAACTTACAAACACTTTTACTTATGATTGCTATCAGCACTCCCTTAGCAGGCCTTGGACTGTTACTAACTTCTAAATAGGAATCTTAATTTAGGTACAATGCTTGGAGGATGCAAAGCATTATGTGACTGCTAAGTTTTATTAAGCTGAAGAGAAGGTAGATTAATGAGGAAGGCATTCTGCTCTGGGATGGAAGGAGCTGTATTAGCTTTTCATATAAAACCTTGTAGGGAAATCCTGCTTTTGTGAACATCACAAGCTCCTGCTAATTTGTTTCTATAATGCCATTGGAATCAAAACACCTTCCCTGTTCATCTGCAAGTGATTAGGCAGGTTACATTAAGATGCTGAAGTAGGTGGATGGCATACTACTTCATAAGACAAACAGAACAGGAAGGACTCTGGAAAATAAAGGGGAGAACCTTGACTTGGCCTTATTTCAGTATTGATGACACTTAGGATTATTACTGGAGTTTTGAAGTTTTTCTTAAATACTCCATTCCTTTACATTTTACTTTTTTAAGTAAATGTTCATGGTTGCAAATACAATTAGTTCAAAATACTTAAAATATAAGTAACATATATAAACCAAACCAAACCCATTTCCTTTAAAACTATGTGATGACAGAACAAAAAAGTTTTGGAAAAAACTGCTTGTGGAAAACACTGTACTTCAGATGGCTATAAGAAAAGCATTTGAATTAGCTTCTTGTCTTCTGATTTATCTTTTGGTTTCTATAAAGCAAAGCTCTGCTGTAGCTCAATGCTCAGCCACTTCTCACCACCTTAGTACAGCTGGGCACTGTCTCAAGCAGCAGGTCAGAACCAGACCCGTGTGGCACTGTTACAGTTTTACCCTAATATTCTCACTGGCACTGTGAAACAGACTGGCACAGACTGAAAATGCCAGGGAGGATCAGAGAGGGACTCCACTGTACTTTTAAATTATGGTTATTCTACAATGACAGAAAAAAATCCTTCAGAGAATATGAATATATGCCTAAAATATGTCAGCATTTAGACATAACTTCACAATATTAAATTGAATTGAAATGTTCTCCAGATGTGTCTGTAGACAGAGCTACCCCATGTGCAAATATGCTTATTCAGCATGGAATACATCCCACTGAGATTTAATTCCCAAGTACCTTTAAGTAGGTGAGTGTTTCATGAAAACAGGATGAAAGTCCCAGTATCTGAAAGGCAGAAAACAGCAGTGTCTAAATTTAATGATGACTCCATTTCAACTCTGTGCTTCTGGGTTTGAAAAACAGAACAAATAATTTTTCTCTACAAAGAGCAGCAGTAAATCTTTTAACTGAAATTGAGAAGAATGAGGAGAATATAGCTACATATTGTAAGGCCAGGAAAGGCTCTTTTCACACAATCCTGCAATAATACAGATCTCAGGATTTTCCAAAGCTACTCTTGCATTACACCTTTGACTTCCAATATTCTCTTATCCTCACTGCTAAGAATGGGTTGAATAATCTCACTCTGAACTGATCTGACTTCACCCCAATGGAAACACTTAAAATCTGTTATCAAATGGTTCTTAAAATTTCTCTCAAGTTAGCTAAATTGGGTGAGTTCATTATTTTCACTGTAAAAAGAACTTCACTGGAATCACACTGCAGGTCATTTAGGGAGCCCTTGACTGCATCTCCTTGCAATTCTTGGCCACAAAATGGACCCTGGGCTCCCCATGCTTCATTGCTTCCCTACAGAGAAGCAATACCAGATCTGTACTCCTCCTCAGTCGTACTTTCTCTGTGCATGTTAACTCCCTCAGCCATAACTGACTGCTACTTATTCAGTTGAGTCTTTTCCCAGGCTGCTGCTTTCCACAGCACAGTCTCCCACACTGCAAGTACAGTCTGTGCTGCTTACAGATGTGTGATCTAGCACTAAATCATTACAAGTTTTCAAAACTAATAAAAGTTTCTTTGCAAGGGCTTTTATATCTTCTTCTAGAAGATATCTCTGTGACTATTTAATAGGTATTAATTTTAAAATGGAATTTAATTTGCTTTTCCTGAAAAACATTCTGGGTGATCTCTGACATAAAATTTTTATTGTTACTGTAGAGATGAACTTGAAAGCAGATAATTCGTGCTAATGCTGCCAAGAAATATATCCTTAGACAAATACAGGTTTCATTCCAAACCTTGCTTTGGGATCTCAGACAGTCATGAGTCAGATTTTCCACATTGCTAACACCCAGTCTGTTCCAGCGGTTCAAATCTTGGATGCAGCTATACAGCCCGAGGACCAAGTCATAACGTTTGCATTTTTCAACTGGACCAGTGGTATACCATTTCCTATAATCGCTGTCCATCTGATAGGCCTCCGACCTGCCCTAATGCTGGCATGGGCTTTGCATCATTGTTGCTATGCTTTTTCAAGAGTCTCGTTACACAACATAGCTTCTGATTTTGCAGGTTTGATAAAACTTGATATTGTGTTCTACAAATGGCTGCTTCCAGCAGCTGCTGCTATCAGTTCTTAACAGTGCTGGCATTAGATTAGGTAACGGGAAAAAAACATTTTCTCTCACATTTCACGTTAACACAGTGATGTATTATTGCAGTGGGAAGATATTTTTGGCTTTCCAAGCGATAACACAGAAGAAATATTAGCAATTTTCTTTGAGCATTAATTGAATTGATCTAGTTCTGATAACCATGATCTGCAAACAGCTTCTCCAAGTATGGAGGATCTAATTATTTCCAGAAGAAACGTGCTGAGGTATAGTAAGCATGTGTATGGACTAAATATTCTTGCAGTTCATAACACTGTAGGTATCACTCTTCTTATATGGCAGAAAAGCAAACAGAAACATCAGAGGCATAAGCAGAAAGAACTGCTAAAAAAAAGGGCAGTATCTAATAGACAAATGTACACCATGTAGCCCCATGTGCTTCTCTTTGAAGTCTAAAGATGCACGAGGAATTCAAAGCGTTGTAAGAAGAGTCAGAGCAAGGACATCAGGGCAACTCACAAGGCTTCAGCAAAGAACAGATGGTTAAAAAAAGAGGTTTCAGATTATCTCCTGCTTAACAAAGCCAAGACTGCTTTGTAAAGGCAGCATCTGATGCCATGTGGTTGAGGATAAAAGAACAGTGAGTGTCATTACTACAAGTAGCAACTCCTCGGCTCTCATTTGCATGCCCAATCCTTCGATCATTATTCAGATACTACATACATACATCTTAATGGGAATTATGCCAA
The DNA here is from genome assembly GCF_025592945.1 of Manacus candei. Classification (NCBI taxonomy): domain Eukaryota; kingdom Metazoa; phylum Chordata; class Aves; order Passeriformes; family Pipridae; genus Manacus; species Manacus candei. The sequence continues at coordinate 39,687,951 of NW_026138062.1, forward strand.
AGTATGAGCTGTTAGATTAACTGCTACAAAATCTTGAAAAATTTGAGCAAACTGTCTGTGCAGGAATGGTAATGCGCAAACGATATCAATAACATTTGCATTGTTAGCTGATCCAGAAAAGCCATGAGCAAGAAAGTTATAGGAAAGGCACTTGATCATGCCATTTACTTCAGTAATATGCTCACTGTTGCATGGAATATGTTCTGAGATGCTCCTGCCACATTTCCTGCTAAGAGAAACCCACCCTAAGTCCTGGGCACAGTATGAGGGCTGAAAAGGAACAGATTCCTGAACCTGTCAGAATTTGATTAGGTAGACAAAATGATCTTTGTTTCATGGTTTAATAGCATGTTACTAATAATATTTCTGTGGTAGAGCTTATACAAACCAGCATGGCATTTCTGAAATCATTAGCATAATCTGTAGTGCAGGAGGCACTACCATTGCTCACAAACCTCATATCAAAACCTCAGGTCTCTACAAGGCCTGAGAGGAAGACATCTAGTAGTGCTTTACAAGTGGACAATGAAAACTGATTCCCAAATGCTCTGTTGCAGAATAAGAACTGGCTGAACATTCAACTGAGATTCCATTAACAACCACCTCATTACATCTTCTAGCCTGCTATTTCCCATATTTGGAGATTCAGATTTGTTCCCCTATCAACAGGTCTCAACCTCCTCTTAAGCTGTACATGACTCAAAAGCCTAACTTAGTGAGCCCACAAAAAGCCAATCAAAACAATAGTCTTATTTTTGGAGCTTCCCCACTAAGCTTAAAACAAATTATACCAATATTAATACTGCTACTACTACTAAGTGCCTTGGATCTGTGTGACTAGGATCTCACAGAATCTACAAAATGCCAATAATTAAAGCTGCCATGAGCACGCTCATCTGTGCTCTTGTGTGTTAGATTACGGTGGTCAACAGCAAAGAGAACACTGGTTTCCCGAGGGATGTGTAGGGAGAATCTACCCAAGGTAGTCTAATTGTAGGAATCTGGCCTCTCCTTATAATCAGTGAAAGCCAATAAACACTTCTAGGAGTAATTTGGTAGAATTCAGACTATTAGTATAGGCTTACTGAATTGCACTTTAGTGATGGCTGTTTCTGTCTACTGTCTTGACCCTGGAATAGTGTCCTGGAGCAGCACCTTACCTTCCTCCCCTTATGTAATGATGGACTGTTTTGAAACTGCCAAAGTCTCATTCTCACTTCCAACTGGGATAGAAAAGGACATTTGACAATATGCTATATGTTTTGGCAAGCTTGAAACACAGTTAGAGGCCAGTTCAGAGAACCTTTTCTCACAGCTGTAACTCCTTACAGCCTGCTCTCCCTATGGTCCAAAAATATCAGTCAAGTGTTTGCTTTAGAGTTTAATAACTCAGCTTAAAATAAGCTATTGAAAGAATCACTGGCTGAGGGAGGGATATCAAATAATTTTACTCTGGGGATTTTTGTAATTTGTTATTCCATACAACAGCAAAGTTTATAATAAATGTAATTCATACTGAGTTTGATGTGTTCTATTCATAACAGTAACTGATGTGCTTTTAGTTCAATTTATATATACCATAGCAGTTGCAATAAACACACAAACTACAAGAACTTCCTGTGTTGTAACAAAGTGTCTAGTTAGTTCTATAAATAAAGCCTTATGCTAGTGATGACAACTATTTCAACAGGATTTCCTAAAACAGTGAGAGCTTGCGGAACCATCTTTTTGTTGGTAAACTCATGACTTCAGTTTCGCTACCAATGATGCCTTCCTGCCCAATATTTCATAGGCTGACAGAGAGATCCAAGGAATTTTTTTCTTTGCATCCCCAGAGGCCAAAGCATGATCATGTGAGTAATTTTTAAACTTTTTTAAATACATAGTTTGACATACACACACACTCTTCCTTTAGTACTATTATTGGTGCATTTTTTCTGTTTCTACAGCTTTGCTTTGCTTTTCATTCATCTTTTATACTCTAGTCCCAGCCTTTCATAGATTTCAATAGGTAAACATAAATGTCAAAGTTATATATCTGACGGATGTAAAACCAACTTGGTATCATCATCTCCCAAAACACTTCTTCTTGGACAGAGGCAATCAAGTTCAAAGGAAACGAAACAATTTCTTCTTTTCTAGGTGTTTGTCCCACATATTGCATAACCAATGTCCAAAACAACCATTTCTGAAAATATATGTCTCTAAAACTGGTAAAAGAAATCACTTAATTGTATTTTTTTTCCTGAAAACAGGATAACTGGAATGAAAATCCAAGTCAAAATGGGACAAAAACAGGGTACTGAAACAGGTAGCATGGATTTCATTCTTTCTGCATTGAAATGAAAAAGCCAACTCATCCAGAAGAAACAGGAAGGGAAAAGAAGATCAGAGGGGCAGAGACTTGTGATTTGCACCATCATGAAAGAGATTCTAAGTGTGTGATTCACTTATAGCACTTCACATTAAACTTAAAAGAGACAAAGAATCCCTCCTGACATGTTCTCTCACCACTCAGAAAAGTGGGAACAGAGCCTTTTGCAGAAAAATCTTACACCAGGTCCTGGCCATTAGGCAGTATTTGGAGCTAGGTATGCTCACATCACAGCTAGAAACAGCCTGCTGGGCTGGAGGGACAGAACTGTTGTCACCTCTGATGGCCCAGGGACACCAGTTTCTCTCCCAGGCTTCTCATCGTGAGTGCTTGCCTCCTTCCCTTGGAGAGTTCTCCTATGTTCAGGGAGAGTATTTTCTTACCACATCACCCCATTCTGCCTTGCTTTTCCTTCTGCAAGTTCTGCAGCACAGGCTTGTATGGGAACATGGTCTCTGCCAGCAGCACCAAGGTTGAGCAGTCCTGACTCCTTGCAAACAGGAAGTCAAAGACAACATCAATGCCTGGTTCACAGCAGGAGACATTCCTCACCCTAGGAACACAAACAGACCAGTTATACACATATGCACTGCTGCATAGGTTCAGCTTTTCCTCCTCTGCATCCCTGAAAAAATTTACTTTTTCTGACATTGTGCCCAGCCACTATTTTCCATTTGGTGTCCAGACAGATGTAGTCTCTCTGATTCTGTTCTCAGCTTCTTCTTTCTGCAGCTACAACATTTAAGTTCAGAAGATTAGCTCAAATTCTAAGAGCAACATAAAGAGCAGATGAATGCCCAGAGGTGCAAGGAGAGGCAAAGGGAAAAAGAAAGAAGGAATATCTGGGTTCATGGGAGCACGGTTGAAGTGTTTGTCTTTAAAGTGTTCAAAAGAATATGTTGGTGCTCTAAAGACATTTCAATCTTACCTTTCAAGTCTTCAAATATACCCTGAAGCAGAATCAACTTTCTTTATAGGGAAAGTATCAAAATAAATCTTGTGTACTTTGGAAGGTTTTGCATGGGTTTTTTTGTTTTGTTTTGGTGTTGTTGTTTATTTGTTTGTTTTTATATGAACATTAGTTGTCAGTGTACAATGATTTTTCAGATAAGGCCTCACGACCATGCTATTGAAAATTTTTTTAGAACTATATTCTCCAGGCTAATTTTCAAAGGTTAACTTGACCTTCAAAAGACTGATATCTATCCTTTTTCTTATCATTTGATCAAAGAGAGTTTTCCTCTGTCTGGACAAGCAGAAATCACATAAGTGTTCCTTTCCCATAATAGACTTTTTCTAGGTAGCTTTTCTGGGACACCTTAAATTTTGACTTCTTGCCTTCATAGGCAAAAACCAGCGTCTGGATTCCAACTGCTGACACCAGCCTTCACATCCCTTCTGAAATTTATTCAGCTAATCGTGCCTTTTCAGTTAATACACTTACATGGAACTAATAACATAATCAAATTAAAACACTGAGAGGTTCCTTGTAATAAAATATACCCTGCCTCACTGAGTTTCTAGGCTGACCTTGACGGTGCGGTTTTTTGCTTAAAGTAATTAGTTAGATGGCTACTACTCCCTCCAGAAATTCTGTTCTCTTTCGTGATCTGAGGGTTGTGTGAAATATTGCTTTAGTGTTTTGTCAGTCTTTGCAAATTGCTTTCCCACTGTGCTTTTTCTTTTCTTCATAGATACTACTTTAAGGACAAATTTCTAATGCAGAAGAGAGCATCTGGGTGATGTGAGTAGGGTAATGTCAGTGGTCACCAGGAAAATAAAGTCACAAAAAAACAGGACATTTGAACGCCATAAGTGGCAAAGATGCACCCAAATAACAAGATCTTGAGACAAGACTAAGAATGAAAATATAGAACTTTTTCCATGGAACTTTTCTTTTAGTCAAAAGACAAAAATTATTGTGCTGGCTAAAAAACAAAAAGATACACATCAACTTGCGAAGGTTTTTATGGCTACTCAAGGCCATTACAGGGAAATGAGTCACAGTCCCATTTTATTCTATAGTATGGACCTCCAAATTAGACCACACTTTCCATAAAGCACCATGAGGGAAGACAGTCCCTCACAGCCATCATACTGTGCCTCTGAGTCACTGAACTGGTGATGCTGTCAGGAAATGAAGATAGGGATAACCAAATCTCTACTCTGAGGTTCTGTGGCCACAAGATATTTCAAAATATTTCAATGATATATGCTCTTCTATCAAGGGGTTTTTATTTTTTTTTCCCAAAGGAAAATATGTTTTTTCCATGGCAAAACATATTTTACTATATAAACCCTTCCATTTTTGTACAATACTTTGTCTCCCTACCTTACTTTTTTTCCCCTTCTCAAGTTCCTCAGGGGGAAAGGGCCTTGAGTAGGGAGAAGATGAGCAAGACTCCTAGCAGCTTTATTCCATTTATACTACCCTGATCATATTCTTTTCTGTGCAATAGAACTTTAGCAGTTGCTATTACTTCCAGCTGAGGGTCTTTTAGAAATATATTAGGCCTCAAAGAAGCTATGTCCAAATGTAAGTTAAACCTACTGTAAACTTGTAAACTCTTGTACAGAAATCTGAAAAATAGTCATTGTTTAAAAAGACATACTCTAGAAAATCATTTTTATAAAGCATCAAGCTTTAAGCTAAAGCATCAAAATGTGATATTTTAGAAAATTCTGTGAGGTTCGACTTAGAAAAGCAGTACCTTTAGCTTGCAAAACTTAGGGCTAGGAAAGTACATCACAGTCTTTTCTTTCTTCTTTATATACCTTTTTATTTTTAGAATAGCTCCTAATATGTGACCCCATCATCTAATATTACATAACCTGAAACTAACTCTTTTTTATATTGATCATCTATAGCCAAAGACTCGAGAATTGCTCTCTGCTCTTGGATATGCAATGTAAATGACCTTTTTTCTTTTCCTGTGCTGAATTTCTGATACAGCTGGTGCAAGTTCAGTGCAGACAGGGGAATAGCAATCTGTTCTTACAGAAAAAAAAATGCTGAGAAATAAAGAATATTTTCTTTATCACTGTTTTACATGAAAATGTTACGGTATTAACAACAGGATATGTTAACATAGCAAAGACTCCAACTCTTTAAAATCTTCCCTTTACAAAAACAGTTTCTGAAAGATATTTTCCACCACTGAGCTTTTTTTTGAAAGGATCTTTAGAAAGAAAATATGAGAGTTTGATCTTGTATTTCAGAGAATATAAGGCTGAACAAAATTACATATGCCGTGTTTTCAAAAAGGCAATAAAATCCAATTTATATTCCATTTTTCATTAAAAATATGTAGAAATGGATGACACTAGAGAGTTATATAAAGATTGTGCCAGTAAAGCTTTCTTTTTGCCTTGCTCTATCACTTATTCTATATAGGTCGTATAGTTAAAAAAAAAAAAACAAAAACACAATTTTGGAAATATGTCAGTTCTCAAAATATTTATGAAGTCTTTTCATATTCCTGGATGTATGTCCAGACTGGGGAATGAGATGCTTGAAAGAAGTGCCACAGTGAGGGACCTGGGGTCCTGGTCGATGGCAAGTTAAACATGAGTCAGTAGTGCCCTGGCAGCCAGGAGGGCCAACCCTGTCCTGTGGGGCATCAGGCAAAGCATCGCCAGCTGGTCGAGGGAAGAGATTGCCCTGCTCTTCTCTGCACTGGTGCAGCCTCCCCTTGAATATTGTGTGCAGTTTTGGGCACCACAATATACGAAAGATATTAAGCTCTTAGAGAGTGTCCAAGGAGGGCAACGAAGATGGTGAAGGGCCTTGAGGTCATTTGGACTGTTCAGCTTGGAGAAGAGGAGATTGAGGGGAGACCTCATTTCCGTCTACAACTTCCTCATGAGGGGAAGAGGAGGGGCAGGCACCAATTTGCTTTGTGGTGACCAGTGACAGGACCTGAGGGAATGGCCTGAAGTTGTGTCAGGGGAGGTTAGGCTGGATATTAGGTAAAGGTTCTTCACTCAGAGGGTGGTTGGGCACTGGACCAGGCTCCCCAGGGAAGTGATCACAGCACCAAGCCTTTCTGAGTTCAAGAAGCTTTTCGAAAATACTCTCAGGCACATGGTGTGACTCTTGGGGATGGTCCTGTGGAGGGCTAAGAATGGGACTTGATGATCCTTGTGGGTCCCTTCGAATTCAGCATATTCTGTGGTTCTGTGATTCTTCATATCCGGACATATCTGGTACCCTAAGTCTGCCTAGGTACATCTCTGAGAAATGGAGAAAGAAAACAAAAATATAACTAACATTCTTTAAAAATTTTGAACATCTATCAAAATCTTCAGTTTTCTAAATAACATAAACACTTAACTTTATTACAGGCTTTCATGAGATATTTGTAGCATTGGGAAGTTTTTCAGATGTTTCACTAAACAGAAAACAATAACAATTTTAAAATCTCTGATACAGGCAAATGTTGACTATTGTTACAGCGCTCACAGTATGCAGCAATGTTCATGCTTCACATTGCTGTGGTTAATTTGGAACACAGTGACTGAACAGAACAGCCTAAAACTAAAGCTAAGAATAATGTGACTGTGAGATCTCTGGAGAGAGCAAAATTTTTTGAAAGACAAGATACCCCAAAATATTTCTCTTCAAAAAGACTTTGGTTTGTTTCAGAATTTCCACAACTTAATAAATATGCTTCATGGAGCTTATGTGATTCATTACTTTGTTTTAGTTTTATGTACAGATTTGCTTTTCAGCCTGCCCATCTATGATCATCACATAAAACACTAACCATTTGGTTTTTACTGTAGTTACTGCTAAGAACCTCTTACTGAAAATACTCTTGCTGTTCCATTTGGCATATAAGTGCAACTTACCAGTTCCATGAACAACTGAGAAGTTCACAACATCATACACATGGAGTGTATCTCACAGATCTTACAAATAATTTGAACTTCAAGAAATGGAAAAAAAATAGCTCTAAGTCATCGATTTCATTTTGTTGTACGTGATGTGTAAATATTTGTATTACAGAAACAGCCCAAAAATTGATTTTTAATTGTGCTAAGCATTCACCTATATAAAAAGGTACTCATGCTTCTCCTCAAAGCCCCCAAGCACCCAATTTCAAATTTAAATTATTAACATTGACAGATTGGTCAATCCAAAATACTATTCCCAGAAGAATTGAAGCAGAATTGAATGAACAAAGCTTGGAGTCAAAACCAGCTGTCTTCTAGCACAGGCTTGTTCCTGCATGACAAAATTGTCTTCCTTCTCTCACACTGGATGTGAGGTGAAGTGGACTCTGCTGTGTTGTCAAGTTCTGATTAATTAGCCTGTGAATTTTGTAATTCTAGAGGCTTGAGCAAGTTTTTGTAATTTGTACATAGTGTACCTAGTAAATAGAAAGTACACTGAGCTCATAATTAGGCTCATGTTATTGTTGCATAAAGCTATCTAAACAGAGGAGTTTTTTTTGGTGCAGCATTATTAATGTCTTCCCTATTATTGTGAGACATGAGGAACAGAATGCCCTTATCTCCCTTGCTGGCTGCAGGCTTTCAGTAGAGTTCAAATACATACCCTGTTCAGCAAGTACAATCTAGTTTAAATGCAAACAAATCCAGGTTTAAAAATGTTTTTAAAAAGAAACTTTCTGGAACAACTATCCTCCCCTGTAACAATCAGTTCCCAGTTAGGACTGACCTGTCTTCACTTTCCATTGTGCAAGTTGGTAGCTGATCTTCCACTGCCTCAGTATTTTCCCTCTCTCCCTGCAGATGTGCCAGGGTTTCCTTTTCAGACACATCCTAGTACTGCTCTCCTCCCACTGTGACTGGCGTAAGGGATGCAGAAGCCCATGCCCCCAGCCCTTTCCACCACCCTAGGTAGCCTTGTTCCCAGTGCCCCTGTCCCCAGCAGGCTGTCTCCATTACTGCCACACTGAAGAAGTGGTGCTGATGGGTGAGGGGAATAGTAAAGATATAGCTCTGGGAACCCATCAAACATTGGCCTCCTGCAGGCATGCAGACTTGAGGGAAGGCTCTCTGGGTTGATCAGAAAAGGATGAAAAAGAGTAATCCTGTCAGAACAGCAAAGCAAAAATGAGAGAAGATGCACAAATTATTTTAGGGGGAAAAAATAGAAAAATAAAAAATTCCCTCCTTCACAGAGTCCCTTCCTGAAGACTCTAGTGTTGAGCATCTGGACCCAAAGATACATCTCAGGTGGTTTTTTGGTCATTTGATCTTTGCACATCTCACTCAACATCCTGCTGGTTGGGGGGGTTTTGTGTTGCTCTGATGGGCAAGTAAAAGTAAGTGGCATTGGCATGAACCTGGAATGACTGCAGATAACAGCAGTATATGTGAAAAAAAAACCATTAAACTAATTTTAACCTGTGTCCCTGCCCTTTCTCGAAGGAAGCTCTCTCTCTACTTAATGAGGTATGTGTCTAGAGAAATCTGCAACAAACCACTTATCTGCTTAGCTGTGCTAAAGGTATGGGAATTAAATACCAATAGACATTTCTTCTCAGGTCTTATGCATAAACACCCCACTCCCTACTGAAACATTCACTTTAATTCTGCATTTGGTGAGAACAGATCACTACTGCTGCTGTGAGTCTGTGAATCTTGTTGGGAGTATAATGCTCCCAAATAGTCAGGAAGCTGCCTTCTGTACTGGCGAGGAAAGGAGGAAAGGACTCAGTTGGCTGACATACATTTCACAGCTCTGCATATTAGAACTTCAGATTTCACTTATCACTTCAGGTAAACATAAATGAGAAGAGGGCAGAATTGTATGGAAAGCTCTTACAGGCTTGTTAACATGCTTGATTATGAAAAAGAAATACAAATGCCCTGCACAATACTATTTAGCAAATAAGAGACTAAAAAGTAGATGTGATTTACCCTTGATCTTCTAGCAAAGAAAAATCTCTGTTACTGTGTTCCTGTATATTTTGTCTCTAATACTTTCAGACTCTATGGGAGATTCGTATCAACAATCACAAATGTGCACTAACTCTGTCATGAATGACTACCAGCTTTCACTTCAATGACCGTGGAAATCAAAGCTCAGCATCTTGTAAAAACCAGGTGAAATGAGTACAGAATCAGGTCCAAAGCATTTTAAGCATTAATTCCTTTAAATTACTAATGCTCTGATCCATAGATATGCTGTAATCATTGATCAAACAGTTTACCAAACTTCACTTTTGAGATCATGAATTTTCAAAAGAACTATCACTCAAAAAGTTTCTTAGGTAAGATGAGTAACTGTATGGGTATTTCCAAAGAAAGGAAAAGTTTGAACATATCTTTTAAAATTTAGGAGTTTGCCTAATGGTGAGACTAGATGCCCTGTTTGTTTCCATGTGACTTCTGGTATACCACAATGCAAGAATTCAAGGCTAATTTTCTGTTCTTTGGTGTCTGTAACAAAAATTAAATGATATCTCATAAAAATTGATTTCCTTTTTCCCTTTGTTTCTACTTCATCCTACACATATTTTGAACTGAAATCCTTAAAATGACAGCTGTTGAACAATTTCGGCTTATCATGTAGGCAGCCAAAGCAAATGAGCAAATCAAACGAGGAGAAAAAAATAATATAAAACTCTGTTCAAAAATATGTATCCCATTGTTTTCCATGAGTCTTACACTACTTTATTGGTGCTACACATCTTTATTTTTCATCTGAACAGCAGTTACACGGCTGGCTCCCCATCCTTCAGCAAATGCACTGAGAGCAACTGTGATTTGCCTGACTCACTCTGGATGTCCATGGTGCAAGCATGCAGATCTGAACTAGTCATCACGGGTTTTTTACTGTCAATAGAAATTGAGTTAATGCAGTCAGTGGAGTTTAAATGCAATTCATTGTCTGCCAAGGTAGTCAATAAAGTTTTTTTGATTAGACCTTCACTATAAAGCAGAGCAGGATGGTTACTTCAGATACAGATTCCCAGAGCATAACTTCAGTTCTCTAAGTATGGATGTCTAGTGTCATTTTAGGTGCTGTGGTATATCTCCCAGAACCTCATACAGCCATTTCAGAGAGGAGAAAATCTAATGCAACTCTTGGCTCAAATATACTATCATTATGGAGAATTTCATGACAGTGTACAACAGCTCCAAATACACCTAGGTACTGGTGGTCATGCAACTTCATCTGGACCCTAAAGTCAGGCAAGATGAAGCCCGCCTGTCAGGACAGGAGAACAAGTGAAAAACACACAGGGCTTCTTCAGCTCAGCTGCAAGCCTTGGGACAGAGTCTTCATGTGTCACACAATGGAAGTAAGATCTGACCCGTTATACTACTGGCCTTTGGGAATTTTCCTATAAAATGTAGGATAAATTTTTTGAACATGTTTCCATGGAGGTTTGTTGTTGTTATATTTTGATACTGTGTAATCAGACAAGGTAGTTAATAGAGGGATCCAGATATAATGAATCCAGAAGCCAAGTAGTAGATCAGTAGAAAGCACAAAAGCAGAATTTGGCTTTCTAAAATCTATTCTGAAGCTCAGGCTCTGGACCACATGAATTCTGTTTCTACTTTTTTGCCACCAGTTTCCTATTCTTACTCTTTTTCCTGCCCACTCCACCAATGAAACAGCAACAAAGAATTAGGCTCATTCTTCTAATTTTCTTAACTTTCTTTCCTGGCACTAGCTGAGCACACTTCTTGTTTCCAGGCTGGGACATACTTTTTGTGAAGTCATCCAGCTCTTCCCCTGCACTGAGCCCTTCCTGGCTGCCTGCTGCTTTGTTTGCCTGTAAAGCACACTCTTCCTTACTCTGAGTTTAAGCACACTAACTGCTGACACCAATTTTTACATTTTCTCTATTGGATAATTACATGGAAGGACTCCACACAACTTGAATTACTTGTCTGTAAACATTCTGTTTTTCCTGGGCTGCTGAAGCTAAAACTGGACTTCCAATCTTGATCTTACACAACGAATACCAACCTCTTGTCCAGTCCCTTCCCTTCTGCAGTCCAGGCTTCTCTGGCTGCATACCAGGCAGGTTCTAGGTCATCCCCTGGTACACTTGACAAGGGCACCCTCAGACACACTTTGCTCCATTTCTACATGAAAAGAAACTTTTCTTCAATAAAATTGACAAATTCACTCAAGCATTGAAAACATAATTGAAGGCTCCAGGAGCACCTACAGGGCAACTACACACCTCTCTTACTTCCAGTTTAGATGTCACCACTGTCATGACTGATCTCATTGCTGCAGTTATGCCCACAGATCAGAATATCCTCAGAATTATGGTGTTAGAACACGGAAAAAAACCTGAAGGACTGATAGACAAATATCTTAATTGGTTTAACATTCCTGGTTTAATTTCCTGGTCCTTTGTTGGTTTAATTTACATGTGCCCCCTAATCTGCACATACACTGTGATGTACAGAGGCTCATGGAAAATAAGGGGGGATGAATGTTAGGATAGGGTTGCTCTGAAGAATTTCTGATCTCAGAAAGGAAGCAAAAGCAATTCAGGTGCTAGTGCTTCAGTACTAAACTGGGAGGAGCTTTTGACTCTCTTGAAGGCAGAGAGACCTCGATAAATTAGATGGCTGGGAAATCACCAGTTGTATGAATTTTAACAAAGATAAGTGCCAGATCCTCCAGCTGGGACAGGGAAACTTTGGTTGTGTGTATAGATTCCAGGACGAGATGCTGGAGAGCAGTGCTGAGGAAAGGAACCTGGGGGTCCTCATTGATAGGAAGTTGAATATGAGTCAGCAGTGCCCTGGCAGCCAGGAGGCCCCCCGTGTCCTGGGGGCATCAGGCAAAACATCGCCAGCTGGTTGAGGGAAGAGATTTTCCCGCTCTGCTCTGCGCTGGTGCAGCCTCACCCTGAATATTGTGTGCAGTTATGGATGCCATAAGAAAGATATAAAGCTATTAGAGGAGGGCCATGAAGATTATTCTGGTGAAGGGCCATAAGGGGAAGCTGTATGAGGAATGACTGAGGTCACTTAGTTTGTTCCGCCTGAAGAAGAAGGGACTGAGAGGTCTCACTGCAATCTACAGTTTCCTCATGAGGGGAAGCAGAGGGACAAGCACTGATCTCTTCTCTGTGGTGTGACAGGACCTGAGGGAATGGTCTGAAGTTGTATCAAGGGGAGGTTTAGGTTGGATATTAGGAAAAGGTTCTTCACCCAGAGGGTGGTTGGGCACTGGAACAGGCTCCCCAGGGAAGTGGTTACAGCACCAAGTCTGACAAAGTTCAAGAAGGGTTTGGATAATGCTCTCAGGCACATGGTGTGATTCTTGGAGTGTCCTGTGCAGGGCCAGGAGTTGGACTTCGATGATCCTTGTGGGTCCCTTCCAACTCAGGATACTCTATGATTCTGTGACACCATGATTCTGGTGACTCCAGCATAAAGAAGAACAAAAATACATAAAACAGAGAACTTTTCATGAACTATGCTTCTGCACAGGCACAGAACACACACCGTAGCATCCAAGCTATGGTAAAATCACATAACGGCATATACTATTTTTGTAAGGGATTATCTTAGTATAAGATTGGGATAAGATGGAGACTAATACAAGATTTTGCTGGGGAATTTCTTGGTAGTTAAATATATTTTCCTTAGTGAACTATGACAGTGTCACAAAGTTTCATCATTAGATCAAGCACACTCTTAGGATTTGAATCTTTGAGTAGCTTTTGGGAGACCTGCTCTGAAGTGATAAGAATAATGAGCCCATCACTTTTGCATAGGCTGAAAAATATTTTTAGTCTAGACATTGGTTCTCATAACAAAGGAATGTCATGGAATTTTCTAAATAAGGTTAGAATTCTTTATGGTTTTTTATCATTGGTCCAGGAGACTTCAAAGTATGTAAGACCAGGGCATGCTATGTTGTGATGTTCCGCATTTGAATATTGAATGTTACGTGTACAAGTCTAACAATGGAAATGACAATATTGATTCAATCACTAAATAGTTTTTCAGCAAATAGGGTAGAGAACTGGTTGGGTGGGGTTCACCTTACCTTACTTTAGACATGGTTGGAACACCTCCCCTATGAGGACAGGCTGAGAGAGCTGGAGTTGCTCAACCTGGAGAAGATTCTGGGGAGACCTCATTGCAGCTTTTCAACATACAAAGGGGGGTTTATAAGAAATAGGAAATAAAATTTTATACCAAGGCCTGTAACAATAAGACAAGGGATGATAGTTTTAAACTGAAAGAGGGTAGGTGTAGATTGGACACGAGGAAGATTTTTTTTTTTTTAAGAAGAGGATGGTGACACACAGGAACAGGGTGCCCAGAGAAGTTTGGGATGCCTCATCACTGGAAGTGTTCAAAGTTGAGTTGAATGGAGCTTTGAGTGATCTAATCTACTGAAAGAGGTCCCTGCCCTTGGCAGTGGGGGTTGGACTGCATGATCTTTAAAGGTCCCTTCCACTCCAAAACATTCTACAATTCTAAAACAAAGAAGGACCATTTTATTTCTCTTCATAAATAACCTGAGTGCACTTCAGCAGTGCAAGGAGCAACAGAGGACAATATAGAACTGTATCTGAAAGCAGAACAGGAATGAGAGACTAGAATATGTTGAAATATTTTATGGCCACCTCCATTTCACATTTCAAATGAAACATGACCTTTGGATGTGCACAACTTCCCCAATAATGCACTAAATGAATGTGAGACAAAAATTTTTGATCCCAGAGGCAGAAAGCTAACTAGTAAGTCATAGTGATATTAAAGCACATTGTTAGAACCCAGGATTTTAAAGGCGGGCTCTGTTTTCTTCTAAAGTACACTGCACTCAATATTTAAACAATTCACATAACCTTATTGCACAGTTTCCTCATCTTTATTGAAAATTTTGAAAACTTCTCAGTTTGATTTTCTTTTCCGTGCATTTCATTGGAATTCTAACAAAGAGAATTTTGTTTTTCAAAGCAGATATATGCACAATTTAAGTTGTGTTCAGTGTTGCACAATGCATGTTGATAGGTCACTTGACCTATATTTTTTTAAAATTCTCCTGCTAAATAATTTCCTCTTGTGTCATCTTTAATAGAGTAGATTTACATTTCATGTGTGGCACAATGCTACTACAAAGGTGACTAGACAAAGAAAGTCTCAGGAATACACTGATATTTTTTATAAAGAACAAACAAATCTGTCTACTTACCCTTCTCTGGAGATGCCTTGAATAACTACCTTCAATACGTGTCAATTATTTAAAAGAAGCTTTGTGACCTTCAGATATAATAATCCAACCATTCCAAAGTTTCCTCCTACCCTCCCTCTCCCTGTTTTTTAAAGCACTGTGCTTGGTCCTGCCTAGCTGTCAGATCAGGGGGAGGCAGAAGGTCATACCTAAATTTACCAAAGGCTGGAGCTCTTCGCTAGGGCTCCTCTAGTTCAGCATTTCTTCCTGTACATTTTATATAGGCATGTTGCAAAAAATTAATATACTGAATATCACAGTTATAATAACCCTGACACAATCTGACATGAGATACATTCAGAATCATGGTATAATGTCTGCTCTGACTGTATTGCTCATTGTCATATGAGGCTTTCACTCTCCAGCCTACTGAAACATAATCAAGTAGCACCCCTGTTAGCTCCAAAGGCTTCACAGCCTCTGAATAGACATACTCTAGCCTCTCTGCACTCCAAGAGCTATTAGGCAAACTGAGAACATCAACACTATCATCTCAGTCTCATGAAAATTTCAATTCCAGATCTGTTTTGTTTTGAGGAGTATTTTAGCTGATTTTTTTTAATCTCCTCCAGCTACACTTTTCTGCACCCACCTGAAGTTAATTTCTGCATACATTTTATGTTCATGGCAAAACAAATTTCAATTTCATGCATCTAAATTTGCTTCTGCAACTGTTTATTTGATAACTGCTCATATACTTATCCAATCAGAGAACAAATACAATTTCTTTCTAGTGTATGAAATTAAATGATGCAGCCTAAATAACCAAGATGAACTAGTTTCAGAACTCTGGTCCTGGTATATTTTGAATCAGGTACATTAAACTGAAAAATGAATACAGTGAAATAAGATGTCCAGAGATGTTGTTAGGAAAAAAAAAGAATGTTGGCTAACATACAAATTGAGTGCAAATGACTCAGTCCTCAGTCCTTTTTACTAACTACTACAGTTCGGCTATTCACAGACACCACAGAATCACTTTGATACCATGCAGGCAAGGCTGAACTACCTATCAACCCATTATGGATGTTTCAGCCAATAGAGATGATAGCACAGTTGTCCTGCAAAAAAAGGCTTTTCAATATCAGCTGTTCAGTGATTTAAAAAACATACAAAAAAATCATGTCAACATAAGAAAATACTCCAAGGGATTAGAATAACATCATGCCTGTTTGCCTAATCTTTTTGACAACATATTAAGAATGCAGCTAATTAGAGATAGAATGATGTAATCTATTAATCTTTAGTTCTGCAGTGGAAAACACAGCCTTCTGATTTGGATTGAAAAGACACTGTTCATAGAGAAGATTGAAAAGAGATGCAGTAAAGCATATTGAATCATCATCAATTTCTTAGACAACAAAAAAAGGAATATCAGCTGATCCCAATGAAACCATACCTTTACAGACTAGTAATATTACTAGTAATGACTACAGCTTTTCACAAGAGTAACTTGTTGTTTGTTTTTTATCCCTAACTGTTCCTACACTTTAAAAGGCCAAGCATCCTTCTGGCTGGCATTCTTGGAAGAGGATTTATTCAATACTTTGGATCTTCTGTCCTGCACTGTTATGGATTTCATAAGTATTTGTGGATCCAAATTCACAAGGTATGCTGAATGTTACAACATACAGGATACAAAAATACAAGGGAAACACCAGAATTTCATATACAGAGAACGAGAAAAGCCAGTCACCAAAGGCACTGTCAGTGTCAACTTTCTGTGTATGAGCAAGAAATCAGAGAAATTATTTTCTTTCTCTTTCAGTGCCTATGAGTAAAAATTGTAAGGATGACACCACCTTCTTACAAAGGAACTCTTGCTACTCCTGAGTTACTTAGAATGTAAATCTTTAACCCCATCAGCCTAAGAAGTGCTGCAGCCTCCTGTCTGCAACCTGCAGCTTCAACATACCTTCTACCTTTAAGAAGACTTAAAAAGGTCACTCAGTGCAATGTCATCAGTTGTACTGTAAGCTTTTTCCACAGAGGAGGAAATTACATCTACCTTGATTGCAAAGATAAAACATATAAAGCTGGAAGTGGTGCAAGGGAAACAAAAAATGGTGAATGTTTTTTGCATGTTTGCAGGTCTGTAAGCTAATTTTCTCAATAAAGAAAGAATTTCCAAGGAATTGTGACCATCTGTCATAGAAGTACTTGAGAAAGCACTTGTCTTTTCTGAGAGATTGAAATTATTCTTTGGACTGTTGGAGTTGGACTGTTATTTTTTTCCAGAATAGTTTTCTTCAACTTCCCCAATTCTGCAGTGTGCCTTTGTGAGTGGTTAAGGCTGGATGACCATTGTGGTTCACAGTGGGCCTTGAAAGCTGTGAAGTTCAGTCTTTCTATCAGTTTCATAAATGAGTAGAGGCTGTTTTCAGCCATATCTGTATTTGGTCAACATTTGCAATTTCACTTTTTATGGCACTTCTAATATGACATTATTTTCTGCAGCAGTAGTTCCTCAGCTCATTTCAAGCATTTCCAATATAGTGCTATGAGGAATGACTAAGACAAAACGGTTACAACTCTTGGAATGAGGTTGTTCAACTGTGACCAAGTGAAATTCAGTACTTTCAGCAAAACATAATCTGACTGTATTAGTAAAGAAAGATAGTTCATGACCTCGTGTCATGGTCAGGGACAGAAAGCAGTCTGTCTTATGCTTTTATTGATTTTGGCACATGACCATTCTCCATCATGGTCTTCTGTCACTAAGAGGGATATTAATTACTGTGTCCAGAGAAAAACAACATTGCAGAGTGTGAGATATTCAAGGCCTTACCTGGCACCTACAAAAACACCCAGTGTAGGTTGCTCAGAAAAACTTTCCTAAGCCATCTGTCATTAGTTTTTTTCTAATTTCCAAATCGACTCAAAGATGATATAAACATAAGGAAAAACTAGACAGAGTATCAGCAGTGTAAAATATCTAGAGTCATCTAAAAAGAATGTCAGAAAGAGAATCTAGAATGTTATTTGTTATCTGTAGTCAAGCAAGGTCTGTAGAGGTAATATCTTTCATCAGGCTAACTCTTATAGTCATAAAAAAGTAAAGATATTTGATTTTTGGCACCTAAAGTGTTATTCACATTCAAAGTGAAAACAGCATGAAACGTCACAGCTTTGGAATGGAACAACTGCTTTAATCCAAAGAAGGTATGTCAATCAATCAGGTAGAGCATCTGAGGGAAATACAAATTGATACTTGCTGAACAAATAACAGGACAATGAGACGTGATTATGGCCACTTCCATAAAAAGCTGCTGATAAAAGTTTTCTATACTCTTGAAAAGAGTGTTCAAATATGGAAAAACAAATTTCCCTTACATAGAATTGTGTTTTTCAAACACAATAACAAAGCAAGCTTTTCTACATGGACCAACAATGTTTGCAGCCTTAAAGAAGAGGTATTCTAATATTCTTGTCAATATTTTGTTCTTGGACACAACTTCATATTGTGTGTGGTAGCATTAGTGATAGAGTGTGATCTAGAAACTAGGCAATAATTTGTGAATTTGGGATTGGGTGTTAAAACCACTTTTCTTCATCTCTTCCTTAATGTGATCATAATGGAAATGAAAAAAAAAAAAATCAAAATTCAGTGAGACGTCAAATTACATCCTTGTAAATGAATAATGATAATTAACCCAAGAATCTTCATTACAATTAGTATGCTAATTTCACAGACAAACTGCTAAAACTACTTTTTTAAAAGCTGTACAAAAGATTTGGTTTTAACTTGCTTATCTGTAAAGATCTCACATTTTTCTTTCCTTACTGTCTTGCTCACTGTTGGAATGTCACTGTTTTTGTAAACATTCATCTCCATAATGTTATTACCACCATCACTATCATCACCATCATCACCATCTCATAGCACAAAATCTTCTAGTTCTTTCCCCTTAGTGCAATTCAACAATAAAAGTTACTGAAATGAGAGTATGTCTCTTAAGCAAATAGGTGTAACAGTATATGTCAGGTAAGCAATTCTACTTACTACAGCAAATTATCAGCACAAAGTAAAAGCACATTTAAATACCAGGAAACTAGGTCTGAAGAAGACAGAGAAATGTTATATGTGCATAGCTCCAGTCTGGACCAAAACTGTAGGATACTGTTGTGTAAGTAGGGAGGAAAACTCTCTACTGAAATGCATTATGAAGCTGACAATTTATGAATTTACTAGCATATACTCTTGCACATTCAAAGGAAACTCCTACCTTCAAAACTATCTCAAAATCTACTGAGCATTCTTCCCTTAAGGTCTTTTAATATGCCTAACTTTGTTCCTGTCTGGCATGTTTTGGCTGTGCCAAAAGTCACATTTTGTGTTACAAATACTGGATGCAGGTAATGTCTGAGACCTACTAGTATTCTGCATTATATACACAGATTTAAAATAGGCAAAATAAGAAGTGTTCATATTTGTAGAAAACATTGTTTAGAGTCATCTGGCCTTGATTTTCTTATTCATAAACTTCCATTTTTACCTTATGCCTCCGTGAACTTAGTGAGAAAAACAGGATGCAACTAAATTGTGTTAACCGGTTAAACAGACTAATTATGATTATTCATGGGCCAGACAATTGTTCTGAGAAAATTTCATTGACATCTAAGCCTGGGAGCTTTTACATTCCATTTTATTTACTTCTGTTCTGCATAGAAGGGAATGAATATTACATATTGGCAGAAAAAGCCATTAAAACACTGTGGCATAGCACTCTCTTTCACAGAACTGTCATCAGAAAACACACAAATTAACTGATAGCCCTACCTACCTGAGGCATCATCTCTCTGAAGCCAGCAGGTTACATGTCAGTATGCAGTGCAACCTGGAGAAGCAGAAATAAGGTAAAATTTTCTTGCCAGCCCTGGTAGGGCTGAAAACTGGAGGCAGGATGAAAACTGGAGGAAAGCAGAAAACCCCCAGGATTCATCCTAAGTCCATGCCTAGTGGTGAAGCACCTGTGAAGAAGGGGAAGAATCATGATCTGTACAATAAGAGGGAAGATCTCACGCATCTCCACCCTCCTTCCTTCAGTTCTCAGATGCAAACGCATTGCTTGCTCATGCAACGCTGCAGTTCTTTGTACCCAGATCCCTCCTACAATCCATTATTGTTCCTAAGCATAAATATATTGTACGCACATCAGAAACTGCATTATCCTGAAATAGCTACGCTTTGATCATCCTCCCTTCTGCCATCTTGTGTATGCCTTAATTGCTTCAATCAAAACTGCTCTTAGGAAGAAGCATCAACTAGACATAAGATATTTAACAAGATTTAGATCCTTCTGTTCCCTCCCACACAATGTAAGCAGATGCAAATAGATGGCCTTCTGCAAACAGATGATCTGTGTATTACCTGACATCTTATTCCACTTTATGACCAAAATAGGACTTTCTGGGGGCTTTTTATTCCCAAAATTTGAAAGAATTCACCTTTTTCTTGAATTTCACTTTTTAAAAGTGAGCTATCATTCCCTCAGGTCAGAAAAAAAGGAAACTTTAATAGCCAGAGACAGCAGCAATGTCACTGATTTAGTACAGGCATTATGAGTTTGGTTTAGTCACACGTAAAAAATTCTGTTGATTTAAGTATTCATGTGTATCTAATTCTGCTGCATGAGCCAGAATTTTCAGGCATCTGTGTGCAATATCAATATATCTTTTCATTTGGTCTCCATGTGAAATGAGGGAACAGTTTGTCAGTCTAGATCATCATTTTTTCCTCTGTAATGTCCTGTTTTGCCTTTTGCCATGCATGCATTCCTGCATTCCACTTTTCAGTGCCACTTCATTTTGGCAGGGAAATCACCTCAACTATCATTTACAGATGCAAAGAGAACTATAGGCACTGAAATTTTTCAACTCATATCACATAGGGTTCCTGGAAGCTTTACAATTCCAAATGAATTTGAATCACATTTCTTAGACAGTGAGTAAAATTACATGTTAATTAAGGGGGGTTCCCAGCTCCTGTTAAGCCCATGCAACTCTGATAAACTCAAAGAAGTTTTCCTAAATTTAGATCAGCTGAAACCTTAGCCCTGACTTTTTCTTCTACAAAAAGCCAAGAAATGGGATAAAAGACACATAAGAACAGATTTCTTGCACAGACAGCCAGGCTTTTAACCTTTAATCTGTCCAGGTATTGAATAAATCCTCCTTAACTCATATAATGTACCTATTTAAGCAGGAGCAGTGGCTGGAAGTTAGAGCTCTGGTATTGCAAAGTACATTACAGGATTTACCACATCATCCAGCAGTATCTTGGGCCACTGCCATTTGAGAAAGAAAATGAACTAATCCACATACTTAAGATTTAATGCTAAATTTCATTATTCTCCCCATGAGATCAGCGCAGTTATTTGCTTTGATAACTACACAAACTGAACAATCATTTATAGAAACAATAATTGTAACTTGGTAGAATGTAGCACAGAGATAGGTCTGAGATGGGTGTTAGACATACAAAATGAAGTAAGATGGAAGTAAAATGACAGAACAAGAGCATATGACACCTAGTTCTTCCTTCAGCACATTGCAGTTGAACCCTCTCTAGCTAAAGTAATAATTTAACATGGATGCTAAATACAGACTTAAAAGAGGCAAACATGGGAACTAGAGTTCCTCTCTCACACAGCCTTTATTTCTTTTTGATAACATTTTTAATTGATATTGACTTCATATTGTCTGGAGCTTCCATGCCTTGGGTGTTTTTTTTCCCTGAAAACAGATTAGCAAAAAACTGTGACTTGTAAAAGAATATTTAAAAATCAAAGAACGTCCTCCCAAGAATATCCATTACATGGAAAGATTAGTGCCTTTTTAAGGGGACAGTCCCTCCAACAAGGCCTTGGTTTCTTCTCATTTTTGGAATGAAAGGAGTGCTAAAGAACTGCTAAAACACATACACTACATAAGAGCTGGCTACACAGTATGAAATGGTACACAATTTAGTAATGAGATGGCTTGGATACTCTGCTTAAGTAATATCATAATACAGGACTGTGTTCATATGATGAAACTGTCTGCACCAGTTTCTCGCTATACCATCACAGTCTCATACTTATGAATACCACAATCCATGGGGGTACTTTGTAAGTGAATTTCAAGAGCTTGAGAAAATTTTCTTGGTCAGGGGCTGTATTTTGATTGCAAAACATAAATAATATCAGAGGTAAAAAAATCACAACCACACCAGTATGAGAAATGTATATCAAACCCATAAAAAATAAAATCTCTTTAAAAGTCACTAAAGGAAGTCTTTTCCCTTGTTCAAAAGAAAGTCACATAAGCATAGTTGTGATTGAATGAGATTACATGTGTGTGAGCTATTTGCTGTGGCAAGTAGAATTTTATGCATTCATCCACAAGAGCTGGAAATTGATTTTCTATTTGAACTCCAAAGGTTGCTCAGTAATTACAAACTATTACCGAAAGATAATTTTCATTATATTTCCAAGGATCTCAGTAAAGAAGAAATTTGATTTTAATATCTTGTTGCTCTTTACTTTCACAAAATCACAGAATACATTGAGTTTGAAGGAACTCACAAGGATCATCGAGTCCAGATCCTGGCCCTGTACAGGACCACCTCCAAGAGTCACAGCATGTGCCTGACAGTATTGTCGAAAAGCTTCTTGAACTCAGACAGGCTTGATGCTGTTTTTTAGGAATTTTCTCGCTCATGTTGTACCAGCTGTGTGACGTTCCCAGTAATTTCTGGCAAGTTGAAATCCCCCATAAGGACAACAGCACTTGACTTGAAAGTGTACCAAAGTTTTTCAAAGCATATTTGTCGGTGTCATCATCCTGGCTGGGAGGTCTATAGTAGACTCCCATGATGATATCCACATTACTTTTTGCATTTGCTCCTCGCTAAGCGTTCTGCGAATTTTCTATTGCACTTTTAAAAATGTAAATAATATGCACACTAATTTGGAAATTTTGTGCATATTGTACATATATATGCAACTGTGTGTGAAAAGGCAGAAAATAATGACTCCAAATCTATAGTTTATCTGTTAAATGAGTTGCATACGGATCACAGAACCGGGATCATAATTTTTTGTGAAACTTGTCTCAGTGTTTTGTATTTCCAGCACTTAGCTGACATTTTAACTTTCTGTCAATTTGCATCTTCTGTCTTCAACTCCTTTTTTTATATTTGATGTGATCAAAACAGCATTAGATGAGCTTTTACCTATCTTCCTTGCAGCACCTCCAGGAAAACATACAGATTCCCTCACACTTCCAAATGTAACTAGCACAACATAAACTCTTTCTTCAGATGAGAAAGCAATAGAGATTGTCATGGCAAATATGTTATTAAACTATTACAAAGCCACGGGGAGAGCATGGTAAATTATGCCAAGCCATTGTCTTTTAAATCAGAGGGCAGGGCATGCACAGATACCAAAGTAATCTTGAATGAAGGACAGCAATCCTGAATCCCATTAGCAAACAACTCATTGCAGCACAGTACTCTGTGTAATGCTCTTCACTGGCATTAATCAGTCTGGATGGATCCTTATGCTGCTTGGCCAGACTAGTTTAGTCTGATGCTCAGGCATCTCTTGCCTTTGCAGCAACGTGTGGTACAGTCTATCTTTAAAAGAACTAGAGAGAATTAAAATCAACAGAAGTCATAGGATGAATTTATTTAGGTAATTTTTAAAAGCTCACCACAATTAAATTACTATATAAATTTCTTCAGCATATATTTGAAATACAACTATGCAACTGTGGTTTCATTCTTTAAACTTGCAAAAAAAAATGTTATTTACATTCAGAGATATGTGAAATTATTTCTGTGCTGAAATTATGAAACTATTATTAAATAGGATAAAATCATTAGTAAACAGACTACACCCTTTAATGATTATTTTATCATTTAGATGACTTCAAAGTAAAACCTATACATTTTCTCTCCCTTCCCTCATATTTTTATATAATTATTCTGTCCAGACAACTTTCCTTAAAGTCTGAAATACACCTTAAGATTTTATTTGCAAAAGGAAAAAAAATTAATTTCTGTGCTAAAGAAAATTGCCTTCAGAACATAGGTCCACAGATAACTACAGCTTCTATTTAGTATTTTCCTTTATATATATATTAATCAGTACTTTCTTTTTTCCCCCTCCTCTTGCTTTTAACATAATTTTTTATTGCTACTAAATGGTTTAAAATACTGTTCTGCATGCAAGCTTGTGCATTTGAAGCCTTGATTCTGCAACTGGTAGCAAATAATTGAAGTATGTATTGACAAGGGGTCAGTACATACTTGA
Source organism: Manacus candei (assembly GCF_025592945.1). Classification (NCBI taxonomy): domain Eukaryota; kingdom Metazoa; phylum Chordata; class Aves; order Passeriformes; family Pipridae; genus Manacus; species Manacus candei. Next base: position 39,711,823 of record NW_026138062.1, read on the forward strand.
GTCCTGAGCAATTTTTATGCAGTGTAAATCCGTATAATCAGTTGCAAGTGTCTGTCATGGAAAAAAGCAGAAGACAAGCAGCTATTCAGATGCCTTTTTATCTATCTATGTATTTACCTGTCTACCTACCTATTTACCTAGCTATTTATCTACCTACTTATCTATCTACCTATTTATCTATCTATCTACCTATCCACCTGTCTATCTATCTGTCTATCTATCTATCTGTCTCTACAGAATACTTTTAGCAGAGTAGTGCTCAAAATTATTGCAATAGTTAAGTCTGTAACTAAGTTCCTACTTTAAATGCCGGTCTTAAAGGGATGAGAACTCAGACTGATGGTCTCTGACAATATTGCCATTGCAGCATGGTGGAACAAATAACTTTCAGGACAAATCTTGAACATACCTAATCCCATCTACAACTCCACCTGGACAAGTTTGAGAATTGCGCCCATGGGAATCTCATGAGGTTTAATAAGACCAAGTGCGATGTGCTGCACTTGGGTGAGACAACCTCCAGTATCAATACAGGCTGGGCAATGAAGGGATTGAGAGCAGCCCTGGTGAGGACTTGGGGGTGCTGGTGGGTGAGGGGCTGGACGTGAGCCAGCAGTGTGCACTTGCAGCCCAGATAGCCAGTTGTGTCCTGGGCTGCATCAAAAGCAGTGTGGGCAGCAGCTCAAGGGAGGGGATTCTGCCCCTCCACTCTGCTCTGGTGAGACCCCACCTGAAGTGCTGTGTGCTTTTGGGGTCCCGAGCACAGGAAAGACATGGACCTGCTGGAGCAAGTCCAGAGGAGGGCTACCAAGATGATTAGAGGGATGGAGCACCTTTCATATGAGGAAAGGCCGAGAGAACTGGGATTATTTAGTCTGAGAAAGAAAAGGCTTAGGGATGACCTAATTGCAGCCTTCCAGTACCTGAAGGGAGACTACAAGAAAAACGGATAGAGACTATTTACAAGAGCATGTAATGATAGGACAAGGGCTTTAAACTGAGAGTAGGTTTAGATTAGATTTTAGGAAGAAATTCTTTACTATGAGGGTGGTGAGACACTAGAACATGTTGTGGATGCCCCAGGTTGGATGGGACTCTGAATAACCTGGTCTAGTGGAAGGTGCCCCTACCATGGCATGGGGATCGGAACTAAATGATCTTTAAAGGTCCCTTCAAACCCAAGCAATCCTATGACTCTATGGGAAATTACTAAAGTAATTAGTCCCATAATGTTTGCTTTGCAGTGGATGTCCCTGTTGGAGTTTCAGACCTAGTCCAGGATTTTACAATGGGAAAACAGTGCAAAACCAGGAGGAAGAGAAGGGAGAAAGAGAAGTCTTCATGCCCCTCAGGTTTTGCAGCTATGCCCCCTGGAATTTGATACTGTAAAGAGCTGAAGACTTCCCAAACATATACAAAGCCTCTCTCTTGTAGGAAAAAAAAAAAAAAAAAAAAAAAACAGAAAAAGAGAAAATGGAAAAAAAAGAAGAGATAGTGCAAAGACAGCAGCAGCAGAACATAGAAAATAAGAAAGTGTGTCTTATGGCTGTACCTTGGCAGGACTAATCTTCAAAACTATGTTGGTGCTCACACACAAAAAGTGGGCTAGCACATAGGTAGTCTTAAGCAGGACTAGCCATGAGCCTGTACCATTGCTGTCACAGCTGCCCCCTTTCCACCTACAGATTTATTTCCTCTGCCCAAAGCCTCCAATGATCTCATTTCTGAAGTATGGTAAGATGCTCTCCTTTGTGCAAATCTTGCATGTTCATATTCCTCCACATGGCTGGTCTCGGTAACCTCTCCGTGTTGCATCAAACAATCTGTCTTCCTTTCTCAGATGCTCTGAGACTATTTCTCACTACATTTTCAGAGAAATATTTTCATGCCTTCTCCATGACTTCTATTCCTTTTAGAGTTTCCTGTGATTGTCAAAGCTACTTCCTTATTCATCAAAGTCATGCCTGAAAATACTTGATGGTACCTAGGTATCTGCTGATTCTATCATTGTAAAATATCACTGCTTTCTTGCACCCTTACACTTTGACTATGCGTTACAACATTATGAGATAGAGCTCTTTGGACCAGGAGCCCCCTGCTGCTGTGGCACAGCAGATGTGATCTGGAGCCATCAGCAGGTGTTTAGGTAACTGCAAAATCATTATCTACTGTGCTGAAGCCCTGTGGTGGATTTTCTAAGGCTTTCAGCAATTAGCATGACATCCTCTAAGCCTTCACAGGCACAAAAATGTCACTAAAAATTTATCTTAATTGCCAGTCCTATGCAGTGCAAACATGCAATTGGTTCCTTGTGTCTCATTGCGTTTACCTTGGTCTGAATACATGGCCTTCTCTGCGTACTTATTGCATTAGGAAAAGAAATCTGGTTTAGCCAGATGCAACTAGAGGAGGTTGAAATACAGTAGATAAATCATCAGTAATTACAACTTCATATCTCATTTCCCTAGAACAACAAAATATTCCTCCATCTCATGTAGCCTAACAAACCTTCAAGTTGATTCCTTATGAGCCAAAACATGACTTTTCTTTTGAGTAAAATTACTAATTTATTCCTTTGTATTGTACATGGAACATCATAAAAATGGTTGTCATTTTAGCAATCGTAATACTGTAGTCATGAGTATTTAGTCACTACATCACCTCATAATCTCATTGAAACACTGAGTTCTTACTATACTCTAAAATTAATGAGATCACCTCCCTGCCCTAAACAACTTTCGAGGCAAGTGTCAGAAAGAAGACATCAGTCGCAGAAGAACAAAGTAAATGAAAATGTTAGGAGAAGCTCCCTTACTCACTGTTTTGAACAAAATATTTTAGAAGGTTGACAAAGCTTCACAGAGATTGATCAGGTCAGAAACCAAATAATGTGCTGTTTGATTTCCACACTCAATCTTTTTTTTTCTTGACCCTTTATGGTTTAACCCCAGCTGGCAACTAAGCACCAACTAGTCGCAGAGTCAATCTCCCTCTCAGCGGGAAAAGGAGGAAAGCAGGGCTCCATCACACGTAAAGGTTACTTGAGAAGACAAACACCATCACTCAAACATCCTGCCATTCCTTCTTTCCCCACCTTTTTGTTGCTAAGCATGACATCATCCAGTCCAGAATATCCCTTGGGTCACTTGGAGTCAGCTGTCCCAGCTGCGTTCCCTCCCAACTGCTTATGCACTCCCAGCCTCCTCACTGGTGGGGTGGGGTGAGAGGCAGAAAAGGCCTTGACTCTGTGTAAGCCCTGCTCAGCAGTAATGAAAACATCCCTGAATTATCAGTTCTATTTTCAGCACAAGTCAAAAACACAGCCCTGTAGTAAGTACTATGAAAAAAACTAAGTCTACCCCAGCCAAAACCAGCACATTATAACCAAATAATTTTCCTTTCTCCCCAAAAACTCTTTCACACTTGGCAATCAGTAGGAAAAAACAGATAAATTTATAATTAACCCCCCACTCCATTCCATATTTAACCATAAAAAAAATTAATGAAGTTGTAGCTATGAAAAGCCATTCCACAAAGCATAATTCTACTAAGTTGTTCTACACACATCAAAAAACAGTTCAAAATCACATGGGTATTCTTGCCATTTGTACAAAAGCCACTAATCACCACTTTGGTAGTATAAAGGAGCTTTGAAGTGGGTATAAATTCTTGTTCTGCATTCTTATTAAGGCTCCTTTCATATGTCAGAAATATCTGAAAAAAAGACAACAGTCATGTCTCTACAAACTTCCTATCTCACTGTAAAACACACTCAAACTCAGCTGTTTATCACAGTGTAAAATTCAGGGAACTTACAACTCAAGAAACTGCATCAAAGTAACTGTGTCTTACCTCCTCCAGTATTTTACACTGAATTGCCTGTCTATAAAAAATTTATTAACAGTGAAAATCTAGTTTTCAAATAAGATTATAGAATCTTGGATCTTACTAGTTTCTCTTAGATTTGAACAGGTTTCCAAGTTGTTATGTCTGAGTCTGGCAGTAATGATCACTTCACTATACAAAAGCAGGTTTTTTAATAGGAAAGGGCTTTCCTAATTTACCCCCATTTTAATCTTTCTGTCTCATTTCAGGAAAGAATTTATATGTTCCAAAGAGGTACATGTGATAAAATCTTTCTGAAGCCAGTCCTGAATCAGAAATATTAGTAGAGGTATTCTTGTTCTATAACTGATGTTATTGGTGAGGTGCATGTGTGTATATATCTGTAGATATGAGGTACACACCTATATATGTCAAAACACTTTCAAATGAGGTGGGGCATATAGGTGAATAAAAGCTGCTTGTCATTAGAAACAGTGTTAGTGTACAAGGACAAATAAATGTTCTTGCAAGAATGACAGAACTGATTGTGCTCTGATTCTTCTCTAACCCATCGTCATGAGTCCTGTCCTTGGCTTAATGTTCTCTTCTAATCACCCTGTAAAGTCCACATGTCACAAAGCTCAGTGCTGCTTCCAAACATCTATTATCATCTAGAGTATCTTTTGCTAGTTGTACTACAACTTCTGCCTCTGGTCATTGACACCTAAGACACCATCAAAAGATGAAAACAATAAAAAGGGAGGGAAATAATTTCTTCTCATTTGTCCAGAAACACTGGCTTGGAAAAAAATTTACAATGCACTGGCCTAATGCTCTACAAGGAAATCACATAGCAAATCTCACCTACTCAAAACAGGTTGAATTTCCTAGCATCACTTATAATAGACATAGAGTAAATCCACTCAGTTAAAAAACACCAAATAAACAAATAACCCCAACAACAAGAAAAACAAAACACCACCACAAAACAAAACTGAAAGAAACAAAATATAAATTTGAGCAGTACTCATATTTGAATAAACCCAGACATTACTACACTGTTTGAGAGAGAGTTCTGTCTTTGTACATTTGCATGATGAATGGTTTTAACTAGCCTGTTTCAGACAGTAGAGTGGGGTGTTCATGAAGTCTAACTGTAGCCTGGGGAGAATGTCACCAGTTAGTAGATTGTAGTGACAAACAAAACAAGTTATTCAGTTGAGAACAATTCAGAGAACGATATATTCCACGTCCTGGACTAGTCTGTGTTACTGTGTTTCTCCCTATCCTTAGCTAAAGATAGAGCTTCCTTAGGCTAATATTAGCATTTGCTGATGAACCTTCCCTAAATGATTATTGATTACTACTTTGAATATCATTTACTCATAGCTGGCTACTTGCCGTTTCTGCCTAGCCACTTGCTACTGCTTCTGTCTGTGCAACAAATGGGTTTGAAGCCAAAGGTTTTTTAAGCTGATTTTTAGGTGTTCCCAATACAAGGAAGGTATCTAGGCATACAAATGGTATGTCCCATTTATAGGAATACTCTGATATGAATATTCTGTGAACTTTCTTGTCAAGGAAATTGGTTTTGTATGAATCTTAATTTTAAGTGACTAAAGGGATCACAAATATCATCTTAGTGATTGGTTTTGTATCATTCTTGCAGCTGTGTTTCTAGTTATAGGTCTCTTGATAACAGTGAAAAATTCATCTCCTTCCTAGGAACATATGTTCCTCAAATAATACCTGTAGATTGTTATTAAAGGCAAAGTAATTGTAATTTAACCAAGCAGTACATATAAAGTTATTTTAATCTTTTCTCATAAATCATTTATCCTAGCCATTTAATCAATTAGGTAGAACTCCACTGAAGACCTGTTAATTTGAGAAAAACCTGCTGGTACAGAGACATTCAGTGCTTCAAAGTGTCCTCTAGACATTATCTCAGGAGCGGCAGATTGAAAACTAGGTCTTCCCCACGGTAAGAATGCTACTCTGTACTACTTTCTAGACAGTTTGGTTGAATAGCTCACGGCTACATCATAGCAAAAGAAAGTGAGGGGAACTGAGACAACACTGGTAAACTAATTGTGGTCTTCCAATGCTAGCCAGTAATACAGAAAATATATCGCAATAGTACCTTACTAGCCACATGCACTGCAAATTTGAATTCCTGATCCCAAATGAGTTAAGCGAACTATGACTCTGTATAAATGTTCTTCTACTGGTTACCAAGCATATAATCTTATTCTTGGAAAATACTTTGTCAAGATAGACTGAACAAAAGTAAGTGACTATTTAAACTATTCAGTCGTCTTTTCTAAATTTTGACAGGCGATCCTTTACTCAGAGATTTAGTAATGCGACATGACAACTCTTATCATAGCTAGGGTAAGTTGCTTCTAACAACAGTTGAGCTACTCAGGGGAGAAACCTTTAGTCCATAATTAGGGAAATAGAATTCTTTGCTGTCATAGCAGCCCTGGAATATCTCACATCTTCAGTTTAAATAAATGCATGCCACTTATATCATGGGAAATTTATCTTTCGGTTTGATCCTTCTGGATGTTTGCCAGAACTAGAGGGCTTAAAAAGTGAATATTTTAGTGGCACATAATCCTGGCACCTGCTGTCTTTAAAACCATTGCCTGTCAAACCAGCACAAACAGATGTTCCTGTCTGTTTGGCAGTGCTGTTGCAGGAGGTTAAACTGTCTGTATCTGTAAGACAGAAAAATCTTTATAATGTTTCTGAACATTATTTTTCTAAGAATCATTAATCTGCTTTACAGTTTATATAATACAGAGCAATACATTATCTCTTCTCCTTGGCCACCCATGTCTTATAATGTAAATAAATGTGCTAAACATTGCTTACGTTAATTATCCTGTCTGCTTGTAAGGAGAACAGACTTCAAACGATATTCTGATATTCCACTTTTCCCCTCATTCTCTCCTTTTTTTTTTTTTTTAAATTTTCATTTATGGAGTAGGGACAGACTTTCTAAAACCTTCTGGTCAAGCCAAGGTTATCAGTCTAAACTGTAGTCTCAAACAATCAAGATCGTAAAATGCATAAATTTCCACCTCTGGCTAATTGAAAGCCGTCGTTCTAACAGGAGTATTAGCTATAACCATGGTAACCAACAAATACAAAACCTCTGCACTGTCTTATTACAGTTATCTGTAATAGCAACAGAAACCTGTCTTCCTTCTCTGTTTATTTTTCTAGAAGCAGCAGCTACAGCCATAAACTCATGCTAGACGAATATTCTATTAATACGAGTAACTGTTCCCAGCACACGGCCCTGTGAATGAAGAAAATTACACAGGAGGTTTTGAGGGCAGCCACTGCTTTAATGCTTTCCTGTCTTTGCAAAAACAACAGAACCAAACCCATTCCTCTATGTCCTAGATGCATGACTGCAATTTTGTAGTGCCTTTGCTTACGAACACAGACTAATCTTGGTATCATCTTCTGATGTTCACTGCCCTCAACAACACTCAGATGCTACTAAAATTTTATATTAAATCCACATTCATTGGATCTAATAAAATTAATTCTACAACTAAAGAAATGGCTGAAGCAATGTCAGCACCATTAATTATTCTATCTGAGAACTAACAAAGTGAAAAGGCAGCAATGTACTTGGAATGCAGAAAAAAGACTGAATATCGTGCTGTTTTTAAAATACGGAACAAAATAAAAGATTATGAACTGCACACTGATCACTTCAATTTACATTCCAGCAAATTTTGTAATAAATAAATAATCTAGACACTGGTAAACAACTTGCAAAAGACATGCAAAATGGCCATCATGTACTTGACAAGAATACCTTGTGTTAAATCAGTCTAATTGTTTTCTACAAGCAAGAACACACAGATAGCACATACTCATGAGTTATCTGCTGTTTAAGAATTTTGACTCCAGGTAACTCAAATGATGCTTTCACAATCAAGTTATGCACGTACGATCTAAATTAAAATATCATATTCTTTTTTTTGGTTGTTTGTTGTTTTTTTTTAAATACCTTTAAAAGATTTACCAGCAACCAAATAGATGAATGTCTAGCATGAAGTTGCACCTGGTTTTGGGTTTGTTTTCCTTCATGACATAGATTATGGAATGGAGTTTATGCTTATAAAATCTGCAAGAAATGTGAAAGTGGGAGTGGAAGACAGGATTCAAAGTAATTTTGACAAACTGGGTACAGGGAGAAGAAATAATAAATGAATTTCAAAGGGTGATAAGGGCCAAGTCCTACACTTGTGCAAGAGTAATTCACTTAAATACAGGATAGAGAACAACTGCTTAGGAAACACAGCTTCAAAATAGGGTTTCAGATTACAGAAGATGACAGCTGGATATGACTCAACAATGCCACACTTATGAAAAAAGAGGCATCCTTTCCAGGACATGCAAAAAGGACAAGAATCCTCAATTCTGCAGCTGCAACACTGGGACCACTTTTGAGCAAAACATTTCAAACTAAGAAAGTCCAAGAGAGAATTAGAAGAATGATGAGAGGACAGGAAAATCACCTGCTATCTGTTTAGCTCATGGTGTGAGTTAGAATCAGGAAGACTGAAAAAATTAAATTGTTTGGTCTAAAGAAGAGAAGATTGAGGAGGTACCTAATAGCAAAGGATAACTGCCAAAGAGAAGGGAATAATGTCTTTTATGCTAATTCCATCCAGTTCAACAGATACAGGGTTGAAATTGTATTGGATATTACAGAGGAAGAAACCATCTAAAAAGAAGGCTGATACCATAAATGCAAAATGCTTTTTGGTTTCAGTGTTTTGCTCACCATCATTCTTTCTTTTGTCTGGATGTTTTAGACTATTTTTTGATATGTTATATAAATGTTTTATGATATTAGCTAAATCTCATTAAATCATCCCTTAGGATGGGTTATCAACAATAGTGTCAAGTTCTAGAAAGTTAATAAAATGTCCATTTTCTTTGAGAGATATCGTTCCAGTTTTGCAGTTAACTATCCTGCTTTTGAACACTGCTGATCTATTTACTGTTGTACCTTTAGGATTTGATAGTTTTTATTTGATAGATGATTTATTCTTTCAGCATCTCAACATTATTCATTTAAATGGAAAAATACTAAGGATGTGAATTAAAATATCAAAGCCTTAAACAGCTTCATGGATGAAACAATACTTTCTAGCAAGCTACATTTTTGATATAAATAGAATAAATTATTAACATCAGTTTCAAGTTTCCTAATAGTTTACAGAATACATTCTGTGTTACGATTTATGAGGCTTAACTCTAACAAGGTTTCAGTATCTTACAAGCACTTATAAGCAAACAATAAACTACTAAATATAGTTCATATTATGCAATAGAAATGCCAAGCTGGAAAAATACCTACCATAAACAAGAATTTTAAAAACAGATCTCCCATTTGTGCAAGAGGTTTGTGATTCAGAATAATTACAGATGCAATATTGCTTCTTGTGCAGATCAGTTCTTTCAATATCAATTACTATTTTATCAGTACAAATGCACCTCAATACAGAAAGGCAATGATGCCATCAGTTACTTACGCCTATAAAAACATTGCTGTAATGACTTTATAAAGGGCTAAGTACTGGTCTCCAGAGGAAGATACACAGTGTGTAGTCCAGCACATAGAACGCAGGCATGAGTAGCATTTAGATGACCGTAAAGTCCACCTGTTAATGGTTGTATCACTTATAGCATACAACACTGAACTCCCTTTTGAAGGCTCTCTTGTGATGGAGCAATGTGCTTGTTTGGCACAATGAGACATTTACTGAAAAACAGGAAATGGACACAGATGCCTTATATACATCCATTTGTTTTCACATATACTCCAGAACATGAAAGTGGAGACACTACTATACTGCCGTCACTTCTATTTATTTACCTGAAGAAAGCCCCAAAACATACATGGGGCTCCTCTGAAACCCTCCAATGTTCAACACTGACTTCAAAAGGTTAGGATTGTATTGTCAATCCTCTATATCATCTTGCAAAGCAGTGCCCCAGTTGGAGGTGAATGAGAAAACACTTTAGGTCTTGCCTTAGACAGTCTATAGAATAGTAATTTAACGATTCTGAAGCAGTAGATGAGAATTTGCTTTCGAGATTACTCTAAAGTCATGAAGCTATGGCAGTATTTACTACAGCTGAAAAATTATAGTGAAAGATTACCAAACTGCTACTTGCAGGGTAAGTCATGTAGTCCTTATTCACTTCAGTAAGCATAGGCTTAGCTGTTTGGCAGATCAAGCTAACCTTGAAAAAGTGAATGTTACGGACATTAGGAACGTAACCCTTCCTAAACAGGGATACATTCTCAATTACAGATACCATCTCACAGCTCTGCTATCACCCATCACTCATGATGCATATAAGCACCTACATAAAAACTTTAACTTTTATATGGTAAAATGAAGTGAAATTAACATTCCCCAGCCGCATTATGTCAACCAACTTGGTAAGGCTACTCATCAACATGCTGTTGACCAAGACTGGTGAAGATGTAGGTTATACCCAAACAGAACAGCTGAGTGACCCAGTAGCCCACTGCATGGTCCTAGTGCCCTGATCAGTCATATCATGGTCTTGAGATGAGTTGCGGTTCCTTTATCCTTCATCATGGACCTGGGACACCTGACCAATGCCTGCATATTTCCCACCTCATATGGTGCCAGTGGACAGCCAGGACAGGCATTATGCTTGAGAAACTGGGAAGACTTCCAGCATGCAGACACAGCCTCAGGAACTCACTAGAGATATCTCTTCCAGATGAGTGATTAGTGGTGTTCCAGAGGAATTGGTATTAGGACCAGCGCTGTTTAACCTCTCCGTCTGCGACATGAACAGCGGAACTGACAGGACCCTCAGCAAGTTTGACAGCGACACCAAGCTGTGTGGTGCAGTTGACAAGCTGGAGGGAAGGGATGCCATCTGGAAGGACCTTGACAGTCTTGAGAGGTGGGCGAGTGTGAAAAGTGCGAAGTTCAACAAGTGCAAGGTCCTGCACACAGGTCTGGGCAATCCTAAGCACAAGCACAGGTAGGGCAGAGAATGGATTGAGACCAGCACTGGGGAAGAACGACTTGGGGGTCCTGGTGAACGAGAAGTTTGACATGAGCCACCAACTGCATCCTGGACTGCACCAAAAGCAGCATGGCCAGAAGGTCAAGGGAGGTGACCCTGCCCCCCTAAGATGTGGACCTGTTGAAGAAAGTGCAGAGGAGGACCATGAAGGTAATCAGAGGGCTGGAGCACCTTTCCCAAGAATACAGGCTAGAAGAACTGGGGCTGTTGAGGCTAGAGAAGAGGAGGGAACAGGAAGACCTTCTAGCAGTCTTCCAGTACCTAAAGATGACCTATAAGAAAGATGGAGAGGGACTTGTCACAGGGGCTTGCAGTAGGGGAATGACTAAACTGAAAGGGAATAAGTTTAGATTTGATACTAGGAAGAAATTCTTTCCTGTTAGGGTGGTGAAGCACTGGAACAAGTTGCCCAGAGAAGTTGTGGATGCCCAATTCCTGGAAGTGTTCAAGCCCGGGTTGGATGGGGCTATAAGCAATCTGGTCTAGTGGAAATTGTCCTTGCCCATTGGAGGGAGGTTGAAACAGGATGATCTTTAAGGTCCCTTCCAACCCAAACCATTGTATGATTCTATAATCCCACTTGAGCAGAAGATATCTGAGAAACTTGAATCAATTTTCCCCTGGACGTCCTTTTCTTTTTGGAAGCCTATTCAACCTAAGGCGACTGAAGGCCCACACCAAGACCTTAAACCATCTTGTGCAGGAGCAGCTTTATGCTGATGATGCCACCCTTGTTGCACACACAGAAGTAGCTCTGCAGCATTTAACACCCTGCTTTGCAGACACTGCTGAGCTCTTTGGGCTGGAAGTCAGCTTAAAGAAGACAGAAGTTCTCTATCAACCGGCACTTCAGAAAGTCTTCCTTCATCCCCATATCACCATTGGCCAATCAGAGTCCAAATCAGTCCAGCAGTTTAATTACCTAGGGAGCCTCATCTCCTCGGATGGTAAGATTGATGGAGAGATAGACAACAGGTTAGCAAAGGCATATAATGCTTTTGGAAAACTCCATAAAAGAGTATGGTGTAATAAACACTTGAAGGAAAGTACAAAGATCAGTGTTTACAGAGCCATTGTGCTGTCTACTCTTTTATATGGTTCCGAATCATGGGTCATCTACCGCCACCACCTGCGTCTCCTAGAACGCTTCCATCAACGCTGCCTCCGTACAATCCTAAACATCCACTGGTCAGATTATGTGACCAATACATCTGTTCTAAAACAAGCAGCAGTCACAAGTATTGAGGCCATGTTGATGAGAACACAGCTGCGATGGGCAGGACACGTCTCAAGGATGAAGGACCACCGCCTCCCTAAGATCCTGCTCTATGGTGAACTTGCCACCGGCTGCCGCAAGAGAGGAGCCCTGAAGAAAAGATACAAGGACTCCCTGAAACAACATCTCAGCCTTGGCCATATTGATCACCATAACTGGTTTACTCTGACCTCAAACTGGGAGGTCTGGAGACACACCATCTATAACGCTGCCGTTTCCTTTGAGAACGCATGCAGGATCATTCTCGAGGAGAAAAGACAACGCAGAAAGAATTGTGCCTTGCAGAATATACCACCTAAGGAGTCTCTGCTGTGCCTTTTGCAATTGGATATGTCTGTCTCGTATTGGTCTCATTAGCCACCAGTGTGCCTGTAACAAATGTGGATAGAGCCTTCCTAAATCTTCGTTCATGAAACCTGGTCATGATGATGATGAACTACAGAAGGAAACTACAAAACTTCAGACCACACAGCTTTTAAATGACAGGATAAGGTTAGATCTGTCCAGTTTTAAGGAACAAGTAAAAAAGTTTAACCACTACACTAAGGCCTTGTTCTCCCTATTGTCTCTGTACAAACCTCCTCTGACATCATTGGCAGTTTTGTTGTGGACTCAAAGGAATATGAAGAACAGAGATACAATCTGTTCTGAATTTGTGTGAAACCCCTACATTAATGCCATAACTCCACTTTTCCCTAAAGTACTCTAACTTTGCTCAGTTAATTTCACTGAAGTTATACCTGATTTACTTCAGCACCTGAGAAATGAAGAGCCTTTTCTGAGCCCTTCATAGTACTGGTTCAGTACTGCAAACCTCACACTTTCCAAACCAGTTTTATTTTACATACTGCTGAATATTACATTTCATCACCCAGCTACTAATAATCCACAAAGAATTGCCTGCTATCACTTTGCTTTGAAAATTAAAAGAAATTCTTTTAAATCTGACCTTTCTTTGTATGCCTCTCCTTTAGTCAGATTTCATATACGGCTGATCTTAAAGCTCACCATGCAATCATTTCAGATTGCATTATCCATGGGTATGTTAAAAGAAAAAGTACTTTCATATTAAAAATTATTGTAATATGCAGTAGAAATAATCTCTGAATCTCAACTTCACTTCTGCAGGATTACAGAGCAAAAATAAAATTTTATTTTATTTACCAATTTATTGCCTCCAGTTAGCATATGCTGTTCCAAGATGCCTTGGAATTGCTCTCAAGAAGAAATGAAAAACCTGTTTGTACAAGGTTCCATTAGGTAACAGCTTATATGTTGGGGCAGACTTTTTTTCCGGAAAATATTGTCACACTGGTAAATCCATCTTTTAGCTTTCTAAATGGTCAGTCAGACCATAAAAAATATTTAGGAGAAACTGATAACCTGGTTATATCCATTCGTATTGTCCCCATCCCTGACACTGCTATAAGCCTAATTCCCGCTTCTTTAGACAGGTTGTGAATCAGAGTGATTCATGATCATATTTGCAGAAATCACACAATTACTTAGCTGTAGTTTTATTCAAGGAATGAAGCCCTCATGAAAAATGTATAAGGCTCGAAAAATAGGACAGACAACATTGCTAATAATTGAATACATAAACGTCAGTTTCATATGGCATGAAACTGCCTTATAGAGAAGATTCACTGCTGACTGGTTTTAGATACCTTTTTACCACCAGGTTTGAAAATAGGTCTGAATGTAGTACCAACAGCTTTTTGTTTTCATTCTTTGCTTGATGAAATTTAAAGATGATAGCAGTAACTCTGGAATGCAAATTCATATCAGTCACATGGAAACAATATAAACTGTATTATAATGTGTTAAAGATATATGAACTCACTTACTTGAATGCTCTACCAAACTTCTGAAAGACTGCTGGGAGTGGGAAGACCACATGATAAACAATGCAGTATTCTTTTATTGCCCTCAATCCATTCTCATCCTCACTATTAAGTATTTCAGTTCTTCAGTTGTCTCTGTGAGTCCCTGTATGTCTTTCCATAAAATTGAATCTAGGACTTTTTCAGACTCAATTTATCATGCAGTACAGTGTGAGACATCATATCTTTCCCAGGAATTTATAGCTGTGTGACTAATAACTTTGTTTTTCAATGACAGTTCAAACCCAGCCTAGATAGAAACATCACTAAGTTATGACCACTTGACAACTGGATACAAAACTACATGAAAATGAGTTGATGGTTTCAGTAGACCACTGTTCTCAGCAAAACACATTACAATAGACGCTAATAACTCAAAGATTAGACTGGGCTAGCAAAATTATATTCCTTAGTCATCTTGTGATTCCACATCACAGACATACCACCCCAGTTCAATAGATTTGACAGAATAAATCATTCTGGCTTCATGGAAGTTCTATGAAGATGTGGTCTTCCATCATCTTACAAATACTAGTGTTTTTCAGGAGAAATATTTTTTGAAGATAAGAAGCTAAAGTAAATATTGTCTTAAAGTTTTTAATACTGATATTATTTTTCTGTCTAGAGGTAGAATTGTTCATATATTTCTATGGTCATGCCAATAGTCAGATATTATTTCCTTGACTAACTAAGTATGTAACACATGGAATATATTTTCTCTCTGTGCTCAACATCTGCAGTATAGTTTGTATTCCTAGGAGTGGTGTTGTGGTTTCACCAAAACGGGTGGCTAAACATTTTTTGTGCCATATTCAATGCTTGTATAGTCTTTCAGAGGGTTCTGCCAAAAATACTTAAAGTTAACTATAACTACCAAGCAGGTAAACTAAACCTACTACGAAGCATATTGAATATTGTCTCGCACTACATTTAGTAAGCAGCATTAGATCTAGGAGACATGAGGTATACTCCTGATTGCTCTTCATTCTGCGATTTTGGACGATATCTCTTAATGTTTAGTCTTCCTGAGTGACATAATTATAGATATACTACTGGCTTTGCAGGTCTTAACTTTAAGGGACAGGGGGTTCAGCTGGCTGCAAGTTCTTCTAATAATGGATGCTCTCTGCGGTGGAATCATGTTGCCCCAGAAACTTTCCCACTGTATTCCATTAGTCAGTAAGAAAAACTAAATCACCTCAAACATCAAGCAGAAATAGTGTAAGCAAAGGGGACTGGTAATAATTTTACTGTATTTTCTATTACCCTTAGCTTTTCAAAAACTATTGCCAATATATTTCTTCTGGAAACTGTTAAGTTTTTCAGATGAAAACTTGCTTGATATACTTTTTGTTCTTCAAAAACCTAAGAATAGTCACTTTTTTCTTCCTTAAGTCTCAGTCACTAGATAAAATTCTTTGCAGAAAGCTAGCATGAAATCTAAAGAAGCACTAAGTTGTCCAAAGTGCAAGCATTAAAGGCTTACGTGCAAAAGAGCTTGACAACTTTCCCCATGTCTCCTATATACAGTTTATTTGTACACGGCTTATCAGGAAACTAAGCTTTCTGAAGGTGCTTGAAGTTGTGCTGCTGAAGACAGGCAATGGCTGACAGCAACCAAGTTGACAGATTTTTCCTTAGAGTGTAAGAGACAGCTTTCCAGCTGAATGATGTAGGTATCTGGTTCCAAAGTTCGCTTAGAATCCTTACCACCTCACCAAAACACTTCAGCTTGATCCTTTACTGTAAAGTAGGAGGTTTAATTCCATCCAGAAAATGCAGGAATCAAGCCACCATACATATTACCAGAGAACGCTCTAACTACAAAGCTTTTCTGCAAAAAAGCAGGCAGCAGCTTGTTCTCCCCTACTGTGTGCTTTTTACACAAGACTTTTTACACTCATGCTCCTGGCTGTAGAGGTACAGAAATCAAGGAGAAAGGTGGTTTACTGGATACAGATGTCTCTTTGGCACTCCCTCTTTACTGGTTTAGCCATTCCTTGTTTAGTCTCTTCACTGTTGCAAGCCTCATCCCTTGGCATCCACCTGTCTCCATTTTCACTGTCCTTTGGTTTTGTATGAGTTGTATTCTTGAACTCAGGCCTCTACATCTCCAGTGTAGCCATCACGGCTGCCATGGCAGGTAAGGCTCTCAGGGGCCTCGTGCAATTGTGTTGTTGGTATTTGTACGTTTCTCCCTTTTCACACCATTAGTTTTTCAGTTCACTGACTAGCTTCAAACCTATTTTATGGAAAGGTCGACACCTTAAAAACATCTGTATATACAACACTTGTAGCAGTGATCAAGCAGACAATTAAGTAGATGATGATGCACAAAAGAGAGAACCTATTAACATTCCAAGTAAACCTTTAACATCACCGAGTATGTTGACACAGGAACTAGAGATGTCATCAATGCTGGAAAACTTAAAGGGGATGGAGCTCCTCCTTCTTCCTCTCCTTCCCCCGGGTACTAATCATGAGAAAACTTCACTTGGATATCACATTTTCTTAGACACCAAAATCAAACAATGGGATACAAATCTGCATGAAGCCAAGATCCTTTAGTTTCCTGTACTCAGAATACTACTTGGATCACCCCATTCCTTATAATACTTCCACTCCAGAATATCAGAAGCATTCGCCACATAGGCATAAGGAATAATTGTCAGCAGATAATTTATGGGAAAGATTTTTATTCTCTCTGCTAACACATTGTCAGTTCACAGCCCAATTCCTACTAATGAAGTTATTCATTGGATGTCTTTCACTCTTTAAGAGGGTACAGGAAATTCACACATTTACACTTTAAGAGATTCAGTGGTTGTATCTGTTATGTCATAGTTAACTGTAGTGGCTCATTTGGATAGAACAGAATCAATCCTGATACAACATGTTTTCACAGTGGGTATAAAAAGTTCCCAAACTTGTAGTGAATAACTTGAAAATGCCTCATGAATATTTTCTTTCTTTCTATCTTAGGGCCAGTGAAGCAGGATGTTCTGGCAAACAGCTGGAAGGATGATGCCCAACACTTGTATCTTTGTGTTCTGACCCCTCAAAAACAGGTGTTCTAAAAAGACATATGCAGTTTTTAATCCCAGAGATTATCAGAGTGATCAAGAAAGCAACAAATGTTGAGAAAAATTGTAGCTTGTATAACAACAGCTTTGATTTTCTCTCTGGAAGAAAAAGAGATAGACTTGTTCCTGAATTCAGGAATAAGATCAAACCAGAATTTTTGTCAGCAAAAACTGAAAGAATGTTACCTAGCTCCCATAGCAGGAGGAAGGAAGGGAGGGAGGAAGGCAGGCAGGAAGGCAGACAGGCAGGCAGGGAGGACAGAAGCAAGGAAGGAAGGAGTGTCTCCCTTCAAAGACAGGAAACAAGGCTTTAAAACTCACTATACTGAATTTTCTAAAAGACACCAGTGTAACAGGCTGATTTTGCATTTAAGTGGAGTAGTATAAAAATTAAGGAATTACTCAATCCACTGAGATATTGTCCATGCAGAGTAACCATTCCCTGTAATGTTTTGTTTAAAGATGCATCTTTGCAAATGTTTCCAAACATTCAAAATATAACTCATTTTTCAACTGTACAGTACGATATGCAGTGTCGTGTTTTCTTCCCAAGTCAGAGGAAAGCATGGTTCTGCCTATAAGAAATCTATAAAAGTCAACGAGGTGAGGTTCCTCTGACACTGAATTACATTGCACTGGTGGAGTTATTACTGTTACTATGAATGACTAAGCAGCATCATTAGTGCATAATGTGAGGATTATTCTTGATGATCATTTATGATGCTCATGCAGGGGACTGAGGAATGGTGTGCTACTCTTGGAGGTCAGAGGCCAGCATCCAGCTCTGCTCTGCCACAGATTAAGATATGGGAACTCAATCTCTCTCTGCATGTATCTAGTGCCCATCTGAAAAGGTGCAGGCATCGGTTCAGACCATGAAGCCAGTGACTCTAACCAGTTCGTCTGAACGCTGCTTAGCACCAGCCTTCTCTATTTACTTACGAGAAAATTAGTTGAACTACTACCAAACTGGGCCATGGAAAGAGCAAACAATTAAGGAGTACAGCTGATCAGTGTCCCAAGTCCTTTAAAATAATTTTCTGGCTTGCTTATTTAGTACTATTAGCACAGGTCTCTGTGCTTAAGTCCCTGTATGTACAACATGTATACATTCCTACAGTGGAATTGTGGCATTAAAAATGAGAGGGACAATGAAACCACCAGATATTAGACATAATGGTATATGGGTCCCTATGAATGACTCAGATCATCAGTCTTTGAATTACCTTGGCAGACACCCTACCCACCACACTTTGCTCTCCCTATCCCTGTAACCTCCTACAATTAAAGAAAAATTGGGAGATCATACAGGCAACACACTGATTAGGAGCAGAGGCTGGAAACACAGGAGTCATGCTTTTTTCAATATGCATGCTCAGAACCACCTGTGGTCTGTAAACAATCTGTGGTAAACCATCAAGAGCAGATGTGTGGCTGATTGGAGCCAAGAGTCAGGTGAACTCAGCTGAATTTGTGGAGAAACAATCCCCTTACAGGTGTCACAGAATGACTGAAAAATACTACTGGTCTTACAGCTCAAATATAGTTTCTCATCATGTCTTTCTACCTGTGCATACTAATGTAGCAGACCCAATTTTTTCATGGCAGAAACCCATAACTTACCCAACAGCTGTTTTCAAATTTTCTGCATGGGGTGAAGAAGGGCCACTGAAATCATGAGTTAATCATTGAAGGGGAAAACAAAAACAAAAAACCTGCAAACAAACAAACAAAAGAAAAAGAAGAGAAGGTTTTATTCAGAGTTTTACGCAGAAGAATACATGTTTGGGAGAAATTATTTCTAAATACTGTACCATTACCATCTTAGACAATTTTCATTTTATATGCTGTGCTACTGATTAGCCATAACTTCACTGAATTAAAATCAAACCAGAAATTTAGCCCATTGTAACAGATCTTATAACTCTCACAGGAAAGTATCCAATCTTTTCATCATATTTGATGTCCGAGTTTATTTTGTCATTCAGTATAGGATGACTACCGGTTAACAGGGGACCTTCTCTACTTAATAAACCTGAGAAAAAGCACACAAAAGAATGGACTATACATAATACATATGAACTATGACTAAATCACACACAGCACAACTTTAAGAAAGAACATTTGTGTTCTGTAATCTTTCATTATGACTGAGGGGTTTTATTTCCCCTATAGTGTCAGAAAAACTGGTATAAAAAGCCTCTGACTCTATGAAGGGTATAAATCTAAATGAAGTTTCCTGACGCACTGAGATTACAAGCTATGGAAAAAAATTGAGAAAACAGCCAACTAACATAATGGAAAGTTAAAACCTAGACCTGCAAGGAAAGTGAAGAGTGTAACTCTTGGAAGTATGTGAAAGAAGCCATCTAGAAAGATGATGTAGAAACAGGACTAGCAGAAAACACTCGGATGCACCACCAATTCTGGCCTTGCAAAGGCAGATATCACTTTTCAGTTCCACCAAGAGTACACAACTGGATAGATGTGATGTAGACATAAAAATATTCAACAAGAGGGGAAATAATACTCTGCTTTGTGAAAGGAAGGATTAAAGCATTTCTCTTCTGATTCCCCCACATTATTTGTCCTGTGTGAAGAAGTGCACTTGAGTATCCCACGGACTACATTTATGAAGGGAAAAATAAGTCTTTCAGCTGTCACCACAGACACAAAAGGAAAAAACAAAAAAAGGTACAGCAGATAGTATGTGACCTGGTTTCTGAGTGTAGAATGGGGGATAATAATTCAGAGACACCACAGTCTGCACAACAACATTGTTATAGCTGAACATATGATTTCTGATAATTTAATTTTTGGTACAGCTTCTCTGAGACAAGTGAGATCCAACAGTCAGATCTGTTACAATCTGAAAGGTAGGTGCAAGCTCCAGAGGTGCTGATGGCATCATCTGACAAAGCTGCAGAAGCTTGTTTTCGAGAAGTGTGCATAATCTAACCATTTTCCTGTGTTATGTTATCTAGATGGAAGATTTTTTTCAAGTTTCAGGCAAAAAGAGAAGGAAAGTGTTTATTACATCTGAGAGAGAAAACCCCTTTTCTACCAGGTCTTCTTTATACTTGTATGCATGTGTTGCCCAAAAATTAAAGTGAGAAAATACATATTATTTAAGATGCAGAATAACCAATATAATTTGTTTCGGTTCCCTAGAATTTATTGTCAATACTACAAAAACTTGAAACAGGTGCATAAATGAAGTAAATTTGAACCATGCTATATTTAAGGTAAAGCTGCTAGCCATTGGTAACACAGCAGTGTGCTACCACATACATGAGCTGGTTTTAAGGGAAAAAACTCCACTGATTCTAGGGCTCAAGTGAGTGAGTTATCACATTCTTACAGGTGCAAACTCTCCTCTTTGTGAAACAGTGTATTTTCTAAATTCTACGTCCAGTTTCATGCACACATAAAAATTAAATAATTGAACAACTATTTTCATGACTAAAGCCTAAGATGTAGCCTAAATGAAGTTTAACATTGCAGTCAAAATGACATTGCAGTCAGCGTCTTTAAAATGCCTGTTTTGAATAACCTAGACTTTTACAGTGGTTAAGACCGTCTTGTAGAGAAAAAAGGGCATTTTACATGAAAAGCAGAGGTTTAACAAAAACATTTTTAAAAATTTCATTCATATACAAACCTCACAGGCTAGCATGCTTAGCTATGCACATGAAAACATGGAGTTTTTTTTTCCAACTTACTCTTCAGGAGTGGCGTAGTTACAGGTTCAACTTTTCTTCCTAGACCAACACAAATTGCTTTATCATTACTATTTTATTTTTACAGTTGTTCCAAACTCAGATTTCTTCTCAGCAATGTGACTTTTTATTAGCCTTTTGAAAACATTGGGTCAGAAAATTCAAACTATAAAGCAGCCATTACTTGGTTATTGATGCTAACCCTTTGATAGGTCTGGGGAAGTCAGATACAGTGCGTCTGGGCCTTTGAACATTTTCTTCCTTTTCATTTCAGCAAGCACTAACATCAGAGACATCAAGCTAATCCTTTCAGCTTCTAATCAGTGTTGTGGACACTTTTATTTTAGCAACTGAGCCTCTATCCAGCTATTGAGAATTTGAAGTTGAAACGTTAATGATTATAAAAATGTCACTGAGATGACACAGTGCCCTTTCTGCTGCCTACAGTTTTGTGGGAAAAGAAAGCTACTGGAAGTAGCACTTGCTCATGCTGCTGAAGAACAACATTACTGCAACCATCTTACATGCATAAATTGACTTTTTATAAAAGAAACTATCCTTAAACACTACTACGAATAGTCAGCATAGTTACGTCTGTTCTGGGCAGTGCCCTCTTTACTCATCCTCCAGAAAGTGTGAGATGGCCTTTCTGGTATTCAAGGATCTCACATTGTCCATGTCCTTCCTGGGTGAGGTTCCCTGATGCAAATGAGAATCTCAGACTTCAAGACTAGACTTTTTGTATAGTGTTATTTTTACCTCCTCCAGAAGATATCTTTGTTGTCCATCAGACAGATCCCACAAAGAAGGCACAGTGAGTGGAAAGAAGAGTTATTTTCTGACTGAACATGTTTAAAGTCAATTTTTTTCTTAAATGATCAGTCTTGACTCTGCTTTCTATTCTTCCTGTTTTGTGTCACAACAGTGTGAAAAAAAAGGGAAGAAGATGCTTTCAATTGCTTTTTTTGCTCCATGGAGCTGTTAGGGATCACACTTTAAACCCCCCAGCAAAAAAAAACCCAAAACAAAAACAAAACACTTCTCTTGGTACAAGCCAGGTTTTTCATTTAAGTCCCAAATTCCCAGAGCTCAGACTCCAAAGAGAATATTAAATCTTATGATGATTAATTAAAAAAACAAATAATTTATAAAAATCGTAAGACTTGACAAAACTGAAAAAAATAAAATTGTTGTCCATTACAGGAGTGCACTAAAGATCTTTAAAACTTCTCTTCCTTTTGCAGAGAATAAACCCTCTCTCTTCTACCTACAAGACAACTTTGATTAAAGGTGAAGGGAAGGACCGCTACTGATGCTTCGAATATCTAAATGAGACGGAGTAATTATTTGTTCCTTCTCCTAAAGGCCAAGTCACTACCAGAAAGAATATTAAAAGAACAATTGGTCAAGATTCCTAAAAGCATTAACAAATTTCAACATGTTACTGTATTCAAACATTGGTCAAATTGGTTTTGCTTACTACCTGTTTTCCCGTGTTAACTCCAAAATGCTTCAATACCACCAGAATATTTTTACCAACTTATCTGGAAGCATATATGCAAAACAAATGATTTTCCAACTTAATGCAGAATTATGGAAATGTAGATCCCCAGAACCATTATAAAATCCAGCATTTTCATCTCTATCTGTGCTGCTAAAATATTTTTGAAAAAGATTTTATTAGTCATCTCTGCAGTCAAAATCAGCAGCAAAATTACTTTTTACAATTTTAATACAAATTAAT
The DNA here is from genome assembly GCF_025592945.1 of Manacus candei. Taxonomy (NCBI): domain Eukaryota; kingdom Metazoa; phylum Chordata; class Aves; order Passeriformes; family Pipridae; genus Manacus; species Manacus candei. The sequence goes on from NW_026138062.1 coordinate 39,734,466, forward strand.
TGCTGTAACATCTGCAAAGTCTTGTTTAGATGGTTTAGACCCATCCTGAGCAGTGATAAGCAACACTGATATCCCTCCATCACACTTTTATATATAAAATCACCATGCATCAGTATATGGTCTAAAAGAATGCATAGCAAAAGCCGAAAAAGTAGTAAGGGTTATCTGCCATATAACAGCTCATTTTGATATGCCAAGATAGGTTAAACTCTCAAAACAGATCTCATGCTTCAGAGTTTAGAAACTTCTAATGACAGTTTACGACAGCTTTAATTGATACACTTCTAAATAAACAAGTCCTTTGTAAATAATTGATTTTAGTATATGAATAAGTGGGGCTAAAACTCATTATTTCTGAAAGGGTAAGTCAGGTACAATTCGATTAAAATCAATAGGCACTGATGCTTCATTCCCTGCCACTCTTTACTATATATACTCTATAGCAGAAACTGTCTTAATTTTGCCTATAGATGGGTGGTGTTGTTTATTTAGTCAGCAGATTTGGACTTCCCCATAATTTATGTACAAAGACTTCAGAGTTCTCAAAAGAATATTCATTTTTATTTCCAAGCCTTTCTTGCAGTAATTGCAAAGGAATATGGGTGCACAAATCATTGATTCGTATTGATTCTGCCTGGTGACATATGTCATTGGCAACAGAGTGCTGCGGATTTATTCACAAGTTCCTCTCTAAGCAGAGGCAGGGCTGGTTTTACAAACCTCCTTGGGAAAACATAAGACACACAAACTGGATCTTTCTGGATTCATGCTTGAATTTTTGACTTTTCCTGAATTGTCACTATTCTGACTTAAAGACATATCTTGTATTTTTCCTGAGATAGATACTGTTGGATAGCTTTGTTTTCTGCTAGCACCTTGTTCCTCTGCTCATGAAACAGTCTATTTCAAGCAGGTAAATATATGCATATAGGGACCAACTTTGTCCCCAAATAATTTTGAGGATATTATTTACAGCCTTTCATTGTTCTGGTCTATGAATTTCAGATTTTTGGAGCATTAGCCTCTTTCTGATTCATTTGGAATTCCAGTATTTACATTTGGTTTATTCTTTTCTAAAAAAGGAAAATATTCCTCAACAATCTCTATTGACTAAAGTTTCCAAAATAATGTTTACTTTCTCATCTTTGCAGTTAAATTAAAAGTCAGTACTAACACAAGTGGTAATTTGCCAATAAATACAAACTCCTTTGGCCTTTCCTGGGTCTTTCTAAGACAGCTGACTGCTAGAATAAATGACAGGAGCATTTTCAAAGCTGCTAAATTATTCCAATCCTACTGAAGCAGTTTCTATCTGGCACGAAGGATCCTGGAACAGGGGAATCTGAACAGACAGGAGTAACTGAGTGAGCAGAATTCACTGTTAAAACTGTGATAAAGAGCTTAAGATAAAAAGAGATATTTATTTTGAAATAGAAGCTTACCGTAGCAGATCAGTATAATTTACTCCACCATGTAGTAAGCAAAAAAGTGTATAATAGGTGTGCAGACAGATTTGACTTGTAGATCAATATTCTGTTGATCTCTGGCCACAAAACAATTAATCTCAGCAGTGCAGGACAAAAGTAAAATAGAATTTAATGTCAAATTAGTTAAGCACAATCTAAAACTGAAAAAGCATGCTGTATTGATAACAATGGTTAGCACGAGTTCCTCCTATTAAGTAATATCATCCAGTGCATTCATTGTAATGTATTAATTACACAATGCAGCCCAGCTTGATCTCTTAGGCTAAAGCTGTAGCAATAACTTACAGCAATGTCTCCACCATTTTGTTTAGAACTACATTTCCTTAGCCAAGTCTGAACTTCTCAGAGAAAAATTTAATTTTAGCTATCTACCATAAGCTCTCTTTATCTACACAGTTTGCGTTTTGGAGGGAACACAACTGTTTGGCAAATGAATGTAGGCACAATACCATCATTATATTAATATACTTGGAAATACCATTTGGAAACCATCTTTATTTGTCAGGTCTCCAGACATTAATAGGTAGACTTTAAGACTCATATAGATTCAGTGTTCTAAACCTCCCCCCCAAAAAATAAGTGTGTGGGAATTGATAACATAGGAGATGATAGTAAAAAAATAGAAAAAGAAAGAAAACAGATGATTAAGCTATTCCAAGAACAGGATATTTTTTGAGCAACAGATACGGACACAGCATACATATTAAACTGATCATGGCAACTATTAAAAAATACTAAACATTGGTACTAAAAGAATAACTGTTTCTCTCCACTGACTACAAAATTAGGTTCAATAGCAAACTTAGGTGTAAACAACTGTATAAGTAATGTGAATTTGATCAGATAAATACACTGCCTCCTCCTTTCACTGGCTCTCCACATGCCATCCTATATCCTACTGCAACTTCTCAAAAAACCTTTTTCCCCTATGATGCCCTCTTCTTTTTATTAAAGAACCAGTTATTTAACTGCCACCTGCATTCATTACTTATCCTAAACATCTCTTGAAATGAACAGGATAGAAAAAAGTATTATTTCAGACTGGCTCAGAATTCAGGAAGACTTTTTGCATTACTTAAATGTATTTGTTTTGAAACTGCTTCAGTTACATCACTTATATCAGTCACTAGAGACTAATGAGAAGTTCTTAACCCACCATAACTTATTGTTTGCACCTATAATCCACTTTGAGGACGAAGTATGAACCAGAGCCACAAATACTTGAAACTTTTAGCGTAAGACACTAGACAATGTAAATACATAAAAGGGTATACTGTCAAAGAGAAATAATTTTTAATGGACAACTCTTTCAATGTAAATAGAATATTCACAAGACAGAAGCATACTGCCTCCTCTATTAAAGACAATATGTACATATATGTAGCTTCACTGGGAGAGGAAGAGAAAAAGAATTGTTAAGCTTTCATCATAATCTGCCATTATTGACTGGATAAAAATTAATTATGTCATTTTAAGATACCCATTTTGGCAAAACTCTCACAGAATAAATCACTGCACTAGAAATCAGGGAAGAACTATTTATCAAGGCTGCTGGTCCAAATGTAGGTAAAACCTCAAATTAGTAATTTCTAAACTGAAGCATATTGATGAGCCAAAAATCAATTACTCTTGAATTAATTACTACTGAAATTAAATTAATGCTACTGAGTACCTGCAAGCCATGAACATTCTTAAGCACTTCTTTCTTTCACAGTGATAACAGAAGCCTATTCACACTTCAGAGGCATTTACACCTCAGCCCTACAGGGCATCCTTTTTCACCTCCAGTTGAATCAAAATGTCAAAGGAGGTGTCAAACATATGAATACTTCCTCCAAAGTGCAAGAGCAAATGTTACTAGGAGGTTTCTAGAGTCAAACAGTGACATTAGTTAAGTAACCAGGTTACTCAGCCAGCTCTCAGCAGAGAGCAATGCCAAAGAAACTTTTACAGCAGCACTTGGTGCGTAGTCAGCGGTGATGAGCTCATCAGTGGTTACAGGCAATGCAATCTTTAAAGCAGCTACACCCATACCTCTGGCAAAGGGACTTTTGAGTGAGATGCGCATAGGGGATGATCTGGTCACAGAAAAACAGACAGAGCAAACAGTTAAATTAAAATTTAATTAAATTTAATTAAATTAAAACCCATCTCCAGCATTCCATTTTTAGACTAGATTTCATTTATATTCCAAGTGTTTTCCCTTGGTATCACAATGTGAGCTGGAAACATAAAAAAACACATGGATCCAATGTTCAAAAAAACTAAGTGATGGACAGTAGATTTCTATTCTCTGAACTGTGTATCAAACTATTAAATATTTGGTCTTACATTCTGTGCTGCTGTAAAGCTGAGTAGCTCCGCTTAATTCCATAGAGTTGCATCCACTCAGGCCTGTAAAACAATCTAACCTCCTTCAGTGATGAGAGTTTGCCTGCATACCACTCAGGTCAGGAGCACTTGTCTGTGTTTTCTTGGTTTCTACCTTTTAATGGCTGCACTTTGCCCTTTTTAGCAGAGGGAGTTAACAAGTGAACTCAGAGCAAGATATTATTTTTGAATATGAATAATATTTATGTCCCATGAGTACAGCAATATTTCCTTTCACACTAATAAGCCATTAAAATCTGTGTTGGAGAATTGCTAATCTTTCAAGAGGTTAACATGTAGCTCATCCAATTCTAACATTTCCATGACAGAAGTGGGAATTTGGGAACAGAGCACATTTTATTTAAAAGAAAAGGAAACACACATGGAAAGAGAAATATATTGTCAAGACTTAGGAGTGCCTGTGTTATTTCAGATATTTATACTGGAATAAAAGCTTTCACTCTAACCCCATTCTTTCCACTGTTTTGCCCTGCAATGACATCAGTCTTTTGACATGATTACTGTCTTAAAAAGGCACAGTACCATAAGGTCATAGATGGGCTAGAGAAGCAAATGTTAATAGAAGTGAGCCATCACAGCAGCACTTTATAAGAGGCATCTGCTGTGTATCTTCCAGGCAATAAGCACGGACAGGGGGAGGCCCACTTTAGCAGAATCAGGAAAGCCTGGGTCACCAAGTGATGCATGGTAGACACAGGTGGTGAAGCTGTGCTCAGATTCTAACCTGAGTCCTAGCCACTCTGGAGAAAAATCTTCCTAGTGCAAACAAGAAGCTCAGAGAGATTATACAGTGCAGCAACCAGAATGCATACACCCTCAGCAATTACAGCAGTACGCAGTGCAAAAACCAAATCCTCAGCAGAGATAAAGGAGGAATGTGCCCTCATTTTCAGCAGGAAAAAGACCGGAGTTTTGGTCTTCAACCCTTCCCTTGTGTTAAAACCTGTTTGTGCCCTTGGTGACATCAGCAGACATATTTATCAACAGACAGTGAAGAAACAGACTCTAGGTCACAACATTGCACATAAAGCAATATGTACTGAAAGCTCCTTTCTCAGTTGCAATCATTCCTGCTTCAGCTACATCCTTTGAGATGGATCCTTATGTTCTAGTCCATCTGTGAAACTGACTGGAATTATTCACAACGTACAAAGGAGTGCAGGTCACCCAGCCATGCTGCATGTGGTATAAGAAAATTGAAAATCAAAAAGGCTTACCAACAGCTCTCTGCTCTCTACAGTAATCTGTCAGCACCGCTTCTCAGCAGCAAGTGACAGCAACAGGAAACGATGGGATGCTCTCTGCTCTGTGCACTGATGGGACCCAAATAAATAGTACTTCCTTTGTGGTACCAGAGAAACTACCTAGACCTGAGAGATAAATTCCCTAAAGAACTTGCAAAATATTAGCAGCCTCTTTCTGAGACACTTGGAAAACTACTGAAAAAAAATTGGTGATCTCCTGCTGCTTGTAGCTGATGTACAGTTTGGTGAGCTCTGCAGAATTACACAGAACAGAAGCATCTGTACGTTTCCTGCTACTGCTATTCTAGCTTGGTTGTTTCACTGTTGCAGTGTAACAAAACACATGCCAAATAGGAAAACTGACTGCGGCTCTTAAGGAGGTTTTAAGCTCACCAATTATCCCTTATCATATCACAGGTTTTGCAATAGTCCAGTCACTACTTAAAGTTCTTTGTACAATCATTTCCAGTAATCTATTCTGAATGACAATTATGAGTGTTCAAAAAAAGAATGTTTTTTGCTGGATGGTGAGCACACTGTCTCAGTTCCCAAAGTATCCCAAGTTCAACTCATTGCAGGCACTCATCAGAAAAAACGTGGATCTTTAACTTCTCAAAAGTGGTACAGCCTGATCTATGCGGAGGAAAAACAAATATCTTTATGTTGTAGAATAGAGAGGAAAAAGCACCAGTTCAAAAGCCCCTGCATGTACTTTCCATATAAACATGGCAGTGAACAGTGAGGTAGAAAGAAGCATCTGTTCTGCTGCCTTGTCTCGGTTTCTACACTTAAGGAGAGGCAAAACAGATGAACAGCAAATAGATCAAAAGTCCCAGAAACTCATGAAAAAAGGTGAGAAGATTTATCTCAGAGGAAAAAAGAAACAAGAGGGTTTATAATAAAGCCATACGATCTCGGTGGGGTAACAGGGTGGATTACACTTTCTGTTCAGAGGAGTGTAAATAAACCTGTGAAGACCATGTCTTTCCTTGTCATGATCAAGGCCACCTGAGAGAACCAACCAGAGCTTCAGAATCCCCTTTTGGTCTGTGTGCAAGATATGCCAACAGCACACTGCTCTTTCCTCTGCCTCCAAGTAAAGCCACATGTTTCTGGAAATGTCCTACCAAAGGGATATTAAATGAATGCACACTCATATCAGGAACTGGCCCTTTCCAGTAGTTGCCCAGTTGCTCTGGCTACATTATTTTACTGCTAAACAGCTCTAGTGCCCAAAACAATGAAAAGAATTTAAAAAAAAAAAAAAGAGAAACAAAATAAAATATCCCCCTAACACTGAGAAGGTGCCAAAGCTTTTTTTTTTTAATATATCTTTTATAAAAAACAAAAAAGACTATTTTGTAGGCAGAAACACCTTCTATTTCTCCCTTTCTTGAGAAATATTCTCCACAAAGCAAGGAGGAATTTCAGCCATTGCTTATCAGTAACTGGAGCTGACTAAATTATTCAGAGGACATCTGTTTTAAAAATACCATACATCATATTGCAGCCTTCAGAACAAAAAGTATTGAAAAAAACAGTTACAGTTGGATATCTAAGAGTGTTTAAAGCTAGGGAGAAACCTACAAGGAGAGACAACTGGCTGTGGTTTAATACCATAGCTAATTTAGTCAAACCAGCCAGCTATTTTGTTTGACACATGCTCTACTAGTTATTGAGTTACAGCTTCCTCGGTATTTAGAAGCTGAATATAGTTCTGATAAGAATCAAATGACTATTTAAGTGTAGTTTGTTCTAACTGGCATTACAGTTGAAAGACTGTGAACTTCAGTATGAATACAACAATGATAAATCATTTAAATATCTGCTCCTCATTATGCAAACGTTCAAATGCTATTCTTCCTCCTAGACTTCATAAATTTTAGGAGAAGAAGGCCAGAAAAACTAGACAAATGGGATATAGAGAAGGGAGGAAAAAGGCAATCTAGGTGTAATCTGTCTAGAATATCTGGAATACAGACAAATGCAGTGAGTTGGTAGCAGTTTACAGTGCAATTCCATAAACAGGTGGCATGAAGATGGCATAACAATAGCAATTGTTGATAAAGTGCAAATCTATAGGCACTATGTTCAGACTGCAGTTAAGGAACTTTAACTATTAAGAATACATTGGGACTCCAAGAGTGGCTTTTACTGAAATATAAGCATTGAAACCCTCTTTCTTCCCATGAAGAAAGAAATCCTGACCCTTGTATTAAATTTGAATGTCTAAAGCAGTTTTTCTTGATTCCAGAAAATGAACTAAAGGAAATATACAGCCGCTTCAAGCCCAGACACCTCCATTTATTCACCCACATCACCCACTGGGGCTGCTGCAGAAGATACTGTGTCTGTATTTGATGTACTGGCAGAAAATACTCCAATTTACAAAAAGTCATTAGATGTTTATCAGAGGCACGTGGTAAGCTAGCAGTCATTACACGTGAAATAAGCTGAAGCCAGAACAAGCTATATGAGCACCTCTTCCAACCTTCTCTATAGCACTTCCTATAATACTTCTTCCCATTATTTACCTGAAATAAAGCATATAGACTCTCAATATCCAAAAAGATCAAGACCACACCACTCCTCATGGCAGTTTGACCCAGCCACTCACTGCTTTTGTGGTCAGAAACAAAAACCTTTAAACAAAGCTGGCTTTCCCTCACAGCCTCTGGCTCTTGCCTCTTCCCTGCATCACTAAGGCATGCTAAAGGTGTCTCCCTGTCACTGTTTCAAAACCATGAGTAACATTCTGTCATCACCTGCTTAACTCCTGCAGCCTGTCTGAAATTGGAATTTAACAGTAAACACAGGTGTTCAGTTTTACTCAAGAGCAAGCCACAGGGAGGCAGATATTCAGAGCTCTGGCCCTGTGTACCATCAGGCATCTCTGAGGGAAGGAACTCTGAAACCCTCAAGCTGGGACCCCCATTGTCACAGGCTGTGTTTTCAGCAACCAACAGGCTATGTTCATCCTGGGGTTTCCCTCCTGTAGACACCCCAGGATTTTGTTGAAGAACAACCATCCAGGTTTCAAGGCATCATCTTTCACTGGCTCACTATCAGAAACAGTATGTATGAGATAAATGCATCCTTCTGGGCAACACTTCTACTTGGAAGTATGAAATTTTGTCAAATTTTTCTGCTTTTCATGGAAAAGATAACAACCAAGAACCTGAAGAGATAACAGCAACTGCATTAGACTGCAGAGGAGCATTGAAAATGCTGTACAGAGTCTGAACCCATCTACCTTCAAATTCTTGATGTTTGTAACTTCTTCAATAATAATTATTCTCATAGTTCTCTAATATTCCTGTCAAAGGACTGTTGAATTATACTAGTTTTGTGTCTAGACACTCCAGGTATTCAATCCTACCGTAATTCTTCCTTCTTATGCTTTTAAAAAAAATATTAACTAATTTATAATAATACATACAGAGCAGGGGTTCCCAGTTTACAAAATTCAGCAAATAACTGCATTTGGAGAGGGGGGAGGGGAAAAGAGGACAAAGACCCACATAGAGACACAGGGAAGGGGAAAAAAAGTGCTCATTTGTGTAGCAATCTTAGAAAATAAAATAAACAGCACTAACATGTTCACAAACTTCTTATCTTAACATTTTAGATAACAAAGGTTAATAGATTCAATTGCAGTCAAGTTTTTAAAATTTTTTTGTGTTTTTTAAGAGGCTTGTCTATGGCAGGCAGAGGTGGGTGTAGTCTGAAACATGTCTGGTTAAAAATAGCACCATTAAATTCATTCTGAGATGCATTTAAACAAGCATGATAAGAAGGTTTGATGCTTTTCTGTGTGGTTAACAGTGTTTTAATAACACAGGTTGTATTTTCATAAGAAGTATCATGATCTCTTAACAGGAGTAAATAGTTAAAGTCTCTTGCAGTCACTAAGGCAGACAGATCTGACTCAATTGGTATATCACAGTTTTCCTAAACACAGCATAGGACCATGATGTTGGACATATGCAGCTGACTACAGAATTGGAAAAAACTTCCTTTTACCATGGTAAAAGCAATTTCCTACTAAGGAAATAACAGTCAGTATATGAACAACACACAAAAAGCCTGACATGAAGACCATTAAGAAGTAATATGAACATTTCTACTGTCACAAACAAGTTTCAGATCACACCTAAAGCGTTTTTGCTGTCCTTGATGAGCATCATCACCAAAATTCTTACAGAAAAAGAATGACTACAGCTTTAATAAACGTATAATAAAGAGCATAAGCTCTTCAAACTTTTTGGCCAAAATTTTTGATTACTCTCCTGTTCAAATTACAGTGTTCCCTTTCCAAAGCCCTTATGAAATACCAGAAATTCTGTTAGAGTTATCTGTAGACATCTTCCAAACAAAAGGCACCATTAATACAAACTACAGCTATACTTCTAAAACTACCATTAGAAGTTATCACTCTCCATACCCACATGATTCCTGGACCCCTCAAAGGGCCTCAATAAAGAAACATATAATGATGCAATTCCCAAAGGAAGATCATGTAATGCATCCTCCTATCCCTGGGCACAATAATTTCTGCCTAAGTCACTCTTGACCAAGGTTTACTTACCCTGTTCTTAAAAATCCTAGTGATGGAGATTTCACAGTATTCCCAAGAAATCTATTTCAGTGTTCAGCTTCCCTCACTATTACAACATTTTCTGTTTCCTAAACTAAATCCCTCATATTCCTGTTTCTGCCTATTCATTTTCTTCTGCCCAGGTCCACTGTGAGCCATTTATTTCCAACGTGTTCGCTTCAATATTTTCCATGTTTAAGAGTAACACATCTCCCCTCTACTTTAACTTCTCTAAACTAAAAGAATACAACTGATGGCTGTTTCCTAGGATGTTTTTCTTACTGTCCATATCCAGATCATATACTAATTTTCGCTGCTGGATAATAATTATAATACTTAATTGTATTGGACTGATTAGCATGACATTAATATCATGTGTGTCTTATCAATAATTTTTAGAAAAATTCATCATTCACAAATAACAGATTTTCTGTATTTTTGTACTAATAATAATTTTCAAAAAACCTCTCTTAGCAACAAATAAAGAGAAACATAATTTGTTGACATTACTGGCATTAGACACCCATTTTGAAATTCTTTAAAAGATTTTTCCTGATAAAGAATTATGAGTCAGTGCTTTACTGGAGGAGAGAGACCAGAATACCATACCACCACAGGCACAAAATCAATTTATCACTACATCAGTTCTGGATCAAATAAAGACATAATAAATTAGGGGGAAGGGGGAATCCAACCCAAAGCACACACATATTTGGAATGCTAACAGGTCAGAGAGAAATGCCAAGCCTATAATTCAATTCATTGCCGCACTACTAGTCAGTTTTGTTGTTCTGAGGAACTCATAATTGACAATTACTTGAGATTAAGTGTTTCAACTGAAACCAGACAACAGAAGGCTTCAGGTACATGCCATGCTGTACATCTTGAAGCTTTTCTTCTTTGCCAGGATTAGCTCACATTTTTTTTGGCAACAACTACATTTAGTTTGCCGTTTCCCCTGAAGTTGAAAGACTGGAGCCAAACAAAAGTCAGAGAAGTGAAAGAAGGAGAACAAGAGAGAAGGGGTGAAGTTGAGACAGAAACCTGGAGAGCCAGACTCACTGCTTTGGATTTGGAGAAGCAAATGGATGCAGTGATACCAGAAACTTCTCCTTTCAGGAAGCATTACAACTCTAAGGCCTTTCTAACAACAGGAAAAGGAAGGTGGTTAACCTGACTTTCATAGCTCTGGCACAAGTTAAGTAGTTGTGCCACAACTGTTATCCCACCCATGACTAGCAAGTGCTGTAAGCTACTACATGCTTTGTATTCAGAGCTATTCCTGGCAACTGAAATGCATATAGTATTGATGTTCACTCCAGTGAAGAACTGACACGGGACTCAGAGCTGTGTCTCATAGGAATATAAAGACAGGCTCCTACCCTAGGAAAGTTTCAAAGTCTGAAGACAAAAACAGATTAGTTATTTCCCAGGTCTTCCCAAACCTGAAAAGAAACTCTGAGGTTACAAAATGCACCCCCTCTTAGTACAAAGATAAGAAAACTCTTTTCATGTTTGAGGACTATCTTTGGAACAAAAGCAGTTTGGTTTTGACTTTTCCTTCCCCAATATGTTCATATACAGCACTCCAAGATCTTCTAAGCTCTTGTTTCACTGGGTTAAAAGATTTTGCTGTCTCTGCTGAAGTACTTTCCTCAATGATTTTTACCATCTTTTTTTTCCTTATGTACAGCTTACTCTGCAATCAGTTTACATATGCTAGCCAATCTCCTTCTCAGTTGCTTGAACCTGTTTCGCTTTTGTAATACAACAGTAGTACATGATACTCTACAGTTTGCAAAACAAAGACACACTGACCTTGAGCACCATTCAATGTCATTCAGAGAAATAATAATACCAAACGAGACCCTACCTTCTCCACAAAATGAGAATTTAATTTTAAATAATTTGTGATGAAGTTTCAGTCACGACAACTCAAACAGACCCACTCTTTTCAGTTTTGGCTTTGCCAGATAACCTTACTAGAGACTCTTTACATGCTGGGTCACTGTTAAAAGTAGAGTTATCTTGATTTAGTAGGTGTGCACGCAGATGAAGTACATCACATTAACCATGGTGAAGGATGCGTTAGTACCAGGAACACAAAGCGTTGTGATTCTCCAGCCTAATTTCTAAAGGCGCCACCTAATGGCAAAAACATCCAGAGCAGAAAATCATGCAGTAGATCTCACAGGGACTGACATCCTTCTCTTTCCTCTTTCTTGGATGAAAGAAATAAAATTATTACATGATGGTCCAAATTTTTAAGAAGCAAAAGCTGCATATGTGAATTTTTCAAAAGAAAATATGATGTCTAAATTCCACATAATTTCAGTTGAATCTATTCTCCCTATTATCTTTTGAAATATCTTACCTATAATCATTCTATTCAAAGCTTTACAGCAAGGAAATATCTGAACTTTTCTCTAACTTATGTCACTTAACACAGTGCAGAGAAATAACACTCTGCAAGTTATTCAGCTTTTCCAGGAATTCTCTAACGTTAGTGAGGGCGTCAAACTGAGACAGTAAACATGTTCCTGTCGATGATGTCCCATTAGCCACATATTCACTGCTCTCACTAGGTGGTATCATCTCCAGTGTCACAAGGTCTGTACACTGTCTCAGTTAACTCCGTGCGTGGGCACACAGAATGTTTTAATATTATGCCAGACAGGTGGCTGCAAAAGAAACAAGGAAAATAACTCATTTTCTACTTTTATAACTTGTCACTCTGTCTCACCTACTCCAAAAAACAAAGGCCCTTAGACTAAAGTCCAAGGAATTTCTTACATGCTTCTATTAGTCTATACCAACTGCAGCTTGGACACATGCCTTGGGCACCCTTTGTCTGAAACAGGTTCTTGAACAGAGTTCAAGAGTCACAGGACAGGGTTTCCTGGAAACTACACACAATCTCTGCAGTCCCAAAGCTCATTTTTCTTATTAAGAATAAACAAAAAGGCTTGCTAAAAAGCAGTAGCACAGTGTGACTAATGAAAACCTGTTTGCTTCAATTAGAAAAAAATATTTTCTTTACTAGACACCAAGTGCTGTCATTTGTGCTATGCTCTGGACCAAAACACTAACTGTGCCCATATTTGAACACTATTAAAGGAAGAACTCTGACTCTCAAAATAACTCCTTTAAATCCTGAGTTGTTATTTTAAATGCTTTGGCCAGAAAGGCAAAACTGTGTGAGGTAGGTCATGTTTTTGAGAAGCAAATGACTGGTGAAGTTGACTAAGCCTCCTTCATTTTTCAACAAGAGCTAGTGCAGGTAACACCTTTGTGCCACAGGGGTAGGAGAGGAAGAAAAACACAGGCTCATCCTCAGCTGGAGCCATTCTGCTTTGTCAGTCTGGGAGAAAGCCCATGGGGAAGTCAGGTCTCTCCTGACTGTGGATCAGTGTACTTTCTACTTCAGCACTAGTGATGACCCTTTATTCTCTAAAGAGAGCATTTCATCTCGCAAGTCATAATTATATGAATGGATATTCATATAATTATGTAACAAGCTCAATCGCTTGTTACAGAACTGCTATCTTTCAGTAAATCCTGAAAACAGAATTACTGTCATATTGGCAGTCACTGTATAGGACGGATTGTATTCATTTGAAGAATGATGGCAAAATGTTGTTCAGTACACAGTCCTACAAGTTGTTTTTTGGCATGATACTCTTGTCCTGATCCAAAGCTAGTGCACATATTTTCTTTTCTGGTCTTCCTATCATGATTGTCAAAATTATACAGATTCACAGACTTTATAACCACCTTCCAAGGTAAATCAGCAATAATTTTAGTCATAGAGATAAATGGGATCTTTAGGAACAGAAAGTTGAAAGTTTGGGTGCCCAGCCGCAGAATCTTGAGGCCTATTTTTACAAGTCTCCTAACAAAATATTTATCACTCATCTTACACTGACTTTGTTTTTGTAACATCTGTATACCACCACAATCCTTAGGGATTGGTGTTTGTATCCTTTTACCACAGGCAAATACACTACAGATACATTTATAGAGATGTCTGTCTCTATAGATATGTAGACAATTGAGCGAACAGCGTGATCAGTACTTCTACAGCAGATGACCCCTTTGATTAAGATGAATAGCAACATCAAATGTTCTTGTTTCTCTCCATCGACTGTAACAGGAGTCTAACAAAATCAGTCCTGAGGAGAAAGGATGCGTCTTCAGCATCACAGACTGGTGGTTGTGGAGCAAATTCTCTGACTGTATGAACTTTTCTGCCTCCTAAAGCCTTGATTCTGTAGACTAGTATTTACACACACAAGAGGGAGAAGTTCTGGGTGTCGTGATGGCTATTTATGCAGTTTGCATGAGACGTTTATGGAATAATACATAAACAGTAGCATCAAAAGCCTTTTTTAAAAAATTTCTTATTTCACATTCTGCCCTAATGTGACTCAGGGTCCTAAACAGTAACAATACATCAGTACTATGTTTATAGCTCTCATGGGTTCTTGTACCGCGTAGCAAGACCCTTTGTTAGGGATAAAATCTGAGCAGGAAGGGAACGTGTCAGGACTTTAATATGAACAGATTTCCTCTCTGCATAATTCTGAAAAAATACACTTTCAACAGCAAGGTGAATGGAAAGGTAAACAAAAATAAGCAATAGATTGCTTCTCAGACTTGCCAAATCTACTATTCTCCCCTTATCATGCCTTTCCCTTAAGAACAAGACAATCCATTCCAAGTTTTTGAAGCCAGGTTCCACACAAAGAGATTTAACAGAAAATGTAAGATGTGTGTTAGTGGTTTTTGCTAGTATCTTTGGTCCCAGAAAATTTGACTTTTTTCTATGATCTCTTTTCAGACATCACCATTTAGATTATCCAAATCCAAGTTTCTAAGATTGTGTTACATGTCAAACAAATGTGGGGTTTTTTTTCCCAAGTATGTATAATGTGTTTTTCCTCAGACACCAAGCAAGTTCAGTATCCCTTCTTCCCCTTACATGGCACCAAGTATATTACTGTGCATGGTGTGGGTCTTAGCTGTTCCCACCTTTTCCACATATCTTGGCAGAGAGGTCCCTGCAGATCCTGCTTCTGTGCTGCTGGCACCCATTCCTTTGCACAGGAACATCAGGCTAGCAGTTATAGTCTGTAACCTCTATCAAAAGAAAGTCTGATCCTAAAGAGCTTTAAAGCTAAATACAAAGGGCATTAAGATATGATGTGTGGGAGATAATATCACTCTCACTTTACAGAAGTCCACTTTTTTTAGTGTACTCTATTTGGTTGCAACTTGACATGGGTCACAAGTTTCTTGTCCTCTCACTCCCCATAGTTTTTCCTTCCCTTCAGAAAAAACACCATGTGGTAGGAATTAGAAAAGGTATGTGAAACCCATAAGGTGTTAGAGTCTTTTGTTCTAGAGTAAGTCATTTCTGAGCATTTCCAGTTCATATCTTACCACTTAATTAATATACAACATCAGCAGCATAAAATAGACCTCTTCACCATAATTACAAACACCTTGTGACCAATTACTTGCAACTCATTTCATGCAAGCTTATGAGAGGATGTTGGCAGATATATTTTGATGGTAGTCCTCCATATGGAGGCTGAAGATACCAAAAACGAAGAGAAGAAACACAGGAAAGGGGAATATAGAGATAAGCATCAAGTGAGAAAGGTATGAAGACTGATAATGCGTAAACCACAGAAGAAATTTGGGTCATCCTTTTTTTTTATACCCTTGCCCCTCAGATGCATTTCCTTCTTTTTAGGACAATGTAAGACAGTCCATGAAAAGCTTCTAGAAATAGAAATAATGAATAATTTCTATTTCCCTAGTATATAATTCTCTATTATTCACTATTCCACCCTATTCCCTTGTGAGCTGGCACATCACTGCAGGACAGGAGTATATAGACAATTAGAAAGACTGTATTCTCCCTCTATTAATTACGTTCTTTTGGCATACTTATATTCTCTTTCATTCAGTTTCTTGCTCTTTCCTGACAAAAGTTTCTGACTTATTAAGCGGAAAAACAAGAAAGTTCAGTGCTGTTTCATTGCATTAGTGTCATCCAAATATAATTTCTTCTTTAACAATTAGTCTGTGACACTGGAATAATTCTGAAAGTTTTTCTGCTGGGTTTATTATGAGTAGTGTCCTGAAAGGGTACTATTATATAGCAAAAGAAATACCTAATCAACACCCAGTGGTGTATTCCAATGTCCCAGTTTCCAGTTAAGGAAAGAACCCTGTTGTTGTTGCTGCTTCTGTGTTATCTGGTACAGTGCGTAACTATATTTCTGTAAAGTAAGTAAATCCATAGACATTGTGATCTCCTTTTTACGTGTTCACTGCTTTCAACTATATTTCCAGATCCATATGTTGTGTAGAAATCAGTTTTATGGTTATAAAGATTGAGGATGGACTTTTTTGTGACTCACATTTCCACCTCTCCAGAGCAAATTTTTTACTCAGTGGCATTGGAAAAACCATAAGTAATGACGGTCAAGTGAGATGGAGAGGAGAAAATGCAACTGATTAGTTCTGGAATCTTAGCTTCCAGTTGAAAACTTTTGAAAAAATATCCAACTACTTTCATATTACTACAGAAATAAGATGATTTGGTCTTTTGCTCTATATTACTACCTGAGAAGGCATAAATGACTATGAATCCATATGTATTTTATCTTACTCTTTATCATTTCATTTTAAAGGAATATCTTTCTTAGTTTTTCAGAATTACTGAAAATCCCATGAAAAGATTAGAAATTGAAATTATTGGTTTGTTTAGTTGTTTAGTTGTATAGAATTGGCTATTCCATTGGTCATACATCTTGCTAGAGCACTATCACTGATTTTTAAGGTAAGGAGTTTTACCCGACACAATGCCAGTGCTAAGAACACCGTCCCACCAGAGGTCATTCGCTATTTGGTCAGGGTGATTTCAGTTACGACGATGTGTTCCTTCTGCTAATAACTTCTTTGTAAAGAAAACCTGGACAGAAATTTTACAGAAACAAATGAAAACAGAAGTCAAGTTATACAAAAGGCTAAGGGGAGGGATTGATATTATTAAGGTATCTCATATCCCTTACAAATATTGTTATCTTTTCTCAGGAATCCAGTAACAAGCTCAAGGTCCATACTGGGGATACCAGTGGATGAAAAATTTTATACAGGTTGGATGAGTACAATAATCTAAAAATCATTGAATAAAAGTATGTTGAGTGGTTCTTCCGCCATGTTTTGTGAGAGTAATTTGAGTGAGGCACTTCACTTGATGAAATGTTTTAAGATTATAAGTCTCCTTCTTCAGTATGGAGGAAATTTCCTAAATCCTAGGGGAAGAAAAGTATAATTTAAAGCAAATTTGCTTCTTCAGGAAGGAAAATCACATTCTTGCTTTCCATAGGCAGGTTCCTAATTCAATATAGGCTTTTGCAGGTCCCTTTCTTTTCCACCAACCACTACATCTGAGTATTGATCTTTAATGGATATTTACAAAATACATGGAAAATATGAACTGGGCAACTAAAATTCATGACTACTGAAGCCATAGACTAAACAGGTGTTGGTTCACAACTCTTTACAATTTTCCAGCTAATTCTCCCCTCTGCCCCACAGACGGCAACCAACCTTTCCTTTCACAAAGTCTGTTTTTCCTCTGGTATATAAATTATGTTCATATAAATCATTCATAGCTGGAATTTAGCTTGAGATGTTTCTCCAAGTGAAAGGTTTGTTCCTCTGAAAGCTTGTCTGCTTTTAGATACATCTATATAGATATGTATATCCACAAAGGCTAGATAAAAAAAAATATCACTCATCCCCACAAACTTTTTACTAAGTATTCCTGTTCAAAAAGGTATGTGCCTTTGACTCTTTTTGCTAGAGAAACAAAGGCTTTATTATTTTACACAGTGCTGCTTTCAGATAATGGTTGTCAGCGTGATTAATTTTCAAGCTGACCCCTCATCAGTGTTTCCTTGGAGTTCTGGTCTCTGCACAGGGGGACCCTATGTGATGACGACAGTAATCTTCTTGCTCTGAATGCTCTATGGATTCAGCATGAGGGTAACACATGAATTTATATATTGCTATAGTTTTGTTTTCTGTTTTTTCTCAAGTAATTTCATAGTAAGCCCTAGGCTGTGATCTGTTGGATTTGATTTTGGGGTTTGGGTTTGGGGTTTTTTTGGTTAGTTGGTTGATTGATTGGTTTTTCTGTCAGGTACTGAGTGCATTTTTCCATTGACCAATCTCTCATAACCTGAAGTCTTATTTGTATAGCATTAATGATCACCTCAGAGTCTGTAATTTTGTACAGGAAACTGAGTGTCTTTCTCCCCACATGCATCACTTGACATTTATCTACACCAAATTTCCTCTTTCATTTTACTGCCCAGTCATTCAGTCTCATAAGTTCCCTATGTAGTTCTTCATAGTCATCTCCTGTCTTTTTTATTTTGAATAACTTCATATCATCAGTAAACTTTATCACCTTAGAGCTCATACTCTTTTCCAGTTCATTTATGAATATGTTGTCTGGAGAATAAATGTATGCTGTACAGAGAAGAGCTCTTAGTGGAAGGTATTGTGAGCCTTCAACACTTTGACTTTCGTACAAAAGCATCCATCTGAGAATTTTGTGGTAGAAGTGCCTGTCAAATGCTAAAAAAAAAAAAAAAAAAGGAGAGTAATCCAGTGACTGGAAGCTCAAATTAAGAAGGACTGGAAGACTAAATTAAATCAAAAATAAAATTGATACTGGAAGTGAAGTAATTGACTGTTGGGACAAATGGATTTGATAGACAGTACTAGTTCACATATTTCAGTTGAGAGTTGGTGTTTTTATACAAGGATTATCTAACTGAAAAAAAAAGTTACAATCCTGTTATGTGTTGTAGGTTGATATCGCCTTAGTCATGCTTAGGGCTTTAAAATACGCAAATACATAGTCTCAGCTTCAGACATGGGAGTAACTGTGTCTGAACTAATGCTTATGGAGAGGAGTTCAGAATACATATGCTTAAACAAAAGTATAATTATACTACATATATGTGCTTTATTAATTGTCGGGGTATTCACAATCCCTTATTTCTATATTTCTGTGGTCAAACTGCAAAGTCATCTCACAGTAGAGAGCATGAAGCTCTCTATCCACTTCAATCACCTATTTGAGAAATTGTTTCACATTAAAATGATCCTTCATGCTAGAATTTTAATATCTAAGAATAATTTTCTGCATAGTGTTAACTCTCCAGTACACTCCAAGTCAGAAATATCTTGGGTATAACAGAGAAGCAATCAGTAGCGGAGTTTTATTCTGCTCTCACCTCAATCTTCAGCATTTTCATCTTTTGAGCAGAAGGCAAGATACAATTGTTCCTGAAGAACTAGATTTGAAGGACTGTAATTGGTCTTAGTGTAATGACTTATTAAAACAGTAACTGAGCGCTTCATCTCTTATTGTTCCTTATTTTTTCAGTATTTCATAGATTTAAATAATCCTCTTCCTAGTGGATGAATTTGCACCCAACAGTCCCAGAACCAACACTTCAGTGTCTTTGCCAGCTGATCTGATTTAAAAGACCTATTCCACCTAACTTCTTAATCATTGTAGCTTTAAATGCTTTGGTACAATTTCATAATTTCATAATTAGTTCATTAACTCTTGTGTTGTATGAGGTATTTCTCCTGAGAAAACTTTAATCCTGAGGGATTTTGATACTTGCGTTAATATAATGGTAGTATGCACAACTTTGTCCTTGATCTTTAGAATTTCACTGAAAGTTGCCATTTGGGAATTAATTGATTAGTTTTAATCACAGAGTTGAATCACTAAATATCATTTATTCAGCATAAACAATTATTTTTTTTCCCTTGACTATTTTATGCAGGTCATGAATAATGAATAATTTGTCACTAAATGGCACCAAAGATAATTTACTTGCCACACAAAGACAACTGACTACATCTTTCATCGCTCTTATTAGTTCCTGCAAAAACTTTTCAGTTCTTACTTAAGCTTGTGAGTTTTAGTGTATGTAATATCTACTATGGTAGACCATCACTATAGTTCTCTTTTTGATTCCACAAAGCAATCATGCACATGATTTAAGCTGTGTGCTTAATGCTTCAGGAAAACCAAGGGCTTTCACTGTTTCACTTATCACAGCATTACTTTTCAGTGACTCCATGTTCCTTGCAGGCCTTAGAATTGCCCAATCACAACCTTTTTTCCTATATTCATTAGTGGGTTTCTAGAGCTAGAACCAGTCAAGGTAAACTAGCACAGCACTACTTACTTCAGTGCAAAGCTTCTTTTTATATGTAACTCATTTTTTATAGACTGATCCGTTCTTTCTTACTGTAAAAGCTTAGGAAGGTCATAGTGAAAAAGATCCCATACAGGAATCAGTCCTCTAGTACAGTCATCAAAAACTAGAGAAATAAAAAGCTGACCATGTAAAAGAACACTGGTAGACTCCAGCTGTTCAGAAAATCATTTGTTCCAGTTTGATTATGTGTTATTCCCAAGTTACATTTATCAGCCTAGTGTTACTTTTTAATGTCTATAATAATCCAACAGAAGGTGCACTCAACCAAATTCCACACTGCATTTGAGATGATGTTGCTTTCCTGGGAAAATTGTACCTCATAGTTTACAAATATTTTTCTAATGTCTGACTGTTCCATTTCCTAGTTCTAAACCAGTACTTGTGAATTTTGTGCCAGTTTTTCCATTCACATATTTTCTGTTTCTTTTGTGCACTGGATTACAAAACTAATTAACAAAGACTATTGCAATGTTAATTACGTTTTGGGAAAGGCTGCCAGCTGTCAAACGCAATGGTCAAATTCAAATATTCCTTCAAATATCGTTTGCTCTATAGAATCCAGTCTACCTAGGGTATGATTCAGTAATGGGTGGTGTTTCAGTCAAAAACAGGCTTTTCTCCTTCTTCTTTGGATGTGAATTCCTCTCCTGAAATGTACATCCATTTTCCAGTTAATCCCAAACAGACAATTTTAAGGACAGCTAAAACCAAGTTTTGTTCCTCTTAGATTGATGTAATTTTTGACTGAAAGGTAAGAAAGTGAATGCATGCTATGAAACATACATATCATACATAAAAAAGAAGCCTTTCATGAAATCCTGGGGAGGTGTCCAAGACTTTCATAATTTGATCATTAATATTTCCATATATCAGTTCCATCTGAAAAATACTCAGGTTCTTCTCTTAGAACCCCCATGTTCCAAAATTGCCTATGAGGTATAATACTGATCTGATGAAATTCATTAAAAAAGATAATAGGGATGGATTTTTCTCTCACACAGCAGTTAGGCAGCCCAAAAGCTTGATCTTGACAGCATTATCAATCAGCCATGAAAAGAATGGAAGTTATCACTTTTTACCACATAGCAAATTTTGTAAAAAATCTATAGGAAGAGTAAAAGGAAAAAGAACAGTGACACACTTGGTACATCTAAAAGAATAGCTAGTAGATTTTCAGTGGAGTTTGGAGTTGGCTTAGCTCTTTGAAAATAATCTATTTTTAGTCAGTGAAAGGGTTTTTTTATTAGCACACTAAATACATTTTCAAAACCTTCACATTCCTTAAGAAAATAATGTTTCACATAACATATATATCTGAAAAGTAGGAAATATATGTTTATATATATTTTTAACATTTTTCTTAGCAGAGATTTATCAAAATTTTTTTATTTAATTTTTTTCCCCTCAATTGTTTTCTGGATTGGTTTTGTTGTTCTTGTTGTTTGAGGGTTTTTTGGGGGGGAAGTTATGCTGGTCTGCACTCTTTGTATTACAATATATGGAGAAATTGGGGCAAAGCTCTATTAAAACCTTGCAGTAAGGTTTCCCTCTCTTCTGCTTCTGTGGCTCATCAGCATTGCCATTCCACAAAATAATTAAATGGATGTTTATACTTAGGCTTGTAAGGGGGTTCAATTTGAAGATGGATTCTGCAGGGTTTAAAATAAGGCTCAAGACATTTTTCAGATTCAGGGTCTCATTATTTTCACTATATCTGAGGAATTCTGTATCAAAGTGCCACAGAAAATCATCCAGCAGTAATGTAATAACAGCTGCCTGAGAATGTAGGCATAGGAAAGTCTGTAAATAATGGCAATGCTTTTTATTAGTCCAAACAGTATAGCTGGAAAAGTAGGCAATATGAAGAAGGGGCTTTACATATAGTCTTTTACAATGGCATGGCTTGCCAGTGCTGCAGAATTTATGCCTCCCTTGAGTGGACATGTAGTGAGAAAAGTAAGGTGACAGATATCATTTACTGGAATGCAAGCAACTACAGCTGAGCAACATGGATGAACTTCTTTTGCAGACTACATTTGGCTTTTCTTTGCCTATACAGAAAGTTTATATAAAAATGCCTTGTATATAAAATTGTCTTATGCATCATATAATTTAAACTACTATGAATGTAATTTAGTATTCAATGATAAGACACTTTGCAACTGAAAGAATTTGTAGTATCTGTTATAGAGTGAAAAAATAGAAACAGACCTTTGTATCTTTCTTATTTCTATTTGTATCAAATAAGTGAATTTTGCCATCTCTAACATTTGTCAGTGTTTTCCTGCTGTCATCCATAAAGCAAAGAAAGCTGCACAGAACAACTCCGTATTTCCCGGCAATAGAGATTAACAAATCATTGCACAAAAGACTGAAAAATACTCCCAACAACTAACAAATCACAATAAACTCTGGCAGCAAGCTGAACTTCCGAAAAATCCCACTTACACCTCAGGAAATTGTATTGAAACTATTTATATTTCATTTGTCTTGACTTCTAGAAAACCATCCAAATCTCAGGGAGAGTATAAGAAACATTAAAGTGCACATTGTTGGGGTTTTGCATGATACAAAGGCCAACTTCATAAAGAAATGTTGAATGCAGAGGACACAGTTCCTCCACAGATGTGCCTTATCATTCATGTGCCTTTGAACTTGCATGTACTGGCCTTTAAAATAGTTGTCCTGAGGTCTGACAAACTCACAGGGCCCTGAGAATTTAATAAGTAATATTTGCAAAGTAGATTCCTATCTTAGTATAGGAAGTGCTTGATAGATGAATGTGACTTGGTTAGGAAAGATACTAGAGGACACAGGCTAGGAATTAGATGCCCAAATACCTTTAAAAATCTTTCCCCTGCACTATATGTGCATTTAAATGTAGAAAGTTGCTTATACAGTGTCTGAGAACCTGGGACAGTGATGGTCTTACCAAGTGTGGTAATGTCATTTTAAAAAAAAACGAGTCATGCTAAACTGCACAGAAAGGGAGAGTAAGGAACCTCTGCTTCATGAACAGCAATTAATTTTTGTTTTCTTACATTCTTTTACTTTTATTATACATCGCATTTGATACTAAATCTGAACTACTTCTGATCAGAAATATTTTCTGAAGAAACAGTTCCAACCACTAACTTTTTATCCTGTTTCACAGCAGGAACTAATTTTATATAATAATTCAGTCTCACTGATCTCCTGCAGTCCTTTTCCCCAATTTTTTTGACACTTATCCTATCTTCACAGAATTTCCACTTTGGTTTTGCATACTAATAACAGATGAATTGATTAATGAACTAAATCATCCTTGGCTCAAGAGAGCCACATTCCTTGTCCTTTTAAATCATGAATAGAAAATCAACTACAGAGCAAATTTCTTGATGAAAAATAACTGTAGAAGCTATGTTGTGAGAAAGAAGTAACACTAATGCTCAGTAGGTCCTACAGAGCTTGCAATTGAAAGCCTCTTGCTGCGCTTGAGATGATACTGTACATTAAACTTCATGGTGGATCATGCTGCTGCTCTGTGACTTATCAGTCAAGAATCACAGAATCATAGAATCATTTAGGTTGGAAATGACCTCCAGGATCGAGTCCAGCTGTTAACCCAGCACTGCCAAGTCCACCACTAAACCATGTTCCCAAGTGCTACATCTACATGTCTTAAATAATTCCAGGGATGGTGATTCCACCTCTGCCCTGGGCAGCCTCTTCCAGTGCCTGACAATCCTTTCAAGGAAGGAATGTTTCTTCAATCTAAACCTCCCTGATGCAACTTGAGGCCATGTCCTCTTGTCCTGTCACTTGTTACCTGGTAGAAGAGACCAACACCCACCTTGCTACAAGCTCCTTTCAGGTAGCTGTACAGTACGAGAAGGAATCTCCTCTTCTTGAGGTTGAGCACCCCTCAGCCACTCTTCATACGACTGGTGCTCCAGACCCTTCTCTGGCTCCATTGCTGTTTGGTGGACATGTTCCAGCACCTCAATATGTTTCTTGTAGTGGGAGGCCCTAAACTGAACAAAAGATTCGAGGTGTGGCCTCGTCAATACTGAGTACAGGGGAGGGTGGTCACTGCCCTGGTGCTGCTTTTATATTTATTGATAGCTTTTCTTCTGAATATGGAAACATGCTAATATATTTAAGATTCTTTGCTCCAGGTCAAACTGTTTCACTATGTGCTCAATTTAGACACAAATGACAGCGGAAGTAAATGTAATTCCAAAGGATAGAAACCAG
Organism: Manacus candei; assembly: GCF_025592945.1. Lineage (NCBI taxonomy): Eukaryota > Metazoa > Chordata > Aves > Passeriformes > Pipridae > Manacus > Manacus candei. Next base: position 39,758,752 of record NW_026138062.1, read on the forward strand.
ATATCGTTTTACTGTAACTAAAACTATATCACACTGCACATCTCTTAACTTCCAGTATGATTACTAGACTCTTAGGCACCATTTCCCATTATGTAATTAATTTCATCTTCCTTCATATTTCTCAATCAGTAAAAAGAGTGCAAGAATGTTTTTGACAAAGAGTATTTCAGACTTACACATGCTAGAAATTACCACAGGAAACAATCACATTAGGACTAGATTTTGTCTAAAGCTCCAGGCATTGAAGACAATAAGCTGTAGTTGTAATACTTACTGCTATCCAATTATGAAAGATTTTTTTCACACCATAGAAGTCCTTGTCTCTCACTTACACAATGAGCACCATTTCCTAAACACACTGTCTCATCTTTCTCCTATAGCTAGGGAATAATTTAATACAGTGATATTCTCTTGTTCCCATAATTCTGGGGGAATATACCCTGAGTAATTCTAGACAATTGTTCTTTCAGTTTCAGTTTGGTACAAATTCTGTTTTAAACCTGAATATTGCCATTATCACGGAATCATTACATAAAATGGTTTGGGTTGGAAGGGACCTTAATGATCATCTAATTCCAAAGCCCCTGCCAGGGTAGGGACACCTTCCACTAGACCAGGTAGCATGAAGCCCTGTCCAACCTGGCCTTGAACACTGCCAAGGATGGAGTATCCACAACTTCTCTGGGCAACTTGTTCCAGTGCCTTGCCACCCTCACAGTAATGAATTTCTTCTAATATCAAATCTAATATCAAATCTAATCTTTCCCTCTTTCAGTTTGAAGCCATTCCCCCTTGTCCTATCACTACACATGCTTGTAAAAAGTCCCTCTCCAGTTTTTTTATAGGTTGTCTTTAGGTACAGGGAAGTTGCTATATACTTACTCAGGAATCATCCAGTACTCTTTGTTTGCTCCTGATATCTTAATTTTGGTGCATTTTGTAGCAATGAGTTATACTGATAGTTCATTTTTTTATCTACCTTTTTTTTTTTTTAGTATCAGCTTTATTGTTCACATGTCTGGAGCTATGTTTGCTTTAATATCTCTTCAAGTCCTGTGAATTTCAAGTCGAACTATGAAAATTCTCCCCAGAATATGAGATAGGTATCTACAGGTTTGGGACAGAATAAATTATACACAAAAGCATTCAATTCTTCTCGTGTACACAACAATGTTATAAGCATAAGAGAAAAATTATCTTATTAACATCATGTGAAATCTAAGAGTTTTGAGAGATAGGCTAACCTGGTATCACATTCTATTCCTCTTTTATGCTGAAGAAATTGTGTTCTCTGATGTAATGCTGCCAATCTATCCTTTCCATTTTCTGTTACAGCCAGACTAATTTTTATGTATCTCATGCCCTTTGGGTCTAAAATCTGCTTAGTAGTACTTAGAAGCCAAGTTTCTAGGTGCCTTTGAAATGCTAGAGAAAGCCAGACAGATTGCCCAGGATTCCATTTACTTTGTATCTATTTTAAAAGAACATTAAATCAAGGACTTAAAGCCCCCTTGCTAATTACAACTTGCTATAGTTAATCATAGGATAAGATGGTAAAATAGCCTACTGAGTAATTTGTATAGAGTGTACAAGGATTTGAATTTCTGGGGTCTTGAATTTCAAGTTGCACAGAAAATTCAAAACTGTGATCTAAATTAGCTAAACACTGCAGCCTCTGGGTTCAGAGCTAACACCTGTGTACACAGGATAATAATCTCCTACCTTCTAAGAATTTTTTGAACAGTAACTAGGAACTATAAATTGCTTCAATTATAGGACAGAAAGCCCAATAGCTACAATATTACTATGGGATATGGAAATAGAAAATTTAATTCCCTACTTTATCACATACTAGCTGTGTGATACAAGGCAAGGTATGCAGCCTCAGTGATGGCGTCTATACTGAACCTGAGCTGTCTCTGGTCACAGTAATGTCACATGCTCAGATACCATGAAGACCTGGTTCCAGTTATCTACCTTGTCCTTGTAAGCAGTCAGAATGAGGACTGACTAAAAATCCCACTTCCCCTTGTAAATGGTAAATCAGTACCTTCTAAGAATTTTGATCTCTCTTGAATGCATGCTATTAGTCCTGTGATGTCACTGAAAAGGCAGGTAATAAATATGAAAATGGTCAGACACATTCTGCTGGGATGGATCTGCTGTCACTGCAGATAATTGTGCCTTTGAATGCACTTTACAATGCAGAAGGTACTAGAGATTTTTCTACTGTACAGTAGCTGCCTTACCCCTATTCACTCCTCATGAATAACATGATCAATTGGTGAATCTACTTTCAAAAAACAGCACACAGAGAATCTGTTTTCCTGTTCTTCTCCTTCAGAGACATTATGGAGATGAACATATTTTGAAAATGGCTCAGATACTATTTTAGATGAGGACTGATTGTAATTGCTTCAGTTCCTCATAGTATATTACATAAATTATATTAAAGACATGATAATTCATTATTATTTTTAGTACTACTAAAAAACATAGTGACAAGGTGTTATCTGTAAATATTAATATTTGCATAGCGATCCAAGAGGAAATCTAATACTTCAAAAATGCATCCAGATGGTGTAGTCTCTAAAGCATTCAGATAATAATCCTGGTAGTTGGTAGAATCAGATCTCCAACTTCTATACCTATGTTCTCCAGTACTTATAACCCCCAAACCATAGACAGGAAAATCATAATCTTGCCTACAAAAATAATACAATAAACCGTCTTTTTACTCTCTTGCACTGCTAGAGTCCAGTTGCACTCATCCATGAAAGCTTCTCCATGTGTAAAAAAATTAGAGTAATAAAAGATGAATCACTGATGATGCCATGAACTGAATACAGGAGAAAATGGCTACGGGGTCTTCATTAAGTTGTTGATAGGCACCTGGCTGATCATGTAATAAATTCACAAAAATAAAGTTTATGAGAACCTCTTCTTTATCAAATATTTAATTTACCAAAGTTAACCTGACATATGTGTGTGTTACTAATCACATTAGTTCAACTGGATGAATTAGCCACACATTTTTGGCTAAGGGAATGATAATGCACTGTGCTGAAAATGGTTGCTCTATTATCCGAGGATTAATGGCCTGACTGACAGATCTCTGAAATGATGATAAAAAAATCCCTTTGGTTTGGCTGCCACTTCAATTAAATACTAAAAAAATATATATATTGAAGGTATTGGTTATATGCAATTTTGTCTTGGCCCACAATTAAATTGAATTTTATTTTTCTTCCTCTGTAAATCACTGCTGAAAACTTACAGCAAGACACCAAAGAACTAGTTTTCTTCTATGTTACCTAGAGCAGATCTCATTTTGTAGCAGATGACACATGAAGAAAGAGCTGGACTGTGTAAAAGCAATCAAATATAACCAGAACACAGGAATTTTCCATTGTCTAGGGATTGCTCTTTTCCCTTTAATCAAAAGGAGTCATACATATTATGAGCATCATAATGAAGAAGAAAACACAATGATTCCTGGTATAAAACTAAGATGCTTTTCCATTACATTAAAGCTCATTAGAAATTAATCTCTTTTAAAACATGTTTTACAGAAATCATAGAATCACATAATCATTTAGGTTGGAAAAGATCAAGTCCAAGTATTAACCCAGCACTGCCTAGTCCACCATTAAATCATGTCTCTGAGTGCCACATCTACACATCTTTTAAATACTTCCAGGGATGGTGACCCAACCACTGCCCTGTGCAGCCTGTTCCAATGCTTGGTAACCCTTTTGATGAAGAATTTTTTTTTCCTTATATCCAATCTAAACCTCCCCTGATGCAACTTGAGGCTATTTCCTCTTGTTCTGTCACTTGTTATGTGGAAGAAGAGACTGACCCCCAACCCACTGACAGCTCCACAGACTTATGTATGTCTAAGTGGTGCAGCAGTTGCTGACCATTTCCCCTTGTATTATAGGGACTTCACTGTGCTCCCTGTTCTTGTCTTCCAGCTCAGGAGGCAGGGTACCCAGGAAAAAACTGGTCTGACTACTACAGACTGTGGTAGTACAGACAAAGGCACTATGTACCTCAGCCTTTGTCACTATATTTCCCCTTGTATCCAGAAAGGATGGAGATTCTCCTTGGCCCTTCTTTTGTTGTCCATGTATTTGAAGAAACATTCTTTGTTGTCTTTTTATGGTAGTAGTCAAATTAAATTCTAGTTGGGCTTTTGCCCTTCTAATTTTCCACTTCATAGCCTCACAGCATCCTTGTAGTTCTTGTGAGTTGCCTGCCCCTTCTTCCAAAGTTTATAAACTCTCCTTTCTTTCCTGAGTTCTAGATAAAGCTCTCTGTTTAGCCAGGGTCATGTTCTCCCCTGGCTCATCTTTTGTCACATGGGGGACAGACTGCTCCTGTGCCTTTTAGGTTTTCTTCTTGAAGAACATCCTACATTCTGCACTCCTTTGCCCTTCATGACTCCTTCCCAAGGGACTCTTGTCAACTGAACTCCTAAACAGGCCAAAGTCTGTGCCCTATCATGCCAGAGTAAGTTAGAATGTAGAATAGTCGCAGAGGAGATGCCTCCTGAGAATGCTATGTGGAAACATGATGATAGCACAGTGTTCTGATTATGTATCACATCCATTGTCTTTAATTAATTAAATACAGTATGGAAAATACAAAATAAAACAGTGAGAAAAAACTAAGGCACTAAAAATATGTTCGCCAGAGCACTAAATCAGAATAAAATTAATCAAACCTGTAAATGTGATCTTATTAAGTAGAAGAATTCCATGCAAGCATGGGGATCTCAGTATTTGGAAAGTTCGCCCTTTGTACCTTTTACACTGCAAAGGTGAGAGAAGAAGGGGCAAACACTCAGAGGCTAAAAATATGGTCTCTCAGCACAAAAAGAGCAAAGAGATAAAGAGAAAGTAAAAGATGACAGCATTTGGATAAAAGCCAGTCATATAAAGATATCAGCACAGAATAATAGAAGAGACTGGCACACATCGCAAATCAATTATGGAAGATTACTACAGCATAGGCCAATATACTTGCCTTCAGAAAGCCTAAGATGTGGATAATGAAGTTCAAGAATAGCTACAGAAAAAGGGAAGAAAATGCGAATTTTCAGAGGTAGGAGGAAAATGAAGGCAATGTTAATTATAAAACAAAGGAAGATACAAATGTATTATGATTTCACTGTCTCTGTTTGGTACCTCCGTATGATCTACACAGGGTCTCAAATTACTGGTTCTAGACTGTACCTAGGATGGTAATTCAATGAGTATGGAACATATTGAGACACTTCATCCCACAGCCAGGTAGATTGTCACTTGATGTTCAGTACTTCTGAAGAGATACAAATTGCTGTAAGCTCCCAAACACTTAATCTACTTAAACTATGAGATATTCTTACCAAACCAAGCATGTCTAAATTGACGGATTTCCAGTTTTTAAATTAATAATGTTTTACGTAGACTAAAGGTCAAGCACACCTTGCTCAGCCATCTTGTCATGTAAGAAAAGTAGCCTTTCCTCTTGCATACAGCAAGCTTCAACAGAAACTCCGTGACATCCAGAACAACTGGTGGATCAATCTTGCAGAAAAAATTCAATTATGCACAGATACGGGTGATTACAGAGGTTTCTATGAGGCCCTGAAAACAGCATATGGGCCTACATATCAAGTCCAAAGCCCTCTACTCAGCGTAGGTAGTCAAATGCTTCTCACAGATAAAATCTCCATTCTGAATCGATGGTCTGAACGCTTTCAGACTCTTTTCAATACTAGCCGTGTAGTTTAAGACTCAGCAATTCAGTACGTCACACAACAACTGGTGAAGAATGAATTGGATATTGCCCCTACTATGGGAGAAACTCTTAAGGTCATACAGCAGGTGAAAACTGGCAAGGCAGCTGGGGTTGATGGAATTCCACCTGAAGTCTGGAAACATGGGAGCCAAACACTCCATGCTAAATTTCACGAGTTTGTGGTGAGCTGTTGGGAACTAGGTGAACTACCATCAGACCTTCATGATGCAGTCATCATCACTTTGTACAAGAAGAGGGGAGATAAATCAGACTGTTCAAATTACTGTGGTATTACTCTGCTCTCCATTGCTGGTAAAATCCTGGCAAGAATACTCTTGAACAGACTAATACCTGCTACAGCAGAAGAACTTCTACCTGAAAGCCAGTGTGGTTTCAGAGCCAACAGGAGCACCACAGACATGGTATTTTTTCTCAGACAACTGCAAGAGAAGTGTAGGGAACAGAACAAAGGTCTCTATATAACCTTTGTTGATCTCACCAAGGCTTTCAATACTGCGAGCAGAAAAGGTCTATGGCAGATTTTGGAACGTTTAGGTTGTCCCCCCAAGTTCCTTAAAATTATCATCTTACTTCATGAGGATCAGCATGGCCAAGTCAGATATGAGATGCACTTTCTGAGCCCTTTCTAATAACCAATGGTGTGAAACAAGGCTGCGTTCTTGCACCAACCCTATTCACAATCTTTTTCAGCATGATGCTCCAACAGGCCACAGCAGACCTCTATGACCAGGACGGTATCTACATTCAATACTGTACTGATGGAAGCCTATTCAACCTAAGGTGACTGAAGGCCCACACCAAGACCTTAAACCACCTTGTCCAGGAGCTGCTTTATGCTGATGACGACGCCCTCGTCGCCCACACAGAAGTAGCTCTGCAGCGTTTAACATCCTGCTTTGCAGACTCTGCTGAGCTCTTTGGGCTGGAAGTCAGCTAAAAGAAGACAGAAGTTCTCTATCAACCTGCACCTCAGGAATTCTTCCATCATCCCCGTATCACCATTGGCCAGTCAGAGCTCAAATCAGTTCAGCAGTTTAATTACCTAGGCAGCCTCATCTCCTCGGATGGTGAGATTGACGGGGAGATAGAAAACAGGTTAGCAAAGGCGTATAGTGCCTTCGGAAAACTGCATAAAAGAGTTTGGTGAAATAAACACCTGAAGAAAAGTACAAAGATAAGTGTTTATAGAGCCATTGTGCTGTCTACTCTTTTATATGGGTCCAAGTCATGGGTCTGTTTCCGGCACCACCTGTGACTCTTAGAACATTTCCATCAACGCTGCATCCGTACAATCCTAAACATCCACTGGTCAGATTATGTGACTAATACGTCTGTTCTAGAACAGGCAGCACTTACAAGTATTGAGGCCATGTTGCTGAGAACACAGCTGCATTGGGCAGGACACGTCTCAAGGATGAAGAACCACCGCCTCCCTAAGATCCTGCTTTATGGTGAACTTGCCACTGGCTGCCACTAGAGAGGAGCCCTGAAGAGGAGATACAAGGACTCCCTGAAACAGCATCTCAGCCTTGGCCATATTGACCACCATAACTGGTCTACTCTGGCCTCCGACTGGGAGGTCTGGAGACACACCATCTATAACGCTGCTGCTTCTTTTGAGAACGCACGCAGGATCATTCTAGAGGAGAAAAGACAACGCAGAAAGAATCGTGTCTTGCAAAATATACCACCTAAGGAGTCTTTCTGCTGTGCCTTTTGCAACCGAATCTGTCTCTCTCGCATTGGCCTCTTTAGCCACCAGTGCGCTTAATAGAAAATGTGGGTAGAGCCCTTCCCAAAGCTTCATTCGCGAAGCCTAGCTATGATGATGTAGACTAACAAAAAACTTAAACTCTTTCTCATGAATCAGTTCTGGTTGTAAATAAACCTAGGGCCATTTCTATCACTCCCTCAGAAAAGGAAAAATGATCATCCTGAGTATCTCTAAAACTTGGGATGGAGGTAAAATAACCCATAAATGCTGTGCATGGCAGTTAAACATATATTAATAATTGGTTACTGGGGCTATAGCTAAAAATTACTTACTTGGACTACACCTCACAGTTGTCAATTGCATTGAGACAGTATCTGAAAATACCAAGAGGAAGTAAAGTATTAAAATCACCTACTGTCCAACTTTTATCAATAGCAAACTACCATTGCTGATTCACTTCTTAAAACCATAGCTCCTTCCACTGGAATTATATAATGAATTCCAAACTAAGAATGCTCATCTTACTTGGATTAAATTTTCTCTTTGTGCTTCTCAAATACCTAATCTCAGAGCAATGCTTCTAATTTTTCATCTAAATCTCTGTTTACACTATTTAAAGTGTAACAGACTTAGAAGGGAATTTTCAGACAAACAGAAATTGTCCCTTCCACCTCATTTTTCTTCTGTGCCTTCTGCTACAGAATTTAGAAGAATGCATTATTACTCCTTCTGTAGAGAGTTATTATACTTATTTTGTTATGAAAATGCTAAGAAAATATGATACAAAAATGTTCAGACTGTAAGTCATAGACTGGCTACCTGCCTCACTGCACAGAGCTAGGTTAATAGAACTGAGGTCTTTTCCATAAACCAGGATCTTTCTCAGTGTATGTGTGTGCGTGTGTATGGGTGTGAGTGTGTGTGTGTGTGTGTGTGTGTGTGTGTGTGCGCAGATGCACACAGCAAACTACTCCAACAAACATTAAATAACCAGTACTGTGTGAAGAGGTAAAAGGGTCAGCAATAAGAATACAGTCAAAATAGACACATAACTTCTAATAAAAAATCTTAGACAAACAACACTGTTTTCAGTTACCTTAGTAAATTCCTTCTCTGTTAAAACTGTGAGGATTGTTTAGAAAACGTTGTTTGAATACTTTTGTAAAATCTTTTGTAAACCTCTTTTATATCTTTTTATCCAAGAAAGAGACCAATCATTTTTCCCTCTACAAATTGTTCTTTTCAGATCTCAGTGACTCAGTTGATTTTGCTCCAGATTAGTTTGACACCTGACTGAAGACAAAAGCAGCAGATTCTGTATTCCTGAAGTTTTAAGCATGATTATGTTTTCATAGGTAAATATCTGTAGAATTCTTTGTTGGAGTTTTTGCTTAGTGTCTTAGATTTGCACCAGCACCAGCACCATGGTGTTCTCAGTCTAAAACACTTGCCTCTGTACAGCAGTCACTGTGTGGCCTGTCACTTTTCAGTCATGCAGATTTGCACAGGGTAAACTTATATGTGGGATTGCTAAATACAATTCATTGCCATCTCCAGTGACTTTTGATATGAGGCAGCTGCCAGTATAGCCACACAAATAGCAGTTTTCTCCAAAACATCTTTATAACACAGTGAGTAGTCCCATGGTCCTTATTTAAACTGTGGGTGGAGAATGGCAGTAATGCAAATATACCTAATCATGTTCTGAATTGGTCAGTGTTAATGGAATGACTAAAAAGTTCATGGTTCATTTCTCTTCTCCCTTCCCAAGTAAATTTACAACTGCAATAGAGATACAATTGTAATGCCTGGATATCTACTGTGATGGCAGATGATGCGCTCTTCTGAAAATCAGATTTCCAAAATTAGTAGGCAATTTTGGAAATAAAGGTCAAAGTCAGTGTTCCAGTGTCCTGTAGTAAACTAAATCAAGTCGGGCTTAGAATTCACGTCTCCAAACCCCATTTCCAGTATGTTAGATGTTAATACCCTGCCTAGGAAGGTCACCAGATTCTCATACACTGTTCAGTGGGTTCATAATGGCTAATAAGGAGCTCACATGGCCTACCCCTGCAGTTTCCATTGCAATGCAGCCAGAGTGAGCCTACAGCAGAGCCTCTAATGCTTAGTCCTACTGACCTCCCCCATGCAGGGCAGCTTCTGAGCAAGCAAAGTGCCAATGAGAGGAACTTAGAAAGGAAATACAATGGTAGCCAATGCTGTTTGGCAAGACCAAAAGACTTTTTGTTGCTCATAAAATATCCCTTAGTCTTATACCAGGAGGACACATGAAAGATGCCTCATAAGTTTAACATAAACCGTGTCTGAGGAACTGTGAATCAAGCAGTATAATCACCCTCAGACGCTGTAACCCTGAACTGTTTTAAGTGATCATATTGCATAATTTTCAGTTCTTAGTGAAGGTCCTTTTGCTTTTCCACAAGTCTGTAACATCGGCATGCAAAGTCATTGCCCACATGCAAAGGGACAGTGCAGCTTGGCCAGGAAGAAGCAGAGAGAAAACTTTGTAAGCTGTTTTAGCCTAATGAGTTAAACACTGACTTGTACTTCCATTTGTTACATGATAATTTTGTGCAATGTGACATTGGAAAAATAATTGTAGCCAATGTTTTCCCTATCTCTACAGTGTGAATGTTAACAAACACCTAGCTAGCTTCCAGAGAAAGGTTCTGATGATTGGGCCATTTTTGAAAAAACTCTTGAAAACACACTGCGCTTAACTACAGAGGAATGTTGAACAAGGGACTAGAGCTGAGATGTGCAGAGGCTTACAGGGCTGCCATGCTGGCAATTTGCATGCAACAGAACTGTGAAATGCTGAAAGTTATTCAGGGAGAACTGATAAAACTACCTATTATTAATTTGCTCTCCTTTCCTACTATGTGACTCTCTTTTCAAACTTTAACTGAACTGAAATGCAACATTCCAAGTGTCTGCCTGAGGCTGATGTCTTTTCTTTCCCACTGAATAACAATTATACTGCTATTAAGATTGCCATGCCAAGCTTTCAAAAGACATTCTGTGAAACCTTAATTTGGTCCCTTGTGCATATCTATTACAAAGCCAACCAACAAATAACATGATCAGAGACTATTTTTTCTTACACATTCTCTGCCTCATTCAGTATGCAAAATAGGGGCCATCACAGAAGGTAGGATTCACCAGCCCTGCCATCACATATCTGCAGCCCTAATGTCTACAATTGAATTAGTCACTTTGTGTTTCCCTTAGTATCACTGAAAAAAGAAACAGGTACTTTCAGAGTGCAACTCACCTTATTCCTAGATAGACATCTAAAACATATGATCCCTGTTGAATTTATGTCTATGCTACAGATGTATCTATGGTTAGATGCAGGATTTTATTTGGTAGATCATATACCAGTCATTTAATTTGGATGCTATAGTGTGTATTGAAGTACATCATCATTTCTTTCCTCAAATGGGATTGGGGTTCAGAGAGATAAAGGTAAATTAGTTTTAGATACTAAGATTTATAATGCTTGGTATTATATAGCACAACACATAATAAAGAAACAATTAACAACTGTTAACTTCAAATATAGGTATTCATGCTCTGAACTTACTAAAATCAGACCTTATTGTTCCCAGCTGGGCATGTGGAAAATGACAAACATAGTGCTAGAGACCAGCTGTGAGAAATCTGGTTTGCATCATCTGTGTAGCAACACACAGGCGAGTGTAAAAACCCTTTCACAGCACTCAACTGCCATAGGAATTCAGTTTTCTTCTCCATCCACCTCCTGCCCCACTTACTTCATAACTTTCCGCTATCCAACAAATGAAGTAAGGGTTGTACAGACTATCTCCCTTTATACTGCAGTCATGATTCATCGACTTCATTAGGTGTACTGAATCCTCTGAAAAAAGTAATTTGCACACCTAATAATTAAAACATATGTCCTACATATGTAAAAGGAGGCTGAATTAAGATTCATAAAGCAATTTATTTCTGAAATTTTCTAACTCTTGATTGGTAACTTAGGTTTTCTTAAGTTGGACATCTAAATCTGTGCTAATCATCCATAGCTGTCTTACTGGGGAAAAAGAAAGCCATTGGAGGTGGGGAAAGGGCAACAGGAGCTCAAAACTTCCTAAGCTAATCATGAAAATGGCATGTTAGATCAAGCATCCTCTGGTAGTACCTACTTCCTCTCCCAGACTGTAAAGGCGGCCTACCGTGTCTAGATCAGATTTAGCCTTCAAAGTTTTGTTTACCTTTCAAAGTTTAGTTTTTAAAATCTATGTTTAGAACAGATTATTCCTACATTTGTTTATTGAGTGCATCTGTACTTCAAAATGTCCACAATGACTGTAGGTGTGCACAAATATTTCTTTCATTTGTCTTTTTCCTGTGCACGTTCTTATCTCGTTCTGCCATTCCAGAGCTCTCTGGAGAGGCCTTGGTATTTAATTTAGAAAGTACTTCTGAATTAAAATGGAGCTTGATAAATGACAAAATATATTTTACTGTACATGCTACTTCCTAGGAATGCATTGAATTTGTATGCTTTGTTGTGTTCTCCCCCAGGAGACTGATTTAGTCTAATGATAGTGCAAGGTCATTAGCACAGTATCAGCATAAATTCTGCTTAACCAATGCCATGTGGTTAACTAGTTTGTGTTAATGTGTTGTGTGCATAAAACTGTGAACTCAACTCCTCTGTACGATAACATGATCTGAAGAAAGAGTTGGGCAGCCTGAATGTATTCCCACTAATTTGGAACCAGAGATAAGTCATTCTTACTGGTGCCCCTAATTTTTTCTTAACAACTTAATTTACAAACTGCATATATTTTAAAAAAATAAATATGCTTAATATTCTTTCTCAAACTCTTATTAAGCAACTCAATTTGAAAATCTGGTTGCTTTTATATTGTACTCTGTTGTATATGGTTTCTACTTTTCTTATGATCTAAAATTACCTTCCCTGAAACAAATAATCTCTAAGTGCAGAGTACATTTTATAACAACAAGGCTGAGTGCAAGGTTCTGCATGTGGCTTATTGATAGGGCAATCCCCAATATCAATATGGACTGTAAGGATGAATGGATTGAGAGCAACGCTGTGTAGAAGGACTTGGGGATACCAGTGAATGAAAAAGTGGATATGAGCCAGCATTGTACACTCATAGCCCAGAAGGCCAACCATGTCCTAGGCTGCACCAAAAGCAGCAGGGCCAGCAGGTTGAGGGAGGTGATTCTTCCTATCAACAGCACTTTTGTGAGATGCCACATGAAGTGCTGCATCCAGATCTGAAGGCCCCAGTGCAAGAAAAACAGCAACCTGTTAGAACAGGTCCACAGATGGGCCTTGAAAATGGTCAGAGGGGTGGAACACCTCTGCTATGAAGATAGGCTGAGAGAGTTTTGATTATTCAGCCTGGAGAAGTTGCCTGAGGAACCCTATTACTGCTCTTCAATATCAAATGAGGACTTTTAAGAGATGGAAAGAGATTTTTTACCAGGGCCTGTAGTAACAGGACAAATGGCAATGATTTTAAACCAAAAGAGGGGAGGTTCATATTGGATGTAAGAAATTTTTTTTTGAGGAGTGGTGAAGCAGTTGAACAGGTTGCTGGGGGAAGTTGTGGTTGCCCCACTATTAGAAATGTTGAAAGTCAGTTTGGATGGGGCTTTGAGTGAAGTGATCTAGTGAAAGATGTTCCTGCCCACAGCAGGGGAGGTGGACTAGGTGATCATTAAGGTTCCTTCCAACACAAACTGTTCTATGATTCTATGGTAAAAGTCAAGTTTTGAGCTGCAGAATTTTGCATTTCTGACCATCATGTTCTGGGTTTGTTCATTTAATGGTGTCTAATTATTGATTCTGAAATGACTGAAAAGATCTAATTTTGCTATATCTTTGAAATACAGGGATGTCAAGAGAAAGTATGACAAGTTTGCTTTTCAGGCACCAAGATGGTCAGCACTGGAAAAAGGTTTCTCCATTGTGAATTGAGCATTTCTTACTGGAAGCCAGAATCTTCCCTATTGTGAAATGGTGTTCGAAAATTCTTGAGTCAGAAAGAAAAATAGAAAAAAAATGGGTCTGGTTTTGGATAAGCGAATTTGGCAAGCATCTCCATTGCACGTGTGCACCCAGACCTCAAAGAGGAATGAAATTACCCACAAAGGAATGAAAAAAAGCCCAGCATCATGGCTCAGCAGTTTTGAAACACTGCTGACAAGATGAGTAAGTGGTGTTCTGTAAAACTGAAGACAAAGGAGGAAAGGCAAGATGTAGTTCAGGAGGACAAGGAAAAAATTTACATAACTAGAAGGTTCAGTCCTTATAAAATCCTTAAAATATTATGAAAAATTTCTGATTATCTAGGTGGCTGAGTAGAGGACTTTGCATATAACACATATGTATGATGGCTGCTCAGAACTTCAGCTCTTGGGAAATTGAGGGGAAATTTTTAATCAACAAAGGAAGATATTTGATTGCTTGCATATTTTCTGAACTGAGCACAAACTGTAAAACTAAAAGAAAAGAAGTTCATGTGCCATCTTTGTGGTGCCAAGACAGTACTTATTGCTTTGAGGCTTTAGTATTAGAGGTGCATTTCAGTCTTTAAAACATTGCTCAGGTGGTATGTTTTAAGTTGTTCACAAGATAATAATTTACAGAATTTGAGAGTGTTCCCATACTGAAAATATGGTGGAGAGAACAAATGCTGAAGTCAAGAGAGGGCAAATGCTTCCTGCACACTGGTGAAGAGAACACAGAGTAGTCCAGTGAGAATGTCTGGGCGGTATTGTACACAGAATTGTACACCATATTGTTCTCTGTCTTACTAAAAGTGAATGCTCTATTTCTAAAGTAGTACCCGCAACATGCAGACAGAAACCATGAATTATCATGAAAAATTTCAGTCTGAAACCTCTGATCCTAGCAATCTCACATTACCAGTAGTAAAACATTCCTAGAATTTCTCTAAAATTCTCGATGGCAGTTTTCTAACTCAAATCTATTACATTGAAGACAAGCAAAACCTCATTTCGACAGGTGCAAAGAAATTGATCACAGAAATAATCCAAGTGGTTAGGTAGAAGTTACTAGGGTATGCAGACAGCTGTTTTGCTAAGTCCAAAGCAGTAGGTTCAAATTACTTGCATCCAAGTATTAGGAAAGACCAAGCAGAGGATCCTGATAAACCGCTACTGTTCCTTCACAGCATAAGATCCAGAGAGAAAAAAAAAAAACCCAAATCTTGAAAAACAGTCATCAATTACCTGAATTACTTAACATTTATAGTAGGTGATTCTCTGTCTCAAGAGACCACAAAATCAAGTTTACTCCTATTTTAAAATCAAGGTTTTATCTTTTTTTTTTTTTTCTGAAAGATACCATGCTAACTATTGAGTAAACAAAGCGGGAGGTAGGACAGTAAAATGGTTTGGCTTATTTATGAAAGAAGTCAGAAAGGTCTCTTTAAATCTATGAACTTGGGAACTGGGCTACAGAAGAAATGCAGTCTTTTTGAAGGTATTTCTTTCTTACTAAGAAAAACCTATGAGAAAACTTAGCCCATTCTTTTTAAACCTGAAATCTAAATGATAGTTGTACTGATATAAATGGGGGCTAAAAATCCTACTTAACCTCAGGAGGCCAATATTTCTTATATCATTGTAGCTTATACTCATTTTTTGAAAGCATAACTCTGAATATTGCATGCAGGACTATGTGTCAATTGGTACGGTCGCTAGGTACCAGTGGGACAGTCTGAGCGATATAGCAGTTTCTCAAAATTTAATGTATCAACATGTTCAGCTTGGGATACCATTTTTCTCTCCCTCCCTGAGGGAGATATGCATGTAGGTGCAATATTTGTCTCTTGACATCTGCAGTGGTGAACTAGCCAAAATTTACATAAAGATAGGTGATCAGTCCTATCAAACACAAAGCCAAGCACTGCTGCCCTCACTTGACTGCCCTCCTATATAAAAGAAATCACAGTACTTCCCAGAATTAATCCCTGGAGGTATTTTTTTTTAGTTGTCAACTTCCAATGATCTGCAGAATCACTTAGAATTCACCTGTGGCTTGTAGTATGCAACATATAAACATGCTTTTCTCTGTTTTCTCACTGATCCCGTGGGTTCCTAAGCACAGCTTGAAACCACTTGATGGGTTTAGAAAAACATCAAATCTTGTCTTTCACATTTTTAGTGGTGAAGAGTATACAACTTTGATATTTCCATAACTTTCCACACTGAAAAGTGTGCCTTTTACTTCTAACCTTAGTTTATCTCTCTCCAGCTTTCACTTTGATATGTCATTGTCCACTAGACGGAATAGTGTTCTAGAATCAATATCCTACCTCTGGGAGGTAGATGTGACCCCTCTGATTTTCTCCTAGATAAACTAAATGGCTTGTGATTTTTAAGCTTTTTCCTAAATGGCATGTTTCTCAATCTCTAACCAATTCTGTGGTTTTCCTCTCAGTGTTTTTCAGTCTATTATGGTCCTTTCTAAGACTTTATTCATGGGAACTTGATGCAGCAGTCTAATAATAACAGAAGAGAGCATAATGCCTCTACTCTAATTGATATTCCCTTTCTTAAATAAATATCCAAGAATCCCAGGGATAATGCACAGAGATCTTGGGGTTTGCTACTTAATCACCATAACTCAGATGTTCTAAGGGGTGGACACAGAGTACATCTGTTCTCCATGGACAAACTGTATGACACTGGAGCATCTCCCAGCCAACAAATGATAACAGGGAAGATTACAGCCCATTGACTTCCTCAATAATCCACCCCTGTAATTTTTTTCTGCATCAGTGCTTTCTAGGATTAACTACTGTACCATTAACTGTGAACATATTTGGTCTGTATGCTCTCTCCATAGTCAGTCGCGAGAAACTGGACTTTCCAGACCACCACAGCATAACTGCCTAAAACCGCTGGGCTAGAGTGCCCTCTGATGGGTATCCAATTCTCTCCGTGAACAATGAGAACCCGCGTGACAGGCTTACACCAGACACTTTCAGAAGATTAAAACCAGGTCGGGTGGATGCCGCAGGCACTGGGCAGTGCTGTCACTGGCTATTTTAAAGCATGAGCTGCATAAGGACTCAGATTTACAGTTATACCCAGTATCTACATGTCCGTCTCCACATAACACCATTTCTATAAATCATCTTATTACTTCTCCAAGGTTTTTGTCATCTTCAAAAGTCATGAGTAATGACTGCATTTTTCCCAGGTCACTGTTGAAAATGCAAATCAATGAAGAAGTAAAAAATTAGCCTAAGTGGTGGTCTCTTAAAAAGAATTCATTTAATAATGTTTCCCTTTAACATAAACTTTTTTAAACCTGTCATTTAACAAGCTTTGAAAACATTTAGTATGCATGACTTTCATTCCATATGATACAGGTTGTGTGGTACCAAGTGGTACCTTATGAAAGTCATAATTTGATGCTATTCTGTTTGTAAACCAGATTTCCAAGTCAGTATGATAAGATTTTCCAGGTTGATTAATAATTATATTATTTTCCTTTTAATTTTTATTAATTGAGTTTCATATCAACTGTTAAGGGTTTTTTTATCAGGATCCCAGTTGGGCTGACAAATTTGTAATTACCTCTGTTATCACACTTATACATCAGTACGTCCTTTTGTGCAGTAACCATGATTTGCTATAGGTCTTCCTACAGAAATCATCCAATGCTTTAAATTATCCCGAACCCTTAGAATACAGATTAGCCAATGTGCTAGAATGTTTGCCAGAAAGTAAAGAACCAGTCGTATGCTTATAAAAATGTCTGAGCATAATCCAAATTTCTCACCCTTTGACAGGGGGTTTTGTGACACTTTATTATAAAGATGCTCTTTCAATTTTTATTGGGTTTAGTGATTTTTAAAGTGAACTGAGAAGCTGTAGCAACAGTGATTTAAGTGTAGGCCTTTTCAACAAAGGTTTATCACTGCACGTCAGCCTTGCTGCTCTGTCCCAAAATCTTTCTCTACACCTCTACATCAAATTGAAAAATCTGGGATTTTTTGATACTGGGTGCAAAATAAATATCTGTAGTTCATAGGGCTAGGCCTCTATTTTGGACCCCACAATAATATTCCATGGCTGTTTTTCTGACCTGAAAAAAATACTTCTCTCTTCTGCTACAAAAATATATTTTGCTTTAGAACAAAGAATGGCACCATCCCATGCTTTGCACAGGGAAGAACAGAAATGTTCCATGAGCATATGGTAGGAGTTATACACAGTTCCTCTTGATATATATCAAAGCCATTGGTGGTAGAATCCACTTGCCTGTTTTCATCACTGTCTAGTTTATGAGGCCTCATGCTGTTCTGCTTGAGAATTCTCTAAGCAACAGAGAAAGTTGCAGAAACACGAATTTCATCTTATGCATCACAACACTATGTACTCTTAAAAAAAAAAAAAATAGTGCTGAGGAAACTTCAGTTCTGTGCCCTGGTCAGCTTGAGGAAGTTTAAACTTCTAGTCTTTATTAAGCCAGGGAGCACAGCAGTCAAATATCTGTAGAATATTTAAGGCAAAAGCCTGTTCCACTCATGTCAAAGCTGGACCTGTGCAGTCAGGAAGGCATAGGGCCAGATAGACTTTAGTTCCAGACAAGCTCTTAGGAAGACATATTATATAAGAAAATTTATATAGATGAACCTGGGTACAGAAAGAGAAACAGCCTTGGAAACAGTGCCCTTTCTTGACTGAATTATGCAACTGCTCAGATAATGTCAAAACACCTTTTGTCTGACTTTTTGGTGGAAGGTAATCTGTCCTTTCTCTTCCTCTTCCACCTTAAAATGGCTACTCACCCGAAGACAACCAGTTATGGATTCTAGCATCTCAAGTCTAAGAGAGAAGGAAGGCCTGAGGACAATAAGTAAAGCACAACTTCATCACGAGGTTGTAGTAAAGGTCAGGATATTGACCACCTTCTTTTATGTTAAAAGGTACTTGCACTCAGAATAGAGCTAAGGAGATGGGATTCTATTGGCATTTTCTGCCAGTTCCTTGTAAGGCAACTGGAAAGAGGCAGACTTACTGACTGGATGAACAAAAGACATCTCTGGAGCTCCCCCATCCTCATTTGGTCTATGTCCTCTATTTGACTTTCTGTTTCTATTACGATGATTGAATCGACCACCTTCCCTCTGTTCACCCAGTTCCCCCCCTGAAATGGGCACCTAAAATGTAGGCACATCTGCTCACAAATGAAGGACAGTTGGAGCCTTTCCATTATCTACCACATGGGAGCAGGATTAGGATCGCTGTCAGTTTTGGGGAACATGAAAGGGATAAAGAAGCATGAATTATGCATAACAGAATTGCACCCTACTGGTTTCTTAAGACATACAAGATGTTTCGGTCCCATTGTCATCCTAACATACTCTCAGAGAAAATGCTTCACACAGCCAGAGGCAGTTCTCGGAGTGTAGCAAGACTCATCCAAGACTCCTGGTATAGCACCGTATTGACATTCCTCTTCTGCTAATGAGGTATGTTTCACGTTGTTAAAGGTCTAGCAGCATGTTACAGTTTGCTAGACTGGCTGAGACTATATGAAATGTCTCAAGAAATAAAGTGAGTAGGGAAGGATTAATTAGAGAACTGTTAAAAAACCTGAGTGGGTTTTTTTTTCCTGCATCTTCCTTTTGATTATTTTCATTGCAGCTAATGGAAGGAAAGAGAGTATTAAACTAGCAATCTGATCACAACCCTCACATACCTTTGGTTTAGACCCAAACTCTTCCAGGCAGTAATACAATCTTTTAATACCAGACCTAATCGAATGAGAGTCTAAATTAGTAGGAATTACCTTTTTATGAAAGATTTTTGACAGTACTTGGCATGACACAAGAGTCCATGTATTTCTCCCAGGGACAACTGCGGGTTATCCAATTTTCCTACTAAGTCTCCTCACCCGCCCTGGTGCAGTTCGGTGGTTTGAGTCATTCAGCCCAGAGATGACTTTTACGTGGCCACCGCAGGGCCGAGCGTGACGGGACCCTCGGGTACGCGGCCTCTGCTGTCGGGGAGCCCCTGGCACACGGCTCCCCCCGCACCCACCCGCCGGGAACCCGGCGTTCGCACCACCCCTCCTGCCACTCTTTGGCCGGAGTGGGGACGGCGTGGCCGGTAGCTCAGGGAGGGCCCGGGCACCGCTCCCGCCCCCTTCCCCCGGGCCGCCTCTCCCCCCCGGCCCCCGGCGCGGAGCGCGGGGCTCCCGCCGCTCCAGACCCCGGCGGCGGCTCCTGCCGGGCGGAGCGGGGCCGGGCGGAGCGGGGCTGGGCGGTGCGAGGCGGCGGGCGCAGCCCCGCAGCGGCAGCTCCCGCCTGCCACTGGGGCACGGCCGTGCGGGACGAGGGGAGGGGGCGGCGGACCCGGCCCGGCCGCTCCGCACCTCCGCCGAGTTTGGCCGGCCCAGAAGGGCAGCCAAAAGTTCAGCATGCAGGAAGTTTGGAGGCAGCTCGGAGAGTAGCGCGTCGGCGGCGACTGCTGCTTCCCGTGCTCTGGGGTTTTGCTTTTTTTGCGGGGATTGTGCCATTCCCCCTCCGCCCCTCCACCCCCCCCCCTCCCCAATACAACTCCCCCAAACACACAAGCAACCCGCAACAACCAAAAAGCCCGGCAAGAGGGAAAGAACACGAGCGAGGGAAGAACCCTCGGCGGGAGAGCCCGTTTCTTCTCAGAGACACGGTCCCGCTCGCAGCTGGTCCCAATGCAACTGCTTATCCTCCTCCTGCTCTACGCCGTCGTCTGTGCGAACTTTTGCAGCCGTCAGGGGACCACCGCCCCTGCCCAGAGCGGATCTATAAAAGCCCTGCGGGCTTCCAACATCAGGCGAGATGGTAAGTGTCCTGCTGCTTTATTTGTTCCCAAGGGCTGCATTTGTGGGGGGAGCCCTGAGCGAACCTCTAGGCTGCTGTTCTGTCCCGGGAACGGGGGCCGCATCCCCAGGGGAGGACGGGGGGCTGTCTGGGTGGAGGTCCCGTCC
Organism: Manacus candei; assembly: GCF_025592945.1. Classification (NCBI taxonomy): domain Eukaryota; kingdom Metazoa; phylum Chordata; class Aves; order Passeriformes; family Pipridae; genus Manacus; species Manacus candei. The sequence goes on from NW_026138062.1 coordinate 39,779,313, forward strand.
CCGAGGGGTCAGCCGGGGGCATGGGGGGCAGTCCCTGAAGTCTGGTCCCTGGAGACTGGTCCGGGAGCGTGTGGCCAGGTGGCAGCAGGGACGTGTGGACTGAGAGGGCAGCTCTGCCCAGCGACTGAACCTCCGGGCGGTCCCAAACTTCTCAGGGCAACTTCGAGGAAGTCTCCTGGGAGTCGGCGGTGCCGTCAGCGTCCCCTCCGGTCTGCGGCCGGCACCTCGCTCCGTGTCCCCCGTGTGACTGTGATGTGCCGACGGCGGGGGCAATGCCGGGCAAACGGCGGGTTTGTGGCGGGAGTGTGGGTGGTGGGCGAAGCCGTCGCCTCAGGGCTTCTTGTGGGAAGTGGGGCTCCTCTCTCAGCCTCCCCCCTCCCACCCGCAGCCGTCGCCGCGTTTTGCTCCTGTAAGGGCTGTCGGGGTGCCGCCCTCCGGGTGGGAGACTGCCTCGACTGGAGGGTCCCAGGGCTCGGGGTTCCCCTGGGTCTGCTGGGCAAGCAATGCCTCGCCGGGACTGGTTTCGTCCCTTGTGATGCCCAGGGATGGTGAGCACCCTGCAGAGCGGCCGCGGGCTCTCGGATACTGCCCGCTCGGTAGGAAGGGTGCTGTCAGCTGGCGTATCTAAACTCTGGTGGTGTTCCCGCCGCTGCCAGCGGAGGATGCCCTGGACAGCCGAGATGCTGCCGAGGGTCCGCAGCACGGCTGAGTGGGACGCAGGTGCCTCGAGTGAAAGGGCGGCGTGGCCGCGTGCTGTGACCCCATGGTGAATGAATGGGGAGGCTGCATAAAAATAGCTCTGCTGAGAATCTACCTCTGGAATCCACACCTTTCGCTTTGGGAAGAGTGATGAGCCTCTCACTGGGAAGCAGCCTGTTGTGTTCCAGCCTCACGTGGACCTGCTTTTGCACGTTGCTGTGTACCTTCTTACACAGCGAAATGCAAGATTTTGTCCCTGAAAATGAGCAGAGTTAAGTTCGGTCTTCAAGTTAACATCTTTCAGTTGACAGAATTTATATATTTTTATAAACCCTTTTCAAAAACCCAGTCACTTGGCATTTCCAAGACTGTCCTCTATATTTACCAGTGCTTATTTTCCAGCATGTATACAATGCATGTAATGGGTATATAGTTGATTTAGGATGATGTCTGTTTCAACTTTGGAGCCATATTGAACCTAATAATCTTTTGTATGCATTTCTAACCACTGAAAGAAGGCATAGTGAAGGTGGACAGTTTTTTTTTCTTAGAATTGAGATATTGAGTCAAGAAACAAGACAGAATTGCAGTTCATTCTGTTACAGAAATCCAGTTAAATCTCATTAAAAAAGTGATAAAAGCATATATGTGTTATTTCTGTTTCGTCCTTTAAAACTATTATGTACCTTATCAAGCTTCATGACTTGTAAGCCTGCCATCTTAAACTTTGTAGAAGAACTGGGACCATCTCTGAAATAAACTGAACAAGTTTCCATTCAAGTCAAACTTCAAACAAGCTTCTTTATAGAAAACTGCAGTGATTTACTTAAAACATCAAAATGTGTTTTACTCTGATCTCCTCTGTGTAGTCAATGAAGAAGTCATTAACCCCTAATATAAATAGTTTTCACCTTAATGGCAGTGTGACAGATGTTTTACTCTGCAGAGGACTTCCTGTGGTGAAGTTGCTTCTTGGAGTGATGAGGAGAACAAGCTTCTGAAATGATTAGTTAGTTACTCTCTTCCTAGTTGTGATCATTTAATGTTATGATTAGGCTTTACACCTTTAAAATTATCTGAGACAACTTGTAGTAGGTGAACTTTGTGTGTACCAGGTGGACGAATACTGGGCCTGCTGGCAGATCTATATGTAATTATATACTGCCTTTCATCTTTCCTGAGTCATGTGCTAGTGAGTCCTACAGCCTACAGAGGTAGTGAAACATGCCCATGCTGAAGTCAGACAGCTCTACAACTCTTTACTGGATAGCCATTTACTGAGGAGGGTAACAGACTTTTAGTCAGACCACATACAGCCCCTATCATGCCTTGCTCTGTCTCTATGCTTGGGAATCTGCTTGATTTTTCTCTGTGAAGACTTTGTGTTCTGGTGTGGCCAGTGGAACTGGGCATCAGGTTACAACATCCAAAGCAGATCAACTGCTGATCCCCCTGATTTTACTCAAATGAACCAAACTGTTGCTTGAATTTCTTGACTAAAAGTCTGTATTTGTGCAGCCAAAGGTTATGAGTGGTACTCCAAATGTTGCATGCATGTGACGAGCTCACAAGCAGTGTTTAGACCATGGTTGGCTGTAGGCCACTAAAAGTATTTCTGTCTTTCATAATTTGAAGTGGTGTTTTTGCGTTGTTTTGGTCTGAAGCAATGATATGGAATAGCATTAAAGGCACGTCAGTTACATCACTGAATGAGATGGTATTTTTTGCTTTGTAAATATTTGCAGACATGACAATACAGAATAGGATCTAGGAGCACACAATACACTGGGGATAAATATGTTCCAATAGTCTTTCTCAAAGCACATAGAAAGGATAAAAAGTAATTTAATAATATATCCTGGGTTGATGATCATGATTATTATGTTGTGAAATTAAAAGAGATACTGAAGAGGAAGCAAGGCCTGTTCAGCTTTTTAAAAAACATTATATCTTGGCGAGTCCAAGACCACCTACACTTTTTATTAAAAAAGAAAACAATCCTTTGGATTCTATTTTCCTGTTATTTCCAAGCAGGATAAACTAGTGAGACTGCATACATGGAGCTTTAATATGGAGACTTGGTCTTGCTTTCAGCCAAAGTAAACCTTTGCACTCTGCGCGATTTGATATTGTCTTTCTTATTTCAGACTAAAAGAGGTTGGCCTATTTGTCATTGCTCTTACTTAAGACTGCTGATAAGAAATCTGTAGATGAGGGCAGCACATACAAAAAGTGCCATTTAATGGCTACCAAACCTAACCAGACTGTAATTTCTGCTGAAGATATTAAAAATATAAATAACCTGCTTACAAGACATCCTCTTGTCCCAGTGGAAGGACGGGCATTGATGACTCAGCAGTCCAGTGTAGCACTAATCAATTTTTTTAAGTGTCCTGGAAATGCCAGCAACACTTATAGCACAAGTAGTGATATTCACTTAAAGTGTTTATTTATGCTGTTAAGTCCTTTGAAGTTCATTGGAATAACAAACAGAGAGGTCTTCCAGATGCTTCCATTTTTCTCTTTTGACTCATTTTCCCAGTTTGCAGCATGCAGGTAATACCATATAATTACAAGAAGTCTTATATTTTGTTTCTTCTATTTTGGTTGTTTATGTATACTTGGAGATGAAAAGTGGGAGATAAAAAGTACTTATTTACTCTGTAATGTCTAACTGAAACATCATTTGCTCTTTTTTATCTGTTATTGAACAAACATTCACTTAGTCTAGGAAAGTATTCCTAGTCCATATCTTCAGACTAAGCATCACAATATATATTTTAAACTTTAAACTCAAAAGTTTAAAGAGAAAGCAGACCAAACCAGACAACATAGTGTCAAATCATTTCAGTATGTAAACAACTAAAAGCCATAGAATCAGTATCTTCTGATGTGGGTTTGAAACCATAACATCAGATGACTCAAGATAAGACTCTGTGCTGTTGTGGTTTTCATTAGGAACAAAAAAAAATAAAAAAGGAATTTCCAAAGTTTGATTTGCTTGTGCACCACCAAAATACAAAGAGAAATCGTGCTTTATAATTCTGGGAAACTGCCAACATCTTTTGGCTCTTTCATGACCAGTACAAATGGATGTGTGCCATTAACTCTACCCTGCTTTGGCCTGTGCCTAATCATGGGGAAAAGGACTCTAGTAACATAAAATTGTGTCAACTGTAAAATGGATAGAATAAATTTGGTTTTATAGGCTTTATATCCCCAGTTTCGTAGATTTTGTATAAAAATGTGTATTTTAGACTTCATCAGTTATTTTTAAAAAAACCTTAATAATTTCCCTGTAGTAATACATTTTGGTCTACAATTGTTTAATTGTTGATGTCTCTTATCTATATAATTAACAGTTTGGACTGAAGTATCAGAGGATATTGCATGAGAATTCCAACCCTGACTCAGCAGCAAGAAGCATGTAGGAATTCTTTAAAGGAGCTTGAAACGTGTTTTATCAGACAGATGTATATCATATGGTGAAAGTCACTATAAACTCCCCGACCAGTCTCTCAAAACATCGTGGGTGTTTTTTGGTGTGGTGTTATTTTTGTTTAGTTGGTTGTTTTTTTGTTTGGTTTGGTTTGGGTTTTGTTTTTGTTTTTTTGTTTATTTTGTTTTGTTGTTGTTTTCTTTTATGTATTTGTATGAAATGGAATTAGGCCAGCTAATTCTTAAAAGGTTTGAAGAAAAAACTTGATAATAGTATTGCTTTGGTTAGTAGAAGCTGAACAATGCTGAAATTTCTAAAATAATGTGGAGGTTTTTCCCACCGTGATCTCACAGAGATGTGTTTTATAAAACATCTAGGAATATGCATAAATAGAAAACTCATGGGGACTCAGTGCAATAACATTAATCATGTGCTTAACTTTGAGCATCTTCCTAATTCCATTAAAATCAAGGGGCACAGTCGTACAGGATGATGTAATAAGAAAGCTTGAACAGCTTATATGTAAGTGAGGTGATGCTGAGTAACTGTATTTATCAAATATTCTATTAAACTTAAAATGAAAAAAGTATATATATCATAGGAATGAATATTTTTGTATATGCCTTTGCGGAATAAATGAAATTTGTATCTTTAACATATTGTCTAATATGTCATAATAGGTATGCACATATAAGTTGCATAAATTAAAGGACAGAAGCACAAGGAAGTGAGATTAAGTACACTTGATATAATTAGTTCCAAATTAGCATTAAAATCATAAAAATATTGTACCTAGGGTTTATTTTTTTAGAATACAAGCCCTCCCCCCCTCCACTCGAGGTTTAATGTAATTTTTTGAAGTCCTAGTTGAACAATGAAGTGTTAGACAAATATTTGAGGCTAACTATTCTGGGTAATTAAGATCCTTTTTACATGATGTTGGTAGCTATGTAATTTATGGAATCTGGGTTGAAAGCAGCAGTTATGTTTGAAAACGGCTGTTAGTTTTGCTTGTTGAAGTTCTGAAACTTATTAAAATTTGTATTAAGTAAAAAGGAAATTATTAGAAAAAGGATTATACAAGGCAGAAATTCTTTGAACAAAATAATATATAAATTCACTACACTATATTTCTGTCACTCCTTCTCTAGACTGGGTGTAAATACTGCGTAAAAGGAACATATGCACAAAACGTGTATTATTTGTACAGCAAGAAATTCCTTTGGTGAGCTGTAAATTAGAAGGACAGAGAGTGGCTTTCTTTTCATGCCTCTAATAATACTGTATGTACAAAAGATACAGCAAGAGTTTATGTGTTTTATGCTCCAGTCTTTTCCTAGGGATAGTCTTGATAATATTAAAATATATCTGCAGCAAATTACAGACCGATCTCTTTAAGAACAAATAAAATATCCTACAGGACTGGCTCTGAATATAGGAAAAGTAGGCCTCTGCATGCTATATTGTAGTCCCAAAGGTCTCAAAATACCATCTCCTTGTTGTCTCTAGAGCAATAATGGCGACATACAGAGGTGACTTCCAACCTTAACCATTCCACAGTGGCACCTACTACAGCTGTGAGGAGGATGGTGATGGGTGGAATGCACCAGTTTTAGGAAGCAGTGGTTGCCTTCCCCATCTCTTACATCCTGCTCTCCCTCTTTCCCACTCTCATCCCTTTTCCTATGCACAAGAGTAGCAGAAACAAGAAGTCTGGTTCTCTCACATCTCTGGGCCCAGCTTGTTGCTTCTCCTTGCCTTCATCCTCCATTTCTTGTGTAGCAGGCTTGTGTTTTACCTACTCAGCTGAGAAAACTTGAGTTACCTGTCTGTTTGTAGTATGATCCCAACCAGAGAGAAGGGCGGTGTGCCCTGTCTTTTTCTGGCTTTTGTGCAGCTCCAGGGATTTGACACAAGGGTATTAAAGGAGTCCTAAGAAATACCATGAAATCTCTGTGTTGCCTTTCTTTGTAGTAGGAATTTGTCCTCTCTTGCAGCAAAATTTAGTAGTAATCTTCCAGTTGATTCAAGTTGTATTCAATACAATAATTGCCTCCAAAAATTCTGCTGTATTTGTAAGGTTGATTACGTTATACCACATTTTGGATAAAAGAGACCATTTATATCACTGCTTCTGGTGAGGATCTCCTGGCTAAAACATTGAATTGTGTTAGGTTGTTTGGCCCTTTGTTTCAAATCAATCTCCTGTTCACAAAGCTAAGGAAATAGCCTGTTTACACTGTCAAACTGGTGATACTTTCTTTTGGGAGTTTGGGTTTGGCTCTAATATTTTTGGTAGTGAATAAATGCTACATGATCTTGAGCTTCCTATTGTATTTGAGTAATCTTCAGTTTCATGCTTCCTTTTTGATCTGTGTCCCACACTGTGAAGGCCAACATCTCATGTTTCTGCTTTGGCAGTTAGAGCTCTGCGTATTTGGAGATTGTGCAGGAGGACACATTTTACCTTCTGTTCAAACTTCTTGCCAATGTATTTTAGCCCTGCTGTACCTTGGGACTTGATAGTGTTAAGACTCTGTAAAAATATTTATTAAACACTAAGTCCATGAAAAACTTGAAAAATAGCCATCTTGACCTTTGTTGCACTACAGTCAATGACAAAGCTTCCATCAGTGCTTATTGCAGCAAGGTCTGGCTCACAGTTCACATGAATTAATATAGGATAAAAGAAAATGCCTCAGAATTCAGTGATGAGTTTGTTATAGAATCTGAGTCTGTTTAAATTGAAAAAAACTCTAAGACCAACCATTATACCAACACTGCTAAGCCCACCACTAAACCATGTCCCTTAGTGTCACATCTACACAACTTTTAAATACTTTCTGAACTGATGACTCAACCACTTCCCTAGGTAGCCTGTTCCAGCACTTGACAACCTTTTCAGTGAAGAAATTTTTCCTAATATCCAGTGTAAACCTCACTTGAAGCCATTTGCTCGTCCTATTACTTGTTACTCGGGAGAAGAGACTGATACCCACCTTGGTACAACCTCCTATCAGATAGTTGTAAAGAGCAATAAGATCTCCCTGAGCCTCCTTTTCTCCAGGCTAAACACTCCCAACTCCCTGTACTGCTTCTCATAAGACTTGTGCTCCAGACTCTTCCCCAGCTTCATTGCTCTTTGGATGTGCCTCAGCACCTCAGTTTCTTTCTTGTAGTGAGGGGCTTATGCATGTAAGATTTACAATGCTTACAGTTAAGATATTCAGCTAGTGTCTATACACTGAAAGAAACCAAATCAAATCCTTTGCACTGACAGATGAAGGGGTAAGGGTAACTGATGCAGTTACAGATTGTGTAGCAAAAATACAGATCAAAGCTTTGTGCACTCAAATGTCCAGTTGCTTTTTCTCCTGTACTGACTACCTTATGTGTCATCCACAGGATATCCTACAAGTGACTTCAACTGCAATACATTTCTAAATAAGACTGTAAGGAAACCTGTCAGTATTTTTCAGTGTCTTGTATTGTTTCTGTTTGTTTTTTAGTTTTAAAGAGGCTGCAAGTGTAATATGCGTGGGTTTCTGTTACTGTTTCTTCTTGGATCAGTTGCAAAAGATTTTTTTCATAGTTGAATGTATTTCTAATCTGATGTGACTCACAAAAATAAAGGAGCCAGACTGGCTAGAGAGAAGGAATAAAAATAGGTACATAGAATGTTGGTCACCAGAAGTACTGTGGAATCTGGAAACCTTTTATGTACTGTTGTGCTTGAAAGATAAATTCTTCTCTTTAGCAAACCAGTGACAGTACTGCTGCATGAGAACAGCAAGTAGGTGGTGATAATGCCTGGAGATTCTTTGTGGAGTGGACCATCACAGCTTCTTAATTGTGATATCACAGCAGGGATACTCACAAATAGGAATGATTTCACTAACAGATCCAGATGTCAGTAAAAGGGTTTAAGATCTCCTTGCTGAAGCCTACAGAGAATTTACTACTTTGAAATTGATATAAAGCCCCAAAGTTATGGTGCTGTTTTTGTGGATCAGGTTGTAGGCCTGTTCCCTTGCTCCATCAGTCACCTTCAGATTGCTTTGTTAGGTTGCTGAATGTTTGGCAGTTGGCACAGGAGGATGCTGGTTCGCTTCACTGCTGTCCATATGGTGTGACCTGGCGTTCCCAAACCGTCAGTCATGCGTGTATTGCTGTTTTTCTAGTAGGATGGCTTTGTAGTTGGAGAAGGGGAAGATACTCTTTGCTTCTTTCATACTCCTAAAGGAAGAGAACAGTTCTTCACCTGGATAGGCTTGGTTTTATTTTTGTTTGGAAATAATACTTGTCACCCAGAAGAGCTTAATGATATGGTATGCATTTCTCACTGATTCCTGTAATTAGATGTTGGAAAGTTAAACTCTTAAGTAAAATATGAAATTATTGCATCATGTAGTAATGATCTGGCTACTCGTAGTATGTATGTGCTCTGCCGTTACATAAATAGCAAGTGCAAACATTTGAACCTCCGGAGTCAGTTCTCTGGCAGTGTACACTACTATGTTTACTCTACAGTATACTCAGGGTGTCTTGAGTGGTGCCTCTGAGAAATGGGTGCAGTGACAACCCCACCTTTGCAGCATCGTTGAGTAATGCCAAGGTGTCTTGGGTCTGCCTTTGGACCTGCATGGCAAAGCCAGGTTTTGATGTTACATCCCCATCTCCATACATATAGCCTACCTCTCAAAAGATGACAAGAAATGAGTAATTCTGTTTGCCACATGACATCATAGAAACAAGCATCACTCCAGAAATAGACTTTTTTGCACCACAGAGGAACCTCATGCCATACTCTAGCATACATTTGAGGACTGATCCTGTACCTGTGTTGTTCCCACAGTGGAAAGCAGAGGAGGATGAGAAGTGGATCTGTGACTGTTCAGCCTGCTCTTTCCCCACTCCAGTAACTGGTCACAGCCTTGCTGGGCAGTGTTCATTCATGTGACAACATTTTTCTGCAGGCGGTATCGCTCTATGGTGATACTTTTTGTTCCACTGTAGGGATTGAGCTCTGGCAGCTTGAAGAGGCAGAAGTGCCACCTGCAGCCACCATTACATGTGGGCAAAGACAGAAGATCCTTACCAGGGTGCAATCATCCTTAAAATGGTGTGGCCTTGCTATCTGTACTGTCTCACCTCCTGTCTACTTTCCTGCTCAGAGTTTTTGCCACCACTGTTTTTGCAGACTGAGAGTTATGTGACGTACTGAGGTACAATAACAGGGTACCTGGATATCTGGTTTTGGGGAACAAAGAGTCATACAAAATGACAGTGTGATGTCCTGTATAAAAATCAAGTACCTTGGTTCTCACATGCTTGCCTGAAAATAGCTTCAGTGGCATGGGACTTAAATAGCAGCCTCCTTGCCAAAGAAACAGAACAAAACGGGGAAAGTTATTATTCCTGATTTTGTTACTTTGCACTTTTGTTCCCCGGGTTTGGTTTCATCTAGTGCATAAGGATATAGAGGAAGGGCATGAAGAAAGAAATCATAATGACTTGATCTGTCAGTTCAGTTTATTTTTTTGAAGAACGACTTTAAAAGCTTTTTTATCAATATGCACAGGATATTTTTCAAGGCTTGCATGTGCACTCTTTTATTTTTGTACAGGGATCTTGTCACAGGATTTGTCGCCACTGACTATGCCATTTCCTGATGCTGCTGCTATTTTTTGTGCCATCACCAATGCTTGCAGGACCTCAAGTTAAACCTTGTCAGGCAGATTACTTTTAAAGCTTACCTTAGGCAAGCCATTAGCTTCAAATCGATTAAGGAAAAACTGTCACCTGTTTTTCTTATCAAAAGTGAGTCAGAATGTATTTCTATATGTGCTTTTGCAATGGAGTGATTGAAAATTTGAGTACATGTCATTGTAGTTTTGAGAATGAATTTCTAGCATTTCATTTTCAAAAAGGCCTTCAAAGGTATTTGGCCAAACCAGAACTGAGCTGCCTTGTTTCTTTTTAGGGAGATAGCTAACCTAGTCACCTAATGCAGCTTCTGCTTCCCTTCTGTTTCCATGGGTAGGAGACAAGAATTTCCTTTGGTTATTTAAATTAGTATTGTAGATTTTTCTCTGTGGCTAAAGCAAAGCCTGAACTTGAGACAAACCACCATGAACTCCAAAGTATTGTCATTTTGCTGGCTTGATGTTCTTGCCAGTTTAAAATTGCATAAAATTACCAGATAAAATAGAGGATCCAATGCCAGGATCCAACTGCCTGTGAAACCAGGCAGTTCTCAAAATTGCTTTTGACAGAGGCTCCTTCACGTGCAGCAGCAGCTGGCACAGCTTTTCACAGAGTGAGGGAGACTGTTGAAAGAGCTGACTAGAAGAAACCCAGAGAGCTCCCACTAGGGACTTGGCTGAACCTCTATAAGAAAGCTACTTATGGCGTGCAAGATACTCTGTGCTTGCTTACGATGGATACTAACAAAGAGTTATTACCCATAACGATTGCTGAATAATTTCACGTGGAATGTCCAATTTTTTTCTGCACATATGCATCATTTTTCTGTTAAAAAGCTGGTAAATTTTGACTTTGGCTGTCATCTCAGGTCCAGAAAAAGAAAACTGAGAATAGACTGGCAATACTGGAAGCTGAAGATTTCTGGTACCTGTCAAATACTATATTCAAAACAAATCACTGTCCTCCCAAAATTTTTACTAAATATATACTCTTAAAATAAGGCAAAGGAAAGCAAACAGAAAGAAAGGAAGCATCAGAGATATTTTCATTTCAGTTCTTGCCAGGCCAAAAGAAAAAAAGTGTAGTCAGATCACTAAATGTGTGGCATACGGGTTTAACCTGAAATATACTTTTAGAAAGAAATTCAAAATCACATTAGGCACAAAGTTGAATTGACTAGACAGCCCTGTTAAATGTACAAAATAAAGAAAACAGAATGAAAAATGGTATCTTTCATTTTGTTAGATTCATTGTAAGGCCTGACATAGCAGGACTAAAGGGTAAAATCATGCATATTCAGCCAGGTGCATTATGAGCCATGTACTGAGTGCCAGAGGGAAAATGGGGAAAGAGCTGCTGCCCTGCCTCACTTTCCCAATTAATCTTCCCTCGGGTGTTACAACACAGGGTTGTCATTTAGATAATGAGTAAGGCAGAGAGGCTTGAAGGAGTTGGGCTGTGTGCAGGACTTCTTCTACTCCCTGCTGAACTAAGTGCTCCATGTCTTGCTGGTGAACGTGGAAGGGCATCCCTTTGTTTCAGTGTGCACTGTACAGGGCTCCCTGCTGCCTTCTCCCCTGTGGCTGAAGAACAGAAGTCACAGCTTAGCTCTGTGTCAGCAAGCAATCTGATATATTTCCGGATCTGACTTTCTACATCTCCTCCATTCTGCATCTCTTGCTAAGAAAATGATGTCTCTGCTTATTGCAGTGTGGTTGGACTAGATGACCTTTAAAAGTCCCTTCCAACCCAAACTATTTTTGATTATATGATTCTGTGAAAAACAAGTGACGTGTTCAGTCTCCGTATCCCTCACTGAGCTGCGTGGCAGAGACAGTCCATGTGCATGTCTTGTGAGGTGTATATATATTTTCAGCATTTTTTGTCAATACATGCCATTTTTACTTCCCGCAGAAGATGGACAGTGTGTGTAGATCCTGTCTTCACTTTGTTCCCAGACTGGGAATAGTGCAATTTTAAAGATTGTGGGATTGTGTTCAATTTGTACAAAAGTGATTTACTGTAACTGTGACCTTATTAGTGTAGTGTGATTTCAGCTGCTGCTCACCTCTTATTAACGACTGGTAAATAAAATGCTAACCTATTCTACAGTTTCTGTGTTGCAAAAGTTCAGGTATTCAGATAACTTAATTAGCACTAGTTTCCCCAGTACACTGATTAGTTTCTCAAATCTGACAATTTTTAGATATCTTTGCTGAAAGCAATCAAACTGTAATGAAGCTTTTAGTACCACTGTGGTTTAACTGAGGTCTGTCTTTCCAGTATTAACTGGTATCTTTACATTCATACTCTGTGCATCCATATTGGACTTTTAGTAGAGAAGAGAAGGAATAGAACTGGTTAAACCATGTATAAAACAATTATGGCTTTTCTCCCTTGTGTTGACAGAAGAGAAAGGAATACTGCAGAAAACATGAGAGGGAATGTGTTCATGTGTGCCTTCCTCTAGGTCTGTTGTCTGAAGGCTGTCCTGTATGCAAAGGAGGAAGAATCAATAGAATATGGTATCTAGCACTGTGTCTCATAAATCCATCAGGATCACTCAGTCAAACTGGGACAGCAGCTGATGCTGTCTAATTTTAAGTATGTAAACTATGAGTTACTCTTTATTAGTTAAGCTTTATTATCCTTCAGTGGTTACTGTCTCTGTCCCTGTGATTATTCTGGCAACTTCTAAATTAAAATATGGATACACCTTAGACAGCTCCTCATGAAGAAGTCCTCTGCTGCAGGGTTTTTCAGGCTTGGATTCATCATGCCACTGTTATGTGGAAATCTTAGAGATTCTTTGGAGTTTTCTGGTTTCTAGCTCTCTCAAGGATCTAGTTTTGAGACCTTAACTTTGTTCTGTAACCTTCTCCCACAGTCTGTTGTTCTAAGAGAGGTAGTTCCTGTGCCTGTGTGTCTAGCAGCTAGTCTGTCTATGGAAAGGTAATCAAATGCTTAATTCTGTTGTAAATATCTGTTTTCGTAGAGCGTTCTAAAGATAATATGCAACCTCTATGTTGTAACACTTCTGTTTCATTCCTTTGGCCTCTCCTGCAAGAATAATTACATAATCCTTTTCTATTTGCCTCTGTTTTGTGAAGAATTCCTGCTACGGACCATATGACATTACCAGCCAATGAGAAGGTTCCTATGTCACTTATAGTTAGGATTTCTCTCCAATAAATGCAAAATTTTATGAATTCATTTAGTTCCACTATCCCTGGTAGTATGCATGGATCTAAGCTGACTCTGATCTCTCAATAGGTGGGACCTAACTCCAGATTCAGGTATCTAAATGACACTTTTTTGTTAACAGGCACTACAACCTCTTATATAAAATCTATACAGAATTTTTATTGTTCTGATAGACATTGAAAAACAGGTTGTGCTTTTTTGCCTCTACACTTTTGGAGATATCTGGACATAAAACTTTTATACTACAGTAATAAATGAGTTGTTCTCAGCTATAATGTTGTTTTATATTTCAATGAAAATCTGTCTGATCCTATGCTGTTTTGAAGAACTGATGTCATGTCATGTCATATGATCTTAATGAAATTAATAGCATTGTGAAGCTCTATTTACTTTTTCGTATTGTTTACATCTATTGCATTGCAAATTGATTGCTGGTGGAGCTGCTATGTTCTGGAGACTATTCTGCATGAATCTTCATGAAATCTGCAAGTTTTTCTTTATGATTAAATTTAAATATATTTCTCTTAAATATAGGGCTCAATTGTATAATAAAACCATTATTAATAAAAATGCATGCTATCTAGTTTGAAAAAGAAACCCATTTGAAATCATGGCAGCATATTTGAAGATGTGAGCAAAATATAATACTTTGCAAGATATAACGTGGTATTGCATAACTGCAAAATGCTCTTTCATTGTGATATGTCAAGTTCTACTACTTGAAATGTTGCTGTTTTCTTAATTATGTGTGGAATTGAAGAACTGTTTTTATCTCTTGAGGTCAGGAAAAGTTTTGCAACCATAACACAGTAGAATGCAGTTCATTAAATATCAGTATTTTCTATATTTACAGTAGATTGAATACTGGTGTTGGGATTTTTTTCCAAAATCTGCAATCTTCAATTGCCACTCTACAAAAATTTTGCTTTCTTTATATCTGGTTTCAATTTACCTGACAATTGTAGAGTGAATATTTGTTTTTCATTTTGTTTAGTTCATTCAGAATTCAGAAAGCAGTTTGAGCTTACAAAAGCCCCCAAACCAAACAGACCACAAACAGAACAATTGGTTTTCTGTTTCAGTCCATAAGTAAAAAAGCAACTACAGATGTATGAAGGCAGCAATGCAGAGAAAACCTGTCAAAATACAAGTAAGAACACACTTGCACAGATGCTTTCAAAAAGGTTTACATTTTCACTTCATTTTATTTTGAAGCCCATGAATCATTTCAGAAATGTGGCTGCTGCTGTGTTAATACAAATAACAGGACTTCATTAATAGACAGTATTTTCTTTTTTTACTAAGTCTAATTTGAATGCAAAACATGTTATGGGCCATCTTTTTCTGATACTTTCAACACAATTAAGGTAATTCTTTTTAACTAAGAACTACTTAAAGTGCTGGGATATACACATTTTAATTGAATTCTGGTTTCTATCCAAATGCAGCTTTATGAAAATCTTAGGCAAAACAATAATTTTCATTATTATGAGTATGTTCTCTGAAATCTTAAATATTATAAAATTCAGGCTGCACAATATACGTATGGTGAGCCAAAGTACCTCTAAATATTATTAGACATAGCCCATCTTCCTAGGGAGCAGAAAGAATTACTTGATCTTGTGCTGAGTTGTATTTAATTGTGGACAGTGCGTTCTTGATGTTTGTGTCTTTAAATACTCTTTCTAAACAAGCAATCCTGAAAAGTAAAAATGAAAACTTAGACTAAAATTAGAGATACAAAGCTACGTTTCCTACTAGTACTAGTATCTTTAGATCTGAGCTGAAACCTCAGATGTGATTGAGTCTATCTGCCCAGCTCCATGGTAGATCAAAAAATAGGTAATGAAGTCAGTAGCTTTGTCTCAGGTCCTGGCTGCAGGCCTTTGAAAAGTGTGTATGTGTACGTATGTACATACATCTGTATGTATGTGTTGGTTTGCCTTGTGCTTTGCTTATACACTTACACTCAGATTCAGTCTGCATTACTGCTTAAATTAGGCTAAAATGGAACTGGAAGAGAAAAAAGGTTCATTTTAAAAAACTTTGGTGGCTTAAAAAATGGGGCATCTTGTTAAAGCTTCCCTTATAATTGAGGGGCAGAGAACTGTTCATCCCATTTGTTTTAGATGTCCATCTTCAGGTGGGATGAACTACTTGGTGCATGTGTCTTCCTTCTGCACTCAATACAGAGCAAGTCTAGGGCAAATAGGTCACTAGCACAGCAAGCTCACAGAAGTACCTAAAAATATTCCAGTTTTTATTACTGTCTGAGAAATGTAAGTTGGATCTTCTTGATCTCTTCAAAATGCTGCATCTTTAGGATAAGATTAAAGATTTCTTTAGAGTGATGAGCAATGGCATTATACTAGTTATTTCTGACTAGCAAGTGATAACAGTCCATCACTGGGAATGTGAGCTTCAAGAATAAACGTTCACTACCACTGCTTTTGGGATAAAATGTGGAGGGCTGACAGTATCGTTGGAGTAAGAGCAGGTTTAGGATTAGATTCGGCTTCCTTTTTTTTTTTTTTCAGGATCACAGGCAGTTATTAAATAGATTTAGACCAGCATATACTTGACAAGATCTTATGTTAGTGATTTTTATATGTACAGAGGTCAACTGAGATTAATACATATCACCTCTGCCAGCTGTTTTAGACCTCATAAGGGCATTAGGTTCTGACTCACGGAGAATGAATTTGTCAGAGGATTCTGGCAGGGTCTGAAATCACTGCTTGCAAGGAAGGAGCTCTCAGCGACTCCTGGTTGAAGGTACATAGTCACAAAAGTTGAGCCAGAGGTTGCTGCAGAGTTGCAAATACTGGAGGGAAAAGGGATTGATTGAATGCTGACTCCCAAACTGCAAAGAACATCATAAATCCTGTTGTAGTAATGTACTTAGGAAGATACTTTGCATGTAGGCTAGTTGCATGAACATGTAAGTACAAAATTAATTTACATTTTTTGAGCCCATTACTTCTCTACCTTCTGAATCTTTTCAGTTGTGTTGTCTCACTGCTCAATTCACTCTCCCTCTCTTCCCTCATCCTGACCAAACCCACTCAGGCATGATGGTGCCTGAGACATCTGTGCTTGCAGCTCTCCTCACTGGAGCAGCGGTAGCGCATGTAGTCATTGACTCCTGTACATCTGTGTAGTGGGAGATACTTGGTGGCTATTTACCACTCACATGTTGTAAGATACTGTTTTTCCTTGTTGATCAGCAGATATAAAAGCAAAGAAAAAAAATCCCAAATATATTTAGAATTTGGTTTAGCATTTTCTTGCTTAAAATAATAGTATCTAAACAGAGATATAAAATCTCTAAATCTTACTGTGTTAAGGCTTAAGCTTTATGTAATATATTGAACTCAAATAAAATATAGTTCTTTGTACAGCAATAAGGCTTCATACCTTATTGGTAGGCTGTGCTGTGGAATGTGAGCTGCATTCAAAACTTTTCCCAGTGTTGAGGCATACGGTAACATTCTCCTCTTGGATTGCTGGCTAAACAGTGAGGATGAGGCTCCTCTGCTTCCCTGCTCCAAGGGAGGCATTAATACAGTCTCTCTTCTCTCCATTTTCCTGCTAGGCTTCAGAAAGCTAACAACTGAAATACCTTTGAGGTTTTATCCTCAATTTAGCCAACAGGTTCAACAGTTATTAGTGAAACTCACAAATGGGAATACAGGCACAGAGCAAATCCACACTGTTGATGTTATTGAGTGCTTAAGTATTAAAAAATAGATTTTGTGTATACGTAGGAGTCCATTTATGGATACACTACAGCATGAAATCAGGCCTCAGTGCTGCCTAAGCTCTCATCTCACAGGAGCATGGGATAAAGCTAGCAGTGACTTCAATGGGAATAGAGTATTGGGAGCTTTCAGAAATCCCCATCCAGTCATATTTTTATTTCTCAGAGAGTTATGAGTATTTCAGATACTAGAATTTAAACACATAAAGGAAGAAAGTCAGTTGTAGACAGTAGGGAATTTCTTTTCTTGAAAAAGAAGAGAAAATCACTGTCACTTGAAAATGATAATTGTCAAAAGAAATTAATGACAGCAAGAGTCCAGAGAGATTCTGTGCCATTATGAATGAACATAAGGTTTGTGTATCTAAACTTACCAGTAAAGGTAGTTAATGTATAATTCCTATCTAAAAGTATAACATATGCATAACATTATAGATGACAGATTTCATGGGAGAAGTAGAGAGATAAATCACATTTTGGATATTAAACTGAAATATATATCTTGTTAGGA
The DNA here is from genome assembly GCF_025592945.1 of Manacus candei. NCBI lineage: Eukaryota > Metazoa > Chordata > Aves > Passeriformes > Pipridae > Manacus > Manacus candei. The sequence continues at coordinate 39,796,632 of NW_026138062.1, forward strand.
ACACCATGAGTCTATAACATTTGTTTAGCATTGTGCAATGACTCTGAAGCTAAAACAGTTGCAACTAGAAATTGAGTGTTTTCTGGACATCCAGATACTGTTTCTGGTTCACACATACTGAATTTACAACACAACTAAAACTTCATAGCTCAGCATGCCTCATTTCTTCCTTTTCAAGAAAAGATCCCAGCCAATTCTTGTCCCTCCCCTTACATTGTTTTCTTTCAACTACTGGTATTAAAAAAAATTATTTGCAAACTTGGACATTTGTCCCCACAAATAGCTTGTGGTTTAATTGGTATAACTATTAATCTGTTGTCTGTCAAAGTTAAGCTTGGAAAGCTGATACAGCAAAAATCCAAACCTGAGGAAATACAGACATGTCCAGTGAGGACTTTAGGTGTTGCTTCTTTGCCTTATGGCAGTGAGACTTCTTTTATTTGGTTAAACAAACTGCACACACACAAAAAAAGGGTATATATGTCTAAAAGCTAGTAAATAGAAATGCAGAAGTGAGAGGGTATATGAATGACACAGTATAGAAAAGCTAAGATGGGATTCTTCCTTTGACTCTCTTTGGAAATAGATGATGGAACCCAGTTTAAATGAAAAACAGTATTTCTGTAGAGGTCTTTTAGGGATTTATTTACTGAATAAATTCCCTTGCAGAAGTTCAACTCGTAGAAGACCTGATTCCGAATATTTCTAAGGGGCATTTGATTACATCTAATGCAAGACAAATGGTTTAATAAGTTTTGAGCAATGTTAAGACACTTCTGGATTTGACCATATGACCTGGAAGATAATGACATTACTACTTTTGTTTCCAAAGTGCAGTACTTGACCCTCAATGAAATTGAATGGAAACTATCATTAAATTGAGTGAATGTTTATAGGGCTATGAATCCAAATAGAATTAAAAAAAAAAAAATCTATGAACCAGAAGATGTTTTCTTTTGTTATCTAATACTACAGAACTGCTTATGCCTATTGTAGTTTTAAGTTGCCCTCTGAGGAACTTGGCACAAGCACTATCAGAAGAGAGATATCAGACTGAATGACTGATTTGACCTGTTTCAACAGAGTTCCTTCTTGGCTCCTATTATTGAGCTTAGATTAAACAGAAAATCAAAGGCAGATGTGTAGAATACGTTGGAGATAATGATTTGGAGAAACTGTGGCTGTTTTTTGTCTCTTCTGGTTATTACCTGTTAACATACTGAAAAAACTTACTTGGATGTGATCGGAACCAAAGGAACTCAGCATCAGTATTCTCTTGACTGAATAGCTGTTCACTTGGGGAATGTCTGGTTCAGAATGAAGGAACTGAATAGAATAATAGCATTTTGTATCTGAATTTTAGTAGTCTGCACATTGAAGGCTTTCAACACAAATTAAAAGTACAACTAAGGTCCTCCTTTCTCTTCCTGCAGCTTTCCATCTTTTTACTTGACATCTTCATGAGGTTCACTACTGTTAAATAGCTTTTTTTTCTTAAAAAAAGCCATCCTAGCTGTCTTGATCTTAAAAATGTGGAGAGTTGTGGCTCAGATATAACAACAAATATAATAGTGTTTAATCCTGGGAGTAGATTATTCCATGTCTCTTGTATTTTGCAAGCCTATGGTCTTTCTACTCTAAGCTGTAGTCCACTTTCAGGGTCTTTTTACCTTATGACTGGAGTCTTCTCATCTTGATTGCCCTCTCCCATTCTTTGACTAAACTATTTCTGTCCTTCATTTCCCTGTGTACCTCATTCCCCTTTTTAGCCTTCAGTAGGGGTAAGTACTGCCTCACGCTACCCACAGGTTGTCCTTCACTTCTCACGCCTTCTTTATTATGCTACATTCTGCTAATTCAGCATTTTTCTGGGGTCTGAATCTTTGCCTGTTAACAAAGCTGTATCTCTCTTCCTGCTAGGCAATATTCCTAATGTAATTTCCTTCTCTTCACATTTTCTATAAAATCTTTTGCTAGAAGTCACGTATTTTATTCAGTGTAAATATGCTGGTACTTCACCTTTGTCCTTTTTTAGCTTACACTGCGGCTGGAAGGGTTGCCTCACTCCAATTCTCTGTATAAAGGTCAAGTGAACGCCATCTTAAAAATAGTATATTCTGTGCTACTGCTGGTGCTACTTAGGGGCTGTTACAAAGCTGCTTAGCAACCTTCCTATTACTCTGGCTGTGATTTGGATATGCCAAGTTTATGTCTGCTTGCTCCCAGATGAACTCTCTCCTCTGTCTTGGGTGCTTCTCTTTCTTTGAAATTAACACCTTGGTGTATTTATAGAAAATGATCATGTTGCATATTGATAAACTGACCCTTGTTAATGGGAAGATATTTTGTTTCCTATTCTATTCTGGAATGCAGAACTAGCATGCTGGTCTCCAGTTTTAGCACATGAACACTATACTGCTGTAGAAGCAGGGGGCAGCGTATTAAGAATGGTTGAAGACTAATAGAGATGACAGATGAATAAGATTTTGGGTGCCGTGCTATTAAAATGCTTTTCTGAATGACAATAAGTAGAAATGAACCAGCAAAGATTGGTTTCTTAAGGGTTTTCAGTCTTTATGATGAGAGCCAGTATGAATTCCCTCATACTTGATAGGGGTCCTCCCATTCTGCTGCCTTTTCCTGAGCCAGTGTCATTACCAGAGTCCCTTTTTCTAGCTATCCTCCTGTTTTGTCTTAACTTGTAGTAATATTATGTCTTGCAATGTCTCTTCCTATCTCACATTGGTTCCAATTAACTTGAAGGTTAAAAATCCAGTAGTAGGTATTGACAAGGAGGCATGTAGACTTAATGTGCTTACGTGGGTAACCAGCTCTGAAACTCTGCATGCAAATGTCTGCACTCATATAGCATCCCTTTGGATATTGAATGTTGTTGTGCATACTTCAGTCAAAGTATAATTATCCAATTTTAGCTCACCAAGTGCAAGTCTTGCATGCTTAAAAGTACTAAGATAGGTTGAGGAAAGTTGTATATGACTAATGAGTTTTTGTGGAAATAGTTTAAAGGCTGGTCTCATACCTGGACTAACTCTGTCTGTTTACCACAGTTCTTTGCAGAAAGTGGGGATAGTGTTAATATTCTTGAAATATCAGGCATATACAACCCGTTGAGGAGGTTAAGTGTCAGAGCTCTAAAGCTTTTCACCTCTGGGATTTTCTGTTTGCTTAAGTGGAAGAAAGTCAGCAAGACCATTTGACTCTCATGATTTACTGGGTATTAAATACTTAGGAGAATACTCCATCGGAGTGTGTCCCACATTTCAATACCCATTTTTTGAACCTCTTGTTTTCAAGAGCTTTTTTTGGCCCTGAATCAAAACAACACTCAAGCACATACTTCCATCCCATTGACTTCAATAGCATTAAGCTTCTTTGCACCTATGGGTGTACCTTGTAAACAAAGGTCTGATTGCAAAAGTTATGTGAATCAGTTGCCTAAAGGTGAGAATCTACTTCCATGATGCACTATCAAATCCTCATACTTAGGAGATCACAGAGTGTGCTACTATGCGCCACCAACTAGAACTAAGAGAGCTCTCAGCAAAAGTGTCATGTCACTTCAGGGTGAAATGTGACCAATATTTGCAATTTTTTCAGAATAACCTAATATATGTGGTATTATTATTACTTGTTTGTTTTTTGGTTTTGGTTTGTTTGGGTTTTTTTCTGTCAGGAAAGGCATTGTGTTTTAAGAATTAATAAGGCTAACATAAACAGTACAATAAAAGAAACTTGAATACTTTTTTAGGGTGGAAAGAGTTTGAGGAATTTTTCTCTTACATTGAAACCTATTTACACTCCATCTGTTTATTACCATCATTCCCATTGTGGTCGCTGATCACGATGTGGATGTTGAATTGAAAGACTGATCTCACCATCTCTCTCAGTTCTAAACAAAGGCTCCATTTTTTGAGTCTTCAAGACTTTTCTTGTTTCATGCACTGTAGCTTGAATGATTTCAGCAGAAGTAGGTACTACAAAGCAGTGGCCTGATGCATTACAGCTGTACTGCTGACAGCGGCCTTTCAAATAATGCCACTGTGGTAGGCTTACAATATTGTTAAAAATTCAGGGTTTTTTATCCCAGGGTAATTATTCTACAAGAAGAGTTCTTGCAGAACTTGTAAGCAAGTTATAGACCAGAATAAATTACTAGATTGATTCTGGTATTTTTCGTTTAACTGACTACAGTATTTTACCAAACTATTACTTCGTTACAGTTACATATTTCTGAATAGGTCTAGAGCAAATTTTTTTTTCATTACTTAAAAATTCTATTTTTAAACGTTTAAACTTGCTACAATCCATTGTTAAATTATTCCACTGGTTTGGAGTTAATCTGATCTCATTTTCAGTCTGAATTTGTCTAGGCTTGTCTGAACTGTAGCAGCTTGCTGTACCTCAAATATAAATATTCGTGATAATGGTAATGAGAATAGAAGATATGTACTAAGAAAATTTTCAATAAGTGAGTTTGCTCTAGTGTGAAAGACTATTCTCAGCATTTTAAAGCAATAAAACAACTTGTTCTTTATGCCAATTTTATAGAGTTTTGTCACTTAAGAGACTAACTAGAATTCAGCTTTTTCAAGATAACTTTGTACTTTGTTAACAAACTTTAAAATAAGATGTGACACGAAGTCAAATAGCCCTGCTATACTTACGTGAGGATGATTTCCAGACTCGTAGCATCTTATGATCTGTCAGTGAGAAGCATGGTCAAAATACAGCTGCTTTGCCAAAAGTACGTACTTTGCTTTATAGCCTGGATCCTCCATGAAAGCTGTTGTTATGAATAAAATTTCTTCCCCCACCACTTTGGGTTTGTTCCTTTCCACATGGAAGAACTGTGGAATTAGCTATTTTCCAGTTGATAAAAGGGGACCTGTGTCTCCTGTCTTCTACTGCTAAGGCATGATGTGTTCCCTCCAACTTCTGCTCCCCTCTGCCCTCCTAACTGCTGAAGAAGTCTCACATAACTTTGAAAGTGTGGACCCTTATGATTCATGCTTATCAGTCCTCAGAAACCTAGACTGCTGTGGGATGCATCTACAGTTCTTTAGTCCATGGGCTCTGGAAGACATGATTTTACATGTAAAGTCTTTTTTTCCCTTCCTATCATGAACACAGATGTTAAAGTTAGGTTTTGGAATTATCTGAAAAGGACCTCTGTCTCCAGCATGGTGATCCTTCAGATTTGGTGTAGCTTTATGAGTTATGGTTAGCCCCACATGTAACTAGTCTGAGCTGTCACCTCTTGCTTAACAGAAGGTTAGGATTGTGGTTTAGGATGTCATTATGAAACAAGCACATTGTGAACTTCACTGGAAATTATATTGATCTTTAAATTGTTGTATTGAAGCTTTCAAAGATCAAGATAATACTCGAGAAAGCTTAAGATTCCTGCAGAGTCAGGAAAGAGTAAATATCAATGAGTTTTTCAGAAAAAAAAGAAAAGAGTACATTGTGGAGATGACAAGCTTTCTGGTTGGAAAATATTTCCAGCGTTACCTAACATGGCAGTGACACAGTGAAACTTTGGCAGAGATCTCTATATACAATATTAAATATTGTGCTGGAAAATGCTAGCATGTGTTGTCAGTTAGTGATTACAGGAGAAATGATGATGAAATAGTGTGCCAGAAAGTATGAAAATAGAAAGTGATATCATCCTGTTTACAGAGAGATTCAGTAGAACGCAGACTTGCAGTAGGTTCAAAATCACATACATGCACAGATGTTCGCTGAATCCACCTTACAGATTTTTTTTCCCTCATTCAAGAATGTCCCACTGAAATGGAGCAGTGGGATTGGATTCCTCTCAGTCAATGATTTAAGCAGTGTGTATATGAAGCTAGTCATCTGCGTTCTGCCTGCAGGTAATGAACAGTGACAGGCTCATCCTGAGAAGGCTTTACTCCACCTCAGGCTGATATTAAGGCAAGGTGATCCACTCTGCTTTCCTTTTTTTTTATTTTCCTCTAACCTTCTGGCTGTCCTGTGGGAGTAGTTTTGCACAACGCAAGTCTACATTCCCCTAACTTAGCATTTCAGAGCATGCTACCTGTTTCTAAATTTCCATTCAATTAAAAACTTTGGTTAAGACATTTCTTTGATCTGTGACCTGTCTTCTTTCTTCTTTTCCTTATTTTATTTGCCCTAGTCGCCAGGGAGAACATATTAGTTTACATTATTTTTTCAACCTCATTTCCGTCTCTTTGTAAGTGAATATGCTAGGCCACATGTTGCTCTGAAGAACTTGAAGCTCATGCAAGATGTTGCACAACTGGGACCAAAAACTGCTGAAAAAGCTGAAGGCTATGATAAATAGCCAATTTCTGTGTTTGTGTCTTGCTGCTAGAGAGAAATTAATATATTTAATGTATGATAGAAAAGTCTGTGAAAAGACAGAGAGAAGAGGATGCATGAGAAATTAAAAAGAAATGGGAATCGATAGTATTTACTGAGAGCCTGTGCTCCCCTTGCATCCCCCCCACCCCCACATCCCTTCCCTGTAATTTTAACATCTTACGTTAAATTTGTCTTTCCTTGTAATCTAGCAGAAATAACTCTGGTGCCTTAACTCTTGCACAGCACAGGCTAGACAAAATCATGCAGCAAAAGTGGATTAATGTGAGTGGTAGCAAAGGCTGCATAGTGCAATGAAGGCACTCAGGTAGGTGTGATCATGAGTGACCTCAATGCCTGTATTTCTCTTTCCTTCACAGACTCATAAGAGCCACAGTACAACCTGAATAGATGCAATGCAGTTGCATGAAAGTAATTCTTAACATTTTTTTTTTCCCCAGGGAGAGTGAACTGACCTTTAATTGAGAAGTCTTTGTCTTAGTTACTGGTCTACTACTATTCTGTAGCACAAATATGTTTCTTTCGAAGTACCAGTGATAACAGCAAGTGGCAACATTCAGCGGAAGGTCCTGGAGGTCAGGAGGCAATGAGCTGGGGAGGGAGGAACAGCCCGTGCTGCTGCTGGGCTTGATGAGAGAAAAGCAGCAGCAGGAACAGAGCAGGAGCAGAGGGGATCTCATTTACGTGCACTTGCACAGGAGTTGTATGTTAGTCCTATCCATTGGCATCTTAAGCTGCCAGCTGCGGTCAGTGTCAGGGCTGGGGGCAGCTCTGCTGAGTAGAAGGTTTGCTTCTACACCTACAGTGTGATGTTTGTCTTTTAGGAAATTCACTGAAGGTACATTTGGTTTAAAATACTCAAAGTTCACTAAATGGCTGCTGTGGCAACACTTTTCTGTGAATAACAGATGCATCTTTTGAAATTATTCACTCACACTGCAGCCATTTAATCCTCTCCTTTTGCATAAAGGAGATTTCTGTGCCTTGGGGATGAATGTGGACATTTCTCTTTCTTACTCTTATTGATTTCTTGTTATAACTTGTAGCATAATGGTGATAATAGCTTGAGCGCACTGTTTTCCTCATCAATAAATTGTGATAAACTACTGGTCCTTTTGTCTCTTAATTTGCCCTGTAGGCAGCCACATTAAGGCTTATTACATAGCACAGTGATAGTTTTATTACTTTATTAATTTAGAATGGCAGACAACCTGAATGAAGGATGGAGGTACAAATGTAGTTCACATCTGACACCGAGAAAATCTGGCGCCAAGAACTGAGTATTGGTTATTACTCACACAGTGTCAACTTCGGGTCTGTGCTTGGACATTCCAGCTCTTGTGACTGCAGAGGAAACCCAGACATTTGATTTAGATGGGGTAGGTAGTTTCAGATGGCTTATCCCAGCCAGTAAGCCCATTTCTTCTTGACTATAGGGACTGTATTTTTGTATACCCAGTGTAACTTTGGACTGCCTTGATTATGCTTTGCCATCAACATATGTCTAGAGCTCAGGATAGGTGGGTAAGCTTGCCCAAGGAACTGAGTAAATGCTTTGGTAGTTACCTCACCTTAAGCATTACAGTACTGCACCTGTACTGTTACAGGTATCCAGATTTAGATAGTTTGAAAAATAATGCAGTGGTTTCCATGAGTTACCTTTGCAGCAGACCATGGTATAATCATGTCTGCGTTCTACAGTCTCTGAGATGAGATCCATCTGGAAGATGCTGCTTATGTAATATCCCATCTCTGGAAGCTTCTGACATCTGGTTTGTATCCGTGTAAACTTAGTATTGTGACTTTGAAGCACTGTGTAGCAATTGAGTAGAAAGGACTATGTCATCAGTTATTCCATCTCACCCTCAAGGCTGTATTGCTTTAATGTGGTATTTTAATATAGCGATGATTTTTTTTTTAATGTCAGGTTGCTGTGCTAAAACCTGTAACAGCTACTCCTTTGTACGAGTTCCTAAAGATAACGTAGTTTTAATGAATATTTTTCTTTTGGATTTGTTAAATGAGACTAATTGATGATACATAGCATACGATATGTGAGATCTTTGCACAGGAGATATCAGGGCTCATTGAGCGACCTTTAAACTAGATTTGAAGGAGGAAAGGAATAAAACCAGGCTCACTAGAGATAAGCCTGAGGGTATCACACCAATGTTTAAGGGATGGTGTGCTAGCAGGGTCCTTCTATCTGCTGTCTCAGTGGAAGCAGGGGATGGAGATACAGTCAGCAGCAAAGATGCAAGGGTTATTGATGTGTTAGAAACCATGGAAATGCCTGAGAATGATCAAGTTGAAATTAGGACTTCTCCCCCCAAAAATGCAGTGAGATCAATAGCCCAACTAAAGTGCATCTACACCAATGCACACACTGTGGACAACACACAGGAGGAAATGGAAGCCATGGCATAGCAGGAAAACTATGACGTTGCCATTGTGGAAACATGTTGGGATGACACACAACTGGAGTGCTGCAAAATATGGCTACAAGCTCTTAAGAAGGGGTAGGCAAGAAGTGAGAGGCAATGGGGTGGCCCTGTAGGTTGGGAAGTGTCTTGATTGTCTGGAGCTTAATGATAGTGACAAAGGGTTGAGTATTTATTGGTAAGAACCAGGAGGAAGGCCAACAGGGCAACTATCCTGGTGGGAGTCTGTTACAGGCCACCCAGCCAGGATGAAGAGGAAAATAAAATATTACATAAGGAACTGGGAGAAGTCTTGCAATTGCTAGCTGTTGTTCTTGGGGGGGACTTCAGCTTACCACATAGCTACTGGAAATACAACAAAGCAGAGAGAAAAAAGTCCAGGATGTTCCTGAAATGTGTAGAAGAGACTTTCATGACACAGCTGGTGAGGGAGCCAACTAGGGAAGGTACCCCTCTGGATCTGCTGTTTGTGAGCAGGGAAGGACTGGTGAGTGATTTGATGCTTGGAGGTTGCCCAGGATGGGCACAGTGATCATGCAATGACAAAGTTTTTGGTTCCAGGAGAAGTAAGGAAGAGGGTCAGCAGAACTGCCACCTTGGACTTGAGAGGGCAGACTTCAATTCTTTTAGAAGCTCAGTTGACAGAGTCCTTGGGAGGTAATGCATAAGGGGAAAGGAGTGTGGGAGGGGTGGATGTGGTTTAAGAAGGAAATCCTAAAGATGCTGGAGCAGGTCATCCCCATGTGTCGAAAAATGAGCCAACAGGGAAGAAGACAGTTGTGGCTGAACAGAGAGATTTGGCTGGCACCCAGGGGAAAAAAGGAGAGTTTATAACATTAAGGGGTAGGCAACTCAAGAGGACTACAAGGGTGTCATGAGGTTATGCAGGGACAAAATTAAACGGGCCAAAGCTGAACCAGAATTTAAACTGGTTAATGCCATAAAAGACAAAAAAAGTATTTTTTCAAATACATTAGCATCTAAAGAAGGGTTAAGGAGAATCGCCATCATTTACTGGATACAGGGAGAAATACGAGGTTCCCAGGGAAGTGATGGAGTCACCACCTTGGGAGATATTTAAAAGATGTGTAGATGTGTTGCTTGAGGACATGGTTTAGTGGTGAACTTGGCGGTGCTGGGTTAACAGTTGAACTTGATGATCTTAAAGCTCTTTTCCAGTTCTAAATACTGATTCTATGATTCTGTTTCATGTTTAAGACATACGTAACATTAGATAATTAGTTGCCAACAAACTGCTTGCAAGTTGGTGACTACAGAAAGAGAACAAAGGTCAAATGCCTTGCCCAGGGCCTTAAAGGGATTCAGTGCCAAATGCAAAGTAGTTTCTGGACTTCTTGCTGTAGCCTCTTGCATGCAGAGAGGCTATTTTCCGTTGTGCGAAGACTTCAATAACACAAGGTTGGGCCAAAGAATATAAAAATCAGAGGAAAGCTGGAGACATTTTCTCTGCTACACTCTTCCAACTTTCAGTAATCAATAGCACTATGGAGACTTGCTGAGCCATAGTTTCCATCTAAATCATCATGTTTTGCAGCTTTTGATGAGTCCATCCTCTACAAATGTCTAATATTTTATAAACTTATTTAAACTGTTAGCCTTTTTCATATCCTGTAACAGTGAGCTCCACAAGATAATTACATGCTTCATGGAAGTTATTTGATGTTGCTGTCTGTAAACGTTCTTCTTGTATTCCACAATATCCATTTTCTTCACTGCAACTTCCATCCTGTCCCTGTGCAGAGGGTATGAGGTTTCAGGGAGCGGGGCTCAGGGTACCTGACTGTACTTGGGCTGTCGTGATTGTCTTTCTGCCTCTTCTCTTGTGCCAAATTGCACACAACTGGAGTGTCTGACCTCTCTACTTGACATTCCTTGGCTATAGGAAAGTAAAGGAATATCCTTTTCATTTTAACTTCAACCCAGCCATTTCTTGGCCTGTTTTCTTTTGGCGGAAAAAGGTGTCAGTGGCACTTCTGCTGACTTTCGGGAAAGAAACTCTAGTCAGTGAAGTGTTTGACCTTCCCCACACTCTGTGCAAACATGCTGTCCCATTTTCAGCCTGGGAATTGAAAAGTATTTAGTTCTTAAAACCATCAGGTAGTTGTTAGTTTTAATTAAATCTCCTAAACCCACTTACTCCTGCTAATTAAAACAGAGATAGCAATGGTATACAAGGTGAGGATGAATATCTACTCAGATCTGAATGGTTTCTATTGATTTTTTTTAAATACCAAATTATTGATGGGGGATGTTTGATGTTGTGTTTTAATGCTGAACTGGTTTCTTTCCCTTAACTTTTGTCATGGGTTGAGACTGGACCCCCTGAGAGTCGAGGGGCCCAGAGGTGATTGGGTGCCAGGGCAGTGTTCCCTGGAAGGCCAATCACAGTTTGTCTTGTTCGCTGCTGCTGAAAAATCATATATACACAGTCACCACAAGCTGTTGGCAATTCTGTCTGCGTCTGCTGCTGTGTATGGGTGTAGAAGGCCAGGGGGTGGCTGGCCCTCCTTCTTTTCCCCCTCTGGGGGGGTGAGGGGAGCCCTGCGGCCCCCCAACTCTGCCTAGGCCAGAGGCAGCATTGGAGTGAGTGTGTTTGTTGTGAGGAGAGAGGCTCACAACCATTGAGGTAAGTGGGAGAGAGAGAAGGCAGGCCTTGCAGCCAAGCCCTCTTCTTTCCGCCCCTTTTTTGCAGTTAGGCTGTAAAGGGGGGCTTTTTCTTTCCCTCCCATCGTGAGTGGAGGAGAGGCTCAGCATCGAAGCAGAGCCAAGTGGACGGACTGATAATGAAAGCAACTCAGTGCCAGGGAGAAGAATCCCAGGCGAAATTGGAGACGGACCAGAGAAAGGCCCAGAGGATGTCTTTGCCGTGATCTAAACAGAAGACAGCCGAAAACTCGGAGGAGGAATCAACATTTCAGGATGCATACTTTGATAAGCTGACTGAACTATGACAGCCTACAGAACCGAGGTATGAGACTGAGAGAGAGAGAGATCACACAGCAGAAATGACACAGAACCAAGGAGAAAGGACTCAAAGCTATCTTCTTGGACTTTGTGAGGAGAGAAGACTTCAGCAACCAGCTGGAGGTTGGTGAGGGAGTGTTTCAGGTTCCCTAAACACTCCCACGAGAGAGAGACTGCGTTACCTATCAGCCTTGAAAGGCTTTTTCCTGGACTAAAGTTAAAAGGAGAAGCTTCGAAGGGACTGATAGAAGTGTAATATATATATATATAGTTGCTTTTAGCTTGTATAGTATTTATTTGTGTAAATAAAATGTATATATGCTTCCCACTTCCCCTATAGAAACCTCTGGCCTGAAAGTTTTCTCTTCGATGTTGGGTTAAATTGTGGGAAGGAGTGAGGGAAGCCTGGAAATTGGGTTTTGGATTTCTAATGTGGCTCAAACTGCCACAGCTTTCAAAAGAGAAAGAAGCAAAGAGGAGGCTGCATTCTCTGTTAAACCCACTGTGACCGTGGTGCTTCCTGCAAAGATGGTGCAGGTCCTTCTGCAGTAGTTGGTCCCTCTGGCAGGAGAGGGACCTTGCAAGTGCAGCAGCAGCATCTCTGCAGTATGGTGTCTTCCCAGGTCTGCCAGCATTGTTCTGAAATGCTCAAAAGCACTAAAAGCAAATTTTCAAGGTCTTTCCTTATTGCTCACTTTCTAAGCAGAATTCCCTTTTGTCTGAGGATGACACTTTTTCTTATTCCTCTTGACTGTTCACTGGAAACCTTCCCACATGCCTTCCCACAGCAGCCATCTACAATAGCATGTCTATGCAGCTCAGCTTGTGCTCTTCAGGATAGAAGATTTCCCTTTGCTCTCCTCTTCACAGAAATAGAAGGGGAGGTGGCAGGTGCTTCATCTCTTTCCTGTACCGGGCAGCTTGCCAGGCATTTGTGGAGAATGTATCACTTTTTGCAAGGATCTAACAGTGGAGTGAAAAATGTCATCATGAGACATTTCAAGTGGTTTTGGACCATCACTGTATTAACAGATGAAGATCTCAAATAAATTCTATAGGCATAAAATGCCTGCTGAAAGCTCATGAAACCTCTAATAGAAAATAAGAAAAAAAAATATGTTATATTGGGAACATGCTCTAAAACGCTACATACCTGTTGTATTTTATATGTGATAGGTCAAAATGCTAATAGAGAGTTTAACACCTTCTAATAAATCCTATCACTTTTTAGAGTAATTCCTCTTGAACTCCTAACATTTCAGTAAATCATGGTTGTGGAATACCTGTTCTGTAGGACTGCTCTGCTACAGCCTGCCTTGCTTTGTAATTTATTTTTTTTTTATGATGTACTGATTATCCATGGTACTATCTCATGGCATCTCCCCCAGTAACTTTTTTCCTACCCCAGAGACTAAATTTTGCCTTAAGATGATGATTCTCAATGAGATGATTGATGATCTTGTTTTTGGATAGAGTTTGGCCTCGGGAGATACTGCTTTTTCAAGCTCCTGTCTGGGAGGAGCAGCTCGGGTGTTGGTGAGTAATGGCTCCACACCCACCAGAAGTAGCTGCAAAGACCCAGGAATGTTGTTTGTGTATGTGAAACTCCTTGTGCTCAAGACATACAGGGCCACCCTTGAAGAAAACAACAAGATAAACAAAACAGCTAACTCCTGCTTTGGCTTGATAGCAAAGATGCTTCAGCAACTTCTGTTTCCTCACTGAGGACCTGGAAATTAATTAAGGATCCTTGAGTTCAGACCTCCTGTGTCATATGGCTAACATTGCAGCCACTGTGATGCTCAAGCTCACGAGTGGATGGGTCTGTATCAGGTTCCCAACACTGCCAGGTACTGGTCCCCCGTGATGGCAGCATGGGGAGGCAGGGAGGGGTTGGGACTGCACAAGTCCTCAGTTTTGGGGTTCTGACTGTCTCTCTGCACTGGGAGCTGGAGTTGTTTGATGAGCCGCTTACCCTGCTGACCACCAAAACTGAGGTGGGCACCTGAATGTGTGGGGAGTGGTGGGGTCTGTGGGCACTGCTCCTCTCCTCTGCAGCCTCTCTGGAATAGAAAAGCCATGCTGAAGTCATATGCTATGAAGTAAAACCTCTTGTTTTACTTTTTTGATATGAAGCATTGAAATAGTTTGTTTGTACAGGTAAGGCCCTGAATAATTTCTGTTTTATGCTAGTGGAAATAAAGCATGCCAGCATTGTTTGAGCTTTTGTGACCCACCGCTGACAGTAATTCTTGGTGCTCTTTCTTTCCTTGCAGTACAGAAAGCGGATAGAATTTTTCTAGTGCCAAACCATGCAATTCAGGCAGACTTTCTGTCTGTCACAGCAACAGTCTTTTTCTTGTGACTAAGCAATGTTTGACATGACAAAACTTCATTTACATGTTTAAGTTTTAATGAAGTGGCCTCTTTGAAGAAAACTGTTTAGAGTATCTCCAGACATTGAATTACTGCAGACAGTGGCCAGTCACTCCACTGAGGGAGTCTGCCAGCCCTTCCTTTCCAGCACAACATTTGGAGGAAGCTCTGGTGCGGCTCTGTTCAAAGACAAGTGCCCAGGAACCCATTAGCTACATTGCGGCATTCAAAGCTTCCCCAATGACAGTACTTTATCTCTCTTGTGCAATAGTACAGCAGAGCTAAAAAAATGACTGCATAACCAAGCGTCAGGTGAAGCTTTTTTTTATTCGTTTCTTCTGGATACAAATTAAGCAGCCTAAATTTGTCTTCTAAGAGTCATAAAGGACCTGCAATATTTTAAATTTACAGCTTGAAGAATTTTAACAGAAAGCAAATATTTCAGCAACATGATCTCTAAAAGAGGAATTCTTCACACTGACTTTCATAGTTTTCTTCTTTTTTGCCTAGATGAGGTTATTTTTTCTTAACTATAATGCTCACTTACAGATTTGAATCTGCTTCTAAGGGAACAAGAAGCAGTCTTGAACATCCTCTTCTGCCTCTTTGTTCTGTTCATTTTAGTACTAGTTTTTCAGTCAACTCAATTTAAGTATATGACATTTTCTGTAGTCAGCTGTGCCCTCCCAAACCTCAGTTCAGTCACTTTTCTTCCATGGCTGCAAGGAGGATAGGGAAATACTGCTCCCACCACTTCAAAAAGAAACTCAAGGCAAAAAATCTCCTGGCCAATGTGCAGTTTGTAAAAGCTAGAACTTTGCTAGAGTTCAGGTCAGTGCAGAGCAGAGCTGTGGTGTTGGGTATACCACAATTATGTTTTGGACATAAGGTCTGCAGAGCTGATTCTTGGTTTACACTTTGCAGTAGCTAAACCTGCTCCTCATGTATTTGTTATGCAGAGCTGTGGCCTCTGACCCTTGCCAGGACTTTGTTGGTCAAATACATCTTGATCTGTGGTCTCTGCACCTAGCTCTCTCTGCTCAAGGACTAAGGAGAGAGGCTGTAGTGTTGTGCTGCAGTTAGGCTCACTTCATACAGGGCACCTTCCCCAGTGGCAGTTTTGCTCCATGAACAAAGCCCTCCCGTGCTGCAAGTTGTCAAGTGGCAGCTTGCTATTATCGTCTTTTTTGTGACCCAGAAACACCAGATTCACTCAGATCCTTGATCTATGTATTTTATTAAAACAAACAAACAGAAAGAAATAATGTGGTTCTTCCTGGATAATAATAATTTTCTTCTACTTGTTCAAGTCCCAACTTGCACAAGAACAAAACATCATATATACTGAATAATGTTCAAAAGCAGCATTCCTAAAATGTTTAAGATTCAGAACTACCTTATGTATGTGAAATATATTTTGCCTTTCAGTATTTTTTCTGCAAGTTTTATCATTTATAAAAAGGAATTAATTAGACAAAAAAAATTGTAATTAATTACTTGATCTGTTTATTTCAGATAACTGCATTCAAGGTTCTAGAACTTCAGAGCTCGTACTCTCACCCTCTGCTTTTATTCACAAGATGAAATTAGAAAGCAAGCTGTCTCTGAAGCTTTTTGTTTTGGTTTTTATTTCCTCAACTCTTGATTGGTTTCAGCTTGGAATGAATTATTCAGTGAACCAAAAATACTTAAATAAACTGTCAAG
Source organism: Manacus candei (assembly GCF_025592945.1). Taxonomy (NCBI): domain Eukaryota; kingdom Metazoa; phylum Chordata; class Aves; order Passeriformes; family Pipridae; genus Manacus; species Manacus candei. The sequence goes on from NW_026138062.1 coordinate 39,812,529, forward strand.
AAAGATACATTATCTGTATTTGCAGAAGATACTAGGGTTGTCAGAATCTGTTTTAGCACTTTGTATTCTAGATGCTTAACCACTGTCTTCCATTTAACTTGTTACTAATAAACCACTTTAGGTATTTGGCTTGTTATAAAACTTTGACAAAAAGCATCTACTATTTCAATTATGCAGTGTAAGTAAAACAGTATTAATATTATATGATTTAATAGACATAATTGTTTTCATTTGAGTTCAAATAGGCTTATTAGAGACAGATGCATTCAAATGCAATAACATAATTTTAAATAGTGATTAGGTTTTCCTTGGTCCTTTCTTAATTGACCCTTACTCAACTCTAGTTGGACAAGAGGCATCCTGGAGAGACAGCATCCATGAGTTTCTAGTCCTTAGGCCACAGACAGCTGAAGCTTGTGCAGGGGTATGAGAAACTCAAACATCCATTCACAGAATAACAGAATCATTTAGGGTGGAAAAGACCTCTAATGTCATTGCATCCAACTGTTTACCCAGCACTACCAAGTCTACCACTAAACTATGTCACTCAGTGCCACATACACAGGGATGGTGACTCCACTGCTTTCCTGAATATCCTGTTCCAATACTTGACCACCCTTCCAGTGAAGAAATTTTTCTAATATCTAATTTAAACCTCCCCGGCACAACTTGAGGCCATTTCCTTTCGTCTTTTCACTTTCTTTTCACTTTCTTCTCGTCTTTTCACATCTTTCACTCTTTTAGTAGGAGATTGTACAGAGAAATTAGGTCTCCCTTCAGCTTGCTTTTGGGCAAAACAACCCTGGCTCCCTCAGCTGCTCCTCATCAGATGTGCTCCAGACCCTTCACCAACTCTGTTATCCTTCTCTGGATGCATTCCAGCACCTCAATGTCTTTCTTGTAGTGAAGGGCCCAAAGCTGAACACAGGATTTGAGGTGTGGCCTCACCAATGCCGAGTACAGGGAGATGATCACTGCCCTGGTCCTGCTGGTCACACTATTGCTGATACAGTCTAGGATGCCACTGGCTTTCTTGGCCACCTGGGCACACTGCTGGCTCATGGTCAGCCACTGTCACCAACACTCACAGATCCTTTTCTGCTTGGCAATTTTCCAGCCATTTTCCCAGTTCAGTTGCTAGTGATCTTTTTTTTAACCAGTTAGTGTTTTCTATTTAGATCTGGTCTTCAATGTAGCCTTTCTTAGCCTTTATGAGGTTTTAAAATTGTTCTGTTTCAGGGATCATGTGTCATCTCCAGCTCGCTTTTTATTATGATACATGAAAACTACTCCCAAAATGTATGTATTCTACAAAGCAGTCTGCAGGTTAGTGCTCATCCAAGGTAGCTTTTTAACCTTACTTCTTCATTTGTGTGCATGGAAAAGAGAAATTCTCAGTCTTGTGGTCTAGAGTCTGGATGAAGCCATGTTGTTTGCCATTTCTTCTTTTGTTTTGTGCTATGTGTCATTCTTTCTTCTGCAATACATTGCTGAGGATCCCAGATGTTGATCAGGAATTGTTGTGTTGCCAGAGTCCCTGCAAAACAGCTGAGCTGGGAAAACAATAGTTGAATAAATTTGATGGACTGAACAAACATTTAATGAGGATCAAGGGAGCAGAGGAGTGAGGCTACAAAGAGCATCTGAAGTACTGCATTTCCCCTCTGGCTCTCATTTCCATGACTTTGCTTGGTACAAAAGAGCCGAAGCCAGCTGCCTTCTAGCATTTGAACGCAGCAAATTATAGCAGATGATTCTCATCCCTGACACAGTCTGTGTATGCTCTCCTGTCAACATTGAAGTGCCACGAACACACTGCATTGGGGCAAGGAACATCATGGTAGCTTTGTCACATCGCCACCACAGACCCCACCGTGAAATTCAGAGTGACAGCTCCCATTGACTGCTACAGGAATTCCTGACCTCATCTGAAACCAGGGATTGCTCTGAACTGATGCAGATGATTTTTATTTTAGTTTTGTTTTGGCAACTATTTTGCTCCTCACAATTGTCATGTTCTTGTGTAGGAAAGAACATACCTGAAAAATGGCACACTGATGGGAATCTCTGGCTGGAATAGTTTGATGGGAATTTGTGTCATCCAATTTGTTCATTTAAAAGTAAATGCATCCCATTCTAAAATGGTGAGGTGAGGGAGAATGAGCTCCTTTTCCAGGGTAGCCTGTCTTTGCCAGCTACAGAAAAAGCTTTGAGGTGAGAGAGATATCTCGGCTTTAGATCATTGTACTTGGATAAGCCCCACCTTGGGTAATGTAACATGTATTTATGTTTTGCTACTTTGAAGGAAAGTGGCAAGAAAATCACCTGTGTGGGTTCCAGCTGGTACTTATCTTGGACTCAAAGTGGGAAGACAAGGCAGCAGTGGTTCATTCCCCTCTGGAAGGCTTTTGGGCCAGGGGTAGTTGCATGAAACAAAGAAGCCAGCTCAATCATTCTGTTGGGAAAGTATCAGCAACCAAGTGAGTGTCAGCTTTGCCTTCTTTTTCTGGAATTTGTTACTTAGAAATCCTTGATCTTTGCAAAGGCCTGCATTCCTCTGTATTGCTATGTTGATTTCATTGTGGCTTTTCTTATTGAGAAACTTTATTGATGATCTTTCTGTTTCCAAACCTATGAGCAAACAGTGAGCAAAATATCTGTTTCAAATCTCATTTAACTGCAGAACTGCCAGCTTTCTCATTGTGGTTGTTATGGAAGCTCTAGCCTTTCCACCTCTGTCATAGGTCCCAGCTGTCACGCCTGCTGCTGAGGTTTCTGCTGGGACCTGTGCCAGACCTGAGGCCTTGCTGTGGGCTGGCAGCCTCTGCTCTGACATGAAGCCAATCTCTGCCTCCAGATTCAAGCCCAGCAAGATCGAGAATGAAAAGACCTCAACTCAAGGGCAGGTGGTGAATTTCCTTTGGCCTGCAGGAGGCTTTTGGGGATTTTTTTAAACAAGCAGCATAGCACTTGCACATTTCGATCCCTGGATGATACCAGACAGTTGCAGTGAGTGAAACTACAGAAGTGGCCAGAGTTAGGAGGAGCCTGTCAAAAGCAAAACAGTATCAAGTTGTGGTACTTTGCCAAAATAACTTAGGCACAGATTTTATCTAAGCCAATAAAAAAGATTAAAGTGGGGATGACCACAAGGTCAGGCACCAAGGTGGAGGCTCACTTCAGCTGTGAGGCAGTGATTACAGCCTGTCCATAGGCAGAAAGCACTGCCGGACCGTTCAAAAGCTTTATGAACAGCCATGACTTGTTCCCAGAAGAATGTGTGTTACAATTGTTTCTTTTTCATGATATTCCTGAAGTGAGGGTGTCTTGGGTTTTTCTTCTCACTTAAATATATAGAGCTAAACATATATATAGCTAAATATGAGAAAGTTGGCACTGATGCAGGGCACTTTCCAGTTCTCTAATAACCTAATTGTAGGGCTCTCAAAGTCTCAGACAGCTGGAACAGCTATGCTAATCTTATAGGTGTCTTCTTTTGCATTTGGAGTCAAGTGACCTTTATTTGAATGAACAACTCCTACCGTAAGGAAATGGCCCCACATCATGTGAATTCACTCACATCATGTGGATTGAGTTTATTTGGAAGGAACCACAAAAGAAACTGCAGGATTGTGTTGGTGTCATTGATGTCCATTGCTCAGACTACAAAAATACTGCTGTCAGTAGCAGAGTGGATTGGGAGGGTCATGGTCCATTGCTCAAATATGTTTCACATTAGTGTTTAGGAGGGGAAAACAGATTGCAGAGTGGATACATGGTAAAGCAATTTTGGATAATCAGGGAAGGATGAAACTCACTTGAGGTGTAAGGGTTGCTTTTAAGGACCATGCACACCTTTTCACTGTGTGTGTGTTGTACCCTCCCTCCCTCTATGTCTTCCCTGTGAGTCGTTATGGAGTTTCTAAGTTAGAACTGTAAATGCTCATGTAGGGCTGGTCCTTTCCCCATGGAAGGGTAACCCAGTGACTGTCCTGAGACTTCCACCTGCCAGCTATATGTGGCTGCTATGCTCTGAGGTTCCTTTATGATAAGTGCCAAGATCTCTTTCCTGGTCAGACAGGTATCCATCTGGCTCTGAGGATTTTAAAATTAGGCATCAAACCTAGGAAAGGCTTCTGTAATCTTTCTCCGCAGCCTACGGAAGGAGCTACCCACCCCTGCAAGGTGGTTCATCTAGTCCTAGAGGAGGTATCTCTGGTGGGTGGTGTGTTTCTGTGTGTTTCTGATGCTCTGGTGACAGCAAGGGGGGCTTCAGCCTGATTTTGTAGGAATAAGTTTGAGCCTTTATTCTCTGTGAGATGGCAGGAATAAAGCTGGGTTCTGGAAAGGGCATGAGAGTATGGCTGTGTGGGTGGTGTAGAGCAATGATTTAGATACTTCCTCGCACGGAAGGAAAACAAAGCAGAGTCATATTGAAAAGCTGCTGGTTTTAGGGGTAGATAAACAGGTTTCCTTGGCATTTCATCAAGTGCTAAGTGAGTCAATGTTAAATATATTCAGTTTTCTTTCCTTTTTTTGAGCAAGATTTTCATTGTTTAAGGAATTAAATGCTTAAATTCTTTTTATTTATAATTTAGTCTGTTAGGAATAGGGAGAGATGTTATCATTAAGTTTTATTTGGTTCAAGATCTTTTAGTCCCTTTTTAAATAAGAAATATTCACAAGATTCTTGCTATTTTTGTGGTAAAAGTAATGTTACTTTAACAGTTAGCTGTGCTCAAGAAGAAATTGCACCTACTGTGCAAAATTGTTATTCTGAAGCAAAAGATGAGGGTACTTAACACCTTTTTTGTGGAGTTTACACATTTAGAAGACAGTTTATTTCCATGATATTTTTAAAAAGAAATATTTCCCACTTATTAGGAAAAAAACACTAACTTGTTTTTATCATGAGGAAAAGAGTTAAGGATTACAAATATACATAGATATTTTAAAGGCAATGCTGTTTTAGACGTAAGGTAGTAAAAGCTGACTCTGGAACTGGAGTATCAAATTCTATAGCTGCATGTAAAAATGTGTGCTAGAACTGTCATTGCCCCAAGTAGAGGCATCCCCCCTGCCCCACGGCGGATGAATCTTCTTCGTGCCTGCTCCATCCTGTACCTCAGCCCCATAAATGCAATGGTCTAACACAGTGAATTTTCAAAAGTATTGTGATTGTATAAAAATTCTTAGTGTTTGAAATATTTGAAATATCTGCAATATATTTTAACAGAAGGAACTGTATGTTGTAACTGAGACTCTGCCAATGTCTCCTCTGCAAGAGTGTTCTGTTTTACATTCCCAAACACATGCCAGACTTCAACCACAATACATTTTTCTTTTATCCTTAACATGCTAATCAAATATGTACTTTGTTTTTCAACGAACTAACTTTTTCCATAGCTTTTGACACTTCAGACAAAATATCCCTACTGTATTTAGGCAGTAGCCTGTAATTAAGGTAAGACCTTTTTATCTTCTCTTTTATTGTAGAATCAGGAATTGTAAGGCAAAAGATGCCAGACATAGGCTGGAAATCAAAATATGGTTCCATATTAATTTCCTGGGTTCTTTCTCCTTCCTCATCAAAAACTTAAGGAGTCTTTAGTTCCTGATATGAGTTCCTTTTTCTCTTCTTAAACTGATAATTATGGGGGAATCAGGCCAGCAGTAGTTCTGTAATAATAGTTTGCTGTTAAGTCCTATGCAGATGGCAAATACAGCCCAGACGAGGTTTGCAGGTAGTAAATATTAGGTCTGCATAAGTAGAGTGAAAGAAGAGTAGTATGATTGCTTGCAAAAGGAATTGACTGTATGGTTGCATTCTAGGAGTTACAGTCAATGGCTCAGTGTCCAAGTGGAGACAGTGGGATTGAGTGTACCCTCAACAAGTTTGCCATCAACATCAAGGTGTGTGGTGATGTTGATACACTGGAGGGAAGGGATGCCATCCAGAGGGACCTTGACTTGAAAGGTAGTCATGTACAAACCTCATAAAGTTCAACAAGGCCAAGAGCAAGGTCCTGCAACTGGTCCAAGCAATCCCAAGCACAAGTACAGGCTGGGCAAAGAATGCATTGAGCACAGCCCCGGGGGGAACTCAAGGGTGTTGGTGAATGAGAAGCTCAACATGACTTGGCACTGTGTGCTTGCAGACTAAAAAGACAATCGTATCCTGGGCTGCATCAAAAGCGGTGTGGCCAGGAGGTTGAGGGAGGTGATTCTTCTGCTGTTCTCCACTCTGGTGGGACCCCACCTGGAAACTGGGGCCTCCAACATAAGAAGGAACAGTTCCAGAGGAGGGTCATGAAGATTATCCAAGGGCTGGACCACCTCTCCTGTGAAGACAGGCTAAATGAGTTGAGGTTTTTCAGCCTGGAGAAGAGAAGGCTCCAGGGAAACCTCATAGCACTTTCCACTACCTAAAGGGGGCTAAACATAGAGCTGGAGAGGGTAAGGGCATGTAGTGATAGGACAAGGAGAAATGGTTTAAAATGAAAGAGAGTAGGCTTAGATTAGATATTAGGAAGACATTCTTTCCTGTGAGGAAAGACAGGACACTGTCACATGTTGCCCAGAGAAGTTATGGATGCCCCATCCCTGGAAGAGTTCAAGGCCAGGTTGGATGGGGCTTTAAGCAATGTGGTGTAGTGGAAGGACTCCCTGCCCATGGCACAGGGATTGGAACTAGATGATCATATAGGTCCCTTCTAACCCAAACCATTCTACGATTCTGTGATTCTAAAAGAACATTTTAAATGCCTTCTTCCCCTACAACTTCAATTGCAATAATTATTGACCAATTCTTTGTACAGTGTTAATATTGATAGGTATTTGACTCTCAGAGAATTGTATTCTCTCATTAGTACAAAACAATGCCTTCTGATGTGGTAACATCCTTCTTACAGTGCAGATCTGAATCTTCTTTTGCAGTAATACTGCCTTGCCTTACAGGAGTTTTGTGAGGATGCGTGCGTTAAAGATCTTACAATAGTATGATAATATTGGGCACAAGAATGCCATGGACAACTCCTTACGAAAACCTATTGGGACTGCAATTTCAGATCAGGATGAAGTTATTCAGTTGTTCCTCTTATATGTCTTATGCTCCTGCAGAGATAGCATTATAAAATGCATTAATACATAATTTGATGTTCAGGTTTTTTGGTGGTTTTGGAGATGGTGGGATTTTATCCTTTGAAGAAGTTGACTCCATTTGTGTTGTACAGCAAGTAACTTGGATGTAGTGATATCCCTTGATTAGGAGTCTTTTCTATTTCTAGTTCTTAATTTTCTAAAAGAGATTTTGTCTAGAACAATTGGCTCTGAACATGGTGGTTTTTGTTTTTTTTTTTTCTGAATATCTGTAATCAGTTTTTGAAAGGCCCCTCCTATGCACTCACTAACATGTTTTCTTTTGTCTGAAGCAGGGTAGTTTTTGTCTTACCCACTGAGACTATGGGACACTGCTGGTACCAAGGCAGGGTGAACCAAGATTCTCAGACTATGCTCCTGTCCCTCACCCAGTCTTTTAGAAAACCTCATCAGGATAAGTTTCTTATAATTGAATAATAGAAAATGCCATCCAGTTTTCCTGTAGGAAGCCTCACATTAGGCAAATATTTTCTGGCCTGTTCCTACTTTTTCCTGCCAAACTATCTGCTGAATCCACCACAGCTGGGTCCTTTACCAGCCCTCCATCCTTTGTTTGATGTCAGATCTTCTAAAGAGAAAATTAAGATTTATTTTCCTATAGTTTTGTATAATGACTTAATACAGCTGTCCTTTAAAAAACAAATACTGTGTTCGCTGTCAAGGGTATATGTACATTTTAGGTTGATCTGTGGTGTATTGTTGCTTTGTAAAAGGGTGCATTGCAGGTCAGACTAACTTTATGCCATTAAAGTAACTTTACTCATAGACTTATCTGCAAGGTTTTGTTGTGAGCTAAGGAAATTATGATAGAAGGTCATGAAACTCAGAAGCTCCAAGTTAGATTTCTGTTTGAAGCTAGAGAGCAGATGAAGCAGCTCAAGCAAGCAAAATCATTCCTCTGTTGTAGTTTGTCACGTCATTGATCTTAGTTTAGTTGGTAATTGCTCTTAATGCACTGAAGAGTCCCTCATTTTTTTCCTGTAGTCTCATATAATGTTCAGTATTACAGTGTTCATCACCCAAAATTGCACTAATATTCTTGTGGGACATCATAGCCGAGCACCTTATTGAACTAGTATATCATTTCCTCATTGATAATATTTTTAGAAGGTGAAGCTGTTATGTAAAATAAGATACTTCAGTTTTCTTCTGTCGCAATCACAAAATATTTAGCAATTTTAAAAATGTCTTGAAACCAATAGATATTATGGCTTTGATTTCAGAAGAAACTTTTACAATATTAAAGGGACAATGCCAGCTTAGAGTCTGTGCTTCAGTAAAGTGGTTCACCTTTTACTGCTGGTAGCAATACACATTTAAATCCTATAGGAGTGTGATTTCGAAGTTGGTTACATTCTTTAAATGTACCGAGACTGAAAGGATCAATGAGAAGGATCAGTCCCTGGTCAAGGTCCGGCCTCTGGTTCCTGCACAGGAGAATAATGTTGCTGTGCTCTTGTTCCTGATACAATAGAGAGAAGGTTAATAGGGTGCAAAATTTCTCAATAAGAAAAAGTAAAAGCTGTTTTTCTGAAGTGCATGAAACAAGCTGACATGAAAATGTACCCAAGTTTTACTAGACCTTGTCAACTTCAAATATACTTACAAACAGACCTTCTAGTTTTACTGTGGTGAATGAGTGCTCCTGGGCTCGAATTTGTATGCTACATGACACATCTGGAGGAGTTACAAGCTCTCGAAATGGGAATGGTTTGGTCTTTGGTTTGTGTGTACGTATGGAGGGGTGGAGGTAATTGCACATTGACCTTTTGATATAGCAGCCCTAGCAATTGCTGCTATAATATTCATCCTGCTTTCAATTCCATGGGAGAATGGAAATTGCAGTTCTACAGATTGCTTCTAATTTTATGCATGAGCTTGTTTAGAGCCATCTATCACTGAAGAGCATGTTGTCTCCTCATTGTGGCTTTTAAACATCCTGCAACATGCCGACTGTACTGGATGGCGTATGATGCTGGATGCAGGCTGACCAGATTGAGCCATCATCACGTGTGCATCCTTGCATCGGTCAAACTGAGTTGCTTTACTCTTCTGCCCATGATCAGAGGTGATGGTGAACACTGCTACTTTTCCCAGTGGTGATCAGTGCTGGCCCTGCCCCCAGTGCTGGCCTGGGATAGAGTGGGGCTTCTTTCTGTAAGGATTGTTCCCTACAGCCTTCTTAAAAGCGTTGTGATGGCTGGAAATTAATTAACTTCTGCTGATATGATGTGGCTCTGTGTTGCTCAAAGGTATGATAGTACCTTTAGGGGTACAGGTGTCTTCAAGTGGATCCAGGAGGAAGTGTTCTGGTGATATCATGGAGAAAGGTTGCATTGTATCCCATGCACATTGCCAGTTTAAATACAGGCAAAAGCAGTTAATCAATTTTTGTGGATTATTATTTTACATTTCAGACTATTTTTCTTTTCTCAGCTTCTTAAAGTCTTCATCTTTCTCTATATGCACTTTAGAACTCCTGAATTCAGAATGGCAAAACTGGTCTTTGTTTCCCTGGTGTATAGTGAGTGTGTTTGCAACAAAGAAATGGGCATTCCAAAAAGGAATCCAAGGGAACATCTATTCCTATACCTTAATAAACCTAAAAGCAAATTTGTACCAAAAAAGAGGCTGAAAGGAATGTGCAGAAGATCTAAGTGAAATTTGACTTCAGTGATGTAAGTAGTAAAACTTCTTAGATTACCATGGAGCCAGTGTTGTAACTTTGAATTTAGTTTCCATCACTGCCATTAGAGGTGCTGCCAATTCCCCTCATGTAAAATGAACACTGTGACACTTTCCCATCATTGTACAACACTGCAGGGGTCATTGGAAGGAAAGTCCATGCTAAATCCAGGTATTTACTTGGTTTACAAAGTATTGTTTTATTGTTGGCTTATCATGGGATAGAAAGTGTGGGGAAGTTTCCCAGCTGTTGCCAGACACCTTCTGCATGGACTGTGCCCTTCCTGACAGCTGAGGCCAACTCACCCTGTCTGGCATAACAGTTGTGCTGCCAAACAAGGCAGATAGCCACACAAAACTCAATGTCTTTTGTGTGGCCTTAATTCCCCATCTGTCTAGCATCCTGCAGTTATTACAGACAGATAATTTCCCTGTGGGGTAGAATATGTTCCCTGGATCTGTGAATCCTAGGGGATTAGGGGTGCTGTTATGGGCCACTAGCTGGAGAGGGTGCTTACATCTCAGGCAGGCCCTTTGATTTGTTATCAGAAATGCATGGGGTTTTGGAGTGACTTTTCTGATACAACTTGTCTTCATTTATATTGTTCTCAGTTACTGTCTCTCAGAGTTTTTCAAGCAGCTGTTTGTCATTGTGAAAATATATCTCCAGTTGAGAAGAGCAGATGGGCACTTCACTTCAGAGTCTCTGGGGAATTAGCTTTGTGAATCTGTCTTGTAAGCAAGTTGGATTTAGGACCTGGAGTTTGCCTTTGTTTTGAAAGCAATGTTATGCATTCGGCCAGAGTGCTGCCCTGCCTAGGAGTGGTAAGGCTAGCACAGGCATTTCTGTACATATGTGTTGTTATGGTATGGTGAGTGCATAGAATGGGAACATCAGATACATTTTACTCTGCTTGTCAGTGTTCAACACATTCTCTCTTGGATCAGCCAAGTTACTAACTATATTTTAATATAAATTCTGATGCCGAGTCTCATTGTCTAATACTGCATATGTCTGTGCATCTAGGTAAGTTTGCATTTATTGGTGGAAAATTACCTCGTCATTTTGCATAACAATAGTAAAGTAAAATTAACCTGAAAAATTGACTTGAGATGACAGGAAACTGCCAGTAAAAGTTATTAACAGTCTATGGCTAGACAAAAAGTTAATGCCGCTTCTTCCTATTTATAGGATTCTTCCTGTTTACAGGATTCAGTTAAAGCATTGGAGGTGCTTAAACAATATCACATGCCAAAGAAGTGAATACATAAGGAAGGAACATCCAGGCTTGGAAGGTGCTTGCCAGACTAGTAGCTCCGTCCTTGTGATCTCCAACACATGACTGCATGGCAGAGTGGCTGCAGCTGTGCATGTACCAGAGAAGCTGGGCATCAACCAGGGCAGGGAGGTGGTATGCTCACATCTGACATGAGAAGGTGGGAAATCAGATAGCACAGGACTGTGATATTAGAAATTAGGCATTTCATCACAAATGCTCTTGGAAGGCATTTGTGGAGATGCACTTGTGCAGAGTGATCTGGACAGCTGAATCCATTCTGTGTTATCTCAGAGAGGGCTACCTGAAACACCGCATACTCTTCTAACATCATCTTCCAATATTCACACTCCCTGCCTTCCCCACACCTGCCTTCCCCACCACCTCAAGGCAGCAGCAGGCAACAGCAACCCATTCATACCTTTTCCCTCCTTAGGTACAGTGCACACCCAACTGGCAACCAAAGAATATTCCTTCTCTCTCCTTCCCAAAAATAGCAGTTTCTTCCCATCTGTTCCCTCAGAGCCAGCCAGCAGAGCCCGGGGGCCTGTGAGCCGGCGTGGGAGGAGGCGTTTGGCTTCTCAGCCAGCCATTCTTTGTGCTGCCCAGGGGAAAGGCAGGCAGCTGAATGTAGGCACTGAGTTTGATGTGCCAGCTGCCAATTGGGCCATGCTGCTCTAGCACATTCCAGCCATGAGCAGTGTAAATGATACACCAGGAGTACAGATGTGGTTTGCTTGCTGGCTCATGCTTCCCAACATTCCTGATCTGTGCGGCATGCACATCATACTTTCATTCTTTTCCTTTGATTGAAAAATTATGAATAAGGGATAACTGTTTTTCTGCTCTTTAGGGACTTGTGTCAATTCTCTGTCTTTACCAAAGAACAGAGGTTTTGGTACAGCTTCCTCACAGTATTGCGTGCCTAAAGGCATTTACTCTTCTACTTATGTATATGCAAACATATATGCACTTTTTGCTGTTGTACGCTTAAAATGCTGTGTATTTTCACACTGTAGGAAGCCAAGTATCAGGATACTAGGAAAAACAGAATCACATAGTCACAGAATAGCTTAGGCCCAAAGGCATCTCTGGAAGTTATAAAGGCCAACTCCAGTGCTCAAAAGGTCAACTAGAATAGGTTACCTAGGACTGTGACCAGTTGTATTTTGAATATTTATAAGGATAAAACTCCACAATTTCTGTGGGAAACCCTTTATATGATTTGACCATTCTTAAGACTAAATAAGTGGGTTTTATGATGTCTAAATGAAATTCCATGGATTTCAGTTTGTGCCCATTACCTCTTTTTCTTTGCGCACTAATAAGAAGACTCTGACTCCATCTTCTTTACACCCCCACCAGGTATTTATATACATTGATAAGATCCCCCAGAGCTTTTTCTTCTCTGGCTCAACAGCAGCAGCTCTCACAGCTTCTCATCATATGACAGATGCTTTAAGACCTTATTCATCTTTGTGGACCTTTCCTGGACTGTCTCAGTATGTCCATGTCTCCGTTATGCTAAGGACTCCAGAACTGGGCACAGCACTTTAGATGTGTCTTAGCAGTGCTGAGCAGAGGGGCAGGGCCACCTGCTGGCAGTGCTCTGCCTGATGGGGCCCAGGAGGCTGTTGGCCTTTGTCACAGGAACACCTTGTTGGCATATGTTGAACTTGGTGTTCACCAGGTCTCACGAATCCTTCTCTGAAGAGCTGCTTTGCAGCTGTTTGATCACAGTCTGTCCTGGTGTTTGGTATTATTCCTTCCCAGATACAGGTCTTGTAATTTCAGTTTACTGAGTTTTATGAGGTCCTTGTCAGCCCATTTCTCCATCTTCTTGAGATCCTTCTAAATGGCAGCATATCCATCTGATGTATCAGCCACTCCTCCCAGTTTTGCATCTGTGAACTTGCTGAGGATGCACTCTTTTCCACCATACAGGTAATTAATGAGGATGCTAAACAGTATTTAGTAGATCCCAGTGTGAACTTACAGAGTGCACTACTACTGACTGGCTTTCAGCCTAGTCTGGATTTCATGTCATTGACCATAACCCTGCAAGCCTAAGAGTTTTCAGTCCAACTCACTGTCCATTTACCTAATGTATACTTCATCAGTGGGGCCCCCTGGTGGTCTAGTGGTTGGGGTGCAGCACTCTCACCACCGTGGCCCGGGTTCGATTCGGTCAGGGAACCCCTCCGGGCAGATGGAGCTCTTCAGCCCTGTAAGGCCATCCATCTAAGAGAAGGTCACTCTAAACAAACCTACATCCTGAGGACCTCGCTGCCACCGTCCAAGCTCTCTCGGCCCTGGCAGATGAACCTCAGGATTAAAGGGTGGGCTCAGTTCAGCGCACACTGTGTCTCACCTAAAAAATCCACTGCGCAGGCTCGAAGGGTTAATGACCTTTCCCAAATCTTCGTTCGCGAAGACTGACCATACTACTTCATCAGTTTACAAATGGAAAATGCAGTTGCTTCCTTGCCCTTTGTCAGCAGGTCTCCATTCTCATTCACCAGTAGGTTTGCATTTTCTCTAGTCTTCTTTCTGTTGTGGGTATACTTGTGGAAACTCTTATTGCCTATCACCGGATGGGCTTTGGTTTACCCAACCCCATCCCTGAATGCTCAGGCTGTTTCTACATTTCTCCTGTCCCTTCTTCCACATCTTGTATGCTTCCTTTTTATGTTTGAGTTCAGTCAGCAGGACCTTATTCATCCATGGAGGCTGCCTGACACTTGTGCTTGATTTCCTGCTTTTTAGGAATGGACCAGTCTTGAACTCAGAGGAGGTGATCCTTGAAAGTCAACCTGCTCTTGAGCCCCTCTTTGCTCCAGGATGGTATCCCATGGAGTTCTTCCAAGCAGATCCTCCAACAGGCCAAAGTCTGTTTTCCTGAAGTCCAGGTCTGTCATCCTACTGCTTGCCATGTTCCATCTTCTCAGTAGCCTGAACTCCATCATTTCATGGGCCTGCAGCCAAGACTGCTACTGGCCTTCGCCTCTCTCATCATTTCTTGTTGATAAAGATCAAGTCCAGCAGAGCTGGACATAACTCAGTAACCCTCAAACATAAGAGTTTTAAAGCTTATCTGTGAAGTGAGTTACATTTTCTCAAATAATTGGTACCTTTTTTGTTACATTATTTTTTTTTCTTGAATGAGTGAAAGTTCACATCACCATTCCACAAGTCTTGGTCCAGAAGAGTTGTACTGTGACCTACTCTGTTTTTGTAGATGCCATGGCATGAACATTCCTTCTCTCATTCACTAAGTATTATCCTATAATTCTATGCAGTGGCACCTATAGTAGCAGAGCCACAGTATAGTTACTCTTGGCTAAAATTTTTAGCATGATTTGGAGGCAATCTGGCTTTGAATGTGGAACACATGACTACCATTCTTTCTGAAAATCCCTTTTAAAGATATATTAAATTTAAGGACATAAGAAAAATCATAGTTTTGTTCCCTCATACTGCAGAGAAGTTAAGTTGGTTCTATTGTCTTTTGTATGTGCTTGTCACATTGATCTCTTTCTGACCTTTTACCTGTACCAATATGGGAATGTCTTCCTGAAATCTGGCTTTGGGAAGAGAAATGCCTCAATTCTTCCATCTAATACTGCTTTTACCAGGTTTAGGTCCACTTTCTTTCCTAGACCTGCATTCTTTCCCAAGGACAAGCCAGTGTTTGACTCTTAGTTTTTGCAGAAAATGCTGGTGGTGATATAATCAGTTCCTTACTGTCAGCGTGTCACTTCTCAGTTGGCTAGCACAGTAATAGACTAAAAACTTAAGTGGGTGGAAAACCAGCTTTAGATAATTAAGGTGGTTCATAATTATTTCTAATGTTACTGTTCTCTGAGGACATAGATAGTCATCCATGAATATACTGCATTAGTTTGAAAAAGACTAATTTCTCCAAAAGGGAAAGATAATTTTATATAAAAATTTAACCACTAACAGCCTATTTAGATATTTCCATATATTTCTTTTATTGCAAGTAGATGTTAGCATGGTTCATAAGTAGTAGATTACACTAAGTGACATAATCCTGGGTTTTTCTGCATCTGACTGAACTCATGGACCTCAGTTGAGTGGCTTTGGTGGAGCTGGGGACAATATTTGAATATTACCTGGATATATTCAGGTAAGTAAATTTGTTATTAATAAGAAGCTGTGCAGACCATGGTACAACAGTAAATGTTGTTAGTCAATATCATCCCTTTCCCCTCGAGCACTTTTATGACGATCCAAGCTTTTGATCACAGTCTTTTTACATGATCAAACTCACTTTCTGTCTCTAGAGGCTACAGAGAGAAAAAAATCTGATCCCTCCTAGAAAATTATGCTTCAACATTCGTCTTTAGTATCTCTTCCTAGATCTGTGGCACTCCCTCTGGTGAGTACTTGCCAGGAATTCTTTTCATGGGTATTTATAGCAATATTTCTTTTTAAAACCAAATCTTTTATGATAGACTTTGGCTTTTGGTCTCATTTTTATTCCATATCTCTACTTCAGTTGTACAAGACCTTTGACATGTGGTAATCCACTGGAATGAGAAGACTGTTCAGTTTAATGTAGGTTTACACAAGTTTTGAGGCTTTGTGCAAGTTTTGGGATATAACTCAAACAACTTTTTCTGGTATCATTATCGTTCAAGTATTTCAGATACTTTGTAGTATATTCTGGTAATTCTTGGCTTCATAATATGTGGATCAGATGAATTATCTGGGAAACAATCCAGGTGAAAATGAAGATTAAATGCAAGAAATATTGAAAATGCATCAGGAGGAATATTTCTTTAAGTCTCAAAACAGGATTAGAAATAACTGACTGACAGCTCATCTTTCTATGTATACTCCCTTGTGTGAAGATCTCTGATCCAGAACACTGGGTCACTCAGTGGTTTAAGTCAACCAAGACTTACCAGTAAGAGATTTCAAAGTTTGTTTTGTAAGTTGAGTTGTTATTTTGCTGATCTTCTTTCTGTTGTATATATGATGCTTTATATGACCTTCCAAATGTGGGCAATTTCACAGCATTAATAACTTGGAAATGTCCTTATCTTGAAGAAATAAACAGTAGTGTTAGATGTTGCTTGCATCATACCTGGGGACTTCCTTCATATCCCTCCATCCTACTGATCAGGACTACATCCCTCTCACATGCAAAAGCAAGCATGAGCTTTCTTGCTTTCCTGGGAAAATTCCAGCAAATGTGTAAGAGATAATTACATAACTGCAAATTTAATTTCTTTCAGGGTCCTAAGCTTTAGTCAAAGTAATGACTTTTCAAATTTTCTAGCATTTGTCATCACATTTCTATGTATTTTCCAGCCCTGGAAAGTCTCTGTACCTGATAGTGTCATCTCATTTAGTTTGTTTGGGGTTCTTTATTTTTTTAGCTGTTGACTTCAATTTGAGCAGACCTAGGCCAAAAGATTGTTTTATATGGTAATATGGTAAAAATGCTACTTAATAACCTGAATGACTTAAGGGATGAAGGAGTCTGTTTTTCGTTTTCTTCCTTCAGCTAGTTCATGTTGGTTTTCATCCCTCCTTCTCTTTCTGTTTCATTATCCTCCATTCTTCTTTTCTGAACTTATAATAGTTATGATAAATATGAAAAAATAAGAGCCCCTTATTGCAAATGCTGCTGAGATTGAAGGTCTCTTAGAAATACCTGTGGTAACTTTCAAACCGCTGCAATATTCGGCATGCTGTGCTGTGCTCTGTGTTAGGATAGCTAGCCTGCTATTGGTACTGAGATAGCTAATTTAAGATAGCTCAGATATGTTTCCTTGAGCTCCAGTGACCGGAGTGTTAACTGTGAATAAGTACTCTGATTATACAGTGAATAAGTATTCTGTATAATATATGGGGTACACCCAACAAGATAATGGAAAATGGAAAGGGAAGACTGCTTTTCTTCGTTTACAGATATCCAATTTGACTGCAGAAAATAAAAAAGGTGAAGAAAATTATATGAGGAAGGGGCAGGATGCCATCATAATAAGGATCCCTGTGTCCATTTCTTCTTGTGGTAGGGCAGCATTAAGATTCAAAGCATCACAGCAGCACACGCAGCATCAGTGCCTTCCAGGCACAAGGGGATACAATTCAACATCATGTGCATTTGTCAGCAGATCGTGCCATTGGGAAGGGGGAGTCCACACTAAAGATTTCAGCATTTCTGCACTGACTCCAAGTTCTGGAATAGCGCATTGCCTCAAAATTATTTCCTTTACATTTGATCCAGTGAACTTTCCTCCACTTCTGCCGTCCCACATCTGTTTTGTTACACAGCTGTAACTGTTTTAGAGTCATCATAATAGAAAAGAAATCTTTTTTTCTTTCAAAGCAATCTGTAGTTTGGCAGGGAATAAAATGACCACTTCAGCCCTGCTGACAGAAAAATCTGCCTTTAATTGACAGAAATAACTTTCTCCAAACTCTTGTTTAGGCATATGTGAATATGTGTGCCTCGATGTACCCTGGTGTTTAATATGTACCATAGAAATACAGTTTAATGTTTTATACTTTGTAGTTTTCTTTGCCATGTTTCTCTGAATTCTTCTCTCTATTATGCTGTAATACTCCATTCAATTTCGTGCATTTCTATGCTGCAATGCTGTATTGCAGTTTCTCTTTCAATTCTTTACTTTTTTGCAATAAAGCATTTACTTTTCCTTATAAATAGTTTGAGGTTTTCTGCTAGTATTTTTTCCAGGACCTTAGTTTCCTATTATGAAAGGAAACTTTAATAAAGAGTACTTTTACAAGCCAAGAAAATCCAGAGGCTCAGATCTGACCTGCAGCAATGTCAGGTCTACTGAAATAACTTTAGAGAGCCAAATGTTACTTGATGAACCAAACACAGTCAGCACAGCCTCTGAATGCCCTCTTCCTACTCTCAAACCAATGCGGGAAACAGAAGCAAAACACATTGCACAATTTTTGTCATGCATCCTGAAATATTTTTCAAATCTCTAGTGCCTTCTGAAGCTGCAGACTCAGCCTTTGGTAAGAGAGAATGTGAAGTTGCCTCTGGGCAGTGGGATGGCAGATTTCTGCAGCAGTTTTCTTCAACCATTCTACCTCTCTCTATTTTCCACAAGTTCACATCAAGCCATTCAGTACGGAATTTACAAGCCATAAAACTGCATTATTCAGTCATGAAGTAACAGCCTCATCACATGACTTCAGCAAGGGCTCTTAAAAGGCAGCATCAGATTTATAAGCAGAGGAATTGCCAGCTATGTGTAACATATGGTTCTCAGTGACACACTTGTGGGTTTCTGTCACCTGATAAGGTAAAATTCTGGTTAGGTATATCGTTGGTAGTCTTCTTTGTAAATTATTAAATGAGTTAAAAACAAAACCAAGCGCTTCACATGGAGCATTATTCTTGGGGAGATAGTATTGTTCCACTCGGATGTGATTTTCTACATTGCAAATGAACTTTCAGGTTCTCCATTGTTTTTTACAAAAGCAGACATGAGGCAGAAAGAGGCTGTTCTTCCATGTCACAGTTTGGTCACTGCCCCGTGAGTAGTTTAGCAGTTTTCTGCTCTTCTAATACTCCTTCAGCAGGACACTCAAGTAGTATGTTGACTCAGTGGGTTTAGAGGGCTAGGGACTTGGCTGCCTGCCTTTGGAAGGTCCAGAGACACATTGCTTTGCTGTCTGGGTACTTGTTACCTCTATTTTTGAAAGACAGAGGCAACATTTTCGTTTTCCTCTTTTTTTTGGAAGCCTGCTAGATATACATAATCTTTCAAAACTAATTGCCAATGTCTCAGAAAATTTGTTTGTTTCCCTCTCACTTGAGGCTGCATTTCCTGGCATCTGTTAGTGACCTGCAATATATTAATGAAGACATCCAGACGGTTTGTGCCTCACAGGAGAATGAAAAGGGGTAAAAGACACTGAGATCCCCTATATCACCCAAACATGTATGTACCTGGAGAGTAATCACACTGATTATTTTGAACATTTTAGGAACTGTTCTGAGGCACAAAATCTGTTAGTGCAGTTTGGAACCTATTATTATGGATGAACGGGAATGGGGATATTGAGAGGTCTTTCACGTGACTTCAGAATAGCTGTTGTCAATTAACCATGTCAGGACCCTCTAATAATGCAAAAGATTGTAAAAGGTATTTAGAGATCATTAAAAGATTAGCCATTTAAAGATCATTTAGAAGGTACTGAAAGCCACTTGCATGACCCTGGAGATCTTACTAGGTCCATGAATGCCTGTGTGGACACTTCTCTTTTACAAATTAGCCCTGTACTATTTTGGTAGTCATGACATTAGGACATTCATAATTTAAAACTTTGAGATTTTATGATAATATCAGCATAATTCCTATCATTTTATCTGATTGCATGACATTTCATAGCTTATGGAAGAGTGGGATGTTGTCTCATTTTTGGCAAAAGTGGTGTTTTGGTGACATGAGTCAGCAACAATTTAAGCAGAGACCATATCTGATTCTCTGTGATTGCCTATCTGTTTCTTCTCTACTATTTGCAATTATTTATCTCCAAAATGAGGAAATATAAAGATGGCTATTCTGGTTTTGTAATGATTGTGTTCAAAGTCTGATTCCACACCATTCTGAAAAACATAGAATTCTGAGTATAACATTATACAATGCAAGATTACAAACAAAAATATTTCCAAGAATAACACTCAATGCATAATTAACTTAGCAAAGTTAATAGTTCCTAACATTAATGTTTGCCTGAAGTCAGAGTGACATGACTCTGGCTTGAGGGAGGGACGCTTTGTGTTTTGTTGTAAGCCTGGTGTGTCACTGACATGTTGATGCTGCCAGTGTCTTTGTGTACTGCAAATTATTTAATTCTGAGGTTGCACAGACTGTTTCAGCGTGGGAGTGGTGCTGAATTATGTTTTAAAATAAAAAAAAAAGATGTGGAACACCAAAGGGGGAGTGGAAGCAGCTCTTCAGCAGGAGGCTTCAGAGGCAGGAGCTGCAAGACACAGACAGGGCAGTGGTCTGTACTTAGGGGCATTGTGGGCATTGCCCACAGTCCCTTGGAAGTGTTCAGAGTATTTGATTTGTTCATCTTTTGATGGATGCTTGTGAGAAAATGGCACAAGTCTCATCTTCTAATTTCTTTTAACCTTCACTCCAGGAGTGTCTTTTGAATAGCAATCTCACAAAGATGCTTGAACGCATAAAAAATTATGGTTTTAAAAGAAAAAAGAAGAAGAACAACTGTGTGAAAACTTCTTAAGGTGGAGACATGAACAAAAAATACCATCTTAAGTCAACAACATTTCTTACCAATGCAACATAAAAATGTGATATTTGAATTAGCTGAAACATTACTTTGATGCTTATGAGTATCCTTTAAGTGATGCAATAGTCCTGGAAACAGGGGAAGATGTTACTGAAATTCTGAAGAGAAATGGTGAGCTGTACACATTGAATCGCACATTGTATCTTAACAATTTTTATGTAAGAAAGGATGACAAAGTCTTTTGCAGCCCTATCAGTGATTCCCAATCGCTCTACTAGCCTGTGTGGACTTTGTGATTATTAGTTATTGATTAGGATTAATTAGAATTATACAATTCCATAAATATCATAGCACTCTAGTGAAGGGTAGAATAAATACCTAAGGAGGTCATTGGCGCAAATCACAGATTCATAGAATCACTGAGGTTGAGAAAGACCTTGCCAACTAGACCATAGCACTAAGTGCCATGTCCAGTTGTTTCTTGAACACCTCCAGGGATGGTGACTTGACCATTTCCCTGGGAAGCCCATTCCAATGCTTGGAAGCTCTTTCAGTGCAGAAATTCTTCCTAATGTCCAACCTAAATCTCTCTTGGTGCAGCTTAACTCCATTTCCTTTTGCCCTGTTACTAGTTGTCTGGGGGAGGGGTTGACCCTCACCTTTCTACAACTTCCTTGGGTTTGTGCCAAGTACGCAATGTGCTTTTGCACATGTGGAAGCTAAAGCTTGTTAGCTTTTGTACAAACTAACTTGTTGCTTTTGTGCGATATGGGCATGGGCCCTGCTGAGCTCAAGTACAATTAACAGTAATGATGCATGCTGGTAAAACCTGACGTTTATTAAGCACAGACTGACTTTCACATCTGCTGTAGCAGACTGCTGTGGGCTTGGGATGTGTGTCGTCTTCCTGAGCCACACCAGTGCTGGTGGGAAAGCAGGGGCAGGCACTACCAGCAGACCCCTTCAACTCTCTTTCCAAGACAATTGTCAGAATCCTGGGAACAGGGAGCTCAGGTCTCTCTTCTCCCAGTCCAAAATTCCAGGTAGATGTGGAACACATACCTCACTGAATTTGAGAATTTGTCTGTCATTAATTTTTTGGAATTGTTTACTGCATTTATCTAAAAGATGGTACACATTTTCTATTGATTTTATTGTGGCTTTCCTGTCATATAAGACAAATCCTACTTATTTCTTTCTGCAAAAATTTCTCAGAAGTGAGTTTTATGCTGGCACATCAGAAAATGACACCGGTTGTACTTCAGAACAACACTTCAAAGATTTTATTGATTTTTGGGTTTTTTCAGAGGAATGTTTCATCAAGGGCTTTCAGTGAAGTTCTTTCTTCAACGCTGTTTGTGATATATAGTGCTCTGAAAAGACAAAATATTGTCTTCTTAAATGATTGACCTTCAGGGGCAAAAGCATCAGTGACTGAAGAGTTTCAAAAAGGTATATTAGTAATGCAGGTTTTTCTACTTATAACATTTAGAACTATATTCTTGCAGGAGCGAAATATGAAGGCATCTTTCAGTTAAAATTGTATTATCTGGGAGTACCTGTGTTCACCTCCTTTTTTCTATGTGGATGTGTGCTCATTTTATTCAGTTTTAATCTGAGAAATCTGAATATCATAATATGATCAGCATTTTTTAAATGCTTATTTTTTAAAGTTTATACAAGATTGCATTCATGAGTTGCGTGTGTTTATGAGTAGAGAAAAGGTGAGTGGGAATAAGGAAAGTTGAGGGGAAAAACAAGTGTACTATGAGATATGAGATTAAAGTTTTATTGTGAGTCTTTCAGGGTCTGTGTGTATTACTGGAGATGAGCCATGACACAGTTACACACTTTTCCAGGAGGAGTGCTGATAAACCCTTGTGTCACACCAAAGCAGATGGGGTCTATGGTAGAGATGAATCAGGGAAGCTCCTTGACAAATATTTATATTGCTGTTAAAAAATATCTGGAGAATTACTGCTCATATCCATCTGCCTTTAAAGCTGGACTTGATTAACTACCGTGGCCTTGAGCTTATCTTTTTAATTCTGTGCTTGGAGAGAGAGCTCAGGTGCTGACCACCATGCCCCCAGGGACAGCAACCCCTCAGCACATTCCAGGGCTTGCTGGCACACCACCCACCATGCAGGGGCATGTTTTGGAAGGAAGGATCAGGTCAGCTCAGGTCCGCTCACAGTCCCATTAAGCACCCTTAAGAATAACATCTCTTATGAAGATGAAGACTTCATTCACTCCCTTTTTTTTTTTTTCTTTTTTTTTTTCCCCCCAAGATTAATGGCTGTGGTACACTTTGACAGCTTGGGCTAAGTTTTTCCAAGATGAATATCTGCCCTGAGCCATATTATTTTAATTATTTTCTCTGGGAAAATGATGACCAGAAAATTTCAGGAAGTTCTGAGAATAAAATTGGAGAAGAAAATGTTTGTTTTCTGATCTTGATAAATGTGATGACTTTTTTTTGAGTATCTGTAACTTCTCTCTGTTTTGATGGAAACTTGAAATCTGTCAGGTGGTTGGTGGTGTGGATGAGGGGCTGAATTTCTGAAAAAAAAAGCAGGTTTTGTTGTGCCCCTCCTACACACACCCAACAGAAAAGCTGTGTGTTTGTCTGTGCTTAGTGGATATTCCACGGAGTCTTTGTGACTGCAGCCACGTGGAGCATCTCCTGGTCAAGGCTGAAGAAGACTTTCGTCGCAATCACTTCAGGGCTTCCATGGGAAACACAAGGCTGCATGTGCTTTCTATGACATCCAGCTGACTGAGTAGTGAAGAATATTGATGTTTTGTGTAGGGGAAGCATGGTATTTACCAGTGCCCAGGAGGAGGAAGTGACTGCTCAGGAGGCAGTGCTACACTCTACTCCTCCCTCTCCAAGTGGTGGGTGATTTGCAGCCCTATGTGAAGTGTGTTACCTCCAGCACAAGAACTGAAGCATGTGCCCATGCATCATTGGCTGCTACAGCATTTGAGGTCTCTGGTTCACTCCTTACAGATTCCTGACTCCCAAATCATAGTACTCAGAATACCCAAAGCTGGCAGCATGAAGTTGGAAATCACACTCTTACCATTAAACCCAAACAGCAGAGGTCACTGATGGTGGGGGTCCTTTTTTTGTGTGTACCTCATTTAGGTCTGTTTCTAACCTGTGTAAGTGCTCAGGGGCTTTATCTACAGCTGGATATTGCAGGGCAGGGTAACTCTGATACACATCCCAGGAGAGATTTTAGATGAACTAGGCACTTTGTCTCATGAAATTGAAATATATGCCGATGTTTTTTTTCTTATGTAAAGAGTGATCACATAGCATTGGGGCATGCCATCACATTTATCTTTATTAAAAATGAGACAAAGAGCCAAGGTTTGTGATGCCACAGCAGCACCAAATGGTGGCAGAGAAAAAAAAATAAATCACCCCCTACTGGTTTTAACCTCTTTGTTCTTCTTAAGCTATGCTAGTTTGAGGAGGGTTTGGGTAAGGAACAAGGGTTTGGGTAAGGAACAAGGGTTTGGGTAAGGAACCTGCAGTATCCAAGGTTGTGCTAATAGGTGAGAACGCATAATCAAACCTTCTGTTTTTTGGAAAGGAGGCATAAACAACACACTTCTACAAAGTCAGGTAAAGTTGTCAGTGTTGTCAAGTGCCTGTAACAGATTATGTTAAATGTTTATTGCAGGCACAAGTGCTATGTCTCTCGTTTTGAGTTAGCCAAGAGGAGGAAAAAAAGTTGAAACGTGGTCTTGTCCAAAACAAAAGGAACAGTGAATCTTTTTAAAATTTCTGTCATCCCCAGTTAGGCGTGATCAAAGCACTGCTGAGGTAGTTTATGTCTCTGCCTCTTACTAAAACTTAATACAAACCATTCATTTCAATTCTTGTGTGAGAAACCCCTGTTACTCCAGTGAGGGCAGCACATTGACAGCAGGGCAGACAGACCAGGAAGCTGATTAATTTTTCCTCAGATCTGACTTGCTGTCATTATAGAGTTGATATTAAATTCTGGTAGCTGATTAAACCTTGTGGCAGCAGTCTCTGAGGTCCGAGGCCCTCTCAGTCATATCAGATGCAATGGTGGTCTTGGTCAAGGAACTGAGCTGTAATGAGGGAGACTGAAGCAAAGAAAATTGTTTGTCCTTGCCTAGGTGTGAGCAGGTCCTCAGTGGAGGGGGATAGGTGGTCCCCAGAGTCCCCAGAGAGGAGTTAGAGAAAGCAACAGCCCCATGCACTTCCTTGCAGCCTCCTACTTCAAGGTGAGAATTGCCTCGTATCAAATGATGGGCATACCAAAGTGAGACTCAGCTGCTCCTGCCAGCAGATAAACATCTTAATTGATTCTGAATTCACTGAATATAAATGGAGCCTGTGTGACAGGTTTAGTGACGTGCCTTATTTTCAGGCAGCAAAGATTTGACCCTCGTCAGCATGTTCACATCCCAATCCTGAATTTGCTTCGGTCACACTCCCCAGAGAAAAACTAGTCTTATCCTCTACCATCGATATAGTTGGACATCTTCTTTGTCCTTATGCTGTGAGAATGAAAAAAGAAGAGGAGGTTACTCTGACCAGATGGAATCCAACACAAACAGTGTCAGGTTAAATTTACAAACTATTGGGAGCAGCCCTGCAGAGAAGGACTTTGGGGTACTGGTGGATGAAAACTGACCATGACCTGGCAGGATGAACTCACAACTCAGAAAGTTAGTCATATCCTGGGCTGCCTCAAAAGAAGTGTGGCCAGCAGGTCGAGGGAAGTGGTTCTCCCTCTCTGCTCTGCTCTGGTAAGACTCCACCTAGAGTACTGCATCCAGATTTGAGGCCCTGAGCCCAAAAAAGAAAAACAAAAACATGAGTCTGTTACAGCAAGTCCAGAGAAAGGCCCTGAAAATGATCAGAGAGTGGAACACCTCTCCTGTGAAAACAGGCTGAGAGAGCCGGGGTTTTGCAGCCTGGAGAACAGAAGGTTCAGGGGAGACCTTACTGTAACCTTTCAAAACATAAAGGGGGGTTATAAAAAAGATGGACAGAAACTTTTCACCTAGGCCTTCCTTTATTAATGTTAAATGGACAGTTTGGAGAAAAAAAAAACCCTCATGAAAAAGACTTCAAACAAAACCTCCCCTCACACTAATGAACATGTTTATTGCACATTTGCTGCTACTACTGCTGTTTTAAGTAATTGTCTAGATTGCACAAAACTTTGCAATGTTGCCACCAAAACTGTTAGATTGTTTATTCTAACCCTCCTTTCTTTATCTTATATTCTAATTGCACTGTTTTGTTAAGCTGAACATTCCATTTTTCTAAATGTAGGTTCCATATGAAGGATACATTAAAACTACCTAAGACAGAAAGATTAGACAATATTTTGTTAGCAACCGCTCCTTCTGTACACATCGACCTTTTCCATCAACTGAATGAGCATTGACAAATGTGCTCCTTTCAATGCTTAGGATTCAAAGTGGAATAAATTGATATAATTGCTGATCTGTTTTTCTACTTTTTTGGTATGTGTGTACTTTCAAAGCAGAGTAGAGGAGAAGTGGTTGGTATCGATAATGAATGATGATAAGTAATGATTCTCATACCTGTGAAACACATAAATATGCTGTCACACTGGATGAAACTGAAGAAAAGATGTTAACTGCTTTGTTATATAAAAATTTTTGGTAAAAGACAGAGTTAGAAATTAATGCAGCTGAGAACGCCTTTCTCTGCATTCCTTTTCCATTCATTATTTTACTTATTTGAAAGATACTTTAAATACCATGTACAGCCCCTGAGATCTGGTTACATCCTTCTCAGAGTGCAGCATTGACACAGCATTTGGAGAATTAAATTCATACCTGAATTTAGTGGAGAAATAATTCCATTACTTTTTTGTTGTCATTTTAATTAGTTTTGCTCCTTATCCCTGGAGTTGTCCAGAAGAAATCAGATTCATGAACATACGCTTCATACTGCTGCTGGAATCAAGCTGGCAGATACCTCTGTGTTAAGTTATTAATGTTTCCCAGTAAGTAGTCAAAGTGCCATATCTCTTTCCCATGTGCAGGTATTGGTTACCCCAAATATATGTATATACATACACGTATATATACATATACACATTTTGTCAGTTATCTCCTGGTCTCTAATCTTCACACTAAAGGTTTAGGAAAGGCAATTTTGGTATCATCTGGTTCCCATAGATCTCTCTGATCCCTCTTATTAAGACACTCAGTCTGAAACTGAGAGTGGGAATGGCCTGGGAAAATGCTCACCATGAGCTCTGGAAGGTCAGGTGCTTGCTGATCATGTTAGGTTATTCTACCGATTCTGCCAGTGCTTTACTGCATGGCCTTGAAGAGATCAGTGAAACACTGCAGCCATAACATCTCTAAGACCTCTTTGCTGGAGTGATCTTTAGGATGTTACCAAATGCTATGAGGTAAGACTTGTAAGAAGAAAGGCGGAGATAACAGAATATCTCAGCATAATTCAGTTCAGAAGTTGAGCAAAAAAAAGAGAGTAGGTAACTAATCTTCATTTGTTCTGCTGTTTGCAGAACCATTGTTTCTAACCTAGTATATTTTGGCTATGGACTAGAGCCTATATGTTTATGATGCTCTCTTTCGGTTTTATCATCTGTGAACTCTTTGTCTGACAATAATGTATTTGTTGATTATTGGATACATATCAATATTTATCCTTTGTCCCCATTTTTCTATTTCCTTTTTTTAATGACGTGATTATGACCTGTAAATCATAGATTTAGATAATGATTTGCTATTTATTTATTAGGTAGCTAACTGCTGCCTGTTGTCACAAAACTACCCTGAAAACACCTCTTCAGTGAGGTTTGAGAATGGGGATCCCAAATTTTACTTCTTTTCCTCATGCTATATTATTCCATCTTCAGTGATGAACTTTCTGAATAAGGATAGTCTTGTGTTTCCCGAGACTTGTCTGGGTATTACTAGTAGTGTGTATTAGCACCTTTAAGAACAACTATGAGACATGAACAGTAAGTCTCATTTTCTTGTCTTCCCTTATCCAGTTTCCTTTTCATAGTAGTTTTCATTAGTTTTTGCATCAGTGATGCATATAAAACACAGTTAAAGAACTTAATAGTGCTCTGAATTTTTGTTCCTACTTGATTGTTCTCTGCAGAAATTCTTTCTTTTTGGGAAATTATTTATCTTAGTGCTCCATAAATTTTGTTGATTGTCACAACAAATTTTTTTAATCCCAATTGTTAACTTTTATTTCTGGAAATTTGGTATTATGCAAAGATTTTGCTGAAGCAAACGGTGCGGGAAAGAGTGCAATCAGGTTTGGATCTAGGGGTCCCTAGTCAGTTTAAGTCTCTTTCTCTAACATAATTGCAGCATCCAGATGTGGAAAATGTCATCAAAAATGTTGCAGAAGAGCCTGATTGTTATAAGAAAAAAGCTCTGAATAATTTAAATGCAGTTGCAGAATATAAATACATGTAAGACAACGGTATGCATAAGATTTTCACATATTGGTAGTGGAGTTAAGAAGAACAAAATAGCATTGCTTATGGTTTCTCTCTAGCAGAAATGAATGAATATTGCATAAAAAAATTGTATCCTGAAGAGGAGAAAGTTCTTTCTCTTACATAGTGTATAATTCTTACACAAGATTAGTAATTTTTGGTATCAGTTCTATCCACTGTTTCCCTTGTCTTTAATTTCTTTGCCGGTATTTTATGTATTTTTTAAAGAAAATGTTGGAAGTTTTTTTTAAGAAATGAAGAGATTAATATAGGTTTTTAAAAACCACTTTCTAGTGATAAGCCATTCACAAAAATGGAAAAAAAAAAAAGTGGTGAAATACAAGTTATTGATGATTAATGCTGGAGGATGTGTTCCTTTACAGGTTTATGAAAAGGTCTATTGAAAACACAACTTTATAAATAGTAATTGAATCTTTATTTTCAACTTCAGATGTCACTTTGGAAGACAAGCTTTAGCATTTTTGATTTCTTTCTTTCTCCAACTACTTTTGCAGTGATTTTTCCATAAATACAGGCCCATTTTTCAGCCTTTTTCCCTCAAAAGAGTCAAAGTAAAAAGTCGATTACATTCATACTGTTGCCACTGCTGGAATGCAATTTTTTTCAATATTTTAAGCATGTGCTGCTATTTCTGAATGGACAGAGACTACTGATAATGTCTAAGATAATGCAGAGAAATCTTCAATCTCTCATTGTGTTGAATAATACTAGCTTTATTCTGCCTTTAAAGATTAATAGTTTTGCTGGGATACGTTAAACTCCTTTGATGTTTAAATATAAGAAGCTATAGCTCTTTCAGACAACATTAAACAGAAGTGACATTTCTTTTTAAATCTTGATGGTTGGCAAAATTCTCTCACTAGAATGTACACCAACTAAAGGGACCTTGTGCACCTTCATCTGATTTTCATACTAAAACACTGTGTCCAGAGAATATGAGGTGTATATTGCTTGCATTTTAAATATACTTTGGTCAAGGTTTTGGTTTTGCATTTCATTTTTTTTTCTTGGTTTTTGATTCTATCAAAAGCCCAAGGGAGTTTTTCCGTTGACTTTAACAGCATTTGAACAGGGCACATAGGGGTCTGAAACTCACAGTTACTTTGCCAAGGATTTGTTTTCCTTGGTCTGTTTGACCAAGCATTGATTTTGCTCCCCCACGTGTTCTGAATGTACTTCAGAATAATGTCTGCTTTTATTAGCAGCTTTTAAGGCAGGGAGCAGTGTGATGTCTTTCGTAAGCATTTTTACAGCACAGCAGCATCACAGCTGCTAGAAGAGCTTTGTAATATATGTGTGTTAATTTCTGTTATAAAGTACTTGTAATAAAGTAGGTGTGATTCTACTTATGGACTTCTTTAAAAAATGGACTCCAGCCCTAACATCTCATTGGCATGCAGTAAGGAAGCCTGTTGTTTAAGTCAGAAGTGTTGCAGCCCTTCTCTATTTTCCTCAAGGTGTTCACTTCCAGCAGACAAGCTCTGGTCCCAGTGATCTGGAGAATGTATTTAATCTGCCCTTCCTGCACTCCCTACTCTGGCATAAAAAATCCACTTTCAAAACTCACCAATGTGAATTGACCACAGCAAAGAGAGGATCAATGAAAATACTTTGTGCCCAAAGGCATTTTGATTTTTTTTAATGCAGTTAATCTAATTAAAAATTTTCCTATTTCTCAGACCTACTGGCAAACTGTAATGGATGTGAATATGCAGTGACTTGCTTTTTATATATTCTGTCACTTATCATTGTTGCAGTGATCAGCTTTTTGTGCTCCTTTTCCAGTTTTTTTCCTATCCTGCCAGTTGTCATTATGGCAGCTTTTGCAGAAGAGTTTTGCATAAACATATGGTGCCCAGCTCAGGAAACACCTTTAATCCTGAGGACTACAAATCGCTGCCATAGTACATTTTAAGAGCAACAGCCGTGTTTTAAAGAGACATCACTGAAGGTGTCCCCAGGCACTTTTGCCAGCCCAGGAGGAAGACTTCCAAGAAGCTGTGGGCACATCTGTCCTAGATCTTACACTACACAGCAGAAACCAGCACCAGGTTTAGGGGTTTTTTTAGAATTGTATATCTACGGTTAAGTTAGGTGCAAAAACCTTGTGTAGACCTTATTATATTCAAAGAGGGGAGTGAATTGAGAAATGTGTTGCTTATTGTGACCAATGATATACAAACAGTCTGATGGTTTTCTTTGTGTGATTGTGGAAGGAGGGGAGGAAGGAAGGGGTGGCTCACGGAGCAGATATGATTGATCAGCATGTTAACTAGTGTAGCAAAATCTCATCTGTTTATATGGTTTACATATTTCCCAACTATGAAAAAGGGATGGGAAAAAAAGAATCACAGAAACAAAATCCAGCATGAAAAATTGAACCCCAGTCCTGTTACTGATGAAACTAGCATAGGTTCAAGAAGACTAAGATCATGTCCTAAGAGACAGACTGCATGAACATCCACTAATACTATCCTCCTCTAATTCTGCTTGGCGAGAACAGTGGGGGCTTTTCTGTTCAGATTTCTATTTTTTTTGTTTGGAATGTGCTTAAGCACCTGGCTGTCTTCTGCAATAATCAAGAAGGATCTAGAATAAAGGATATTATAATAAGACAGTCTTTCATAATAACTAATTGCAACTTAATTGTGGTTTGGGTTTTTGAGTTTCTGTCTGCTTGGTTTCTTTTATTTATGCTGGTAATGAAGTGAGGGGCATAGTAAAACATATTGAGATCCAGACCTATTCTGATAATTGTGTTACTTCTTGTTAAAATATGAAGACACTTAAAAATTATTTGTGCCATGAGCAGATTTTATGCAGAAACAGCGCCCCATCTGCCTCACTTCTTTCCATAGTTTCTACGAAAGAAGTAGCTGAAATAGCTTTAATTCAGAATGAAGCAATGTTTATAGTTTCTTTAATCACTGTTTACTTTCAGTAAGAGAGCTTTTTCAAGTAATGGGAGTAAAATATATTCTTCTATCAATCAGTCTAAACATTAAGAATGCTAAGTAGAAAACTATTATAATTTAATCATAGATGTACTCATTTAGAAGAAAAAAATCACCAGAGGCATGCATGCAGAAGTGTCTTAGCTGTGTATGCAGAATCTCAAAAAAAGGACTGTGAATATATAATTCTGCATGCACAGAGAATCAAACTATCAACATTTTGACTTCTGTTACAGTATGCAGTAATCCATAGCATGTCTGATGAAAAGCAGTTTTAATCTGCCAGAAAATGACTATTATCTCTTACAAATACAGAATCAGGAGTAATTTGAGTCCAATCAGTCTGTATTTTGGATGTCCTGGATGTGGGATGGGGCAGAAGGTGAGAGTAAAGCCCTGAAGAAGGTGTGGTGCTCACAGGGACCTAAGAAGAGAGGTGGAAGATTTATGGTGAAGTTAAGGAGTACAGTTCTGCCAGACTTGTAGTACAAATGTGATGCCCGAGTGGTATTTTTGGATCTACCCACAATTTGGGGTACAAAGAATATGAATAATGACAAATGTATTGATTCTCCTTATAAAGCAATCCAGTGTCCAGTCCCTCTGAATTGTAGGTTTTATCTGAATCCCAAGGTAATTTAGATTATTTTGGTGATATTTATTCAATACATGGTCTTCTAGGACTACAGTCTGCTTACCATTACATTTGTTAACACATGCCATAATAGAGTCTTGATCTTAGTCTGCTGGAAGTAACTCTATATTAACAATATTGCTGCTCTTATGATGATACTAATAATTTATAGCTCTAATATGTCTCTTATCTTTTCCAGCAGCCAAGAAAACTCCCTTCTCTTATCTGCCACTGTTGAATTTGGAGAGTAATACTACCTTTCATGTCCTTTCACTAACCCTCGATATTTATGGTAACATCAAGTGCTTTGACAGTCTTTGCCTCCTACTCCTTTAGTTTCTGAGAGAAAAAAGAGTCTTCAGGCTTCCCCATAATCAGCCACATGTTACATTTTGGTAGAAAGTCATTCTCTTCAAGCTTTTTAGTATCTAATAGTTGGTGCAGCTTGTGAATTCTTGCCTTTTTTGGGGGAGAAATATATTAACCCCTACATCCATTCTGTACATTCTCACCTAAGAAAATAAATCCCTGTTTTTTTAAATTTGTCTTTTCATTGTTTATCTCTTTTCAAGCCTGTAGTTTGCTTGACTTTTTTTCCTTTAGTATTTCTTTTAGCAAAGTGCTGTTGCCAATCTGACTTTTTGGAACCAGCTCATCCAATTTTTATTTTTTTTTTGAGCTGACTTCTGTTGCCCTTTAATTTCTTCTCTAATTGCTATAGTATTCAAAGGTT
Source organism: Manacus candei (assembly GCF_025592945.1). Classification (NCBI taxonomy): domain Eukaryota; kingdom Metazoa; phylum Chordata; class Aves; order Passeriformes; family Pipridae; genus Manacus; species Manacus candei. The sequence continues at coordinate 39,844,784 of NW_026138062.1, forward strand.
GATAATTCTGCGTCGTGACATAACAGCAACGTGTATTTGAAGAATGTGAAGAACTCAGCACATACCTAATTGATTCCTAGTTGGCATTTATTTCAGGACTTGGTTCTTAAAAGCAGTCTTTTTATAGCCATATGGAAATATTTCAGATGATTCAAGAGGGGGAGGAAGAAAACCACCAAAGTCAAATACCGTGTACAGGACTCTGCTATTGACAAGATTTTAGGTGAATTTTGAAATAAGGCTCTGAAACTATATATATGTTTATATCAATAACAGGGATTATATTAGTTTTTAAAAAATCACAAATGGCATAGCCTCTGAGTAATTTTATAAATGGTAACCTATGTATTTTAATTTCAAATTCTTACTTCAAAATCTGTGTTCTAGCTCTGTGAAGTAGTGGAGATTTTGTTCAAAAAGTGTGACTAGGAAAGGAAAAAAGGTAACAGGAATTATGTTGCCTGGGTGAAGACACTGATCATTGCACTCTGGTAAAGGACATAAAAGCATTTTCCTTTGCTCTCTGGCAATGGCAGGGAGCTGTGAGGTCTTGCTTGGGCTGGCTGAAGAGCTGCTGACTTCTTTGCGCATTCACTGCTTACCCCCAGCTCCGGGACTGTAAATCAGAGTAGCTCCATTTGAGTCATCTGAACAATACTCATTTGCACTGGTTGATGAGTTGACATTCTCTTGCCAGTACCCAGTGCGTGTAAGTGAGACTTTCAAGTCTGGCTTCCTGACCCCAGCAAATTACAACACCACTAAAAGTGTGAAAAGTAGTGAACAAAATTCACAGATTTTGCTGAATTTAACAATTACTTTTATGTACTGAAGATAATTTGGAAATGGTCAAAAATTAATAACATATTAATATTTGTTTAAAAATAGATGACAATAAAATGTTTTCCTTTGTATCAAACCACTCAATCCGTGATGATATAATTAGGAATCTTCCCCTCCCCAGCTCAGACTGTGAATAAAAAGCATCCATTATTTCTTCCACTATGCTTAATAGGTCAGAGAGGCACACCTTGAATTTTTTCTCATATCACTATTAGCTGATTAATTCAGTTTCTGGTGAGTTCAGTTTATCATTGCGCAGGCCGCTTCCTGCTCCTTCTCAGATTCTTAGAGTTTTCTCTTCCCCTTTTCACCTGCTGCTCTGGTCAGATCCTCAGCTGGTGTAAATAGCTGTAATTACTATAAGGATGCTGCTGATTTACACAAGCAGATGGTCTGGTTCCAGGTTGTCTATGAAAATGGATTTAGTGAGTGAGATTTTTCTGTAAATGTCTGATCTGCATTTATCATCTTACTAGGCCTCAGACAAGTGTTTTTTTAAGGGTGTTTTCATTTTATTTCTTAAGAGAATTTTATGTTTATTCTTTCTTTATTACTTAAAGATTGCACTGAAGAAACAAATTGTCCATTTAGATGGGTTTAGTGGAGCATTTGTTTTGTTCTTGACAGAATAGTTCTCTGCATGCATTAAAAAGTAGGAACAAAAAGAAAGACATTTTGTTTAGAGCTTTATGTATGAAATAACCAAGTAAATGTATATGTGGGTAGACTTGAATTGGCAGGTGGGGGATTACCAGTCCCTTAATTAAAGTGAATAAATCAGGAAGACTCACAGCCTTTACCTTGCAGCTGTGTCGCAGACAAACCCTCGGCAGGCTGGAAACTGAGGATCTGCTGGGACTTCAGGCTTTTCTGTTGCTTTTTGGGAAATGCTACCATGTCCTACCAGTGCATACCAGGACTGACCCTGCTGCACCTGGGCAGAGAGCGAGAGAGGGAGAGAGACAGAGGGAGAAAGAGAGGGAGAATTGCCTTGCCAAATATTTGCTGCATAAATCTTGGTAGTTGTTGCTTATGTAAGTGTGGATTTGAAAAGTTCATACAGACCTGTAATTCAGAAGGGAAGCATGGGTGCGGGCAGCCTGTGCCATTGCACACTCCATCCCATCTGTAGCCTGTGATGCTGTTGGGGAGCAGAGTGAGAGTGGTGCCTCCGAAACACTGCCACATATTTTGTGCAATGAAAGAGCAAAGACTGGGTTGGTAAATCTGATGTGTGGGAATCAGGTGGCGTGAAATCACAGAATCATAGAAGCATAGGATCAGCCAGGTTGGAAAAGACCTCCGAGACATAAAGTCCAGCCCTTAATCCAACAGCGCCGTGGTTACTAGACCATGGAACTAGGTGCCAAATCCAGTCTCTTCTTAAAAACCTCCAGGGATGGTGAATCCACCACCTCCCTGGGCAGCCCATTCCAATATCTGATTACTCTTTCTGTAAAAAATTTTTTCGTAATATTCAATCTAAGCCTGTCCTGGCAGAGCTTAAGACCGTGCCCTCTTGTCCTACTGCTGGTTGCCTGTGAGAAGAGACCAACCCCCACCTGGCTTCAACCTCCTTTCAGGGAGTTGTAGAGAGTGATGAGGTCTCCCCTGAGCCTCCTCTTCTCCAGGCTGAACAACCCCAGATCCCTCAGCCTCTCCTCATAGGACTTGTGTTCGAGTCCCTTCACCAGCCTCGTTGCTCTTCTCCGGACCTGCTCCAGCACCTCGACATCCTTCCTGAACTGAGGGGCCCAGAGATGGACACAGTACTCCAGGTGTGGCCTCACCAGTGCTGAGTCCAGGGGAAGAATCACTTCCCTGGTCCTGCTGGCCACGCTGTTCCTGATCCAGGCCAGGATGCCATTGGCCTTCTTGGCCACCTGGGCACACTGCTGGCTCATGTTCAGCTTCCTGTCAATCCAAACTCCCAGGTCCCTTTCTGCCTGGCTGCTCTCCAGCCACTCTGTCCCCAGCCTGTAGCGCTGCATGGGGTTGTTGTGGCCAAAGTGCAGAACCTGGCACTTGACCTTCTTGAACTGCATCCCGTTGGAATCAGACCATCTCTCCAGCTTGTCCGGGTCCCTCTGCAGAGCTCTCCTGCCTTCCAGCAGATCAACACGCCCCCCTCAATTTAATGTCACCTGCAAATGTGCTAATGGTGGACTCAGTCCCCTCATCCAGATCATCAGTAAAGATATTAAACAGGACTGGGACCAACACTGATCCCTGTGGGACGACACTGGTGACCAGCTGCCAACTGGATGCAGCCCCGTTCACCACCACTCTCTGGGCTCAGCCCTCCAACCACTTCCTAACCCAGCACAGGGTACCCCTGTCCAAGCCATGGGCTACCAGCTTTTCCAGGAGTATGCTGTGGGAGACAGTGTCAAAGGCTTTACTGAAGTCCAGGTAGATACATCCACAGCCTTTCCCTCATCCAGCAGGTGGGTCACCTGCTCATAAAAGGAGATCAGGTTGGTCAGACAGGACCTGCCCTTCCTAAACCCGTGCTGGCTGGATCTGATCCCTTGTGCATCCTGTAGGTGCTGTGTGATTGCACTTAGGATGATCTGCTCCATAACCTTGCCAGGCACTGAGGTCAGGCTGACAGGCCTGTAGTTTTCTGGCTTCTCCTTACAGCCCTTTCTGTGGATCGGTGTGACATTAGCCAACTTCCAATCATCTGGGACCTCCCCAATGAGCCAGGAATGCTGGTAAATGATGGAGAGTGGCTTGGCAAGCTCTTCTGCCAGCACCCTCATCACCCTTGGGTAGATCCCATCTGGTCCCATAGACTTCTGAGGATCCAAGTGGCTCAGCAGGTTGCTAACTGTTCCCTCCTGGATTACAGGGGGAGTTATTCAACTTCCTGTCTCTGTCTACCAGCTCCAGAAGCCAAGTGTCCTCAGGACAACCTATCTTACTGTTGAAAACTGAGGTGAAGAAGGTGTTAAGTACCTCAAACTTTTCCTCATCTTTAGTGACTATGTTCCTCCCCATATCCAACAAAGAATGGAGGTTTTTCCTGCCCCACCTTTACTATTGATGTATTTGTAGAAGCACTTGTTATCCCTAACAGAAGCAGCTAGATTGAGTTCAAAGTGTGCCTTTGTCTCTCTGATTTTATTTTTACATGACCTAACTATATTCCTAAACTCTTCATGAGTAGCCAGCCCTTTTTTCCATAGTCAGTAACCTTTCTTTTTTTCCCTAATTTCCTTTAAAATCTCCCTGTTCAGCCAGGCTGGCCATCTTCCCCACTGTCTCACCTTTCAGTACACACCGTCTCAGTCTGATTCCACCAGTGCTCCTGAAGCTTCTCTGAGCTGGTATCTGATCCCCTCCCCTACAGCCCTAGCTGAGTCTAAAATCTCATTGGTCCTTGCAGCTGCCCAGCTACAGCTGTGAGAACTGTGAGCAGGGAGAAAAAATGGCTGATCATGGAGCTCATAAGGCTTATGATGTGGGAACTTTGTTTTAATAACAAATCAGAAGTCAAGGTCTGAGAAAAATGGAGCTTTTATGAGATGGGGAGCACCCTGAGAATGCAAAAAATTAACCACTTTGAATCAAGTAAATCAATACAGTGTGATAGGACAGTAATGCCACTTACAGTACTTACACCGCTCACAACTGATTTCAGTAACACACAGTGCAGCTGTCATTTACCAAAGTTGTCAGTTATTTAATTGTAGTTTGTACCACATGATATTTAAGGGCATAGTTGTGGTATTTTCTTATTTACAGTCTAAACTATAGAAAGACCCAGAGTATTTTACCCTAGGGAACCCAAAAATGGTTGTTGTCATTCTATCTTACAGAGTAATCTAGAGTGTCTGCTGTAAAGTAGGACTTCTGAATTCTCTAAATCAAGAAAGGTTTAAAATTTCATCCTTTGGTGGACTATTCTTCCATGACTTCCATGGAAAAGACTGAGAAATAACGGAAACATGTTGGAAGTGCAAACAACAACAGCAATTTTTTTTTTTAATTCTTCCCAATAAATATAAATCAGAAAAATATAATTTTGATATCAAATTTGTCGTTTATCCAGTTTTCATGTCTGTTCTGCCAAGCTGAGTTATTTGCTTTTCTTTCTGTGTCAAAAACATGAACTGTAACATTTTCCCCTCTTTGGATAGGAGTTCAACCTGGCAAGAGTGAAGCATCTCATAACTTATTTTCTGAGCTTTAGATGAGATAAAGGAACATTTATTATTCCTCTTTTTTCTTTTTTTTTTCCTAGACACTGACAAAAGCATAGTTTTAGTTGAGACTATGGTGAACTTATTTTTCTTTTCTCAGTGCCATACCTGGTAATATCTGGCTCAAGGTTGCTGAATATAGTAAAAAAAACCCTGACAATTTATATACCATTGTTGTTACAAGTATAGTTGTACTGATGCTAAAGTTTTGTCTTACGGGATCCTAGATGCTGTAAAAATATGCAAAGCTAACTGAGTAAAAGTCACTTGTCTGGGTAGTGTAAAGACTGCCAAAGTAGTCTTCTGCATTTTAAGCATTACTGTGGAAAATAGTTTTCCCAGGAAATGGTGCAGTATGTCCCTGTCTCCCTTTGATAGCATTGATACAGGGTGTTCACCAAATGAATTGATATGAGAGTACTGTGTTTACTGGACTTTCTCACCCTTTTTATGTCAGTCACATAAGCTTCTTATTGGGCTCGTCTTTGGCCAGACGGCTGCTCAGAGCTGTGTTAAATACTCAGCACACAGCTGTGCCCTTCAACTGGACAGGACCTCAGCGTGTGACGTTCGCCTGGGTATGCAACATCAGTACCAGCACTGGGGTGAGACAGGAGTGAAATAGTTCACTTTGACTTCCCCAGCCAAAACAGATGGAGGGTGGAACTTCTCACCCACAGACTGCAAGCCTTGGTGACCAAGCATTGATCTTCATCAGCTGGGTTCTGCACACTCCCAGGGACCTACTCTGGTCATGCCTGAGCCAAGCATCAAAGTCCCACCTGGTGTCAGCCACATGCACATCACCACTGTGCGCTTCTCCCCTTATTTGATATGCAATCTAGGTCAGGAAGAGTAAAGCACAGCCTGAGGTTGCTCCCTTGAATCCTCTGCCATAACATCTACAGGCATTTCTCCACAACATTAGGCTTTCATCAAGGTGGGGGCAACTGGGTTTGGTTGGCTTACCATTTTTCTCTGGAAACTTTAAGGTGAGGAGCTGCTGGTGGTGTCTGCTGGTTAACCTTAAGTCATCTCATGTGTCTTCTGAAAGCTGAAGTAGTGAAATATGCCACTTTGTGTTCCTGCTGGTGATATCTGGAGCCGAAGCTGTCAGAATTTATTATCTAACTGCTCAATTCTTTTACTGTCAAACGTTTCACTGAATCCACAGTCAAAGAACAACTTTGAAGTCTGGCTTTGTCTCCAGTGCATTTACACAGGGGACTCCAGTTTTCTGTTTAAAAGTGAGAGTTCATAGAAGGTCCATGAAAGTGAAGGATTGTTTAATTATGTCCTGATTTGCCAACAGTATACTCAGCCCTGTTCAGAACATAAAGATATATAATGTCTTCTCCCCATGGAGTCTTAGCAAAGTCCTGAATATCATTGCCTCCTCAGAGGTTTCAATGTGTTTTCATCTGCTCATGAAGGATCTGTTGTGGTTCTAACTTAACAAATCTAAGAGTAGAGAAACATGTTACAAAAGGTTTGGGAACATCTGCAGCAGAAATTCCCAGTCCTGCTCTTATGATGTTGTCCTGAAAATGTGTAAGGTGGAATTTATTTAATGCATGAAATGGACAGAAAACTTCTCTCAGGAAGAAAACCTTCATGCACGTCTTAATTTTATTGTGATCTAGTTTGCTACAAAAGGATAAAGTAATCTACTGATTTTTATTTTTTTTAAATTAATCTTTATAGTTTTCCTATTACATTTAGAGAACTTCTAGATAAAGAACCAAACCTGGTTTTCTAGGGGCATTGAGCAATGATGGCTTTGGAATAGAAATCTGGAAAGATATATTTAATTCTTTGTCCCATCACTGGTTTGCTGATCCATATAAATAGTGTCTCTGGAATTCTAGTTCTTCAATCTTTTATTGTGTAAACTGTACATTTTTCAGAGGAGAGATTATCTCTCACTTAGTTTCCATGGTACATAACATAATGTTGATCAGAATCTCCAGGCACCACAAAACTGAGGATGATCAGGTTAGGTTCACTTAGGGAGCAAGACCAATAAGACATCCAGTGTTAAACAGGGAACTGTAATGCAATAGTCTTCTGACCTCAGAATTATCTTCACCTCTGTGTGTCTTTACACTGCTCTTTTTACATTTTTTAAATTTACATGATATTACACATTATGTTGCACCTTCGGTGTTGGGTACTACAATGAGGAAACAGTGAGAGAATTAGGTTTTGTACTAGATGGCTCAACTCAAGCAGTATCACTAAATGACTGTTATTTCCACAGTCAGAACTAAAAGTGACATGACTGTCTTTACTTGCAATCCTTATCCTTCCTGCAGAGCTGTGACTAACCAGTCATACACGAGACCCTGTGCTGCAGGGGCTGAGTGCAGGTGGGATGGCTGCAGCAGGGGCTGTGTGAGGCAGTAGTATAGCCAGAATGGCATCTCAGCTCAACAACTTCTTAGCTCTTCTTTTTTTATCAAACACCCACACACAGGCTTCAGGGAATGTTTCCAATCATTTCCTCTTGGTAACCAGCCGAACAGCTGTTTTTCCAGAAAGGACTTGGGAAGCTGAGGTGTGTAAATCAAAGCTTTGGAGCCAACTCTGTTTCCAATTTTGGTTTTGGCTTACAGTGATCAGGATCTGTCTGTGCTGGTGTGAGAGATTGTTGCTGCCTGTGGTACAGCAGCTCTTGGACTTGTGGACTGCACTGATGTACAACAGCATCATCTTCCCAGCCACTGGTCCCTATGTATTGACAGTGCATAAGCTCTCCAACTCTTTCACCACATGTAGTTTTGTTCTTTGGTGAAGGACTAAGAAAATCTCTAGATCCTTTGGTGCAAGATCATAATAATAAAAGGAGGCCACAGTCAAGAATTTTATGAATGTGCCTGGAAACTTTTTTAAATTGCAGTATCTATCCATATGACAGCTCTGCAGCATTCTGATGCCAAACCTCTAGAAAAAATCCTAAGTACTTACAGAAAAGATCCCCCGCACTTAGAGTTCTCAGTACTTTCAATATGTATGACTTAAATTGCTTTCCAGACTAGGGAAATTTTGTTTCTTAACATGGGTTTTATCTAAATGATGTAAAGCCATCCCTGTGGCCCAACTCATGTTCTGCCTTCATGCTGAGGAAAGACCTCAGTGTCTGCTGCCCTCTTTACCCCAGTGCTGTTGTTTTCAGCAGAAGAAAACTGAGGCATGGGGGCAGAAAAGGGAACCATGATGAACTCTGCTCTGGTCTAAACTGTCAGAGCCCCATGACAGTCTGCCTCAGAGTAAGAAGCAGAAAATCTGCTGGCTCTTTACTTTTTTTGACTAAATCTCGAGTTCTGGTCCCTTTGCCAAGAATTTTTCTGCATTTTACCTCCATCCGTTTCTTGAAAAATGGCAAGCCATCTTTGAAGTGGTATCCAGAACCCATCCTTCCATTGAGAGGAGTCAGAAGTGGTCTGAATTCTCTCAAAAAATAGAAGAATCACAACACAAGCTCCTATTTCCTTGGAAGAGATTTAGCTGTGTCCTGGTTTTGACTGGGATAGAGTTCATTTTTTAACTGTGAGGCTGTTGCAGAAAAAAGGAGTAGATTACCAACAATCATATTTTAATACAGTGAGGTATGTGTTTGTTGTTTTTTTTTAAGACTTATGTAACTTTAAGGTAGTAGATATTTAGTGCACCTGCCCTAAAGGGACTGTTATATCCCCACAAGCTTTTATCTTTGTGCAATCCGTTGATATATGGTCTCTCAAAGACAAAAAAAACATGCCCGAGGCAAACTCAGTCCAAGGAAATGATGTCTGCTAGAATGCTATTACCAGATTTTCCATTATAAGAAGTGACCTTTCACTCCCTTCCAGAGATTTCAGATCTTCAATGCTGACATAGAGGGTAAGGAAACTCACATCACTAGAGAAAATTGCCTTGATTTGTCTTTTGAAACAGATTCTCCTTTTACTGCCTAATGTCCTAACATACGAACTCCACTTGGTAATTGCCTGTCTGTCTGCTAAAATATGTTTAACACAAGAAGCCTTTCCCCTTTTAACTGGATTTTCTCTTTTCTTTCATCAACATTTTTCTTTCTTTAGGGAAATTCCATGTCTTCTTCAGACTTAGGAGTTCTTGACTGAAACAGTTTCTAAGACAATATCTTAGAACAAATTTTCTTTTAAGATCTGAGTGATGCCAGACTTCGGAGGCGATTGTTTGGTTGTAAAAATCTGGAAAATAATGAAGGGAAATGGAAAAGGAATATATTTTCATTGCACTAGGAGAATTTGAATGAACCTTCCCGCAGCGGTCTACTTTCCTGAAGCCACTGCCTAAACAGGAAAATTTGGAGTGTCTAGGTCTTATTTTTTTGCAAAACAGTGTGAGCCAAGGTCTGGTTATTGATATTTTTGCTTAATAGCAATTGTGTCTCTAATTGCCATCATTTTGACCAAGTTGTGTGGGTTGACTTTGGCTGGATGTCGGGTGCCCACCAAGCCATTCTATCACTCCCCAGCTGGACAGAGGAGAGAGAATAAGATGAAAAATGACTCATAGGTTGAGATAAGGCAGTTTACCAAAGCAAAAGCAAAAGTTTGCATGTGTACAACCAAAGAGGAAAATAACAAGATACATTCTCTACTTCTCATTAAAAAGCAATGTCCAGCCACTTTGTGGGAAGCAGGGCTTCAGCACACATGCTGGTTTCAAATGTAAATAACGAATGCCTCCCCCTTCCTCCTCCTTTCCTTAGTATTTGTGTCTGAGCTGATGTCATATGCTATGGAACATCCCTTTGGTTAGTTTGGGTCAGCTGACCTACTTGTGTCCCCTCCCAGGATCTTGCCTTTGATAGAAGGGAGGGGGGAAGGAATGTTGAGAGACAGTGCTGATGCTGTGCCAGCACTGCCCAGCATTAGCCAAAACACCAGTGGGTTATCAACACCTTTCTAACTACCAATGCAAAGTACAGTACTGTGAGAGGTACTGTGGGGAAATGAACTCCATCTCAGCCAGACCCAGTACAGCACTACACAAGTGCTGTATATATATATATACACCATCCTTCTTACAGAAGTGTGGGCACTCACTGCAAATGTCTGCTTCAGTTATCACGTTTCCTTTAAACTCTTCACAGCACCAGGAGAGTAATTTTCCTCTGCATTCCTTTCTCACAGTTTCTCAAGGTTTTATGTGTTTTTATGCTCATGATCATGGGGATATTCCATTAGTCTTACTGCACATCATTAGATCTACACATTCTTGATATATACATTTTCCTCTGTCATAATTATGGAATCCTTAGAGAAAAATACATTCAGTTTGCTGTTGGTTTAAGAGCACAACAGAGACATGCATTACAACACTACCACCCATCACGAAAGAACTAGCAGTTAACAAAATGCTTTATATGCTGGGCTAACATATGTTACCTTTCTATAGACACTTCTGCTTTAATACAGAACATTCAACATGTTGTTTCATGTAGAAGAAAATCTCTATCAAGAAGTCAAATAAAAACAAGTAATACAAGTCACTGCTAAAAGCAAATACCACTGAGTTTGATATCCTTGTAAACATAATTAAGGAATTTTTTTCTCAGTGTTCATCTGTGGAAGTCTGAGCAAGGTATCCACCAGAGTGGACAAAGGAGAGTCACAGCCTTCACCCCACCAAAGTGCAGTCCAGCTTGTTCTTCATTTCAGGGCTGCTTCTTTAGTACTGCATGCAAAATGCAGTTATGATGGTGTCCATTCCAGAGTAAAAATAGTAGTATTAAATGCAAATAAAATAATGTTTACTATATTGAGAAGGATAGAGACAGGCTGTCTCTATGAATTATATGTCTGGACTTCCTTATCAATTGCTTATTTAATATTCTCATAAGTGATCTTTGCTTAGGTTCTGTTCAACCACAGCTTGACTGTGTAATGCCAACACTAGCAGCGTTGTCTGCACAGAACCGTAGGCAGACTACTAATCATTCTGTTATCAAATGGATGATGGCTCTGAAAGGAATTTTAGATATATAGGGTGTTCTCATTCTCTGATACCTTCTGTACTGATGTTCTGCACTGGCTAATCTTTTTTCTTTCAACTGCTGCTCAATTTTTTTGTTTCTTTGATATATCCTCTATAGATATATTCTTCTAGCAAAGATCTCCACACAGCTCAGGGACATGGAGGCAGCTGTGAGGTCTGAATTTGGCAGAACATGCACAGAGCACCTCTTGATACTGCCTCAGTGATGGAACTGATTTGAACTATTATGTTGCCTGGAGTATCTTTCATGCTCCTGATGAAAAGAAAGGACCTGTTCATAAGAGGAGGAGCAGGTACTTCGAACTGCTTCTTTGAAGTTCAGTGGCAAACCAACCAAACTGCGAGTCTTTCATCAGCTCCAGTGGGATTTGGGTCCACTTTTTAATTGCTCATTTGATGGGTGACAAGTAGCACATTGGGTGATGTTAAAGTACCGTTCTCTTTTTCTGGGTCTTGATCCAGCAAACTCCTTAAGTATGAGCTTTACTAAAGTGTGTAGTGTCCTTGAAATAAACGGGATTATTGAAGATGTATAAAGCTAAAATCAACTTGAAGTAATGCTTTCAACTGGATCCACTGCCCTAATATACCCGTACATATGCATCCCCATACCAGGTTGACTGTTTGTCAGTGCAGTGCCTCCATAAGAGACAATTTACAATTTTTGGCCTGGGTGAGATTTTGCTATTTCTGTTTTATTACTGACCATCCCAATCCTTTCCCTGCCTTGGTCTGCCTTCTTGAACTGATAGTGAATCATGATGGGAGCAGAGCTGACCTAGGCGTGTTAGACCTCTGTCCTTAAAAGGACCGAGATGTCTAAGACTGGTACTACTACCATATAGTACTATATTCTTCACTGACTAGGATTCATTTTGTTGTTTATAGCCATAGCAAACAAACAAACACACACACCAACTAAAAAAAAAAAAAAAAAGAAAAAAAGGCAAATCCGCACGTTTCTAACAAGGAAAATGACCCTACAGTTTTATATCTACCCAACAAGCTATGATGAGCTATGGAATACACTGTTTTGACCATGAATTCTGGTCTTTTCATCTGATTTACACAGAGCCTTATGGATAACAACTAAAGTTTCTGCTTATTACAGGAGGGTGGGGGAATTAAAAAAAGCCAATGACTATCTAACAGGCTGCCATAAATACAGCTTGCTTGGCATGCCTGTTCCCGAGATGAACTGATTTGTGGCCTGGATTCAAAAATGTTTTACTGTTCTTTGCTTCTCTATGGATTCAGCTATTTAGATCAGGCTAATTTTCAACTGAGGGAACTGAAGAGCTATTATTCTCCCCGAAGGTTATTTCATTCATTTAAAAACTGGTGGCAAACCACTGACTGCTGTATTTGTTTTGAAGACAGCAGCCATGAGGGAGAAGAGTTATATCTGGAAAACTCCCACGTGCAAACTCCCAAGGTCCTTTCCTGAAATAACAAATACTTTCGTGAGTAGTAAAATGAACCTCACTGTGGTTCCCAGCAACTCTCTCCTCAGCTGTAGCGGAGGATGAGCTCATCAGTTTACGCTGTATGGAATTAATTGTCATAAACCAAGTCAGAGTACGGTATCTTTTCAACCTTTACCACTGTATCAAAGTTGGTTGGCCAACCACTTCTGCAAGGGGAAGAAAGACAGCAGCAAGAAGTGAGGCTGAAATTCCAGAAACCTTAGAAAAGTGGAATTAAGTATTCCATATAGTTGGTTAGGTCCTTAGACAAGGCCATTCTCTGAATTCCTCTTCTTTCTAAAGGAATTGATTCTTATAGACTCTCCTTGCTGAATATATTGTAGAATAGATGTCAGATTAGCTATTAGCAAGTAGAAATTGCCTTTTTTTAAAATAATATTATTATTATTATTGTTTTAGTGAAGGAATCCACTATCTGTTCAATGACGAGGATACAAGCAAACTTCTTTCTGTAGTAGGCATGTCATGACTAGAAGTAGCTTTAACAGGAATGTGTCAATACATTGCTAAAGCTTGCAAGCAAATGCAGGCATCCAGAGAAAAGACAGGATGAAATTTGTGCTTCTAAATCTTGCTTGTGCCACATGGCCTAGCTGGGATGGGGAAACATTGGATGTGCTGGGCACCCGTGGTGGGGACAGTCTTGAGACAAGCACAGTTTTCTGAATATTAAAGTGTATTTCCCAGTTCCCAGTCTGACACCCAGCTGCCCTCCATGCAGGGGGAGGAAGGCAAGCACTTTGGAAAATGCAGCTACCTTAAGTGCTTAAATGATAGCTCCTCTGACTTCGACAGCTGGACTATCATGTATGTCATTATGTTTAAAATTAGTGGTTGGGAAAGAATTACGAGGCAAAAAAAGAGAGATTAGTTCAGATAAATTAAATATAGAGCAAACTTCTTTCCAGTCAGTTCAGACTCTTCAGGGAATTGCCTCACCTAAAAGGATGTCTTCCAGATTCCTTCCCACTTATCTTCCTTATGAGATAGTTTTCCTCCCCCAGGAGGAAAGCATGTCTTTGTGGCTCGGGCCATCAAGAATATCCTTCTTCTGTGTGTGGCCCAAATGGCCTTTTTGCCTTGTAACTTAACACCTGCTTTTATTCATTGTGAAATGATTTCAAATGTTTTTTTAGTAAATGTGACAGGCAGTGTATTATGCACTGTCGTCTTTTATTTACTCCCATAAAGCATTATGGAATACAGTTAGTATGTGACATTCAGGATACTGTGTAATACTTCATTACATTGCATTGCAACATGGGACAGTTCTCTGCCTTGAAAGACACACTGTCTTTTCCTTTGCTTATACCTTTTTTCAAGTTTTTTTTATCCTGACTTTCCCCTTGCCTAGTGTGTGATTTCCATGACTTCCCCCAGTGTATCTGATGAGGGCAATGCTTGTCTGCTTGGAAAAGTCTTATTTTAGTCCCATATCTTTGTTGATACAAGAAGTACAGGAGTTGCTTACATCTCCTCAAGCTGTTTCCCAGATGCTTGATGATTCATGAGAGGCCAACCTCGTGAGAGTGAGTTTATGTTGACTGTGTTCCTGTGTCTTCTAAGCCAGATAACTCTGTGAAATCCCAGTGAAAATCCCCTTAGAAAATTACAGCATATTTGGTTCCAGTGCAGGCCACACCACTTCAGGTCGTAATCTAGCACAAAGTGAGGGAGGTGAGAGGGAATCCAGCTCCTGAAGAGTCTGCTCCAGTGTCAAGTGAAGGCACTGAGTAGCTTCAGGTTTCATCTCATGTGGGCTATAGAAACAGTATTTATGGCTTTTCTCATGAAACATATGTTCTTCCCTTGTGGAAAAGGCATATCCTCAGAGTGCAATATTTGGATATTTCTTACTTTACTATAGTGAGAATTTCCTTCCCGTGATTCTCTCCAACCTTTCCTCTATGATAACTTTATAATTCCTGTATTACAATTATAGAAATAATAAGTTATTGTCCTTTGATTTTTAAGCTTTTTAACATGTGCAACTCTATTGCTTCATGTACCTGTTCAACTCAGATACTGCAGAGCTGCTCCAGCCATGACATTTCATCATTAGTCTTGGTCAGGTGTGATTGACTCCCTGGCAGAGCAGCACAGTCTGTGAAATTCAGAGTTTAAGTTAAATTAAGAGCCATCACAGACCCTATCTTCTTGGTGTACAAGAGTGCAGTAGTGTGCATTCTCAGCTGGTGTGCTGAGTTAAGTGCACAGATGTTTTGTTTGGGGATATATGTATGAGCACATTTTAGAGATACTGTCCACCAGAATCTCAGCAGGGTAAAGCCTGTGCGAGGACTGTCTGGGAAAAGGAAACCTTTCCCTCAGAAGCATGAATCACATTGACCTACACAGTGAAATCCAAGGTGATAGAGGGAAAATGGCAAGAGTTTCCTGTCCAAGAAAGAAGAGTAAAGAACTCTGAGGCATAGGATGAGTTATGCCATGTTTTACTGCAGTAACTTTTGTTCTGACTTAGGGAATGGTTGCTTCACTAAAAACTGTGGAATTTGTTATCATCAAAACTGTTTTATTTTTATCCCTTTTCTTGGACATTTTGCACATAGTCCTGTGAAATATCTTTTCCTCTCGGTGGACTGGGTGTTTTTAAAGTCCAAAGGTCCTCCGCATTTTAGTAGGAACTCAGTAGTGTTGGCTGGACATTTTGTTTCATTCCAAATTAGGAGGGAAAAACCCCACAGTTGTCTTTTTCATTTTTTTTTAGAATAAAATAAAATGAAAAACAGATTCCAGCATAGATGTCCCTGATGAAAATTGCAACAAAATTAATAGGTGGGTGGTCTTTATTTTCACCAAATTGTCACTTTTCCAATGCAAATTATTTGATCAAAATAGAACAAAACAAAACTGGGTAGGTCTGCACTTTGTAAACTAGGTCTGTATTTGCTTAGAAAGGGTGGCTCAGTGTGAAAGCATCTTAGAATGATGTTACAATTAGGTCTTTGGAGATAGTTTTACAGGAAACGAAGACTTTTATCATCTAAGTTTCAGGTTGTTTGGAGGCTAGAATTATTGCCCTGTCAGAAGAGTACAATGAACTGCTGACATGCAACCACACTTTGCTTACAGCTGCGTGCAGGGAAGTATTTACAGCAAGGAACCAGTGAAAAGCAACCTGAAAAAATAGATGTACTTACTATGAAGTTTGTACCATTTCTCTGGTTTCCTGTTTTTAATGAGTGTTTTATGAAAAAAATATATTTATTTTATATGAAGAACTTGGAAAACTTCAGTCAAATGTTAGATTTTATTTTAAGAGTGAAAACTTAGATTACTGTGTGTGACAGATGGCTGCCACTGGTTGCTTACTTTGGTTTTGTATTTCCAGCATTCACAGAGTAACTTGGTGGGAGATACTTTTCCCCTGTTTGCTCTTCCTCATCAGCCAAATTCAGGAGAAGGCACCAATTTTCTATTTCTGTTGCTTGTAGTGGAACTAGAGGTTGATCTGGCATTCAGCAGAGGACTAGAGTGATGTTCAGTTCAAGATAAAGACACCAGAGTTTAAGTGTTTACATGAAAGCAGTGTCCAAGTTCATATATTAAGTGGAAATTTGGTCAATGCAGTTGGGTAACTGATTGTGTGTAACTCCTACAGTCTGTGTTGAGAAGGGGCTCAGATTGCCCACATTCAGGTGACTTTGTGAGACACTACGGCTTCCATTGGACCTTTGCTGGGGGCTGCTGGATGTGCTGCTGGACGTGCTGCTGGACCTCCTTGTCCTCATGGAGGCCAGACAGGAAAATGTACTATGTCTTAAAGGTGGTTAGGCATCTCTCTGCGAGTGACTGAACTGAGCCCTAGATTTCCACACATCACCTAGGGAAGGAACACAGATAGCTGTCCCACTGGTGGAGGCTCAGAGCTGAGTGTCTTGGCTTCCCAGGGAAGTGGTCACAGCACCAAGCCTGACAGAGTTCAAGAAGCATTTGGACGATACTCTCAG
This sequence comes from Manacus candei, assembly GCF_025592945.1. Taxonomy (NCBI): domain Eukaryota; kingdom Metazoa; phylum Chordata; class Aves; order Passeriformes; family Pipridae; genus Manacus; species Manacus candei. Next base: position 39,861,320 of record NW_026138062.1, read on the forward strand.
GCACATGGTGTGACTCTTGGGAATGGTCCTGTGCAGGGCTAAGAGTTGGACTCGACGATCCGATCCCTGTGGGACTCTTCCACAGTATATTCTGTGATTCTGTGATTCCATGACTGGGAACTGAAACCTGCTGTGATCCGCATGTTGTCTTGAAAGCTTCTGATCCTCAAAATTTCCCACACTGAAGTTGTCGAGGCACAGAAAAATGGTTGTTTGCAGTTCTTTGATGCTGGAAGCCAAATTCCAGTATCAGAAACAGTTGGACAATGCAAGTGCATGGTGCAACTGAGAAGGCATTTTGACTTTTAGAGAGCTGGGTCTGGCCACAGTTCCTGTTATCCTTGGAGCCAGGGATTTACAGCAGCAGAGGCTTTACCTCAGTAGAGGTAAAACTTTAGGAACAATTGAATATTTACTCAGGCAGAAGCTGTGAAATTTTAATTAAATAAAGACTTGGCTATTTGTCTTGAAGTTACTCGCTAAGGTGGTTGTTGGGACAGAATCTGACCTCAGTTACATCAGTATAAGCATGGAATAGCTGGCTGTGTTAATCATCCATTAGCAGCAAATGATTCACACCATATAAATAAAATGAAAATGTGACCTAACAAATGTTTTTGGGAGGAAATACTTAAGCACAGTAAACAAACTTAAATTCACTCATATGCACTTTCCTGCGGCTTTTTATTGATGCTTTTGTTCAGAGGGCATTTCTCCCCAGAGCCCCAAATTTGGGAAGCAGAGTTGTTTGTCTTTTTTACTTCAGTCTGTCTTACTTCATTGTTCTCAAACTTGCAGCTTTTATTAAAGTTCAATTCTGTTTTAAAATCAAAATGGTGAGAATGAAATTATATAATCAATATAAATGTAAAAATAATGATATATTTCTTGTAAAATAAAGAGTCCGTATACCTGAGTTCTGTTGTTCTTACTGTTTATACGGGATTGAATTAAGAGAAAATACACTGTACTTCCTATCTAATGAAACTGCTTCTAGACCCAACTTTTTAAAGACTTTAAATGCAAATAATTTTTGCTGTGTTATATAACCTGTTGTGTTTTTTGCCTTCCTGTAACTGGAACAACATACTAATTTCTACAAGTTGTGACTACTAACAGAGAGCAATCACCTCACAGACTTGTACCGAAAAGAAGAGACCATCAGCGTGGCAGGGAATGGCTGCATCCACAGTCCTCGCTTCCCCAGCAGCTACCCCAGGAACCTCCTACTGACGTGGCGGCTCCACTCCCCAGAGAACACCAGGATCCATCTGGCTTTTGATAATCAGTTTGGACTGGAGGAACCTGAAAATGATATCTGCAGGTGAGTGGCAAGTGAAGTTTGCAAAGGTCTCCTTAATACCACCTTCAAGCTCACTGGCATGAGACCGCAGACCAAAACCTGGGCATCTCTGGCCAGGTCTAGGTTGTCCTTGCATGAAGGACAGACCTCCAAGTATCCCCTTTTGACTGAAATTGGTTTTTAAGTTTATAAATAAACTGAACTTTCCTGGACCTGAAGCAGTTTTGGCAAGTTTTAATCCTTCTATAATATTTTAAGCACAAGGTACTTGTATGCTCAAATCCAACAACCTAACAACATAGATACTACTTTAATAGGATTTTTGTCCTCTATCACCTCTGTCATGTTTCAGCCAGACAAAAAACATCTTTTTCAGTAGGTGGAAGGCTCTGGGAGGTGTGAGTAAATAGGTAAGTGTTTATATTGGGGTATGAGGAACAAATAAAAATGCATTAAAAAAATATAGGTATGTTCTTCAAATTACTTACTTGTCTTTATTGTTACTCTTCACTGGTACAGTTTCTTTTAAAACCTTTAAATATAGTCCACAAACATCAGTGTACTGATGCATACTTATATATTTATTTATCTATTTATGTATACTCTACTATATCCCAGTTGCTTTGGTTCCCCTTTTAAGCAAAAGTGACCTTAAGCTCAGTTGATCTGGCTGATTAACCTAGGTGGATAAACTGCTTGGCATTAGCAGAGTACAGAGGTGAACCTTGCTAAAATTCACTAAAACACTGTAAATCTATTGAGTTTTTGTTTATATTTCTTTTATTTGTCTATCTGTTCTGTGGGAGAGAGCAGGCTCGGGATTCCTGTGTGCTCCAAAAGGCAGATTGCTGTGATGCTACTCACATAAAATGCTCAAGTCTCAGTTTCCAACTCTACCTGATCATGTTGTTACTTACAGCTTATCTGTGCAGAGAACTGGGTTGTTAGGGTTTCTGCACATCCAACCTCTTCTTATCTTATCTTCTTTGTCAATTAATTTGTGTTCATTGGGTTTGACAGTTCTGCAGGGGTTTTACAGGGTGTATTTTTTTCCCTCTTTTTTCTTTGTTAGATTTTCTGCATCACCAATAAAGAGTACCATTCCTGCAGGTTTGGTTTTGATTTAGTAATAAAAGAATGCAGCCTAAAACTGGCTCTCCTTCCCTGCTCCTTGGCAGGTCTGCTATGCTCTGGTGCTATTGGTCCAAGATCAGCAGCAGAGTCAGTAACAATAGTTACCTCCCAGTACCCCAAATGCTTTCCCAGATTCAGAGCCTAATGCACACTGAAGCAGCCTGTTAATATTTACATAGTGGATAAACTGTGGCTGACCTTAAGGCATTGCAACTTTGAAACAGAGGGCCAATTTACTGTGGAAAAAAAGATGAAGTGTTCTCTGTCAAAAGCCAGTAAAGGTGGTGGCACAGAGAGGGAAAGTCAAGCTGTTGCTGGCATTATGGATTTGGAGACCATCTTGGAAGACAGTCTACCTGCTTTTTCCAGAGCAGTTAATTTAGGATGCAGAGAGAAGCCAAGACCTTAAATCATCAAAATTGTCTATAGAAACTGGAGAAATATCACATCCTTTTCTGCAATAAAGCTTTCCCTAGTTTCTGGAAGACCTTTATTTCGGTAGTATTACTTCCAGAGTGAGGAATTTCTTGGACAGACAGCTTGTGATGTCTTTAAACCTATTAAGTACTGTGTGCAGTTAGATTTTTTGCTAATGCTCAATATATTTTTCAACACTAGATCCTTTCTGCAACTTCAGCCCCTGACAATCCCTGCAGTGCTGCTTTAGAGAGACAACCAGGCGTGTTTTAATTGAAATGAATGCTTAGAGCTGAGCATATGCTTGAAGGCAGTGCATACTGGACAAGTAATTCAGGACCTCTGCACATTACCTTGCTTTTGTATTTGCTTTTGACCTTATGCTTTTTTTCTCCAGAAACATCCTAGTGTTTTCTTTCAATTTTTCATTAATGCTAATTATTGTAATTTGCATACTATTAAGACTGAACTGATTGAAATTCATTCAGGTTGAAGAATGAAAAGGTATATTTTAGCAGAGCTATATTTCTTCTGAGCTTCTGAAGAAGGAGGGCAAATATTCAAGGTTTTATGGAATTTTCTAGAAGTGCTGTTAGCATTTCCACAGGCACTTGATAAGAGATGATTCTGAAAAGCAATTAAATTACCCAGCCTCTGAGGCTCCTTGGATGCACAGAGAATATACCTACTTCCATGATTGTTGCACCAAAGCCTCTGTTGTTGAAAGCAGAAATAATCCTTAAAAGTCCATGGATTTTCACTGGTTTTGCTACCAGTTATTCTGGCTTCTGGCCTCAAAGAGTGGGGGGGCCAGTCAGGACAGCTTTCACCAAAGCTTACAGGGTTATCTCATGGTGAACACTGCAACCCCCTATGTTACAATAGGCATTCACGGCTGCCTTGCTGCCTGGGGGGCAATGGTGGATGCTCTTGTGGGCAGCACAGAGCTCTGCTGGTACAACATCCATCACCATGAGGGAGTGGGAGCTGAGGATGGAATGGGGGAAGAGATTGAGACAAGTCTACCTCCCCCTGGAACTAAATTTTGGCGTGTTACAAAAAAAGAATATTTCAGCAGAGTTTGGGCAGATGGAAGTGATTTGGTCATGGTGAATCTGTTATTTTCTGTTCTGTGCAATTTGGGATTGGTGAAAATAAAAGAAACAGTGCTGATATTCTCAAACCACATAGTACTTGTGGGTTTTTTCTCATGGGCTCTCAGCAGAAAAGAAAAGCAGGTCTGTTATTTACAGCTCCCACAACCGGGCAGGGTTGTTTGGCCCACAGGCCCAGAGCAGGGAGGAGCGCATTGCTAGCAAGAATTGGTTAACAGTCTTAAACTCTCTCTTTGAGGGAGGCACTCTGATAATAGAAAGCTTTCCTGGTAAAGATCCCCAAAGTTTTGAGGCTCAATTGCACCATGAGGATGGCACCTAACCTGCCCCTCTTGTCATCACCTCTCTCTCTCCGGCTGCAATGAGTGGAGCCTAATTCTGGCTTCACTGATACTGAGAAACTGTTTTTGTCACAGATGTAGTAAAATCAGAACTTTATTCTCTGCCTTCTTTATTCTCCAGATCAATAAATGAATTCAATAAATGACCCAAACGAGTGAATACAAATGCTGGGGCAATGAGTGCTGCTACTGTATCCCCTTATTGCTAGGGGTTAATGCCTGCTGCTCCTGTCAGATCCCTCTTTGGGCTCAGGGTGCCACTGCTGTGCCCCAGGTGCCTTGCTAACTTGTGACCTTGCACAGGACAAGACATGCTGTTGCATTTTCCCTGGTGACAGCATCCATGTGAACAACAGAGTCCCCACCACAGCACACAGGGAGCCAGCATACTTTTCTGCTTGAAAGCTTGATATAAGTCTTTCCAAACCACCTACAGGAGCGCTGTGCCACCTACAAGGAAGGTGCTAACAAGCACCTTTCAGCAGCGTGCACTACCCTGTGTCCTTCCAGCATCTCCCTTTGCTCCTGGCACAGTGGCCACACAGCTCCAGCCCTGTGACTGACACAGCAGGCGGGATCCTTGTCTGCTGCTGTAGGGATTTGGGTGACCACCAGAAAGTACACAAGTGGTTGCAGCTGCTCAGCTTGGGCAGCCTGCCTTAAATAATATTTTATCAGGTTTCTAAATTATTTACCCACCACATGAAACACAATGTGTATGCTTACTGTATACTAAGCACATGCAAGTGCCTCTCATTGCTATTTTAATGTGTTAGAAAATACTGTCTGTCATGTTCCAGGAGCCCAGAAATCACTCATTTGAATACTCAGGCAGTAGCTTTCAGCTTAGTGTATTTTGTGCTGCACGAGCATGCCCACCATTTGTAATATTTAGTCTGATGTTTTGGAGTGGAGAACAGGGGACAGTTGTCTTTGTGTCTCCAGTTGTGCTCCTTCCCATTAATTTGCAACCACCCTCTGTAACCAGAGTTAGCAAAAACTAATTATTCCTACTGGTTTTCAGGTATGACTTTGTGGAAGTGGAAGATGTATCAGAGACCAGCACAGTTATACGAGGACGGTGGTGTGGACACAAGGAAATACCTCCAAGAATAACATCAAGAACAAATCACATAAAGATAACCTTCAAATCTGATGACTATTTTGTGGCTAAACCTGGATTCAAGATATGCTACTCCCTTGTGGTAAGTCACCTAGGTGTGGCAGGGGTGAGAGACAGATTGCAGTGTACATGAGAATCAGAACTTAGACTGGATGGTGTGACTAACTGCATGGGATCAAAACAGTAAATGACTTAAAGTATTTTCATTACAGCAACTGTATTAATACAGATGAAAGTATTTTTGACATCCTGTCATTAAATATAAAACAAAGTCAAGTTCAGTTCAAGATTTACTCTAATAACATGTTTCAGAAGCACTAACATGTTCTACACTGAGGCTGCACTGCCAGTGCCTTGAGAGATGCTGCAGAAATAGCAAAGAAATGGCTGCTCTATGAACTCCTTTTTTGTGTTCATTTGAGGTCAAATAAAAGTACACTGAGGGGTTATGGCTATGATTCTCAGAGTAGTTTATTCTGCATGCAAAAAAATTGTACATGCAAGACAATGTGCTAAGGCTCAGGCTGTATTTTTAGCCAGATATAAACACACCTCTTTGTATATGCAGAAGCATTAGCAGTGTATTGTACTGTTTCAATGAGACAAAAACATCCTCCTTTTTTTTTTGCATTTTGGTTTTGTTTTTAGGGAGCAGGAATGATCATTGCTCTAAGTAGATTTTGATACAAATATATATTCCTTTGTATTGTCCTGATTAATATTATAATGCTTTTGGTGCAGTGTAGCTCGAAAGAGACAGATTTTGCAAACACTCAGGAAATGGTAAGCATTAATTTATTATACTGTCATCATTTTATTTTCATATCCATCCCATTTCTTATCCCTTTTTATTCAATCCACTGTCATTTAACAAGAATAAGAAAGCCTGGAATAGCAATAATGCTGTAACAGGAGAGATCCACTGTTTGAGTCATTTCACTTCAACCTCTTGGCTTTGCATGCATGTGTGCCTAAGTGTGCTAAAAAGAGTCCATAAACAGCACATTCTCAAGACAGAGTAAAAGTATGAAGATTGTGCTCCCTTACATTTAAATTGTTAGGCTTCTAGTGGAGTAAGGTATGACACTGTAAGTAAATCCTGAGCTCTAATTTACTCTAATTTAAAGGCAATCTACTAATACTCAAATTCAGACAGAACAGGCTATGAAAGACCACTGGGCATAAAAATGAGACAGTGAAGCAGCAACCTCTCCTTATACTGCTTGCATTTCAGAGCAGCCACAGAAACTGCTGCATTTAGCGAGTTTAATTCCAAACTGTGTGCAGATAGTCTGATAGTCAGACAGGCTTTCAAGAAAGTGAATATTATCACTCATAAGACACAGGACTTTCTGCACTAGAAAGCTCAGAAAAGGCTACTGTATTTATCTAATTTCAAAACTATGAGTAAACAGAGAATTTTTCAGTCTAGCATATCTATTTACAAGAATAATCTCCATGTGCACTCTCTGAATGAAATACTATTTTATTTCTGAGAAGAGCACTGTACAGGTGATTAGTGGTACTTGCAAGATGGGGAATGATATGTACTTAACTGGTCTTCAGAATCCAAATGGTCCAACCTAAAAGTGCAGGATTAATATTCAGCAGAGTCAGCCCTTATTCGATAGTCCCCATAGTCACTTAGAGCTCAGTTCATAGATGTGCTGAGCACTGCTGACCCCTGAAGGTTGAACTCACTGTGTGTTTCTAGACAGTAAACCAAGAAGCATTAATGAAGCATGCAAAAACATATGGTATTTTGTATGAGATGAAATGAAGGACCTTTACGTTGCTTTTTTTTTCTTTCTTAATAACCTTCTCTGAGACAGAGTTACTTCTGAGGGATTTCTTGAAAAATGATGCTCAAAATATGTGCAAATCTTTTACTCCCTTGTTTTTCTTATATTTGGAGTTTGGATCTGCATGGCAGTTGTTTATTTGTATACTAGACTCTGATAATTTTCCAGAGAAAATGAAATCAAGCGATTTGGAATTTATTGATCAGCTGCATCTCCTGTGCATGGTGCCAGAATGACTGGGTGAATTTCTCCAAGCAACCTCACAGCCTGGCTCACTGGCCTCTCATTTATAAATCTTCAAGGAAGTCAGTTAAGTTCACTACATTTGATGCAGATCAAGTTTTTACTTAGTTCAGCACTCTGCATGAGGCACAAATGAGGCAGCACAGACCTTAGCAGAAACACCCTTCATTATCTTTGTGTACTTGTATTAACTTGACATTTCAGTACCATTTAGAGAAAGAAAAGGGGATTATTTTTCTAAAAAAGACATAAATTAGACTTGTATCACTTGTATCACATTTACCTTTGTGAAACAAGCTATGGAAAGTAAGCAACCCATGAAAGGGCTCGATCGCTCAGGACAGTGGGATTACAACTCTGAGTGACTCTGGAAAATTAGTCTAAAAAAATACAAGGATGATCTTTAGCAGTATAAGGTTGAAAAATGTATGCATGCATATGAGTAATTAACTGTCCCAATATAAGATAGAGGACAAAGGACAAAGAGAGCAAATCTGTGAAATAAAGTCTGACCACCTGAACATTTAGCAACTTTGGCTTGCCAAGGCTGGCTCGCTCCACCTTCTTCCTCCTCCTCTTCCCTCATCCTCTGCCTCTTGGCACCTCCACCTCTGCCCTCCCCTCTGTGGGTCTGAGGGACTAGGAAGTCTGGAGGGGGAACAGTGATGATGGTTTTGGAGACAAGAGGCAGGTCCAACATGCTGCTACCTGCTGCCTGTCCCTGATCTGCTCTTTGCTCATGAAGTTCTTCACTCCCTGGAGTGGGAGATTTAGGGTGGATCTGACATCAGGAGTTTATTAGTGTGTTGAGTGCAACCCAGTGCCCACTGCTGATCCTAAGTTCCATAAGAGTCAAAAGTGTCCCTGTATGGAAAAAGTCACTCTTCTGTGCTATGTGTGACGTTGCCAGAGGAGGTAGGTATGCACAGCTGGTGACTGGTCTCCACAGACACTTCACATTCAAAGCCCCCAGTTGTAGCTGTGCAGTTGGCTGGCTTAGCCTGCATATCTGCACAGAGAAATGTTTCCCTTGAAACATTTCCTCTTTAAAAATTGCCTCTTTCTTTAAACTTCACAGACCTAAAGCAGAAAGGGTCTGGAGCAAGCCCTGGACAGCTATTAGTCATGAGCCTCACTTGACTCCAAATTTGTTTGAAATTCCTCCCTGCCATTATCACTTAAAGCCCTTATTTCTTGGTATTTTTTCATGCTTTTCTTGATTGAGTTGCCTTAGAAACTCAATTTGTAGTATACAAGGCATTGAGTTATTCCAGTATTTTTACCTCACTCATTATATAATTTCTTACTCTAAGGACATAGTCATTCACAACAGTGTAGGAATACATGAAACAGAGGAAGATAAATAATCATTTTATATAATTTCCTTTTTCCTTCTGAAGTCAAGTTCTTCCAATGTCATTATTCTAGAACGGAATGTTAACAAGATTGGATCCCATGTTTTACAACCTCGTTAGCATGGACATTTACTGAAACAGTCTAGGAACTCATTCAGGACCATGTTCCAACATTAAAGGTGAATGTTTGGAATTAAAATTCCCAATTCTGCCATCTAATTACATTTTACTGAGACAGTTAGAAAATCTTGGATTGCATTTGCTATTTACAAACATTATTTTAAGTTTATTGTAAAAGGCACATTTTTTTTATATCTTTATAACAGTAAATTGCTATTGCCTTACTAATTGTTTGGTTAATCCTAAATGAAATCCATATTTTGGAACTTTGACTAAAATCATAATTGTAAAGAAGGGCTACAAACAAGGAACTTATGTATATGTATTTGCATAAACCCGCATTTATATAAAGATGTAAGGTTAAAAAATATATTTACCTGTACATCTTTTTACATATATATATACATATATATATATATATATATATATATATACACACACACACACGTATATATGTGCTTTTACCTTCCTTTTCTTTTTGATACAATTCATGACTAGGAAGCATCACGTGGCATTAAGGAAAATCTTATTTGCAAACTTATTTTGGAATTGTAAACAAACAGTGGTGGACAAGTGGTACTAAACAGGAGAACATAAGTGCATTTGTCCCAGGATAAACTTACGTGTCAAAATGTGTATCAGTGTGTTAAATCCTGAGTAATTTTGTCTTGTTTGAATTGACTTTTTTTTTTTTTTTTTTTAATTAAGGAGCTATAACCAAATTACTGGAATGGAGGAGGGGGGAACTTCAGGTTTTGATCCATCCTGTGGAATTTTACAGAGAAATAGCTTTCTGCTGAACATGCAGGCTGTAGGTCACCACTCTTGTGATCAAAAAAAGGAGCATTGGTAACAAAGTGGGATAAGAGACCACAGTTAATCTAATAAAATTTAATTACTTTCCCATGCAAAGAATATTGGCCAGTCAAAGTTAGCTCAAATTCTAAACTAACAATAACAATTCTAAACTCACAATAAAACAAACAAAATTGGAAGAACAATCAGAAAATGAAAATGGGCTAAATAAGAACCTGATCCTGATACTTGTACTCACTGACATCACTCTGAATTAAGGCTCCCCATATTTTTCTACTTTTGTTTACACAAGTAGTGCAGCAGCAGGCTTCAGGGTTTTTTTAAATAAGTCAATAAATAAACACCCTTGTAAGAGTTAGCATGATCACGACGATTCAGCCACCATTGTGAGTACAGATTCATAAAGATCATAAGAAATGTTTAATTCTAAGCTGAATCCAGTCTGGAAGCTTCATGAGTCTTTGCTGCTGTGTTTCTGGTTTATCTTGTCACCTCTTTCACAGAATAGATAGGTAATTCATTTCTATATCCAAGACAAAATATTCTGCCTGAAACCCTGTATAATATATCTCATGTGACAGGAGAAGTGATAATGGTGCATGAATACCTTCCCTGCTGTTAGATAATCCACAGAAAGAATCTCCTTAAATTGCTTGGGGTAAAAAAGGAAAGGAATGGGGTGGAGGGGAATGTCTTGGTTAATAAAGTGGTTGAATATGAAATAGATCTCAGAATGTAGAAGCAAGAATTTACACATGGATGTTTTCTTAGTTCAGCTGCTACTTTCTCTGATTTCAGTTTTGATTGCCTACCTATGCTAGACAGCAAAGATTTTTTATAAATACAACTCATGTGCAAAACTCGTGACAATCTATATGATGAAACTTCTTTTTTCTTAAGTTTAGGTAGAAAACTATTATCTGTGGTTTGCTCAAGACATACTATCCTCGTAAAATTATCAACCAGAGGCTCATCTTTCAGGAAAGAAGTAATTAAGTCCTAGTTTTCAATTAGATAAAACTTGCTCAAAATCTTTAACATTCTTTCCCCAACTTTACATAAGCAGAGAATTTAGGAGATTATGTATGTACAATTTTATTCTATTTTTTTTTACTTTGAAAGGTGTTAAAACTTTTTAAAAGCAACATAAAATGACAGTGTGTTAAAAAGATAGATTATGTCTCAGTGCATCTTGAGTCATGGAGCATCTTCAGTAATTTATATGGGGAGGGGAAATGCTTTCCATTTAATGAGGATTCCTGAGAATCTAGCAATCCTCAATCTGCTGCTTAATTCGTAGGCCCTAACCTGTCCTTCAGCAAGATTTGAGGAAGAAAAGAAGGTGGTGTGGTAGACAAATGAAGCAGTGTGGTAGGCAGGGACACTCTGGTTATCCCAGCACTCAGAGCAGAACAAAATATAGTGAAGGACAAAAAGAAAGCAAAAATGGGAGTCAGATAGCTTGGCAATAAGGAAAGGGTATTCCTGTGTTGAGAAGGCAGGCACATCTGGACAATCAGTTTCTCAGGCAGCATTGGCTGCTCCAGGGACAGTCAAAGTTCCTAATTAAAAGATTCATTCCACCATTTGCATCTAACCAAGAGCTTTTACTCCCTTCAGCATACTGTCACACCTTCCAAAACCCTAAACCTTTACTGCCTAACTCCTAATTCTTGCCTGCCCCATCTCCTTTCCTCCAAGGTGGAAAACCTTGCGGGATTTCCAGTATGAGACCCACCAGCTGAACACAGCATATGAGTCGCAGGGAGCTTGGGCCTGTGACCAGAGTAGCCAAGCCTGACCTGACCCAGCACTTCACAGTCAGTTGTCCCAGTCTGCATCTTCCCCCAGTGTTCCCTAGACTGTGGACTAATGTAGTCCTTCTCTTGGTGGGTCTCTTCTGAAGGTCTGATGCCCCTTCCATGTTTACTCTTATCTCGGACACAAAGATTGATCCCAATCCTTCTGCTATGTGACTCTGAATTTTAAGCTTCATTAGGAGTCTCCATGTCTTGTGTCCTAATTTTTAAAGCCATTTGAAAGTCAGGGATGACACCGATAAGAGAGTAGTGAACTGAATTAGGTTTCAGGGAGAGGAGGAATCACCTTCCAGCTTGGCATCAGAGAATACTACAAGTAATAGAGGGAAGGACTGATATAGGATCATACAGAAATAGCAATGAAACCATGGCAGCAACAAAGGAAGAGAGTTAAGTATAGTCCAAGTTCATAAATGAAGGGTTTTGTGGATGAGGCAAACACACACAGTAGAAGAAGCAAGTCCACAGAGAGAGAGAAGGCAACAGAAACACCAAAACACTATGGTCAGAGAGGAAGGTGAAGCCCCAAACAAGCAAATATTCTTGAAAGCTGATAGGAAAATTACAGAACGAAAGGACAGAGAGGGTGTGACTAACAATATCAAACTTGGCAAGCACATAATGAAAGAAACCTTTCCTCTTTAGCAGTAAGATGTCCATGTGTCACTTGTTCATTACAGTCACATGAAAGCAGTTTCAGTTGGACTCTAGAAGGGTGAATGACAACTAAGGAAATATTTTTAACAAGGGAATGAAGGAAAGGAAAGATTTGTGTAAAGCTTAAGAGTTGTGGTGGCATAGTTAGGAAGAAAAAGAGGCAAATGAATGTGAGATTTTGAACAGTCAGCGAACCTGAAATAAGAAAGACTGTGTCTAGGACGGGAGGGAGGGCAGGTATGGATCAAGTAGAAAGAAACACAAAAGTAAGGCCATTTCACTAGATCAACCTCTTTTGGCAAAACCTCTGACTGTGAACTTGAGAAGTAATAGGACTGGGTTTAAGTATGTTTCAAAAGTGAAAAAAGTCGACTGGGAACATGGGTAAGAAATTGAGCTAGGAAGGAAGATACAGGAAGATAGCAGACCAGAAGCAGCAGGACCCAGTAAGCAGACAGAAGCTCCTGGAAGCTGTCAGGACTTCAACTGATAAAACAGTTGTTTTAATCAGAAAGGAAAATAGACCTTAATGCCTGTGTTTTCTCAGCTGCAAGCATGTGTGCCTGGCAGTTTTGTTGTTTGAACAGCATGAGGGAGAACTGACCATTTGCTCTCCTCCAACCCTGATTTGTTGACAACTCAGTTAAATGTGGTTCCTTTGCAGGATATTGTCATCGATCTGCCTTAGCATAACAGCAGTTCTGTTAATGCCCAATTCCTGCTGAAAACACTATATCTTTTACCAAGTCTTGTGTTATACGTTGTATGAGAATTCACCAAAATCGTGCTGATGGCCAAGGATGAGAAAATGTAGCGCTTTGCATGTTCAAAGCATTGTACAAACACAAGTGTGCTATTTACAAATCCAGTATCCTGTCCCAAATAAATGATTCTAACAAGACTTAGAGGCATTGCTTATTTAGGACAGCTTTAGATTTTGAAGAACTGTATTTCCTGCAGACAGTACTTACCTGTTTAAAGAATTCCTGCGGAAATCAGTGATCCGGGGGAAATTTCTACTTTTCCGAGGTAAGTTAGAGGTACTAAAGACAACAACAGAAGAAGTTCATCATGTACAGTACAAGAGGGTTACCCATGTTAGACAAAAATAATCACAGGCTCAAAAACCTCATTCAGTATCAACATGATTTCTTGCAAAATACAGGAGAAGCAAATTCCAAGAATCACACAATCATATTAGCAATGAGATCAAGCAACTACACAGCATGTAAGAATAGCAGATAAGAGCCACAGGAATGTTGTGGTTTTTTGGGAAGCGTGTAAACCTGGCAAAATAGTGACTTCAGTATTTTAATTAAATGCATGAAGGGAATCACAGTATCATAGCAACTGCTCATGCTGCTTCCTGGTTCATATTTAAGTTTTGGTCCTAATGTATGTGGATACATAAAAAAATTCTATATGAGACCTAATCATTTCTCTGTTCTTCAAATGTCAGTACAAGAAACAGAACTATCACAGCCTTTAGACAGCTCCTCTCAGAAAACATAAAAAGACCTCATAGCTAATTTGTCTACTTAGAGTTGCCCATTAGGAAGGCATCAGAAGGAGAGATGGGAAGTACAGTAGCAAACTGAAAATGCCATGAACACCCCATCAATGCTGCTGGTAGATCTCTCTCGATCCTGTGATCCTTTCTTGCATTACACTAAAAAGGAGGGTTAAATCCAACCATTGTCACCTAGGTTAACCCTAAACAACACATCAGTGTGTATAAACATGAGGTGAGTTTACAATGTCAAACTTTTTTTAACAGCACTCTTTAACCTGTCCATCGCATTAGCTGACTATTTTAGATTTTTGACTCGGGGATGTAATGCTGTCTCTGTAAATCCATATCCTGCCCTTCAATTCCACTTCAGCAACAGTCATAGAATGCTAACATGTGAAATGATCATAATATATGAAGAACATAACTTTTATTTTGGTTTTGTAACAGTGTGGGGTGTTTTCCAGAAATCTATTTAAAATGACAGATTTGTTGGGAGAAGAAAGATACCATGTTTGATTCTGTAAAAAGGTTTCTTAGACACCAAGACTGTATTGCAATGCTTTAAAGAGGTGTTAATTAACTCCTGATTCTTCAGTGTGACAAGGCTGGTCTGCCCTACCACCATGGCCACAAGGGAAGAGGAAATGGCCTGTTCTTCCCAGGCCCTGTTCCTGTTGAGCAGTCTCTGCTCTAGATTTTCCACAAAAGCCCAAGGTGCAGCTTAACTGAAATGTACCAGCCATGTTGGAGTAAGAAGTCAGTCTTCTTTTGGTATTTTCTTCTGACAGGCTTCCAGGGGAAGTGGCTGGTGCCTTGAAACATGCTAGACCTCCAAGCTGCAGAGAGGAACTTGTGAAAACCCATCACAGCAGGTGTTGGTTGCAAGTTGTCTTTTAAATCAAAACAACAATTGCATGTCTTCACAGTTTTGTGCGTAGAGGGGATCTCTGAGGTGTAACTTCATGTTCTATATTCCACCAATACTATTTATTTGACTGTGTGTCAGCACTATCTTACAAAGCCTGGCAGCACAATCCTGTTCTTGTACTTGTTCCAGCCAAGTTTGGGTTGCAGGGTCTGTTTCAACCTTAGCACTGTTCAATGTGTTTTTGTCATTCTTGGCAAGCCAGAGAACACAATCTATTGTGTATAATGGATGTTTAATTGCTTACATAATAAATCTTTGCCTTGTTTGTTGCAACAGCTGTAACTGCTGTAAACTACTTACAGCTCTGGATCAAATGATACTGATTGTTTTAAGATTTCTGAAGCTAAATTTAGGGTTGGTTTAGGCCCTTTTTTTTTTGATTTTTCTTAGTAATACATAATGCAGAAAAACATTTAAGATGTGGGGTCACTAAGCTCATTTTTCCCCTCAGGACAAGAATTGTCTTTATTTTAAATTTGTTGCTTGATCATCTGGTATCATTTTTAAATTTAACAAGCATAGGAACATACCTTATGGGACATTTAACCATAGACTAATAAATCCCTGTTGCAAAGATATTTTTTCCTTGATAATCAGTTTTGATTTTCCTTTTTTTAATACCATACCATTGCCTGCAATTATATTCCTTCCTAATTTATGATAAAGAAGTCTGTTCTCTTTGTTGTGGGTGTATATCTCCTTCAGATATTTGCAGGGTGCTCTTACGCTTCTTTGCATTTCACTTAGTGTGTATCACCCAATGATGTCCGTATTTAGCTTTTAATCTCTCCAAAAAATCCAGGCTATCTAGTCCTCTCACAGTTTTTGATGTTCTTTTCAAAATTCCCCCAGGTTTTCCTAACTTTCTACAATGTCTCTATGGTAATGAAGAGAACTGAGTCTGGTGGTTCAAGTATCACCAGAATTGTACTGTGGGTGGGGTGTTGCCTGCCAGGGTACCCTGCTTAGGCGGGTCTGTGTGGCAGTGGCCAGCCTGGCTGCCCTAACAATAGGAATGTGTCTTTTAATGTGTTTTCCTCTGTCAGCTCAGTCCCTCTTCGAGTTCCCATGTTTCCTATGTTCCTCCTTCCACTCCGCATTTCATTTAGAAACACATTAGGTTGCCTCTTTCCAGAGTGAACTTTATCTTACTGGGTTATGATAATATTTTTGATTTTTCCATGTTCCCACTGAAGATGTCTGTGCCTGCTGTTGCATTGTCCACAGGTTTGGATGCAGCATCATGACCTCAGGGAGGGTTCTGGCCTTACAGCCACAGCTCCAGGCTAGCCTCCACCACTGCTTGCTCTTACACCTTCTCACAGCCTGAGATCTTCCCACCTCAAAGGCAGGCACAACAAGCTTGTAAAATGCCACAAGATTAACTTCTAAAAGACAGTACAGAAGCAGATGGTGGTGTTCCAACTTCCAGTGTGGGACACTGTGCCGATGAGGTGGGCTTCATGGCCAAACTGAGAGCAATGAACAAAGGAGTCTTCTGCTGTCCTCTTTTATTTGGATACTCGCTTTTCCTGTACCTGTCAGACTTATTTGAGGTCCTGTCTAGTTTAAGAAATTTTATTACTACAAATTACAGCAATCCCAGATTCCAAACCAGAAAGATGAAAGAACAAAAATCAGCTTCAGACCACACTGAGCCACCGATCTGGTGGGTGGGAGAAAGCTGGTAGCTATTCTCATCCTTCCACTCCTCCTTGGGTGGTATCATAGCTAGAACTCTTTGAACCTCTACACTTCCTATTAAAAATTCTTAGTTTTATTCTGATTCTGCAGTTCCAGGCACAGATCATCAGAGAAGGTCCTTCCTTCCCTGCTGGGGAAGCTGGTAAGCTGGCAGTCTGCTGCTGTTGTTTGCTCAGCACATTGGTTCTGGCTCCAGTAACCTTCACACTATATACCACATTTCCAAAGACAGTCATGGCACTGTATAAATCTGACTTGGGTTTTTTATGCACACATCTTTATTAAATTTACAACCTTCTCTTTTGCTCTGAACAGTCGATAAAGTCCATGCATGTCCTCAAAATAACACAGATGACAGACATGCCAGAGTGTTTCTGGTTTTTCCTTACATGTGCATATTCACACACACATCTTTTATTAGTTGCAGGGTTCCTGACATTTTAGACTTGATAGGATAAATCTTACTAGAAAATTTTTGTCTGAATGACTAGGTTACATAAAATAACCCCCTGCCTGGTGCTGAGCTTTGTGGGACTGAGCTGAACACCTCCTCCTGTCCAGAGTCTGTATTGTTACC
Source organism: Manacus candei (assembly GCF_025592945.1). Classification (NCBI taxonomy): domain Eukaryota; kingdom Metazoa; phylum Chordata; class Aves; order Passeriformes; family Pipridae; genus Manacus; species Manacus candei. Next base: position 39,878,288 of record NW_026138062.1, read on the forward strand.
ATGATTCTTTGCCTATAAACCCCTCGCTGTTTCTCAACCCACAGGTTAGTCTCCACGTTGAACTGATTTTGAGCATACATTCCATGCCAAAAAAAGAAAAAAAAAGGATCTATCACACTTCCTCTTTTTTAATACCAAGAAAAATGCAGTTCTGTTTTCATCAATTGTCAGTTTGATGACTAGTCAGAGCTTACTTAGAGAAGGTCTGAGCCTGTAGCAATAGGGTCAGATTTTGCAACTCATCTGTAGCACTGGAAGCTAAAAATAATTTTTAGGTCTGTGGAATTTATGTATCTTCTTGTTAAACCATTTTCAGCAGAATCAAATAAGATCCAATTTTTCTGTGACCCTTGACAACAGGGTTTTTTCACTTTAATAGTTTTTTCTTTGGGGATATATTTTAATTGTACAAAATTATGTTTTATGGTGGATAAAACTTATTTTCCAGGTCCCTTTCTTAACCTGCAGAAGCCTTTTCTTTTAATAATACTTCTGATCTGGCCAGTTATAAAAGTGCTTCCTTTTAATCAATATTTTTGTCCTGATGTATTTTTTAGGTCATATGTGGTAACAAACGCTGTAATGAAAGTTTCCCTCGGACTGTAGGAATCAGGCACCACGGTGTCTCATTGCATGTTCCTGAGTCTAAACACCACTGTTGTCCAACCATCAGTCATATAATGAAACCTAAATACAAGCTCTTGCAGGATCAGACCCTCTAATAAAGAAGTCTGTGTATCCAGAATTGCCAGTAGAGACTATTAAACAAGATGGATGTGAGCCAAGGCATAGGCACAAGGTTGTTTGCCCTCTCACATTTTTAGCATGGCTAGTTTGGAGCCATCAAAGGCCTTGGGCTGTTTCCAATGTGCAGTTTATTGTGGCCACTCTGTTTTGCAGGGTAATAGTTACATCTGAGGACATGAGTCATGCCGTATCTGATCATTTTATTACTAATAATGATGTAGCCCAAAAGTTCTTACACGGAGGTGATCTTTTCTTCCATTTTCTTATCACTCCTGACAGCACCATGAATGACAGAGTTAATGGCATTTGTGAGCCCTGGGCTTCAATGGTTGCAGACTTACAGGTCAGTTTGAGGAAAAAAAATGAAAATAACAAACAAACCCTTAAACTTGGGAAAACAACCTAGAAGGTATGAGGCTAATCTTTCCACTGCTGTAAGGCAGGATAAAAAAAGACCTCAAGGCCACAAAAACTTATCTCACACCAAGGTCTGGCCAATAAACTTGAAACAAAAAAAATTCTTGAAAGAACTTGGGCACTATGAGGACAGGTAGTCTGACTACTCTGTATGGTTTGTGTTGCATGCTGAAGAGGCCACTAGTGATGGAAATAGGCGTGCTTTCTCCAGAAGTGAACAGAAATTGTGAATACTGTGTAGGTATGGAAACCTAAACCAAACATGAAACAATTGCTGTTTTTTACGGATGAGGTGAAACTTTTGCCCCTGACTGGAAATGAGATCCTGTTTCAAAATGTTTATTGTACTACATGTGCATATTAGCTCTGAGATGCTTCTCCTCTAGGCAGGCATGGTGAACACAAGGTCTTGTGTGCTTATCTTATGCTGATGATTAACAAAGAGCCTGAATATATCAGTCGTGTTCTTATTCAGGCCTTCCACCTCTTTTCGCATATGTATGAGTTTATACAGAAAAATTAGTATTATTAAGCTATGAAACGACAAAAAAAAAAATCAGGTCAGATAATGTAAGGCAGCAGAAAATAGGACACTCTACTCTCTATATATGTAGTTTATCTCCGTCAGAAATGTGTGAAAGTAAACACTCTACTTTCCCACCTTAGCAGCAACTTTGTGTGCTGACAGTCCTAGTTCAGTGCTGGTTCAGGTGCATTTTCCAGGTGTGTTAAGAAATAGATTAAAAGCAGAGACAACGCTTGTACTGCCAGCAGCTGAAATCTGGAGGATTGCATGGGTGCTGGTATTCTGCTGCTGCAGTGGCCATCCTGGAGGTTTAGTCAAAGGTGGACAGGGTAGCCAGGAGGGCTGTGCTAAAACCAGAGTAGAAATTCAACTGTCTGTAGGTTTGGTACATTAAAAATGCTTTCTGGTGTTCAGGAAGGACTCAGACCTTTTTGAACCACAAAATAAAGTCTTTCTGATGGAATGTGCAAGAGCACTCTCCCTCTGTTTTCTCCTCATAAGCCTGCATTGCTGATGGAGGTGGATAGCCAAAAAACCTGACTGTTGCAGACCAGCACTGCAAGGCCAGGATGGCACAGGTTTGGTGTAAACTTGACATTTCCATGATGGGGTATGAAACTACCTCCTGCAATTTTATTGATACTGATATCACACCCACATAAGTTAAACTAATTGGCTGTGCCTGTTGTCTGGAGAATACCCAGCTTTGGTTTCCAGAGGAGCTGCTTTTACCCACAAACCTTGCTTTTTTCTGAGTATCCCCTTGGTGATTTGTGGTGGTGGGTATCCCCTTGCTATGAGGAGAGCATATCTTTATGCCCTTAGGAAGATCTCTGTGTGTCACCCTGTATGCTATGCCACTGTGTCACATTTCAGATTAATTTCATGGGTCCTTTCCTTTGTTCCATCCAGGCTCTTGGCATGAGTTCCTTTCTGAGTCCATATGTGCCATTAAATAGAGTTTACAGCTTGTACCTTTTTCTCCATTTACATTCTTTTAAATGAAAACTTATTTTTCTTTCCTACCACTGCTTCTGACCTCTGGTAGTCCTAGCATATTCCTTTATATTAAATGGTGTTTACAACTTCTTTTGATTTTTTTCCAATTTTATTTTTTTTTCCAGCTTCAATTTCTGTCACATTTTCCAGGTCATTAGTATAAAAGTGAAGTAAACTATTCTTCTTCTTTTTATTGCTTGAAAATATTTAGCCTATTACAATTCTACAGACATCCTTAGTCTATTTGGTTATGGTTGTATTCAGTCAGAATTTAAATAAAATGTCACACACTAATTCTGACCCAGAATACACCTTTCTGATCCTGAGATTGTGGTCTCACTTCAGCATTTAGAAGGATTTTCAATGCTGGTTTTTGGTAAGCTGATCCCAAAACTGATTAGCATGATTTAGTTAGATTGTTTACAAGAAGGTAGCAAATGTAAGGTGATTTTACCTGGTCTTCATTCATAGTGTCACTTAAAATTGCTATTTGTAAGAATTACGCATAAGAGAAATGAGAAGCATAACAGTTCCTAAGGTACTTGTATTTAGCTTAAAAAGCAATGGTGTTTTTTAAGAATAGATCTGGGTCTGGAAGTTCAGTTGGAATAGTTTTGTTTTTTCCTTAATCTAACTGTTTGATCAAGCTCAAGCTAAATGAAATCCCCAATAAGCAGTATCCTGTGCTGTTTGCAGTAAATCAACTGCTGTTGATCCCATCAAAAACCTGGAAAAGCTAAGAGAAAATGGTTCTTGTATTCTTAAAAGATCATGTATTCTTGTTATTTTTATAATTACTGATCATCTTAGAAAGTTTGTATAGCAGTCCTTTTTTGTTGTCCAGGAAAACGCAATGCCTTCCAGTCAAAAAAAGGAGGGTGAACAAATTGCTTTGTTTTGCATTATTTGTGAAACGTAACACGTGCTCCTGCTGCATGCTTACTGCAGAATTAAACAGCATCCTCTTAGAGAGAGTTCAAAAACAAATGGATCCTTCACAAAAAATCAATAGGCTGGGATTGCTGCAAGGATAGCTAATGTCCCTTGCTGGTACCTTTTTACGCTGTGTCCTCAGCTTTGGAATTAAATTTGCTTAGCTCCATTAGAGTTTTTCATTATTATTATTAGTGCTTTCACATTTCTCCCAATTCATGTCTGCAAATGTAAGCGTGCATGTCTGCGCTTAGCAGATCCTCCTAGTAGAACAATGGAAAACTTGGAATATTAAATGAAATTAGGCTGTATTTGTTAATGATTATTTTTCACTGATTATAGACCGTGTTTAAATCTATAAAAAATGTGTAGAAACTCAAGTGGAAAGAAATCAGAAAATTAATAGCTTGCTCCTAGGAGATTTTCTGTCATTAATATTTTTTCTTTCTGTCCCTAATACTGGGGCCTTTCAGTACGTTCCCATTTGGTATGAGTCATACCAAGAAGGAGGACCTGAAATAACCAGCTGTCTCTGCCTTCTGTTAACTCTGAAAGAGTTTTGTCCAACCTGGACACTATCGGAAAAGTGAAGTATCAGCTTTTTCAGTTTTGCTCAGGGTGGACTCACCTGTTACCAGAGAGGCTGCTTCCAAAACCCTGCCAGTCAGCATGGACCAAAGTCCTCACAAGGGTGCTGGACTTTGACCTGGCAGCAAGGTTTTGGCTCCTGAGATCACTGTTCCCAAGCTCTTATCTACCTGGCAGCTCTCCGACACCAGCACTGCACTGAACAGGACCCCTCTGGATGTCTGCTCCCCACTGACCTGGCAGAGCTGGCGTGGGGCACCACATAGGGACCAGCAAGCCCTGCAAAATAGGGCGGCACCGTGGCCCAGGTGTGCTTAGACACTGAACCAGGGTGAGCAAGGAGCCGAGTTGCCTTTGGAACTCTCCAGTGTCGCTGCCAAAAGATGGGCACTGCAGACCATAAGGCACAAAGGGTCACTGCTGAAAGCAAGTCTCCTTTCTATAGAATAGTAATTTAAAGGGAGTAGGGAGCAGATGTAGTGTAAGCTTAAAGCACCTGGATTTCATCCCTGGATAGTGATAAGGTGAGCCAGGGCTCATGTGGAAATGGTGAATGCAGTGGCAGTCTATAGCATCAATGACAGGAGAGTGGCCCAGGCACCTGCAGGCTGATTAGTCTGACCTAGAAAGATTACAGGGCACTTGTCAGCAGAAAAGGTGGTTAAAGATGCAGGAAACTAGAGAAAAAGAACCCATCTCTTTATAAAAGAAACTCATTCCAGACTAGAAGATAGCCTGAAAAGGAAGGAAAAGCTGTCTAGCAAATATAATTGGACTTGAGAGGAGCATCTCACCCAGTGTAACACAGGAAATGCTTATGCTGCAGAAGATGGACACATAGCAGTCAAAGGGGAAGCAGTGTGCTGTAATGCAGAAGGGAGTATCCATCCTGAGAGAACTCACTAATGGGAATTTCTAAAGGGTTGGTCTTATGGTCATTTTTATTTTTGGGATGTTTTAGCAACCAGAGTACAACCTGCAGAGTACCATTTTAATGGGTTTTGCAGCATCCACAGAACTGAAGTGCATTGCTCATGAATGGGAAAATCAGAGTATTGAAGAGGAAAACTGGTTGACCTTGAGCAGCAAAGAATTGATTTGCAGTAAAATGCAACAGCTCAAAAATGAGTAAAGAGGTCATTCATGTAGAGATTAATAGCAAAAGTATTTGCTGTTAGATGGCATCTCACTGGTTAGTGAAGAGGGGTGAAGAAAATTTCTCAGTGTACTAGGCACAGGACCAATTAGACTATAGCTGCATCGTTTCTGGAATACTTTGTATGGTTTTGGTCTCCATAGTATGGAGCAATCCCATTTCTCTTGGACTGAGTTCAGGGACAACTGGGGGAGAAGAGGACATTTCTTACTAAGGGCCAAGACAACTTGGCTTGCTTAGCATAATAAAATGTATGCTGAGAGGAGATATAACATCTCTTCAGAATTACTGCAGGAAGCAAACTTGGGAGAGGAAGAAAAGAATAAAGCTGGTACTTACATAAGTGCAATAAAGATAAATTTAGCTTGGAAACAGCCAGCAAATCTGAGGGTTTTGGAAGTGACAGCCTGGAAAGGCCTTTCAAGTTTTGTGTCCCAGCATTTAATTGCAGAAGTAAAATTTTCCATTCAGATAAAAATGGCAAAGGAGGAATTGCAGAATATTTACAGTGAATGTTACTTGATTCGTATTTTGTTTATAATTGTTTAACTGCAGTATACACCAGAATAGCTATTAGCAAATTCCTTGTACATGGAGATATAAGGACAGGCCTCTGTGATGGAGAAAATAAAGGCAATGCACAATTTGTGCAGTATGGCAGTAAAGTCTTGCACACTTTCTTGTGGGTTTGTGTAGCAAACAGGGTGCTTATAGATACAGTAGTGTTCAATGACATCTGATTTTTCAAAGGCATAAGCATCGTCTCATTTGAGCAAGTGTTATCTGACCTTTTAGACAGATCATTTAAATGTCAATGTCTTGGACATTCTTACAGTATGCATCCAGCAATGCCTGTTTCCAGAGCTAGGTGAAGGATGAAGAGAAGTATTTACCAAATATAACTGTTATTAAATATACTCCTATTCTTATGGTTTACCTCAACTTTTCATAAATAAATGTATCAAACTGCAGTTAACCAAAAACACTATTACAGCCTTAAACTTTTGAAATTTTAAGTATCTTATGCTCCCCACTCAGTTATAGCTAGTAAATGTGTCAGAACAAATCAAGAGTGATTTTATATGTTGTCTTACACAAGTATTAACTTAGTCATCACTTATAAGGTTGTAACTACTGATATGTCGTGGCAACTGGGCTTCAAAAACTCAATTTATGTCTTTTTTTAAAGGGCAAGAATCATGCTATCACATTTAGGATCAGACACTTTGGTGGATGTCTGACCTTTTGTTACTGACTTTAAAATACTGTTGTCATTGATGGCCTGCTTTTATGGGACTACATCAAAAAATAGAAAAGCAAATTCGATACAATTAAAGTTATTTGTTAATTTCTTATCTGTTTCAGTTACAGTTGCCATCAGCGGTAAAATTTGCTCATACTTCCACTTTGGATATTGCTGCCTTCAGATTACAGCTACCTGAATTTGTTAATGCTTGCACTGCCAAATGATAGAGCTTAGTGACATTGGTTAACATTGCCTCTTGCAGCTGACTGTGCGTTATTGTCTGGAGAGACAAGGTCAAGTTACATCAGACTTTCTTGAAAGACACTGGCCTCCACTTAATGTTTCATTGCAAGGCATGATTCCCAGATTATAAACCATCATTGTTGCATACTTTCCGAATTCAGTACCTTTCATTTTGATGTCTTGTCACCAGAGCTGAACAGAGCAGTGGTTTGACCATTACTGTAAGAAAAATGCAGCATCTGGAGCCCTAGTGAGTAGCCTGCTGTAGGTATCTTACCGCATCCTTAGGAGAAGTGCAAACAAATGCCATTCTAATATTAAACTAAGGCCTAGCAATGTGATGAAATGAAAGTATGGTAAAAGAAAAAGATACTTCAAAGTGTACATCTATATGATTTTTATTTATATTTAAGAATAGAAATTGGAGTGTACTAAAATGCTACATGAGAAATTTTAATTAATATGTTGAAGTGTACAAAATGGAGTATGTGTCACAGCACTTTTTTGAATGGAACTATGACTTTTATTTTGCTTCTAACTTACCTAACACCATTTCTGTTACAAACTAGGTTCTGAGTTTGGGGTTTATTTGCTTGAAATACCTGTCGCTTTTTAAATAAAATGTAATATCTGTAAATTCAATTCTTGGAGAAAATATTGGTAATATTGCCTGTTGCAGGAAAAAGAAATATTTCCAGATTATTATAATTTGTTATTACTATCGACAAATACAAGTTTATCAGCTACTTGTTTGCAAGTAGCTCTGAATGTTGACCATTATTCAAAAAGTATGATTGAGTTTCCTTTTATTAATCTAAACTGTAGGATAATTTTGCCTTTTTTTTCTTCAAGTTGTAATTTACTCTAGTTTTTCTTTACAGACCTTCCATTCTTCTTAGTCTCTAATTCTTGCACTCCATGGAGAGTTCACAACTTTTTGTTTCTGTACTGGACCTTTTTGAATGTGCCCCATTTCACCCTGATTTGGTTTTTCAGGATCTGCTGTGTGCCTCAGTTCATCCCTTGGCTCTGTTCTTCTGCAAATTTCTAGAAACTGCTTCTCTTTGCTTTATAGTTTATGATGTCTAAATACCACAAATGGGGTGACCACAGACAGAGCCCAACTCTTCAGCTTCTCTGTCTTAATTTTTCCATAGTTTGCTTCATTCTTCCTCTTTCTCATGTTTACTTGCCCCAAGAACATGCCTTCATTTTTGGCCTTCACCCCTTACTTGTCATCTGAGTAGAAGGTCACAGTAGAGGAGGTTGCTCCTTCAGGAGAGGACCCTCTTGAACCAGTAGGGCCTAAGCATCAGTAAGGATGCTGTCTTAGGATCAGGGATGCTTAATCACAACTCTTTTGAGAACCTTTCCCACTCCTTGAAGCGGAGAGTATCACCTCAGCTTTCATTAGCTGTAGTTTATAGTTGTTTTGTCAGATAAACAATCTCTTACCAAACCTAGTCCACTCACCCCACAGACCTGCAGATTAAGAGAAGGAGTTTAGAAAGAAGTTCATAGAGATATGGGGCTGCTTCTTTCCCCTGGAGAGAGCTGCCAGTGTGCTGTGCCTGTCCTGTGGCAGCTGTAGCCTATCCCAGGCATCCTGCCTCATAGATGTCATGTACCAAGATGCCAAAAGACTGGTCTATAGAGATAAACTATGTAAAAAATGAAGAATCACAGAAATATGAGAAAGTGCTTCTTGCTTTTAATTTGAGGAACAGGCAGTAATCCAACATGACTGGAAGGACTCACGTTTTGTCACGTGGGTGGTACAGCAAAGTGAGTTATGGACAACATGCTTCTCAAACTGGCAAACTTCTCATCCTCATCCCTGGTGTTTTCCTGATGCCTGTCTGTTCCTACAGCTCCCACCAATTCCGATGGCTTCAACCCCGCCGAGCTTGTGCTGCTGCAGGTCATGGACCCCCAGGCTGCAAATCATCTTCCTCAGCAACCAGTGCTATCTGGCTCTGCAGTCTCATATATCAGTAGCTGTGATTTTGCCTCATGATCTCCACTTGGGAAAGCTCTAGGTGAAACACAGAGTTTTCCTTGTGACTCCTTGTCACTTATTGGTGATCAATGGTGGGAGACAGGCTATAGACAAAGTCAGTCTGTGAAGGAGAGAGTAGCTTTTCTTTGTCTGAAACAGAGCCAAGAACAATATATCAATGTCCATACATATTTAACTCTAAGGACTGATTCAGTATTTGTCTTGCTGAAGTGTAATTTTGGAAGCTGAGGTTTAGAAGTCGTTTTTCTTCAGTGGAAGTAGCTACCATCAGAAGGTGATTGGTAGTCCTGTTGTTTTGTTTGTAATTTTGCTGCTTGTAGAATAGTTAATGCAATGCTTTGTTGAAGTCTCATGCACTACTGTTATGTTACCTTGACACATACAAGAATAGAAGCACTGTTTTCAGGGTGACGTAACCAAATTATTACTACCCTCTTTTTCCAGTATTAGGTTAGAAAAGATGTAGAGATTATGTTTTTGGGGTTTGGGGGTTTTTGTTTTTGTTTTTTTAATTTTTTAACTAAAAAGTTTAGTGTTAAGTAATGAAGAAAACAACAGCTAAAGTGATCATAGGCAAATTTTCATAAACAAGATAGTATAAATTGAATAGATAGCACTGAAAATAGATTTGTCCTTCAGGTTGTACTATGGACAACGGTGAGAAAAGAGGGGAGACTTTTGTAATGATGAGAACTACTTTAATATCATTACTTGAAATAGCTGCAAGTAGAAGCCATAGATAATAAAATCTTCAAACTGTAGAGGTTGAAAGCTCCAAGAAGCCAAGAATGACTGCAGCTGCCTTGATTGATGGTGGAAAAAAGCCATAGCGTTGTGAATAGTTTATGCAGATCGAATATAATCACAGAGTCAAAATGTGCAGTCATAAGGTTTGAGATCCAAGAAGCAGGTGGTACACATGTCTATCTCAGGATTTTGGAGGGGTTTCCTGGCATCAACCAACTCAAAGAATCAGACTAAAGAAACATTTTTGATATCTACAGTTAGATAACACAATGGGACTATCACTTTGAACACAAAATTACTTGTTGTCTACAGTCTTCTCCAAACATTCAATGAGACAAATTGTTCCTGTTTTAAAATAATGCCTCAGAACTCAATGCCACTTTAGTTCTTTTTCTGGAAGTGCTAAATGGAAGCTAATGACTGAGAGGAAATGATTTCCAAATTTTGCAACTAGCAGCCATTACCAGAGGATTCATGAGCTTTTCAAATCCATTTTTATTTAATTTAAGTCGTGGCTTGTCAAGAAGTGGGCAACTAAATGTGTAGAGAATGTGGCCAAGGTAGCCACATTCAGAATTATTTATGATCTGATCATAGCTTTTGCAGATCTTTTTATTGCTTTCAAGAAAAAAAATCTGCTTTGAAATAGTGTACCTAAAATATTTTGCTTCTGTATTCTTAGAAAAAAATGACCACTTAATTACTAGCCTTTTAATAGCCCTGCAGTTTCAAAGGTCACTTAGTGATGGGGTTTATTAATTTCTACTAATGTTAAGTACTGAAGAAATCACTACAGTTTTGCTGTTTCGGATTTGACAGAAAGGAACATTTTAAAAAGAAACATTAGCAATATTGAATACACAATCTTGTGACTTTTTGAGATATTTGAATATTTTTCTATAGCAAATGAAAAACATTAAAAAGCCATCTGTATTGATTCTGGATCTGACAGCAGGTCCTTCTTGAGTAAAGGAAAATTTTATTGATGAATCAGCAGATTATGAGATCAACTTTCTGTTTTTCATTCCTAAGAAATAATATATGCATATATGTATGGTCCAATACAGGATCAAGTCTAGTGAGCATCAGTTGAGCAGCTACCTTCCATTTTCCCCTTCAGTTTCTAGCTTAGCAGATACTGTGTTGGGACAAAATTGTGAGCCCAGGCATTGATCCATCTTCTTTAAATCTTTTCATTATAAATTTGGTTATTAGAAATTAAAATCTCTGTATGCTGTCACTTCAGTCCACTTTCCTTACCTACATAATCATGTTGATCATTAGCTATTCACTGCATGTGTGTGTTTAATGGCCATTCTGTAATGCTGCCTTTTTTTCCATTTTTCATGGTTTAGTTATTCCAGTTGGAAATGTGTAAAGCCACCAAAATATTAAAGAAATGGCTTCTTCATTAAGTAGTGATTTCTCAGACAAGCGGATTGGGATTTAAGTGCCCACATGTCAATATCTACAGTTTTGACATCGATACCTAAGATCATCCTCCCATGTCCCTTTTATAGAGACAATGGAGACAAAAATGCTTTTTTAGGATGCGATGTCATTCCAAATTAAGTTTCTAAAACAGTTTATCAGATGATTTTCACCCTGAAAATGCCAGGTTTTGTTTACTGTAAATGGAAACAAGAACAACTCACTTAGATGTTGGCTTTATAGATGTCCAAAGGTGGAGGATATGAAACCCATCCCCGTGCTCAAATTAATCATAAATACCCAGAGGTTTGGTGCAGTGACACTTCTACTGTGAATGTACTGCGGCTGTGTTTTTTGGTGTAAAGAACATAGTGCCATTCCTGTACAGATGAGCAACTCCTGTTCAGCTCAAGCACCAAAAGCAATACAGTCATGTTAGGACTGCTTTTTAAATGGATTAGATTACTCTGCTTTTCACCTTGACTAAGTAATTCCAGGGTATTGGCATGTCCACATTCTTTCCAGAACAGATCAGTTTGGCAATGGCATTGATATTATAGGCATACAGAGATGGTGTTTAATATAAAGAAGATAAATATTATGTCCTGGACCAAATTGGGTCCTGCTATGCAAAGCAGCAATTATCATATTGGTGGTGGTATTATTGTTATCATCATCATCATCATCATTATTATTATTATTATTATTATTATTATTATTATTATTATTATTATTATTATTATTATACCACCTATTCTTGTCCCAGCAAGCTTGCAAGGAGCTAGTTTATACACAATGAAAAGGGAGGAACCTTAACAGAAATAGCATTATTTAGGAATGACACATAGCAAGGGACTCTTGCAATAAAGAGGGTTAGAAAAAGTGACAGAGGTTGAATGCTGAAATATTTCCTAGGTTCTGTAGTTAATTTTGGATATTACCTTAACAGTGATTTTTCCTGTGGGTTTTTCCCCTTAGGATGATTTCCAGCATGCAGCCTCAGAAACCAACTGGGAGTCAGTCACAAGCTCTGTCTCAGTAAGTAATTTTTCACTATTTTGTGCATGGATGGATTGATAGGATGGCTTGAATCCAACTCACAAAAATGGCACCTGCATGGAGAAACCATGTATTCACTTTTGGAATAGAACAAAATAAGTGTTTATTCAACTCATACTGGAGTCAACCAGTATGGTTTTAGAGATAAAAGATTCAGGATATGCCATCAACTATTGTAATCACATGAGATAGCCATTGGGAAACATTTCTTGCTTTCAAACTCATTCTCCCAATATGAAAATACAGGATATAAACTTAAAGTTTTTAATTGCAGAATGTCTTGACCTAAACAGAAAACTATAATTAAAACAGTAGGAACATAGATCTAGCTTTTCATTGTGAATACTGAGAATTTTTTTTAAAGTGTTTCAAATAAAATATTATATCTGAAGTCTCCACATTCAGCAGTGAAATGCAACTCAGAGAAAAATAAAACAGAAAAAGAAGAAAAACACGTAATCCAGTATAAAGTTTTATTTTTCTCTTCATTGCATTTGATTTGTCTCACTGACAAAAAATCCCAACACCTGGGAACAGCAGTGTAGCATCAGAATTCATAATACGGGCAGTCCTCTTCTGTGTGCTCTGCTGCCTAGGCAGCACCATGTCACAGCTCTTGTTAACTCCTCTTAAAACACGAGGTAGGGATAAATGCTAAAAGCAGATTTGAAACCAATGTTTGGAGCATTCACGGAAGAGAGCTTAATGATAGCACCTTTGTTACAATAGCTGCCAGGAGTAACCAGTGAAGGAGCAGTAAATAAAATATGGGTAAATTCTACTGATCAGTGTCCAATCCAGGCAGTGAGTAGAGAGAAAATTCTGTACTGCCAAAATTAGAAGCTGTTAAGCTAGTCTTACTTATATTTACCCTTGAGTTTGCAAATGAAACTTGTCCTTCATGATACGATGCATTGATTGCCTGGAACTAATTGTGCTGAAAGTCTTGAGGAGTAATGTTAGCAGGGCTGAGATCTACTAGATGTGCCAAGCAGGAGATGCTAAAACAGTTTTACTGAAAGACATAAACTCATTTTTCATTCTATTATGGGCCTGGGGGAAAAAAATCTGTATGATGGAATATTTTGTTTAAAAATATGGTAGGCTGATGTTTGAAAATGTAAACCTAGGGCTCCCTCAGCAGATGACTATGAAAATGAGATCAATGATATGGTATACGCCATGTTAGTTAACATCCTTAACATCATAAAATGCACAATATACCAAACCAAAACCCAGTATCCTTTTCATATTGAAAAATTAAGCTTATCTTCCACATCTTTTTTTTTTTGAAAAATCGTTACCATATTGCAGGTAGGGAAATTCAGTACAAATGTTACAGATAGCAAGCTGATGCCCAAGGTCACCTGGAAACTTACAGCTCAACCAGAAGCAGAACCTCAGTTTTACTGGTTTTCCCGCACCATTCCCTATCTCATAAAACATATTTTCTTCAACTTGGGTGTGTGTCGCACCTGCAAGTCCCTTTTATCCTCAGGGAAAATAAGGTAGGGAGATTGAGCAATTTTTCACAAAAGCACGAAGGAAAAAGTCTGAGAACACCCAAGTTCTTCAGGAGACAAAGATTCAGGGGTTCTACTTTCGTCTTGAGGAGCAGAGGGACAAACTCAGACCTGTAAGTCTTGATGACATAAGATTCTGCTGATGCTCAAAAATTGCTCTCTCAAACCCACAAGCAACTCAAGGACTCATTTTAGGATCTAGACACATTACAACTTTCAGAATGAAAATTTCAGAGTGAGCAAATTCCATGTTGGAGATCATATTACAGAGGTATGTTTTGTTTGGTTTTTGGTTGGTTTTTTTTTTTTCAGAAAGCTAAAACAAATACTTCTGCCCTTAACCCATCATGGGAAACCCAGGAAAAAAATAAAAAGGAAACAAATCACTCCTTATTAGTTTAGTTTCCATTATTTCTGAAGTAATTTTATGTCCAATAAAAAAACTGTGATGCACATTGGACTGTCTGTCAGGTTCACAACAGAGATAGGAAAGAGAAAAGAATGGGGGAATAGAAATTAGGGGCAAGAGGACTGACAAAAAAAAAGATACCTTTGTGTTCCATTAAATTAAAAATGTATTCAGTGCTTCTTCATTGCTTCTTACATTTCACTCTTCTTCTTGCTCCCTCTTTGGATGCCATATCAGAAGCCAGATTACAACGAGCACAAACTCTCCTAAAGCCAGCACCTCGTTCTTGGCAGAACAAAAAAAAAAGGAAACAAATCACTCCTTATTAGTTTAGTTTCCATTATTTCTGAAGTAATTTTATGTCCAATAAAAAAACTGTGATGCACATTGGACTGTCTGTCAGGTTCACAACAGAGATAGGAAAGAGAAAAGAATGGGGGAATAGAAATTAGGGGCAAGAGGACTGACAAAAAAAAAGATACCTTTGTGTTCCATTAAATTAAAAATGTATTCAGTGCTTCTTCATTGCTTCTTACATTTCACTCTTCTTCTTGCTCCCTCTTTGGATGCCATATCAGAAGCCAGATTACAACGAGCACAAACTCTCCTAAAGCCAGCACCTCGTTCTTGGCAGAACAAAAAAAAAAGGCAGTTTTGTTGGCAGCTTTGAAGTTGCTTTTGGGCCTGTCACATGGTGTCAGGAGGCTATCTGAGCTGTTGAAATAATTCCTCTTTATTTGGCTGTCACTGAGAAAACGTTAAGCTTTCTTCTATGTTTGAACGAGGTTGCACAAATCTCTTGAGTAGGAGCTTTTATATGAAATGAAAATGGAGAATGCCTAGCTGTCTCAGTTTGAAATGCCTTGCACATTCACTGATCTGCATTTCTGTAATGAAATGTACAGTTGAACATGCGAAAAAAAAAAAATCTCTTACACTGAGTAAGCCACAGACCTGTGGCCTGATCTTTATGTGCTGTTTCTTCAGTCTCCTTGCACCATCTCCCTCACTTTTGAAAGGCAATCAGGGTCTGATGTTTCCCTGTTGGGCTGCCAATAGCCCCACTGAGCTCTTCTTAGTAAGAAAGTAGCATTTGGATGCCTTTTCCTTTTGTAGCCCAAAAGGCTGTGTTAGCACACTGCATGATGCTGGCCACTGCATAGTCTCTCCTGCAACATTGCTTTAGATAACAATGCTGTATTCACTTTACTGGTGAGCTTTTCAACTGGAGCTTTTCAACTCCTGGGACTTCCATCTCTCTGGCGGTCTCTATTCTAAACCACTTAGAAGTCAGGAGAGAGGCTTTGAGGTAGGCCTTTCCTTTTAGGGGACATGAATTTTTACAGGCATCTGCACTGTGTCTTACTTAGCATGGCACTAGAGAGGCATTGCAGTCACAAGTGGGCCCTCTGAAACTTCTTGGGTCGTTGGTCGTAAGCAGTAAAGCGCAGCTGTGCTTTCTTGACTGCACTATTGTTATGTTTTCTATTTCTTCTCTTTTTAATAATTTGTACTGTCCATACTTTCAGCAAATAAATGCAGTAAAATATCAAGGATTGTTAATTTTGTGATATATCTTACCATTAGAGACAACTGTTTTATTTTAAAAGACATATATACTTTAAAATTATTATAGTAGGAATTGAAGGACACAATCCTGCAAAAAAAATGAGTGAATTTATTCAAATGAGTTGACCTTTCCATTACTACCTAACTGAGTGAAGTTAATCACAAAGATTAATAGTTTAACTTAACTAGGATATGAGGCAAAAAAAATATTTTGGGAAGCCATTAATTTTAAATGGCATATTTCTACTGCATTACTTCAGAGCTGGGTTTTCATAAGACAAGAGTTTTCTAGGGTTTTCCCCCCAATGTTTTAACATGTAAGACCAAACAACTCTCGTGCTCTACTATGCTTCTTGTTGGACAAAATAATGTATTTTGATTGTGGTCCTTCAAAAAGTAAGAGATCTGCATTATTAGCTTTTCTTGCAAATATTTTACATAATATTTGCATACTATTTGACTTTGTGCTTGGACCAGGGAAAAAGTGATGTCAGGATAGTGGATATTGTAATTCTAAGTAATGATTTTTAAAAATGTTTGAAGTCCTCTCCTGGAAAACTGAAATTACTACAATCTTTCTGTCAAAGTTAAGTTGTACCACAGGTTCAGTGGGAACACTCAGAGAATGGTGCTTGGCCCTTACCGATGGGAAATAATATTATTTGATACAATTGTGAGGATATTAATACGTTGGTAATCCAAATATTCATTGTTACATTGCTGAGATCATAGAACCATAGAATAGCTTGGGTTGGAAGGGACCTTAAAGATCATCTAGTTCCATTCCAGCTGTGGGCAGGGATGCCTTCCACTAGACCAGCTTGCTCACAGCCCCCTCCACTTGACAGTGAACACTGTCAGAGATGGGGCATCCACAGCCTCTCTCAGTAACCCATTCCACTGTCTCACCACCCTCACAGTAAAGAATTTCTTAATATCTAACCTAAACCTCCCCTCTTTTATTTTAAAGCCATTCCCCCTTGTCCTATCACTACGTGCCCTTGTAAAAAATCTCTCTCTGTCTTTCCTTTAAGGTCCCTTCAGGTATTGTAAGACCAAAATTAGGTCACCCTGATGCCTTCTCATGGCTGAACAATTCCAATTCTCTTAGCCTTTCCTCCATCCCTTTAATCATCTTGGTAGCTCTCCTCTGAACTTGCTCCAACTGGTTGATGCCCTTCCTTGATGCTAGGGACTCTAGAGCTGGATGCAGTATTCTAGGTGGAGCCTCACAAGAGTTGAATAGAGGGGCAAGTTCCCCCCTCACCCTGCTGGCCACGCTGTTTTTGATGCAACCCAGGATACAATTGGCTTTTTGGGCTGCAAACGCATGTTACCAACTCATGTCCAGCCTCTTATCCACCAGCACCCCCAAGATCAAAGTATCATATTTTTTCTGTTTGATTAATAAGTTGTATTTTTTGGTAAAAAATGTCAGTTGGTGTATTGAAATACATTTAATTTTGGGGAATAAAGGGTCATTTTTTCAAGTCTTCAAACAAGCCAAATTTGTTGCCCAAGTTGACCAGAGAAAGATAGTGGACTTATTGTCTTTGTCTTTCTCTGCTATGGTTTCTGATCTGCCTCTTATCAAATAACTGCCAAAGCTGGCCTCTCCATTCTATGTCCATGGCCATAACAGTGGTTTCATTACATCTCTGTAAATGTGCAAACCATTATCCCCTTTGAGAAGTGGATGTAAATGCTGACAGCCCACCAGTGGCAGTGCTTTTGCTCCCTCAATCTCCTCTGGGATTTGTTTGGGAGTTCCTTGGTGTCTCTTCTCCTTACAAAAAGAAAACACAGGTATAACAAAGCCTGGCCCAGGTAAAGACTTCAAAAGATGGCCCGAAGTAGCTGTTTCACTCAATAATGAGACAAGTTTCTCAGTAGCTGTTTTCAATTGTTTTAAGTGGTGCTGTAACTTATTCAAAGTGCACTGAGATATATGTCACTCTTAGGGGGTATCCTATCCCTCTCCATCAGTGACTGATGCTACGCTCACGGCAGAAGCACTGGATCAAACCATTGCTGCATTTGACACAGTGGAGGATCTGCTCAAACACTTTAACCCGGACTCCTGGCAAGAAGATCTTGAGAATCTGTACACAGACAGTGGCCACCATTATCGAGGCAGGAGCTACCACGACAGGAAGTCCAAAGGTAGGAAAAGTCACTATATACATACTTTGAGGCAAGACCAGGGTATTCCTTCACTCCTTATTGAAATGTCCATTGGCTAGGTATTACATTCTAATGCCCATGTTCCCGTTGGAGTCACAGGGCAAGGTTCCACTTTATTACAACTAGGGATAAGTTATTTATCCTTAAACAATTTCTAAGTAGAATCTTACTTGAGAAATCAGACTGAAAACTGCTCATTGTTATGATGAATTCACAGATAAAACATATAAAGACAGATGGTTCTCAGCTTCACCCTCTTAAAATTGCTTTGTGTGTAAAGCATGGGGCTCCTAATTACCTGCATTATCACTCTTCTTTAAATACCCTGCTTAGGGACTGTTCTCTGTTGAGTGAGGAATAATCACTTTTATCACATTGTGCTTAGGGAAGCATCTGGTGCAGACACCTGTATATGCAGCTGTTTTTTTCAGGATGTGAACATCTCACTGTTGGCGGGGAGCATTATTATGGTTTAACGTCCTTGTCTGTAACTGAGCAAAGCACACATTTCTGGGTTATATTTCTTGTTTCCTTCTGTTAGTTCAAATCATCCAGCAAATGGTAAAGCAAAGGGATGTTAAGCTAGCAGTACAAACTCATAGTGATAAAGAAACACTATTGAGAAGAGACAGTCGTGCTCTGGGGTAACCATGCATTGAAGGGCCTGATGAAATTGCCCTTCATGTGGTGCAATATAGATCTAGGACGTCTGTTAGGGTTCTCCAAGATGACAATCACTGTAGTTTTCACAGGAGATCTGGAGTGAAGTATTTCATTTGATTTCTCCTGTTAATATTGGCTTCCATTTTCAAGTTGTGTATTCACATGCATTCTTCTTTATAACTTTATAATGCCCAAATCACAGTTCCAATTGTGTGCAATCTAGCATTTATTTACATCTCAAATCTCATTCCCACATACATTAAGCATATGCTAAGGAGAGAGAGAGAACTGTAGTTCTATATTTGTAACTTACTTGCTATCAAAATGATGAAGCTTTGATCATAAAAGGGATATATAGACTGCATCTGTATTATGGAAAATAGCGTCAAGGAGTGTTCCCAGGCCCTGAAATCCAGTCACCATATTGCTAAATTGTCAGCCTGGTCATTGCTGGGCATGAACCAGGATCTGGAGAAGCTGCCTACCATTCATGTGGCCACCTTGACTTGGAGAGTAAGAGACAAATGTGGGCTGTCCCATGGCTGTTATCCTTGAGGAGGATGACCTCAGGCATGTACAGTGTATTAGTAGATACAGTACTGGCTTACAGTTTCCAAGATACGTTGGCCTTCTCTGTTTTTGGGCTCAGTACCTCAAAGGAATCTGCGATAACAGCCTGAGCAGAAATCCAGTGAATGTGATCCCCTTTACTTTGCTACCTTTTGGCATGTCAGAAATTTCAGGCAACCACAACAGCCCATGTTTGTGAAAAACTTCACTTAAGTTCCAGTGCATTACTTCACAGAGTGGTTTGATCTCTGTGGGGGTCTGTGAAAAATGATCTGTATTGTTCCTTGTTCCCAGGCTGGATTTGGCACCAATATATACATATAAAAAAGAAATCAAGGGCCTGTTCTGATTTTAATAGAAGCTGATTAGAAACCTGGACCCTGTACTGGTTCTGGTCTCCAGATTTCATTTCACTCTCAGATCATATTTGGCCTATTATCCCATATATTTAAATGACCACATAAATATAAAATAGGACTTGGTGTTTTGTTGATGCAGTCTAGAGGTATCAATCTGATCTGGTACTGCTCAGAAAATTCAGATGCATGAAAGTTTTTCCACTTAGCACAAATGTAATTCAGCTTCTTGCATAGCAGACCACCACTGTAAACAAATTAATTTTCCAGTTATTATTTTATAGGATTTTGTTTGGTGGTGTTGGTTTGGCTATAGGAAAAGGAATAAAAGTTTTATAACAATTTTCCTTTCATCTTCAAGCTAAAGGCCAAATTCCCTGACTGTTAGCAGCCCTCTGGACAAAAGTACCTCACCACAATCAAATCCTTTAAAATTTTAGTTTAAAATTTTTATTTAGTCATAAACTTCTGACAAGATTAAAGGCCTGTTCTTGGATGATGTCAGGAGTATGGAATAGTTTTAACAAGTCTTTCAGTTAGAAACGCTTGATGGTTTTTAAACACAGACACTGTGGATCTCTGAGGAATGTTGATAGGCGCTGGGATAACCTTGCAGCAAAGAGAGCAATAGATTATATCATCATTTATTTCAGATACCTATCTGTTTCTGCTTTCAGCCTGGGTTTTATTTTTTATCCTAAGTTAGAACAGCCCTGAGGCAGGTAAGAACTATTTGATGTGATCTCTGCCTATCTTTCACAGCATTTTCAGAACATGCTGTATAAATGGTATAAATTAATCACTATTAATTTCACCCCTATCCAACTTTCTGCCCAGACCAAATTATGGCACAAAATTGAGCTTGAGGCATTGTTTCTAAATAGTAATTCTGATTACAGGAACATGTAGTAAATTACATTTAAATGGTATATTTTCTTAATTTGGCAATTAATAATTTCCAAATTGAAGTATCAAGGTCAAGCAAATAAGAGGATAGTATTTAAGAATAAAATGAAATCTCACAGAATCAGGGAATAGATGAAGTGGAAAGGCACGTCAAGAATTTGTTTAGTTCAACCTCAGTACTCAAGGCAGGGTCATCAATAAAAGGCTGCACAATCTCTCCGGACCATCCTGTGAACATAATAAAAAAAAAAAAAAAAAAAAAAAATTGTTATTTTCAACATTGAATAGATTTTCCTATGTTAAAATTTAAGTCCAAAACCTCTTGTCCTTTTGAAGTAGACTCTGGCTCCATCTTCTTTGCTCCCTCCTATCGTTGCTGGATCATTGGGACACAATCAATTGTATGAGGTTCAACAAGGCCAAATGCTGGGTCATGCACTTCAGTCACAACAACCTCATGCAGTGCTACAGGGTGGGGGAAGAGTAACTGGAAAGTTGCCCAGCGGAAAAGGATCTGAGACTGTTGGTCAACAGTAGCTGAACATGAACCAGCAGTGTGCCCAGGTGTCCAAGAAGGCCAAAGGCATCCTGGGCAGTATCAGCAATAGTGTGGCCAGCAGGACCAGGGCAGTGATCATTCCCCTGTACTCAGCACTGGTGAGGCTGTACCTCAAATCCTGTGTTCAGTTCTGGGCCCTTCACTACAAGAAAGACATTGAGGTGTAGAGCAAGTCTAGAGAACGGCACTACAACTGCCTGAAAGGAGGTTGTAGTGAGGTGGGGGTCAGTCTCTTCTCACAGGTAACAAGTGACAGGACAAGAGGAAATGGCCTCAAGCTGCACCACGGGAGATTTAGATAGGAAATTAGGAAAAAAATTTTCACAGAAAAGGTGGTTAGGCATTGGAACACGCGGCCCAGGGAAGTGGTGGAGTCATCATCCCTGGAAGTGTTCAAAAAGTGTGTGGATGTCGCATTTGGGGATATAGTTTAGTGGTGATTATGGCAGTGCTGGGTTTTATAGTTGAATTTATGATGCTGGAGTTCTTTTCCAACCTTGAGGATCCTATGACTCTGTGTATTTGTAAACATCAATATACACATATGCAAATTGATCCCTCCCTGAATACCTCTTGCAAGTACCTTAAAGTCGTGGATTAAATCCAAATATATGATAACTCCATTCAATCTACAAAATCTGATCTCACACCTCTACAATACGGATGCAATTCTAATTAGTTAAGTACATTTCTTTCTATTTACATGAATGAAGTGAGATATTGGTATCAGGTGTGTCTCACTAATAACCAAATTAAGTTTGAAATTTAATTCTATATATGTTCAGTGAGGTTTGCTGTTAACCACTCCAGTAAAGGCTGAGTATGAAATTGCAGTGAAACCCAAACTGGCAGAAAAGGAAAATAAAAAAAGGAGAAGACACACATTCACATTTTCACAATCCTTAAATTAGGGGCCTTATATAAGCTATAAACTATGGTGTACACCTACATGAAAATTTGATAGATGTTTCAAATAACCTCTGCAGCTGTAAATATACTCAATAAGGTTTGCTATCAATTGCTGCATTTTAGAAACTGAAAGCATGAATATTCAGCCTTGTACTCATCCTAGACTCTTAAGAAAAAAAGCAGGACATAGCAAACAAAGTATATATTTTAAAATTATTCCTTTTGCATTCCTGCAATATGCTGCTGACTTCAGTGTCATAGTAATTTGATTATTACAAATATTAAGCATCTCTAAAAAGATATCACTGGATATTGTGTTATTTAATACTGCTCTTGTCAAGGACACACGTAGATGTAAAAACATAAACAACCATGCTCTGCTATTACGTTGAACTTCTTGACAAATAGGTTTCTATTTTTTTAGAGAGTCATAAGGAGTGCTAAGACATGTTTGAAGGAAGCCTCTCCATCCTAGTGTAAAGTTTTGAAAGCATCAATTTATCTGCTTAATAATATTAGAAGAGCTTCTAAGAGTATACTGTTGTAAACACTTCTAACCATCAAATGTTATTTAACTTTTCCCACATGGTTGTCTGTATTTGTCTTTGTTTGTTCTTTCTGATGTTTTACCTCCCATTGAAAAAAACTTTATAATTAAAAAAAGACCACTGCCTGTCAAATGGTTTGTGTACAAATGAAGAAAGAAAGGAAAAAGAACAAGTTCAGAGTTTCTCATCATAAAAGTAAATCCAAATGTCATGGAGATGGTACCTAAAGAAAGTGGCCATCTTTAGAAAAGAATGGGTTGTTTTGCTTTGTTTTGTTTTGTTTTGTTTTCCCATAAATAAACCTAGGAAGCAGGAACACATGTAGATAGATACATTCTGGTAATTAAGACTACACATGCCTCTGAGCTCATTTTCTTTTTTGGAAATAGTATGCAAGAAGCCTTTGGCTATCAGAGGAACTTAATCAGGTGGGACACTCTTGCAATAATATCTGTCTGCAATGATGGCTTTACCAGTTAAATAAATAAACACTTGGTGGCAGAACATTGGTCTGGAAGAACAGTGAGGTGACACCACAGGTTTTCATGGAATGTTTTCTGCTATCCATTGCCAAACAGGTTACCAACATCAGGCAAGTTTCACCATGTCCTTAACAATAATTCTTAATTGTCACTACTTACAGTGGTCTAACAAGAAGCTAGAATTTTAACTCAGGAATGTAATTTCTCAGGGGGTTGCAAACAGTGGCCAGTAAATCACTGCAAATGTCCATATACTCCTCCTTGAAAGGTTCTGGGATGGCTGCCAGCAAGTTTCAGTTCACCAGACAGGGAGTGCAGGCATCACAAATGCTCACTCATTCATGGCAAATGCGAATATTCCAAGTAGATGGAATACCTTCTCAAACAGCTGCTAATTTAGAGTATTCCCTGTGCTTAAAAACCAGAATATTTCTCCCACTCTTCTTCAGATGGGAACTAAGTTGTCTGTTGCATGCAAACTGCACACATTCACTCATTCTAGATCTAATTCAGATCTGCACCCTCTGTGAAAAATGAGATTTTTCCCTCATGTGTTATGTGGTGCAATTGTTGGTCATTGTCAGTCACTGCAGTAAAAGCTTTTCTTACTAAATCTTTTTTTAAAATGTTAGTGAAACTTGTAGCATATTATTTATTACTGGAATAAGCTGCTCAATTCTGTTGATTTCAATGAAGCTATGTCAAATAGTTTGGCCTGCTTTTGCTACTTGACCCATAGAACAACTGATTATTGGTTTGCCAGTCCATAATAGGCCTATATATTGGGTACCTATGTATATATATTGTTTCACGCAAGCATTTATAAGCCCCCTGAAATTCTGATCTCTCATTCCTCTGAAATAACAGTTGCGTATTAAGGAAGTTTGTCTTGGCATTGCAATTCTGTAGTAAATACAAATTGCAACATCTTTTCCCCAGCTCCCACAAGAAAGACTTGAATAGCTCCCAAACTTTCCAGGTATATTTAACAAATTGCTTATTGTGGTATCATTAAGCATGTGCAGTGGAATAGTCAAAACCATCAACCATAAGTGTTGAAGTCTAAAAGCTGCAGGATTTGGTCAATATTTGGTATGGAGAAGAATAATTTAATCAGTGTCGGTGCATTTAGATTATTTAACCAGCGGAAGATGCAACTGGGAAATAATATTCCATTTGGTATTATATATATATACATATATATATGGTATACATATACTTTATATAAATAGTGTATATATACTTTATATATATATATATATATCTACACATTTCTGAGGATATTACTATGTTGATAAACTCAATATTCATTGTTACATTGTTGAGATGATAGAATCATAGAATGGTTTCTGTTGGAAGGGACCTTAAAGATATCTACTTCCAATGCCCCTCATGGGCAGAGACACCTTCTACCAGACTAAGTTGCTCAAGACCCCATCCAACCCTTGAACACCTCAAGGGATGTGGCATCCACAGCTTCTCTGAACAACCTGTTCCAGTGCCTCACCATCCTCACAGTAAAGAATTTAATTTCTTCCTAATATCTAATCTAAACCTATTCTCTTTCAGTATGAAGCCATTTCCCCTTGTCCTGTCACTATATGCCTTTGTAAAATGTCCATCTTCAGCTTATTTGTGTATTTGCCAACTCAAGTTTAACCACACCATAGCTTCACTCAGCTACAGCACTGCTCTGAATGTCTTTGCTTGTACAGTGCCACTAAGTCTATCTGACACAATCCTGACACACAGCTTTATGCTAGTGGAGCATGAATGCTAGGGAGAAAGGATTCAATACACTTATAGGTCTCTGAGAAATTCCATTCTCTATAGGAGGAATTTTTTTTAAAGCCAAGAGTCAAAATTAAAACTGTAGCACAATAACCTTTGTTATGAACTCTAAACCACACATGAAAAAGGATGAGAGTCAAACTATAACTGAGCTCTGGATTCCCACTTGTCACACGATACTCCAGACACACTGCAATTCCATCCCTTGCTGATGCACAAAATATGAACAGGGACAAGCTAACAAGCACAGTCCCCTTTCATGATTACATCTTTTTAGTCACCAAAAAGAACACGAGCTAGAAATGTTGACAGAATTGGCACTTGTTTACATGCCTTTGGGAGCAGGCCCAAGGAGATGTAGATTTGTGCTTGATATCCAGGGGAGGATAGTCAGTGGCTGGGAAATTTCTCCACCTGTTCTGGGAAATCTCTCCACCTGTTCATTGTATAATACAAATCCCTTCAGTGAGAGTTAGGTATTTCAACATCTTGTCAACATACAGGTTGACATCACCTGTCAACAGCATATTTTGGTGCTGAGTGTCATGCTGAAATCTGGTTTCACACATCCACATTGCTATCACAACAGACAGAAAGATCAAATTTTTAAACTTTATCTGTCCATATAGATAGTGATGTCAATACCCTTTCAGAAAGGAAAGCAGACACAAACCACCATGGCAGTTTAATATCAATCATAGGTTGATATTAATAGATAATAAAATAATTTTGGTTAAAAGGGCATTCTCATCCAAACCTCTACCCACTGCAAGACCATCTTTGAAGTTCTCTAGTTAAGTTTTTAATGTTTCCAACTAGAATGGTTCCCCAAGCTTTTGGATAACTTGTCCCAGTGTTTGACTACCCTCATGGTGCTTACTCTTTTGTAGAACTCATTCAAATATCCCTTGCTGCAACTCGAGATTTTTTGCACTTTTGTTTTTACTGTGAACATCCAAAAAATACCTGGCTCCATCCTCCCTGTAGCCCCTTTTAAATAACTAGATATAATCATTAGAACCCTCTTTAGTATTTATTCCAGACTAAAGAATCTCCTTTCCTCAGCCTCACTGGCTGTTTTGGACCAGCACCTTAACCATCATGGTCATCCTTCACTGAACTCCTAGTTCGTTCATCCTTCTGCTGGAGTGGGCTCAAAATGGGACACAGTACTTCAGATGCATGTTCACAAGAGCAGAATGAATGGGAATATCCATCTCCCTCAGTGTCCTACTACATTATTTCTAATGCAGTTTAGTGTGGAGCCTAGTCCTGCAAGGCAGACAGCTGACTCATGTTCAACTTTCTGTCTAACCAGATACCAAGGCTTTTTACAAAGCTTCAGCTTAGTCCATGTGTTCCCAGTCCGGATCAATGGATAGGGTTATCCATGTCAGGTGCAAGAATTTCCATTTGTAATCACTGAATCTCATGATGTTCTTGCCAGCACGTTTCTCCAACATGCTGAGATCCTTCTGAAAGGCATTCCTGCAGCGTGTGGATGGATTGTGTAGAGCGTTAGCAAAGATATTTAGAAGTATTGACTCCAGTATTATCCCCTGGGGAACATAGATAGTAATCAACCACCAGTTGTACATGGAATTGCTGACCATTTTGCTCAAGTCTCTTGGATGCTCCAGATATCTACTGATTTTGTAAACCATTAGATCTCAGCAGTTTGGCTGCAAGTATTCTGTGGATCACTGTGAAAAAAACAGCAGACACCTCTGCTGCTTTTGCCTCATCAAGCAAGACAGTTGTCTCAGCAGACTCTCAGGATGATCCATGACAATTTGCTCTTGGTAAATCTATTCTGGATGTTCCCAGTCACCCTCTTGTCTTTCATCTGCCTGGGCATTGCTTCCAAGGAGGATTTACCCCTTTTACCATGGGCTGAGATTAGGCTGACTAGTCTACACCTGCCCAAATCCTCCTCACCTTACTTGTAGATGGCCTTGACATGTGGTATAGGAATACCGTAACAAGGTGGCTACCATCTCTTACACCTCAGCTCTGCTCTGTGACTGATGCATGAAAAAAAGTGTAAAATGTGCAGATATGACAATGTTAGGACCATATGTGAATGTCAAACAGATAAAGTGTTAAAAGCAACCCTAACAGACCTCTTGTCTTCTTAAAATTAATCAGTGACCAGCAGCATAGCTTTTCTCCTCAATCTTTAAGGCCTGTCTTTTTCTGAATAAAACATGGTATTAAGTGCAGTCTCTGATTCCAGTGCTCACCTCTGATTAAGATCAATATTTCAAGGTAAACACATGCCATAGAGCTAAGTGAAATGAGGATGGTTTTAAGCATAGGATTTAAGGGGAAGGAGGGGCAAACACTGGGCCTCAAGTATCCATCTTGATACAAGATATATCAAGATACATCAATAGCAAAAGGAGGGGCAAGGGAAACCTCCATTCTTTATTGAATCTTCACAAGTCTATGGGACCAGATGGGATCCACCCAAGGGTGATGAGGGAGCTGGCAGAAGAGGTCGCCAAGCCGCTGTCCATCATCTACCAACAGTCCTGGCTCACTGGGGAGGTCCCAGATGACTGGAAGTTGGCAAATGTCACACCGATCCACAAAAAGGACCGGAAGGAGGACCCAGGAAACTACAGACCCGTCAGCCTGACCTCAGTGCCTGGCAAGGTTGTGGACCAGATCATCCCAAGTGCAATCACTCAGCACCTACAGGAGGAACAAGGGATCAGACCCAGCCAGCACGGGTTTAGGAAGGGCAGGTCCTGCCTGACCAACCTGATCTCCTTTTATGACCAGGTGACCCACCTCCTGGATGAGGGAAAGGCTGTGGATGTGTCTACCTGGACTTCAGCAAAGCCTTTGACACCATCTCCCACAGCATACTGCTGAAAAAGCTGGCAGCCCATGGCTTGGACAGGGGCCCTCTGTGCTGGGTTAGGAACTGGCTGGAGGGCTGGGCCCAGAGAGTGGTGGTGAATGGTGCTGTATCCAGTTGGTGGCCGGTCACTAGTGGTGTCCTCCAGGGATCAGTGTTGGTCCCAGTTCTGTTTAATATCTTTACTGATGATTTAGATGAGGGGATTGAGTGCACCATTAGCAAATTTGCAGATGACACTGAGCTGGGGGGGAGTGTTGATCAGCTGAAGGGCAGGAGGGCTCTGCAGAGGGACCTGGACAGACTGGAGAGTTGAGCTGATTCCAACAAGATGAGGTTCAACAAGGCCGAGTGCTGGATTCTGCCCTTTGGCCAGAACAACCCCCTGCGGCACTACAGGCTGGGCACAGAGTGGCTGGAGAGCAGCCAGGCAGAAAGGGACCTGGGAGTTTGGATTGACAGGAAGCTGAAGAGGAGCCAGCAGTGTGCCCAGGTGGCCAAGAAGGCCAATGACATCCTGGCTGGGATCAGGAACAGTGTGACCAGCAGGACCAGGGAAGTGATTCTTCCCCTGTACTCAGCCCTGGTGAGGCCACACCTGGAGTACTGTGTCCAGCTCTGGGCCCCTCAGTTCAGGAAGGGTATTGAGGTGCTGGAGCAGGTCCAGAGAAGAGCAACGAGGCTGGTGAAGGGACTTGAACACAAGTCCTATGAGGAGAGGCTGAGGGAGCTGGGGTTGTTCAGCCTGGAGAAGAGGAGGCTCAGGGGAGACCTCATCACTCTCTACAACTCCCTGAAAGGAGGTTGTAGCCAGGTGGGGGTTGGTCTCTTCTCCCAGGCAGCTATCAGTAAGACAAGAGGGCATGGTCTTAAGCTGTGCCAGGGGGGTTTAGGTTAGATATTAGGACGAAATTCTTTACAGAGAGAGTAATCAGGCATTGGAATGGGCTGCCCAGGGAAGTGGTGGATTCTCTGTCCCTGGAGGTTTTTAAGATAAGACCGGATGTGGCACTTAGTGCCATGGTCTAGTAACCACAGCAGTGTTGGATCAAGGGTTGGACTTGATGATCTCGGAGGTCCCTTCCAACCCAGTTGATTCTATGATTCTGTGATTCTATGATCTTAGTGCTCCGATGCATCTCTTTATGTCTGCCTTACCTTTAAGTTAAATCTCTGATGCAGACATTCTGTAATAATACTTGGAAGTTATTTGCATCCAGTCTAAAGAACCTTTTAGTTCTAGTTTTAAATTAAGAACTCCAGTGGTTTCAGTCCTTGATAAGTAAAGCAGTTGGATTTCACACCAATCACACCAAGGCTCAGTTACATTTTAGTCACAGCAGTGAAGTGATGCATGAAACTGACTGTACTGTAAAATCTTATTGTTATATGGGTGAGGAAATGGACTGGCTCCAGACAGTAAAACAATCCCGAGACAGGGAAAAATACATATTGAAGCTTTCAGCAGAGAGAATTGTTCAGAATTAAATGTATTCTTTTGTTAGGGGGCAATAAACCGTGATCTAAAGGTAATTAGGCATTGGGAACTGTTCTCATGTGTCAGTATGATGCTACCAGAGTACAGTATACATTGTTCACAGAGTATGCATGCTCACCTTATCCCACTAAGCACTGGAGTTCTGTGGAGCAGAGTAAAAATGCATGTAGGTATAGGTGTTTACCTCCAAATGGATTTTAATAGAGGATGACTTGTGTATGTCCTAAACTGTTTATTTAGGCTGTTCTTCTCTGCTTGAACTTATTTATTTTCATGTTTTCGAAATCACTAAAATAAGACCTTTCTGCTATTATTTTTGTCCATTTTAAGCTGGACTCTAATACCTAAAATATAGCAAAGTGCAGAGAATTTGCATTTTAACTGATAACTCTGGGATCTGGTGGTTCCAAAACCTGATAATAATCATGATCAGAATGCCTTGAGTAGATAACAAGGAGAATTCATGCAATTTTGCACTGGAAATTTTCCCGTAGGTTTTTCAAATACAGAAAAAATACACTAGATAAAATGCGTATTGCTACTACTTGATTTCAGAATACCTGAGAAGTGTACCCAGAGAAAGTGTTGAGCCCTCATTAAAAACTGCTTATTCCTTCATACTGCATAGAGAAAGAAAATTGTGCTAATTATCTGGTTATTCCCTCCTATGCTTCAAGCAAATCATCAGCTTCCCACAGTACTGAGTCAACTACAGCCTGAGACCCTGCAAAGACTTCCGAAAGGCATCAGAAGTAGGAGTTTGAAGGCAGTGAGCAAAGCCTTCCTTCCAGTGAAAGCCCTTTGTCAGGTCAACCGTTGCCATTTAAATTGAGCAGTTAAGTATTGAAGCTAATAGTGTAACATGGTGATGGATATAATATACCCTCTGCAGGAAAACCCCCCTCACGCAGGTCCTTTGCATGCCAGTGCTTTCCCTCTCTGCTAGTCTCATTACAAGGACTCATTTCTGTTTTGATAATACAGCAGTGCTAATAGGTATTAGCTCAATGCAGGAAGGAGGAGTGTTGAGCCTGAGGGGAAGTGTCATCTGTGACAGAGTAAATTTTATTCAGTCCCCCAACCATCTTCTAGACACAGAAGATGGGCCCTCTTTACTAACCAGTTTGTTACTGGAAGCCTTGTTTCATATGTTACCTCAGCTGAATTAAGTCTAAATTAAGCCTTTGAGCATTTTATTCTAACACCATCAGTACCATCAGCAGATGCCATCATAGTCCACGGTCAGCCTGGACTGCCCAATAGGAGTCTGCTCATATTAGTATCCATTCCCCTGCATTGCTGTAGTGTTAAAGTGTGGATGATCCAGGCTTTCCCCTCAAGAAATCTCATTAGTCATAAAGACAGAAAATTTTCAACCCTCTTCTTTTTCCTTTGGGAGATTTTTCCTTCACATCTATTGGCTGAAATGAATAGTAGCCAGATAGTGCTTTGCTTTACCAGTTAGAAAAGCTGGTGGCAAACATTTAGAGGAGTGGGAAACACTTCCCTGTGAAGAGAATTAGCCTGTCTTGCTGTAAGAAGGGGTGGCTTTGGAGAATGACAGTGGAGAAAAAAATACCATCTGTTAAAACAAAGAAGTCAATATTCCCTGGACTTGTAAGTCCTGGATAAGGACATTCACAGTGTATTTTTCTCCCAGTGCATAAGTATACCACCAGCCCCATTGATTTTGTGCTTATATCAGGAGAATGATCTATACCTCTTTTGGAGAGATGCTAACTCTCTGGAGAGAACCACTGAGATTTCATGGTGACATGTATCACAATTGCTATAAAATCGCAATTTATCTGCTGAATTCCCATTGACTGAGATAACACCTCTCCAGGAAAGTGAATCTGCTATGATTTTCTATAATAGCACTCCTGACATTTATGTACCCCTACCCCTTGCTTATCTGCCTTGTGAATATCTCCAGGTCAGAATGTAAAGGTACATGATATTTACAAATCACAGCTTTTTCCACTACTTACTTTGTGATGTTGACAAGGACTGAATCACAGAAGGTATGAAGTGTCTTTGTTGTAAGTTTTCACATGTTTTTATTAAAGCACAGGCAGAGGTGCTCTCAGGACCAGAAATGATGTTGACTTATTATACATGCCCATGAAAATCTGGTATGTTCACAAACACTACACTGTTATCTCAGTTCTCATTTCAGCCATCTCTATTTTCCTGTTGATGTTTCTGTTAGCAAAAGCTGTTTGGAGTTGAACTCAACACAAGTTCACGCGTCCTCCAGTCCTGAATGAATTATTGAGCTTTTGAACACTTAGTTGGTGGATTGAATCCTAAAGAAAGAAGAAAGCAGAGAAGGAAGGAAAAAGAAATCAAAAAACTTCTTTAGAAATAGAACTCATTAAATTTGTTGCTTTTGTATGTGTTACAAGTGTGGAATATGTATTTATAGAAGGGGTAATTTGTTTTGTTTTAGCTTTATAAGGAAAAGCTAGAAACAGCACTTAAAGTCACAGCTGATAGTCTATAAGTTATTTTTATGACTGGCTTTACTGCTTGTTTACATGACAGATCTCACAGAGATACCAGGCACTTAAACATCAACCAACTACTGGCATTCAATGAACCTCATTAGTTTTAATTGTATTTATTTTTATGCCTATTATAGTAACATTTACCAGCTGAAATTAATATTGCTTAGATTGGTTTCTCCATCTAAAAGTGAGTTATCTAAACTCTGTCCATAAACAATACAGACAGGCAACTTGAGAAAGCAAGTCATGTAGCCTGTCCTAAATGCTCTTGTGAGGAAGGGATGAATCACTCCCGTTTCTCTACTGACCACAGAAAGGGTCTTGTTTAAAGTGTTTGCCTTTTCTATGCCTGCAGTTAGGCAAAAGAAGTTATGCTCATAGTAACACAATAGATCTTATCATCTAAGTCAGTTAGGTATAAACAGAGGAGGGAAGAGTGTAGCAGAGGTGGAATCTCTTGCCCAGGGATCCAACAGATCAGTGATAAAGCAAATAAAATGACTAGTCTTCAGCTTTCGGGCCAATATTTTACTTCAAGCCTTCCCTTCACCTTTATAGTTGGTGTGAGCTTTGCTATGGGAATCAGTGGGAGCAGGGTGACTGCCTGTATGGCCACCTGTAATGATTTAAAATTGGTAGGTTTATGTTTATCTGTTCAGAAATCACTGCTACGCTTCACCTATTTTTCAAACAGTGTCCCATAACTTTGTGTTATTTACTACCTAGGGAGCAGTATAAACCACAGGAATGACCCACTCAAACCTCACTAATGAAACTTCTTTTGCGTTGCAGTTGACCTGGACAGGTTGAATGATGACGTGAAACGTTACAGCTGCACCCCGAGAAACTACTCTGTCAATTTAAGGGAGGAACTGAAGCTGACAAATGTAGTTTTCTTCCCCCGCTGCCTCCTTGTCCAGCGCTGTGGAGGAAACTGTGGCTGTGGGACTCCGAACTGGAAATCTTGCATGTGCATGTCAGGGAAAACAGTGAAAAAATATCATGAGGTATTTTCATTCTTTCTTTGTTACTTCTTTTGGGTATTTATTGCTTCCATGGATTCTTTTCTCCGAGCCATGTGTGCTGCTTGTTAATTGACTATCACGTTAATATTGATCCATGCTATATCATGTTATATTATCATTATGCTATATCATGTTATATTAACATGCTTATATTGATTATCATGTTGTATCTGCAGTGCAAAAATCAGTGGGTAAAAATTACCGACACAGTGAAGGGTCATAGGTGAAGATGCCATCATTTGAAAGACACCACAGTATTTGAGTGAATGCCTTCTGTGCTTACCACTCTTCCTGAGATGAAGAATCTACTTAGGCTTTAAGACAGATTCAGGTAGCTTTAAAGTGAAAACATAGATAACAGCATCTCTATTGCTGTCCATGCAAGATACCAGCTTGGTATCTCATGGAGCATCATTTGTACCTTCCACTGCAATAAGGCATAGAGACAGAGATGCACACAGAGTCAACATGCAGGAAGGCCTAATTTTAAATGTTTAATATTGATGTCTTTAATGCCACAACATCACCCAGTGATATGCATTTGGAAGTGGTGAATGAACAGAGTGGAAGGAGGTTATGTATGTGTGAGAAAGGGGTGTTAGCAGGTGTTTATGGGTAAGTTAATTTAGAAGCAGTTAGAGGGAACTTTTGCCACCTCTGAGTAGATGCTACCACAGCATCCTAGTGAATTTTGTTGCAAGAATGAAGACTGATTTTTCCCATCAGAGGACTACTACAAAGTGGATATATATACCTCTGGAAATAGTCTTTTTAGTAGCACAGAGACATGTGTTCCTTGAGACATTTGACTGCACTTCCTCTTGCTTTAAACTTATGCCCACATTTGGAAATTATAAGTAAGTCCTTTGCAAACTCTCTTCCCTTCCAGATTTATTACCTGTAGGAAACAGCTGAATCATTCAGCCTTATCTTTTCTCCAACTCAGCAATTTTTTAGGAAGGCAAAATTTTTGCATAGGAACGATGTCCATTATGTTTATTTTTAATCTGTTCAGAACACATTTAGAGAGGGAAAATACAAGGAAAGAGCATTTTATATTCTTGCCTCTAAATCAGTATTTTCAGATCAAGACATGAACAATGTTGACTAAAGTGAAGATATCTAGGAAAGTTACTTGGTAGCAGCCTTTTAACAGTCTGAACATAGGGAAGCTGCATGCCATGCTAACTTAATTTCTGACACATATCTCTTGTTAAGAGCCTGATTTACCACTTGGCTTAAGTCCCAAGTGAAAATAAACTTTATGGACTTTAAACCTGGATGTGATGTGGACTCGTAACATTAAGGCATTATCTTGGGAGACCCAGGGCTGCAATAGCACAGGGTCGTTGAAGGTCAGACCTTTGCTGCACTGTGAGCGATGTGGTTACTCTTTTCCAAGGTAAGCGATATTTTCTCACAATTAACTGTGGCATACAGCATACTCCACATCAGCTAGGACTAGAAAATAGTTAATATTTTCTCTAATTTTAAACAAAATTCAGGGAATGACCCTGGTAATTACAGAGCAGAAAGCCTTATCTCAATGGTAGAAAAGTTAATTGGAAAAAAAATTAATAGGTTTACGACACCTAGATGACTATGAGCTGATAAAATGAACTTGGAATGCCTTATATATGAATAAATATTTATACAGCACTACAACAAGAATGCTAAAAGGCCTGGAACCTTCTTCAGTGAGCAAACAGTCAACCAGACAAGATCAGACAGGGATTATAAGCTGGTTAAGAGATAAAAAGTAAAGAGGTGGAAGAGATGAACAATTTTCTAAATAAGAAAGGGCTACATGAGGTGCCCCCAGCACATAGACTAAGTGTTATTTCATGTATGATCAGTCTGAATGGAGGTGGATAGGTGGAAAAAATGACAACTAGCACAGGAGACACCGTAACAGCAGAGAAGGCTGTGAGGAATTTCAGAAAGCCTAGGTAACTACTTGTAAATGCAGGTTATAAAAGCAGCAAGCATTAGGACGAATGGTCTAAACTATCTATTCATATAACACTAGGTGTGTGAAGAGAGGAGGAAGAAATGAGGGGTGGAAGTTATGCTAAAAGTTGAGTAGTGAGTCACTGTGAAGAGCTTCAGGAAAACAGCTGTTTAGTGCAGTGATAGGAAAAAGACAAGTGACAGTCTTCTCCAGGAATGAAGAGGTAATAACATAGCAGATATTGTAGCCTAGATAAATTGGTGGGGTACTTATGCTGGGTTTTGACCATTGGTGCTTATAATGGTACAGGTAGGACTAGAAAAGTTATACAGAAGCAGTTAACATACATCAAGAGAGATACAGGGGAAGATACAGATCAAAGACATTTGTAAAGAAAATGGCTCAAAAGTTTTGCATAATATCACTTAGAAACAAAACTCAGAATAAGAGAGAACACAGTGAAAGATAGAAAATAATGAATACTAGTTAAAGGAAAATCAGGTCTTCCTAAATAATCTCTTCCTTAAGAAAAAAACAAGAGAGAGATTGAAAGGAAACTAACTTAAAATGGAAAAAAGGCATCATATTTTTTTCACAGTAAATCTGTATGGAATTTCAATGCTTAAATATGAGCTGTGCATAGTTCAGAAGAGTTCTGAAAGAACTAGAAGTAAAATATAAACTAAGGAATTCTGAGTTACACCTGTGTCAGAATTTAAGCCAACTGTTGACAGCAGCTAGTAAAAAAATGCTGATTATAAACGTTATCAAACATTTACTTATTATCAGGTGTTTGGAAGCTGCTGGTGCTGGGACACCAGAATATCACACTAGCCAAGTATTGCTCAGAACCAGGATGTCATGACTTATGACCACACCAAACTAATCCCTAAATTCAGGAAATTCAGCATTCACACTAATACATCACTGCTAATTTATTTTCCCATTCCTTTTTTCTCCAAAAACTGTATGAATTCAAGACAGTGTTTCATCTCTACCATTAAATGGCCTTTGTAAGTTTAAATTTAAACTTAACCCTTAGGCATGAATTAGCGACTCACTGGGCAGAAATTTAGCCAAGTGTCTCCCATTAGTGCAAGTGGAAGTCATGCAGATAAATTCATGTATCACATACTAAAGATGTGCTCGTTAATTTTAGTCCAAAATGTTTTCCACTCTATTATTATTATTAGGCATGCATAGTTAATCAGTTTTATTCTTATTATCCTTTGACACTTAACTCTAATTTTACTTAAATACCTGGCAGTAAAGGCCCTGAGGAAGGGCCTCTCAGTAGGCCAGTTTTAGAACCATGGAGACAGTTTACTCTCTTAAAAGCCAGTTTGAAACCTATTAACCTTAACCAAAGAACCTTTAGTTGCACAACAAGGGACAGAGCTTCACACTTTAAGAAATTCCTAGCACTGTTAATTTGGTTAAAAATCTCTGTCTACTGCTGCAGGAGAACAAAGGCCAGAAGACACCAGAAGGAAGTATTAGGTAGTGGAGCAAAGCAGATGTTTGTAGTAGCTGAAACAGAGTCCTGCAGATCCCAGACCACTTCTCTTGCCAGGCTGATTTTCCCTAACTGCTATTCTGGGGCTTTATCTACTGAGCTCCGGAACCCACAAGAGTTGTTTGTCCTGCACATGAATATGGTTGTCCTCAACAGTAGAAACTTGTCTGGAGATCACTTAAAAGTTGAGTGGAATTTCTGAGCTACCCGGTATTTCTGGGTGAGAAGGACAGGCAGGCAAATTTTCCAGAAGGGATGGGCTCTTTTTTGGCTTCGTAGCCAGTATTGGAATAGCTGCATGCTGTGAGGACCCTAAGGTCCAGTGTTGGTTGACAGAGAGGCTTCTAGTGCAGAGAGATCCCAAAGTTATATTCTCCTTATGCTTTTAATGTTTTTTAGTTCTCCCTTATTTCCTGTTCAAAACCTCACACTGTACTCATCACCAAGCACTCTCTCCTAGCCTAGCCTCTCAGGACTAATAGCTATGACATGTAGCCTTTAATTTCCCCAAGCTAAGAGTGCTGCTCCAGTTCCCTGGATGGAATGTACAGATCTTTTCTATCTTGTCCAATTGTAAGAAGTGATGCAACAGCAGGAAATGAGAATATATACCCCTACAGTAAGGGGTAGCTTTTTTTTATTGCCCTGGGGAATGTTAATCATGAGATCTCAAGTCTTTTTTATGGCCTGGAAGTTTGCCATGACTTTACCAAAATACTCTGTTTCCAGAAATAAACAGGTTCATAACTTGGGTAAACAGATAGTTTTATAGGTGGGGGTTTTTGGGTGTTTGTTTTGTTTTGTTCTGTTTTGCAGGAGTCTTGTGATGCTCTGTGGTTTTCCGTGGCTTCTGGGTTTGCTTGAGACCAGAGCAAATACTCTGGACAAAGACTCATGACTTACCACATAGTATCATGGACCATTCAAACCAAACAGGCCAAGTCCTGGCAGTGTCTGAAAATGTCTCCTGGGCACAGTCTGCCATAAGTGATACTGAATTATGTTGTACGGCTCCCTACAGGGGAAAGACAAAGCAACACATGGAAATGGATGCAACGCACCTTAATCAAATGCTCAGGTCTACTGCTGTCTTAACTTTCTAAAGGGGACTTGAAATGAAAGCATGTTTTTCATTGCACCACATTTCTTTGGAAATGCCTGGAGCTGCTCTTTAAAGAGAGATGGGCTCTAAACTTGGAGATCACTCAGCCCAGAGGAGGTGTGGGGGAACTCAGGGCCAGAACTCAGTTCAGCTGCAGCTACAGCTGTCTTATCCAACCAGCATGCATATACCTCAGAGAAACAAGAAATCAGTTTCCCCATCTCATTGCTGTAACTGATGAGATGTGAAATGAGTTTCCGTAGGGAATAAGTGCTCTTAAGGTAGCAACCAGAATTTGTCAGAGTGCATAAACCTCCACAAACACAGTGCTGAGCAACACAGCTAAAAAGCATATAAGGAAAAAAGCAAAGTAGTGAAAGCTGATTGCATCTTTTGCCTACTTATTTTTCTCTCCTGAAAAGACTGATGTGTTTTTCACTGTCTATGAGGTGCTTCTTCCCTCACCCCCTCACCAGCCCCTTTTTGAAGCATTATGCGTCCATTCTAGTTTTATGTTGACTCCAGCTTGTCTGGTCTCTTCACAGAACATACATTCAATTAATTCTCAGAGACAAGGTTTAGATTAGTGTTAGGGTGGCAATTTCATAATCTTTGGTTTCCCTGAGAGGTGCAGCAGGCATCCCAGAGTGCACAATACTGTATCTTGGCACAAGTTGCTGGGACATAGAAACAGCTTTAACTGAA
Organism: Manacus candei; assembly: GCF_025592945.1. Lineage (NCBI taxonomy): Eukaryota > Metazoa > Chordata > Aves > Passeriformes > Pipridae > Manacus > Manacus candei. Next base: position 39,916,042 of record NW_026138062.1, read on the forward strand.
CCCAACGATGTAAAGAAAAAACAAAACAGAGGGAATATTATAGGGGAGAAAAGAACAGGGAAGCAGGAGAGAAAATAAAAAAGTGACATGGAACTTCAGTAAGACAGAGGAGTTGCTGCAATGGAGTTAAGAAATGTAACTAATACATTTTGATGTTGTGGGGGCTTTTTTCTTTTTTTTTTCCTTTATTTTTTCAGAGAAATGAGAAGCAAACCTTTAGGAGGCACTTGAGAGAGCAGACAACAATTCTCACTCTGTCCTTACACAGGGAAACATAAGATAACTGGTCAAAAAAATATCCAAATGCTGCTGACACAACAAAGGGAATTTGCTAATGGATTAAAAAGAGCTAGAATCATCAAAGCAGTGTGCAAGGAATATGAGACCATAGTCTGATTGTTGTATGTCCTGGAGTTGATAGTACATGTATAAAGGAGATAAAAGGTTGTTATGGTAATAAAAGCACAGAATTAGCCTGAAAAAAGAGTTAATTCATAGAATATTAGACAAGAAGCAGTAATGGGATTTATTTGGAATGCAAATACAAGGAAACAGAATGAGTCAGAAATGACTGCTAGGTCATGGGATGAGCAGAGAGAGCACAGAAGTGCAGTGAGAGACAAAGGTTCATTTTTTACTAAATGAAAATGAAAGTTCTTGAGTTGACATCTGGGAGTTAAGCAAGTGAGACATCCTGTGATACGTGTTAAGACAGAGAGGCAATTTCTTAAGGAGGAACACCTGTATCTGGTTAGTGATGAAACAACAGCTGGAGCATAATACACACATAATTCCTGACAAGATCACCAAAAGTTAGGGTCTTGGTGTCACATATGTCAAAAACATCATAGCTTTAGCAACTGCTTCAGATGCCTCACTTTTAAGCCAGTTAATGTTTTCCCATCTTTGTTGTATTAAAACCAGGTGTTTTGTACTCATACAAATAAAAAAAATAGAAATAATAATCCCATCTACACTTAATAATCCCTTAGTTTGCATGCTACCTCTGATCAGCAAACCAACTCTTTTTTCTTGTCCCTAAACACCCTGTAATTTTCTCTGGTAAGAAAGAATACATCTTTGGGTCTATGTCATTGTTTTAGGCTCTGTTCCTACTAAAGGTCCTTATGCTAAATTATGAACCACATTCCCATAATGCTTGGTTTCTTATACTCAAAGCACAGCTAAACTGTGTATGACCTTTGGATTAGATAACTTTCAAAAATTGAAGAGTAAGATTTTTTACGTCTATCAGAACTTGGATCTGTGATGAATGTTTTGCACTTTTGATGCTTCCTCTTTTATGAATCTCAGACAAATATAATTTGGTTTGCATGCTAGAATGATGGTATTTTTAGATGTGCAGAAGAAGATTAGATAATGCTGCATAGCAGAATTTTAAAATAAGTTCTTCAAAGTACAAGTTTCACTATCTAAAATAGCGTCTTTAGTTGTTCACCATCTTCTGTCACTAGAATATGTGCTGGGTCAGGAACTGGCTCGAGGGCCGGGCCCAGAGAGTGCTGGTGAACGGAGCTGCATCCAGTTGTCAGCCAGTCATCCAGTGGTGTTCCCCAGGGGTCAGTGCTGGGCCCAGTCCTTTTTAATATCTTTATCAATGATTTAGATGAGGGGATTGAGTCCATCATCAGCAAATTTGCAGATGTCACCAAGTTGGGAGGGAGTGTCGACCTGCCAGAAGGCAGGAGGGCTCTGCAGAGGGATCTGGATAGACTGGAGAGATGGGCTGACTCCAATGGAATGAAGTTCAACAAGGCCAAGTGCCGGGTCCTGCACTTTGGCCACAACAACCCCCTGCAGTGCTACAGGCTGGGGACAGTGGCTGGAGAGCAGCCAGGTGGAAAGGGACCTCGGGGTGCTGATCGACAGGAGGCTGAACATGAGCCAGCAGCGTGCCCAGGTGGCCAAGAAGGCCAATGGCATCCTGGCCTGGATCAGGAATAGTGTGGCCAGCAGGACCAGGGAAGTGATTCTTCCCCTGGACTCAGCACTGGTGAGGACACACCTTGAGTATTGTGTTCAGCTCTGGGCCCCTCAGTTCAGGAAGGATATTGAGGTGCTGGAGCAGGTCCAGAGAAGAGCAACGAGGCTGGTGAAGGGACTTGAGCACAAGTCCTATGAGGAGAGGCTGAGGGTGCTGGGGTTGTTTAGTCTGGAGAAGAGAAGGCTTAGAGGCACCTCATCACTCTCTTCAGCTACCTGAAGGGAGGTTGTAGCCAGGTGGGGGTTGGTCTCTTCTCCCAGGCAACCAACAATAGGACAAGGGGACATGGGCTCAAGCTCTGCCAGGGGAGGTTTAGGTTAGATGTTAGGAAGAAATTCTTTACAGAGAGGGTTATCAGGCATTGGAACGGCCTACCCAGAGAGGTGGTGGATTCACCATCCCTGGAGGTTTTTAAAAAGAGATTGGATGTGGCCCTTAGTGCCATGATATAGTAATTGGAGTTGGATCAGGGGTTGGACTTGATGATCTTGGAGGTCTTTTCCAACCCAATCTATTCTATGATTCTATGATTCTATGGTTCTAGTTAGATATTTGGTAAGTCATAGTCATGTTATTGAATATCTGTGGTCTTCTTAAGCTAATCAGAAAGAAAAAAACACTGAGTTTTGTCTGAGGCTTGATATTTCCATTGGTGTTTGAACTACTGGTTAAGAAATTAAAAAAGAGTATCACTATTTTGCCTAATAAGTAAAGTATGTGAAGTAAAAAAATGGCTATGAGGAACTGGATACCCCCTCTTTTTTAAGTGTTGACTGTGTTTCCTATCACTCTTTGCTTTTTAGTACAATAAAAGTCAGCCATGGACTGTCATGGCTAAATGACTTCAAAGGTCAATGATACCTGGTTAGGACCATCAGCAAATGCTGAAAGGATGGTTCACCTCATCTGGCTCTACCCATCTAAAGCTGCAAGTCCAAGCTTTGGGCTCCTTTCCTGGTTACCAAAGATAGACTCACCAGAGGTGGGTGTTTCAGGTGACTCATTCTCTGGAGTCGCTGCTTTGTTGTGGCTTCTACTGGAGACATGCCAGGTATGGGTCAGGGTGAACAGGTTATCTCCAGCTGGGTCCTTTTCCTGGCAGTCATCACCACTCTGCTCTCCTCAGCCCCTGATCTTGAAGTGTTCTTACAGATCTGCTGAGATGATAGGGGCCGTCAGCCCTGACCTCCTGTGCTCCACAGGACACTGGAGAGCACCCTGCTACCTCCAGAGCATGACCCAAGTTGGTACTGTACACCTCCTGGAAACAGGCTGGAAACCCCAGAGTTCCTTGGAGAGCTGTCGAGGTGATGAGTTGGCCTGACTTAAACAAATGTGCCCTAATTCCACTTCAATGACTTCTGGCTTCAGCTTCCAGATCCTGGTTTTTGCGATGGCTTTGCTCTCCCATTTAAAGACGCTTTCAAAAGCTGGCATCCAAATTCAATACATGATCAATGAACAAGATTGCTGGCAAGGAAATTTTTGTAAGCATTTTCTTTATATTTCCTACAGCACCACTCTGAAGGGAATTATGCAGTGGCTACAGTCATCTCACCTTGAAACTTCTCAGATGCTCAGGCATATCTACAAAGTAAAATGCCATCCAGCATATTGGTGTGCTCTTATGGGGATTTCTGCAAAAAACCTGTCCTGTTCCCCTTTTTTTATATTATCTATAAACAACAAATCCACCTCAGAAGCTAAATAATCTGTCTTGATTTTATCTGTTTTAATAGTTTTATGATCATAATTTATTCAGTGTTTGATGAGAGGGATATGGCTGTAGTTATATGCTCTTTGTGAGGCAATCTGAAGAGCTGAGGCACCACAGTTTGATGAGTAGTGACAGACATTGATTCTTTAATTTGAAAACTGCAAGGTTATTCTTCTTTTCCACCCACACAAAAAAAAAAACCTTTTGAGCATTCCAGACCTTGTCATATCTATATTTTCTTACAGCTACTGATCCCATCTAAAAAGGAGCAATAAAGTTTCCTGAGCAGGATTTCTTTGAACCGTTTCCATTAATTCAGTAGCTCCTCACCTTTAAGGACCTGACCATGTGATGAATAAACAGCAGCTATTTTCAGAATAAAGAGTTTTCTTTCACCTACTGTGGTCACCAGAAATGGCCTTTCCTTCCAGGGAATTTTCAATTCTCTTATATTTAGCTGAAAATAAAACTATTAGGTAGATATGAGACAGAGAGTTTTGAATATCAGTTCTGTGATCAGCTGTTAAAGCAGTTCTACGGAGGGATCTGGACAGGCTGGATTGATGGGCTAAGGCCAACTGTATGAGGTTCAACAAGGCCAAATGCCGGGTCCTGCACTTGGGTCACACCAACCTCAGGCAGTGCTGCAGGCTGGGGGCAGTGTCTGGAAAGCTGCCCAGAGGGAAAAGAGCTCGGGGTGCTTGTCAACAGCTGCTGAACATGAGCTCGAATCCTGTGTTCAGTTTTGGGCCCCCAGTCCAAGAGAGGCATTGAGGTGCTGGAGCAAGTCCAGAGAAGGGCAGTAATGCTGGTGAAGGGTCTGGAGCACAGGTCTGATGAGGAGCAGCTGAGGGAGCTGGGGTTGTTCATCGTGGAGAAAAGGAGTCTCACGGGGGACCTTATCACTCTCTACAACTACTTGAAAGGAGGTTGTAGCAAGGTGGGGGTTGGTCTCTTCTCACAGGTAACAAGTGACAGGAAAAGACGAAATGGTCTTAAGTTTCACCAGGGGACATTTAGATCAGATATGAGGGAAAATTTCTTCACTGCAAGGGTGGTCAAACATTGAAACAGGATGCCCAGGGAAGTGGTCACCATCGCTGGATGTGTTTAAAAAGCATGTGGATGTGGCATTAGAGGACACAATTTAGTGGTTGACTTGGCAGTGCTGGGTTAACAGTTGGACCTGATGATCTCGGAGGTCTCTCCCAGCCTAAATGATTCTATGATTCTATAATTTCAGCTGTGTTCAATCACTGCTTTCCTATCTGGTGAAGTGTTTGACAGTTCATTTTCTTATCAGCAAAGCCCATATACTGTGCTCATGCTTCTTAATAAAAAACACAGGGAAAGTCCCCAAGCTGTCAGATGGTCTGTTAACTTAAATACAGTCCACATCTTTGCTCTCATCCCATTGCCTACTTTCATTTGCTCTCAATTGGAAAAATCAGGTCTAGCTACCCATGACCTTGCAAAGTGCCAGTCATCTGGATTTGTCAGATTTTGCTGGAATGGTTCTTTAAATAAGGAATTTTATCATGGGTTCAATGTTAGCATTTGTACTTGATTTTAAAAATATGTTTTCTTTAAAAAAGCGTCTTTGGAGCTGTGGTCTATTTTTATCTCTGTAGGAATTGCAACAACCTGATTGGGTTCAATTCCTTTGTGTTTTGGGTAACTGTGTGGTACAGCATATTGTCCTGTGTCCATCAGGATTTATTGCATGTATCGATGCAGTCAATGTTTCAAATAATTTGAAAGATACAATATTTTTGTTGCTTAAAAAAAAACCAAACAAAAAACATGTCTCTGTGTTTCTAAGAGGGAAAAGTAATTCTATTTTTCCAACACAATAAAGTAGCAGGTCTATGCCTTGCCTAGGCACAGTTCTTCGTCTCAGTATTACATAGGCTAAATATAAAGTTTATCACAAAAGGGAGGACAAAATAATAGACTGTGTTCAGCACTAATCACTTTTGTTATATCCCATGACTTTTCTAGCCTCAAGACATTAATGGTAGAGAATGAATGGTATCATCCCAAATGTTGCTAACCTGTCTGCCCTTCCCCAACTACTCTGCACAGCATCTATGGTTCTCCTTTGGCAAGTCATTCACACTTACTTCTGGGGATTTTCTAATTCTGTTGAAAATGCTAATACTTTGTTAATGTGGTATGCAGTCTCTGTCCTTTCCAAACCATCTCAATGCTTGTGTGGTGTTACAATGTCAAAGTACAGAAAGTATATTGTAAAGAAAAAAAAGGATTGTTGAGTAACAGTATGATCTACAGTTAGGGGACCTGTTATTTAAGGCAGAAGTGTGGGTGTTTCAGAGGTTGAGGTGCTAAAGATGTCTTGGTCCCACTTCCCATTTGTCCAGTGACTTTGGTAGGTCATACACTTAACAGATGTCTCTCCCTCTTTTTAACAAGAAAGAGAAATCTAGCTGATCTAGCAGTCACTTGGCCAAGCTAGCATGAGTCACATCAGCCTGCCAGGAGGTGAGACATGCTAGCTCTAGAACCTTACCAGTGCACGGTTTCTGGACTGAAGGGCTTGAGGCCAGACTGAGCTGAACCTACCCACCTGCTTACCGCCAGCTGTGGAGCTGTAGCCTTGCTATCTCCATGTCCTGCTCCCCATCAGTAAATAAGTGATTTCAAAATGGAAAGGATCTGGCAGTTTTTCTACTGATGTGTTGCAGAGCCTCGAGCAAATCAGTTTCAGATTCTCCATCTATGCAAGTTTGATAATTATACATATCTCTCTGGGCAATGTGCTGTGAGATTTGGGAAGAAAAATGCTTTAGGAGATTTAGGGTGTTCTTAATCTTAACTCATTCATTGTGCCTAATCCAAACTAGTATTTAAGCTTCAGGACTGAAATTATAAATTAATATATCTTTTGTTAAACTACTGTAGGCCACGAACAGCAAACTAATGAAACAAAACAGATTTTCTCCCCTCAACCTATGTCCCCATGCTAGTGTGGGTATGACGTCTTACACAGCAACTCAGCCTCCAGTGGTGGGCTCACAAAGCATGTCCCTGCAAACCACCATCCTCCTCAGCTTTTCCAGTCCATGGTTTACATGCGCTACCACAGAAGATTAGATAGGATGCAACATTATGGGTCTTATGCACATATTCACAAGATCATTTTCAGAGAATCATAGGTTCGTATCATAATACGGGTTGGAAGGCATCTCTGAGGGTCATCTAGCCCAATTGCTGATTAAAAGCAGGGAGAATTTACAAGCTAGATGAGGTTGCTCGGGGTCTCATCCTGTTAATTCTGTCTGTCTTCAAGGTTTCTACAGCCTCTCTAGACAACCTGCTCCAATGTTTTAAACACTCAGTATTTTCTTCCTTATACTCAAATAGGATTTTTTTGGTTGCAACTTGTGCCTCTTTCTCATTTTTCTCTTTTTTTTTTGTGACCTACAACCCCCTTTCTTAGGGGTCTCTATCTTGCCTATCTAGATTTTTTTCAGAAGCCTCTTGTATGATGTATACTTACCTCGGAAATAATTTTGTTTACTTGTTTGTTTAAGATTATTCACAGTAAATTCTTCAGAAATCATTTAGGTTGAGGCAGAGATTTTTAATATAAGCCAGTAGAAGTCAGATTCCACAGAAACTCGATGAGATCTCGCACATATTTTGTGTAAGCTCCCTCATCTCCTTTTGTCTTCCACAAGTATTTAATTTTTGAGACAATTCTAATGATATGTGCTTCAGAAATTTCAAATTGCACAAAAAAATTACTTGTTCTTTAGAGGAGAAATATTATACAATGGAGAGAAGGGGCAGAGCAACTCAAATATGTATGGGACTGCAAAGATGAGCCAAAGGAAATATGCTTGATAATTCACATGCAAAGGAGCAACTCTGGATATGGTTAGGAGACTGCATGATATAAAGATACCTGATGTAGAAAATAATCCAGTCTGTCAAAGCTCCAGGACAAACAGTACAGTAAGATGTCAAAGAGTGCAAAGAAAAATCTGGAAGTAAAACAAAAAATGTATCCAAATTAATGCTGGCCATTAAGGACTGTTGGTGCCCTCAGGGCCCCAGCACTCTCATCCTCAAATTTCCAACAGTGTTTTCTAATCAATGCATTTCTGTTGATCCTCCCAGGTGCTGAAATTCATCCCTGAAGCTGGGCATACCAGAAGAAAAGGCAGAATCAGGAACAACATGGCCTTAGTTGATATACAGCTGGATCACCATGAGCGTTGTGATTGCATCTGCAGTTCAAGACCACCCCGATAAAAAAAAAAAAAAAAAGAGAAAAAAAAAGAAAGAAAGAGAGAGGAAGAAAGAAAGAAACAAACAAAAAAAAAAAGACACACTAATTGCATTTTACCGGATGTTTACTTTTAAGCAGGATTGCTCTGAGGACCTTTACTCGCTAATCATTTGAAATTTGCTACTAGCCTGCCTTTGCAATTAGCAAACATGATCTCTCTGTTTCAGCATAGCTGTGCTGATTAGTGCCATGGCAACTAAACAGGTATATCATAGGTTTATATATCAGCATCCAAGAATATAAGATTATGGTTATCTGTAGCTAGATTCTGAGGGTTGAGATTTTAAAAGCTCAGTTGCAGTCCTTAGGCACACAATGCGTACTGAAATTAAACACCAGGTGCATAGGTATTTGTTGTAGCTGGCAATGAATCATAGAATCGTAGAATCATATAATCAGCTGGGTTGGAAAGGACCTCTGAGATCATCAAGTCCAGCTCTTGATCCACTACCACCACGGTTACTAGACCATAGCACTAAGTGCCACATCCAGTCTCATCTTAAAAACCTCCAGGGACGGAGAATCCACCACTTCCCTGGGCAGCCAATTCCAATGCCTGATTACCCTCTCTGTAAAGAATTTCTTCTTAATATCTAACCTAAACCTCCCCTGGCACAGCTTAAAACCATGCCCTCTTGTCATACTGATAGCTGCCTGGGAGAAGAGACCAACTCCCACCTGGCTACAACCTCCGTTCAGGGAGTTGTAGGTTGAAATAGCTTTGTGTTTGCTTCTCACTCACCAGCTCCTACACTCAAATTCTGCTGCCATTTCTACCTCCTCAGCTCTCCTGGTAGTCAGTAGGGTTTTGTGGGTATAAACGAAGAGAGAATTTGAGCCTGTATGAGTGCAAAATTTGCCCCACTCTCAGAGGGACCTTCCCAGCATTCTGGCCCAGCAGAGTGAGACAGAATGCAGAAAATCCATCACTACATGAAATAACACACCAGTAAAGTCAAATCTCACTGTTTGTACTTGAGCAAATCATGTGCTGAAATTAGCTTTGCATAAGCCAGGACACTGATGGTGGTAGGGGGGTGTGGAGGCTGGTGCTTTTCCCCTGGTGACTCCATGGGAGCCATTGCCCAGGCGCTTCTGCAAGAGAGGGCCCCCCCCCCTCGGTCCCCAGGTGAATCCCTGTAGGCTGGGACTGATTCTGGTCACTGTCTGCCTGGTCTGGACTCCTACTCCTTGCCCAGAGTGGCCCACAGTTGCCCAGGAGGAGTCCCCTCTACACAAAAAGGGAGACAGCCCTCCTCTTGTATCCTCTTCACAGCAGTTTGAGGAGATGGAGGAGATGAAGATAGGGCACTTGTTTGTTGAAAATATTGATTTGTTTTGCAGTTGTGTTACTGAGAAACAAAACTGTGTTTGAGATTTAATTATCATTATTTGGTTTGGGGTTTGCTTGTTTGTTTGTTTGTTTTAAATATGGATTATTATAACTTTGTCATATACGCATTAATTTTAGTTATCTGAGGTTAGTTGTCGCATTCCAGCTCTGTGTATTGCCATGGGTAAACTGTTGACAGTGAATCTCTTTTTGATTGCATTTTTCTGAAGCACATTAACTCATTAAGCAATGTCTGTCTGTCATGGAAAATGTGCATCATTTGTTAATTTGCAGAAGAATATTATTAAACAGCACCTCATAATAAAATTAGCACTTTAAAAGCTACAGCATAACTTCCTATGGCTTTTAAAATAATATGAAAGTGCTCTAACTGAAAAAGGAAAAAAAATCCTTCCAAACTAGCTTTAAGGATTTTTAAATGCTGCTCCAAAAGTGCAAAAATACAGGCAGATTTAAGTCTGGTGAAAAATTGGAGTTTTGATCATGAATGTAACAGAGGGAATAGGGTGACACATTTAATGGCTGAGGTTTTGTATTTAATAGTAGACATAGGCTGCATTGAATCATCCATGTTGCCTCGTGTCCTTCTGTCTCTCTGAAAGAGTGAAGTAGTTCTACAGTAGTGAGTTATAATTAGTGGAAACTGGCAAGTGATATAAAGTAGTATAAGGCTTTCAAACCAGTATGTTTTAGCACTCTACAGGTTTGTTACAAAAGTGTTCTAATATTCTGACTTACCCTCTTCATCAGCTCAAGTATTTTGTGATTTTTTTGTAATTTTAGCAAAACTTTGCTGAAAGATCCTTTAGAAATGTTGTGTTACTTTCTTTCCTGTGCTTTAGCCTTTGAGATTCAGAAAGTTTGGGGGTTTGTTATTTATATTAATTTTTCCTCTCTGGCTCCCAGATGTCTATTTAAAAATGCTCCTGAATGCTTACTTGGGAAGTGATTCATCACTTTTCAAAGCAATTCGCATTAAAGAAAAGTCCTGTAACCAAAGATTACCAGCTTTATTTTGTAGTTCAGGGTTATTTAAAGAACATCTCATACTTTTTCTGTCTCTAGCTTAATAACAAGATTGACCCAGCCCTTCCATAATTTTTAGCTAAGTTTGGAAGAAATTTGCATGCGAGACCTTGGCAGTATGGATTGTTTTTAAGACAGTTGTACTCCAGTGTATATCACTGACTGAATTATGCCTGACTTCTAGTTAGCATTGGTTGTAGGAAACATCAGTTTCACAAGGCTTTGTGCTCTGAGTGGTCCTTAATTCACACCCCCAGGGAAAGCTGTGCAGCAGGCACCCACTGGGCCAGGCGTGTACCACACACCACTACCTGCTCACTCAGTACCACCCCAACAGCCACGTGTTGAGAGGGGTGTTTATGCCTCCTAATCCGGGGATCCAGCCACATCTGAGAGCCTGAGTTACCCCTACGGGCATTTGGGAGAGACTCTCCCATAATTTACCTTAGCCCCAAGGCTGAAATAGCCCAGTGTGGAGTTTTCTTTCTCTTTTGACTGTATAGAAAGATTAGAAATCTGATTTGGACATAAGTGATACACAGAGGTAGATAGTGTGAAAACTCCTTTTGAAGACTGAACAGTTGATAGTTCAGCTGACTGAACTAGATAAAGGCAGCAGTGGATGCCAGGGTCCAGCAGAAAAATTCAGATAAAGGTAAAAAAATCCTCTTGCCTAATGATGGGTTTACTTTCTTAGATATAGGCTAAACTTGTCGCAAAATTTAAAGTATTACTCCAGGGACACTTAGTAATTAATGGAGCCATTCACTGCTTCAAGCTGCCATACAGACAGCGTGCACCCGACCACTGCAGGAGGGTCAAAGATGGGCTTTGTTTTGCAGTGTGGGTGTGCTAACATACATGTGAACTAAGAAAAAGTCCCCAGGACCCTAGCCCTAAGCTTCAGTGACTCTGGTGAAACCAAATATCAGCAAATTTTTTCCTTTTTATTTATTAGCAGAAATTGCAAAGGTGTTTCTCCATACTTTTTTTCCCTCTTTTGTCCATGTAATAATTATCTTGTTTACATACTATTTTAACTTAAAGATCAAAGCTATTAAGAAACCTAATCTCGTTCAGTTTTATTGGTGGAATTGGAACCCTCCAAAATAAATATATTTTCAAAGGCAATTCAGAAAGAGTCCTAATTTCAAACCACTTGTTAGCTTTTTATTTACTATATTCTTCTGGGATAGAGTCTACTTTCTCAAGTGCAATCTATGTATATTTTTTTGTTATCTCAGTTAAATGCAGCTTTCCTAGCAGTACATTTTACTTTATGCAATATGTAATGTGTCTTATCTTGATGAAAAAAATAAATACTGCTTTTGAAAGATACTCTGAGTGATTATTCATAATTCAGATGAGTCAAAACCTGTGATTTACTGAAAGACATTTCCACAACATGACATCATCCATACTACTCACAAGGTCTCCTTTTGAATTTTAGCAGTCATTCCCAGGAGCATCAGGGAAGGACCAAAGTGCAATTTTGGGATAATGGAGTTTGAGCCCCCGAGCTGGCAGAGCTGACAGCTTCCTTGTGAAGCAGCAGCACTGTGACAGCAGCACAGCATTTCTTATAACTGGATTAGGGTGCACACCCATTTTTGGTGCTGATCTCCAGCCCCTGCAGACTTGACTTGGTTCCCGCAGAGATGTCCTCTCTTGTCTTACTGTAGCTACTCCTTACTGACAAAGGAACCTGGTGCAGAAGATCTGCACCTCACCTGAACAAGGGCAGAGCTAAGCATCCAATGTGTTCAGGGCAGCTCTTGAGGTGACCAAATTTGAGCTGTGCTTGTGAGTGTGGGCATTTACCTCAGCTTTGCCAGAAGCAGATTTTGCTGTGTTACATCTGGAACATAAGTTTCATAGCTTTGGTAACTACTTTTCAATTTAAGATTCTTGTGTTAAGCTGAAGCTACCATAGACCTTCACTGGGTCTTGTACTGAAAAAAAGATATGAAATTTTTGCCAAATTAATTCTTCAGTGGCTAGATCCCCTGTCTGATAAGGGAAATACAGCAATCTGGGGACCCAGGTTGGAGCCTGTCCTTATGCATGAGCACCTTTTTCTGTATGGTAATGCCACTGACCTGAAATAGTCAGCCATTCAGCATATTTATCACCTGTGGTTTGGTACTTGTTACTCAGAGGGAAAATTAATACAAATACTTTCCTTTTTCTTTTTTCCAAGACAGTCGGAAGAGAAATTTTCTAACAAAGGAAGCAGTTATCTTGTGTACAGGGAACAGGAACATACTTAATGGGTGGAAGAGATATTTTTTGCCCTTCAGAAATGCACTGAATACTGCGTAGACAGAAGCTCAGCAATTGCAAAGTGTTTAAGGATGGCATTAAAGCTCCTCCCACCTGCCATTGCCACGTACCTCTACAACTAATGGCTACTTAACATCAGTTTGTCTTTGTGCTCACATGAGTGAAAGCATTTATAAATCTGAAACATGGGAAGCAGCACTGCATCTCTGAAACTGTTAAAAGTGCGTGGTTCCCAAGGTCATTCGGAAACTCACCATTACCTTTTTCTAAAAATAATGGGGTTTTTAAACATTCATCTTCCTAGTTTGGAAGAACACAGAATCTTCCTCTAGCTGATTTTAAGATCTGCAACAGCTGTAAAAATACTTTTCTGCAAATTCACAAGATTTCCCTTGCTCTTTTCTAGTGTGCATTGCCCATACATACTGCTGTAATGTATATTCAACAGATGTCCAATTTGTACTTATTCTCCTGGGGACTCCAGCACAGCAGCTAATGTAGAAATTAGTATTCCAGTCTCTCATTCTAGGAACTTGAACTTAGTTTATTGACAGTCTTGGTCAAATATGCTGAAATTCATAGTTTATTTGGTCATTCATTGATGAGCCATTAAAATCTGCTGTAAGTGTTTAAAGTGCAAATTCAATTTTGCATTTCTTTTCAAAGAATCATAGAATGGTCTGGGTTGGAAGGGACCTTTAAGATCACCTAGTTCCAAATACTTCTTCTAGAAATGGGATTTCTGAACCAGCAAATGTTCTCCCATGAATAGTAGGAGGGAAATATTCTAGATTTATTCTAAATATTCTACAATTGATTTAAGATTTGGTCTCAAATTCTTGTAGCAAAAAATTACATTTTAAAGCTGAGTTTATATAACCTGATTTTTGAAAATGAGTTTCAAAACCTCATTTATGTACTCCTTATAGAAAGTTGCTGTGGCACAGACATGCTTTAATAAAAATGGAAATAGTTACATAATAACAGTTACAGTGTTTGATGCTCCAATTTCAAGCTGACAAAGGATTTCTACTTCAGTTGAAATAATTTCAGTTTCAGAACTAGTACAAAGCAAATAGGATAAAAAGGACTGAGTACCTTCAAATATTTTGACACAAAGGGTCAATTTTTTGACATAAGAAAAAAACCCTAATTTTATTCATTGCATTTTCTTAGAAAAGTGATTAGAACAGACATCTTAACTTTTTTGTTCTGTGTTTGAGTTTGGAGAGTATCATCTCAAGTTGTGGGTGCACTGAAATGAGCTCTCTCAGTTCAGTCTGAAATCAATTTATCCTTTCTGAGATGAAGGTCGTCCAGAGAACCACCCTTCATATCAATGCAATTCTGTCAAATCTTTCTATGCACTGTGATTGTCATCACCTTTTGTCAAAGAATAAACAAATTTATTTGATTTGGTAACACTCTATTTCTACTTGTATCTAGTATATGAAGAAAGAGAAATGGAAAACCATTTTATATTGAAGAATCCCAGACTGGCTGAGATGGGAAGGGACTTCTGGAAACAGTCTTGTTCAGCCTTCTCTTCCGAGCAGGGTCACCTACAGCATGGTGCTTGGTGCTTGGTCATGTCCATTTGAGTTTTGAATTTCTCCAAAGATGGAGACTCAGCTCTATTTACTAGACTTTATGTAGAGGAAGAGGGAGGCATTAGCTTTGACAAATTGTGTGGAGAGAGAAAAGTCTGACAAACTCTCGGATCTCCACTGAGGGCTGTGGCTCATGGAAGACTCTCCAGTCCATGACGACCATGCCCTTCTCCCTGCCAAGGTAGGCAGGGTTTTGAGCTCTAAGACCCACGCTTGTCTAGCAGGATAAGCAGAACAGTAATTCAAGGACCAAACAGAGCCACGTATCTTAGGCTGAGTGGAAAGAAGGGCCACACATTCATGCATGAGGAATTTTTCCCCCAAGGTATGGTAAATGTCTGGTTCATTAGTAGCACAGACACAGCTTGTTAGCTTATATGACTAAAGGCTTCTGCCTGCACACAAGAAGGAGCAGATGGACACATTGGCATGGGAGAGAGCCCCAGTCACCTCACCAGAACAATGGAGCTGCCAGCACCCTCTGTCCTGGCTGTCCTGTAGAGTCTCAGGGGCAGGGGGTACCCATGGCCACAAGCCAACAGTAGAAGGTCCCCATCACCCCACAGACAGAGGGATGGTCACTGCCAGGGATGCGAGGACCATCATGGCAGAGTAATTGCATCAGCCTCCACCAGGCTACCAGGTTCAGCATCCGCTAACACCATTCAGCGAGCCATCACAGGGTAATCTCTCATAAATCATGGCAAAATTGGAGACTGCAGTATTTTGCAGCTTCCAGATAGATTCTCTCATTAAGTCATAGGAAAGCAAATTGTCCAGCTTTACCGGAATATACAGGCTGGGCTGCAGCGCAGCCCCCAGAGCATCCTCTGGAGATCGTAGAGCACCTGATGTAAGAGGCCTTCATTAAACCACTCTGATAACCGACAGATGGCATTCATTGCAACCTTTACATCAAATTACCAACCCTTGGATTCTGTTGCTAATTTATTTCAAAAGGTCAGGCAAGGATTTGTGTGCCCCCAAGGAAATGATTGCGTTATAGGAAGCTGCAGTTTCAGTGTTCAAATAACCCCACATAGGCAAAATGCTGCAATTTTCCCAGTTAAACTGTATCTGAACACCAATTACATAACTGATAATTAAATGAAGATAAGCCACATAGACTTGCGTGAAAAAGACTAATTGTTCTTTTCAATTAAAATAGAGACACTTGGGTCCAAATTAAGACCCTGACAAGAAAAGGTAAGCAAATTAGTTTCACTGGGAAATGCAGCTACTGCATACCTGAAATCTGCAGGATTGAACAATGCCAACTAAGTCAGCAATTTTACTAATCAAAATGGAAGTATCCCTTGAAAAGTCCTTCTACATAAAGCTAGTTCAAGGAGCAAATAAAAACTAGTCCTTGCATTTTAATATCATAGCTGACTGCACTGAGCTCTGGTCAGCATCAGGAGCTTTTTATTTTATCTGAGTATATAAGTTCTTCTTAATGATTCTGACAAGCATGCAACTTTTATCAAATACTAAACTGCTATTCTTTGCCCCTCATGCCAGTGCTTATCGAGAAACAGAGACCAAAGACTATTCCTTGAATAGAGCAGAGCTCATATGGACACACAAATCTATACATTAAAAAAAACACACACATGTTTAGAGTGATTTTTGTGTGCATGCTAAGGAAGTTTTGTTGTGGCTGACATGTTTAAAGTCAGCAGCTTGCTTTTAGACTCCAAAACACTATATTGAATATTCATGTAGGACCACTACTGAATAATCAAGTGGCTACAAGTTGGCAAAGTGACAACCCACCTATCAGGTCATGAAGTGATAACCCATCTATGAACTATGTTTGTGAGGCATCTGCTAAGTGAACTGTTATTCCCACTGACACCTCCTGCCTTTTCCACTGCATTCTGACAGTAAAACAGATTTAACATTACACAAACTGTTACCCAATGATGCTAATCTTCAGGGACATACAAGTAAACACTCGACAACTGGTTTGACCAAAGAAGCAAGATGACATTTATTTAGCTTATCAAAGGGAAGGCAGAGAGACAACAGTGTTATTTACTCTCTATAAAACCTGTGTAAGTTATATGATTATATAACAGCATAAAATAAGCAAAAAGTTGCCTATAGATAAATGCTGGGAATTTAAAAAGACCATACCAAAATCTTTAACTCAGAGAAAATTCATGGAGGCTGCATGGTCCAGGAAAAACAAATTATCTGTGTGGTCCTTGAAAACTGCCAAAGACCTTATGAACTTTCCTATATGTAGAGCACCTGATAAGGTACTGAATAACTGAGAAACTTGCTTTACAGTACTGTGTGATAAATTACTCTTAAGCTGTAGTGATTTTCTGGTCTCAGGAAGTTTTCTGAGTAATTTCTTTAACTACATTTTGTTCCAAGCAGTGGTTTCTCCTCTATTTAATAAAAAAATGGAACAATATTCTGATCAAATGCATGTTGGGAACATATCTTTGTATGTATAAATATAGCCATACATGCATATATATAAATAAAATATATATTAAACATATATGTTTTCATATACATGTATATAAACTTTTCCATAACTCTAAATTTAAAAACAGGAGAAAAGAGTTTAAATCCTCTTCCATCAAGATAAAATTCACCAGCAGGCAAATAAAAATATTCTTACACTACAGGTAAATTTTCTCTCTTTCTTTGAAAATCACTGATGACTTTTAATGCAAGACCCTTCTGGTCTTCCTCTTCCAGGATTCCATTATGCACCCAAGAAATTCTGAGAAGTGTGCACAGTGTTAGCGCTGTTACTGGAGGTCTTTAGTCATAGTTCGTTGAAACTTCAGCTGAATTTCCTTTTATGAATTTTTCAGTTTGGTTTCTTCTGCACAAGTCTTGAAAGACTGCCAACAGCCATGCCTTCTCTTTGGGTGTTTAAACCTACAAGACATCAAAGAAATGTGCCTTTGATAGAGAAATTCAATGAACAAGAAAAGAGGAAATGTTACATACACCTCTGCAAAGGTCTTTGAATTAAGCATTGCTGTTGACCTCAGATGTCTGTCAAAAGAACCCAGAGGTCTTACTGTCTCAAGAAACTAGCAAAGCTGAAGATCTTAAGGAAATGGTGAACTGCATGAAAGCCTGAACATCCTCCTTACCTCATTTCACTTGCAAGCAGCAACACCTTGAGCTGTAACTCCTTGGAAACCCTCTAGCACTATCATTTTCATCTAACAAAATAATTAGTCTCAGGTTTGTAGGGCCACAACCTGCAGAGAGGAAAACTTAAAATAGTTATCCGATACGCAATACAGCAGTCTTCTCTTGACACAATGGAGGATGAATGATCGATATGAACCTTCTTTCCTCCAAAAGCAGCAAGAAGGTTATTCTGGCTTCAAGAGTGTTTGCTTCAGTTTGGTATCATTATTGTGCATTGCTTATTAGTTATTAACACTGGAAAATTAACTGAATCATTGCTAGAAATCTAGCAATGTTAAGATGCCTGGTAAGACATCTCTGACCCAGCCTTTCATCCTCTGAGAGTCACAGAAGAAAAACAAGTCCATGGAGGCCAGCTTCCCTGACCATAACAAAAACATCTAAACCAGGTAAGGGAAGGAGAACAGAGAGGAACAAACTCTCTGTTGGCAAATCGTCCAAGAGCTCAGTTCAGTGCATGTGCTGTGGCTTCAGTTCCTGATACATACAGCTAATCAGAAAGTGGTACTACAAGTGGTAGCGACTGGTGAGGCATGGGGAGAGCATCTCACACAAGGTAATACAGATGGGTTACTTTAAATCTTGCTTTTGTTGAAAGTTGAAGGCTCGTCCCATTAGACACATTTGTTGATTGAAAGCTTTATAATTGGCCTGAGTCATCACTGGTAACTAAACACACATCTCCCTGGGTGAGGTGGATAAAGGTCATCTAGATCAACTGTTCCTACTTGATTGTGTAAAGGTTCCCCACCTCTTCCTTCTAACACGGTGTTTTTACATGCTATAGGTATACAGGTCTGAACTGGTAGATCGTGTTAAAAGCAGTTATACAAGTTAAATATGGTATTGATATAACATTTGTAAGACCAGGATGCAGATACATTAGCACGCTTCATAGACAGCAAATTCCTCTCCTCTATTGTCAAACAATACTTTCTGGTTTTTTTCAGTGATGACTGAATGGCAGGATGCAATGTAACAAAAAAGTCATAAAAACTGCAGAAAACATAAACTTCCTGTCTTTTAATTCTGAACTGTCTCTTAATTCTGAACTATCTCTTAATTCTGAACGTTTAGGACAGTCTGAAGCAATCGGTAATTATAAAGTACATTACAACTAACAACAGGAAGACTAAGTTCCCCTAAAAGAATTATTACAAGAGTATGTACTAGTGGCTGGGAAATCTACCATGCCCAAATGTTGTTTGGAATTCAGCTGAAATGGATGGAATGAAGCAGAGGAGACTATACAAATTCCTCGTTGCTTTGGTAAGGATAGCAGATGGATTTATCATGCTTGTAGAGTGCTAATTCTATTCAGGCATACAATGTCATATATCATGTCATTCATGCCATGGATTATTACAATTGTTTCTAGAGAGAATTCTACAGCAAAATCCCAGTTCCCAAGCTTAGTTTGGGTACATGTTTAAAACTCACAGCTTGGTATTTCTAACTATTATTTCTAATCCAACACAATCTGTTGGCTCCACTTTTTCCAGATCCCTCCATATCATGTAATATTCAGAAGTAAGATTTCATTTCACCCCAACTCCATGTTAGTTTTTCTTTTCCCATTGGATTCACAAGTTAACTGATTCTGGTCCACAAAAAAACAGTTATTCTTTCTGTCTTAATCCTGCTTATTATTTTTCAATAGATCTTGACCGCAAGAAAATTACTTTGGTGAAATGGCAGTGCAAACCTTTCTGTGCAATTCAGAATAACCATGCTTCACTGAAGCCAAAGTTTTCAGCTTGTGCTGAGTGTTTATTTACATGCATCGAAGTGATATTGCCATCAGCTAGAAAAACATTCTAAGAACCCACATTCAAAAATGAATATAAATCGGTGCTTCTCTTTCCCCAGCTTTCCTGATGCGTGATATTATTTGGAATAAGTGAAACTTAAAAATGTTGATACCCTCCTCACAAATATTTATTTTCTGTAGAAGCTTTCATGAGAGGTTTAAGATAAAATCTCACTTAAAACCTCTTGTCAGAGAAAAACAGTTGATTTTTGAACAGATTCATTCCCAACTTGTGTTGATTTGCAACAGGTGATTTGCAAGCCCTGATTGCACTTACTGTCCCTGCTGTGACCTTGCTCAGTGTAACCTCATTGGCATCTGCCAGTGCTTATCCATGAGCCATGGGCGCCAATAAAAACTTTAGATATTGCAGGCATACTGACAAAAAGCTAGCATTCACAAGATTTTTATTTTTTTTAAGAGACATAAATATGCTGATTCTGGTTTCAGAAAAATAATAATTAAAAAAATATTTATCTAGAAACTGTCTACATTAAAGACAAAATAAATATTAAAAATCACCTTTGAAATTCAGAATTTTTGTAGACTCCTAATATGTTCATTTACTCAATGTTGAGGCCACTGAAGTGTGTGATGCATCACTACAAAGCCCAGAGAAATAATTCAACAGGATAACATGGACAGGATGAGCAATATCAATTTGAGAAGAGATAGACTGAGAAAGCCACAGTGCAGTAAGCCTGATGGGAACTGTGCAATAACCAAAAGCTGTGATGATTAACTCCCCATGACATTCAGGTATCACAGATCTTATCAGTTGTGAAATGGGCCAAGGAGCATGTTATAAATTTTGCTTTTGCCCTCTCAAAAATCTTCTCTGTGCTTCTAAGTGTGGCAAAGAAACCCTAGATTGCAGATAAACAAATGCAGGAATTAAACTGCAAGACAGTTACTGTGGCATCTTATTTCTAATACTGCATTTCTTAGCAGCACAATATAGAAGATAGTGTTTCATTAATGCTGCTTTCCTACTGTAGGGAAACTCTGGATTAATTTTCTTTTGATCTAGTAAACAGAGACAGATTCCAAACACTAAACACAGTTTGTGCTATAGTTTATTTCTCAAAACATTTTTTTAAATTATAGACAGTATCATAAGTGAGCTTAAAAAGACTACCTGTGCAATTTTGGAGACAGAAAACAACATTAACCAGAAAGACTACTTGCAAAAACTGTTCTACAATGAAGTAGAAATAGAAATACAGTATTTATATACAGAATACATAAAGCATCAGTTTTCTACAGTTAAAAAGATTTTGGATTTAAAGTATAGCTTTTAAGAAAAAGAGAAGTGCCACAGGGGTAGAAGGGTCCAAAAGTTGGAAGATGAGAAGAAAATTCATCATAAGCTGGAAAACAGGTTAATTTGGGTGTTGTTAATTCTGGTTTGGTTTCATGGATCTGAGCGTGTCTAGAGGCTACAGCTTCAGTCTCTGAATCTCAAAGAGACATGATCATGACTGAATTTCAGCAAAGCTTGTGTGTGCATGCTTAAGTTAATTTCTTGAAGGAAATGAGGTTTGGTAATGTTGTCACTTTGGCTTAGGACAGTCTGTACTTCATCCAAAAAGCTAAGTTCCAGTATCTTTGATATCAGTCTAGTGGACTTTAACTCCTTCTGCTTCACCTCCACTACTACTAACACTTACACAGTCATGAAGTGAGCTAGACCATGCAAGTATCTGGATTAAAATTAGCTGAAAAAAAACCCAGAATCAGTTCTTTGAGCTGTTAGGAAAAGCTGGCTGAGGGAAGGCAGCATCACCCTGTCCCCTAACAGGACATCATGGAGCTTGTTCAACTTTATATTTTTGTAGTTGGAAGTAAATTCTTGATCACAAATTAGGTAATTTTAATATATTAATTGTTCTGGCTAAACTCAAGTTTATTGGTAGCTGTTTACAAAAGAAGGAAGGAGGGAAGGAAGGAGGGAAGGAAGGAGGGAGGGAAGGAAGGAAGGAAGGAAGGAAGGAAGGAAGGAAGGAAGGAAGGAAGGAAGGAAGGTTGGTTCTTTAGAAGAGAGGGACACATATAAAAATAAAATTAAAAATTTAATGCCTAAGGAGAGAGCTGCAACTGCAGGAAATTATGCCATTGCATGGAGTTGCAATGGCACAAAGTGAGGCAATTCTGAAAAACTGTAAAAATCCTGCAAGCTGAAAAAAGTAAGTGATCAGAAAATGATCAATCTTGCTTTAATTCCCTTTTGATTACAGCTTTTTGATCCGAACAGCACCACCTGCCATGAGGAACAATAGCCAGACCGGGGATTAGTGTTATTAATAAAATATAATATTTTTTCTTGTTTGAGTGTTCATAACAGAACATGTAGGTATTTAAATATGTAATTAAATGTTACCTGCCGCCTCTGCTGGCTGCACTGTAAATAGTGCCAATTTCTCAAATTGTTTTTTAAGTAATGCTGTTCTGCAGTCAGCAAGTGATTCTTAAAACACTGCAGTCAGAAGAAATATGCTGTTAAGTTTTATACAGTCTTTAAAAGAGGTAGAAACTTTAACCACCATATTGTTTGCCAAAAGCATACATTACCACTTTGGATTTTGAGGCTGGTTTCAACAGCTTGCCAGAGAAGAAATACTATCTGAGCAGTGCACACCAGAGCCTTCCATAGAACATACAGAATTCTACTACACCAGTAAGGGTGTGTTTTATTGCCAATAAAAATATGATTTCATTAAGGAACTTTATCACATACAACATCACATAAACTATCTTTTTTTACTGCACAAATTCCCACTGAGATCAATTGGGCAACTGTCCAATTCCCAGACTAGGGATTCTCTGTAATAAACAGAGTATGAAACAGTAGAAAATAGTTGTATTTCATACAAATTATGATTTCTAGCTAGTATCTGGCGTTGCCTTGTGAAGGATCCCTTTTCCCCACCGAAGTCCAAAGTCGTGGTTCCATAACACAAAAAGACCTCTGAGTGCTCTCAGGATTATGTCAGGGCTCTTCTGTGCTAGCACATTGCTGAGGATTGCAAAAGAAGTTCCACATCAAATAGAAGGGAATTTTTCAGGATAGTAGATCCCAAGTAACAGGAAGTATGTTTTCTTTTCATACTCCCTGGGAAAAAGTAAGGACTCAAGGAAACAGCACAAAGCTGAGTCAGGGGAGGTTTAGTTTAGATATTAGGAAAAAGTTTTTCATCCAGAAGCTGGTTGAGCACTGGAACAGCCTCCCCAGGGAAGTGGTCACAGCACCAAGCCCAACAGGTTTCAAGAAGCGTTTGGACAATGCTCTCAGGCACATGGTGTGAACTCTTGGGGTGTCCTGCGCAGGGCCAGAAGTTGAACTCAATGATTCTGATGGCTTCCTTCCAACTCAGCATACTCTGTGATTCTATGATGCCGTAGTTAGTTAATGCTACTAATGGTATTGCACTGTATTATTTTTATAGACAGACTATTATTCTTCCCATATAGCAATACCAATGGGTATCTTCTTAAATCCTGTTAATATCAGTGATTCAAGCTCTCTAATAATTTCTGTAGAATTACAGGAAATTAAAATACTGTGTAAATGTTCTAATATTAAAATGACAGCTATGTAAGTGGCTTATGCACTGTGATGGAGTCAGTCTTGCCTAACTGAGTAGAAGACAAGTTCATTTTATTTTCTATGTGGATACTGTATTTTATTGAGTTCTGTCATCCCTCTAAAGATTCCTCTGACTGCTTTCTTCTCTAATTCTCTCAAAGACTTCTTTTTGTCACCTGCAGTTTCAACTACTATTAGCTCACTAGTTTGGATAACAGCACTGTATGTCTTTCTAGGCTGCATTTTGATAATCTCCAGAGGTGTCCTCTCATCCTGGTTGTACAGGAGGAGGGATAACTCTGATGTTTGGAGACAATCCCATTCTTACAATGACTAAAATGTAGAACATAAATTCCTACAGCAAAGGTGGATCTTCTAAATAGCTACAAAGCATTTAGATGAGACATTTGATTACAATAGATGAAGTTTTCTTGACCTGAGGATGAGAAAATCAGTGAGAGCTTCACTTTCTGCACTTCATTGCAGAGCACAAAGAAGGAACATATTTATTGAAAGTACATTTAGGCATGGAAGTTTGGAATTTGTGTAAACCATGGAATCCCTCTAGAGTCAACAAAGGTGAGATTCAGTTGACTCATCTGTAGATGTCCATAACAAAAGCATCCACATTTAAATCAGCAATAAGAACATCACAAGAGAGAGAAAAAGACAACTTAAAGTGGATTATGCCCTGAAAATGCTTGTTTCCCTATAGCAATTTTAACAGGATGCTTAGTATCTGCACTGAAGACATGTAACAACAAGTGAGATGAATCCCACTGTAAGAGTCAAAGGTGCCTCTGAGGTGGGATGAAGTACCTGCTGGAGAAAGATGTGTGCGGTGGGAGGTGTGATTCTCCGTTCCTATCTTCCTTTACTGAATTTAGTATTAAAATACAGCTTCTACCTTAGATATCTGTTAAGTATCTGACTTTAGGAATCCGTGCATTATCCAGAGACTGTACAAGCCATAAATTTCACAAACAATATGACATGTAATCACAAAAATTTTGTACCTAAGTCCACATTTAGACTAGTTTTTTCTCTATTCTTTCAAAGTTACTGAGTTCAGCCAGCTGTCTTTGCTTTCTGTAAAAAGTATATATTCCCAGCACTTAGACCTAAACTGTTTTTAAGAAGTCTATTGAGTTTAAGAATATGCAGTGCCAATGTAATGTGATACATGTGAACAAACAACAAACTACTGACAAGGCAATAATGTAAACCAGATAACAATTGTGAAATCTCTGCAAGACTGTAAGCGTGATACCAAGGCAGTCTTGTTTAATGTCTTCAGTGTTATCCTGTATAGGGAGAAGTATATGGAGAGCCTCAGCAAATCTGTAAATTACATTGGCGGTGGAAAAAAAGGAAGAGACTGTGAAGACAATGTCTTATAGAGCCTTAGTCCAGCCGAATCCTGAGAGCAGGGTCAGCAGAAATCACGTGGGTTTAATAGTGGGAAGTGCAGATCTCTGTGCCTGGGTGGACTAACCCTGTTCACCAGTACCATCTGGGAAATGACCAGCTGAGTAGCAGCCATGATCTCAGTGCAAATAGTGCAAACTGCATCCTGAGATACATTAGGGTGACTGTCATCAGCTGAAGAGAAGGTGGTGATCCTCACATTCACCACTGATAAGGCAACACTGGGAATCCCACGTCTACATTTAGCCCCCCTAGTTCAAGAAAGATATTGAGAAACTGGAGAGAGTAAAAGATGCTGAGGAGTCCTAGAGCTCATGAACCACAGGGAAAGGCTGAGGAAGATGGGCTTATTTGATCTGGTGAAGAGGAGAGTGAGGGAAAAGCTAACAGTTGTTAACAGCTACTTGAAGGAGACTTATAGAAGCAGCAGAGTGAAACCCTTCTTGGTATCAGGTGGTGTAACAACGAGCAACAGTCACAGTTCCTGGCTTGAAATATTCTGACTGGACATGAGGAAAATTTGTTTTACAGCAGCAGCACAGCCCTGGCACAGGCTGCCTAGAGAGTCTTTCAAATCTCCATCCTTGGAGGCTTTCAAGACTCAGCTCAGTAAAGCCACATAGTCATCGTCTAGTATCAGCAACAATCCTACTTTGACAAAGAGTTTGGACAAGAGGGCTCCAGAACTTCCTCCCAACCATTTAAGTGACTCTCTAAGAATTCCACATAGTCCTGATGCACAGAAAAATTAGGAATGCCTGAGAACTTAGTTTACAGAAATTATTTTTCATTTAAAAACCTTTTAAAATTGTACCACTTATGAAAATGGTAACCAATTTTTATTCTCTTCCTCTTTTTCTACCTTCCTTCCCCCAGGACAGATCAGCTGATAGATAAGATACATAGTGAGTGGAATTCAGTTGCCTGAACACTGATATTCAGGAGCACATTTCTCAGGTGCTCTGTGGTATCTGAGACATGCAGCTGTGACCAGCAGATGTGAAACAAGGTCTACAGAGTCCTAAGCCCTACTGGGAAGAAAACCTATATTTGGAAGACTGCATCTCACCCTATTAGTCAAATAATTTATTATAATTCTGAGAAAGCACAGTGGCAGCACAGCTAGAATAATGTTTCAGTGAAACTTTTTTGTTTAAATGTGTCAGTTGTGGAAAATAGTTAAAGCTAGCAATAATTTGCTGTGGCTGATTAAAACATAAAATTGCAATATCTCATTTAAAACTATTTTCAGGGTCTTAGGGTATTTCCTTCAAGTATTTGTCATCAAACACAGACTGAAAAGGATTTATGAATATCCTAAAGAGCACAACTACATTTTAACCTCTATTTTGCTTTAACCCTGTAATCTGTGTATTCAAGACTGATGCCAGTGGTTATAAATAACAGTCATCCAAATTAATAATTGTCATACTACAAATTTTTGAAGAAGAGGAAGATACAGAATTATCTGGGCAGGGTTATAATTTGTCAGTGGGCAATTCAGACTTTGAAGAAGAAATTAAATATCAAAAAACCCCAGAAGACAAGCATAGCCATTTGTTTTCAAGATATTGTTGACAGCCTACTTCAGCAGTTTTGAGTGTTAGAAAAACTGGAGTTACAACAGTTAAGACATTAAAAAAAAATATTATGGAAGCCTCAAGTTCACTGTGAATTAGACAAATAGCTGTTATTATGCCCATGTTCCAGAGGAAAAAGGGATTCAAGATTTGCCAAAGACACTAAGGAAATATGGGGATTTAGCTCAGTAGTAGGGACCGCTAGAATTTTCCATTATGAATTCTATGTTTAAACATCTGTACTGGTTTTCTTCTTTTGGTAGTTTTTGAGGTTTTTTAAAAAAATAATTTATTTTTCTAAAATTTGAATCATCCAGAGACCAACAAAGACATAAAACTTTAACTCAATCACTGTTTATTATACCCCGCAGAAAGCACAAACACAGATACACTGGCACATTTGCACTACCTAGATGTCAATTGTGCTTATTTATCCCTGTGACTTTTTTTTTTTTTTCTTAAGCTGTTCTGGTTCTGAGTCTGATTTGGTTAAATTAAATAGAAGAAAATATTCTCATTAATTCAGGTCTTTGGTTTGATCAAGTATTCACAGATAATTTATTAGACCAAAATAATGTGAACCATCAGTCTCACTCAGTTTCATTGCCTGGAATAAGAACCCACAAAATGCACAGCTCTATGGATGACTCTCAAAAAAGCTTAGGAGAGGTAAAGATGACAATGTACAATGACACAAAATCTCCTCAGATGGGGATGCCAAAAATTAAGCATCATATTTGAAACGTCAACCCAAACAACTTGAACCTGTGTACAATTCCCAAACCAGCGTTTGCTTTTTAAAACTTCTCTTCAAAACTCCAGCAGTGAAAAGCAGCTGCTAACTCTCAGTGACCTTTAGCAACAGCTCTTCCATCTTTAGGGAATTGAGATTGATTTTCAACAGCTACCAGTGTAAAGACCTTGTGCCTGGGAGCATACAATGATACCAAGGTCAGAGGATTTGAAGGCAGTAACTTTTACAGGGTTAAACTTCAGCTGTGTGGTGATTACAACTACCAATTAATGTCTGCCTTTTTATACCCTGGGGTCACCTGTAATTTCAAAACAGATTAAGCAAAGTGGTCCCTGAAAGCTCATGGGTGCAATGCTCTGAAGTCAAGTAGCAGACTCAAAAGAGTCTCACAGGAGGCAATACATAAATCAAAACTAATAAAGAATTACCAGTGCACTTAATGCTGGATCTTCAGTCTTTGCATGGCACAGCCAAAGCGTGTGCTGTTCTCTTTGACCCTACCTTTTTTGCTTTTTGGGGAAAATGGACTTATGCAAGCAAGAAAAGGAAGTTGATCTGGTTGGTGGATGGGCTTTTGGCAGAGTCATGCCTGTATTTCCTTTTTAAGAATATTTTAGAGTCCCATTTCTCATTTGTTTTCTCAGGGTCCCACACTGTCTGAACCAATTCTTGCCCTCAGGCAGATAGCTTACACATACCATGTACCTCCTCTCCACCACTATTTTCCCCATGTCTTTGAAATTCTGAGTCTCTTCTATTGTGAAACTAGAGTATCATTCAGCCAGACAAGAAGAAGATTGCAGAACAAAAATCTTATATTGCACTGTATGAGCCAATGGAGAGAATGTGGTGCTCATACACAATATAATGAAACACCCAAGAACACACAGAAGCAATTTACTCCTGTATCACCCATGTCTTGAAGTACAAGCTTTTGGGTTATGAAATAAAGGTGAGAACATGATGACTGTATGTGGTGAGCTGACCCTGGCTGGATGCCAGGTGCCCATCAAAGCCTCTCTATCTCTTATCATTCACCTCTGCAAATGGAGGGGGAGAAAAAATTATAATGAAATGCTCATGAGATGAGATAAGGATAGGGAGAGATCACTCACCAGTTACCATCATGGGCAAACCAGACAACTGAGAGAAGTAAGTTGAATTTATTACTAATAAAAATCAGAGTAGGATAACGAGAAGTGAAACGAATTTTAAAAACACCTTCCCCCCCCCCCCCCCTTCCGTGGTTTAACTTTGTTCCCGATTCTCTACCCCTCAGCTGTTCAGAGAGCTGGGGACTGGGGGTTACGGTCAGCTCAGCACATGTTATTTCTACTGCTGCTTCTTCCTCAGGGTAGGATGCCTTCCCCTGCTCCAGCGTGGGGTCCCTCCCATGGGACGCAGTCCACCAAGAACTTCTCCAATATGAGTCCTTCCCACAGGCTACAGTTCTTCACTAAGTGCTCCGGTGTGGGTACCCCATGGTGCAGGGCCGCTCCTCTCTTCTCTTGCTGCAATTACTTCTGCACAAAAACTTTTTTCCTTTTTAAATCTGTTATCTCAGGGTCCCTACCACCTTTGCTGGTTGGCTCAGCCTTGGCCAGTGATGGGTCCACTTGGAGCCAGCTGGCATTGGCTCTGTCGGACATAGGGGAAGCTTCTGTCAGCTTCTCACAGAAACCATTCCTGTAGCCCTCCCTAATTCCAAAACCTGGCTGTGAAAACCCAATACACTGTAATACACTTTGGAATTTTAGCCCCATCTTTTCACTTTCTTTTCATTTTGTGCTGCATACCAGGTTTCTGAAGGGGTGCATTGCCTCACACCTGATAGCAAACACTGAGAACTTTCTATATACTTTTAGGTACTGAAGTTAAGATAGGATTGAATACCTTCAGGTCTCTCTATCATCAGTGGAAAGAAATTCAATTGAAAGAGAATTGGAAAGTAATTTATTGTATTCCTGCTACCATATAATGTAAACCACAGCAGGTACAGCAGTTATGTGACTGAATGTAAATGAATAAATTAATTTACATATTAAATGTGGCATCTGTAATTTTGTGAAGAGGCAGTAACTTAATGCCTTTATTATTCTTCTGAAGATGCTGCACTGGATAAGATATTTATCCAAGTTATTGACTGCCCAGTAGAAGCCTTTGAATTCAAAAGTGTTAAAGGGAAGGCAAACAAATCCACATAGATACATTTTTGAAAATGAGTCTGCCAGCTGGTTAAAAGTTGTAAACGGAAAGGCTGAGAACTGCTAATTATTTGAACCGCTTAAATAGTGGGAAGTGCTGGGTTCATATTTAACAGTTTTGCATTGTGCTAATATCTTCTGGCAGCAGAGTCAATAAAAGCTCTACAGGGAGTCTGAACACAATGTGATTTTTCCTATCCAGATAAATCTTCCCTGTCCCCACAATCCTTATTATCCTCCTGACAATGCATCTAACAATTGGAATAAATGTGTAATAGAGATCTATGCTGCAGAGTGAATTTGCTCTGAAAACATTTTGCAGGAAAACAGCCACAAGTGAAGGCTCAAGTTTTGTATGAGCTGCACGTAGTTCTCATTGCTCTGGGGGATGGGAGTCTCATCTTAAAAACAGGAATGTGCATCAGTCAGGAAACTGTTTGACTTCCAAATGCATTTCTGATTCCAATTCAGTAGCTGTAAGGCTTTCCTAAAGGAAAAAGAAATCCAATTGCTAACAGCTGTGGGATTATCTCAGGTGTTTATTGCCTGTGTTCATCCTGATTGAAAACAAGAAAAACAAAACCTGATCACAGGTATCACTTTGGATGAGAAGTGGAAATTAAATGGCAGAAACAAGAGGCAAAATTGACTGGATGAAAAATAGCAATTTCCTCATAATCTTCCCATGTAGACTGCCAAGTCTTGCCCCAAAGGCACTTGCTAAGATGATGACTATAAGAATATAAACCAAAAAGTCTTCCTGCATCACTCAGCCCAGTCTGTTGATGTTACATTCAACC
Source organism: Manacus candei (assembly GCF_025592945.1). NCBI lineage: Eukaryota > Metazoa > Chordata > Aves > Passeriformes > Pipridae > Manacus > Manacus candei. The sequence goes on from NW_026138062.1 coordinate 39,945,703, forward strand.
AAGTTATACGTTTCTTCTCATTATCTCGAACAAACTCTACCTCTAGAGAGTTGACCTTCTCTCCGAAGATGAAGGAGCTTTGGAAAACTGTACCAAAGCTTCAGTCTTTGGAAGTTTAAGAAATTTCTTGTAAACTCTGACCTATTTTTAATTATAACTGATTTATACTAATTCATTTTCCTGCCAGAAAATTCTTAGGGTTCAAATTACTCTTACCCACGTTGGAGAAATATTACTCCAATATTTTTATAATGAGCCAGCATCAGTCTCATTTGTTTTCAACCTACCTTTAAACCCTTTCTATACAAAGTAGCACCTTTGACCACCCAAATCCCCTCAAAAGAGGTCTACTTTGGAAGACTACTTATTAACCAGGTTACTGGCTAAGAAAAAGGAGAGGTTTGAGTTTTTTTTTCTTCAAATTCCTGCTGACAGGATAGAATACGTCTAGGAGGGAGCCTGATTTCTGCTTGTATCCAGTGACCTGAACACAAGTCTTTTCCTTCTCCCTTGACAAAGGTGACTTGCACAAAGTCAGAACAACCACCTGTGTCTAAGAGTAGCTGTGAAGAATTAATACCCCTCTCTCCCTTCTCTTTGAAGGTCGGTGCAGTTCTATGATTGATAAACCACGCCTTGGGAAAGTGTGAGAAGACCACTTCAGTAGAAAGTTTTTAGTAACAGTGTGGCGAAGCATGTCAACCTTCAAACACGTGTCCAAACACTTATTTTTGTGCTGTTTCAGCAGTGCTACAGAGGGAATTTCTACATTTCTTGCTGAAATGGGAGTGTCTATTCTTCTGTCTCTGCCTTTTGGAAATACGACAAGTAACGGCTAAAAGTGCAAGTAGAGATGAGTGTAAAGGAATAAGTCATGGTAGTCAATGGAGGCAAAGGTCCTGTTCTTTGTGGGAAATAGGAATTCTTGTCTTAAACTATTTATAAACTAGGTTTCTCCATCATAGATATTGCTCAGTCATCCTCTAGTAGCCTTCAGTTGGATTAAAAGCAACAAGAGTAGAGAACCAAATTTTGTCTGTACATCCCCCCTTCCAGACCCCTTGCCCCCACTCTGTTTCCAAGGCTTACATAGGCAGATCCTGTCAATAATACAGGTCTGTATCAAAGGTCACATCATCTCAGTGCACCAGCTGTAATGTTGCATTGCAAGCTGTCTCATCTGATGAAATCACAGTACGATTAATGTCTATTTTAAAATAGAATTTGCATAGGAGTACTTATGACATTCCCATTAAAATCACATTAGTTCATAATGATTAACACTCTTTTATGCATGGAAAAAATTAACCTGTGGTTGCTTTGTTTTACGTGTGTCCAGAAAAGCAACTTGCAGAAGTACATAGGGGACATGGATTGTCTCTGTTACAGGTAACTATTCAGTACCTGTTTCGAACCAGAGCAGGTGGAAAGTGGACCTTGTCAAGGCTCTGTGTAAACAAGAACAGAAGAAATTAATAAATTAAAAGAACAACCAAGTGACTAATAATCACACTTTCTTTATGAGCAAAAGAGTAAAAACCAAGACCATTTCCAAAATTAGTCCCATGAGATTTTTTAAAAAATGATGCTAATTATTTTGCATTTGCTGTAAATCTTACTTTTCAGGCCTATGACAGCAGAGATCAATTGATGCTGAACACACAAATCCTTCACCTGTTCAGCCAATGCTTAGATGTGATCTATTGGTGTGGTAGTTCTGACTAAGCTTTGCAGAGTGCAACTCTTGAAAGTAAGAGGAAATGCAAAAAAAATCTACATTCTGTGCTGATTTCAGTTCCTAAAGATCACAAGTGGCTTCAGCCTATGGGGAGGGGAGGGGAAGGGAAGGCTGATATGATATGATATGATATGATATGATATGATATGATATGATATGATATGATATGATATGATATGAAGAACTACTAGTACGAGAATAGTTTTCCTCAGAACAAGAGAGACATGAACATTCTTGGATGACTCCAGTAAAGGGCCATAAAGCTGATTTATGTCTTGGAGTATCTGTCATACAAGGAGAGACCAAGTGAGCTGGGACTGTTCACCCTGGAAAAAAGAATGGAGAGCAGATGACCTTATTGTTGTCTACACTTACCTGATGTGATGTTACAGAGAAGATGGAGCCAGACTATTCTCAGACCATTATGGTATTTCATGCTCCAGTCCAGGCTGACATTAGCTGGTTAAGCCTGAGCCAAAACTGACCCCCAAGACAGCACAAAAAGTCTACCAGCAACCAGTCAGCCCAGAATCTGATTATTTTCTGCAGAAAATCCTTCTTTGATGTCATTAGTTTGTCCAAATAACTTTGAAGAAAGAGAATATTGTCTTATTATTTTTCATTTTGTTAGCTACTTGGTGAAAAAATTTCCAAGGCTACTGGTGGGAAAGGGATGTTTCCTAGCTGAGCTATATTGTTTTCTCTTCAAATCAAAATTTCAAAGACAATTAAAAGAAAGATAAAACAACCTCATTCTGGGGCTAAAATAAGGAGTACAGAGTCCTACAGCTCAACATTTCAGGCAATCAATAATGTTAAATAAAGGGTAGTTTGTTCACTTCCAGATTTTTTATTTAACGTAGTATTTCCTCTCACATGTACTTTACAGGAGATTTTTTAACTGGTCAGCAACTGAGATCCTGAAGATAAATTCCCTGAACATGGAGCAGAATATATCTTGATTAACAGGTTGCCATGTTAACAAAATGAAATAATTAGAGACAAGATATTCATAGGTGCTACAGGAGCCCATTGCAAAGATGGAAATGGCAGCAGTAGCATAAAAAGCAAGTCTCCTTGATCATGCTTTGAGATATACTGCTGGGGAAATCATGATCAATTTATTCATGGCAATAAATTGCCATTGCTTTGGTTCCTTGTATGGAATTAATTTCACTTTATTCTTCTTCAGTAGCACAACAAGCATCATCTTGGCTTATAATTGTTGCACAGTTGAAGAAATAGTGAAGAGAACCACTTACAAATTACCCATAACCCAAAAGCTGTTTGAAAAAGACTAATTGACTTAGGAATCACCTTAACAAAAATATCATTGTCTTCTTAGAAGTTATGAATGCAAAGATGTAAATCTGTATTTTCAAAATAAAACAAAAAGGCAATTTATTGAAAAAAACCCCACTATATTTAAGGTTATGAATTTGGGCAAACAATCATCATGCACTCCTCATTTTTCTCAAAAAGCTCTCTATGAACCTGGATTTTTCTATATTTATCTCTGACAAAAGGAGAATTTGGAGAAAGTTTGAACTAAATAACTTCAAGGTCAATAAATAGTAAAATAAAATCTTTGTGGTTTCTGTTGCTCTTTTGTTTTATTATTAACATTTTCCATTCATATAAACCACCTATAAAGGCATCAAACTTCCCATGTATCATGTTTGTTTTGTTTCATGATCAAGTTTAAAAGACCATGTAGACTATAGACCAATTAAATTCCTCTCCGTAATAATACACTTCTGAGTCAGCAGCAAATTCAGAAGCCAACCAGGCAGCTACTGTCTCCTTTCTATGTTTGCATTAAAATTTGGTATACTTAATTTGTATATATATATAATGTAACAATGTATTCGTATATATAACAAAGAAAGATGATTTTCTTTCTTGGGTTTTCTCCTTAGCTATTCTTGTGTACAATAAATGAGGCTGGTTTTGTTATCTATGCCCTTGTGAATTCACTAAACCTTGGCTGAACTGCTCATGATAAAATTTTCTGATTGTTTCTTTGGATCCCTGAGTAATTTATGGGAGATCTTAAAAATCAATTTCAAAATTTTGGTGCAAATTTTGAAAGCTGTTTTATTTGTTTACCATAATAAAATAAAATCTGCAAAAGTCTGCAACCTGATTCACTTCCCATTTATAAAATGGCATCTTTTACTAATACTTTTGAAGGTATTTTGAACATTTTTCTCCATGTATGCATAGAAAATTAGCAGATTTTTCTCCCAAGTAACACCAAATACATATTACTGTACACCTGTACAGTAAAGCAATGGTCAGCCTTTGCTTAATCTTATTTAGCAGTGTATTTCTAGATGATTTGAATGTGTAGAAAGTGGAAGGATAGCTGCTTAGAACAGATTTTTACGAACAGACTAAGAGATATTTTGTCTGGGAGTAATTTATTAGCCTGTCCTTTTGTACCTGTAATTACTAATAGGCTGCAGTGCCATGCCCTAGGGAGGAACAAACCTCCACTTCTTGGGATTTATGGACATTACAGAGTAAGGAAATGGTGCAAAGCAAAAGGTACAGGTGCAGATCACTTCATAGTCTGAAAAGTGCCGCAAACTGGGCATAGATCTGTGTGGGTACTTGGGCATCCATCACACTTGACTTAACTTTCTTCCCGCCCACCTCCCCTTACTATGTACTGGCCAGTTGGAAAGTCCAGGAAACTTGACTAAACAGGGAGTTCCCAAATCATCTGCAAAGACATGGGAAAGTGTAGTGTGGTCTGCAGGTTTTTATACATAGGAGTAGATCTAGCTCTCATGCTCTCTCCACTGCTTGCATCCTCAACTATGAGGCAAAAAGTGACCCCTAAAACAATAACAACTATCCAGTGAAATTTCCATTTATTCCAGAGGCCCAGCTGATATCTGAGTGCCTAACTTCATCTTTAATTCCCTGGGAAAGCAGATGTCTAACTCTCGTTTGTATGACTGGAAATATCGTCCCAGAAAAGATATTATCATCCTAAAATATTGTGGCTCTATAACTCTTGCTGTTGGATTTTGTTTTAAAAAGGGATATAGTTCCTGCAACATCATTCTCTGTCCCCAGTGGGATATGCCATCAAACAGTGCACTCTAACAGATAGAGATTTATCTCACCGACATCTACAAACAGCAGTGATAATATTTTGCAAATAATAGGAGTCAAAGAAATATATTTGACTGCTCATTATATTAGCATCCCTGTTAGAAATATGCCTCAGCTCTTAAAAAATCCCCCAGCATATGCATGATTACAAAGTGTGACACGGTGTCAGTCTGTTCTCCACGGCACTGTGTGTTGCTTGACAGCTAACGTGCTCTGCTGCACTATTATTAGCTGTCTTGCTGCAATGCAGTATGTTACACACAGCTACTCTGGTGTATGTGACTCTACCCTGCTCAGCCTCTGAATTCACAGAGTTAATACTGATTATCTTGAAATGGTAATAACATGATTTTCCAATGCAAGCCACAACAATGATCATATAGTTAACAGGAGCTGTGACTGCTAGCCAAATCGCATACTGAGCACAGTTATTTGAGCCATTAATTGCACTATAGCATTTCCTCTTGAGATAACAATGATTAAAATTTCTGCTGATAGATAACTTTAGAGTGAGATTGAAAAAAGAGATTTTTAAATGCACATTCAAGTCCCACCTTCAACAAGAACTTGCTGATAAGCCTGACAGTTTATCACTGCTATAATAAGGGGAAGCGAAAGCAGCATTGATGTGAAACAGCAGCATCCAACGGACTGTGTTTTCCAGGCAGCTCTGCTAAGATTAGTGCTGCTGTCCACCTGCAGATGGTCTGAACACCTTTTATGTAAAGTCAGCAGGCATAATGAGGCATTATTAGACACTCAGTGGGAGCCTCTGTTCTTGTTTTTCAGAGGAAAAGCTCTACTTGCTGTGCTGATGAAGCATTAGAATACACTGGCCTGGATCTTCAGAGGTGGTCAGATAACTAACAGGTATTGATTTCAGTGAGCTCTATGCATCTGGACTCCAAGACACTAAATCACTGTCACTATATAGTCTCTCTGTCCATAAGGGTCATATAACATCCTCTAACAATGAATCTGATCATGCCTATTGTGGTATCGTCAGTATCATGAGCTAAGATTTTGTGACTACATAAGCTTCGTTCCCATCAGCCACTGGTGCGAAGCAGTCTCTGTTTCTTCCTACAAGGTGATCTAAATCCAAGGATATCACAATTTACATTTGGACAGATTATTCTGCTCTTAACCAGCTGTGAGTTTTGCTGTGGCCATACAAGCTCAACCATGGAGCCTTCGTTGCTTCCGGCAGTGCTGGATGCCCCTGCTGCTATCTGTGGGTGGTCAAACTGTGCAGCTGGAGTCTGGAGGGCCTGGTGGGCAACCCTCACCTGAAATACTGAGAATATCATGGAAACTCCCCAAACTGACAAAGCTGCAGAAGTAACACATCACTGTGACTTTAACGAACTGCACACGCATGCAAAACAAGTGCAGCCACAAGCATGGACCCACTCAAGTTGCAGCAGTCAGCACTACTCAGCACAGTTAGTCCAGTTGCTCTACTACAGGATAGGGGTGGGGAGATTAACCTTGTGCCACTTTTACTAACCCATTTTAACCTTCTAAACTCAAAAATCTGGCAGTCCTGAGCAGTCATGAGGAAAAGCACTGCTGAAATTCATACCATGTTCCCCTTTGAAAAAAGAAAAAAAAACAAAACAAAACAAAACAAAAAACAAACAAACAAACAAACAAACAAACAAAAAAGACCAAATACTCTGAAACTGGTGTATTCTATCTTTTTCTTTTTTTTTTTTTGTTTGCGAATGGACAGAAACACCTATCCTGTAAAACACCTCTGTGTGAATGCTAATACCCGAGGCCTTTAGGTGCTATAACCTGTATGCTGTTTGTAGGCTTGAGTAGCTGATGCCAGGAGAGAAGACAGACAACACCACACTGCCAGAGCAGAGAAAGCTTTGGTGACCTGCTCCCATGGGATGTACAGATTCTGGGAAGTCAGGACAAAGACTGTGAGCATGGCTTTGGAGCAAAGCATTTGTTCTTTAAGAAATTCTATCAAAAATCTGCAGGGTGGTATGAAATTACTCTAAGTTGTTAAAGTCCTTCTTATAAAGTGTGATGGCTACATGAGTGTCCTTGCCTCCCAAGCATTTCCTTGCCTGTGCATATAATTGAATATTAGAGTATTGCACCACTGTATGTAAGATCACTAGGTGCATAAAAGACCCACAGTCCCCATACCTTTTCTATTTTTTGGCTTGTCCAAGCAGTATGTGGCATGTGCTGCAGAGTGCCTTTCCCAGGTGCAATATCTACTTACCAATAAGCTGAATATATTGCTTACTTTACCCTAGCTGCATTTGTCTTCAGAATGGTCTATCAATCAGCCCCTTCACCTTGCTTTAGTTTGTAGTTTAGACTGAAGAACCAAAAGTTTCATGGGTCTGGATTTCTCCAGGCTCTGTAATTAAATAAGCAAATCACAACAGACTAATCGAACAGCATGTCTAAACATACTGTTATAAGTTTGAAAAGTAGTGCCTGTGAGAAATACAGAGAAAGAATTGTGAGTATGGAATATCAAAGAGGTGCTGTAGGGCCAGGGTCTTCATGTTGTGGGGACCAGAAATTATCTTTGTGTTCTGCAAGAAACTTGAGGAATGCAAAGATAGGGCAATGCACCCTACAGCATTATGAGAACACAAGAAACAGGAAATCACTTGACCTTTAATTTTAACACTTATTCTTACATCACTGAATGTCCAACACCCATTAGACACCAATTACCAAATTAAACCAGAATCCATGGGCAAGTCTCACATATAACTGCTTGCTAGCTTTTTCTACAACCTGCCTTCACAGGGAAAGCGATGTGTCAAGTCTTTGAACAAGCAACAAACAATGCATAAAATGCATCTTTAAAATGACCCTCTAGAGCTTTTGTTTGGTGCTTGACAAACATTTCTTATAGATGTGCATCCCAGCCATCTGCTGGTTACTGCTCTATTTGTTTTCTCTCTCTCTGCAGGTTGTTGGTATTCTCACCACACTGGCTCTGTTGCTCAAGCAATCCATCACAGCTATCCATCTCACATGTCAGTAATGTTGTTGCCATTCAGGCAGCAAGACATGGGTAGAAATACGAAATATAAAATAACCCTCTTCTGTCAAGGAAAAAAGAAACTGAAAATTGGTCATTGTCTAAGTCTGGTGTTTTCAGTCCCAAGAATCATTCCCCATTATCTGGCGGAAGTTGTCACATTTGTACACCTTAGCTACAGATAGAAAAAAATCTCTGATAAACATCAAAGCTGCATTGACCCAGGAGTCACCACCTAGGATTTCAGCTTTGTTTTCCAGCAATTACAGTCATTCTCAAGACAATTATTTGTACTAACTTACAAAACAAAAGCACACACAGATAGGAAATTATCACGACTTAGGTTTTCAATTTGTATAAAAAAAGATTAGAGTCAAATAGCCATAACTTTCTCATGGTTCAGTATGATGACTACTAGCACAGCCTCCTGCAGGTGCATCTCCACTACCTGGGTTTTCAAGTAACCTCACTGAGATTGGCTCTGTGTTCCTGCTCCAGGAAACCAGGCAATTTCCTTATTCACCTGAGCTGCCTGGCCTCACACCTCAGCCCAGGTCAAAGACCACACAATCACAGAGTCATAGAATGGTTTGAGTCCACTGAACACGAGATTTCTGGTCTCAGTAAACTATTGCTTAAGGACAACTTCTTTAATTTAACCTTTGATTGTACGAGACAAGCAGACTACCGCCTTGTTATTAGTATTTACAGGTAGGTGAAGTCACACATGATGTTAAGGGGGTTGCTAAATCCTGAGACCTGACAGAGGGAAGGCCTCCACACCTCCATATCCCCAGATCCAGGTAACAGTGAGGCTGGTCCAGTGTTCCCAGAAGACATGTATACATAGAGAACACATATACACTATACATATACATATATGTATATGTATATTTTCTACTTAAAATATGTGTATTTTTTACTTAAACTTAGCTGGGCACACAGATCAACAGAGACGGAGAACACAGCACTCCAAAAGACACAAACAGCACCAATGGTCTCATCCTGTCCTCCTATCTGGCAGTTCAGGCTGAATGTCCCTTACTGGGGAATATGATCCTGCAAGGTGGATTCCTCCAGCAGCTGGGCTCAGACACTTATCTCAGTAGTTGCCCTGGGTTCCCAGTCTTCCCTGCTGCTGGAACTTGGACATACGAGCCTCCAAGGCTGCAACCCTGCAGTTGCTAAGGGTATCTCTCTGATGTGCAAACAACACACAGAGGTGGGTCTCAGCTGGCATCTAGACCCCACAGTCTCTCACATTTGGACCCTCTGGTCCCTCCATCATCCAACTCAGTCTTTCCAGACACTGTCACCTCCAACCTCCTGCCCCTGGTCTCACCCCAGGGTCATCACTGAGACACCCTGCAGAGAGGACAGAGCCCTTTGCCTGGAAAAATGGCTAGAAATGTCATGTATGGTCAGACATCAGGACAGACTGAGCTGGTCACATACAGGGCACAGTCAGGCAGGTGACTTGTCCAACCTGTGTTTGTACATTGTGTCCCCTTTTCCTACTGTTTTCCCACTCACCTTTCTCCAAAACACCTTGATTTCCCTTTTCTCCATTTCTCCATAAGTCCCCTGCAAACCTGAAATACCCTGCCGTTGCCTGCCATGGTGATCCTCACATCCATGGCAGTGGCCCCTTTGTCTGTGGGGTAATGGCAACTCTCTCCCTTGTCTTGTGATGATGGGGTGCTCCAGCCCATGGGCTGAGGCTCCCCAGAGCAGCCCAGAGGGGTGAGTTGGGCCTCATATCTATGATGGGAACATTGGGTCCTTCATGGTGAGGAACAAACTTTTACGGAGTTGGTCACTCTCCTTCAATGCCCAAGGAGCATCCACTTGGAATGTAATTGGGGTCCCCCACATCGATTCTGAGGGCTTCTCTGCATGTGGGGACCAGCTTCTTTCTACCTAATCTAACACAAGAACTATTAAGTATTTGCCTAAGGCTACATAATTAGAGTTGATCAAGTGCTTCACTTAAAAACTTTGTGGTGCATAGGTGCTTTTAAAAACTTAACGTATTTTTAGTTACCAAAATGATGATTAAAAAAAAAAAATCTAGATTTGAAAATACTCCTCTGAAGAAAGTTAAGTACTCAGTTTCTAAAATGTACTCTCATGTTTAAGTGGGTTTCTTTGTAAAAATGCTGCTACAGACGAAATGTATTTCCTGTGATATCGTGTTTCTACCTACAGGACTGATATGAAGTACCTAGGTGGCTGCAAACTTCACATAAGCTGTCTAAACAGCCAAACTACCTGTTCAGGAACAAGTTGTCAAAAATGAATGCATTCTGATGCAGCTGAATTCCTAAGTAAACCATATTTTTTTATTCCTTTAATCTCATTTTAATAGGAAATTATTCTTTTTATAATAATAAAATAGAACAGGAAGCTGCTAGCAGAATCATAATTTAATCACAGAAAAAAAGCTTTAAGACAGTGATTCATGGAAGAGAGTGTTTTACTTAAACTGAAATGCTGGACTCCAAATCTTATATTATAGTATATAATCCCACCAGAGAGAAATAAAACACATTGTAGCCTTGCAAAGAAGAATGATTACAATGTGTAAATCAGTCATATAAAAAGGGATAGGTTCTCCATGGTCTGAGGAACTTAAACTGTTTTGCTGAACAGCTAGGCTAATTTTAGAAACTCACATACATTATTTGTAATGGAAAAAATAATTCTGAAAAGTTTTTTTCTCATATCTAATCTAAACCTACCCTCTCAGTTTTAAGCCATTCCCCTTTGTTCTGTCACTACATGCCCCTGTAAATAGTCTCTCTCCATCTTTCTTGCAGGCTTCCTTCAAGTACTGGAAGGCCACAATAAGATCACTGCAAAGCCTTCCCTTTTCCAGGCAGAAAAATCCAAATTCTCCTAGCCTTTCCTTGTAGGAGAGGTGCTCCCTCTAATCATCTTTGTGACCCGCCTTCAGACTTGCTCCAATACGTTGATATCCTTCCTGTGCTGGGGACCCCAGAGTAGGTTGCAGTGCTCCAGGTGGGGTCTCACCAGAGCAGAGTAGAGGGGCAGAATCACCTCCCTCATGCTGCTGGTCATGCTGCTTTTGATCCAGCCCAGGACATGGTGCTTTAAAACTACAAGTGTGCATTGCTGGCTTGTGTCAAGCCTAAGCAGGGCTGCTCACAATCCTTTCATCCCCCAGCCTATATTGACATTGGGGGTTTCCCCAAACCAGGTTCAGCACTTAGTCTTGTTAAACTGCATGAGATTCCCATGTGCCCATTTCTCAAGCTTGTGTAAGTCCCTCTGGGTGGCAACCCGTCCTTCAGGTGTGTCAACTGTACCGCTCAGCTTGGTGCCATCTGCAAATTTGCCAAGTGTGAACTCATCTTTCATCTTCTTCATCCCTTCTTCTTTGTCATTAATGAAGGTATTAAATGACACTGGTTCCAGTACAGACACCTCAAAAACTAATTTTCCTGAAGAACTTCTTTAGAGCAAACCAGAGGTGTTCTCTCACTCCACATTATCTATGTAATGAGTTGTCCAGATGCTACCTTTTTTAGGTATAACCATACGTATTTATACTTAACTTTATGAAAAGGAGTATGGATTACATCATGTATGCCTTCTTTGCAGCCCTAAATCATTGCTGCAGTTACATTTACATTGAAATCTTATCTTTGCCCTTTTTTGTATTGTCTTCTTCCTCCTTAATTTTCTCAATTTAATTAGGTAATAAATTAAGTCATAATCTCATGAAATGCACTAGCATTTAAGTACATTATTAACATATTGTTTGACATGGAATAAAACACTTGGGCAACGTAATGTTCCAGTACTCGGAACCTACATTGCACTATACAGTTTATAACTGGTAACTGGATTTCATATATGCAAGATATTGCACTTAGACCTGGAAGGATAACAGCCATTACTTTCCAGTCTGCTTAAATTTTATTATTATTTTAAAATTTATTTTATAATTAGAGTTGTAGTTGATTTTAAATCAATATGTATAAATTTTCCTTATCCTTGTTGTTGACTGATACATAAAAGAGCCCTACATCACAGTGCACTCATTGTTTATAATACAAGTCGTTTTTACCAAGTCTTTTCATTTGCATTCCAGTATTTAATTAAGCTCCTGTGCCTCCATGCTAGAGCATTTTAACAGACCTATACGGTAATAAAATCAGCAGTCAGAAACATGGTCAGCAGGCTGTACAGCCTTACCTAAACTGAATAAGCTGTTCGACTTATTCATCAGTAACCTGAATGTGAGGACAGAGTGCACCCTCAGCAAGTTTACTGATGATACAGAACTGGGAGGAGTGACTGATACCCCAGAGTGCTGTGCTGCCATGCAGTGAGACCTGGACAGGTTGGAGAGTTGGGTAGAGAGGAACCCAAGGCAGTTCAACATAAAAAAATGCAGAGCCCTGAACCTGGGGAGGAATAACCCCATGAACCAGTATGGGCTGACCTGCTGGAAAGCAGCTCTGTGGAGAAGGACCTGAACGTCCTGATGGACAACAAACTGTCCATGAGCCAGCAGCTCCCTTGTAGGCAATAAGGCCAACGGTATCCTAGGGTGTGTTGCCAGCAGATTGAGGGACATGACCTTGCCCCTCTACTTTACCCTGATGAGTCCACATCTGGGATAGTATGTGCAGCTCTGAGGTCCCCAGTTCAAAAAAGACAAGGAACTACTACAGTGGGTCCAGTGGAGAGCTACAAAGACAATTTAGGGGACTGGAGTATCTCTCTTATGAAGAAAGGCTGAGGGACCTGGGCATGTTTAGCCTGGAGAACAGATGACTGAGAGGGATTTTACAAATATCTTAAAGGTAAGTGTCAAGAAGACAGGGCCAGACTCTCTTCAGTGGTGCCCAACAACAGGACAAGGAGAAATGGGCAGAAACTGAAACAGAAGTTCTATCTCAGTATGAGGAAAAACTTCCTTACTGGGAGAATGACAGAGCCATGGAACAATCTACCCTACAAGGTAGAAGTAACTTTTGTTTTTCTGCTACTAAATCCATTGGGATGAATTAAAGTAAATCAATACTAGATGAGTATTTAGCTGTGTTTACAGGTGTACATATGTGTATATATATATATATATATATATGTATATATATATATATATGCAAGGTTTATTTTAGAACAATTTTGTTGGGAAGGAACTTGATTCTTGTCCCTGGTGTCTTGGTCCGTCGGGGAGTGGTGAGGGAAAGAAGTCCATGAAACATACAGTGTGGTGAATTTATATACCCTCAAAAACCCTTCTGGTACCTTCTCCGTGGCAGGGTGGGAGGGATACACATGCTGGTTTATGATGGTTTTTCAGAGACTGAAGGTGATGGGTTTGCACAGTCACTTAGGCTGGGAGGTGGATGTGCTCCAGAGGCACTCCTGCTAAGGGTGAGGCCTTCTCTGGGGTTGATGTGTGCACAGAGGGCCTCCTTTGACATGGCCTTGCTCTTAGGAGATAAGCATCACGCACCCAGAGACTTGCTCTGGGGCCTCCACAAATCTAACAGGTTGTGTGCTATGACCTCCTCCCCTCAGCCTTTATATTCAATATCCTGACAGTAGGTTTCTTTGCACAGTTTGCTACAGTAGCAATGTTTTAAGGCCATTAAAAAATCCAGTTCCTCACAGCTACCTGGAGAAGTTGCGGACTCTTGCTGGAGATCTTCAAAACCCGCCTGGAGGTGATCCTGTGCAACCTCCTCTGGGTGAACCTGCTTTGGCAGGGAGTTTTTGACTAGATGATCTCTAGAGGTCCCTTCCAATCCCGATTATGTTGTGATTCTGTAATTATGTGTCTGGGTCATGTTTTGTTTAATATAATGTCTACATAGTGGAAATCCTATTCGTGGCTAACTAACTTTCCTTATCTGTAGCGGTACCTCAGTATTTGGTACTATCTCATTTCATGAATATTGCACATGCCAAGGAAGTTGCAAATACTTATGTTATGAAAGTCTAAGGACATTTAAAAATAATTTCAACTTGCCTTCACATACTTTTGGTATTAAAGTCATGAGTTCTCATCACAAATTCAATAAAGCCAGACTCAGAGGGAGCCATAAAGCTTTCTGTAAATAATATAAAATACTTTTTAGTTCCACAAAATGTCATCTCTTAGTGCTCTGGTATTTAGGTTAGAAATGAAGAACATGTATAGAAAAGTGAGAACCACTCCTACAATTTCATGCAGTTTCTGGTTTTAGCTCCATAAAAATGGGAACTGTAGAACCTTTACATTACAATTTTTTATGCACCAGTTGTTACCATAGGACTGAATTTAATCCACCTGACATCTCAGACAGGAATATGTTTAAGGAGATAACACCACGGAGGGGGCAAACACCTGCCATCTTTCTTATTACTTATTATTCTATGCTGAGATGAAGATTTTTCACTACAGTTATGTACTGACCACACCCTTTCTATATGAGGAATGTCGCAGAGAACAGAGCACCCATCTCTACCAATTACCTACCCAATATATCTATTCTAGAATAAGGGAAAAAAAAAGGAATGCAGGCCTAAGCCCTGCTCTGCAACCAGCCAGAGTTTGGTCACAAACATGTTCCGTGGAATAGTTTTGGCTTAGACCTGCTAGTCCTCTCCCTGGCCAAGTTCAGACACAGTTTTGAGATGGCAGGTGCCAGGAAGTGTTTCCTAATGCATGAACGGATGGATGGATGGATGGATGGATGGATGAGGCCACCCTGTTCTGACAGAGGAGAGATCTGAACCATGAGGAGATAAACCACACAATATCCCCTGCCCTCTGGCCAAAAGATTGTCCCAAACCCATTTCATTCTGTAGCATAGAAAGTCAGAGTGTTTGATTCCTCTTTTATTTAAATAAATAGCAGTCCCTAGCCACTTAACATAGTTTAAAACCTTATTTCATTAATCTGCTCTACAAGAGAATAAATGTATTGCTAGTAGACAGTCGGGTCAGACACACACACAGATCTGCCTTTTTATGGCCCCTCTTACGTGTCTCACACATCTCAGTAGGGCAATGTTATTTCTGCTTTCCTTCCACCATCCTTCATGAAAGACATGATTGGACGTTGGTTCCCAGAGCAGCAGCGCAGTGGGAGCACACTCCAGTTGGTGCCATCTTGGGCAGCAGCCTGCATCTGCCAGCCCTGTCCAGCAGTAGGGCCTGGCTTCAGCTTCCCAGAAAGCTGACAAGCTGGGGAAATTCCTGGTTCACATGCTTTTCACCAATGAGTAATGTCTGAGACTATGCAGGAAGAATATCCTGAAATACTTTCCCTTGTTTATTCAGAAGATGTGTATATTCAGAAGGATTCCTATTAAAGGATGTACAAAATATATGTATTTGTATATTGGGGTGGTGTGTGTAATATCAAACTTGTTACAGCGTAATTCAGCAGAAAACAATTCCCTGTTTTCAGATTCTCCCTCTTTATTTTTGTCCATCTGTGTCTCTCAACAGGTTTCATCTATTCACATAAGTGCTTTTAATCACTACCAGGTGTCTCATAATCATGAAAAGGCATTACGCTGACAGCATTCTCTCAAACAGAGAGTCACAGCAATTCATATTTTATAAATGAGGAAATGAGATGCAGTAGCTGACACAGGGCACTTAGGATGTCCATGATGAAGCTGTAGAATGATCCACATCCTCTGAGTCTCAGCTGATGTCCCAAGCCTTATACAACCGCTCCACTAGCACTATGTTTTCCATGCTTGTGAAGATACAGGTAACAGTCCAGAGTGAATAATATTGCCATCAACATCTTAATTTATACCAAAGCAATAAACAAAACAGAGATAAAACATTCTCTTTTGGCAAAATCTGTACATTTCAAAACATGTTCTAGGCTTGGCAAAACTTGCATTAAATCCACTCGCAAACTTACATTGACTCATTTTGGTTTTGTTGAATCATTCTTGTTAAGGAACAGAACTCTTGCTTTTCCCATTACTTTGCTGCATTTTGAGTTGTCATCGTTTCATTACCACAAAAGATTTGAAGCATGGTCTCTGTGAGCTTCCAATGGATTCAGCAAAGCCTTGAAATACTTACCTGAAGTCAGTGAGATAACTTGAAGTGCAAAGATGGTCAAGGTAAGTATCCTGAGGAGCTGTACATTTCAGGGCCAATCTCCCACATCCACTGAAATTAGCAGGAATTCTTTCACCAACCACAGTGGGATTCAGTTCAAGTTCATTTTCACTTAAACTTGCAAAATACAAGAAAACAGTAGTAAACAAGGGAAATAGTTCAACCCTTTTCGCTCAAGCCAATCAGCTCACCACACTTGCAGTGCATGGGCACACATTAGCGCGTGAAGCCATTCCTGTGCTAGGGGGGTGTCTTTACTTTCTGAGAAGAGGTGAAAACCCATGAACCAGAAGTTAAACTCAGAGGCTGCCAGCAGCTGCAGAGGCAGCTAAGACGCTGCAGAGTCTGAAGCGCTGTCGTGGAGGTCTGCAAGGAGGCTTAACAGGCTTGAAATGATAAAGTGAGTTGTCATCTAAGAAGATGTATCATATCAATTATGGGAGAGCAAAAAGCTTGGCACAGACCAGCAAAATATAAGACAAAGTGAAAAAAATGAAAATGCATTTTCAATGAATATGAATGATCAAAAGAAGGCTGCTGCCACTTTATATCTCCCACACTCATATTAAGCCATCAGAAATTACACCAGGTGTGCTGGTTTTAGCTGGGACAGAGGTAATTTTCTTCGTAGTACCTCTATGGGACTGGTTTTTGAATTTGTGCTGGAAACGGTGTTGATAATAGAGGGATGTTTTACTTACTGCTGAGCACTACTTGCACAGAGTCAAGTTTTTTTCTGCTCCTCACCTTACCCCCCCAGTGAGGAGGCTGGAGATACACAAGGAATTGTAAGGGGACATAACCAGGACAACCGACTCCAACTGACCACAGGGATATCTCAGGCCTTATGTTGTCATGCTCAGCATATAAAGCTGGGGGAAGAAGAAGCAAGTGGGGTACATTCAGAGTGATGGAGTTTGTATTCTCAAAAGCCGTTAGGCATGGTGGAGCCCTGCTTTCCTGACACCTGCCTGGACATAGGAAGGGATGAATGAATTCCTTGTTTCACTTTGTTTTCCTCCACAGCTTTTACTTTACCTACTAAACTGCCTTTATCTCAATGAATGAGTTTTCTCACTCTTACCCTTCTGATTCTCTCCCCCATCCCTCTACAGGCACTGAACGAGTGGCTGTATGGGAGTTAGTTGCCAGCATCAAACCACAGCATCAAGTAACACAGGACCTCTTTCTCTTTGTCGCACATGCATCTTGCTTTGCTCATGTAATGCAAGAGAAAGAAAGGAAAGCCTAACAAGATTTTCATTTTCTTAACAAAAAATAAAAGTCTGTTGCCAAGGGTGGAGTCCCCATCCCTGGAGATATTTAAAAGATGTGTGGAGGTAGCGCTCAGGGACATGGTTAAGTGGGGGGCTTGGCAGTGCAGGCTTAATGTTTATATTCAGTGATCTCAAAGGTCTTTCCCAACCTAAACAATTCTATGATTCTATGAAGTAGTCACCTCTCAGATGCTGTTAGCAGACTTTCCCATGCTGCTTGCTTCTGAGTGGATCACTTTTGGCAGCACACGGAGGATCAGCACGGCAGCTGTCCATTTCCATGACAGAGCTCTGAGGGGAAGCTGTGGAGACAAAGGAAGCAGCACAGACAGTGTTAGTCATTCTGGGAGGCAGGCAGAGGAAACGAAGCAGGAATGGAAACAAACAAGCAAACTCAGCTCAAGGCTAAGCTGCGCCCAGAACAAAGGTCCAACTACAAAATAATTTATAGCACTGTAAACAAGAAACAAGAACATTCTGCACATGGAATGAAGAAAACAGCTTTGTCCATTGCTGTATTCTCACACTCTCCCAGCCAGCAACATCCCCTAGGTAGCATTTCACAAGCATGCATAGAATTCCCTTAGGAGGGAAGTGGTGATTATGACTGTGGCTGCATTACTTCCCAACCAGTGCAAAGCCTGGCACTGGTCAACATGTATTGATGCACTTGACATGTGTTTCAGCAACTGTGCCAGGCTGTCTCAGGGCCCCACATGCTCTGTATTTCCCAGTCCAACTCATGTGTTAAAAGCTAAATGGAAAGAAGCAAACTTCATAGCACACTGCACATCTTGTAGGTTTTTGATGATAAATCCTTGGGGTTTGGAAGGCAGGAGTTATTTGGTTCACGAGGCATGTGTCAATACTGTAGTCTGAACCACAAAAAAAATGCATTCTACTCCAAAGAGACCACAAAGTGTCACCTGAATCACAGTGAAAAAGAAACCAAAATATGAAATTATTTTGTCTCCAAGACTGAGAATGTGGCTTTTCCATGTCCAAAGAATCCATGTAATATCTCATGTAATTAAATAAACATATCTAAATAATCTTAAACCTAGCTTAAGGACAAAAACCAATGACAATATCTTGGCTACAATATACTGCCTTAAGAGTTGAGTATTTTGTACTTAGTATCTTCTTCCAAAGCACCTGTAACTGAGCATCTCTCTGCCAGAGATTCAGTAGCAGACAGGACAGACAGCAGACCCGATCCTGCTCACTGGTTCCCACATTCAAGGCTGCTCACCCTTTGAGGTCATGGTTTTTTTCCCAAAAGCCTCACAGAGGCCAGGTGTCACCACAGACAGTGCTACTTTGTTACAAAACCCACTTCAGCTTCAAGAATAAACCCATAACATGTAGAGTCATACAACTTTCTCACCACTAACAAAGTTTTTTGTAGGACCTACTTGGCTGTTGTGTTTCAGTGCTTTTGGGGGGGGGGGGGGGAAGTTGTTTCAAGTTCTTGCATCATTGTAAATCCCCATTCTCCCTCAAATGATGTGTTTTTCTCTCTGCTATAGAAAAGTTCTAGGAAACTAGAGAGCCACACCATGGCAGATTCAGATCTCTCTGGAGACATGTTGGACTATCTAAAGACCATTTCAGTTCTCAAGCCCTCTGCACAGCTACAGCCTGACTTTACAGTAGCCTGGGACCTAAACAGACAGCAACACCAATTAGGTGCTTATGTGCATATCCGTGTGCTTGTTCCAGCCCACCAACAGTGTGTTTCTGCTGAACTGCTCACAGCTCCCATCACAGGCTCTGCTATTGACCCTATTTTAGGCTAAACATTGTCAGTGCCATTTCTGTCCTCACAAAACACAGGCAAGAAAATTTTTTGGAGAAGGTTGAATCCAAGGGCCCAGTTACTTGACAATTCCTTCTCTCTGGAAGGAAACATAGGAGCATGACAGAGAGCAAGCCATGAATTGTCCAATCACAACCCAGCATAGATGATGGAAAGAAGAGAGGACACAGACCACATCTATGCACCACATAGGCAATAAACTTTGAGGTCCTTCACGTTAAAGGGTTGACCTGGATGCATTGACTGGGAATGCCAAGTGCAAATGGATATCTGCTACTTTTAAATTGTAGGACTTTTTGAGGGGTCTGCTCCTATGAGACACCTCATGTTCAACTCACTCTTTTCTCTGAAAATTCCTTGCTTACGTACCTGTCTCCTCGCATTGCACAAAGTCCACAGGCTGAACTGAAGGTAGAGGGTTTTCCTGGCTGGTAGTAATAGCTTGTTGCTGGAGGCTCTGCTTGATTCTGTCAAAAGAAATGCAGCAGAAATTATTATAACTTAACCCAAAAGGCTCAAAAATCAAGAAAAAGGCAACTAAGTGTCAGAAGTGCAAGGGTCTGTTCCTCAGTGCTGATGATTGTAATAATATTTTGCATATAATTGCTACATTTTGTGCCTTTGGTAAAGCCTGAGAACCTCTCTCCCAACTGAGTTCAAACCAAGATATGCCTTACTAGAGTAGGTAGAATGCTGAATAAGGCTTCCAGAATATTTTCTTAATTTTTGCATATTTAATGACTGTAAATTGAACAAGCACACCAAATGCTTGTAAGTCAAAGCATCCCTTTTAAGTTTTGAGCTAGAGCTATTCCCTGGAGTATGGGCAAACTTGTGAAATACTTTCTTTATTTTCAGCCTCATGGCTTTTTTATTCAGCCTCTGTCCAGTCCCTCATTTAATGAGGTGTTGGACTCCTAAGTAAATCTTTGCTATACTTGATCTTCACACATCCAAGACCATGGCAGCCAGTGCTCACCACTCAGCTTCTGATTTGTACGTTCAAGGTGGTGATAAAACAACTAATGCACAATTGTCACTAATTTTGATCATATAAATATTGTAGTCAACATCACGTGCACACAGGAAAATTAAGTCAAAAAACAACCAAAAGTAACCTGCCATCATTTCAGCAAACTTCTTGGGGGATTAAAGAATAACAGTGAGTGTAACCACATCTGGATCTTTCATTCATAATACTTAAAGTGTATTACGAAGTTGGTATCAGAAGCCCACAATTTAAAATGGTGAATCAGATGAATAGAATACTCAGTGATGTTCAGGGGATGTGAAGAGCATGTACTGTAAGGCCTCATGGAAGAGTTGTCCATGTAAAACCAGATTTTATATTAAGAATCCATTTTTCAGATCTCCTTTTCCAGATGTTAGCAATTTCTACTAGCTCTGGTAAACTCTTAGTGCAATGGCTTTACCAACCACTCAAAACACCACTGACTTACTCATTTTGAGCACCAACCCAAGGAGTTTGGGCTGACCAACTTTCAAGCAGCTGTGGAAACTTGCTTCTGAACTGGTAGAACTGTCTCACTGCAGGGTGACATTGTGAGCTGGTTTGTCCATCCACTGTCACAGAGAAATACTGGAGGTCCTGATGATAGCTGCAAGCCTGGTGTGGAACATGACTCTGTGATCCTCTTTGACAGGCAAGATTCTGGTACGCTTTGGGTTACTAAAGACTTATCTAACTCCATATATCTTGATTTGGGTGTCTGGTCCAAAGTGGCTGTCTGAGTTGCTTTAGTCAGTGAAAAAAGAAAAGTATATCCAGAGAGCAATTTGTGGTATTTTGAACAGTCCTCCCTCTCTGGCTCTACAAACACCCTAGAGGAAACTGAGATTACCTGAAACAAGATGCTTTGGACACCTGGAGTTAAGGGAGCTGATTCCACCCCCCTAGTTGACTGCCAAAACAGTTTGTTCATACCTGTACAATTCTTTGCTTGTTACCACATCTAGGCTGAGAGAGTTCCTTATGTTTCATGATTTGTTTTACTTTTTCAAAACAAACCCTGAAAACTTCAAATATTTTTTTAAAAGCCAGAGGGCACTTGGTCCCTGTACCGTGTTTGTGTAATTTCTCTACAACCACCTGTGCTGAAGCTTGCTTACTGCCCATGAGCCAGGCAGGATCCCACTCACTCTTGTCAGGTTTTGAAGACGTTCTCATTCATTTCTGTAGTATGAGAGAAAAAGATCATTTTCTTCACTATTTGCATTTTGAATCCTGACCTCTGCCCCCTTCTACTGAGATTTCTAGTGAGATTAATCCAAAGACAAAAGCATCTGTCCACACTGTGTCAAGCAGTGACATCTTCACAGATGAAGTCTGGTTCCACTTAGGAAAATCATAGTCTTCATTTGTATTTTATCATTTCTTCCCAGATAGCTTCTTCCTTGCTGCTATTAGAGGTCCAGGTTCTGCTTACACAAATGGAGGTAAGACAGGACTGTCTATGGTCTAAGCAGACTATCTTGACCTTATCTCTGTTTATATGTAAAGTAAACATGAATAACATCAGAATTCAACAGGGAATACAAACAGGGGAATCAGATATTGCTTCTTGCATCATCTTTCAATAGTTGGGAGAGTTTATCATTATTTTTTCTAATTAACACTACAGGATCAGGCTACAGTTTTGCAGCATCAAAACTTCTGCACTGCATTTCTTTGTCTTTACTCAGAGACTCACACAAAAATAAATAAATTATTTTCTTTATGAGAACTCATAAAGTTCTTATATCAGCATCCCAGGACAATTGATTCAATCACAGTCCCTGGTTCTTACTATGTTACTGTAGCTTTACACCAGCACTCCTGCACTGATCACAGACACAAGCTTTCTACGTCCCCAACTTGTTTTGGGTTTTGAGTTAATTTAGTATTCAATGCACAGTTATGACAAATACATGGCTGTGCTCATTGTCATCTGTGTCTGTGCTATGCTATTAATTTGAAGCAATATATTTTGTGTGCACAAAATATTCAGTTTATCTGCTTTTTTTACTGTTACATTACCCCTCAACTGAACTCAGAATATTTTCCTACATATTTTACATCACTGTCATTTCACATCCTTCTAACACCTGTGTTTTTTCTAGGCAAATAAAATTCTGAGCACTAGATGGGCCCATTTCAGTGGAAGCAGAATCACTGCTAATGTACTTTTTTTCAGATGCCCAGCCTTAGTTCCATAAAGCATACCCAGTTAATTACATGAAGTATAAATTCTCTCGTCACCATTTACCTTGTAAAAAGGCCTTCAGAGTTGGCAATTACTTATAATGCAGGAGGCAACTACATGACATTTTTTAAATCTCTACTTTTTTACCTATTTCCAGGTGTTAGAAACATCCAGAACACTGGAGAAACTGTTTCAATTGAGAGAGTGAAATCCATCTGGGAGGAATGGGGAGTGATTAGGAGGACACATTTAAAAAACCAAACAAACAGAATGAAAGTACAGATAACTGGGAATAGATAGGTCCTCCAGCAGCAACCTGCAGAAATGGCCTTGCAGATCACTGACAGCCACATAAGCCAGAAGAGCAGTAAGCAAAGATAAATTAAAGATAAAGATTCAGGTGGCACTCACATTGCTGAAGAGATTGGCTTGTCTCAGGTGCCAGTCTCTTGTGTTGTGATTCAGATCAGTATGGATCTGGGAGTGTTAGCATAAAGAATATTTTATTGTGCTTTTGAATGGTAAAACTCAGTTGGAAGGATCATCCTTTGTCCCAGGTTAGTACAGAGCCTGACACTGTGGGATGTTGATGTGTGGCAGGTGTTTCTTGAAGTTACTGCAGTAACAGCAATCAGAGCAGCAATGGTACGTTAGACTTTGTGGACTTTCTCTGTGCCCACCTCTGGCAGCAGTGGTGGACTACAAACCAGTCCTTTCTGCATGGACTATATAAATAAAACCTTTCACCACATGCTTTCTCTTGCCCTTGTTTCAGGACAGAAGGAAACAACTGCTGTCTGCTTTTCTTCCTGCTTATAGCAAAAGTAGCAAGAAGTTTTGGAGCTATATGTAATCTTCGCTAGGATAAGGCCCTCTGTTCTTTTTTATGTGTGTTGACAGTCACATTACTTGGGTCTAGATATTTGGGAATTTAGAATATAATGAAAGCTAATTACCTAGGATCCCCGTAAGAGATAGAATGAACTTAATCCTTTAAATGAAATATCATTGGGCTTGATCTTGATTTACTTAATGGGTCTTGCCATGGTACTACAAGGTTCTCAGATCAGCCCCAGATCAGGGATCTACGGGAGTCCAAATGCACAAATTGCAGGGGAAAATTGTGATTGTAGGTGATCTTGTAAAGTACAAATATTTTGTAATTAACGTTATTTACCATGTATAGGATATCTTGGATTATATAGGCTTGATTTCATATTTTCTTATCAAATTTATTTGCCAGTATCGTGTACAAGCAGAATGGAAATTTTAAAACAAGAAGAAAAATTACTTGTTGGACTAGGATCGTAAATAGGTGCTTATTTGTGATGTTGTTCTGAGTTATTGAGCCTTAGATTTCACTAATTAATCAGTCTTTAGATTTTGCTATTTGGTTGTTCAAGAAAAAATCTAGGCATAAAATACCATCTCGCTGTTTCTGAATAGTGATGAGTATCCATGGTATTGAGATCCTCACACTAAACACTGTGAGAATACTTAGTGCTGTTCGCCTCCAGATATTAATTTACTTCATACTTTTGTGCTTTTACAAATCTTGAAACTGGAGATGCCTAGGGGTTTGTCCACACACTGAGGCTCTGATGAAATCATGAACTGAAGCAGTCTGGTCCTCTCATGGTGGACTGCCTCTTCTACACACATTCTTCCTCTGCTGGAGAGGACAGTAGTAGCTGCATTCTGCACCTCCATTTTCCCTGTCTGGTGCAACCTTGTGCTGTCGTGCAGTGCCCCATCAATGTCACAGCTGTATTCCTTACTTGTACTTCCTCACCTATGTAATTTTGATGCTATTATGGGTATCTTTGCATGACAGTGTGGCATTCTGCCCCTTGACTTCCCTCACTTGGAATCACCACAACTATGCCTGGTTTTGCACTGCTTTTTTCCAAAAATTTTTAGCTAAATACCACTTTAATAAAATTAATGTACTCAATATCTTCTGTCACAAAACACTTTGCTCATCAGCTTTTCATTGATTGGTGTTAGTTTGGTGATGGCCAGGAGCTTTTTCTCTGCTCTCATTACTCTTACACAATCGTATCTTGCTACTGGAACTGACAAGTCCAACAGTCCCTAATGAGAGAGTAAAGAGGCAGGTGAGGATCCTCCTTATGCAACCGTGCATAGCACCCTCATTGCCAAAGCCACCTGGAACTGGGAGAGCCAGGGTGACAGTCTGCTCCATCCTTCCCAACTTGAGAGGTTACGGAGGGGCCTTACTCATTGATGTGCCAGGTAAGCACAGAGTGTGCACATGTACAGTAAATTAAACATGTCCAAGGTCTTTCTTTAGCCCTGAGACTAATAGAGTGAACTAGCTTGTGTCCACAGAGTGACCTCTCAAAGCTTCCAACATCGGGTGGCTGTACCCAGGCAGCCCCTTGGAAGTAGCCCTTTTGCCATATCAAGGAATAGTGTGGGTGAGGGTACTGGCAAGAATGAAAAGCATATGGAAGACTCTACTAACAGGTCAATTAAGCTCCTGTGCCAGCTCCACTGGAAATTTGGCTCCATTGTTTAATCCACAGTCATCTGTGGTGGTAGAAGGCAAGGAAAGAGGTAACTACGAAACTTTTGCACTTCCCGTTACACTGGAGCTTCCTTTATCTTTACCCTGGAAGTAGCAAACCTTGAGGCAACCTATATTTCCCTATGTAAGCTGTTTAGGGGGAAGTGGACTCCTATACATAGCTTAACTACATTGAAAATTGCTGAAACCCATATCTATCACCCCCTGCTCCTTCTCTCAGTCTTCTGAGTAAAATCCTACCCTGTGTGCTGGCCAGTGTTACATTAGTCCTCCCTGTGTATCTGTGGAGGACTCTGCAAACACACATAGAAGCAGTAGTAGCACTGGCTGTGTGTGTCTGAGCTTGGGAACAGAGCCATAGGCAATGGGCATGTTCAGATGCGGCTGCTCGACTTTTACTCACAGCAAATCATGTGTGTCCCTAAAGTCGTGTTGAAGAATCATTGTGTAGTCCTTAATAAGTAGCACTATCCCTTCCTATCTACTCCCAGTGTGCAGGGAATGAGACCTTCTTTTTAAACCTGTGCCACTCCCATCTTTTTGCCTTCTTTTTGAGTTGAGAAGGGTGCAGTGCTTGCCTTAAATCCCTGAAGGAAACGTAAATAAGAAATATTTAACATATTTCAAACATAATAAGATTCTTCTTTATTATTCAGATTCTGTGAACAAATCTGGAAAGTCTTCAATATCTAACTCCCAAAACACTTACTACAAAATAGAGGGGAATCACAGTTTCCTGTCTCCAGGAGCTAATGTCTGTTCAGACTAATCCATTTTGTACATTTCTCACAAATAAAGTCTTTTTACTCCTCACTGCTCAGAGCTTTTAAATCAGGCTCATACATAGGAAAAGCTTTTCTGATTCCTGCAATTTGTATGAAATGGATTCAGTGGGATTGTTTTTTCCTGTCTTTAATTGCTTCCTCATCAGCTCAGTTCACAACGATCCAAAACTACAGCAATAGTATCCTTCGGCAATTTGCTTTATCTTCCTGTGAAAAGAAAGGCTCTGATCTCATTCTACCCATGTCTGAAAAGGATGGTAGTTTATTTTACTGCTGCAGAATGACAGCATATGAATATAGAGACTTATCAAATAGTATTCACAGACGAACAAGCAAGTGCATGTATTGGTACTGTCAAAGGAAAGCTATCAGGGAAAGATCATGTTGTCATAAAACAAGAGAAGCTAAAAATTAAATTAGATGCTGAACATATTGAACACACAACCAAGAAGAAACATATGATAAAAACCACACATCATTACATTTATAAATTATTTATAATAATTAATAGCTGTTAAGAGCTTGCAACAGGTCTAAGCTGTACATGTACCAAATGGTTATAAGTACATCACGTACATAAATACATGACAGTTGGCAAAATATTGCCCTGATAAAGTCTATAATAATCTTTTATTTACTGAAATATCTATTAACCACATATTAAGCCCCTATACATAAATTTATATATAAAGGTTTAATAAAAATACTTCTTTTCCTACTTGTGCAGTAAGGACTCAGAACATAGCTCATTCATTATGATAATAATGGTTACTATGGAGCAGTTCATTACATGTTATGAGATGATCTGAAAAGAGTACATTATTATTAAGCATTTGTTTTGCAGAGCTGAAAAGGAAAACACAATGTGGTGATATTCATGTTGATTTTCCATTACTAAGGACTACACTGTGAGATTGGAGGAAAGCTAGGAAAAAAAAAAAGAGACTTTCTTCTTTATGGGTAATCCTATCAGCTACTAGCAGAAACAACACAAGACCTGGTCACCCTGTTGCTCCTTGCACCTGTACATGGAACTCTCAAGCAATAAATGCTCCTGGAAAACACACATAGAAATGCATATTTGGAGGCTCTATGCAGTCTCCAGCAGAGTTTTTTCTCTTGCATGGTTTGATATACAATTCAACTTCAGAGCCATCATAATATTTTGCATTTGCTAGGCAGCTTGTGTTCCAGAAGCTCAAAGCCCATTACAAACAGAACTACCCTTTACAGTAGGCTGAATAATTATATATTGGCATTAATGTTTAACGGACTGGTAAAGGTATCCAGCACGTTGCTCAAAGTCACACAGATAATTGAGTGCTTCGTACTAGCTAAGATCAGCAGGATGTACCTCCACTTACCCAGTGTACTGAGCAGGCTCCTGCCCAGCCACAGGACTGTCAGGTCTCCTTCTTTTCTCAGATGTGATGCACATTTGAAAAGAAATAAATTTTTTCTCTCAGGTGCTGCTCCTGCTGCGTATTGTTCCACTTGCTGATATACCAGGCATAGTTACATCCCAAGGTCCCTCAGACAACACCCAGCATGGCACTCACAGACACGTAAAAGAGGGAGAAATGTTATCTATCTGCACATAGAAAAAGGGTTAACCACTGTAATTTACATCTCACCCCTAAACTCAAGAGATTACAAATAATATAATGAAATTTAAAAATGTGTTTGTATAGTTTAAGAAAAAGCAAATATACAAGATCTGCCTAATTAGGTAAGGAGCTAAGGCTGCACAGATGTTTTCATGTGTTCTAATGCCATCACAAAACATTGAACGACCCCGTCACAGAAACTGGGAGATCATTTTTTAGAGTTCTTTGTAATTATATAACAGATAGCTCTTTGGAAAACAGCCCTTATTAATGAACCATAAATAGACACCTCCCTGAGGCCATGTTAAAGCACGTTGTAATCATTGTGAATAGGACACTGGTAAGATGGAATTCAAAAATTCTCATATAAGCTCAAAAAAACCCCTCATAAAATGCATATTTATAATTCAGTCTTTATTATAGCAGGGCTCATGAGGGATGCATTGAAACACTTCTAATCTACTAAATAAACCTGAATTCTAGACCTGTGCAAGATTGTATTCTAGATTCTGTGCAAGACAATGGGTTGGCAAAATTTAGTTGTAAATAATTTGCATTTTTTAAAGTTTTATATTAGTCCGGGAAAGCTCTTGAATAATTTTTTGTCAATTTCAGGTTAATGTTATCATTGTTTTTTAAATATGTTACTACAGAATACTACAGGCATTGTATCCTTTGTAGTTCCATGGCTATAGCTCTTACTGATTCTTAGTTCTGCTCTTAGACATGTTTATGGTGAAATAGCTGAATATTAGTTTCCATTATCAAAAGGTCAGAAAGCTGACCAAGTCTCTCTGAAAGCCCTAGATTTCTTAATCAGTTCTGATTGTGGTCACTTAATATCTCTCATCCTAGATAGCTGTATTAGTTTAGAAATGCTACAGATTCTTATGGCCCAGACTCTGTCTTCAGTGCCTAAAATTAGTTCTTAAATCTCTCCTTTGCCTGGCTATTAAAGTCTCTGGCTAACAAGTACCATTGAATTGTGAAGGAGCTTTAGGTGCTTGGCATATTTCAAAATGTCAGGTTGCTTTTACCTAAATATTAATTAGATATTTCAGACAAGATAATTGAAACTCACAGCACTCTGAAAATTAAGGTTATCCTTATTTTGGGTTACTGAAGAATACCCAAAGCCAAGCAAAATATGGCTAGCTGAAAGTTTTCTCATACATATAGCTAGAAATTACATTTGCATATTTTCCTTAAAGCACTTCTCCAACCAAAATCCTTCTCACAGTCTTCTTTGTCAATCAAACCCAATGCATCTATCACTCTGAAAGACCAGTGTTGTATGCTACACAGGAGGTTTGCCTGTCAGCTGAAGATGTTCATAGTGAGTACCACTTTACCCTAAGCAGTAGAACAAATTATCTGCTGACAATATACTCCAAGGGACTAATAAGTCATCTAAGTGACTGCCAATATCTTGAATTCAGATATGTAGAGGCCTTAGACTCTTCTCATAATCAGTGAAGAAATTAACATCTCTAGTGTTTCTGTGATGGATTTTGTCCTGAGTAGATATTTAGAATGGACCAGCTGATGCACACCACAGATTACCATTGCCCCCCAGTCATTATGAACACACTAGAGACACTGACTCAGCTATAGCTATTAGTAGGAATGTCTACAGTTAGTTAAGATGAATCTCTCCTGTGCTTCTGATGAATGACATAGAATAGCCCAGGCAGCTGTCCTACAATGAATTGAAGCCTTGCAAGGGGGAGCTCAGTTATCTAAGAAGGAGCTCCTTTAATCTTATGCCATTTAAAAGATAGCAAAGAATATTCAGATAAAAGAAGAAGACAATGTATAGTATAGAAATATTATAAATATATGGAAGAATATGCTGGAACATTGCAGAACAGGATGACAATCATCAATGCGTATTCTGGGTAGTACTGTAAATTTTATTGGAAAATGTTTATGATCATTGCAGGCAAACGACTCAGTAGCCTACCTCTTCCTCAATGACCTTACCCTTGGTTACAAAATATTTACTATGAGGACAGAAATGACACTGGAACTCCTGTGTTAAATAGTCTGGGAAAGGCATCTGGCTAAGTATTTTGTATAATCCTCTCTTAATAATCTCAAACATCTTGGTGTTTAAAAAGCATGCCTTAAGCCTACATATTCTGAGATCATTCTCTGAAGAAACAAATATATCTCTTGATTTTCTTAAACTACATTTGTTATAATAAAATCTAAGAAAAGGTTTTTATTAAAAAAATAAAATCATATGCAATCATTTTATTGACCAGCTGGGTTCTTTATATAACAACTCCTCATATCTAAATATCTGAACAACTTTTTTTGTCTTGAAGTCAAAACAACCATGAACTTAGGCATTTTGGAAAGCATCTAATATGCTTTTTGGTGCTATAAGATCATAAATGTAACACATTCAAAACTGTGAGAACAGCCAAATCAGGAAGTGTAAGAGAAACTGTTGGTGTGAATCTCTTTACTATATTCATATAAACATTAATTTTCAATGGCCACAACTTCTCTGTGCAATATGAGAACTTGTTTTGTTTATTTTGAAGCTGCCAGGAAACTTAGTCAATGAAGCAACAGCCAATGACAATATGAGAACATTCAGTGGACCTTGAAGACATCTCAAAAACTGGCTTTTATTTTGTTATGACTACAGTAGGATCATAATATATTTATCAATATGATGCAAGTAAACATAATGTAAATGTGTATATGTAAATGAAAATTTTATTATATAATAAATTGGTTAGATCTTGCCAATATTTATGCTGGAGGGAATGTTTGGGAATATACTACCCATTAGTGTGTGTGCTTGTAAAGCTTACACAATTGGTTCCCAAAAACATAATCTACCTGTAGTTTAAGTAGATCTTCCTTAAAAAAAAAATCCTCATATATGCAGTTTTTACTTACTGGTAGTGACTGAAACAAGGTAAGTAAAATGAATGTCATAACTGTGTGCGGTTTACAAGTGTTACTCGGAGTGCCTGATGTGGCTTGCTGAAATAATCAAAAATATCTGCTGAGCTGGATCTTCGAAAAACTTGTCAGTGTTGTGTAAGAGCCCATGCGGACTCAAAACAGTTTTAGTAAAAGACAAGAGAATATAGAAAGGACTTTAAACATTCTCAAACTGGATTTTGGTACTAGAAATCAATCCACAATAATTTCTAAATCTTCACATAATTAACTGATTTTTTTTTTTAAATTACTGCTGGGTTATTATTATATTGGAAAGGTCAGTTCCAGATTTACCAGCACAGAACTCTCTATCTCAAAACTGAGTAAAATTTTCTTGGCTAGGACCATCTTACCGTGATGCTCTGAAATCTAGGTTGGCTCACTATGTCAAGTGTTGTCACCAAATCTGTAAAAAATGCTCAGACCTTTAGATATTACCTTGGATACACTTCCAGAAGTTTCCAAGCTGTAAAAACGGTGCTTGTTTTTCTGCACTTTATCCAGTATGACATTGCGATTCCAGAAGTCTTTTTTTTCCACAACAGCACCACTCAGCCTGGATGTCTAAGAGAAGACAAAGCCAGCTACTGTCAGGCTCTCCTCTTCCTTAAAGTCTTTGATGTGACTTACAGCAAATAAAGTCCAAACCCACAACATTCATCAACATCAATCAGATAGAGAAGTTAATGAAGTCATGTAGTTGGGAGATTGCTGCCTGCATCAAGTATCTAGGCATCTCTCCAGGTTATCACCAAGATGCTGAACCCCATTTGTCCTAGCTTGTCTAAAATGGCAACAGGCTACTCAAATCATGCACCTTTTTGACAGCCACATCAACACAAAAACACAGAGCATATAAATCTAAGAATTGATATATGTCTTCAGAATCTTTGATCTGTGTTCTTGATTAGTTCCCTATAACTAGTACTTTTCCAGAAACTGCCTCCACCTGTGCATATATGGTTTTTGACAGGCTATGCATGCAATTCATCAGCCTTGACACAGAACAATGGGCTTTTTATATGAAGTAACCTAATTTTGCTTAACAATAAACTTTCACAAGAGCCATCTTGCTGCTGAGTCTATGATACCTAACACAATCTATGTTTCTTATTTAAGTAACTGTTAACTGAAACAACTTTTGTATCAAAATAGGAATTTGATCAGAACAAGAGGAAAAAATATAAAGTTTTCTGTTCTTCCTAATATGATAATTCTTGGAAAGAATTTCAGAAGCAGATGCAGCAGATGTCAGCATCAGAACAGCTCTTTATGATTTCCTGTCATGTAATCTTTTCCAGAACTAGCTTACTATTTGCTTTGCAGCTGTTAGGCACTGTTTGGGTTGACTTTTTGGATGCAAATTTGTGTCAAGTGCTCCAGTGACCCATCCAAGAGTAATAATTACATGTGCCAGAGGTTTTTCCAATATAGATTGTATTGCTACTTTGAAAAAGTCTTAGATGTATTTAAAATCCCTTTTCGGTCTTCAGTTCTTGGAAAAAACAACCAAGTTCACAGAGGACTGTACAGTGCTGCTGCTGGTGCTGTCCATTCCATAATGTCAGGCAGTTGTATCCCAACTTATGTATGTAGCCAAATATAAAAGTGGAACAAGCTTTCAGGTTGCAGCTGATGAGGTGACTGAGCCCAAGGTAGTATGTTTTGGTCTGCTCTGAAGATTCCATCATAGATGACATCTAAATGCTTATGATGCTTGCACAATGTTCTTGTAGCAAGAAGGAAACGTGCATCGGGCAATCATTTCTACTTTTCAACAAGTTGCCCAGTTTAGGAGTAAACTCAGTATATATGACAAAGCTGACATCAATAGGATGCCATTTCTCAGCAGAACAGATTTTTCATGAGATAGTTATATACCACACCACACTACACTACAGCATATTGTGCTCTACTTTTTGCACTTTTGAGCATATACTGTCAGTCAAAAGGTCTTTTACATTTTCTGCTCCTAATTCTATTCCATCTTTACAGTTCATTTTAAATTCACCCTCATTCTCCTAAGCATAAAAAAATAAGGGATGTGGTTTTTTATTAAGGGTCTAAAAGCAAAGAAGACTTTAAAAAAAATGGGATGTGTATAAGTCGATAATACCTGATAAGACTTCCCAAATGAGTATGCCTTACTGCAGTCTTCATCTAAAAGAGATTTTAATCCATAGAGTAATTTGAAAGCTTATGCAAGTAATAGTCCGTGAAGTAACCATAGTGTAATACATGGAAAACTGTGAAATGTATATAAGTGCAATTTAAGACTGTAAAGATCACAGAAGAAAAACAGAAAACAGTGGAATGAGAAATAAGTAGCTGGAGATGCAGAGTAGCACCAACTGATAGAGACAAACTGATAAAGGGCAAGAGCAACACTGACCAACAAAGCAATGTTAATCAAGAACATTTCCTAATGAAGATTCACCAAGAGCTCTCAGATCAACTTAAAATCAGCAGCTGGGGGCAAAAGGTCAGTAGCTGACCTTGAATGAAACATTGAATAGAATGGAATAGAATAGTTCCAGCTGGAAGAGACCTAGAACAATCATCTAATCCAACTGTCTGACCACTTCAGGGCTGATCAAACATAAAAGCGTGTTATTAAAAAAAAAGCATGCACAAATGCTTCTTAAACACTGACAAGCTCAGGGCATCGATCACCTCTCCAGGAAGCCCGTCTCTGTGTTTGTTCACCCTCTAAGTAAAGAAATGCTTCCTAATGTTATGATTGGAACTACCCTGATTTTGTTGGGCTTTGGTTTTTGGGTTTTTTTTTGTTAAATGAGGTCCAATACTGTACTTAAGTTTTAAGGATTTCAAGTCAATCTGCATCATGGTGACGTTGTATACGCAAATTTACTTATTAATAAATTCTTTAAACAGCACTGCACCATACAAACAGAAAACATGCAGATATTTTCAGATAGGAAAATTGAGTTACTTGCTGCATGTTTCTCAACATATCAGTGAAAGACATTTAGATACCATAATCCTTATGATTGCCTGCTCTAAGTCCAAACTGACAACTTTAGGCTATCACAAACAAGGCAGAGGGAAGATATATGGCGACAGGTACAGAAAATTATATTCTCACATGGGAGGTAATGGATAAGACAATTTACAGAAGATACAGGGTCATAGTCAACATGGGTTGATGTCCCATCAAACCCTACTGACTTAACTGGGGTTGCACAGGATACCTGTTGCAGTGAGTGTGTTTCCTGTTTTCCACAGGCACACTAGACTTCCTTTGAGTGAAGCAAAAAGAGTCTGTGTTAATGTAATCAAGTTTTACTTCTGGTGCTTAAGACTTTCTAACTCCATCCACTTTTCAAACCATCACTGCAGGTATTAGCCAGTCAACAGCTTTCATCTGCATTGATCAGTTGACACAGTCTATACTCAGGAGAATTAATCATTAAATTACATCCTAAGAGATACAGGAACAGCAAGCTCTGTGTTAATTTTATACCATTCTTAATTTTTCATATCTCCTAGGTGCTGCAGCCTGTGCACATGAGAGTGTTCATGCATCACTTAGTAATGAGACCTATTTAAGTTGCAGAAACTTCTTTCTCATTTTCTGTATTCAAGTAGTGTGAGGGCTGCAAAATGCCAGATGATTGCTGCACAGCCAATTCTGCCTATGAATATATAACCATGTCCCATGAAAATCAAAGAAAATCTCTTTGGTCCATAAAAACTTTTGATTCATTCTGATTTCCTTTTTCTCCAGTTTGAAACCAGAGTCATTACAGGGAAATTGGCATGCCATGAAATCAAAATTCACACCACAAAAGATGACATCAAACCATATTAATAATCATTCACTGGCAGATTAACCTGACCTATGTAATGAAAACAATTAAAATAGTGTAGAAAATAACAGACATAGGCTGGGTATTCAGGCTCTTTGATAATAAAAAACATTTCTGAAATGTTACCATAGAAGAAACTGACAATTTCATAGAAGTTAATACATCTGAGCCCCCTTTCTATGAAGGCTCAAAAAGAAATTTCTACAATCATCAGAAAGACTTTCCAAGGCATGATCAACCCCTTAGGTCTGTTTTTTGTATGCTCCACTGGACTCTGCAAGTAATGCCCAGACTCCTTTAAGTTCCTAAGAGCTTTATGAAGCAAAACACATTTGAGATACTGGGCTATGCTAATGTATATATCTATATCTATCTCTATATACATATTTATATATATGTTTGTATATATATATACCCCTAAATGCAGTCTCACTCTTTAGAAAAGTTACAGAAGTGAATCATCCCTGATGAAGTTGCAGAGGAGTTATAGATGATAAAGTTATATGGTTGAGGAAAAGAGGATACAGAGAGTGTGAGAAGTACAATTCTTGGTCCTATACCATGCTGCTGAGCCACCATATGGCCATGCAGAACTTAGAGGGGGAGGTTCACAAACACAAAGAGTGTCTAACCATCCACTGAAATTCTTTTAATGGGAGTAGAACTTTCATAAATCTCTCTTGAAAATTTAGTTTGCTTGGCTGAATAACTGTACAGAGAGCATTTACCTGGGATGAATACTATTCAGAAGCATTGAATCTTGCAGCTTAAAAACAAATAACATGGGGGACGTAACTTCGTGTTATTGGTTCTTTTCATTGCCATTAACCATAAGCAGGATCTTTAAATCAAACTGACTAAGCTCTTTCAATCAAAGTGGTCAGGTTCTTCAACCCAAACCTGTCACTTAACAGGTTGAGTGTTCACCATGTGGCCAAACTACAAGAACCCTCACTTTACCCATATCTGATGGCTTCTGAAGAAAAAAGGCAGGAGGGAGCAGGCTTATGCAGAGGAATTCTTCTGGAAGTCTGGATCCGGTATCCTGAACAGCATTCACAGCTTCTGAATGCATAAGTATTTCAATATTTGCTTTGTGGGTACAGTTTTGTAGGTGGTCTATATGAAAATGTTTGAAATTTTTTGAGATCTCAGGATATAAGGATGAAATATAGGAGATACTGTAAATGTCAAAATGTATCATTGGCATTCTTGCCTTTTCCTGGTTAGTCCAGTGATAATTTATTATGGATTTCTTTGTAAGCAGCCAACAGAAAGATCAGAGGGAGAGGAACGCAAATTATGTAAAGCTTTGAAGTAATGTCCTTTCATGCAAAAATTCCATGGCTACAGATATATTTTTAAATAAGAAACTGAATGTGAGGAAGTAGTCTAAAAACACACATCTAAAGCTAAGCCCAGTCTGCTGACCTTCCCTGCTTTGCCAGCTCCACTTTTGCAAATGCACAGCTTTCGGCAGTTCTTTGTTCCAAAATTGTGTTTGTACCTTCAAGTTTTGATCTGTCAGAGCACAACAGATTAGCCTGGGCAAAGGAATAACCTTGGGTTTTTTTAATAGACTTTGTTTCTGTTTGATAAGTTCCCAGGAATCATATGACTGCAACTTTTGCCCTTCTGAGCTTTCCTTTTTTCTGAATAACTCTGTATAATATTTAGCATGCTCAGTTTGAAATGGGTTAGTGGTGGTGTGTAAATCCTAAAGGTATATATGCCAGTTAAACAATATTCAGCTTGTATTTAGCTTGACTATTAATTAAAAGTCAATTAAGAGTTTCCAGAGCACCCAGAAAAACTAAAAGAATAACAATTATATTCTTAAGTTGGAAGGGAAAGCTACAATAATTGTTTCTGCTGATAGGTCTCTTTCACATTTCAGCAAAGAGGGACAATGTAAAATTAGCAGAAAAAATTGTGTACTGAACAATTTTCAAGTCAGGGAGCTACAAATAGCTGGAGGAATGAGTTTCAGGTGAATATCTTAGCAGAACGAATAAGAAAAAACTGATAAAATGTTGCCTGTAATAGTTGCTTTAAAAAGGTACGTTAACTCTTTGGGCACTTTTCAACAAGCAATATGAAAAAAAATTGAAGTTGGTGCAGCTCCAGTTAGTTAAGAGGTACTTTTTTTCAGTCTCAGGTTTAATTTTAACCTCACATTTTCTAATAAAAAGAACTCTTGAAAAGTTTTTTTTTCTGTGTTAGAAGCCTTGGTTCAGCCATCCTAAAAGACTCACTGAAGAGCCAGGCAGCCATTGCAATCATCTCTTCTGGCTTCCTGACCTCAACTATCAACCTGAAGTAAAGTCATCACATCAATGGAAGAAAAAAGTGATAGACTGTCTCAAGGGTAAGATCTTGATGAGCCTAACTGGTATATTTAATTTTTTAAGATCTCAGAGATAATACAAATTCTGCCATAGTTCCAATCACCATGTTTTCTTGTGGCTGTATTGGCTCACTTTATTTGGGAAGATAAATAGACTTCAGACCAAGCTTCAGCATGGTTTTCCTTGCCTGTAAGTTGGATATCATAGCACAAATGTTTTATATGACTGGAACCAATGGGAAACCCAATGGTTGCTGTTATTATGAACAGAATACCTCAGAAAAGCAATCTGCAATAGCCAGGTAGTCAGCAGAAGCAACTGGAATTGCTTTACACAGGAATGTATCAGAATTTCCCTTTTTCTTTGGGGCTACAAAATAGGAGACTCTTACCCAAAAAACCATTCCTATTAAGCATTTGCACATTGTTTTTAAATAATTTTATGGCTCCCACCATTTTATAAACATAGCTGGGAGGAGATAGGACT
The DNA here is from genome assembly GCF_025592945.1 of Manacus candei. Lineage (NCBI taxonomy): Eukaryota > Metazoa > Chordata > Aves > Passeriformes > Pipridae > Manacus > Manacus candei. Next base: position 39,982,575 of record NW_026138062.1, read on the forward strand.
TTATGATGGATTCCTGTATGCAAATGTGGAGTGATTAGAAAGCTTTGGAAGCATATTCAAAGGAAAAGATTTAGGAACCTAAGTGTATAATGAATAAAGTTTCATTGGAACCCAGTTCTGGATTTCAGGAACTGAGATCCATCCCAATCCCAGTGCTGTGGTCTATGCTGGTTTCCACATAGTGAAAGTTTTCCACTGACTGTGCAGCAGTGAATGTCTTTTAGTCCTTACTGGTCCTGTTAACTGTCTTTGAAGACTGTTACAGTCCCTGATGAGTCAGCTGTGCAATTATAATAGCTGACCAATTTTAAAGTGATAGATGAGCCCTAGGTTCCTTTGGAACTGAATGACACCTCAGTAGCCATTAAGAGTGCTGGGGACATAGCCAATAATGTCTGAACAACAGCAAGTTTGGCCATTATTGGTGTCAACTCCTGTTGACAATGATAAAAATGAAAAGGTACATAAAAGCTGTTCAGTGGTTTATTGAAAGGAGTCTTGTGGCTTCACTTTACAGAAGGTACCACTAAAACTAGCCTCTACTAAAAAAAAAGATACCAGTCTTAACGTGGGGAACCAGTAAAAAACTCTCAGAAAGACTCGCAGTGGGGTGGAGAGATTTCCAGCAGTGCTCTGCATGCTGTTTTATAGCCAGCAAGATGCTCTTGTCTTGAAGTTGCTGCCAGTCAGGCAACTTCAATTGATTTTTAATTCATGTACAAAGAAGAATAGAATGTACAAAAGAACACTTTTTTGTTCTTTGGGCAAGGGGAGGCAATGCTATGTTGTTTCATTGGGAAGGAGAGGAAAGTACTATTGTGCCCCTGCAAGACAAAACTTCAAGGTACAAACCTCCTCTGGCAGGATGTCGTGCAGACTTCAGATGTCACCTGTGCCCACTGAATCAAAGGGAAATTTAGTTTAATAGTTTGATTCAGTACTACCAGCAGGATAAATAAGTTGAAAAGCAAAATGTGAACATAACACATCAAACCAAAATTTGTTTTGGATATAGCTTAGTAACAAGGGAAGTCACTTTGGGATAGTCTTTAACTTTGAAGTTAACCTGTATCTATTTACCAAAACTGTTTGGAATTCAGCATGGAATATGAGACATGGAATACCGAAGCGCCTTCAACTGCTTCTGCTCTCTGTCTTGTAGCATAAGGAAGCTTGTATTTAGAGAGTGAGAAATTCAAAGCTGGTAAAAAAGATTGCTTTTGTTTCCCATAAAATGTATATTTACAAAATTCATTGCTATAAGGAGTTTCTAAAGCCCAGAATCAGCTACTTATAAAGACCATCGAGTTATCAGAACATTAAGATGTGGATTTCTACACTTCAGATGCTAGAACAAGACCTCATCCTTTATGCTATTTGCCTTGTATCCCTCTGCTAAAGATTTTTTAGACGCATCTCTGGAACATCTGCTATTTCCAGTCTGTTGCCAGTACTGAACGTACTGAACACACAAGTGTGGACTTGGAAATGTGGGCTTGCAACTTCCTTGCAGTTCTTCAGGTTATAGGCATCAAAATGAAAAAAGATCCTTTTTGTTTAACTGCTCTTATCCCACATTGGCTCCAAATTTTCTTTTTTCAGATTGTTGGCTGTTTCTTTCAGTTTCTAATATATATTTAATTTTATATTAAGAGAGTTTTATAGACAGAAGCAAAAAATGCACATACTAACCCTAAAGTATAGTTGAAGCTCAAAAGGACTAAAGAGAAGACAAAATGTCTCTAGTCTCAATATACTAATTAGAGGCTCTACAATATGAAATACATTTTGCAGTTACAGTGGAAACAAAATCAGCAGAAGTACAAAGTCAGCACACAGATCTGGGAAGGGAACAAGTTGTCAGCTAATTTGTTCTAGGACACAGACATCTTTTGGTGTAAAAATATTTTATTACAGTGATAAACGTGTTCTTTAGGCACTTGTTAATCACATTGTCTGAGAGTTGCTTCTCTTGAAAGTAACAAAATTCTTCCATCCCCCCTCAAACTTCTCGTAGAGGTAAATGAAGTACTATGAGTGCACCTCACTCAACGAAATCTCTTGGTAAAGTCAAGTTTTGCCTGTATAAGCAGTTCTGAACTGAAATCTTGATAGTGCTCCATAAGGAACTAGAAAGGAACCTTGATATAATAAAGTCTGCATACAAGAAGACATGTAAAAAAACAGCACAAAAAAAATACACATGAATCGTAGAGGGGCCATAAACTACAACCAAATAGGTTGATGATGAAATTTTACAATCTTTGTTTCATTTACATATTATCCAATTTATAGGAAAAAGAAATGCCTGACTATTAAGCACACCGTTCATGACTCATAGGTACTTTCTGCAAATACATAATTCATGGAAAAATGTGCTACTGCATGAAAGAATGATAGTGATCAGAATACTCCATTTGAACCTGAAAAATGCATAGAAAAATCTGTTACCAAGCAAGCCAGATTATAATTGTCTGTGTATCTGATTTGCTTTTTTTTTTTTGCTCACTTTTCTGCAAATGAGAAGTCAAAATTAACACCACTGGAATTAATTTAAGGGTCATTTAACAAACTGAACCATTATTTCTTTGCTGTGAGAGTGATGAGGCACTGGAACAGGTTGCTCAGAGAAGTTGTAGCTGCTCCATCCCTGGAAGTGCATGAGGTCTGGGGAACATTTAGTTTAAAAGGGTTCAGATCTCTAAAAAGCAGATGTCAGGACTCTTAATTTCTTTCCAAACGTACCCTGTGGACTAGGACTCAAGAAAACAGAGGAAGTCAATGAGAGAGGAGAGGAGAGAAACTTCTTTCATTTGTTCTTTTCACAGGCCTATGAAAGATAGAAACAGAGGATCTGAGGCTGATTGACATGTTTATTTAGACAGAGAAAGCTAGGAAACAAGAAAAGTGAATTTATAGTTTCAGGTCTTTTTTTGAAATTCAACTTTAAAAAAGAAGGAAACACTGATAAAACAGGGGTAGCCTGGCTACTTTCCATGTTCCAAACCAAGAAACATTTTGTGACACTTTTGTCCTTTGGACATGGGGGGGAACATAGTTATCAAAGATGAGGATAAGGCTGAACTATTTAACACCTTCTTTGCCTCAGTTTTCAACAATAAGACATGTTGTCCTCAGGACAACTGGGCTGGTAGACAGCGATGGGGAGCCAAATAGCCCCCCTGTTTTCCAGGAGGAAGAAGTTAATGACCTGCTAAACCACTTGGATCCTCACAAGTCTATGGGACCAGATGGGATCCATCCTAGGGTGATGAGGGAACTGGCAGAAGAGCTCGCTAAACTACTCTCCATCATTTATCACCAGTCCCGGCTCACTGGGGAGGTCCCAGGTGATTGGAAGCTGGCAAATGTCACACAAATCCACAAAAAGGGCTGCAAGGAGGACCCTGGAAACTACAGGCCTGTCAGCCTGACCTCAGTGCCTGGCAAGGTTATGGAGCAGATCATCCTAAGTGCAATCACACAGCACCTACAGGATGGACAAGGGATCAGACCCAGCCAGCACGGGTTTAGGAGGGGCAGGTCCTGTCTGACCAACCTGATCTCCTTCTATAATCAGGTGACCCGCCTGGTGGATGAGGAGAAGGCTGTGGATGTGTCTACCTGGACTTCAGCAAAGCCTTTGACACCACAGTGCACTCCTGAAAAATCTATCAGCCCACGGCTTGGACAGGGGCCCTCTGTGCTGGATTAGGAACTGGCTGGAGGGCCGGGCCCAGAGAGTGGTGGAGAACGGTGCTGTGTCCAGTTGGCAACCGGTCACTAGTGGTGTCCCCCAGGGATCAGTGTTGGGCCCAGTTCTGTTTAATGTCTTTAATATCTTTATTGATGATCTGGACGAGGAGATTGAGTGCACCATTAGGAAATTTCCAGATGAAACCAAGTTGTGGCAGACTGTCAATCTGCTGGAGGGTAGGAGGCTCTGCAGAAGGACCTGGACAGGCTGGATAAATAGGCTGAATCCAATGGTATGATGTTCAACAAAATCAAGTGCCAGGTCCTCCACTTTGGCCATAAAAATCCCCTGCAGCACTACAGGCTGGGCACAGAGTGGCTGGAGAGCATCCAGGTAGAAACGGACCTGAGAGTTCTGATTGACAGGAAGCTGAACAGGAGCCAGCAGTGTGCCCAGGTGGCCAAGAAGGCCAATGGCATCCTGGCCTGCATCAGGAACAGTGTGGCCAGCAGGACCAGGGAAGTGATTCTTCCCCTGCACTCGACAATAGCTAGGCCACACCTTGAGTACTGTGTCCAGGTCTGGGTCCCCAGGTTAAGAAGGACATTGAGGTGCTGAAGAGTGTCCAAAGAAGGGCAACAAGGCTGGTGAAGGGACACAAGCACAAGTCCTATGAGCAGCGACTGAGGGAGCTGGAGTTATTTAGCCTGGAGAAGAGGAGGCTCAGGGGAGACCTCATCACTCTCTACAACTCCCTGAAAGGAGGTTGGAGCGAGGTGGGGGTTGGTCTCTTCTCCCAGGCAACCAACAACAGGACAAGAGGGCACAGTCTTAAGCTGTACCAGGGGAAGTTTATGTTAGACATTAAAAAGAAATTCTTTATAGAGAGAGTGATCAGACACTGGAATGGGCTGCCCAGGGAGGTGGTGGAGTCACCATCCCTGGAGGTATTTAGGATGAGACTGGATTTGGCACTTAGTGCCACAGGCTAGTTCACAGGGTGGTGTTGGGTCATGGGTTGGACTTGATGATCTCAGTAGTCTTTTCCAACCTGGTTGATTCTTTGAAAAAGTCTCCCAGCTTGACACTTTTTTCTAGCATCATGAGCATATTCACAGAAAGACACACAGAAAAGTGATAGATGCTAAAGTTTTAGAACACAGTGGTGTTTCTGTGACATCAGCTTAACCTGGGGAACAGCCACAAAAAGATTGCCAAAATCAAGACACCAACAAGATTTAAAAAAAAAAAAAAAATAGTTAGAATTAATATTAAAAAAAAATACCCAAATTGCACTAGTACAGTGTGAAAATTATGAAGAGACATAAACTCCCATGCTTCAAATAGAAGATACAAACTATCTCATTATAGAAAAAGTATTTCAGTATCTAATAAACTAGGCATCACCATCAGTATTGCCATAGGCTGCCCTCCCCTGCCAGCTCTTTTGCAGGCAGGTGTGGCTTGAGAATCAGAATTGGCAAAAAGGGACCCATCACTACATGTCCTCGTAAGAAGTCCCTCTCCAGTTTTCTTGTAGCCCCTTTCAGATACAGGAAGGCTTCTATAAGGTCTCCCTGGAGCCTTCTCCTCTTCTGTCTGAACAATCCCAACTCTCTCAGCCCATCTTCATGGGAGAGGTGCTCCATCCACCCGGTCATCTCCATGACCCTCCTCTGGACCATGTACTTCTTATGTTGGGGGCCCAGGAGCTGAGTACATGTATAGCTTGATTTACACACAATCTATATCAAAAATTGTAAGAAACATACGTGAAACATGTGACCTAGTGTGTTTCATGCACTTTTGTTGATGGTGGAGGATTGGTATATCAGGATATATAACTACATCAATAGTATAGAGGAAAGAGACTCTGAGGGAGAAAGCCTATATTCATACAGTACTGTCAGCAGAATACAGATAGAATTGTCACAACCATACTTTATAACAGATGGTTTAGGCTCTCCTCTGGACTTCTCATGGCTGCAGATCTCTAGCATAAATGCTGTTCCTGACAAACGAAAATGCAAGGCACTTTAAAAGCCCTGTAGCAGCAAGAGAAATCTTAGGATTTCTTAAGAATCTTAGGATGCTTTACCAGGTGGCATGAGAAATCTTAAGATACCATTCAGTGGGAACTAAGAACTGATTGAAAACAGAAAAACCTGATCCTTGAGTGAAGTCACGATTAAGAAGACTGTCACATGCACATGATACAAACACTTTCCACCAGATTTTTCCACATTTCTGAAAAGCCTAGGACTATCAACAAATGGAAGAAAGCATTTTTCACCATGGCTGGTCTGGGTCACAATAAACATAAGTACTCACAGGGATTTCAGTTGGAGTTGGTACCCACTGCAATTGCTTTCCTTCCCTGCCCAGGACTGGAGTCCCTTCCTGGATTTCGTGGATTTAACAGGTTTTGTAATGAGCCACAAAATGCAAACCACATCACAAATCTAGAATTAGCAGAAACTGCAAACCTGAATAAAAAATTACCTGGATTTTTTTTTTAACTTTGGATTAGGACAAAAGTTCAGGCAGTTTCATCTCTACTGCTTTATCTGCAAGCAAATGAAAAGTGATTATCAGTCAAATTGTTCTTGATATTCTATGAACAACTCTGTTCAGTGACAGTTTCCTTGAAAAAAAAAGTAACTTACATTATTTCTTTCCTAGTAAGAAAATGTTTTCTTAGCCAAAAATCCTGAGCAGAGTTCTTTCTATCTACAAATATTAACATTCTTTTATATTGGTTTCTGAAGGATTAGGGACACTTGTTGAAGTCATGGATGGAAGAAGATCAAATATTAATTGGTTGAAATCACAAAAAATTCTGTTATACAAAAAAAGGAAAGAAAACTATACTATATGTTAGTTACAATCTGCATTAACTGGGTTCCTGTTTTGACAGAAATATAACTAATAGATTAATTTACAAGCTGGAATACAAATTGATGGCAAGTGCAATTGCAGTCAGGAGCAACAACAGAGCAGTATTTCACTATCTGACAGCTTATGCTAAATACACTTTGCATTTTAATGCTGTTGCTGCTTGCCTGACTGTTCTTCCCACCCTGTCAGGATGCAGGTAACTTTTCCTGACAAACAACTCTGATGACAAAGCCTGTGGCTCACCATAAGCCATCTTAGGAAAGCTCTTCCAAGCATTGAACTGAGAGGCTAGACCAGCTCAGACCACAGTCTTTCCTCATTTACCAATTCAAGTCTATTTCTTTCCCACAAACACGTAGCAAAGAGTAAAGGGTGGCTGCTTCAACTTCATCTGGAAACCGTGAATAGTTACTTCTGGATTGTGTTTAATCTGTCACTGATCCATCTAGGTAGTGGCAGTTCTGCCTACATACCAAGTCATCGTTGCACTGGTAGATTGAACAGAAACCACAAGGATAGACTGCATTTTAGTTATTAAAAAGACTTGAAAGCAGTCAGATGGTTGAAGGTGCAGAATCAGTTTTATATGTTTGTCAGATAATGCAAACCTTTTGTCTAGTATGTAGATCACCAGAAGTCCAACATTTTTCACAGTACCAGTGAGACTTCTGTGAAATTCTTGGTAATGTTACTAATTTGGAAAAGATCATCATGGACAGAAATGTTTTGAAATCCTGGAATATTCCTCTAAGGTAAAGCAGGATTACCTAGTAACAATGCACGTCTCCCCTTCCCTCCCACCTAATTCCACAAACTTTTGATTTCTCAGTTCCAACTTTGCAAGACACTTTACACACTTAGGTAACAGCCATAGAGCTGGATGCCTAGATGGGCTTTGATATCCAGTGAGACTCTGGACCATTATACCTCCAGACACATATTATCTTGTGGAGATTACCTCCTGGTTCGAATTGTAGATATCTCTGAAAGCAGATGTTTGTATTAAAGCTCCTACCCCATCTGATATACTAACATCTTCAAAGCTAAAGTACAACTACCTTTAACCTGGCTGTGACCCTGAAATTACCTGTGAATCTAGCACTGAAGAGAGAGCATATCACAATGATTAGAAAGCTGAATTTGGTGATGTAAGAAGTAGTTCAGTATTAGGAAAACACTAGGGCAAAAGCTAGACAAAAGGGAACATTGCAATTAAATGACTGTGAAGTGTTAGTTATTGTCACTTTCTTTGGTGTGAGGAGTTTACATTCAGCTTTCTTTCACTGAACACAGCTCTAAGTTAACTGATAGTCAGTTTGCCCTCATTTTCAGCAGCTTTTGCCACCCTAATGCAACGTATTTTGAAATCAGCTTCAGAATTACTAGAAATTCAAACTCCAAGCACTGGTTTTCTCATTCCCTTCCTCTATGTAGGCCTTAGAAATTTCACCAATTAATAGTCCATAACAAGTAAAAGAGTAGCAGCAGACACTGAGATAAGAGGTGAAATGGAGTTTCTTGCATAAGTATTGATCAAAACAAGCCAACCCTGCCTTTCCTTTTCCACACCTTCATTTTAGGGATAACTTGTGCCTCCAGCACCTTTCCTTAGACCACAAATGCTCCAAACCCTCTTTCCCAGCCTCCACACACAAGTGAGCCCTGGTGCTTTCCTTTCTCCTTCCCTACCGCTTCCTCCAAAATACATCCTTCTGCTGCTGCAAAATGTCATTTAACCACAATACAGGCAGGATTCATGGTCTGAGGAAATCCACACACCACCCTGGATGTTATCTCTGCCCTCTTAGCCTGAGCAGTCTATGAAGCTTAATCTGCACCTCCACAAGAGATGGTGCACAATTTTGTGGCAGAGGGCCTGAAGCCTGTGGTCATACTGGAGAGATTATCAAACTTTAAAAGTCAATAAACACAGTTATTCTAAGATTAATTTGCAACTACAGAGTAGCTTGGGTTCATGTGTATATGTTCTGTGAAACATGTTTAAAGAGAGTGGTTTTCTTCAAGGTTCCTGTTAGGCTTGTACACAGACATAAAGGGAAGTGTCTTAAAGAAAACAGCACTGTTAGAGTAAAAAATAAACTACAAACCAAACTCACAATAAATAAATAATTGCACATGTATATTCATATATGCAAAATAAATAAAGGTTAAGAAAAAAAGGAATAAATATGTAATCTGTGCAGCTAATTGCAATATATATTTTCCCTCTGATGGATGGACTGTCAAGTTGTTGCTGAACAGGATGAGTTTGTGCAATTGAAGACATAATTTGTCCCTTAGGGTAATAGCTGTTGTGTGAGGACAAAATCAGGCAGTGCTCTGATTAGACATATTTCAAATTGGCCATTTTTTTGCCCATTAACAGCTGGAGGTAGAAGAAAGTCCTAATTAGTGAGAGTGTTGGAGGTTTTTAAAAATAGAAGTTGGAAGACTTAGTGACTGACTGGATAAATTAGGAATTAAAATTGTGTTGTGTGCTGCCTACTTCTGAATAACCCATGCCATGGGAAATACTCTAAAAGAGGCCTGTAGACAAGCAGTTGTTTGGACCATAATTAAGTATAAACTAGAGCAGATGTTCTTTTCACTTCCCCCTTCCCTTTACCAGGTCCCATGAGAATTGATCCCAAATACTGGGATTACCACAGATTTTAGCAGCGTCCCACCTTGTGGTGCTTCTTACTGCTTAAGATTCAGCTCAGAAACAGCACAGTGGCCATGGAGTTGGATCCATGGACAAAAATGCAACCTCCTTCTTCCCCAAGTCCAAAAATAGCTTTTAATAGACTATGAAGAACCCAAAATGCAGAAAGACGAGGTTTTTAAAAAGACAGAGGAAATAATGATAAAAAATTTGTAAGTTTTGTCTTCCTGTTACCACCCACTCTTATATTTTCTCCCAATTACATTGTTAAAAAAGGACTCTAAAATTCTGGTGTTTATTTATCACCTTAGCAAAGAAGTTAGAGTTACAATGTTTCCCTAATAGCATTGTAATTAATTTCTTGATTACCTGCAAGCATCCTGCTCTAGGAGATACTCAGGCTTGACTGGTGATCTGAGCACTAAGACCTTCCAACATCAGGTATTGGTAATATCAGGGTAAAAGCAAAGTTCTTTTTCTTCCTTTTTAGAACAGTCATTCTATAAAAATATGTCATGATTCATGTAGTTCAATGTTTATTTTATTTCATTTCACAGTAGATAGGGGTTTAGATATTTACTGAGAGATGAAACAGGAGGCTTAGTCCAAGATATAAAGTAGATAAAGAGGGCACAGCAATGTAACTCTTCTGGGATACCAGGAATCCAGTGTCTTCAGTGCCAGTTAAGTTATTTTGGAGCATACAATACAGTTGAAGCTCACAAACCCTCATAATACAACAGGATAACTTCCATTAATTTTGCCAGGAACAGGAGAGGATGAAAACTCAGCTCTTCTCAGGATCAGGTGTGATTTACAACTGAGAGAGAAAAGTCAACTTAGATTAAACAGAAGATGCCCCTACTGCCCTCACTGGATCTACAGAACGGTATTTCTTATGCTTTGAAATTGCATAATTTTCAGTCAGTGCTTTCTTTTTCTTTTCTTTTTCTTTTTCTTTTTCTTTTTCTTTTTCTTTTTCTTTTTCTTTTCCTTTTTCTTTTCCTTTTTCTTTTCCTTTTTCTTTTCCTTTTCCTTTTCCTTTTCCTTTTCCTTTTCCTTTTCCTTTTTCTTTTTCTTTTTCTTTTTCTTTTTCTTTTTCTTTTTCTTTTTCTTTTTCTTTTTCTTTTTCTTTTTCTTTTTCTTTTTCTTTTTCTTTTTCTTTTTCTTTTTCTTTTCCTTTTCCTTTTTCTTTTTCTTTTTCTTTTCCTTTTCCTTTTTCTTTTTCTTTTTCTTTTTCTTTTCCTTTTTCTTTTTCTTTTTCTTTTTCTTTTTCTTTTCCTTTTCCTTTTCCTTTTTCTTTTTCTTTTTCTTTTTCTTTTTCTTTTTCTTTTTCTTTTTCTTTTCCTTTTCCTTTTTCTTTTTCTTTTTCTTTTTCTTTTTCTTTTTCTTTTTCTTTTTCTTTCCCCAGCATGCTATTACCTAGGAGAAAAAATGGAAAATCTGTCCAGAAGTATTACTGGACAGAAAACTTAGCCCATACAGCTTCCAAATGGAGGACTGCCTAGCTTTCAAGACAGTCAATTTAAATAGTTTATAGCAAAATGTTTACGTTAGATACTGTTTTATAGGTTGGCATTTTGAACAGCTTTGTAATTTAGCAAAAAACCTTTACTTACAAGAATTCTAATTTGTGAAGGAGTTGTGGCTTTTTGATGTTACTGAGCTGAGATTTAAATGCACTTTTATCAGACTTTCTCTCTAAATTTCAGAAAAGACAAAGGTCCAATTTTGTATTCCTTATGTTAGGCATCAACTGTTTATGTAAGTGGTCCAGTCAAGAATTAACCAGAATTGGTCATGCATTTTGAAATGTCAGCCATACATTCAATAATAGGAGTGACACATGGACTCTCACAAAGAAAACTTTCCTGCTCCCTCTGCACTAGGAAGGAGGTTTGTGTCCCATTTCCCACACAACAAATTAAGACCATATAGATGAATTGCAGATCTGGCATACACAGGAGTGTAAAGAGAAGAGTTTCAGAGACCTACATTGAAAATTTATGATCTGCTTTGACTAAATCAGCAATATTACAGGTCTAACAGCATTACTTCCAGAAGAACAAGCAGCACTTCTCCAATGCTGCTCAGAGAAGGACCAGGAAGACTAACTTTTACCAAAGCAGTTTAGAGTTAGAAAGTTTCTTTAGTACCAGTCTATTACTGGATAAATAGCACAGCAGGCTAACCAAGTAACCAGGAATTACAGAAAGTTCCCTTCTTTGGATCAAAAAAAAAAAAAAAAAAAAAAAGCAGAATGAAGCCCAAATGTCTATAAAGGTTATGTACACATATTTTTAATTCTTTTCTGAAAACAAAGGTCCTAAGGCAACCTTTCTGCCATCCTATCATCACAGGATGTGTGTCTGAGGTGTTATTCTTTATGATGTCATTACTGTAAAATTTTGTGATTTAATATTTATCCCCACACCAGGAGGAACAGTGAGGCACACCAGTAGGTGGAGGAGCCCCAACCACCTTCTCCAACCTCTGGATACCCATCATTATGGAAAAGGTGGTATCATTATGGGATGCAGAGGATGAATATTTTTGGGTTGTACATGAGTTATAATAAATCTGTTGAAGACTTCAGAATTTAGCATCAGGTCTCAGACATCTCCATTAAAAATGGTTCCTATCATCTTGAATTTATTGTTGTGTCTCCTCCCTGGAATTTATTAACAGCTCACTTTCTCATTAGCCCTCGTGATCTTATCTCAGAGGTTCTGCAGTTTGGTATTTTAATTTGAACTGAGCTACAAGAGCTCTACAATTATAGCAGAAGCTCAGTTTTTGATCAAAAACATATAAAGCAAGCTTCAACCTTTCAGCCTGAAAATATGAATGAAGCAGTTACAGAATTCAGAAAACAATGAAAAGTCCCGAGAATATTTGTTACCTTCTGGAACTTAAAATTTCAGAATCATCCATGAGCTTGGCACACTCGGGACTGGGTGGTACTGTATCTCTCTCTTCACTTGAAGTGTCAAACCTATTCTGAGCATCTGGACATGTTTTTCCTTAAATTGCCAGGAGCTTGTAACCGCTGTCCTGCTGAGAATTGATTCCTCAGCAAAAATCTCTGGTTCTGCATAATGAAAATAGGACAACACCAGAATCCATGGAATAAAATTGCAAGGCTTATAAGCCTATTATTTAAGATTGTTATTCTTTGTGATTGATTATCTATTTACTTAATTAAATAGACCTGCAGTCTTTAGATCACTTAACCTTTCTCTGACACACTGTAGTGCCAACTTCCATTGCTTCCTCAAAGTAATAATTTTGCTCATTTTACCATTCAAATAGCAGTGCTCTGTCTTATATGGGTTTCCAAGTGGGATTCATCCCTGCCTCTAGTGCTTTACAGAAATGTCTTACCAGGCAGTGCTCTTTGGAGCTGTGCGCCTTTTAAATGGCTGCATTTAGGCTAAGCTAAGTAAATCATCTTTGGGTTAATGAGAATTATTTCCACACAGTGTATATGGCACATAACTAGGTAAGGGAATATTTTCAAAGGTACTAAAGACCAGTTAGAGGCATAACATTTTCCCAGAGAAAAGTCATAGACAATTAGATGTCTGACAGACATAGCAGCCATTGAAAATCCTTTTCAATACCATCTTAAATTGTCTTCTAAATTGCCACTTTAGAAGTTCAAAGTATATAGGCAAAGATCTATTTCCCTGTGAGTCAAAATTTAGGTTCAACTAAGCACCTTTTTTATTATTCTCCATATGGGAATACTTGTCACTGTTTACTTCTAAAAATAAATACACCCATCACAGTTTCCTTGAGAACAAGTACATGGGATGAATGTATGAAAATAGTTAACATAATGAACTGCAGCATAAAAGGGGATGCATCTTGCTACTGACTCCTCAAGCCAGAGGTCAAGTATATAAATGGGAAAAACTGAAAACTAAAGACTAGTCATCAAACTAGTCCTTCTGGTTTAGGTACCAGAAGGAGGGACAAAAGAGTTTCCCCTACTGATATGTGACAGAAAGGTAAGCACAAACTGAGCACCAAAAGTTCCTTGACACTGAGAACTAAACTAAAAGTTTTAAGGATTATCTCCCTTTGAGTGTCCTTGTATGTTTTATATAACAAAAGGTGTTAGGCAACAGCCTTTTTTAACAAGATTTATGGTAAATACATAGGTTTATCATGGACATATATCACAAAGTACTCAAGTTTGATATATCCTGAAGTCTGAATAATAATCTAAAAGCCATTATCTTCTTCCAGCTGAAGCGCAGAAGCCAAAGGCAAACTGAAGCTGAGTTGATTTCCACTATAGCTCACCTAGAGCTGGTGGTCTTGCATGACAGATCTGCTCCATTCCTTCTATTTTCAATGCACAGTGCCTCCCTTCATCAAGGCTTCATTCCCCAGAGGGGAACTGTATTGTTTATAATAACTATTGATGACAAAATTATACTTTTGACACTGCTTTCCATGAAGTAAAGCTTCCTGTAAGAATGACCATAATGAATTTTGCTCTTGAACAAGGCACATGTGGCATTGTGGCATGCCAGAACAAGGCATAGCAGGGGCAAGTTCAGTTGTTTTCCCTTCATTAAGCATGTCAGGAAAGTTGGGGACCATTGTTTTAATTAACTATATGACATCTCTGACTGAGCTATCAGTCAGAGATATTCAGCTATTCAACTTTTCCTTGGTCTCACTACTGTAAAGAGATTGCTGGGTTACTGGGTAACTACTGCTGACATCAACACAAAAATGGTGTTTGGTTATTCTCAACCCCAAGAGCCCTCAAAATTTTGAACATCTATGAATATGTATGATTTGGTTCCATTTCTCCTCGTGCATCACTGAGAGAAGTCCTATGGGACCCTATAACTCAAAGGTAGTGAACCTGCCACTCACACCTGTTAAGACTTACTGACAGAGGGGAAAATTGCCTGAGCTGCTGACTTTTGGTCCCCCCAGGGGCACCACCAGAAGGATTGAGCTCAGCTCTGTCTTTATGGTCTGCAGCCAGGAAGGCACTTTTTTCCCTTAACAACCAATGTGAAACTGAAACATGATAACAGGGAGACTCAATGCAAAACACGGACACCAGAATTAGGTGTCTGTATGAGTTGTTTGCCCAGCAGAGCCACATGCTCCATACAGAAAGTGGAGAAGCAATTGGTACAGCCAAGGGTGCCTCAAAGCTCCTCAACATGTCATTTCCAAATTTCTTTGGAGAAAAGTATCAAGTGTAAGTAAGCTTTGCTGGTGTAATATGGTGATAACCTCAGTAGCTCAGCTCTTGCCATGCAATATAAACACCAGGGGTCCTTCACACAATTCAAGGCATCTCAGGTTTCAAACAGAGGGTTGGCTTTTGGATTTTTTAGGCCTTCCTTAGCAACAGGGGTCAGAAATCTAAGGAAGTATTCCATATCATCCTTTAACGTAACACAACACATAAATAAGGCGTAGATAAGGGAGCTCACTCCCTTCTCTCTTCTGGCTGAAGGCGACAGGTCTCTCTGCAGACGTCTTTGCCTGTATAGGCCAGGGCCTGCCTGCTCGGACCTGCCATTACCTCCGCTCCCTTCAGGAGGCGTGGGGAGTTGGTTGGTGCTTTGCACGGTTCTGCTGTCTCATTCAGGGAAGTATTTAATTCATTTTTTTGTATTTATTTCCTTGCTCTCTAATAACGGGATATTTGGAGGATATTTGGGGTGGTTTCTTTAGTGTTTTTTATCCTTTTTTCCCCCTCTCTTTTCCTCCCCCACCCCACCCCGGGAGCTCCCTATTGTGTGTGTAATATATTCAAATTGTATATATAATTGTAAATATATATGTAAATACATGTTTTTTTATATAATTCTGTTTCGTTCCGACTTCGTTTTTTCTGTGGTTCTTTTTTTTTCTCTCGTTTGAGAGAGTGGGAGCAGGGAGGAGACAGCTTGGACTTGGCAAGAGGGAGCCAAGCCAAACTTACACATAATGGCAGAGCTTTGATGAAATAGGATGCTTGCAAAAGGGACAGATAACCTGTTAGCTAGACAGGCAGCAAATTCAAAACTGTACTCACATGGGCACATATGCAGTTCAGGGTGTCGTGGTTTAATCCCAGACAGCAACTCAGCCCCACACAGCTGCTTGCCCACTCCCTCCCAGTGGGATGGGGGAGACAACCAGAAGAAAAAAGTGAGAAAATTTGTGGGTTGAGATAAAAACCAGTTTAATAGGTAAGAGAAGCAAAAGGGAAACAAGGAATTAATTTACCACTTCACATGAGCAGGTAGGTGTTCAGCCATCACCAGGAAAGCAAGGCTCCATCATGTGTAAAGGTGACTTGGGAAGAAAAAACTCCATCACTTTGAATGTCCCCGTTGCTTCCTTCTTCTCTCCCCAGTTTTACATGCTGAGCATGAAGACCTATGGTATGGAATATCCCTTGGGTCAGTTGATGTCAGCTGTCTCAGCTGTGTCCCTCCCAACACATTATGCACCCGCAGCCTCCTCGCTGGTGGGGTGGGGTGAGAAGCTACTATGAAGAAAATTTTTATCCCAGCCAAAACCAACACAAAGGTCATTCTTACCCTTACCACAATCAAGGCAGTCATGCCCACATTAACAAATCACCTAATTTGCACAGGCACTAATCAATTTGTTACCTAAGGCGCCCTGAAGAAGATATAAACTTGAGTGACATTTAAACTATTTGTTTCTGTTCAGTCCACAGCTCTAAAGGTGCCAATTGAAAAAGACAGCAAAGCATTAAAAGGTAGTGTTTTAGTCTGGTTGCAATGAGAATTTGCTATTAGTTACTAAAGAATTCTGAACATCTGCTGGAACTGACTCCCCAGCAAAATGCCAGAAGCTTCTTGAGACATATAAGTCATAGGATGACCAGGACTTTTAACATTACACAAAAATATATTTTTTACCTACATCTTTTGGGTGTTCCTTAGCATTTAAATTTAGATTCCATTATACCTTTGTATACATTTTAATGGCTATATAGATTTTGTAACAGCATTCTCAGAGTTGTGAGATGGAGGTTATTTTGGAGCACAAATTTGCTTCAACCAACCGCACTCTAATAGTATCTGGAGAGGAAAAAGACCTATTAGTTTGTCTACTCCATTTTTCTGGCCACGGTAAAATTGTTCCCTAAAGTGTATTTTGCAATACTTTGCAGAGACTACCTCTATTTTACCAAAGAGCTGAGCAGTGACTACTGCTACTCACGGGACATTTTACTGCAGCTTATTATTTTCACATTTATGAAGTATTTTTCCAGACATTCGGTCCTGTAAATTTTCTTTCCTTTTTTTTTTTTTTTTAAATGTCTGTTTATAGCATACCCCCTGTAATTAATTGAAAAGTTTACCTAAATTATATTATTAGTAAATGTGAAAGGTATTCTGCAATGAATAAACAGTATGTTTCCTCTTGTCACAAACTTGCCAAAAATTACATTTTGTTTTTCAGTAACCGGCCTATGTAAAAGATAAGAATCTACTGTTACCAGCAATTTATTAAGCAATTTTTCTGGCTGAAAGGGGAGTTTTTCAGATATGTCTGATGCCCAGAAACTCAAAAAAACACACCAGGCACCTAAAGTAGCATTTAGGGAGAATGCACTCCGAAATATAAACCCTGAAAGCTTCTGGCTCAGCTTCTGTGTAATTCTGAAGCAACAATCTTTGCCAGCAATATCACTTCCAAGCTAAAATGTCTCTTGCTGCCTGATGAAAATCTTAAAGTAGATCTGACAATTTAATTTGAGGTCTGAATTTTCTCCAAATTGAAGAATGTTTGGATCTAGGATTTTAGTTTATATTTATCTGTAAAGCTAGAGAAAAGTTTAGTATTTTGTCCGTGTTTTCAGGAAGGAAGTCCTTGTATTTCTTAAACTCTCCCCTATGGTTGCTTTGTCACTTCTAACCTGGCATGCCAAAAATGGTAGGTAAAGACAGGATTAAGTGGGAATAATCCCTTTCCCTTTAGCAAAATTCACTGTGATATTGTCCAGCAGAGCACATGTTTCAAGGCAACAGTGCAGGAAAAAATACAAAAATATGTGTGTATATATGAAAAGCTAAACCAAACAAAAATAACATTGATGGCCAGGAAAGTGAAATTAAAAAAAACCAACAAACAAGCAGGTGTCTGAGCGTTATGGTACCCTAGACCCCTCATAAGTGCAAGTGTTCTGCCCACCCTGATTAAAGGTTTTGCTTAGTCCCAGATCAAGCATCACATTTTTCCTCAAGATTCATTTTATGTTCTTAGCTATATCCTATCAGACTAGAACTGCAAGACTACATTCAGCTAGAGCTAAAATTCAGATGCTTTAAGAGACCAGGTTTTATGCAGCAGTTCCTCTTTGCAGATTTTACTGCCCTTGTTACTTTTAATTTACTCAGTTTTCTGCCTGTGTCACTGCTAGAATACTCTCTTGATATTTTTTCACCCTTTTTCCAGATTTGGATCTTACTTTCTCTGCAGTCCATGCTGACTTGTCTCTAATTGATGGTTTAGTAGCACCATGTGCAAAGTGGCTCCTGAGCTGTGTTTAATCATTGCAGTAATTTATCTTGGGTAGAGAAGTAAGTTTAACTCATTTGTGCTTTTAGGAAGAGATTTTTGGCATCTAAAGGATTTTCTTCCAAGGGGTGCTTTTCTACAACAGCATAATTTTTACATTGTTTCTTTAAAAACAGACATTATAGGGTAAATGATGCAATCATATTTCTCTGGTGTGTTAAGTACACACAAGACTTTGTATTCATGATAGTGTTTAGCTGGCTTTGATTTAATTAGGTTTTTTTTCATGAGAAGCAGGATTTAAGCATGGGATTTCCACAAAGGACCACACCTGAGTCTTGTGGAAGAGCCACAGAAGAAATTCTGGCAATTGAATAAATACATGCTGCAGAAATCACAGTCGGGGAAATATCTTGAAGCTGGAACCTGTTGGGTTGCAGAACACAGAATTCATGCAGGGCTTTCCTTGTCCAAACCACAGCCTGGGGTAGGCTGGGGGAGAGCCAGAGCCGTAGAGTTGTATACTAACATCTCTGGAAGCTGATCCCAAAGCATCAGTATCTACGACAGTACCGCTGTTTTCAGGTTGCATTAACAGATGTGTCTTTCCACCTGAGCTGCGTTGAAGGGAAATTCAGCATTCCCTGCACAGATGATTTTTATGCAGAGAGGGAGCAGCAGTCACTGAGGGTTTGCCCCACAGCACGTAGTGAAAAACACATTAATCCTCAAGAATCTTTAGCTTGCTGCCTGTCTGAGCCAAACTACTGTGTCCTTTAGAACCGTTAACCTCTGACAGAAAAGAGACAGGTTGCACAGTGAGCCTGCCTTTTTTATTCTTATTAGAGTTACTCATAGATGGAGAAAAGAACTGTCTGTATGTGGTATTGAGTCTTGCATGCCTGGAAGCTTATCTGTACTTTTAACTACGTCTACTAGCTCTGATAAAAGATGTAACCACTCTCCCCAGACTTTGCACTGTTTACATCCTTAGACCTTCACAGTTATAGCACTGCCACTACATCAACACTGTAATTATTGTCATTGTCAGATCACAGCTGAAGTAGGTAGAAAATAAGTTCCATACAGATCTCACAAGCACCATGAAGATTATCGCTGCTCCTAATCGTGTTATATGCCAAACAAGTGGAAAGGGCAAGAAATTGTACTAATGTCATGGTTCATGTGCCACCTTCGATTCCTGAAGGTGTCATTAGAAGCAGATCAGATGTGTATGTAGACGAACAAAGAATTCACAATGATAAATAGAATAGGTCTTTCTGCACATCCTGGAAAATGCCACATCGCTCAGTGGCCCTGAATGCATGGTTTCTGGTGCCATTTGGCTCTGGGGGAATAGGTAAAGTGGCATGGAAAAGGGTTGGTGGCTCCTCTTCAGCTCTGCTACCCCCAGTACTGCCTCCCCGGTGCAGGGTTTCCTGCAGGCTCACTTGATCTCCCTCCTCCAATGGTGCATAAGAAATGCTAGTTGAAGAGGTTAAGTCAGGACATGAGTTGCAACCCAATTTGATACTACCCACACCTCCTTCTGCAGGTCACCCTGTGACATGGGTGCTGAAATACTTGTCTTTATCAGCAAATACTTATTTTGAAGATGCCTCTGTCACTACAAAGCATTGCTTAATTCATCCTTTCAAAAGAGAAAAGTATTTAGAGCAAAGTTTAAATGCCTACGCAGATGGAAACTGCACAGTTTTTCAACTGTCCTCAGCTCAGATTAACTCTGCCCCAGGGGCTATCAGTAGCTCCAGAAATGCTGTAACTCAAGGGGAAGTCCAAGGGAAGCTGATTTACACAGAAGACAACACAGAGGATTTTCTTGTTAAGCAAAACATGTCCTTTCTGATGTGCACTCATTGATCCAGGGTGAGGACGGAGATGAAGGGCCACCTCACAAATCAGCACACAGGCTCTGCACAAGGGTGGAGAAGATCTGTAAGGGCTGTGCCACCCCTGTCTCTCTCAGTTTAGGAAACATTTGGTCAACTAAACATTTAAACAATGATTTTGATGTGAGTTTATTGCAATTCTTATGCATCCATATGTCCCACCGCCATCTGAGCAATGAAATGTTGCCTTTTTGTGCTCCTTTCCATGTATTTTGCAAAGGACGTAGAAGTGTCTGCTGTGACACAGCAGCTCAGCAGCAGGCACAGGAAACATGATTTGTGCCACAGTTTTGCCTGAAATGTTCTCATATAGGAGATACTTTTATAGGTAAGTCACTTCACCATGTATAAATATATGTGAACGGAGCTGTCCAAAGGAGTTGTTTTGGCACATGCAAAACCCCTGATTTGTCTTCCTTAAGAGTCAGTAACATTTTGGGAAGATGCTGCAGCTGAGTACGTGAACTTCTGCTCAGTCAGTTAACACATGACTTTGTGGACAAGTACATTAAGTTACTTATTTTCTATTTTCACCCTCATTTGTCATCTCAGTGGAATTACGACCTATTTTTGATGCTGCCCATAGTGAACCTGTAACTTCAACAGACTGCCAACAGAACTCTCTCTATGAGAGTTCCAGGTAGCCCAAAAACATCCCATGATTTCAAACAACACACATGCAGGAAGCGTGAGGGTTTCTCATCGAGTTTCAAAGAAAGATCGTGTGTTTGAACATGTCTTGGAGCATGGACCTCCACTCTTGACCCATCCTCTTCTTTTTCCAACATATTTTCCATAGATTTTTACTAAGAATGGGACAGAGATGCTCGTCTCTGTAGTCCTCTAGAACTGTATCAACCACATTTAGATTTACTGTTTAGAAATTCTGACCTTCGCAACTTCTTTCAAAGTGCTTGAGGTAAGAAAGCAAAACAAACCCAAACAACCAAAACAAATAGGCTAGCCTAAAATCCAATATTACCAATTAACTAACCAGCAATCGATATACATCCTTTCTTAACCTTCTTTGTATAGTGTAATGAAGTCTCCAGAGGCAAAATATTACATGCAAGCAACATGTTTATTAAAAAATATGATCTGAATTTCTTCCTTAATTAACATTCATAAAAACCTAATTTTGGGGAAAAATCTGTCTACATGGACTTCAGGTCATAATAAAACTGGTTCTGTACTCTTCATTAAGGCAGAAGACCTACTGACCAACTGGACTGACTCATTGAAAATGCAGGTCTACATCAGTTCATTAGGACTTTACATCATAACTTTATATCATTTAGGACCTCTACTATTTTCTGTTAAAACAGAGCAAAAAATAGTTCATTTAACTAAACTGGAACTGCTTCTGTAAACAGTTGTTTTCCTTGTTTAAGTTAAAGCCACTTTCATTTTTAAATGCAAGATCAAAAATTAATACAAATTCAAAAAAATGCCCCAGTCTCTTGTGTTCATAAATGAATTCTTTTGAATTAACCAATCTGTATGCTTCTAAGGAAAGCGAAGATCTAAAATTCATGCACTGTGAGCAGCGAATCTTTATGACTGAAAACAGGTTTGTAATGGAAACTTCAACTCTTAACTATGCCAGTGTGAGTGTGCTGTTCTAATATGCATAGTAAAATGCCATAAAATAACAAGACTGCAAACTTTACTGCAGCAACTGTGCTCTAAAAGACAATAAAGCACACATCATTCATAGCAGATTCAGTCAGTTATAAATTTCAACACTTACAGCTATTTTATAGTACCTATAATAAGCAGAGAGGTGTGATTTGCATTCAGATTGAGCACGCAAGAAGAAATTCAGGAAACCATGGAGTGCCTTCGCAAACACAATCCGTGGTTCTCTGTCAACTGCTGTTTTGAAATTGTACAAAGGGATGAAACAGAGTTCCTCCAAGACTTCCAGTAATATCTAATTCCTCTCTCTGTTAACAGAATGCATTGTACACCCTCACATTCACAACAGTTATGTCACAGCTGCTGCAGGAACAGCTCATCCTTCTTGAAAAGAAAGTCAGTGCAAGGGAATATAGACCTGCAGAACTGCTAATGAAAGGTAAGACTGTGTCAAGCTATAAGAGAAGGTATTTAACAAGGTCTAAGCATACTACATTGACTCTTCAAGCTTGTGAATCTCCTTTTCCTTTTCTTGTTTAGAAACTTTGACTTACACTTTGTTTCAGCTAGAGGCCAGTGTTAATACCTGACTTTAGGTCATTAAAAGTATTTGGGTGGTTAAGTGCCTTGTGGATGAAGGCATTCCACTGAAGTTTAGCTTGTGGATAACATTGTCCTCAAGATCTGAGTTCAACACAGGATCTCCGCTGATTCACTGCCAGTGTTAGAGGAAATAAAGGGGGTTTTTGGACTACATCTGTACCACAAAACTCAGAAATGTTTTTTAGTTCCCAGAACCAATTGCATAACCCAGCTGTTTCCTAACCACATCACGTGTGGAGCATAAACTAACTCCTGCTGCTTCTCTCCTACTCTCTGGGACACTTATGAGATTCTCCACATGCAAGGAGCCTACCAGGAGGCACTGGGCACTCTGATCAGATGTCATCTACATAATTAGCAGAAAAATAGAAAAGTAGCATAATCCAAGAAATAATCTGTACTTTCTTTTGTAAAATTAAGTTCTGCAGTCCATTCACTAATTGAATTTAAGTCTATTTCCTTAGATGGACACTAAGCACTCTTGTTTACTTGCACTAGTTCTTGCTGGGATGGAGTCAATTATCTTTATAATGGTCCATATGATTCTTTGTTTTGGATTCGTGACTAAAACAGTGTTGATTACACACCAGTGTTCTAGCTGTTGCTGATGAGTGCTTACTCAGCATTAAGGCCTTCTCTCTTTTTCATTTTGTCCCCACAGGCAATAACATTGGGGGTAGCCAAGAATTTGAGAGGGGAAAAAAGCTGAAACAACTGATCTAAATTGGACAAAGGGATATTCCATACCATATGATGTCATGGCCAGCAATAAATAAAAAAAAGATGTGTGGGGGTTGTCTTCCAGCGTAGTTGTTGCTCAGAGTCTGGCTGGGCATTGGTCTACCTGTGGGAAGTGATGAGTGATTGCCTTTGCATTAGTTATGTGTTGCCTTGATTTTCTCTTTCCTTCACTTTTAAACTGTCTTTATCTCGACCTAAAAGTTTTCTCACTCTTGTTCCTCCTATTCTCTCCCTCATACCATGGAGGCAGTGGGCAGGGTGGGCAGTCAGCGAGCAGCTGTGTAGGTGCTTAGCTGGTGGCCAGGATAAAAGCAACACAATACCGTATCCTGCATGTTGGTAAAACTGGTTCTGTGTTGATAAGCTGTCTTAGAGCAATAGCTGATCACTAATGACTACAGATTTGATGGATGTTGTTACTGATCCGGCAATGGCTCATTTCAAAGATTTTGCAGTATCACGGACCCATTGTGCCTTAACTTACATTAGCACAAACACTCAACAAACATCAAGAGCAAACAAAAGATGAATTCAGTATGAAAACTACTATAAATAATTATTCATCCGGTTAGACTACTATGTTACACCATCCTTGATTTTATACATGTTCTGGAGTTGTCCTTTGTCTGAGTAGTATTAGATGGTGTGAAGCTGTTATGATAAACCATCTTCCCAAACAGGATTGCACATTAAAGGTTAACAATATTACCTGGATGCTTCTATAGCAGTTCTACACTTTATCTGTACAGATGACCTGTAGCACAGAACAAAGGTGAATTGCATTTCCAAATTACATATATGAACAGAAGGTATGTTTATGTATAACTAAATGTCTGCCAGTTTCCAGTACTGTAAGAAATCTTAGTAGGGAGCTTTAAGCAACCTGGTCTAGTGGAAGGTGTTCCTGCCTGGGGCAGGGAGATTGGAACTACATGATCTTTAAGGTCCCTTCTGACCCAAACCATTCCATAATTCTGTGATATTACCTAGATAGAGTAGAATCAATGACAATCATCAACCCAGTCCTCATATCTTCTTCTCAGTACTCAAACAGCATAACATAAACCTATAAGGTATTACTGAAGATAACAAAGGCTTAGAAATGTAATATTATAATATAAAGTGAAGTTTCCTCACTGGAGTGGTGCTTGTTTTCATAGGATATGGGAAAATATGGTGAGAGAATAAGAACAGTTTTGAAATAGAATCATAGAATCATAGAATCAGCTAGGTTGGAAAGGACCTCTGAGATCATCAAGTCCAACCCTTGATCCACTACCACCATGGTTACTAGACCATGGCACTAAGTGCCACATCCAGTCTCATCTTAAAAACCTTCAGGAACAGAGAATCCACCACTTCCCTGGGCAGCCTATTCCAATGCCTGATTACCCTCTCTGTAAAGTATTTCTTCCTAAAATAGTACAATAAAAACACCTTGCCTAAGCTTGACATGTTTCTGGTCCACTTCAAACCACTGTTTTTACCACTGCCAAATCCAAGAGACAGAGGTTTTGGACTCTGACACCTCACTCACAAATATCTGTTAAAGTCTTAAACCTGTCGCGTGAGTTTCCCTAACTAAGCATGTGCACATTGTCCCAGTAGCAAGGTAGAATTCATTTGCTCAATTTCTATAGAAAGGAATATAAAAATAGTGCCTGAAGCGTATGCAGGGAATTATTTCAGTGATTCTTACTTCAGGATCACAATTTAATCATCTCACTAACTCTTCTTCATCTAGATACTTGTAAGTGAGCTTCCTAAGAAAAAGAAAACTAGCTTAAGGTCTTGTGGAAAGTTGGGTCAGCTGAAACCTGCGTAAATTCAGAAGAAATTGATGGAAATAACCAGAATTCAAGTAGACTAAGTTATAGTAAAACTGTGTGCACTTTACTAAGACTTTCCACTGTTTTTACTAGAAAGTATAATCATACTTTTCAAGTTAAAACTTTCGCATGGATAAAATAAAACATTGACAAGGCACAGACTAGTGGAGTAAAGTATTGATGAAGCTGTCTTTCATATTGACATATGAATATATTTTGTTTAGTGCTTCACTCTCCTCCACAGCTGTAATGAACTAGGTTCTTTTGGACTCATTCTAATAAAAATAACAAAATTTACTGAATTTAAATGGTAAAGCAATTGGAAATAATGAATATTAGGCTGTTGTTTTTTCCTTTTTAGAACTGCTTACTGGACAGCCCAGCTGACCAATTGCAGTCCTTTCAGCAGCCACTCCTCTTATGGCCAGAATTAAAGTTATTTCCCCAATGATTTCATGTTTTTCCTGTGGAACAGGGTCACTGAGACATCACAGATCATTGCCTGGCTGTAATTTATTATAATTTACAACAATTTAAACATTTTAAATAAACATTACCAACTGCTCAGTTTCTTGTGCTTACAATTATATGTAACTAAGCCCTGACCACCAGCATGTTTAGATGCTAGCACTGCCAGCTCACAACATATGAGAGAGGCCTCAGGGCTGTCTGTTGTGGGTCAGGCTGCCCCACATCATTTAACCTGAGGCACCATGACACGAGTCATGATCTCTCCTGGCCAAACATGGACCATAGGTTAAATACAAGAAGTTCTGGCAAAGCTATTGAAGCAGAGTAAAAATGTCACTTAGTATCTAACTGCTGTATTTTATTAAAGGAGTTCGGCTGGAAGGACATGTCCTGGGCTGCATCAAAAGCAGCGTGACCAGCAGATTGAGGGAGGTGAGTCCCCTACTTCTACTCTGCTCTGGTGAGACCCCACCTGGGGTGCTATGTCCAGCTCTGGGGTCCTGTAACATAAATAGGGTGTGGAGCTGTTGCAGTGAGTGCAGAGGAGGGCCTCTAAGTTGATCACAGGGGTGCAGCACCTCTCCCATCAAGACAGGCTGTTCAGCCTGGAGAGGACAAGGCTTTGAGCAGAGACCATATAGCACCTTCTGGTAGCTGAAGGGGTATTACAAGAAGGCTAGAGAGGGACTTTTTTCGAAGGCCTGTATGATAAGACAAAGGGTAATGGCTTTAAACTGAAATAGGGTAGATTTAGATTATATATTAGGAAGAAATTCTTTAACTGTGAGGGTGGTGAAGAACTGGCATGGGTTGCCCAGACTTGTGGGTGCCCCATCTGAGACAGTGTTCCAGGCCAGGTTGGATGGAGCTCTGAGCTACTTGACCTAAAGTGTCCTTGTCCACAACAGGGGATTGGAACTAGATCTTTAAGGTCCCTTCCAACTCAAACCACTCTATGATTCTGGGATTCTCTTGCAATTTGACTCAGTATCAGTCGACTAGTCAGTCAGCTGTGCACAATAAGCTACTATTTGATCTTTGCAATCAGCCTTCTTCTCTTAGCTTTATGAGTAGTCTGGAAGTACTTCTAAGGAGCAATCCATAATATTTACATCTTCCTGACCTCATTGGAAGACCAACTGAATTTCCAAACCTAAAAAGGAAAAATGTCTTTGCAGTATTATGCCAAAAAGAATCACTACACAGTGAAGATGTGCAGAAAAGATGAACACCGCCTTACTTTCTGGGATCAGTGACACATGGAGTTTATAGGATAATACATAGTGTTAGATATAAGCACTACTTAAAACTATTGTTAGTAAGCCAACCTTAATTCAGCTTGATCCAACACACAGCTAACAGTACAGAAGCAGGAAGCACTGATTAAAAGCATGGACACACGTATGAAAGAGGATAAGATGGAGGTGACATGACCAGATGATATCTACTACTCATGGACCTTCATATATTCATCATTTATGGTTTTAGTTCCTTCAGAAATCGTTTGGTGTTTGTACTCAAGTTAGGAACCTCCTAGGCAAGTGACTAACCCATCTTTAGCACCAGCTGCTGGAATGACTCATTGCACATTTTGTCTTTTGGAGAAAATAAATGTCTCAAGCTAAAAATAACTGTTTCATTTTGATATTGCTTTTGTTCATTTTTTTCTCTCAGAGCTGAAGGAGAGAAAGTGTTCTTTATAAACATACTTCTAAGAAACTCTGTGTAAGATTAAAGATTTCAAGATTCTTTCTAAATCACTTATTTTCCCCAAGTACATATAATTTAACTTCACTACAGCAGTCTCACTTCATGCTATTAAACATTATCTCAAGGTTTTCACTATAATAGGATTTGGCAAGTTGATGTTCAGCATAATAAGTCTCAGTCTGAACTGAACATCAATATGCAGAACTCTGAAGAAACTTATGAAATGCCTCAGCCTTTAAGGGGCACTTTTAAAGAAAGCAGCACAAGCATTTTATGTGCACATTTTCACCCTCTATGGATCTAAAGCTTCATGTAGAGCGAGAAAAACAAGTATGGTCGTTATATGCAGGTCTGCCTTGGTAAGAGTTTAATCTTGTTCAAATTACTGTAATTGGTTTCTTTTACGTTAGGTTTGTAGGGTTGTTACAATGAGGTCAGGTTATATTCCGTGCTGGAGATCTTCAACCAAAGTTTTTCTTCAGGAATAAGAGCACAGGTATTGAGCAAACTGCACACCTTTTCATATGTCATAAGAAATAGCGACTCCTGCCTCCATGTGTAATATTCAGCCCATTATTACTATGCAGTGAAAGTGTAATATATTAATGGAATCTGGAAATAGTCTTGAAGCCTCATGTATTTTTCAATGTATTGAAATGTGTCTCAGCATATTTTACTAGCATATGGCATTGTCATTTTCCATCAGGTGAAGAACAAGAAGCAAGGGAGAGAGATATATTTCCCTCCTACAAGCATTGATGGAACAACTGTTAGAATTAGAATGAGAGGCACTAATTGCATTGAGAATAGACCCCTTTATCAATGCTTGATTTGCTGCAGGATGACACAAACCCCGCCTCCCCAAAATCCAGAAATACATCCTAAAATGCCATTTAAAATCTAGTCATTTCCTAGACATGATCACAGCTTTATCTTGAGTGTGAATAAGTGAGAATTGCACCAGAGTAGTCAGTGCAACTCTTTCCTACATGCTAGTAAATGTCTTCTGTTGTTTTAGGTTTTCTTGTGTGGTTTTTTTCAGACACAGAAGCATGAGGTCAGGTCATGTTCAATATTTATAGGTAATTGTAAGAAGTTGTTTTCTATCACCAGGGGAGACCTACTCAGGTCAATCGATCTAAACCATGATTTTAATCAGATTGCTTCTTCATCGTAGTCTCTGAAAATACTTATTTGCAGTCTAGTGTAACCTTATATTGCATAATTGGTATTTGTGTCAAGTAAAATGGTACATTCTCTTCATATATATTTGTTTCAACAAAAGTATAAGTTGGTATATGTTGTTAGAAACTTTATTTTTCTATTGATATTTTAGAGACTGAAGAAGGGCACATTTCTTGTTCATGATTCGTTGTGAGAGTTGTCTCAGACTGTATTAGGCAGAGAGCTGCTTTTGAACTGAAAAAAACTAAGAGTTTTTACATTTTTTTAAATTAATTTCCTTTTTTTCCCCCTGGAATACCCATCATATGTGAAAATATGTTTATAGCATCACATATATCTGTTCTTGAATACAGTGGAATTAACAGAATTTAATAAATTTTGGCCAAAGTTTTATTTTTTATTTTATCCTGAGCCAAAATTTCAAGATGCTTAGATACTTAGACATACATACATTCATGTAGTTATACTGAGCAGATAACTATACATTTGGATATCTAAACAACTTTGGAAATGTAATCCTATGACATTTCAATCTTTATAATGAGAATTTCACAACCTTTCTAAATTCCTGTTTCCTCCACAAGGTAGAAAAAAAATAAGTGATTTTTTCAGTTAGTTTTGTCTTTTTACTGCAAATGAACAGTTCTAAATGAATAAAATGCTTTCATTTTAGAACTAGCTAGACTGAAAGAATATGTAAATAAACAAAGATCATACCTTTGTAGTGCAAGTAGCACAATGACCTCTGGAAAAAAAATCTAGCAGCATGATGCTAAAAATTTGTAGAAGGTCCAGTTGATCTTTAGAAGATAAAGGTGTTTCCTTGTTCTTCACAGAAATAGGAGGAAGAACAGTCTTGAATTAGTTAAATTTTGAGATTGTTATAATACAACATTAAAAAAGAGCAAATACAATTATTCAGTTTAGTAAGTAAATGCAAGTGTTAGTATAGTTTATCTCCAAGTTTCATTTTTGAGACCTGTAGTTCCAATAACTGTATTAAATCAGGAGATGGCTTTGTTTTGTTACTAACTGAGAACACATTTGAAAATTTCAGGGGAAAAATTCTGGTATTTTCCTAGAAATTTGACCTTCCTTTGTAAAGATAGGATTAAAAATACACACTTTCCTCAAATTACTGAGTATCTAAATACATTTTTTTCAGAGTAAATACACGTTGAAGTGATAACCTGACTTCAAAATATAGCTCAGCCTAACTATTTCTTATTGTACTGTTGGGTATGTAGGAGCAAGTGGGGGAAAGAACAAAGGCGAATCAAGTAAACCTCTGCTGTGTGATTTCATACTTAAACGATGTGAAGTGTTTAACTCACCTTTTAGCAGGATGGTTTAACACAGCACTCCCCTGAACTGACAGAAAACTTCAACTACCATTGAGAAAAATAGTGTCATTTTTCTATGTTTCATTCCTAGGGTTCTTAGCAAACCATATATATGTAGGACTGACACTCTTTGATTACATTAGCTGGATTTACTATCCACCTGAAGTATAAAGCTAATATATTACAGCTTCTGTTAAATAAGGCCATTTCTTGTTTCTACCATTTAAATAAATGATTTAGCACTTCCTCTGGAGCATGAGGCAAGTTGAAGCACTTACTATGACAGGTAATACAAAATTGAATTTCTAAGGCACTTTTTTGTTTGCTTTTTTTTTTCTTGAAGGTAAGCAGGGTAGCATGTTGAGATGAAATTAGGGTGCACAAAAAAAATAAATAGCAACAAACTCCTGTCATTTAATGAAAAAATAAGTGGTTTTTTTTAATAGAATTCAGGAGAAAATTTCTCCCATATTTCTATCATTTAATTATTATGATGTCAATATATTTCCATTTCATTTTGCACAGTTTCTTTTCTTAATGTCTTCAATTTGTTACATCATTACATTTGATTTGCTATTCATATTCTCCTTATCTAAAAGTATTTGTAATTTTACTTGATTAGAGATTAGGCTGCTGCTAGTTTGATGAAGAGGAAGATATCCCCATGCATTTCTGTATCAGAAGACAAACCTATATACACCTTTATTCTGGTGAAAAAAGACATTAAGATATTTGAAAGTTCACGTAGAATAACTCACAATACCGACACCAACTCCCCTTATAGCATAATCTTTCTTGTTATTCTCTCTTGTGCTAAAAATTTAGATTTTGGCCACAGTAATCATCTTTATTCTTTGACTCTCTTTTGCTTTAGCCCACAGGCAGACCACCAGAAGTCAATTCTGAAAGAATATATGACCTAGTGTTACAACAACCTTTCTTTGAGTGGGACATTAGACTAGATGACCTATAATTTTCCCTTCCAACTATATTTAGAAGATATGAATCTGTTGGAGCTAGTCCAGAGATGGGCAGCAAAGATGATCAGAGGACTGGAACACCTCTCCTGTGAAGAAAGGCTGAGACATTAGGATTGTTTAGATTGGGTAAAAGAAGGTTCTGGGAAGACCTTATCATGGTTTTTCGATACTCAAAAGGGGCTTATAAGAAAGATGGGGACAAATTTTTTAATCAGTCCTGTAGCATTAGGAAAATGGGTAATTGTAGAAACCTGAGCAATAAGGAGTTAATATGCTGCTATATCTCAAATATCAACAGCCATTGTGCAAGTGGACAATTCAGAGCAGGTTGTGGCTGGAGAAGGGGGCCATAAGGAGGTAAGGCAGCACTTCATGTGGGACCAACTTCCCTATTCCGGTCCATGGAGACCACACAATACAGAACAGCGTAAGCACAGGACTGGAGTCAAGGAGCAAATAAGAAGGGGACAAAGACCACTAAATACCCTCAAAGTCATCTGACCCATTTCTAAAAAGCTCCGGGGGAGGTGGATTGTGTATGCGTTTCCATGAAAAGCAAGAAAACTGGCCTCAGGGTGGGGAGAACTTGTCTATAAAAAAGATGACCCCCAAAGGTCAAGTAGCAACCCCAGGACCCTGGAAACCCTGTTTGCTAGACAAACCCTCAACCCAGGACTGGTGATCTCCTCTCATCTCCTATCTGATCCCTCTCTCTCTCTGTCCCCGCCTCTCTCTCTCCTCTTCTCTCTTTTCTTTTATTCTTTTATTACTTTTACTATTAGAAGAGAGGGGCAAAAAATTTCCATGCTGAGAGTGTAATTTGCTAATAAAACTTTGTGAGATTTTTTGGACCCTTCTGGCTTTTGCCTTTCTTTTTTGACCATGAGCATCTATGGATCTTGGGTGCTCCCTCCCACTTAGGAGTGGAACATGACAGTAATGGCTTAAAATGAAAGGAAGATAGATTCAGATTAGATATAAGAAAGAAATTTGTTTACAAGGAAGGTGGTGAAACACCTTTAGGTTGCCCAGAGAGGTGGTAGATGCTCCATCCCTGGAAACATTCAAATTCATGTTGGACAGGGTTCTGAGCAACCTGATCCAGTTGGAGATGTCCCTGCACATGGCGGGGGGGGTTGGAATTATGTGAGCTTTAAAGGTCCCTTCCAACCCAAACCATTCTATGATTCTATATTTTTATGAATATATATATGTTGTATTCATAAGGAGACTAAGTACCATTGAGAGATGTACTCAAGTGCTCCATGATGGATAATTATTGAGTGAGATGTAATGGAACTCTTTATTTAGCTAGATAAAAGTGATAAAAATTTACTCACAAGTGCTACTTTGAGGGAACTTAACATTAAGAAGAGAATTAAGACTGTTCATTGACTATGGACTCAATACTAACACCCTGTCCCCAGCTTATTCAAATGCACTCTAGTTTTTCAGGCTCATCTATCAGCAACCTGTTTTTTACCTATAAACTACCAAGTCCTTAGAAATAAGATCACTTTTAATGGATAGGTTAAAATCAAAGATCAGCATAGATAGGGCAGGTAGTGTAATTATGAAGGTAATTTAATACTGGAAATCGAGAGACCCAGAAGCTACTGCTCAAATCCAGAAAGTGCTATATCTATGCAAACAGACTGAGAAAGCAAAACATTTTTATCTTTATAATTTTTCATCCACTCTTTTGTAGCAAACCGTTAGTGTTCTAGGCAGAAGCAGTAATATGTATAAGCCAAGTGTGTATAGCACAGCATGTCATCAAATAGAAGACATGCTAATTATTCACTCAAATTCATCCCACCAACATAAGATATATTGACATAAAACCTTCAAAATATCACCAGTTTCAAATCACTTTACCTGTGCTTGGTACAAGCTCATCCATGAGTGATTTTATTGTACTATAAATTCCAATTTTGAAAACTTTCAGGAGTCTGCTCTGTCTTATCTCATTAAATGCAATTAAGATCTAAAAAAAAAAAAATACTGAAATCAAGTAGCATCATGAATCTCCTTTTCAATCATACTTCCTCCCCATCAAAGTCAAGCAATTATTTCTAAAGTGATCAACCAGCCAGTCTCAGAACAGGGATTTTACAAGGGTGAGTCATATTTATCAGGACAAGTAAATTTGCTCAGTAAAGTTTCTCATGTTGTGTGAAACTGTTGTAGCTGGATAGTTAATGGTCTTTTAAAACAATTTGTAAAAACTTAAGGACAATTACACCCCAAAGGAGTGTTCCCACAGGTCTCACAGAAACAAGAAAACTGGAACAATACAGATCCATAAAATGTAATTTCCCAACACTCTTTGAAGAAACAGTGCTGCCTTTACATACAGAACCTTCCTAGGAGGCTCCTGAGACCTCAGGAGAAAGCTGTGTTTTCTGACATTTTTATAAGTTTTCTGACATTTTTTATTTTGAAAACAAATCCACCTGTAAACCCACCATTTCATAATCTCAAGGCTGCCAAGTAGACTCTGAATGCTGAGTTAATTACTCATATAAGAACTCAATGAGCAGTTCAGTCATAACTGTATGTCCTGGGCTAGGTGGCCCTGTGTGGCATCAGACTGGCAAAATTTCCTCATGTTAAGGTTTACTATTCTAAACATCCAAAGACTAGAAGACCTTTACTGTGTTTTAGTTTTCACGCTAAAGGATACAAGTACTAGGTACTTTGTAATCCTAATTCAGTATCTTGAAAATCCAAATTCTACTGTCTGGAAAGTCAAAGACTGCAGCTAATATAAAAAGCACAAAATGCTTATGAAGCATGCTAAGATGATGTAGAAATGCTAGTAGGTTTATACTTTTTACAAAAGACTGCCTAAGTTTAGATAAGCCACCAAAATTATATCCTAGCACCTCCTCAAAAGAGAAAAAAAAGGATGCCAAGAGAAGCAGAAGCAAAGGAAATGGTCATATGTGGTTAAGGGTTGAATTTGTGCTCACATGTCTAGAACAAACCACAAAATAATTTTAAATGGTCTAGAGAACCACTGAAATTAAAATATGGGTTAAAGGTTAAATTTAGTTTGTCAAGAGGCAGATGATTAATACATTCACTTATCACACTTGTAATAATGAAGTTTTCTGTCAGTGATTAGACCGTAAAAATTCCAATATACATCTGTAATGAGATATGCTCTTCTGGCTTAGCAGCTGAAGCTGGGACAAGATTAAGCCTTCAATGCAGACCACCCATAAGTGTTTCTTAATATTGAAACCTTAGAAATAAACTAATTAAACCTGTATATTTACACAATTTCAAGGTTTATAGGTCTCTTTCATTAAATATTTTTATTATTTGACTAATATAATGTTTCCATAAGTAGTACTTTGGAAGAATCCTTGACTTTCAGAAAACATTCATATGAACTTCCTAACCAAAATTTGTGAAATTTGTGCCCTGTGGCTGAGTAAAAATGAGTTTGCCATTACTAGTAAGAGGCCACACACTTTGTATTAACCCAATGATACAAATTCTCTGGACTTGTCCACAGTTTTCTTGGCTTGAGTTGATTTTAGCATGTCACAACTCTGACAGCAATTGTCTAGAGGTCACATAGCTATGTCCTAAATTGTTTCAGCTTTAGTTTAGCTGTTTGCAATGGTGCAGTACAATAAATGCCTACTCCTAGCTAATATGTAATGATAACGAGTGGTTATTTTGGGTAAGGTGAGTTGCCTAGAATAGGATCCCAGAATAAAAATGTAGCATAGCATACCAACAGAGACATACCCCAAAGCCCAGGACTGCAAACACAAATGTTACTGGACACTGTAGGATTGCAGCCATGTGTATCCAGTAAAATATTTCTTAAGGATAATAGAACAGAAAAGCAAGCAAAATATGAAATAGGTAATTACTAGAATTAAAGAAAGAAAAATTTTGGTTTGGATAACATATAAAGATAATTCAAGCAGATCCCAGGTTGAGGAATACCAGTCTCACACTCCTCCCTTCAAAGAACTCAGGATACTGATCGCTTCTTGAAAATCTCCACCATTCTCTTGAGGGGGCTGTGGTAAGAGGAGGGAAGAGGATGGGTGAGCATAACAGCAGGGAAAAGTACCAGAAAGTTTGCATACACCAGCCCTAACTGTGTTGTTGACAGTGTTAGCACTATTGTAACTGAACCAACAAAAATTCTACTTAGACATTAAGATTTTAATTAGGCTAATGATGAATTCTTGGTTCCACCTAGAAAGCTTACTCCTTATCAAGATTTTTGGTATAACATTCATTTTGGACAATTTGCTTTTCATCTATAATTCAGATTTTGTCTTCTCCTTGTCTCTTCCATCCTTGCCTTTAAAAATATATGAAACTGAAGCAGAAAGAAAATCAGACACTTTGCAGAATATTCCCTTAGTTCTGGTGGATGTTTTATAATGTTTTCAAGTTATACAATATTGAAAAATACTGCAAATACAATAACATAATTTTTAATGTTTGTTTTAAAAAAAAATACCTCAATTCTCCAACAAGTTGGAAACCTCCAATTTCTTGAAGTATTTTAGGGGGAAATAAGTGTATTGAACTGACTGTTCCCCAGGCAGTTCCATAGTGGAAGTTAACAAAACTGTAATTTGATCAGCTCATCATTTTATAAATGCTAGCGTGACATGGTTCTGTTTACCAACAAGCAAGTACTTTGCTTTCATGGGGAAGGAAATTAACTCACTGAAATGTCTGACATAGTGTTCCACTAAAGTCTATGAAGTCAGAAGAAGGAATTCAGTAAAATATCTCCACTTATCCCATGGGAGAATACACTGGCATGGAGGTTGTCTCACCACGCCAAGAGAACACAACAGCTCTTTGCTGGTGGACAGCCAAGAGCACAGGGACTTCTCCTGTGGCTCAATGCCAATCCAACCTCTCCCACATTGTGCTCTGGCTGTTAATATCAGACAGAAAGTCAAGGACAGGGCAACCCTATGCCAGAAAGTACTCACGTCACTGCTGCTGCTGGAAACTGTGAGGGAGGATAGAGCAAAGTCAGGCTGTACAGACCTGTGCCAAGGGCTAGACCAGGGACCAGCTAAACCAGAAACCAAGTGGCGCAAAGGGAGCTTGCAGGTGGCTCTGCACTCCTCCACAAAGCCTTATCATTGTCCCCTGAGGCACAGTCAAGAACTGAATCCAAAGTCTCCTTGTTTCCTTGCTCAGGATATCAACTCTCAGTTTGCTTAGTACATTTTTACCCAAAACTACAAACACAGATTTCCTCAGGAGTCATGCTCAATAGGCGTTCTTGTTTGTATTAGACTGCACATACACTGGGACAGGAAGCCACAGCATTTCCAATGCATTGATAAAAAAAAATAGACACATTCTGCGCAATGAGGTGTAACTTTGTACGTCAGTGAACTATTGTTAATAGATAAAAGGTTCACTTGACTCAAAATTTTCACCATTCTTTGCAATTATGGAAAATAAATGTAATTTCCCTTATTTGAAATGGATCTGTAACCTCTGGGGGAGTGTTTCAAATGCTAAATATAGGCTTGATCACCATCTCAGTTGCCCTAATGCACTGTAGCCTCCAGACACTGCTTGTATACCCTACATTATTGCCACAGAATGCCTGCCAGGCCTGTGAAGAGGTTTCAGATACCCTAGAGTATCTCAGTTGGAATGAGATGGGTTTCCAAGGTTGGGAATGGCATCCCGTCCTATTGTCTGATAGGACCGTCCTCATATCCTCAGTCTGGAACACAGGTAGTAAAGGTGCCATGTAGCCAGATTTTGAGCAGTGGAAATGAATGACACAGGACCTGACTTCTGTGATATGCAGCAGAAAAAAACCAAACTAAACCAAACCAACACCATCAAAAAAAAAACAACAAAAAAACCCCACACCAAACCAACCAACCAACCAAAACCACCACCAACAAAACAAAACAAAACAAAAACCAACCAACAAAAAAAAGCCACAACAGCCTCTAAGAGTTTGTCAGTTGTTGCTAGCAAAGTTAAGATTGATGCTTTTATACTACTGGGAGTAGGGTAGGAACAAGATCTTACTCTCAGTGATTACCCAGTTTATGCTCTCAGTATTGGCACTTTTTTTGGACTAAGACCAATCTTAAAGAAGTCCTCTAGGAAGGACCATGAAACCAGTTGTGCAGAGACCAATTTCTGCAGGAACCCTTTGTGATATGACATTCGTTGCCTTACTTTCCTCTCTGTTTACAAAGACACATTCTGCCAAGAGGTCCTTACTGACCATTTGCCTCAGGCTTTATTGCTGCATCAAACATCCAAAAAATAAGACTATTTGGTTATAAGTAGAGCATTTCAACTACATGACAAGGCTAAGGTCTTATATCATTCAAAGAAAAAATCAAAACTCTTATTTTATGTGAATACTGTGCTCAGTTGCACAACCGTGAGTTACGTGCCCCAGTGAAGTCCCATGTGGAAGTAAGTAGTCCCAGTCTCCCAGCTGTATGTTTCCTCCCATAGCATTACCTCACATAGTAGACCAGTGTAAAAGAAAGAACTTTCCAAAAGATTTGTGTCAGATTAGTTCTTTTGCTAATGACAGGAAGGATGAGGACTTGTGCCAGTTACATCTGAGTCCATGTTGTGCTCCTGCTCTGTGCTGTGCTCCTGCTCTTCCTCTCAGTCAAGCTGGAATCAAGGGAAACACCTGCATCTTGGGGTAAACATTTTAGTGACAACTGAAGTGACTCTAGGTTAAGAACTTCTTCTCAAGCCCATGGCAATTAAGACCTATGGGATACCCATTACTGCTGTAGTGGGAGCACTCCTAGACCTCCCAGTGCCAGCTGGCATTTGGGTGATGGGAGTGCACTCTCCTGAGGCAGCTCCAAGCCTTAAGAAGCCAGAAGTGAATGAGAGAATAAACAGAATAAACAGAATAAACAGAAAACAAGCAAAATCTTTATTAGAAATGAGAGGATAGAGAGACTCTATTCTGAGCAAAAAATACATAGAGGAACAGAGAGGGCAGGACATTGAATAGAAAAAAGTCTGGAAGCTTTGGAGAAAACAGTCCAGGGGAGGAAATGGACAAACACAAAAGAAGAGATGAATGGCATAGGAGAAGAGAATGGAAAAAAGGAACTCTCCAGAGACAGATATTAAACTACTTAAAGGTGATACCAAATGTGCCTACCCAAAGATTTTCTTACCAAAGTACCTACCTTCCTGTCTTATTTTATGTTTTTGAAGTTAACACCCCATACTGGTACCTGTCAGTCTGACACCTTAAACAGAGAAGACATTGTCTGCTGAGCAATGTGATTATTTGGTCTTTATAGTGAAAGATTCTCAATGGAAAACCAAGTGGCTGAGGTTTTTTAAGTGTATCTGCACAGGACTGTTATACTTTAAGACTGAAAGATTTTATCTGAAACTGAACGACACTTTCAAGAAAATATTTTTCAAGCAAACTACCCAATGTTTAACTCAGATTTAGAAATCATCATCCTTATGACTGAAGAAAAAAAAAAGAAAGACAGGAACATTGTCTAAAACACAGGGCTGTAATTCCCCAAAATTAGTTGTATAGGATAGGTCTTAGTCTGTAAGGCAAAATGACTTGTAGTTGGGAAAGTTGTCTCATAGCTGCTAACAGAGACTCCAGAGACTGTTAATATATATAATTAATGCCTAGTTAATTTCAAAATAATAATATATGAAACCTGAAAGGCATATGCAAGCCCCATCCTTTCCATCTATTTCTCAGCTCCAATTTTTCAGGACAAGATTTGTCTCTGCATATTGTTCCTAACTGATTTTTGTAGCTGCTATGATATAACCAATCATTACATGGTGGAATATGTAGAAAAATGGACAAGAAGGGAAAATATGGTTTCAGGTACTTAGGACTGGAGATTGGGCGTGGGGAGAATTTGTCTCATCTAATATTTTAATACATACAATGGAGATGTCTCCCTTTGATCCTGTCATTCAGTGCTGTCTCTGCAGTCAAAAGAGAGTGAGGTTTTATCTCACTCTAGTCAAAACATTTAATGTAGGCAAATCTGAAAAATGGTTCTAATTGCCTCTAATTCTCTCTACTGACTACAAAAAGAGCCACCCCTGTAGGTGACTTTGGATTCAAAGGACTGCATTTTAGACACCTAAAGGAGATCTCAGGCACAGAGATGGTCTCCAAGCAGCTTTGTGGCTAAATTAATCTTTATTCACTTTTCTCAGTATATTAATATAATAAATTAATAAGTATATTAATATATTAATAATACATTAAAAATCCAGGGGCATTCTCACCTAATCATTCACATTCATTCACACCCTCTCCTATGCAGATCATTGTTATCGAACAACCCTAATTAGCATGTTAGATGATTTGCCTATAGACCAAGTTGTTGCCACTTTTTTTTTTTGGCTTTGCCAGCGTAAAACAGAAAAATATGCCCAGCTTCTGAAGGAGTTCCCACAGGATCAGTGAATTCATTAATGGAAAGTAATATGGTCTGTGTTACCAGTGAACATCAAAGTGAAAGGGACATAGTCCCAAGATCACATTCAGGTAGAAGAAGCAAAAGTCAGCAGGACAGTCCTCACTCCTTAGGAAAGCTTCTCCCACTGTGCTACAAACAAGCATTTGACATGTTTATTACCTTAGGATTTTTTCCCCTTCCTTGATATGTTTAGAAAGAGGTCAGACTTAGGAAAAAATTATCCATCCCTTGGTTTCATGCCTATTCGTTATGTGACTGGAAGACCTAGGTCTCCACAGAGAAACATGTGGTTTGTCTACTGACAGTTTAATAATTTTCCCATTCAAAACAGGATGCTCTGCTCATTACAACTCTGTGTGCTTGGTCTGACTAAACCCAGAGGGGAATTTTTAACTCTCTGAGAGGAGTTTTTTGAGACTTTACTGTTGGTTTCAGTATGAACAAGCACTCTGTTATCAAAACAGAGACTACCTGTTACCTAATGAATATTTGTCACTTTATACTAAAGTTGATTTCTTTCTGTATGTCGTTAAGCAAACATCAGTGTTAGAAGAAAAGCAGTAAATTAGGAGAAATCTTCCTTTGTTTGCTCAGCTACTCCAGATAGCTCAAATTCTTAGTTCTTTCCTAAACACTAATGGTCATTTACCACTTGCTTAAGAGAATTGAAAGTAAATAAGGAAACAGTGAAGGTATTCTTAACTTATGTGATGATATCATTTAGTCTCATCTGGGAGTTTAATTCCTCTGTGTTAAGTTTTGTACAGATATGTACAAAAGAAGTAGAGAAAATCTGGTGTACAGACTGGATATTGCCTGAGAGACTGGTTTATCTGGCCCTTGGAGTGCCTCAGCCACATTTTTTATCCAAATTGCATGTGTAGTAAAGTCAGAAAAGTAGATTGCATCATATGACATTCTTTCATGAGACTAAAAACAGCTAAGAGGGCATGACTTCTGTGAAAAACTTCATATGAACCCTGAAAACTGTCACATAAAACCAACCTGAGGCAGTACATAGCTGCATGCACAGAGGGCCATGGGTCAGCAATATTCCTTCTAGACCAGACCTGCAACCTCCTTGGTGGCTGATAGAGCGGTCTTCTCCATTCTCTGACTGCCTCATCTGGATGGCATCCCTTTCAGGGGTTTTGAAGATAATTGAACTTGTTGTTCTTCTCTGGCTTGTTTTTTCTCTTCTACTTCCTTTCCTTTTCCTTTCTTTAACAGGAATCCAACTTAGGAAAGGCAGTAACTCCGACTGAATGATTCACATCTTCCAAATCCCCAGGTCTTTGCTGAATTCCTTTTGCCTCCATGGGAGTCCCTCAAGTTTTCATACCTATCATAGTCCTTATAGAGGACCTTAAGTCCTGTGGGCTTGACTGGCTCTTTTCCAGATTACAGCTTATCCAGGACTGTTATAGTAATTTATAGGCGACATATTAGAAGAAATACCAATGTATTTATGTCATATTTTTATAATTTTCATCTTGATAAAGGCTTCCCATAGAGACCACAGACTGCATTCTAATAATACAAATGGCAGTCTTGGCCCTTGAAGTTCTTTCTAAATTACTTTTCTGTTCTCTCTTCCCTCTTAGGCAAGCACTTTGCTGAATCCAACCATTTCAGGCAGATCTTTTCCTGGTCACATAGATAAAAGTGATGGTTGGGTGTACTGCCAGAGAACCAAACAGGCTACATGGCTTGTCATACATAAATCCTCATTAATATTTTGAATTAGGGTCCTTCATCATCTAATGTAAGAAAAAATAGAGGCAAAGGAGAAAAATTAAGTAGCCTTTCAGAGTCTTGATTTCTAAACTATCAGTCATAGACCATGTTTCTGCCTCCACTGTTTGGATGACATTTTCCTACCAGGAGTGTCCTAGCATCTATTTGCTGTAGAACTCAGATTTCTCTGTGACTCAGCTTCCTCACACCACCTCTTCCCATTTAACTTACTTAGTTAAAAGTATTTAAGTACTGCAAAACTTATAATTAAACTTGTCATTTTCAAATCACACTCCCTTCTGTGCTGGAAGATTGTCAGCAGTTTCACAGATACTGTGGCTCTGTGGCAGACAGCCAAAATACTAGGAAATCATGGAGGATTATTTTTATCTGCCAAAGTCAACTTCATTGATGCCTTATTTACGGTCAGCATTGTCCCATGTGAAAATTCCTTCTAATTTTTTTTTCTGGTTTCTTTTTTTATTGTTTGTGTTTTCTGTTTTGTAATGGTCTGGGTTTTTGTTTGTTTGCCTATTTGTTTTGCTTTGTTCTTACCCTTTTTTTTTTAAGGTAATTGCATTAAAGGAAACCACAGGAAAGCATGGCAAAGGGAGCGATTCAAATGTAAAATCTAAGTTCAGTCCTCATACAAGCATTCAAAAAGAAGAGAGGTGCAGATTTTATAATCATTATAGTTCCCACTCTACCATCCCTAACTGACTCGGTGCCTAGAATGAACAGTGCTGCCTGAATAGAAGCTATTCATAATTTAAAGCATGCTTCCTGAGGAAGTGGTGCACTGAATTCTTTACTGTTGAACTACTCAAAGATATATCTACAGGGATGCTATTACTGCAGTATCTTAAACAGTAGCACTGTGTGTATCTTTGTCTGCACAGAAAATTGCATATAAAATTAAAGCTGAGCAAAACAAGAGGGGTGAGGGATGTAGTACTTTTCATTCAACAAAAGAGTGCACAAATTGTAGTACAAATCTTCCCTCAGAAGCAAAATTTTACAAATTTCAAAGGTCACGATGAGATTAATCTCTCACAATCAAATATTTCCCAGGTCATTACAGGAGTAGACATTAATATTATACTCCCAATCCACTGAAGCTTTTGATCTTCCCCAGGCAGATACCAATATATAACTGTAGTAAAGGGCATACAGAGAAATTTTGTTTCCCTCTGATAGCAGTACATGGGAGGGAAGATGATGACTCCATGGTCTTCTGTCTCCTTTCTGCACATTTTATGAGCAGAAATTAAAAACATTTTGCAGTGTCTGAAACAAGGATGGCATAAAGCAGAAGTAATGTAATGAATAAATCAATACACCTAGGATGTAAAAATGTTTCACCTAAATGGCTATAAAAGTTTTAATGACAATCAACACACAATCAACCTTGGCTGTTTTATTCAGGTTACTGAGGATCAGGAGAAATACTTGGGGCAGCTTTATGAAGAATATCTGTAGACTGGGAACTGCAAGGACTTATCACCTCTTATTTGCTTGCTATTGATGCTGTATAAATTTGTGCAAAATGCTTTTTCTACATTTAAAAAATTGTGCTTGTTTCCACACAAAATAAAATAGAGACAATAAACCTTGCAAACCTGAACAAAATCCAAATAGATATAGAAGAGGCAACTCAACATTATGTTGGGGCCAAAGCATGGGGCCAGCATAGCCCAGGAAAGCTGGACCCATGCCCAGGCTGGAGCTGGGCTCTCTCTATGCAAAGCAGTTTATTGCACCTCACTCATGGAAACACTGGTGTTTGTAACAGAGAGTGGATGTTTCAGAGCTAAAGGTAGTAGTCAAGAAATTAGACAGAGTGCAATGTTAAATAAGGAAAATGAAGGTCTAATTAGAGAGATGTAAAATTAGAACAGTGGTTAAGTTACCATCTACTAAAACCAGAAATGGAGCAACATGTGTTTTCCTAAGGTCCTGACATCCACTCTAGAGAACCAGGAGGTTTTACTTTGGACTGGTTGTGGTCTGGTGCTGTGGATGGAAGCCCCCCTAGGTGATTGTCCAGCTGTGGCTCAGGCATGCACCCCTCCATTCTGCCCTGTCTCCAAGGACTGCAGTTCCTCCCTCTGGAACTGCTCTGTCTGGGGAACCAAAACACCGATAACAGAGACAATCAGGAGGTTTTTGCTTCAGAATCCAAGCCAAGACGGCAACACAGGCAGAGCCTTAAAGGATTTCCTCAATGAACCAGAACAAAAGGACCCCAAGCAGTAACTGTTTAGCACAGTAACTGTGGCACATTGGGGTTTCCTTGCAACACACTGTAAAGCACTACAAACACCGAATTTATCACTTCTTTCTCTTGGTAGAATTGTTGTGGTCCAGTTCAGTAATAACAATTATTAGCAAACATTTACTACTAGGATTGATGATTTATTTACAAACTCAAAATCTTCCATTGTCTTTTCTGCTAAGGAGTTTTAGCAGGGTACCAAATCCTGCTGAATTGCACCATCTTGAACTCAAAAAACCTGATTAATTATTCTAATTAATACAAATTACAGGTTAAGCAATAACCATCTGTCTTTTCTCCCATTCTTTGTAAGCATTTCAGAAATGTAAGTATAAGGCAGGGAAAACAACTGTTTAAGATAAAGGCCATGGTGACACAAAAACAAATGGGTATAAATTGACTATGAATAAATTTAGGCACAAAATTAGGGGGAAAAAAAAAGATAAGCATTCCAACACCAAGGATCTGAAGAAAAATTTTTATGGGAGGAATGTAGCACTAAAAAATCCTACTCTTAAGGCTGAGCCAGATAAATTTAAGAAATGTTGGATATAATATGGAACTTGTTAGAGAATGGGAAAAAAGTAGTCCCTTCAGAGAGGCTCTTTTGAAGCTGTATACATGACAGCATGGGTACAGCCACATCTCCAGATGGCCCAGGAGCAGGGACAGATCAAGCTTCAGATGACTTTGAAGGTTTCTCTAATCAGACACCATTAAATGCTTCAGTTTACTTGATCTAGCTAAGATCACATAGAATATAGCTCCACAATATTTTGATTGAAGTTCAAATTATGTAAGCTTTGCTTGAAGCAACAAAATATATTTTAAACACCTAGAAATAAGCTTTAGTGCAGACAAGAATGTTTGTAAGACAGGTAAATCGTAACTAACCACTGCAGTTTTGATGCTGTAACACCCAGGTTGTTACCACTTTTTTAGCTCTCAGTTTCTATCAGATTATTCATACTAGATATAGGCTAATATTATACTGTACAATCCTTCTCACAGCTTTAAGGTACCTACAGAGGTAGAGAAGGCACCAAAAAAAGGAAATCTTTCATGGGCCAATGATAGATGAAAATATATACCCAATTCCGGAAAGCAAAAATTCCATTACATGGTTTAATTTAGTCAATAAGTAGTGAAACAATATAAGCTTTAAATATATTTGTGAAACCATTTCTTACTCTTTCCACAGCCTTTGTATATATTACAAATTCATAATAAAAATTATGTGGTTTATGGAGCATACATATTAAATTACCTCCAATTCAAACCTCTCCCGCAATCTTTTCAGCCTCCATATTTTTTCTCTGTATAATATACCTGCAATCTTTTATTTGTATTGCAATGTACTATTCAGCATAAGTAAAGGACTTTCGCCTTAAAAATATTCTAGTTAATTGCTCAAAAAAAAATTAGGATAATATTTTTTAGCTTCTTAAAATAAATATAAAAAATAAATAAAATATTTTTCTAATAAAAATGCACAAAGTAGCATTTTGTCCTAAGTGATACACCACCAGTTAAGAAGTTGAAGGATTATTTAGTTTACGTACAGCTGTAGAAGACCATCTCTATTTGAATAAAGCCTAGCTTTTGGTTTGGATGTCTGCAATTTCAGCTTTGTCTAGATTGAACATGTTCAGGAGAATTTCAAATTATGATTTCAGTGTCCAGTACCTGCAAAACAGTATATAATTCAGCTTGTGACAGGAGGGAAACATGACTGCTTGAACATTGTCAGTATTTTGCAACACCATGTGAAAAGTACCCCAAAATGCCAAACAGAGAAGAAGTACCTAAACTTGGAGACTATATTCATTACTCTACTAGCTCAGAAATGCTGAGGACAAGAACATAGCTTCATGAATACATAAGAAAGGAGGTATT
The DNA here is from genome assembly GCF_025592945.1 of Manacus candei. Taxonomy (NCBI): domain Eukaryota; kingdom Metazoa; phylum Chordata; class Aves; order Passeriformes; family Pipridae; genus Manacus; species Manacus candei. Next base: position 40,027,162 of record NW_026138062.1, read on the forward strand.
CTTAAAGACTTGGCTGGCTATAATTCATAGATTTACTAAGAAATTTCATCAGCTTTACTTAAAACAAAAACACCCTCCAAGCAAACAAACAAACATAAAACCAAAAACAAACAAAAAAAACCACATTAGAATTGTGGGGTTTGGGGTTTTTCTGTTCAGTTACATCTGAAACCCCCATACTGAGCAATTCTGAGCCATATACATCCTCTCCAGTCAGACACTTACTGTCTGAGGCTGACCTTGTGTCCCAGCTCCCAGGGGATCCAGGCAGCCACTGTGCACTTCTGAGTCGGACACATTTTCTGGTGCAGTCCTGTGCATGATCTCCCATTAGCTGGCTCCAGACAGCTCCCTTCTCAACATTTAAGAGCACTGAATTTCTCCACTCAATCATGAAGGCTCCAGGTACAGTCAACCAAGACAAGTAAATGCTCCACATTTGATTATTATCAAGAGACCTGCCTTGGTGGCTGTATCTCTCCATTGACTATGTAGGGAGTCTGGGCACATGCCTAAATGCTCTGTATCACACTGGTAGGCCATGGACCTGCATGAAAGACATTGCAATGCCTGGCTTAAAAACTTTATTAATATAGAACCACAGATGCAGCAGTTTGGAGTCAAGACTTCAGGATTCTGACTTTTGGAACCATTGGAGGACTACTGAGAAAACCAGTGATCAGGAGCACATGGTCTGTGAGAAAATGCTGAGAGATATTGGCTTGTTTAGTCTGGCAAAGGGGTAGTCGACATGTAGTCTGCAAATGTGCACGTGGGAATTATGAACGAAAGAGTCTCAAATTTTTCTTGGTCATGATATATGCTATACACACGTAAGGAGTGACAGCCACACATTGTGAATTGGGAGGTTCATCTTCTGCATGAAGAAAAACTTTTTCACTGATGTGATAACACACACTAAAGCATGTTATCCAGAGTGGTGGTGAACCTTCATTACAGGCTCTCCTGACCAGGTCTAGTGTTGGTGACAGTCTCACTCTGAGTGGGAAAAGAGACAATATGACCATTGAAGTTCCTTCCAATCAACACCAGAACATTTTTTTTTGTTGTTTCTATCTGCACCTCAGAATTTGGTTTGTAAAAGCAATCCTTTGGGTAGCCATGACTGGAATGTAAGAACGCCAGCAGCATGAAGTTCCTAAAATACAGAAAGATCTTTTATCTTATGATTTCTCTTGGCCATCATATGTTCAAAGTTCTTCCAATTCTCTTGTTAAAACAGGTAGAGCTGACAAGACGTGCAGAGGACCTGAAGACATGTTATGTTTGGTTGCAGTACCCGTAATGCTAAGGACAATCCATACCGCAGAGTTCCCAAGAGTTGTTTGCTGGGAAGCAGAGGGCATTGGAGTCCATTAAATGCTTAACTTGTTAAGGGCATGGGGCTGGATGTAATATGTAAACAAGTATTTCTTAAATATCTGATTGTCTTATAGCAACAGTTTTCATTTTGTTCTGAAGCAATTACAGAATTACAGTTGATATTCAAAAGCAAGAGTAGGTGAATTTTCTTTTACTTTGGGGAAATAAGAGAAGGAATTGGTAAACAGACAGCAGTGTTGTAAGAGATTAAAAACATCCACTGAGATGACAGTAGCAAGCAAAAGATATTTCTTTCTGTCAGCTTTCTGCAGGCTTAAATCATACACAAATTCAAAAAGAAAGATAAAGTCAACCCTGAACAGTCATTTCCATTTGTGAGAAAGATGGAAAAAAAAAATGCACATTTCTTAAGAGAACTAAGAAATCAAAGAATTTAAAAGACTGCCTACAATTTCTCTGGTTAGTAGCCACAGATGAGAAGCAATTGTCAAGAGCTCTGATTTTAAAGCTAGCTCCAATACAGGGATACTCAAACCAGTTGAGGTGTGGCAATGCTGATTTGGGGCTTGAATCTGGAAGAACTCCAGCCGTGTTAGTTCTGTTATTACTCTGCTAATGTACACTTCTGCATTTGGTCTGTCTCTCATAATTCCCCAATTCTCTCTGATTGGTGTGCCATCACTTTGGGGTTCAGTGCAAGTATGCTGAACTCAAAACTTTGGGGCTGTCTGGTATAGCTATCCTCACCGTTTTCAAGAAATTGAATTAACATATTTAAATTTTGAAATGTATGATCAAAGGTCATCATCATCATGGCTGGGCTTCGCGAACAAAGATTTGGGAAGGGCTCTACCCACGTTTGTTGCAAGTGCGTTGGTGGTTGAAAAGGCCAATATGAGACAGGCATGTCCGGTTGCAAAAGGTACAACAGAAAGACTCCTTAGGTGGTATGTTGTGCAAGGCACGATTCTTTCTGTGTTGCCTTTTCTCCTCAAGGGTGATCCTGCGTGCTTTCTCAAAAGCATCAGCAGCGTTATAGATGGTGTGTCTCCAGGTCTCCCGATTGGAGGCCAGAGTAGACCAGTTATGTTGATCAATATGGCCAAGGCTGAGATGTTGTTTCAGGGAGTCCTTGTATCTTCTCTTCGGGGCTCCTCTCTTGCAGCAGCCGGTGGCAAGTTCACCATAAAGCAGGATCTTAGGGAAGTGATGGTCCTTCATCCTGGAGACGTGCCCTGCCCAATGCAGCTGTGTTCTCATCAACATGGCCTCAATACTTGTGATTGCTGCTTGTTCAAGAACAGATGTATTGGTTACATAATCTGACCAGTGGATGTTTAGGATTGAACGGAGACAGCCTTGATGGAAGCGTTCTAGGAGACGCAGGTGGTGGCGGTAGATGAATGATCAAAGGTACACTGGTAGAAATCATTAAACTCAAATACTTCTTGTTCACAGAAGAAAAAAAAAAAAGCAGGTCCTAATTCAGATATAAGCCTCTAATTTTGAAGTAGGTTTATATTGAAAGAATCTGTTATGGTTAAAGGTATTTATTAATGATAGAAAGTTTCTCATACATATCTCTTTTCACTGTTTAGAGCAGTAAATTACTTAACAAAATTATAAGTGATGAAAATATAACAATAAAAATGGATCCAGATGTTGCAAAATTTAAATGTTCAAAAGATTAATTTGATTTAGTGATATCATTAAATTAAGAGGAGTCAGTCCTAAATAGTTGTAATTGCATTACATATTTTTTGATGTTTTGAAGTCACAATAAAGAGGGCTTGGCTACAGCTACCAGTAGTTGCAACACAAGCAAAATGATTTTTCATTAATTTTCTGAAGTTGTTTCCAGAAAAATATACGCTAGAGCACTGTAATATACTAAAAAGGCATGAAGCTCATAAATATAGTGTTATATTTCACTATTGTGTAAAGAAAAATTTTTAGGACCAAATAAGCAGGGAATAACTTCCTGTTGTGAATGCGATAATGTTAAGATGTGGTAACGGTTCAAATTCCACACTTAAGTAATGGTAAACCTGGATCCAGTCCCCTGGAGTAGCTTACAGGGAATAAAGTGTTATTAAATGTGAAAGAGGAGGGTAATTAATGGGCCTTCATGCCAAGTAGCAGTATATTTCTTTTTCTTCCAAACTTTAAATGTCATTGTTTGATATTTAGATTGTTGGAGCCACTGGAGGCTTCTCAAACTTTCTGAAAATGTAGTAAAAAATATAGGCTAAGAGCTAACTACATACCCTACCAACATGAATTAACATTATTTTGTATTGTAATAGAGTACCATCTCATTCATTAGCCTGATATTTAGTTGAAATAAAGTCTGAACCAGAAGGCAAGGTCAATCTTGTGAAGGTGCTGTAATGGAAATGGTTCATTTATATCAGCCAGGATCATTTACATCAGCTTTCATCTAAATTTTCATCATGGCTGGGCTTCGCGAACAAAGATTAGGGAAAGGTCTTTATCCACGTTTGTTGCAAGCACACTGGTGGCTAAAAAGACCAATACAAGGCAGGCATGCCCGGTTGCAAAAGGCACAGCAAAAAGGCTCCTTAGGTCGTAAATTCTGCAAGGCACGATTCTTTCTGTGTTGCCTTTTCTCCTCAAGGGTGATCCCGCATGCGTTCTCAAAGGCATCAGCAGCGTTATAGATGGTGTGTCTCCAGACCTCCCGGTTGTAGGCCAGAGTAGACCAGTTACATTGATCAATGTGGCCAAGGCTGAGATGCTGTTTCAGGGAGTCCTTGTATCTTTTCTTCGGGGTTCCTCTCTTGCAGCAGCCGGTGGCAAGTTCACCATAAAGCAGGATCTTAGGGAGGCGGTGGACCTTCATCCTTGAGACATGCTCTGCCCAACACAGCTGTGTTCTCATCAACATGGCCTCAATACTTGTGACTGCTGCATGTTCAAGAACAGATGTATTGGTCACATAATCTGACCAGTGGATGTTTAGGATTGTATGAAGGCAGTGTTTAAAATTTAGAAATGCATCTAAATTTTAAACCCTTGTAAATTCTGGGTCCTTAGAGTCTGGCATTTAAATTACATTGCCTATCCTTACCACCTCCAGGTGTAGGTTCCTGCAAATGGTTTCTGCTTCTTCAGTTCTCTTCCCTAAGAGACTGTGTCCGTCAGTGTTAATGGCCTTTTTGTGGACACATTCTGCACTAGCAAGAAGTGTGCATTCCCTGGGAGTCTCAAGGAAGGCATCGCCTGCTATGCTGTCAATAGTTAAAGACCCAGAGTGTTGTTTAGGAAACCTTAACACTGTCCCATTTACTTCCCATGCAACATGTCACCTCACTCATGGTGTATCTTGAAAATATGACTCTCCCAGAAGACCAAACCCCATGGAATAACAGGTCTTTGGGCAGCTTGGTTGAGCTCCCTAACTACTCTCCCTAACAACCGGACACCAACACAACATTGTCTAAAGGATTAACTGGCACTTCAGGTGTTCCATCTCAGCTAGCATAAGGAGCAGGAGCACACCACACTAGGTCCTCTCAGGTTAGACCAGGTAGGAGTTCTCATGGAAGTCATGGAAATACTCCAGCATTTAAAATTTGACTGCATAGTACACAATTAGTTGAAAATTCTGCAGCAAAGGGGGAGAGCTATGATTAAATCAGCCTTGACTGTGTAATAAAACACTGCATGTGGTACATAGGTGCTGAGCAAGAAAAATAAAATCAGAACTTCAACACCTGCTTCAACTGGATAAGGGGCAGATTCTTACCAAATGCAAATGTTTTCATTCTTCCATTCATTTATCTAAATATGAGATTTACTCCAGTGAGAATCTATCTACTGGAGTATGTTGTAGAAGAAATTACACATGAACCAGAAAAATATTCCTAGGGGAGAGTCTCCTCTAAGAGCAACACAATTCAAATTCAGTCAGAAATGCCAACCCAGGACCCAGATGAACATTTCATTAACAAGTGTTAGAAACAAGGAAAGGTTGTGTATAACAGCACAGCAGGGACTAGTTCAAGACCTGTGACTGAGAGAAGGAAGTTGTCACCATACTGCAGGTGGTTTTTATTACATGCTTCTTGTTGTTAATCAGAAGGCACTTAATAAAACAGATCAGCAAATAAAATAATAACGGAGTTTACAGTTGTAGCATAAAACCAAATAAGCAGTAAAAAGTTAATGCTAAAAGATACATTTTTTTTCAGCCCTAATGCAAACACAATCAGCAGAGCTCTGCATAAGTCAGGCAGAAGGATTTCAGAGGAAGTCTGAAGCAACTAAGTATTGTAAAGCTCTTCTGCCATTCTCACGGATAAGACCAGGAACAGCCATGCATCTTGTCATATCAAATATTTGTTGAAAAGCTTCTGTGAATGTAACAAACCAAATTCTGCTTTTAGCCATACTCCATATGACCCTGGTGGCTACAGCAAACAAGCTGGATGTGTTAATGAGAGCATATTTTAGTTAAAGGAATAGAGATTTCTTCCAAAAGGCAGAATGAAAAGGAAGCTGCAGTTGCATTTCTGTTATTCTTTCTGCCCCAGCTACCTAGGGGCAAATATGTAGCTGAAGTCTTGTCATCCAAATCAAGAGTAAGATTAAGAACAACTTCAGTCTGAGCTGATGTAACCATGTATGGCTAATGATTGCATTTCAAAATATCACTGGGAGGAAAATAAAAGCAGAGGCAAAATTGACTACGCTGTTCTCACCACATTACCTTTGTTCTATGTCAAAACAGAGGACGTTTTGGGCAAGTCAAATAATCACTTTTCAAGGTCCTGTCCCATTCTACTTATTTCTCTCTCTATGACAGTGAGATTATACAAACTTCATGAAGTAAAGCATTTCATGTTCTTCAGATGAAAGGTAATTTAGGGAGTAGATTATTACTTTAGACAAATAAATGCCATACTTTATTGCAAGGCAGGGATAATTCGACTGCTGTTGAAAGAAATGGAAAGCAGCAAGAGAGAGACTACAAGATTATTTCGGAAGGCAAAAACTCATATCCTCTGATTTAACAAATTTATATTTGTCAAATATAATAATGATAACAGATTATAGTCCATATATTTTAATAGCAAAGGGTAGACAATGACTGGAGTATGGTTGATTTAACACAGGAATGTAGCTGATTTAATGAAGTGCAAAAAAAGATAAGGAAAGTCTAAGAAATATTCCAGAAAAGCGAAGCAGAATAATTTTTTTTATGGCTCTAATGTCATATAAACAGGAAAATCTCTTGGATTAAAACCATCAGTTTAGCCAGAACAATGAATATGGCATGTATTAATGACTACCCAGACTCCTGCTAGCCTAGAAATTAAAAGGGAGATGTAGTAGGTAGGCAGAATATGGTAAATTCATACAGAGTCTGCTGAATCTAGGGAAAGGCTTTAATGCATTTTACATCAACTTCCATGCCATTTACCAAAAGAATTACACTAATAAATTATGACTCTGTGACTGAATAGAACCATAACTATCTGTATTAATGGATAATCTTACATGCATTTAAAAATCATTTGTGCTCTACTTCTAAGATAGTTTATTAGTTTAACAAAAAAATCTCAATGACAAGCAGATTTTCCAGTTCACTGAAAATTTTACTCTCTCGCAATTCAGTTTCATTTCAAGTCAGTCAACATTTTTTTTCCAAATTCATTCCGGGGAGCAATCATCTAAATAGAGGCACACTGCACTAGGCAGTACTAGTTTATGGGAAAGGTGGAAGGAGTACTAGACTCCTGAATCCCTTTCAGTCCACCACCTCTTTACAAAATAAAGACATTCTTTGTCAAATGGCCTGTCCTGGAGTGCAAGGTCCTAGAGGTGGTTCACAGAACCAGCAGCTCCCAAGCTCTGTGTGTCTGTCCCCGTGGTTCCACTTACTGTCTGCTGAAGAGATGGGTCTTAGACATGTATTTACACAGCATAAAGCACGGCAAGGCTCTGCCTCTACAGTTGAGTGACTGGAAGCCCATAAAGCCACAGAGTCCACTCAGATTCTTGTGGGAGAAATGTGGGTCTTGAAATGTCACGGTAGGGACAGGGAAAACCAAGACAAATGTCTGAAGAGCATTGCCACGGGTTTGGTTAATGTGTTTTGCAGTGAGAAAGTCTTCAATGATCACTAGAGGCACAATGTGGTATTCTCGTCTGTCAGCACTCTGTGAAATTCTACACTTTTTAACTGAGGGAATCTTCTTTTATGTAAAAATTACATAATTTAAAGAAAATGTCAATAGTGCATTTTTGGTAGAAAATTGCAGGAAAAGAAACTAAAATAGAAAAATAATTTCCTATTGTCAGGCTGTGGTGGGTGTTGAGGAATACAGTTAGTGCATGTAGCTCAGTGTGCAGTTGCAATGCGAGCTGCAGGTTGAGCTCTGGAGGGCAGGACCCTGAGAAAAATGGCATTCCTTTGTTTGAGGTCCTTCCCCAAAGACACTCAGCTTGAACTGTTATTTAGTTATTGTACCATGATTGAATGATTTTAAGGATTGGAATGTCTGAGACTGCTATGGGAAACTTGGGGTCAAGCTGGTAAGGAAACCTGGTCTGACTGTGTGAGTGTAGGGTGTGTAGCTCAGGTCACGCCAGAGTGGCTCCTGCATGATCAAACAGGAAAATTTCCTTGACAGTGGGTTGACCTTGGCTGGATGCCAGGTGCCCATGAAGCCTCTCTATCATTCCGCTTTCTCAGGTGAACAGGGGAGAGAAAATAAGATGGAAAACAACTTACAGTTTGAGATAAGGCAGTTTACTAAAGAGCAAAAGCTTGTGCATGCACAAGCAAAGAGAGAGAAAAAAAAAGTTTATTCTCTACTTCCCATCAGCAAGTTCAGTGCTTTCCTAAGAAGCAGGGTTTCAGCATATGTGGCAGATGCTCTTGAGGGCAAACATTGTAAATAACAAATGCCCCATCTTCCTTCTCCTTTTCTTTGTTTTTATGTCTTAGCTGATGTCATAGGTATGGAATATCCCTTCGGTTAGTTTGGGTCAGCTGTCCTAATTGTGTCCCCTCCCAGTGTTTTGCCCACCCCACCCCCAGCCCCTTGATGGAGGAGGAATGTTGGAGAGACAGTGCTGATGCTGTGCCAGCACAGTAGTCGAAATCCTGATGTATTACCAACATTCTAGCTACCAATGCAAAGCTGCTATGGGAAAAATTAACTCCATCTCAGCTAGTCCCAATACACAGGCATTGTACTGACACACATTGCTAGTCCAGAGGTGAGAGGATTTGTATATTTTAACCCAAGAAGATTTCCAAAAGTGAGAGGAATTAATGTAAGAGCCTTCAAGAGATAAACAGAAAATCATGGATTCAGTTCATCTTCATTTTAACTGCAAACAAGCCCTCTACCCACTGAACACTTCTCTTATGTGTGAACACTTTGAGTACATCAGCCCAGAAACAAGTGTACATCCAAGCTTCATTCCACAGCACAAAGGCCACAGGCACAAACCATTTTGTCAGATTTCAGCGGCTTGATCCAGTTGCCCACATCTAGGTGTCTTGTGATATTAGGGTGACTTAACACATTGTATCTGGCCTGGAACTGCTAGTCTTGAAGGATATGGGCATCTGTGTGCATTGTAAATACCCATGGGCATCTCAAAGTCACAAGGTATCTGTAAATATGCACATCATAGATTTCTCAAGTTGATAAAATGAATTCCAATAAAGAGACAAGTCAGCAGTGAGCCAAAAGCAACTTTCATTGATGTACCCAAAACTATAAAAGTTACATGTCTGAGCTGTCTTGCTGAGCTGAGGAGTTTGAACAAATACAGAACTGACTAGAGGTACGAGACAAAAAAATAATAGAGCTAGGGGGAGATATTCATCACTGCAAACTCAAAGCTAGTTTTCAGTTAATATTCTTTGGTTTTTACTTATTAATTTAACCATATAGCCAGTTAATATCTAGCACATGTACAGGCTATAGCCATCATTTGCTATGGAATTTGGGGTGAGACATCTGGGAACAAGTCCATCTCCTCAGTGACATAATTCTAAACCCTATTGTGAAATTAATTTTCCCTTGTTAGCAAAGAGCAGTGAACTAGCAACTATGTTAAAAGAATAGCTGCATGTCTCTGAAAAATTAATTATCAAACCCTCAAGCTGACAAAACAGCTTAGGGATGTACTGCAAAAGGTGTTTGTCAACAAGGACCAAAGAACAGCAGGGGCAGCTTTCAGAATCTAACTGCCTAATGATACAAGGAGGACAGGATAACATGACAGTATCTGTCCCCTTATAGCCTCAACGTTTTTATTTCTGGAGAAAAAAAAAATCTTATATTAATGTATTTTCGTAAAATATGACCTTAGCTAAAAATTTCCCTAAAGTCTACAAAAGTAATAGTGGCAATGCCTGTCCCAGGGCGTCCACCTTGAAAAAGCATTGTGGAGTTGCTGTGTCTGTGCTTCAGCTGTCACTGCTGGGTTCACTGAGAGCACAATGGGCAGCAGGGGTCATTTCAGGATCACTCAGACCCTGGCATATCTGGTATAGCCCCACCAGGCAGTTCACCCATAGGGACCTTCCTCCTATGGTGGCATGGGTGGCAGACACAAAATCACCAGTTGCTCAGAGCTGCTACACTGGGTGTCTGATGTACTCTGTGGGGTCTCATACATCATACCCTCATCAGGTGGATAAACACCCAGTTCTGGCCCAGATTTCCCACCCCACACAGCTCAGTGCATCACAAAGGGCTAGTTCAAGGTCTGAGTGTGGGCTGCCTGTTGGCAGACTGGAATCTCATTCTAATTCTAGTGATTTAATTGAAATATTGAGAAATATTCTGATTATATTGGTAGCTGTGGACATCTCAAATCCAGTCGCCCAGCATCAGCTTTCTCCATTGTCATTTCTCCATCTGTTTTCACAGATTCTTGCATCTCTTTCACCCTTACTTCCAGAGGCTCACATTTCTGTGTTGGTAAGTGCTTCCTATCCGAGCCCTGTTTATGATAGCACTGAACGAGCTCTGGACATTCTGGTTCCTGGTTATGCCATGCAGTGCGAAAGTCAAAAAATGAGATACAGCATTCTGCATGGAGGTTCTCGTCCTGGAAAAAGGTGATATTCAGTAAAGATAACTTTACAGTTATAACTGATAACACTTGCAGAAAAGTCTTAGAGGCCCAGACATTCACCTTTTAAATACTTTTTAAATTATTTTAAAATATTTTCTTAAGGGTGCCTAGTAAACCTCCCATCTTCTGGAAATGTGACAGAATCCAGCTTTCTGGAAGCCAGGGCCATCTGGGATGACTGTCAGGAGTGCCCAGACACAAACTCAGTTTTGCTGCATATTTTTCATGAATGAAAATACACATGGGTGAGTTTAGGAAAGAAGCAGTATAGATGAGATACAACTCAACACTTCATTATTTAGTCAGCAGGTGACCAGCCCTGAAACCTCTCACAGTGGGGTACTGCTACACATTGCATCTGCTGAATGCACACATCACAGACAGCAGAACTCAGAGCATAAAGGTGTATCATGAATTGAGATCATGTCCTCTTATACGGGACTTGACAGTGTCATGAGAGCCTGCTCATGGGATCACAGTGGAGCAACAATTTATTCTTATTTTTATTTTGAATATTACTTTAACTTTTATCTTTTATTTTATTTTTGCTTTAATTAAACATGAGAAAGAATCAAATAAGACATTTTAACCTGTGATATTGTAAACAAAAAGTCAGTGTGAAAGTTTTATAAAGAAATAATATAAATATACACAATAGTGAACTGAATTAGTACAGCACCTAAAGACCATCAAGTTGAATAATTGCTGGAAACTGATTTTATTAACAATAAGAAGATCTGAAAATTCCATAGTAAAAATCTCTTGGCAAAATACAGTCTTCCTTGTCTACCTGAGAATTTTAGGAGGAATGCAAGAGCGCAGTCCCAGTTTTCTTACTCAGATTGATCTCTCTGCAATGATAACTTTGGTCAAAGTGTTCAGCTGGAAACCCAATAGCTTTAGAAATACATATGAAATATTTTCCAATGACAACTACTAATTACTCATAGGATATGTCACTATAACAGAGGAAATCCAGTCCTGTTGTAATTAAAGGTCATGTCAGGGTTAATATTATATTCTAAGCCTTCCATGTGGTAGCAAGGCCAGAGAGAAACAGAGTATGGACCCTTTGTCCATGTGAGAAAGTCCTACGAGAGATTCTGTTTACATTTTTTGCATATTTTTATATCATTATCTCTCTAATCAGCTTACAAACAAACACTTCTAACACAATTCACTCTCACAAAGCACAAGTATTTAATAATACAGGCAGGCTATTTGTATCTGGTTCCTACATCTGGGATAATAGCTTTTAATTATGTAATTTCCTATATTGAAATATTTTAGGTAGCATGAATGTGGGTACACTCCCCTTGAAATGCAGACTCTTCTCAGAGCTTGAGCAGAAAGATGACTATTGTGGCAGCTGCACAACATGATGGCTATGTGTATGAGGCAGGAGTACTGCAGAATACACTCTAAATGTGTGTGTGTGTTTATGTGTGCTTGAAGTCCCAACAGTACATAAAAGGATAAGCAGAAGACTGGTCTAATTATTTCTAACAATATTTGTACTTGCAAGAAATTCTGTAAAAGCATACAGCCTCTTAAATCATAGCAAGGTCCATACAGAAAGGGCTATGCAGCCTGGCACCATGCCTTTGAGACAGGCCAGTAAGTGGGCATGACAGGAATCTAAAAGCAGGATAAATACCAAGTTATCTTTCCCCTGGTATGTCTTCCCACTTCCAGCAAACTTCAGTTTGGGGTCTTTGAGAGCTAGAGGTTTCCTCTGCTCATTTGTGCTTCAAGACAGTGGAGAGGGGGACCGTCTTTCATTCCTATGTTTTCACTCAAATTCCAATCACTTCTTGTTCTTTTTATGCCATTTATATTTCTATATATCTCAATAACCGTCTCTATTCCAAACAAAAAACTACTTGCCAATTTGATCTCTTTTTATAGCCATGCTATTTTAAAGCCCTGATTATACTTGCCATCTTTCTGTGATTATCTTACACTGGCATATGCAGATGCAAATTATGCTTTTGATAGCCTTATGGTTAACACACTGACAAGGTTGTCCACAACTGAGAAACCAGCCCCACCCACACACACCTGACAGACTCCATGTGGCCTCCCAGGCAGAGATTTACAGAGACTTGCATAAGAACAATAGGGGGAAAAAGTCCCTAGTTTCATCCTTGCTCAGTCATTGCTTTCCAAAAAGACATATCTAAAATCCGTGGTCAAGTCCTTGACCCCTTCCCCACCCAAGATGTGGAAATTTTTGCTTCTAATGGTCAGAATTGCCAAAAGTATAAGACTTAAGAAAGGAACCTATAAAATCAACATTAAGAGCAAAAGGCAGTGCTGTGAGCTCTGCCTAGCATCAGGTTTGGCAACGAGTGTATCATCCTGTCAGCCAGAGGCACTGTGTTTGTAAGCAGAGGTCAGTACTAATTCATTTCATTTCAAAGGCTTGGTGCTGTTTTCTTTCTTGCCAAAGTGTACACGTTTGTGTGTGATCAGTCTATTCATAGCTTAGTGATGCAAATAGTGGGCAATCTTGAAATCCACTGTTTGTGCAATTGCCTCGATCCATTGTCCCATCCATGTGTTATGACTTTGGAAAAAGAGACATGCTGTGAAAGAACAGCAGCATCCAATTCCTGAGGGCACATAAAATGGTAACAGTGATTACTGGTTTAAATAAACATAGCAACAGTGGTGGCAACGCAATCTATTCCTACAGTGAATGTAATTTAACATTCGTGTTGAGGCACTTCCTGTTATCCATCAATTACTGGATCAGCAAGAAATAGCACACTCAGACGATGCCACTTGGGTAATTGCATGGCAGGTAGTAGCTATGGCTGCTAAAGGAGTAGGCGAGTCAAATGGTTACAAACTTAAAGGAAAGCAAACAATTTCTGTTTGAAAATCTCAGATTTCAGTGAGGAGTAAACTATTAAATATTTTAAAAATAATTTCTGCTTCCTGGTCACAATTTCTACAGGACATAGATGCACGAAAACAGAAAACAGAAAGATCAGCTGAATCTGCTTTGTCAGTGCCAGTGTCAGGCCCTTATCTACAGACCTTTTCACGAAGCACAGCAGTGAGTCACTGATAGCAAAGTGATGGGAGTCCCATAATTTTCCCTTTGAAGCTATCCCTCTGGCAATCCTTGATATTAAGTTTTATCCTGACACTTTTTGACATTTTTTAATCGCTTTAACCATCTTAAATATTCATTCAGATTCCTATTGTATGAGAAGAACAAATATATATTTCAAACACAGCCTGAGACTAATTCTTTGCTGGCCTTACACAGAAGGTAGTGCAATTCTGTAGTGTATTTAGTGACATCCACTAGATGATATGCTTAGATGGATAAAGTTCCCAGTGGGCATCAAACTAGTAAGTCATTTACTGAGCAGATATGTTTTTCTCATTCAATATAAAAGCAAAAAATAAAAGAAAAATCAGAGAACCAATATAAATTTTAGAAAGCAAAACTAAGACATAAGTATCAATTTCTTTTTCAACAAAATTATTCTTGTTGCAACTAGGAAAGGAAGGTGTGAGGGTTTCTGGCTACTCAAATTGCACAACCTAATAGTAGAGAAACTGGTATTTTATCTAGACATCAAATGTCCTATGTCCTCCTAGGCCATCCTTAAGTGTGCCAACAGTGCTGTTATTTTCAAAGAAGTCACAGAAGGGCTACAAGATCCTACTTTCCAGAACATGTCCTCTTCTACCAAACCCCACATAAGTGCAACTCTGAATTGCTGAACCTAATTTTGGCTTAATTTGTAGCAAACTACAGTTTCAAATGGAGTTCAGTACTTACTGTGTTTAGAACAATGCAAGAGAGAGTCTTTCTTACCCTGGGGCAAAAAATAGTGGAGAGGAAAAAAAAGGAAATGGATCTGTAAGACCAGAATTCAAACAAGAAATAACAAAAGGCACATCCTTGGCCCCTCCGTCCCATGTCTGCTGTTCATTACAAAAATTAGTTATGAAAGCTTATTACAACCGATGAATATTTTAATAGTGAAAAGAAAAAAATAAAAAGTCATTTGACCTTCTTGAACATGCTCATTTTTAAGCGTACACTGGTTTCTTATCTCAGCAGATCCAAAGCTTGCTTGGAATTTTGCCCAAGAACTGAATGGTTGCAGCCAAACAGCTGTAGATATTAACAATTGGTACCTGTGGCTGAGAGCTAATTTTATGTACATCTACCTGGATTTCAGTTCTGGTTTTGGTTTTATTGTCTTAATGCAGCCCAAAATGAATAGAAGTATTTTAGTTAAACCCTAATCTCAGTCTAATCTCTTATCCTGTCACCCTCTAGAGCATGACATGATAAGATAGGACAATGTCAAACTAGAAGGCCATCACTGGAAGGATGCAAAAGAGATAGTTTGGGAGTCCTGCCCCTGGGGAATTGTAGCTTACCTAGCGTTTGTTCATCATGAACTTTGCTACCTCAGCATTGAGTTCTGCTACTGTTCATAAAGGAAAGAAAAGAAACCAGGAATGTTTCTAGCATGAAACCAAGAATGGCTCCATGCAGTCTGTTCAGTGGGGAGCCTTGAGACTTTCAGCTTGCTCAGGAAAAGGGAGACCTTTTTAGGAGTCTAAATGGGGAAATATATGAAGTAGAAGAGAATAGAAAGTAGGTAAGAAAGGGCTTTGTCTGGGATAGATTACGAGAGATTGTCTCTGGGAATCCCTCTTACTGGTTGAGGTTGGGAGTAACAGTGTGTGTGTCAAGTCCACATGGACACCCCATTGCATAGTTTGGATATGACATAGTATTCAGCTGAAAAGGGTTAATTACACAAACCAGCAAATGTAAAACTTCTAAGCAGAGCTACAGCTGTGTAACAGGGAGAGTTGGAAGGATGCTGAGGTTGAAACCAAACACCATTGAAAGCTCAGCAAAACCTGATATTTATTACAAAGAAGTGGCTGAGTAAACGGGAACCCAAGCGAAAAAGAAACAATGAGGGAATACAACACACTACTCACTCAGGTGTTGCTTATGAGATTATTTTACCAACTCCTAATGCCAAAAATCCTCTGTAGCAGCTGAGTTCTTGGAGGGTCCACAGGCTCACATGTAGCAGGCGTCCCCACAAAAGGCAACATGGTCTTTCGTGTGAAGCGAGCTTCACCCTCCAATAAGAGCTAACTGCTTTTATACAATTAACTGCGTGATGCCTACCTGGGCCAGTGTGGCCAGCACCGCCCAGCTAGAGGCTCTCAGTCCCTCCCTTCGTTATGCAAGTAACATCTCTTCTGCACATGCCTGGCTACTCTGGGATTTCCCTCAGCACGCGCGTTATACCTCAGGGATCTTATCAAATCGAGTCTGGGAGGTTTACTTCATCACCCTCTTCTTCAGTTTCCCCTTCAAGCGACCTTGGGAGACGATGAGCCAATCATAAAACATCCATTAAATACAGTTTATACAAGAAACTCTCTTCAAGAAAAAAGTTCCCATTCATCAGTGCTTGTTTTCTCATAACTTGGCAGGAAAAAGATAAACTCTCACAGGTGGCTGGGCCAAACACATATCAAAGGTATCAGCATAATTAAACCCTGATACAAACTGCCAGGAGGAAGGAATCCCACAGCCCTTCAATTGTTCTATTTTACTATATTTTAGCCATATATGAAATAGAGTGTAAGTTAAACAATGCCAGAGAAGGTGCCAGGCCCTGACCTCAGTGATTTACCTGACTGAACTGTACTGCAGCACGTTCTGGTGCAGGCTGATTAGTACTCTCCCAAAGAATTTTGGAATAGAAGAATTTGGGTGTTAGCACAGGCCAAGGCCCGTTCTCCACAGGCAGGTTAGACACCCTCATGATATAGGAAGGTATGAAATGTTAATAGTGTGGATCCAGGCTATTCCACACCTCTTGGCCCTAATGTCAAAGAATAATACCAGACAAGCTGTGTTTGCCAGTGTAGATATGTCCTTTTTGCTCCTTATTTCAGGTCCCTGCCTTGCCTTGAGCCCACAGGTGAGCTCATACAGTTTGTGATGTTTGTTCAGTGTTTGGCTTTCCAAAAGAAAAGCTTTGAAAACTTCATAATTCCACACTTCCTGTTTCTCATATTCAGAGGGATTTTCTGTTTCAATTATTCTTTTCTGATTATGTTCTTTTAATATAAACAAAGTGCTCTTGTTCCCATGGTATAATAAAATATGACAATTCTTCCCCTAAAAATAATGCATATTAATCCAATTTTATTCATAAAAGGAACATAGACACTGCAGTTAAAGCTGTGCCTGGGGCAACCCTGGTTGAAAAATGAAGATTTACATTTGAGTTTTTTCCAGTAATGGTTACACTTTTTGAGGAATAAAGAATGCAGAACTGCCTATCACCATCCTGATGATAGCCCTAGTGCTCTTCATTTACTGGGGAAACCTGAAGAGACATGAAGCAGGCAGGAGAGTAAGACTCTGGTCACTAAGGGTTCAGTAGAAAACCTCTTTTTGTTTCAGTATGGAGTCCAGGATTTCATCATCAGTGTTGTGTTTGTTTATTAGAGTCTCCCAGGAACGCAGCAGTAGCATGAAACACTTATACTCTGATATTTCAGAATCCCAGGTGCCATCAATACAAGAAAGGATTTACCTGTAAAATGATGTAGACCAGTCCACATTAAAAACTGTCTTCTTTGAAGTCTCCATTTTGGACCATTCACCATTAGCTTATACTGTCTTCTCCTGCTTCCCTAATACCTCTTTTCTCACTCTACAGTCAGAGATAGCTACCACTGTAACTACTTTCTTGACTCTTTTTTTCCTCGATCTACATGTATTTTTCCCACATAGGGACATTTTAAAGTGAAGACAATTGTGTTACCCGTTTTAAATACTCCCCTACTTCACTCGGATGCAGAAAAAATTATCCCAGTGGGTGAAAATCTGTCCCAGATTCTGGCCCAATCAATGCCAATGGCAAAATCTCATCATATTCAATCAGACACATTGTTCTATTCTGGACTTTAAATACATGTTAAATGGAAATTTAATTATACTTTTTTGCACTGCAACAATCCACTATTTATCTTCTCTGAACTATTGACCTTCTCCTGTCATGTCTCAAGCATCAAGGTGCTGTTTGTTCAATTTAATTGCCCATGGGCAAGTGAGTCTGATGTGTTCCTCTTCTTGATGATGTAAGTGCTGTTAATCGAGAGCAACTGATTACAGCACAAGGCACGTTGCTGTGGGAGCTGGAAAAGTCAGGTCAATATGTGTAATTCTGGGGGATGAGGAGTATCTTTAAGTTTTTAAGGAATCAATGCAAGTTGAAAAGCTGAAAGGCATTGCTATGGTCAGAAAGTGAGCATACAATAATCACAGTCCTGGAGGGAGGCAAGGAGATGTCCTTCCTGTCCTTCCCTAAAGACATGTCTTTTCTCTCTAATACCATCATTAAGGAGTGACAAAGTAGTGTTGTTTTTCACAGTGGAATGTTTGCATTCACCAGCATACTCCTGAATTTGTCCGTTTTATCAGGTTACAAGTAATTACCATGCGTTGCATCACCTGGAGTTCCATTATGCAAATTTGCATATGGCTTGAATGCTCTGCTTAGACAAATATTTATCATCCTTTAAAGCTTCTCTTGGAAAAGAATGTCATACCTTCTGTTCACTCTTATCATTTCACATGTACCATGATTTATACAGCATTCACAGCTGAAGGGATGGTCTGTGGAGAAAAGGTCTGGTGCCTGCAGAGAAATTCCTTTCAGAATTCTCTAAGAATTACAGAGGGGAAAATCATAAGAAAATACCATAGCAAAGGAAACATATATTTTAATGGTCCACCTTGTGCAGAATTAATTTAACTCTCTTCTCACCAGTTCTGCAATGTATACTATATGCCCGAGCATGAACCTAAGACTTCAGTAATCATTGCAGGAATGTTATTACAGACCAAGACTTTCTCCCATCAAGCTTGCTGGAATGTTTGCTATCATCTGAAAAAATCTAGGTATTATCCTTGCCTCTACCAGCCCATAAACTCTCTCAGTGAATGTTCATAGAATAAAACATATAGTAGAAAGTCTATAAGAATAAGAAGCAAGAAAAATATACTCTTAAGTTTCATTTGGGTGCCCTCTCCATGCATGATGCTTCTGGGGTCTGCAAGAGATCAGCAAAGCTCTCCATACTACCGGGATGAGCTGCTACATCTGGGACTGGAGTCATGTCAACATTTCTGCTGATTGGGAAGAGAAGTACAGATATTGTTGTAGTGAATGTTTGTTACATTCACCACTGATTCATCCAGCTGGAAGTCATTTCACCTGTCCAGAATAAACAAATTGCTGTGGGCCTTGTCTACTGCTCATCTTGTGGGTGTTGGCACTTCTCATGATGTTTTAGAAGGCAGCACAGTGCCATCACATCAATTGAGCACCCTATCTCCCCTTGTCTTTGGGGGATCCCACTCACATTTTGGAGCTGAAATCCCTTTTCTGTTTATCTGCACAAACAGAATACAAGCCAGACTTTTTATCCCGCAGTTCTTGCTTGCTCTTTTCTAGAGAGGTCTGCAAAAGATATATGGTGCTTTCCCAAAGACACATCATAATGCAGCTTCTGATTAATGAAGGACCAGAATTCAAGAAATAGGGGAAGAAAAAGATTTTTGTTTTAAATTATGATGAGAAACTAGCTTAATTTTGTGTAAGCCAGGGTGATCTGGTACAAAAATGGGTAGATAAACCAGGGAAGGATATTTTGAATCATAAGAAGGGAGCTTAAAATCCCTTGAGAGGCTAGCAATCTTGATTGTCTCATCTGAAGCAAGAGATACAAAGATGTACACAGTCAGATAGCAATTTCAGATACCTTGAAAGAATCTTTGGTCTAAAAGGTGGTGGCGGCAAAATCTTTGCTAAGTAGAAATTAGTAAAATAACGATCTGTTAATTTTCTTACCTGGTTTTCCTTAATTGTCTTCTTTGTCATGTGAAATTTACAATCCAAGTGGAACCAGAGCATAGCAGTATGTTGTTAATGGCTCACATAAATCAGGTAAATTAGCTATTTTTATCATTTTTCTTCTTGAAAGCTTTAAGACCAATTTGTGTTGTCCACCCAATTGGAAGAAAAATCGCTGTACCTTTGTGTGTTGATAATGCGGGAGATGCAGGAACTATTGTATTAACCCAGCTGTTTCTTAACATGATTTTCCTAAAACTATCATGTTCACCTGTTTTAGAGCTACTCAGCCCTGCTTCCTCTTAGTACTGGGATATGCTTAAAGCTATGCATCGAGCATAAAACAACTTTAAAACATTATCATTCTCTTATGTTTCTGACTCCAGTCTCTAGGGAAATGCTGCACAAGACTTTCAAACATGACAAAGTATTATACGCTTCCTTCATTTTGGAGGTGCCTTGTTTCAGAAACCTTGAAAAGACCCTGATTTTCAGAGGGAAGTTGTTGACCTTGCTATCACCTGGGACAGTGGGTTCCTTTGTTTTTAGTTGCTGAGTGATTTGACTATGATCATACAAAGTAAATCCATATTCTCTTTCACAGTAGTAAATGTTCATGATCAAACCAGGAGCTGAGCCCTGATTAGAGAATGGCAAGTAACTATTATAATCACTGAGCAGCCTTTCATTTTACACGGGAATTAAACTGCTCCATCTTTGTTAAACCAAATCCTGCTCTGCTTTTTGGACTTCATGGCCTTCATGTACTTCAGCTGGCTTTAAAGTCTAGTTGGTAAGCAATGCTCTGAGTAACAGTGTGTCCATTTCTGCTACTTCCATCACTGGTTCTGGAAAGCATGCCACTTTGGGGTGAGCACTGTCAACTTGCTCAAGTCCATAATGTTCATGTTGTCTGTGCCCAATCATCTCCCTTGGCAGAAGTTACACTGTCCAACCCAGAAATAACTAGTATATACATGCAGTATGGATCATCAGGGTATTACACTGGAAGGGACAGCCTGAGTATTCCTGCATCCAACAAACCCTGCCACTCTGATTTTCCCACTTTTGCTTCAAAGCATGTAACATTTTGCTTCACTTAACAATTACGATGTTATCCCAGTAACACTGAAAGGACTTGAGCAAGAAGGAGAAAATTTTAAAAACATAATAAATCCAGCTAACAGAGTCTTCCACTTTCCCAGTAAAGATTAAAAAGGTGTTTTGTGATAAAGCTGAAGAGTACATCCTGTCCACAACATTGGTATCCACTATAAGAGAATAAGATTTCAGCTAGCTCAACAGCATTCCCTACAGCCAGGGAGAAAGAACCCATGCTTTGGAGACCCCCCCTGGCCCACTGATCCTTTGACAGAGTCCCCCTGCTATAAACTGCATGAATCACAGATGAATAGAGAGAATGGACAGCTAGAGTGGATAACCTATGAACTTTCTGCAGGAGGGTTAAATACATCATATATAGAAAAAAAGACCTAGCCACTGCAGACCACTCTTTCTTCGGGAGCATGAAGGCAATCATGCCCCATAAAAGTTGGAATGCAAAGTTATTGTACTGCCACAATGTGTGCCACTCAACACAGACAAAGCTGCCATACATTTCCTGTTTTGGTATAAATTTACTGTGTTAGCACTCTTAGAAGGTTGTCTATATCAGGTGCTATTTCTCTGGACAGACAGAAACACCATTGTGAAACACCAAGCATCTCCATCATGTACTGCTGTTAAGAGAACAGGATCTAGGGGCAATAACAAGTCTGGAATGATTTCACAAGCTCATTTGACTTCAGACAATATTCTGTTCTACTATTTTTTGTCTTTCATGAAAATGTGGCTTTACATTTAAAAATTAGCAAAATAAAGAAAATAATCAATTTCATGGCATAGAACTTCATTGTGTCCACGTTTGCACTTTTACATTTTGCAGCATGCCAACGATCATTTCTGTTGGGCCTGGATTACATACCACAGACTTAACCAAATTTCCTGGTATGAATATAACCAAATCAATATAAATTCCTTGTTTCATTCAACCTTCTACTTCATTTCTTTGAATAAATTAACTTTTGTTCACACAAACAAAAGTGGATAGTAAAGCCCACAGCACGTTTATGAGACCATGTTGAACATATTCAAAGCTTCTCCTTCCCTTTCTCCTTCCTCCCCTCCACATACATGACTCAGGAGGAGAAAATAATGCTCCACCTCAAAAGTTGTTGAAAGGACACAAACTTTAAAGGGGAAATGTGTATGTACATGCAACTTTGGGATAAAATCTGTTGCAGATTCACCATCAAGTTGCCTTCTAGGACTATCCAACTTTGCCAGATAAAAAACAATTTTCAACCACTTCTCCCTGTACTATGAAAAACACTTCATCTTCAAGCTCTCCCTAATATTCAGTGAAGAGCTGTTCCTGTATTTCAAGTTGCCCTAAGTAGATCTTTGATTTGTCTCAGACATACCTCTTTTCCTTTCCTTTTGGCCTGGGACATCCTCCAAGCTGGCACAGGGCAACTGGGTGACATTTCTCCTTGATGTAGGAAAACGGGAAATGGACCATGGGAGACTGGTTAATGCAAACAACAGGATAGAGATTATGGGGGGGTTAGCTCTGTTAGAACCTTGTAAGAAATTCAGATTTCTGCTATCTCCAGTAAGGCAATAGGTATTTCCACAGAAGAGCAGTGGGAATTGGTTCTGGGGGCTCTTCCTAGGAAGGACACTTAAGTCTTGCACCAGACAAGACATTTCTGATCTGCTACTACAGGAAAATTTATCATCCTGCAAAACTCAAGAAAAATATTTAGCACTGGGGTGGCTTAGAGAAATACAATTTTCATTGTGTGAGAAATGGCAGCATTTTGAAATGAGTTTCTGCTCTAAATTAGATTGTTTTAAAGAATGTTAAAATCTATGGAAAGAAGAATGCCTCCTTTAAAAACAGGAAATGACAACTAAAACTGTTGGCATTTTCAATACAAATGAAAGTATGCCATTTGCTGAAAGAAAATCAATTTTAACCTGAAATATGGTTGGTGTTTTCCTGTGACTTACTCATTTTTGAAATGTAGGCTCCAATTTTCCCCTTTCTGTTTTCATCATCAGATTTGTTAGTTAAATAATGAAAATCAGGATTTGGTCAGAGAAGTTATTTACCTGTGTTACAAAATCATATTTTCTGAAGAGAATTGTCCTGCATCAGTAGCTTTAAGAAGCACTGACCACAGCATGTGGCACGCGTGGTGTGTACACGCGCACTTCCACACAGATGCACCCCATTTTTTCCTGGAGACCCAAATAAAATCTCCAATTCTTAGAGAAGCAGGCTTTAGCTTCCATTGTGCCATGCTCCCAGCAGGGTCTCTCCGCCTCACTGCAGCAGATTTACTGCTTCTGTTAAGCTTTGCTGCTCTGCAGTATGTATGCACTTGCAAAGGTAATTCTGACTACTGAGAGACTACTGCAGCCCCAGTTTAGGCATGGGAAACATAGCTGGAATTGGAAATGCTTCTGAAACCACAGTGAACTCCTGAAGTGCGCCTACTGTTTCTGTAAATTACATCTGCCTGGGAGACGTAATGCTATATGCTTTGGGATTTGTTTTATTTGACTTGTTGTTTGTGTAAGGCTAAGACCATAAGTAAAATCAAATCTAAGTAACTAAAAAGTTCAATTGTGAAATAATAAGCAAAGGGGAAACATTTCTTTCTTTTTGTCTCCAGGTGGAGGGTAATTGCAATCAAGATAATAATTTTCTTAACTTCTTCACTGTTCTTTGCATAAAGCTAGCAAGCACAGCCTTCTCAAGATACAAAGTCACTCCTGCCCCCAGAAAAAGAAAATAAATAAAAGAACCTCTCTTTCCTCTAAATCCAAAAGCTACAGGAAGCACCTTGGATTCAGATTTGCCCTTGGCTTTTTTGAAGAAGATTTTGTCAATTTAAATTCCCTTCATGCCACTCCATAGTTAGCTTTCTCCTGTTTGCTCAAGCTACCCACTCACCATTAGAATGATATGAATATTTTTTAAATGTCAACCTTTACCATGAGTCACTGTGCTGCTAAAGCATCTTGACTGTGGTGCTGGATGCAGAACACAGAGTGCTTTGATTAGGTTCCCTTTCAAAAATCTGATATGGGCAACAGTTTTTATACTATCTCATAATGCAAAAACAAAACAAAAGACTGAAATTAATAGGCTATGAAGAATGGCATCAGTTGCACAAGAGATAGGCTGGTATTGCAGTGTGCTATATTTAACCTTCAGGCTCTGGAAGCATAAGAGAATGCTGACCACATACAGGAGGGCTAATGGTTATTTTCAGGCTGGTGTTTATCATCAGTGTTCACAGTGTTTAGGTACAATAGTTTATAATACATCAAAGGCTTAAATTGAGTGACTGGATTAGTGAATTAGGAAGCAAGTGAGAATAGCCTGGAGTCATACAGCAAGACAGCAAAAATGTTTAGTGCATACCTGCCTCCCTCCTTCAGCCTGACTAGCTGTGGTCCCAGGTTGTGACAGATCCAAGATATAGCTTGCCTCAAACACACATCCCAGAGGTGACAGAGGAACACATTGCTTTTTACAAAAGTGGCAACTGAGCAGAAAGTAATAGAGGTTTGTCAGGAGTCACGAGAAGGCAGAACACAGTAGAGAAGATCATATGGATTATTGTCAATACCGTCACAAGCACATAACATGCTACTCCCCACTGAACAGATATCATTTTGTGAGGCTGGAAGAAAGAAAAAAATAACCATTTCAGATCCACAGAGGTCATTCCATGTATGATAGGTCTTGTAGAGGCAACATGAAAAAAAAAAGAAAAGCATTATTAACGAAACAAAACTGACATAAGATGTACTAAAAAAAGACTTTCTTGGGACAAATTAGGGAGAGAGAGTATGCCAAAAGTTACTGATGAAACTTGTCTCTCTGTACCAGATAACTGCAGAAGTTCATAGATCCATGAATTAAGTCCCTTGTCAATGCTGGGGACCTAAGAATGACTACTAAAGATCGTTCATACTTGCTTTATACTGTCTAAATTTCCAGAGCAAAGCCATCGTTCTAAGGAACATACTGACAAACATATTGATTCATTCAAGTTTTCTCTATCAGTCTCCTGACATGATAAACAAGATTCGTCGGTTTCAAAAAACTTTTCATGAGAAGCAAAACACTAGTTTAAAAATTCCTCCATAGTTGGAGCCACGAATTTGACAACTGACCTTGCAGGATCTTAAAATCACAGAATCGCACAGGCTGGATAGAAAGCCTGGAAGTCATCTGGTCCAACACTCCCATGCAAACTGGTGCTAACTCCTATGCTAATAAGGTTGTCTGGGGTCTTGGCCAGCCAAGTTCTGAGTACCGCCAGGGATGGAGAGTCACAACCTCTCTGGACAGTCTCTGACAGTGCTTTACCACTGTTGCTGCAAAGATTTTCTCTTCTTTTTAATGAAACTCCTATCTGCTGCCCACAGTCTCTCATAGAACACCTGTACAGAGTCTGGTTTCTAGGTATCCTCTGGTTGGGTAGTTGTAGGCACTAAATAAGATCCCACTGAGCCTTCTCTTCTCCAGGCTACACAGTCTCAGGTCTTGTAGCTTCCCCTCACATGTAGGATGCTATAGTCCCTTCATGATTTTCATAATCCCTCCCTGGATCTGCTCCACAATGTCCTCATCTCTCTTGTACTGGGCAGCATAGCACTGGACCTGGAACTACAGTTGTGTATAACAAGTACTGAGTGGAGGGGAGGTTGGTTCTCCAGTCTTTTCAGTTCCCTCTGAATGTCAGACCTGCCCTGCAGCCTATCAACTGCTCCTGCCAGTCAGTCAAACCACATATTTGTCCTCATTCCCAGAAAAAATCCCAATCTGAAACCAGATCATAAAAAATAAAATAAAGCAAAGAAACAAAACAAACCAACGAACTTAACAAACCAAAACCCCCACTACACATCTCCCACAACTGAGTATTACCCGTAAACATATTCTTGGAAGAAAAGTCTCTGTACGAAATGGATTATGTCCAAAAATTATCCCGTGTGTATGATGCTTCAAATCTCACACCTCAGCTGAAGATCTCTCAAGACCTTTAGTTGTCACCACTAGCAAAGAGTGGGAAGATTTGCTGAAATAGCACTAAGTGCTGAGCACTGGCTTTACCTGTGTCATTCTCTGGTCTCCTGAGCATCGGTTCAACTGGGACAGGGAGCAGCCTTCACCTATGCACCCTGTGTCTCCCCTTTGCTGACTAGTGGTGGTCCTCAGCAGGTCTGTGCTAAGATCCCATTGCAGGCTGTGATGGGAGAGAGCCAGTGAGCACTATTTCTATACATCTAGGAGAGCTGTGCTCTGTGAGTACTGATTTATCTCTCTTATTTCTCTTTTCTTTTCCTAAAGTTTAAGTGATCAAATTCACTTTCCTGACAAATTGCTATTAGGCACTCAACACTGAAAGTGGTAGCTTTTAGGTGGCAATCAGTATATTTTTCCAAATGAATTGAATAATCAAGATAATAGAAAAAGAAAGTAGTTTTTACTTACAGTACATTTGCAGACAAAGTGGGGGGTTAGAAATATTGAAGATCACAAAGGTTAACAATACCTGATTTTGCACTTCTGACGGAATATTTTTGCAAAGGGGAAAAAGGAACATTTTTCAGCATAACCATACTGCGACTGTGATTCAATAAAACTAGGAAAGCCATGGAACAGGGAGATAATGCTGGTTTAATCTATGACTAGCAGAGGTTGATTTCCATTGTGAGTAAAGGCAGGAAAAAATGCTAATGTAATTACTTTCCTTTGGAACAATGCAGTCTAATTGAAATATCATATCTTTATTTTCCATAGTATTTTTATGTACAACAATTAATAATATCGGAAATAAAAATACTTGGATGGTAGGAATATGCAGATTTTATGATACAGGAGAAACCTGTGTAATGTAGAAACCTCTTTTCTACATACTGTACTTCTGAAGGTAAGGTCTGACCATCTGACATGATTTTTTTTTCCTTGCAATTTAAACACTGACCTGTGTAAGGTCTTTTATAATTCTGAGGCTCCTAATGTGTGCCAATTTCCTACAGAAGACACAGATTTACGTGAAGAACAAATATTCTAAGAACCAACAGACTTAAACCAATTATTTTAACAAACTATAAGTTAATTGTCATCACTTTTGCATAATTAAGAGGTCACAAGAGAGATCTGATGTGTTAGTATGACTTGCTGCATAGCACAGGGAGCATCACTCTCAGCCTAAAGCTGACTTACACATCACACATAGTTACACACCAAAATAAAAATTCCCCAGACTTCCACTGGTGATTCTCAGTAACTTCTAATGACAAAGTATAAGAATTTGGGATTTTGTTGAGATGAGGTTCTCCAGGACATCCAAAATTTTTGGATATTTTCTCAGTTAAACAGGGCAGTGCCCTAAAGTCCTGCGAGCAGCTGATGCTGGCAACCATCAGGCCCATTTCAACCTCCAGATATACAGAAATTTCAAGTTCTCCTGCAGACCTTCAACCAGGAATCCTAGACATCGTTTCAATAATAACTCAAGTCAAAGTAAAATTGATTGTACTTTGAAGTCCATAATCTTCTATATTTATAGTTTTGAGTAATCAAGATGAATGTACACATGAATGTGAACAGACTAATATAAATCATTTACATTGAAAACACTTTTTTAGCAAAAAAAATTCAAAGTACAGGTATTTTGTCTTGGCAAGATCTTCGTGAAAACAAACAGCATGAGTCACCTGTAAGACTGCTGGGCTTGCAAGAAAATATTAACTGACTTTTCTAGCATTTCATGCAATCTATTGGCACAGAAGGATGCTTCACTTTACAAGTTTAAGCATCTACAGTCACGTGATTTCTTTTCCGACACAGAAAGAACAATGCTACACCGCACATTAAAGGCTCATTTGCGTGCACTGCTTCATTATTTTACATCTCCTGAGGCCTTAAAGTTTTTGCTTACTGTATGTAGGAAAGATCCAATCCTTGAAAAGGCTTTTAGTAGGTCTGTAAAAAGAAATATCCTCTGTTACACACCCTGTTGAAATAAAGGGAGAGGTGTACCACATGATCTGCCTTGGATAAAGGCAGATGAAGGTCTTAGTCAAATTTTCAATGTGTTGATAACAAGAAATTTTTAGAAAAAAACCCCACCTTTTGTTTAAAGTATTACATGAATAGATTAAATAATTAAATATATGTTCTGTCTGGCTTCCCCATATGGTAAATGATTCTAAATCTCAAAACAATGTTTTGGTAAAAAAAAAAAAGAAAGTATTAATATAGGATTTCACTGGCAATTACCGTTCAACTGATGTATCTGCATCAGTCAGTCTTGTAAGACAGGGTAAAACAAAAAAGCTAAAAAATTTTTTCTCTAGCAGGCTGTTATTTTAGTATTTCCTCCCAAGTCATGGTGTAATGGGTTCAGTCTGTTAGTGGCTCCTTCTGGATCAAAACTCAGAGCTAAATAGTGCAGTTCATTGATTTACATGTGGGTTTTGAGCATGCTCAGGTGGGGATGATGCAGATGCTTTGAGGGCTGGGCAAGTGGAAAACCACTTTTGGGAAGAACCTGACCAAATGAAATTTGGGACCTGAAAATGTGTCCTGGTTCCGGCCACGACAGGGTTAATTTTTGCAGTCGCCAGGAGGGAGCATGGCTAGGACCCAGAGGTTATTCTATGACACCTCACATCATTGATGGGCATGGGAGAGGCAAGAGGCCCCTTCTGGTTGGGATATTGAAGTTTTCCACGCGGTGAGCACTTGTGTGTGAATTTTCACTCGTCTCGTACACTCTGTTATTAATATTGTTGTTGTTATTGTTCATTTCTTATTTCATTGTTACTTTTAGTAAATTGTTCATATCTCAACACGTGATATTTAGCTTTTGTGCCTCCAATTCTCCTCTCCGACCACCCGCAGCGGGAGGGGTGGAGTGAGCAAGTGGCTCATGGCTTGGAGTGTTTCTGTGTGAATGACAAATTCAGGAATACCGTTCCTAAAAGAAGACACAAGGGGTCCCTCACTTTGACTTAGAAGTATGTGAGCTTTAGCTTGGGACAGTATAGAACAATAAGCACAAAGATGGGCTGCTTCCCAAAAATGGGAATGGGTGGAACCATGGACCGGACGTGGGAGATACATCCACAGAGGACTGAGGCTGTGGCTCACAGGGCCACAGCTGCAGCTGGACTAGAGGAAGAGTTGTCAGGCTTTTCCAAGGAGGAAAAGGTGGTGGAGAAGGGAGCAGAGAAATACCTGTCCTGGAAAACACTCAGCAGACACCCTTGCGTGGACAATACTGTATTTCTAGGAACAATGTCCTCAAGAATGCAATTGTTGAAGAAAATAACTGAGCTGTGTTCCCTATTCCTTTCCCTTAATTTTCCCTTGCTTTCTATACATTTCCTCTGACTCATCTCCTCCCCAGAAAAGAAAGTTCATTTCCCTTACAAAGGCTTTTTAAAACACAGATGGTACCTTATATACAAAATATTGGCCACAGACATGCTTCTCCAAGGTTTTTATACTCTTGGAGCAGCAGAGAGCTTTGACAGTATACATATTTTCTTGTGTGACTAAATTCCTTCACTGTTCCATTTTTTCCTAGGTATTCACAAATTCTGAAAGAACAGTGTCAAAATCAGACCTTAATTCTGATTGCCTGTAAGCTAATTAAGTATTTAAATAAAACATAAACATTTTAAAAAATCCATTATGCTCCAAATGTAGCAAAAAGAAAATCAGAAAAAAAAAAATCCACAAATTCACAGTTTAACAGCAAGGAAGAGGTAGGACTACCTGTTGTCTGAGTTATCTTTCAACATGTGATTCTATAATTAGAGGAAAAAGAAAACAGGTCTTGAATATGGTCACAGAGTAATCTACAGATTAAGATGATGAATTCACTGGCCAGGGGCTACCCTAAGTAGTAGTACAAAGAGGGTATGACCTTCCCACACAGGTGGGAAGGGTCTGGTGGCTCACAATTGGCACACACTACTGCTCCACTGCTTTTCTTAGTAGTTTGTTTTGTTTTAGCAGTATTCTGTCACATCCCTGCTACCTTTGATGGCCAAAAGACTGAGCTGCCAGCTATTTGGAAACCTCTGTTGGATGACCATTGGGAACAGGCCAGCTCTGAAGTGCATATTCATGCCAGAATCTCTCTCAGACACTGTGTGCATGCTTGGCTGACCTATACAGCACAAAGCATAAACCCATCTACTAGTGAGAACTCTCTGTTTGTGGCTATGCAAGACAAATTCTTGTTCCTGATGGCTCCTGGGTAGCCTCTTTGTCCCATGCCATGGCAAAAATCATTAGAATGGTCCTTGGGCTGAAGTGTTATCTTACACACGGAGAGTCCATACATACTCTTTTCATTTGCTCAGTTTTTCATTGTGAAGGTCAGGTTTAGACCACACAATGTCTATGAATAGCTGAGGAAGAATTCATTGTGGCTTGGTTGGTGCAGATTTGATGTCCTGTTGCATTGGATTGTGTTAAAGCTTGAGATCCTCCAGGCAGAAGCAACAGAGCTCTCCTAACCCTGACTCGGGGCACAGGAAAGCAGTGAGGATAGTCCAGGCTTGTGAAGAGGTTCAGAGCAAAGTTTAAATGACAGCATAAGGATGGACAGGAATTCCAATAACTCCTCATGTACTTTCTCTGTGATTTGCTTCCAGGGTGGTCTGTGCTTTTGAGACTGAGATGCAGGGAGTGGGTTGTGTCCTCACTGCCACCAAAGGCTGACTGCACCATCCTGCAGAGATGCTCAATGCATGGCACACACAACACTGCATCACATGCCTGTGCCACTGTGAAAAGCATGTTGACACCTGTTTTACATGACCAGGGTTGTTTCCCACATGGAAACTAGCAAAGCTTGGGACTATGCCTAAACCTCTCAGTATGAGGCCATGTGTATATGTTCTGAAGGGGCCATGAGATTTCCAACCTCCGTGAGCCACTCCTCAGCAATAACTGAGGGGGCATTTCATCCCTTTTAAGGACCTTTGTCACAGATAGTTTATCATTTAAAATGCTTTTGGAGTTAATAATAAATTGTGAAACAGTGAGAGGAGGGACTCTATGGGAACCTGCTGTGTCTGTTAACGTTATAATGGGTAAAATGACAGAGCAAAAAGGCATGTGGAAAGAAAAGGCTTTATGGAACAGTTTTCAAGGCCCACTCTGACTCAAGGCACCAGGATGTGGTACAATCCCATCCATACTAGCATGTGGAGCAATCTCTGGACCCATCCAACTACCAAACCACCCACAGTTTTTATCTACATATTTCTTCTGCTGTCCAAAAAATGTTTTGGCTAATACAGTATTCAGGCTATAGCCAATCAGTAGAAGAGGGTCCTAAGGGAACCAAGGAGCAGTCCAAACCAGCAGTGTGAAATGAGACAATGGTTGCAACAAAAATTTTTTGTTGAATGAAATAATTCACTTTGAAATTCTGGAATATCTTTCTGAATGTGAAAGGTGACAGGACTGCTGATGATACTCATATGATTGTTTCAGGCATGATCTGAAGACTTTCTGGGTTCTGTCTTGCTGTTCAGATTAGTTCTCAGAAGAAATATTGTGATTCAAGCCCCAGTTTGTGACTAACTAGACATAGAACTTTTATTATTAAACAGTAAGTATGGGTTGCACTAGAATCCTAGCAGAGCATGGACAGTAATAGACCCTCTCCTCCTCCCTTTTCCTCAGTTGAAGCTTTAACCTAAGGCTAAACGAATCTGCAAAATTACTTCTGGAAGAATTTAATTTCCCTGTTCACTAGTTTTACTTGTATTAAGAGAAAGCAAATTCTCAGTCACATCTTACTTGTCTGAGAGAAAAGATTTTACCATCCAACCTTTCTGAATAAAATATCCTTTCTGCTTTGAATAAGGTCCTCCTCTAAAAAACTCCAGTTAAATTATCTAGCTACACACATTTAATGAGTCCATCTCACTAGTATATAGGTATCAGTCATTTAAAATCCAGAATAAATTCAGTTTATTTTACCTTATTCTGAGTGCAATGATATTCATGTATGTTCCAAGGATATATGGGAATGTTTTGGGGTTTTTTGTAAGTGAATACTTTGTTCCTTGCCTTAAATGCACTTTTGAATTGTCTTTTGATTTCTGATTGTAGATCATGTCATGGAACATCTGGACTCTTCCTCCTGGTCAGTCTCACGAGTCCTAACAAGGTGCAGAGAGGATCTTAAAGGGAATTCAAGTTTAGATTTATCATAGGGAAAAATCCTAATTATACATGTTCCTTTCTGACTGTCTCTTTTGTGAGGCATTCTCTTTCATGATAAACAACCAGCCATTTTAACATGATCTTCTCCTAAAATAAACACTGTAATATCCCAGACAGGGACAGTTAGACTATTCTTTTATACTAAAAAGTAGTTTTTACTAAAACTGGAAGTAGGTGAGTACATTTATATAATCACAAATTGAATCTCTCCTTCTTGAACAGAACACCTTGAATACCAGTGCAAAAAGTGAAAGAGTAGCAAAAAGTGAAAAGATCTGTACAGTCCATTCAGGTTTTGCTAAACAACACTCGATTTGCTAAACAACACTTCGATTACAGAAGCATGTAGTGTCAGCTGTGAGAGTTACTTTTCGCTGCAGACCTTGCTCAACACAATTATAAGCACAGGCAACCTTTCAGATGCAGATTGGTTGCCTATCAGGTTAGGAAGACACCCCAGAGAGTTGTACTAAGCTTGTCAGTAGTATGGTCACAGTGATCACTGGGGGGTTTTAGTTCATCTTTCTACAATACTATGTTTTTGCACAACTGGGCCCATGGCGTGGACAGATTCATAGGTCTCTACTGATACATGTCTCTCCCAAGCTGGCAAAAATCAGCACGTTTCATAATTTGTGTCCCTGTACTTGTATTTTTCTCTTGCTGTAACAGTTGAGTTTCCACAATTGGTAACATGTCTTAACAACGTTTTTTGGAAACTGGTCATGTAACCTCTGGTGGGAAGCATCGTGATTTCAGTCCTCTTTTCTCCCTACAAGGGCACTGCTTGGGCATTCACGGGTATTTTAAATTTGGTCCACAAATGTCAGTGCCCTGAGCAGAAGGGACGCCATCTCACATCGTGCGATTGTGGTTGCTGTCAGATTCTGTGGATTTGCATATCCTGCCAAACAGCTATTCCCATAAACTTGCCACGGCTGGTGAACTTTTATTGTGGCAACATGCTCAACTTGTAGAAAGGCTGCCTTTGTAGTTAAATGGTTGGTGTGCTTGTTAGAGACGTCTGTCTTACTGTGAATGCCTTTCTTCCCTCCAGAACAACACTGACAGAGACTTTGAACATTTGTTATCCAATAAGTCATTGTCATAATGTATGGTGGAAACTGTTGATTGAAGAAAACTAAATCTTTCTTAACATATAATTGAGAGTTCAGTACAACAAAAATAATTTAATAACTGTGAACCTACAGAAGGGATAATGTACATGATATAAATTCTCCAGTGGATATCGATCACAAAGGTTATCTGATTGTGTTTCTCTGGTCTGTATAATATACCAGGGCTGTAGCTGTCTCTGAGACAAGTACAGCTGAATAATCCAAGCTGACATCTGTCTGGGTGCACTATCACAACTTGTTCCTTAAATTCCTAGATGCTGGTCTAAGATGTTTGTTCACATCTGTGAGCAGAGAATGAACAATTCCCTCCCAAGACAGGTGTCCAGTAGCAAAATGGCATGCCTCATTTGGCCTTAAGCACGGGTGACAGCTAATAAAAGCATATGAACATGTGTTATGCATATATATGCCATAAGGCATAATCCTCTTTACTCTATGCAGAAATATTTCCTATTGCTCCGATTAGTGTGAGTGCTGGGAAGTATTTCATCATGGAAAATTATGTCTATAACATCTGGGTCCAGGCTGGAAACGTGATATATTGCAGAGTAGTATTCACAAACATCCATTTAGGAGTTATTCCACTCCTGCCGTCTATCGACGATAGGATCCATATAAAGACAATTCTCTGATACATCCTGCCTTCCTGCCAGCTGTCACAGTCACTGCTGCTGCTCCCTGGCACTCAGCTAGGACTGACAAGTGGCACAGACAAAGGTTGATGCCCCTTCCTGGTGCAAAGATGTAGTCCAGGAAGGACAAATTGTTTCTCTGGGCTACTTTCTAAAGCAAGTCATGAATGGAGCATCTACCCTATAAACCACCAAGTGAGTTTCAGCATTTGTGTCCAATTTTTTTTCCAATGCTGTAAAAAGAGATGTGTAAATGCCTTCTAATATGCTCCCTGATAGGAAAGATACATTTCATTTTAAATCTTTTATGTGACAGTATGTTTCACCAAGTAGATAATAAAAATTTAAATTACTTAAGAGGAGGAGAGAAGACATGCAAGTGCTTCAAAGCTTACTGAAAGCCTGTGCAAATCTGCCTCTGCATCAGACTTTTCATTTAGACAATTGTTTTCCACCTCCCAAAGAAGAGTTATTCTGCCTCAGGAAGGCTCCAGCAGTGGACATTGATTTCAACTGCATCTCTGCAATACAGCTAACTGCAATGAATGTGCCAAAGCTGATATTCCCACCATATCTGAAAGCAACCTGCCTCAAAGCAGCAACTGAGAGCTCCTCTTAGATCAGTTTTCCATAACAATGCAAGGAACTCTGTTTATCTAAAGAAATATATTATTTCCTTCCCAGCTGGACAAAATAACAAGCCTATAGGAATGTCTACCTTAGATACTTTGACAGCAAAGAATTACTATTACTACGGGACACAAGCTCAGTAAGAAAAGAAAAACATAAGAAAATGTCCTTCATATCATGAAGTTGGTTTCTGCATCTGACAGCCCCAGCTAACAGCTTCTGTTTCTCAACTGTTAGATTTTCTAACAGTCACCTTCAAGCATTCTCAAAATATGTCCTCAAAATCATGAAAAAAGTCCCCTCGACCAGTCACAAACACTCTACAACACTAACTTCCCAAAAGCTCTCCATAGATGAATGACTACAGAAAACAAATATACTGGCCATACTCATGCAGTATTCATTACGATCGATATTCTTTCACAACTTTATCATGCTCCTTATCTGCATGCAGCACTATTTTACATTACACCTTAGATCATCGTCGCCCTCTGTGTTTGTGCTTTGCACTTAGAAGAGTGGTAAAGTAACTTGTGAAGTCTTGCCAGATGAGGATTCAGTAGTAGAGTGTTGTAGCTTGTATGGTTGTTGGAGACACAAAGAAGAAGTTGATGATCAGCTCCTTCAGTACAACTTGACAAACATATAAGGGCCAGTATTTTATAACATAATGCTCTTAAGCATATTGTGGACCCTCTTCCTTTGTGCTCTTTTAGCATCTTGGTGTGCTTCTTATTTCTCTCATTCTTCATTTCCATTTTGTTTTCCTGATCCTTGGCTTATGTTCCAGCCATCTTTCCACCCTGCTGGTCAGATCACTGCTTATCTTGACGTCCTGATCTCAGCCTACAGCCTTGGATAATAAAGGAAAAGAGGGAACTGAGAAATTATTTGCATTCACTTAGCAGAAGTGGAAGGGGGAAAACTGAGAGAAGACTTACAGGTGAGCATTCGCAGAGAGACCAGGACTAGCCATTAGCCTGGGAGCAGAGGCCACTCTGGTCATGGTTACAACAGGGAGGTCACTGAAGAAGAGGAAGTGTCAAGAGGTGCTCTCAGGAAGCTCTTCTGTCTGCAGCCAAAACAAGCACGGGAAGGTGAGTGGTAGTGCTTGGAGCAGGCTGTGTGTGGCATGAAATCCTGTGTCTCTAGTCTTCCACATCCTCACTGGTATGGAAGGCAGAGTCAAGTAGAGGACCCAGCCAGATGGAGAGTCTACTGCATAAAAACTGCAGAGTAGACTCCCTCTTTCCAAGTGATCATGCAGATATATGCATACATTTCCCTGAAACTGAGCACAAACCAGGCCAGAAGTGTGTTTGTTTGGAACACAGAAAATACATCTACTAGCATTGTGATTTGGAAGCCTTCCAAAACTGTTCTCCTAGCTGGAGGCAGATGCCACGGGCCACAAAGTTTAATAAAACAGTCCCAACCCAAGGTTTACAGCACTAAACTGCACACTTGAGGCCAGATTAGTAATAACAGATGGGTAAAATATAAAGCTGCACAGACTAATTGAGTGCCCTGCTGGTGGACACTTCCCATAATCAAGGGATCTTTGAATGACATATGTTTATCTTTCCCCCCTCCTTGGGATACTATTTCATTATACACAGTA
Organism: Manacus candei; assembly: GCF_025592945.1. Lineage (NCBI taxonomy): Eukaryota > Metazoa > Chordata > Aves > Passeriformes > Pipridae > Manacus > Manacus candei. The sequence continues at coordinate 40,062,942 of NW_026138062.1, forward strand.
ATGAGACACTTAGCTTGGAGATTGCTGGGCTAAAAATCCTTATGAACGATGTTCACCTGCTGTGTGCAAGTCTTTGCACTGGTAAAGCATAGATGATCTACCCCAACCTTGGGCTGAACAGGGGACTGGCCATATGAAAATCACCATGATTGGAACTATCAGTAATTGGGAGGCATCTCTGCCTTGGCTGAGAAAGCCAGTTGGAGTTCACCTTTTAGCCAAAGAGGGAAGGTAGAGTGGGAAAAGGATGAAACATAGTGGAAATAACTTCAGACATGTCACAGACAACCTGGATAGAGGCACAGCAACAGTGAGTGAGAGAGTAAGACTTCAGCTATCACCCTTGTTCAGAGGTGAAAATGCAGCCTGGATGAATAGCTGTGAGAACACAACCATTGGGCAGCCCACCACTACTTGGGGCAGCCATAGCACTTCAGCTGCATTTCCAGAAATCCACATGCAAACAGCAGAGTTCTTCCTCCAAGAAGGCTGGTCACTGAAGCATTGCAGTGGAGGTTTTTGGTTCCTTAGTGAGTCACAGACCTTTCTGTTCACAGCCTCTGTTCAAACAAGGGACTTCATGATGGACATTTCCAAAACTGCAAAACTGACTGGCATTTCCAAGCAGGCAACTGATTGGAACAAACTGTCATTTCATAAAGGGCATTTCTTGCTTCCTGTAGCATAACCACCATGCCACATCTGAAGGTTTTTTAAGGTTGTAAGTAAAAGACAAATCCATTTATGTCCCTGTTCAGTTCCTTCTACCTTTAAATACTTGTTCATTGTCCCTGGTGGACACAAGATCCTACCACTCACCTTGGGATGTATGTCAAAGCTGGAGCAGGGCAGGTCTGTATCAGTTCTCAGCTCTGAACACCTGTGGGATTGCTGGTATGGGGCTCTAGAGAGGAGCTGATTCTGACCACAAAGACTAAACAAATCTCAATACTCACTGAGTTATTGCAGACAGGAACTGAGTAATCACGTTCCTACCTGTATAAACTGGAATCAAAAGTGAGTTATTCAGTCAGTGGAAATAAATGGATTTTTCCAGCTGGTGTGGCTGACGTGTACTCTGTATATCACATTTATATATCTTCCTTCCACCAACCAGCTCCCCTTTCAATAATCAAGCTCTATAGCTACAACAATTCTACTGACTGGAAAGAAATGTGTGTTCACAACATGCACCAAGAGATAAATCTTGTTACAGCACCAGCAACACATTCCGTGCATTACATGTGCCAAAGGAGTAGGATTTATTCGGGTCATTTATGCTCCACTGGAGTGGAAAAAGGTAAAAAAAATAGGCCTTGCTATAATGAATTGGACTCTTTGAGTCTTGCAGAGAATAATCCCCATGCATTGGCTAACAGAGATTGCCATCCATCAAGGCAGCAGGACATGGCCTTTCAGGACAGATCTGTTCTGGACTGACAGTTGTGTGTGTACCTAACTTTCTTCAGCCCCTGTCCATACCTAACCAGATCCCTTCCCCCTGCGTTGCTCACCCCTGTGGCAGCCCCTCCCGCAGCCACATCACGCACTTCCAATGCCTCCCACTGCCTGACATACCCTGTTCCATGTGAAAACATTTCTTTCAGCTCTCAGCCTCTTTTGCACAGGCCATTCTGAGGGAGTTCCATTTTGTACAAGTTATTGTTCATCCTGCAAAAATGCCCAGAGCTTGCGGAGTGACCAGTGTCCCACTCGGCTGTGCAGCCACTGAGCCACAAAATTCTGTGATCTAAATAGAGCAACAGGAAAAAGAAAGGGCAGAGGAAGGAGAGCACAGCAGGCCTGAGACCAGAGCTGGCTTCAAAGCCATCACCATCCCCTCAGAGAAAGGAAGAGACACTAACTTACAAACTTCTGGGAGTTACTCCCTCCTCCTCCTCTGTCTGTCACTAAGGCTGTGAGCTCTCAGAGCAGAAAACATCTTTCCCCGGCATTAAGAAAACAGCTAGAACATTGCAGCTACAACTTGTGGTGACTTTCTGGGTCCCTGAGTATAGATGGCAACAGTCTTTGGGGGTTACATCATATAAACCCAATCCTTACGCAAGTACCCTCTATCCTGAAATGCTCCTGTTGGAGAGAAAAGATACCCCAGTGATCCCTTGGTCCTGCAGTCAGAACCCCCCCCCCCCCCATTATTCTGTCTAGTCTTACTCATGTAGATTTCTGTTTGTTCATACAGATCTTCTCTACTCTTGTTTATCCCTCCCTACTACTGCCCCTAAGAAATATTGGTCCTAAGGTTGTTTTTTAAAATAAACTTTACTGCAGCATAATCTATTACTGTGAGTTTCATTTTATGTTATTTCATCCTTACCTCCACGTGTTCAGTCTTTTTCTCATTCAGAACTGGATTGATTTTTTTTTTTTATTTTGTGTGCTACTCATGTGTAATTGATGGAGTACAAATGTTTAGGCCATGCTTTCCCTTCTTCTTAAATGAGAGTGCTGTGGGTTTTTACTTTCAAGAAAGATATTTGAAAGCAAAATTATGTAGGAGGCAGAGGGATGAACACAATGCAATACACAGCTTTGAGGTGAGAAATGCAGTTATGTATTTCATATGGAGGCATAATGTGGAATCTGCAAAACCACACTAAAGGCAAACTGTGGTTGTGTGCTTATTCCTAAGACTGTGAACATTACCTAAAACAATAAATGGTAAAAATAATTAAAGCAGATATTATGAATATTTGTGAATGTCCTCATATTTCTGCCTTGTGGAAATCAAGAGGAAAGTCAGTGCATGAACTTGGAGTCAGGGTACAGCAGTGGCTCCAGTACAATTGGTAGTATCCAGCTGCACTGCTGGAACAGATGGCCCAAATTAAACAAAAAGAGTTGCCAGTGTCTTCACATAGATAGATCTGACTAAGCAGTCACTGATGTTTGGTTTGTTGTTTTTTTTCACAACTCCCTCTCCAAACCATGTTAAAACTATAAACATGCCACTGGTGAAGTAACTTCTCTCTTCTTTATTCAGTCCCAGGCACAATGGCTTTTGTAGCAATCCAGATCTCTTTTCTGTAGCATCAAGAGCCAAGAACATGAGCAGATTGGGAGGAGATATCTGAAATTTTCTGTGGATAACTTGCGTCCAGCCTATATCCCACCAGATAGTTCAACGTCTGCTCCTAGGGTGGGTGCCTCCACAGGCTGGGGTAACTAAGAAGCATCAATGGTATTAAGCAGATCCCAAAAAGGAGTGATAAAGCTGTCACTACTCATGCTCTGAGATCTTCCCAGTGGAAAAGTAGGTCTTTCTTGGCAAATTTGATAATAGTATCAATTGTGAAACACCACAGTTTCTCTTCTGCTGTGTCCTTTATGCATCCATTACCTAGACAAATAATCCCAGAAACAGGAAACTCACACAGCTAATCAGGATAGCATATTAAATATTCTTGATGCTTCAGGGGGAGTGGGGGGAAGTCATATGTAATTGTCCTGAGCAGAATATATTTCCATAACAATGAAATCTCAAAATCAGTCCCCTGTTCATTTCAGAAAAGGAGAATTAGCATGCCCCCAGATATTTTGGGTCAGTAGGGATACCATTATAACCCTCTGAATCTCCGAGAACCATTTCAAGCTGTATTGTTTTATGATGACTCTGTCACTGCAAAGTGACAAAATGGCACAGGTTTTAGTTTAGACCAGTAGATGGGGATTAATCAAACTGTTATTCTTGCTGTTGTATACCACCAGTGGAGGCTTTTAACTAACCAGCTGAGAGACTTATGAGTGTGGAAATTGGTTTTTTGCATATTCATTAAGAAGGAGGATTGTTCTCCCTTAGCAGAGCAATCTGCATGAGAGCAGAGAACCAAAACTTCCAGCGGAGTCAGGCGAACTGCCTGGTTACAACTGAGCCCCATCTCTGGCAGTGGGAATGAGAGTTTGAGTGCCCTGGGAATCTGGGCTAGTCTGTAAATAAGAGAGGATTTTCCCTGCAGATAAAATCCCTGCAGAGCTCAAGGGGGCAGCAGGAAGCACTGCATTTTGTAAAAATTAGGTAAAAATAAAGCAATCTACTGTGTGCTTCCCTCAGTTGCGACATAAGAGACTGTTACCTCTGCATCCAGAAAGATTAAATTTGGAAGAGGCACAAAACCTCCTGTTGTCTTTATCAATCTCCAGGTGAAAGCACTGACATTCAGGGAAGAAACTTTAAGCTGCTGCTGGGAATTTTTGAATGGTTTCAGGGGTAGAAGAAGAAGAATCTGGATCTCTAAATGAGACAGCCTGGTAGACACAAAGTCTGGACATCTGAACCAGTCACCTGAGATAGTTACCTTCATAATTGACCAAGGAACAGTCATCACCAAAGCACAGGTCAAACCATCATGACGTACATCTGACATGCCAGATGAGCTGTGCCCCAAATCAGTTTGTGTCACTCCACTGCCCACAACTCCGAAACACTGCCTCCTAGCACTTGCATGGTGGCCTGCTTCATCAAAATATAAAATTGGTTGAGATAAATACCATTTCATTCTTAAGTCCAAAAATGACCCTTGAGATCCTAAGACAAATGGACTTCTTGTGGTCTTTTTACAACCTCCTCTACTGCAAATCCATGTGCTACACATACCTGGAGGACATTATGGTTCTGAGGTGAGGTCTGGATAGAAATAGATGCCCTGGACCAAACTCTTTCTCTGGTATGTAGAAAATTGTTGAACTCAGAGATGATGAAGACAAGTTTAATGCACTTGGTAGATTTATATTTTTATAAGTCATGGCTCAGACTGGGCCTCGACAGTCTATTCTTCAATGTCAAATCCCCACGGAGTGTAATTTCCAGAAATGTTTAATGACTATTTAATAACAGCTGCATAAAATATCTCTGATCATATTTTAATATTCCCAATGACAGAATTGTTCAGCACTGAAGTATTTTTTATTTATAAAAAGTATATCACTCCTTTTTTGGAGAGCTGCCCTTAAAGCAAACCCTGGCCATGCAGCATGACCCTCTCTCTCATCCTGGCTGAAAGGGCAGCCCAGGTACGAACTACACAAAGCAGAGGGAAGAAAGGCAGCAAGGAGATGCTTTGTTTGTTCATAGGATCTCACAGTGGCAAAACCTGTAACTGGCCTTTTAAAAAGACTGGAAAATCTTACCACTTAAGCATTTGCAAGTGGACAGGTTAAGACAAGATATGAGTAATGAAATTCCTTGCTTGAGGGTACCAGCTGATCACTTCGGGGGTGCAAGGCAAGAATTTAGCTCCGCAATGGCTGCCCGAAGAGCCCAGAGCAGATGCTGACATATGTTACTGGAGTACCTGGTCTTTCCTCGAAACATAAGTTGCTGCCCAGAGGTGGGATACAGCTCTGCAGAGGGTCTTCACACCTGAACTGCATTCAACCTTTCCCTTCTAAGCAGCCAAGGCAAAGCAGGTAAACCAGGTTCCACCTGCACCTCCCTTTGTGTTTGCCTGAGCCTGCTAGAGGCACTTGAGGCTCCCCTTTGTGTCTGCAGTGTTGCTGCTCTCCTCCCAGCTCAATCTGGCTGCCTTTCACTTTGCTTTGAGTTGTGGAGCCAAATCCCACTAATACCTTGTGATGGTGTCCTCCCCAAGCCCTGGGGTTAAACTGTAACCCTCAGTAGGGGCTGTGATGGCTGCATTCAATTTACTCTGGAATTTGGGGAACAGATATCAACAGGGTAGCTGAGGGTGGTCTGGAACGGTGACCCTAACATCTTGCTGGTATGCAATTGTAAGTCTTACTTACAGTCTTACTCCATAGGGAGTGGACAGCCCAGGGCCTGCTGAGTAATCCTGCATGGCAGTGGGCTGCATGCCAGGATCTCCCCTTGAGTAGGGATATCAAGGTTATTTCTCAGTGTTTAGAGAGTCCATATGCATCAGATACTCGGTGATTAATAGATGCTAAACGTTGAAATCTTAGCTAAGTGATACAAAAGATTGATTGTGTATATATAATCCTTCGGACATAAACTATTGACCAAATTGGGACTAGGATTGGATCCAGCTACACCTAGATTCCACTCTGAACAGTATTTTAGTATGGAAGGGTGTTCTTCATGACTCAACAGGAGGGTGTCCCTGACAGTTGTGTCTGACACTGCCCTGCATGCAGTAAATCAAGTTTACCTTGCCATCAAATCTGTTAAACCACTGTTGCATTTACCATTGAAATTTTTTAGCTCACCGATTTAGATCAATAAAGTATGTTGCAGCTGCTCTCTTAGAAGTGAGGTGCATGACTCCATCTGTGACACACCTGTGAGGTAACTTGCCTTGCAAGAGATGTGTGCTAAGTTCACATGAACCAAGCCACTTGTTAATGTAGATGTGATGATACGGTTCTGTCTTCAGGTCAAGACCTTCCTAATGTAGAAGATCTTATTTTTCTCTAGTCAGACATCACCTGGAGCCAGCTGATGGCAGCTCCCTGCTTCCAGTATCAGCAAGGTATCACTACTGGTCGTGTGCCCCATTTTGTACAGTGGCTGTTGGTGTCCATAGTACTCATAGGGTCATCTGTAATATCCCTAAATAATCCCTGGTCCTAAACAGGACTATCTGCAGGTCAAGCATGCTGAGATGCCTTCAGGTAGGTGATAGCAATTCCCTTTTAAGTGAAATGTGTGTGTCTCTATATGCACGTGTGTATGAAATAAAACATGAAGAGAAAATTTACATGAGTCTTCTGACTATTAAAAGCCAGTTTCCGCTAAATGGATTGTCGGCCCAGTTGATTCAGGTTCTTGGCTTCCATAATTTATTACTAGTTTTAACAGCTGCCATTCTTCTAATGATCAGGTTGCTGTGAGCTGGGGAAGCAAAACATGTTCTTAAAGAACTTTGCATTCCTAAAGGGGATTGGAGTAATCCTAGACTTTGTTATATTTACATTTTTAACTGAATTAGTGAACCTGTAATGTGTGTAGCAATTAGACTTTGCAAATAGACATGGTTCCAGAATAAATCTTTTTTTAATGTATCTATCCCCATAACTATCAGAAAGCAATTTTATTTACATTAATTACATGTACACTTAAATTCCATTCTGAATGGGCTTCACCAGTCTGAGACCCTTGAAGGGCAGCTGCCTCTGAGGAGAAACACCCCTAAAAACTATTCAGTCCATTGCACAGTATTGATAGGGAAGAAAATTCTGTTGAAAGTCTTGAACGTTTATGCTTGTTCTTGCAAAAAATTTTACAGGACATTTATGTCTATTTGGAACTGACATTTCCTAAAGCTGTCTGTAAAAGAACATTCCATGGCAACCTAGAGGTTTCATTTTATCTGTCCTGTCTGCTTTCTAAAAAGGAACAGTGTCTCTTTAAAATTCTAGCATTTACAGTAAATCTAAGCTTATGTACAAAAGCATTTGTAAATTCATTGATTTGGTATTGATGATTTTATTTTTACCAAATGAAAATGTAGAATTCCCGGTATCTAAAGTATTCCTTTGTGTGCTGTGACTTTAGTACAAGCTGTATATCAATTCCAGAGAATTTACTTGTAGCATTCTTTTAAGTGAGTGAGTGACATGACTGTTGCAATTCATGTAATCCAGACTTCTTGCTGTGTTGCAGGAAGCAACAGGGCATAGAAGTCTCTCCTTTCTGTATGTGGAGATGCTTGGTCAGTCAGTTGTACCAGAAAGTTATCATTCTATAGATTCTAGTAATACCTAGATCTGTCTTCTAATAGCTGGCTGACAGCTTATACCTAATGAGCCTTACAAGGCACTACCAAAATGAGTATGGTTGCTGCCTCATCCTTTGAACAGCATCCATACCACTGTGAACAAGTCTAGTTTAACCCCGTCAGGCAGCTAAGCCCCAAGCAGCCACTTTCTCATTCTTTACCCATGGGATGGGGGAAAGAATTGGAAGGATAGAAGGAAGTGTGCTGGTTTGGGCTGGGATAGAGGTTATTTTATTCATAATAGCTGATATGGGGCTATGTTTTGGATTTGTGTTGGAAAAAGCATTGATAACGGATGTTTTAATTACTACTGAGCAGAGTTTACACAGAGGCAAGGCCTATTCTGCCTCTCACCCCACTGCACCAGTGAAGAAGCTGGAGGTGCAGAAGAACCTGGAAGGGGACATGGCTGGGACAGCTGAGCTCAACTAATGCTAGGGACATCCCAGATTTTATTGGTAGCATGCTCAGCATATAATGTTGGAGGAAGGAGGAGAAAGAAAGGGGGGTACATTTGGAGTGATGGAGTTTCTCTTCTCCAGTCACCATTACACATGATGCATTCCTGCTCTCCTAAGGATGGCTGAACACCTGACTGCCCATGGAAAGTGAGGAATAAATTCCCTGTTTTGCTTTGCTTGCGTGAGTGGCTTATGCTTTAGCTATTAAATTGTCTTTACCTCGACCTATGAGGATTTTTAGTAAATTTACTATCTTGGAACCCTTTTCAAATTCCCAGAGGAATGATCATAAAATCATAAAATGGTTTATAGTGGAAGGGACCATTCATCTAATCCAATCCCCCTGCCATGGACAGGAACATTTTTCTTTAGATCAGGTTGCTCTGTGCCCGTTCAATCTGTCCTCAAACAATTTCAGTGGTGGGGCACACATAACTTCTCTGAGAAACCTGTAGCAGGGCCTCACCACACTTATCATAAAAATTTTCTTATTCTAATCTAAATCTACCTATTTAAGCTTAAAGCTGTTGCCCCTTGTTCTACTAGGCCCTGGTAAAAGGTCTCTTTCTTATAAACCCCGTTTATATATTTAAAGGCCACAATAAAGTCTTCCCAGAGCCTTCTCTTCTCCAGGCTGAACAACCCCCAAGATGGTGGCTTTGTGCCCATGGTGTAGATAAATGGGGCGTGATGATATCTTTGCAGACAGAGACATTAAAGTCTCACACAGAGGAGCAAAATGAATGGGCTGGGAGTTTTCAGGTATTGAGAAAGACAGGCACACTTCCTCCTGCCCATCCGCAGCCTAGTCCTGAGATCCCTAGGTAGGGATGGTCCTTTCTTCTACCCCAGCCCTACTCTGTTCTAAAAAATACTGTCTGACCTCTTATGTAGGTAGACCGTGGGATTTCCCCAGGCAAGATGCCCCTTAAGGGCTAGCTTCAAACCCAGATCAAAACATCTGCATCCATCCAGTATGTGCCCAGCATCAGCTGCATGGGGCACACGAACGTGGGGGCATAATTGATCTACTGTTGATTCCTTGAGGCACTGAAAAGAACATCATGATCCCCTTTGGGATACCTTGTGAGGACAGAAAGAGCATTTTTGAACAGTTATTTGTGAGCCAGCCCTCCTTTGGTCTTTTGCATGGAAGACACACGGCTGTTTTGAAAGGAGTCTGAAAGGGATTTATTTATTCATGTGGTCTCTGAAAGGATCGGTAGGTTATCTCCTGCATCAAGCTGCTGAGAACTTGTCCTGTCACGTTGCCTAAATCAAAACACAGCTCCTAAACCTGCATGACTTCAATAACCTTAGTGGAGCCTTGTTGGCTTTGATGGAACAAGTGGACACGACATCAGATGCCAAGTATTTGCTTGTCATCTCCATTGTAGCTTCACTTCACGATGCTTGCTGCACTACAGAAATCTGTCACAGACTAATCTGCTTGGGATGTCAAGGAAGCCAGAGCTGAAGCCTTGATGTATGAATCTTCTATGCTGATAACTCTCTGCTGAGCTTTGATGAATGCATAAAGAGTTGGCAGATGAGCGGAGTTTTTGATTAACTGTGCTAGTCTATGCACACTCAAGCTTCAGTGGGATTGTATATTGTCAGCCCGCTGTCTCCTGTGTGCTGAATTCTCATTTAAGCTTTTGTATTTAACAGAAAATTCTGATTTCTCTTTCACTATGGAGTTTAAAATGAAGTTCAAATCAGACCTAATTTAAAGCATTCTAAAGACTGTCTAATAATTTCTGTCTCTGTAAGTGGCTTTGAGATGGGATTACCTTTAATGTTTATAACTTCTCATATTAGCATTTGCATTAATACATTTTCCTTAACAAGACAAAAATATTTCTCTACAAAGCACATCCATCTGGAGTTGTGCTCATGAATATTTTTGTCCTAAGTATAAAGTTCCTCCATTTCTGCATAAAAATAAGCTAACTTCTGTTTTTTAAAGGCAACTTGAATGTAGTTGAGTCATCCAGACACAGATGAAACCTTAACAATTACTAGGAAGGTTAAACTTATATCACAACATGCATCCTGAGGAAGGCAAACAAACATACAGAAAATTATGTATTTTCAAAGCTGTAAGAGAAGAGAAATAGAGCATCCTACTTTTCATGTAATAATGCTGCTTTCTAAAGCAGTGCCTAGACAGCCATCAAGATGGGGAACCATTATCATCATCATGGACAAACATTACAGGTAATACAATTTCTGTTCTGTTTTGCTGAAAGCAAAGTGAGGCTGTAGGAACAAGGACAGACACACAGTATAAGAAGGATATTGAGCTGTTAGAAAGTGTCCAAAGGAGACTTACAGAAATGGTGAAGGGTCTAGAAGGGAAGCCATACAAAGAACGGCTGAGGTCACTTGGTCTGTTCGGCCTGGAGAAGGGGAGACTGAGGGCAGTCCTCACTGAGGTCTACAACTTCCTCATGAAGGGAAGCTGAGGAATGGGAACTGTTCTCTCTGGTGATGAGTGACAGGACCCAAGGGAAAGGCATGACGCTGTGTCAGAGGAGGTGTAAGTTGGATATTAGGAAAAGGTTCTTCACCCAGAGAGTGGTTGGGCACTGGAACAGGCTCCCCAGGGAAGTGGTCACAACACCAAGGTGATAGAGTTCAAGAAGTACTTGGACAATGAGCTCAGACACACTGTGTGATTCTTGGGGCCGTCCGGTGCAAGGCCAAAAGTTGGACTTTGATGATCCTTATGGGTCCCTGCCAACTCAGGATATTCTAAGATTCTGTGATTCTATGATAATACAGAAATAGTCGACATTGCAAGGTGCAAGTATGGCCCCATGATATCTTGCTGCATTTTATGTTTTCATATTGTGGTTTGTGGTTTTCTTTTCCTAAATATTGAATATGTTCTTACAGTCCTTGGTTTTTATCAAGTTTCCATTCAGTTAGTGTGTCAGACTGTCAGCTGGTGCAAATCATCCTGGCTTAACTGTTTTCCTGCTTCAGATTAGCTGAGTACAGCTCAGTACATTGTAAAGACACTTCTCAGAGCCAACATCAGATCTCATTTTTGTAGCACAGCTGTGTTGACTATGGGAGTTAATCCAGTTTACAACACTGCAGGCAAGGTCATATCCTGTCTCTGACCCATGAGCTTATACCTCTTCATACTTGATCTCAGCTTGTGAGATGGCAGTAAAGCATTTGCCGGATGAAGTTATATGGCTTCATCTACTGTATTCTTCCGTAGTCTTCCTTGCTGCTATCCATTTTTTCCAATTAAATCACTACAGATAATTAACCCAAAAGTATCTATTATTTAAGAATTATTGTATATTACAATTATTCAATAATTTTAATACATTGTCTCACTGCTCTATCTTGAAAACTTTCTGCTAGTGTGTGCTCTACTTGTAGGAAGCTATCCCTTTTAATTATTATTTGTGTACAGCAATCCTCTATTATTTTAGCTCAGTTACACAGAGCATAAAATCTAACTCAATACAACATAAAAGATCACAATAGAGCAATCTACTGAGGTACATAATCTCCATTGTATAAATCTCCATTGGAAAGGAAGGGACAAGAGGGGAATAGCATGCACTGGGTTTTACCTGCCATGTTTTGCATTCTTCTGTGCCCATGTTTCAGAGAAGCCTCTGCCTTTTCTAACTCGTTTTCATTATAATGGACAGTGGTAGCACTTACTGCCTCCACCCTTTCCTGTACCCTTTCCTGTTTCTAAGCCATGAAGGACCCCAGTCAAAATTCATGGTCAGGCTGTGATACTGGGGGTTTGCTGCTTGCGTGGTTCTGCAGCCTGATGTATTGACAATGTTTAAGTGTGTTTATAGCCTCTCTATATCCTGTTAGCTGTTCTTCCCGCAGAAACCCCTAGGAGGTCTTTAGGGAGAATTGGTCACAACTGAAGGGTTTCAAAAACACAATTTTCAATGTCCTTTATAGGGATAGTACCATTTACAAGTATTTCTGGCAGAATGTCCCTCAGTGCCCAACAGATCAAGGAGAAACCAATGAAGTGTAGTTGAAGTGTTTCCTTTATTGCTTTGGGGACCTCACAAATTTTGAGTTAGACATGAGAAATTAAAGAAAATAATTCCAAAGCCAGTTAATGTCATTTATGTTGGGATTAAAAAGACATTAAAAGGCCTGTCTCTTACTACCAAAGCATGGTATGCACAACCCATTTGCTTGTAACAGTCATCCCATCTCTACTGAAAGGTGTGTGAACCATTGAATGGATGGCCCAGCCATCCATCCAGTTTTTCGCTCAGCGAACAGTGCACCTGTCCAAGCCACAGGCAGCCAGCTTCTCCAGGAGAATGCTGTGGGAAATGGTGCCAAAGGCCTAACTAATATCCAGGCAGACAACATCCACAGCCTTTCCCTCATCTACCAAGAGGGTTAGCCGGTCATAAAAGGACATCAGGTTGGTCAAGCAGAACCTGCCTCTCCTAAGCCTGTGCTGGTTGGGCCTGATTGCCTAGTTGTCCTGCATATGCTACATGATTGCACCCAAGATACTCTGTTCCATAACTTTCCTCAGCACTGAGGTTAGGCTGACAGGACTCTAGCTCCTGGGATCCTCTGATGCATCAGTCATCAGATGCTTCAGTCCACCTACTTTACTAACTAATTTTAACATAGGATGTAAGGACTGCTACACTTTCAATTAAAAAAAAAAAAGGGCTGCAAAATAAAGGTGAGTGAACCCCAGTGAGAGGGAGTGTTCTCTGACAGCGGGTGCCAAAGCTATCTGCCCTGCCACTCCTCTTAGGCAGCGTTGGGAACTGGGGCAAGGCTTTTGGGACTGACAGCTAGACTGAGATTTTAGGTCACATCTTGACAGTTGAGGATGACTTGCCAGGCCAGGTGAAAGCCATATCTGGTCCCAGTTTGGACCAGAAAACTAGACTGGAAAACACTCAAATACCAAAGAGAGTAATTTTATGTAGAGAAAAATACCTTGGTATTATTTCCAAGTAAAAGCCTGTGTCAACACTCCAGCAAAAATCTGATAGACCTGGGATTTGTTGAGTACCAAATTCTCATGAAATCCTTAAAAATGCAAGATGGGATTTTTTATAAAGTTCCTAATTCCAAAGGATTAGTGAGCCTGAGGTACATCCAAAATCCCATTCATAATTATCAAAATATCACACCACATATTCTGAATTCTGAAGAGAAATATTGGTGTCTGTGGTTTCAGATTATTTTCTGTACTTTTTGTTGTGGGCACTAGCCATTTTAGTAACTGAATTTGAAATTTTTGTTAGTCTTTTTGGTTGTCTAAAAATACATATTTTTTATATTTCCATTCCAGTACCCTGAACAAACCCCAAATATCATAGTAGTCTGTAGGAATAAAATAGCGTGATAAACCATGGCACATGTTCTAACAGAGAATACAACCTATCTCCTATCATAGGTCTATACTACTAATACTATTATAATCTGGGAAAAGAATTTCCAGTGCCACATGCTTTCAAGTCATGAGCAGGATCTTTGGTTAAATCAAATCTTTGTTTACAAAGCAAATTAATTCTCTTGACATGTAATTTTTGTGTTAACTGCTTGAAGACATTTTATTTTGTGATTGGACAATTTGTTAAATAAACTGAATTAGACTCATCCTAGATGTATCATTGAACTTATTTTGGTACTCTTTTAGATATGAAGAAATATGTTTAGATTTCAAAACAGAAAATTCCTATGAAGTAAAAGATAAAATCTTCTGTATTGCAGCAGTCTTAGAGGGATACTCTAAAGTGTTAAAAACCTTATTTAATCTTTTATTTAGGACTGGTTTCAATGTACTTTGCATTTTTGTTCTAGTGAATCATCATTTTTCAATGGAAAAAAAAATCAGCATAAATTTCTTAATCAGCTCCACGAAAAAAAACCAAACCAGCCACTGCCTCTGCTGCACAGAGCTGTTTAAGGTCAAAGTAACTCAGTGAGGCATTTCATCAGTTGATGTGAAACAGCAGTTTCCCTGAAGACAACAGAGACACGTTGATTTACAGCTGCTCAGAGTGTCCATGTAAATTTTCTGAGTTTTCCATGGCACTTATGCCTCCTGATGATTTATGTTAATGAGCCTCCCCTAGACAGGTCTTCAAGGTGGTCATAATGGAATATAGCAAACAAACAATTTCTGTCATATGAGATCTACTGTAAAATCTCGCTTGGATTAAACAAGTGAGATAAACCCACACAATGGGTCAAGCCAAAGATCCACCTCCCCATCCTCCTTTTGTCTCCAGCAACATTCAGTAACAGATGGTTTGAGTTGAGTGCAAAGGTGGTCCTTTGGCCAATGTATTGCTCCCTTCTTGGCTTTCCAAGAAAATCACCACGAGGGTCTTTCTATGCTTTGTAAATGTCTTCTGTAATGTTAAAACCAGACAATTAATAATATGCTAAGAAAAAAGCTTTTTTGTGCTTCAGTTAAGGCTGGTTTCCAGTTTTATCAGTTTGGATAATTTCATTTCCATACAATGAAAGAGAATTAATTCAATGAACAGTAGAATAAAATGTGTTTCAAACATTTAGTTTTAGCTATTTAAAACTGAGATTTACAGGGATTACACTGGCATCACAGACATATGACAGGGCAATTTTGACTTGCCTGTTGCAAACCAAATTTCGCATCTCATCAGCTCACTCCTAGAAGCAGCTTTATGCAAGTGATCAGCTTGAAACCTTCAGGTCTGTTTCTAGTTACTTCAGGAGTCCATCAGGAATTGCAGTCAGAATACTGTTGTTTGTATTAATTCTTGGGATTCAGTTGTTGTTGCTCTAGGCAAGCCCCAGAAGCAGGTGTGATACCATCTATTCTTTTATATGAACTGGATCAGAACTGCCAAGAGAAAAAAATTCTTCATTGTCTCCTAACACTTTAATGTCCAACCAGATATCAGTTGAGTTAGAGGAAGGAAGGAAGGAAGGAAGGAAGGAAGGAAAGAAGGAAGGAAGGCATCTCCCTTCTTACTCTTAGTATGCTTTGCACCAATTATTTGACAAATAAGCAATATGAGCAAAATAAAAATTGGCTGGTTACTCCTTTGCCACCTTTCAGGATGATCAATTATTCAGCATCTGAGAGAGAGGCGTGAAGCGTATACATGTTAAGAGATAACCTGCCCTTGGGCACAGCATATTTGAATGTAATAAAAGCAGTAAAATTAATGCAGACTTCTCCTTAAAGAAGTATGCCATTGAACTGAAGAGTGACAGCAAATATTCTGGCCTGAGATTCCTGCTCTGGTAAAGAGCAAGTAGGAAATTGAGATCCTCAGCTGTTGTAAAATGGCACAACACTACTCACTCTCTCCCTCCATCTTTCTCTTTTTTTCTTGTTGCACAGCTTAGTTATTTTTTCCCAACTTTTTCCACATTGTGCAAATCCCTGGATGCTGTATCAAGTATTTTTCTGATTCCATCAAAAAGTTCAAGCTTTTTAAATAATTAACAAATATGACAATACTCAACTATTTTAAAAATAAGAAAGGTCAGCATAGATTTTTAATTTTATTGGTTTATAATTTCAGTAATTTATGGAGAATTGTTGAAAAAGTGACCTTTTCCTTTCCCAAGAACCACAGCCCACTTAAATGATAGGTTGGACACCATATTGAGTAGCAAGGCAATATTGCGCTTGAGTTCCTCAAGCCCCTGTAGGACTCCTAGATGAGGACCTGACAGCTTGTTTCTTATTAGTATTTTTTCAGTTTCTTCCAAGACTTCTTATTTTGACAGATCAGTTTAAGATGATCCCTAAGGCTCATCCCTTATTTAAAAAAAAACAGAGAGAGAGAAATCAGTGTGGGAACTACACAGCTTTTTTGAAAGGAATTTTCACATAAAGAATTTAGGTTTGTGTTGTGGTCTTACCTTCCCTGAGTACTCATTTTACACTTCATCTAATAACCCAATACTCTCCTTGGCAAGCGTCCTGCTTCTGAAGTGTTCAGAACATTTATTTTTGTTTTTATGCCTTAAGTGAGGTCCCTCTAAATTGTTTTTGGCTTGCCCTATTATGGTTTAACACTTCATTCATCCATTTATTTTGTGAATGCTTCATTTTCCACTGACTTAGCCCTGAACTTGCTGATGGCTTATGAGGCAGCAGTAAAATTGAAGGACTTGCAGGTCATTTCTATATGGAGCACAAAGTAGAAAGAGCTTTATTTTCTTACTGTAATTGATACACTTTGCTTAAAATGATGAACATATAAGTAACCTGCCAGACAGAGGTATAGTACATTTCAGGTTGAAGGGGACTCTGGAAGGTCCTCAATAGCAGGATCAGCTCTGAAGTCAGAATGGATTGCTCAGGGGTTTATCCAGTCAAATTTTCAGTACTTCCAAGAATGGAGACCGCACAACCTTTCTGGGCAACCTGTGCCACTGCCTGGCTGCCCTCATGGGGAAAATATTTTTCATTATATGCAGTTATAACATCATCTGTTCCCTGTCCTCCCCCCATGGAACTTGATAACTTCCTTGTAGGCAATAGCAAGCTGCCAATAAGTCCCTCCCAGTAAAGTTGTCTCTTCTCCAGGCTGAAAAAGGCCAGTTCCTTAAGCCTCTTCTCATCAGGCATTTGCTCCAGCCCCTTGTCCATCTTGATGGCCTCCACTGAACTATCTCAAGCTTTCCAATGTCTTCCTTGTATTGGAAGGCTCACAAATATCCAGTAATTCTTGTCTAAGCATTCCTTTCTTGCTGCTGCAAATTAATGGCTTGTGCCACTCTCTCTCAAGAGTCAACCACATTTTTTGGTGTCTGAAAGATGTTCGCTTTCTCTAATGCAACTACTAAGTAGTTTACAATCTTGGCCAAAATTAGCCATAGAATTTAAGGCTATGTCTAAACTAGGGAAGATAGAAGGGTGCCCAAGTCCCCTTGTGGACATTCCCTTGCAATGAGAGAGATGTGTTGTGCATCAGGCACTCTATCACATACTAATTTCTACAGAAAAGAGCAAAAAACTTGGACAGTAATTTGCCATATGATGTAGCTTGTTTGGTATGTGTAGGCACTACCCATATGATGTGAAAGGGAGTGGGGACTCTTATTCCCCTGTGTGCAGC
Source organism: Manacus candei (assembly GCF_025592945.1). Taxonomy (NCBI): domain Eukaryota; kingdom Metazoa; phylum Chordata; class Aves; order Passeriformes; family Pipridae; genus Manacus; species Manacus candei. The sequence continues at coordinate 40,080,222 of NW_026138062.1, forward strand.
TACTGAAAGTCCAACTCCAAAAGGTCTAATGAAGAAGTCAGAAGAGGACCTTAGATATGATTGTGATGCTCTGAGAGGCAGTCATGACATGGTTTCCTGCTTTTGTTTTAATTTTTTAATCATAGCTTTCAGGTGTGACTACCAGGAGTGAAGTGCCTTCCGTGGATAATCCTACTGATGAGTTTGTTTCCCATTTATTATGGAGGGCAAAAAAGCAATGGTCACATTTATATAAGCTCACTTGTTTCTGCTGCTAGTTCTTCATGGAACTCTGACTACAGGAGGAATTATCTGGGCCTGGAATGCCAGATGTGTCTCACCAGTACTGTGCAGGGAAGGATCACCTTCCTTGATCTGCTGGCCATGTTCTGCCTGATGCAGTCTAGGAAGCTGTTGACCTTCCATGATGCAAGGGCATATTTCTCCTCACTGTTCCTTCTTCCCACCCAGACACTGAGGATGTAGAGAAATATCTCCAAACAGGCCAGAGTGGTCAGTCAGTACCTTATCCACTTCCACAACCAAAGCATGGAGGACCAAGAAATACATCTGCTTAATCACTTATTTCTAAAAACAACCACATCACAACTAACCAGAAGTATTTTTTTTTAAGATGTAGATGCTTATCCCGCACTGCTGATAAGAAAATTTCCTTTGGAACAGACTGCTGATGCAATATTATATAGACTATAAATTGTCTTCCAAAGCCCTGTAAACTTCCCTGTGCCAGATTCTCACCAGGGTCTAGCCCACAGTACCACCTAGTGGGAGACAGTGATATGACTGTGCCCATCCCAAAAACACTCTTAGACATTGACATTTCTTCTTGATCTCCGTAGAGAGAGAAAAGTGTATGAAACATCCTCCTTTGTAGGCGTGGCAATAGTACCATGTGGGATAGCATGAGGAGAACTCACCTTGTCAGGGATTGAGACGAGTCATACAGCTCTGATGATGAAATTACCTACCTGGAACACTTCATAATTGTGATTACTTTTCCCGAAGATGACCTGTTAAGAAGATTCATGTTTACTGCTCTGTAAAATTAAGTGGGTTTAACCCTGGGGAAGATATGAAGAATGTATCTGAGACTTCTGAAGACAGCAGGGGCAGCTTGCTTTCTCCTGAGATGCAAAGCCAGCAGCAATTCTCACCCTTCTGTAGAAACTGCTCGCAGTTAGAGTACACGTATCTGACCTTGGTATGCGTACTCCTTCTTGGGCAATTGCTTATTGCAGTTCAGGGACCTTCCTTTACAGGATCATCAAGCAGGAATGAACCCTGGACAGTGCATTTACACTGTCCTCAAATGATTTCTGCTCTCAGTGAATTTATGTGTTGGACAAGAACACTGCAATGCAGATGGGTTTGATAAGAAAAAAGTAGAATATTGTATTTTAACACCTAATACTCAAATTCTTGCATTGACTAGCCTCTGATACCTACACACCCACTCTAGAATTGGCCCGTGCAAAGCTTTCCGTATATTCTACCATGATTATTTATGCATTATAATTAAGTCAAATTAAATTAAATTTAAAAGGAAATAACCACTCCAATTTCCGCAAAGATCATCCCCTAAGAACTATATCTGAGGCAAATTGCAGTCTATACTAACAGCAATTATTGTGAAGCTGTTCAAAGAAGTAACAACAATTTATGTTTTGATTTTCTAAAACACACAAGTGAAAGGTCTTTTTGTTTGTACCAAACATACTGAAAGTGAAAAAACCTTCCTCTATTGCTTTCTAGGCATCTTACAGAAAGGTTATGAGAACTAGAAATAAGAAATCTAGACCTTAAAGACTGGCATTTCTTAGAACACATCCAATTAGTGAGCTCTGATACAAGCAGCTTCAGTGGCTGAAATGAAAAGAACAAGAGATGGGGCTGAGTTATGCAGCGTCACACACTGGAAGAGATGAGCTGAGGTGAAGGAGGATGGCCTCTCAGGCAGCCAGGTTTCCAAGGAAGGTTCTAACCTGTGAAGAACTCGAGTTGAAGCTGTACACCTTCAAAGGAGAATGTAGCATAAGAACTCACAACAGGTGAGCTTGTTTTCTCAAAAGTGACCCACTCTTTATTCGTCTTCAGACTCTTTCACATCTAGTTTCTTATTCACATATTTAATTTTCAAAGGATTGAAAATGTAAAAATTAAAGGGATTTAAAAATGTCTATGTAAAACTTCCTATAGGAATTTCTAGCCCTAGCCAAGCCTGCACATTTTTAGTATGGTAACCAATATTAAGTATAATTTACGTAAACCCATTTTTGTCAACGAAAGACGGTCTATCAGTTTAAGAACTCATATGATTTATTATTAATGCTTTTGGGCATGGACTCCAGATTTCTCCCCCCTCAGCTCAAATAATTATATAGCTGTCTGGGGACAAATTACTGCTCTTCTGAGTACTGGTCTCTAAAAGTTGAAATAGAGAAACAAAGGGGGAAAGACAATTTGCATGATCAGTTCTATTTGTACTCAGCATAACTTGCATAACTTGCCTTCTACTGCAGCATTCGGATTTTAGTGAAATTCTAAAAAATTTTCTGAGAAAAAAATCTTTATTCAACTCTAAAGAGTTTCCCTTTAGCACTAAAATGTGAGGTACTCTATCACCATTGTAGGTCTTGTTTCTGAAAGGTGGTTTATTGCAAGTAACAGAAAGTGAGTCTGACTCTTCAACAAACACATAATTTTCTGTTTTGTAACAGCATGCTCTGTGACAGCAGACTTGCTGTGAAGTTGCTAAATGCACCAAACAGCATGTCTTGCAATGGATGACAGCACCAATATCTGACAGAAATTTGACTGCTATAAATTGTAAAAGGAAGAAACTGTTCATTTTAACATATAAAATAAAGGCATTTATAAAACAAAAAAGAAATGTATTTTAAAGACATTCAGATATTAGTGCACAATCTTCATTATTTTCAAAGGTTTTGCTATTCTTTAAAGGTTTTTTCACTTTGCATTTTGTCACTGATTTCTATTGATAACAATTTACACTTCCTGAAGATATATGCCTTTCTCAAGTATTCAAAAGAGAGTGCTTACAGAGCAGTAATGTGTGTTTTCTAGGATCTCTTTATATAACTTAGTCTTACAAGTTCCTATACCCTTGAAACTGAATAGCAGAACAGACTCCCTCAAACCACAGTCAGAGCATTAAGGCATTTCCAATGTTTTTCTTTCTTATGTTTCCTGATTCATACTTGTGAATGGCCTATGATTGCAATACAGCTGCACTTTGGTGGTAATAAACACTCTACAGTTCTATTTTTACTGCCAAAAATATAATTCCTGTGATATAGAGTAGCAACTACCTATAGCATCTTTCATTTAGATTGCAGTATTGGGTAGAAAGAAAACACATTATACAAGGCAAACAGACAATAAGTATCAAGGAACACATGAGAAGTAAATTCTTTTTCCTCTTTAGGTCACCTGGGAGCCATCCAAAACATCAGGGTTATAACTAGAGACATGAGAAAGAAAGATTAGTGAATCACTTAATCAAAATAAGTATAAAGCATACTGCTTAATACATGGCAAATGTAATATACAGCTCTCAGGGTTTTGGTTTATTTTTTGGTTTTGACAATAATACTACACAACTAAAAATCTAATAGATTTCAAGCTGACAAACTAGTTTGGGATTTAAATAAGTTTTTTGTCCTATGCTGAAAAAAATAAAGACATCGCAGACACCTAGGAAGAGAGTGCCTTTTACATCTGTAACATGTCTTGACAGGCTCCCAGAGGACTTCTGTCAAAATAAAAATATAATTTGATGCTCTAGCTATAGCTAAACATTAAGAAGGTTGGGGTTTTTTTCATATCACTCATAGAAGGTCTCAGAAAAAGCAAAAGCAAACAGACAGTTCTAGTAAAGTGGAAGGGCTCTAAACCAAGAGGAGAACCAAAGGATTTAATCAAGCCGGCTAACAGTACTTTGCACTCAAGAGAGAGAAGGTGCTCCGAAAGAAATGCATGAATGCATCTCCTGAGAACAAAACTCCTGATACTGTGAGCTGAGAAATATTACACAGTTCTAAGTCTGTGGCAGAAGTAAATGACAGAAGAAGTAACAAACCTCCAGAGATAGGCCAGTTCTGACGTGGCCTATCAGACAAGCTATTAGTAAGAAACTGAATCAGTACCTGGCCCTGCAATAGAAATATAGTGTGGTAGGTCTGGAGGAGTCTCCTTTACATCTGTTCTTTCTGACAACATCAATATCTGAATATTAGTAGAATCAGTAAGGACTTCCTGACTAAATATATACAAAGAGGAGACTTGAAAATAGAGACTTTAAATAATATTTATATTTACACTTGGCAATATGGAAGGCACATTTGAAGTTTACAATTAGGAGAGGGAAAAAAACCCTACAAACTAAAACATGAAAATCCCCACAAGGTTCTACTAATGATTTATTTCAGAGTTTCTACAACTCATTAAAGTACATTTTTCTTTTCTGTAACAAGCAAGATGGGTCATCAAAGCCACCTACTACATCTCCGGTCTTTACTTTCTGGGCAAGTTAGGTTAAAATACAACGTATTACTTTTCAGACACCTTTGCCCTAACATAGGTAGTTATCTGAACAGCTGAGTATCTGTATTTCTCTACCTGTCCACAAAAGAGAAGCCAGAACTAATGAGAGTCAGTTGATCCCTCAGTTTTGAGATACATGAAAGCTGAAATCCAGTCTAGTTTATGGAAAAATGTTGGACCAAAGGTAAAGTTGCAACGTGTTCTTTACATGTGTCTAGGGGAATTGAAAGCCCAAGTTGCCTTCAGCAAAACTTTTCATCTCCAAGAAAGTCTAGTATAGCAGAATCCTTTCTCTGGCCAAATCACCCCGTAAATTCTCACAAAGCTCGCGCATACATTTATACAAGTGCTTGCTGTTCTGTTGGAGACTTTGTCATTTTCTTCCAAAATTTTCCTCACAGACAACTCTTTTCCAAATCTGCTACATTTCTATTCCTCAGTGAATCAGAGTTAAATGTATAAAGGAAGATGACACAATTATCTGAAAAGTATCACATAAATCTAGTCTTCTTTTAGACAGGATTCAATTTTAAAAATGTATGTGCACTTGTATCAAATTATTTTAGGACAGCATTTTATTAGAAGAACAACTAAAGTAGGAACTTTCTAAATAGAGACAAAAGACCAAGTTTAAATAATGAACAATAGAGAAGAAGAGAGAAAAATAGTTTCTTCAGGAAGTCGACCTGGAGATGTGATCAATCTTTTCTCTGCTTTACTTCTACCTCCTTCAAGCCATCAATGAAAAATATAAGGAAAGTGAAATATAGTCTTAATTTAAATACTACTTCCAAATGAATACAAAATATATCAGATATATCAGATATAAACAAAACATCTATTTTGTTTTCTAAGCAAACTAAGAAAGTGTTTATTTGCCTTTGGCTTTTAAAAATATCTTCACGTGGTGACTCTGTAATTCCAGTTAAAAATTAGACACTTTCAATTCTTATGTTGAGACTTTATGATTCGTCAGTAATGCTGCTTACTGCTGGGTTCTGGGTTTCCTCCTTCTTTTGGGATTTTATCTAATTGCACACCAATGCTATGTCAGCATCCCAACATGATACATCATGAACCAGTGAAATCAAATGAGTATCCTGCACTAAGAACAAGACTCCAGGCAACTGTCGCATCACAGATCAAAAGCATTATTATATCCCTCTGTTATTCATTTAATAACTGGATGAAAACCTCTTTTGTTTGTCTAAGGAATTGTTTTTCTATCTTGGGCCTTTATGTAAACATTCTTGCTGAAATTTAGCACAGTTTCATAAATATTTTTTTTCAGTAACTTCTAGATAGCAATTGTGATAGTAGTCTAACTGAATTTGTAACTTCACTTGAAGTTTATGACAATCCTATTATTTCCTACCAATATAAAGGAATATAATTACAAGTAAAACGTCATTAAAGCAGAATGAAACGTTTATCCTGACTTTTATCTTCAAGTAAAACATTCAATTTCAGTTACAGAAGGTTTTATAATTTTATTTTATTAAATAACAGAGATATATAAAGAAGAGTTCCAAAAGGATAATGAAAAAAGGTCAAAGAAAAAATGCTGACTATGAGCTTATATTCAATATTTCTGGGCAGAACAAAAGAGATTTCAGCAAGTCTGAGAAAGAAATGGAACACATTACAATCTAGAGAAAAAAACCAAATTAGCAGTTTGATGAATAGTGTCATGTTAACTTTTACAATATCCCACAAAGATACAATGAAATTCTATTCAAGTAGAATTACTTCAATATATCTTAAAAAAAATAAACAGGAATTAATAAACCATTGTTTTAAAAACACAGAAGCGATAAATCTAAAGTTTTCTTTTAATAAGTAAGAAATTAGATATTTAAATGATTTTTAACTTCACAAGTTAATGCAGTTTCACATTACTGATTTTTTAAAAATAAAGCAGCGCCACATTGAATCCACTGGTCTTGGTTTCCTCCACAAGGTACATCAATATTTGTCACCACACGGTCTCTCTCCACACTAGTGTAGACTGGCAAAGATATGCATTCCTCTGGAGAATATGGACCATATGCATCCTGTCAATAAGCAAGCACTTAGTTACCACTTATACAACAAAACATGAGAAAGCAATAATCTCCAATGGTTTGGTATCTAAAGTTAACATACAGTTTAGACACTACAGCCTTGGACAGGAAAGTCTTGGTCCAGGTGACAAAGGAGAAGGATTACCAAGGATTACCAACAAAGCAGACTTCAGAAAAATTGCTAGCTCCATAACTAAAACTCCAGAAAGTATCTAACAGGCGTGATCCTGTGAAGTACATCTCAAAATCTTTGTTCAGTTAAAAATCGCCCTTTAAAATTACATCTCAAAAGTGTCTGCAAACCAGGGCAAGGGAAGTGCTGAACAGTTTCCTGCAGGGAGAAGGCCCCTCAGAAGCACTCGTGCTGTACTGCATGGAGCTGCAATCCTGGCAGGCTGGAGTCCTGGTGTGGGCAGTGCCGGTACTCTTGGCAACCCTTCTGCCTCCTCCATCCCTGCAGTACAACCCTGTGCTGCTCCTGTGACACAGCCCATGTTGTGACCTGAGTCTGAGATATTTGCAAGAGGGATATTTCAGGAGATACAATCAAAAAAATCTTAGCCCACACTTTTCAGGCTACTTTATGGATTTAAACAATGATTTCTAACATCATGGAATCCAACTGTAAAAACGGTTCTCTGATACAGAGAGAACTACTATACCTTACATTATAGTCTCACAGGGCCTGCACTTAATGCACAATATTAAGAGGAACCCAGAGAGAAACCCACAGTTTAGTTCGACCACAACTTAAAACAAACAAACAAAAAGCCTAAATTCCCTAGTCCTTTCCAAATACTTTTAGCACTTCTAGACATGTAGGAACATGTAAATAGTTACGGTAGAGAAAAGAAAAAAAAAAGAGGAAAAAAAAGGTAAGTTTACTGACTTTTTTTAAAATTTATTTATTTTAATGCTTTTGTTACTAATACTGATCACAGTCACAGTTTGGGTTCTCTGGTACTTATGGAAAACAGGCCAATTGCATTAAATGCCTAAGTAGGAAATTATCAATTTAACTTTAAGCAAACAGATTTGAACTGAGAGCTTTGAACTTCCATTTGAATTAATTTATAATTTTTATTCTCCTATACACATACTTCACCCAGCATTAGCAGTACTGCTATTTACACAGTTAAAATTATATTGTAACACTACTCATGGAAGGACCTTGGTTGAAGCCATGGCTTTATCTCTCAGTCTGTGCCCTGATGAACAAGAAGTGCCCTGTTCTGAGAACAGGAACAGCTCCTCTTCACTGTCTGTACCACAAACTGTGTGCGACCTGGATGCAGTTTCCTCCTAGGCCTCTGCACAGGGCATTGTTCATATGTGTGACCATAGACTTGTGCTCAAAGAATCAGTCTAGACTCCTGTAGTATGTAATTTAGGTTTCAACCAATTATGTATTTATTTAGCAAATAATTCAGGGTTTGATTGAACTGATATATATTAAGTGCATTTTCCATCATACTCAAAATGTCTTTCCTGTCAATTGGAAAGTGTCAGAAGATTTTAAAACACCAAGTAACAAAGTAGCACACTTGTCAGAAAGGAATTTAAAATAAAAACGTGTCATTTTAATGCAAATCACATCAAATGTGAGTTAGTGATGCTCCAAAATTGGAAAATAACTAAAAACAGGAAATGGGAAATGTGCAAACAATAACTGTTTAAAGCACATGCCTTGCCATTACTGAAGAATTTTGTTGTCCCTTTTGAAAATCAACTTCCCCTGCCTTTTGGACGCCACTGTTTAAATCTTTACAGAAGGTCCATGCACTGTAATATTTCTATAGAGTAACTTAATAATCAGAAGTTTGTAAAGAGAGTTCAGCTGTTCTCAGAAGGATTATACTTACCCCATTTATCCCTTGGTTAACACTGAACCCAGGGAAACAGACAAAACACTTGCCAGTGTGAGATTAAAATGTTAATCAGAGAATTTAAGTTTTGCCAAAGCTGGGAGCCAAAAGTCAGCCAGTTTGCCTTCAAAGACCTCTTTTTACACCTTCTAGGGTCAAAATATCTGTTCTTGTGCCTTTCTCAATCGCACTGATGTTTTAAGGAATCACATTATTTGAGTGTTAACGCCATTCTGTGAAAGTCTTTTTGAACCACAAATCCTTATGTCCTTGGCTTAAATCCTCTTTTGTCAGACTGCCTGAAACACAGTTCCATCCCCTTTAGTGACACCCTTCACAGCTTGCGATCTATCAGCGAATTAAAACTGGAAAGGACCTTCACAGTTTAATGAGAATAATCACCATGTTAGTAGCCCAAAATATTTCACTGCAGCATTTTGAGGGGATTCTCTCAGAGAAATCATGTAGGCTACTTTTTCCTTTTCTTTTTAGAGAGTTCACGTTTATTTTATTTTAGTTGAAAATTACCACAAAGCATTGCATTATAAATACATACATTTTTGCTCACTGGATTTAAGAACAGATTTTATGGGGAAAACAAATTCAAAACCTACGAATCCTAAGATAATATGTTCAACTTCACTCTTCTGCTAAGGAAAGGTAATGAAATAAGGGGAAATGCATAATGTCCAATTCTGCCCTGGTTTCTGAGCACAGTGTTTGATTATGGTCAATTTTTACAGTGAAGCTCACAGCAAAACAAGTCAAGAGTAGAACAGTTCAGAAAAGCTTTCCTTAGAGACATTTTGAATTTAAAATCTGGGCAGTTGACAGCTTCTGGTATGTGTTTTATAAGAACTATATTTTTTTCCAGCACAAAGACTTCAGCTGCTATTCATTTCAAATATGAAGTACATTGGAAGAAGTTTGATTAATTGATTATTGAACTATCTCACTTTTATATTTTATAGATAAAGCTCTCTGCTGATCTCACAACTTTTGGATCTTATCTTTGAAGTTTATTAAATATAGAGTTATTCAGAAAAATACTTAGGAATCTGTTTTATTTCTAAGACAAGAGGAATGTTTTTCAGAACAATGGGAAGGTTACTTACAATACTAATTTCCAATATTTTTCCATTTGGTGTTACCATGGAAAACCATGCATATTACCACCCTTCTACATCTACCTCTGAGCCAATATATTAAGGTGCCTGCCAATTCCATATTTATCTCATGTACTACCTTTCAAGTAAATTACAAATCTATTTAGTTATCTAAACAAAATAAACCTTATCAACTACTGAAGAACTGAAAAATCTTTCACTGGTCAACTTTGTAACAGGTTTTGTGTTTTGGTTTTCAATCCTCTTTTTTTTTTTTTTTTAAATTTTCAGTGTTTTCTATCCCATCCAAGCTGGGAGCATTGGTGCAGATGGTGGTAAGCATTTACTGTGGTGTTCAAGCTCTACATCTTAGTACAGTGCTGCTATGCTATAATGTAATGGTATACTTCCACTGCAGGACATACCAATGAGAGAAAAGTTGGGATACAGTAGCGGGATAGCAATGGAACTCCTTGAACAATATCTATCACAATATATGACAAATCTAATCATTGTCCTAATCTATGACAATTAATAAACTCAATTCTAACTGAAATTTCAACTTCTTTGGCCCAGTGAACATTTTTTTTGACAGTCTTCTAACCAAAATTAGCTTTCTCAAGAGATAACTGCTGAATTATGTGGATTGCCAAATAATAGACTACAGTTAATAAATTCATTTGCATGATGAATTAATGTCTACAGGATGTGGGAAAAAAAAACTGCATTCATCCTACTTCTCACTTTCTATTTTTCACTTGATTTTTGGTGTGAAAGTCTTAATATATATTCTTTTAGAACTGTCTGTGGGATTCTCCTCACCTGTCTGTCCCAGAGTTAGGGGGCTAGGCTGTCTTTAGAGTCACACCTAGACAGTGATTTAACCCAGTTACCTTTGGATGGGATGGGCTTCCTGAGATGCCTAGCATTTACTGAGACCAAAGAAGGAGCTAAGGCGACTAAGTCATACCAGGCAATTAACTTTGAGACACCTAAATTTAGGTGAGATGAATTCTACAGTAAGCTCTTTTTCAGTCACAAGACACATCCTTGAATATTTTCTATGTAACTTTTTGCATTACTTATTGGAGATTGCTATGATAATTGGAGGACTGAAGCAGTAACAATTTTTACTGTTTGGATTACTTCACTTTTATCTTAAAATCTGCAAGCATTGACATATTTTTAAATTAGTTTAAGTAGGGGAAAGGCTTTCTTTGCTTACGGCTCACACCATTATCTTTTTAGTGCTGTTTTGTTTTAATTTAAGGTTTAAAATGCAAAGAAAATATATTCTAGGAATGAAATCCCAAACACATTTACTAAATAGACTTTTGAAAATATGCTAATGATTTTAAGAGACAAGGAAAAAATCTATGACTGAAATAAAGTCCTTGCTTTCATCTAAGCAATAGAAGCTAAAGGATATCAACAAAATTATAATAAGTTCCTGTTTTAAATAAAATAAGTAACTGCTTTTCCTAGTAAAGACTGGGCTTTTTATTTTGAAATGAAGGGGAAAACAGGTCAGCAACATCATACTGAAAAGCTACTACACAGAAAAGAAATCAAATTATGGGTCTCGATAGTTTAGGGCTTTTAATAATTTAGTACCTGTGGAATCCAGGCCATGTAACAAGGGAGAACAGATGACACACTGGGAGAATCATGCAGATTTTCTGAAAGTCGATTTCCATCAAAACGGCAACCTTCCAGTTGTAAGCCACTGATCTGCCGCGGAAATATGAAATATTCAAACATATAGAACAGATTTGAAATGTCAATAATGATTACACTGTGCTTTAATAAATGATGAACCTTTTTACTGTGACCAAATTTTTAAATAACAGGAAATTAATTATTGGAATGTTCTGCATGAGACTAGGAAACATGATTTAAAAGCAAGATCTGGACCACACTTTGGCATGAACTTCCTCTGATTTGGATTCACATTCTTTAAAATGCAGGAGAAAAACAGCTGTAAATGTAATCAATTATGAAACTTCAGTTGCCTGGCATTAGATTAATGGAATTATGATAGCAACAGCCAAGTACACAATCATTACAATGCCTAGAAAAGAGAAGAACAATCACTGAAATAAGCATGGCTTCCTGCTTGGAAGTCTGAACACAGCTTTCAAAGAATGGAATGTGTGGTTACACAGCTTCTGCAGAGGCAAACAAAATATAGTGAAATAACACAAGAGAAAATTTTATTTAACAAAACTCAAGATTTCTTAGATTAACTGTTGTTTGGCAAAAAAGTAAGAATCACAGATGCTTCTGTAAGTAACTATGCATATGTAACATGTTTCAAGTGCTTTTTCTTTTGATTAGTAAGTAATTTCAGCCTCTGAACTAAACATTCCCTTTTTTCTTCACTGAAGTCTTCCATAAATTAGTGACAGTGATATCTATTCTGGATTTCCTCTAACTAAAATTTTCAATATTTGTTGATCATTTTATTTTCCCAGTACAAATAATAGTAGTTTGCCAGTATAAATAATAATAATATTTGTCAGTTTACCTGCTGAAGTGAGAACTTTAACAGGCTAACTCAAGCTGCAGCAGATCTCTAACAGAAACCACAGTCTGAAAATCATCTGTCTATTATATTATCATACTAAAGCCCTGAACCAAATTTGTAATACTGAGGTCAGCTTTCACCAAATGCAAGATTAACAAAGCAGCGCTGGAATAAGAAATAGAATGCTGTTGTAAACTGAATGAGTGACCACATAACCAAAATGGAGAAAAATATCATTTCCTAAATACATTTTCTCTTGCAAGAAATTTTAAAAAGTGTACCAGATTTTTAAAATGGATTAAAGAATGATATTACAATGAAGATCAGTATCATAGGAGATATAATGGAAATAATTTTCTTAGGTAATTTTAATATTCTAAAATTATTTGATAAGAAAAGTTGGAATTAAACAGTAACACAATGGGAGTTACTGTCCTGCTTGCAAAGTAACACTTTCCTCCCAGGTGTTAGGGGTTTTTTGTCAATTGTCTACTAACTGTGTACTAGCTAAGATTACATTTTGCATTTTTAATATCTAATTATTCTTTTGATTGTAGACAGGCATTGCACTCTTCAAGAATTTTCTTCTTTAAACTTATATTTTTGTCTAACTCTCATCTGGGGACTCATCCTTACAATGTGTGAAATGCAGATGTACATACTCTAATATGAAAAAAATGGTTATGAAACATGGCTTTTAAAAAATATATAGAACAAAGCTGTGTTTCTCCTTGGACAGTGACCAGAGAAGTCAACAACACTCTTTGGAGAAATCTGTGCTCCATAAAGACTAGAACTTACAGTAAAGCCTTCAAAACTATGGATAACCTGAAACAAAACAACCCCAGATGGAAAGTTCATAGTAGTATGACTTTTTGTCTATCTTTAACTTCCACAAATTATTATAAGAAGCCCTCAGTGAAATTAATTACATTTTTCATACTTACTATCTGGAACTGCAAAAATGTTTTTTCTCCTTCAATCTCTTTTCAAAAGCTTAAGGTCTGCTCTTCATTATGAAAATGTGACAATATTCTCACTTCTCCTGCCAAGTTTATTGTGATCTTTTCAGGTATGTTGCTTTTAAGATACAAAGTTAACATTCGATATTTTCCACTGTTTCTTTTCAGACTCAAAATCTCTTCAGAGAGATTTTGGAAAAGCTGGTTTTATGCAGAAAAAAAGAATTTGGGGTGTCAGTAATCTTTAACAATAGCCGATACACATTCCAGTGCCACTTCTGTCTTCCAAGAAGAAAGATTATGAATAAAAATACCATAAATGGCACAAAAGGAAGAAAGTCTTACTAATGATTATACTGAGGCTTTCTCACAGACTCCTTCCTACAGGTCTCTGTTGTTAACACTGATACTTAAGACCTCACTTTATTATATGCATAGGTCCTAGATTACACTTTATCTCACTACACTTCTGATTGAATGCTTTCAAAGCTCTTACTTATCCCTATCACACTAATATCAGAAAGATTCATCTCCTGTGTTCTTCATTCTACCCTTCCTGCATTCTGCAGGGAATTTTGTTATGAAGTTTAATTTGATAAATAAATGAATTTGGCAAAGTTATTGAGGGAAGATTGGCCTGATGAAGAGGTTTTAAAATTTAGTGTTGGAGTGTTCAAAGGTCTGGCCATCCTGAATATCTCTAAAAGAAATTTTTATAGAAGTGGGTCACCTACTGAAAAATCTCTTTCTACTCCACGTTACTTCTTTTGATATTGGTGTTTCCTTTGACATGATAGTTACATAAAATAATATCATTTGGTCTCCTGGAAAACTTCAACCAATGTTAGAAACTCCTTTTAAGATTAAGACCAAAATTTTTACTTTGATGCAATATTAAAAGACATTAAATAAAAAACCCAACAACACCAGAACAATATACTTTCTGATACTGTCTGGCTGAGTACTCCAGAGCCATGTGCTCACTGCTCTATAAACACTGTAGAGAACTTACAATTACTATGAAGGACATGGATTTCACAGCATCTGTAATATAATCATAGTATCTTTGCAACACAGCTGAGAGTAATGGCTAGACTTGACCATAATTTTTAAAATTTGAATTCTTACAAAGAATTTGGCATTTCACAACTATTGGTACTAGTTCAAGTTCACAACAGTTATTTTTAAACATTACAGACTATGTTTTTTTTAAAATACATTTGTAGAAAGTGTGCTGATACCATGGTCCAAAGCATGTCTGTTTCCAAAATTTCAAAATTTCTGCAATTAATTTTCCCTTACCAATTAATGCCATAATTTCCTATGAAATGATGCAAACTGCATCAGTTTTCTGGAAGTCATATTTTCACTTCATTAACTCTACAGGCCTCCATCATTAATTTATTGGTATTTCAGGATGAGGGCATACTGTAAAAAAAGACCTCTTAGGATGCCCTGCAATAGTATATCTGTCAATTGCTAAGAGTATATAGTTTCAATATTAATACTGATATTATGTATTTGAGACTTGCAATAATTTTTTATTTTTCACTATTTATATTAAGTTCTACGCAAGCTCATAGTACTTACTACTGAATAATTTCTTGTCATGTTTCTTCCTTTCCCTCTTTTCTACAATAACAGAAAATCGAATGCCAGAAGGAATGACTACCTGCTTTTGTACAACAGCACAATCAGTGCACAAAGCAAACAGAAGAGATGTATTTGCATTTCAGTATGTGATAAACGTGCAATAGTCATACATTTTCAGTACCTTTTGTTAAAGAAGTCTGAAGGGATATTAAAGAAGGTGTAATTTTACACAGATTGATTCTAAATCAAATATACATCACATCCTACTAGAAGAGATCTACTCCACATCATACATCTAAATTATCACCTGAATTAACACTGATAATTTACCATCTGATTTGATAATTCATACATACTAAGATGTGTTCTTGGCCTGATTGAGTGTTCTTCTGTCTACTTTGTAGTTTGTACACTGATAGTTCTACCACTGACAGTTCTACCACTGCATGCTTCTGACTTACAGATGATCACAGGGTATATTATTTGCATTTTTTGGCATAGAAGGGTCACATGTCTAGAACTGCTGAAGCATGATGCATTTTTTAAAATTACAGCAAGACTGAGAAAGCATTTTCATCATACAGATAATAAAGTAATTTACTCCTTTTCCTTATAATAACAAATTCTAAGCCATCAAAAACTTTTAAAACTAAAGGCAAGGAAAAAAGTCTCAAAGAATGTGTCTTCAAATCACTCCCTAACTGACAGTGTGAATAAGAAAGTTATACAAAGTATGTGTGAATATCAGGTTTAAATTCATCTGCATTCCTATGTGTCTCAATTCTTCAAAAAAGACGTTCTATAAGACTAATTAAATATTCGGTGATTCAAGGACTTGAGCACAACTCTCCCATATCCTAAAAGAGAGTCCCCCAATCATGTGAGTACAGAATCAAGTCTCTCAGTGGAATTAGTCACGTGAAGTGAAATAGCACCATTAGCATAAATTGAGACTGATAAACCTCAGAATAGCCTATACTATGGTCTGGTTCCTGCAGGGGAGTCTGGTAAACTACAATTTCTGATTTAGGTGGGATAAAAACAAGGTCCCAGTTATCTCTCCACAGCATGTGTATAAGGACTTATCTATTCTGCTGACTGATTTTTTTTGAGTCCCTCCTCAGAATAGCTCCCCATTCCACAAGGTTAGCCTGAATTCTTGAAACTGCAGATACAATGTTTACTTTATCAGTTTTAAAATTCATACTGCTGAGATGAACCAAGCCTAATGTGCAATCCTTAGGATCCTTATCAAACAAGACACATTTTAGAGAACGATTTTTCTGAATCAATGACATTTTTATGCCCTAGTTACAGTGCATGTGGTATTTAGCCTTACTAATGTGAAAGTTTCTCTCCAGTTTTCCTTGAGCATGAAGATGGATTCTAAAGGTAAGGAATCTAAATATTCAGCATTGCAGTGGGTTTCAAAGCCTTTCTGTTCATCAAAGATTCAAAGAAGCAGTGAAAATACTAGTGAATACTTATTAATAGAGATTAAACGAATATTGCTCTTAGAGGTAAAGATAATATTCAAACCAAATGAAGAAACTTGACAGGATTCTTATGTTTTGTTAAAAGTAACCACTCATCTAACTGCTTGTACTATTCCTGTGGCAGAGAATTTGCTCTTAAACAAAATTCTGTTTTTATTTTTGGTTCCTCTTGGAACATAAGACTCATTCTTGCAAGGCAATAGAGAATATACATTAACCTTTTTGCCTACATATGACATAGACTGCTAACAGTATACTTTAACTAGTGTTACCAAAAATTTACCACATAAATTTTCACATAGTAGAAACTTCAATTAGAAGTTTAATAACAACTTGAGTACTGTCATAAAACTCTTTCCTCTAATTTTTTATTTTCCAAGTAGCTATTTCAATCTTGCAACCGTAAAATAATATGATTATTTTTAATATATGGAAATACTGAGGTAAAATTATTCATGCATGAGTTGAGGTATTTGACATCGACCTCTGACATATTTCAAAGATATTAGGATGGTTTTGAAGAAGTTCAGGCTCCTAGAATCTACAGCTGATAGTTAGCCTACTAGAATGAGTGGCCTGAGATGTGAAACTCAGTTTTGGCTTATTGGTAGAACTCTTTGATGAATCTGTCACCTCAGAACATGTGATTTGCAGGCTCCAAGGTTCGTCATATACCAGGTTTATTTCAAGGAACTGAATTGCCCTAAAAGTCCCTTGGTTTATTTATGTCCAAGTTCTAGACTCCTATCTGTTTCTCATTAAACGAAGTAGGCAACTATTACTCTTACTTAAATACTAAGATTGAATAATTCTACAAAGAATATTCTCTAGTTCCACAGGAATTAATTCAACAAAGTTCTAAAGACTGTATTGTATAAAGGTCACTTTGGATGATTACAGTTATCTTTACTGGCCTTACAATCTATTAAGATTTTAGGAATATGAATTCTTACACATTCTGTATTAATAATTTTAGACAGCGTCAGCGGCCAGCCCAGATCCCAAATATCTCCCACAGCTTTCTGTCTGCCTGCATTATCAGACTAGAGAACATACCCTGCCACTTGCTTTCCTAGTCTAGCAATCTGTCTGCTTTAGCTGCACATGAGGAAAAAAGTCACGTGGTGAGTGCCCTGCGTTAGTCACGTGTTTCTGTGAGGATGCAGTTTTAAGTGCTTTGCTCTATGCTGAACACAGAACTTGGAGCTGTGCAGGATTATCATGGGACCAACATACCTGTTGGAACACATAGTGTAGAAAACTTATTTGTCAATTGTCTAGAAAATTAGGTATAAAAAAGGTGCACAGAGATCTGGATTCAGCCAAAGTGGCAATTCTACATGAAATGTTAAGAAGCTAAATTAAACCAGAATTTGCTGTCTAAGCAATCAGTGGTTACTTCATGGCTGCTGGCTGTAGGCCTAAGATTAAATTGTTAATTACTGCCATCTTTTTCTAATTTTTGTGGCTTGTCAACCACTTTTGTAGCTGTATACAGCTGTATACAGTTTTCCAGAAAGTTTATGGACAGATGACTTGGACTATGCTAACAAAACATTCTAAAAATTCTAGTAAAACATCCCGGTAAAATACCTTAACTTGGAGTTTGCCTTCCTGTATTCGCCCTTTCCATGAAGCTGTAAATTTAAGGCTGTCCACTGAACAGCTCATTACTCTGCAAAGGAAACACATATACAGTAAATCTTGGACATGTAACAGAAAATTAAACAAAAAACTAAACCCAATGTATTTTCAATGCGCACCATATCATACTAACTCTTACTTTGAAGAAAAATACATCTTTATTTTAATCAAAAAAAAAAACAATCAGCATTTATACAAGTAACTCACAGTTATTTTACTTCAAGGTAAGAAATACAAATGAGATGATTAATTATAGCAATTGACATAACATGCTGCATCTGTGTCCCGAAAATTAAATAACCATCTTCACACATAGGGAGCAATGGCATAGTAGCACAAATAGCACAAATATTTTTCCCCCACCTTGCAGTCTCCTGGCGTAAGGCATTGAGAAATGTGTCAGGATGAAACAGCTCTGAAAGGTCAAGGGTGTCTGACAATAGTTTCTGTTTCTCTGCTTTTTCTACCCAATTCTAAAAGAAAAAAATCATTTTTAAAAAAAGGAAAAAAAGGAATCCTGAAGTTATTGCTTGATTTTTCAACATTTTGAGTTAATGTAGGTTTGTCAATTATTATGATTAATGAAAAATGTTTGTGTAAATATACTGTAACCTCAAAGATTATTATTAATTTCAATAAATTAAAACTGGTAAAAAGGAAATTAACACCATTTGAAAGTATACAGAATACCAGCAGTATATCTGTGACATGACTCATCCATTCTAAATAAACTTCTATTTCATTCTTTATACAGTGCAGCTCACTTTGTAGAGTGCAAATTTATCAAGCTTCTATCATTGCTGAAACCCTATTTCACATTTACTTACAGGGGAGTTTCAGTTTTCCATCAAAATGGCTGCCATTGCTGTCTTTGCTCTAATAAGTTCAGGCAAATAACTGCATTCCTTTCAAGTATGCTTTAAGATCATTCTTTTGTATAAATGGCATGTTATATTCAGGAAACACTTAATTTTCGATCTGCAGTTAAGAGTTTCTGTAAGTACTTACCCTTTATTTGAAAAAAATTTTACCTAGTATTAGGTTTATGCTGTCATTTTTAGTGTAGTAGTTTGAGATATGCATTCATAGAATTTATCAAAAGATAAAAATTGGCTCTGTTATATTTGGTAATAAATGAAACTAATAAGGGCAGGGGAATAACTGTCCTCAACTATCCTTACAAAACATGTCTCAGCCTTCTTCTACCCTTTCCAACTATGCAACTATGAAGCCTGTTACTGGAGTACCAAGCTTGGAATTTCCCATCAATGCAACACATTATGTGCCAATATGAGAAAAGAGACACACATTGCACCTTAAAATCACGATAAACCATGTATCCTAAGTAATGCAATCTGAGTTTGATCCTCAAAATACTAATAATTGCAGACTAAAGAATTTGTTACCTTCAGACAAGTTATTTAGGTACCTGAGTAGCTATGCAACGGTCCACGCTCAAAATCCTCTTTTGAAACTCTTATAATGTAGCTCTTTGGTACAATTTCTTTACACTATATAGTCACAGTCCTGACCATGGTACTGCAGTATAAACCTAAAGTCACTGTATAACCTACTCTATAAGCAGTTGCAAGCCATATGCTTCTGCACAGAAAGATTAAGTGTTCAATGACAGGATGGACAGGGCTTTGATCAACCAGGTCTAGTGGAAGGTGTCCCTGCCCCTGGCAGGGGGTTTAGAACTAGATGATCTTTAACATCCCTTCCAACACAAACCATTCTGTGATTCTACAAATACTAAGCCAGAAATTCATCAAGACCAAGATTCCACATGCTATCACTAAATAGAGAAAGACAAGTCCCACTCCTTTCTAAATACCAACTACTTGCAGATGATAAAATTGCTCTAGTCACTGGATAAAAAATCTTGGAAGTTACACTCTCATTACACAATGCACCCGCCAAACATCCATATCACATTTAAAAATTATTTTACTATATTGTTTAAACTAATGACTGATGAATAATTTCATAGAAGCATTTGGGAAGTGACAAAATCATCTAAAATGCAAGTAAATATCACTCAGTGAATTTTATTTTATATTGTCAGCATGTCACACACATCTCCATAATGTTTCCACCATGATCAAACCTTTAATCAGTGATCTTTTTATCTGCCACATCACTGATTATGAGCCCTCAACCCAAATGATTAAGAATCAGTTAGCAGATTTTTGCTTTCCATTTTCATTAGATTAATGTATGCAGTTAGCGACTCTTGTCTGCATGACTCCTTTAATGACTTTATGCAACAATTTCTTTTATCATATAGCAGTAACTGCATTCTTGTTAGGAGAGATTTTGTAAATTTTTGGACGTAATAGAAGTAGACATTCATTTCAACTTATATTTAATATAATCGTTCTATTGCTGTCAACAAATAAACTTTTAATGTAACTGCTAAAGAGAAACACTCAGGAACACAGATGTTTATATTCCACCCAATTAAAAGATGAGTATGGATGATATTAATTCTGAACTCATTTAATTAGCACTATGATATACACAATAACAAAAACTTTCATTAGGTCACAAAAGCAAAGTTCATAATGGCTTGTACTTCTCTACATAAAGCTGAAGATGTAGCTCATTCATAGCCAATTAATAAATAATTTAAGATTTAAATGCAATAAAATGGTAATAGAATGTATGTGACAACACAATTGTAAAAAGTATCCTTATGCTTATTTTAGTTTTATATGACCACATGGCAGCATGTTAGTGAAGAGCTACAGTCTCAAAAGACATCAGTTTATTAAATGGATCATTTGTCACTAGTACACCCACTGCAACAAGGCTTGGAAGAGACCAGCTATTAAAGGGAAGGAAGTTTAAGCTAAGCTGTAGACAGACTGATGTTTCTTGAAAAGGAAAAATCCTGTAACAGATAGTTACCCGTCATTCCAGCTCCTATAAAAACATGTATTGACTGCATTTGTCAAAGTGATGCAAAGTTGTCTGACTTCTTATTCGTCTTGGATTGCCATGTAGCATTTCAATCTGAAGGGCTTTCTTCCATGACCAACTCAGTAGAAAACTTCGCCTTTCCTGCCAGGTAGCCCACAATAATGCATGCATTTGTAACTTCTTAGCTGCATTGTAGTAAGAAGACTACTATCAGCTCCAAGAATGTACCAAATTTAGCTACCTGTCTCTTTGTGGTTCATGCCGGTACCGATGCTTTCCCAACTGCTTCCTCACTCCTAACTCTTGTAACATGGTCTTTAAGAGGTTTGCTGCATTTCAGGTTTTCTTCTTCAAAACAGCTAATAATCGGGATCTAAATTCACTAAAGGCCACTTTTGGTGTATCAATTAATAATAAATTTTTGTTTAGATACAGCAGCTATAAAAGGTATAGTAATGCTTAAAAAGTGTATAACTTATTTTTAAAAATAAACTAACCTTGTATCAATAATTTCTATCATTCTAACAATGTGGTCGATAAGTCCAAATATCCTAACCCTGAAAATATTTTTATTACAAAATAAAATTAAAAATCTATCATACACTCTTCTTTGCAACTGTTTCTTTCAAAATTTAATGTCAGTTTTTCATTATTTCAATATTTCCTGAATCTTTCTTATTACAATTAAACTAGAAATTTGTCTGAACTCTGATAGATTAATTTAGCAAATTATGATTATAAATATAATACCAAAACTTATCAGCAATACCCAAAATGCTTGAAAACAAATTCCTAGTAGGATATTCCAAAACTTCAATTAATATGAGGTTCTGCTTGCTATAATAAAAAGATTTTCCTTTTTTTTTTTTCTTACGTGGCCTCAGGAGATTCAAATAATATTTTTTCATATATCTTAATATCCAAGAAACATCTATTCTATTTTCAAAGAGAAGCCTTCCTTATCATCTCTAATCCCAAAGCAAACTGAGCACCTCATTGAACAGTGGAAAGAATAAGGAGGCTGCTGGATTTTCACATTATCATTTATACAACTTTAGGATCACAGAACTCCTCTAAAATGAATCAAGTACTCTTCCTTCACCAGTTTTAGTTCATTCCAAATGTATTTTCTTCTATCATATTTTTCTGTTGCTGTAGTCCCAGAAGAGAACTTATATTAAAAAAAAAAAAAAGAAAACAACAAAAAAAATCATATAAATCACTACAGAAGTGATTTCATTTCTGTGCTTAGATGGAAAATTGTATTCAGTGCTACATGAATATGCATAGCCAGAAACCACGCAGTACGATTTCTGTTTTTCCACTAGTTTTAGATGGATTCAACATTACTGAGGGAAAAAAGTGCAGGACTTTGGATAATTCTGAGAGTAAATGATGGTGAGTACCACTGATAGGGGAGTAAATAAGCAGCTAACGAGAGTTTAGACTGAACAAAGGTCAAACAAGAAGTTAAGCTACAGTCCTATTTTCCTCACAGTGCAGCAGCTGTTCTATAGGTGTGTTCCTAAGTGTTGGCTTTCAGTGGTTAATGCCAGCAGGAGTGACTGTATTACAGTTCAAGGAAATGAAATATGGGCATTTTTTCAGGCATTGATCCCAGAGGCAGTAACGTGGTAGGTTCTAAGGAACAACCGGTATACAACAATTTGCTCCCTTCTGGTAATTTTTTTTTGTATGTGAAATCCTTGAGCCATTACTTCTGACATTATCCTTTATTAAATGAATTTCTGAATACTGCAGTATTTCAGGTATATATCTGGCAATAATAAGTAATCAAATGATAAATAACACAGTAATTTAATTTGGAGTTTATGTCTAGTTTAAAATTTTTCTTTTCTTTTCTTTTCTTTCTTTTCTTTTCTTTTCTTTTCTTTTCTTTTCTTTTCTTTTCTTTTCTTTTCTTTTCTTTTCTTTTCTTTTCTTTTCTTTTCTTTTCTTTTCTTTTCTTTTCTTTTCTTTTCTTTTCTTTTCTTTTCTTTTCTTTTCTTTTCTTTCTTCCTCCCCTCCCTTCCCCTCCCCTCTTCTTTCTTTCATTCAGACCAAGACTGCTGGCTAGTGCTTTAAATAAAATACTACTATTTCTTTATTTCAGTTTGAAATACCTCAGAACTCCCCAGTTTGTTCAGAAATCTGAACAACAACACAATAGCACAGTGTTAGAGCATGAATGTTCTGAGTCCATCAGCATCAGCATGTTAGCTACCGATATACTAGAAGCAAATATGCAGTAAGGCTTAGCTGAGAGAAGCATTATCAAATGTGATTGCATTCTGGTTACCCTATGACTTTATTTTTTTATCAAAACAGGAACTTAACTTTCCATAAACTGCTGCTTTCTACATTTAATTCAGATACCATAATGGTGATGATCCATAAGAACCATAACAACATACTGACAAGTTCATGATTGATGCCAAAATTATATTTCAGATTAACTTTCAGATATTCACCTGTATAATAACTAAACACAGAATCCAGCTAAAATCCAATACTCTTATGCTTCATGCCTTCTAGTCTTTTCTTTCTCCACAACTAAACACATCCGTTACCAAGCATTAGATTTCATTTGCAGTTCCCTTACTGGCTAGGGAAGCATAAGAATTGGAACTATTCCTTGGTGGAACTTCCACTGATAAGTTGCAGGGGAGGGAAAACAATAACACACAATATTCATTTGCAGTTAGCATATTAGACTCCCTACCATAATCCTTGGATGAAGTCAGGACTACATCAGACAAACCCTTGGCAGAGCTTTGGAGCAGGGATGCTAAAATCTATATAGTGATGGTGCTGGTGTGACTGAACAGGGGTACAGAATACTCAATTTATTAGGCACTAGTAATAACAGGATGCACCACAGTAATTTGTTTCATAGTACCAGCTTGAAGGCTATGTTACAATAAAGACAACCAACAGAGAACTGCTTACTTTGCTATGGTTCATTTTCTCTGGTAACATCCCATGAGATACAGATTTTCCATTAAGCATCTCCCTCACAGTTCTTATTCCTCTTCTGAAAAAATGACCCCTTGAACAGAAGTCACCAGTCTCTCTCTTTAACTTTTTTTTACTGTTTACTAGTCATTTATTTTTTTTAACACTCTCTCTTAAGGCTGTCAAAACAGAAAAAGTCTCAGCCATGCGTATGTTACAGAACTCTATTAGTAACTATTAAGGCATAACCTATCAGATACCTATGCAATTTTTATCAAACATACTAAACCAATCTAACCAGAAATTGTTTAACTCTGTGGGGTACATATCCCAAAATACTCAAAAGATACCACAATTAAAAGGCAGAGAAAGAAATCTATTTTTTTTCTACAGGAAAATAGAGATCACAGAACAGAAACAGTGGCTCATGCAACCCCCTCTAAACAAAGAAACTTAATGATGGCATGGCCATGTCATCATGACACCATGCTGGCTCATGCTAAAGCTACTTACACTCCATTAAACAGAACACTGCAACATGGGATTACTGCTCAAACTATCAAATGGTTTGTTCAACGAAGCACAACTTTGTGTAGACACAGAATATAATGAAGGGTTTTTTTAATTAGTGCAGTAAGCTGGTATGGATTGTTGTTTGTTCCTACATGGTAAAGCTAAGGCAGTTAGCGTGAAGGTGAGTGCTGCATATCAGCTATTTGAAGCTCACTAAACCCTTCTTTAAACCAGAACAGGAATTTTTTGTTATGGCCAATCCCAAAAGAACAGCTCATTACAAAGGCTGTAGTTCTCTTTCAGATGTCCTGTCACACTTGAGGGCTAAGAGAATGCCAAAGAGTATTAGCATAGCATGAAGCCTCATTCAAACCTGTTCTCAGGTAGTAACCCAGAGAAACATATATTTGGAAGTAATTTAAGGAAAAACTATTGCACATTTTGTTAAACAGCACACTTTTTTATATTTTTAAATGTCTTTTTTTTTTTTTTTAGCTACAATGGTTTTAGTTTTTTAAGCATTCCATTATAGAAATAATTTATTCATAAAGTTAAATATTTTGGTATCCAATACAACTCAGAGTATGGCCAAATTCAAAATCAGTTTAGGCTGCTCTGGGCATTGTCTACTCCAGTTCTATGTATTTCCAAAGTGGAAGTTCCACAAATCTCTCTGGGTAACCTGGGCAATGCTTTTTTCAACTGAAGAGTTAGAAACTGGACAAGTGTTTCAGATGTGGCCTCAAAACTGCAGAACAGGAAGAAATAACTCCCTTTGACCTTTAACAAGGTCATTAAGAAGTTTTCATTTCTATGGTATTGTGGTATTGTGGTATAAACATATATGTTTATCAAATTTTCAGCTAATAAGCAACATGGTTTTAGTTTTATTATTCTAGCAATATCTTTCTGTATTTTTTATTTGACGGATTCTGCTATGGATATATTCAAATCATAACTTTTTATTTTCTCAGTGTGATAATAAAATACATGAGCATGTGATGGCATAATTCTTTTTCCAAGCTTCATAATATACATATCTGAATAATGAACAATATTTGGTTTACTTCTAAACTATTTATTGTATTTTGCCTGATATGTAGGTAATTTCCATTGATAAATTTATCATATGAGATCATGAAATACTAGAAATAACACTAAAAATGGAAATTATAGGAAAACTATAAGAAATGCATTGTATGTATAAGGAAAAGCATATACAACACTGTACAACAGTACAAACCTGATGGGCATTTTGAAACTCAAGCTCTGATGTAAAGAACATTGCATCAGAAGTCTCTTAGTTCAGAGTGACTATGTGGATTTAACAATATAAAAACATTACTGCCTGCAAATGTGCTTTTACATGTTCTTCTCCATGTATGGGCACACATTCTAATTAAGTTGCTATATATAACACTCAGTTGAATATACTGGCAAACACATAGAGCAGTAGGGTATTTACCCTTCCTGCCTTTAAGCATCACTTACATGCCTAAAATAGGGATCTAAGCTTCCTATCACTCTTAGCAACTCTTCTCCTCTGAGTCAAGGTTTGGTTTCTTTTTTCTTCAATTATGTACCTTGCTGAACATTTAGAGACAAAAGACCACTCCAAAAGGAACTCTACTAAGAAAAAAAAACAAACAACAGAACAAACAAAACCCCAAACCTGAATGCCTATTTACTCTAGTTTTAAAGTACAGTCATGTCTGTTTACAGAGTTGCTGAGTGCACTTGCATCCTGCACTGATTACTTTATTTGACTGTGAATTCCCAAAACTACGCACACACAACAGAAAAAGAAGGATTTAGTCAAGAATTACTCTTACGAAGCTTTTTCTTCACAAGCTAAATTTGAGATGACAGCTCTGAAACTTTAACAGCTCTGAATTTTATTTTATTTTTAATATTTGTACAGGAATACAGTATAAAACTATGTTGTAATTTCAAATTCAGTTATATGGAATCTCCTTCAAAGAGAGAAAGGTAGGTCAACATGCAGCTATGTTTCTGCCTTCTCTCAAAGAAATGCCCAAAAGATTGCTTATTAGGGATGATGCTTGCTTGTGGAATAGCAGTGTGTTTCTATTATAAAATGAGCTTATTTTTTAACAGATATCTGCAAATGCAATTTGAGAAATAGCATGTTACCATTGACACTGACCACTTAAAACCTCAAAACAAAGAGATGAAATATTTTGCAAACTGTTACACTAAGCCAGTTTCCACCAAACCATCTCCTGTTCAAAACAGAACCACGATCACATCTACTTTTTAGTTACAAGGCTGTGTTACTACTCTAAGCAACTTATTTATATCTATATACGTGTGACTATGAAATCACAATTGTAAATTTTAAAAAGTATTTTGGATAGACTGCTTATTGTTAGTAGACACAATATTTATGTCAATATAGTGGTGGTCGGAAGAGCAAGGCAACCAAGGGCAAGTCATGCCTGACCAACCTAGTGGCCTTTTATGATGGAGTGACCACAGCAGTGGACAAGGGAAGGGCTACAGATGTGATTTATATGGACTTCTGTAAGGCCTTTGATGTGGTCCCCCACAATATCCTTCTCTCAATTGGAAAGAGACGGATTTGATGAGCAGACTGTTAGATGGATAAGAAACTGATTGGATGGTCGCATCCAGAGGGCAGTGGTCAAGGGCTCAGAGTCCTGATGGGCATCAGTGACAAGTGGTGTCCCTCAGGGGTCTGTATTGGGACCAGTGCTATTTAATATCTTCATTAATGACATAGACAAAGGGATTGAATGTACCCTCACCAAGTTTGCAGATGACACCAAGCTGAGTGGTCCAGTTGACACACCTGAAGGACAAAATGACATCCAGAGAGACCTGGATAAGCTCAAGAAGTGGGCCCATGGGAACCTCATGAGGTTTAACAAGACCAAGCACTAGGTGTTGCAGGCTCAGCACAAAACCCAGTATCAGTACAGGCTGGGGGATGAAGGGATTGAGAGCAGCCCTGGTGAGAAGGACTTGGGGGTGCTGGTGGGTGAGGGGCTGGACATGAGCTGTTGATGGGCATTTGCAGCCCAGAAAGCCAATTGTATCCGGGGCTGCATCAAAAGCAGTGTGGCCAGCAGGTCAAGGGAGGGTATTCTCTACTCTGCTCTGGTGAGACCCCACCTGCAGTGCTGCATCCAGTTCCGGGGTCCCCAGCACAGGAAGGACATCAATCTGTTGAAGCAAGTCCAGAGGAGGGCCATTAAAATGATTAGACAGATGGAGCACCCTCTCCTATGAGGAAACACTAAGAGAATTGGGATTGTTCAGCCTGAAGAAGAAAAGGCTTTGGAGTGACCTAATTGAGGCCTCAAATACATGAAGGTAGGATACAAGAAAGATGGAAAGGGACTTTTTACAAGGGTATGTAGTGATAGGACAAGGGGGAATGACTTCAAACTGAAAGAATGTAGGTTTAGATTGGATGTTAGGAAAAAATTCTTCATTGTGAGGGTGGTGAGGCACTGGAACCAGTTGCCCAGAGAAGCTGTGGATGCCCCACCCCTGGAAATGCCAGGCTGGATGGGGTTTTGAGTAACTGGGGCTGGTGGAAGGTGTCCCTACCCATGGCAGGGGTGTTGGAACTAGATGATCTTTAAGGTCCCTTCCAACCCAAACCTTTCTACCATTCTAAGTTGTCTAGAAAAAGCTAGGCAGATTGATGGAAATACCTACAAACTGGTGCATTAGCATGTGCTGCAGCCTTCTCATATATTAATGTCTGGAATTTAAAATTACCCAAGTCTTTGAGAGCATAACATAAGGACTCTTTTTCATATGTAAATGATAATAAAATCCTTTTGTACCATTTGTATTAAAATTAACTTTTTTTTTTTGCTTGAGCTTTTGTCAAACAAGACTATCCATTTTAGTCGGCTTTCTGTTTTGCAGACAGCTTTGTCCATGATAAAGGAGATAGAGTTAAAAAAAAGTTATTAGAAACAGAGCAATCTACACTTTTAATTTTGACAAATTAAATGCATACAATTTATTAATATTTTATCACTGTATCTTTTCAGATATCTTCCATGTGAAAATGTATCTTGTACCTTAAAGAGAAAAATTAATGAACAATGATTATTTTATTATTTTAAATAAAGTATATCAACTAGAGCTTTAAATCTTATATAATATATAGTACAGTTTATTGTAACTTACTGTGTATACAAATACTATCTTACATCCATAGAAGAAATACAGACTACTAAATCTTGCCCTTTTAAATTAAACTTAGATTAGGAAAAAATTTCATTTTCTTTAAAAAAAGGTAATTCCTCAGAGAGACAATGTCTGTAAAGACAATGACCTCAGTTGTTCTTTTTTATGCAACACTTCTAAAAATATTTTTTATGAGTAATTGTCTTCTGCAATAAATATTTTATAATCAGAGTGCTGACCAAATGGTTAGTGGTAATATAAGGGATGTGCTCAAACTTCTCCTTACAAGGTAGTATTTCATAATTTAAACAGAACAGCCATTCTCACAAAACATGCTTAGAATTCCAAGAGTTTAATGAACAGGAACTGAATTCCCTTGAAACAGATTATTTTTCATAACAGTTAAGCCTTATGTTTATTGAAAAACTCATAACTTGTCAATGCCTCAATTTAACAGAGCACCTAGCCTTCATTGGGACTAAGTTTCAACAGCTCACAATGAAACCAAATGAAATGCGGGTAGAGATTTTTTCCCTTTTCCAATGCTGCTTTTTAAAAATTGTTTTTCCATGCATAAGGCATATTGTTTTCCCAAACTTGACATAATCCTTCTCATTGGCAACCAAAATTATTTCCATTTAAATTAGCACAGTTTGCAGATTTAGTGTTTAAATGCACTGTATTTTGCAGGAAAGTAAAAATTTCACTACAAGAAAGAGGGATTTTCTGGTTTGGGCACCACAATATAAGAAGGATATAAAACTATTAGAGAGCGTCCAAAGGAGAGCTACAAAGATGAAGGGCCTTGAGGGGAGCTCTGTGAGGCTGAGGTCACTTGGTCTGTTCATCCTGGAGGAGACTGAGGGGAGACCTCATTGCAGGCTACAGCTTTCTTGTGAGGGGAAGAGAAGAGGCAGGCATTGATCTCTTCTCTCTGGTGACCAGTGACAGGACTGAAGGGAATGGCCTGAAGCTGTGTCAGGGGAATTTTAGGTTGGATATTAGGAAAAGGTTCTTCACCCAGAGGGTGGTTGGGCACTGGAACAGGCTCCCCAGGGAAGTGGTCACAGCACCAAGCCTGACAGAGTTCAACAAGCATTTGGACAATGCTCTCAGGCACATGACATGGTGCGACTCTTGAGATGGTCCCATGCAGGGCCAGGAGTTGGACTTTAGTGATCCTGATGGGTCCCTTCCAACTCAGGATATTCTATGATTTTATGATTCAAAACTCCTCAAAAGTGAAGTGTTGAACTGATGCATAAAAAGAAAACTTCAGCAATCCTTACAACTCAGGTACCTGTGCAGGAATACAGCTTTCTGTAAGTCACAAGAGTATGTGAACTATCTGTGCGCAAAAAGTGCTTCAGCTCTGCTTAAGTTTCCTTGGAAATTATATCTTATTTCAATGGACAGCTCCTATGACCTGCACAAGTCCGATACTTCGATCTTACATTCTGTATGGCACCCTGTTTGGATGGTGTATCTTTACAAAACACTCAGCCATTACTTCATCAATACCATCTAACTGAGACAGTGATTAAAAAGGGACACAACACAACAGCTGGATCTGTAAGAGCTTCAAATTTTCCTATTAAATGAGATACAAAACCCCCATATTTTATAGTAGTACTAGCAAATTTCCAATTTTTACCAAGTAGTTATCCCTGAGATAAAAGGTATTGAAAAATGTATCCTGGCTGATAAATTCTGAACAAAATGAAATCATGCTGCAACATGATGAGAGCTAAGGGAGTCAATTAAGGATCAGTTCCTTAGCAGATAATGTTAGACTGCAGCTGTATTTTTGTTTTGATATTCATGACAGTTGAAGAGGAGAAGCCAAAAAAAGTAGCAGAAAAATGCTAATTCTTCAGAATAAGGTATAAATTTGAATTAAAATAACAGAATGCATTGATTTAAAACATTACTTCAATGAATTCTTGTGCATTAATATCATGCTAAATCTGGAGCATTCTGCACTGCACAGATACCTAGGTAACAGCTGTTCAAATAGAGAGTCATGAGAGGATCAATGACAAGGTGAGGAACCAGCCAACCTAATTCATCTAAATCAGATACTCCTAAAACTGTAAAAGGCAAACCATTAAGCTATTGTCCCTGCTGCAAAATCTGCTAAGGCAATGTATTAGAAAAAACTGACATGCTATGCAAAGTAAGTGTGATTACTTAAAGGGGGAATAGGTGTTATTATGGAGTGCACAAGTGGATGGATATGGGGACTGAGCATGAAAATTTTGAGTTTGTACAAGATTTATTATGGGAGTTCTTTAACTTGGTGAAAATTGAGAGGACTTGGCTTCCTTGGTTTTCTAATAACCAGACTTTCTGCCTGCTATGAGTGAAAGAAAATTTAATATTTTTGCCTAGATGCCTGGGGTGTGAAGGAAGGATCCTGTGTCTCCTATTCCCAGAAAGTTTTCTAGTGTCTTCAGCAGGCAATTTCCAGGAGTTCAAATCTCACATACCTTGGGTGTCCTATCTATCTCTCTGGGGACCTAACTGTTGAAACAGAGGTATAATAAGGGTTCCAAAACAGAAACAAAGTAATTTTTCCTCAAATAGCAAAAGAGCAATAAAATAGCAAAACTCTTTTACAAAGGGATCCAACTGGCTTTGACACTATATTATTACCCTAGATTTCACTCAGAATGGGAGGGGACAAGAGAGCAGCATCCCAGTGAGATAAATACGAGTCTCTTGAAGAAGTATGAAATATAACTTTTTTTATATACTAGGAATATTTTATAGATAAACGCACATTTTCAACAAAACCTTTCATAAATTAGGCAAATAAAAACTTTTGTGTTCATAAACATTTCCTTGGTTAGAACACTGAAATAGGTGTTTATGATTCTGAGGTCCAACAGTGTTCATTTTCAATATACACTGTAAGCCTTTTAGCAGCTCTCTCTGATAAAACAGTCATCCAAAGGAAGAACTGTTTTTGCAGATGACATAAAACCAGCTCCATTCAAAAGAATAAATAAATGTTTCAATTTAAAACATAAGGTATTTTTGGAATAAGAAGAGTGTGAGGTTTTTTTGGGTTGGTTTGTTTTTTTTTTTAAAGGTGAAATTAAGCTCTACATTTAGTTGTTGTGGAAACAAAAATTAAATTCCAATTTGTTGACCTGAAACATTTTTTAAGGTTGATATTCATCTGACATTTGCCTGGGCTGGTGTTTTGGCTCTTACTAGCTATAGTCCAGGGTCTCTTCTCTTTCTCTCCTGCTGGTATCCATAGCCATGAGAAGACACTTATCTACAGACTGGAATTCACTTAAGAGCATTATATGCTAATGTGTACTATTCCTGAGCTATAATCATGAACCGAGAGGAAAGCCACAGAACACATTTAAGATGCCATCATGAGGAAACTGGCAGTACAAGGACCAAGACTTAAAACCAATACAATGATGATCTATGATGATTCATTTCTTTCATGCCTTAATGTTGATAGCAAATATATCACTGTGGAAAGACAAGCTAAATCATGCTATTGTAAAGTTCAAAGTCAGTATTGCTAACTGAAAGTATTCAGAACTCCATCTTAGAAAAATGTTCAATACACCATTTTTGTTTCAATTTAAAGCAAAAGTTAACATCCAAATATCAGAACTTCAATCTGGGAAGAAATCATCTATTTCCATCAGTTCTGTCACAACAACATAATACACAGCAATACAAGTCTCTACTGCATTTTGCATATACATATTTCCTCACACTTTCAGTAGGCAGTTTTTTTTTTAATTTTGCTTTTTACTGAGAGAATTCAGACCTGAGAAATGCAACAACTGTTGTTTTTCTGTCTGTTGTTGTGTAATGCTCTCAGAACATCTTTACACTTCTATAAATTCTGCTATAAATATTTTACCATCTGGCCTATATTTTGTGTTCCTCTCCATTCCCAATAAATGCTTGTAACAATGCAGTTGCTTTTATTATTTTCTACACTGGCAGCAAACCTCTTGACAAGGCAGCCTTTAACTAATAACCTAGGTAGAGACTTACTTCATCCTTAGTAAATGTAACCCTTCAGTACAAATTCGATGTTTCAATGTCTCCTATTTCCTCTTAAAAAATACCTAAATCAAATCTGTCTCATACAGTGAAAGTACAAGTCTCATAGTTGATGAAACTGAGGGAGATAAGGTAACTATCAAAACAAAGATGATGGAGTTGGTCATATAAAACTAAACCAATCCAAAATACGGCATTTATTGAAATATAAATCTGAAGATAATTTTCAGAGTTGTGAGAATACCTTTATTGAAGCCTTCATTGATTTTCTGAATACTAAACCTAGAATTAACTAATGATAAATTACATTTATAAAATCAATAACAAAAAGTCACAAAAAAGAAAAGTTAATTAAAAACTTATCACAAGTAATCAAAATCTTGCTGCAATATGCACAACTATGAATTGGAATCATATTTAAGGAAAAAGATGATTCAACTGAAATGCATAATTAGAAAAAATCAAGACTTTTCTAGTACTATACACAAAAAAAGTGTAGAAATTGCATTTCAGACATGATTTGACTAGAAGCTTGAGATGCAAAACAGACTGGTAATGTATTATTAAGAATTGCTTCAAACACAACCATATTACATATCTCACATTAAAAAAATAAAATTAAATAACCAGCAACTGTTGTCACTAACAAAAAAATTAATGTAATTTACTGTTTCTGGATACAATTATGTATGTTAAGTATCTGCTGTAAAGCTCTGCCTTAATAATCTTTCCCTCTCTTACAAAAAATAGCTGTTTAAAATTGTAAATGATTTCTTCATAATAACTTTCATAAAAATGAGTAATCCAAATGTAACATTTTGTCAGCAGTTTAAACAGCGAGAAAGGAAGATTACTATCATGGTAATATAAGGCAACATATTTGTCAATAGTTGACTAAAGTAATATATGAAAATAAAAACTTTCTGAATATGCGTGGTTGAAAATCATTTATTACTATTAACACTAATTTCATTCTGTTACACTCTGTCACATTATCTCAACTTTGTATGGGAGGTGCAGTCCACACAGAAGCTTGAACAGTAATCTCAGACTTCAATTAAGAAAAACCCATATAAGTACGGAAAGTTGCATGCAGTTTGGTCACAACCAAATGAAAATGCAAGCTGCAAACAGTAAGGTACTCTTGAAGCTTACAAACACACTGACTCAGCCACAAATGATGTTTTTTTAATACTAAAGACAATAATAGTCAGATGGGACTAAGTTCAGCCCTAGTTATATGATCAAATAACATCTGAACATGCATTATCACTTGTTGCTTGACATATTTACACTTTCTTTGTTTATAATTTAAGCCTTTTTTGAAGGAAAGGACAAACAAAAACTAAGCATTAGCCAAAAGAAACTGTTTGCATAACAAGAATGTTATTATTACTTTGAAAACATCAGATAGTTTCTTTAGAAAAAGTAATGCCTAGAAATCATGTGCCCTTCAAATCTTCCTTCTGAATCTGACAGTCAACACCAATGTTGACAGAAATCTTTGTATCCTGCTGGACAAGACTGCGTCAAAACAAAGTCAAAGTCAAAACAGTAAGCTTTCTATTTATTGCCCGGAGATAATAAAGATCTGTCCTTCCTACCTCTCTGGAAGGTTCTCACAGTTTACTCTCTCTGTATGCAACATGATGAAATCTATTTCCTTAAAAACTAGTTAATTTAGATGAATGACTTTTTTTTTCATCTGCCTATTATCTTAAGTACATTGCTTCTGTCAATCAAAGTACACATAGATCTACCTTAACTAAAAATTATCCTCTTCACTGTCAGACTGTAAACTGACAAAGCTGTTGTCATACTGCACCTTCTATTATAGCCTCTTGTAAACCTGGAGAATGCAGATGTTTTCATTATTTGCTTTAAAGACTAGTCATCTACATTACCTCTATTAGAAATGCTTCATTTATGCCTTGATAGGCATTTCTCTACCAGATGAAAGAGTGTGTGTTGACATAGATGTAAAGTTTCATCTGCATAAATTTTCTTTCCCCTCTAGTTCATCATAAAGACTAGTGACTAAAATCTAAGGTGTAAATCCATTGTGAAGCAACCAACAACATTACCATATTACTCCTTTAAATTTTTACATGCCTTTTCACACATCTACAACTCTTTGGGATTGGTATTTGTAAAGGTCTACTGTAGAGTAATTTATATGATATACTGTGTCACTGAATACCAGTATACTATGGTAAATAAATGACTCTTTAAAATTACCTGTATAGCAAGCGCTCGAGTAACAAGACTTCTAAGATATTGTAAAGGATCTTCTGGACCTTCCCACTTGCTTTGCCATGTTATAGGACACTGAAATAAAAATATATTTACTGAAAGTATCCATTTCAAATCCATTATGTTTTAAACTAGCAATTTGAATGAAATTAAACAACCTGGAGATCAAATATAGCTACAAAGAAAAAAGGAAATACGAGTAATAAAATGACCAAAATATAGAACCACTAATAGAAAGGTCATGTTCCTGCTAATTCTTCTTGTGGCCCACACAGATACAGTGCTGATGGGGAACCTTCAAGAACCTCTGGTATTCAATAAGGAAACATCAGTTTTTTCCATGAACAATTCAAAAAGGCCTAAGCAGATTATTTCCTGAAAAGCCACAATGTCATCTTTCAAGAGCAGCCACAGCTCCCCACTCCTGTGCTGCTACCTCCTCAGACTTGAACAGGCAGTTGTGTGGCTATGTGGTGGTGAAGAGAAGCTGGTACAATTCCTCTGCATGATTATTTTCTCATCACTTTACAGTTTTTGTAGAGCAAAACCTGAGAATAAAATCCTACAAGACCTCCCCATACAAATTTCTCACCGACTTCAAAATGAAAGGCTTAGAAGGTCCTCTGTTAGATTTCCTCCTTATAAAACAAGTGTAAAAACATTAATTTTACCTACTCCACAGGAACCTATAAAGCACAGGGAAAGTGATTCTGCAAGATTCTCCTACTTAAGAGAAAGAGAACTGATGTAAATCATTACCTGTAGAATACTGCACAATATTGAAGATGCTGAATAGAATAAACACCTTATCCTTTTAATATTTACCACTGCATTTTCAAGGAGGTTCAGGTTTTCACAGCACATACACTGAACAGATTTTCAAAATCTGATTACGTAAGTTTGTAAGAGAAGGTATCTTTCAAAGTAAATACTCCATGTGTACCTTTTATAGATAAAAACTAGAACATAACTAGGTCTGGGGACACTAATTAAGAATGAATCGAATAAATTAGAACACATTCAAGTCAACTAATAAAGCACAGTTAACTGCACATTTTTTTTCGTAATTATGGTTTTTTGAAACTTTTTTTTATTTTAAACTCTTAACCTTGCATTTTTGCAGACCTCTTTGCTAGATATGCATTTACAGACAGCTCACCAATCTATCATTTAGAAGGTATTCACCTAACATTGCTAATATATCACTCTAAATAACTCTAAGTTTAAAGAAATAGTTTAGCTAATTGTTATTATGTAAGCATATTTCAGATGTATACTTCTGCTTGTTTTGGCTGGGGTAGAGTTAATTTTCTTCACAGTGGCTTCTATGGGGTTAATATATCAATTTTACACAAATAAAGTACATTGCTGAAAACTTAGAAGTAGTACATTTCCTCATTTTTTATTTCTATTAATCTAGCAATTTCTTCAGGTGTTATAATCTTAAAAGAACTACAATCTTGGTGCTTTTAAAATTCACGTTTTTAAAAACAGTCTTGTTACATAACACATGAAAACACTAAACTAAATAAGAACAGTGTATAGAAGATCCATGAAACAAATCTTTTTAGGATGATAAATATAGTGAGGTTTAGCTGTCTTGAGGTTTAGCTGCCATGCCAAGAATGTGTCATTATCCTCTCTGGAAGGCTGCTGAAAAGATTGCTGTACAGTCACAATCCAGTCAAGTGATCTGTGTCAAGGTAAGTGGGTAAGTAAGCAGATGAAATGACAGAACCACTTCACTGAATACATCATGAAGCACTGAACTGATGTTTGTAAGAGGTAAAAATGCACAGAATTTTTAACTACATTTTTGTGACAGTGATCAGTTTCACAGCTCCCGCTGCTTCCAATTTGAGTGCATCTTAAGCACACAAGCAAGTCATTCTCTCTTGCTCAGTAACAAGAAATATAACTCTAAGTACTAAAGAATGACCATTACACGTATCATTTACATTCGCTATGACTTGTACATAGTACCAATTTCTACCACACAGTCAAAACATGTTTAAAAAGGAAATGAGATTGCTAACATGAAAACATTAATTTATTCTAATTTTAACGCAATTTTGCTAACAAATGCTGTCTTGTGAATCTAAAAAGACAACAAATTTAATAATTGTTTTCATAGAATAATAAATGCATAAAAATCTTTTTAACAGTACTTGTTCTTCCAATGAAGATAAGCAAGATATAAATAGGAATTACCATTCACCGCAGAACAAATCTCAATATCTATGCATTAGTGTCGGCAGAATTTCTCAATTGCTTCAGGTGAAACAAAACCAGAGTTTCAGGTCAAATCCATGTTTGACTATCTTTGTAATCCAATTATCTGGCTATTAATGATGGAGTATGTAAATTTGCAGTCACTAATTGTACCAGTTTATAAATATGCCCAGTTTGATGCCAAAAAAGATCTAGAGAGTACATGTGCAAATTCCGATTGCTTTTCTCATCTTATCAAGAATATAGGGTGAGATGATAGGTTGGTATGATAGGTACAGCTTGTCTGGTGTGATAGGGCAATATTCCACACTGAATAAATGCAGAGAGCGAATTGTGATTATAACTTAAATTTTAAGAAAATGTAAAACCTAAGTAAAGGGTCAGATTTACATGTTCTACTGGCTAATATATTTGACTTATCAAACATGACTTGGTATTTGAAATTGAAATAGCATTCCACAACTTCTAACCTTATTGGAATTGTCTTTAAGAGAAAACTTGATAAAAGGACAATATATTCAGAAACTTCTGCAAGTACGTGAAGCCGTACTTTTTTGAAAAATTTTCCAGAAAAATCCTGATTCTGTTCAAGACTTACTATCAATAAAAGAACTCAATTTTAGAGTCTTTATCAATAAAAGAACTTAGAACAAATGGTGACATGAAAATGTGTATCAGAATTTGTTCAGTTTCCTTGGTTTTTTATATCGCGCATTATAATGTATACAAAATTACAAAATTACCTTCTGGTTTAGCAGAGCACTTGCTAGTCTTTGTACTTCAGAACTCAGTAATGAGGTACCTCTGATGACTTTACTTAAAGAAGCAAGAGACTGATGGACACTTTGCACAAGGCGAATTGCACTGAATTGTTCCAGAGTAATGAAGGATAAGACTGGAGATCCTTGTTGCTCTGCAGGAGGAGACACCTTCTGATGGATCAGGTTAGAATTCTAAAAAAGAATATGTGATATCCAGTTAATAAACTCAGGGAAACTATAGCGTTATACAACATATTATTTGTTCCATTTGTATTACTTCATATGACCTTGTTAGCTTTGAATTAATACTGAATATCATCCTTTTTCTGACACTGGATTAAAACTATAGTGATACATTTCTGAAATGTTCAATAAAGACATCACTCTTCTGAGACAACTCTGTCTACCCAGTTCCTTCAAAAGTACTTGAATTTCTGAAAAATCTTTACTTAGCTAAATCACTGCTTTTAGTATTTGTGTTAATGTGTCAATATAAAAAGCAGTGCTCTACTCAGCATAACCAGAATTTATTGGGTACTATATGCTGCCAGATATAGTTCTTGCTTTGGTAAGACTAGTTCAACATGGAAGCAAATTAAATAGAATAATAAATACAAACTAAGTATAATATTATGTGTAAATCTTGGGTAACAGACTCTGAGAGGTAGTGCTGCTCTCACATTGCCATTTTCACTACTTACTTCCCCCTTCCATTACAGCCACTGAAAACCCAAATTTATTCAATAATTTTAAGAGATGGTATTATTTTGCAAATCTTAATTCATATGCAGCTTATTACATAAATATATTTTAGCAGGTGTTCAGAAACTGCCAACCTGACATGTGACAAGTGGTTGCAATGAATTCCAGTTATAGAATTAAAAACTTTATTGGAAAATTCTACATGGCACAAATGCAAAAAGAAATCCCTCATCTTTGAGGAAAAAATTTTTTGCTATTTCAATTTGTAGTAGTTTATTACAGGTAAAATTTGATTTTACTTTCTCTGAAATATCTCTTCTTAAAATAACAAGTAGTTTTGACTATTTTTCAGATTAAATAAACTTCTGAATTGTCACATGGCGTCCTGCTTTCCAGAACACACAGGATATCTACCTCTATTATCTTTCCCAGGCACCGTACATTTGTCAGAACTTTCATATTTTTCATTTCAAGCTCATACTGCACTAAACTACCAAGCTAAAATATGAGAAAAGCTAAGTGAAAGATGAGTACTTTGGTTTATGGCTGACAAAGAAATGAAGGATAAAGTCTTCCTTCCCACATTGTTAAAAAGGTATACCACAAAATTACTTACTGTTCAAACTATAAGAAGCATACAGTATTTAGAATTGTTATGATTTGTGTTTTTATTTTGCATGCATTCTAAAATCAGAGTACCAGTTTCACTTCAGTTTTTCTGAGACCATAGTTTGCTGAGTATATGTAAATTGTAACGTAAAACTTGCATAAACCAGTTGATAGTTTCTTATTGAGGTATTTAATTGCATAAAATAAAGAAAGAACAAAGACATTGCAACTTGCAAGCTTTGCTCAATCTTTCACATATACTCAATTCACAACAAATTTACTGAAAGAGAAGGCCTCTAAGTTCCTCAAAACTGTCCTTTACATAACAGTCTCCTATAAATCATATATTCATTTCATCACTTTTTCCAATGCTTTCCCCGGAGAATTTGATAAAACAACCCATCTGTCATTTTTATAGGAAAATTAAACATGAATGCCAATATCAGCTTATACATTTAATGTCTTATTACATTCCCTTAAAATCCATTACATATATAACTCAAATCAGCCTTTAAAATATCTTCATGACCTGCTCGAGAACTAAGATGAAGAACTACTGAAATACTTAGTGATTTTCCTAATCATAAGAAATTGAAGATAGATTCTAATCTTTAATATTAAATACTATATTATGTTACCAATATTAAATCAGATGTATTTTGAGACTTTGATCAGTTTCCCTTTCAGTTCTGTAAGTGTTGCTTTCTTAGTACAATGTAAGACTTCATAGTCTCACCTAAGCTGTTCCAGAGCTTTACCTTCTTAAACTCAAGCTTTTTCAAACTCCAGTATTTTCTGAAAACTGCCCCCAAAGAAATGTAACAAATATAATGAAAGTCATATACCTCCACTAGTTCTGCATTTGATTCAAAACTCAGTGTTAGTGGTGGTGGTGGGTTTTAGAAAACTCCATTAGCCTTTTGATGTATCTATTCTACCTCCTCCTTCAAGTCTCTCTGCCTATTCTTTGAGATATTAGTTGTTCACTGCTTTTTAGACAAACTTTTAATTGCTGAAAATATAGAAAAGAATGACCCAATATTT
This sequence comes from Manacus candei, assembly GCF_025592945.1. Lineage (NCBI taxonomy): Eukaryota > Metazoa > Chordata > Aves > Passeriformes > Pipridae > Manacus > Manacus candei. The sequence continues at coordinate 40,120,270 of NW_026138062.1, forward strand.
CTGTTTCACTGATTTTCCTTTGTGCAAAAAAATCGTTCTTTTATTAAAGCTGAGATACCTAATGAGGTACCACGTTGTGATTCTTGGGGCTGTCCTGTACAGGGCCAGGAGTTGGACTTTGATGATCCTAGTGGCTCCATTCCAATTCAGGATATTTTCTATGCTTCTATAATGGTTTAGTTAAAAGAGCAACAACTCATTATATTTCAAAATTACTTTTGCAATTTTCTTGCAGCATTATGCAACTTTATGAAAGTAATTAGTTACAATTTACAAACACAATAAAAGACACAAAACACATGACAGCTTATGTTCATACATTCAGCAAACAGTTTTGAAGCAGTTGCTGCTGAATTTTTATTATGTGTGGGCCTCTTTTCATAGAGCTGCTAAAGAGTTTTTCTGAAACAAGGAAAAAATGTGACCATCTCACAACAAAAATATAGCACTGATTCCTCTCCTCATGAGAAAGCCATTTGGATACAATGAAACACACAATCCAGTTGCATCCTGATACTCTTGTACTTCTCTGACAAGTAGTATGTTATGGGCAATGCCTGAGTTCCACTGGACACTAATTTCCAACTGATCCCGTTATGTGACAATGAGGGATTATATAGTGCTTATATAGGTCCTAATTGACACCCTGTCATGGCAGAAGACTATGTGGGATAAGAATGGACACCAGGACAGAGACTGGTTGAATTAACTCTCATGGCCCAGCCACTGACAACAGTCTGTAGTGGGCCACTCTTCCACATTCAGGAAGGGTTTTTAAAATTTGTGTAACATTTGACAACTCGTTCAGTGAAGACTTTATTTTATAGAGTAAAAGTCTTTCATACAAACTTAGAGTTAGCATCTGAGCGTGTGGGTTTTTTTTTTTTTAATTTAATGGCAGGTTTATGAGAGTTTAATTAATTTGATTACTGTTAAGCTGTTATTAAATCATGCTGAAAAAGACTGCAGAAGCAGTTTTAGGACAGTATTCATTACAAGGGTGCTTTCAAATGGCAAGAATTAAAAAGTATGTTTTCAAATTAAGCTAATATAGATGAAAATGTCAAGACATTCTGTATTAGTTCAGAAGAGCTACATAAAAAGAGAAGTTTGCTTGTGTAATTTCAACATAGGATCACACTGATTTGAAGCAGATTGATAGATGACTACTTCCTCATATAATTTGTGGTCGTCCTCTCCGTACCTTGATACTTCTGTCTCAAAAGTCTTCTCACCAATAAGGCCAGTCTGTTGTCCCCTCTAGTCAGGTGGAACCTTTCTCTTTCCAGCAGGTTATCATCAATCCTTAAAGTGTCCCCCATAGTTATAAACACCAAACCCCTGTTGCTGACACCAGTTGTGTAACCACTTGTAGGATCTGTCCACTCCTCCTCATGTCCTCCACCTTCACGGTAAGGATCAAGAAGGAAGATTTAGGGCCCCCTGCCCTTAACCACCATCCCCAGACCCATGTAGTCATGCTTCATATGCTCCATGCTACCCCTGGCAGCATGACAGGGGGCTATGTAGAAAAGTATCAAGGGGTGATAGTCTGAGTGCCAGACGAGCCTCGGCAGTCCTTCCACAATGTCCGAAATCCGAGCCCCTGAAAGGCAGCAAAACTCCCTAGACAACAGATGAGGTCAGAAAATGGGAGCAATCCTCTTCCCAGCTACAGGGAGTTGCTCACTACTATTCCCTTCCATTTCCTCCTGGTACTTCCATGTGGATCAGGTTTAGTCGGCTTGGGAGTTTCATTGAGAGTGCACAGATAAAAATATGTCCATAGATTGTGTTTTTTTTGCACGAAGGAAAATCAGTGAAACAGAAATATTGGGTCATTCTTTTCTGTATTTTCAGCAATTAAAAGTTTGTGTAAAAAGTAGTGAAAGACTAATATCTCAAAGAATGTACACATTCCAGTGTACATTCTATAGGACATATCTATGCCAAGTGTAAATTTTGTTATGCTTCAGAACTATCAGCACAGAGGTGTACAACAACTATTTTCAAGGTATTTGTAGGATAATCCTTTTTGAATTAATCCTTGATTTACATACTCAGTATGGGAACAAAAACGTTTAAAAACATACTTAATCTTTGTCTACATATTAACATGCTTTTTTGCCTCTGGAATAAAAAGTAGATGATTTTTTAAAAAGAGCTTTGAATCTATAAATAGATTAATTCCAAAATTGAAGGGAAAAAAAATTTTTACACACTTCTAGAATAGTTTTTGTGATTCTACTTCTTCATACCTGGGAAATAATTTTAGCTCATTCTCTGTGCCCATTCATGCATAAATAATATAATTTATGGTTGTTAACTTAAGCAGCAATTTAACTATCTTCATTTCAATTTCCAGGTCTCTAAAACTTCTGAAAACAAACATGGTGCCTTCATTAAGAAATCAGTGTAGAATGAGAATTTAGAACTGTAAACAATGTCTGTGGAAATATTAAAGTTGCCTAGACCTTTTCAAAGCTTAAAGCAATTACTGGTTGAACAGACTATGAAAACTAATTTTAATAAAGAACATTGTTATTTAAATTTTTTTAAACACTCGAGCAAATGTCCCCCCCCAAAAAAACCCTACACAAGGTCAGAAACTCTCCTATTCTAAAAGGACCCTTAAAAGATTAGATTCATTACCTCCTAATAGCATAAAAATATTCAGAAATCAAAGAAACTTCAAGATAATACAGAATCATGGAATGTTTTGGGTTGGAAGGGACCTTAAAGATCATCAAGTTCCAACCCTCATGCCACAGGCAGGGACACCTTCCACTAGACCAGGTTGCTCAAAGCCCCATTCAACCTGACCTTGAACACTTCCAGGGATGGAGCACCCACAACTTCTCTAGGCAACCTGTGTCTTACCACCCTCACAGTAAAGACTTTCTTCCTAATATTCAATCTAAACCTACTTTGTTTCAGTTTGAAGCCATTCCCCCTTGCCCTGTGTTTTGCCAATCTGTTTTGCCTCCCTCCCCCAGTAACGAGGATGGATTTAAGGAACACAGACACCAACTTTAAAGAATAAGTGCATAAGTTTACTATAGTGCAAGACAGTAAAGAATTACAAAAGAAGCAGTGGTTTATGAAAGGATACACTTAGCAATGTATCTAATCATTACTACAAAAAAAGTCTTATAGTGATTAAGAGACAGACACATCACCAGTTACCCTAAATATATTACCATCATCATCATCCAGACTGCACTTCAGTTGGAAAGTCCCCCATCACAGTTAAGGTCTGGAAAACCTCTTCCCAGTAAATGGGAAATCCTACACAGTGTGTCCACCCGCAGGTGAGGCCTCCATCTTCATTGCGAGAGGATCCATCTTATACAATGTTAAACGAACCAGCTTACATTACTCAATTGGTGTGGCAAAACTATCTGGCTTTCTTCCTTCACTGGTATTCCCCTTAGGCCTAGCCAAGGCCCAAAGGGAGACCGAGGGAGTCGATTTGAACCATCTACTATCAAATGCTCTATGGCCTTGACTAGTCACTAAACACAGAACTTATGGCTACATTAATATCTCAAATATGAACCACCCGTGACTATGTGAGACCTACGTTTTTTCATGGTCATGGTTGGAAAGAAAAGGCATATTTATAACACATTCAAGCCTTACTAATTATTAATAATATACTGTGTTAACAAGCACAAATGCATATTCTTAAAGCATTTTTAAGGATTATATAGCATCTCGGTTAATAAGCAGATATACGTCTAAATACAATACTAGGATGGAGAGTTCAGCTTATAGGTCAACTTTGGCTCAGGGCCGGTTCTTCAGGCCCGAGCATTATCTCCTGTCACTACATGTCCTTGTAAAATGTCCCTCTCCAGCTCTCATACTGGAAGGCACTATAAGGTCTCCCCAAAGCCTTCGCTTCTGCAGGCTAACAACCCCAACTCTCTCAGCTTGTCTTCACAGGAGAGGAGCCTAGGAAACAATATACAAAATTTTTGTACCCAATGATTCTGTAAAAAAAACAAATTGCTTTTGCGAGGAATAGGTCATGCTAACTAGGTCTTACACTTACCACGCAAGGCTCCAGTACTGACCTTCTAGACATGTTATTAAGTTGTTAGGAGAGCTTGCTGTTTGAAGAAGAATTTAGTACCAGGTGTTTGCTGTTATAATGTGAAGTTTTAGCATGGGATAGCAAAGGTCTTGAAAGGATGGGCATAGATTGAAAAGAGAGGCCCGAGAACTATGAACAACAGCTGATGGTCACATATTCATCATTGAGAAAGGGCAAAATTAAGAACTGGCAAGACTACTGTTGCTTTTAGACAAGAAGCAATTACACAACAAAGTAAAACAGACAACTGACAGAATAAAGTTACCTGCTACAGCCTGAAAAATAACCCTATCTAAGTGTCACCTCAGGAGCTGAGGTGAAGTATTACAAAATCATGAGAGATCTCAGATTTGAGGGTAATGTTAGCGGTGAAAGAAGAGGCCTTTGTCAGGTCCAGCCTCCCTTGTCAAAGAGCTTTTGGGCAACTGGTTACCTCCATATGGGTGACTAAGACTACCAAGGACCAGCCAGAAGCACCAACTATGTGGCTTCAGCTTCATGGTACTGCATACTCACAGCTAACTTATGACTCAAGTTTTAAGGAATAAGTACTTTGAATTTGCACTGATAACGATTAACAATTATAAAGAACTGGCCATTAGCACTGTGTGCTGATAATGGATATTAATGTAGCGCAATTTATTTTGCTGTTTAAAACTGGCTTCATTTATCAGTTTTCCAAACACTACAACCAAAATCTCTAATTTTCTGATGGTGTATACATACATATATGCAATAGTTTCATCTGAGCTTTTGCAAAGAAGATTTGCAAACCTAAAAGTATGTTTAGTTAGTAAGAGATCATGAAAGGTGTCGCATTGAAATATCCTTTTTCTTATAGGATCACAGACCATGTTCAGAGGCCACAGATTTCAACACAAACTTATTTAGTACCAAAGGACTATTTTGACAAAAACATGATGTATCATACACTTAGAATGGATTAAATGAGAATTTAATGAGATATTTCACAATGTAATGGTAAATTCTAATGTGCACCTCATGCCACTTCTTTGTATGCGATTATTTGAGTAAGGGAAAGGTTTTTCTTATTCCAGTGTTGTTGTGTAGAAGACATAGTTTTAGGCCACGATGTCTGTGATCTACGTAGAAGGGATTTTAATGAACCTCAGTTTAAAGCTAATACCATATTTCAAGACTATACAGGAAAAACTTCATTTATATTTAAAATCATTAAACATCGTCTTGTGTATATTAGAGAAATGAAAAGAATAAATTAAAATCTAAAATACATTAGTATTTTTCTTGAAAACACATACAAGATGTTAGTCTCATGTCTTGAGTATGGTCTCACCTTCATATGGAGAAAAAAGTGATAGCCTGCGACATCACGTACAGACTTCATAGCTAATTACAAACACCAAATGTATTTTCCCCTGCAAATGCATTTAATTTACTTTTTTACTTCTAGTGTTTCAATATTTGAGATAATTCCTTAGACTTTACTTTTTATGTAGTTACCAGGAAAAAAAGAAGAATAAGTTGTCATTTCAAATCAGGTACATTCCTACCTGATTAAGTTTCTTCCATAGGTTGAGAATAGGAGAAAGTTCTGTAGACCATATTTCTCTGTCAAATTTGGAGCCAGCAGTTACTGACCTGCTCAGGATCCGAAGCTGTGAAATTACCTGAGTGATGAGAGTACAAATGCAATCTTGAAGAAGGATAAACAAACTTCTTTCAGTACAAAAATGTGATACAATAGCAAATACTCTCCAATTTATCTTTGAACTATACTTTCCTGCATACTTAATTACTGATCATGGTCTGATCAAAACATAAACAATACCTATATTAAAGTAGAGAACACACTTGAGCCTCATTCATATTAAGCCACAAACAAAAAAAATCCATATTTTTCTTATTGCAGTAATTGACTTTGTTCAACTATAATTTAAAAACTAATGAGGTGTATAATTCATTAATTAGCCTCTTTTCCACAAAATTTAGAGTAAAAACTCAAGCTCTGCCTTAAACTAGGCTCCATCTGTAATTAAAAATTTAAAGGAAATAAAGAACCAGAATATGTTACTAAATACATACAGTAACTATCAGGCACCAAAACTCAAGATAATTATAGTCAATTCATTCTGATCTGACCTGGATCTTTTATTTAGATATTCATGCTACCTCAAACTACTTAAATGCATACTTATTAAAGAAAGAAAGCAAGCAATTAAAAGAATAACTGCAAAACTTCCAGAAAGAAGGGGAGCTTCCAGTTCTTTAAGTCCAACTGTGTTTCACTGTTAGCAACCCTGGTAAGTCCACACATAAACGGATAAAATATATGTATACACTTGTCAAGAAAGAACACTAAAATTAAAATTCTTCAGTGATGTTGATGTCGGTCCCTTAAACTGCATATAAATCCCCTGGTATTTTAAGGCATATTAGCTAAATTTTAGTTACTTTTCACAGTGTATTTTCTTAAAGACATGTTGCAAAACAACTTATTCTCTCCTCTTTTGCTTGACAATAAAGAATGAAGTTTGATAATAAAAAATGTATAAAGGACTGGACTATTTAATTGTTACATAGAATGAGGGAGAAAGTCAAGTTGTTTCTGCTGGGTTTTGACTTATTTTCTGTTCTTGAAAGATGTGCAATGATGAAGTGTTTTCTTTTGTTTTTCATTTTCTTTCACTGAAACAAACAGCAGCTTCTTATTAATCAGTTTTGATAGGGACTATGAAGCACTACAAAATGACAGTAAAACCATTGTTTTAACATCTATAATAAGCACTTACTATGAGACTGTGGACTTCAAAATCCTGTGAGAAGACAGCAAGGCCAGTAGTAGAATCACAACCCCAGATCTCAGAAAAGAAGATTTTAGCTTAGTCAGAGACCTATTTAGCAGGACCCAGCTGGCAAATGTTTTGGAGGGCAAAGCAGGGCCAGGAGAGTTTCAAGAAACTGTCAAGAAAAATTTCCTCAAAGCACAAGAACAGTCCATTCTGATGCACAGGAAACAAGCATGATAAGCAATCATGGCAGAAAATCAACATGGATGTAAAACAAGTTTCTGATCTCAAATCACAGAATATCCTGAGTTGGAAGGAACCCATTAGGATCATTGAAGTTCAGCTCCTGACCTTGTATAGGATAGCCACAAGAATCACACTGTGTGCTTGAGAACTCTGTCCAAACATTTCTTGAACTCTGTCAGGCTTGGTGCTGTGACCACTTCCCTGGTGAGCCTGTTCCAGTGCCCACTCACACTTCGGGTGAAGAACCTTTCCCTAAATCCCACCTGAATCTCCTCTGACTCAGTTTAATGACATTCCCTTGGGTCCTGTCACTGGCCATTAGAGAGATCAGTGCCTGCCCCTCCATTTTCTCTTCTAAGAAACCTGTAGACAGCTATGAGGTCTCCCACAGAAGATGGGAGCAGGGATGCAGTAGCCAGCAGGGATATAAAGGCATTGCTCAGTTGTGTTAGGGTCGAGTGAGGAAAGCCAAATCTCATCTGGGATTGAAAACAGCAGTGGATGCAAAGGCTTAAATGGGTTTCTGGCAAGTATTCTGATAGTTGAAAAAAAATGTGATCTACTGCTCTTTATAGCTTCTGTTATGTAAAATAACATTTCATCCTCTCATTCTCATAACTTAATATTAAATTTTAATAATACTTTGTGTGCTCCAGCTATTGTGTATATCAAAAAAGATTCTTGTTTAATTTCAAAAAAAAGTTATTTTCTCTGATGAATGTTTTGATCATAGTATCTTTATCATTACTGTTATTCTTCCTTGTTTTCATTCTGCACATATGCAAATGTTCTGACAAGCAATACAGATAATAAGCACATATTTGTGCCTTCCAGATACCATTCTTTTAGCTACAGCTTTGACTTTTGTTTTTGGATAGTTGCCTGCCATCATTTGCTAAGCAATAAAACATTTATATCAAATATACTTTTACTGGTAATTCAGTGTGCAATATTTCATATAAACTTGCATATAATGCATGCTATAAAGCTCACAAAAGTTTATATGATTGCTTTTTGAATACGGGAAATTGAAAATATTAACTCTGGTATCCATTTTTTTAAGTGCCTTTAGAGGTATAAACACGTATCTCCAGATCGCTGAAATGAATTTGCAAAATAGTGACTGCAAGATCAAGTAATTAAAATATTTTTCTAACTATAGTGTATGGGGGTTAGTTGTCTCTTTCTAGTTATCTAATTGCAGAATTTGTCAATATAATTTAAATAGGAAATATACTATCGAACCTTTATTTTAATCTTTTTCTTCACTGCACCTATATCTGTTTCTGCTTTGTATATTTTATCAAAGTAGTTAAAAAATATTGGGATATCATTCTCAAAATGACACACTTAAAGTAAAAGTACTGAATCAAAAGAAATCAAGTTTTAACTCTTGATCACATGCTGTGATCTTCATCAAATGTCCATGAAAACTCTTTAACATTCTCCAGTTAATTCCATTTCTTCTCTCAGGTACAGCAGGTATGATGGTAGCATAATTTACTACTAAAGTTTCCATGACAGCAAACTATTTCCAATTCACTGTAATCTTTTTTTTCTTTAATGGGTTAGGCTGAAACTCTGTGTACTGGTGGCTCCTTCAGCCCAAGTATTTTTTGCAAATTGTAGCCTAGAGCAGTCATTCACCTTCAAGAAACAGATGAAAATACATTTGATTTGTGTCAAAATACTCAGATTCACCTCACCTTTAAACTGCTTCAGCACCCCAAACTTTTGCTAAGGGACTGAAACTTTGATGGACACTTTTTTTGTGCACCATTTTTTACATCCATGAAATCAGTTCAAATTTAGGGAAGAATTAGAGATTGTAAAATAGTAATTCATATTAATGCCTATCTATGGTTAAAAGTTTGATTTTAGAACTTGAATTGATTAAGTATTTAATTCTCACAAAACCCAATATTGTATTGGCCAGTCTGTGCTACTTCAAGTCAGCTAAAGCCTGAGAAAATGTTTACTCAGTACTCTCAAATCAGTCTCTTTCTGAATGCTATGCAAATGAAAGAGGATTTTTTTTTTTTTTAATAGGATCATAAAACAATTCAGATTGGAAAGAACCCCGGAAGAGGGTCTAACCTCCTGCTTGAAGTATGATGAGTTCTGAGGTCAGATCAGGTTGCTCAGGACTTTATCTGTCCTGGTCTTGGAAAAGTCTAAAGTCCGGAGACTGAACAACCTCCCTGGATGACCTGTTCCACTGCTTTACTGCCATAGTGCTGAAAAGGTTTCCCTTAATACCCAATCTGTACCTTTCTTGTTTCAGTTTATGTCCTGTAAAAACAAGAGAGTCACATGCATGGGTCGGGACAAAGAATGTTTTAAGATTGGGAAGGACCTAAATAAAACCAGGAGTGGGATATCTATCCCTATAAGAATTACCAGGTGTATCACAGAAGTGTCCAAGGTATGGTGGTATGTTTGCGGTTGCTCCACACAACTGTTTTCACCTCCAGGCAAGAGAAACAAGTTTGGAGTTGAATGAAGGAAAATTGGATTTAAAAGAAAGAGGAGTATCAGGAATACATTCCTGAGGGCCTTATGAGAAACAGAAATGGCTCTATAAGGCAACAGGACAGGAATGAAAACACTGGATGAGTACCTATAAGGAGACCTCCATTCAGATGACAAAGGAAATATGATTAGGAATGTGTATTTAAGAAGACAAAATAATTCTTGAGTTGAGAGAGGGCACACAGTCACATCAGACAAGCACAAATTCACCCCACCTACCCTTAGGAACTTAAAGCTTACTTAAAACTTACACAAATTACAAATATTACCACCTTAGTCTCCTATGTAAGTGGGTTAACTTGTCATTTGGAAGACCCTCGTATTGAGCACATAGGAAAACTAAGTTTCTTACATAGGTACCTCAGGTCTATGTTGTGGAAATTATAATGAGGATTTTAATTTAATTTCCTTGAGAGCTAACTACAAACCTTAAGAAGAATTCAGCTCCTCTCACTGTACTATATATACATTACCATCAAGTCAACCTATAATCAACTTCAAATACTTATTCTAGATTAAGCTTGCCTTAAATACAATGCTTCCATGACCACAAAGAGAGACTATAAGTGGCTATCACAGATGCACACATCTAGGTCTGTTGAATCATAGCCTTTGCACTCTAACCAGGTATGTACTTACAGTACTAAGTAAACTGAAAATTTAATCATAGGTGTATAATACAGGGTACTCAATACCTAGCCTTTGAATGCTCTCCTTTGTTATTGCAACATATTCTTTTAATATATTATAAACTAAAAGCACTTACATGATGTGCTAGTCCAGACCAAATACACATCTAAATATTCTGAATAATTATAAAAGTGTAAAAACCTACCATAATGCAAGAAAACAGTACCATCATAAAAAATATGAAAGGGATAGAAAGAAAGGTAATCAAAATATAAAATCAATCACCGATAATGTCTGTTTAAAGAGGGGTGAGAAGATTATTCAGAACCACAATTCTCTGTAGAAGTTGTCTGTTTTAAATAATGTTAACTAATCATAACAGTATTTATATAAAAAATTCAATAGAACAATTTATTTGTGAATAGTGCATCTAATACCTATGAACAGCCTAGAGGAACTGCTTTCTTTGTGGAAAATTCAAACACTGTATGTTTTTTGAGTTGTCAGTGCAGAAAAATACAAATTGTATATATTAATAAAGGTGGGGCGGTCAAACTTAAAATGTCAATATTTATTTACCTAGTTATTAAGTTAGTTGTGCATCTCAGCTTTTTTATCTATTGCATACTTCTGTGTTTTCTGTGGACATATGCTATGATATTGACCAACACATTACAGTAAACAGCACATGCATTTAGAAAAATTATGAGAGAGATTAAAGAGAACTGAAAGCTATAAAGACAATGATCAATGATCCCATGTAGCTTCATATGGAACTACTAGAAAGTCATGTTTGACCTGAAAATTAAAATAAAAATTAATGGAACAAATAAAAATGAGAAAATGCCATGATTTTAACTTCCTTCTCTGGAATTTAGATAATACAGATTTCTAGGAAGACAAAATCTATTTCTGTTCTTTACTCATGTACAAGATGAGGAAAAAGTCTTGCCTTCAGTCATTCATAGCTACTGCAAAACTGCTACTTCACAAACACAATAAACACTGGCTTATATCTGTATAAGATATAGTTAAGTTTTGTATTCATTTCAGAAGCAATATGCCCTACAAATCATGCGACAAAATCAAATTTTACACAAAGTATTACAATTTCAGAGAAAAGTCATACAGTCAAAAATATATTGCGAAATTCTATGTCAGTGAATGAAAATAAACACCAAAACACCTCAAATCAATAATTTCTGAACTAAATATGATTACTCTTCTAAGAACACAAAGCTAAAAAGATTTGCTAGTCAGGTAACTGGTATTTTTTTCAAGACTACAGAACAGATAAAATAGATTTTTATTGTACTAAAATCTAGCAAATGCCTAAGTAAATCTAAAGATGTCAAAGCAGATACTCTACTGCCATCTACCAGTTTTAGAAGGATGTAGTCTTAGCACAGAAACCACTTTTATGGTTCATTTCTCTGAATGACAATATATCCCTTTACAAAACCGTTCAAGGAGATATTTCTGGTTTTATAAGACTTTACAGCTCAAACTAAAATATGAAGCTATAACTTAATTACTCGGGTAAATATTGTTAAAATACTAACTCAGTGCAATATAACTATGTCTTCATTGTGTCATAAAGAGGGAACAGATTTCTGTTTGACATGCCTCCTGTCAGAACTACGTGCTTCCATACTGTTTCTCAGTTTGGCTGCAGTTCCCACATAGCTGTTAAAGTAGCCTAAGATCGAGATGCCAATGAAACTTCTGACTTTCAGTCTCTCTGTGTCCCTTACCCTCTCTGCAAGAACAGGATCCATGGATGCTGTTGGGACAAAAGCACTTTAATGGCACTCATAAGCAAATCATTCCTACTGCATGTGGATGAGTAAGAGACAGTATAGGTCTACACTTGCTCTTTTGTTGTTCCTTCAAGGCCACCTCAAAGCTGCGCTTTCACTCAGTAAGGATCTGAAACAGGATTGGACTCCATACAGAGATAAAGGCCTTCTCAATCAAAATACTAAGCAAATGAGGGGAAGATGCTGACACTAGCTGTATCTTCCTTTATACAGAAGAGCATCATATATCATATACATCCGACAACAGGAAGATTCTCCCTAGAGTAGGGGTTCCAAGGAAGAAGAAGATCAGCAGCCTACTGCAGATGGACAGCATGAGGCCAGTACTGTCATAGCCAGTATTCCAGTTGAACCTTCTTCAAAAAAAATAACTATGAGTTTTACTTCCTACAGATTCACAGGATACACATTACCTGAAGACTACGATGCTAAGAGGAAGGCCAAACAGGTGGTTGACCTTAACCAATTAGATCCTGATAAAATTTAAGAAGACTGGAAGATTGCAGCCTGTTCTTAGAAAAAACTTCTCATATGCAGAGCACCAATATATTCTCATATACATAGTACCAATCCTGTGGGAATTAATAAGGCTACTTGAATCACTGCATTGATTCACTGCATTGGTAAAGAGATGTGGTTTTCGCTAGAGCACAATTCTGTGACTTCCACTCCATGAATGGCACAGCACATTTCTTTCATGCATCACCACAGGTGTATATAAAATACTCCCCATATTTTAAAAATTCTTCTTAAGTACTCAGATCTCTCAATTGCAGGCTGCCATTACTCACCAACTTCTGCTAGAGACTGTTAGTCATGTATTTGTGATGTGGGATGCACTTAATAAATGTCAGTAATTATATGCTCTGGACAGCTGATACAAGGGTTATATAAATGCTAAATTATTTTAAGAAAATAGATTTATTTCTATAGATGTCAGAGGAACATAAGAAGTTAAAGAATAACATACATTGCATACTTTTCAATAATTATACTCATATTACTCTATGTGGCATGACTAGAATTATGGACAAGCAGCAAATATAAAATTAGTGTTCCAAGTTGTGTTGAGGAAGATTTTGAAAGAGAAAATTTTAGTCTGTTGACAAGCACACAAGATGCTGCAGCTATCATTATATTACAGTTGCACCCTGAAAAATAACCACATACCACAGCCCTCTTATTCTATACACAGTAGAAATACTGCAGTAAGATGTAGGTTCTGGTGGATATACTCACCCTAACTTTTCTTTATCTGACTTGGGTAATAACAGTCATCGAGACTTGGTGTACAGTCTCAAGCGTGATCCAGTAATTTAAGAGTTAGGGGTGTCCTTGTACAGGACTCTACACTTTCTCTACCTGTTCCTGTCAGTAGTAAGGTAAAAATGAGCACTGGAACTGTACTAGAACCATACATCTGACCACAGTTTTAGGAAGAAAGAGCAGTTTTAATTGGACAACACGCTTTTTGCCTGATTTTGTAAACCTGACATTGTTCAGATACCACAATTTTCTTAACTCGTCCTGATATAATGTGTGAATATTACTTCTCTGCATAGAGTTTCTGCTAGAACAAACTTAAGTTTTCAAATGATTCAGCTGCCATTCATGACGAGTATGAAATGCCAGGGTATGAATACATGAATCACAGAATCACAGAACAGGTGCGGTTGAAAGGGACCTCTAGAAATCATCTAGTGCAATATCCCCGCCAAAGCAAATTCACCCAGAGCAGGCTGCACAGGATCACCTCCAGGCAGGTGATATTCAACCACAACCTCTCTGGACAGCTGGTTCCAGTGCTCTGTCACCCTTACAGTTAGGAAGTTTTTCATGATATTCAGATGGAACTTCCTGGGATTCAGTTTGTGCCTGTTGCCCCTTGTCCTGTCACCGGGCACCACCAAAGAGAGTCTGGACCCACCCTCTTGACACTTGTCCTTAAGGTATCTGTAAGCATTGATAAAATCCCTCTCAGTTGTCCTTTCTCCAGGCTAAGCATGCCCAGGTCTCACCACCTTTCCTCATAAGAGAGATGCTCCAGTCCCCTAATCATCTTCTTAGTCCTCCACTTGACACTTTCCAGTAGTTCCTCATCTTTCTCGAACTGGGGAGCCCAGAATCGCACACAGGACTCCACATGTGGCCTCATCAGGGCAGAGTAGAAGGGCAGGATCACCTCCCCCTCCCCCTGCTGGCAGTGCTCTTCCTAATGCACCCCCGGATACCATTGGCCTTTCTCACCCACGAGGTCACACTGCTGGCTCATGGACAGCTTGTTGTCCACCAGGCCCCCAAGTCCTTCTCCACAGAGCTGCTTTTCAGGAGGTCAGCCTCCAGACCATACTGAGTCATGAGGTTATTCCTCCCCATGTGCAGGACCCTGCATTTGCCTTTGTTGAACTGAAACTCTCCAACCTGTAAAGGTCTCACTGAATGGCATCACAGCACTTTGAGATATCAGTCACTCCTCCCACACAAAAATAAGTATGAATATGGGTACAGATCATTTTTACACATTTTTAAACACTCTCTATAACACTTTGCATTGTAGTTCTGGAAACAAATTGAAATCTATAGCGGTGATCTACAAGACGAGATTTTTACTGTGTGAGAAATAAAACACACAAGCTTTATACTTCAACAAAGAACTACATCAACAAATTTTTCACAGGATTTATATATTAAAAGCTTGAATAAAATTCATGTCAGATCTGATAGCTTACAAAATTTTAAGTCAATTTAAGTTACCTTTTAGTCACAGAAACCCTTTTAATACCATTATTTTCAACTGTGTATCTTTATGTTTCAAAATGTATATGAAAAAGCTGCATTATTAATGATGACTACACTGAAGGAAATTTCTGAACTGCTCATTAACAGCCAACATTGCAAATTTAGGTAGAACTTATTTATACATATGCTGCAGATAGCCATGAGGTAAACTGCAGAGTTACAGTTTTGGACTTTAGGAAAGCAGACACTGGTTTACTGAGTATAAGGGAGAGGGAAAATTTGAGACTATTATATAGTGGACAGCACATTAATTTTGTTTGATTAAAAGGGGGAATAAAGGATTACTTTTGAGTGAGTTTCAGAACTAATCACCTCAGTTTTCAGAAAGACCAGCATTTTTAGCAGAATGATTGTTTGGGTAAGCATGGAGTGTCTTGAATTGAAAGACAGAGAAAAAAAAAGAAAAAAAAAGGGAACATACAAGAAGCAAAATCAAGGACAGAGAAAGAACTGCTTGGGCAATTCACAATGAAATTAGAAAAGCCTAGGCCAACTGGAGATAAGACCAGCACGGAACATTAAGGGTAACATGGGTTCCAACACATATGAAAAAGTTCAAAGAAAACATGGGGCATTTTCTGAATGTAAAAGAACATAAGTGAGGCATGGTAAATAAAACTTGAAGTATTCAGTAGCCTCTGTTCAAGGTTTAGGAAGCAAAGGAGCAGATAATACTGGGAGAGAAACAGATCACCTAGACAACACGAACATACTCATAACATTAACACACAGTTCAATCCAGCTGTCAGCTAGTCACCAGCAGAGCTCCCAAGGTTCCGTATTGGGGCCAATTCTGTTTAATATCTTATCAGTTATGTGGATGTGCACATTGGTAAACACGGGGCAAGTAACAGATCAGTCTCACAAGCCTACACTTTTCCATTAATGTGAATTATAGCCTTGCCTAAGGATGAACAATTAGCTGAACCATTCACATGGCTTTAGTAGTGGAATAAAATAAAACTATAACAAAAAAAATGAAATTTGAAATGTGTTGGTCTTTAGCTGCCCTGGAACACAAAACAAACAAAAAAATCTGTCTACTAATTAATAAAATTCATTTTTTTTCTTTGAGACAGGTACTATAACCTGCATGCTTAAAGATGTTTGAATTTTCACTTCTTCCTCCTGAACTCTTCTTTAAACTGAATATTTAAATATAAAATGCAAGTGTGACAACTATATTTAGATTGTTACAATACTCATGTAGAAATGGGAAAACCAACTATTTTCTAAATCCTATCCCAATAAAAATCCAATTTTTTAAATAGTCCAGTCTCCAGTAGAAAAGAACCCCTCCTGTTTTCTGGATAACCAACAGCTTGGTAGTTATGGCAGTTTTCTTTAATCTTTTAAATGCTCATTAAAATGTTCACTATACAATTTTTAGAAATGCTGTTGATATTACTACAAAGCTTGATCCAAAGTTCAATAGTAAGAAATAGCTAATTCCAAAAGGTGATTCACTCCTTTTAGATGCCTATATAAGAATGGCACAAATTATTCCCTGTAGCTGCTTGTCTTACTTTAGTAACAAAAAAAATGGATAACTAGCTAAGATGAAGTGGATAATATGAATGATTGAAGCTAGATTAGAAGTACTGCAGAGGGGTTTCTTTTTTTTTAACTTCAATTGGCTTTGAATTGGGCTTATCATATTTTTCTATCACAGTACCTAAACACTTAAAAGAAAAACAAACTCCTATGAAATTATTCCAGTATTGATCAGTGGAATTTGAAGTAGCTTGAATCAATAAGTACATCACAAGTCTTTTCTAATAGGGTTTAAAGAAAATACCCTTTAAGAGTTGAACTACGAATCTGACAGAACCTCTCTGTGTATTTCAAAGATAAACTTTAATTTCACAAAATCTATTTTTTAAATACCATTGACTTGTTGGGAAATGTTAGAATAACATCTAAATAAAGTATTTGGTATTAACACAGAAGGTATTTTAAGAAATACTAAAACACTAACAAGATAATATTAGTGAAGAAAACAGAATTTCACACACCTAAATAATTCATTCTACAGCAGGTATGAATCTGATATTTTGGAGATGGACTATAACATACAGGGAGCCTAGATAACCATTAGATTAGGCACCTAACTCTGAGAAAAATAAAGCTTTCTTAGATAACTATCACCCTTAGTATAGAAAATATTTTTTCTGTTATATTAGTTTAGCTGCCAACCTGTAGTGACAATCCAAAAAAATAGATCCATACTGGTAAATAAAAGGGAAAGTTTGTGACTTCCAGCAAGAAGAAAAGGCTCCTTCTCCATCTGCAAATGTGCAACTGCAGAATGAGTAGAAACACGTGAGGAGGGAAAAGTTCTTCAGCATGTGGGCTTTCTGAGCCTGTCTCATGGATCAGAACCAGTGCCATCCAGAGAAAGTGGCAGATGCCCATGGACACGGGGGCCCAGGTGGTGTTCTTTGGCAAAGCTGCTAGTGAAGGGAATGGGACAGGAATGGATGAATGTTAACATGGCTTCCAAGTTGGGATGTCACAGACATTACTTTGTATCTTATGGTTATGACACCTTGTTTGAGAGAGATTGACAGGCAGGGGTAGACAGAATCCACATGACAAAATGTAACAAGAGTATCTGTCAACAGGTTTGCTGCTAGCCAGCAAAGCCTTAAACTAGGTTTATCAGGCAGTGATGACCAAAGTCCAAAGAGAAATGGTGGGACAGAGGGTTGGAAAAAAGCACCTAGAGTATAACATGATGAAAAAGGTATTTCTTCAAATATGTCAAATAGCAAGTCAGTTCTCTTGTTAACAATACAAAGAAGCACAATGAAGTTACAGGAATTGTTTCGACTCTTTAGGGTGCTTTCATGAATAGCAGATGGACTTCACAAAGAGATTAGTTAGATGGGACAGAAAAGTAGAATCTATTATTATTATTATTATTAAAAGAGCTGAGATAAATATTAAGGATTAACAGAAAAAGAAGTATCTCAAGAAACTACTTTCAGATAATAAAAATAATGGTGTTGCCAACTGGGAGAAGTGAGAGTGATTCCCATCACTCATTTGAGACAAAACAGGCAAAGACAAGCATGCAGTTGGGTTTCAGAGAAACATATCTGGGAAAATTAAATTACCTCATATCCTTTACCCTGTCACAGAAAATGCTAGTCAGATTTGGATTCTATTTGAGATGATAAAATTAGTATGAAATAGGTTCTTAAAAACAGTAATTTTGTTGCAAAATCTGAATTGCCTAAGCTGCAGAGTATCACTGGCATGGCTGAAAAGCAAATAAAATTTCAAAGAACAACATATAGGAGGAGAAGTACTTCCAGCAACTTCAGTTGAAGTGAACTGGAACCCACTCAGAGCTCAACATTTTAATTTGTACATAAAATCTACAATTAAATAATTTTATAGTATTTCATTGAAAAATTGGTAAGAAGCTACCATCTGTGAACTCTTCAACAGTCTGAGGTTCAAAGGATTATTTTACATTTTTGATGTCCTTAAGCACTTTGAGGATGTACTGGGTTGATCTTGGCTGGCTGTCAGGTGCCCATCAAAGCTGCTCTATCACGTCCCTTCTCAGCTGAATAGGGGAGAGAAAATATAAGGAAAGGCTTGTGGATCGAGCTAAGACAGGGAGAAATCACTCACCAGTTACTGCCATGGGTAAAACAGACCTGACCTGGGGAAATGAATTTAATTTATTGCTAATCAAATCAGCATAGGATAATGAGAAATAAAACCAAATCTTCAAACACCTTCCCGCCATCTCTCATTTCTTCCTGGGCTCAACTTCACTCCACATCCTCCAACCCAAGTGGTGCAGGGGAACAGGGAACAGGGGCTCTGGTCAGTTCATCACACGTTATCTCTGCCCCTCCTTCCTCCTCTTCCCCTGTGTCAGAGAGCATACTCATTCATCTATAAAAATATCAAAACCAACCTATTCTTCAACCTTACTGAGACTCACCTGTCTCATGATACTCTCTGTGAAGCACTATGAATCTGTATGTGTAAAAGAATGCTGAATTCCTAAGACAAGATATTATTGATATTACTAAACACAATATTCTATATAGAAATTAGCATTAAGTAAACTAAGTGCTAGCCATAGTCATCACTGGCAGTCATATTTGAAGAATCTTGCATAACTTGCCAGTTACCAAATGGCTTTTTTTCTCAAAATTATTTACCATATTATTGGAGAATGTTTAGATTAACCAGTCAACTGATCATACATAGCTACTACTTACAGCAGTCACTCGCAGGCACAGTCATTCAGCAGGATTTGTTAGAATCACACAACACAGAAGGCTTTAAATGTTACAATACCTAAAGAGTGCCTGCAATGACTATGTCTGCTGTGCAAAGAAGGGAGGGAGACAAAACAGTGGCTCTGCATTTTCATTTCATCTTCCTAGAGTGGTTACTGGCAATAAGTCATATCAGTTGTATTAGGTATGGTAAATCCTTCACAGAACAGGATAGTTCTTATTGCTTTCCTAAGGTGTAAAAATACATATGCAAGCCTGTCTGTTTCAGTCTGTAAAAATTCCATTTATCACATATGATAAATTTTATTTTGATGAAGACACCTTATGTATGGTTCTATTAAAATTATAATAAAGGATGAAGTTGGTTCATAGGAATTCATAAAAGAACAGAACTATGGATCCAAGAATAAGAAACAAGTACACTGGTACCAAAAGCTCGTTTTGCAAGAAGGTGACTGGAGAGATATCTAACTTAGAAGAGACTTCTCGCTGCACAGGAAACATAAAGCAAAGCTCCACATACTCTGATTGCTCTAATCATTGGTTATAGCTTAGACTGGGAGACTGAACCACCTGAATGCCAGTCATACTGTTCTGCAAAGAGAACATAGCAAGAGATGGGAGATTATTCATGACCATACTCTATCTAAGAGATGTTGTGTCAAAGCTTTGCTGTAACATTAGGTGAGGTAGAACCAAAGAGACACAGTGAACTCTAGAAATCCAGGTTTTAAAAATTTACTTAGCCCTACCTACATAGAGCAACTAAGGACAAACTTCAGAAAAAAATGTAAGTCATGTTTCTGAAAAGATCATGTTTTTTTACATAAAATATTTTCTTAAAAACAAAATGGCTTTCACCAGTACAGATTAAATATGAATACTCTCTGAATTACACTACAGAACATTGTAAGACATAATTTCTACACAATTCAATTAGTAATTAGCAGTATTAAAATAAAATTGCTAGCGATATTCAGCTCTTCAATTAGAGAAGTTCTCTGCTTGTAAGAAGCTGTGAATTTCATCAATATTTGAAAAATTTCTGAAAAAAGTCCCTATCTTTTCATTGCTGTTTTAGGTTTACCTGAACATTAGCAATGCAGTAGCTTACAGAAAAGATGTCTGCATGACTGCAAAATACTGCGCTGTGCTACAGTAAATTTCTACTATAGTAAAGTGTGTTGCTGCAGTAATACAAACTATCACTCCTAGGCATGAAAAATAAATAATATTCAGAGAAAGTCTACAAAATCAGTGAAGTAGTGGACACAGTATTACATTTCACCTTTCTGGTGCTAGAGACATGGCTGTTGAGCTGGTAGCAATTCATTTCTCACCACCTTACTCATTCCCCTTCTCTCTGCTTTAGCTTTGCAATGGATTTCTGATAAACACTCCTGTTAGAAAGCAATCACTCAATTTCAGATTGTGAACCATGGGATCACCTGTGGATCTAAGACAGCTGCCAAACTGCCAGAAATGGAATGGGAGTAGGATTCACAGTTAGGCAGAAGCACAATTTAAAGGAAATCTCACATTTCTGTTACTTACATTGCCTAGGACTTAAAGTAAGTACCACAAACTATTATTGGAAGGATGACAAAATCTCTCACATGACAAAAAAATCATCTCATAAGATTGCAACTACAAGTCTCACATTTTGAAGATTATAATCCATAATTTATAGCTTATAATCAATGCTGTGACAGACCAGCAGAGAGTGAGTTTGCATGTACATACGCTCCTTACCTATTTCCCTTCACACAGGAACTCTGAATCTGTTCTGATTTTGTGGAGGTTAACTATGGATTTATTTTCAAATACTAGCATTTTTTAACAGCTGCAGCTTTTAACAAGTAAGCATAGCTGAAATAAATAAAATAATCAGCAGTGGACAGTGTAACTGACAGAAACAAAAGCATTTAAATTGTTGTTTATATAAATGACTTTACGGCAACACCAAATAGAGCTATATTGAATCTTAGTGCATTTTTAGCTTTGTAAGAGATACATTCTTGAGTTCAGCCTATTACCCTATTACCCTATAGTTTGACAATACAGCTATGAATTTAAGTAAACAAATATATTTAAACAAATTTACCAGTACTGTATTTGATAGTACAAATGCAATACTCAAAGGCAATTTTATTTTTTTTAATAGATCAAAGGTCTTATACCAATAAGAAATTTCTGCTTGGAGCCCCTTTTTAGGTGAGTGTGAGCAAACAATTTGATACTTTTTTTAAAAACTGTTATTCTAAGTCTTGAAATTATAGGAAATTCCAATTATAGGGAAATTCCAATTGATTTTGCCAAGAAAGGTTGGACTAGATGATCCTTGAGATCTCTTCCAACCTGGTATTCTATGATTAAATTTTCCCCCCTATAACTTATCCTTACTTAAGACAGCATGCTAGGGCTGCACAGAAAATTAAAGAGAGCCACGAATTACAGACCAGTTCACTTCACAGCTCTGATGTAAGAATCTCAATTCAATCAAATTTCATGTTATCTGACACAACTAATTTATTACCAGTCAAACAAACTATGCTAATGAATAATTAAAAGACTGGTACTGCACTAATACAGTAATCATGTGCTCTCATCTAGACTTCACTGAGGCAATGAAAGAAAAATATAGAACAAAGAATTTAAGGATCTCCAGATCCATGCTTTACTGGATCTAAGTGCACAAGCAGTGGGAATCAAGTTGCTAAAACACTGGCTTCTAGTGCCATTTTGTCCTGAATTCCAGTCACTGGCCCAGTAGAACATGTATTCATTTGGATCCTGTGTTGTATTTGGCAGTTCCTCGTAGATGTCTTAAATACACTAGAGCATATCCAGATTATACGAGATACCAATCTTTAGGCAACTGCATTGACACCTAAGAGAAGTGATGCAATACTAGCAACAAAAAGCTTTGTCCAACGAATCAAGAACTGTATTGATGAGAAAGACATATGGAATTCAAATCACTCCATCTTTTTCTTTCTTAGACTGACAAAACAGAAATTATGACAAGAATAAGGGACAGTCAGTATTTTTGGGTTTCCCAAAGGGTGAGAAGGAAAGCTGCCCCAGCTGTTTCCTTATTAGTACCCAGGATAATGTTGATCCATGTCACTCACCCAAGATGCAGTTTCTACATAGAACTCTAAAACAAAGAGGTGAAAAATCTTTAATCATTGCCTATTATTCCAGCACTAAGATTAGTGCATTCTCATGTACTAAATATATACTCAAATCTGGACTAGACTGAAATTAAATGACAGCTGAGAACTCTTTACTATGATATAGCCATCTGCCATATGTTGCAGTTAAATCAATAATGGAAATATTTAAAATCAGTGAATTTTTAAATTATTACCATCAAACACCCTCAAACTTCCTTTTCATTATGTTGAGAATTTCCTTATGACATGCTTAAGTAGTTATTCTCCAGTGAGAACAACTTTTTTAAAGAAAATCATATTCCTAATTGTAAAGATGGAATTTTTTGACTACTGAAAGAATTCTTCAGAATTTCTCTTTCAGAAAAAGCATAAATATTACCCCTATTTAATGTGTAAAACTATCGTGTCACTCTTCAGTGTGAACTGAATTGTACTATTGAAAACTTTCTTAATAATTATTTGTTTATTTAAGTTCTAGATTCATTCTTGTAACTAAAGATTAACTGTTACTATATTAAAATATTCTACAGATAAATGTCAATATATCAAAAAAACCCCATCCATTTACTCCAACTTTCTTATGGAAGCACATTTATGAACAGGTGGTTGGGTTCTTGAGCTTATACTAGCTGCAGAAAATATTTAGAGGGCAATGAAAAATGCTAATTTTACCTGGGAACTGATCATGCGCTGTGATGAACGAGCAATATTAGCTGGCAAGCCAAAAAAGTCAGGTTTATCATCTTCTGGAAGGCTTTCAATAATATTGCGATAATCCTGCATTAGAAGAAAAGAACAGATATAACTAGGGGAACTTTTTATTCAGCTCATGACAATTAACACTGTATGCTGAAAAAAATTTCATTAGGTGCACTGTATAACACAAAGATTAAAATAAATATATAAGACACGAGATATGTTGGTAATCTTATTTACAGATTTCTTCATTTTATTTATCAAAAACTCTTCTTTTATACAGCATTTCCACTCTAAAAGAGCAAAAAGCAGTTCTGATTACAGTGATGGTATTAACTGAAAAGAAAAATATGCCAAGACTGTCCTTGAAAAGTAGTTACAATACTTCTGTTGAAAACTTAAAAGTAAGATTAATGACAAAATAAAAAAAAAAAATCCCCATCTGGAATTCTAAGAAAAGTATAATACATATTTATAAAATTAAGAGCATTCACTTCTATTTAAATCTATGAAGATATTATCACTCAAAGAAAGTAAAATAATTTCCATAAAAATAGGCTTGCATAATATGGAGATGCAGAATAGCATCAATAGTGATTATAAAGTAAGAGTCACTAGAGATGCCCTCTTGCACAAAACAGAAAGAGGATTTTCAGCCTAAGGTAGACTAATAGTGTTGGACATCTCTTTTATTGTGATTTAAAGGCAAAAATATTTACTATTTGAAAGTCTGGCTGCATCCTCTTGCATTGTGTCTGTCTTTGCTTGCAGGAGCATGTGCTAGATAGACACACTTTAACATGGAATCTCACTTCAGAAGTAACAACAGGAGCAGACCTCTACACCAAACACTGAGGGAACACTAATTTAGTAAGATATATCATTGCAAATAATTTAAGGAAACAAACTTAGCTTTTTTTTTTTAGTTATGTTCTACTAATCAAAACTGCTTGCAGAAAATTACTGAAGATACAGAACTATAAATTCTTACATAAATAATCATATAAGAAATCAAGAGATATTAAATGCAGTGTAAGGTAGAAAAAAGATTCATCTACTTGACCATATTATCTACAAGAAGAGAGACTAGCTTGGTTTGTTTATTCCTTCCCTCTTTATGATATTAACTCAGCATATCTATAGAAAATAAAAAATATTGGTCATATTAGATTAAAAAAAACCAAAAAACAAAACCAACACAAAAAAACCCCAAAAACCAAGCCCCAAACCGAAACAGTCAGAAGCCAGGTAGAGAATGTCAATGACAGCAATTTACTTTAACTGGGATAATTCTGTTTACATCAACTCATATTAGAGGTCTATGATTGAGTCCTAAATTAAAATGCAAATGAATCTTAATCATAGTAGTAACAATAATAGTATATGAAAGCATAGGGAGAGTTCATTTCTTTAGACTGAGGAATTCCCTCTCATTTATGCTAAAGGAATACTAAAGAAGAATCAGAATCCATATTTATCACCAAATAAAATGTCATATACCCTCCACGGCATGTCAGTAGATTATGTCAGAATATTGATATATTTTGGAAATATGAAGATATATTTAGATTTTCCTATTTCATCCAGAAGTTGTAGGAATGTTTGGCAGTCTTTACAAAACTACTGTTAATATACTAATTAAATAAAAATGTAATTATATCCTTTTTCATAAATTGACCCAATTTCTTTTATACTCAATTCTTCATAGCTATGCTGCTCTGCACCACGGTCCAATCACATACCATAAAAAAGAACATTGAATGAGCACTTAAGGGTTAGTGCTCCACACAAAAGAAGTCCTGAAGAAATAGAGGTATCCTTTGGATTGTAACTCTGGTTTACTTTGTGGAAGTATTTCAAGAATAATTCCTGAAAATAAATTATTTACTAGGTGAGAGAAGATGGATACCTACCAAAATACTGCAGGAATTTGGTAGAGAGATTGAACATGGGAAACTAGTCATCTTCTTGCCTCTAGCATTTAAACTGCCAATGACTCGTGAATTGAAAAGTTGCTTCAAGTAGGACCGAAGAACCCTCATATCGAAGTAATTATCTACACGGCCTCCATAGATTGCATTTTCAAACAAGCCATGAACAAATTCCCACTGGAAATCTTTGAAACCTATCAATTAATTAATTAATTATTATTAGTTTTATAACACTGGATAGCATCACATTATAAGCATTTCTTCTTGTCACTGTAGTTCTTTAGCAAAATAAAAGAGACATGAACACATCAAATAATTAATATCAAATTATTTTTCTTCTATATTATAAAATAGTAAAAGTTGCAGAAAGTTGGATGAGTTTGCAAATATCTGTCATTGATAAAGTGAACACTTACTGTATTTCAAAATGAATTATTAGAAATATAACCTAAGTCTTGAAGTGCTTTTTGAACCAATTGGTTATATTCATTAGTTACATGCATTTCAGAAATTATGCTATTAAAACTTTAATTACGTGCTCCTTTGTCATAAATAAAAATTTATACACCATTTTGTATGATGGTACCATCTGATCTCATAAAATAAACTAACTGATTAAATCAAAAGCAGACCATGCTCAAAATAGATAAGATTACTCAAAACGTCATCTTTCAAACACAAAAAGGTCCAGGCTAGATACTTTGCAAATTATAAATCACACAACATAACACATAAAGTTAAGCATGTTACTCGTAATTTCCTGACCAGATTGATGTTGCAATAGATTATTCTGGCTTAGCTATAACCCACAAGTTCAAAATATCTTATTTTTCCTTCATTCTGTCACAGTTGTCCAAAATAACTGCATGGCACAATGATCTACTTATATCCTATTGCTTTCATATGAAGGTAAAAGCTTGATTAGAAAGGTACTTATTAAAGTCCCTTGAAAAAAGGAAGTGGCAATTACTTGAAGAGGGGGTTTATTGGTGGTAAATGTTGTTTCCTAACACTTCAATCATTCTTTCATAAGAAAAGCAATAATGTTGATTAGATTAATGATTATTGATTAGTTAATGATTCAATCTCTTTACACCTCTGTATGTTTCAAGTCTGTGTAACTGAGCTCTAATTTCTGAAGTATTAATAATCCATAAATCCCATTTAAGTCAATGATCATAAATTAGCTCTAAATATCAGTTCCTACCTTTACTTGAAATTAACAAAATGCAAAGATTTAAAAAAAAAATTACCTTTACCAAAATAACTAATATTAAGAAATTCCTACACTACTTAATAGAACAATAAAGTGGGCTCCATCTAATATAGAGTTTCAATATGAAGAATTCATTCATATTCGATTCATTTATTCGATATACAGGGAGTTCATACTGGGAAGGAATGGAGACACAAGATTCCATCTTACAGGCAGCCCTGTATTTCCTATTTGTTCCTCTGCACTCAAGAAGCTGAGCAGAATACTTCTTGGGCACCAAGAAACTATTGGTTTACCGAGAAACGGATTTGTGATGTTTCTAGCTTTGCTCACTTTTGATGAGCTCTGCAGCATCTCCACTCTTATCTGAACATTGTAGAAAGATAAAACTCTCCATGCAACATCCCTACTAATGGGACTTCCTTTAGGACGTGACTTACCCTCAAAAAGTGTGTCAATAATGTCAAAACCAGCACGGAGATCAGATAAAGAAAATTCATAAAACTTGGTCCAACCCTATCATTAAAAGAAACCCAAAGAATTTAATTAGTCACACAATGATGATCATGAAGTAAAATACCAGTATTATGTGATTACTGAATGCTGTATAATACTAAATACTGAATGAAAAGGAAACAACCTGTGCCCTCTAAAGTGCAATTTTTGAAACATTCATTTTTAAACATTAGCTCTACCACTGCATTTAGTTTTACATACTTACACAAACCAAAATCCATCGAGTATGAAGAATGTAAACTTAAGTTTATTTTATTTCCTAACTTTATTTACTTCAACTAAAATTTGCTGACATCTGTGACTAGATCATTCATTGAATTATGATTTTATTTCTGAGGGTCTTTCAGTATTTCAGGATACAGAAAGGATTTTCATAAATAGGACTGATTCTTCAAACAGTCTTTACTATACATTCATCGTCTTACTCCTTAATTCACATCACTTCATTTTTGACTAAAAAAATTGTGAGAAAAGCAATTACTGCTACTATTACAGTGAAAATGCTGACTGTCATATGCATATTTTAATCATTTGCAGTTTGTACCTCCTTTCTGTTCTTGGTGGCACTACTCTTTACGTACCAGTAATGTGTAGTGTGTATGTAATTGTCATAAAAAGCTTTCATTATAAATGGATAAGTACAAATAAATATTGATATATGATACAGAATTTAGGAAATACAGATCTCAAAGATATGTCCTGTTGTTGTATCTTCTTACGGCTGTACCTTTGCATATGGATCGTATCATAGCAACATTGCATATGACTCATGACGTGAAGTGCACAAACATGTCAGACAACTTTGCACACATTCAGTGAGATGGATACAGTCTCAGGTCAAGATTGTGGCTGCTCCACAGATCTCAAATAACTATCAGCCAGTCACCCAGAAGGTCATATACTGGAAAGATGCTCAACAGTGTTCATGTTGGGGTTTTTTTACAGATCCCAAAACAACTCAAAATTCATTACAAAATACAAAAGCTTCTACCTGAGATTGACTGCAGTCCATCAATGTTAGAAAAACTATCACTGCTTGCACATGAGACAAACGCAATTACAGAAGAATTAAAGAGAAAGCAGTAATCCTATCTTGTGTTACTTGAAAAACTGGTGCTAAATGAACATGAATTTGAACAAAGACAAAGGAAAATTCATGTGTTGGTTTAGTACTTTAAATATTTTCACCTATTGTACTCTTTAACACCATATTCAAAAGCCTTCTACTGCAACAGGCAAAAAACCTTACAAATCACAAAGTCAAAAGCAGCAAAAAACTCTAATGTTCCAGGCTATGCCAGACCAAATCCTTCAGATGACAGGGTAATTTCATCCCTAGTCTAAATAGAATAAAATAAACAAAACATACAGCAGTTTGCTGGTTGAGGGGTTTTTGTCTGTTCAATTTAAGCATCTGCAGCCATAAAGAAATGTTTACTTTAAACAATAATTTGTCTAAGGAAAAAAATCACAGTCTCTGAAAACCATTATAATCCTCACAAGAAATTAATACCTTCCCTTGTTCTTCCTTCTCCCTGAGAAGGGTTTGTGTATAGCAAGAGTAGATAATGTCACCTCCTCCTTCCTACCAAAGTGTCTCTTTTCTCATCTCCCATTCAGTTGTGTGTTTCCATAATACTTTTTCCTGTCCCAAGCAAACAGGATTCACAGAATCTTTTCCATGTGACTTCATTTCTTCATCAGTATCAGTTAGTACACAAATCACAAAATAACCCCATGCAGGAAGGAACAATTTTCAGACAGACAGGAATTGAGGTTACCAAGATCTTATTTTGCAATGAATTCAGAGACAATGAAGGTAGGCACCAAAAGTGTCCAAATTTTTCTCATTTCTGAACATGACCCAACAGGAAAAATACTTCCAAGTACAGAAGTTAATAAATGGGGTACATTTTTAAAAAGGTAGCAAATAAAATATTACCTGAGGGATAAAGTTTCTTCTTTCTTGACATACAGCGTGAAACCATGCTAAACAAAAGAGAGACTGCGCTCGAGACAAATTTCCCTTTTTATTAATTTGCTCTGGTGTCCAAGATTCATACGTTCTCAAGAGGTTCTTTTTGAGGCCTGGAGGTGCCTGCAGTAGAAGGAAAGACACTGTTCTAGACAGAAAACCTGGTATTTTTATGTGCTATTTTCTTAAATTCTAACCTAAAATTTCTAACTCAAAGAAATGACAAACAGTGTTTAATAGAATAAAATTTAACAAGAAAAATATTTGTTTGTAATAAATGGCCTAATAATAGAATGATTCCATACGGAAAATAACATCAGCATACTGAAGGAAATTGTAACCCGGACCAACTGACAGGACTGTACCACACTAAAAGAACTTAGCGAAAGAATAACACCATCAAAATCTGTAAGCATAAACTAAATTCAACTGTTTTCAATAATACAACTTTTCATCTGATTTTAAAGTTCAACTACCAATTAATTCTGTGATGAGTGTCAAATTGCCTTTTGCCATCACCTCACTCTGTTAACTAGCATACAGATATGGTATAGATGAACGACAAAATGCTGGTTCTCTGATTAAGTGGTAGGTAATGTTCACAACCACTAGAAATAACTGCATTTAAAGTGTATATAATAACAGAAATTACAGTGCTTAAAAGTAAAAACTACTGGATACTCAGTCATTTTCAAATTATTTCCAAGTGTGAAGGTAAACATAAATTTTAAAGAGATTTAAATTACACTTTCGTATTTCTAAGAATGTTCTTTTTTCTTTCTTTTGAGAAATGGTTGTTAATGTTTCCATAAGATTAACATAGTTCCATATGTTGCTTATGCACACTTCTGAAAAATAATTGCAAAATACTGTAGTAAATTGACTTTTTCTTTTCATATCTGCATCTTGATCGGTAACAGTTAAGGGACACACTAATCATAATAATAATCAAATAATCACATAATAATCAAATATAATTCACCAAGTCATTGTCTATCATTGTCCTTTCATGATAACAAAATATTTACTAAAAATGAAAAGAAAATGAAAGGATTGAGAATATTGCAAAGTTCCAATTATTCCAAAGATAGTGGGATGAGTAACTTCCGGAAGTTAGATGAAAAGAAATGTGATGATCCTACACAGTCTTGCAATTTCTGTACCACTGAAGGGCTCAATATAAGCAAGAGGGTACTCCAGAAACTTAAAAATACCTGCAGTCAATATAAAAGTATAACAGTTTTGGATTGCTGAAAGTCAGCAACATTGAACTCTAAAGGTCAGAGTTTCTCAGTTTAGCTGTAGGCAAAATCTCCACACTCCATAATGAATGAAAGACTTAGTAGCACTCCTATCAATGATTTCCATAATGGACACTACTGCTTCAGTGCATTCATGATTAGACTACTTTCCAATCATTTGGAGGAACACGGTCCCAGTTATTCCTTAAACTGAACCATTTCAAAAGCAAAGGTCTCAATTTTGAGTAAAGGCCTTTAACTGTATGTTCTGCTGTACAGGAGGAAAGTCGTTTTTGTTGAAAGGGTCCAGTGAACATAAAGCTATGGGGCCAAAAAGGAAAATAAGAAAGTGGGATTCTGTGATCTTCAGATGAGGACGTTCATCAAAAAGGAGAAATTCCTTGTTTGTCATCCATGTAATATCATCTGTGTAGGTTTTTGCTTTTAAGAAACACTGATTAAATGCACAAAAGAATTTGGAGCACAAGATAGAACAACTACTTTCCCTATTTAAACTTATTTTCAGTTCAAACTTTCAATTGGAAAAAGTATCTAGGAAAAAATTCATCTCTCAAGGTAAATTCATAGCATTTTTTGAAATATAAGGTAAAGTCACTTATTCTATTTAAACATATAGTTTACTATAAATCTAGATTAGTTTCATGTAAAAATCAAATAAAAACTTTCAAAACAAATCTTACTTCATAAGTTATTTTCAGACTTGACTGAAGCAAAATCGGAGTAAATTTTGGATGAACTTCGGTAGTAAGCCACAGACGAAAGTTTGGTTGAGGCTGTAATGTATTCAGTTCCTATTAAAAAGATGATATATATTGAAAAAGGTTTTGAGGTGGTTTTTTTAATATATAGAACAGTATTTACAAAATTATAATACCCTGGATTAGAAAGTTAGGCTTATCTAAAAAAATCTACAGCTGCTTTTACATATAAGGTTATTCAAAAGACTATAGTTCAAGATGTGTTGTCTCCACACATTCTACGTCATCGCTGTGCTCAAACTTGAAGTTCATCCTAGCTGTGTCAAAATATTTGCACCTTTCCCCCAGATACTAAATTGGAGGCATAAAAATACATAGCAGTTCTTTACTTCTTTTAAGTACAAAAACACCAGAAGGCTGCATCTCAAAAGATGAAGGCTTGCAATGTGGGCTGCATATCAACAAATCTCAATGACTTTCAACAACTGTATAGCTATATTCATTTTTTTCTCTTCAAGTGTTTGTTGTATGAACCCTTCATGTTATCATGATTCATGGAAAAAACTGAGATTAGTAAAAATGAGTTCTAAGAGAAATATTGTCAAAAGTTATTTCAAATATAAAGGTTTCACAAAAATATGTAATTATTGAATATGGACACACACTGCTGGTGCTTTAGGTGCTGCTGAAACAGACATATTTTCCATTGAAGACATCAAAGTTGTCTGACAATTGACTTCAGAACAATGTCAACAGTTTTGTGTACATGTGTAGGGAGAAACATAGGTCAAAAAACTCAACAGATTTTCTCACAATCCATTCATTGTCATAATCTCTAAAGCATGATCATTATCATTTTGGTTTTGGTGTTTTTAGTAAAGAAAAAAAATTCTGAAAAGTCATTACTTGTCCAGATATTTTGAAAAATGACAACTATAATTGGTACCTAGAGTCATGGAATCATGGAGCTTGGAGGGAACTGCTGGAGCCTGCCTAGTCCAAAGCCTGGCTCAAAGCAGAGCCAGATTCAACAAGTTGTCCAGACCTGTATACAGTCAGGTTTTCAGTATCTCCAAGGATGAAGACTCTGCAGCGTCTCTGGGCAACCTGTTTGTGTTTGACCATCTTCACATTAAAATAAGTTTTATCATTTATTTAAATGGCATTTCCTGTATTTTAGGAATATTTATTGTGTCCATAGCCTCTTGTCTTGTAATGGGACACCACTGAGAAGAGTCTGGGTCTGTCTCCTTTACTCTTTCCAATCAGCCAATACACACTAAATAACTAAGATTCCCCTGAGGCTTCTCTTTCCCAGCTTGAACAGTCCCAGTTCTCCCAGTTTCCATTTGTATGATACGTGCTCCAGTTCCTTTATCACCCTAACCCTGTACTGAAGTGGTTCCAGTATGCCCATGTCTCTCTTGTACTGGGTAGCTGAGCACTGGACACAGAACTCCAGATGTATCTCACCCGTGTCGAGTAAGGGGGAAGGATCACTTCCCTCAACCTGCTGGCAACGCTCTGTCTATAACAGCCCAGGAGGCCAGTCACCTTCTTTGCTGCAAGGTCACTTTGCTGGCTCGTGTCACCTTCTTACCCACTAGGACTCCCAGGTCTTTTCTGCCAAACTGCTTTTCAGCCAGTTAGTCCCCAGATTGTCTGGGTGGCCGGAGCTACTCCTCACAGGAAGCACTTAGCATTTCCCTTTGCTGAACTTCATGAGGTATCTCCTCAGTCTACTTCTCCCGTTTATTAAGGTCCTTTTGGATGAAAGCACACTCATCTGTTACATCAATAATTTCCTCCAAATCTTTATCATCTCTACTTGCTGAGGATACACTTTGTCCCATTACTCATATCATTAATTAAGATGTTAAACCATGTTGGCCACAGTACCAATGCCTAGAGCACAACACTGATGACTGGCCTCTGACTGGATTTTTTGATGTTGACAACAACCCTTCAAGTAACACAACTAGGTCAGTTTTCAATCTACCTCACTGTGGTACACTGGGGTCCATATTTCATCAGCTTGTCTATGAGGATGCTATGGGAACCAAACCAAGATTTGATAATGATCCACAGC
This sequence comes from Manacus candei, assembly GCF_025592945.1. Taxonomy (NCBI): domain Eukaryota; kingdom Metazoa; phylum Chordata; class Aves; order Passeriformes; family Pipridae; genus Manacus; species Manacus candei. Next base: position 40,152,994 of record NW_026138062.1, read on the forward strand.
CTTGGAAGCAGGAGTTTTAGAAAAAGAAAACAAGAGAATTTGCATGCTAGCTCAAGCATCATTATCTGCAGTATGCAACCTCTGATACTCTGTGTTTGGCTACAAGACAGCTAATGGGGGAAGCTGTAAACTGTGAAGGTATCATTTTCTTATTGATAAAGTTCACATTGACCAGAAGATATATTTCATCTTCTTAAATTGAAAGATTGTGAGAACTAAATTTATGTACCTGGATGGAACTGAATTATAAATATGCAGAAGTGCCTTAAGATGATGTTCAAGCATAGGAATTACATAGTCTCACACTTGTTAATGATATGCAAAATAGACAAGGGAATGTGCAGAGTCAAACATCAGCAAATCTCAGTCTATATTAAGCTCAGCAGAAAGTTTAACACATTCAGTATTACATTCTTTCGGAAAGAATAAGAACCTCTTGACACATATCCATATTTTAATACTTGTAAGTTCTGAAATTTTGTAATCAGCGAGAGGCTTGCAAACGCTTCCTTACTGTTCACTAGTTTGTTCAGATTAGATGACATACATCAGTGTTATCTTGCTTTGCCTCTGCATTTTTTTCAAAATGGATTATTGGAATGCTAAAGGTACATGTGTGCCACACTGAGAGACAGATGATAGATTCCAAGATCACATCCATGGAGTACAAATTACAAAAAATCACAGAAAACTGGAAAATTAAGACTGTAGTTACTGTTGATAGAAATTCCCTAATCTTCTTCTGGTTAATTTCTTTTGAGGATTTCACAGTGATATACATGAAAAGTATGTCATATAAAATCACTTCTGGTCAGCAAGTTAATGATCTAACATGCTATAACGAAGAGTGTGTTTCTAGAAAACATTAGATAGACATTTTAATCTCAAATTAGCAAAAACCTCTTAGTAACTCAGGCACAAGCTATACTTCACAAAAACAAGAACTGCTAAAAATTAAGTCCTAGAACTAAGGGAAAAAGAAATTAAATTCAAGCATAGATAGATTCATAGTTCAGCAAACATGGGCAGTATCTCAAAGTACTAGAAGTCCTAACTGGAACATTTTCCCAATCATCATGGTAGAAATAATGTACTGTATAAAAATGTTCACACAAAAAAGGAGCTGCTTAGATCTGCAGCAGTTTACCTTATTCATGACTGAGAAAACTGCAAAGGTGTATTTTTAAACTGGAATTTTAAACATCACCATGGAAATGTCTAAAATGTTTCAGAAATTTTGCATACTAATTTTGTCTGGTTTCCAATATCTTCTTCTCTATTTGCCCTCACCTTTTCCAACACAGGAAGCCAAGATGTAACGAGATGCAGGTTTTTTAAACAGAGCCATTCTCCATTGCGTGCACATTCTTTTAGAGTTTGAATAGCCAGGTCAGCTTGGCCCTGGCCCATTGCAATCTGAAATGACAGACACAGTTGCATCAAGAACTTATCATACCTCATTTAACAGCTAAATACAAAATGATGTTTTCAATTTAGGGTGCATATGTAAAAAAGGAGTGCTAAAGATAACTAGAATTTTCTCTAACGTGATAGGCTACTAAAGTAGGGAAAAGATTAAGGAAAACAGTTTTCCTTCACAATTTCTCTAATCAGAGTTTGTTAAAAAACTATTACCTAGTCTTTTTATGGCAAAAAACATACATCCTTTGGTGACAGTAATGGTATTCCCTGGGAAGTCAAAAAGTAATTTAAATATCAGTGACTAAACTGTACTACTGCAGAACTGCTGATACAATAAAAACAAGAGATAAATGAGAACAAAGTTTCTTCTGACTGGAAGTTAGGAATATTTCCTTTGAAGAGAAACACTCAGTTATATTAAGATGAGTGAAAAACTAAGGCTGGTATCTTTCCAACTGGGAAATATGAATAGTTTAACATACAGTCCTTTCTTCATGTTTTATAGCACCATATTAGTTCTACCTTAGAATCTATTTAGAAGCTATACATAACAAAAACCCTGAACCAAACAAGTTGAAAATAAAGTGGTCTTAGCCAATCTGAAAAGTCTTGTCTTGGCATTATTATCCTCTACCTAAATAAAACTTAATATATCTTGAAATAATTTAAAACAGCCAAAAGAAGATAAGGTAGCAGACAAATTTAGCACTCTGTTCTTCATCCTATATGAGAAGTAATTCAAGAGAGAAGAAAAATCTGATCTTTTATGTTCTATTTAAATTACATGAGAAAGTGCAGGAAAAACCCACAATATTCTCATTAGTAGGACACCTTTCAGATTATTTAGCTTTGAGTACCACTCCTTAATTGAATACCATACCATGCTACATTTTAAAAGTCCAACATGTAAAGAATATTTAGAGATAAACATAAAAATCCATGTGGCAGAGTAAGAAATATGCATTCCACAACGTTCACAGCTAGATAAGCTGGCAGTAGGTTCTTAATATTTACAGTTTGATGGGAAAAATATATTACATCAGTGTATATTCTAGGAAAGGAACAATTTCAAGGACTATTTAAAAGCAACATTAAACTTGACGTTTTCCATTTCTATGTTAACCAGTGATTGTCTAGATAACAACTTCCCCCCCCACAGATATTTCAAATGACAGAAGGAAACAATCTTTTATAGAAAGGTATAAAGCACATTGTTACTGTGTAATGGGAATATTAGGAAACTACTTTTATCATAGAATAATTTCAATTGGAATGGATCCTGGAAGGTGTCTAGTCCAATCTCCTGCTCAAAGTAGGGCTAGCTATGAAAGATCAGACGAGAAGCTGAGGGCTTTGTCCAGTGGGTTATTGGGAACCTTCAAGGATGTTAAATTTCTCAAAATATTTTACAGAATTTCACAAAATACCGAAGTATTCAAAAACACTGAACATCTGATTTACTTGTTCAGTTGAAGAAAAAAAAAATGCAAGTCCTATAAGTAGAGGAAATTATGAAGTCTAGTCTGGCCTAGTGCGTTTATATTTCAATTACTCCACACTAAAAAAAGATAACGTTGTAGCACGTATAACAATTCTCAGCCTCTTTTGTTCTCTTCCATCTATCTTCTCAATTTTTCCTTCTCCATGTTGGAGGAATGCCTATCATGTGGATTCTGCTTCTGTGAGGATGACAAATTGTGTCTCTCTTCTCCAACCAATTTTGCAAATGGAATGAGAAGTTAATGTCAAGACAGGTAAGAACAAACACATAGACACCAAACTATGTTTTTACATATTAACTTCCTTGAAAAACAAGGTAAAACAGATATTACTACAGTAAAATTTTACACATTGCATTTTTTTAATCATTATGCTTGTCTAAGACTGACCTGATGGTAGCACTCAGTACTTCTTTCAACACTGGCAAGTTCCTGCAACTCTTGAGAAGGATCAGCACCAGGAGAAATTATTATCAAGATGGGTTCAATTTCCATAGTCTCTTTATACAGACGTTTCATATTCAAAGGTGATGGAGATAATTCCTTTATGCCTATAGTTAGAATTAGAATTATTATGGAAATAAAGTGACTCTCCATGATGGAGTGCTTCAACCAGTTTAGAGGTCATCTGGCAGTCAGAGTTCTGTTCCATGGAGACCAGAAAACCAGTCTTAAAATGAGAACAAAATCCTTACAATATGCAGGTATGAGACATCCTATATTAATAAGAAAAATAAACAAGCATGGTGCTTGGATTTCCAGCCTGAGAAACATAAACTGCAGTCTTTATTTAGAGTGTAGTCTTCAAGGAAACATACAAAAAGAGAGGAGTGGAATAAGAAGCTATGCTATTTGCTGAGACTAACTGCAGTGTGTATGTCTGCCTGTACAACACCTCTCCTTATTGTCCTAAGAGCCTTAATTATTAGACTTACACAGTTCTTGGTACTATGATTACTTCTGTCTATTATTTGTTTTAATATACAACTTAAGTGTTGACCTAGTTAAAGCAAGGTATTTATACACAAGCCCAAAGTTATGTGTATAATAAATTGTGTTAGCCATGTAGTTTCATGCATCTTTAGACTGGTCCTTAAGTAATGAAGCTTTAGGTGCAATGGGAAATCACAACATAAAGCAAGGCAGAAGAACCCAAATCAGTGACAACTATGCCACAACTACTAAATGATGCCATACACACTTCCTTGAGGGCATGGTCTGCTTTCCGACTTGAGCTATTACACGTTCCCTGTAGAACAACATATAATATGGTATATAATTTGTACCACAGAATCATAGATTAATTTGGGTTGGGACCTTAAAGATTCTCTAGTTCCCACCATAGCCAGAGGCACCTTCCACAGACTAGCTTGCTCAGAGCCCACCCAGCCTGGTCTTGAACACTTCCAGGGATGGGGCATCCACAATTTCACTGGGCAATCTATTCCAGAGTCTCACCACTCTCACAGTAAAGAATTTCTTCAAGATATCTAATCCAAGCCTACTCTCTTTCAGTATAAAGCCATAGCTCTTGTCCTATCACTACATGCCCTTCACCAGCTCTCTTGTGGGCCACCTTTAGATACTGAAAGGCTGCTTTAAGGTCTCTCTAGAGCCTTCTCTTCCCAGGCTGAACAACCTCAACTCTCAATACATAGGAGCGAGGTTCCAGTTAATACGGTGCGTTTCAGTATAGCATGTAAGATAAAGAAATAAGTATGCTTTGAGTGTCCACAAAATACGTTCCTAGAAAGTTCTTATGAACCTTATCTTCAAAAGAAATTATTTTAATCCCTCTTCATCCATAAATTTAAAAATATATGTAAAAGATGAAGCAAAAACCCCCATATCTGGATAAAACAGAAGTGAAAGGCTTTCTTGTAGGCTATTAGAGTTCTTTTGGAACTCATTTTTCTTACAGGAAAGCAGCCAAAGTAGATTGGAAACTTAACAGCTCCTTTTCAAACTAAAGGAAAGTTTAAGTAGTTTCAGGGCAAGCATCCTGAAAAAGACCCAGCAGAAAAACTATGAAAAAATATTCATACAAGTGTGACATCTTTTATCTGTTAGAAAGTGCTAGTCATGATTTATGACATGATCTCAAAATAAAACCTCACTGATATGCATGAAAAATCTGTGGATGATTTGTGGATGACTTGCTGGTTTTGAAACTCCAAATGAAGATAATGGTATTCTGCCCTCCTTGGTGAGGCTGCAGCTTCATTCACCTAAAACCATCCCCTCGTGCAGCATTCCTCCAAGGAAGTGGTATAAAAATAAGCAATTTATGTAATTTATTAAGATTTGGAAGACAGTAAGCAGGCAAACTCACTCTGCATTCAGGTCTCTGCTGGGCTTTGAGCCACATGGCACTGCAGATCACATTTGTCATTTGATTCCAACAGGCAGGGACATTGTCAGCATGGGCTTTTTATACTCGCCCTCAACAAAGTATCTTCTCTATCTACTAATAATGTTTGACAGAGAAGCTATACCTTAATCCTGAAAATAACAGTCTTGGTTGCAGATATGGAGCCAATTTTGACCAACAAATAACGCCCACAGACAGGGAGCATAAAGGAGTAAAATAAAGTGACTTTTAAAACTTACAGTGTCCACCTCGATGAGACACTCATAATTCATCTTCCATATACCCATTAACTGCTAAAAACTGAGGGAAGGCTATACTGCAATATTAAGATTATTTGGCATACAGTATCCACTTCAAACTGTGAATACAATAGACTTCAGAGGGGAAATAGACTAACTAGAACAAATAGACAACCATAGTATTGAATCACTCTAAATCAAGTATATTTTTAAACAGACAGTAAAAAGTATTACGCAGCAAGAGACAGACAAAAATTACTGAAATTATTAAATAATCTTTTGAGACTCAATCTACAAAATCTCAAATCTAATGACATTAAATGAAGTAATATTTTTTGGAAAATTTGTGTCTTAAGGAAAGTGCTGCAGTGTAAAACTTTAAGAAAACCAGTTATCTTCTTTTCTTAATTAATTCCAGTGTTCAAGAATTCATTAAAAGAATCTGACAGATCTTCTACAGTATTTTCAATCACTATGCAGCATAAACCGAACAATTTTAAAAGCACTTTTTAGCAATACTTTAAAAGAACAAAACCAGCAGGTCCATTTACAACATATTTTCAAATCCTGAAACTTAGAGATTCCACAACAACTATAAAATAAAAGCAAAACGTAGGACAAAAAAAGATATTTAATTGTTATGCAGAAATAATCTGGTGAAAAATTAACTTACCTAGGGTTTTACATGCAAAAAGAGCCATGGCACTCTGTAGCCTATCTGGTCTGACAGCCTGGACCACAAGTACCTTAAAATAAAATATATTCTGGGAGATGAGTCTATAAAAGTATATAGTGACAATTTAAAATGCAAGACTCCTCTAAGACGGCTGAATTCCTTAATCTTTTCTTAAGAACAAAGTTATCTTCCCTGAATATATAAAGCTATCTGATCATTCCTTTCCAAGATAACCTACTGTAATTTTTCTTTTGTAAGTAGCTTTTCTATTAATAGAATCAGAGAATAGATCTATACCTGATGTCTATTTGGAAGCTACAACCTTTCCTACAATGTTTTAGAAAAAAGGTAGCTATGTGGGTAGCTAGAAGCAAACTTAGCTTTATACTAGTAATCTAAATTCTGTGCACGTATACAGGCAGTAATGTCCTAACTGAAATACTAATGTTTCTGATTTCAGTGCAAATTAATTTACGAGTGGTGCATCAATCTCACCACGTAGTTTCATTACATTTCATCAAGAGAAATATTCTTAATACTTTCTGTACAAGGAACTAGATATACTGATCATTCCAGATTTACTTTCCTATAAATGCAGAATTTTTCCGACAATACATTGCACATATAAGAAGTGCTCTTCTGCATTTCATAGAATCAAATATGACTCAGAAAAATTCCTTTCCAAAATGGTTTGTTCCTTAATTCCATGCATGTTATTTTAGAAATTTACCTCCTCCATCAAAAACTCCAAATAGACAGCTGCTAAGAGCCAATCAGCATGAAACTACATGAAACTACCTCATCCTTTCTTTGGAATGGGCCTTTGTTTTTTTATGTGGAGTGACTTCAAATGAAAAATCACAGCATCATTTGAAAGTAAGTAATGACATGCTTTCTTCCATAAACACAAAAGGGATTACAGTTTCCCCTTCCAGTGGAGAAGGACCCTCAGGTAGAGGAAGGGATTTTCTCCTCCAATATTCTTGGTGAGTTCTTCATCATCAGGCTTTCAAGAACAGCAATATTTCGTGACTACTATTCTAAAAAAGAAGAGGCTGCTACTGTGTTCTGCGGTTTTCAGTCAGATGTGTGAGTTTGTACGTTAAATGATGAACTAAACTAAAGATACTCAACAAGCTGACACATCCACCAGTAACAAAGCAACCATGAAAGAATTTTAATACCTATTATTGAAATTAATTCTGAATATTACTATACCTTACAGGGTATACTCAGTTGCAGGCAATACACCAACACAAAAAAAGACTCAGATAACAGAGAACTAAATATGCATTATGGTGAAAGAAAATACATAACCTTTAGACTAAAAAAAATAGTTAAACTGTAAGACAGTGTAGATACTGTCACTGCTTATAATTCAAGCAGGCCTGGATGTAAAATTTGCTTTTAATGCTGAACTTATAATTAATATAATAAATGAAAAGATTACCTGCTGAAATAAGGAAATTCTTTTTACAACAGTAGATGGAAAGTCTTGTTCACATACAGAACTCTGAGAAAAAGTGTGCCACAGACTTTCATCTTCAAAGCAGAGTATCTGATAAAGACCCGGGAGAGAAATCTACAAAACAAATAAGGTATAATTAACTATAAAGAAGAATAGCCATTTGGACATTGTATATTTTAAATACTTTCCAAATACCAGTTATGACCACTACTTGTGCACATCACAAAATTCAATTTTATCCTTGGAGTTAAAGAAGAGTACATTTTAAAATTAACCATTTATTTACTACTACTATTCCCTGGAAATGTATTTGCATTGTATTTTTGATTTTAAACTTAAAGGTTATTTGGTTTTAAATTTTGGGCTCTACCTTTAAGTCTTTTGCTTTAATTACGATCAGGTTCTTTTTCTATCAATATGTGCTACTGATTCACTCAGTTACTCATTTTCTGTTTGTTTGTTTAAACCTCTAACTATCATGCCTGCCACATCATTATTGTGATTGTTCCTGATCTCGGGTTGAAAAGAAATTAAATAATGGACTCTGGGTTTAGCAAAAACATTTCTTGCCAAAGACCAGTCAAGATTTTCCTTCTTGCTGCTCAGCTACATGCAGGAGAAGAGCTTAAGATGGAATTTCAAGCACCAGTACTTTCTTTTAGTTCCCTTCAACATTGACTGTGGCAGGAGGAACACAAGCATTTTTGTTTTAGTGTGATTATTACTCAATTTGAGCAATCACAAACTCTGAATCACTTGCAAAGATGTACAGGGAAATCTGAAGAGAAGACTATTTTCTCAATTAACGACTTTTAATACAATATTAGGTGGTTTTGTGAAGGTCATTACAAAAGCAGAACTCAAATATTCTTTGCAATTTTTCCTATGTATATTTTTCTATCTAAAAAAATTGAAGTACTCTGGGTAGACTTAGAGCATTTTCTAATCTCAGTAAGATGACAGGTTCATTTACAAACATTGAAATTCACTGTTAGATGGGGTAGAAATGTTCAAGAAAAAGGGTCAGAAAAATGAGTTTAAAATACTTTATTTTTTTTCAAGTGGGTATGTATTAAGCCATGGTTTCTAAAAGATAGAATAAGCACCTTAAAATAGCAAAATATTTCCATCTGACAAATACATATTTGAGTATTCAAGTCCAAATTCCTATTTGTCAAAACCAAAGTCCTTTAAATTTAAATTCAACCCACCATACGATGCATACCTTCAAAGATGCTACTGCCCAGGCTCGGTCGTGTTCTATCCAAGAGGGAATCTGGTCACGAACACTTCTTTGTGAATCCTTATTGAAGCAAGTTATGTTACACATGTAAGTTATATAAATTTTTGGGAAACACTATATTCAGTAATAAGAAGATGAAACTCATTTTTTTAACAAAAATGCCATTCACAACAGCAATCTTTCTGTGGCATTTTGCGAAGTTCGTAAATGGTATAACAAAATAAAAGCTACCAAAGATTTAAATATGAGACATACTGTTCACAGTAACATTTGCTTAGCTACTTGAGCCTGAAAATACTTTATTATTTAGGGTATCCTTATGATGCGCTCAATTCTAAGTAGTTTTTCATTAAAAACAATTGACAGAAATGATTGCCTATCTGCATAGGCGCTCTGAGCAACTGACTTCAAGAAACAACTCCATTGCACATATTTGCAGCCACGAAGAAGATGGTTCTTCACACAAAGAGCAATTTTGGGGTAATTCACTAGGCAAAACATCACTTCTGAACATCTCTGCATTGATAAAGTTTGGCCACAGCTCTGTTTTTCTGCTCTTTAGGTTTTTGGGTTGGAAAAAATTCTAAGGATGAACAACACAGCTTAAGTTCCAGTGTATTCATTACATCATTTTTTATTAAAAAATCTTACAATACTCATTAACCAGTCTGACGGTCTCTGCATGGAAATGTATTCGGATTTCTCAACCACTGAGCAACTTCAAAAGTAATCTTAAATGTTCAGCAGAAAAAAATAGAAGGTTTCTTGTGAAAGGATACCTTGGCCCTGAGTCATAAAGTCTGAGAAAGAACAAAACCAGAAAACTCAGAAGCAACTGTAGACATAAACTTGAGATAGGTCTGTAACATACATTCCAGTTACAATTGGGGTGATGGATGCATATGCACAGTCTTTCCAAAATCTATGGGTTGTGTGTTAGGTGGGTAAGACTGGTATTAAATTCCATTATACAATCAGATCTCACATAGCTTGAAAATTACCTACACAAGAAAATACTTGACAATCACCCAGTTCACTGACATTTAATTGAATTACAAAGACTCCATAGAGATGAAGGGGAACTTCTGCAATCACACTGAAATGCAAAACCTGTAGTAGAGTCATCTAATGGCTAGAGAAAATGGACTTTAAGGATCATTTCAGGAACCAGTTGCCTGAGAAAACCTGAGTAATACATCGTGTTTTAAGTGACTTGCCATTTCTGCCACCACGCATGGGAACACACCTACTGTCACGAGTGTCTAAAATCAAGGTCCTCACACTGGTCATCGTCTTGTACCATTTAACATACAAGACACCCTGATAAGTATTTAAACAAGGTTATAGGTTAAAAGTAATTGTGAACAATGAATTGTGAGCTGAGCCTCACGGAATGAGCTAGCCTGACTATGAATGAAGGAAAAGTGGAGAAAAGCAAAACAGGAGGCAAAGACTGGACTCATGATTCCTGATTGTGCTCTTGTTTCCTAAAAACATTTTTCAAAACCTTTGCCAAAATATTTGGCTCAAAGAAGAGTTATAATGGGCAAGATTATGGAAACCTCAGCTTTTTTCTCTACTCTTTTCTACTGGAATGTTATGTTAAAAGTGTACAGAATTGAGAGACACTTAGTAAACTACAGCATGCTTGATCAGGCATGCAAAGAAAGTTTCTTAAGCTTGCTCAGTCACCTAGGAAAACATATAAATACATCTCCAGATGTAGAACTCAAGACTAAGGAAAAGGCAAGTAAAAGTCAGCAAAGTGTGCGGACAATTCCATTAATTCATGCAAAAACAACTCATATATGACTCCTAGAGAAAGAGGGATTCAGAAATGCTGATTTTAGTCACAGAAGAGGGCTGAAAACCTCCTCAAACATACAGTTACAAATTGTAATCCTGGTAAAAGAAAAAGAAAATAAGAAAAGCAAAAAAGGTAAAAAGTTATGTAAATTAGAAAATTAGTTTCCATGTACAAAAAGGTTTTTAAAAATTCATATTTTTATACTACTATGTGAGAAGCTACTTATTTCTTTAATGTATGAATACAAATAATTAAACAATATAGTAAAAATACAAGTTTAATTTTTTAGGATTAAAGTAAATATTCCTTATTTCAAAATATGCAAATAAATGTAGCTTACTGATTTTCTTATGGTATCTCCAATGATCACACCTGTAAAAGTCTCCCATTCCTAGGGGAATAAATAATAACTCAGATCAGTCACAAGATATCTTTAAGAATAAAGGTTGATATGTAATTCATGTAGGCAGACCAGGATGATAAACAAATTAAATCCTAGATTCTGAAAGAGTTCTAAGACTTTTTAAAAATGCTAATTCCCTTTGCAGAATCCAGGCTAAGTGACTGCAGTGCTTTACAAGATAAAGAAGCAGAGGGGAAGTCCTATACCTTCTAAGCACCCACAGCTCCCACCCTATAGACTAACTATCAACTACCAAGAAGTAACAAATGTTGCTGGCAAGGACAGGGCCTGACAGGGCATCAGCAGCCCACATACAACACATAGCTACAGAATCCATGATTCAACAGTGTTTCATGTTACAGTATCCAGCAGATTGCAGGTTTTAGAACAGGGGGCATACTTAATATAATAGAATGACATTACAAATGCTTTGGTTGCACTAAAAAGAGAAACATTAAGTTAAATTTATATATGATTAAATCTTTTAGAATTGGTATATGTATCCAGGACGGCAGCTTTTAATCATTTTAAAACAGATTAGGTAATTAGGTAATTATTTAAAAACACAAAATACATAATGCTCTATTTGGAGGTGGCAAGAAATATACTAAAATTTTTTCATAAGTATCGAAATTTTTGTATAATCAGAACCTATAATTCTGTGATAAAGGTTTTTGACTAGTAGTAGTACTACTGATACAAACCACAGAATAGTTTTTTACATCCATCTAGTTGAGTCTTGAAACAGCTCCCCCTTTCAGTTACAAACTGAAGTTCCTCTCCCAATGACAAAGAAAATGCTTGTGCACAGAAAAATACATGAAGTATTTTTAAAACCAAAAATTATGTAATATTTTTATGAAGAAAAGCAAAAGTATAATCTGTAGAGGCACATAAACTACCGCAGAAAAATCTATACGTATTGATTCAGAAAGAGAATGTTTCTACTAAAACCCAAGGCATTCTATAATATACTGTTTTAGTTGTACTATAAAATTCTCATCACTATGCAAAAAATTCAAAACTGCAGAAGGTTGAACTCTTTTGGGAGAGGGACTTAGAATACTAAATTCTTTAGCAGCATAATAATCAAATTCTAGTCTCATCACATTAAAAGCTTTAAAAGAAATAACTTTAAAAGAATAACCATTTCAGCTTCATTTTCGTCACTAAATATTTCGCACAAGCACTCTTCTCTTAACAATTTAATTAAAATAACTTCTACCTTTCAGAGAAGTAAGAAATTACTGATATTATTTGCCTGGTTTCATCCTTGAGTACTCAGTGTAGAAATGGGTATTATATATAAACTAGATTAAGCTCTCTAAGAGCTCTAACAGCTGATGGAAATGCATGCTAAACAATAGAAACCAACACATAAGGCTGTACTTAAAAACACTTAAGAAGCCAAGTTTTAAATCAGTCAGAAAACTATTTGCTAGTTGCTGCCATCATGACTTTAGAAACTTAAGAAAGACAAAGCAAGATATTTTCAGAAGCCCAAAAGAAATAATGAAGATGAAATAGGGAACTTCTAATAATGAAGAGTAAACAGGATATGCTTCTTACCAACTAGATTAATTTATTTTTATCATTGCTGAAAGAGTGGGATTTTACTTTGTCAATCCATATGTCTGCATTAAAACTACATTGCACTCATAACATCGAGAGGTTTCAACCAAGCTCATATGCTTCATATAATCAAATTCCATTACATCCTTCAAAGGTATTGTCTGATTTTTACCTTTTACCCTATAATGGACTCTCCTCTATTGAACTGTCATCTACTACATCGACTCCTTCTGGTCTCCAGCTTCTAGTACACAAAGCCATAGTTTTGTCTCTCCATTCCATGTAGATATTTTAGAAAATTAAATATGTCTTGACTCAGGCTAATCAGCCACACTTAAGCAAATGTATTAAGTCAATTTTGCATATTGTTTCACTGCAGTCAGACTTTATAGAAGTAATTCAACTACACTATAGACAAATATAAGTAAGTCCTATACTTACTGACAAAAACTTTTTATCTACTTATTTACTGTTCATATTACATTTAAGCAAAATACTTGGGGATTTTCTTCTCTAGCACTTACATTTTCTTGAAAAAGTTCAGGGTGCATTCCTCGTACAAAATGTAGAGCAAACATTAGCTGATCAGCCTGAAATAAAAGCAATAAAAATGTATTTATATGTTCGGCAAAAGTCACCTGCTTTTTTTATAAGCAACATTAGCAACATAAGTGATCTCTAATTCCATAGTAATGACTTAATGACATATACCTTAATGCAAAATTGCTACGTACCTTTGCAACTGAGAGACTAAAGCAAAGTGGTCAGTGGAGTGGGAGACAAATAGGTCCCTACTAGGCATTAGTGCCAAACTCTGTAAGGCACTGGAGGTCTCATTTTACTGATAAATAAAATATATCCATGAACATTACATGACACTGAGAACAAACTACACCACTCAACTCTTTCATCTTCTCAGACAAGGTCTGCAAGCAAATTCAAATCCAAACTGCCTATTAGGATAGTCCCTGGATGATTCAGTATCCAAAATTTGAATGAAAATTGTTTGGAAGAATACTAACTGTAACAGAAACTATTTTGACAAATTAACAGTACAGGTGGGTGAATTCCAGTGCTCAGGAAAATTTCTGGGCACAGCTGAAGCCTAGGTACACAGAAACATAGACAGAAAAACCACAGACAAAAAACCATCCTTCCCAATTCTAACATGGTTAAAAACATATAAACTTGTATCAGCTATACCTTTTATGAAGACACGAGTAAAGCCTCAGTGTCACAGCAGTCTTTAAAAATTTTCACGGATAAAAGGTGGAAGTAGTAGTGAATTATTGATGGTGTGAGGAGCTTATTTTTTCTCTCAGCTATTAGAACACAATATTAAGCTGGATGGACCATTAGTCTGAAGTTGCACAGAAACAGACTTTCAGTATTTTCTAAACTCCAATATGAATGCTCACAGTTAAAATCCTTCCTACTAGAAATCTCTCCTCTGTGCCCTACACTTGAAATCTCTGCTCTTTTCTTATGTGCAAAAATTGCTGCCTTCCAATATTCACAAGACGTAATGACTTAGTGGAACGCTTCACATACTCATGACTTCAAATGCAGACATTAAATATGATGAGAAAATTCCATGAGAATCCCCTTGGACTTTGATAAACAAAATTTCTAAGAAATATCTGCTACCTCTGTACCTTAAATAAAATGTTGCTAGATTGGGGGAGAGGGGAGGAGTTGGTGTAAAATTTTCAAGATCTCTCCATTCTCACTGATCAAACTCCAGACTTGTGTAATTTCTACTACTACTCAAACCATCTATGCAGACCTACTGTGCATTCTTCAGGCTGGTATTATGAGACAAATACCTCTTGTCATGATAGTTCCATGCGAAAGTAAAACTTAAACCAGAAAATCAAAGGCATATCTATCCTAGGTTTTCAATAAGAAAGCAAGAAGAGAAAAGATACCTGACTGACATAAAGAAGAAACACATTAGGAACATTACATGGAGGAACAAGGGAACAGATGGAAACAAACAAGGTAGCAGGTAGAGATTTGGGACAGGTTGAGAAAAGAGAAAGGAGAATATCACAATGTGGGGGTTTTTTAGAATCATAGAATCATCAGGGTTGGAAGAGACCTTTAAGATTATCAAGTCCAACTGTCAATCTATCACAATCACTTCTGTTTCCTTTAAAAAAAAAATACAAAAAACCCCCAAATAATCACACAAAACCTTATCATGACAGCTAGGTCAAACACTCATACTAAGGAATGCAAGAAGTAAGAGCAAACAGGAAAAAAAAAGTGCTCAGGAGACGGCAAAGCCCAGGACTGGCTATGAAGCCAAAATGAGGAGCTCTGGGGAAAAATGTCCATAAGCAATATTAATTTTGTCATATCCTAATTGTTAGTCCTCCTCATTTTGCATGTTAAATATTGATAGTGTAATTTTTTGTATCTATTACACAGTACTGCTTATTTGAAGTAGATCAAGTGTTGGCTGCTGAAAGAATACTTTCAAACCCAGTGCACTGTCTTAAGTCAGAAAAAATACAATCTTACCTTAAACAAACAACGACAAACATATTCATACACTGCATGTTTCAATGAGCCAATAAGCAACTTGATTCTTTCCTCAGTGTTACTTGAATCCTAAAAAAGAAATTTTGGGTTCCAAAAATTCATGTGGAAGTAAAAATTTTTTTATGTACTTTGTAAATTTCAGAAAAATGACACAAATAATCTGGATGCTACATGACACCAGTTCTAAAAACATATTATTAAATTCAGCTGCACATATCAATCAGTAGATGATTAACTGAGAAATTCATGCTGAAGTATTAAGAAATAAATATTTTGGGTCTGAATATTTTGATTATGAACATTATACAACTTTGTATAAGGTAAATATACAAAGAATGAGAGAACAGTTTCTTCTCCTAACATTAATATTCTTGAAATCCCATAGTTTTCACTAGGTAAAAAATTGCTTAGGCATTGAATTACTACATTTAATACTACTAAACAGGTATGTTGATGTTAAGTGTAGTTACTAAACTTCTGGCCAAATCTGGCCCAAATGAAATGAACGTTGTAGAAAATAATAAGTGTATCCTGTCCTTCAAAGGTCAAGACTGAAAAACTAATTCTAACATGAAAAAAGTGAAAAAAAGACAGGACAAAAGAAGAAAGGGGCTGGGAGGCATGGAATGTGTAACAGATAGTATAAGTTCCTTTCTACCATGCTGGAATTTAAAAAGATGAGTTTAAGGAGGGCAACTGGACAACTGATTTGACTAATACCTTTCCCATGCCTAAATGATTCAAAAATTAAGAACCGGATAGAGGAAAAAGAAAGAAGGTAATGAAGGCAAAACCAGAAGTTGAGCTTTAATATGGTAACATAATAGGCAGAAAAGAAAGAAATTATAAAGAAGTGTGAAGTAAGAAAAAAGAAGTTAAAACCTCATGTTGTCGAAAAGAAGAAATAAGAACTTTAAAGAGGGCAAGTTCACATAGTTAGAACTGTGTTCCTGATATGACTGAAGCTGAAGGAAAGTTGTAAATCATGGATGTCACCATAAAGGGGAATCCAAAGGAGACATGATGAAAGGTTGGTGAATGTCTTTTTAAAGTAAAAACAAAGAGAAATACGATGAATTTTGGAGACCCTGAATAAAAAGAAAACGCATCATTACTCAGTGTGGCTATTTAGATCTAAAGAGTTTGGTGACAAGGAATAAATTAATTCTGTGCTCTAATAAGGATATACAGGCCATCAGAACACAGAAAAATAGAAATTACATTTTCAATAAGGCATGCTTACAAACTGTATAAAAGCAGACAAAATTTTGATCTTCCTTTGCGTAACTGAGCCCTGTAGATATATAGGTATTTTCTTATTCTACCCTTTGTTGATAAAATTAGCATTATTAGCAGATTAGATCATTAATTTATTTAAATAAAGCTTTCAGTAAAGTTATAATCAACCTTTGTTTTCCTAGTTCATCTTAGACAAAGAGGAAGTCTGAAATCACAAATAGGAGTTATTCTGCTTTCAGATGGCACAGCAATACCCTGATTTATATGCAACGTAAAATAATTTAAAATTCCATGTGCATGGATTCTGAATATCTAAAGCACAACAGTTCAGCATAACTACTTATTATACATTTCATCAACTTTTATTATAATTTTTTTTAAAATGTCCAGAGAAGCTAATAAATTCTAAGGATCAAAGCAGATTGATTCTTCTGCAGCATTAGCAGCTTCAGAAGAGAAAATACCTGCTTGGTTTGCAGAGCCCTTTGGAAAAGTCGCAGGAAAGCCGCCAAACTAAAGCGGTACATATTATTAATTTTGGACAAGTCAGAGATAATGAAGTACATCTTGCTGGCACTCTCGGCCAAAGGGAGATAGGAGTCCCTCTCCTGCAGAGAAAAACAACACACACATAAAAACTCGGTGCGTTACTGCCACCTACTGCTTATTGCATAAACTATTACTCATCCCATCAAAAAAACATGTGGATGATTCCCACTGTTTTAGGAAACCGTATCCTTTCCAATTCTCCAAATTGAGGGACCAGAACTGAAGACTTCAATGCTTTTTGATATCCAAATTGGAAACTTTTTTAAAATTAAGAATATGATGGAAATAAATCCCTAGGGCACTGAGGTCTCTTTTCACAACAGAACATACCTCAAAATTCAATGGAAAATTTTAAACTAAACTTTTCCAACAGAAAGGGATATATTAAGTAAAAACATCAATATGATCCAGAATGTTTGCAACAGAGGATGGTAAAATGAAGTCAAACCTCGTTACCTGCCAAACACCCTTTAACTCAAACTGGTGGACTTTAAATTGTGTAATTATTCAGCATGTGTAAAACAAAGCAATTTAATTAACAAAAATACTATCTGTGCTTGCTTATCCCAAATATCATTTACTCAGAAAAGTTAATTTAATATGTTACTTATATTCCTGTGGATGTATGTGTCTTCTGTATATAGAAGATGACTATTTTTAGCAGGAAAAAAACAGTAATAAAAGATTAAAATATTCTTCTACCTTATCAAGGAAAGTCTGAAGTCTGTGAGATTCAGCCAGCGATTCTTGGATGACTGCACTACTTGCTTTAGTTTGATTCAGAGACTCTATCAGATCCTTATTTTCTAGTATATTGCCTTGTGATGTGGCAAGTGTCTGGAAAAAAAAAAAGTAATTTATGTTACGCTAAAAAAAAAAACCAACAAACAATCCTGTAAAGTAACTATTTTGGAAGCTGTCCATCTTTCTGACCTGTACATATTTCTGAACAGATGGTTATTCCAAAAACTCAGATGATGTTTTAAAGAAGCATGGAAAATACAACTCAAGAAGGTACTCCAAAAATCCAGATTGCCAGGTTCTGAAACATAAGTCATCAGCAAGCTTTTCAGAATGCTTTCTACGATCAGGGTCTTAGGCACTAAAAAATCCATGGTAAATTTCCATTTAACTTCCAATTTAACCTGAAGCTACTCGTAACAACTTCCTGTACCCAGTCATTCAAAAATTCATTTTCCTTCAAAAACATTCCACTATCCCCTATACAATCTAGTTCTCATTTTCAACTGAGACAAATATTTACATCACAACAATTTCACTTTTGTAATCAGAGATTACCTCAAAATCCTTGAGATTGCCTCACATTTTCCCTGCGTTCTCCCGTGCAATTAATTTCACCTCCAAGAAGTGGCAAAAGCTTGAATGATTCCCTAATAATACATGTTTTTTACTAACCCTCAGTAAATATACTTCAATACATTTTTTTTTTAGTCAGACAGCAACAGAAAATTGGCTTCTTGTCAGTCAGGTCAGTTCTGAACAACTACCTGTAGGACAGCATTCAAGGAATCCAATTTTGCTACAAGGAATCACACTGTAAGCTACGAGATCACCACAGCACCTATGTCTTTACTCCAAGGCTTTCAGAAGAAAACCAGTACAGTACTTCAGATGGAATGGTAATGTTGCTTTAACTTGAATTTAGCTAGACCACCTTCAGCACTGATTTCTTTGTTGACAAAGTCCATGTAGCATCTGCCAGTTTCCACTGAGCCTTAGCTTTCTATCTTTGGGGTCAAAGAGTATTGATTCCAGTGCTAAATAGAATTCCAAAGTTGAAACCAACTCGGTGTTAATACTTGGCCACTTTTTGTTGCAAATATCTTAGGTATCAGCTATCTTAAGTTTTGTGCTTGGTAACTCAGATCAGACAAATGTAAAAAATCTTGGAGTTCCAATATAACAAAAAAAGTCTGTTCTAAAAGGTCAAATAGTGGTATCCCTGAAGTCTCAGTTTCTGGTAGAAAATAAGATGCTAAAAATTATTAAATTTGGACATGGAATTTTTTTAGAGAGCAAGTTTCCCTCTTCCTATAAGAGAAAGCTGCCCTATCACAGTTTTAAGAAAGGGCTTAGTATTTGAGAATTAATAAGGAGTTTAATAGGGACAGTAAATGCTGAAATTCAAATCACATCAGATAATCATGTACAAAATTCTAAAACAGAGCTATCAATCATAGAATCATAGAACAGTTTGGGTTGGAAGGGACCATGAGCAGCAACATCTTCCACTAGACCAGTCTGCTCAAAGCCCCATCCAATCTGGCCTTGAACACTTGAACAGGGATGAGGCACACAAGTTGTCTGGGCAATGAGTTCCAGTGCCTCACCACCCTTACAGCAAAGAATTTCTTCCTAATATCTAATCTAAAAGTACCGTCTTTTAGTTGGAAGCCATTCCCCCTTGTCCTATCACTACATGCTCTTGTAATAAGTCCCTCTCCAGCTCTCTTGTAGGCCAGACTAATAAATGGCCAGTCTAATCTATAAAAACTAACAGCTTAGTTAGAAATAATTGTGGAGGTTTAAAATTTTAAATGTCTCTCAACAATCCTTCCATTTTGTACTGGGATTTTTTTTTCCTTTCACTACACAGGATCATTTCTCAACTTAAAAGTATCATTTGACATGATTCACAAGCCTAAAAATGTGGCTTCAGTTAAAACTCATAATTTGAAAAAGAAACAGTATAGTTTCATTCAAATACATAACAATATGAACACTATTTTTTGGTATAACAGATATAAAAGATGTAAATTTATTTTACCTCCAAAAGAGAATCCTCAAGCTTAGCTAGCTGTATCTTCTTATCTTCTTCCTGTTGTAACAGTTTCGTCTTCTGCTCTTCCAAATCAGGTTTTTCATGCTGAATAGTTAAAGCCAAAAGCTAAAAACAAAGAAGATTATTCAGCAGGATAAGAAACACTCTAATATTTCAAAATATGTATTCATTAGTTATATAGCACAATATATACTCATTCATCATATAGAACATATACTGAAAGTATATATTCTGAAAGAATCTACTTGAAAGTAGATTTCTGAGGGTTTACTCAGTTCCAGCAGACATCGAATAGCTTTAAATCTATGTACATATCCAGCATATCCTGTAGTGGTCAGGATAATCCAGGAACTACTGTGAATCATGCCTTGAGTATAACAGCAGATGCAAGCCAGGTGAGATACTCCAGAGCATCTCAAGGAGGCTCTGGATGACTTTATTGAGGACATTCATTCACAATGTTTCATGCTTAGACCTAAACCTTTGCACCTCAATCTGAATTACATGCATGTTTAAATGACTGGCAGTCTTCACTTTCGCATGTATTGTTATCAGATATGTATTTCCTACATCAGGTGACGTAGGAAAGCACAAACTGGAAAGAATGGCAGCAAATTTCTTTCCAGCATGCCTACCAATCAAACCTCTCTCCTCCTAACAGAGAGAAAACAAAGTTCGTTCTTCTGCATTTCCACTTCAAAAGGGGGTCAATTTTCATGGTTACATTGCCTGATGTCAATTCCCTACCTCCAGTGGAAGGAGAAAATTGATACAGATATCTGTGCTTCACATTTTGAATTGCATCTTATCAACATCTTACCTACATCCTATTCTAAGCCTCATTAGTGTGGAAAAACTTGTTTTATACCAAATAAAGAGGGGGTTTATTTCCCTTAATTTCCCTTTTTTTTTCTCTTTCTTCCATTTGAATGTTACATTTTGCTTCCTAAACCTTACAGAGAAAACCTCAAAAGCTACTAGCATTTTGGAGGAAGTAAAATATACAGTGTTTTGATTTCACTACGTTTTTCCTGTACACAAAATTTTGATGGTACAGAATAGCATTATTCTCTAAGTAGGACACTAGAGAGCTGCAACAGAAATGTTTCCATGGTACCATAAATGTATCCTGAACAGAAAGCAGAGGCTTAGCAATTAATCTGTTGCAACTGAAGTACGAGACAATTTTAATTTTCTCTGTTGAACTCACTACTTAGTTCCAAAGTGCATAAAAACAAGATTTTAAAATTTAAATTTAGTCTTAGCTTTGATTTTACTATTTATATTTGTGAGCTAAAAAAATACCTCCATGACCATTAACACAAACTGCACCATAGGGCTTCTTCCAGACACTGGATGCATTTATGCATGTGCACTATACATATACACTATTTTTATTCTAAATGCCTACCTGTCCTCTTAGGCCACTTGTTGTTGTGGTAAAGTTTACTTCTGTAACAATAGAAGAAGCATCAGGTGGAATGAAGGGATTGGGGTTTCTTGTTGACAGAAAAAGACGGAACTCTTCATTATAATCTATCATTTTTTCACCTATTTGTATAGCATAACGGGGTCCTGTAAATAATAAGCAGACGTTATATGCACTCTGACTGGAACATTGTAAAACCATCATCAAGAAACATCAATGTAAAATAATGGTATTTGTGTAATACTTTATGACGATGAGATGTAAGTGAATTTTAGAAGATTTATTTATAAACTTTTTTGAAAGGAATACAAATTTAAAAAATTCAAGGAACATATCCTAACCTGCGTTGTTAGAGAAAAAAAGGAATAAGATAGCACTAGTATAGGACAGCTAAATAGTGAGAATATTTAATACACCTGAGTAGTTTAATGATCCTTACCCATCACATAAAGACTAAATGGCAAAAAATACAATTGAAGTAAAAGTAATATTAACGAATCTTTGAAATCTTCAAACCATGAACAGGAGACATAAATACACAGAAGATCCACTGGAGAATCCCCCTTACGTGTAAGAAACCTGTCATAATTTAAACATATTCACTTACATTTCCACAACTGTATACCACTCTAGCAAAACATACTAGCCATAATTTTATATTTGATAATTAAAATGGTTCAACATTTTCTGAATATGATCCAAACCCATTAGATTTCATCTTTGGATCTGTTACATTTATTTGTAGAAGGTTGATGTTGCTGTATAATCATAATTCTATTAAAATGTTACTTTCTATGATAATTGTTATAGAGCAAGTCCATGAAACTAAACATGTTGGGATATCTAGATATTAGATTGAAAAAAAAAATATTACATCAAGAAATGTCTCATAAATTTGTCTTATTATAAACACATTTAATTTAATCATAATATGAAAGAAACAATTTATTAAATAATTGATGTCATGGTTTCAATCTGTTTATACTCCTAATATTTCTCAATATGCCTGTCACAGAATAAAATTACATGTATGACCCCTCACCATCCCCCTCCAACCCCAGATTTCCATTCTAGCAGGGTTAGAAAAGAATAGACTCAAACAATCATATGATTAGAATAAGACTTTGCCTCCTGATACTGAAAAAGAAATAAGAACAGAATTATAAGATGAAAAGTTAACAAGTGAAAATTCCCATTCCAGAAAAATTTCCAAGATGGCATAGTTAGGTGCTTCTCTATTTTTAGCACTGGTTGTACATCAGAAATATAAATCTCTTGCTAAAACACTGGTAGAGATGAAAATCACATATCAATTTTGCTTCTATGCCAAGGATCACAATAAATTTCAGGACTGTGTTGTAAAAATGTCAAACAGAAAATGGAAGCTGTACAAAGACGAATTTATTGCAGTATATATATTCACATTTTTCTTAATGTTTCATTCCAAGTAATGAAGAGATGTACAGTCATCACAAGCAAAATAATGCAGATAGGCTCCTACCTCCACATTTTGACAAAGAGAAGGAGTGTGTGCTTGCTTGTAAAGTGACAGAAAAGATTCAAACAGTGACCCATTCTCCTTTTCAAATAACAGCTCCCTAGACTGGACCTGCACAGACTTAGCATTAACACAGCCCATTAACAAGTAAATAGGATGTCTGAGTGTTATAAGCAATTTCCCTGAATAAATGACTATATTTGAACTTAATCTACTTTCTCCACAGTTTTGCAGACATATTCATCTCTCAATTTGATTTCTTGAATAAAATCAATTAAGATGCCTGCAATACTGTATCTCTCCTTTCCAAAATTCAGCAGAAACTGGAGGGGCAAAAAAAATTTGTAACGATGTTCTACCTAACCCCCCACAGAACCCTGAAGTCACCACTTTGCTGGTACTCTTTTACTGAGAATAAACAAGCAGGTACATCTGTAAAGGAAGAATGATTTAAAGTAACTTCCTTTTCACTAAACAGACCTTTCTGATATTGGAGATAAATGTATATAAGAATCCTATTACATTTGCTTTAATTAATAATAAGTACATTAAATGTACTTACATTTAAAGCATTACTGTTACCTCATGCATTATTAGATCTCAATGGTTGATGAAACAACAACAAAAAAAGTCTTGAGCTTTTTTCAGTAGCCAAAGCTCATACTGTAAATTACATGCATAGGCTGTGGTACATGCTGAGGAATTACAACTTGAGGCAGAAATATAATTACAAAGGATAATGTAAAACTATTATAATTACAGTAACTTAGACAGTATTTAAAACAGATATTGCTGTATTTTTTAATCCACCCAGTTCTTGTGATTTAATCTGAAAACATGTAATATAATTCAACAAAATTCATGCTAAGATACTTATATAATTGCTATTTATTTTTGCTAAACTTTCAACACGAATTTTCATATCAGTTGTTATTAAAGCAACTAAATCCAAAGAAGTTTTATATAGAGTACATTATCTGTCCAAAGCAGAGATACTGCATAACAAATGCTGGGGGGTTTCCCTTTCATTGCATCAGTTAAGGGACACCTTTCACCAAATTCCACCATTTTGCTGCTATCTACAACCCTCCTCATTCCAAAGAAACATCAGGGACAGACCTGTGTGCCTTCTTTAGTTTCAGACAACTGAAAGAGAAACAGCAACACCAATATTCTAAAACTCTGATTTCTAATTGCACAGCCAGCTGTGTAACTTCTGGTCTATTTAAGGTCCAACTTTCCAAGTAAAACTATGCATTTGAAATTATCACTAGACATTAACTTAAAATTCTGAAGGGTTGATAAAAACACTTTATTCTAAATCCAGTTAAAAACTCTCTAAATACATTTCAGTATTTCTCCACTTACTAAACAAGAACACATTTCCAACATATTTTTTGCACTGAAATGTTAGCAACAGATTATTACTAAAGAGGTAAAAAATTGCACAATACTGAAGTTTTCAGAAAAATCAAGTTTTACATCCCATATGGATGTAAACTACAAAAGCTTTGAGGAAGCATTTGTAAAGATCTTGGTCATTTACCTTGAGCAATGAGATCTTTTCTTAGCAATGGGTAAAGTACAGGCTCCACTCCATCCATTTCCTGTATAATAAGTGTTTTCCCAAATCTCACTGCCAGCTCCAGAGCAGTCACGAAGTTGGTGTCCTGGGCAAATAAATATAAATTCCTTCGATTCATTTTTTTTTTTTTGAAAAACATAAACACCTCAGAATGAGTAGGAAGGCATTATAACAAGTAGTCTAAATCTAAAAATCCATAGTACAGCTGAAAAATTCTATTACAGGCATCAAATGATATTTCAGGTTTAGCCACAAGTGTTTAGTTCAAATAAATTTGATCTACTCAGATACTGACATAAAGAAAACCTATTTAATATGCCTAGATCTTCAAGTGCTGCACCAGAAAAGAGCAGGTCTACCATCATTTCTGTTAGGTGTACCTAGAAGTCCTGGCCAGTTAACACACTTCAAATGTTAGTATGTAGCTATATCTGAAAACTGAATCAAGATCTACAGACAGGATTCACATTGGTATTAAGAAGACTAAATGCAGTCTTTTGCTGTAGGTGTTTAAACATGTTTTTGGTGTTTAAGATTACATTAGTCAATGCAGACAACAGAGTCTAAAAGGTAATCAGGCTAATCAGTTGGCAGGAGAAACAATCAATTACCCAAAGATACTACCATCACAGACAATCTTCAAGGCCTGCACAGATGTGGTGGTTTCACTCTAGGCCTTCCTGGAGACCAACTTGTAACCAGGAAGGAAACTAGAAAAGTGACCACGGAAGTATTCCATGCTATTCCTTTACGTAACTTGAGGTATAAATAAGGCCAGCGGGAGGCATCTCGCTCTCTTCCTTTCCGGCGAGGTTCGAGAACGGCGGGTCCCTGTTTTGGTCTGGTTTATCTGGAGCCGAGGCCTACAGTGACTACCGTTATCTGCCACGCGTGAGGGGAGAGCCTTGGGCCGTGTCTAGCCATCCTGCCTGTTCGAAGGGAAGTGGTGAGATTTTTTGCTAGTTTGCCTTCGGTCGGCTGGTTGGCTTGTTCGGTCCTTGCCCCTTTTTGTCCTTCTCCCTTCCCCTTCCCCCCCCCCCCCCCCCCTTCTGTGTGTGGTATTCTCCTTTTGTGTATCTGTCTCATATGTAATATATATATATATATATATATATTTGCTATAGCTTTGGCTGCTTGGTTTTCTTTTCCCTCTCTGGGAGGCGGGTCCTTGTTGTTGAGTTTCGGGGACTTGGCGGGAAGCCAGCTCGAAACTTGCACAACATTTTTGGTGTCAGAAGTGGGATATTTTGGTTAAGTTTGGCTTGTTTTGATAAACGTTTTTCCAGGAAGACAGCCAAGCTCGGTGTTGTTTTGCAAAACCAATCTATTGTTTTGGGAACAGGTCTGGGAACACTGCCAGAGTCTGGGAAAGCAGCCAAGGAAACTTTGTTTATATAAACAAAGGTTTGTTTTGGGATCAAGAAGAAATAATAACAAAAAACAATGGCTATTTCATTAATTTGTCTTATAATTCTAGCCACCTTTACACCTGTGTTAGGCTACCGTATAGGGAGACGTCCAGACCTTGAGGATGGATGGAACAAATTGCTTCCATCCTTTAATTTTGACATCGAAGATTTGGTAAAGGAAATCCCCATGGTTAAAATTGGCTCTAATTACTATATAAATCTTATTGCAACAGTACTGTCATTGATAAAGGTACTGGAAGTGCTACTTAAACTTGGAAGAATGGGGTTCCGTTGCCTTCCCTCTTGTAGGAAAGATCACACCTCAAAGGGACTCGCTGGAACTTTGGAAAGGGCTGCAGACAGGCCAGTCCCCGGGTGGCATGGAGCTTGGGAAGATTTCGGTAGATTAGTAGGACATGTGTCACCCCCCATTAATTGGGAGTTCACACCAGAACAAATGTTTGATTCTGGTGAGATGGCCCACTGTTTGGCAGAAGGGTGTTTTTCCTACAAAGATCCGAATATGCAATTCTCCGCTTTGTGCTGGGGCCTGGCTAATGCTTATCGAGCTGCCATAGACCACCTTCAAAGGGGTAAGGTCGACACAGAAACCCAAACCACGCCACTTGAAACCAGTGATGTCCCTATTAGGTCCACAGAAGTTGGGGTCCAAACACAACTTGAAGTCAATGCCATTTCTACTAAGCCCACTAGAACCGGGACTCAAGCTAAGAACCGGAAGGTCATCATTGCCCCTATGAAGAAGAAGAAGACGTGGGTAAGAGAGATCAAGGAACTTACAGACTCATCTCCCCAACCAGAACGCACAGAAGAAAGAGAAGAAGAAGAAGAAGAAGAAGGAACAGAAGAACCTATCCAATTCACTCAAGATGTAGTGGACGAAGGAGCGGCAGCAATGGGAGAAGGAGCAACAGCAAGTGATGAAGGCGCGACTGCGAGAGAGGAAGTAGTGGTTGTGACTGAGGAAGGAGCGATTGGAAGAGAAGAAGCAGGTACCAGAGAGGAAGAAACGGTTACACGGGAAGGAGCACGTCCAAGAGAACTAGGGGCACGCCCAAAGGAATACAGAACAGCATCAAGAGAAAAGAAAGCAACAGTACAAACGGCCGGTGGTATATTGTCGCTTGATGATTTATATCCTGACTACACATTCAGTGTTACAAAAGACGCAAAGAAGGAGCCAAAGCATTCCCCTCAATTGGAGGGGGAATTATCCCTACCCCTCCAGACCCAACCTTCTCTTGGAGGTGTGAATGATTGGAGGAAGAGGCCCTTATCTCACCACGTGAAAGATTACTCACTACCTCCACCAGCTGGGTATCGCGAACGACGCAGGAGTCCATCCCCACGGCATGAATGGCATAGAAGTCCATCTCCACGGCGTGAACGACGCAGAAGTCCATCTCCGCGGCGTGAACGGCGTAGGAGTCCATCCCCACGGTATGAACGACGTAGAAGTCCATCTCCGCGGCGTGAACGGCGTAGGAGTCCATCCCCACGGTATGAACGGCATAGGAAACCATCTCCGCGGCGTGAACAATATAGAAACTTATCCCCACGGCATGCTCAGTCTCCACCTCCACATGAGAGATATAGGGAGGAAGTGGGAGCAGTCCCACGTAGGAGTGGAAGAGTAAAGAGAGAGGTGGAAAAGATTCTACGTGGGAGAGATGGACAAGAAATTATGCGAGAAAGCGAAATTACACAATCACTGACCACAAGAGAGCTTCGAGATTTACGGAGAGATTATATGCGCTTGCCTGGTGAAGAAGTCCTCACCTGGCTGGTGCGATGCTGGGACAAGGGAGCTGATAGTCATGTAATTGAAGGTGATGAAGCACGACAGTTGGGATCCATTGCTCGAGACCCTGTGATAGAGCAAGAAATGGGGAGGGAGAAAATGGCATCCAGTCTTTGGCTCCGAATACTCCACGCGGTGAGAGTGAAATACCCATTTAAGGAGTCCCTGAAGAGTTCTTCAAGAAGGTGGAGGACTGCGGAAGAAGGCATCCAATACCTACGGGAATTGGCCATGCTGGAGATCATCTATTCTGATCCAGATTATTATGATATCCAAGTTCCTGAGAATGTTCCCTGCACGCAACCAATGTGGAAAAAGGTAATTCAAGGTGCCCCTAAACCATATATTTCCTGCTTGATACCCGTATATAATCCAAAGATGGATGAACCAAGCGTGGACACTATGTGTGCTTGGATAAGAACCATCGAGGAAAATATGGAAGACTCCTTCAATCCCCTGTACCGACGCACCTACGATAGGGAAAGAACGGAGAGAGATTATGAATATTCCAGATATGAGGACGACCTTAGAGACAGAGAGGACAGAAGGTATAGAGATTACCAAGAAAGGCCAATGGGAAGATCACGGCGGGACCGACAAAGACGACCTCGGCCTAGACCTCGATCCTGGTCTCGATCTTGCTCACGGTCCCTGTCATTCACACGTCGAAGGAAAGAGAACTCTAAGCGTGGGTCACGTAACCAACTATGGGCATACCTTCGTAGTAAAGGAGAAAACATGAAGAAGTGGGATGGTGAACCCACTTCTAAGCTTGAAGCTAGAGTGAGGGAGCTGAAGCGAAAGAAGACTGACAAGAAAGTTGTCTATGTAGTAGACGGAGATTTCTTAGAAGAGAAACTGCGATCGCCGAAACACGAGAAGATGGAGGTCCACTTCGACAATGGCAAAAAGTCTAAGAAGTCAAAGTCAAACTCTGACGACGAATGCTCTGATCAAGACCAGTAGAGGGGCCCTGCCTTCTGCCAGGAGAAGGAGAGGGACCAAGAAGATAACCGGGTTTACTGGGCTGTGTGGGTCCGATGGCCTGGCACATCGGATCCTCAGAGATACCAGGCCTTGATAGATACTGGAGCCCAGTGTACTGTAATGCCTTCGGAGTATAAGAGTACCGAGACTGTTACTATTTCTGGAGTGACAGGAGGGTCTCAAGAATTGTCAGTAGTAGAGGCGGACATGAGCTTGACGGGAGACCAATGGGAAAAGCGTCCCATTGTGACGGGGCCAGAAGCCCCTTGCATCCTTGGTATGGACTACCTAAGAAGAGGATACTTCAAGGACCCGAAAGGGTACCGGTGGGCTTTTGGTGTAGCCACGGTGATTGAAGAGGGGTCCAAGCAATTGTCTGCCCTTCCTGGCCTTTCAGAAGACCCTTCCATTGTAGGATTACTACGAGTTAAAGATCAAGAAGTGCCAATGGCCACAACAACTGTACACAGACGACAGTATCGGACAAACCGAGATGCTGTGATCCCTATCCACAAAATGATCCGAAAGTTGGAGAGCCAAGGGGTGGTCAGCAGAACCCATTCACCCTTCAACAGCCCCATCTGGCCTGTGCGTAAATCCGATGGAGAGTGGAGACTGACTGTGGACTATCGTGGCTTAAATGAAGTTACGCCACCGTTGAGTGCTGCCGTGCCAGATATGCTGGAGCTCCAATATGAGTTGGAGTCCAAGACAGCAAAGTGGTACGCCACCATCGACATAGCCAACGCGTTTTTCTCCATTCCTTTAGCGGCAGAGTGCAGGCCACAGTTTGCTTTCACCTGGAGGGGCGTTCAATACACCTGGAATCGACTGCCCCAGGGGTGGAAACACAGTCCAACCATCTGTCATGGACTGATCCAGGTCACACTAGAGAAGGGTAAGGCTCCCGAACACATCCAGTACATCGATGACATCATTGTATGGGGGGATACAGCAGAAGAAGTTTTCAAAAAAGGACAGACGATCATCCAGATTCTCCTCGAGGCCGGTTTCGCTATCAAGAAGAGCAAAGTCAAGGGACCTGCCCGAGAGATCCAATTCCTAGGGGTGAAATGGCAAGATGGACGACGCCAGATACCAACAGACATAATCAACAAGATTGTAGCAATGGCTCCCCCCACAAACAAGAAAGAAACCCAAGCTTTTCTGGGAGCCATAGGCTTCTGGAGGATGCATATCCCAGAATACAGTCAGATTGTGAGCCCTCTTTACTTTGTGACCCGTAAAAAGAACAATTTCCAGTGGGGTCCTGAGCAACAACAAGCTTTCAGGCAGATCAAGCAAGAAATTGCACATGCCGTGGCTCTTGGACCAGTTAGAATGGGACCAGATGTAAAGAATGTGCTCTACTCTGCAGCTGGAGATAAAGGTCCCTCCTGGAGCCTCTGGCAAAAGGTGCCTGGCGAGACGCGAGGGCGACCACTGGGTTTCTGGAGCCGAAGCTACAGAGGTTCTGAGGCCAATTACACCCCTGTGGAAAAGGAAATCTTAGCGGCGTATGAAGGTATACGAGCAGCTTCAGAGGTAATTGGTACCGAAGCACAGCTCTTCCTGGCACCCCGATTACCCGTCTTGAGCTGGATGTTCAAAGGGAAGGTGCCCCCTACGCATCATGCCACGGATGCTACATGGAGCAAGTGGATAGCCTTGATTACGCAGCGTGTACGATTGGGAAGCTCAAATCGCCCTGGAATTCTGGAGGTTATCACAAATTGGCCTGAAGGTGGGAACTTCAGCCTGGCAGAAGAAGAGGAAGAACCAGTGAGCCGAGCTGAAGAAGCTCCGCCATTTGATCAGCTGCCAGATGAAGAAAGGCGTTATGCCCTTTTCACTGATGGTTCTTGCCGAATTGTAGGAAGGAACCGGAAGTGGAAAGCGGCCGTTTGGAGTCCCACCCGACGAGTGGCAGAAGCTGCTGAAGGTCAAGGCGAGTCAAGTCAATTTGCAGAGCTCAAAGCTGTCCAATTGGCCCTGGACATTGCTGAACGAGAAGGATGGCCAAGGCTCTACCTCTACACTGACTCGTGGATGATAGCCAATGCCTTATGGGGATGGTTGGATCGATGGAAGAAGATGAACTGGAGGCGTGGAGGAAAACCCATCTGGGCTGCTGACTTGTGGCAGGACATCGCTACCAGAGCGAAGAATCTGAATGTGAGAGTCCACCATGTAGATGCCCACATGCCCAAGAAGCGAGCTAATGAAGAACACAATAACAACAGAGAAGCAGACCGAGCTGCACAGATAGGAGTGTCACAAGTAGACCTAGACTGGCAGCAGAAAGGAGAATTGTTTCTAGCTCGATGGGCCCATGATGCTTCCGGTCATCAGGGCCGAGATGCCACCCACAGATGGGCACGAGACCGAGGGGTGGATTTAAGCATGGATGTAATTTCTGAAGTTATCCATGATTGTGAAACTTGTGCCGCTATTAAGCAGGCAAAAAGACTGAAGCCCCTGTGGTATGGTGGACGATGGGATAAGTATAAGTATGGAGAGGCATGGCAGGTTGATTATATCAAACTGCCACAGACCCGCCAAGGTAAGTGCTATGTACTTACCATGGTGGAAGCAACAACCGGATGGCTAGAGACTTTTTCAGTGCCCCACGCAACGGCCCGAAATACCATTCTAGGCCTTGAAAAGCAAGTTTTGTGGAGACATGGGACCCCAGAACGTATCGAGTCAGACAACGGGACTCATTTCAAAAATGAATTAGTCACCACTTGGGCGAGGGAACATGGTATCGAATGGGTATACCACATTCCATACCATGCACCAGCTGCTGGGAAGGTTGAGAGATATAACGGATTATTGAAGACCACTCTAAAGTTATTAGGTGAGGGGACTTATAAAAACTGGGACAAGAACTTAGCCAAGGCTACCTGGCTAGTTAACACCAGGGGTTCTGTCAATCGAGCTGGCCCTGCACAGGCAGAATCCCTTCACATTGTTGATGGAGATAAAGTTCCAGCAATCCATTTGAGGGGAATGCTAGGGAAAGCTGTTTGGGTTACCCCTGCCTCAGGCCAAGACAAACCCATTCGTGGGATTGTCTTTGCTCAAGGGCCAGGACATACGTGGTGGGTAATGAGGAAGGATGGAGTCATCCAGTGTGTGCCTCAAGGAAACTTAGCCTTGGGGAAAAACTAATTGTATGTCCTAAGTTGTGTTTTTACAGGAAGCCAGTCACCAGATGAGAGAGAGACCTGAACTAAGCTGTTGCTGGTATCCAGTGATGAGACAGTCCAGTGATGAAACAGCCATAAAATCAGAATTGTAATGGTGACTGAGGAGACCAAAGATCTGGACTGAACTGACATCTGTATTGATTTTCCAACGACGAGACAACTGTGCCGAGAGACCAACAAGAACTATATATATATATATATGCAAATGTGTATATATATGCGCGGGATGTAGACGAACGTGAGACATAGGTGTTGCGTAAAGAAATAGTATGGAATAAGGGGTGGAGAATGTGGTGGTTTCACTCTAGGCCTTCCTGGAGACCAACTTGTAACCAGGAAGGAAACTAGAAAAGTGACCACGGAAGTATTCCATGCTATTCCTTTACGTAACTTGAGGTATAAATAAGGCCAGCGGGAGGCATCTCGCTCTCTTCCTTTCCGGCGAGGTTCGAGAACGGCGGGTCCCTGTTTTGGTCTGGTTTATCTGGAGCCGAGGCCTACAGTGACTACCGTTATCTGCCACGCGTGAGGGGAGAGCCTTGGGCCGTGTCTAGCCATCCTGCCTGTTCGAAGGGAAGTGGTGAGATTTTTTGCTAGTTTGCCTTCGGTCGGCTGGTTGGCTTGTTCGGTCCTTGCCCCTTTTTGTCCTTCTCCCTTCCCCTTCCCCCCCCCCCCCCCCCCCTTCTGTGTGTGGTATTCTCCTTTTGTGTATCTGTCTCATATGTAATATATATATATATATATATATATTTGCTATAGCTTTGGCTGCTTGGTTTTCTTTTCCCTCTCTGGGAGGCGGGTCCTTGTTGTCGAGTTTCGGGGACTTGGCGGGAAGCCAGCTCGAAACTTGCACAACATTTTTGGTGTCAGAAGTGGGATATTTTGGTTAAGTTTGGCTTGTTTTGATAAACGTTTTTCCAGGAAGACAGCCAAGCTCGGTGTTGTTTTGCAAAACCAATCTATTGTTTTGGGAACAGGTCTGGGAACACTGCCAGAGTCTGGGAAAGCAGCCAAGGAAACTTTGTTTATATAAACAAAGGTTTGTTTTGGGATCAAGAAGAAATAATAACAAAAAACAATGGCTATTTCATTAATTTGTCTTATAATTCTAGCCACCTTTACACCTGTGTTAGGCTACCGTATAGGGAGACGTCCAGACCTTGAGGATGGATGGAACAAATTGCTTCCATCCTTTAATTTTGACATCGAAGATTTGGTAAAGGAAATCCCCATGGTTAAAATTGGCTCTAATTACTATATAAATCTTATTGCAACAGTACTGTCATTGATAAAGGTACTGGAAGTGCTACTTAAACTTGGAAGAATGGGGTTCCGTTGCCTTCCCTCTTGTAGGAAAGATCACACCTCAAAGGGACTCGCTGGAACTTTGGAAAGGGCTGCAGACAGGCCAGTCCCCGGGTGGCATGGAGCTTGGGAAGATTTCGGTAGATTAGTAGGACATGTGTCACCCCCCATTAATTGGGAGTTCACACCAGAACAAATGTTTGATTCTGGTGAGATGGCCCACTGTTTGGCAGAAGGGTGTTTTTCCTACAAAGATCCGAATATGCAATTCTCCGCTTTGTGCTGGGGCCTGGCTAATGCTTATCGAGCTGCCATAGACCACCTTCAAAGGGGTAAGGTCGACACAGAAACCCAAACCACGCCACTTGAAACCAGTGATGTCCCTATTAGGTCCACAGAAGTTGGGGTCCAAACACAACTTGAAGTCAATGCCATTTCTACTAAGCCCACTAGAACCGGGACTCAAGCTAAGAACCGGAAGGTCATCATTGCCCCTATGAAGAAGAAGAAGACGTGGGTAAGAGAGATCAAGGAACTTACAGACTCATCTCCCCAACCAGAACGCACAGAAGAAAGAGAAGAAGAAGAAGAAGAAGAAGGAACAGAAGAACCTATCCAATTCACTCAAGATGTAGTGGACGAAGGAGCGGCAGCAATGGGAGAAGGAGCAACAGCAAGTGATGAAGGCGCGACTGCGAGAGAGGAAGTAGTGGTTGTGACTGAGGAAGGAGCGATTGGAAGAGAAGAAGCAGGTACCAGAGAGGAAGAAACGGTTACACGGGAAGGAGCACGTCCAAGAGAACTAGGGGCACGCCCAAAGGAATACAGAACAGCATCAAGAGAAAAGAAAGCAACAGTACAAACGGCCGGTGGTATATTGTCGCTTGATGATTTATATCCTGACTACACATTCAGTGTTACAAAAGACGCAAAGAAGGAGCCAAAGCATTCCCCTCAATTGGAGGGGGAATTATCCCTACCCCTCCAGACCCAACCTTCTCTTGGAGGTGTGAATGATTGGAGGAAGAGGCCCTTATCTCACCACGTGAAAGATTACTCACTACCTCCACCAGCTGGGTATCGCGAACGACGCAGGAGTCCATCCCCACGGCATGAATGGCATAGAAGTCCATCTCCACGGCGTGAACGACGCAGAAGTCCATCTCCGCGGCGTGAACGGCGTAGGAGTCCATCCCCACGGTATGAACGACGTAGAAGTCCATCTCCGCGGCGTGAACGGCGTAGGAGTCCATCCCCACGGTATGAACGGCATAGGAAACCATCTCCGCGGCGTGAACAATATAGAAACTTATCCCCACGGCATGCTCAGTCTCCACCTCCACATGAGAGATATAGGGAGGAAGTGGGAGCAGTCCCACGTAGGAGTGGAAGAGTAAAGAGAGAGGTGGAAAAGATTCTACGTGGGAGAGATGGACAAGAAATTATGCGAGAAAGCGAAATTACACAATCACTGACCACAAGAGAGCTTCGAGATTTACGGAGAGATTATATGCGCTTGCCTGGTGAAGAAGTCCTCACCTGGCTGGTGCGATGCTGGGACAAGGGAGCTGATAGTCATGTAATTGAAGGTGATGAAGCACGACAGTTGGGATCCATTGCTCGAGACCCTGTGATAGAGCAAGAAATGGGGAGGGAGAAAATGGCATCCAGTCTTTGGCTCCGAATACTCCACGCGGTGAGAGTGAAATACCCATTTAAGGAGTCCCTGAAGAGTTCTTCAAGAAGGTGGAGGACTGCGGAAGAAGGCATCCAATACCTACGGGAATTGGCCATGCTGGAGATCATCTATTCTGATCCAGATTATTATGATATCCAAGTTCCTGAGAATGTTCCCTGCACGCAACCAATGTGGAAAAAGGTAATTCAAGGTGCCCCTAAACCATATATTTCCTGCTTGATACCCGTATATAATCCAAAGATGGATGAACCAAGCGTGGACACTATGTGTGCTTGGATAAGAACCATCGAGGAAAATATGGAAGACTCCTTCAATCCCCTGTACCGACGCACCTACGATAGGGAAAGAACGGAGAGAGATTATGAATATTCCAGATATGAGGACGACCTTAGAGACAGAGAGGACAGAAGGTATAGAGATTACCAAGAAAGGCCAATGGGAAGATCACGGCGGGACCGACAAAGACGACCTCGGCCTAGACCTCGATCCTGGTCTCGATCTTGCTCACGGTCCCTGTCATTCACACGTCGAAGGAAAGAGAACTCTAAGCGTGGGTCACGTAACCAACTATGGGCATACCTTCGTAGTAAAGGAGAAAACATGAAGAAGTGGGATGGTGAACCCACTTCTAAGCTTGAAGCTAGAGTGAGGGAGCTGAAGCGAAAGAAGACTGACAAGAAAGTTGTCTATGTAGTAGACGGAGATTTCTTAGAAGAGAAACTGCGATCGCCGAAACACGAGAAGATGGAGGTCCACTTCGACAATGGCAAAAAGTCTAAGAAGTCAAAGTCAAACTCTGACGACGAATGCTCTGATCAAGACCAGTAGAGGGGCCCTGCCTTCTGCCAGGAGAAGGAGAGGGACCAAGAAGATAACCGGGTTTACTGGGCTGTGTGGGTCCGATGGCCTGGCACATCGGATCCTCAGAGATACCAGGCCTTGATAGATACTGGAGCCCAGTGTACTGTAATGCCTTCGGAGTATAAGAGTACCGAGACTGTTACTATTTCTGGAGTGACAGGAGGGTCTCAAGAATTGTCAGTAGTAGAGGCGGACATGAGCTTGACGGGAGACCAATGGGAAAAGCGTCCCATTGTGACGGGGCCAGAAGCCCCTTGCATCCTTGGTATGGACTACCTAAGAAGAGGATACTTCAAGGACCCGAAAGGGTACCGGTGGGCTTTTGGTGTAGCCACGGTGATTGAAGAGGGGTCCAAGCAATTGTCTGCCCTTCCTGGCCTTTCAGAAGACCCTTCCATTGTAGGATTACTACGAGTTAAAGATCAAGAAGTGCCAATGGCCACAACAACTGTACACAGACGACAGTATCGGACAAACCGAGATGCTGTGATCCCTATCCACAAAATGATCCGAAAGTTGGAGAGCCAAGGGGTGGTCAGCAGAACCCATTCACCCTTCAACAGCCCCATCTGGCCTGTGCGTAAATCCGATGGAGAGTGGAGACTGACTGTGGACTATCGTGGCTTAAATGAAGTTACGCCACCGTTGAGTGCTGCCGTGCCAGATATGCTGGAGCTCCAATATGAGTTGGAGTCCAAGACAGCAAAGTGGTACGCCACCATCGACATAGCCAACGCGTTTTTCTCCATTCCTTTAGCGGCAGAGTGCAGGCCACAGTTTGCTTTCACCTGGAGGGGCGTTCAATACACCTGGAATCGACTGCCCCAGGGGTGGAAACACAGTCCAACCATCTGTCATGGACAGCAGGGTTCTGTGCAAGACCTACATTCTGCTGAAGCAATAACTTTAGGCCAGGTGGGGTTCAATAAGGGACTTCTGAACAGCACTAGATGCCTGCCTATGTGTGTACAACCAAGCCACACATCACCACCCACAAAAACAGTTACAGGTAGACAATTAATTTTAGGTACCTTAGTCTCAAACTGAAATCAAACTTACTCTTTCCAATGTAGATAATACAACACAAAAATCATAGGGAGTAAGTGTACACATACTCCTGAAATCTAGTGAACTGCCAAGAATACAAAAGACCTCTCTATTTACAAATCTGTTATTATCTTGCTCTCAGTAGAAAATATGATATCCTTGGAGAGGGCGGCACAAAGAGGTAAACTTTGTAGAAGTAATACCAGATGTTGACCCTCTAATTTTCAGTACTTTGATCTCATCCTTGAGTAAACAAATTTTCATGAGAAGTTATAGGCTTCATAGAATACAGCCACATTTTTGGTGTTTGCTACCACACCCCTTTAAAAACTGCTCTCTAAAGTCTGGAATAGAGAAAGCTCAAGCAAAACAGAATTGTAAGACCAAGAGTAAATACTGCACCTGTTGGTTAATAACTTCCAAACGTGATTCCTTCAAATGTGTCTTCAACCATTCAGTAGCCCGGAAAGAAGGGTCTATCAAAAACGGGCAAACTTTACTCTAGGGTGAAAAAAATATACATGTGTATTTACTAAAATCTATTTTGTTTAAGAATAAAATTGGAGTCCTTTATTATTTTACCAAATGTACAGCATAAATATTTTAAAATCTTTTTTTTCATTAACAAACTGCTTAGAGAAATAGAGTAGGAATTTTATGTCTTTTATTTTATTTCTTAAAAAAAAAGTATGCAATCCAAAATTCTCAGGTGTTCGTCCTGCTGAAGTTAGGTCATTCTTCACCTTCTCTATAAACAGGAGTCTATTCAGTGACTATAATCTACAGCTTTTGTTATTCACAACTGCTTTTAAACTTAGAAGAAGAGGTATTAGTTTTCCTTCTTCTTCCTCTAGTGGGCAAAGGTACAGTACTTCTTGTTTTAGACCTCAATGCATTTTAGAAAAAAATCAGGAATACAAGTATTTTGCAGGCATAAAGCTACAATGAACTCTCTCCAGTACATTCATATGTCTCTTGTGCTGAAGATCATACAACTGGTATAGGATTCCATGTGTAGCCTTCCTAGTGCCGAGATCAACTCCCTTGACCTGTTCCCAATACTTTGCTTAAAGCTGTCCAGGATACGATTGGTCGTCTTCTTGGAAGGGGGCCATTACTGGCTCATGTACAACCTGGTGTCCACCAGGACCCCCAGGGTCTTTTTTTGCAAATATGCTTTGCAGCTGGGTGGTTCCCAGCACATGTTGGTACATGAGGTTGTTATTCTCCAGAAGCAGGACTGTGCAATTCCCCTTGTTGAACTTCACAAAGTTCCGGTCAGCCCATTTCTCCAGTCCATGAAGAACCTCTGGGCAGCAGCTTGACCTTCTGCTGTATCATAGACTCAATCACAGAATGGCTGGGTTGGAAAGCCCTTAAATATCATCTAGTTCCAAGCCCCTGCCACAGGCAGAGATGCCACCCACTAGAACAGGTTCCCAGGGCCCCATCCAATCTGGCCTTGAGCACTTCCAGGGATGGGGCTTCCACAGTTTCTCTGAGCAACCTGTTCCAGTGCCTCACTACTCTCTAAGTAAAGCAGATCTAAAAGCTAATCTAAATCTCTCATCTTTTAGTTTATAACCTTTCCCCCTTGTCCTATCTGCCCATATAAAGACTTGTTCTCCCTCGTTTTTATAAGTCCCTTTAAAGTATTGAAAGGCTGCAATGAGGTCTCTCCAGAGCCTTCTCTTCCCCAAGCTGAACAACGCCAGCTCTGTCAGCCTATCTTTATAGCAGAGGAGTGCCAGCCCTCTGATTATCTTGGTATATCAGCCATATCTCCCAGTTTTGTGTCAGCAAACTTGCTGAAGGTTTAAACAGATATTTTCAACAATTCTCTAGTTGAGTCTGATAGATAAATGCTTCCAAGCTGTGGGGCTTTTTTTAGAGTTCCAGTATTCCAAACTGAGTAATTGCACAGATCTCAAACTGAAAGACAGAGAAACATGGACAATATTCAAGAATCAAAAGATGATGAATACAAAAGCTTGTGAACTATACTGTAGACCACCTTGGTAAAATATCACGTCCAATTTCAGCTTTATAAGGATGCTGAAAAAAACTGTACACAAAGAAAATTATTTGAACTAAGGGAGCACTTCATAAAGCTCTTTATACACTGAGATTTTTAAGAGTTCAATCTATTCAACTAAGGAAAATAATGAAAATAAGATCTTATTATAGCACATAAGTGGCTTTAAGGGTATAAGACAGTATTTATTGAAAACCTTTTTAATCAAACTGAGAAAGGATCTACTACTGATCTACCATCAAGATGATAAAGCAAGATAAATTTAAATTAAAAAAAGGTTGCAATTGATTTGAGAGAATCATCAATAATCTAAGCAAATCACCTGTAGTAAATGCAGATTCTCTTCATGCCATTAAATACTTACTTGCTAGGAGATCTGATAAATGACTACAATATCATGTACATAATCACGCAATATTATGTATTATATATCTATACATAATTATATGATAAAACTGAATCTTTTCCCACTTCTTTTCTCAAGTATTATTAGCAATATATATATAGGTTTCGAAAGGTATCTGTATATAGCCTTTCCTTTTTCTGAGAAAAAAGTATTAGAAATTATATGTCAAAGTCAACAAACATGGGACATAATCTTCCACTGATTCTATCACTTTAAGCTGGAATAGACTGATATGGAAGAAAACTGTAAAAGCAAAAAGGAAAACATGTTTTCTTTAACTGTTTTTTTCTTTGTACTACAGAATACCCAGTGTACATAAGTATTTATTTCTCTGTGTGTGTGTGTTCTGTGATGCCAATAAATAACACAAATGAAGTAATTCAAAATTCCACGTAGATGTCATGTTACTGAAATTTGTAGGAATTTAAATACTTCCAAGACAAGATAAAAAAAGCAAATTTACCTGCAAGATGACAAGAGCATTTTCTATTGAAAGATCATCTGAAGGCAAACCTTCACTTTTCCAAACTAATTCCTCGCTTTCTGTACATAGGAACCGCCGTAAATCAAACTCTGATAAATGAAAGAGTGCAACTTTGTGTCAGCATTTATAGTCTGCATAATTATAAAGCATTTACCCCTCTGTATACAGCGGAGACTCTGTCTAACAGAGTGCAGGTCTGTAGATTTCCCTTTAATCTATTATTTTATTGCTTGAACCTATTACTAATAACTAGCTGATGTCATAATAATATTTAATTATATTATTAATGCAGAAATAAAAATGCTTGCTGAAAAAGCAGATGCATTCAAAACGCATTGGCAAATTTACAATAGTTCATGTGAATTCATTTTTGTAAATTCTTCTTTTTAAGCAAATTCTACAAAAATAAAATTATTTATAAGTTTTTATAATCTTTATAATTTAATAGAATAAGCCTAAGAAATAGCCTGTCTGTATAAAAAAGTATTTGTTGAGTAAGAAAACATCATCACTTTTCATTTGGAAACATGAAGACAATTGAAACTGTTCATTAGAACTCATTGGCATTTCTCACTTCCTCAATCAAGCTTAATTACTTACACACAGACACTGACAGACACACACAAGAAATTACTTTCAAGGCCTGCTGATTTGGTCCATTCATCCAAGCTGGTTTTCCTCTGATCCTCAGGAGCAGCAGAAAGGTATGTAATAAATGCAGCTGCTAACTGAGCTCTTTTAGGCAATGTAGCCAGTTCATCTGTTATCTCTGACACCTTAAAAAAAAAAGTGAAGACTGTATAGGTGTTTTGCAAACAAAAGCTATGTTAATATGTCTCATCAGTTATTAAAAAGTCATAATTAAATTTGCCTGCCATTGGGAATACAGTTGAGACAATCTCTGTGCTTGCATTTCAGGTATCTATACCTAGCTAACCCACAGCAACACAGACAAGAAATTATGGGAAAAATTCTTTTTAGCCTTGGGTTAGGGCATGGACAGATATTTCTGAGAATGTAGCTGCTAAAAATCTATGAATTTCAGTTCAATTTATAAGCAAATGAATAAAAAGTATCATAGTAAGAAAAATAAGAAATATGTGATCCCAGTCACAGTCAGGTAGTAAGTATGTATATAATATATAAACAGACACTAAATACTATATGTAACTATTACATTTACTGTTATTCGCTGCACACTTACATGATAAAATACATTTATCATATATCTTCAAATAATTTAGCTGCACTACATCACCTCTGTTTTGAAATGCTCCAGTATCTTGGAGAAAAAGATAGCATATCGAAATACTATATGACTGCCATAATTGGTTTCAAAGTATTGTCTTTCTTTTTTTTTTGCTATAATCAAACTGACATCAAATAAAAGCTGATGCACAAACAAAAAAAGCAACTTTTCATTGCTTCCTCTTTACTTTAAAGAGAGACAAATACTGCCTTTTCACTGTCCGCAACATGGGATACTTCTTAACTAATCTATCTGTCAGTTTAGTCTACAGCATATCATTAACAGATAGTCTGAACTTTCTAATGATGAGGGTAATGCATCAGGGTGAAAAACTGGAGGAATTACTTTTAGAAGCATTTAGACTCTGGGGTTCAAATACATCCAATCCTTACTATAGCAGATGAAATAGCTGTAAAGCTACTTTCAAAGGAAAATCTTCTATTTTTTTCCTTCATACTGGTCAACCTACAAAAAGGATTCATCTAACCTTAACTTTGGTTCTTCAAAATGCAGGCACTTAGTCTACTTGTTTAGGCTTTTTTTAGTATCAGTGGAGAGACAGGACCATGTATCTCTGCATGGAGATTTTTTCCACTTTAAAATACACAAGAAAACTAGAGATTGCTTTCTGGAGGTGACAGCTATTTTCAGCTTGTATATATCTCGAGATTTTCCTTTTTGTTTCAGACCAAAGAGGAGCCTACGTGTCCAAAGACTTGCCAGTTTCTCTCAAATATTTCATTTGAGCAAATAAAATATGCTTACTTTCCCTACTCAGAAGAGCCTAAAACATTTAAGTGAAGACTTCAAAAGCAACAAAATATTTTGGGTAGATCTACATTTGCATTTCCGGCATCGATGCCATAAAAGGATATATGTTTTAAGACTGTGATTGTTTAATGTTTTCCCAAAAACTGTCCCTTTTGATTGGATCTCAGCTTGGAGGGTCCCACTGCTGACATGTTCAGCCATCATAACAATTACATTATTGTGATTGAAAACCATCACAGAATGTTGTATGTTCTGTATTAAATACTGAGGGATTTTTTACACATTCTGTAGCAAGGTGATATAACTTGTATGGTGAAGTAAAAAT
This sequence comes from Manacus candei, assembly GCF_025592945.1. Taxonomy (NCBI): domain Eukaryota; kingdom Metazoa; phylum Chordata; class Aves; order Passeriformes; family Pipridae; genus Manacus; species Manacus candei. Next base: position 40,194,956 of record NW_026138062.1, read on the forward strand.
AAGTTTCAGAAGGAAGAAAAGCTTTAATTTCTAATGAGAAATCAAATAAATGTACACTGGGAGACATGCAGAATGGCAATAACTCACATTCTCCAAACAGTGCAAAAATTGTATTTTCAAATTATCAGCTATAAGATATATTTATGAAAATTTTCGCTAACCTGAGTGCTCCATCTTTTGTGTTCCCTATCGAGTTGATTTATTAGTTCCTCTGCAGCTTTTAATGTTTTCTGAGCTTTACTTAGTTCTGCTTCAAGTTTTGCTGCTTCTGTTGTTCTACTCTGGAACCTGTAAAACAAATACTCTTTGTAATTACTATCATGAACTACTAAACTTATGAACAGTTAGTTTCAAGGCAGTTTAATTGACTGAATTTGTAATGAATTCCTCCATATTGTTAATGAAGAACACAACTACAGTTCTTTTTTGTACCTTCTGCTTTTAATTGGCAGATGAACTTGTTAGACTTTTAACTAAAAAAATTTAGATAGATACACAGGCGAGACTTAAAAATACATTTGAAATACAGATCATAATGTCTGAAAATCATTCCTTCTTTTACTTAAACAGCTTGACTTGATTTTAGGGACTGTGTAAAGTTTTGTTTGGCACCTAGTCAGGAAAATAGCAGGCTCAATGCCATACTGTACATTTGTAACTATTTGGTAAATTTGATATTTGAAATTTTTAAAAAAGAATATTGCTAATTTGCATGAATGACTCCAGTTCAACGCACAGTAGTCTACTTTGTAAACTAATATGTAGTAAGAACATGACCTAAAAAACAGGCAAGGATTAGGTATTATTTTGTAATGCTCAATATCTAAATAGTTTGATTAATATTTAAAATAATTAATGCATTTAATAATCGACCAGTTTAAAGTAATATATTTAACTGTAATCTGTAGTATATAACTAATTTAAGAAATCACTCTATAGCTGAATGACAAGAATCTCCCTTTTTTTTTTTGCAGACTACAAAACATGACTTTTAGTAATATGTACGTATGTCAGATTATAAAGTATGTCCTATACTAAGTACATACTAAAACCATCAAACTAAAAAACTTAGATTAAACTGAATTTGAAGAAAGTATAAAAGTTCACCAGACCTATTTTTATACTGTGACTGTGAGTCATGTACTTGAAGAGATGCCAAGAAAAAAGGAGATAGCTAACTAGTTGTCAAAAAGTAGGCCAGCCTAAGAGAAATAGAACTGCCTTTATTCAAGCTGTGATCAGTAGAAGTTTTGTATAGGCATATTCCCAAAATTCTAAGGAGTCATTGAAGTCTTATGTGATTTAGAAGGTTAGAAACAATACTGCTTACCATTGACATCAATGGCTACAATAAAGGTTACCAACACCATCAGTAGTGAGAAGCAGGTACTTTTAAGGAGCATTTATTTCATCTGATCAAGAAGATGAGCTGTATTCTAACAGTATTTATCTCCACTGAGTGTATAGATAGACACTTAGACTATCTATCTAAGCACCACTAATTGGGATGTAAATATCTTGCAGAACAGGAAGCTACATTTGGTTAGATAAATGTCATTATTCATAATGTAAAATAGTCTATGTTTGTATTTATATCTTGAAATAAACAAACTCAACTTACTTATCTTTCAGTTCCAATACTTTCTGACCAACAGAGTTCAGAAGACCCTCTAACTTCTTTTCTCTGTCTTCAGTTTTCTTGAGATTACTACAAAAAGGTAACATTTATTTTAAGACCATGGGTAAAAAAGAGTGAATAAAACAGCAAAGTAGTTTACATAGAGGTAGTTCAGAGACAGCTCTTCCTTTTGTTTTACATTAAAAAAAATATATTTTCATACAAAAAAGCTTTGAGTACTTCTCATCACATAGCTTTAAAAATGGAAATCAAACACCCTATTCTTAAAAGATCAGAACAAGTTGTTCCAATACAGAATTTTAAAACCTGGCAAAACAATCAGTACAGATTCCTAAGGTTATGGATGGTCATAAGACCATGTCTTATCTTTTTGATCCCAAGAAGAACCTGATTATGCTTGGTACATGACTGAAAATAGAGGAACCATACATCTCATAAAATAGCATGGGTTTTACTGAGAGACTACACTTTAAGCATATCTGTGATGCTCATTTCTCCCTGACACTATTCAGCTGGACAGGTAACTCATGATTGTACAAAAAACAACCAAGGTATAGCTTCCAGGAAGAAGAAAATATTGCGCACTTACTTTTCTGTATCAGCAGGAACATTTTATTACCTACAGATGAGGTATAATTTCTTTTATCTTTTTTTTTAATAAACTTCAATCCACACAGAATCACAGAATGGTTGGTGTTGGAAAGCACCTCTGGAGATGATCTAATCCAAACCCCTGCTAAAGCTGGTTCACCCAGAGCAGGTTGCACAGTATCATGTCCAAGCACATTTTGAATATCTTCAGAGGAGACTTCACAACCTTTCTGGGCAGCCTGTTCCAGTGCTCTGCCACCCTCTAAGAAGTTATTCCTCATATTCAGATTCCTTCTTGAAGGTTTTAGTTTTGCCTACCATCATTGGTATTAAAAGTACTTGTTTTGTAATAGGGTCTAACTTACGCTTCCAAGCCAGCCTTCTCTTTTTCCAAAGGCTGAATTCGTTCTAGGACATGGGAATACTGGATGTTGGCATTCACCCAAGCTGCTAATGGAGCAGCTGCAGCACTGGCTCGTTTAGCATTCTGAAAAATTCAGTAACAGTTAGAAGAAAGTCCTTGAAGTATAATGCAGAAAAGATAAATACTGCAACAGATTTACTAGTTACCAACTTAAATATGCCAATTAGCCTGCTCTTCTACTGAACTAATCTTTTAAATTGTTACTAAGAGATTATATTGTAGGCCAGCGATCTGCATAAAAAAAACATAGTGGGTATCTTTAGAACTACGTAGCTTCACTGAAATCAAGAAGTTTTAAATTAATGCATGATTTATTAGACTCTTACTGTTACAAGGAGGCCAGAATAAGCCAGTTACTATTGCTTGGTAGAGGACTCGATTCCATAATGTCTTCTCATCCCACAGCTCCCCACTCACCAACCAATTCTCATGGTTAGAGGTAGCATGCAACAGAGTAATCTCTGCTACACCTTTATCTCTAACAAAATCTGCAAGCAGAATTCATCACTTTTTCTCTAATTTAAGCTCATTCTAAAAATTATGTTGGCAAATCAGACAACCACGTCTTTTTTATTCTTTTTGTCTTTTTTTTGGTCTTTTCTCATTTTATATAATGCAATCAGGAATTACCTTTGGATCAAAAGATGCTCTATTTTTAGAAAGAAGTTCTTCAACACTCTCTCGTATTTCTCTTGGAATATTACGGGCGTCAAAGGATTCTATGTCCTCCCTTACGCTTCTTTTGGCCAAGAAACTGTAAAAAGAATTAAATAACTAAGTAAAGAAGAAACAAATATTAAAAAGATTATTTCTGTATGAAACCAAATAATTCTGAACATGCATTATTCCTGAATATAAATGAAAGTAGTTCATCTTAAGAAGTTTAAAGTTTAAATAAAATCCTCACCTCTTCATGCTCACCCATGATGTATCAAAAATCCCCATCAGCCGCAGAACTCCCTCTAGTATGTCTCTGATTATGTCAGGGGGCATCCGTAGTGACCGGATTTCTAACAGAGACTCTGGCTTTATATTTCCAACAGCTAATTTAGCTTCACTAACCAGTGGCTTGAAATATAAAAACACATTATAAAGAGGGATGGGGATACAAAAAAATGAACATCTGTCATTTCAGTTTTCATACAATTTCTTGTTCTTTTTAAATACTTTATTACATAACCAACTATCACTGATGCATATTCAAGTTTACAAGTTATTAAAAAATTGTCACATGTTTACTAAGTGATAATAAATATATTTCCCCATAAAACAGCATATTATAATCCTGACATACCCTAGCTTTTCATTCAGCACTGAAATTCATAAACATTACATAGATATTAGTGTCAATCATGTTTGCTCTTTCATTACTTAGAAGTTCATTGTGATACAGGTATCTTTTAATAATTATGCTAATTACTATTTATAGGCATGAGTGAGGATCTCTGTGTAAACACACACAGAACTACAGGTCACAAAAGCTTTCTATTTCCAGTAGCTAAACAAATCCAGATAGCCTTTGCCCTTATCAACAAATAGAATGATAAGAGAAGTTAAAGATTATTATTTAAAAACTGTGCACACCTTACAGATCTTTCATATTTATCAAAGGTCACAAAATGGGTGTAGTCCTGCAGTTCTATGTCACTTTCAATACAAGGATATAATTCCTTAGCAACTATAATATTTAAAAGGAAAAACAAAAAGTTGCTGTAGTTTTCCCTTATGCTTCAGCATAAACTTAAAATGGATGGGATGAAAAATAGAGACTAAAAGCAATGACTGTACACACATAACACGCAAGAAATCTGATGCTCAACATAGAATCACAATACACTGAGTTGCAAGGGACCCACAAAGATCATCAAGTCCAACTCCTGACCCTGTACAGGACCATCCCCAAGAGCCACACCATGTGCCTGAGAATATCATCCAAATGCTTCTGCAAGGCTTGGGGCTGTGATCACTTCCCTGGGGAGCCTGTTTCAGCACTCAACTATCTGTAAGGTCTCTTGAACAAGCAGTTTGCTGGAGGGCCATTAGGATATATAATTTTCAGAATTTAGTAATAACTGGAAATTATCTCTCATTAAATTACTTCCATTCAGATGAGACTACCAAACCCTATGACATTACCAGTTTGATCAAGGCAAAGTAATGTGGTTGGTCTATATAAGACATGAGTAATTGAAAAATATTCCATAAAATCAGCAGAACTCAGCTGTAGACCATAGCAGCATAGAAATAGCAAGTGGTTGGTAAGATTTGGCTTGAAAATTCTTTCTCTAATTAATATCTAAGAGAACACAAATGCCAAAATGACAACCTAAATTTGGCAAATAGAATACTGTTTCCTAATGCAAGAAGTTTTAATATCAAAATAATTTAGAGTAAAATTTAAGAATTGCAAGGATAAATTTTGCAAAACCATTGTGCACAGCAGGACTTGAGTAACTCAGATAAAATCAGACTGCAAAATATTCCTTTTTCTTATCAGCTCTTACCTGAACCTCTTTTAGTTCATCTTCAATTTTTCTTTTTCTTTCTTCTATTTCTGCAGCCTCTTCTGCTATTCGTTGTTTAATTTTTTCCATTTCTGCTTTTTGCTCACTAGCACTCTGCAAAAAAATACCTTCAGCTTGCAAATTTACACAGATTTTATTCCCTTAGGTCTCATTTCTTTTAGTCTTCATTATAATAATTTGCACAATACCAATTACAGTAAAATATCTGAGTCTACTTGATACTAGATGGGCAGACTAGGTAAATAAACTTTATAGAATAAGTATCATTTGCTTTTACTGTGTCACCTTTCTTTACCACAGACCAGAATCTGTACCTCTATTTTTGAGAGGCTCATTATGATCTTTTTTCTCTTTGCCTCTGATTTTCCATTCCTTACCAACATGTCAGTCTTCCTCTAAAAGGATGAGTGACAGCCTCCATAACATTCTTACTACATTTGAAAGTACTGCCGTGTTGTCACTGTCTTTACAGCTGCTCCCATATCTATTTCAATTTCTTTTACAACACCATTAAAACTCTATTTTTCTATCATATTCATTAAAGCAGCAGTTGTGTTGGAACTACAGCCTAATAGTCTAAAAGTACTAATCATAGAATGGTTTCTTTACTTAAATTTTTTACCAATCTGTCTGTAAGGATACGTATGTCCTACATGCATATTGTAAGTTGTTTGGGTTTACATCTCTTTTTTTTTCTGGATTTGTACTGTGCCTACCACACAGCAGACAGTAGCTATTAGCTATCTCCAATCCTAAGCCAATCCTAAAAACTTCAGTACAACAATTAATACCTAGTGTATTAAACAACAATAAAAAGGACCTACATGTCTTTTATCATTGAGGATAAATGTATAAAATGCATAAAAGACTAACATTCTAAGTTCAGTACTTAAAAAATAAAAGTCAAAAAAGCCCAGATTTTATGTTTTTCTGATATATAATACATTATTATCACCAGTAATTGTCAAGCTGAGTTGCAGCAGAAGGTAATGGATGCATATAAGCACAGAAAACCTTAAGATAATAATAATTCTCTGAGCACTTAACCCAAGCTGTAGATCAGCATGTCATTGAAGATTACATTCAAATACATAAAACATTAGCTACATGAAACTAGATTAGACATTTCATGCAAATGAACATGTACTGAATGATTGCTCTGAATAAGAAAACCTTAAAATTCAGTTGTAGGTCAAAAGCCTTGCTCTGAAAGGAGATTAAAAGAGTCTCTATGTATTAGAGCACTATCTCTTACATAAACTAGAACATTTGAAGTGACATTAAAATGTTAGCGGGCACCTATACTTTATGCTAATCTAAATAATCAAAATTCTACTGTAATTTTTCTGATGTCAGTGGGACCATCATGTTTCATTGCTTTTGACCTATTCTTTGATTATGTCCTACAATGTAATATGTGCTACCCATATACTTGTAACTCTTCTAGATAACAACAGACACAGATTCAAAACTGACATCAGTGAACACACCAGGGTAATCATCATTATTCAAATTCATGTACAGTAGGCAGATAGAGCCTAAAAGTACTAAAAACTGCCAAAAGCAAAAGACATAAAAATGGAAGCAATATACTTTCAAAGCACTGTGAACCAAATGGTTTAAAAGACCAGGCATTTACTTTACTGCATACAGAGAATGTCTTTTGCATTGAACTTCCAACCAATCAGACTAAGTCAGTAACAAAAAAAACCCAGTGCAGTGACAGCAGATTCATTACATCTTAACCTACGTTTATGATTCCAGGAAGTATCAATGTGGAAACCTATTGTTTGTGCAATTATTTTACTTGACTGAGAAAACATTACTAAAGAAAGTACAGAATACTGAAAAAAAGGTCTACCTCTCAGCTGAAGAATAAAAATTCAAGGAATGATGAACATGGAGGTATTATTTAATCTTCTCTGAGGTTAAATTCTGAGGACCAGACCTCATGAAATACACGCTTTCTAAGAGTTCACAAATTTAATTCCTGGTATTTGTTACTTAAAATAGTGCTACCTGTACATATTTTATTGAAAGTTCCTATCTGTGATAAACATAAAACGCATCAGCTTGAATTTATGAAGTTCTAGGAAAACTTTCAGATAGACTAAACTACAGCAGTAAACACTACTCAGCTGCAAAACTTGCACTGATCTCTTCCTATTTGATCAGTTCAAATATGATTTAAGTTATAGAATCCTCTGTCCTGTTGCAACCTTATTCAAGCCTCAGGGCTCATGTCTTCCCTTAGGCAAATTCTTGCAAAAGCATAACATTTTGTAACACTTGAAGAGATTACAAAGCACAGGCAGTTATGGACACCAAAAACAAAAAAAAATTGTTTTGGTTTTTGGGGGTTTTTTCCACTTTTGATGTGATTGTATATACCACCTGCATAGACACTGTAATTTCTTGAAGAGCAGAATCAGCTTCATCCTGCTTTGTTTTGAGTAAAATGCTTTGCTCTCCAGCTTTTCTGTTCAGTTCATCAACCAGAGCTTTAGCTTCATTCAGCTTTGAAACGCCTGCCTATAAAAGTTTTAAACAAGCAGATATTTAGCAGTGAATATTTAGTAGATTTAAATGAAGGTTTGTTACAAATAGTATGGACAAATTAAGAGTGATGTAGACTACTATTCTATTTTTTTTTAATTATTGTTCCACATTTTCTTGATATTATTTACATTTTGTTGGTATTATTTAACCTAAGAATGAGATCTGACACTTTAAGAAGTGTCACTGTAAGATGTATTACTATATCAAAAAGCTGATAAGAAAATTCTCAAACTAACAAACTTTTAACAAAACAGTACCTAGCACATAATCTATTTCTCAATAATTCAATAGAATTTAAGTTAACTGATATTAACTCATTGTAACTATATCTCCCTTAAAAACAAATCTATAAAAATTCAACAAATTGAAACAAAATAGATTAGCTTACTTCTACATATTTGTACACTCTAAAGAACACAGACGTACACTAAACAAAGTCTCTATTATGCTTAAGATTAACTATTTTCTTTAATCACACTTTCTACCTTATTTACTTTATATTAATTATATAATAGAATTATTTCAAGATATATTTGAAAAAAAATACCTGGAAGATATATTGACTGAGGATACACATCTCTAATTTTCATGAAAATTATTACTTTTATTTAAACAGAGTATTTAACAAGTAAATGAGTGCTTGTCACAAACAAACCAGTTACATTCTAAATATACTCAAAAAAAAGCAATTTCTATTGCTACAAATTTAAATCTTCTTAAATTGCATACTACAGTGATGGAAAAATATTGGCAGACAGAGTAAAAATAGAGTAGAATACAAGGCAAGGAAGTAATTTGGTTTTGACAGATGCTTTAAGAAAAAAATACAGATTTGTAAGTGCGGTTTCAGAATATCAGCACGGGTGACTGAGAAAAGGAGCTGAAAGGGACAGGAGAAAGGCAAAGACAAAAGTTGTCCTAAAGGACGACACAGATCTTTCCAGAAATATACTGGAGGAAGGGAACTAAATAGGATTGGAAAGATAACAAATGGGTTTCAAAAATAAGATGTTATACAAAACAGGAGTAAAGTGACACCTGTGCATTTGGTCCAGAACTGTCCACAGGTCTGATGTGTGCCAAAGGAATTCAAAATCATTCCAAAACACAAAAGGAAAGACAATCACAACAAAAGGAATCTTGGTCAAAGCTACACAAGAACACCATGAGGTTAAAGATAAGTCTGTCAAACTAGGATGCGAAAATCCTACAAAGCAGGAAGTTATTCTCAAGATATAAAGAAAGGGATGGAATATGGAGCTACACAGAGAACATTTATACAAGCAGAGGCAGGACTTTAATTGATGGAAAGATGATGGGTTTTTAGCAACACAATTCCAATACACATGGGTGAAAAAGTTTACAGCGCTTTCAAGTACTTTTTACTCTGCCACAAAACATACCCAGTCTCATACATTCTTGAGGAAAACTATTACCAAAATAAGAAAAACACTTTTCTCCCTTTCAGGCATTTCAACAGACAAGTGCATTAGGATTCATGATATTTCTCTCCTGAAATCACAGTGTGAGTATATGCCAATAGAGGACACATCACGCAACCATGTTAGCAGCTACAGCCCATTAATACACAAGACATTTCCAAATATGGGAGTATTTTGAAAAGCCATATGTTAAAAGTGTTTTAAACACATACCTGCAAGTGGTTCTGCCTTTTTATTAGCTCTCTTCTTTTACTGTTATTGATGGTACTGTATACACGAAGGAATGTCATATACCTGCTAGGCGTTGCTCCGTATATTTTACATGATTCATGGATTGCCAGAAATGACTTCAGAAAATCAGAATCACCTGTACAACATCATTTGTTACACAGATAATATTATACTCAATTTTATCTCACATTGAAATAACTAAGGAAGAGCAATAGAATGTTTTTTGAGATATGAATTAAGAGCATCCAAAAATATCACAAAGACCATACTTTTTTTAAAGTTCTGTCACGGAAACAACATGCAACTACATTTGAAATGCATATTTCTCAGAAAAAAATATACTGAAATTGTTTGATGTTTGAAAAAGCTGGAGGCCTGGGCTCCTCTCTCAACACACACACACACACACAGTCCCACACCCCCATACACACACCCCCCACACAGACCCCCACCCACACACCCCACACGGTGGTTCTGACCCAATAATTACTGATCTGGTATCTAACATTGAGTAAGTGTTTAATAATAAGTAATAGTAACTAGTGTGTCTACCCAAATATTACCTGAATGTTTTTTCTTAACTTCCTTATGTGTTTTTCCAGTCTTTTCTTGTTCATCTGAATCACAGAGAAGCATTTCAGGTATCTAAAAAAAAGCCACGATTTTCTTCATGAAAATGACGAACAATGACAATCTGAGTTAAAATTAAAAAAACTCAAACCAACCTTAAATCCAGCTTCTCATTTGGAAAAACTGAAAATGATATATTTACTCAGAACAAGGAATTTACAGAATATTTATAGGATTAGAAAGATAAATTCTGCCTTTCCATGTCACTGACAACTTCTCGCTCTCTCAAGCAGAGGAAATTTTGCTGGCCATATAAATGACCAAGTAGTTCTCAGAGGACTCTTACAATAGCACAAATGTCAAAGATTCAAAAATATACAATTCAAGAGGAAATCAGACAGTCTTAATCCACATTCTGTATATGTACATACTACCCATTAACTGACCTTCACTGAGATCACTCAGAGACGGGGGAACAGGATGATGGCAACAGTGCTGTTTATGTTTGTGCTTAGGGTTTTTGTTTGTGTTGTTCTGTGTGAGAATCACATGTATATATGTGCTGTATATGTGTTTGTGTGTGTGCCTACTGAGAATACATGCTCAGCTTCATCACTGGTTCACCTTGGGGCCATAAAGCTGTGACACCCTTGCCCCTATCAGGGTACTGCATTTGGTAATCTCAACATACAGAAGTAATACATGCTTCTCAAACTCACACTGCGAACATCCTGAAATAAACAGATTTTAAATCTAAAAAGAACACACTGACGCTGTTCCATCAAGCAAAACACTTAGTAAAGGTTCAAGAACATAAGGTTTACAGTGCAATCTTAGATCTATAGCATTTCATATACACCTAACAAATCTATTTTAAAACTAACTGTCTAACATACTAGTAAAAACAGATATCATCAGCATAGTTGGTGTGGTGGGTTGACCCTGGCTGGATGCCAGGTACCCATCAGAGCTTGACTATCACTCACTCCCCTCCTCAGCTGGACAGGGGAGGGAAAATACATTATGAAAGGCTCATGGGTCAAGCTAACAACATGAAGAGATCAGTCATTGATTACTGCCATGGGCAAAACAGCCTTGACTTGGGAAAATTAGTTTAATTTATTATCAGACAAATAAGAGTAGGGTAAAGAGAAATAACTAAATTTCAAAACACCTTCCCCCCAGCAGCGCAGGGAGATGGGGAATGGCTGCTGCAGTCAGCTCATCACACACTGACTCTGCCCCTCCTTCCTCCTCAGCGCAGGACTCCTCACACTCTTCCGCTAGTCCAGCATGAGGTCCAAAATGCTCCATCAGGAGTCCCCTGAAGGGTCACAAGTCCTTCCAGCAAATCTGTTCCAGCATGGGCTCCTCTCTCCACAGATCTACAGGTCCAGTCAGGAGCCTGCTTCAGCACGGTATTCCTCTGGCGTCACAGCCTCTTTCAGTTGTTTCCACCAGCTTCAGTGTGGAGTTCTGGATGGGCTGTAGGGGGATCTCTGCTCCACTGTGGACCTCCGTGGGCTGCAGGTGGACAGCCTGCCTCACCATGGTCTGCACGACAGGCTGGAGAGGAACCTCAGCTCCAGTGCTTCGAGACCTTGGAGTCTGCAGGGCTGTTTCTCTCACCTATTCTCACTTTCTCACTCCTCTCTGGCTGCAGTTGCTCCTGTGCAGTAACTTCTTTCCCCTTCTTAAATGCTATCCCAGAGATGCTACCACCATTGCTGATGAGCCCAACCCTGGCCAGCAGCGGGTCTGTCCTGGAGCTAGCTGGCATCAGCTCTGTCAGACACAGGGGAAGCTTCTGGTAGATTCTCACTGAAGCCACCCCTGCAGCTCCCGCCACTATCAAAAGCTCACAACACAGACCTGATACAATTGGCTTTACCATTTTGCTTGCAGTCTATTTTTATTTTGTTCTTAAATGCTGTGTTTGACCAGAGTCATAGTTGTCAGCATGTTGTTCAAGTCAGCACACAAAGAGAACAAAACATAATGTTGGTAAAATAATAATGCTAATAATATTTAAGTGTTCTGAGGAATTTTCTGTCTTTTTAAAACTTCACAAATCAATTAAATAAGCACAGTGACAATTATTCCTTCACAACTTTAAATATCTTTATCTTATTTACCAAAGCTCCATTATTTTTGGAGATACTAGTTTAAATAAGTCACAATTAATGCAATTTACCTTTTTCATACTGTCTTCTGACCAGGTTTCCATCCACAAAACCTGACATTTCTTATACAGTGCTGGATTACTTTCACAGTTTACTGTGAAATTTAAATTAGTAGGATCCATTATCAAGACAACATGCAGATTTTGTTGGATCCCTAAGAAAAAGTAACATATTAAATTTTTAGTACATAATAATCTGACTACACGATGGTAATTTTATTGCAAATACAACATAATTTAGTGTCCTTCAAATACTTATCACATGGTAATTTCTGGGGAAAAAAGAGCCTATAATATCAGATCACACTAGGACAGGAATGCTTACAAATAAAACTTAATTTATGATCATGGATTCTAATTATGTATATTACAGTGTATGTTTTAATTTTGAAGAGCTGACAGTATTTAAATAGATATCACTAGTTCTCATTCCAATTCATGTAGACCAACAGAACCAATTAGAAGAGTAGTTTCAGGGCCTGAAACTTTGACTGTAAACATTTATATTCTTTCAGTCATATTATTTGATTTATTTGTAAACTATTTAATCTTCTTGTTGGTCTAAGGAAGAAGAAAAATAATTAAGAAACCTACCCGTAAACTTGCTGATTACTCAGAATCCAAAGTGATTTGTAGGTATAATAGGCAAATATAATATATATATATATGGTACTAGATATATATAAGCTATACAAACCAGAAAACAATGGGAACAAAACCTTTCTTCCTTCTAATTACTTTCAACAGCAGATTTCATAACATTTGTAAAACATTCATAAATACAAAATTTCAGATAGAAGAACAAATTTTAAAGTGAGGGTTCTGTGCCCTCAAATATCACAATGTTATCATTATTCCTATCTGGTATTCAATAATTAACTGAAAGTTAAACCCACACACAATAGAAGGACCATGTTAGAAATCATTTGTCCACTACTATACCACTTCCTACACTTAGTAATAAATTATAACATAATTCTGTTGACATACGGTATGTGAAATAGTTGAAAATTGGTCCTGTAAATCCATCTTGTGAGGCTTGATCCTTCAGAGGAGATAGCAATGGGTCTAATTCTTCTGTTTTATATAGCCCAGGAACTTCTCCTATTTCAAGAATGAATTTACGTCAGATAAAATACACTATAATTCTTTAAATTCCCTTGAAGGATTCCCTTGAATCCTCTCTATAGAGATTTTGATTATGGCAGTATTCACCTCCATACTTCCATGAGTATCATCCCATGCACTTCATCATTCTTTTCATGATGAAGTGAAAACAACAAACCAAATTTGTGATTCTATTTAACAGTCTACTTTGTTCATAATGCTGAAATGTATTTCAAAAGCTCATTCAAATCTACCCCAAACCAATACTGCATAGATGCTGACCCAATACTGCATAGAAAACAAATCAAACCAGACTTTGTCATGTACCAGGACACAGTAATGTGAAAGTGAGTAGTTCTTTAGATCCTCAGACACAGAGATTAAACAGTGGATGACAAAAATCTGATACTGTAAGGAGATTTGTGGTTGCACCTGAGAGACAGGCAAATCTGGTGCTCTTATCAATCAGGTCTTAAACTACTGCAGATCAAAAAAAGCATTTAGCAAGTTAGACTCAGTCCTTCAATGATCTCTCTGATCCAGGAACAAAGCTGGACAGCAAAATAAAGTCACTTTTGTTATTATTATTTATCATCTCACTCCTTTCAGAAAAGTGAGCTTTGCTGGTGTTCATTTCAGTAAAGGACTCAACCTATACAATCTAGTAAAGCATTGGAACACTTCTCACTTTTGAATTTTATTATAAAACAGAAGCTGTAGAGTAGAATGCATTCTCATTTTGTTGTTATACTATAATAAAGAACTCCCTTGAAACAAGTTAGAGGAACTGAAAGCTCCTGTACTATCGGGTAGGTTAAAGGACAGCTAAGCGAACTTTGAGTCATGTTCTCATGTACAAGCACTCTACCTAAAACAACATAGCAAGGTAACTAACCTGTCTGATAGAGATATAAAGTTAGAAAACATCATCTTATTCTGCCCCATTAGCTAACCCTGTACAGTAAAACTAGAACCATTAATCTTCTTGGACTTGCCTCACCTGATGACAGTAAACTGTTGATCATCTCCAGGAATGTGGAATGAACCAACTGATAGTCTTCGAGCAGCAATACCACCTGTTGTGCTTCAATGCCTGCAAGCTCCATCACCTAGAAGCAGAAAAGACATTTAAATCTCAGGGTATGGAACATATGTATTGTTCAATAGATAATGATTATCATAGAATATCCTGAATTGGAAGGGACCAACAAGGATCTTAATCTTTCCTTGATTATATATGACATAGATATTTTCTCCACAAAAGATTTCTAGGTGATTCAGTTATATGAGATATCAAATATAAAGAGCATTCTACCTAGATGTACAGCTTGTGAATGAAAAAATAATTAAAAAAGCCTCTTTCATAGAGTATATTTACACATATGACTCAATATTAAAACTGTATCACTCTTTTGTGTAGGCATAGCTCTAGAATTTTCTTTAGCATTGCTGAAGGTAATGAGAAACTCTTGATTCAAGGTTTGCATTTGATTTTAAATAACATGTTCCCTTTCATCAGTCACTAAAATTTTACTTGATTCAGCTACTGGCAGATCATAGTGGAGACAGAAAATAAAAATATATACAAATACAAAAAAATATACATGAAAAATGTATATTCACATAAACTTTGAATTTATGAAGTCCACAACACTCAAAGAGAATTCTGGTATTAAAAAAAGTGGAGTTTCGATCAATTAAATAAAGAACAGTATACACACTTAGATATAGAGAACTTCTAAAAATCTACTTGTTTCATTTAGACTGTTGCCATTTTTCTTCTCTTAAAATATGTCTTCGTACAACACTTCTGTGTCCTTCAAAATTCCCATATTCTTTTTTTTTTCTTTAATATACACCTCAACGTTACAAAATGGAAGACAATGAGTGACTTACATATTTAAGATCACTCTTGAACTGCTTCACCTCATAACCTCTGGAAATTTTGGGAGTAATCAGAACAGCTCCATGCATGTGACTAACTAAAGAGGTAACTGTTCGACGACCTACACCACTCCGTCCTGCCAAAAGAAGTGATCCTCCAGGAAAACTTAGCACTCTGTCCACTTTAGACATATAACTGAGGACTTCTTGGAACAGTAAAATCTCTATCTCTTTTTTGTCTCGTCCATAATGAATGATACCCTATTAAAAAAAAGAGAGAAAAAAAAGAAATGTGTTTACTAGCAATAAATAAAAGCAGTGAGATATGAAAGCATCCAACATTCAAAAGTTTAGAAAAGAAGGGCTTGAAAACTTAAGACCACACTGATATTCACTACAAATAAATTATTTATGTGACAGAATTTAGATACCTTTACCAGTAATGAACATCTCACATTACCCCCAGCACCAGGATACCCTAAAAGTCTTTAATATATTAAAATAGGAATCTACAACTGAACTAATTAAAATTGAATAATGGACCAGAACAAAGTCTGAGCTGTCTCTGACTACAGATCAATTAATTAATAACTTAGAAGATGTTTTAGGCAGCAAATTGCTGCATAATTGCAGATTATGAAAATTCCTAGTGAAATACACACAATAACAGATCCTAAAATTAAATTCTGACATTGTTATACTAATTAAAATCTCTTTGAAGCCCAATGTAACTGTGTAGTCAGGAGAAAAAAAAAAAACAAAACAACAAATTCTCTGCTAATTGAGGTTATTGAATTTCATCATTTCCCATATAGTCTATTGGTCACAAGTTGGCAATCAAGGAGAGGGATTAGTTTCCCATCTGCAAGAGCAATCCATCAAACACTATTAAGGGAGATGATCTCAAAGCTCTCATCCTAAAAATCAGATACCCTAGCAGAATTAAAATGTTTGCATTTCCTCATTAAGCTCAATTTTTGTACTTTACTGCTTAAAACCATGCCAGATCTCCAAACAGTCCATTTGTATTTCTTCAAATAAAAATTACATTACCAAATCACAAATTCAAAAAGTAAACATTTAATAAAACACTTAGGTACTCAAACACTACACAAACATATATGGAGATAAATGTTTTTCAAAATATTGGTTCATCAAACTGTTGTAAATCAGCAGCAAATGCAACTGATGCCCTTTCATTAAAAACCCTTGCTACATGATACTTCTTACTGCCTGCCACATAGCATCACAAACCTTCCCTCACTTCACCAAATGTAAAAGATGATCCCTTGAACAAGAACCAGACTCCACCCTAAACTGGTGCTTGCATGTTACGTCTTGCAAAAAATGTCTCGAATCGTTGTTGTGAACCCTTGTTGCATATATTCTTTAATGTGTCTCACTTTCTGAATAACATCTTTTAGGTCTGTTGAGTTTAGTCTGCCAAGTGGCCTCCCATACGGTGGCAGTGCCTGTCCTGGTGTGGTGAATGCCTCTTGACAAGCTCCCCAAGTTACATAGAAGGTATCTGTGAAAACAAAAGGAAACATTCGAAACTTTAGGTGTCCAGTTCATATGCTATCTGACTTGATTAGGCCATTCCTAAACAAATATTGCAAGTTTGTATGGTATGCTTCAAATAGTTTACCTGGCATATTGTCCAGAACATCTGAGCCCCAATCACCTTGAAACACTTTCATCAAGACATTATCAAATACATGAAGTTCTTTCATGCCAACAATTCTATCACGGAACAAACGACGTGCTTCATAAGCAATAATTTCCAGTACATAGTCTGCAGTTGGTATCAATGATCCTACAAAATTTAAGGAGAGAAATAACTTTATATATTTATAATAAATTCTCAGATTTCCATTTCAAAATATGAGCTTGAAAATAAGCAAGTGAAATTACATACCAGCAGGAAAGCATTGGTAAGGAAGAAAGAAGAGAAAAAGTAAACATTATGAAGTGCTTTTTAATAATCTTTATGGATCATTATAAGATAAAATGAAACATATTCTATTAATTTTATGCAGTGAACTGTTATGCATTTTTCCCCCTCTACTGAATTACAGATAGTTCACAATTTTAAAAGATGAATGAACTGCATGTGGAGTCAACAGTACGACTGACATCAATAATAACTTAGGCCATTATAGAACATTTTATCAATGAAAACCAAGTAAGTGACTTACCACCTGCTAAATCATATCTGAATAAACCAAGAACCCACTGAGTAAGAATACATGGTGTAAAAAGGTAATGACTGTGATCATCAACTGTGAATTTTGCTCGTACCTAAAATTGGGAGTTAAGGGGGAGAAAAAAAGTGATGTTTTAAAATGTAAAGCACTTTTTCTACTGCACTGTTAGTGCAGTATTATTAGACAAAATACATATTTTTTAAAGAAATACTAAATATGAAATGCAAAGGAAATATAGAAGTGTAATAAACACCTACCTAAATTAGTAACACTTTCTCACTGCAAAAGACTTCATACTTACTCTTTTCCCAGAGAGGATATTTGAATATACAACTGCTTTAACTCGAAGAAAAACTGCCTTCATCAGTTACTGGATCATCATGTGATGAGATTTAAACTCAGATTTCTTAGAATACATTGATAACATCATATGAAACTCCTGCTAATTGGTGCATGCCAGCGAGTAACTAAACCCAGATTCCAGTCACAAAGATCGGTTTTGTGTCATGGTTCTGCCTAGATGGGGGCGTGCATACATTCTTGGAACATACAGCAAGCACCGACATCCCCACAGTACCTACCCCAGTAAGGTTATGTACTGCTTAAGAAAAGCAAGTACTTAAGTGTTTTGCTTGATAGAAGTCCACAAAATTTTAAGCGGGAGGATAAAATGAAATTCTGTGTCTAAATATCTATTTTTAACAGTGTAAAATTTTAATAGCTAGTCCTTGATGTCTATAAAGCACTCCACCCATATATCTCTCTTCTCTATTCATAACAGCATCCATAACAACTGGGCACATAACAATCTGTTGCACTGTCTCCTCCTTACCCATTAAGTGGGAAAATACTATTAATCCACATTTTATAAATCAGGAACTGAAAGTATAGAAGGGTTAAGATGCACACCAAAATCCTAAAATAAATCTGTGGGAAAGCAGGTGTATTTACCTCTAATACCCAGGATTCTCTGCAAATAAGTAGCTCTAACATTGATATCAATTTCATTAAAAATAAATAAACTTGGATTTTAATACTGATAAACCTTTTTATTCACTTATTATATCAAAAGGTAATTATTTTTTAAAAAAACGCCTGAATTGTCCAACTACTTGAAAAATGAAAAAATATTTCCCTACCTGCTCGTATATTTGAACCATAGATCCTGCTAGCTGATGTATTTTTGGTAAAGAACCCCAAACAGGGTGATTCTTTAGGTTTTTCTGTAGTACAGGTTCCAAGTAGGCACTATAAATAGTTTGCAGTTGTTCTCTTTCTGGATAGCTAAAAAGAAAAAAAAAATCATTATGGACTATCAATTTTTTTTAATTAAAAATGAGTCAAACTTGTATACACAATTACTAAGAAATTTCAATGAATAGCATTTCCATCCAGCAGCTAAGTAAAATTATCATTTTATTGCAACAGGCCACTGTCAGAAATTTCTAAATACATCTGTTGATGTACTTAAAAACAAACAAATAAACTTCTTTTCAATTTCTCTAATTTTGTAACCAAACACCACCTTAATATAAAGCTGCAGAAAGCAGATTACTGAAAGCAAAATCATCCAAAATCATATTTCAAACACTTCGCTATCAACAGGCAGCGACAGATTGCTCTTAGCTGGCTTCTAGTGCCAAGAGGTACCAAACAGCACCAAATCAGATGACCCCAAACTGCTGGAAAATATGAAAGAATAGAACAGCCACACCTTGGTAAAGACTACATGAAGCAAGGGCCTTATAAACAGGGGTTGAATCTGAGTTCTGAGAGTTAGACTAATTTTCACATACTTACTCAATTGCACAGAGACGAACAATAGAAGTGAATCTGGAGGTAAGTTTATGTCTTCCTAACGTTCCTCCAGCTGACATGGAAGCCACGATTTGGATGTTTTCTAAACCGACCCATTCCAGATTTTCATCATAAAATCCTTGATATGTAAGAACCTTTAATAATTAAATAAATATTTCATTAAAAGAAAGTCAGCAGAATATCATACAAAATAAAATACAATAAAATAGTTATAAGTATACCATTATTTCTCTTTTCTTAATTGCCAGAGGTGTATTACTCCTCACAGTTTTGCATCAGCTGCAGACTTCATTGTCCAGATCATTAAAGAAGATGTTAAACAGGTACTGTGTTCCAAGTATACCCTGTGCCATTGATCACCACCCTCTGGGCTTGGCTCTTCAGTCAGTTTTCAACCCACCTCACTACCTGCAGCCCGTATCAACAGTTTTTTTGTGAGGATCTTTTGGGAGACAGCATCAACAGTCTTAGTGAAGTCCAGGTAGACTATATCCACTGCTCTCCCCTCATCAAACATGACTTACCCTTAGTGAATCCACGCTGACTACTCCTGGTGATTTTCTTGTCATTCATATGCCTATTGCATTATAACTCATTGAGACAAGCACCGTCTTTATTTACTTACATAAATAAGGCAAATAAAAATGGTATCTTATTTCTGGCTGACACCTACATAGTCTACCCAAGTAGAAGCAAAACTAATGCCAATGCAGATGCAGGGTGTTAACTCTGAAAATAATCGATGTAGTTATTTACTACATACATTAAATTATATACAGTATACTTAAATGCCTTTTTAGATAACAGACACAAGTGTTCACCTGCTGTAGAAAAGCCACGAGAGTGCTTGTTCCCCATTTATCAGGTTTGGGTAGATTGATGTCTTTTAAGTACAAAACAAGCCTTTCACAGTCCTTTGGTCTGTATACTCGCCCAGTGTTTGTACTGATTACAATGCAAGTTTGACTTAATTTTTGTAGAAGATGTTGAGAAGTAGTTTGGGCACTGCAGTGAATGGTAGCAATCTGAGTGGATCGGAGTTGAGAAAATGCATAGTGAAGCAGCATCCTAGAAAAGCAAACATGTACATACATACAAACTTAAGTAAATTAAACTGCTGTGTATCCAAATATATTGTATAGTTTTTGAATTAAAATGCATATACTATATCCTGTATTAATGGAATAGGTGGAGCATGAGGTTTGCTGAATTCAACATTCTTGCTTTTAAAATTGTGCTATTTCCTATTCACAAAATTCAATAAAAGTGTAGTGTACACAGCTACACAAAACAAACAGCTAGTATAAATGCCTTGATTATAGTGATCCAACACATCTAAATAAGGAACCTAATATGGACAAGAGAAGGAGCTAAATTCAGTTGCCTGCACACAGGCACCTAGTGTCTCTTGAAATAAAACTGGATACCTCGTGCCTAAAGCTGTTGCTCCATGACAGCACAGGTTTTC
Organism: Manacus candei; assembly: GCF_025592945.1. NCBI lineage: Eukaryota > Metazoa > Chordata > Aves > Passeriformes > Pipridae > Manacus > Manacus candei. The sequence continues at coordinate 40,215,603 of NW_026138062.1, forward strand.
CAAAGGTCCTGTTTCATATCTAAAAGCCGCATTCAGATGTCTTAGATGCATACTTGCGGTCTGAACTTTCCCTGTAGAACTTCATAAGAACTTACCTATTTGCCACTACAGAACATTTGTTTAATTAGTAACCTACACAAGTGATATTCTATCAGAAAGTCGTATTATAAAAGCATTATAACAAAATATTACAAATTCTGTCAAATAACTAGAAGTATATTTTACTTAAAATAGGAACTACTTTTTACCCCTTTCCGCATCCTTCAGGACCCACAAGAAGAAATGGCTGCTTATTATTAATGTCTAGCCAGGGCCTAAAGTAATCTAAACTTCTCTGCATATCAGGGGTTTGGATGACAGGAAGTGTTTGGAGATTACTGAAGTCATCAGCTGTTAGATTTTCAGTTTTTTTCAGCTGATACAGCATTAGCTGTCCAGTGTCAGTGTCATAATATGTGTCCAGGGGCTTCCTCGGGTCTGGTGGAGACTCTTGTGTCCAACTGAAGAGCTTTAGAAAAAAACAAAAATAAAATTTCAATTAAATCCATACTCCTAAAAACAAGATCTACCATTTCAAGCTAATCTAAAGAATGTTCAAAGAATAATTCTGTAAAATCACATTTTGATAGTTTAAGGCTGCCTCTGAAAATTCAATCATGTTATGCATGTGCTTTAAGTCCTTAAGTAAATAGTAACATATTACTTTTCCACTTTTCATAATATAAATTCAAACAAATTGTATTTTGAAAAGCTATACATAATTTTTTTTTTTAGACTAGGCAACATAATAACAATAATAATTGTAAGAATGAGATAACTCCTTCACATGCATCAATAACTAATTCCTAAGGCTGAGTCTACACCTTTATCATTTGCCCACTTTATATGCTATAGCTCCTGGCTGCCTTTTGGAAGGAACTACTTTCTTCTCTCCAACACAAAACTCAAGTGTGATTGTGGAAATATCTATCTCCAGGGTCAACCTTCTGACTATGGACCAGCATATGCACAGTTTTCTAATACTGTTGCCTAGCTCTTGTGCCCTCAAGTACCTACACAGAGAATCACACACTAGCACATACAATACAGAACCTCAAAGTAATGCTCTAAGAACATCTCCCTAATGAGGTGCAACAAAGTCCCCACATTATCATTTCAAGTCTTCTGAACAGAAAAAATCCACAAAAATAAATCTGTATTACGTATACAATACATATAGACACACACAGTCTGCTATAGTGGGTCCTTGCAGAAAGCAGTATGGACAGAGGTTTCCTATCTGGGATGGATGCACTTAGCAGTCTATCAGTGACATATGAAACACTCCTTTACTTCTCAGCTATTTCCCTATAGACAACACAGATTACAATCAAATTAGAGCACAAAGATTACCTCTTTTGCAAATTCTTGTCGTGATTTCATATTGAGATTGCCACCAAGACCACGTAACAAGTTAATAATAAACTGTCCACGATCAGTACACCCACGAAGATGAGACAGTCCATTCATCACAGTTCCAACTAAACTTGTTTCTACCACAGAGTCATTCTGTAAATCACAAATTGTAGTAGATTTAAATATATTTCTCAATATAAATGTGATGTATTGCTAATAGACTGCTATTACTCATTGCTTTTTGACACTTCCACAAATAAGGAAAGATCTCAACAGTGTTATTGTTCCAGAAAATTCACTTGACATTAAATTATTTCTAAGAATTGATTTGGAGGTTTTAATTGCAGACTACGAATTGATGTAATTTAGGATAAGCAATCAGAACTTTCCTTACAGATTTTCAGAATCTATAAGAAATAAACATGACTGTATACTGGAATTCTTTCTTTTGAACAGATCATTTTTGAACTTTGCTCTTTAGCACCAAAGGGAATTTGAGCCTTGGGATCAAATTTTTCTCTTTATCCACCTGGAGATACTTTAGAAGTCTAAAAGTCACCATGGGTGAAAGAACCAAGAGGAAAAATAATAACAAAACCATAACAGGTCTATATAAGTTATCCAAGGGGAAATAATGCAGATCTCCTAAAGACTAGCTTAGTGGCCACAGTAGTGGGGATGTCTCCTAAATAATATTTTGTGCAATATCAGCTACTTGATCAATGCAAATCCAACTCCTTCAGAAGAAGGGGAGGCTGGGAAACATCTAGAGTCCTTAAGAAAATCTAGCATATACAAAACAATTACCATGATATACATCCCAGAATTCAGATAATCTACAAAGTTTTGGACTATCCTTTTTTTTAATATTTTAATTACATATTACTTTTCACCTATTCAAACATTTTTCAGTTAAGGTTTTGAGTAGAATCCTAAAGTGCTGAAGTTATATACTTAATTCCAGGACAGATTAGTGTAAGCTGTTATAATTTAGCATTCTGAACAACAGAAATACTTTTTTAGATATGTCTCTGTCAATTTTTTTAGGTATCTAGCATTCAATTTCTCCTCAACCTTTAACAAGCTTCAGCTTCCAGTGAGCAACTTGTCAAATTTTAGCCATTTTTGTGTTATAGACAATAACATCAATCTAGAAAATTTCTTCACTTTTTTAGTTTAGATATTCAAGTCTTTCAAATCCTTGAAAACATAAAGAAAAATACCTGGTATGGAATAATGTAATGCATGTATTTCTGTGAACCTTAATATCTGTTTTTATTAGTTTAAATGGTATTGAATGTTTCAAAACCTTAAGTACACCAATCAGTTTTCAGAAATTTATTAGAACAGTTCCAGTATTAATTTTATTAAGGAAACAGCTCCATTGTGCTGTGACCAGTGTGGTCACAGCACCAAGCCTGCCAAAGTACAGGATGTGCTTGGACAATGCTCTCAGGCACATGCTGTGATTCTTGGGGTCATCCTGTGCAGGGCGAGGCACTGGACTTCAATGATCCTTATGGGACCCTTCCAACTCAAGATATTTTATGATTCTACGATTCTATCAAAAAAGTAGAGATTTTTTTAATAACAATTTAAAAATTAATCTGAATTATCTCTTCAATGTTAAATTACAAAAATAGATCATACTTAACAGAAGCTGATATTTGTTTAAGTATTCATTTACTAACCTTCTTTACAACCCAGTTTAGAGCCTTTTCAAAATAGTCACCAATCCAGTTTTCGAGGTTGTACCTGCATTCTTCAGGCTGACTTCTTAGCCAAGACTTTATCAAAGCATTAAGATCTGTATCTTCATCACTAAGCCAAAACAAAACAAGATTCAGATAAACACAAGGCATCCACACCTTTAAATGGACTGGTTCAAAATTCCAGAAAAAGTTCAGGGAGATATTTTAATAATTTCTAACCCATACTTGGGCTCTTCAAGTGTCATATAAAAACAAAGAATCCACCATGTGTTTTTGAAGAAGTCTGAGGTCTATCAGCCAAAAGATTATAACGTAACAACACAGAAGGGACATACAACCTGAAGCAAACTTCCCCAGTGATTGGTTTTGTAAGTGTAAGCTACAATCAACTGTTCCATCCACTTGAGAATGCCTTTCAAGAAAAGTAAGTATATTTGCTTACTTTGAAAGTGTGTAATACTCCCATGACTTACCTCAGAAAGATCATTCCCATTCGAGATATTGTAGCAGGGGAGGCACAGCTAAGGTCATGAGTTTCAAATATAAAGTTGACATTTGAGCCAAACTGAATTCTTTCTCCATTGGGCATAGTCAACAGTCTGTTGTCATCCAAAACAGAATTCAAAGATTCAATCCATTCGGGATCGATATCACCATCACAAATTATCCATGATGTAATATCTATTTCCAGGCACAAAAATAAAAAAAAAAAATACAAGAAAACCACTTAAAAATATCAGCCCTTGTTATTTTAACACTATTTAGCTCTCTCTTCATTATAACTTAAAGAAAAGTTCTATCAAGATATACCTTAAATGCTTTACCTTCTGGTGCCTATTTTTGTTTTCTTATAAAAAAATTTGAAAAGTCTGTATCAGGGCTCTTGACTACAATTGTTACCAGAAGGTTTTCTTACCTTATGCTATCCACAACTGATGATACAATATAAAAACGTAACTGAAAATGAACCATTTCAGTAATTTAGGCATAATGATGTATAACTCCTCACAGACATACCTTGGGGCTCTCGTACCACTTGTCGAGCACTGTTTGTAAGCACACCATCTGACCATTCTCTGGTGTCCATGTCAATGCGGCCTAGCAACTGATGTCGAGGCATAGCTTTAGGATTCATTGTATACTGTTTCACTACTCTGCCAGTTTTACCAAGTGCTGTCTTTAACATCCGCCAAAGTGTTGATTTACCTCCACCACTCGGACCTACAATAACTACACCCATTCTTTGACGTAGCTGTTCATATAATTCCAAAGCCTTCTTGATCTAGATAATAAAAGAGATAGTGGCTATGTGAAATTGTAAAGCTACATCACACGTTCTTTTTTAAATGTTTTTCCAATTTACTTTGCATGCAGACATTTTCTTGTTATAATTTTAAATTTTGAAACAATAGATATTTTCAGAAATAATTAAAATTATGTTACTAAAGAATATGAAGAAATTTATTTTGCATGTTAGAAGTATTTCACTAAATTATTAAAATAAAAATATTAGCCATCTTTGGGCATATTTTTACTGAGCAATTTATGAATCCTTAGTCACAGAACTTCATCTAGTTCTACAATAAATAACCAAAAACATGACAAAGAACTGCTTGATAAAACCAAATATTCACATATTTCCTTCTTTCACTGTCCAAAATATTCATTGACATCAGTACCTGGCTTGAATGAAACTGTGTGTCACATGTTCAGATCTTAATTTTCCTTGAACTATTTTACTTTCAGTGACATCTACGTGCTTCAAACACACATCCAATTTTTTATATACATGTAACTAGAATCTAACTATCAGTTATTCTCACTTCTTTATAAAAGATTTATTTCAAAAGAAAACAGAAATTAATTGAATGTTACAAATAAGTTCTAATTCAGAATAACTCGTTTTGTTGCTGTAGACGGTGCTTACCTGCGTGCTTATAATTTCCAAGTTTGCTTCTTCAAAGACTTGATGTAAAGCTGTAGTTAACTCAGCATATTCCACATCTTGAAAGTCAGTGCCAGGAAATACATCCTTAACCAGTGCATCAAAACGTGCACAGTCTGCAAATGTAAGCTTTGACGTGGTATTAAGCCTCAAAGCTTGAACCACCATGTGACTTTCATTAACTGGAAATAAAAACAAAGAGGGCAGATCAGTTTAAGCTGTTTGTTGGGTTTTTTTTCCTTTGAATATGTCAGCATTCAAAGGAATGCAAAGACATTGAAAGTAGAATCGCAGCACAGACTTCATTCCAGTTCATGTACCACTCTACTAGGAAGTTAGGCAAGTGCTTTACTGTAAGTATAATATATGCCCACCAATGTATTCTATACAGATATGAGATGGTTATGATGCTGGCCAAAAAGTACATAATAGCCTAATGATTACTTGCTAAAGAACTCATGAAAGAAACTAAGAATCTGGATTCCAGACCTTACTCTGCTAGAGGCAGTTTGAAGTCACATCTTTCAAGTGCATCCTAATTAACTATGAATATTCCACAAGTAAACACTTTCCACAATTACTCCTGAATCTGAAATACCATGGAAATGTAAGCATTTTGGGATCAGAATGAAAAAAGTCACATAAATTATTTACTCTGAGAGAAAAACAGATACTCATGGTGGGAATGGCACAGGGCTCTCATCTCTCGGTTATTTTCATTTTTTAATTGAATTACATTCTCATGTAAAACATGTACGTTTCCAGAAAGCAGGACTAGGAACCACAGGTGAAAATCATCCTGTGTTTCTGCCCTCCTTCTGAAAGCGTGACTGCCCAAAACCAGAATGTCCAGATTCAACACAGGGGACAGAAAGTGTCCATTCTCTAACTTCCCTTCTTCCTATGTCTTTTTCCCAATGTTCCAGAGGTTAAATATTAGCATGCCCTTCTAAAGTCTGGAATAAGTTCAAAGGTTTTCATACTGAAAAATGTCCTAAATACAAGTGCTTCTACAGGTAATATTTCTAAATAGCATGATAAACAGTTAACAGGAAAAACATTGACATTAAAGAACTTGATTTAGAAAGGTTGAACTGCTTTACTAAAGGAAGCAATACAAAATTTAAGTAGCATTTTGCCATGCCAAAGGATTTTGACTCAAAAATACAAGGAAACATAAAGAAACAGGCAATTGCATTTGTTGGAAATGTCTTAAGCTTCTCGAAGTAGGTCATGAAAAAACAATCAAACAAACAGAAATAAAAATTTCTGGATTTAAATCATAAGTTAAATCCATCCACCTTGCCTTTGGCAGAGCTATTGAAAATTATGTTTTAAACCAGAAAAAATTTCAGCAGATTTCACATATCTAAACATTAAGCTAAAATGTCATAGCAAGAAACAGTGATAGGAATGTGACCTAAAACACGTCACTGGTAATCCTTCTCTGGTAGATCCATACTAAAGTCAAGTACAAATTCTTTAAAGTTTTCAGACAATTGTTTTACATTAAGACACGTAAACTTTCAGGTATATGTCATTTAAACAAACAGGTTGCAGTAGCTGTCTCCTAAATATGTGAAATGCTCATCCATTCCACACTCTTAATTCCCGCTCAATTAACACCTAAACAACAATAATTCAAAAGCTTAAAAAAATATATTAACTCAGTCTAGTCCAATATATTTCTATAATTTCTACCTGTCCTTATATTTTTCTCAGTCTACCAATCAGAATCTAATACCATATGATAATTTTTGCAAACCTCAAATAGAAACAAAATAGTCTGACAACTTATGAAAAACTGCGCATCAGAGGATCAACTTTCCTGTTCTAAGCCAAACGAAAACAAAAGTCTTTAAGAATCATTCAAAATCATTCCAGAATGAAGTCCTGTGTTTATGTTCTTATCATCATAGAAAAGCTCAATCCACAATATGACAACAGTCTTTTGTGATCTCCTAGTGAAGGTGGGCTTTCACAGATTTTTTTTTTTCTTTTCTAAATTGCCTCCAGATCCAAGCCATGGCTTCTCAAAACTCTAGTGAACAAGAAGTCTGCAGTAAATTCTATTTGTACAAGATCCTAAAGAATCAAAAGTTTGGCATGGGCAATCTTACTTTCTTGCTTTGCATTGCTTTTCTTCAGCTGATGAAGAAGGCTGCCACAGCCTCTCAAAACAGTCTTCAATGCTCGTAAACCCCAGTCATAGTGTTGCTGTGGTGTCAGAAGCTCCCTAAATTTGAAAACAACAATATCGTAATAATCTTTAGGTTACAGCATCTGAAATTTTGGTTTGGCGAATGAACATACTTCTAATAAGGTTCTGGGCAAAAGAGAAACTGATGAGTACTTGTAGTGCCACTTGAAATGCATTTCAGATATAAGCAATGACACTCTTGAATTTTCAGAGGGGTTATATTCTACAGTTAATGTATTTATTATTGTGCCTAACAGTACTAACTATATTGTATTTTCTAATGTGCATATTTTAACCGAATAGTTACTTGCATTTCAACAATTTCAAGAGCCTAAAATCAACACAATGCATCTGAACATTCACATGCTCACATTTATATTTAATGCAATTTGTCCCCTTGAGATTATAATTGCATTCCATACACTTTCACACCTCAACCTCTCAATATATTGCAGTATTTTAATTCTATGTTAAGTTAGTATCCACAGAGATTTGCATGATATACTGTTTAGATTTAAGAGGTAGAAGGGAAGAGAATTAAAAAAGTAACTTTACTAGGGGGAGGTGGGGTATGTGAAAGCTTACCTTGCTAGATTAAAAATAGCCACTAATTTTCTACCCAGTATTTTAGCATCCTTAAAGCCTTCTGAATACAAAATCACTTCTGCAATGAGTTCATTGTCTGGATGAGTCATAGCAACTGGCCTGAAAAGTTGTTTGAGATTATCAGGTAGTTTTTGTCTTCCTCCATAACCTTTTCCAGCAGGATTCAAAGTGATAAAAATTCCAGAATTATGATCCATTTCAACCTAGCATTAGAAGTGCATTATAATAGTATATTGTCAAATAAAACAGTATTGAGAAATGCTGGGAGACTATGCTTAGTTAGAATAGTCAGTTTTTAAGTAAGTTTTCCAGTACCTTTTTGCCAAGCATCTCACATACAGGACTGTGTTTCTTCAATGCGTGTTGAATTGTCTGAATCTGCATGGATACTGCAGACAATACAGCTTCCTCAAGTCTGTTGAATTCATCAAAACAGCCCCAGGCACCACACTTCACTAAGCCCACAAATATGCGCCCCATTGACTTCACATCAATGCCCTTAAAATTAAAAAGAATACTATCAAAATTCAAATAACAAGAAAATATAAAAGACTGTCTTCCCATCCACTGAAAAACATCATTAGAAATATCCACAAATTTCTAATGGCAATTGATAAATTATCAAAATTATTTCTAGAATAATATTATTAACACTAATAATAATAAATATAATAATATATAATTCTATAATAATTGATATTGTTAATATTATTTCTAGAATATAATATCGCTTTACAAAGTATGGGCATAGATATCCATTTCCTAAATTAAACAGAACCATATTCACCTCATCACAATTAAAGACTAAAACTTGTCTTCCGAGAAGTCCACCCAAGGCCTTTACTGACTCTGTCTTCCCAGTTCCAGCTGGACCATAGGGATTTCCTCCAAGGCCCATCTTCATGGCCTGAGTGAGAGTTAGGTAACACTTATCTGTCAAAGGTGTGTAAACAAGTTTAGGGGAATTACCCTGCAGAAACAAAACAAATTATATTGACTGGGAGACAGAAAGTATTGACAAAGTAATTTCAATAATTTCATTCATAACTAATTCATTTGGAAATATTACACAACAGCCTAGATTATGAATTTGTTTCAAAGTTTTCCTGATTTTACACCAAATGCCAAAGCATTGTTCAAAAATTTTTTAGAATTACAGATGAAACTGCATTAATATATAAAAGCAGCAATCATATTAGAAAATATTTATATGACAATACAGCTATTTTCCATACAACTTACACTTACCCCATCAATATAAGAATGAAAATTATTACCCTATCTTTTAATATTTTCTGTGAAATAGCATGCTAAAGACACAACAAAGTTTAAAAAAAATGACAACAGCAGCAGGTATCAAATGAGAAAGTGTTGGACACCTATAAAAGCCACTAGGTAAAAATTAAAAATACCACACCTGATATTCATAAGTATATTGGAGTTCAGCATCTACCATCTGAACATAACATTTTTGGTCTTTCATATAAAATCTCAGCTGCTTCTTCCAAGCCCAGTCTTCAATATCGTGAATCTGAGCTTGATTCAGCTGCTTCACCACATCAATGTTATGAATGATATCAAGAATCAGAGCTTTAAGCTTAAGCTCAAGGATTCCTGATTCTGCAAATAATCACATACAAAAGAAAAAAAAATCACAACAGTGTAGTAAGGAAGACACATCACCCATTCTCAAGTTCATTGTGCTGATTTTTATTATCAGTAGATTTCAGTTAGATTTTATTTGAATTATATATAGAAAGGTTTTTTATTTTCTAAAGCAAACAGCATAACACGAGATCCTGACAGACAGTGTGAATCATTGTGTAACTTCAGTCATTTTGAAGTGATTTTGTCTGCCTCTACATTCAAAAGAGAGAGAAAGGCTTTTCTGCAAAGCAATTTATTTCAGGAATGTTTACTTCAGGAATGAGGTGGTGTAACCTATTGAGTGATCAGTTGAGGATCTGAAACCCACACTACACACACTCTGGAGATTTTACTCAGAATAATTAAGGTGATGAGTAATGAATGTTCATTAGCAGATTGCATGCATTAAGTGTATTCTTAGAACACACTGTTTAATTTAGTTCCTTTTGAAAGATATCCAGTTTGTGTGCTTCCAGACCACCCCATGATGGGATTTAAACCAAAGTAAGTGGGAATAATCAAGAAACTCAGTTCAAAATCACACCTATTGTCTAAGTTAAAAAGTTACGGTAAATGTATTATACAATAGATGGACCGAACATTCTTCTGTAACTGATGACATTTCTCAAATGGGTATACAAAGATCGCAGAAAAGGAGTTTAGACAAAGAAGCACACTCATAGACTGCTGGAGGTAGGTGATATGAATCCTAAGCAATGTATCAGATGCTTACAGTTCCCGAATTATAAACTAGAATTTAATGCAGTAACCAGCTATACAAATGTGGTGGAAGACTGTCAACTACATGTCAAATTGAGTCTTTTTACACATATTAAGGTAAAAGCCATCTCACCTAATCTACACTATGGAACTTTGTATCTCAGGTCACTCAGAGTCCCACCTCTGGTCAAAAGGGAGGAATAAGCACTCAGAGGCATAATTATTCAAACCCATTTGGAGTATATAAGATTCAGAATAATCATGTCTTGGGAATAACTAGCTTATTTGTTTTGCCTCAGAGGTACACAGGAATTATTAGTTCAGAGGTACATGTATACATCTAACATAGAAAATCACCCACACAGTTGTACAGTATATATTGGCTTGCCTTAAGGTACCTCAACTGCTTTTTGATCACTTCCTGTGATACATAAAACTAGGACACAGTTCAGTAGATGAGAACGAATTATCAGTAGATATATAAACCAAAAGATAGAAACTTATTAAAAAGAAAATATGTTTGCAAATACATAAGTTGTCTAAGATAATTTTTAATCTAAATAAAAGTCCTTTGTTCATTCTGATATATTAAAAACTCTAATCTTGGCAGTAATAGATGAGTAACCTTATGTAACTCAACTTTGCGAACTCAGAGACGGATTTATACAATTTCCTGTTCAAATATACAGAATGTAAAATATTACACAACTAAAGTAATAAAAAAAATTTATATTAATTATCGTTTTTATACCTGTACTCCCAGTATTTTCTATGCCACTACCAATGTTAGTATAATGGTCCAGTTTAGCCATGAGTTCTAATTCTAATTGTTGCAGATTATGGTTTTTTATAGCATTTTCAACATCTTCAGTGAACTGAATTTGTTCTGCCAAGGAAAGAATCTTTGGAAAAAGAAATCCAAGTTATATTTTATAAATACAGAAGACATAAAAAACAACCCATTTTTCAATTAATTTGCAATTGCTTATTATGTCTGATATTTTATATATTTTATTGTATAATTTTTAAACAAAGTTATACCTTTGCTACGCTTTTAAAAACAAATACAGCCATGTTAAAACATGACAAAATTTTGCCAAAACTTGCAATCTAATCCAATACAGCAAGTCCTTCATCTGTTCTAAAGCATGCAGTAGCAAAATTTATAAGTCTCTTTTTCTATTAAATGATATGTCAGATGGAAACCACCACATTGTGGGCATGCTGAGCCCATATTACACACTCTCAGGAGCACCTCTCACTTGTGTCACTGATCTGCTACTACAATACTTTCCATTCTAGTTTCCAGCACTCCACTTATATTCTAACTACTTTACATTCAGTGTAAGAGCCCTGTTTGAGCTATGAAGGTTCAGTCAAACTTGGAACTAGAAAGGTCTGTAACAAAAAATTCCAGCAATTGTGACAATTTGAAGATTGTAACAGTAACTACATTCTGGGAGAGGGAGAGAGCAACGAGAAGTCCTATGAGCGACTGACAGAGAGGATCACTGAGCAAAGGGCCTATGACAGAAAGTGACCACAAAAAATAACAAAATGGGGCTCAAGCAGGGTCACTTCAACACTTTCCATGTCAGCAAGGAAATACCTACAGGGCACCAGTATGGAGAACTCTCAAACCATCTCCAAGAATTCAACATGCTCGGTTCCTCTGAAGTGCCTGTACAGCAGTGCACTCATTATGGGAACAAACATAATGAGTTAGAGATCTGTGTGCAGTTGCAGGGCTCTGATCTTATTGGGAATATGGAGATGTGGTGTAATGACTCCCACAGCTGGAGTGCTGCAATCAGGCAGTACAGGCTCTTTAGGAAGGACAGGCAGGGAACACGAGGAGTTGGAGTTGCCCTTTACATAAGGGAGCAGCTGAAGTGCATGGAGCTCTAGATGGCCCTGCTTGAGCAGGAAGTTGGACCAGCTGACCTCTAGAGGTCCCTTCCCACCACAGCCACTCTGTGTTTCTGTATGATGCTCTCTGCTATTGGTCAAAATCAATAAAAGAATTTCATATTCATTACTGTTCCTGCTTAGGCAGCTAAGCTTCAGAAACTCTTATCTACTTTAATCAGATCCAAAAGGGCTTTTTAATGTTACTAAGTCTTCGCAGCCCTGCATGTAACATTCAATACCAACTAAGATAAAATTTAATAAATAGACAGATGTTAGATCAGGTGCCATGTAAAAGACTTGAATATTTCAAATGTTTACAAAGGAATTATAAGACCACATATCTTTAAGAATTTCTCTATACAATAAATGAGTAAAATGGATTTGTTAAGGGTTATATTCTTTCAAATCCAAATATATGCTTCTTTATGAGATTAAAAAAAAATAACTTCTAAGACTACATAGTGGCATTACTGGATGAACTACTACCTGGGAAGGGAAGAGGGATGGATCAATTGAACCTTGTGATTTTTTTCCAGCATCAACACAGTCAATTAACATTTTTTTCAGGGTCTCCTTCATCTCCAAAGCCAAACTGTTTAGCCACACCTGACAAAGAAATGAAAAAAAACTCAAAAATTACATTACAAATTAATTTCTCAAAGACGCTTGAACCAGACTGGTATGTGATTTTCTTACCTCCACATCATTTGACAGAAGAACTTTATTTCTAAGTGGCACAGTTTCTCCTTCTACAGACTTCATGGCAATTATGTTTTTAAATTCTTTATCAAAGCTCACACTATTAATGCCTAATAATCAGAAAACATCAATAAATTGTCAAAGTCAAACATTAATTCCTTAGTGTCTAGTAGTGGAAAAAAAAGGGAAAAAAAGCCCGCAACATATTATTTAGCTTTGAAGAAGCTTATTTCTAAAAAAGTACATTTCACAAATGAAAATTGATGCATTACCAGCAAAAAGTTTCTTAAGATGAGACTGAATAACCAGGGGATTCGTGGACTGTCCTAAAATTTCTAACAAGTCATCATCACCAATGAAATAGAATCTTGGAAATGCTGAGCGCTTTTCCTATATTAAAACAAAATAAATCAGTTTTGTTGACTTAAATTCAAACTTACTGACATTCTTTATAAAAAATTCTGTTAATGTTGGCTGTACCTCCAAAAACTCATTCAAAGATTTCTGACATCTCTGAAGCTGGTCAAGTATGGTAAGTAGAGTATTTTTTATTCCTGTCCGGGCATTCAGTGATGTTACCCTATTGTCACTCTTGATATCTGACATAATGGATCTTGACAGAAAAAAAAAAGAATAATTAATAAAACCATTATAATTGTAATTTAAATATTATATATTAGTTATGTAAATAAAAAATAACACACAGGGAAGTAATATAAAGAGTTGATATATAACTTTCAGTTTTCAGTATTAATGATGAAATACTGCAGAATTTACATCAATATCCCTCCACTGTAATTTAAAACCAACTGTTTTTTGCTAAAATTTCTCTACTCCAAGCCAAGAAAATTCAGTTCTTGTCTTTTATTTCCTTATAAATCATTTCAACTCAAACCAAGACAGATAAAGGTACATATCTTACTATATGTCTAAAATCTACTCCCTTTTTATCTTTTGACTTGTTCGGATCAGATAAAGCATCTGTCTCTCCCAAAAGTCTATCTGTGTACTTTCTTAGTGAATATAGTGCTTGTCTTCAACATGATTCTTGAAAAAATAATTATATCTCCTCTACTGCTGACAAAACTAATCTTGTATTTGGCTGCCTTGTTTATGATCTTTTATGTTTCATGTGATTCCTTTCTTCACAAGCACCACATTAAATGAAAACATTACCACCTTTATTCAGATATGTCACTCTCGCACATATATAACTACTGAATTACTGTTGTTGACCGTCCTCTCCATACATATTCCAATTGTTCCCATATATTTTCACCATGAAAAAAGTTCTAGACTACACATGTCAAAGATATTAGAAATAAATAAGTCTCACTCCATAACACTAACCTGAAGTTTTCATCAACTCTGTTAAAACGAGCCTGTTCTTTGGGTAGAGCTCCACGACCAAATATCGGTTCCAAATAGACCCATTTCCTTTGAATTTGGTTTAAATTCTGCAGATACTCATCCAAGTCAGCTAGCTTTTTTTCCCAGATGGACACTTTATCTTCAAAACCTTTGTAATATGGAGAGTCCTTAAGAGACTGTAGAAGACAGCGATGATCTCCAACTTGGTTGACTATGTCCTTCCAGTCTTTAATAAGCCTGATAGTCTTGCCTTGGCTGTCTTCATAATCCGTTAACATAAAGACAGCTCCAACTCCCCAGAGTTCAAGCTCACGTAGTGCTTCTCTGATTGTGATTTCACCTTGGGCTCGACAGTTCAAATCCTATTTAAAAGCAAAAATAGATTTCATATGAAACTACAGAGCTTGCAATAAACTTTCCATTCAAAAATATAATGCAAGCTCTACTCCTATAGTAATAGCATTGTATGCACAGAACAACATATACGGCATAACAGAAACCATAAAAAACTATAGTTCCTTTATCTGAAATTATTCATACCTTAAGTTCCATTGCTTTTTCTATAATGGCATCTGTCACTTTCAATAGGTCTCCAAATAACAAGCCCTCCAGTGTAGTGCCTCGGGGAAGACCCAGAAGACGAAAGAGATCCAGCCAATGGTCTGAAGAAAGATGTTCTCCCCTGACATATTTTAGGAGTGGAATTATCATCTATAGAAAAAATGCACATGTGAATCCATCTAGTCTTTATGAAAATTGTACCTCTTTGATTATAGACTGACATGCTATTCGAACAAAAAAAAAATTAAATTTGTAAACTGAGGTACATTTTTTCCAATTCCTGGATTTAAAGTTTAGGATTATAATTCTGAAGAAAACTCATTATTAAATGTGTGTCTATGTAAGCTGCAATGATCTTCCTATTCACTGTATGGAACTAAAAGGTTCTCAAAAGTAAGTGAAATGTGCAAAACAGTATCAGAATATATTTTGTTAAATTTTAACTGATTTTATTGTAAGAAATTAACAATGAGCTAGAGAATGAAGTCCACTACCCACTAATACCACACCATTTTTTGTTTCATAGGCCTTTTTGCAATTCATAGAATCATAGAATTATTTGGGTTGAAAAGGACCTTAAAGATCATTCCAACCCCTCTACCATTGGCAGGGACACCTTCCACTAGACCAGGCTGCTAAAAACCCCATCCAACCTGGCCTTGAACACTTCCAGGGTAATAAGCATCTTACTTTATATTTGTCCACTTCTTTTTGCAACTTTACTGTCATTACAGTATGTTCTTCCATCTTCCTCATTTTGTCATGCCAGTGAAACAAAAATTCTTCAAATAGGTGTGTTTTACTTCTGCATGAAAATCAAAAATAAAAAGGTCATAACAGCACAGTACTACAACCACACATGTATGTCAATTAAAAATAAAGTAACAAAATCATACCTAAAAGTAATCCAGTCTTCTTTGGCTTTTTCCTGAAAACCTTCATAAAACTCTTCATACAGTGCCCAGACTTCTGCACAACTCTTAATATCTTGACTTACAACTTCTGACAATGAGAAGTCAGGCTCTTCCAATTTAAAATGATGGCATTCTTCACTGAATAAAAAGATCATTGTATTATGGATTACATTATTCTACTGTACATTTATGGTTTAAGAAATGGTATCCTACAGAAATAATCATACTTTTTTTAAGAAATGTTATTGGCTTTATTGAAGAACACTGCTGCCAAATCCAATTTCCTTGTAGTCTCCTTCTTGAATAGAAATAATAAAGGAATATGAGGGATAACTCTCCTACACAGTAATATTCTCCCATATTGCCAATTATTTTCCATAAACTGCCATTCATTTTTTTACAAGAAAAGTTAATTAATTTGTTCCTTCAAAAAGAAAACTTGAAAGAAAATAATTTTGAATTGATTTTTTCTTTCTGCTGGGTAAAAAGAATATGCTAATTTTATTTACTATCATTTACTTGCCAAGGTAAGAAGTTAAATAGAAAACTTTGTCCTCTCAAGATCTCTAATAATTTACTAATTATTATTTTTATAATATTTATTTATTAATTATTATTTGTTTACTGAAAGTAGACAGCCATACCAGAAAAATCCTTTCCTTTTGCACAAGTCTACCAGATAGGACACTTACTCAAGAAACAGGAGACGTGAGTTCCTGCCCACTTAAGTTACAAGAGGATCGAGGTCCTTCTTGGACCAATATTATAAACTCTCTCTCAGTGAGAATTTCAGAAGTCAGCATCAAACCTCCTCATGTGAAAGCTTAAGAGACTTCTCAAATTTTTCATTAAAAAAATTCTAGAAAAACTTGGCTTGAGAAATTCATGTTACGTAAAATCAACAAAAAGGACCCTGGAAAGCTAATGAAAAACAGGTATTACAAATTAAATTCCTTATATTAACTGTTGTGATAAAAATTAGTTAACATTTTCTGAGTTACTATTGCTGCAAAAGATCCATACATTAGTGAATAAGATATACAGGGAAGTAAATATACATACATGAGTTTTTCTTTCACAGTTTCAAGTTCATCAAATTCTTTTTTTTTTTCCTTTATGATCTGAGCACTTTTCTCAAGTACATCCTGATCCCCCGTTTCAATGACATCATCACTTGGCTTTAGCTGATCCCAGCGTGCTTTAAATTTTTCCAGGTCTTGAAGATACATATTAATACGTGAAATCACATTTCCTTTCATCATTTCAATCTGTAAAGCAAGAGGTAAAATTACATTCCTTCAATGGTTTGTATCTACAACAATGATCAAAACCAAAATATCAACTTCAAAACTAGGTAACTACAATATGATCAAAAATCAAACTCAAAAAACTTCTTGTATAATTCCCCAAGAAACAGTCCAACTCTATTCTCCTGGTTTTGTGGGTTTTTTTAAAGGGGTACTATTTTTTTTATTATGCTGGTATTTGAGACCTATTTATTCAGCTATGCTATCTATCTAGCCTGCACATTATAGTAGATAGAAAAATTGCTATATTTGTATGGCATACGGATATCCTCAGTAGAACTCCAAATGAGTTCAGCAATTTGCCTATAGACTGGAATTACAGGACTGTGCATAGTTTAGCAAAGTTATGTGAAAAGAAAAAAAACAGCTCCAGTACTAAAAGCATGATAAAGTAATGAAAACGCTATCTTTAAGTGTTATCCTGTTGCCTTCAGTTAACCATTGCATTTATTAAGTCATTTCTGTTACGAGACAGTTGTTTTGAGACAAAAGTACAACATTGCAACATTCATTTCAGCATCAATTCAGCAGAAGTTTCACCTAGTTGCTGCTTAAGAGTTTAATTATTCTTCCTTTGAAAGCTCTCCCTCAACCCAGTAACACTGGTTTTAACACTGAATTGAGAATATTTACAGATTTAACCTAAGAAAAAAAGTATTTTTCCAGACTTATTCAAAATAATTTCAACATTTTCAGGTAAAATGTTAATCTTTCATTGTTACCTGTTCTGCAATCATAAGCTGGTGGCTTTCCATCATTAATTCAAATTTATCCCATGTAGCTCTTAGGCTACTGATAGTGTTCAAACCTGCACCAGCCACAGTTCGCAGAAGTTTGTTTTTATCTTCAGCCTCTTGAAATAGGAGAAAAATCTAAAATCAGAAAGATTAAAAATAAATGTGTATGCAAAAATTCAGCAAATCCTGTTTATCTAAACTATAAGCAAATATATATGAATCACCATGTAAGCACAGATAATAAGATTATATACAGCTGCTTTTTTAATACTGCTTATAGAATAACATTAAAACATTGGAAGAGTAGTATCTGATTTACTTAGAGAAATTCTAAATCTTGATCCTGCCATGAGATATAAAGAAGTGAATGATAACTATGAAACAGATAAGTTTCCTTATACATTGCACAGATGACTCAATCAAATTGGAGAACAGCAGCAAAGCAACAGAATTCTATAAACATGTTTATGTGTGTGCTGGGTCTGGCTGAGATGGAGTTAATTTTTTTCATGGTAGCTGCTATGGGGCCATGTTTTCGACTTTTGTTGAAAATGATATGGTAGTACAGGGATGTTTTAGTTACTGTTGAGCAGGGCTTGCACAGAGTCAAGGTCTTTCCTGCTCCTCACCCCATCTACCAATCTATGGGCAGGGGGAGTACAAGGAGTTGGGAAGGGACACAGCCAGGACACAGCTAAGCCCAACTGACCCAAGGGATATTCAAGACCACAGGGCATTGGGTTCAATATAGAAAGCTGGAGGAAAAAGAAGGAAGGGGATGAGAGGGGGGGCATTCAGAGTGATGGCATTTGTTTTTCCAAGTTGCTGTAACACATGATAGAGCCCTGCTTTTCTGGAGATGGCTGAACATATGCCTGCCCACGGAAAGTGGTGAATGAATTTCTTGTTTTGCTTTGATTTTGCACTGTTTTTGCTTTACCTATTTAACTGTCTTTATCTCAATCCATGAAATACAACCAGGCAGAGATATTCCATGCCATATAATACTGCCCTTTTCCTTCCTTCCTTCCTTCCGTCCTTCCTTCCCTCCCTCCCTCCTTCCTTCTCTCCCTCCTTCCTTTTTTTTCTCTTATACTCATATAAAAGAGTACTGGTTTTTGTGACCTGATAATGCAGAAAAAAAAGTTCATCTTTTTTTCCCCACATATTAAGAGCCGACAAAATTTGAAAGAGAAACCAAACCAACTCTTTTAAACTATGCAAGCCAGAAGAGTCATCTGAGATACACACAGTTCTACACATTTACCAAAATGTCTGCTATGTACGTTTTCCTTTAAAAATTAAGAGATAAGCGGCACTAATGCTAAGAAGCAATTCTCTTCAACATCCAAAAACTCTCCCAGAGTTCCTACAAAATGTAAATAATTACACCCAGCAGCTGACTTCATCATTGGGACTTGATTCAGTTCCTCACAAACACATGTTTCGGGCCATCTGAGATGTTCTAGGGCACTTGCATGGCCTCCAGTTGCAACTATGGAAAGGTAGAGGCCTCACAGAACTCCTCTGTTATGTCTGCCAGCCTTGTGAGGATGTTGGAAATGCATCTCAGTAACTCTAGAACTGCACTTTTGGGCAACTGGACTAGACTTCTGCTGAGTATATTAACAGCGCACGCACTGCAGACACCTGCACGTACAGACCTAAACTCAAATGTACTCATTTAGAACTGAATCTTTCAAAGTGTAAATATTGTCCAGTTGGGAAGAGTTAATATGGGTTTTGCAGAATTCCACAATTTTGTAGAACTGGAGTTCTTTAAGGACATCAGTAAGGGTATGGATGAAGGAAAATTAAATCATATATTCCAAATTAAATCATATATTTCCAAAAAGCTTTTAACACAAACCCTCACCTAAGGCATTTAAGGAAAACTGATAACCTTGATAAAAGAACAAAGGGCCTTGCACAGATAATTAATAGGGTAAAAGACAGAGAACAGCATTAGGAGGAGACAGCTAGTTCCTGCAATGGGAAAACGTCACCCACAGAATTCTGTAGGTACCTGTGCTGGACTGCTTGAGGTGTTTTATAAAAGAGTTGGAAAAGGAGACCAACCTGTGACATGATAAAGTTTACTGATGATATTATGTCACTTCAAGCATTAAAATACTTCACCTGTGAAGTACTGCAGAATGAACTTAAAAGAAATAGGGGCTAATGATACCAGTGACAAAAACTCAGGAAGACAGCCATGAAGTGATGTAAACATGAAAAAATAAATTTTACATGTACAAGTTGAGTTCTAAGCTAACAACTGAACTTCAGGTTTGATATCTTGGGGTTATGACAACTAATTTTAAAAAAATGTCAGCTTAATCTAAGCAGGAGAAAGCAAATCAAATGTTAGGAGTCACAGGAGTCAAAAAAATAATAAAAGAGGTAATATTTCTATTTCATCATATAAATCCATGGTTTATTCATATCTTAAACATTGAAAAAATTCTGTTGGTCCCACAGAAAAGTGAAACAGAAAGAAAGGACTTACCAAAAGGCAACAAGGATGATCAAAGTTATGTGTGGGTTTATGCATAAGAAAAGCTTAGGTAAACTAACACTCTTCAATCTAGAAGAGACACAGCTGATACCAGACACAAAAAAGAAGAATACAATCATGTGTCATGAAAAGGTCCATATCTCTCCAATATAAGACATAAATGGTATGAAGTTAGCAAATGGCAGGTGAAAAAAATATAAAAGAAAGGGTCCTTCATGTAATGGGTAATTGATCTACATTTTACCAGAGTATATTTTGGATGTCAAACATGTATTTGCAATCAAGAGAAGATGAGGTAAGGCTGTCAAGAAGAAATCACTGAGTGTTACTATATGTTTAGGAACCACATAAAACTCAAAAAGGTTCTGGTTGGAGGTTAGAAGTAAGGACAAGTATCAGATACTCTGTCCCGATTTTATATTTTCCCATAGGTAAGCCACTCTACTGCTGGACACAAATTACTGTGCTACATGGACTACTGCCTTGCCCCTGCATGGCCACTGCATGGTCTATACTAGTTATTATTCAATGTAAGTTTTCATACTAGAAAGTAATTGCATTTTTTATAGCTGTTGTTCTAGATATGATAAAATGGTATCTTACCCCTTCTTTTCGTTCATGTAGGCTTAAATATTTTAAATTGTCTTCTGCTATTTCCTCTACAGTCTGGGGCCTAATCACTAATGTTTCCATGGCATCGGTGAGAAATGAAGAAACATCACAAAGGTGAGCTACATAATGGTGGAAAACAAAGTTATCATGGAGAAAATATTGGTAGTTTTAAATATCCAAGTCAGACAAATGCACAATCATATAACATTGTCATAAGTATGCAAAGTATTTGCTTAAAAAATTGCAGACTCCAATCTTACATACTACCTCAACAAAAATTGCACATTTGTGTTTACACATAGTTTTTTAAATGTAAACCACTGCACTCAATGTATGATTTAGGCCATAAGTATCAGAGCCCCTTCTGAACATTAAACATAAATACATAAGGTATTTGTTTATATACTTTCAAAAGCTGTATAGGTCTTTTTTTGGGTAAACAGAAACAGACGTTAAAATTGCCTTTGAGTTCTTCAGGGGGTTATTGGGGTTTTTTTTTGGTTTTGGTTAGGTTCTTTTAAAGAAGGTAAATAACTAAAGCCACCTTGCTTTACATATTGAAAAGACTCAAAAACAAAAGCTTGATTAAGCTATAATGTTCTGTTTTCCTACCAAGGTAGATCTTTTTTGATACTGAGAAGGAAGCTGTACATTTCTGCATAACCCCTGTTCTGTATTTCCTGTGATGATTGTTAGCTTTAAAGCACAAAGCATGGTTATTTCTCATCATCTACACATTATTCCATTTTGTCCTACTCCTCAAGATATAGATAGACAACCCGAAATTAGGGAAATGTTTTACATTCTTTAACACTCTGTGTTTTGACAGTCTAAGTGACAAGTAACTCTATGAAATAAGTCTACGTTATTCAAGACTCTTCATGAAGCATTTCAGTTTGTAAAAGAAAAATCTAGTATTTTTAATTACAACATTTTATGATGTCTCCTCAAGCACCTAAGTAACTTTCCTCTCTCAAACATCAAATAAATTTTCCTCTCTGAAACAACAAAGAAATATTCCTTCAGATAAAATAAACACGCAAAATAACGTTCACATGTATTCTTTTACATCTGGAAGAGATGCGGCCTAAGCAAGTGAACAGGAAAGACACACATGGACATCAAAGGGTCTTAGGTTAGGCTTGTAGTGAAAAAGTAATGTTGAGGAGCACACAGTAGTAACAGATTAATTTCTCTGCACTGTGATTTCTGCAGCTCACTGTGTCTGAGAGTAAAATATTTCTTTAAAAGAGTATTTACATTAACACAAATGTCCCCAAGTACAATAGAAACAAACCCAAAAATACTATCATTGAAGTTATTTACCTTGAATACATTTCCTCAAAGAAATGACTAGAACATCATACAACTTCTGGATGAAATCATCAATTACAGTTTTGACAGGGTTGCAATTGACAGTTAAACAATCTATCCTGACAGTGCTTCAAGAAAAAAAAGACAGCAAATATTCAGTAGCATACCTAAATGTCAGTCTGTCTAAGATCTATGCGCATCTATAGTTTACCCTCATTTTTTTGCCTAATAAAAAATTTGCCTCATAATTCTACAACTAAAAGTCATAGCTTATTGGGAAAATTACTCATACTATTGAAATATTTACACCAATTATGCACATATATGCAGTTTTATGGGGACTGAGGTCCAATGCTCTGCTTCTCTAAATATAACCAGCGCCACAAAATTCAAAAAGGCTATTACCATAATCAAAAGAAAAATACTATCATTATTTGTACATTTATGTCTTTAAATCTCAAATTTCCATTAGTTTACTAACCCTGCCTTCAATAGTCCTAAGAACAGAAGAAAAGTCATAGTGAGTCATTTTAAGGCCCCACATCTAATATCTCACAGTGACCACAAGTAGATGCCTAAAGAACACTAAGAAAAAGTCTACCTTATTTGATACTTTCCAGAGTATCCTCCCTCATACCAATATTTTCAACTCATAGTACTTCTTAGCAACACGTTGCTTCTGGCTATAAGACATATCAGCCAGTTAGTTTCTCTTCTATTTATCTCAGCCTGTCCAGACTGACGAGATCTTTACTACTCAGAATATCACTTAGCCAACAAGTTCTACTAGTCCATTCTCCAGAATGAAATGTCACCTCTTTTTCCTTGTTCTGAAAACAACTCCTTCTAGTTTCACTTAAGAACTCTAACCATATAGCACAGTAAGTTCCATGGGAATATATGTAAGAATAAAAGCCTACACTAGCATGTTTTAAATTGTAAGTTATAAGAGGTAATCAAATGTTTCAATACAGGAATTATTTCATGTATAAACATTCACTGTGTCGTTTGCTAACTGCCATACATATTTCTCATGTACAGGACTTAGCTAAAAGATTTTTAAAAATATCACACTTTGTAATATTTAAGAATCAGCCCTGAATTTTGATGGAGTTTCCCATCATATCAGACAAAATAATTAAAAGTTTTCAGAGAAGACTGAACAGATAAAAGACAGTAAGTGTCTAAAAGTAAAATGGAAAAATGAAAACCTAAACATTCAAAAAGTACATCAATATTTTAAAAACTCTAGAAGTTCTATCTATATCTCCACGTAAAGAGAAAATCTCTATTTTACTACTACCTTTAAAGTATCTGATAGAATACAGTGTTCAAACAAAAGAATAGAGTTACACTATACCTTGGAAGACGTTCTGCTTCTTTCCCTCTCACTTTTAATGCCTTAAAGTTTTTTTCCCAGTCCTGCTTGCTAAAAAGATGCGTCTTCACCAAAGATTCCATATCTACTTGGCCAATTACGATCCATTCCTTCCCAACATCATTTTTCATTTCATGGAAAAGAAATATTTTCCAGAATAAAAAAAAAATGTTTCTCAATAATATTAAAATGTTTTCAAGCAACATTCTCTTTAACCTTAGTGCCCCTTCAATTACCTAGAGATTCTCTTCGCGCAAAAATCAGGAAATACAAAATGGTTTTACATATTCAAACATTTCAGGATAATCAAAACAGCAGGACTGAAAAGACAGCTATAATACACAGGTTTCGATGGGAACTGTACATATATTTCAAGGTAGGCATATGCTTAAGTGGTTGACTAACATGGGTCAACTTACTAAGGTTTTGCTTATATGCCTTGCAGAAAAGGACAATAATGCACACGTCAATGCTCAATTATTTCTAGGGTGTCCGAAGCATACACGAATACAAATCTAAGATTAAAAAAGTATGAGTCAGTCCAATACTGAAAATACCTTGAATTGATTAGAAACGTCTGTCAGCCTTCTGAACAAATCTTCTGCTTTACTGAAAGCAGTCAGAAATCCATTTGCATTTCTTTCAGTCATAACAGTGAATATAGATTCATCATCTGCTTCACTTACTCCCCTAAACTGATTTGGAATAGAGATGAATCTCTTCATTTCTCTATAATATCTAGCTCGTACTTCTTCGAAAGGAGGTCTGAATTGCAACCGGCCTTGTCTAAGAAGTGAAACAGATAATGAAAAATTAATATTTTAATGTAACCTGAGCCTAAATACTTTCTTATAAGGCAAAAAAAAAAAATCTTACTTGAATGTTAGATCAATATTTATCTCTGGTAAATTCTCATTGAGTGCTTCTAAGCCCATTTGATACTGATGCTCCAGAGCTTTGTAAAGTTGATGATTCCAGTGTTGTCTCCAAGCTTTCATATCATTCGATTTGAAACCCTAAAATTTAACAATGTTAATTTTTTATTTTATTTTATTTCTCAAACCACAATTATAAGCTGAAACTGCACACAGTACAATGTCTGAAGACTAGGACCTCAGTAAAGTTCACTGAAGTATCACACCACTGGAACAGACTTCCCAGGGAAGTGGTCATGGCACCAAGCCTGTCAGAGTTTAAGGATCATCTGGACAACATACTTAAGTCATATGGTTTAGTTTTGGGTAGCCCTGTGAAGAGCAGAGGGTTGGACTCAATGGTCCTTGTGGGACCTTTCTAACTCAAGATATTCTTTGGTAATGTGACCAGTTTGAACATTAGGAAGATCTAGAGTTATTGCATTTATTTCAAATTAATATAGGAATAACAAAAAAAAAACACAAATCAATGAGTCTCTATGGCAGTTCAGTATAAGAACTTCACTGAGGTTTACTATAAGATTCTTCAAGGTTACTCTAAAATGCACAGGACTCAGCTAGAAATAAGATAAAGAGTTGGTTGAATGAGAGATTTAAACCTATATTACAATGTAAGCTACCTTTTAAACAGTATTTAAAAAAAATTTTGTGTGTTTACACAGACCAATGTTAACTACAAAGTTAGCAAAGATTTTATCTAAAAGAATTCAGACTTTCGTTAGAATCTGCTACACTGCACTGTAAGAAAGTGTAAATCTCTATCTATCAAGTCTGTAAATGGTCTCTTACAAGTAGTCCAGGGATTTTTAAAAGGACAACATAAGCTAGAGAAGAAATTAGAAGCTTCTTCCAGTTTAACAGGTTCTCTTGTTTAATTGAATAGTGATTTAGATAGGGCTTTCGAGGCAGTCAAGGGCTGCTGCAGAAAGTTACACACTTAAGGCCTGCCCTACAATTCAAGGCTGCCCAGAGGAACTCTTCCAACAGAAAGATTCTACAGATTAAGAAAATCTGAAATTGTCTCAATTAAGCCTTCAGACAATCATAAATAGGGTTTAAGAAA
Source organism: Manacus candei (assembly GCF_025592945.1). Classification (NCBI taxonomy): domain Eukaryota; kingdom Metazoa; phylum Chordata; class Aves; order Passeriformes; family Pipridae; genus Manacus; species Manacus candei. Next base: position 40,241,148 of record NW_026138062.1, read on the forward strand.
TATGTAAAATCTTGATGACAACAGGAGTAAGGCTATACCATCTTGTAATTTTTGGACGGTGAAAAAGATATATTTGGTTAAGTTTTATAACTTCAGTCAAAAATATTTACAAAGTCGATAATATAGTTTTGTTAATTTTCCATCTAAAAAAATTCTGTAATACGAAAACAATTTTCAAACAGATCCTGAGGCAAATATAGATTATTTTCGTAAAATAAAAATCTGCAAACTAAACTTCAAAAGAAATTACAAACTAAAAGTGGAATCAATACACTTATTTATTTTTCTTATTATCCTTAGAAAATGAAAACAAAATTATAAGTAAAATACTGTAGAGATACTGCATTTATTTGACTGGCAAATACCAACTGGGTTTGCATTAGAAAGGTTAAGAACAACACATCCATCTAAGAATACAGTTCTTTGATTGCTGAAGGCTATAGGAAAAATTAAACTGACTGGAATAATACCTCAAAATAGATTAGGTGATGTAATATTACCTACCTACTTAAACATTCTTAAACAAAATCTTTATCATCTTAATGATATTAAAGGTCTTTTGCTACTCAAATGATTCTGTGATTCTACTCTAAAAGTTGACAGTTGATAAGTGAACAAAAAAAAAACTTATCTTTTTCATTATTTCAGGTAGAAATGCATTTTAATTCTAAATTTTATACATTTGTTCTATTCTATCCAGGGATCACTCATATCTGTACCAATTTCTTTGTTTTACTTTGCATTAATGGCTCAGACATAACTGATCTACATTATCTAAGGTTTTTCCATTTCTTCATCTAACACATGTCATTGACCAAAAGTTCTCCTATGACTAGTGTGAGATCAAAAAGATTGCCTTCCTCCTCCTCATCTGAGATTTTACCTCACACCTGACATTAACCAGTACACAGTTGGTTTTCCTGACCCAGCTAGTAACTCCTTAATTAAAATTAATTCAATCATGCCATGTTTGAGTCTTTAATTTTGATTACTGTTGAAAAGTCAAATGTTCACAGTTTGCAGTGTGGTAATGAAACCCTGCCTGTGACTCGAGGCTGGCAAAACCAGTTCTGAGTTCCTGGAGTCCATCCTTCCAACGCTGCTGCTGCCGAAGTAGATCAATATTCATAAGCGATATAACCTGTTAAAAGAATTTTAAGGAATAATAAACATACTCATCACCATGTAAATGAAAGAAAGGGTTAGGTAAGCTATAAGAGACACAATTTCCATTTCATATGGAAAATGTACCTTTTCAATGAAGTTTGTGTGCCACTTCCTTAGTTTTCTATTTTCAGTGGAAAGCCGTTCAGCAGCAGCTTGAAGTTTTTGGATATAAGCTTCCAGTTCTCTGGGATTATCCCATGTTATTTGAGCTTTTCCTCCAGGACCAGATTTTGAATGCTTTAAAAACATACAAACTTTGTCAGATTTATTGACAAATATAGTCTACCAGCTAGTATACAGGAAGTGATAATATGCGAAAGTAAAAAATGGAGGACCTTCCTTTCCCTAACTGCATTAGAGACAAAATAATCTGGCAAATCACAGACATGTAGGCATAGCATTATAGCTACATCAATGCACTGGGGCAGGATTAATGACAGACTCTTAACAGAGTTTGAAATAAATTATGTTGAGACTTCTGCCCCACAAACATAAGCAGACAGCTCAAGATGAAAGGAAATCTTAAATTTCTCTCTCTTTGTTCTGCACAGACCAAAACCAAAAATGTGACACTAATAATTGCTAATCAACTTCATCTGTTTATCATTAAATACTTTTTTTTTAAATTACAGTGTAAAACTTCACATAAGCAGATTTGGGAAGTTTCATTTCTCTGGGCTTTTTATCAAGGTTCTGGTGATTTTATGCAGTAGAAAATCAGAAGACAAAAGCATCTGAAGTTCCAGAGCTAGATCTATTCCTAAAAGATGCAGGGTAGAAATCACATTACATAGGAGAGAGTATGTTGTGGTTTTGAACACCTGTGCACCATCACTATCTTAGGGGTTGCACACTGAAAGAATCTGTAGCATAATCTATAATCAGCTAAAGCAAAACTTAACAGTTTGGGAACTTTTTCCAGGACACTTTTGAATCTACAGTTTGGTTTGCAGTCTTCACCATTTTTTATGAACTAATCCCAACACAAGCATCCCTTCTACTCCCAGCCCCAGTTCTTATAATCTGTCTTGCAAAACGTTTCTCAGGAGTGAGTTTCCAATTGTTCCTGTAATGCTCGCTCCGGCAGCACCGTTCTCCAATACAGAGTTTATGGGCATGTTATAATTCATGAGCCATTCTCACATTGTAAGAGCATTAGAACAGGCTGGAGTGCTTGAAACTGAGAAAAACCAGTAAACTGAAATTCATTATAGACATGCTTCTCCAGACATAAAATAGAGATATGTTGTTAAAAAAAATGTGGATTGTAGTAATGTTCATATTGTCCCTCCAAAGCAGAAAAATTAAAATAAAGTCCTCCAAATTGACCCAAATTCCTTAAAAGAACCTAAGGGCAGTGAACTTCCTAGCAAAAAAGAAAAGAAAAGAAACACTATTCTCAGAGCAACTATATTATTTCTGAATAGCAACCCACTGTAACAAACTGCATGTATAAGTCAATAATCAGATAGATGCACAGATTCTTTGTTCTTAGCCTAAAACAGAAACTAGCTGGCTACTTCTAACCTGCTCAAAACACAAATTAGAGATATTCAAGAGAATTACAAAATCCAGAGAGGTTTAATAATAGACAAAACAGTGAAACCATTCCTTAATACTAATTTATCTCCAGAATAAAGCATATGCCAATCTTATTAAGCAGATCAAAATAATATTATTTACAACAGCTAACACAGGAGTTATGTTACCAACTATTGAGGAATTGACCATATCATAGTTCAGATGCAATTCAAACACTAAAAATAATTCCTGAGAGAGTATATTATGCTAATATCCAAGTTAAAAAGGAGTAAGCAGTTGTTTAAATGAAAATATATATTTAAAAAAGGCCAAATGATTTCAATAAACATTAATTAAATAGGTGGTGTTGCTTGGATGGGAAGGCTACAGTTAAAAAGTCCAGCAATAAACGCAGAAAAAAGCGGCACATAATAAGAACAGATACCATTGAAATTAAAAATACAAAAAGAGGATAATTCTTTCACCTTAATTATCTGTTCAAATGCTAGAGCAGACTGTAACATCATTGGCTTCTGACTCTTAATCATTTGTTGATCAATAGAATTATAAAAATGTGCCACCTGTAAAAATAGAGATTAAATGTACAAGAACAGATAAAAATATTTATATGCAAATAATTGTAACCCAGAACATTCCTGAAAATATTGCCCAATCAATCTCATTAAGAAATGAGAACTAACTACACAAGTAAAATTTTTAGAAATATATACATATAATGCTAATGTGGTTCTATCTTCTTCTAGTAATGAATTCTAATAGAAAAAAGGCCGCTTCTTACACATCTGAGGTGATTATGCTTCACCCTAAGTGAAATAGGTTCAGTCTCTGATTTGTTATAAGTGAATTAGTTCCATTATTTTATGCAAATGTTGGCATCTAGTGCCATTTCAGAGACCTTCACGTATCAATGACATCCGCCAGGATATGACACGAGCTAAAAATATCTGTTTACTTCCAGATGGACAGCTGGAGTAAGAGGTATACCCTACAACTTGCTTTAGTTGTCCACACATAAACATTTAGTGCCTTTTGACATAAGTAAGGTTTCTACTTGGGCATCTGTAAGTGATCCAGATGTGTGGGTATCTTGCAGGTCTTATGTCATCTCTGCCTTAGCTGTACGGGTATCTCAGCTATCAATGACACCTCATGTGAATAAAAACTTTCGTAGCATTGAATGCAATCAAAAAAATACACCACCCACTCCCCCCAAAAAACCTACACATATTTCCATTAAAATACTTATTAACATATTTTCAGTTGAAAACTAGCAATGGTGAGGACGAGTTGCTTCATTTTATGACATTTTCCTTTCAGTCACAATAATCAAAAACTGAGACTAAAATCAGGTGATCAATTAATTACTTGTCTTATTCTTGTATATTCATGCAGTAACTTCACACAGTTTTAATACTATATTTCAAAAGAAGATACATTCTGAAATAGTAAAGCATTTCTTTATTTTTGTTTTCTTTTATGGACTTAGCTAATTTGTTCAAGAAACCACAAAGACAGAAAAGACAGCAGCCTAGAAAAATTCCACAAACTAAAGCTGGGAAGTCAGAACACGAAGTTATTAATTTAATCTTATACCTGTTTAAGGATGACTGCCTGCTTGCAGAACTTTTGTGCAGTGTTTGCAACATGCTGTATTTTAGTTGGTATAGCAAATCCAAGTGCTGATAGCTGACGTACTTCTCTTAAGAGAGTCACCAAACGATCAGAATAAAGTATATTCAATGTTCCAGAAATGTGATCCAACTCCATCACAGGGCTATTAGCTTGGATACTGAACCAAAATAAAGCAGATTACTGAATGTAATGTGATATTTATCCATTCTTAGATGCATTTTAACATAATAAACTATTCTAAAAAGCTTGATGTCACCCTATTATGTTTTTCTACATTTATTAACATTTTAATTTACTCAGAATTTTTTCCAGTAACCTTTCTTTTAATTCAAAGCCAATGAAGACAATAAGAAATTAACAATGCCTATTGGATTTGCTTACAAAGTCCTTCTGTTTTGTGACAATAGTGAACGTGTAGCTCACAGCTAGACAGTATTTCTCAAATACACTGTATCCATCATAATCTCTCAAGCAGGCACTTTACAGGCCCCAGTCTTCAGCGTTACAAAGGGAGAAAAATAATCTGAGGGAATCAGTCCAAGAACTAGGACTTGTATCAGTAAAGCACTTTGATATATGCAACCAAATACTAATAAGAACATCAGCCTGTCTTCAGATTTTACTTCATTTTTTTTTCTACTTTAGTAATGCTTCTACTACCATCCTTCAAGGCTTCTTTCATAAAAACTTCAGCTTTACTCATTTTTACTTTTTTTCTCATCTTTTTTCTAGTTTCCATATCCATTGTATTCCCCTTTTTTAGTGAGCTACCTCTTTTCTTGTCCTTTTAATCACATGACATCTTTTAAAATATCACAGTAACAAAATTTCATGGTACTAATAAAATTAGATGGCTCCATTATATTGGAGTTTATATATAATTATATTAGAGTGATGAATCTGGTTATTTGCCATACTTGAGCATTTTTCGCAAAATAAAAGTTTTCACATAAGTATCAACTCCTTATCCTCTGAAACTGTAGACAAACTCTTTCCAAACGAAGTTTGCAACACAAGAGATTCACACAGAAGCTATGTGGCCAATAAACTAAAACAAAAATTGGTAAAATATATTTTAATATCCCATAAATAAATGTCATTATTTTGGGGAACATAATTCATGAAGTTTAAACAGATTTGCTTACTCTTCTTTAATCTGTCCTATTTAGACTGCAGAATTTCTTGTGAATAACAATTAAGTTGTTACTCTACATGTGTCATCTGTATATCACAGCTATTCTCTAATCTCATCTGGTTTCTATATATAATCACTATATGGATTACAGTGGATAACAAGTAATAACAGCAAGCAAACAAAACATGTCTTTCATTCCAGATGCTAACAGAAACTGCAAGATTTGTTATTAACACTGTCCTTTATACTTCACCTTACCAACCAAGACTGGCAGGATGATGAAATTGTCATAAATTCTTCTATTCTGTTTTTCCATTCATTCTCAATTCTGTATTTTTTTTAATCTCCTTTGTTGAGTTCTAATGAATTACACCACACTACAGATTTCATATTTAATAAACATAATTTATTTAATAAACATTATTTAAACAAGAATGTATTTACCAAAGTCCTGACTTGGAATTTGATAATTCTGACTGGATATTCCTAGACCAGTCATCAAATTGCTCTTGTTCATACACTTTTAACTGTTCCAGAAAAGAATCTGCACTTTGATGAAAAGTTTGAAATCCAGATAAGTCAGACAGAAGGGCCTCTGCCAGCTTGATAGCATCATCCACCTTAAACACAACCGCAGAGAAAAGAAGCTTAACTTCCCAGTATTTGATCAGAAAAGATAAATCACCACAATAAAAATCACTATTACAAAACATCCAAGTGGGATGAAAAACCGATTAAAATTGAAAAAAGAAGTGAATCCTGACTTGTGTCCCAGATGTTCAAATTCTCATTACAGTAAACTGGGTCTGAATAACTTGTCCACCGCAGGTGTCTACCACTATTAAGACACCTCAGAGTATCCCACCTGGTCTTCAGTTAATACTCCATAAAGGTACAGATCTCCCATGAGTCCATTGTATCTAAAAGGTCCATGACAGTACTCAAAGGTATTTGAAACAGAGTTTCACATCTTTGTGTGGACAAATTAATCAAAATCCCAGTCAATACAATCAGTGGAGATTTGAGAGCAACTTAAAAATTTAGCACAACTTACATCAGACATAAAAGTGATACATGTAAACTAAGCTAAGTCTTTGGTAGACTAAGCAGAAGAAATAAACCTGAGCTGCTGATGTTCTCTTTGCAAGGGACATAACAAAGTAACACCTTTAATGCCTCCATCCCTTGTCATGTTCAGCTGAAGATTTCTGCAAATCACAGGTAAATGACAAAAAAATGGGGTAATAGTACTGCGTTAATAGTTATTCTGGGATAAATAACTTCTGTTCTCATTAAAATCTATAGTTATTGTAGATGGCACTTCGGTTCACAAAAAGCATTTTGCTTTTCATGGGTCAATGCTTTCCAAAAAATATTCAAAGTTTCCAACTAAAGTGTAAATACAAACTAACAAAACCAACATAAGTCGGTCAAATATGTTTTAAACACAATCTGTTGTAAAAGAACACTGAATTGTACATTTACTTTTACTGTAAAGTAAAAGTTTTACTGTCCATGTAGTAAATTTCCCAGCAGGCGCAAACTCAAAATGCACTACTAAGAAATCCCTTCAATTTCAAGAGGACAATACACAGGTTGGTAACAACAAGTGAGAATTATGATGTCAGAATCTGGCTACCTATGAATCCTAAATACAATTTAAAAATGCAAACAGGAAGGTAAAATTGAACAAAAATTCATCCTCTCTGAGGTTTTTTTTGGTTAGTTGGTTTTGGGTTTGGGGTTTTTGGGGGTTTTTGGGTTTTTTTGGTTGGTTTGTTTGTGGGGGTTTTTGTTGTTGGGCTTTTTTTAAAAAAAAAAATTAAGTCATAAAAGCAGGCAGCTCAGTTTATTATAAAAAGACTGTCCTCTGGGTCTATTAATAAAATTCAACTTAGCAAGTAGCACCATTGAGAATGAATCTTGATTATGCAACTCTTGGGAAGCCCACAGTTTTTCTGTGTGGAATTCCCCACAAAAATGTCAAATACCGTGTCCTACATTCTATGATAATACTGTCTCTAAACAGTAGTGGAATCTGTTACCTTCAGTTCCAGCTGCCGTACCCACACAATATTATTGACAACTTCAGAAAGGTTCTTGCCTGACAGTGGTCCAGAAACATCACCAGGTACACCATGGCATCGAGTTTCAAAGTCTGTCTGGTAGTCTAATACAAGCAAAAGATTCATTAGTCCAGAAATCTAACAGAACAACCTTAGTTGTAGTTATAAAAATATAATAGTTATACTGACATAATTCAAGAATAAAGGATCCTAGTATTTGCAAAAAAAAAAAGCAATTAAATACCTTTGACATAATCTTGAAGTCCTGCCAGCAATGTTTCCCTTTCAAAAAGCAATTCTTTGCTTATATTTGGATGCTTTATCAGTTCCTTATGTTTCTGAAATATTTGAAGAAGCTGGAATATGAAATTTTAAAGAAGTTATTGCTTTCTACTGAAAAAAAATGAACATGTTCTGACACTACTGATTACTGCTGCTTATAAGTAGTACTGTCTCTGGTTCTAAGTATTTATTCCTGTGCTCTAAACTCACTAATTAAGAATTCAATAACTTGATCTTCAGGAAAATTTTCAGACTACAAAAATACCCATACCTGCTGAGGACTGTCCTGAATTTCTGAAATAAATTTCTTCAATTTGCTTGCTATTTTTTGTTCTGCTGGTGCAATAATTCTTTCATACTGAACGATGGCTGCTTTCCATAATGGCTAGAGATAATGAGTTCACATTAGTTTAGGACTATCCATATACATCACAGAAAGACACAGAAAAAATGAGAATAAATTAAAAATTAAAAATTAAGCATTATACCTCTGTGTAAGGATTGTAGTGTACAGGATTTAGGCCAGTAAAGGGTTCAAACACTTGAGCAGGATGTAAAGAATTTTGTTCTCCAGCTGGCAAAAAGAATGTAAGTTTTTCATGCAGTGTTCTAACAGTTAGCACCTATGGGGAAAAAGTATTTGATATATCCAAAGTAGTTCTACATAAAACTTACATTTAGAAATACCAATCTCTCTCCTTTTTACAAGAAACTTTTGAAAGGCTCAGGCAAACATAGATTATGGAATGCTATCTGACTCTGTAAAGATTATAAAAGTGTTTAACTCTCTTTTTAACTTGAAACAATATTGTTTAATTCTGTGTCTAATGAAACTGATCTCTATAATTGAAATCTCTACCTCATCAAGACGTTTGCCAAGTTTGGCTAGCAATTCAGGGGAATATTTCTCATTTTTCCATGGATGTAGAGTATAACGTTGCCACAGCTGTCCAGTTAAGTATTCACAAGTTGATACCCACTGCTCACAAATCAAGATGCCAGCCTTTATACTTTCTTTAACACTGTGAAAAGGATCCTCCCACAAATTCAAAGCTGCTAATTTTCTCTGAACATATCTACCTAGCGAGCCACCTAGAAGACAAAAAATGTATAGAAAAGCAAGATGTTATGTTTGCTTAAAATAATTCCTACGCCACATTCCAATTACATTTTTAAAAAACTAGTGTAATGTCTTGATTTCAAACCACACAAATGTACCAATAACGGATTGTTTTAGATTCAACAGATCTCTTGAATATCTCTGAGTTAAACAGAGGTTACTCCAATATCAGAAGCTGATGGATTTGGATTTTGAATTCCACACACAAGCACCTGTCCTTATCAGCAGTAATGGCAGTACCTGACTTCCCCCTGCAATCCTTGCCCTCATGCACACACATATCTGGTAGCAGCAAACTCACTGCCTATTGCCTGTCCCCAAACGTGGGGCTGCTGTTGAGGGAATGAGAAGAAGCAACTTCTCTGCACATCCTGCTCTCATCTCCACAAAGACGAAATCAACCTTTAAATGGGGGTTTATGTAAATAAATTTTCTCCTCTGAGAGAAAGAGGGAGTGCAACAGAAGTATGACAAATCTACTTCACCAGCAGAAATGGATCCACCTCCATCTTCTTACTATCTATCATCTTCCCAAGCATGTGTGAAGGCATCTACCAGAACTGGTTGAATTATTGCATACTAGAAGGCAAATAATATTCATGGATCATAATTATAAGAAGTAAGCACCTTAATGCTGTGGGCTATTACTGGTGCCTTTACAAGGAAGAAGGCTTTTGCTCAAGGAATCATTCTACTTTTTCTCAACTGTTCATTCAATAAAGACTGCATAAAGGTTTACCTATTACATCCAAGAGATTATGCATGCGTGACTGTGGATAAGGATCATGTTCTGTTTGTCTCCACACACCATCAACAGTATCCTTGGTACTCTCCACCAAATCCACAGCTTCAAATAATGATAGAGTATCCAAGTTGTAATAATCCTAGAAAAAAAAATGCCCCTTAATATGTTTACTTTGCAAGTAGTATTGTAGAAACATTTATAAGTTTCTGAAGCTGGCAAGCGGTATAGTTTCCTAGGGTTTATTGCATAAAAGAATATGTCATAATCCTCTTAAAAAACAAGCATTTATGTAAGTTTATTCATGTGAAGAATTCATTGATATCTGAAGCATTGTTCAAGAAAGCATTTTATGGATGCTAAAATTTTTGCATGATAGTACTATTATCGTCCTTTTTACAACCTTATGAGTTGATCTCTAGTTCAAAAACTGTAGAATATTGTTGTATTTCTACAGCAGATCTTAGTACTCAATGGTCAAATCTGTTCCCAATTACATGTTGGCATCCTCACGCACCACTGTCACTACAAACTTCATGAATGTCATTTAAAGTAAAATTTTGCCTAAGAAAAAATAACTAAATAGTTATATACTCATATATTTAAAAAGAATGTACATATACTGACATAAATTTCAGGGGAAGAATATTTTTTACTAAATCTAGAAATATATCGCCGATTGCACAAAATAAAACATACTTTTGCAATGTCCTCAAATAGGTCTTTAAAATATGAAGCTCTCTCTTTACTACACCATTTACTTCCATGACGAGCACATTCTATCCAGAACTGAAATTCATCTGTTGGTGTAAGTATAGCTGCAAATAACAACAGAAAATATTTATATATGAAATAAATTGATTGTTATAAAATATTTTCAGTCAGAACATCCTTTATAAAGCAGGCTTTTACTATGTAGTTATGTAAATATCTTTCAACTTCTGATTCTGACTAGATACAGTGTAAAGGTCAACTCCGGTCTCTTGGTAGAACCATCACTAATTCCATCTACTAACCACAGCCTGCTATACTTCACACTATGCAGTCACCGGGAAGTCTAAAAATTCAACTTGTAAATAAATTATTTAGTCCTAATTTAAAATTAATTATAAAAAGATATAACTGCAAAACAAACCTCGCACATCATCTTCACAGAATTTTGTTCCTGTGTAATTAGGATCTGATCTTCTGAGAGCAGTACTCAAGCCAGCTTCAAGTTCACTTAAAAGTTTCTGGAGTTTAGGATCAAATGTTTTACTCCATCTCTCATCCTGTAATGAAAATTTCAAAAATTGTGACTCACATGATTGAGTAATTACTATTTTCCTCCCATTAATCTTAAAAGAAAAAAAAAATCAGATTAAGTAACCAACCACATGGTAGGACAATGTAATAATATTTTTTTCTTAAAGTCAAAGAAAAGGACCTCATTCTCTTCATTTAACAATTCAGAATAATACTGCAAAAAAAAACATTTTTATCACAAAATCAAGTCAGTTGTTGGCTTTATAAAGGCACTCTGAAAATGTGTTCAAAATCATTTGTTAGTTAATTGTCTTAAATAAATTTGGACTACTATAGCATAATCTGGAAATTGCTAGAATCAAATACGAAAAGTTGCTGTGTTTTTCTAACATTATTTTACTAACATTCTCACATACAATAAATTAAAAATATTTAAGTGCTGAAACTCCACTTGTTCAGCTTATGAAATATAGTGGCCATGGTTTTTCACACAATATTCTTCAATAGAACAGAAGAAAAAGCCACCGAAAATTTAAAAAAAAGCAAAAACTATGAAAAATGCAGGTGTAAAAATTAACCTAGAGTCTAGTGTACCTATCTGCCACTTATTAAAGAATCACAGTATGCATGACACAGACCTATGCATTTCATACAAACTCCAAGAGTATCTAAAAACAAGTAAAGGACACAACGCTGGCATTACTGTTGGAAAGGAGGTAAGGAGTTATTTTCTTCATTAACCACCCCTTCACAATGTATTCCATGCTTCCAGTCAGGCATATGTATGACCAGAATCCTCCTCTCCTCCTTACTGATAGGAGGTGAAGTACTTTCTATAACTCAGAAATAACAATCACCCTTGTTTAATCTCTTAAAATATTTAGTTCAAAATTAGTTAACATCTTATGGAATTTCAATGTCTCAGTATAAATCCACAGAATTGGTATATTGCTCACCTTCAGTAACACTGGTGCAAAAACTTGACGTACAGCTTGATAAAGGGTGTTAATTGGTGAATTTAGCATAGATGACACAAGAATATTACTATGAAGATTATCTTCTGTAATTACATCAGGTCTCAGCTTAAAGAACACCAACACGTTATTCTCTGAATCAGTAGCCTCAATCTGTAATAATCAGGAACACAGGATTTGTTTAGAAAACTGTCAGTGACTGCATATTATACTAAATCATGTACACCATTTACACAAACAATTTGTATCAAGAAAAAAATATAAAATATCATATTACTCCCTTTGGGCTCTGATAACATTCTGGTAGTATCTGATTTGCACAGAAAATGAAAATTTTTATTATACTCATTTCTGAGCCCATAGGAACCTGACTTCCAACATCAAACACATAAAGCCTCTTTCAGCATATAATGTCTGTAAATACCATATTTTCTTACTCTATTTTGAAAACTCCACTTCCCACTTTCTGTAGACAAAACAGAAACTCTGTCTTGTGCCTAGAGAAAAATATACATATTTTTAATTGTATTTTTATGCGACATACCTTTGGGAATATTTTTCTAAATATTCTAACTATTCGGTATTGTTCTCCTGAGTTTGTAAATACGTAACTCTATTGCAATTCATTGATTTCTCATGGATAGAGAAAGGTATGGTCCTTCATTAGTCATCAGTCACAATTCATGTTCCCTTCACAGCCCAATTTATGGGTAAAGTTCCAAATGTTGCCATAAATCAATTACTGAAACGATTTGTGGCTGAGGAGAATTCATAAAACAGTAAAATATTATTAAACATTTGATAAATCAATAGCAAGAAGATAGGCAAGCTGAAATCTCAAATTCTGCACAATTATAAACATCTGTACGCTCTTTTCTGTTAAAAGAAATGGAGGGATAGGAAGATCAGCTTTCAGTTTTACTGAACAGTATCAGTTTTTGCTTTCTTATCAGCTCTTTAGCTCAACACATGCAGACATCTTCACCGAGATAACAGCTATGCAGTGTAGCACTGATATGAATCTGATCTCCCACAGATGCTGAAAGCTGCTTTGTATTTTAGACAGTGGCTCAGTAGCAAACCCCCAAAATTGGTACACATAAATGTTCACTTTTGCCTGAATATAGAATGCACTAGTCTTAACCAAAGAGGCACGTAAGTTACTGGTCCACAATTCACACGTTAAGGACACATTACACTCATCTTCAGTGCAGAAAAGATCTGTCACTGACATAAGGGACACCACATCCCTGGTCTCACAGCAGAACGACAGGACACATGCCAAGACCCACATTTTGCCTGTACACTCTGTGCAGCAGGTACTACACCATGGTCTGATTATATAGTGACATTCAGTGCACATGGTATCACTCAGATGAGTCACTCACTGAACACAAACACTCAAGGCAGGATATTTCACACAGGTAACCTAAGATTTGCTCACAGATGGACATATCAGTTTGAAAAATGCGTGCTTTAGACAAACATCCACCTTGGGACTTGTCAAATATCAGTCATTGTGCCATATACTGGGTCACATTCCCTGCATGGACATTGGCCACACAATCCTTCCATACACCCATGACCAGGAAGAAATCATACAACAGACTCCACCTGCAATTTGCAGTAAGATAACATGCCATCCTCCAGGCTGCATTACATTCACACAGCGACAATATACAGCACACTAAAACTGCATCAGCATGGGTACGATCCACTGAAAAACGGATCACCAGCTAACCATATGGTCTTCACAGACTCTTGGGCCAGAGTCTTGGTTTTAGCTGGGATAAAGTTAATTTTCTTCCTAGTACCTGGGGCAGTGCTGTATTTTGGGTTTAGAATGAGAATAACACACTGATCTGTTGGTTGTTGCTGAGCAATGATTATCTGAAGTCAAGGAATTTTTAGTCCCTCGTGCACTGCCAGTAAGGAGGTGCACAGGAAGCTGGGAAGGAGCATGGCCAGGACAGCTGAACCAGACTGACCAGAGGAATATTCCATACCACAGAGTGTCATGCTTAGTATATAGACTGAGGGGAGTTGGCCAGGAGGCACCAATCACTGCTGGGGAATGGGCTGGACATAGTTGGTGAACAACTATATTTTTGCATCGCTTATTCTACTTGGGCTCTCTCGCCCCTTGTCATTACAATTATTAACACTATTACTAGCATATTAGTAGTGGGTTATTATTATACTGCTGTTATTATATTTTACTTCGTTGTTCTTATCTCAACCCCCAAAAGGGGTTTAACCTTTGCTTTCCGATTCTCCTCCCCACCGCGGGGTGGGGGCCACTCAGTGGTACTTCGCAGCCGACCGGGGTTAAAAACACGGCAGCCGCCAGTAACTCGCAGACACAGAGACCTGCACAGATATTCGCAGTAGGGAGATGTCTCCCAAATCTGATACCAGTCTTTACCGCCAGTAAGCCTGGGATGACTGCGGGCTCTGCGTTCCCAATCGCACGCCGGGATGCGGTGGACACGCGGGACCCGGCCATGCCGGACACTACGGTACCTTATTGGAGGTGGTGAGCTGCGCGCCCGAGTGCTGTACCACGAGCAGGAACTCGTTGCCGTCGTCGAGGAAGCTGCTCAGCTCCGGACGGGAGTGGAGCCCCGCCGCCAGGGTAGCACAGCCCGCCGGATCCAGCCCGAAGTAGTTCGCAGCCGTGGCTGAAATAAAGCGCTTCCTCGGGTCTCCCTCCCCGGCCATGCTTGCCGGGCGCACCCCGTCAGGCAGGATCAAGGCAGAGGCGGATCCAGAGCCCCTCGGGAGCACATGGAGGGACTGCCGGGAGAAGAGCTGGCGGGAAGGACGGCGGAGCACAGGAGGAGAGGCCCGGAGCGCACTGGCGTCCCCGGGAGCCGTCACTATGGTGACCGAAGATGGCGGCCCCAGCGCGCAGGCGGGGTCGGGCCGAGTGGCGCCCGGCAAGGGCCGCTGCCCGCGGAGGGGCGGGAGAGGGAGGGAGGGAGGCGGCGGTGACGCGTTCGGCGGTCGGCGGGCACAGTGGGCGGAGAGGGGCGGAGGCGGAGAAGGCCCCGCGCTCGTCTCACCACCGCAGCAGTAGCCCACACGTGCTGCCGGGCTTTCCTCGGGGTTCACCGAAGCACCTCTCCTGCCATCAGCTGCGTCACGGTGTCACAGCCGCCGCAGTACTTGGGGTGTTTCACCCTCCCACAGCCCTTCCTGCTCCGTTAGGGATCCGTGCGACCCCCACCGGGAGCCCAGGCTTGTATGCCCGTGGTTTCGTGGGTCAGCGCGGGCGTAGCGATCAACGCCCTGATCCGCGCTCACAGCTGCTCCTCCAGGGGGTTGTCCAGGCGAGAGAGGGTCTCCCCCAACAGCTGTCCTTGGGCTCGGCCGCCGCCTGCACCTCTCAGCAGGCGGCTACCGCAGCCCCGCGCCCGTCCTCAGCGCTGCCCACCCGGCCTCCCCACGGGCCTGCAGGCGGGCTGGGACCTCGCGGCGCCCCTTGGTCCCTGGTGACTAACGCAGGGTTCGCGCTGTCCCGTTTATGTGACCGCAAACGCTCGGCTGTAAGGGGCACACCGGCCTGACCCAGCCGAGCCCCACCACCCCCCAGTCACAGCTCCCGAGCTGCCCCTGCTGCAGGAGGGAAGGGCGTGCGGCAGCCCCGCCCTCGGGGGCGGGTCCCGGCGAGGCCCCGCCCCGCGGCGTTGCCACTTCCTGCCCGGCGCCGTCTGTGTCCGGGTCGTTCTCGCCGTTCGCTCCGCAGCCGATATTGCCCGCTCCTCGCCCTCGCTCCCCGTGCTCGCCCCCAGCGCGACACCCGCTTCTCGCACCAGGGCGGCGGCGGCGGCGGCGGCGTCTGCACGCAGCGAGCGGGGTTGGCAGCGCCCGGAGGGGCTGGGCAGGAGCAGCAGCGGGAGCAGAGCGGGACGGGGGCTCCTCTCGTCTCTCCACCGCCGGTCTCGGGAGGCGGCGGCGGCCGGGGGAGTGAGCCCGGGGGGGCCTCGGCCGCGGGCCCCGGTAGCGGGGCGGCCCCGCCCCGAGGCAGGACGATGCCGGTGAAGAAGAAGAGGAAGTCCTCGGGGGCGGCGGCGGCAGACGACACCAGCCTCAAGAAGTGTAAACTTGGCAGGTACCGTCTGGTGGCGCGGCGGCCGGTGCCGGCGGCCGCGGGGCTGGGCCGCTCTCCCGCGGGGCCCGGGCTGCGGCACCGCCGGGGTTCCCGGGGCGGCGGGCGCGGTAAGGCGTGTGCGGCCCGCGGGCCCCGCGCAGGGCCTGGGCCGTGCCGCCGGGCACGTCCTGGCGCGGGCCCTGCAGGTGCGGGGCGCGGCGTGCGGCCTGTGCACGACCCGGAACGGCCCCGTTCCCGGCTGGCTTTGCCTTGGGCTGTACCTGTAGGGTCAGTGCTGACATTTGACCCCATATCCATTCTACTTCCCTGAGATAGGCAGCTCTCCTCACTTTACGATCGCCACTCGCTTTACGTTTGCTAGTGGTCAGAGTGTCTGCGTTAAATCGTCCTTTTTTTCTTCTTTTTTTTTTTACGTGTGTGTGTGTTTGGGGGCTGTTTGTTTGTTTTTTGTTTGTGGGGTTTTTTTGCAGTGAATTGGAAGGATAGGTCAGCACTCTCGAAAAGAAGAGCAGGAAAAATTTCTCTAATAAATACAGAAGTCTGAAGCATCCTGTCTCTTAACTATTTTTAAAAGGCTCCTTTATGCCATGATACCCGAAAGATACTGTTAAAATTATAAGCTATTAGTGTGGTGTAGCAGGAGCTTTACAATGTGGCTTCTCTAAAGTAACTGTTAACCTACTTCATCTGTTAGACCTTGTTAAATGTATCAGTAAACCAGTAGTTAGGAATAATGTGGTGAAGCCCTAGGGATAAAAAGGATTTACGAAATCAGCACTGCAGGAATGGCTACTGCAAGAAACTGTGGTGTACAGCCTTTCTCACAGGTTGACTGAGCTTGATCTTAGAAGTACTCAGGCTCTTATTTTGCTATGACTGTTCGTTTTGGATAACTATTGCAGAACTCGCTTTCTGTGGTCATTAGTGACCTTTTAGTTTCAGTCAGTTTATTCATAGCCAGTTAATAACTATTCTTGTGCCAGCATTCTGTTCTATGCAACACTCCTCCCTCATGATTCTGCCTCAGAGTGCATTTGGAGGGAGTGCTTCTGGTTTTTTCATACTTCATTTTGTTCAACTACAACCTAAAAACAAGTTAAATTATTCTGGTTTGTAATACCAGCTTTCAGTTTCCTTGCTTATCATAGGTCTTCTCTGCATGTGTTCAGTTTCAGTTCATCTTTCTTGAACATTTTTAACCAAAATTTTATGATCTTAATATCTTTTACTTAAAAAGAAATAAATCTTTTGATAGCTCCTTAAAAAAAAGAGATTCTACAGGAAGCTAGCAGTTGTTGGGCAAAAACTGTGATGTAAATGAGAGTTCATGCTAGCTGATCACAAAATGTTAGATACACAAGCATTTTTGTCATTACATTCTTATACAGCGATTTATTGGTTTATTCTTTAGTAAAAGCAGCGATTACAAATAGATCTGTGTTAACCTGTATAAAGCCAATAAGCAATAGCATATGTATGACGGTTTCTTTCTGGTGACTTGTGTTCCCAGTGGCAGTTGGATGGATGTTTGTAGGACACCTTTAATTCTAGCTTTCAGCACAGAAGGCTTCATCTTGGAGAGCGTTGCTTTCTTTTCCAGTGACGCTTAAAGCGATACAGTTTAAAGGAGTTAAAGTTGGTCACCCCTCTCAGAATTGAACTGTTATTTTACTACTTGATGTCTTAATTTTAAAATTGCAATGTGGGAGCTGCATAATTTTAAATCCTCTCATATGATTAACTCTCATCTCATCGTTAGAAATAATCTGAGCTTGTTCTAGAAGTCTGTAACTAGTGTTTTGTTAGAGCATGTGTTGGAAAGGTGCTGAAGCTCCTTACTGACTAAAGGTACTTTTGTATGGTCAGTGTTTTTAGTGGAGTAAATCAGTTATTCTGTGCATCTTTTAATGAATGATGAATTATGAAAATTCACTTCCTAGGCAAACTGGGTTGTATGTTACATAATGAAGGCAATGTAGTGGGGAAGCTGTGTGTGGTGAGCAGCTTCAGTCTTAACACAGATTGCACACTACTGTTCTGGTATATGTACCAGACATCTATAGAATTTACAGGTACTTAGTTACATGTTTAGTGTAAACAAATCAATCAAGTTTTCATCCCAAATTTCAATGCTTAACTATAAATAGGCTGACACTTAAATATGTCAAACTCTGCAACTCCTATTGACCTTCAGCACTCTTGAAGATCATGCTGCTTATTAGAGAGACCTAACTTTAAATGCCTGTATGTATAGATATAAGCAGATAATAAGGCATTTTAATTACTGAGGAGTGATATTCTGGCCATCTGTATGTGGAGTTTTTTGTTTATTATCTACAAGATAACAGTACTCTTGCATTTCAGAAAAAGTAATAGTTGCAATAAATTGGGTTATGAGGTGGTTGCATTTCAAGGTAGTTTTGTGTTCCAGGTTTTAAAATAGGATGACAGACAGTTGCCTGCTATCATATTCAGCTTCATTGTTTATGTATATGGACTTTGTGAAACAATTTAAATAGTTTGAATTAATAATAAACATTTAGGAATTTAATTTTACATTTTTTCCCAAGTCTCATTAAAATAATGCTGTTCATCTTGTGTTTCTATATGCTACTACAGATCACAAGCGTCTGGTAAATTAATAGGTGGAGAGGAACATTTTTCAAGCAAAAAGTGCCTGGCTTGGTTTTATGAATATGCAGGTAATGTGCAATGGATTCATATTAAAAATGATAAAGTTTTGTTTTAAACAAAGCAATATATCAAATACTATTTGCAGTTTACTTTTTTTGTGCTGATATATACAGAAAAATGTCCATATTTGCTTCCTTATAACATACACTTGAATTAGTATAGCTTTTATTAGTACCTTCTCAGTATTTGCTCTTTTTCTCTTACTTGACTTTATGCTTTCCTTAGCCACCAGCGTGCCTGTAACAAATGTGGATAGAGCCTTTCCCAAATCTTCGTTCGTGAAGCCTAGCCATGATGATGATGATAGCTTTAAAATGAAATACCTGATGTTGGGCAGTACAGTGTTGAATGAGGATATGCTGAGTGATTCTGCTTCTTTCCTTTGAAATTGTCAAGTAGAAGTCAGGACATCGAGAGATAGTTTAGGTAGAAGCTTATTTAGCTAACTAGATCCTTTTTATGATCATATTGCAAGGCTAGTGCTATAGCTCATGATTTAAGTCTCATAGTTTTCTCTTTCATAAAACAAAATAATAGATACTTATACTGTTTTTTCCTATTTGAGAATCTGTCCTAGCATTTTTGATATTCTAATTAACAAATGTTTCATTCCAAAAGTATTGGAAGTAGCCTCTTTTAAGTAACTCAGAATTGCCATCCAAGTAATAGTTGCTTTCAGTGAATATGCAGTGTATTTTGCAGAATTTATTACACTATTACTGCTATTTATTTACCAAATATATGGTTACAAAATCAGGATTTGTAAATTGTTATTAATTTCTTGTCTAGTCACTACTTTAGATCCATCATAACTGATTAGTAATTAAAACTCATTAATGGTCACTTCTCAATATGAAACAAACTGCTGATTTATGTGCCAGCAATTAGTTTGACTATATTTATCAGGACTGATATTTTCCTTACAGTCTTTCCACAGCAATGAGCTATTCTTATTTCTAGTAATCTGCTTTTTAATTTAAGTTTGAGGCCTGCACCTCTGGATTAAAGAGTCTTTCCTGAGGAAAATAAGAATTCTCAGTTAATTTTCTTCCAGTAAATATGGTTGTGCTTACTTTTAATGTCTGGAAATTTTGTCTTTGTTGTTGAGTCAAGAATTGAGTGTGGGAGGTTATACTTCATTAGTTAACCAGTAATCAAAATATGCCACATTGGACATTAAATGTTTTCATTGAAAGATAAAACTGCACACATGTACACACACACACATGCAGACATGTATGTACATACATACATATATATATATATATATATATATATATATGAGTTGTGCATATGATTTCTGGACCAAAAACACTGATTCAAGTTTATACTTGTCGTTACCAGTGGACCCTTGTATGTGTTTCTCTTCATAACTTAAACTTGTATTTCTTTTTAACACATTCTGTGTAACAGTGTTTTGCCTTGCTTACCTAGGCAAAATATTCTTTGCAATATTTTTCGAGAGGTACAGTTTCATGATCTTAAATGTCAGGTGCATTTTATTTTCCTGTATAAGTAGCCATTCTCAATGGTTTTTATTGACAATGTTCTTATCTCACAGTGAGAAGTTATTCAAAGTGCATTATTCAAACTCTTACAAAGAATTCTGCTTACACTAACCACAGCAGATACAGATGAAGTGAAAAAAAGTATCATCAAGGGCTCTGTCTACATATAAGTAGTAAAACTTGCCAAAAAATCATAAAATTACATGTTGTTTTAGAAGATAAAACCTTTTCCTTTTACATGGGTTCATATTTGTTAAAACAATGTTAGCATAATGATCCAAGACACATCAAAATACTGTGTCAACAGGCCTTCTAATAATATTTGGCTGCCCAGTAGGACTCATTTTTGGAACAGGCTTAGTGGAAATAACTGAAACCAGAAAGAGATTTAGAGAAAGAAAGTGCTGTCGAGTGTCTCTCTATGCGCTCTTTAAATGTGCTATTTTGCTGCATTTTGGAGGCTTTTTTTGTGTTAAAATGGAGAAGTGACAGCATAACACTAACTGTTGTGGTCTGAATCAAGTTATTTCATTGCAACTGTAAACCTTTTTCTACCTTGTACATGACTAACACACTTAGCATTTCTCTGATTTATTGTTATTACTTTCTTCATATTACTCAGCATTATAAAAATAACCTTATATTATTTGCAGATTCACCCTCTTCTATGTTAGTGCAAACCCATAATGTTAGCACCATTGAAAGAGTGATATCTGTAATAGCTCAGATGGAATTAAATTTTTTGTTGTTCATAAATTAATTTTTCCAAGAACATTATTCATAGAGTAATTTCAGCACAGAGTAGTGGTAACCAAGTTGTCTTAAAAATAATTGACTGCCACAGTTATTGAAGTTGAGCTACATAAATAGGAAGCTCAATGGAGTCTTTTGAAAACTCACATAAAAAACTACAATGGCTTGTCTGCTTTTGTAGGGAGGTTGCACAACACAAACATTGTGGTGTAGTACGTAACACACATCTCCACACTGCAGTGGTAGAATAGCTCTAACATAAAAACTTCTTAGTAGTGTAATTCAGTGTTTTTAAAACTGCCTGTGTGCAGTATAGCCTAGTTATTGTGCATAACCCTTGTGAGCGGTGAATGTTACTTAGATTTCAGTCTAGTGTGGTTTTGACTTTGAAGGTCCTGATGAAGTTGTGGGTCCTGAAGGAATGGAAAAGTTCTGTGAAGACATCGGTGTTGAGCCTGAAAATGTAAGTTTCTTGCACGGTGCTAATAGCATTTTAAAAGAGGATATTGGGTGAGGTTAAGTTCTGTGTAAAACTCTTAACTCCACTAAGTGAAGAGTTCATCTTCCTGCTTTTAGGAGCTGTTCTAAGATATCTCAGCTGAATACATCAATTATATTCGGTGTGTGAGGTTTTGGGGGTTTTTTATTATAGTAATATTTCATTTTCAGAAATTGAAATTATGGGGAGAATTGCATGTAGCTGAATTATTTAATAATAATAAATATAAAGTGCAAGCATGTGCAACACTTCCTAGAATGTTTGAATGCTTAAGAGTTTTATTCTTGAACATCAATAAATTAACCTTTTCTTACATACTGACTCCTTTTTCTCCCTGCCCCCTTTTTTTTTTTTTTTTGCTTTCCCTAGATTATTATGTTAGTTTTAGCCTGGAAACTAGAGGCTGAAAGCATGGGATTTTTTACCAAGGAAGAATGGTTAAAAGGAATGACCTCATTACAGTAAGAGTGTTTTTATATATATAATAGAATGTTCTAATTTTATAATTGTACCAGTAGCTTAATTATTCTTGCTCTGTTTCTTGTACATTGGCAATAAGATACAGAAGTGCTTGCTTTTAGGTCTGGTCAACAACTACAAAGTGAATCTGATGAGTTCACTCAAATAATTAAGTTATTGTCTAAACCTAATAAGTCAGGTTTTGGTGGCTTATTTTTCTTACAAAAATATGTTAAAATATCATTCTAATTAGCAGACAGATAAGTAGATTTGGAAATGCGCATAAGCGTAGTTCAGCACTGATATTCTGGACAGATTTTACTGATTTCTAAGCTTTGTAGATAAGGACAGCATTGATAATAGTTTGGCTATTAGTGTTATTTATTAGATGCGTGTCAGAAACCATGGTTAATGCTTTGTTTAAATAACACCTTTTCAATTTATAAATTAACTTATTACTCTATTGTTAGCTAGAATTTTTGTTGAATTAATGTTCTGCCTAAAAAGACTGTTTCTTATGTTAAACTAATCAGCTTTTTGCGAGGCTTAGTTCAGTTGTTACTTCTTGTTTGTTCTTCATGGAACTACTTATGGTATCTGAGTGTTTTAAGAGAGGCTTATTATGACACTGCATTTAATATTAAAAATGTCAGGGAACTACTATTGCAGCTACAGCACAGCGGGAAAGAGAGGGTGATTTGACCATTGCCCTGTCAGTTCTGAATTAGTTTGGGAAATTGTATTGGGCAGATACTCCATAGTTTCAAGTAACCAGAGGATACATTACTTTGACCTGACTCTTAGCTCTCATTTGATTTGGGATCAGGCTTCTGGTAGGTGCCTTGATTGTTTTGTGACTATCAGCAGAAATTTAGTAAGAGCTGGTATGAGTAAATTACCTGAAATCTGGGATGACAGAGATTAAATTATGGTTGCATAGTTTTTCAGATATGGTGAGTGGGTATTGATCATTTCTCTGAAGCACTAAATTTTTATGCCCAAATTGAAGCTTTCAAGAGTTAACCAGTCTCATAGAGTTCAAACACAAAGATGTATGAAATCAGGAACCTTTTCCGAGCCAATGTTATAGATTTTGTTTCTAATAATCCTCTGTGGTTGGAAATCTTCTGATTCTTTTAAGAACGGAACTGGTCATGCTGTAGCCTAAATGTGTTTAAGACTGAAAATATGGTGCTGCTGTGCATTTTTATATAAACAGGCTTGTGATCAGACCACTTGCCTAAGCCTAAACCAGTTAACCTGTATGTTCTACTTCCCCTGTGTGCTCTAATAAGCAGGCTGTAGGCTAAGCAGCTGGATGAAGCAGTGACACATAAAGCAGCTGAAGATGCATTGGCTTAAAAAGAGGTGCTGGTTTTGACTGGGAGTGAGCAAGTGGCTGTGTATGCTTACTTGCCAGCTAGGGTTAAACCATGATAAAAGAAAATAAGAATCTGTAGACTTGTGCTGTTCTTCCTTGCTGGGAAGGAAGGATCATATTATGAGATTCTGTCTGGAATGGGGGAATCTAGTTTCTCTGGAAAGGCTTGACAGAAGTTTTGAAGAAAAAAGATTTTATACTCCAAGCAATAAAGTATTACTACATTCTTGCACAGCATTTTTATAGTTTTTTGCATGAAGAAATAAGATGTAAATGCATTAAAAGCCCAGAGTGTATTCTAGTCAGTTATATTACAGAGTCCTTATTTCAAAATATGTGAAATGTCACATAAGTTAATTGCGTGAATAGGGTTGGGTAGAATTCAGCTCCATAGTAAGACACCTAAATGTGTGGTATATATGTAAGAGCTGGATTTCTTAAACTCTTAATGCAATATTTGGAGATCTAGTCAATGTAACGAAGCCTAGGGAGGTATTCAGTTTGCCCAAAGACCTAGTGACTGGTTACCTGAATTGCTCTTACAGACTGCTTGGCTATTCCTCTATGAATAACAAGACTAAAGCTTAAACCACCTAGATCTAATATACAGTTTAGATGGCAGCATTTGGGTTCCTGAATCTTGAAGTGACATTCTTTTTGTGTGTAGTTTCGTAACATACTGAAGTTTGTTCTTTAGAGGTGAGAAAAATATATGACAAGGTAGACCCTGTCAAAATTAAGAGTGGACTGAGCACTAAACAACAGCTTATGAGACTTAAGCAACTTATGAGACTTAAGACATACTAGACTTGAGACTATTCCCTGAGTAAGCTGTGAAGTTTCTAGTAGATTGTGTATGTAGGGTGAATTCTGCTCCTTATCATATATATGTGTGTGTGTGTGTGCATATACATATATATGTACATGTATATGTGCAAGCTGGATGCCTGAAACTCTTTCCATAGAGAGCACAGAGAAACAAGTACCTCTACTGGGCAATATATTTCGGCTACTTTAAACACCTCCTTAGGGTGAAATATGTATACTACCATTAAATGCTTTTGGTTTAACTTCTGTATACATCTTACTGATTTTTCTCTTTAGTAAAAGACAAGCCTCTGTGAATAACTATGAAATATAAAACATTTCAATATCTGAGTAGGAGTTATTGAATCATCACTGTCCATTTTAGCTATGCCTCAAATGATCTCTTTACCTCAACAGAGATTAAAATACATCTGCTTTGTGATGCTAATTTAAGTTTTGTTATAAATGTGCCATAGGGATGTGATGAGAATGTAGTAAGCTAATGTCTAATTTTGTTCACCTTGAAGGTACCATTATTTAATGCTATTTTTCAGTTAAGGCAGAATGAGAAATCACATGTTTTTCTAGTCTCTACAGAAGTTTAGTGTTAATTCATTTGTGCTAATTAGAAGGTTGTTCTGATTGTTAGATTATTCGAAGTATGGGTGACCTCAGTCATCTTGTTTATGGTGCAACTGCACAAGCAGCTGTATCTTTGTAAAAGAGGAGTTTGACAACTCCTTGCCTTCCTTTGGAAAGAAAGTCTATGGCCAGGTACAGAATGGCTTTAACAGAGACGTGTCCCTGCATTGGGATCCAGAGGCTGGTGGTGCCTGTCTCAGCGTGATCTGTTTGACTGTTTGGTTTTAAATGATGATAATAAATAGCTCAGGAGTCTTGAGGCTTAATAATTGCACATTTTCGTACCAACTTTTTCAGAAGAATCACTTCTTCATTAAAATACACATAACCAATAATACAGTAGACAATAACTGGCATTTTACTTTGCACTTAAATTTGTGATAATTTGAACAATTTTAACAGTTTTGTAAGAAATTTAAACATGTTGAAATTTGTGTTTACCGATGGTACGGTAAATCTCAGTAAACTATATTTAGCAAAATGTGCTGTAAACCCACCTTAAAAGTAGCTTAAATATGTCACTAGTACACTAACAACACGAGCATTTACGTAGATGTTAAATAGGTAGATTTGTCCTCAGACGTACAGGGCATTCTACTGGAAGTATGAAGGTTTGAATATGGAAAGAAGAGATATGAATGTAAGATGAGATTCCTTTCTAGCATAGCATAATGCTGTTTTAAGGGTTAGACCAATTAGATTGCTGAAGACAAAAAAAAGTAATTTTATCTTCAATTAAATTTACCAAAACTTTTTTGACTAGAGTTCTTTTCAACTTCATGTATGGCTTATTGCAGAATATATTAGTTCTGTCATCTGAATATGTAGCCTAATTAGCTAATAATTTTATTTATTTAGCACTGATCATGGCTAGGACTCAGTGCTGCTTTAGATGGATACTGCTAGAGACAAGAAATAACAAAAGGCTGCATCAACTGGAATTGCTACATTTCTCTTGTCAAAGTCTGAGAGGGACAGACAGACAGACAGCTGTGCATACACAGGCTGGTAGACTTGGGGAACAGGAAGTATCAGCTGTGGGCAAAGTACAGCATCTCAGCAACCTGCTTTGGTACTCCAGAAGGGCCCTCGCTGTGGGCCTATGTGACAAGTCCTTGTGGAGCTGTTAGAGATGCAGATGTATTCTCTGAGAGGCAGGCTGCGAAAAGGGGGACACATGACCAAAGGAAGTATTTATGTACCTCTGCATTTCTGAAAGTATTGCTTCTGTCACAAAGGATACAAGGAAAGGTAGATTATTTAATTTTATTTTTTTTTTTAATCATGGCAGCTATTTTATAAGAATAAAATGTGACGTAACAACTGTTCTTTTGAGTGAGTCTTTCCTGCAGGATTAGCAAATGTAAATTACATTCTCCTTTGCCATTATGGGAAATCTAGCCCATTTTCTATTTGAAAACAAAGTTCCTTGCTGAGTAAAATACATGGAGATCTTTTCTGCCAAAGGGTTATTTTTACCAAACTATTATCCTGTCAACTAGCAGACCTGGACATTCTCCTACAGACCTTGATTTTTTTAGTTGAATAGCTACTGACTAATTCAGGTGGTAGGTTTATCAGAGCTTGCATTTATTGGTCATAAAATATGAGCAGGCTGTTATGTTTTGCAGAGTGCCAGCTCACTCCTGCTAGATTTTGCCACTTAATGCACACTGAATACTCTTTTTCTCCAAACTTTCATAGTGATTGAAGGATCAGGTACTGCTGGGTATGAGTGTACATTGCAGACTATGACATAAAAAGACTACTATTTGAGAAGTAAAGCAGACATATTATGTTGCTGATATAGTTAAAACAAAAAAACTTACAGAAGCCAGAATTCATCATTTCAGTCAACTGCAAATGTTAAGTGTGTTCAATATTCTTTAAGTCACTTTTATAGTATTACTCCTGTATATCTGATGATTGCATTTTGGTAACTTTAATTTTTTTGTTTGCTGGCCTTTTTTTTCATTGCCTAAATGTTGTGTTTTGAGCTTCTAATGTTATTTGTTGGGTTTTGTGTTTTGTTTTATTTTAGGTGTGACTGCACAGAAAAGTTACAGAGTAAATTTGATTTCTTGCGGTCACAGTTGAATGACATTTCATCCTTTAAGAATATCTACAGATATGCCTTTGATTTTGCAAGGGTAAGACTACTGGAACATTAGAAAAGTTCTTACGTTGTTTATTCAGCAAGCTTGTACTTGAATGGTTTCCTGTGCTTTCTTTAATCAACCTTAGGAAAAAGACCAGCGAAGTCTTGATATTGATACTGCGAAGTCCATGTTAGCTCTTCTGCTCGGAAGAACTTGGCCACTGTTTTCAGTATTTTATCAATACCTGGAGGTACAAGTTTCCTTGACTTTCTGAATGATGGCATAGTAGTTGGAGTGTTCTGTGAAAAGATTTCAGGATTTGTGTTTTACTCAAGAATACATCTATATTGCTCCCATTCCCTTGCTCAATGTGCTTATGAAACAGTGTTCTTGTATGCTGTATATATATATATTTATACTGTAAAGATAAATTTAAAATTAAATAGTCTCCATTAGTTTCTTCAGCTGCATCTCTGCTGAATTTCAAGTTTGCTTTGTTCAGATACAGTATGTAGATACCTTGATCTTTGGCTGTCTCTGGAAGATTTTGGTCAGTTTAGCTGTAAGTGAATGAGTCATGTGGATGTGTGTAGGTTGTGAAACATGCTAGGCTTGAGACTATTCCCTGGCTTCAAATCAGTACCAATGTTGCAAAGTAGATGTCTTTATGATCATAACGTATTGTACCCTGGAGAAAAGAAGATATTTTTTTTAAATAGCTCTGTCTGGAAATAGATCTTAGATATGCCCCACTTCAGACAAAAATTTACCAGTTTTTTGAAGCTTAGAGTGGTAACTTCCTGATTCCACATTATTTCAATTTTGCTCTGATCTTTCAAGAAATCATTTTATGTAGTTTCATAACTAAGAAATATGTACATGTGTAGTATTTTTAAAAATGAAAAACCAAGTAAATAGTAGCCATTGTTCTCCATTAAATTCTTTATTAGGAACTGATTGAAGATAAAATGAGATAAATGAGATGCAACAGTACCAAACACCATTTGACATTTTAATGTTCTGAAATAATTTTCCCTAGCAATCGAAGTATAGAGTTATGAACAAGGATCAGTGGTACAATGTACTAGAGTTCAGCAGAACTGTCCATGCAGATCTTAGCAACTATGATGAAGATGGTGCATGTAAGTATTCTTAATGTTTTGCTTATTCAACTATTAGCACAATATTTTAAAATTCCATAAAACACATTTCTGTAACAGAAACAATACTGTAAGGTATAAAGTAATTATTCTCCAGCAATGCATAGGAAAACAGTCTTGATAACCATCCATCTTCAAACTGCAGATATTAGTTGTAGTGGTATGATGGTGTACTTGAACCAGCTTGTATTCAATGAGGATCTAGTAAAGGTGCTTGCTGCATGAAACTATAGACTTGAAAGTACAACTATAAACAGCAAACTCTCATTTTGTACTAATGTATAATAAACTCCAATTTAAGGATTATGTTGCCTACCTGCTGGTACTTGGAACTGAACACACCTAGTAGTCAGTGATGCTATGACTGAATTGCATTAATTCCATTTTGGTACATGTTCTAATTATTTACAATTTTGAAAGCTCTAGGAAGAAGGATTTAGTTGTGCTGATTTACAATATAACCTTATTTTTATGCTTTCCGTTCAGTTCAGTGCACCTGTCAGATATCAGGAACACTTTTTTCCATAATTCTGTCTACCATTTTTTGTGCACTTTTTGCCACCCTTGGGTTGGAATGATTGTAGTAGTCTACAAGCATTTGGCCATAGGATTGACATGAATGTTTCCTAAAACAGTAGTTTTAACCTTCATACTTTAAGAGAAGATATTTGAAAGACATGGGCAAATATAACTCCAAGTTTCATCCATTTGCAGGGCCTGTGCTTCTGGATGAATTTGTTGAATGGCAAAAAGTTCGTCAAGCATCATAGCAAGAATTCAAAAGAAAATGCAAAAGTTTTTTTGGTGCCCGCCTGTACACAAAGTAATGAGAAAAAGGATTGCATTTTCGTTCGTAAGAAAGACTTTACAGTGATTTTTTTCCTTTTTAAGGAAACTTTCTTGTTACATGTGATATGGGCATTGAACCACACCTCTTCTGAGACTGAAAGTTGGAGTTCTTGATTTGAGTCTTATGTTTATAGCATTTATTTCAGAACAATAAAGATTCAGATTTGTGACAAAGGCCTAAAAGTGAAGAATGTCCCTTGAGTGTGAGTGTGGTGTCTATTTTTGAAACCAAATCTGTAAGATTATCTTTCTCAGAAGTGCCCTTTCTGTGAATTTTTGAAGACCTTAAAAATGCTTAATTGGCACTGTTGCTTGCTGATGGTATGACTGTCTTGTGTGGCAAACGTTAGAAAGAATGACTGATTTATGAAGCCTTTGGTGGGAGTGTGCTATTTTCTGTATCACGTATTGGTCATGGGTTGTGCCACAGTTTTCAGCTCCTTGTGGAGATAAAGGCCTTAAACTCCTGTTATTGTTTTTTATTTCTTTGTTCATTCCCCACCCAGTGGCATGGCATTTAATGGCAGGCCCTTTTAAAGCAGAAAGATATAGAGCATATGGCTCTGTGTGCAGAATGGCTGAAAACTAGTTGCCTGTACTTCAGATGTGAACACAGATACTCTTTGGTACAGTAAGGCAGTTCCAGACCTTTACTACTATTTAGACTTTGGATTGCTTTGTATAAAAGTGCAATTTATATTTTAAAAGGGAAAGCTGGAAATACTTGGTTTCAAGGTTTGCTTCTTATGTGTTTTAGACTGGAAGCACTCACAACAGGACTTTTTTTCTCTCCCTGGATGTTTTTTATAATGTAAGTCAAGAAGAGACTACTTAATCACCTACCTGTGACCATGTAACAGGCTGTATGTAACAGGATATTAATTTTCACCCTGTTACTCTGTTTTCAGTCCAGTAACTACTGCAATTGCCCTTTTAGGCATTCAGTATTCATTGCAACCTTTAAATACAGTAGGAATTTGTCACTCTACCTTCCTGCCCAGAAGGCCTAACACCACCCTTGAGAAGGAAAGGGATTTTAATGAATAAATGTGAAAAACCAAAACAAAATGACTGAATGAAGCATTTGTAACTTCTACTGTATTATATAAATATATAATATAGACTGTGATAATGCCATGAGACTCAGTCAGTGATCAAGGCCTCAATGTGCCAAATATTTCAACAGCTTGAATTAAGAATAATGTAAACTAGGCATGACTTGAAGATCTTTGCCTCAGGGAAATGACTTCTGTTTTGCACATCCCTTAGTCAGAGTAACAAGCATGAGTTTTCCTGTCCTTAAGGAAAGCTTTATTCCCAAGATGATTTTTTTTTTTTTTTTACAAGGAGAGCAGAAAAAGGAAAAGGAAAGGTGTGAGGAGAAATGATAAGCAGGGGTGCAAAGTAGTGGTGTGTACCTGTGCTGTTGTTCTGCTACTGAGGACCACACTTACAACTTACACTCCAGATCTGCTTGCTGTGGGCTGCAGAAAGCAGTGCAGTGGTGGGCCAGGGGCTGTCCTGCAAGTCATGCTGAACTTTAGAAGCTTGGTTTCACCCAAGTGGAAAAAAGCATCGGGGGAAAAACAAACAACAGTTGAGATGCTTGGAAGATCTCTGCTTGTACAATGGCTATGTCTGTGTGCATGCAAACAGATGCACTACAGCTGTTTTACATATTTTTCCACTTATTTAACAGGAAGTATTTAACTTTAGACCTCACGTATGCTGTGTCATTTCTCTTCAGTGTGTTACAAGTTGCCCATTTGCATTGCTGATAATTCTGATTTCACTCATAACAGAGTGCCTTTCATTTGCAAATTGCCCAACCCCACAGAAAGTTTGTGCCAGAATGAGATTAACTTCAAGAGTCCCAAGGCCTACTGGTACAGTAAAGTCCTAAGATGCGCAGATAAACATGCACCAATTAACTGATGTCAAGGGAAGTACTGCTGTATACTAAATCACTTCAGGGATGCTGATTCTGAAATGACTTTCTCAAATTCACCAGAACTACTCTCCTTGTGTACCGTGTTCAGTCCCCACTGGGATGTTCTCTTTCCAGAAGTTTTGAAATACTGGTTAGAAGAGAATATTTTATAGTGCGATAAAAAAATCATCATTTTTAGGTAACTGCAAACAGTTGTGAATTCAGTTTAAACCAGTTGGTCCTAGAGGATGGTATTAGACTAGAAAAAGTAGGAGTGATGCATCTACCAATCCAAGGGGATCAAGTGCTTACTGTTAAGGTGTAATACACTATGTGATGTATCATTTGTATCGCTGTTAAGGTTTTATCAGTATTCCTATAATAAATCCATTTTTCAGGGATTTATAACTTGGTTGTCTGTGTGATTGAAAATCATCAGTTACTGTAAAACTTTAACTGGGAATGAATGTATTTAAACTAGTTAAAATCAATATAGTTTTTCAAATTTGAATAAAATAGAATTTTACGTTATGTTTTTGTGCTCAAAACTACAATCAGACTTACTGTTTCAATATGAATTAATGGCTTGTACAGTTTCATTGTGAGCAGATCACTTTTATTAGCTGTCTTTTATTACTTTACCTTACAGCTGGCTGGCATAAGTGCCAATAACAGTCAATTTGTTTGGGGTTTTTTCAATTTTGTGCATGTCTGCAAATCAAAACTGAGTTCTGCTAAATGTTTTCTTTAGCCTTTCAACTTTTTGTTTTGTTCAGGTGCATTTCAGTCTATTGAATTAAAAGAAAAAAGTTACACCTTATCTTTCAGTTTTTTAAGATGAGAGTTAACAGGTGAAATATGCTGCCACAGTGTGACAAATAATTAAATCAAAGGTGTCTATCTTAACGTTCTGAACTTCACGCTGATTTCACTTTCATTTCTTGATATTAATTCTTCCTAACATAATTAATTACTCCTGGTGTTCTTAGACAACTAACAGTTTGGTTTAAAATCTGAAAACACTCACCTGCTCATGGAAAAAGCCATACTGGTAGATCAGAATGTAATATTTCTCCTGTGTAAAAATGTGATCTTGAATTAAACAGTCATTTATGTTTACCTATGTCTTTATCTGTATATGTATATAAACTACATATATATTTATGTAGTTTTGATCCAATTTATCTTTTCTGTTTAAACATCTAATTCTTTACTAGTGGCTGTAGTTTCACACTTCTACATAGCAGACTTTGAATTTGGCATTTGAGATGACTATGGACACCAACCTGGTACTTGTCTTGGCCAAATGTGGTCTCTATGGCCATTGTTCAGGGGGGTTTTTTTGTATCTCTCAAAAGCTTTGAGCTGATATATTGATACTGACTGCACAAAAATTGCAAAAGGACCATTAAGTTTAATGTTTCTGAAATTTTGGTCATTTTTTGAGCTAGTGAACAGTTCTTTCCATGCAATATGTACAAACTTGTACAGGTTTAGCTTTGTTAAGTATGATGAATAAAATGGTATGTCATAGGGCAGAAAACTTATTCTTCTTGTCATGCTGCCTCTTTTAGTTTTTCTTTGTGTTTTTGAGTATGTGTAACTGTTCTTAAAATCACTGAGAGACTTAATTCCAGCAAGATGGATCAGTCTAATTGTTAAGTTAGCCTTACTGAAGAATTTCTTTGCTTCTGTGTGCAGATGTATAAAATAGAACTTTATCTCAACTGGGAGCAACAGCAAACACCATTCTTGATTATAGCCCATGTTATTAGGTGCTGATAGAACATAATGGTCTTGGAAATAACTTGCCATTAATTATTCATTGGATGAACACTGTTCCAACAACCTGTTGCAATGCATGTGAATGAAGAAAGAATGAGTTTTTCTGTCTTTCCCAGATGCCTCCCTTCACCTTCCCCCATTGTATCTCTTTGGTCACTCATCTGTATTTTCAGAAAGGACTTAATGTTTTCTAGTGCACTCTTCCATAGGGTCTTTCAGAGACAGTTACAGAAAGGATCCAAGATAACATCCTGTCATATGTTTGAGTTAATCACACTGTTTTCCTTGCAGATGCAGCTTGTTCCCCTCTTGACACTTTCCAGTTGTTGAGGTCTGATGCCATACCTGCTTCAGAACAGTCTTCCCTCAGTCTCTCTCAGGCCTAAGGCAATGCCTGTTTGTTGTCTCCTAGGTTCTGCTTTATCATCTTTTCATAGTGAACTTCCTAATGCCTTCCTGAGTCAGTAGGAGTTCAGTGGTATATGCACAGCAGGCATCTTGCATCTACAAGGTGATGGCAAGAGTTCTGTTACTTCTCTTTACCCTTCTGTATTATTCTTTCTGTATTCCTTTCTGTGAGAAAGGACATTGTAGTGATAGATAAGTGCGTTAAAGAGTGAACGTGTAAGTGCAACATTATGTTGCCTACGTTATCTTAATTTTTATGTTAAGCCACTGCCAGGCTTGTCGCCAAAATGAATCAGTTTCTCAGACTTGTGTGTCACTTCATCCAGATTCTAAACATTAATCTTGTTCCTGTTTTTGTCCTTGTTAATCAGAGTATGACATTCTCCACATATTTGAATCTCCTTAGTTTTTTTTCTCTGAATAGTGACCATAATAGCAATGACAGGAGATGTAAGTTACTGGATTTCTGTTTTATAGGCCTTGCAGTGGACAGATTTTTATCTTAACAAGCCAAGTACTATTTCTTAATTCAAGTTGGTTCCAATGTATTTTTATTGAATGACTTACTACTTTGTAAGTTATTAAAATGTTGTGGTTGTGTCCTGTTCCTCTGGAAAGGAGAATGCCTTTTGATAAAGATGCTTTAAACATGTAAAATTTTTCAGCTTTTAAATTAAACTTTTCCCTAATTTTGACAATTTAAGGGGAAAAAGAATGACTTCATATTTCAAGGGTTTGTCTGCTGTATATTTTTTTAATCAGCTCAGTAGTGAATTTGTGCTGATTATAAGATAAAGATATTTTTGGCTGATTTCAATTATAGCTAATATACGACTTAGTTTTTTCCTTAGTGTTTCTAGAATTATTTAATTTATTTTCACCATTCATTTTATGGTAGTGAATTAAAGGGCTAGAACATAGAATTGCTAGCTAGCTAAATTTTTTTTCTGATACTAGCACTGAGGTGATTCTTCTTTTATTTTTTTTTAAGTATTAGAATATTTCAGGAAAGGCTGTTGTGCCTATTAAAGTAATTTAAATTATCATACAACAAAATGGTAGATGGGGCATCTAACCTGCTAACTATTATAGGCTTCATGTGAAATTATTTTTGCTTTCAAAATCAGTTAACTAAATCAGTTTTTCTAATGAAAGAAGAAACTATATCCTGTGATGTAATGTTTCTCAATAATTAAAACTTACAAAGAAATATGATAAACTTCAACAGCTATATTACATCCTCAAACTGCTCAGCATATGATGATTTGACCTTGGGCAAAATGTTAGTCGGGGCACCTCTATGAATGAGTCAGAACACATCTGAAATAAATCATTATTAATCCATGAGAAATTTAATCACTTGAATTTTTTTCAGATTACAGCAACAATAGGAAGAGGAACATTATATAAAAAGTAGGTTCTCTGCATACCTGGCACTTGATTCAGGGTTATGCTTTTGTGTAGTAGTTTGAGGTATTGATTCTATCTACAAAACAAAATGCTTTTTTTCCCCTCATGCTTATTTGATGGTTTGGGGTTTTTTTTTGCGTCAGGACTGGTAATAATACAAAGCAAAGACAAAGTGCTGGAGTTGCAAGGACTGGGCATGGATCATGGCACTGTGCTTTTGCAGTGATGTGAAATGGAAATATTGATGCCACATGGGACAAAGAATAGGAAGTATATCTCAAAATAAAATACTGTCATATCCTACTGTTTTCCCCTGTATTTCCGTACTTCTTGGTTTAACCAGGGGATGGTCTCTCCGTGTTTCAGACTTATAGTCTGTATACCTGCACGCACATTTTTACATATAAAAATAAGTACATAAATGTTTCCCATCTACTGTTCAGCATGGTGGAAATTGCCCAGAAAGACTTTGAAGCTGAAAGGAGGTTTGGTTCTTCTAGCTGTCCTATAGCATGTGTACTTCTTCGGGACTCTGGAAGTGGCTGGTCACCTTTCTGTCCCATGCAAATCTTCCTTGATGGTGCTTTTTCCTGCATTTGAGTGATTCTGTCCTAGGAGCCAGTTTAAAGTTTTTTGATAGTGAAATGCTTTTTCCTTTCTGAATCTTCAGTAAGCTTATTCCAGACCCAGTGACTTTATTTGTATGATTTGAGGTTGGTTTGTTGGGATTTTTTCCCTTTGATATGGTAATGATTGGCTTAGAGAATGAATATTCCAATGTGGAAAAATGTCTTCGTAGAATTGGAGATGCCAAACCTAACAGTGTTCATGGGAAGACAGTAATTCTTACTGACACTTGAGTGAACAACTGGGATATTTATCTCCCAAGGCCTACCCTTTGCCAGTGTTTCTAAATTGTTTATGGCACTGTGATTTTAGGTCATGTGTTACATCATGTAAGGATATTGCTGTGCCTATGCTGTATGGCTGAATAGGTGCTGAACTGAAGTTCATTACTATGTATAATTCTTAAATTATACATATGGATATGTATATACAAGGATATGACTTTAACGATGTAGTGTGTTACAGTATGTGGGGCTTCTTCACATAGTTTTGCAAGATAGCAAGTATGCTGCTTAGCTCAATGGAAAAGTCACTGGTTTCTTAAGTCTTGGTGTCAGTAGCTATTTGTAAGCAGTAAATAAGCTTCAAAACAGAGTTTAATTTGCTGTTTTATTTTTTGATGCTTATTTTCTTTTCCTAAGAGTTCACTGTTCATCAAGGAACATGTTTGTAGTTCTTGTTTAATAACAGAAAGAATATTATTTTCCTATCAGTTTGAGAGTTTGTGGGACAGCTAGTGTACTAGCATGTAAGGCTTCAATTTCGTTGTACTGGGTACTGTGTTGTTAATAAAACTTTTGTCCCAAACAAATGACACTACTGTCCTACTAATAAATACTGTGCTTATGCTTTGCATAGTGCTTGTCTTTTAACTAGAACATTCCTGCAATCAAAATATTAAATATTTTTTTCCATTTGAGTACATCATCTATAGTTGCTCAGTGTTCCTTAAAAACATTATTAAACAAAGAACTTGTTTTTAGTATTCATGTTAACAAATGCCAGAGAGAAAAATCACCTTGTTCCCACTTATTACTTAGTTTATATGTTTCTTGAATGTTTTGGCCTACTTTATTGCAAAGGTCTGATGTGTATTAGCATAGTTTGAGTTCACTAACAATTATACCAATCAAGTTGTACAATTATTTTTGTTAAATTTTGCCCTTTGGAAGTAAATAACAGAGGCCCAGCTCTCCAAATGTTTTAGGATTTTATCTTTACAGAAACTAGATTCCTAATGATTGACAAGACATTTATTTTTACACCCCTCTCTCCTAGATTTTATAATGTATTTTAAAATTAATTTTCTGCTACCCCTGAAATGGTGCAGTCACTAGTGCATGCTGATTGCTAAGCTTCTGTTGCTGAGCATTACCAGGTGGATTGTGGTGGGTTGCAGGCTGGGCTTGGGCTGTTGGGCTATAGTTTGAAACAAGTGTGAGGTTAGCTGCATTTCTTTTAATTTTCTTTTGTTATATTGCAGTAAGAAATAAAGACTGTCACATTACATTATGCCACCTTTTCACAGAGTTAAAAATGGGGGCACGGTAAGGCAGAGAGAAATAGAAGGAAGTGTTGGGCAGTGTCTGAGATAGTTAGCTTTTGGCTGATATAGTTATTATGCAAACAAAATTGTCTGGTTTGAGTTTTCAAGTTTGGAGCATTACTTGATATAGATTCTTAACATGCTACATGAAGGGCCTGTTTCTAAGATGAGAATATTGAAAAATGTCACTTTTCCTTTGTAATAATGTAACTCCTAAATAGTGTTCTGGTGGCTGTTAGGAAGAGGAAACCATTTAATGGCTGGTTGTTTCCCAATTATTAACAGGGTCCACAGGAGTCATAAGACCAGTGAACTCCTTTTAAAGCTTCTCTGGGTTTTATGCCTTCAGAAGGAGAAATGAAAGGACCTGGACTCAGTTGTACAGGTGGAATTTGTGCTGTACATTTATCTAGTATTCTGTAGCCCTCCTCATCATTCAACATTTCATCTAAGGATAGTGGAGTACTTTTGTCTCATCATCATGGCTGGGCTTCACGAACAAAGGTTTGGGAAGGCTCTATCCACATTTGTTACAGGCACACTGGTGGCTTATGAGGCC
Source organism: Manacus candei (assembly GCF_025592945.1). Lineage (NCBI taxonomy): Eukaryota > Metazoa > Chordata > Aves > Passeriformes > Pipridae > Manacus > Manacus candei. The sequence goes on from NW_026138062.1 coordinate 40,278,283, forward strand.
AATACGAGACAGACATATCCGATTGCAAAAGGCACAGCAGAAAGACTCCTTAGGTGGTATATTCTGCAAGACACGGTTCTTTCTGCGTTGCCTTTTCTCCTCGAGAGTGATCCTGCGTGCGTTCTCAAAGGCATCAGCAGCGTTATAGATGGTGTGTCTCCAGACCTCCCAATTGGAGGCCAGAGTAGACCAGTTATGGTGATCAATATGGCCAAGGCTGAGATGTTGCTTCAGGGTGTCCTTGTATCTTTTCTTCGGGGCTCCCCTCATGCGGCAGCTGGTGGCAAGTTCACCATAAAGCAGGATCTTAGGGAGGCGGTGGTCCTTCATCCTGGAGACATGCCTTGCCCATCACAGCTGTGTTCTCAGTAACATGGCCTCAATACTTGTGACTGCTGCTTGCAACTTTTGTCTAGAAATTTGTTTATTGGCCTATCTTTTCAACAAGCAGAGGAGAGCTTTACATCTTACCTATATTGAAGTACATTTGGCCCCTGGGTTGTATGTGCTTACTGTTGTTACTAAATATTCCTTATTGGTACAAATGTTGCCAGTGTTTGATGTTTATGGCCAAACTACAGTGAATTAGCAATATGCTAAAAAAGTAAATTTACAATTTTTTACAAACACAACACAAGTTTGTAGACAAAGGTTAGAAATGACACCCGCAACCAAGAAATCTGGTGCCCCTCTGTCCCTCCCTATCCTGCTTCCTTACTTTGTAATTTGTGTCTTTCCAGTACATTAATGGAAAAATCCTGAAGAAAAATTTCAGAATAGTTAAATGAAGAGAAACTAGGTCTAGAGGTAAGAGTTTTATTATAGTTATCATTTTATGGAATAAGTTGATTGGAAAATTATGTAGTTGGAAGCTAAGCTTTAGAAACAAAGTGTAATAAACTAAAGTAACAGTACTGCAGTATGTTGTATCAATTAGTGTTGTAAACATCTTGGAGAAGTTATGCTTCTATAGTTACAATTGTGGTTTTTTCTTCCTAGTTTCAGCAAAAGATGTTAGAGGATCAATTGTCATTCAAAGAAATATTTAAATTTGGCTACTATCAAAGTCAAATGTTTCTGTTTCATTAGAATTACACTTTGCATATAATTTTTCTCAGCCTTTCTCTGCATAGAGAAACCATTGGGAAAAAAGGTGGACAAAGCAAAAATAAAGTAGTGGTTTCTCATTAGGTAATATAAGAAACCATATTAGGTTAATATTAGGTTAAACCTAACTGCAATAATCTGCTAGATATAGTCAAGCAAAATTCTTTGATTCAAGAGACTGAGAGCAGAGAGAGTATTAATAACTAATAATTTGGAAAACTATTGAAACAGTTGGTTTCTAGCTATAGCAAGTTAAAAAAATATCCCACCAAAAATATTGAACGTGGACTCTACGTTATAAACATGTTCAAGTATTTCAGGTTTTCATCAGTGGCACCAAATCTGAACAATCATTTCAAAAATATTTTTAAAAAAATTAAGTGAGAGATATGTGAAGTTGAACTGAAATGGAAGTTTTTATTTTGAAATAATGGCTTTCCCTCTTTTTAAACTATTTAGTCAAAATGTGTGTAAATAATGTATTTTTGATCTGAGGGTATTACAAAAAAATTAATTAGGTTTAATAGAACTGTGTTACTTTATACAATGGGCTTTTGTTATGTTTGCCATTGGTGTAAGCTGCTGTTGTGACGAAAGTAGAAATAATCATCTCCCTACTCTCTCCTATTTTTGACTTCAAGGAAAATGTGACATATTTTGGAATACTGAAACATGACAGGTTATTTTCAGTTTTAACGCAGAGCAAGGATTTGGAGCTTTAAATAGCGCAGCTTAGCAAGTTGACTTTTAGGTAAATATAACTAGAATCAGCAAGCGCTTATCTACTGATTAGAGAATGTGCATTTAACAAGCATCTTGTGTATGCTGCAGTACATGAGCACAATTTGATTTTTTAAAAGGCAATTTTTTTAAATGCAGATTTATTTCATTAAAAATTAAATCCACACCTAAACTTTGATCTGTGGAATCTTTTAATGGGACAAGAGCCCATCAATCTTTAAGACTGTCTCCTGGCAAAATACATGCTAGAAAAAAGAGCAATGAGTCCTGCTACACATGCCAAGAAGCCAATGTCAGAGACTTATCAGTAGGACTAAGATTTTAAAACACTTTTCAGAAGAGACCTGGGAAGGGCTATCTTTAGGCTATCATGAACATGCAGATATACCTGAGATCAGAGATAAAGGAATACACTTGTAAACATGTTCATGTAACACAAGCACAAAGCACAGCTAACTGCAGTAATGTGGGGAAATGTAGAGGCTGAAAGAGATTCTGCAAAGTGGGATTACTGTTGAGAAAAGGAAGAAATACTGCTTCACAATATTTACAGCCATGAGATTTTAATACTTCTTTCCAGCTCTTTAAATATATATCATTATAGTGTCTTATAGGACTGTGTGTAATGGACAGAGGTGGGTCTGTAGAGTGCTGTGGTAGTGCAAAAGCAACGTAGTTTTCCTATGCCCCTGAATTGAACCTTAAAACTCTGTATATGTAAATGAAGCTTCTTGTTTCTTCCAATGGTTGTTGGTGTTCAGGGTATGTTAGGGAGGTCCTGAGGACATAATTCTCTCAACAGATATTAGTGTCCTGTATCTCTCTCAAAAGATATAGGAGTCAGCACATAGATACTCCCAAGCCTTTAGGAGTAGTTTGAATACCTAGATGCAATATCTAACCATAGAGGTGAGTATAGCTTTAAGGGACCCAGGCTTCTTTCTAATGGCTCCCCAGATCTCCAAATATCTGCTGATGGGTGTCCCCAGAACTGCTGCATTTGACATGTTTGAGTAAGTAGATGCCTAGATCACATCTAATCTCAATGGCAGTTCAGGGAGTTGGAGCTATTTTGTTTCTGGGCAAAATGGATGAGGCATCCCAGAATATTACCTAATTGTTTGAGCCACACAAAAATGACAGTCACAAACAGAGATATTGGTCTTCCTTTTGTCCAGTAACCTAGTAAGCCTTTATGGCTTTTAGGAAAACTCAGATATATAGACTTAAATATTCATTTTAGCAGAGCTTAGATTTCTGATGAGTGCACTCTCTACCAAAGGGGGTTTAGGCACACTCTGAATTGACTCTACAACATCACTTTTGACTCTGATTCATAAGTCCAGTTCAACAGAAGAAATAAGGTTTATAACTGAACATATTCAGCATAATCTGTCAGCTGAGCAAACAGTGAATCAGAGGCACTGAGTTCATTCATCAGACTACTGGAAGCTAGAGCAGATGGGTCACTAGCCAATATCTGTGGAAGATGCTGTCTCTAGCTGTCCTGCAACCAAACTGAAGCAGGGGATACTGGATTAGCTCTGTACAGAAGAAAGAGTTTCTAAAACTACTTTGTTCAGCACTTGGAATTTCCTTGGAGATCTGATCCAGTCCATCTCAGTTTAATGTTTTTCATGAAACAAGCACCCAAGGTCTGCAGAAATTCAGAAACTGTAATAAAAATGGAATTAACAGATTAAAGGAACTGTCACAGGTAGGAGAAGCTAGGCCACAAGGGAGAAAGACATGATTCTTTTAACAACACTAAGAGTGCGATCAAACACATTTACGTTCATCATTTTTGTACTGTCTCTTGCAATTTTGTTCTATTTTAGGAGACATATAGACATAGAGAAACTTTTAAGAACTTTTTTTTCTCTATGGTTTGTAGTAAAATAGAATAAAACAAAAGCAGGAGAAATTACTTCACATGAAGAATCACATCTACACAGCCCACTTCTGCTATTCAGATTAGCCTATTCTGGCTATGCTGGGTTTCTTAACTCTGCTGCATAATGAATGTTGCTTAAGTGTGAATTTTACTTGCTATCTATGTAGGACAAAGTGTTAGATGCTCCCATGGCTTGATCTGATATTTATAAAAAGAGCTGATTTCAAAGAAAATCCTACCTTTGCTTTGTTTCTTTATATATAATTCAAAAAATCTAAGGAACATTTCATTTGTGAAGCTTCTCAATAAATAAAAACTTCACATAATTTCTCCTGTAATAGTAGTTCCTTTATCTCATGCAGAACTTTTTTTTCTGAAGTAACATTATCAGGAAACTCCTTGCTTTTCTGTTCAGGAGGTGAGTTTTTTCATTGTTGAAGGGACCACACTGCACACAGCCCAGGTAGATAATCATCCCTTCACAGTGTTACCCAGAGGTTCAAACCAGGTTAATTTTGGTTGCTCCTGTCCTTATGATGTATTTGTCCCACTCAAAGAAGCAAATTACATGTACAAATGAAGAAATCATGAAATAAAAAAAAATGAAAGGCATGGAGTTCATGGTTTTCCAGCAGAAAATACTTAGCAAAAGACCACAGCTTCAGTGTTTTCCAGTGGTATGGACAAAGTTTGACTATTTTCATGGTTAAACTATTTTTTCCAGAACTATTTCTAAGTTCTGGAGGTGTACAAGCTTATTAAGTGACCACTGCCATCTGGATTCTCTTGGATCAATAGAAGAGTTTCAGTTTGGACAACACTCAGGCATGTGGTGTGATTTTTTAGGGAATCCTGCTCAAGGCCAGGAATTGGACTCAATGATCCTGCTGGGTCCCTTCCAACTCAGCGTATTCTATGATTCATACAAGATTTAAACACAGAAAATGGGAACATACCTCTAACAGACAAACTTACCTGGGTCTCAGTGTGGGACTCAAAGTAATTCTTGATTTAAAGAGGGATGAAATAGCAGACAAAAGTTGGACAGAAAGTAGGTGCAGACACTTAGTGGAAAAAAATAGGTGAGGGTAGAATAGGTAAGGTAAGAATTTTGGTGGCAAAGAGTCTTATGCATCGACTTTGTACTTTGAAATAAAATCACCAAATGGATATAAGATATTTCTATATTTGTTGAGACTTGCAAGTAGAGTAATTCTTAAAATAACAACAACCTCCTGACTTCTAACCCAGGAAAGATAATGCCTCCAGATCTGGAGGCAAATGTTCTTTTAGCTCCTTCGCCAAGAGTAGAATCTGATGCTAAATAGCTGCTTTGCACCGGAGCAGCGCTGTAGCGCCGTGGGCGTTTCCAACCAGTCGGTGCCTCTCTGTCAGACCCGCGCAGAGACCGGAACGGGCCGGGGCCGCAGCCGGCGCGGCAGCGCCGAGCACCGCCAGGGGGCGCCGTGGCCCCACCGATGCCCGTTCCCGCTCCCGGTTGTTCCAGCACCGGGACACCGCGGACGGAACCAGCCTTTTACGTGACCCTCAGCGGAGGGCAGGCACCGCTGCCGCGCTGAAAGGAGCTGCTGGGTTGTCTCGTTTTGGAACGCGGAATTCAGTACCTTATGAACGCCTCTGATGCTGATAAACCACCTCAGATAAGCCGGTTCTGTGGTTTCTTTGCAGAACTCAAGGATACAGACAAAGTGAATCTCTGGATCATTTTTTTTTCTCTTTCAAGTGTAAAGGCTTGACTGAAAGCCTGCTGTGAAGGTCTCCTGTGTGTTTAACACGAAGTGTTTAGCACAACAGGACACAGAAGCAGGCATTTCTCAAAGCACCTCGATACCTAACAACATAAACACTTATAGATCTGCCCCTAACCTCAAAAGAAAAAAAAACCCCACAAGTTGAAAATAAGATTTAGAATGGAATTCAATATCTATTTCTACTTATAACTAAATGATGATCATATGAGAAGGAAAAAACTTATACTCTCTTATTTGGACAAAAAGCATAGCATCTTGTTCCACTGAACTGGGATTTGCTTCGTACCAATATTTGGAAATGCTGAAAAAAAAATTTTAAAATATGGTTCTTACTTTTCCATCTTTATTAATGTGGTATATCAATATGAACTAGGATTTCATAACAAAATTCCAGTGTTCAATGATCTTAAATATCTGATCTTAAGAATTCGTGTGGAACTCTACCCCAACTGCTAGAATAAAATAAGAATTTAAAGCAATCTGGGAATTTGAACACTTCACGTACTCACTGTATAATTACATATAGTAGACTAACTGTGGCACTGCCACTATAGGGACTGAAATAAACCATAAAACCAGTTTGACAAGCAAGTTAAACCACTGTTCTGTTCCTGTCCATATAGTCGCATTTTGCTCTTGACTTCCATCCTGCACTTTTTAATATGGCATGGTTGTTGCAAGAATATAATATTGTCAACAATCATCTGGGTACTTTAAAATTCTAGTGCTTCTGCAAACTTCCTAGCAGAAGGAAGGGATGACATTTAAAGATTTTATTGTTTTAGAAAACATTGAATAATATACTGAGTTGTGTACTGATTTAAGTGGTCAAACCATGCTGCAGTAGACAGAATTTCAAAGGAAATAGAATACCGTTCTTTCCCCTGCTGATTCAACTGCTGAGCTATGCAGCTTGTGATGAATATGCAACTGATTCCTAATGGAAATGAGAAACAGATAGGAAAATTGCATAGTTTTGTGTTTTAGGGAAGTTTCCAAACAATAAACAAAACTACTGCCATGTGGCAGGATGAGATGGAGCTCAGCATAAGGGTACAAAGTACGTGTGGTGTCTCAGTACCAGGGAGCCACTGAGGGGTTTGACACACTGACCTGGTGCCACTTGGGCTGTCTCACAGCCTGGTATGCTGTGGAGATGCGTGATACTGGCAGGCAGGACACAGGACCTGGGAAAAATGTGCTGAATGTTTATATTAATCCCAGTTGTAATACCTAGAGGTCTGCTGTCCCTGTGCATGGACAGTGAGCTTACACATGGCTGCCCAGAGCAGGGTAGAGGTGTCTAGAAACAGGCTCTGGCAGTGTCACTTTAGGTGCTGTGTGGAGCCTTACCTAGCCTGTAGCCCCTGCACTAAGACAGGGAAAATCTGGTATAAACACAGCCTTGTGCTAGTCTGCTCTGCCTGGGGGTCTCAGGCACTACGGAGACCTCCCAAATGGTACTGGGTATTTTTCTGTCAGGAACTGAACACCCTGTACAGATACAGAGTAGTTTATATGTGTAAAGACACAGAGACTCATTCTTCAAGGACGGTTCTCCACTGATACAATTGATCAGACATGGGACTAAAACCCAGAGTTTATTAATCCTGATGTCTTTCTTGAGCATAATTCCCTTTCCCTAACTATAGTATATAAACACTTTATATATGTGTATATGTTTATAAAATGTTTGGATAATATATATAGAGAGTATAATAGAACAACTAGATTTGCTGCACAAAAGATTTTAACATGGGCTTATCTTTATATACATATAGCTTTTCTATGCATGTATAAAGTGTTTGCACACTCAAGGCTTAAGAAAATACAGAACACATTTAAAAGTCTAGCTGATTGCAGGCCTTAGTATAGAGAATAAATATTCCAAAAATAAACTTGAAGTGCAAAAACAGGTGTAGCGAAGCATTCTAGATTATTATTAAGAACCATGAATTAGAATTGAATTATTTTAAGACCTATTAGCAAAAGTATTGAAAATGTAAGATTTGTTTGTCTGAGAAACAGTCTCCCAAGTGGTGTCATAGAAGCAACTTTGCAACATTCAAAAAATAGACTGAATAAATTAGAATTTAAAAAAATCACACTAAGAAGTCCTAATTACCTGGTAATAAAAGGCACCAGAAGCTTAATAATATGTTTTTGAGTCAAATTTCTGTGGTTACATTTCTTGCTATATTCTATCTTCATAGGTAGCTGACTGCTAAGTCAGTCAACTGTCATGCCTACTTACTAATTTGTGCTCCTAACCCCTATAACATTTATTTTATTAAAAACAGATGTCTAAAAGAGTCTATTTTCATATCTGTCATATTTTCTCCATAATTGACATAACAATATGATAATATTATCTGGTAGACTTATTCTTACAAAAAATAGACAACTAAATCAGTTTAGTATAAAGACTGTGGGAGATTAAAAGTTAACATATGACAGAACTCTGAGACTAACAGGGTATTCAGGTACCAAGGTGGACATAATGTAGAATTCCTACTGAAATCACTAGCAGTTAGGGTACTCTTTAAGATGTAAGAAACATTAATACAGGCTTTTGAAGTTACAAACGTCAATCTTTCCTGGAGGTTTCCATTCAGTATTTGCCTTAACTTGGTAATTGAATTGGTGAACATGACTGGTCTTAAAAATATGCCAGTGTTTTCCTTACAGCTGGGTGTCAGATATGTATAGAACTTTGATACCAAACTTCCATTGCTGCCTCCTCATTTTTAAAAGTCCAGTTAGGTGCAAGTCTGAATTGTTAGATACCTTTGACAAGGTGGCTCATTATCCCATGTTAGAAAAAAAAAAACAGTAGGAAATAGATCTGTGTCCATAAAGTCTTATAATTCCTAAGGAACCAAAGTTCTTAGCTCATATGTCACTGCCCAGTTATTCTTATCATCTTTATATCTTGGGGCCTGGAGCATACAACCAAGAGCACAAGTTTTGGCCAAAGCCAGATAATCAGCTTATTTCCATGCCATTGAGAAGAATGAAGATACCTGGACATTTTTTAAGTGATCGGCATAGTTGTAATCGACAGTTCTCTTTGGCTCCCATCCATCAATGGGAGCCCAGAAGGATCTAATGTGTTCTATTTACAACATCCACTTTTTTGACTGAAAATACTTCTAGATAGAAACAATAAAATTTTGTTCTCAGGTGTTCCTGGAATTAGCTTGTTAGGGGTAAGGTTGGTAGTGCTTGACATTATGCCAACATCTGAAAAATCTCTTCCCAAAGAGAACAGACTTAATTATTAGCACAACCATGGGGAAGCTCTAAAGATACTGGTAAACACACATTTTAATATTTTTACAGTTATTCTTAGATCATAATTTAGTGAATGTTTGTTTTTTAATACAAAACCTGACCTTACTCCAAAAGTATGTGATGAGAAAGGATTCCAGAGAAAAAGCAGAACAATGGAAGTTTTCAGCCCATATGAGCTAAAGTTAAGGTAAAATGTTTGCAATATCCACTGCTAAGCAACTGAATGTTCAGTATGACTCTCATTTATTGAATAATGTTATAGATTGATAATTGAGGAGAAAAACATTCCCTCTTGTATGTCTGCCCTTTGTATTAATTACATTGAATCCTACCTAGTGCATTGAAGAAGATGAACAAAGAATTGACCATTGGACCTACATTATATCCTATATGCAGTATTCTTCTTAAAATACACTGAAAGGATAGAAGGCAAAGCTCCTCCACAAAACTGTGGGCCTTAGCAATCCTTCCTCTCAGCAGTGGCTGTCAGCTTCATTATCTCACTTACAACTCTGAATCGATGTCTGTGTATCATGATGGGCAAATGATTTGAAATGCTAGGAAGACCAAATATTTATTATTTTTAATACATATATATTTTTTACTCAAAAGCATTGACAAGATCAGATTGTTAGTGTCACTGGTTTGATTTATAGAAATACATGTATTTTCTGTGCCACCTGGGCAAAGATATATATCCATAAATGAAGTGTTAGTATTTCTTGCTGGTCTATTAGCTATACTGTAGGATCTATATAACTAAAAAAGACAACTAAGCACCAGCATCTTCCATAGCACACTGAGAGACTCCCAAAATCATCGTTAAACAGAGCTGACTTGCAAGTACTACTCAGCATGCCAGAACACAGAAGCCAGTAGCTGTTTTTATGAACACAAAAGTCCTGGATCCAAAATGGCTTCCTTTCACTATGACTGGTAGTTTCCGAGAGTAATCATTTCATGTAGTCATTAGTTTATTCTGGCACAATAAGTAACCGCATGTTCCTGAGTGAAGTGAGAGCTTGTGATCTTAGAGATGGTGTACAGCAATCTGGACTGGTAAAGATGTAAGAAATCCAATAAATCAAAGTCCATCTGTACATTATTTCATAAGATCTCCTTGAAAATTCTTTTGAGAATATTCATAAATTGCAAAATAAGGGAATTTTCAGCATCTGTAACTGACATGAGGGGAAGCAGCAACTGCTCACAAGTTAAACAAAAATTCTAGCAAGAGGACACACAAGGGGTTTCTCCTTTTTCTGTGACTCCAACTTTGTCTTCAGATCTGTGGTGGGAGCAGCGTCCAGCAGCTTGTGGTCACCCTTCCAGTATTGTCACTAACTTAGGTCACCTAGTATAGGCCTGTTTTCAGTTCAACAGCTCTATACTCTGAATCTAGACCTGACTGCATATATTTTATGAACCTGACTGGGAGTAACTGCTATTTGAAGCATACAGTCACTGATAAAATTAGACCTTGTTTGATGATTGCTTTTTCATTAGTTATGTGATGCCATTTATTGGTATAGCTGGCGATGGGTCTCGAGACTAAGTCATATGACGAGTGGCTGAGGGAACTGAGGTTGTTTAGCCTGGAGAAAAGGAAGCTCAGGGAAGACATTATCACTCTCTACAACTACCTGAAAAGAAGCTGTAGCAAGAGGGGGCTTGTTCTCTTCTCCCAGGCAACAAGTGAAAGGATGAGAAGACAGCATCAAGCTGTGTCAGGAGAGGTTCAGGATGGACATAAGGAAGAATTTTTTCAATGAAACTGTTTTCAAGATTGGAATGGTCTGTTCAGGGAAGTGGTGGAGTTACCATCCCTGGAAGTGTACAAGAAATGACTGGACATGGCACTTAGCGATGGTCTGGTTGACAAGGTGGTGTTCAGTCAAAGGTTGGACTCAATAGTTTTGGAGATCTTTTCCAATTTTAATACTTCTGTGATTGGCCAGAGGTTATACAGTGCCTTTCTCATGTTTACATTCATGTTAATGTTTTAGGTTCTATCACAGAAAAACAAGACATTTTCCAGGAGCAACTGCGCAACATTGATGCTGCTATAGCCTGCTCATCTGTGCTTGGTTATGTAGAAGCTTAGACACAAATATATTCATGAGTTTGTCAAATCCTGCAGCACCTCAAGTATGGTGCCTCTGTACCTTTAACAGCAAAGAAACATATCTCAAAAAAAGGTAAAAACCCAACCAAACAAAACCCCACAAAACAAAACAAGAAACCACAATCATACAAAACCCCAAAACAAAATGAACAATCTTGCAAAGAAATGACAAAAAAAAACCCCAAACCCCAAGACAGAAAGAGATGGTCAAGTTCCTTGATAGAGAAAACCACGCAGGACATGTATAAGCACATGTGGTAACAGATTCTGTCACACTGTCACACTCCCCATTCATCCATCAAGCTTTTGGTGAAAATGTTGAATAAAGATACATGGAATTCCTACTCTCACTGGGAACCCCTTGTGCTCTTACCTGCACATGCTGATGTTCATACATTGATGATCGACTTCCACACCTGGCTCCTTCACCTGCTAAGCAGCAAAGTCAAGTTTCCTTTGTCTTTCTTTTATTTGTAATTTAACTATATGACCTAATCTTGTTGCTTTGTGTGATTCCCAACAATATTTAATGTCTTAATCTTTTAATCTTTCTCATTTTATGCTCAAATGCTATTGCTGCTACTTTACATTCGTACTTCATAGTGTTTGTTTCCACTTTTATTCAATTCCTTCTTATTCTCAGGTATCTTCAAATATAATTGTATCTCTTTTGACAGTTCTCTTGCTTCAGAAGAGTTTGCCTTTACAATTTATATACTTTACTTGCTTCTCTTAGAGTTAACTCTGTCCTACACTCTTAGATTATTTTCTTAGGCTATTTTCTCAAAAGATTGCTTCAACCACTTCCTTGATTTTGTTGTGGTTTCCTTTCCTGAAACCAATTATTCTTATTCCCACTGCTCTCATCCCTTCCTTCTTTCCAAAACCAACTTTATAATCTATACAGCAGAGAGAAGAAAACTGTGACAAACAATATAGAGTAGCTGCAGTTGATAGGTAATGATATAGATGAGTGATAAGATCTGAGAGTAAATTTTTAGCTTTATTTTAATCCAAATGTTTTGTTTTGTAACGTTTTCACTTATGCATAAGTGGATGTAACATGATATCACCGTTAATTTCTCTTGACAGTTATAATCATGTTTTATTTTCACTTTCAAAGATCTCTCAAACATTTAAAGGTATACAGAAGAACCTTGTAAAATTTAGTAAGGTAGAAGCCATAGGAATTCTATAAAAAAAATACATCTGAGATGCAGATAAATAATTATTTACTCAAATCTGTGTCTGAAAAAAACAGATAGGGATACTTTCTGCCTCATTTGAAAAACAACTAGTGATTTGTATTAAATAACTAACTGCCTTTAATAGAATGCTAATGTTTCTATAGGATGCTAAATAGCAGAATAAAAGTATGAAAGGGATGAAGTCTATACACTATTGGAATTTATTGGAACTTAGAAGTCAGATGAGGCATCCGAGTGATACACAGTAAAAGAAAGGAAGGAAATACTTTGGGCAAGAAACCCAATAGTAACCTGTGTTCTCATTAAGGTTTTCAGAGGATTTTAGGGATCAGAGGCAACTTCAGTTATGAAGATAACAACTAAACAAAGAAGGAAAAAAGAAAGAAACTGCAAAGTTTGCAACTTACATGTCATGAAAAGTTGAAGGGCTAAAATGTGCTTTGCAGATTAGGGAATATAAAGGTGCTGGATCCTTTGGCTTTAATGCAATAGATGAAGAAACAAATTATGATTGACTTGAAATCAGTCTGGATCCTTTGACTTTAATGCAATAGATGAGAAACAAATTATGATTGACTTGAAATCAGTCTCTCCAGAATGATCAGAGTTATTCTTAGCAAAGGACTCAGCTCTGAAGTGAAGAATACTGTGTTCCTGCTCCTAACATCTGCAGGAGATCCACTGGCACACTGCAAGCTCTGCTGCTGGGCACCATGGCAGGATTGAGCCCACAATGAATTTGTAGTTGTACAAACCTGCTTTCTCTCCAACAGTATTGTAGAGCTTAAACAGGACAGCAAATGACACAAATCTGAAGAAATGTTTAGAAGCACTCTCTGGTTCCTCCTGCCTTTTAATGATTTGTCTGTTGGCATGTTTTTCCTCTTTGCCATACAGCTGATTTCTTTGTTATTAGTTCAGATTACTGTCAGCAGCTACTGTCAGTTCTGCTGTTTATAGTCACTGTGATTCTCAAACTGGGCAAAGTTTATTTAGGTGAGGAAGGTGTATTTTTCACTTAAACAAAAGAAAGACTAGAAATGCTCTATTCTGTGGCACCCTGTGGTCCTTACTGGCAGCAGCAAAACCACTGTTAGTGTTGTGTTCCTTGTGGTGGACTCTTCCCACGCTGACTCAAACCTCCCCACTAAGGTGACCCAGAGCCTCAAATTTCTTTTCTTCTCTACCCTGACAAGAGGGAGACTTGCTGTCTGTACCCTCTGAATTCGTGATGTAAACAGCATTTTTTGTGGCTACCATTCTTGGCAAAAGTGTTGCTTCTAGGAACAAAAACCCCTTTGCTTGAAAAACAGGAAAAAGCAGTGAGGGCCACTCAGAAGTCTGTAATGCAACTCCCGTACTGAATGGACTTGAAACCAATGCTGTTATCCAAAAATCTTCTTATAAGTTACATAATGCTTAAGAACAAGATTTACAGAGCCTAATGTCAGGTCAGTGCTCCAACCCCTCTGCCAACTCAGCATGCTACCCTATACAGATTAAGAATTAATCTTGCAGCAAGATAGTGGGATAAGATTTTGGATGTCACTACACTCCCTGTAGTGAGACAGGGAAGAACATCTCGCAGTTTATTTCTTGGAGAGGTATGACACAGCCTTGGGGCTACCAAGTGAGATGTAACAGGTCCACAGCTCCAGAGAGAGAGCAGATTAGAAAAGATTTCAATTTACCTGGTATCAGGCCAAAGTATGCTGACATTGCATTTTCTCCTCCCTACACACTCATCCCCAAGCCAGCCTTCTCAAACGGGCCATCATGACTGTTTCTTCTGCCTCTCCCAGTCTTTTCTGATGTACCCCCATAGGTATGTCCAGAAAACATAACTCTGTTCTGTGTCTGCTGTGAAGCTTTATATACCACACTGTTCACAAAGAGCACATAAAATGCAGGAGAGCCATACTGCTCCATTAATATAGCCTAGAATGGTGTCTCCTGCTCTGCCCTGAGCAGCACACAGCACAGACATGCCCACACAGCATCGCTGCTTCACCAGTCCTATAACTCACAGTCCAATATCTGCACTTCACCACCACATGATTATGTTTAAGCCTTTGCTAAGGGTTAATCCACATCATGCAGGGCTTAACTGTAACTGTGATTTTGGGGCTGTGAGGGCCCTTCAATGAAATTTTTATGACTGATGTATTCAAGTTAATTTTCTGGTAAAATTCAGAATCAGAAGTCCAGTGGGATGTCCAAATACTGTTATTGAGAAACAAATCTTGGAATTGCTTGGAATGCTTGGAAACCATAAACAGGAGTAGAGGTCTCAGCAAAAATATGATACTCTCAGAGGAGATTGGAGATACCCTCAGAGGAAACTGGAGAAAGCAGCCCGTGTTCAACAAAAGATAATAATTGAGATAAACAGCACCCTTGAGATAAAAGAGAACATACAGAGATTCCATGGGAAATTTATTTTCCTTGTTTTTCATGGTTCTTTGCAAGAAAAATTGATGTTCATGGTTTTATGTTTTTATTTTACATATATTTCCACGCTCTGGGGCAGTAGTGTCCATGTTTTGTTACCCCACATGACCAAACCAGCAGACAGTATAGCTGATAACGCTTCATTTCGAGATTTACTTGTAACTAGTGGAGTGCTTCTCCTATGAAAAACAATTACTGGTCATAACAGAAACCTGTATTTGCTGATTTCCTTCTATGACAACATCTTATTCATAAAATGAGGATGAACTTCTTTTCTGTTCCTCTCACTGAGTCCCCCCATGGGAGTGCCCTGCCCTGTGGCTGTGACGGAGGTGCCTGTCAGAACTCAGGGTTTTGCTACATCTGCTGGCACTGTCCTCCTGTCTTCAAGTTTCTCCATCTCAGGCTCTGCGGGAACAGGGCTGTCTCTCACTGCTCTGGGTATGGTAAGAAGAACACCAAGGCCTCCCATAAAGAAAGCCTTCCAGATCCTGCTGCAGGAAGTCAGGGAATCCAAGAAGGCTTTTGCTGTTGCGGAGAATGTGCCCTGGAGAGAGGTGTATGAATATAAATATCTTAGTTCATTTGGATGATTTATAGGAATATAATCCTGTCACCCTTAATTGTGAGAAAACTAACTTTTGTACTTAAATGGTGTTTGAAATGAAGTTTGGCCCACCTAGGAAGGAACAGGGCTAGGGAGGCACAGGATGGGGAATAAACCACCATAGGCTGGTACCCTCAGGCCAGCCAGCAGGAGAGAGGAAAGAAAAGGGGAAATCAAGAGAAAAGTATTAAGAAATGATTCTTGGAAATTACTCTAGAGCTCAGGTAGGGAGGTAAGTTTATGCACTCTGTGTTGCAAGAAGTAGGTCACAGGCAAGATTTCCACGCAGTCTGCCTGGAAGCCATTCAAGCCATTCCCATAGCTGTGGTTTGGCCCAGGCTGCAGACTCCCTGTGACATGCCCAAAAAAAGCAGCACCTTCTGGAATCTTCTGCCAGCCCATGCTGGGCTCAAAGGGGGCTGAGCCACTCCGGCCCCCTTCTCCTGAGGCTGAGTTTGCTACAACTGGTCATAATTTTAGCTTTGTTCTCTGCTAAGATTATATAGCTCCCTACTGTCACAAGATGAATTATTTTTATTTAACTGGCTAAATTATTTCAAGGCAAACATTTTATTTACAAGTGACTTGGTATTACAGTTGTAGTTTCCACTTCCTGAGGGCAGCACAGGGGAAAGGCAGGGATATTCAATGACGATGACTTTCTCAATCTCAATTTCAGTTCATCCTGGATAGTTTTACCAATACCAATGTAGCAATTCAGTAGGAAAAAAAAGAGCTAGAATAAAGGAAGAATTTACCCAAGTACCTAATGACATTTTCTTCCTTCTTAGGCCCTGCCAAGAAAAAAGATAAAGTTAGCTGATTCCTTACTTCCCAAAATGAGGACTGAACTAAAGCCACAAATTGCTTCTCATTCTTGTCACTCTCCACAACTGCACATATCAAAATCATCTGTAGGCAGGAGAAAACCTACAGTGCTATTCTGCAGCAGCTGCTGGAATGACACTGGGAGTTAATGTGCCCTACAAAACCTTAAAATCTCTTTTTTCAGACTGTACTCTCACCGTCTTTTCTTTCAGAAAAATAAGTTCTCAGTATGTGATGGAAAAAATATTATCCAGATGGGACTCCAAAGAAGTTACTACAAATTAATTTGTGGAATTAAAAAAAAAATCAATGGAATTATTATCTTTTATTTTAACAGACTACAACAAAGAGTTTATAAATCATCTGTTCTTTTTCTAGTATCTTTTTCCAAGATAAAGTCTGAAAATGTAGTTCTCAATCCCACTTCAAATACTATAATTGTAAATGGAAGATTAAAGATAAAAAGACTAATATACCATGTTAGCCAAGAAAAATTTTACATATCTTATAACTCTTTGTTGGTTTCTTACATCAGTGAGGTGATATGACAGAAATATAGGATCATATGTGTACAAAATATAGATTTACTGAAGTCCAAGGGGCAAAATACCGATCTAAAGAGAAATTATTTAATACTCAATAAAGGCTCTCTTGTGCAGCTCTTGAGCCTATTTCTCTGTAGAATTTCATCACTCTGAAAAATCTCCCTCCTATTTCAGACTGTCTTCTTTTTCCACTTCTAAGTTTTCACTTGATATCCATTGATATCATAGAAGACCTTCCCTGTAACTCACATGTATAGGGGCATCAGTATTAAGGCCAGGTGTTTTAAATTCTTTATGGGCTTCTGTTCATGACTGATTTAGAACAACATAAATATTGGTAATAGTATGCACAAGTATTATCTTTGGCTGAATAGAAATATCACCTCTGATATCTAAAACAATTAAATGTCTTCCATAACCATCATTAATTAAGCCCAGAAACTCAAAATATAACCTATGTTTTTTAAATCATCTGGTAATCAAATAGAAAATAAAAATATTTGAAATCTCTATGATTAGTTCTAAGGCACTGTCAATGTTATTAATATTTAATGCAGTTTTTCAACTCCATCACATTTCAGCTTCTGTATTACCAAGCAGATGTTTGAGACATCATTCCCCTGATTTGATAAATGGCCAAGAGGATCTGTCCTGGAACATTTGCAACCTCTACAAGAACTTCAGTCTTACCTAAAATGTCCAATTCTATTAGCCAAAACAGCTATGTGATGATTAACCCATATTTTGTCCCGCATACCAGAGGCTGAGAACAGCATACTGCCCTGACTCAATAGTTTTATACTCCCTTTGGCCACAAAAGCTCATCCTTGATTCAGTATTTAAACTGCTCAAATTCCTGTATTTATTGGTAAAGCTTTTCAACGGGCATTTAATCTCGTACACTTGGGTTTTAACTATGGGGCCTATATACTAAACTTGAATCCACATTTCTGAAGTTTGCAAGCTTCTCCATAAGCCACAGACCTAGAGAGAGAGCACTTCATGAACTTACAGCCACTCATAACACATGCTTCAGTAAGTACATCTCTGGCTTGACAATGTAGGAACTGCCATGTAGTTTAACAGCTGTTGGGCTGCTATAAATGTGACTGTTTCACTTCCTTTCTTTATCATTAAATTGTGATGAGTAGTGCTGTATGTAAGATTTGAGGTTTTCATATCCAATGTTTTTAAATGTCTTATCCTGTAACAGGCAATAAACATTTCTTCACTGGAATGCAAAAACTCATTCCGATGGAGGACAAAACAAAGCAAGTTCAAGGTACCTTAGAAATCATGATCTTCTGTGTCATTAAATATTTTTTGCTTATTCTATTTATTTCTAGCTGTTGTGAGTCCAGTACCAGGATGTGAATTGTGTTGTGTTTACTGGACTTTTTATTTAATTTCATTTCCTGACATAATATGGATGGTCAGCTCTAGGACACCTAGGATTGCAGATATTTCACCTTTCCAAATTTTGGGCCATAGTTTCCTTCCATCATCCCTTTTTTCCCTTCTAGTTTTAATAATTTCAAACAAATAAGAATATTAATTGTTCTTGATAGAGGTTTCAGATAAAGAACACAATTGCACTGTGTTTTGCTATTATTGTTATATTTATGTTTATTTAGGAAGGGGTTTTTATCAACAAAGGGTTAATTGTGAACTTACCTTCCAATATCTAACTAAGCAAAATTTCTTGAGCCATATCTTTCTCAAAGAGCCTAATTTTTAACATGCTCCTCCACAGTGAATTTCAACTAGTGTATACATAATTTCATATAAAAAGTGCTAGTCCTTCAAGAGAAATGTGGAGGGGAAAACAGAAATACATGAGGAAAATATTTCAACACATAAATCAGCTTTTCTCCTGTGTCTTCTGTTTGTGGGAAAAATAAATACATTCACTAGCAATACTGCTGCTTTTTTAACTCTGCTTGAGTCTGGGACTGTACTTGGGACAACTTGTAGCATCTTTCACAGGAGCAGGATAAAGAAGTAATTCCATCAAATCCTTTTTCCTTGGTCCCATGACAGTCATTCAAATTAATCACTCAAATTAATTCGACTAATTTATTTAGAAGTCTGTGCCCCTTTATGAACACTGTACATTGTTATCTGCTTTCCTTCACTGCTTCATCCGAATGCCCTGTGTCCTTAATGCCTAAATCATAGGGTGTTCTCTAGTTAGCAAACCTGGTCTCCCTTATTGCATCTCTATACATTTTCAGATCCCAGGCCTGTCTAAAATCTGAGTTTATGTAAAATGAGATAGTCTTGGGAACTTTCATTCTGCATTAAAAAAATTAATATATTTATAAATACAGTGTGCAAGGCACATTAATGTTTTAGGAAAGTTTCTTGTCCCCTCAACTAAC
The DNA here is from genome assembly GCF_025592945.1 of Manacus candei. NCBI lineage: Eukaryota > Metazoa > Chordata > Aves > Passeriformes > Pipridae > Manacus > Manacus candei. The sequence continues at coordinate 40,297,236 of NW_026138062.1, forward strand.
TGTTTAATTGGATGCTACAGTGTAGACTGTAATAACTGTTTTATTCATAACTGTTGGGTCATTGGCTTTTATTAAGGAGAATATATGACTGACCTATCCTTAAAATGCTGCTATCAAAAATTTCATTAGTATATTATTCATTCTCCCCTGTACCATGCCCACTGTAATAGTATGTGTATCAGTCCTACCATCTCAGGTTTGGGATTTAATCTAGAACTGTACACGTTCAACATTTTAGCATTGGAGGTCTGCCCTTTGTTAATCAAGACAGGGGTCATTGCATCGGAATTTAACCACTTACCCTATACAGATGACTGACAGTAAGGTTACCCCTTGTGATGACTTGGTTTGGTTTCAGTCTGAGTCAGGCACTATTCAAATATTGTACTGGTACTTGTCAGCTACTCAGAGAAATCAACATCTCTGTAGCTTCATTACTATCAGCAAAGAATGTCCAGATTAAAGTGTTTTGCAGCTTCTGTGATAATGTCAGGGCTGAACCACCAGATTCTGTTATAGAAACAGAAAATGCTTACTCTAAACAGAATGTTCCAAGATAAAAGGTATTTGGGCCAAACTGAGCAGGATTTTCCCCATTACACATTTTCAGTGTCTACATAGCCAAGTCCAATGACATGGAGAGATATCCAAATTCTTCACAAGATAGTTCTGAATAAATATCTGAATATCTGAGTATCTAAATATCTGAATAATTATCATGTTACTATTACTGTCTGCATAGGATCATATTAGAAAACACATCTTTTATTTAACCAGAAAAATCTTTGACTCATCAGAGCCCTGGCACTATGGAACAATTCTGATACAATGAGCAAGTTGGTTGCATGTTACCATATATATTCAATATAGGTTGTCTGCAAATACTAGTGTGAATAAATTAAGTATATCTTCCAGATAGTTTAACACAGTTTTTTTGACTCTTTTCAAAGAGATTTAGAGGTTGTTCAGAGCAACGTCTGTCTACAGCCATGTGCATGAAAAAAGGACACTAAAAATAATATGATATCAAATGGATCATTTGGCTAAGGGATTTGAGAAAATGACAACACGCTATTGTGTGAGGGCAGAGTTGAAGTCGGCATTGCTTCAAAGAGAAAGACAATATTTAGAAGAGATTAATTTGAGCCTTTAACTTGCAGCTCATTTAAGAATTGAGGTGCTTGTTGTTATGCTTCTAGTTATTGTTTAATAGCTGTTGTGGAAAATCCACTACTGACTCACTGGAAAGACCTCTGCTTTCAAGTGTCTGGGAAACACCTTACTCCCCATTCCTTAGGTAAACAAGGCAAAGGAGTTCCCTGCCTCAATTGTCTCCCCATTTTTTAATAATCTAAAAATACCGACTGAGTTTCAGGCTCAGACTTGAGTCATAGTTTTAGATGACTCATATAACCATCAACCAAGTCTTATCAAATCCCAGTTTCAATTCTCCTGGGTTAAAGTGGGCACAATAACAACTGCATGTTAGCTTTGGAAACGTGCCTACTCATTTTATGTTCCCAACCATTTTATAACTCTCATATACATGGTGCTAACTCACACATCTAAATTTTAGAATGAAGGCATTAAGAATAGCCCATTTTGAACACTCCACCCTCTTACGAAGCCTTTGTTTATAGCATTTTCAATACATTTTTAGCCACTTGGACAACTTTTAGTCACTTTAACAATTTTTTTTCTTCTCAAATGAATGTGCTAAGCATATCACAGAATGTTGAATTTCTACTTTATTACAGAATAATCAGTAGAGATCCTGGCATAGAATTTAAAGGAAGAAATCTACCAAAGATATATGTATTTTGGGTTGTCAAATTGATATTTATTTGGAGCTGTAGTATCAACACACTATGAATACATGGAGATTGCACTGAGAAACCATTAGCAGTGGATATCTTTTTGTCATATTTACTGATTAAAGAATTAATTTGCAAACTTTAATTGAGCATCATGCACTAGAATTTGGCTTTTCAAATCTGTGACCGTCATTAATGAGTTAATGCTGATGTTACTGGTCTGTAAATTAATATTTAATGAGGATTTCACCAATACTCTTAGGATCCTCCTCTATACACATACCAGTGAATTTTCATTGACCTGGATTTGAGGACCAAATTGAGGTACTTAACAAAGCGCCAGAAATGAATGCAATGAAACTGACAGATAACTTCGAAGTTTGGGACCAATCTTTCTCAATTTTACTATATACCCTGAATGAAACTGCTTAGTTAAGGAATAGATATATAGGAGGATTAAACATCTAATGCTTGTGAAACACTCTGAAGCTCAGAGCTAAAAAAAAATTTTAGACAAATATTTTTTCACTAAAAATTACAATTTCAGTGGACCTGATAATATTCACAAATCTGACCCAGGGAAGAAACGTGATCCAGACTAGATTCACAAAAGTCAGCAAACCATGAGCAATGTGCTGAGTGTCATTTCTCAGCAGTTCATACCTGAAGATACTAGGTTCCTTCTGAAAGATCTTCCAATGATCTACAGGATCAGTAATAACTGTCATTCAAAGAACTGCAGAAATATAGGTTAATTTAGGTTGGAAGGGACCTTCAGAGGTCATACAGTCAACCCCTGGCTCATATTTAATGAGACCATGTTACTTATGGACTTGACTATTTGAATTTTGAATGCCTCCAAGGACAAAGAACCAAAACCTCTCTGGGCAGCCCATTCAAACATCCTACATCTCTCGTGACTCTCAAGTGGAATTTCCAGCACTCTAGTTTGCGTTCATTGCCTCCTGCCCTTTGTGCACACCCAAGGAGAGTCTGTCACCATCTTCTCTGCATTTTCTTGTCAGGTACTTGTAGGTAACCCTAAGTCTTTCCCTTCACCTTCTCTTCTTCAGCATGAACAAACTCTACTTTCTTGGCCTTTCCTCTTACATCCTGTGCTCCAGCCCCTAACCATCTTGGTAACCTCTTCTGTGTACTAAAAAGTCTAAACCTGGGCACAGCACTCCAGATATGGTCTCATAAGTGCCAAACAGAGTGGGTGATCACTTCCCTGGATCTTATGGCTGCACTAATTAATAATACTAATAGTATTAATACTAATACTAATACTATGGGTTTTAAACTGGCTTTGCTTAAGTCTAGCTCTCTTTAAAGATAAAGGTGGTTTTTTCCTTCTAACAAGAAAGATAAACACAAAAAACTTCGTACCAAATCAGTGGGGTTTTTAATTTTTCTTATTCCAACTGAGCAAAAACATCAGTTATTCACACAGTCTTAGGAAAACCCCACACATTTATCTAGTGTACAATGCATCATATATCCTATAATTTAAGTCACCGTTTGTTTAGCCGCATGGGGTTTTTTGTTCCTGTCAGCTTTGAGTGGGAAATTGATCTTTTCTTCCTGTTATTTATTCTTTTCTTGTAAATGATAATGAAGGAATGCAACTAAAAATGCACAATAAGGTAAAACAATTCATATGTTTTGATAATGTTAGAAGACAGTGTGCACTTCTAGAGTTGTTTTCTTGCTACTAAAAATCTGAAATCATGTCAGCTTTGATTCTGTTGTTAGTTCACATTCATTCTCGCTTCAGGATTTGGAAGGTAAACTGCCTATTGCACAAGAGCAAGAATGAACTGTACAAGAATAAATCTCCACTTGAAAATCAAGGCTCAGTATGCAGTGGCAGCCAAAAGAAGTCAACAAAGTGCTGGGCACCATCAGGATAAGTACTGAGAGCAGGAATGACAGAGAGCATAATTTTGTCTCTATGTCAAACCTGCCTGTGTCCTATTCGTGAGAGCTTTGTGCAGTTTTGTTCTCCAAATCTCAGAAAGGATATGACAGTGAAGAAAGTACCCAGAAAGACAATATCGATTATTAAATGAAAGGACCAGCTACAAAATTAGGAGTTTGGAGGAGATCAAAATCTTGATATAACTAAAATTTGCAAAATTGTGAAGGTACATCAACAGCAGAATATAAAGTTGTTATATGCCAATTTGTACAGTATTAGGGGTATGGGGCATTCAATCAGGCTTGCCAGAACCTGATTTAAAACAGAGAAATGAAAACATCTCATAGAATAGTAAGTGAATATCTGGAATTTGCTATTACAGAAGATTGTGAAAGCAGCCAGCATTGGTCAAAAACTCATCAAACTCATGTTCTCCCTAGGTGTTTTCTCTTATTGTCATTGCTAAGAGAATATTAAGATAGATAGGTCATTTAGTCATTTGTATGTTAAATGGAGAAACTGAAGCAATTAAGCAAAACTGAATGAAAGTATTCTTACTTAATGGTACAATCAAAGCTCTGTGCTCTAATTAGGTAGCCCATCAGACAGGATTAAAAACTGGACTGATCCCTTCTCACACAAAGGCAAGAGGAACTGATTCAGCCATTTAGTAAAGGACAAGGGCATTCATCTGGAATATGGGTGAATCTCAAGTTCCTACTTTGTTAGGTGCATAGATGTAAAATTTTTTCTCCTGGTCAAATTCCCTACTAACCAAAAGTAGATCTGCCATGTTGTAACATTCTCTTCAGTCTGAAGACTTTCAGTTTCTGGAAGTCAGTGACAGATTAATACTGCACAGAAACAACACTTATTCTTTTTTTCAGGTGTAAGTTGGGAGTTGTTACATGTGATGTTTCCTAAACAGAAGTGATTAAAAAATGTTTAATTCAGAATTATTGGATTAGTTTCAAACAATTCTTTATAGAAAAGCAATCTTCAGAGAAAATCTTGATGTTTCATAGCATTTTGTTAAGTTTTTAGACAAGGCTAAAAAGTTTTGCTTCGATGTTCCTGTTTCCTCATCCAGAACTATAGGAAAACACAATACACAAATCACACTTTTAACCATTTAAATGGTGTCATTATTTGACTGTAATAGAAGTATTTTTCATAGCCAGAGTTTCCTATGTCAACTTTGAACAGGTTTTATAAATTATTTTGCATCGCAAAGACATAAAGAAATAGCACAACTTGAGGCATAAGCTCTGTGAAACTTTCAGTGAACATTTGTCATGGTTCACTTTCAGACAGGAATTTCCATTCTTTATGCTAAGGGAACCAAGCAACATATGATGCCAGATTTTTTATTAACTGGAAAGATTCTGACACAACTATGCACAGATATTTTCTAATCTGTTTATATAATAAATTCCACTTCACATCTGGCTAGAGAAAAGTGGACTAAACAAACTGGAGGATGCTGAAGCTTTAGGAGCATACTCACTAAAATGTTTTCAAAATACCTAACTATGATGTTTGGTTACTTATATTAAAGTAAAAATTCACAGAATAATTCAGCCTGGAAGAGACTTCAGGTGGCTTCTGGTCTGATCTCTTGCCTAGAACAGGGTCAGCTCTGAAGTCAGGCCAGGCTACTCAGGGTTTCACCCAGGTGGTGCTGAAAAACTCCAGAAATGAAGACTGCACAGCCTCTCTGGGCACTCTGTGCCACTGCCCAACTGTCCTCATGGAGAAAAGGATTGTCATTATACCCAGGCAGAACCCCTCTTGTTTCAGTTAACATCCACTGCCAGTCACCCTTTTGCTCTTCACCACAGCGACATGCCTGGCTTCAAATCCTTAAAACTTCACCCTAGGTACTGGGGCTGCTGCTAGGTTCCCCTGAAGCTGTCTCTGCTCCAGATTGAACAAGCCCAGATCTCCAGCCTCTCCTCACAGAGCAAGTGTTCCAGCCTCCACCAATTTGGTGACCTACTCTGAGTTTAATCAATATGGGGGAGAGAGTTTTTTGATTAAATGTACATTTATATTATATTTCTTTGTAATGAAAAAAGATTAGACATTTATTTCTGTCATGTAACTTCAGAGTTGAAAACATGCACTTCGCTGGATAGCACTAGGAATTTTCTTAAATCCACCTTTAGTAATCCCTTACCAGTAATTCAAACCATTGTTTTAAGCTCAGCACTTGCTTAAACTGTATGCATCAGACTTCTAGCTTAGGTCCCCCTTATTCTCAAGAGCTTTTGCAATGGAGTTGAGAAACTGCTTTTAAAAAACCCAGCTGTATAAACAACATGAATGTAGTTGGCAAGGAAAAAACAGGGCTTTAAAAATTATACTTCCTTTCCTAAATGTTTTTAAATGTATGGTTTTATTCATAAAACTCCTTACAAATCAAAAATTTACAGTAAACTTCACTTCCATGTATGTCTGTGAGAGACAAGCACATGTCCTTAGGGCTTGTGATGCTGTCTCTTTTGGATAATGTCAATGCAAATTTTTTCATTTACTTGACATCATTCTGAACTACTTGTCTGCATATATGGGAGGCTTTGATCCTGAAAAGAAATTTATGGGCACCCAGGTGAAAATTTGAGTAGGTATTGTCCTGGAAAAATAACAGGCATCTGACATACAGTTCAGTTAAGCTGTACTTTTAATGAATGACTCATCTGGAAGGTATCAGGTAATACCTCATTCAGTACAGATCATTATCTTGTGAACAATGGACACAATTCTTGTATTTCTCATTGGTTCTGAAGAGAGGATTTCTCTCCCCCCTCAAAATCCACATAATTCACCTGCACTCTTCCTCTGATGCATTTTGTCTTACAATACCTTACATCACTGGTTTGACATGTGTAGGTCCAGTAAGGACAGTACTTTTTATGATTTGTTATTACTTAAGAGGTATAGAAGATATAGTGCTCTTAAATAGTAATCAATAGAAAACCAAGTCAGAAATTATGAGTCTTCATTGCCAATAGTAAATGTGTTTACATACGTCAGAGAAAAGGGCTTGTGGAGGCAGGAAAAGCATTTATATGTTTCTGTTGGGCTCCTAGCCCCAATTTTCATAAATAATAAGTAGTCTGAACTTAAATGTTTCAGAGGACATTACATTACTTTTTATTTCACTCTCCTGAAGGGGCTGTTTTTCCCTGCTGAAGGTGTAGAATCGACAAATTTAAAGTTCAAACTCCACTTAGACATTCAACATACAAAATTCCTGTTTTACTCAGGCAATTTATTCAAACTCTTGAGTGTACAAAATTTTAGAAAGAAATGTTGAATTACTTTATAAGTAAATCATCAAATACATTTTTGTCCCTAATGCTGATTTTTATTACAGCTATAAGAGATCTTAAGTTTCAAGGCTGAAGTTGCTACAGCAAAGTACTAAAACAGTAAATTGACAAGACAGAGAACATTTTTTGCCATGATGGAAGAGCTAAAATTAAAATGCTTTAAGGACACAGTGTACGTATTTCTGGGTTGACACAAGAAATAAAATACATCAAAGCATGCTAAGACCTAATTATGGGTGTTAGAGAGCCACAGTGCTATTAAGGTAGTCTTTAAATACATTTTTGAGACTCTTTGCAATCTTAAATATCAAGATTAAAATAATAAGTGTAAGGTGATGGATGTATCAAGGGAAAAAAAATTAGAAAATTAAGTTTTTACCTTTGAACTAGATTCCTGGGGTTTCATTTTCCTTTATTTTTTATTGTACTGCTGACCAGCTCCTTCCCATTAGAGCAAAATTTTGTTGGCTAGACACAAACTCATAAACTAATTGTTTGCCTACAGTTTTCTAGTAGTAGAGATAACTGGATCTCTTGACCTTGATATGAGCAGGCACTGAACCCTTACAATGAAAGAAGGCTTACCAATGGGTAAGGTTGATGTCCTCATGAATCGCAGGGAAGAATACTAAAAGGGACTGGTCATCGGTGTTGCAAAGAAAGCTGAATTTGTCTCAACACAATTGGGCCTGGACACTACATCTGCTGAGTGGATCAGCTGGATGTGTAACTGTGCATCTCTGAGTTAATCAAGAGTGCAAAATAGATTCTTGAGCTAGACAGGGCAGCACGGGGGTGTATATGTGGGGGCAGCTTATATGTGGCTCAGCACCACACTGAGTATGAAAAACGGCCAAAGAACTTTGAAGAGAGCAAGAATCTTGAGTTGGATTCAACCTATGTGTTACATTCCAGAGACTGTGGACACCCAGTGTCATTACAGTGAGCATCTATCAGAGACTGATTATCACATTTGTATGTGATTCAGCTGTGTGTTGCAATTAATTGCTAGATGCAATTTGTACTTACATTGTGATTTGAGGACATTGCTACATCACTGTGCTAGATCAAAATTGCATGTTATACGGAATACAATATATATATATATTGGAATATCTATTCCAAATAATTTCAAGTGCAGAAACTTTGCATTAAGCATTAAACCCTATACGTATGTATTGTCTGAAAAAGCCCAATCAAAGAGGATTGGACTTTAACAACTGGATACCACATTTTACAAAACAATAAAGTAACCATATTGAAAGAACCAGAACATAATGGCTGCAATCATTCTTCAAATAATTATCTTTTTTTAAAATGTTTTATCTATTTCTTTCAAGAATTAATAAAATGCAATTACAGTGGCTGCTACAAATATCTTCCTCAAATGGTTAGTGCAGCCTGGATACTATTCTGATTGCAAGAAGCACAACAAATGAGCAAGTCTTGAGTAGATGAGCATCTAGTGACATACCACTGCATATGCAAAAAAAATTTGCCATTGCAAAGGCAACAACAGCCAAGTTATAAAAGGTAGTTTAGCATCCTACAGAAGGAGAAAAAGTTGTGGATAGATCATATAGAATGGTTAGACCAAAACTGGAGGCAAATTTCAGTCCTGGGAAGCTTTCAGAGTGGTAGGGAGGAGCAAAGCACGGCCTGACCTCCTGCGGTTTGCAGCTGCTGCTTTGCATGGAACAGCTGGGGAAATTCTCTGGGGAAATTGTCCTGAATCTGACAAGTTTCTACCTATGAAGAAGCTGTTTGGACAGAGAAAATTTGTATTCATACACCTCTGTGAGGCATTTTCTCCCTTTCAGTTTGGTTGTCAGTATGAGGTGGGAGTCCCTGTTTCTCCAAGATCAGATGCAGCTGTGAGCAAGAGCACTGTCCTGGAAGGGATGCAAATCGCCCAACTTCCTGCCAGCTGCAGACCTGCTACTTTGCACAGCAACACAACAAACACCTGCAACATGATAGCTCCTGGCTTCTTCAGGCATCAGCAGAAACTGGGCGTGAAGTTCTACTCCAGAAAAAGTCACCTGAACTGAAGTATCTCTGTGGTTATCAGTTGATGGGGCTCCACTAGAGTCAGCAGAGCCCAGCTGTGAGGGACTCAGCACAGCAGCCTGAAAAAAGGCATCTAGTGCCATTTGAGATGCAAAGGGGAACACAAAATATCTGCATGAGACTGTCAGATATGACACAGGACCGATGAGAGCTCTCTGTCCTTCAAACAACTTTAGCTATCTATATGTGGGCAACTGAAATAATACCAAGTTGTCTACCTTTGTATAAGCTAAACTGCTCTCTAGGGTTTAGTGAATGCACTGATTTCTTTGTTTATGATGAGAGTTTAGACATAGCACCCAGGAGGGTGCCCAAATTTAGTTCTGCAGATGAAAAGGATAGTCAATCTGTGGTGCCCTTTGCATCTAGTCAACAGGGTCTGCATGGTCACATTCAAACAAGAGCCATTGTCTCTTGGAAAGATGTTTATATATTTCTTGCTTCTGGCACTGGACCATATTGAATGCCTCTGGGCACCCCAATTGCACCTTTTTGCCAGTAAATGGCAGAGAGATGCTGCTGTTTATTATAAAAAGGAGTCAGGTTGGTATAACATCCCTTGTCATCCCAGGTCTTGGCCCCCTTCTTGCAACAGGTCCCACAGATGGAGTCCCACCTGGAAAGGCAGAGCCAGAGTGTGTGTTTGGAACTACTCTGGGACTCCATTTACCCATCTGCACAATGGGCCTCAGAATAACTTGGTTTTTCCCGGAGGAAGCTGATTGAAATATGATGGCATAGCGCCAGGAACTGGAAACGTTCCACTTGAAATACAACTACCTTTTGGTAAGAAACATTAACAAATGGCACCATTGACTTTTGTTTATTTGTCTTAAGTGAAGTGTCTGCTGTTTCAGGGTCACAAAACATTCACCACATTCACTAAATAGTGCTATTTTGGGCACCAAACACAGACTGTAAATCAAAACATGACACCTTTCAATTATTTGTGGTAGCAAACTATATGTTGAAATCATATGGCTGGCACAATTCCTGTTTTCAAATAAATAATATCTAAATGTTGCTTCATTCTTCTCATCACATCTCCTATCCCTCCTCCTCCATTTTTCCTTGGGGGGAACCCTGGTATGATTATTCCAGTCTCTGCTGTGCCTGTGAAAAATTACCATCAGTTCAGCTAACTTTACCCACACCCACAAGATGCCAGAACTGCAGAAATTCTGCAGTGCTTGTTGAAATCTTACTATTCAGCAGTTTTGTGGGTTTCAGTGCTTTCCAAATATAACTTTCCATGCTTGCTTGTTTGCTCTGGGGTCAGCACAAGGTCTGTGAACCACTGCTGACTGTTTTTACCTTCATTTACACTTCTCTTCATTTTTTTAAATTCAGATAGTGGCATCACCTCAGCCACAGATTTCATATCTTACAGTGCCCAACACTGGCTGGCTTTGACATCATCATTTATCATTGCTGGTTTTAAAAAGTTCACTTGTTGGAGGTTTTAAAGAGTCACTGTATATAAAAGTAATAGCAATTTCAGAGGTCTGTACTTAGTTCCCAGTCAAGACTTTTTGTCTCTCCTTTAAAAAAAATTATACACTACATCTGTGGTGCAGTCTCCAAAAAAGGGGGAATACAGCTCATTTCCATTGCCCCTTTTATTTGCTTGTTTGCACAGTCTTTCACCAGTGTTTCTTCAGTTTGTCTACAGAAGACAAAAATCCATGCCTCAATATAGGCTTCTAGCCACTATGGTGTAATATAAATAGGAATAAAATGTGTGAGAAAACATACTGGATTCTGTATATTTACATGTCCAGGACTCCCAAAGTCTTTAACTGAATGTTCAGAAAACACGATTCAGCCATAATATACTCTCAGGTGCCTCGTTGCAATCTTTCAGAAATCAATTTCATTTAGCATTTTGTTTTACTCTCTGTGACAAAATAGTTACAGACTCCCTGCTTCTTTTTCTATTTGTATGTTTTTCTACTCACTTGCAGAATCTGTTCAATATGGTGGACTATCCTTCCACTTGTTCATTTCATTGTCCTACAGTAGCAAAGATCAACTTTGAGCATCTCTTCTTACACAAAGATCAGTTGTTTTCAGAAAAGCTGCTTGTTCTAGGTTTTTGCTATAATTGCTTTGTCCAGTTTTTCAAATATTCCTTGGAAATATCTCAGGACAGCTCTCTGAAGACTACCAAACCCAAAGTTTTTGACAGAGTTTTCATAGTGAACTTCAAAGGACTTCAGAGCATTTATGTAAAAAAAAAATCACAGAAAATGAAAAATCGTCCATCCCTGCCTAAGATATCATTCTCTTCATGCAATACAATTATATTTACTACTGCTTTGACAACTGCAGTTAAGGATTTTAAAGAACACAGCTCCATACATCCTTGGAGCATCATTCGGTAGGCTAACACTGTTTTTTAATTTTACTTTTGTGCCTAGCTAATACTTTTTGTTATTCCACATTTATAAAATTCAAATATTTTCTCTGAATATTTCGTTTCACCTTTAATTAGCAGTTGACTGAACTATGTTTATTAAGGCAAACCTGAAACCATTTAGGAATAATCTGGGATCATCCTCTCCTAAAGTGTGATGGACTGATCACATTTTTGCAGTAACAGTTGGTTAGGAAATTAATTTCTCCTATTCCAGAATATTCCAATATCTGAGCTGAGAAAGAGTAGTGGTTTAAGGACTTGACACAGAATAAAAAACTTTGAGCTGTTTGGTAAAGGGCAGTGATATACAAATGATGGTATACAATTGTGCTTGTTTAGGTACAAACCCCTAATTTCAGAGACTTTGAAATTCACAAATATGTTACCTGTGGACTTTCAAGCTATTCATTTTGATCATGGATTTCTGAGATATGTCTGGTACTGTTCTGAAGAACAGTGACACTCACACCCTCATGGTCTCCAGAAAGCATTCCTTACAGTCACAGAAAGTATGATAAGGCAGCACCACTGCTGCTAAGCTCCACACAAAGCAAGCAAAATCCACTATAAACTCTGCTTATCTGACAATTGAATACCCCAACCTTAATGAAAGCAATGCTGCAAATATCAGTGTTGGAAGGAAAGAAATGAGATATATACATAATCTGACAGTCTGCACTAGGAAGGAATGCAGTGCAGTAAGAGCATCAGCAGTGTGGATTCATTGCTCATCCTCAAGCACTTGTGGGGAGAACTTTTTGGTTTTGTGGGCAACTTTAAGCTGCTGGATGTCTGCTGGTAACTCAACACAGTGGAGAAGAGGCAGTTTAGGAGATTCCTAGAGTGTATGGAGGATAATTTCTTGTTGCAGCTGATAAATGAACCTACCAGGGCTGGGGCCCCATTAGACCTGCTATTTACAAACAGAGAAGGGCTGGTGGGAGATGTGGTGGTCAGAGGCCATCTGGGGCATCGTGACCACGAAATGATAGAGTTTTCAATACTCAGTGAAGTAAGGAGGGGCGTCCACAAAACCTCTACCCTGGACTTCTGGAGGGCAGACTTTGGCCTGTTGAGGAGGCTGGTTCAGAGAGTACCTTGGGAAATGGCCCTTAAAAACAAAGGGGTCCAGGAAGGATGGACATACTTCAAGAAGGAAATCTTGAAGGTGCAGGAGCAGGCTGTCCCTATGTGCCAGAAGGTGAGCCAGTGGGGAAGACGACCAACCTGGTTGAACAGGCAGATTTTGCAGGAAATTAGGGAAAAAAAGAGAGTCCATCACCTTCGGAAAAAAGGGCAGGCAACTCATGAAGAGTTTAGGAATGTAGTTAGGTCATGTAGAAAGAAAATTAGAGAGGCAAAAGCACAATCTGAACTTAATCTGGCCAATTCTGTTAAGGACAACAAAAAGTGTTTTTATAAATACATCAATAGCAAAAGAAGGGGCAAGGAAAGCCTCCATTCTTTGTTGCACATGGAGGGGAACAATTACCAAAGACAAGGAAAAGGCTGAGGTACTCAACACCTTCTTTGCCTCAGTTTTCAGCAAGAAGATATGTTGTTCTCAGGACAACTGGCTTCCTGGGCTGGTAGGCAGCAACGGGGAGTCAAATAGCCCCCCTGTTATCCAGCAGGAAGAAGTTAGTGACCTGCTGAGCCACTTGGATCCTCACAAGTCCATGGGACCAGATGGGATCCATCCTAGGGTGATGAGGGAACTGGCGGAAGAGCTCTCTGGGGAGGTCCCAGATGACTGGAAGTTGGCAAATGTCACACTGATCTGCAAGAAGGGCTGGAAGGAAGACCCGGGAAACTAGAGGCCTGCCAGACTGACCTCGGTGCCTGGCAAGGTTATGGAGCAGATCATCCTAAGTGCAATCACATAACACCTACAGGATGGACAGGGGATCAGATCCAGCCAACAAGGGTTTAGGAAGGGCAGGTCCTGCCTGACCAACCTGATCTCCTTTTTTGATCAGGTGACCCACCTGGTGGATGAGGGGAAGGCTGTGCATGTAGTTTACCTGGGCTTCAGCAAACCCTTGACACCATCTCCCACAGCATACTCCTGGAAAAGCTGGCAGCCCACGGCTTGGACAGGGGCCCTCTGTGCTGGGTTAGGAACTGGCTGGAGGGCCGGGCCCAGAGAGTGGTGGTGAATGGTGCTGCATCCAGCTGGTGACCGGTCACTAGTGGTGTCCCCCAGGGATCAGTGTTGGGCCCAGTCCTGTTTAATATCTTTATTGATGGTCTGGATGAGGGGATTGAGTGCACCATTAGCAAATTTGCAGATGACACCAAGTGGAGGGGGAGTGTCAGTCTGCTGGAGGGTAGGAGGGCTCTGCAGAGGGACTTGGACAGGCTGGATAAATGGGCTTAATCCAATGGTATGATGTTTAACAAGACCAAGTGCCAGGTCCTGCACTTTGGCCACAACAACCGCATGAAGTGCTACAGGCTGGGGACAGAGTGGCTGGAGAGCAACCAGGTGGAGAGGGACCTGGGGGTTCTGATCAACAGGAAGCTGAACATGAGCCAGCAGTGTGCCCAGGTGGCCAAGAAGGCCAATGGCATCCTGGCCTGGATCAGGAACACTGTGGCCAGCAGGACCAGGGCAGTGATTCTGCCCCTGTACTCAGCACTAGTTAAGCCACACCTTGAGTACTGTGTCCAGGTCTGGGCCCCTCAGTTCAGGAAGGATATTGAGGTGCTGGAGTGCGTCCAAAGAAGGGCAACAAGACTGGTGAAGAGACTGGAGCACAGGCCCTATGAGGAGTGGCTGAGAGACATGGGGTTGTTTAGCCTGGAGAAGAGGAGGCTCAGGGGAGACCTCATCATTCTCTACAACTCCCTGAAAGGAGGTTGTAGCCAGGTGGGAGTCAGTCTCTTCTCCCAGGCAATCAGCAGTAGGACAAGAGGGCCTGCTCTTGAGCTGTGCCAGGGGAAGTTTAGGTTAGACATTAGAAAGAAATTCTTTACAGAGAGAGTGATCAGACATTGGAATGGGCTGCCCAGGGAGGTGGTGGAGTCATCATTCCTGGAGGTATTTAAGAAGAGACTGGATGTGGCACTTAGTGCCATGGGCTAGTTCACAGGCTGGTGTTGGGTCATGGGTTGGACTCGATATCAGAGATCGTTTCCAAACTGTTTGATTCTGTGACTCTGTCATTCTTAAGAAAGTGGAATTACCTAATTAACAGCCTTTATGCCACCATTGCTGAGTAAAGAAGTCTCAGCACTGGTGACAGACAATGTAAAGGAGAATATACAAACTGCTTTAACAGAAGTTGTCTATTCCTAATTGGTGTAACCATATTTAGCACTGGTTGAGATGGGCAGTGAGGCAGAAATAGCCTACATAACAAATTCCTCTCAGCTTTATTTGCTTTTGCTGTTTGTCATCATGAGACAAACGGCTATCATTATTTGAGTAACAAATCAAGCTTTTACACATTCAACCTCAGTGATTTGTGTCCTTTTCCTGTTTTGTCAACAAGGCAACATCCATGTGAGGGTAGTGTATTCCAGGAAGCCTCTACCAGTGTCTACCAGAAAGCTGACTGAGGTTTTCCATGTTTTCCATACAGGAAAAAAAGCATTCATGGAAGAAGAAGGTGAGTTCAGCAGAAAGAGCATCTCCCCTTGGACCCATGCTTGTCAGCATACAAGTTTTAGCAGAAGCTGAGATTGTAGTGACCCTGGGGAGACATAAATAATCTCTAAGTTTTGAAGTATATTAATTACTATCTCTGTCATAATGCCAGATTTATCCTATAATCCACCTCATAAATCAAAAATCACATTTTTCTGTTATTCTAGACACACAGATTCCTTGCCTACCTGTAGCTGGTAAATTGCCTCTCTCAGAGTAGTAGCTGTCTCATCAGTCTCTGGCTGTGATTCTCTCATAAAGTAAATTAAATTCTTGGTTTTTGAGAAAGATAAATTGAATTAACTAATTTTAAATATTTTTAAATATTTTTTAATATTCAAAATTATTTCCTGATATTTAGCATTTCTGGTTTTTAGTATATCACAGGCACTAAACTATTCTGTAATTCTATGTAAGGATCTCTGAAATAAAACTTGTGTTAATATTCTGGAGTTATAGTTCTTTACAGAAACAAAGAAACAAAATATTATATTGTATATTCTATAATGTTATTTCTTATCAACCAAGGCAACATTTATTAATAACTGAAGTGTGTGTGATCAGTTTGACTGTTAAAAATCTCTGTTGCGTGAGTGTAACTACTCAAAAGTTACAGAATTTATTTTAAAAATCATCAAGCTTATATTTTTATTGTCTATCAAATAGTAAAAAGACAATTTTTCTAGCAAAGAAGAGTAAGTTATTGCAGCATTGTTGCCAGTTATTGCCAGTGTAAGTTACTGCAAAATAATCAAAAAGTGTGGTTTGCTTCTGCCCATTTTATCCCACAACCTATGTCAATATTCAGAGACCTTGTGTTTATATAAGGATGCAGTTTCAGAGCTCTCAGTTGGAGAACGGATGCCTAAACCACAGTGTTGGGGAGGAGAGAAAAACCAGCTGTCTAAGCATGTTTACTTCAAGTGACAAGGAAGTTCTAACTTGTCCTAAGTGGTGACTCATTTGGCTGGGACTATAAAAGTAAAGGTAACTGGTCTCTGAAACATCAGGGCTACAGATTTCAGAAATCCAACATGATGCAATCAAGACTTTCAGCTGTTTTCTTTTTCTTGTTGGGTTTGTCCTTTTGCCTGACAATCCCTATTCCCCTCGAAGACAGCCATGAATTCACAGAGAAAGACCTTCAGTTTGCAGAGGTACAGTATAAAATAATTAATTCACATGTCTAGTAAATAGTAAGTTGTGTAGTTACAACTGTTTGGAAACTAGTCTTATTACTTCTTTTCCCCTTTTTAGCGCTATCTCAGAACTCACTATGACCTCCGTCTGAATCCTGCTGGCATAATAAGAAAGAGTGGTAACACAGTGGCATCTAAACTTCGGGAAATGCAAGCTTTTTTTGGCTTGGAGGTGACAGGCAAACTAGATGAAGAAACATATGAGCTGATGCAGAAACCAAGATGTGGTGTCCCAGATGTGGGGGAATATAACTTTTTCCCTAGAAAACTCAAATGGTCAAAAATGAATTTGACATACAGGTAAATTCACGGTATTTTGAGTGTTGTTATTACCTTCTTTCCAGGTGCCTTGTCCAATAGGTTGATAGTATATGAGGTTGATGTGAGAAGGACGCATCTGAGTTTGACAAAATTAATGTTGTAGTTTAAAACCCTTACAGCCTCACTTTTGGAAAGGTGCCCTCAGCTCACACTGCAGCCCAAGGAAGTAAACATCAATTTTTTCCATTGTACTTTTTTGTGGAGGAAAGCTGGTACGGTGTAAGTTAGTAAATCCTCATCCAACCAAATGAAAGAAGAGTAGGGACTAAGATCATGCATTTCTCTAGGTCACTCCTGTGACCTGTTTGGACCTGGTTTAGTGTCTGCCTCACAGAGGTCTTGTCCTGGACAAAGCAATGTAGATGTAAACCAGTCTCTGCAATGTGGCTGTGAGAGCAGGCTCTTCAGTTTCACATTCTAGATGGAGATATCTATGTTTGGTCAGACAAATCACCATACCATGACCCCCAAAAGTTGACCTTAGGAAGGGAAGGTGATGAAAGTTCACATGGTAGCTCCTTGTCCTTTAATTCTGCAAGGTTGTCAGCCCAGGGTTTTGGCAAGCTGCAGCCTGAGTTTATTTAGCAGTTCCAAATATGAAATCACTGAACTCTATTAGTTTGGTATCTAGTGATAAATATTAATTTAATATGGATGATTCTAGCCTATAAAAATCTCTTTGGATTATATTTTGCTCCTCCAGGAAGTAAGGGTCATGAGATATTTTATATGACATATAAAAAAAGTTTGAAATTACTGACATGATTTGACTTAATATCAAATATATCTGTCATTTTCTGTATCTTCTGGTGTATATAAAAAAAAATTAAAGACAGATGTTGGATCATTTTAAATGTCTCTGAATTATGTTAATGAAAATAGAAATGGTTTGTTTGGGGTTTTTTTTAATACCATATGCAGCTGCCGAGCTCTTTGTTATGTGATAAGAACATAAAAAAAGCAAAAACTTTTAATGAGGTGTACAGTCAGATAAAAGTGCATTGCACCTTTCTTCAATTCATACAGTTTAACTGAAGATATTAATCTGTTTGACAGAATTATGAATTACACTTCAGATCTGAGACGTGTTGAAGTAGACAGAGCTTTTAAAAAAGCATTTAAAGTTTGGTCGGATGTGACACCACTGAACTTCACCAGAATACGAAGCGGTATAGCTGATATCATGATCTCCTTTGGCACTAAAGGTAACACAGAACCAATTGTTTTCACTTTATAGTAGTATTCCTCCAAATAAGATGGGGTAATTAATTCAATTGTTTTGAATTTTGTTTTGTAGAACATGGTGACTTTTACCCTTTCGACGGACCCTCTGGATTACTGGCTCATGCTTTTCCCCCGGGTCCAGACTATGGAGGAGATGCCCATTTTGATGATGATGAAACTTGGTCAGATGATTCTAAAGGTAACAGAAGTTCCTGAGATTATTTGAAATGGTGATAGATGGAGAATTTTTCCCAGTTTGATATCTGTGAACAGTTTGTTCTGCCTGTCACGTTCACTGTTTCTTTGTCATCTTCACTGTTCACACACAGAAAGCTGGGTTTAACCTCCAGTCATAAATACAAATTTTACATGTGCCTAGCATAAATTCTAGAATATAAAGCTCGTAAGTGAAGTGATTAAAAAAATGCCACAAACAAGGGATTTTTTCATTTTGGCATTTCACTGAGGTCAAGGTCAGCTAGTTCTGATCACAGACTGATGGGAAGTGCCTTACTGACACCTATAGAAAACACATAACTCAGCTGCAAATTATCTGTTTGCATTTACCTTGAAAATTCATTACCTTGCCTATGCAGGACAGAACTTTAATAGAACAAACAGAAAACAAACAAACAAACAAACCCAACTATTTTTTTTCAGCACTGGATTAGCTCACCCTGCTGCCATTAAAGCTAATTTCTGCAACACCGAAAATAATATGGATTTTTCTACTGCAGATGAATTCCCAATCAAAAAATGTTCTTGATTTGAGTAGGACCAAGATTTCACCCCAGAGCTTTCCTGTGTTGTTAAGAAATTTCAAGACATCTAAATCTGCCTAGATAGCAATGTTGCCAAATAAGATTTAGGCTAAACACCAGCTATGAGATATTAAATCGATTAGGCCCTTATTAATGCAGAACCCATGGTAGCTTGAAAAAGGCAAGCAATTATCTCTAGTGGAAGGTGTCTCTGCCCATGGCAGGGGATTTGGAAGTAGGTGATCTTTAAGGTCCCAAACCATTCTATGATTTTATGGATTACGCATAATTTTTCCATTTATTCAGTTGTCTCATTCATTGTCCTATATGTTAAAGCACGGTGTTAAGGGTAGTTGGTTACTCCAAGTCCCCTTTGGTGATGCAAGGAGATATACATTTACTTTTGCTGTGGTTTTTTTATAGGCTATAATTTGTTTCTTGTTGCCGCCCATGAATTTGGTCATTCACTGGGACTTGAACACTCTAGAGACCCTGGAGCTTTGATGTTTCCAATTTACACATACACTGGAAAAACTGGTTTTGTTCTTCCTGATGATGATGTGCAAGGGATCCAAGAACTCTATGGTAAGTCTATATAATATATATCTCCTGTATCATTATAACCTGTTACACATGCACTGCACAGCTACTATAGAGCTGCAGATGCTCAATAACACCAGTCATCACTGCTTAAGACCAGTTAATTGGAACAGAAGAGGTTTAGATTTAATAGTTCAGAAAGAAAAAAAGGAAGTAATACTACAAAGGACCATTGGTCACTGTGCTGTCTCCTCTGGTGGTAGGGGGTGGAGGGCAGAGTCTTTATACTTTTTGACCTGCCTCAAAAGAGAAGGTAAAATAGAGTCTAAAGCAAGAAACAGAACTATCTATGTTTCATCATGGAAAGAAAAAAAATTTTGGGGGACCTTTAAAACTTGAGATAAAGCAAGAAAGTCCATTTAACGTCTTGGCAGCACAGTTGAACTGCAAAGTCTGCGAAAGTATTTGGCTACAGAAGAGAGAAAATAGACTTTCCCCAGTATAAATGTTTTGCATATTATGTTTGTATTTATCATGCTCTTTGGGAACTCTTCCATGTCCTATTCAATATTGTGAACAACAGAAGGAAAATAACATTGTCAAGCTTAGATCATATGGTATGGTTCCAGGTGCTGGAGACAAAGATCCCAACCCAAAACATCCCAAAACACCAGAGAAATGTGATGTAGAATTATCACTTGATGCAATAACAGAACTTCGTGGAGAGATGCTGGTCTTCAAGGACAGGTAAAGAGGCTTCCATGTTACAGATGGTGGGTACTGGATAAAATTTTCAGGAAGCAAAAACACCATTTCAGTTTTTTACTAAAGATTTGAATGAACATAAGTTTAAAAGATCACAAATCAATATAGATGTCTCTAAGAAACTACATCATATATCTTTTTAAGCAGGAATTATAATACAACTGCAGACTTCACAGCCCAGTAATTTCAAGTGAAGATAATATGGCTGAAGACTGACACTTTTTGTACACATTTTTCATTTCACGGGACTTTCTTCAACATGGACAAATCTACTAATATGTATTTGGGTACTATCTTCAGAAACTTTACATGGGACAGCTGTGTTTCTCTTATTCTAAATTTGTTATTGTTTGAGATGATCACTGTGGGAGTGACAGAAATTATCTGCAACTAGATGACTATGAGGAAAGGAAAGGTCTACAAGGAGCTCTTTGTATTAAATATTCTATGTTATGAAAAAAAATTAATTAATCAGTAACTAATTTTTACTATAGCACATCAAAAATACTGCTATTTTATGGAATGACAGGAAACATAAAATATGCTTTCTTTTTCTGACTTAGGTTTTTCTGGAGACTGCACCCTCAGATGGTCGAGGCAGAACTGGTGTTACTTAAGTCGTTTTGGCCAGAGCTTCCAAATAAAATAGATGCAGCTTATGAAAATCCCATCAAAGATCTTGTGTTTATGTTTAAGGGTGAGCTTTCAATTTTGTTGTCGGTAGAAAAATATAGATATTTAATTAAGCTCAGTAGGTGGTGTAAAGGTACGAACAAAACATCTTACTTCCTTACTCAAAAAACAAACTGCTGATTTCACCTCATGCACATCTATACAGTTTTCAGTGAATTAGGAGATGTACAATTAAATCCAAATGCATAGGATCATAGCATAAATAGTCTAATACCTTCAAAGTATGTGACCTAAAAATTTATTTTTGTATAAAAATAGGGGTCACAGCATCCTCATTTCATTCTGCTCTCAAAGCTGTCTTTACAAAAGACTCACCTATACTTTGTTCTTATTTTCAGGAAAGAAAGTCTGGGCTTTGAATGGCTATGATATAGTTGAAGACTTTCCTAAAAAGATATATGAAATGGGATTCCCAAGAGAAATGAAAAGAATAGATGCAGCTGTCCATATTAAAGACACTGGCAAGACTCTCTTTTTTACTGGAAATAAGTACTGGAGGTAAGCTGGAGACAGATCAGTGTCCCTAGTCGTATCAAAAGATCAGCTGGCTGGTTCAAATCAGGAACTTGGCTCTGTGGTTTTCATTGTTGCTATAGCTGTGTACAATCTTGTAAAGGTGTATGCAAGACTTTTATAAACATATGGGCACAGACTTTAAAAGTTGAATGAGTGAAAGAAAGAAAGGGAGAATAAAGTGCTCTGATCCAGGAGAATTTGTGGTCATGTCTGCAAGACAAAATTCCCATCTTGCTTCCTTGAGTTGCTTGTGTGACATGAAATGGTATCAGTACTTTGCGAGTAAGAAATCTGTCTCACCACAGGGTATCTGGTTTTTTCTGTCTACGAGTGCAGCTCACAGTCAGGTCTCATGCATAATTAAGACACTATCATCACTTCACAGTGCCAGCAGCCTCTGGATAGGCTTGTAGTGCCAGTACATCCAGGTACAATAATCTCCATGGAATACATACTTCATAGATCAGTTCTGAAAATGTAACTCTACAAACTCTAGTGTTTATTCCACTTCTGGTGGAGGTGTATCCTGTTTATTGTCCTGAGTTTCATTATTGCACTGGACAGAAAGCATCTAAAGGCTGCTGGCTGCTTCAGGTGTGAGTAACTTCAAAGCATATAAAGGGTACAGATCAAACTCCCAGGCTGCTTAAATCCTCTGATTTTTTTTTCTTTTATACTTAATATAGTTATGATGAAGAGGCAGAAGTTATGGAAGCAGGCTACCCCAGGCTGATAGAGGAAGAATTCGCAGGAATTGGTGATAAAGTGGATGCGGTCTACGAAAGAAATGGTACATAATCTGATAAAGAAACTTGATTACAATCAGTTGGCCTTGAAAATTGAGATTAATGTCCTACGGAAAACTCTGTCATTTGTAATTTTGATTTTTTCACATCAACACTTCTTTTCTTGGCTGAATCAGTTTTCTAATCTAAATCATGCTCTGGGCCAAAAAAAGGCCTGCCTCCTTGCTCCACATAAACTAAAGTGATATGCTTAATACAGAAGTATTATTATGCGTCTGTTCCTTCAAATGGAGCCTATTCCCATCCAACTTTTCAAGGAGTGTTTCCAAGTCAGACTTAACCATTAACATGCAAACACTGTATTTTCTTGAGCAAGTTCTGTATAGGTAATTAAATGCAGAATTTGACACAAGATGAAAGAATATCAGTTATTTTAAAACTCTGATCCAGGTCTGGCAAATGGAACGAGGATCTTTATAAAATTTAGCTCAGCATTCTAAATACTAAAATGTTGCATTTAAAAGACTTATTAAAAATGAAGATAAATAAGATAATTTCTATTTTAACAATAATTTTAACATGATAACACTGTTTTCTCTGTGTTAATTGATTTTAACATTCCTTTTCCTTAGGTTATCTCTACTTCTTCAATGGACAACTGCAGTTTGAATACAGCATCTGGAGCAAAAGAATTGTCCGTGTCCTGCACACTAACTCCCTATTTTGGTGCTAATTACAGTTGAGTGCCATGTCATAGGCTGCAGAGCAGCTTGTAGTACATGGAAATAATAATAATGTGGGCATATAGGTTTACTAGAGGACAGCAAGGTTCCATGGACAAGCACTGGGCTACCTACCACCAAATGTATACTGTATATATGGAACTATACAGCTGCATGCCAGTCTGGAACTGAATTAACTTAATAGGAAAGGAGAAAATAAATCACTGGCATTTCAAGGGGCATTGCACCACTTAAAGTTTGTCTAGTATTGAAGTGAGATGCTGGATACATCACACATGATCATGAACACTACTAATTCCTGGTAATCTGAGCATGTCTAGCATCTTTCAAGGATCTCCTAGCATGTCCCAAGAAATACACCTGATAAACCCAGGAGCATTATATTTTTAAAGTAATCCTTCATCTCTTTTTGAAATGCCTTTTAATGTACTAGGAATTCAGGTGTGTAATGAATGAGTGAGGACTGCATGGTGACTCCCTGAGAAGGTAACACCAGGCCACACAAATGAAGTTAGGGAATTCAAAGGTATTTGAAAGTATCCCCATTTGACTAGAAATGTCTCATTGGAAGCAGATGCATGTCATCGTTAGAACAAGGAGAAGGTACAGAAGCAGTGAGGTGCCATTCCAAAGGAGACAGAAAACAGGAAAAAGGAAAACTACTCCCTGCAGAAATCATCAGCCTGGATGATACTGGGGAAACCAGAAAGAAGCAGCAACAAGAGAGAGAATCATGCAGGTTGAAGACTTGCATGATACTACATCTGGTATCACAGCCCATGTTTTCAGCTTATGTAAACTGAAGTGACGTCTATAGAGGTTATGCCTAGCTGTGCCAGAAGAGAACCTGAACATCCAAATCAAAAGATGGAAAAGAATATATTTTTTCATGTTTGTTACTCTTTTAATATCTATATCAATTGCTTCGGTACATTGTAAGTTTTTGGTCTGGTTTGGTTTTTTAATCAATGGAAATTATATGGGACTGTGAATATTTTTTCAAATTTAGAAAATAATATTAAATAAACTGAAGAAATAAGCTGACATTGTGAAATTACTTTTATTAAAATTCCATATTCTGCCTGTCATAAAAGATAGAGCTATTGGACAAAAGAAATCAGGAACATTAACCTGTGCATTCTATTCATTAACATTTTCACCTCTATTTAAAAATGTGATTTACTTTTTTTTTCCTCCAAGGCAATTAATTCTATAGAAAAGAGGAGGAGAGAAAAACAGAAAGAGAAGAAAAAGGAAAGACTCCTCAAATTTGCAAAATAAGAATAAAATTGGAATTAGTCCTTATCATTATGGAGAGAACAAGAAATTATTAAGAAATACTGGGAAAATCAGTTCCCTGTTAATTTGAATGTTAAATGTTCATAATTAATTGAAACTACATTGTCCTATTCTGCCTTCTCAAAACCAATCCCTAACTTAATCAATCAGCCAGGCCTGCCAAGTAAAGCCCATCAACAATTAATACCTTTAAACAGACTCAAATTACCAGGCTTATCCACTTGATGAGGTTAATTCTGTAATTTACATAACATAGATGGTTAGTTGATATAACCTAACAGATTGAGAGGTCTCTTCTGAACATAAAACTGAGAACTAATGAATTCCAGACCTTAATATGTGTAAAAGAAATGCACAGGAATGGAGTTGGAAAAAAGCTTTACAAATGAAAAAACTTAAAGTGGACTAAAATCAAAGTTCTGTTCTATGATAAAATACTGAAAAAACTGCTAAAGGGAAAGTCACTGCATAACAAAAAAAATTGGTTCAATTATATATAAAAATCATTTTTGACAGACACAGTATGCCTGAAAAAATAATGTTAGGTATTGGGCTGCAGTTTAACTTAATTACTCAGAAATGAAATAAGGGTCTGGACACGTAAACTTAGTCCTTGTTATTCTCGGTATAAAGAGTTGCTGGAAAATTGTGTCAAAATAATAATGAGCCTTCCACAAGGGCTAGTTGTTGAGTCTGAGTCCTCTGAATTTCGAAGGACATGAGCCACAGTGGATAAGGGAATGCAAAGGTGGACAGGGAAGTAAGGAGATGTCAAGGAATGTCTCTCATATCTATGCAAATTACTGTTAATGTTAAACACTTGGCAGGAGACAAAGGTACTGCATAGAAAGCTGGAACTTCAAAAGCCATCAGCATGATCATATCCAGCTGCTACCCAGCCCAAACAGAAAGATTCCTGTTTGCTGCTCGGCTGACTGGAAGAAGTCTTCGGCACAAGTCCAACCACAGCTCCAGTTTCTGCATCTTCACCCCCAGCAAGAGATGGGAGCTGTTCTGCGGTTAGCTCTACCTCAGCTAAGAAAAGTACCAGGCTGTCACTTCCTGGCATTTTGCTAAGAAAAAATGGAAAATACTGCTTGTGCTGTGGAAGGGGAAGGTTGAGATCAGAGCCAGAGGGGTTCTGCTGCTGCTGTCAGTCAAAAAGGAACACTCTCCACAGTACCCGATACTCTGGGACCCACTGCCCTCACATGAGAATAACATTGAATGGATGCCTGGTGGGATGTCTCCCAAGACCATCAAGAATTGAAAAGTGTCTTTTTCCCAAGGGAGGGACTGAACTGACAGTTTTCCTGAGATGTGAGGAAAGGATCATGAGAGGCTGAGACAGATGTCTCACAGGATGTAATATAAGCAGAACTAATAACTTCACACCAGGTTCCTAGTTTTTATGTGGAACTACACAAATTCACCTAATAGTACATGAACTGTTATTGATTAATGTGTCATTCGAAGGGGGGAAAAGGATAAGGCAGGAAAAGGAATCTGTCAGATACTCCTCAGGGCTAGTTTCTCTGCTGGTTACATGATCCTGAACAAGTTGAACTTAGAGGATGCAAACATATATTCCAGGAGAGAAAAAAAAAAAGTAAGCAAACATCTTTTAAACTTTCCAAAGTTTACAAGTTTCTATGAACTACTTGAGATTTACTAGTAGCTGAGAAACCGGAGAAGGAATTCAGTCTTATGAAAACGCTTTTCTTTTTTTTCTTAGTACAGTTACCAGAAACCTGTTCTAAAGACACTAGATGGCAGTGACAGCTTTACTTCTTAGAGATTCTGCACAAAACTAAAAATGACATAGTGAGTGAAGAAGCTACAGCTAACTACAGTGAATTCTTACATTTAGTGAAGATATAAAACCCTCCAATACTAATAAGTAGAATTTAATGACTTATTCTATCGAAATGTGGATCTCTGATTAACAGGTTAGGATATTACAATGTTCAGGAAACTTCCAGATATATTCACTGTCAGGACTACTAATTTTTTAGTCTTTTCTCAAATTCAGTGCAATACATTTAAAACAGGATACTCCTGTTTGTAGCATTTGAGTTCCCCGACAAATGAGATTCATGTGCAGCTGTAAATTCATTTTTTCACGCGCGGTACTTCCCACAGTCCTGAGCGAGCCCTTATAATGGGCATGCTCCGTAGAGTCATTTTCCAGAGGCGTGGCACAAACACTACACTTCCCATGCTTCCATGGATATGTTCCTGTATAATGTTAACCCTTTCCCCACACTTGTTCTAACAATAACGCAATTCCTAGGAATAGTGCAATGCCCTAGGTATAATGCAAAACCTCATTCACTGGAAAATTACTCATATCCATACATAGACATGTTCCAGCTTCTTGGGAACATAGTGTTTCAAGATACTTACTGAGTCTGGGGAGGAGAACTTACTGTTTCAGTATTTTGCTCAGATTGAATTAAACAAGGGTCTAGACCTCAGTCTTCAGTCTAGGAAAAAGAATTGCACATTCACTTATGTCGTGATAAGTGTCTGTTCATCTGTCCTGCTGGAGATATTTTCCCTTTACACATATACAATTAAACAGTAATCTTTGGAAAGGCTGACAGCCTACTAACCAGAATGCTCATTTGGGATGTAGGATCAAGACCTTCTGTTAATTATATTTGGAGAGTTTTTTGCGCAAAGTGAAGTGTCTGCACATACTGTGAGTCCACACCAGTTTTTGCTTTTGATGTTTATGCTGTTTCTCATGAAAACCAATGTTTCCAGGGAAAACCTCACTAGTTCTCCCTAAGATGATGCATAGAGTACAAAGCCCACAGAGACTCTGTCTGGCCTGGGATCTTCCTCTTTTCTACCTAACACAGTCTTCATATGATTGGTACATCTGTTTGAGTCACAGCCTTTTGATAACACACTGCAATTTGAATTTCCAGTCGGTGCTGTTCAGGAGTATTTCTGGCATTCACGTCACCTATCCCCTCAACTTTGTACACCACATGTCCCATGTGCTGTGCTACAGAGGGTGCGCTCTTAGTCACAGAAAATGAATGAAAGAACATTTTCCTCGAAGAAAACTCTTACCAGGCAACAGAGAACCAGATTTCAGTTTTTTATGTACATGTCACGTAACAAATTTCAAACTGCCATAATAATACCAGATGATGCATTTCTATGTATATCTGACTTAGCCACCCAAATTTTGTCTTGACTTTTTGCACAGACTACACCAGGGTCCTACCACCAGGCAGGAGGAGGCTTATGGAGCAGTGTACTCAGAACGGTCATATCCATACTGTGTAGTCTCTGTTGGACTTCACATGATCCTGTTCTGCCCTTCTTAAAAGAGGCAGATAGGTCATTTCCAGGGTAAAGTGTTGCTTTCTCATCCCAAATGACATTATTACAACACTCCCCATCGCAGGGGCTACCTCCCTAGGAATAAAGTAGGAAAAATTCCTTTTTATATTGGCATGATTTTGTTGTCTGAATATATTCTTCACAGGAACACAAAAATTATGCAGCCCTCTTCAGAGCCTGCCATCTTAAGAGGAACCTGTGGGATCCTCTTGGGAACCAGCCGTGTCTGAAGGGTCTAGAGTTCATAGTATCCTTCCCACTATCTTATAAATCTTACCCCTGGCCCAAATGATGCGATCTTTTGCTATAGCGCATGGGTGATATAACAGCGAGTAAACCATGCAGAGCTGCATGATTGGGTTAAAACATCCATGATGCAGAGAAGACAGGGTGAGACAAATACCAGAAAAACTTGGTCATGGAAAGCTACAAGGACCTATGGGATAAGATGTCATTTTGAAGTCTCCCAAGGCAAACTGTGGTACAGGTGTCCCAGGCCCACTAGAAGGTGCCTGCAGAGCCACGGAGCGCAGCTTCAACAAGGGACAGCCTGACAAAGTGACTCACCAGGGCAGTGAGGATGTGGCCAGGCGACTTGATGCACAAGTGAATATCGGATGTGTGCTCACTCTCCCTGTAAGAGGCTGTACAAGCATCAACTCGAGAAGGAAAATGCTTGTTAAAAGTTCAGGCTCAAACAAACCGGGACTGCGCGTGCAGCCTTAAATAAACACTGGAAATTGTAATTTTTATGGTTCCTCTTGCTCAATTCACAGCTCTCCATTAGAATTTTCATGGCATTCCAAGGAATGACTTGCATTATATTGACATGTGTTTAAAGAGTGACATTTCTCCTTGGATCTAATTATTACCATTGCAGAATATCAGCAGTACCAAGCTGTCCAAATCAGAGGCCATCTCAGGTGGTCCTATTTTTTTCTATCCATAATCGAAATGAGGAGTAAACAAGACCCTGTCATGTGATATTTCAAGCGCTGCTGAATTTTTCATTGTTTTTCTTTATTCTTTCTTGCATAGATACAAGCTTTCTTAATATCTGTATTCTCCACTGAATCTCAAATTTAAAATAATACAGTAAACTCAACAGATATTGTGAGTTCGTTATGAAAGGCTACTTCTCTGTGATGTATTTTTAAACTATTTCCCTAGTTAACCAGTGTCATTGTTCTTATATCAAAAAACTAAATAAGAGCACCTACTTTCTGTAAGTTGCTTGGTTATGTATCTTTAGCAGACCTCTTTTTTGTTTTAACTTTAAAACTGATGTTACAATTCCTTGTCCTTTGATGTGAGTAATATTTTTTAATTCTCCTGACAGTTTTGGCAGACATTTTTTCTTGCTCTCTGTTCTGTAAGTCTATGTGACTAGAACGAGACACGATATCCAGGTCAGACTGAATCAGGTCGTTATATTTCTTGAATTATCATCAATCTCTTTCTCTACACTTTATAACCTTATTGTTTATAGACATATTTTGTTTTTACTTATTATAACAGGTTTACTTTAACCTCTGTTATCAGAGATACCATCTAATAAGGGAGGGCAAGCCATGGGAACACAAATTTAAGAAATTCCTCCAAAATTACAGACAAATAAGCAGGAGTCAATGACATCATAGATATTGCTTCAGTGATTAGTTATCTGCAATTTACCATCTTCTCAATAAACACATATCCTTTGTTTATTGAAGGTCAGAGACTTACAAGTTTAATATGTATCAACACTTACTGCCAGTATTGAATCACAAAAAACCCCAGCCATCCTGTTATAATGGAATCACTCGGGAATAAAGTAACAGATATTAGTGTTAGACAAAGACAGAGGGCTTTGTGAAACTATCAATTGTTTTCCTTTCCCTGATGTATCTTACCATGGGGTACTCCCCTGCAGATTACTATGCCAATTTTGAGATGACAACCTATGCCAGATTTGAGACAATAAGTTTAAAAACATCCAGAAGGGAAGAAATGCAGCCTGAAAATACACTTCTCAGAAGTAAAGGATTTGTGAAAACAACCTACTCTATGACAGGGTAGAGGTTTAATGAATGTATGGAATGCAGACTTTGGGGGACAGGATAGGAACAAACTATGGCAACAGGAAAGGGGAAAGGTTACTGTTACCAGAAAACTCACCAATGCTGTTATCCTTACAAGGGAGGATATGTAAAAACAAAACTCTCAGGAGCAAGAAACATCAAGTCAACTTTTACAAATATGTGAGACCCACATTTTTGGTCCAATGCTGAAATGCAGGGGTAGATTAATCATCACAGATTAGGCTACAAGATCACAGAGCTGTAATTCCACCACCACTGCCCGACACACCTTATAACAACCACAGCTGTGTAGGTGGCACAGATGTGTTTAGGCTCAGAGAGGGTAGACTAAATTTTGATGAGATGAAATAATCAAAACAATTCGCAGTATTATTTCTAGCATTGCCATTTGTTGCTGAAAATAGTTCACATGTAAAATGTCTATTTTTAAAAATGTCTCAGTGACATAATTAGCCTCACTTCCTCTGTGTGTGATGACTAAACAACAACATACTCTGTGTCTGCATAGTCAACACAGATACTACAAGCCTATATGATAGGATAATTACTGTATCATTCGTGACTTGCTTTGAGAATGACTAGAAGGGATTCTGGCTTCTTCTGAAATGCTGGAGAAGAAGCAGAGACAGTTTTTAGGGGCCACTGAACGTGAGGTAAAACTTCTGTTTTGGCACAGGCATACTGTTTCTTGTGGACCAGGTAAAAACAGTCTTCGTAACTTCAGTTGTGATGAGTCAATTTCTCCTCCAAAGAGTTTATGCTCCACGTAGATGCAACGCACGTTGAGCTGGCAGGTATAACTGCAGTAGCCCATGAACAGAGCTCCAGCCTGCAGGAGTCAGAGCCCGTTGGTAGTGTATTCCTTTTCCCCATGTTTGAATGGCATACCGTTGGCTGGAGAAGGCACTAGGCAGAACAGCAAAGACAGAGAGAAGGCCCACCATGAAGAGGGCCTGGCAGGGAGTAGGGAAGGGAAGGAGGCAAGTGATGGCCAGAGGATGTGAGGACAGGTAACTGTCTCAGACTGCCTGGACTGCAGGGCAGTTCAATGCTATAATGCATCCCACTTACACAAGAAATGTAGAGCAGGTCTTTTGCTGCTTAGTTTCCTTTCTATGGTAGATATAGTTTGTGCTTGATTTGATTCCCAGAGGAATCTGAAACATATCCAGGTACCTGAGAGCTGGGAATTACTCCCAGATGGCTTTTCTTAGATGTAGGGAAGATGCTTAAGGGCCCTGGCTTTCTTATAGATAACACTGAATGGCATGACATTTTATCTTCAGGTTTTCATACAAAGAGTGCTTGGTTAATAAGTTTTTATTTTTAAAGTATCGTCTATACTGGACCCTCTGCTAAGAAAGTGGTAGGCTTTTATGCAGAGCTGCAGAGAGAAAAGGCTTCCAAGCCTGCCTGTTTATTCTCTCTGGATTATTTCCAGAGTCAGGCTGAACTCTTCCTGTTTGAAGTTTCAGAGGATGAAGGATGAGTTGTTTTTACATAAACAGTAAACATTTTCCATGAGCTGGTTTACCAGATCCTGCATTCTCAAGTCTCTCAAAAGGGAAGATTTACTGGGACTTTCTGTTCAGTTTTAAATAACGTACGTTCCTGAAAAACATTTCTGTGGCTACTCAACACAAGCAATGCCAAGGAAAGCTGTGTAGCCCCATGTGTGGGATTAATTAAGAAGCAGCTTTGGGTTGTTGTGTTGTCTTCATTCCTTCCCATTACAATGATAAGAAGCAAAGAGCAAACATGCCAGTTGGTGGTAGAATGATGATACCAGAGATGTGCCTTCACAGGCAGAGTCATTGCGGTCACTTCCACAGCTTTTAACAGAAAGAATTAAAAAAATGTTACATTTCTGGAGTATCTGAGACTATGTTTAATTGTTACTTAAACAGTTAAAATACATTCAAATTCAAACAATTTTTCTGTGGAGATCTGAGAAAGATCCATACTGCTGTTCCATACTGCTCAGCAGTATTTTCAGTTATTTCTGATATTGGAGACCATAATAAGTAATTGTTGAGTTTTGTTCTTGGGAACATCCCAGATTTATTGTGTGGGTGTAGTACTTGTCTAGCATGATCAAGTTGACTAGTCTACTTCCTCACTTTGAATCATTAGATGTTTCCATTGAGCAGATTGCACGAATTTAGTTTTATTTCAGCTTTCAGCTGCCACAAACCCTTTCTCATTTGTTGTGTCAGGTATTCTTGCTTCAGATGGCATGGAGTAAATATTGAAGACCTGGAGGGCCTTTCTGCACCCAGCAAAAGAACAAACACACGAGCCTATGGTGTATCACGTAACAGGAAATAATGCTTGCTAGGACTTGCGTGAAGATTAATATAGTTTTGATTAGTGTTGAAAGAGCAGCTTTAGTCCCTAGCCTGACAATGTGTTTATATGTGATTTCTGTAGCAGTATCTGCCTTTCAATGTCATTGAAGCAAGCAGGACCCCCATTCTGATTGGATCCCCTGGGCTCTGCTGTCACATAAATGACATGAATCAGGCATCTCACTAAGCAACTCATTTCTTCCCCCTTGCCCAGCTCCAAGTGCCTTAAAATTTTTCATGTCATTCAGTTTCAAAGGCTCAAGTATTATACAGCAGAAAACACCTGCAGGTAAGGAGCTGCAATGCAAATGTCCTTCGCAGTTACAGTCTTGTCCCCAAAACACCTGGCAGTGAACAGGTTATAACACATGATGGCAGATGATGGAACATAAGGGGCACATTTCTTCTAATGAAAGATTGCAAAATAGAATTAGTCAGTGAAGGAAGGTACAGGAGAACCTACAGGGCTCTTAAGAGAAAGTACAAATCCAGAAAACAATGTGTGCTTGCATAAAGAT
Organism: Manacus candei; assembly: GCF_025592945.1. Lineage (NCBI taxonomy): Eukaryota > Metazoa > Chordata > Aves > Passeriformes > Pipridae > Manacus > Manacus candei. The sequence continues at coordinate 40,329,561 of NW_026138062.1, forward strand.
TTTTTTCAGCAGACCAGGTGAAATGTTTCCATGGTATTACAGAAAAAAAATAAAGAAAATAAGCTTGTCAGAAAGAAGGAAAACTTTTTGTGCAATGGAACTACAGGATAAATTGTAAAACTCCTTTTTCATACTTAGCTGTGAGAAAAAAACAGCAGAAACAGTACACTGCAGCAATTATTTCTTTTTTAATAATGAATACTTTTCTATCCATTGAATCACTTCTGAATTAGTGTAATTTCTTTTCATTCATTGAATCAAGTTTCACCTGTCAAATAACAGACATCATGCACACAAATTTCAATTTGAGCTGAAGGGAGAGTTGATGTATCTTTCAAGTAGAACTGATTGACTGTGAGAGGAAAGATAAATTCCTCTTTTGAAAAGATATAAATTATTTTGTTAAAAGAATTAGTTTGGTTTTAGAAATTATTTATTAATCTGAGGGAAAACCCCAGTGGCTTCACAATTAGTTTCCAGAACTCTGGCAGGCTTGGTGCCATGACCAGTTCCTTGGGCAGTCTATACCACTGACCTACAGCTCTCTCAGTGAAGAACCTTGTCTTAATGTCCAATCTGAATTTCCCCTGATGCAGCTTCATTCCATTTCCTCAAGTCATATTGCTGGTGATACTGGCACCAGGAGTTACGTAAATGAAACAATTTTCATTCTTATCACAGAAACAAAACCACAAAACAATGCAAAATAAAAATATTAACTTGCTGTCCAAACATATAAGGAAAGTAAAAGTCTTTGGCGATTATTGAAGGTATCAACGCTCTAAATAAAGACAACATGCTTCATTCATATTCATAAGCTAAACCTGATTTACATTACCTAAAGGACTCTCATTATTTTTCAGTCTTGTTCTCTTTCTGCGTCATCCTGGGGTATCCCTAAAGTTGTACAAATTGCTTAATCATCTCTACAGTTCAACAGTGGCTCACTTTTTCTTGCATGTCCTTTTGAGCAGATTGAGGACCAAGCCATAGCAGAGGTAAAAGGCTGGAGCCCTCATGACCTACTGAATATGGTATTAAGAAGAGGGATCTTCCTCGTGTCTGAGCTGGGCACATGTTCCCGGTAAGCACATGGCAGCCTTTGGGAGGCCAAGGGGCTTCTGTGATGCTGTGTTGGGATGTTGTTGGGGTCCACTTCACAGACCCTCTCTGCATGGAGACCAGCTTCTTAACACATAGTCTACTATTTTACCAGAATAAATATTTTTGTTTATTTTTCTTTTTTTTGTTTGTTAGAAGTTGAAATAATGAGAAAATGGGATAAAAGGGGAGGGGAAGACTAAGTTCAATTGGTTTAAATTTTTTAGAGGCATATGCATAAATGAATAAGAATCTTGACTGACTGGAGAGAAGAAACTGAAGTTAGACCAAAACTGTTTCAACTAGCCCCTGAAATATCATACATTTTAGACTATTACTTTTGGGACCCTTAGTTTAGGATTAATTTTTACTTGACTTTAGTCATCTGAAGGTCAAATTGTCTAGACATTCCGTATAGTCAATGGAGATAAATTTATGCATCTAAAGGTGACTCAGCTGTTCCTAACATAGGTAAAAATACAATAAAATTAGCTGAACACAATAAGCAGAATGAAAGAAAAAGAAGATACCAATTTTCTTATGTATATCCCAGAAGTTTTCTAATCAATATATAACTCAGTGTTCATTTTTAATATTAATTTTTTATTTAATTTTAAAAATTATAATTTAAACAAAAACAAATAAAAACAAAACAAAACAAACAAAAAACCAAACAAACAACCCCAACAACAACAAAACCCCACGGTCCTAGGACATAAGGGATGTTGTGTGAATGAGATTCACATCAGAGGTTATATAATATTTTAACACGCACGCACAGTAAGCACCATCTGACAGGATACCTGTCAGGGTACTGAGTTCTCTGGTTTGCCACAGCAAAAGGAAAAAGATACTGTACAAAGGATTCTGAAGAGACTGTGAGCAATAAACTCAGAATACCAGCTAGGAAGGATTGGTATAATTTACTACAGTATCTTTCATAAGTGTTTTTTGTTTGTTGCTTTTTTCTTGTCTCGAGTATGAAACATTCAGCTCTCTGGACACAAAATGTATTGTCTAAGTGGAGGGGACTTGTATGGCACAAGCTCCATCCTCACAAGACTGAAAAGGCAAATGGACATACTGTAAAAGTGTCTTGCATCTGGTGTAACATCTGGAAGATCTCTACAGCTTCAATAAGTGTGTTGTATCTGATGCTTTGGGAAATCTCAGTACTGACAGGTGATGAAAACACCTCTTTGGCAAAGTCTTTGAGAGTATTAGAAGGATTATGATTAAGGAATCACATCAGCCTCCTGACAGTCTTCAATTTCATATTTTGCAGTTTCAGACTTTCTCTTGTATATGAGTTCCCAGGGTCATCCTGCATCATCTTCTTGAGTACTGATGATGCCTCTGAGTTAGTTTTTTGGAACCTAGTCTAAAGTTATATTACTAAAGAAAAAAGATCCCATGACTTTGTCAGTCTCTCAAGATCTTCAGTTCTCTTAGCATACCATGTAGTGATCTCTGTAGTTAGATCCTTGTTCTCCTTGTAGTTCTACTTCTTACCATCATGTTCTCCATTTTAACTTATTTTCCTTTGGTATTGCTTCAAATGCTTTACTGAAGCCAAGAAAATGTGATCTAACACATTTACATTGCATATAAAAACATTTGCATTAGTCAAAGGAGGATATGAAGCTCATTGATCACACTATTTTGTTAAGTTCATGCCATACATATATTTTGTTAGCTTCCATGTTTAGTTATCATCACCTTCAAATGCATTTAATGCTTTGCATACTATGGTTGGATTAACAGGGTTTCTTTCACCTGGATTGCTGTTTCATCACATCCTATATGGGTGTTATATTTCTTAAATTTTATTAATTATCTGTCACCCCTTTTCAACAAATTTATTCCAGCATTTGCTTATTGACTTTTTTTTGAGTTTCATTTCATTTATTTTTCTCTGAATTATACTTCAGCATAAAAATGTGACTTTCTACTCCATACCTACCTCCTTTTACCTGCCTGGTATTTGTCTTACATTCAGTGTCAGTATTCCTACTGAAAAGTGGAATGAAAAATTTTGCTTTCAAGCCATACCTAGAATATCCTAAATTTCTATCCCACTTTACACCTTTCATCTTTGTTTCTTCTTGTTCTCTTTTCTTAATCTCTCTACAAGATTGACATTTTTCTTGCTACCTAATTTTTGTTTCAAGGCCTAATTTGGTTTGAGAGCTTTTACTTTATCCCTGTATTTCCTAACCTCTCAGTTAGAGCCTTCATTCCAATTAACCTCAGGCCTCTTGATGAAGCCAGATGTAACATTATCCTCTGCTTCCCATATAGTCAATGAAGAAAGATAGGCAGAAAGTGATTCAAACTACTAACATCTCAGTTTCTGTCTGAAAGCATCTGGTTTTCTTCATTGACTGTAATAAGGAAACTGAATGCCTATGCTCTTAACCTAATGAAATCTATTAAGAATCTACATTTATGGAAGACTTAGATTTAGCCAGGTTTCTGATCCTTACATATAACACCTCAGCTACTTTTTTTTTTTTTAAATCAAATAATTATTGATATGCTGAAGTAATTCTTGAAGATTTTATTTTTTGGGCATCTAGTTTCTTTTAGCCTTTGGACTCAGAAAATTCAGATCTCTCATTCTAGTACCTGAATGTTTCACTCCAGCTGACTTCTGATCGATTCATTGATTTTGCCCAATGAAAGTTAAAATGCTGTTACTTAGTCAGTGCAATTACACATTTTGTAGTCAGCTCTTCCTTAATACTCTTGGTACTTAGCAAAGCAAAAGCCAAATTAGAAATACTTCATAATGGGGGCAATGATTGTTGGTAAATACCGTGTTGACTATAATACCAAGGTTCATCTGGAGCCTGCAACTGTTTTTCTTAGGAAGCTAGGGTGAGTCCTTCTGATTAAACAAAAATGTTCAGACCCATGCTAATTACCTTTAATCTTATGTTACAGTTAAAGCAAAGCAGCAGAATCTTCTTACAAAACTCTATTAAAGTATTTTAAATGTGTGTTTTAGAGTGAAATGAATGACATCCTCTGTACGCTAATCATTCAAAAGGAGAGATCCAGCATCAAGGGAATTCAATTTTCGATTTCCTTCCTGAAGATCACTTTCATAGCCTTTATTTCTCTAAAAGAATTCCAAAGAATATGTTCAGAATCTACATAGGAACAGCAATCAGATACTCAACTGCATACAATTATGATCCAGATAAATTGCTTTTCTTTTGAACTGGATTGCTTGGTTTTATTCCATCACATCATAATGCTTAAGGCAAACTGATCATCCCTTTCTGGTTTCTTATATCTGCCCAAACGTGCAGATAATTATGTTCCACTCACACTTGTTGTTCTGTCATGTTATTGCTAACTCTGTCCTTGGAATCTTGTTCTGAGATACTGTGTAATACATTTAAAAGTCTTCAGCATTGAAATGTTTGGTGTCTTTGTTTACAGTCAAAAATTAAAGATGAGTTGAGTTAAAAAAATTCAAGTTAAAATTCAAGAGTATTATGCAAAAGAGAAATAAAAAGGATTCATGAGAATGTGTAAAATACATAACAAAGTAGCAAAAAGGAAGAAAAGCAATATATTAGCTTCTAAGCAATTGTTTTGAATAAGTGAATCTCCATTGTACTAATGCTTTAAAACTACGCTTGAGGACATAAAAAATGAATGATACAGAAAGATTCAGAAAGCCTCTGTGGTCAATAATGCTCTTGGAAAAATAGGGTAGACACGTGGGAGAAGACAGAAATAAGCCAAACTCTTGCTCTTTTTGATAACAGGAAAGTAAAAGAGGAAAGGTAGATCTCTGGAGAGGAATTACTGGATTACATCTCTTTCAGTTTTCTGTGTTTTTTCACATAACCTGTGCTACTACAAATAGAAGAAACAGTCCAGACCCATCAGTATTGTGCAATTGATAAATTCAGATTTACAGATAGGTAAATGTTACATCAGTTGGCTATAGGATTGGTATTTCTTCTGCAGAGGTGTCCGGTAAATAGTAATGTGCCAAAACCCACCATTTAAGTATTCTAAAGTGAGATCTCAGAAAACTACATCTGAGCTTGTCAGTCCATCTCCTCTGTTCTGGGCCTAGGAGAAGAGGGCAGTGGTGTCTCTGCCAAGTGCAATGAGACCCTGTATGGGGTGGCAGCCACTCGGAAGGCAGGCTCTGTTCCTGGTATGGGGGCTAGTAGTGCACTGGGAAAAGTAGGGAAGGAACCTTTTTCTAACTTAATTTTCTTCCCATCTTTGGCAGCTGCCATGGCTTGTGGGGAAAATATTGCCTGTGTCCATCAGAAGAGACTACACCAAGGTTGCTCTGCTGGCAAGGACAGGGTGGCGAATGACTGACCGTGGGTTTTGGTGCTCAGCCTGTCCCCAGTGCCAGTCGCCACCCTGCAGGCAGAGCCTGTGGGCACACCCAGGCACCCCCACTGAAAGCACCAGCGAAACATTGTTGTAGAGCAGGGAAGGCATGAAAGCTCAGCTGTAGGAGGCCACAAGGCGCACCATACTTTCCAGGAACAGTGGGTGACTGTCTTTATTAACTTGGGTCGGTGTCCTCAGAGGCTGCTGTCATCCACCTGCTGCTCCCAGCTTGGCATGACATGTCATGTTTGCCTACATGACACACAAGGTGCTGCCTCACCTGCACTAATACCAACGGCACTATTTACTGATGTAGATGTTCCTCAGAATCAAGGCGATACACACCGAATATATTCTCTCAAGCAAATTCCTGGAACAACTGTTGGCCTCAGCTACTTCTTGGGAAGGATCAGTGCCCAGGCCTTTGTTAGAGCACATGTGATTTTCAGAATATTCCCCTGTTTCCTCATTCCCACAGACCTATGTCTCCTGGGCATTTGTTCAGTCCCCACCAGATCAGTTCTGCCAGGTGTGGAAGTGGGTACGTGACTGCTTCAGAGAAATGCAAATTCTTCCCCATAGACTTTGCTCCAAACAGAGCCTCAAGCAGATACTGCTAATTGAATCACTGTGCTAAGTAAATTACAAACACTTGAGTCATGCACCATTTTAATATTCTTGCAAGAGAATTACCTTCAAGAAAACTGGTATGGATTACTGAGAAAAAATTACTTTCCAGCAATACAATTTAGGTTAAATGTTCCTTTCCTGAAATGCCTGCTGGGAGGGACTGAGATATATTGGTGCATTCTGCTTAATTCCCCAAATGAAGTGTGGTATCAATGACAGCACTGGAGATTTTTTTCCTAGAAAGGTCTCCAGAAAAATTATGTAGATATGGTTCTTTTATTGTCATAGGACAATGAAAATCCTATTACACTTTCCACATTATTCTTTGTTAAATAGTTAACAAGATGCTTTTGCCTTTTTTTCATTATTATTCTTATACCAATAACACTATTATCTATAATTGATCAGATTGACTCTCCTATAAATTGCTTGTGAGCAGAACACATTCTTGTCCATGTTTACCATTCCTTGTGCTAATGATTCAGTGGTTATCATGACAACTAGTTGGTTTTGGCACTATCTATTTTACTAAAAGGAAAAATACAAAATTATTTGTACGGCTGCACCAAAATGTGAAATGTCTCTTGTGGAAGGATTTATCTCACTGTTATAAAATTCTTTTTATGGTTAGTGGACAAACAGAGGAAACTCTAAGGATTGGCTCAGGTCATCCCAAAGGAGTTATTTCTGGCAGTTTGAGGGAATTCTGTTCTCCAGATACCTCTGGAGAGTAATGGAAGCTACACTACCAACAAACTCCATCCCTGCCTTTACACAGATGAAAGTATAAATGAAGCTCATCCTTAGTATGCTGGGGTCTTAGTAGTAATGAAGGACATGACTGCACCAATGTACTCCAGTCCTCTACAAAGACCTTCCTTCATGTCCTTCCTCCTTCAGGCTCTGCTAGTTCAATGGAGGAATATATACTCCTTCTAATCTCTTTACCTGTAAATTTTCTCCTCTCCAAGGTCAACTGTGCATCCAGAAATCTTATTAATTTTTTTACAAAAGGTTTAGGGTAGAGAGGACGAGCCAAGGTATACAAGCAACTGCTACAGTTGTCCATCTCTCCTTGCTCTCCATCTGTTTTTGGGCACACAGATTGTGCTTAGGTTTTCTCATTAGTTGTCATAGAAGAAATCACAAGTCCAGCTTTGAGCGTTGGTCTCCCCTTGCTCTGATGGACATGGTTATTGCAGTTTGGAAAGTTACATGATAGTTTTTGTCAGATTGCTGCTTTCATTTTCTTTTTGTTAGAGCTGTGTTTCAGTATTTTGTGTGTATGAGTGGTTATTCATCTGTGATATAATACTTTGGTGGTAAGGATGTTCTGATCCAAGAGTGGGAAAGGCAGCCTGTTAGACAGAAGCATCAGAGATCTAACTTTATTCTTTCACCATAATTACCCATCTACATGCCTATGCTTACGTTCACTGTGTTGCTTTATATATGAGGTATGTTCATAGGTAAACAGCATGGATGGATGGATGGGTGTGTGTATCATCTGTGGTACTAGTGGAAGTTTAGCAACTATGTATCTCTGTTTCTGAGCACTTAGCTGAACATTAGCACTCCTTCATATATTGTGTTTTAAGAAAAAAAATTATTTTTTCCAGCTAAATTTAAAATATGCTTTACAAGCAATATATACTTGATTGGATTTCATGCCTTAATTCTAAGAGTATTAAAAAAAAAAAAAAAAAAAAAAAAGAAGAAGTGAAAACCAGAAATTAAAATTTGCCAAGTTCAGGAGAAAAACTGGCCTCAAATGTTTTCAGTGCTCTTGCCACTCAACAACTTCCACATTTAATGTGGTTTAAAATTTATTGTAAATAAGCTCTTTCCCTTTATTTGTCAGCTTTGGGCAGCTTTTGACTGGTTTCTAAATATGTGAAGTAACAGTGGGTGTAGAAGTTTGGAAGAGCTAAAATATAATGTGGGAAATTTTGAGTGTATTTGACTAGTATATATTTTTAAGGGAAAGGGAAAGAAACTTTGTTGTTGTAGGAAAAAAAACCAAGCAGTTGCCAAGAATATTATGTTTGAGAAATAATGAAATATTCTCTATTAATAATTTAAGGGTCTTGTACGATTATTGTTAACACAAATTCAGTGACTAATTCATATTGTCTGGAATTATTTAAGTGGGCAGCAATTTGTTTCATTTTCTACCCAATTATGATTTTTATTAAAATTGAACCATGTTTGAGCCATTTTTGCAACAGGAGAATTTTTTTCACTCTCCCGTTTGTGAAATCTCTGTGACACCAACAAAAATTCAGACCAGATTGTTGCTCACTTTACATAAAATGAGCAATCTTTCATGTCAATGACACTTTTCTTAGTGTTATCCCATCAGAGGAAACAGAAGTCCTTTCTTTGCAAGACTTGAGAATAAGCGATACAGAATACTTCTCTTCAGAAGAAATAAACCATGGAAACAATTGTTAGATGTTGTATTAGAAGCTGGTTTCAGATGTATTGCAATATGCATTGGGTTGAACTGTTCCTTACCTTTACATTTTTCCAGAACATAAAGGAAGATCAACCTGGTTCTTGTAGAATATTGGCATGTCAAAAGAATGAGGTTTTTCAGCTGAAAAATAGAGAGAAATCAAAATTTTAAATGTTCCTTCTCTCTTTTCATTTCATGTCTTCAACTAACAATAATAATATCTGAACAACAAAGAAATTATTCCCTTTATTCATTTTACATCTCCTGTGATTAGAATGATAATACCTCTCTCTATTTTATTGACTTTTTAATTGCTTCACAGATATTATTTGAGTTCTCAGGTAGAATGAGGAGAGACTATATGACATAGATGTTAGAGGAATGAACTAATAATCCATTTTACACATCATCTCACTTCTGAAAAAAAAAAAAATTTGGATGTTACAATGACAAATTGACCACAGTGTAGCTCCTTCAAGAATTCCAGTGTCTGAAAGGATAATTATGTGTTACCTGGGGCAATTCTAACCCTATATTTTGCAATGCAAGTCAGAAGATCAGTAACCACTTCAACAAACACAAAAATGTGAAAAAAATTGTCCAAAATATATTGAAAAAACTAGAACCTATTCCCCATGGCTTTCTGATATTTGGAATTCTAATTAATCTGAATCTGATTACTATTTTTTTAATGTTGTAGGTATCCATTTGCTAAATAGCATGGATAAAAGAAATTCTTATTAGATAGCAAAATGTTCATGCCAGAAATTTTTTTGGGGGGGGGGATTGTGAAAGAGAAGCAGGTGACTTCAGAATCAAATGCAATATGAGATTATTTATTTAGTGTTTAGTTATGGGTACATCATGCAATCTCCATAGGCAAAGACAGTTGCTATTTTGGGGGCTGAGAAACTGTTAGTAAGAGACAGGTAAGGCTAACCAAAATTTCTCTGGGAAAATAAATAATTCCAAAGATATCTCTGGAAAAAAGAGAAAGACAAGTTTTGACCTGTTGACAGCAGGTAGAGTAGTGACTGGGAGGGAGATCATAATGTGCTATAACTGTGTGTGTGTGTTGATTCTGAGGATTTTGGTGTTCAGCACAGCCATGTAATTTGGTTTCCAACTCATCTTTGAAAGGCATTGTGTACGTCTTCCTTAGTTTGTCCTTCCATAGCTACTGAGAAAGTACTCGGGGCACTGGATGAAGTGTCTTCCACTCAAGAAGCTCATGTACAATCTGGAAATCATGATGGTTTATGATGAGGTGTTTGCAGTAAGGACAGAGGAGATGCACTGACAAGCACTATGTGTGTTGTAAATGCATGTTCTAGGGAAAAATCAGTCATTATGAATTACGCAGCTGCCTATTGCTTCATTCCTCAAATGTCCTCTGTGACAACCCACAGAACTTCCTCCTGTTCACATACACCTGATCAGCTTCTCTTAGATCTGGGAACAGTTTAGTGGGTCTTCAGCATGTGAGGCATTAAGATAATTAAGGAACTTTGGAGAGAAAAGACTTTGATCACGACTTACGAAACTCTAGTGACGCATCATCCTGATAAGCCTACACTGTGTCTTTTTAGTTAGCTGGAGGCCACTGGATAATCATTTCCAATGAATTCTTGTGAGTCCAATTCCTTGAGAACACTGCGAGCATGAAAAAGTAATTTAATTTAACATCTGAAACCTAATCCCTGTCCAAGTTCATGACTGCCCGTGCAAACTTGGCTCTTGTGCCATCCCCAGCAGTGACAGCTGGAGAAACTGATGCCCACCAACCCCTCTCTCTGCTCTGCAGCAGAGACCATCCCTCCCTGACACACCTCACTCAGATCACTTTGATCAAACAATTAAAGATACAAAGGTTTAACTGTTCAACTTATTTTGGATGAGGTAACTTGAATTCATTTTAATACCTCAGCTAGATGTTCTGAGAGCGCAGTAATCCCTCTGCAGGCAGGCAGTGGTCAGCTGGAGGAAGACACTGTTAGAAAGTGACATATTAATTAGTAATTTAACTTTGGCCTGAGTCTGCATTCCTGAGATCATAAGTGGTTCTCTGTTAACTACAAAAATCATATGCTCAAAGTAATTTTTAATATCAATTTAATAGATTTCAAATCTAATAGTTGCAGTATTTATTAAAAATCATCCTTTTTTTTTAGACAAGAAACATTTTGGTATGGTGTTCCAAGGCAGTTTAGTGTGTTAACTGCTGTGTTTGATTATTTGAACTGATATTCAAAATAAGAGTATTCTTTGGCATTCAGGCTTAATAGAGATGTGAAAAGCTGAATATTTACTTTTAGCTTAGCATTGCCACAAATGCAAAACGACGACACCCTCACTAGTCAGCATTGTTACAGGAGTGATTTGAAACTTAACTAGCCTTTTTTTCTCTTTTACAAGAATTTAAACTAAGTAAATGTTTCCCATCTTTTAGACATACAACCAATATTCAATTCTTTTGGCTTCTCATGTCTGGAATTGCCCTCTGGTCTGTGACACTGTGTGTCAGAACATCTCCAAAAACCTCTAATTGCCAATTTTATTACAAGGCTGATGAATTACACCCTTGTCTGCTCTGGTAGCATCTAAAGATTTCCCTCTTCATCACATTTTTCAAAGACATTCTTCTGCCAGGTGAAACCTCTGGGAGTGCAGGGCTGCTTGGAGCAAGGCTCTGAGGTGGTTATTGGCATGCCTGAGCAGGTGAGCAGCTCCACAGGAGGTACCACCGCCTTGTGATTTTTGTACCCTCTGAAAGCACAGAAGCCATTTGATTCAGAAGTATGGGCCATTTGAAAAATATGTGGTTTTGTCAGTGGTGGAGGCACCAGGAATTTTGAATCAAATCATGGTGTCTTCCACTGTTCTGTATGTTCCCTTACCACCTCCATCTCTCTTTGGCAAAGCCTGACTCAGAGGTCAGAGCCAGTGCATAAGGCATCTACAGTGAGGACAAGATAAAAAACTGTGTGGCTGTTATATCCATACTAATATTTCCCAAATGTCTACAATGTATATGATGATCACACATATGAGTTTTTAGAGGGGGGTAGAGGAGGATGGCTGGAATACTATACACTCTCTAACAAGCATTTGTCAAAATAAAGAAATAATGGATTGCACAAATGATGTTGATCTCCAGCTAAAGATGGTAAGCCACAAAGGTAAAACTTATATTTGGTACTCATAGTCTACTGGCAGCTATTTAAAGATCAGTGTAGACCACTATATAAAATGTTGATCATATCCAGATCAAAAAAGAGTCAAAGAAATATGAAGATGTCAGTGAATTCAAAGTTTATTAATATACAAGTGTCCTTCAAAAAATAGACCCCTGCCACACGAAGCTTAAGACTGCACCAAGCACTGGTCAAGTTCATTAATCGTTATTTAAAAGGCTTGTTCTAATCTCTGTGCTGGAATAAATAAGTATGTTGAATCTATCACAAGTCATATGTACCCAGAAGACTTTCTACTTAAGAAGCACACAAGAAGGAAAACAGATACTGTATGAAATTCCAACATTAAAATATACAACATGAACTAAAGACCAAGATTGGCTGTAACTGATTACCTAAATTTTCAAGTGGTAAAGAGGAAATAGTGAATGAATTGAGTCTCATAACCACAGAGCTTCCTGCCTCACCCACTGCTCAGGCCATGTTTAAATTCAGAGTATGGCTCCCATATATTGCCACTTATGAAATAAGGGTGCCATAATTGCAAACTTTTGTATTCCAGTTTAATTCTGCAAACCTCAGAATTCTTGGGCATTGGATTCTGTCCTAACTCTTGTTCACTGATGGACGATATAACACCAATGGACTGAAATCATTTTGTGACCACGCCTTTTAAGCTACCAAGTCACACATTGCTGAAAGGAAATGACATGCAACTTATGGAACTTGTTTATACACTAAATACAAGTGCGGAAGTGATTTCAGCTTTGTTATTGCTGATAATACTCAAGAGGAGGATACAGACATCAAAAAAGAATCTGAATTTCTGTTTAATTAAAATCAGCCTTTGAGCCTATATCTACATGCCATCTCTCAGTTTGCAATAGAACCTGGACAAAATGCTCAGATGAAGCAGAAAAGTAACTAACATTATTACTATTAGCAGCTCCATATTATAAAACTAGGATGAAGAGATCCCACTGATAAATTGAAATATATGGATAGACAGGCAAAATCAGGGAATTCAAGTCAATACCTATTTCAGGCTCTATTTCAATACTCTCAAAATACTGTCTTACAGAGAGAGATTGAAAGTGTTTCATTTAGACTGAAAGTGTTTCATTTTCAGTAAATATTCTCTGGTTTCCCTGAGACTTTTAATAGCAGACCTGCTTTTTTCCATGTCACAAATTTTCTCCTTGCCTATTTTCCTCAACCACTTATTTCCTATGATCTGGCTGTTATTTAGCAAAGACTATCTCATACAATGATGTAAAGGGCTTGTGTCTTTTTCTGTTTAGTTATTGTTCCTCAAGTCCCAGAATCCCTTTGTATGAATCGTATCTCCCAATTCAATTCAAGTGAGAAAAACCAGCAGCTTCTTCCATATCTGGATATGTCCAAGTCCTTTATACCATGTCCTGCTTCTTTGGCACAGGTAGGTTAAAGAAAGAGAGTTTAGAAACAGTATAGGTGAAGAGAAGGTGCGAAAGAAGACATGTACAGATCCTTCTAAAAATTTAGGAGGTGAAATCATAGTGTGTGCGTGTGTGTGCTTATTTAATTCAAGCTTCCTTTGACCTAATTTGCCATTGTTTAAACAGTTAATGACAATTGTTTACATGACTATGTTAAGTATCCTTCCACTTCTTTCCATAAGTAAAAAGTGCCAAACAGAACTGGAATGACATTTCTAAATGGAATCTTAATCATATGAAAATGAGAAATGGAAAAATTCCCAGGTAGAATTTTAACAAATCTGCTAAAGATCCTGGCACTTGGGCTAGACCCCACAGGATAATACAGTTTACCCTGTCAGAGGGAAAACAGTGGAGGAGTATCAGCCTAGATGTTGGCAGGCTTTCAGTGAAATGCTCTGTTCTACTGCAAGGGTCTTCCTGGGAAAGCACCCACTCTTGTCTCTGAGCTCACAATTAACTGCTGGTAATATGGGATGTATGAGTCTGAGTCTCTGATGAGCTAATGGAAGAAATGAGCAGTATTCCTGGACTCATTCTGGCTGCTTTGGTGCTGCATAAGCTGCCAAGGGTCACCACTGTCATCTGCATGTCTGCATGGTCTCCAACCCAGCTGGAGGACACCAGTGACTTCAGGGCAAATGGGAATATCAACATCTTGTTATCTATGGGGCCATGGTATGAAACAGGCATATGACCTGCTCAGCCTTGTCCAGAATTAAGTGTTTCTAACACTAAAGCAGAATTCATGAGCCAGTTGACCTATAGGTAAGGCAAGAGTGCCATGTGAGGTCATTTCTTCAGTTCAGCTCACTCCATTTAAATTAAAGCTGTGTCTTTGCCAATAAATCTTCACCCTGTCCCCTGGCAAAGTAATATTCAAGCACCTTAAACCTCTGACCAAAGCCACAACACAGTTCTTTTAGCATCTTTCAATGCCTACACCCAGGAATGCATACTCATATTAGTTTGAACACTACAATCCACTGTCTTTGAAGTCAGATAAGAAGGCAAGTCACTTCTTGGATTCCTATACAAAGACCACACTTGCTAATACATCTCAGAGCCATGCAGACTGCTCAGCTGTGAATTTTACTCACTCCTGCTACCAAACACACAGGGCAAGATATAGCTCTTCCTCAAGCTCCAGCCCTCACCAGCCATTCCATAACTGTCAACTTGAGCGTGCAGGCAACCGGCTCTGGAAGCAGAACTCAACAGCTATGAAGGAGCTGTAACATGCCTATTGGCAACCATGCAAAAGTCTGTGAGAAAGAATGGCTTCCTAAAAAGGACTAAAATATTTGCCGACTGGTTATGCTGCATGTCCTGCTATGACTGCTTCACCCCTAGACACAGCAAACAGCGAGTTTACAAAACATTTAGCTAAAAGCAGAGGATAAAGGCCATATGGAAGTTGCTGATGCCAGGTGTGGAGATACAAAGACAATATTTAAAATGGTCCTGCTTTGTGTTTGGATTTCTTTATGGAAATGCAGACCTCATGCTCTACAAATGCAGTTTGGGATGCTCTTCCATGACCAGCAGAGATAAACCTTGCTGCTGCTGAAAGGAGAGGTCCTAGCATCCCAGCACGCCTGGCTGCCTTCCTGCATCCCTGTTTCCATCTATGATATACCACCCTTCATTCATAGTGGTTCTTCTCTCCCTTTGGGGAGCCAGTGCAATTGCTAAATTCAGTAGAAAACTATCTTTGATGGGGTTGGGGTTATTTTTCTGGGCTGTTTCCTACAGCTTCAGCCCTCTGAATTAGTTCACTGAGGACACACTTGATACCAGAAGGGCACAGGAAAACATCAAGAGTGCTGGTCAGGATGGGAAGACCCCTTTACAGCAACAGCCAGCTGTTCTCATCCCTCTGCAGCCTTAGACATAAACACCTGTGCCATTTCGCTCAGGGGTTCAGGGACCTGGGCTCTGACCTGGGTCACACATGTAGTGTGACTTTACCCCAGACAGGCTGTCCAACTTCAGTTTCCTTTGGAAGGAGGCCATGCCTTTCCCCAGGCCACCTTGCAGACTGCAGAGCTCAGCTACTGTGGTGCTAGGTTTGTTTTTATGAAGTCTCTAATATGTTTGCTCTCACTATAAAGTGGTTTCTTTTTCTTCTTTTTCTCATGTTCAAAAAGAAGTGGATTATTTTTAGCTCATGTTTCTCCTTTTAAACTTGCATGCGGCCATTAAGTCAACATGGGAGAATTCTGCTTTGAAGGATGGATGTCTCAGACAAGAGAGAACCGAGTGACAGTGGTTCTGCAATCCTGCTTAAAGTGCAATGCACCACGTTCAGAAAAGGACATAGGAACTGAAATCAGGCCTTCTGGGAAATTGGGTAACTTGGAATCTATGGCTCAAATCTTCGTCATTTTCCATCTGAGGTTGGAGATATTTATTAAAAAGTTCCGCTGAAGACCCTTGTATCCCAAAGGTGCCTGTAGCTCTCCAGGGCAATTTCTGCCATTTCTTCTTTAGCTGTGAAACCACCCTTGGCATGTAGGCCATGCAGACCAGGTTACCTGATATGTGCTGCTCTACTGAGACCTTTACATTGTGGTGTGGGGGAACAAGGGGATGAGGCCATAAATCCATGATTACATGGGCCAGGTAGCAGCACAGGTGACGGTTCTATAATAAAGCTGGGATGTCAGGTTCAAAAAAAGAGAAATGAGTAATTTGTATAATCAGCTATGTCACTGAAATTATCAGGGACAAGATGGGCTAAAGGAAGGGGTTCTTCCCTAGAGTGCTGAGGTCCTGCATGGATGCCACGCTGAGAAAACTGAAGGACAGTTTCTGGAGGTCCCATCTCATGTACTACAAGGAATTACAGATTGTTGTCCCTCACAAAGAACCAGATTCCTTTAGCACCTCTGGAAAATAAAGTGGTTTTTACCCAGTCCAGTTTAGGAATGAAAAAAAAACAAAACACACCAACATACTGTCCAATAATATGATTGCGAAATCAGGGGATTTTGGGCAAGGTAAACCGTCATGTGTTAGCTTGCTTCTAAAACCAAATTTGTTTTCTGTGTTTCTGTGGGAAATCAGAGGATGTTATAAGCTGAGTCATGCCATTATTGACTTTAGCAAGCACAGCACTGATATAAATAGTGAAACACTGGGGAGCCTTAGGCAGAAGGAGAAGAGATTGAGGTCTTCTAGCAAGGGCTAGTAGGACAGGGAGACCAAAATGAAGACAAAGATCCTTCTTTTCCTTGAGTTGCTATATGTTGTATGTTCTTCTGCTTTTCCAGCAGTTCCAGAAAAGAAAGAAGAAGATACGCAATTTGCTAAGGTAAAGACTACAGGCAGAACTTAAGAAATAATTTATTGAGAAAATGAACATACTGATGTATTAGTGATATAGAATATGTTATTATATGCATTGGAAAAGAAAGTTTTATGTTCTAAACTGTTTTTTTCTTCCCTATCAGAAATATCTGGAAAGCTTCTATGATTTTAAAGAAGAGAAAAGTTCTCTTTTTAAAGCAAAGAACCTCAATCACATGGCTGACAAAATCCGAGAGATGCAGTCATTCTTTGGGCTAGAGGTGACTGGGGAGCTGAACCGTAAGACACTGGACATGATGAAGCAGCCTAGATGTGGAATACCTGACGTCCGTTCATACAGCACCTTCCCATACAGCCCTAAGTGGAAGAAAGAAGATGTGACATATCGGTAACATACATTAAAGCATGTTTTTCTCTACACTACTGGGAAGCTTTGTAAATGCTAGGTAGAAGCCATGTCAACAGGTTCTTTACTATTTATTCCTGTATATCTCCATATAAAAGCTCCATTTAGGATGAAAGGGCCATGAATGTGGGGACTATTCAGGCTTCCAAATAGTGACAAGTATACCAAAGTAGTTTACATTACTTAGTTAACAGCCTACAAAATAATATACTTGGTGGATAGGGATGCAACTGAGGGTGTATATGTTAGGGTTTCTGAAAGACATGAAAGAAAACTGTGAAAGCTTCGTCTATTATGTAGGCAAATATTTTGAAAATAAACAACTCAAGACACATAGATAATAATAATTATTGATTAAAATATTTGACCTTAATACCATGTGTCCCAGTACATGTGATCTAGTTGCTTTTAATTCCTTTGTCCTTATTTCACAGGATTTTGAACTACACTCCAGACATGCTGCAAGCTGATGTAGAGGAAGCAATTGCAAAAGCCTTCCAGCTCTGGAGCAGTGTCACCCCTTTGAGATTCACCAGGGTCTACAGTGGTCAAGCAGATATAATGATCTCCTTTGCTGCTGGATGTAAGGGGAAAGATGCTGCTGTTGCCTGGGAAAGATGGTATTTGTCACTTTTTCTTACCAAGATGATGAAAAGTATAACTTTTTTCCTCCTCTTATTTTTAGTTCATGGTGACTTCTATTCATTTGATGGTCCAGGAGGAACTCTGGCTCATGCTTATCCCCCTGGCAGTGGGATAGGAGGAGATGCCCATTTTGATGAAGATGAAAACTGGACCAAATTTACTACCTATAGTGGTAGGTAACCTTAAATGTTGTGTTGCCTGTTCTTTAATAGACAGAGCTGTCTTGAAGATGCTGTAAAGTCATATACACCATGGCAGTAGTTTCAGTGTTTACTGACATGTAAAATGTCAGTGTAATTTAGTAAAATAAAGCTGCATATTTTGATCTGGGCTGCAGTCATGACAGTCTCCAGAAGTTAATGCAGACAGCAATTACAGCTCTAGTAAAGGAAATGATATTAGCATGGAATAGCAATATTGGGTAATCATGACATTGTAAGACAGGGAATTTTCACCCTCAGGTAACGACCTTAAAAGTTGTAATATAACCTCTTGTTCATTTTTTTTCCCCCTGATTTAAAGTGATGCATATCTTTAACTTCTGGAAAGGAAAAAAAATCTTGAGTTTATTGGTAAAAGTTATTAAATGAAACAGTGAAGTGTTCTGGTTTCCAGCAATGTCCAGAGATTATGTTACATTTTACTGGTCTTTTTGAAGTAGTTACCAGTTAAATTCCATGTCATTTATTAATCTCAGAAATCTGTCTAGATGACTAAAATATTCTCACCTGGTTTTTAGTCATTATTAACATTAAAGAAAATTTGTTTCTTTGTTGGCAAGAAAATTTCTACAACAGGGGCAAAAACTATTCCCAGATTGGTTTCCCAGTGAGAAATGAGTTTTCATAATTCAAAATTCATTTCTTCTCCAGGATGACAGAGAGCCTCTTAACTGGGACGCAGATTTTGCTGTTTTTTTAAGACCAGAAACAATGTACTATGCATGAGAGGATGGCACCTCTATGCCACTGTCATGCAAAAAAATAAATAGTAAATGTTTATTCTTTGTGTTGAATTTTTTTTAGGATACAACTTATTTCTCGTTGCTGCTCATGAGTTGGGCCATTCACTAGGTCTTGGTCACTCCAATGTCTTCGGTGCTTTGATGTATCCTATATATATGGCCAAGGATACAAGGGACTACCAGCTTCATCAGGATGATATTGATGGCATTCAAGCCCTCTATGGTAAGCAAGAAGAATCCTTTTTTAGTGAATGATGAATAATAATTTATAATGAATTTTACCCAACAGCTAAAATGTACTGAAATTTCTACTGGAAGAAGGATACTCTGGTTTAATTTCCTGTTACTATTTTTGGGTAAACCTCTTGGGGTTTTTTGTGGCTAACAGTTTTTATCTGCAAAATAGGCTGTATTCATGCCATTTAGTTAAAAGATCCAAGTCTTTCTCCAGTGATACCAGAGGAGCAGCCCATGTCTGCAGTATTAAACTCTCTTTATCTTCCACAAAATGATGGTCATATGCCGAGTAGCCCATGCATTTGGCTTCATATGGTACATCCTGAAGCTCTGCAATATGAACTACTCTGATCCACTTTCCAATTCTACACTTATCTGTTTTACAAAGGATCCCCCAGGGAATCTCCTGTACTTCCAACAAAAGCTTTTCCCCCCCAAGAACCGACTGAACTGACACCTGCAGAAGCAACAACTGAAATGTCACCCTGGCCAGAACCAACACGTACAACACCCTCCAAACCCCCACCAAGACCTGAGGACTGTGACCCTCATCTGACTTTTGATGCTATCACCACTCTCCGTGGGGAAACACTGTTCTTCAAAGGCAGGTAAGTGCTTTGATTTCTAGCAACACCTTTGTGTGAGATTCACAAAGGCAAATCATAAAGTTCATTTCAAGGCATTTATCTTCCATTGGTTAAAAGGAAGATATTTTCTTAGGAAAGTGTTAAGGCAAATTTGCTAAATTTTACTAGCCCACCTGGGCTGGATGAGTAACATGGTTTTCTGATGGGTGAGTAAGCCATCATACATTATCACCCACGTCTGTTAGAATTGTGCAAGGCTGAATAATTGCAGTGTAACTTCTCATGCTGTAGCTGCTTCACATGCAGCACTGTCCTCATCACACCGTCCAGGTTGTGGGCCAGGGAACTGTGGAAAATGTCACTTTCTGTGTCACTCTGACCTAGGAGTCTGCACTAGACCACTGCCCAGTGATGTCTATAGGGAATCCCTGCTGTTACAGGTGTCCACTTTTGAGACACACTCTAACACTAGCACTGTAGCAGGTTGTCGGCTGGACACATCTACCCTGGAGAGCGAGAATGGAATGTGAGACACAGGAGTTCACCTGCTTCTTGTGTTGGTAGTTGTGTTTTGATTGAACAAGCTCCCTTTGATGATGAGGGTGTGATTTCCCTTTTAAAACATATGATGAAGAATTGTAGCTTAAAAATCTTAATAATTTTCAAGGAAGGTGAGGAAGGAGTAGTTCTTCCTTAAACTAGGTTTTAACAGGTTCTTCAAGAATATTTAATTAACATTTTTAATGAAACTGAGATGAAGAATGCAACTGTGCCTGCCTGCATGAGTCATGGCAAAGAGAAAGCTGCAATTGTCACCCTACCACAGATACCACAGGTTGTCCTGGACAAGCCATCAGGATGCCAGTGGAGAGGTATACAGGGCCACCAGCTCTAGGTGAACCTGCTTGAGCCAACAGATTGGATAAGATGACCTTGAGAGGTCGCTTCTGACCTCCACTATTCTGTGACCTCAGAGCAATACATAGTAAAGGGCAAATATCTGTGTGAAGCACTGCAATCACAAAAGGGGTGATATCTCTGCCTCATAGGGAGCACTGGCTTCAGAACCCAGACAGTAGGCTTTAAAGTGTGTTTCTGGGCTCCTGATCTACTAGTGAAGTACAGATAATTAAACACTGCTGTTTTCATTTCTATCAGCTATGTCTGGCGCAAAAGTCCATATTTCTCAGAAATTGAGCACGACACCATCTCCTCCTTCTGGCCATCGCTGATAGGTGGCTTTGATGCTGCTTATGAGGTTGACAAGACTGATCGAGTGCTATTTTTTAAAGGTATTTCTCTTACATTTCCCTCAGTCCTTTTTATGAATGAATGAAGTTATAGTAATACTGCTAATGTTTTTTAATAATAATGGAAGCAATATTACACTAATATTCATACTAATTCTAATACTAATACTAGTACTATTAGGGGCTATTCTTAATACTTAAATCCATTTTGATTTTGAAAATGCTGTTACTACCATTAACTAATTCTGCTTCACAACATTCCTATACAATAGGATGTTACTCTTCTTTGGTCAGTGAGAGAGAAGATCATAACTGAGACAAAATTTATTGCTACATTAAGTTATTTAAATACATTCTTAAAGGTGCCAAACACACCTTTGTTGACCTTTAACTATTGAGTATATAACTTAATGTCTATAAAATGTCTATAAACTAATGTCTATAAACAGCTGTGAGGTATTCAAACTTATGTGTGCCCTAGAGGGTATGTTTTTCAGTAGAACATTTGTGCTGTTTGGTGGCATTTACTACACAGAAAGCTCTGGGACTTTGATGAAAAGCAGATCAGGCTCCTCAATGAATCCCTATAACTTTTTCTGTTTTCCTGTAGATGATCAGTACTGGGCTGTCAGTGGCTACAGTATAGAGTCAGGCTTCCCCAAGCCCATTCAGAGCCTGGGCTTCCCCACCAGCATCAGGAAAGTTGATGCAGCTGTTCATGATCACAATACCAAGAAAACCAATTTCTTTGTAGGCAACAAGTACTGGAGGTAAGGATCTTTCCTCTTCCATACAGCAGATAACCAAAATAGCTTTTAAAATCAAGTTACATTAGTATACTCTTGTTGTCAGCCTTCTCAGACTGTAAAAGCTGAAACTCAGAGGCAATTACTCCATTTTTTTCACTCAGGTCTTTTCATAGAACAAAGTCTGTAGCACCTGAGGTAAAGACAACTTTCATTTACCCTTACCAGCCTGTTACTAACAAGTGAATGAGCTTTGTTTATTCGTTAGGTAGGACTATGAACTTAGTATAAAAAGACAATGTGAGAAGACTTTGTCGTCATATCATGTATTCATTCAGTAGCTATTAAAGGGCAGAAGTGCTCTATGAAATCTATAAATGACAAATCAATTAAGAAGGCTGTAGAAGGACATTAAAATATTTACTTCTTAAGAAATTTCTTTGTTCAACTAAGTAGTAATCTTAGCTTTAATAATTAATCTGCAATATTATTTTAAAAGAGTATTATTACACAATAAGTTTGCATTTCTCTTATGGGGTCACTTCATAGATTGTGTGCTGTTAAATTAAATTAAGTTTGAATAATTATTTAAGTTTATTGCTCAGTATAAGTCCCATCCAGCCTTACTGTCAGTCTCTGGGAATGAAAGTAAACCATTTAGTCTGATATTCTGAAAACAGCCTTACATAGGCCACTAAAGATGTAAATATTCACATAGACAGGATTAACATAGACTGTTCTATGAGATCACAGATGCTTGCAGTTACTGGATTTTCAGCTGAGAGTGGGCATATTTTGTAAAAATTTCATCTGATTTTAACATTGAACCTGCCATGCTTATTTTCTGTTTTCATGCAATTTCTTTATTTAGTTTCAATGAAAATACTCAATCAATGGAAAGGGGATATCCAAGAAAAATAGCAGCTGATTTCCGAGGGATTGGCCACACAATTGATGCTGCCTTTCAGAAAAATGGTAAATAAATTAAAATGTAACTAAAAAGAAGTAACCCAAAAGACCACCAACCAAAACCAAAAATATGTATCTTTCAAACATATATATTAAATGTTTGTTTTGATTTTTTAATCACTCAAGAAAATATTAAGTGTATAACAGTAGGTATACAAAAATGAAATATTAATTTTCCAATATTCTGTCCTTCCAATTCTAGGATATTTCTACTTTTTCCGTGGATCAAACCAGTATCAGGTCGACATCAAGAAAAGGAAACTCATTCGTACAATGAAGAGCAACAGCTGGTTTAATTGCCAGAAATATTAAGTGGTGGTGCAGGGATGTATTTGTACCAGAAATGGTTTTACATGTTCCTTGGTTCTAAACAGTGTTATTCAGCTGTTGCTGTGCATCTGAGTCTTAAATGATGGCCTTTGACAAATCTAATTTAAAACCGTAAAATGTAAAACCTAATGTACAGTTTTAATTTATTTTGTTCTCCAGCTATTTATTAATCAAGTTGTTTTTGAGTAATAAAGTATTTTGCTCAAGTATAGCAGTGTTCTTTGTGTTCTGGTTCAGTCCACTGGAGACAAGGCATCTGCTATAACCATATGCAAGCCTGAACAGCATCATGACTGTTTTTAGTAGGGCTCAGTGTCTGTGGAGGGAAAGTTAAAATGAAGAAGAAGTAGGAGGGCAGTTCTGGCAGACAATAAGAAATTAGTTAGGTGACAGAACAGGGAAACAAAGACACTCAGGAACAATGTGGGGGAGGCATAAAAGGAGATCCTACACAACAGCGTGTGAAGGGAGAGACTGGAGCCTGGGACTCACCTGCCATGACCCCATGGCAAAGGAACAGAATGGTCAGGGCAGGGATGGAGACAGGTGCCTGCTAGTAGATGGGAGCATGGCAGTGAGCTGAAAGGACCAGTGCCCCAGTGCTGTGGGTGGATTTGGTGAGCAGAGTCATTCATACAGCAGAACATGAGCCAAGAGAGAGAAGGGTAGGTGTCCAGTTTGGGGGTGGAGGTAGCATGCAGGCAGGTTGGGAACTGATCACAGGGTCACAGGGAGTCAGTGGATTAGCCCTGCTGTGCTGTGACTGTGTGGCTTGGGAATGGAGTCAGGGCTGGCAGTCCACCTTGCAATGCTGAATAAGAAACCACTAACAAGAACTACCTCCCAGAGCAAACAAGCTGAAATGATAAGAAAATCCCAGAATTTTTATGTAACTACCACAGATGAATCCTCCAGAGGATGAGTGGTGAGACACAGAGAAAAGCACATCTGCTTCCTCTGTGCACCTTGTTTGGGTCCCCCTCACAGGGCAATAGCTCAGTGACCTTAAACACCCTTCAGGATATAAGAAAGCTTGGCTGAAGTCCATCCTATCTGAAGGGATTTAGTCTCATCTCTCACAACACTGATGCTGTTGACTCACTATTCCTCTTTCTCTAGCAGCATTGGCAAAGGTAGAGAGGATGGGAATGGCTGCTAAGGACAGTATTCCAGTTAACACAGCTCAAACCCGGTTAGGGGTTTGCTCCAGGTTTTCCACACAGGATTTGCTCCTGGTTTTCCGCACAGCGTAGATCCCTGAGAGATCTTGTCAAAACACATACTAACACCTGTTGCACCATCCATCCGGTCCAGAGGAAGCCATGTGTCTCCCAGTGTACCCACAGACCCACTGTCCCACTGTGCTAGCAGACAAGACCAAAGAAGGGCAGCAGAGATGCCTTTGAATTGGGCTTTGAGAAACCTGTCCTAATGGAAGGAGTCCCAGCCAAATGCAGGGGGTTTGGAGCTAGATGATCTTTAAAGTTCTTTTCAACACAAATTATTCTATGATTCTATAATCTTGGAATATCTCTTCTCTGCCGTGTTCTCCTCCTCATGCATGCTAGATTCACTCTGAGCACCTCTAAAAGCAAGGTATAAAATGAACATAGGTTAGAAGTGGCTTAAAAGTCAAGTAGGCACTGAACAGTTCAGCATTGCCACAAGGGCAGTGGTGCATCACTGTGAAGTCATGGACTGACAAGTGAGTGAGTTTACCTGGCAGCAGTCCAGGCAGGGCAGAGACACAGGAAAACTGTGTTGCCCCAACATCTCCCAGTGTCTTTCTCAATAGCTTGTGCTGTGTACACAGCATATCCTGAAGAAACTTCAGTTCAAGGACTTTAGATGACTCCAGGGTTAGGCAGGGTGCTTGTGAGTACTGTTTGTACATAAATAATGGGATTAATCCCCTTTGTTTTTAAAAATGCCTACATGCTTTGATATCCTACATAGATGCCTTCTTATATGTGAGGGCTACCTTCAGAAATCAGGCCTTTAGGATCTGGTTGTTGACTGAGACTCCAAAGTGGTTAAGGAAGAACAAAAAAGAGCATCTCAGCAATGGTGAAGCAGAATACTGTTGATGTTTACAATGACTCACATTATATTAACACATTTTTTTATATATGGTTGGTATAGTTTTTTTAGTTATGACCTCAAGTAAACAGCAAAATTAAAATACTCTTTCGACCTCTGGGTATTAATTAGGTTAAACTCCCAGTATCAGAAAAATGAGTGATATTTACTTGGATGCGAAGGAAAATCTAGAAAGTGTAGCCTGGAGGATAAATAGAAGACAATATGGCATGGATTTCACCAGGACAAGAGGACTGGTGACAAATGCTAACCATGGAATTTCCATCTGTATTTCTGTTTTCTTAATGTCTTAAACTTTGAAATGAAAGAACGTTACTTTTGGTTTGGGAAAAGCAATGAAATTCCTGGCAAATGAAAAACATAATTCAAATGAGGTTGGAAACAGGAATGCTGGAGTTGCTTGGCTACACTTAGTGGGCAAGAGATTTCTTATAATCATGATTTTCTTATAACTCATAAATGATTGCTAGAATTAAAGGCCTCTTGGGTACCAGAAGGGGAAATTTGTCCATAAATGTAATTTCAAGTACTTATCCTCTGTGAATATGAACTTTCCCTGAAGCCTGAGGCCAGGCACACAAAAAAAAAGAGGCACGCAAAATAACCTGTTACGTCTGAAATTATTGACAGCACAACTGTTGTCCCAGACCCAATCTCTTGCACATGAAATCTTAGGCAAAAATGCCTTAATGACTTCATCAACAAAGAGCAATAGTGACCTGTGTACAAGCTGACTGGAACTAGGGGGGCCCCATCAGTGAATCAGCATTACCATGCTGAAGACTGTTATATAAAAGCCAGAAGTAGGTCACACACTCATCTTTGTCAGCAATACGTATTTCTGAGGTTAGGTTTGTGCTGCCAGGCCTGAGAGTTTGCACCATCACCAGGAATGAGGTGCCAAAGGCACTGAGTTAAGCAATGCTCATGGCAGCAAAGATTTGCAGTTCAGAAGCTTCCTGTGCACAGAACTGCTCTCCCAGGGTTTGACTGGGGATTACAAGAGTCCAGCCTGGTCAGGACACTGAGGGTACATAAGGCAGCAGAGTGGGGCAGTTTCAAGCTCTACATAGTTAAGCTTTTGACTTTGCAGAACAATTCAACTTAATTATGTCCTATTGAGGCTCTATGAGATGTTCTTTTGCTTTTCTCTATACTACAGTATGCATTAGTTCTAAAATATATAAACTGTACACTAGCAATAACCTTGCCAAAAAATGAGCAACTTCTAACACTTCTTACCAGTGTTACATGTCTTTCTTGGGTACAGCCAAGAGGGGCTGGGGCTATGGGAATACATCCAAGGAAAAAGATTGACACCAGAAGAGGGGGAGAAAAGGGCAATCTTAGAAGCTCACCAGGGCACTTTTACAGGTTGAAAAGAGGAGAACATAACAATTTTCACACTGATTTCTTTAACCCAAGCCAATAGATTGTCATTATATATTGTAGTAGTTATTAATAAAGCCACCTCAAAGGACAACATCAAAGATCTCTGTGGTTATATAGTTTTCTCCACAAAGCATATTCTAGGTTGTTGATCTCTTGAGGACAATGGTGAATAGTATCAAGTAAAATGAGAAAGAGGTTGACAGAGTAGCAAAAGTATGTGTTTGAGAAGGTCGATAATCAGAAAACCGTATACATTTCGTCAGCAGCTTCCTATATGGTTTTGATGGCTTCTGAAGGCCCTCTCATTAGTGAAAAAGATAAGTGAGGAAAATTTATCAAGTACTGCCAGCTGAAAAGCTTCTTCTTTCTTCTAGTATATATGGAGATAATATGGGAAGAGAAAAAATGTTGGAAGTCTATAGCAGGGCTGTAAGTCCCAGAAGCTATTTCTGCAAAGAGGTATTGTGGGTGTGTAAGCTGCACAGGAGAACTCTACACCCAATATTTAGATTCCTCTCACCCACTCAGAGACACCTCACATAACTATGTGAGGGGAGTCATCAAACCTCCCGCAGGGGATTGCTTCCCCTCGGCTCAGCTGCCCCATTTTTGGGCCCTTTCCTGAGCCTGTCCACCTCCTTCCAGGGCTAGGGAGAGGGTCTCTGCCCTAAGGGGAATGCTTCAGCTAGCTATCTGCTCTTAGGGTACGAGTTCCATCCCCAGTGACCAGCTAACCCCTGCAGAGTCCCATCGGCCTTGCCAGGGGCTGCTCTTGTTTCAGCTGCCCAGACCTACAGTCCCTGATGTCCTGTCTGCAAACAGCCACAGGCACCCTGTGCTCTGGGGATCCTTCTGGTACCAACACAGTGCTCTTCAGGAGGAAATAATTTTAGCAAATACCTCAAGTGTACTATAACCTCTCCTTTCACAGCTCTGTGGAAGGGGGTTTATCTCTCTGCACATGCAATGTCCCACCTTCCCTACAGTGCTGTGGGGGTACCCTAAATCCTGTGTCAGCCCTACAAATAAATCTCAGATACATAGGACTGTCTTCAATGGCAGTAAGCATCTCTTTTCAGGATTCCCAGGGACTCCACCATCACCACTGCTTTGTCCTCATTTGTGGCAGTTCATGGAGGGTGTGACTTGACTGGGTGTGGAAAAGTGGACCCAATGCTAGAGTGGACCTGTTGTTGAATATCAGCATTTCTCACCACCAGTGACAGACATAGAGAACAATCTCTTCTCTGACTAGGACAGCCAATAGACAGTTTGATTAAGAAAACTTCAGTGCTTTATTATCAACAATGAAGGAATGGACTGCAAACACACACTACTCCATTTTTGGGATTCTCCACAGCTCTCTCTCTGTGCTCCCCTTTTGTTAACCTCCTCAGGTAAGCAGCACGTGGTGTTGACATTCAGTTAACTAGAATTCCCAGGATTTTGCTGACCTGATGTTTTGATTTCACACGTTCACACATTACCATTCTGTGATTGTTTTCAATCATAGTATAAACCATACATGCTATCACGCAGACCATTAAGCAGTTTTCCACTTTGAGACCACAGTGCTCAGTCAGGTCGACCCTCTTTTTTGGTTCTAGTTAACTGAATGCAGGTGTAGGCTGGCTCAGCTTGTTCCCACACTTTATAAAACCTTATAGTAAGTATAAAAGGAGACTGTGAAATACAAAGTCATTGTGCAATTCTCTGAGAACAGTGGAAAAACTGTTGAATAAAAGTAGGACAAAAACATCTTGGCTCACAGATCACAATAACTTTCTGATGGCCCAGGATGATCCCTTGCTCATGCCTATACACCCAGCAAGGACATTGGTGGAGATGTTCACTTTGATGAGGATAAAACCTGGACAAAAAGTACAGAGAGTAAGAAATTAAGTTCTCCAAGGCCTTCTTGAAGCAAGTTGCATATGAAATCAAGGGTGCAGTGTCTGTCTCTTCTCTTCCTTATGAAGTGCTTAAATTGCTACTGATTTGGGGGAGCATTGTTCTGGGGTTTCCATAGCTATAAAAAGCCCTCTGGTTAAGGGCTGCACTGGATGGAGAATTATTTGGGAGGGAGCCCCCTTCTCTCCACTCCTCCAAACTGCTTGCTTCTTGTCAACAGTTATATCACTTGCACAAAGCCTAGGGTCCTTCTCCCACGCTGACTTTACAGGATCTACAGGCTATTTCTTTGTACTCTGCTATAATGATTTCATTATTTTTCTTTCTGACCAGAATTTTATCTCTAACTGAATTTCCCGTGAGAGATTCACTTGCTTAGGCAAGCAGTTCTGAAAGCTTCTGAACTACCTTATGCCCTTCAATGTTATTCAGAAGAAATGAAAACACGCAGCTCTCCTATTATATGTTTTGTTTGTTGTTTTCAGGTACGAACCTGTTTTATGTTGCCGCCCATGAGTTTGGCCATTCACTGGGACTCTTCCACTCCAAAGACCTCAATGCTTTGATGCATCTAGTTTGCAGGAAATTTGACCCTTCAGTACTCCCTCTTCATTAGGATGATATTACTGGCATTCGGTACCTCTATGGTAACTCACAGTTATTGACTAACTAGCAATTATAATTTCAAAGACTTTGGAATACCTTACAGTGACATTTTTGTGTACTGGGTATACCTCAGTGAGTTCTCTCTATAATTTCTTCCATAAACTGCTTCTTTTAGGACCATCTTCTAACACATACGATGATCAAAGGGAATCTACTGAGATAAAAGACACAACTGAGCCAAAAGATCCTGCACTGCCAAACACCTGTGGCCCCAATTTAACTTTTTATGCTGTCACCACTTTCCATGGAGAAATAATGTTTTTTAAAGACAAGCAAGTCAGCTTCTAGTAGTAAAATAGTTAGGTATCATTTTTTAAATTATGCCCCACAGCATGGGAAAATAACTTTAGCCAGAATATCAGCCATTCTAGACAGGAAGGCAAGACGGGGAATCAGGAGAAGAGATGGAAAGCAAACACAAAGAGGCTGCTGGAAAAACGAAGAGAGAAAAGGATAAGGAGGAAGATGACCTGTGGAACAGGACATGCTGTGAAAAGGTTGGAGAAAGATGGCTCCTCTGCAAACAGACTGTTTTCACTTTAGTCTGTAAGCAAGTCCCAAGTGTTTGGCATCTGGGAGAGTTCAGCTTTGGCAAAACACAATTCCAGCTCTGGGAAACTTGACACCTTCATTGCTGTCCTTGCTTTGAGAGAGCTGAGGTTTTAGCAGTCTTGACACAATACCTACCTGAAGAACCTCTGTAGTGGCGATTTTGTAAAATAATAAAAGAAAAGGATGATAGATTCAGTGCTAAACTCAGACAAAGTGTCCCTTTCCAGGGCATGACATCCCAAGGTCTGAAGTAGAAGGGTAAAGGAGATGATTCCCCTTCTTTTCATGAGATAGGGCTGTGCTTCCCCTGCTTCAGACCATCCCTAAAAATCAACACTGAAGCAAGTTCTGACCTCAGAGTTTGGAGTCCACAAGGCCAGTAAAGTGTTACTTTGCAGAAGAGCCTCACACACACTGACTGTTTCTCTAAACTGGTGCTGGTAATCCCAGAGTGGGCTTCATTCCCAAAGTCTTACCCCATACCAGCCATGTGATTCCAGGTCTCTCTAAGCTCCCTTTCTGCATAAGGGAAAACAAATGTTCTGACCAAACAGTTCCTCTGACCTATTTTAGATGTCTGGATCAAGATGAGAGCAATCCCACCATGGAATTAACTTTCTTTACATTAAGATTAGGGGAGCTTAATGTGACTGCTCAGGGTACATGGTTGGGTTTAGTTAGATAAATCCTACCCTGATTGCCATGATGTGGTTTCATGCATTAGTGTGTGTGAACACCTAATTTTATTTAAAACCTGTTCTATATTTATGTAAGACAAATTTGGGGCAAACATCCTGCAGTCAGAACAGCTGATTTTAATTTAATATCTTTGTTTTGGCCATGGCTGCCACCTGGTGTTGATGATGCATATGAAATTTCTGAAGAAGATGAAACCATCATTTTTAAAGGTAAAATGTTGTCTTTTTATTTTCCCATGTTGTCTTCCAATTAGCCTTGAGAGTTTGTCTGGCTTAAAAACTACTTAAACTCTTTCTGTAGGATCCAACAAGCTTGAATTTAGTCTAAAAATCGGTGTGTTTCAATCACAGAGATAACCAAAATATTATCTAAGATAAAGAAAATGTATCTTATTTTTTAATATCCATACAGAAAAGTTTCCCTGACAAAATAAATGTAATGACTTATTTCTTTCTGGGAAATTATCTATTGAATTTAAAAATGATACCACGTGCTTCTTCCAAACTTGTGGGAAACCCATATAAATATGAAAGAAGACTGAAATTTCAGTTTTCACAAAAAGTGATGAGGAGAAATATTGCGCTTTTTTGGACTCTAGAACTAATATGTAGAATGTTTTCAAGTAACCGTTATTTTATCTCTGTATTTTTCCATTAAAAGATTAGCTTTCATTGAAGGGATTATGTCATTCCTAGAAGAAGATTCTGATAGTATGTTGTCATCAACTTTTCTTCATAGGGAATGAATTCTTGGTTGTGAAAGGAGATACCCCAAAAAACTCTACACCATGGGCTTTTCAAAGGATCTTACCAAAATTGATGCTGCTTTTTATAATGAAAATGAGGGGAAAACATATTACTTCATAGTGGACAAATTTTGGAGTTAATATTTCCTGTGCTACTTTCCTAAACAGAAGCAAACATAATCCCATGATCAATATCCTGCCATGATTTAGGATGCGTTAGTCATACACTTTTGGTAATCTCTTTCAGTGTCACAACTGACTATGAAAAAAATATTTGAAATGGAGGTGAAACTGTGCTTTTAGCTTTCCTGTTAACCGATATAACTATTGAATATTTTACTTATTTATTTATTTTCATTTATCTGCCTTGGGGAAAAAAAGCTATTCTACAACTCCATAAGTCATCTCAGGAAATCAGTCAGAACCTCACCATCTATATAAAAATGTTTCTGTGGAGTGAGAAGGAGAATCTCACCCTTTTCCAGTTACTAACAGATAGTTTCATAAAGTTGCTGATAAATGCTATGTACTGCAAATAATTATCTGCTGTGCATGGTTATTGTTTTCTCTTTCCAATTCAGTCCCTACTGCTCAGGTTTTTCTTACAGGACATAGATTTCTAACAGCCAAAGGAGGTGCTCCTGTAATGAAAGCAGTGATTAACCTTAACTTTTGTAGATGAAGAACAAAACTTCTCTTCTGCCTGTCACCACAATGCCCAAGGCATTGTGCTTACAGACATCACCCTGAAGTAACTATTCAGACACATATTTGCAGTTTAAGCAGAAAATCAGACTTCCACATTTTAAGTCAAATTCTGGTAGCTTGGATGATTTCAGATGAGATGTTTGATCATTAAATCTCTTGCTGGACAAAATTATCAGAAGAAGGTTTTCAGAAGTCTTCTTATTCCACCATTAGTAGATCAAATAGACTTTACTAAAGATGTAATAATTTGCTGTACTTATGTAAAATGACTTAAAATAACTTATAACTTCAGAAAAAAACCACAGATTTTTTCCTGATAAACATTTCTTACAGAGTCATGACATGAAAGCAATCTTTTTATAATATATTATCTCCTTTAGGCATGGTCCCTCAGAAAAAAGTATTAAGTATTAAGCAGATTTACGACAATGGTTCCAGTATTAAGTATTCTTAGATGTATCTTGAGGTGCAGTAAAAAGAAGCAATTCTTCCAGTGCAGCTACTAGAGTAATAATTATTTATAGCAAATTTTGTCTCTCTCGATGCTACCTAAATGATACTGAAAATCTTTAATGAATGCAGTTACCTGTTGATAGGTAGAAGGTAATTAGGTGAGATTATTTAATCATGAGTTGTTTGCAGTTTTCATTGACTCCAGGTTGTTTATAATTTTTCTCAGTTATGATAAAAGAGGTCAGTCTATGGATAGAAAGTCATTACTCGTAAGAGATGCCTTTCCAGAAATTAATGGGAAGATTGATACTGTTTTTCAACATGAAAGTGAGTAACTGTTCTTAATAAAATCTGTATGAAGTGCTCAATCATAGGGTTGAGAGAGCCTGGGCAGAGAAAGACACTTCTAAATGATGTTCAGAGCCCTCAAGATGACCAGTAAAACCCTGAAACAGTCACATAACGCTCCCGTGCTTCACTTTACCCCTTTGACAACTTCAGATCTGGGAAGGCGGTCTCTAAGGGACAGATATATCTGTATTTATGTTGACGTGCACATCACACCATGAAGAGCACTACCCAAGACAGTGATGTCTCAACAACATAAGGTTCACCTGCTGTGAGCAAAGCTACCACAGCCTGGCCCTCTACCATAAAATGGGACTGCTTTGAGTCCCAGTTGGTACTAACTTCTCCTGCATGAGGGTGAATAGTGCTTAGACAGGGAGATGCTGATCTAGACTCAAGGATACACCCACACTGCCAAATGTCACAGCTTCCCAGTTATCTCCTTGCTCCTCATATGTTCCTTATCAAAACCCATACATGCTAATTGTTTCATAGCAAATCATGCAATTGATAACATCTTCCTCCAAAACAAGTCTCACATGTGGTGCTGAGGGTCCTTAGCTGTAGACCTCACTCCCAGAGGGTAGTGTGGATGTGGCTGCCCCCGGCTGGATATCTCCTTCCCTGCATGGTATCTGGCACACAGCTGGCTAGAAATGCACTCTTCTGGGGGGTTTCAACACAGCTGATGTGTACCAGCAGATGTTTTAAACTGAAGAAACACTCAAGATACACTTTTTGTATTGTCATCCTGTGGGACTCAGCACATTATGCAGTTGGTTTGCCATGGAAGGTGTTCCCATGCTGCTGTACAATGGTTTGCAGAGGTTACACGTGGGAGTAGATCCTCTTGGCAGCATAATTGTATCCAAAGGTTACTTTGAGCTCTTTCTGAATGTTGTTGAGTTGTACTAATCTTTACATCTGCAGTATCATAATTCACCTGGTTTGATTGCTGTCTGGTTTTTTTATAGACTTCCTTTCTTTCTTCTGTGGAAGAAAGCTATTTGAGTTTGACATTGATAAGAAGAGAGTTACACACTTCCTAAAGACAGACTTCTGGTTTCCATGTTAAGGAAACGAAATCTGTAATGATGTTGGAAAGAACGTAATGTTATTGCTCTAGAAACACTTTTTCTTTTATAAATATATGAAATGCACAGGTACTTTAGCATTAGTCAGTAGACTTCAGACCCTGCATGATCTGTGTTTCTGTAAATAACAGAACAGTATTTAACACACTGATGAGTATACATGTATGTAGTTAACATCAAGCTGGCTAGCTTACCAAACAACAATGCAGTTTTTACTTTTGATACAAAATTATGGCTTATTATTTCCACCATCTTCTTTTCACTTGTCATGTTGTACATCACCCTACACAGAGCCCTACCACGGTTCCAGGAGTCCATGAGGAAGAGCATTTCTGTTCCTAAAGCTAGGATTACTTTCAACCAGTTTTAAATATTGCAAAGTTAAACAAGCAGACTAATCAAAGCTACTGGTCATTGTTCCAGTCTGAAATGCGAATACCAACAGAAAAGGAACTGCTAGGATTAAACAGGAAATCTTGGGCCATGGGGGCTGGGAAAAAAACACCATCTAAAAAACCAGACAAGATCCATTGACATTCATTTCATGTGGATTGTCCTGATCTCCCCCAGCAGAATGTAGAAAGACTTTGCATGATGCTATCGGTTATCTCATTGTTTTCTCCCTCCCTGTGTAAATCCTTATTTTGGGAAAAGCTGACCACCCTTCCCCAGTATAATCTTGCTTACTGGAAATATCAAATCCTTTTCCCCCAAAATGTAAATACTGGATCTGAGAAATGTAAGTCCATTTTTCCCCTTATGTCACCCCTGTTACTGGAAATGTTAATAATTCCTGTGGAATCCTCTGTTTGGAATAACCATGCCTCCTCATTAGCATGGAAGCCCCCCAGACCCTTAAATAGTGTTCACATGTTCAGTAAATCATTCCAACTTTTTGCCTCTCTATTTGAGATCGTGGTAGCTTTATTAGACCCTTACAGCTCATAACTGGAGTGAGATATACGGGAGCTCCAGAGAGCAATCCCTCCCAGCCTGAAGTTCATGTTTAGAGGCAGAAGTGCTCCTTTTTTTTACTGACTGAAGAGGCAGGGTTGGACACCTGATTATAGAAGGCTAAATTTAAATGTGATGAATTATACCCTAAGGTATTTATTGGTATATGTGATTTCCCGTGCAATGTGTTGGACAACCATGTTTGAGCAGGAAGGTTGGGCCAGATGACCCTACTGTGGTCCCTTACCCATTCTGTGATTTTGTCTGCTCCACAGACACAGGAGCAGAGGGACACACTGGTATGTAGGAAAGACCCAGTCATCCCTGATCTGTCTCTGCTCCTCTTCAGTTTTCCCTGGGGAGCCCCCATTGCCTGGGGGACACCCATCATCATGTGTCAATGGGAGAGGGTCCCTCTCACCGCACAGATGGAGGGGTCACTGCTGGGGGGATAGGGATCAATATCTAGGGTAAAAGCATTTAGGGATTTTATAAAACTTATTATGTCATATTTGAAGGGGACTGTGGAAATGTTCCAAATTTATTGTGAGTTGATTAGGGGAAAGACCAAAGGCAGGGAAATGGAAGTATCAAGGTAGATTGG
The DNA here is from genome assembly GCF_025592945.1 of Manacus candei. Taxonomy (NCBI): domain Eukaryota; kingdom Metazoa; phylum Chordata; class Aves; order Passeriformes; family Pipridae; genus Manacus; species Manacus candei. Next base: position 40,364,468 of record NW_026138062.1, read on the forward strand.
GGAGGAACAGGTTTGGAAAAATAGAGGGATAAGTGGATGAAAATAATTGATTGCATGCAAAAAGGCTGCAGTCAGTGTGCTTCTTTGGCCCTCCCTGCACATATGGTCCTGTCTTCCCAGTAAATCATATCTTATGTGTGCATGAGCTCTTTCTGTACATTCTTGGATGAGCTTCAAGCCAGACTGGCTGCTGAGGAAGTTAAGAAATCTGAATATTAGCAGTTGGAGCATGGCTGCAAGCTACAAGGACACATACATTACTAGGACACAGGAGATGCGGGGGCAGCTACTCTACTGTGAGGACTGTGTGCCTAAGACAAGCTGCTGAGGGCCTCCACACTGTTTCTATTTCCATGTTGATGTTTCAACAGTGGACAGAAGTCCTCATCAGCTGGAGGGGAGGAATGGGATGGGGCAACCTTTTCATATTTGTCCAAGCACCCCATGTTTTTTGTCTATGATGGTCTCTGAGCCTCATGGCTCTCTTGACCTGGGAAATAGATATGAAGCAGCTGCCAGTTCAATACTGTAGACAATAATCTCCCTGGTGCTGAAGTCAGACATCACTTGGTAGTGCTCTACAGGTGCCCACAAGTATTCAGATGGTAGTTACCAAGATCTAAGGTCTTAGAGAAGGTACTCTTTCTTTTATGCATATAAAAAGATCTTTCCTGGTACCCAATCTCTCCCCCTCATTAGACAACTTCCCGAAATAAAAGGGGAAAAACTGAGAAAAAACAGTTCTATTTGATTCTTCTTCTCCATGAATCACAGAATCATCAACTGACTAAGGTTGGTTGGACCTCTGAAGGTCATATGGTTCAACCCCGCTACTTAAGCAAGGCCACCTAGAGTGGGCTACTGAGACTCTAGGTGGCTTTTGGAGATACAGTTTTTTCACACCTCATCAGGCAACCTGTACCAGTGTTCTGTCACTCTCACAGTAAAAATAAAGTGTTTCCTAATGTTCAGAAGGAACCTCCTGTGTTTCAGTTTGTGCCCATTGCCTCTGGCCCTGTCAGGATAAGGCAATTGTATTGTATTTAAACACACAATTGTACTGTATAAATGCTATGGGTTATTTCAGTACACTTAATGGAACCTTTTTTCTGACACATTTTTAAAACCCCTGGTAGCAGGACTGCTCGAATGGGGCACTCCATTGTGGATCTAGCCACTGAGAAATTTTTATATGAATTCTATCAAGGTCAAAAATGTAATATGGCATTGTCAGCCTTGCCAGACAAATACTACTGCCACACCTGCTGCGGAGGTGACAAACAAGGCTTTGCTGGCCAAGTAGAACTAGGGTCAAAATTATTAGTTTTTATTGCAGCACCTCCAGAAAAGGAAATGAGTGGCTCTGATCAGTGTATGATATTGCCAACATCAGGGAAGCAGATTCAAGTCTTGTAACTTGCATATTTCTATTGAATTTATTAGGAAATGTTTCCGTGCTGTTTATTTCTTCCTTATTAGTCTCTTCATACTGTCCTTGTTTCCCAATTCTGTGTTTCCTTCTTATTTCTGATGTGGCTTTTTGAGTGGTCTCACAACTGCAAGAGTTAATCAGTCCATGGTCTCAGCTATAACAGTGAAAGTCAAAAAGATATATGAACAGTTTGGCTCACACTTTATAGATATTTTTTAGTTTGTTAAGGAAGTTTCTAACTGTCCTGGATTTGAGTAGTTTTCTTCATTTGTTCCTACTGCTGATCCACTTCTACTGTATCTGTGCCTTCCAAAGCACTGCCATTGTGGATAACTGCATAAGATCATGTTATTTTAAATGGGATAATGTCTTCCAGCTCATGTCTGAGACTATGCAAATCACTGAGGTGTAACTCAAGCACTGCCCCAGTCTGTGACTGGTCATGTTAAATTGCTTTTCTACAATAGGATAATCAGAAGTGATTCAGCACTTGACATCCTGAGCCCTATTGCGATGGCCTTTGGACTTCTGAAAGGTTTGAGCTATAGCACTGTGCTCCTAACAATGCCCAGCACAGCACCCTGGTTTGTAAACTGAGTGGCTGATCATTCACTTGGAACAGTACCAACAGCAATTCTATAAAGGAAATGTTTAACACTGTGTGACGATAAGCCATGAACTTGTGCAAACTCTGAGATAACTGACTTGAAGGGTTGCCTTTGGCTTTTTCATCTCAGTGTTAAAATGTGCTTGGCCCTAAGTATTGTTTAAGGTAAAATTCCTAATGAACTTTCTAACTTCATGCAAACATCTGGCAAACAGCTGAATATTGCAGCACAGGGACAGGATTTATATCTTTGACACTTCAGTTTTCCTATTAAAAGTTATATCCTTCAAGGAAAATAACTTGTCTCATTTGCAGAAATATTTTCATTTTGTTGCTTCAAAATACATTGGAAACACATGAAGAGATTCAGATATACATAAGAGCACAGAATGGGCGTAAAAGTACTTCCTACAGGCATTATGACTACTTTGTAGTGCCACCTGCTAATGAGAAACACTGTGACAAACATTAAACATTCTTAGAATTATGAAGTACTACTTTTCATTTTTGCAACAGTAAAATTACAGAACTACCAGTCGAAGTTCCCTTTTCTACAGTAATTCTGTAGTGAGAAACCTGATTTAGGGAAACCCCACTGTGAGTCACACTGTGAATTTATTTTTTCATTATTCAGTCAGGGGTGTGGGTGGAAGTCATTTGAACATTTTAAAATGTTATCAAAGTTAGCTAGGGAAAAGAGAAATAGCTCCAAGAGTCAAATCCAAGCCCTAGCTAAGTGAGGTACAAAGTAAATGGAAATCACTGAGAGAGAAAATTTTTTGAGGCTGGGAAAGTCTTCTGGGGAAATATGGCTTCCCTTAATGCTTCTGTCTAAATGTCCTTTTTCAATTAATGCTGAAAAGGGAAATCATACTGGGTAGACCTCTGGCAGTGTTTACATTCCTATGTAGACTTAGTGAGTGAGAAACAGTGAGTAGAGTACCTAGAAAAGGGACACTTTGAGGTCTCTTGCCTCAGCATGAGCAACAAGGGTGCAGTTTTGCTGAGGAAGAAGTGTGCAAATAAAGCAGGATTATTGCCAATACAGAGAAACACAAACCTGTACTGCCTGGGTGTACACTGGAAAAACCCTTGAAAAACAACTGTGTCACCTCCTCTTCCTTAGGCACCCATTTGGGTTTAGCAGTGGCTTAGCAAATAGATACCAGACCTCACAAGGTGATAGAGGACAATCTGAGTGAGGCACTGATGCCTGTGGTCCAGACAGGAGCTACCTCTGAAGAACTCTTGGGGATAGGTAAGGGTCAATTTTACTTATCTCCTTTGATTACATGGAGATTTTCCATGTAAGCCCCTCTGGAGCACCTCTGCTATAAAGACAGCCTGGAAGAGCTGGGATTGTTTATCCTGGGAAAGACAAGACTTCAAGGAGACTTCTTTTGGGCTTCCAGTACTTAAAGAGGGATCATAAGAAAGAAGGAAAGGGACTTTTTACAAGGGCAGACAGCAACAGGACAAGGACAAATGGTTTTAAACTAAAATACGAGAGATTTAGGTTAAATCTTAGGAAGAAGTTCTTTACATGGAAGGTGGTGAGGCGCTGGAATGCCCAGAGAAGCAATGGATGCCCCTTCCCTGGAAGCGTTCAAAGGCTTTCAGCAAATTGGTCCAGATTCCTTCCAACTCAAACCATTCCATGATTCTAGAATGCTATGATTTTAAGAAAATTTCAGGCAGAGACAATGTGTTAGGAGTTGTCCAAACCAAGCATCTTGAGAGAGGTGAAGCTGCTGCAGCTTCATGATGACAGGTCCAACCAGCAGTGAAGCTGCACTTGTATTCCCAGTAGGGACATGCATGTATACATATGTATCCAATGGACTGGCCCATGCATCTTTGCAGTCACAGCACCACAGACACAGGGACCTTCAGCCCCTGGTCCAACCCTAGAGGCTCTCACTGAGACCCCCAGAGGCAGGATAGAATCCCTTACATGGGAAAATTACTAGAAACTGGGTTTAGTGAGAGGCCAAGACAGTCAGATGCAGGTGCAATGCAATGGTCCCTCAGGCAAAATAAGGAACTATGTAGGCACCACTTGGCATTCAGTAACAATTCTCATGTATTTTGAGGGGATCTCACTTTCATTTTGGCATATTCATGTCTCATTCTGTTGGGTTTTGAGCTTTTTTCTGAAGGCCAGACTCTGCCCTTCCCCTCAACACAGATTCCAGGGAGTTGTGCCAAAGAACACGCAGTAGGAAACCAACGCAAATGGTGAAACGAGACATGACTTTGTAGCCCAACACTGGAAAATCCCAAGACAGGAGGAAGCCACTGCTTCTGCTTCCTCTTCCTGATACTGCTGAAGGTTTTTCACTTGTTGACTCTTCAAATGAATAAACAGCTCCCATAGCTAGTGCTGGAGCCCAGGACTTTCTAGTCCTTCCATTAGCTGACTTGGAAAGTAATTTATTGAAAGTTTCATGGAAAACAACTATATGTCCCCTCTGACTCTCTGTCCAACTCAGTATCCTCTTGGTCACATTAAAATTTGGCCATAGACCCTTTCTAGAAATTTGCAAGGTGGAAGAACCTCTCTGTGAAAGCCACAGGACACGATTTCCTTATGTTCCTGTCTCAGCCACTGGACACATCTGATTAATCTGCATCTCTTCTTTGCCTGTATGTATTTAGACATGTCTATGATGCCTTTGGATAATAAATAAATTTTAAAAAAAATAGAAGAAATAAAAAATTAACCACTTTTTAGAAAAAAAAAAAGAAATTAAGCTATTAAATCAGGAACTATATAAACCAGCCTACAGAAAAACTGGAGAAATATTTACAGGTATGACTAGTTTAAAAACTGAGTTAGAGAAGTTAAGCAGCATTTCACAAATTCTAGGATTATGTGAGTTGTAGCAAAGTCTTTGGAGAGGTACCCAGCACATAAAATTCCTTTTGTACACGTCTGAAAATCAACATAGATTAGGAATAATCAATAATTAGGTTTCCTTGGACTATGAACCATGAATATGGAAGTTGAATTTGTTTACATCTACCACAGCTGTACCCTTTGAGGAAATATTGTCCTAGTCATTTTGAATCCCAGCACATGAATGTTGCTTCTGCTTTTGAAGTGTCCTGTATTAGCTTCAGTCAATCACTCCAGGCAAGCTATGTGACTCACATTGGAAGGTATAAAGTAATTTCCTTTTCCCAGGAATGATGTATGCTCTGTTGAACCTAGATATAACTAGGAGGTGCTACACTACAGTGAATCTAGAATTGCACACTAAGTACATTATTTTTCATGCCATTTGAGAAACTAAGTGAAGAATTTTCCAGCATAATTAAAATAATGATGTATATTTGTATTTTTCCCTCTCACACTAACATTTACTGTTTCCCTTTTAAGGCTCCTTACCTCCAGTAAGGACAGAAACATCAAAACCATCCTGAGAGATGTCCAACCTGTACCTGTCAGGTTCCAGAGTTAGCAAATACACAGCCACTTCAGGCCAAATACTCTGGTGCTTAGCTGTCCTTGCAGTCAGAATTGTTTTCCTCAGTTTAGAGGTCTACAACATAGGTTCCCACATGTGTCCATGGTATTTAAACCAAATACAGTCAATGAAGCATAGACAGCAATTCATCTCATTTTAAAGTCCATGTCTTATGGTCAGTTGAATTGCTCTCTAGAATTCATAGTCCAAAATGGGAATTTAGAGACCTAAATAACTTACAGATATCTACGCAAAAAAAAAAACAACCAACAAACAAACAAACAAAAAACCAAACAAAACCCCAAACAAACAAACAAAAAACCAAACAACCAAAACTTAAAGGATATTTCACCTCATTAATCATTTACCTGTACTTGAGACACCCACCAGGCCTGGCTGCTATGACACAGAATCTATAGAGACATGCATCCTTCTAGGGCAGCTGGAGGTCAGGTGTGATTCCCTAAGGCATCACAAATAACACCAATGCTCAGGCAGCAGAATCTCAAACCTCATGTCTTAACTTAGTCGCTGTTGCTTAAGAGCACTCTAAAGTCTTGGAGACTAGACACTGCTTCCTTTTTACTAAAACTTTCATATATTTATCAGCCTTTATCATGGCTCCCCTCATTACTCCTTCTATGAAAATCCCTGTTGTGTTTCATGGAGTTTTTTTCTCCCAGAGCTCATCTCTCTCTACCTGAATCCAAACACACTGTTGCAGTTGAGACCTTATCTATGCTAACAAGAGTACAAATATCACCTACCATACATATAGGAACCCAGCTATGCATTCCAGTAGCATGACTGATTTTTGTTAATATCAGTAAAAAAATGTTAAATAATTTTAGCACTCAGTTCTGCTAACATCGTAAGATTGTTTTAGATAGAACTTTTAGGTAACTGATAACAGTCCTCCTGAAGTTATGCTGTTGATTATTCCTAGATAAGTTCTTTGTACTCTCTTTTGTATTTTGTTATTACATAATAGAACATATTATTCTGTAGTCTGTTAAGTATTAAATAATATGTATCATCTATTTGGTTCATTATCATACAGTATATTATGTTGCTGTTACATGTTTTTTCTTATTATTTCTACAGTTTATCAAGACTTTGTGCCATAAATAGTCTAAATTCATAATTCAAGAAAACCTACGAAATGTAGCTCCACCTTTTATCTGAAAAACACTTCCTTATTTTTAAGCACACTACAAAATTGCCCAAAAGAGAAGATTAGGACAAGATAAGGACAGTAACATAAATTAAACAGATTGCGTCACTGCCTGGTGATGAAACCATTATGCATCAGTTTTACTAATCAGAGGATATTATACAGCATGAGTCAGGCTGTCACTGATTTACTATTAGCTATATAAACAAAGCTGAGAAATGTGTCCGGTAGCTCAGGAAAGAAACTGAGGCAGAGAACCTTGGACGAAGATGAAGACTCTTTCACTTCTTCTGTCGTTATATGGAGCAATCTCCTCTGCTTTTCCTGTGGCCCCAGAAGCAGAAGATGAAGGAAAAACCCTAGAGCTTGTAGAGGTAAATATTTTTTCAGTGCATTTCAAAGGGTAGTCTTTGGGATAATTATAATTGAAACTCACAGAATATTGCTTGAAATTAAAGATTTACCATTTTGCAGAGGTTCCAAGAGAAAGCTTTCCCAATCAATCTAGAAAATGTGTGAAAATTATATGGAAATTTTTTACCCAAAAGTCATCTGAATATTGCATATTTCACTTTTGGTGTTTCCAGTAAAACAACAAAACTTCTGAAGCATGAGTTCTAGCAGCAAGTTCTGTGGCTCTGCAGAAACAGTCAAATTCAGTAACAATATGAGTTTCCGAATGTGCTTTGAAACTTGTAATATGACTGGTCTTAATAACATAAAGAAGGAAACTTGCTTGAAGTAGACGTGTTGCAATGTTTGGCTGAATAGATCTTTCATGGAATATTTTGGAAAAAGGGACATCTATGAGAAATACAGCACTCACATAGACACAACACTATTTGTTGTAGACAAAAGTGTTGAAATTTAGTAGAGACCTGAGTTTCTACTATCATATTTTGGAACTAAAAATAAAAGGCATGATTTGCCAAGTCTGACTCTCTGTTAGTAATCACCTGCTTTCGTGGGAGACCTGGTTGTTTGGAGTATCACTGCCAATCTTGATTTCCTTGAATGAGACCAGATATAAGCTTCCTCATAAATTTTGCTGTTAGAGGGACATGATAAATAATGTGGGAGTATTTATTAATAGTAAATATGAGATTTTCAAGACATTTCTTCATATATTCCATCAGTGAAACAAGAAATTCAGAAAACTATAGCAAAATGGTAAATTATTCCTGACTCCTCACACCACTTCCTGGAGAAAATAGGTTGTTTTTACTCCTGGTAAACACAGGGCAAGTCGACATTGGAATAGTTCATGATTACTCAGAAAATTTTAGTGTGACCCAAGACAGTACTGATATGACACAATGCTCTTCTTTTTTTAAAACTCTGATTCAGAGTTATCTAGAGAACTTCTATGACCTTCAAAGGGATAGAAATCTTCATTTAAGAAGCCATGGTGAAAATCTCCTTGCTGCAAAGCTCAAGGAAATGCAGTCATTCTTTGGACTACGAGTGACTGGGAAACCTGATCTTGACACTTTGGAGATGATGAAAAAACCCAGATGTGGTTTACCTGATATAGGGCAATATGTGTTCACAGCAGGGAATCCCAAATGGAAAAGAAATAATCTGACATACAGGTAATATTTCCTAATCTGAATCAAAAATATCTTATTCAAAAAATCTAGCACCCCAACTTTGGGGTGCGGGGGGTCTGAAGTAATTATACTATGGCATATATGGACATATAGAGTGATTGATTTCTAGAAGACACACTCTGGAAGGCAGTATCTAAACTGAAGCCATTATTGATTTTCATTCACAAAAGATACGTCTAAGATTTTTTACTTTTTCACAAGTTATTATTTTTCAGCTAAAATGCTGAAGTTCAGGGAAAATGCTGAAATTTCAATGAAATTCTTAACAATATATTATTATGTGTTGGTTTTTCTTTGAAGAATTTTGAATTACACCCCAAAGATGACAAAAGCTGATGTAGATGAAGCAATCCGAAAAGCTATCAGTGTCTGGAGCAACGTAACACCACTGACATTCCAAAGGGTTGAGGACAAAGAAGCAGATATAATGATTTCTTTTGCTTATAGAGGTAACAATGATAACTTTGCGTATTCAATAGCCATCTGCAGTCATAGGAGCAATTTAGGATTTTAACTGATTTTTTATATCTTCATTATAGACCACCGTGACAATTCTCCTTTTGATGGTCCTAATGGGCAGCTGGCTCATGCATTCCAGCCTGGTGAAGGTATTGGTGGGGATGTGCATATTGATGAGGAGGAAGCTTGGACAAAAGATGGAAGAGGTAAGGATTTCGTAACTGGATTCATTTATATAGTTTTACCCTGGATGTTCTTAGCTCAGGTAATGCTTATTATTTCATGAGCTTGACTACAGGCAGAGAAGTGAGCAAAAGAGACAGAATGTGGCCTTTTTTTTTTTAGGTATTACCTTGCAGAAAATAGGGGTTTAGGTTATAATCGTTTATAATGGCATATAAACATTTAGTTCATAATGGTTTATAATAATTTTAAAGTCAGCATTTTAAAATACCTTTTTTTCAGATGAAAGTCAAAACTTGCATACAAGTAGATCTGATGGGAGATTTCTCTAGGCAAATCCTTTCTCTTTCTTAACCTAGCACTTCAAAGTTTGGTGCTAACTAGGGTGGTCCAAGTATCACCAAAACTGTAATCTCAGTGTTTGTTTTGAAGTCATTTTTCTGTTGGATCACTGGCATGATCCTTGATCTGAGCAGTTTATGTGACAGCAGGAAAAACAGTTTGTGTTTAAGACACAAGAACACTAGAGAAAGGAAAATGAGACCACAATTAAGGTCAGACATTCTTTAGTTACTCTTCTGTTACAATATTTTTAAATTGTGATGTTGATAGGATTACTTACAATCTTTCTTGTACTTTTAGTGTATTTTAGGAGGAAGCGTAAGTGCTCCCTATTTAGTCGACCGTGCTAAATACTGAAATAGATTTTACCTTCTTTGTATGATTTTTATCCCACAGGCTACAATTTGTTCATTGTTGTTGCCCATGAGCTTGGCCATTCACTGGGTCTGTCTCATTCAAATGATCCTGGAGCACTGATGTATCCAGCTTACTCCTACACAGACCCCAATGAATTCCTTCTTCCCCAGGATGACATTGATGGCATTCAAGCCATATATGGTAAGAAAACAAATATATTTATTTAATATTTCTACTTGAGAGGCTGATAAATGATAAAAGGAATGTATCAAAAATACATTTATTCCACCAAAATGAGATGTTTAACAGGTACTGAAAAGCAGATAACGAAAGAGAGAAAATTCCTGGAAGCTAACTTCAGCTGAAGTCCATTTCTGCAAAAAACTAATTTTGGAACTGATGAACGCAACCGATTTTACCAACATTAAAATCCTGTGTGTCATGACACTTACTTTAAAATTGTATCCCTTTTCATTCTCTGTAAAAAGAGTTCTTTGTGTCCTCACAGAACTTCTGAGCACTGTCTTTATATTTCTCCACACTAAACAATAAACATTCATCCTACAGGGCAGTCTAATGCTGCTGTGCAGCCAACAGGACCCGTAACTCCAGAAGCCTGTGACCCAAATTTGACATTTGATTCTATTGTTACCCTACGTGGAGAAATATTCTTCTTCAAGGGCAGGTAACAACAACAAGCATATATATTGCCCCTTTAAAAGGTTCAGTAATTTAAAAAATTCCACTAGGGGAAAAGCTATCCTTCTGGAATCTAGTACAAAGAGAAGCACTAGAAAACTACTGTGTATTTACAGAAGCAAGAGTTCTCAAATCATTAGTCCTAAGAGCCCTAGTTGACAAGAGCAGGGACAGTGACAAGGGCTTGTAGGCTGTCTTCCAGCTATTCTACTACTGTGGCCACTGTGACAGACTTGTCTCTGAACTCCATTCAAGTAATGAGCAAGAGCGTTCATATGGCCCTCAGCAATGTGTCTGTGGGTCCCACACTCATCCGTGGGTCCCACACTCATCCTCAGTTAAGGAGCAGTGGCAGAACTGAAAGCATGGCAAGGTAGAAAGAGGTTTGTTAGGTGGTTACTGAACCTATGTCTGAGCCTTCTTGATATACAAAGAAATAGAAGACCTTGTATTGAACTTGCCTGATTTTTAGCATTTAACTGAGGTGCTAAAATAAAGAATTCTGTTGCTGTAGATTACCTTTATGTTCAGTGGAGGGGGAGTATTCACACCCAAGTACTCATCTCTCCTCTGTTACACTCCAGGAGCTGTAATAATTATTTTGCATTTATGATAGGAGTGGAATTATTTTATCACATAAATTTTGTTTAAAACAGATATATGCTGCGCAAACATCCTGCGAGGGTAGAGACTGAGCTCAATTTTATCTCACTGTTCTGGCCAACATTACCATCAGGAATTCAAGCTGCATACGAAAACATTGAAAAGGATGAAATTTTACTTTTTAAAGGTAATGGAATCTGAAATTCTCTACTTTTTCTGACCAGTTACTTCCTGCTCCTTTGCAAACTACGCAATTACAGAAGTCAAAGTGTTTTTTAAGGAAGTGAAACAGAGAATCTTACAATTCTGCAAGTAATTAAACCAGAGAATCATACTGCTGTAAGGGATCTCCAGAGGTCATAAACCTGAAAACTTGCCCCTCTGTTATACCTAATGCTCTGAAAAACAAGACATGAAAACAGCTACCCTTCCTCAGGTCTAGTTCTCTTCAGGTAACAGTACTTCACTTTGTGCAGAAGGATTTTTTGTGAATTCAATTGACAAATACAGGCCTTTTTACACTACTGTTACTGGTATGTTTGTTACATTTTGTGATATTTTTGGAAAAAAAACCTACCAAAAAAAATGTTAGAGGAAAAGAGTACTGTGAGAGGATAATTGTTCACTGAATTAAAAATCAGTCCTTTTTGTTAAAGGTCTCAAACACCCCTTAAATATCTCAAATAACTTTATTATATACATATTTAGGTACATGATATATTACCACATATAAATATGTTCATTGCACTTAAAATTACCAAAGCACTTTAATTAGATATATATGCTTTTCTTAATAGTTTAAACTGATGCATACTGACTAGTTTTCAAAATATTATATGATTCTCTAATCAAATAGTATATTGCAGGAATTTAATAAACTCAATAACCTAATCCAGTGTCAGTGGATTAACTGATCAAGCTCCAGCCTTCTCCAAGTTGTTATCCAGACAATTACTTTATATTCATTTCAAAAAAAATCTAGGGAAGGTTCTATCCATACACCTTATGATTCTAATGTTTTACTCCCAAAAACAAAAGATATTTCCGTTGTCTTCATGATGTAGTCCCAGTGTGAGAATTAGAAAAATTTTCGAAAGTAGAAAACTGAGAGGAATAATACTGACATCTAGACACATTATTTTCTACACATCTAAAACACAAGTAAATGCTGCTTATGAATAGCAAAACCAAATTAAATTTTCTTATATTTTTCAGAGGATAAATATTGGGTTGTCAGGGGATATGATGTTGCACGTGGCTATCCCAAACCAATCTACCACTTGGGGTTCCCAAAGACTGTTAAAAGAGTTAATGCAGCTTACAGTGATGAAACCACAGGAAAAACATACTTCTTTGTAGCTAACAGATACTGGAGGTAAGATTTTATGTTCATTTACCAGAAGGCCTATTTTCATTTGTCCCTGGGGATTAATGTATTACTATAAAATCCAAGTGTAATGATGTTTAAAAAAGGTATATTCCACAAATTTAAATGTGATTTTCTAAAGCTTAAAAAAACCTAAGCATTTGCTAGAAAATGTCAACTTTACTATAGATTTTTTTTTTTTTTTTTTTTTTTTGCTAAACATTGGATTCCTGTAGCAGGAATGTAATTGCTTGGAACTGAGTGAAGCAGCTGCTCAATTAAAGAGTGGTTTTCTATAAATTACTCACTTTTTCTCTATGACGGTGCTGCTGTTCCATGCAAATATATCCACTTTGAATTCACATTTTAAACAAAATGAATTGCTAATAGAGAGTGTTGTATTAAATTTCTCTATGAAGAAACATTCTCCAAATGTACAATTGGTTGTATTTCTAATTCAAGTACATGACAAATTTCAGAGAGCAACGTTGTTTAAGAAGTGAATCGCTGACACTAATTCAACAATGTTTCAGGACTGTGCTACTGTCTTCTTCTCCAAAGTTTTCTGTTCTGCTTTTATATTGAACTGGATATTCAGTGCCTGGAAATAAAAACTCTTTTATGTGCCAGTGATGGCTAAGGAAGGCTCTGCCAGTCCAGAAATACATTAAAAAATTTCTGTGCTGTGTTCCCAAGGTCTCTGAGAACCTTGTTGCAAACTTTGCCATAAGCAGGATTTTCAAATCTCAGGACATTCATAATGTGAGAAACCTAATTTAGTTAATCTTTATAAGGCTTCTTAGTAACAGCAGAGTTGTGTACATGTACGAATTCACTTTTGACTTTCAAAATATTTTCTGCTTCCTCACAAATTATAATGGTGTTTCTTGTTCTAAGATATGATGAAAAGAAAAAATCCATGGATCCTGGTTATCCCAGGAAAATAGTCTCTGACTTTGGAAAAATTGGCAAAGTTGATGCTGCTTTCTGGAAAGATGGTGAGTAAAACATACCTTTAATCTGTGTTTACTTAAATATTTGGGCTTCTGTAGATAGAATAATTTTAAAAAGTTTTCAGAAAGCTGTCATTAACCTTAATGAGAAGGAAATGAAAAATATCAAGTATATATGGACAGCTTATAATGGACATGATTTATTTTTCCAAAATACTGAAAAAAGTCACCTCTGAAATATAATTGGATTAAATTTTACTTCTAGGCTATGTCTACTTCTTCCATGGAACAACTCAGTTCCAGTTTGATCCTCGTGCCAAACGGATTGTTGGACAAATGGAGAGCATCAGCTGGTTTAACTGTTAATTGCAATATTTTTTCATATGCACACCATATGTTTTTATGTCCTGCATTTTTCAGCATTACCTGACTACGGGGTCAGAATGGATTTCTGTTCAAATTCTGTAGAAGTATACTATTAACAATTATTTATTTTAAACTAAATACATTTATATAATTTATGGCAATTTCACCTGTTACTGTTAAGTTCCCAAATAAATTATGTTTCTCATATAATTGTGTCCTTTATGTCTAATTTGCCCTAATGCTCAAGAGCCAAGTCTAACTTCCAAACACTAAAAAAATGTATTCTGGCAGGAAATGGCAAATCTTTTTTCCCCAAAGACAGAGAAAGGGGCAGACAGCTGTCTCTGAATTTCATCAACCCACACAAACCCTGGTTAAAACCTGATGGGCAATTAGACCAGTTGGAGCTCATTATCATCAGTGTACAAGTCTAATTCCACCCTCAGTTCCTCTCTCCCCAACTTCCACTCTTAGCCTACTCTCTGGGGTGTATGTCTTTGCAGCTGTAGGCAGAGGGGTGTGATGTGTGTGGGGTGTGTGTTCTTATATTTTTGGGTTTAGAAACTGGTTTCAAGGCTGGAATTGTAGATTAGAAAGGACCCCTGAGATCACTGAAGCAAGTCTCTTGCTATCACAGGTAGTCACTTCATATAACGAACACATAAACCTCTTTAATCAGGGACCTTTCAAGTGCTTACTACTCCAGGAGTTAGTAAATCCCTCCTAATTTCAGTGGGTAAAAGAATAAAAAATTTGCTTAAAAAATGAAAATTCTTGGCCAAAAATACTTCAGATGAAAAAATTCATGAAAAAGACGACTTCCAGCTTAACCATATTTTTTGCAAATACCCTCAATTAAAATGGTTTTTGAAGGGTTATCCACTTTCTCTTTAATCTTTGTAGCTCAGCTGATAACAACAAAAGACATATGACCAACACAAAATGTGTTATCTTGTATAACACCTGCATTATTCAACGTGTTTCAGAAGAAGGTTTGAGATTACTGTAATAGAAGTAATTATATTTGAGAAAAGAATGTGCAACCTCATAAAAATATATGTTTCATTTTTTTCATTACTTATCTGTCTGTATTTGAAACCTATTAAATTATATCCTTCATAAATAAAGAACAGACTAGGTAGTTCTTATGTTTAATAAATTTGGGGGTAAAAGTTAATCTAAATACTATTCAAAGATAATAAATTGTATAGTTGAAAATTAACTTGATTATATACTTTATAACACCTAAGAAAATATTATAAAATAATAAAAATAAAAATAAATTACAGCAAATCAAAGGCTTTAATTAAAAGTCAACTTATGTGAATCCTGTTCTCACAAGGTATTGTAGGTACCAATTCTCTAATTTCAAGCCTTTGTAGCAATGCTATTTAAATGTATTTTCTTAAGTAAGCCAGTACTGCTGAACTAACAATGACAATTAAACCAAAAATTGATTGGGAAGTATATAAATCTAAATAGATCATGTTGGTATTTTTAGCCAGGAAGGTTTACAAACATAACACAAGGTTTACAAGGAAAGATAATATTTCTTAATAGAAAAATTATATATTAAAAATTAAAAACTGGGAGCACATGTCCCCTACAAATATGATGTAGAAACAGAAGATCTCAAGGCAATGCCAAAAGAGCTCCTCAGATTTAGAGCAGAATGTTAATCCCTCTCTAGAATAAAGAAGTAGTGTGTAGTCATGGGGCAGAGAAATGTTAAGTGGGAGACAAGGGGTACGGAAGTGGTTATGTTTTAGAGGAAAGAAAGATAAAGAGTAATTTACAAACCACGGAAGATAAAGAAGTTAAAAAGAGGATGGAGATTCTAATGGCATATTTTTAGCCATGCCTTTTGGTATCCTGTGAAGTTCTTATTTTTAGTTGCCAGACACATTTTTGAAATCGCTTTGCGTTATTTCCCAATTGCAGGAAGACCAAGAGCTCAAAATGAAGTGATGTCTTTGTGAGAAATGTTACCTGTGCTTATGTGAGTGAATATTTCCTCTGCCTTCATGAGAGTGGTGATTGCTCCATCCCAGCCACACCATTAGGAGGAGGGCACCTCTGGTACCAGTGACTCTTGTCTGCCTTCAGGCACATACTTTCAGTAATTTGGAATCCAGGTGTTGTTTCCAACTCAGTCCACACAATCACCTACCATTTTTTTACTCCTTTTTAATAAGTTTACAGTCCTATTTGTAATTACTGTACTATGTTAAAGCACTGTACCACTCCCTACTGTCTTGTTACAGGTTTAGTGTGTAATCATAGCCCCTATAATTACTATCTGAGACAGATTTGCCCAGACAGGAATTCAATTCCCTAAATGTGTTTAGTGCATTTGAGGTGCTTTAGGGTATCCAAGCAACCCATGCAGGTATGAAACAGGATTTCTGGGAGATCATCACTTACCGAAGTCCCACAGAGCCTGTACTGTCTCTAGGGACTTATTCTCAGGTTGTTGAATCCTGCTCTCATAGGCTGTAGTCTTTGCTAAAGGTTTGTCAAAGGTCAGAGAGATTATCTGACTTTTGTCCCATGTTTTTCATTCAGCTTGAATAATGATTCAAGTTTGTTGACTCCATGGAAGGATTGAGCCTGAAAAGTAGTGGCTCGGATACCTGAACAGTTCTCTAGTGCCATTAAGGTACCTGAAGGTTTCCAGTTGGCTTCCAACCACCAGTCTAGAAGCCACACGTCCCCTCTAGGTTCTGGATCACAGACACCAGACCTGTGTCAATGTCTTAGGTTCACTAGACTGTCTCAAAAGCACAACAAATCACATTTTAGGCAGCTTAATTGCTGCCCAAGTGTTTTCATCTGATCAACTTAGGTTGTCACCACAGTCAATGGTGTCTGTTAAAACATTTGGTGAGCTCCTGAGAGCATCCTACTAAGGTTTACTTCCTACATGTGGTGAGATGAAATGCTCTCTAAATGCCATTTGACCACATTGATTAGATTTCTGTTGATATAATGCAAGCTTAGACAGTTAACTCACAGACACCCACATTGTGAACAATTAGGAATGTTGAATCCCTGCTGGTATTTGTTAAGATCACCACAATGCAGCAGTATTGCTGACTCCTGTGATGCTCTGTATAATGTCACCTGGTACTACTGATGTGATGAGGACAGGCAGTGACCTCTCTGGATTAAAACATAGATCACATTGCTGCTGTCTGGATAAAACCAATTCTAAGGGGAGAAAAGAAGTCATGATGCAGGTCAATATCCACCAGCTCTAACAAATGTCAAAGATAAGCATTAGGAAACTACAGCCAGAAGTTGCCTATACAAAGCATTAGGAAACCGTAACCAGAAGCAACTTATACAGCTTCTTCTTTTCCCAGGCCTCAAGACCAGCTATAGGGGTATTTGTGAAACATTGCTTGCA
This sequence comes from Manacus candei, assembly GCF_025592945.1. NCBI lineage: Eukaryota > Metazoa > Chordata > Aves > Passeriformes > Pipridae > Manacus > Manacus candei. The sequence goes on from NW_026138062.1 coordinate 40,381,498, forward strand.
AAAAAACATATTCAGGTCTTTTTCCCACGGGCAGTGGGAACTGGCTGCTATGTAGGTGGCCAAGTTGCAAAACCTTGGTACTGCTTTGTGTGATGTAGACCTCCATCACCTGTCACTCAAATGTCTTCTGAGCAAACACTAATGTTAGTTGAAACTAGGAAATGTGGACTAAATTAGTTGTTTCGATGAAGACAGAGAGCACCAACAGAGGTCAGATCATCCTATTCTAAGGTAGTTGCTTGAATCACTCTCCAGAGATATGTATTTCTCTGTTTTCTATAGAAGAATGCTTAACTAATAAATGCATAAAGTTAGATGCAGTTGATCTTAACCTAGCTGCTCTCATTGTCTCTATCCTTCTACTGCTACATGGCAGACAAGCTGTGGGGATCTGATAGCCAGCCACAGTGGGTAGAAAGATAATCACTTCTCCCAGTTCACATCAAATCTGCTCGTAGTGCTTGATTTTTATATAAAATAAAATTAGTATCAGCCAAAACATGTTTTTTCAAAAATGTGTTCTAGTGCCATTGGAAAATGCATTTGATGCAAAAGCCACTGAGCAGGTTTTTTTTGTCTTTCATGGCGTATGCATGTACACGGTCAGATGGTAGCACCATGGTCATTCCTTCTAGATTTGAAACCTTTGAGACAAACAAACATATCCATTAGAAAACATAAGACAGGTCTCAAAAAAGAAAGTTTGTACTTCTGAAAAAATGCACACATCATTTCCAGTATCGGCTCAGTTGAGCTCTCTATCTCAGAACAACTGTTGTTATAGGTTGTACTTCAGTTACAGAACTGAATGGGATCCATACAATGCAATGATAATAAAAACAAATCAAGGGAAGGGTTTGATTATTTTTTTATTGTAGCTGAGAAATGCCATTGACAAATAAGTTTAACTAACGAGGCTATTAAGATGGAAAAATCTATCATTAACACCTCCATCTGGAGAAAAATTGGCTGCAAGTGACAGTAAAAAAGCCAAAAACAGGGAAGAAAGGATTTTCTGAAAAAGCCACCGTCTGACATGAAGGCATTTCTTACAACTGTTTTGTAAAAGTTGGGTACGTGCTGTCAGAGCTCCTCTGAGGTGCCAAACACCTTCAGCTCCCTTTGCTGCCAGCGGATGAGGAAGATGCTTGGCTGGCACAGGGTGAAATCCCATAATCTGTCACAGCTTGTGTGACTTTTGAAACTTCCCTTATTCTGAATTACTTAAGACAGGAAATAATCATATCCCCTGCGGCTAATGTGGTTAAACTGAAAAAAAACTTTTGTGATGAAAGAACTTTGTGATAGATAAAAGATATATAGATAGATAGACAGATAGATAGATAGATAGATACATGCATACATACATACATACATATGTGCAGACAGAGATACAAGATTATTCACATTTTTTAGGCTGGATTTATAAGGTAAAATCTTTTTCATTTACGTATATCTTGGATTCTACTGTATAATTTAAAGGAAACACCCCTTTTCAAAGGGTTGCAGGGAAGAGGTGGGGAGTTATTTTGCATTTTCATCCATTTTCCAAAACACTTTATGAATCAATTTTAAAAGAAAATTTTCTGCTTACAGTAATTTCTGCCAAAGTTTTAATTATTTTTTTTTAATGGGCTTCATATCTCCCGCACAACTTTCATTTTCTAGGTTGCTAATGGTTAAGAGCCCTTCTACATTTTGTGGCCCCATTTCACACAGCTGGGTCAGGACAGGTTTTGCATTTTTTCACCATTTTATCTGGCATGAAATTGCTCAGGTTTTCTAAGTCAGTGTAAAATAACTAAAACTGAGTGCTGGTTTTCAAATTGTAGCCAAGCTGCTTGGGCGTGTTCAAGTACTAACTGACTTCAGATGACTGAGAAATCGGATGGGTTTAATTAAGTTTTATTATGTTAGTCAGCACAGAGTTATAGCATGTGTGGAGGTAAACAGAGCGTGATAAAGTCTGAGTCAGCATACAGTTAACTCTACAAAGCACCCCATAACTGTACGAACTGAGTGGGATATGAGAAAGTATGCACATAGAGAGGAAAGCAGACTGCTCTCCTACCAGGACAGGAAAGAGAGTAAGAATGAAGGATCTTTCATTTTGGCTTTTAACATGTGCAGCTGTTTCTAATGCTCTTCCCAGCCACCCAGAGAAAGACAACAAAGAAGATGCAAAGCTTGTACAGGTAACTGCATTGTCCGTATCTGAGATCTATTGAGCCCTCTATTTTTAGATATAATCTGTGTGTTCCAGCTGCACAGAAAACTTACTGTCTTTCTGAGACAATGTTATTGCATAGAAGGCTGTTGTCCAAACTTTACTAAAATAGGGTAAATTTTTACAAACTGGAAATGTCAAGTAAGTAAGAGTCAGGGACAATCTCATCTGTTTCTTTTTAGCTGCAAACTGCAGGAAAATATCTGTGATGCTGCAAAATCACAAGTAGAAGATTTTACCATCAAAGTATGCAAACATATCAGTCCAAAGGTATTTGTTTATGAAACAGATCAAAATGTGAAATGTGTTTGTTTTTTTTCTTTTCACTAGGACTATTTAAGTAAATTCTACACTGTTGAACCAGATCCAAATCTACTTGGATGGAAAATAAATGTTAAATCCACAGCTGAGAAACTTCAGAAAATGCAACAATTTTTTGGTTTGAAAGTGACTGGAAAACCAGATAACGAGACATTGGAAATGATGAAGAAACCCAGGTGTGGAGTTCCTGATGTGGGTCTCTATGGTGTTACTCTGCCAGGATGGAAAAAAACCAAACTGACGTACAGGTGGTATTCCAGTAATTACTGTCTAAGTTTAAATTTTAGGTTTGTGGATGTCCACTTTTGTTATATTTAAGTATAACTTTTATAGCAATTGTTTACAGTTGGGAATACAAATATGTTTATCTTTCCCCAGCTTTTAGCTGTTCATACTCCTGAGAGGAATTTCTGAGAGTCAAGACGGGTGTTCCACATTTTCTGTGTCAACCACAGTGGTTTGCCTGCCCTGTATCACTCCTGACAAATATTTTGTGAGCCAAACGGAAACATCAACTGCACCCTGTACAAGCTCCATTATCTTCAAAATAAGATGAAGTTTATTTGTCACAGAATCCTGAGGAGATAACTTTCCTCATGCTCAAGTGACAACCTCCTGGCTAAGAGCCATTTTGAGAAAAAACTGATACTGTGTATTTATTATTATTTCATTATTATAATGAAAAAGACGTTGAACAGTTATCAAACATACCTCAAACTCGCTCAGTTCAAGATGAATCTTGGGAGCTATTGGTTTACAGGTTAAATTTCTTCTTATACATTTCTGTTCATCATCTTAAAAACATTAGGGGAATTTTTTCTGCAGATATTAGGTATTAATACTTAAACTCTCATAACCATAGAATTGTGAACTACACACCAGATATGAGCAAAGAAGATGTGGATAAAGCAATCCAGAAGGCATTTAAAGTGTGGAGTGCTGTTACCCCGCTGATTTTCACTCGTATTCATAAGGGAATAGCAGATATAATGATTGCTTTTGGGACCAAAGGTAATATGCTGACTGCATACGATGGTAAGATTAATTTATAGATTTTCCAGTTATCATAACATAAACTTAATCTTGCTTCAACTTCATGTTATTTAGCTCATGGACATTGCCCTCGCTATTTTGATGGCCCCCTAGGAGTCCTTGCCCATGCCTTTCCACCTGGCAATGGTTTAGGTGGTGATGTACACTTCGATGAGGATGAAGATTGGACCACAGGTTCAGCTGGTAGGTCAAAAAAAAAAGGTTTCTGAAGTGTTGTGTGGATGAATAATTTCCTTTCTGATTTTATTTAAGTGAAAGAATAGACTGAGATGAAACGCAGCATCAACCATAAGAGCAGTTTGAGAATATTACAGGCCGTCCTCCAACCTGGATACTTATAATGACACAGACATAAACTCAGCCCGATCTACTCTAGTTCTACTCTAGTTCTTATTTAATACTGGTAAAAATACCAATGGGACAACACTTTTCAGGTAGGAGTGCTACAAACATGGCCACTTTTACCTGGGGGCTGGTAGGGCCTACCAGAGTTTCACAAATCAAGCTTTCTGACGTTTTCCCCTTTTGGTGAAAACCAAGCCTGGCAGAACCACAGACTGCAGAGGAAGCTTCGCAGCAGCCCTCAGAGGAGATCCCTATCACCTAAAAATCAATACAGCCACCAACGATAATGAAGAGTCTTCATTAATAATTCCAAGATAGGTTCAACTATAGGCAGCAGAGAGGGTAACACTGAGTACTCAACTATCTGACTGGGATTCATCTGCTCTGGGCTGGCCGTACAGCACATACAGCCTCTGATACATCTGTCAGTACACAGCTACATTATCCTTTTCTTATCCAGTTTTTGGGATGGAAAACTGCAGAGGGTAACTGCAGCAGGGGAATGAAGGTCATGCCACAGGAAGAGCAAGTAGCTAATGAGCAGGAAGGTCCTGTAAGAGCACTGCAAGAGGAGGAGAGTGTGGGTTAATTGTGATGGGAAAAAAACAAAAGGCATGAGGAGTGGACATGTCATGTGATAAAACAATGTTTTCCCCACATTGGGACTAAATGGATCAACCCCAGTTTTGCTGCTGTTCCTCAGCAGCACGGCTCCAGTGGCCAGACATTGCAGAACTTGGAGAGTGCAGACAACTCGTGAGAGGGGGAGTCTGACTGGAAATATGTGTGGAAAAAATGAGGCTTTGTTTTGTTTGCTTTTTGAGAAACAAATATCTTGGCTTCAGCAAGCCTTTCTTGGGCAATCGATGACCAGTCCTGTGCTCTGCCACAGACTAGTGATCTTCACTAAGTCTGTAGACATTTTCTGTCTCTTGGTCTGCAGCGTAGATGATCATTCTTCCCCAATTCAGAAAGGCGTGTTACCTGGAGGGATGCATGTTGAAGGAAATTCCATTTTTATCTATTTACTGTGTTGACATATTTCATGGAGAATAAGCATGTATAAGGATAATATTTTAAAAATAGATTTTGTTTGACGAGGCTATAAAGAAACCGTATTCTTTAAAGTCCTAATGGTAGAAAGCTAAATCATTCTGCTAACATTTTATTTTTCCTTGTCTGTTCATGATCTCATCTTTCTTTCTCACATTTTAGAAGGGAGGGTGACAAATTTTGATGTGTGAAACTTTGATACCTGAAATGAGCATGGAGTGCGTTGTCCTACTCTTACCCTGGAGAGCTGTTAGTTTGATCTGACTCACTATCTAATCTGTTCTACCTCAGCCAGGAAACCCTGCCAGGACATTCTTCAGAGCTGCACCCACACTTACCTCCAGACATCTACTCATGCCACACACATACTTTCAGTAGCTAACAGAAAGAAAGAGAGTCAAAAGCCACTCCCTTGTAGTGGGGGAAGACCATAACCTTATCCTATAAAAAATATGTTCATGCATACCCCAGCGAATGTCAATACATTTTATGAAAACTTTCACTGAGCAGCAGCCTTGCTGTGATTGTATCAGCCAATTGCAGAAAAAAATTAGACTAATCTCTTCTCTCTATCAATTTCTTAAGGATTCAACTTGTTCCTCGTTGCTGCTCATGAGTTTGGGCATGCCCTGGGTCTCTCCCATTCTAATGATCAGAGGGCTCTCATGTTCCCCAATTATGCCCACAGCAGCCTCAGTGAATTTCCCCTCTCTCCAGATGATATAAGTGGCATTCAGTCCATTTATGGTGAGTAAAATCCATGGCTTTAAAAAAAAAAATAAGCAGGAGAGAAATAATCTCTTTCATAAAGTTTCACCATAAAAATAATTGTATTCTTATATATTAAAAATGCATTTATATGTGAAAACCTTAACGTTTCTACAATTTGATGTATTCTTTCTAAAATGTCTCCCTCAGGATCACCACCAAATGCCCCAGATAAAAGGCCAACCACTCCTAACTCACCTAAAACCTGTGGCTCCCAAATGTCTTTTGATGCTATAACTACACTTAGACGAGAAGTCATTTTTCTAAAGCACAGGTAAATACTGAAATGCCATTTGTCTCTATGGAGTTTATTTTTTCTCGGTTTATACAAAAACTGAATACTTTTGTGGTTCATGTGGTTATGGGGTTTATAGTGAGACAAACAGATTTCACTTCATGGAAATAAAACTTTAAGCAAGTATGAATTATATTAATATTTTTACATGGTCCCCTGAAAAAACATGCTTTGTTTTTTTTCCAGAAAGCATCTCAATATCAATAAGACTTTATTCCCAAATGTGTAGATGGTCACACCAAGTAGTGACTTGAATAAATGCTGCAACTATTTCATAAGAATCATAGAAAGGTTTGTCTTGGAAGGTACCTTAAAGATCATCTAGTTCTAATCAGGAACACTTCCAATAAGACCAGATTGCCTTTCCAACCTGGCCTTGAACACCTAATTAAGTGTATAATTAATTTAACTCATTTAATTAATTAAATAAGAAATCAGTATGTTTGAAAATATAGTTGAGCCAATCTCTCCTCCAGTCATCTTTGCAAGCCCAAAGTCATCCAGGGAATTAATCTGGTTAGTAGCTTACAGAAAGGCTTATCTGGGATCCTATAACTCTCCTACTATATGGTACAACCTAAAATTTTCAGCTGCTTATAGCTGATCCCATTAATCAATCAGTACCAATGAGAAGGGTAATGCCAGAAAGAAGCCAGAATAAAAAACTCCACACTTACCATTGTGGAGAGTGTTTTCCTTTCTGACACATCAACCCAGGTTGCATTCCACTAACAAGAAAGAACTTGTAAATTACAACGTTTTTCACATTCTTTTGTACATGTAGAAATGTCTGTGGTTTATTATGTACTATAAAACCTGTTTCATATTTAAATCAGGCACTTATGGCGGGTCTATCCTGATAACTCAGAAGCTGAACGTGAATTAATTTCTGCCTTCTGGCCAACTCTGCCACCTGCTATTGAAGCTGCATATGAAAACATGAAAGATCAGATCCTATTTTTCAAAGGTGAAGTATGAGATTTTCTTTAATTTTTTCTTAACTTTAATTTTTTGGGAAGAAGGGAGGAAGAAAGAGTAGACATGTGGGCATAAAATTCACTTTTCAAATAAATAAGATAAAAATTTAGAACATTTCATCCAGCGTTCCTACAACCTACAAAAAAGGAGTGTATTTTTCCTTTTACTGTCTGAAAATGACAGGTGAAACTAAATATTTTTATTGCTTTTAACAGGCAATAAATTCTGGGTTATCAGCGGATATCAGGTATTGCTTGGTTATCCAAAGAATATCAACACACTGGGCTTCCCTAAAGGAGTCAAGAAAATTGATGCAGCTGTTTGTAATAAACATACGGGGAAGACGGACTTTTTCATAGGTGACAAGTACTGGAGGTAAGAAAGTGTCTCCAGAAAATAAAGGTCTGAAAGACAACCTTCTTCAGCAGAAGGCTGGCTGGGACAGCTTGTGTAGGCTTTCTCTGATTTCTGAAAAGTCCTGGATTATTTTACCCTATTTAGAAAAATAAAAGTGAGAGTTTCTTTCCCATCTTTGACTGACTAGCACTGGATTTTCAATGTCTCTCTTCTAAACCCTATTCCCAAACTGGCATGAGTGACTCCCAATACCGAAACACCAAGCAGGTGGAAGCAAAAGTCAGCTTTGGTAAGTTGATAGATTCTTTCTGTGTGCAAGAACAATGGCTGCAAAGGCCTTTTGCAGGCAACCAGGAGCATATGTGGGTCACACAGACTTTATCGTGACTAATTGTGGGGTTCCTCAGTGAGACATATGGTGTCAGCTGGATTTTGAGATTCATGTGGTTTCCTGCCCTCTGTTTTTGATTGTTTTGGAAAGATTCTTCACAGTATCTTGCATTGCTACTTTACTGCCTTGGTCACAAGACAATAGCATGCAAGAAAACCACAACACACATTTCTTACTTAATAACTCATTCTCTTAACCTCATGTCCCTGTGAAAAATATTTCTTGTATCCAAGGAGAAGTAAAACAAAGGCTAGCTTGTTTCCTTGTTTTTCTTTCCTGAGAGGGTTTCTCAAAACTGGAAGAACCTTTTAGATTTTCCTTTCAGCCCCCTTAATTCAGTTCCATCTCACAAAAATTGTCCTGGCTCAGTTAGGAACAACTTGATTGTTTTAGAAATAAGTCCGCTTCCTTTCCTCCATCTAAATCTGTAAGGTAGTAGAGGACCATCTACAATATTTTATCATTCTTATGATAAATATGTGCAGTTACTATAGCAGAAATTAATCTGTTCAGTTTCCATGTACTGTCTGTCACAACGCTATCATTAGAGGAGGTAAATCTCATCCCTGCTGTCAAAAATGTGGGTCTTCCTTCAATTTTTCTTACTTCAGGTGCTTTTTTGGAGCTATATCTGCCTTTATGGGCAAACAAGTAGCAACCTCATGGAAAACACAACGGCCAGCATCCTGCAGATATTTCTGTGACCTAATAATACAACTTTCTGTTGTGACCCCAGTGAAATCAGTCAAGCTGAAGATGGTGGGCATGTTTCAGCATCTGCTTAACTGTATGTCAAAACTCTGTGTAAAATTACACATCCTCCTTCATATGATTTAGGTTTGATGAAAACAGCCAGTCCATGGAGGAGGGTTATCCTAGACTGACAGTCGATGACTTTCCAGGAATTAGCCAGAGGGTTGATGCTGTTTTTCAAAAGAAAGGTAAATGGAATGAGTTTTTAAGTAAAATCACTTTACTTCTAAAGATCATAAGTTCTGAAGTTATGATGAATATCATTATTGCTGTATCCTGCAAAAGACAGAAATTAAGAGATGCTCTCTTTTGTGTTCCCTGATTGTCAAAATGAAGCTATTTCTTGTATCCATAACATGATGCTTTGCTTTTTCATTTCCAGGATTATTCTACTTCTTCCATGAATTGAAACAGTGGGAATTCGACCCTATTGCTAAAAAGGTTATCCGAGAAATAAAGAGTAACAGTTGGTTTAACTGTTAATATCATTAAACTTTCTTACATTCAGCAAAAGACAATAATTCTGGTGATCTCAGAACTTGTTAATATATACAATACTATACGTACAGAAGAGGCAACAGGAGTCGTTTTCATTAATGGTTTTCATGTATTTTAATGAAAGAACATGTCAGCTCAAATTGTATCTCCAAAGGCTAGAACAAAACAGCATTTTTCACAAGTACAAAATGTACAACATAATTCATTAGTTTATACTCCAGAGGGGTTTTCAAATATTTTGTCAATAAACTGGTTTTGGTTGATGTCACTGTTTTCTGTTTCATCTATTGAAGACAAACTATATTTCTGATGTGTGAAAGACTGTAGGTTAATGTGCTAATATCCTTCCAACATACAATGTTTGTATTTTGCTTCTTTTCTCTCCAAAGAGTGATCTTTTCTCTCCATCTGCACAAGCCAGGCTTTTCATTAGTCACTTGCTTTTCTGTCCTCTCTCCTGTATCTTCTCCTGTTCTTCAGCCGTTGCAGCCTTGTTCCTTTCACATTATAACAATATTTTGACATCAAAATCACCCTCCAGCCCCAGGGTCTAAATACAGTATCTCACCTGATAATCACCCTGATCTGCCTTTATAGCATAGCCAATTAGCATTTCATCAGTGGCCACTTTTTGTAAAGCTGTGAATGACATCCTTCACAGATCAGCTCTGTCCTATTAAAGAAATAGATTCAACTACAATGTCACAGAGCACAATCTTTGCTCCACTAACTCAAACCATGTGCTTCAAGTGAAAATACATCTGAGATTTAATGCATGCTGCCATTACACATGGATCAAACGGCTCACACAAGATGAGACAAAATCTATAGAGTTACAGTCATATCCTCTCCAGGTATTTATTTTACATTCAGTTCTGGAGACAGGCCCAGAACACACTGCCAAATGGCTGGCCATACTGCCTGCGTGGCTGGCTGTATTTGATCTCAGAATTGGTGTGTCCTCTTGTTCTCTGGTTCTCACATATTAGGCTGTTTAACACACCTGTTGCACGCTTGAGTAAAATATTTCTTTTTGCTACGTGCTTTTACAACAATGGACTTACCCCAAACTAACCTTTCCCACATAGTTTTGTGTAAACAGCAGGAGTACCATCATTTTGCTGCTATTGCCATGAGAAACCTGCAGGGTTTTTTCCCACCAGAAAACCAAAGCAGAGGCTCAAATATGCTGTTTCACTGATTTACAAAACTAATCATGATGAACACCATTACAATCTAATCCTTAACAAAACTTAACCTTAAATTAAGATGAAATGGTAGACATTTGAGCGAGATTCATCTGACTACTTACTGTTTAGCTACATATCTACATGAGTTAGGGAAGATCCCTGTACCGAAAGACAAGGGAGAAGTTCTCCACATTTCTCATATCATCTCATCTCACTCAAAGACTGTTCTGGGACAAACCAGTGCCTTCAGCCCCCAGAGAAAACATCTCTTTGCAGATGAAGGCCAGTCAACTAGCTTAGAGTAGCTAACTTGCAGACAGATAAGTATTGGTGGAATTTATAATGTCTTTGATGGGTATCTTTCAGTTTTTACTCAAAATATATAAGTACATTCTATTTTTCTCCTCTACAATGTTCACTTTTTGGCAAGTTACCACAGCAGTTTTTTGTATCACCATAAGCCAGTGACAGAATTGTCTGAAGGCACCTGCTTGGACGCCACTGTCTGTGGAGTGATTGTGATATTCCACAAGACAAGAGCAGGACATACTGGAGGCAGGTGGGATGGAGACAGTTCCTTACCTATTTCTGTATTTCCAGCCTTCTCTTCTGCATTTAGTTCAACTGATGTCTGCATAGAAAGTACAGTCCAACAGCACAATCAGAGGCTGCCAAGTTATACACAAGTGTTTATATTCAGAGGCAAGATTACTCTTTCAGACACTCTGTTCAGTGTGTAATACAATTTTAATTTAAGCTGCAAGAAACAGTTAATCATGGAGCCATCAAGGAGATTATTCAGTTCTTTGTAATACATGGGTAAGTTCTTCTGTCTTCAGATACATAAACATGATTGTTTCTCTATGCTCCTTCTTTTCTCAGGTCAAACATTGCTTCATAATTTATATAAATACTTTGTCTTAAGGAAAGTTAATATTTAACAGTGAAATGCTGTTACTGAAGTTTTCTGACTGGCAGCTTTGGCATTATGTTAAACCACACTGGGGAGTACGTTCACGGGTCACCTGCAAAAATAAATAAAGCAATGAGTATTGCTTTTCCTTTATTTGCAAAGAAGGCCTAAGAAATCATTCCTAACACAAAAAGACTTGACTTCTGATTAGCAATAACAGCTTGATCACTCAGTTTTCCCTCTTTTATTGCCACTTCATTGGAGTAATAGGAACCAGAATGGGAGTGTCAGAGGAGAAATTCAATAAGTGATGAGTGCTTAGTGATGGTCCTATCCCTCCATCTCTGCCAAGTACCTGGCCAACATGGGATTATGTCTTGCACCTCACCATATCCTCCCACAACCCTAAAGAGCTCCCAATACCACCTCCCCAGCACTCTTTTATGCCACCTATAGCTCCTCATAATGCATGCCCCATACTACATTTAGGTATCTAGCTGAGTAATGCTGATTAGTTACCTGTGGGGTGACCAGCCACTGGCCCCACAGCCCAGTCGAGGGGTGAGTTATCTACCTTGCCATTAATAGGTTTTTTTCTCCTCTAGCCAGCTGCTATTTACCACAAAACCTGTAGGAACTATGGAATTTCTGTTTGGCTTGGCTGAATTGGCCAATACCTTCAGTTGCAGCTGGACCAGATGGACACACACAAAAAAGAGGATCCCATGTGGTCAAGCTAAAATAATTTTCTTAGTGTTTTCATTAAATATTCTTCTTGCTTTCCGCTGCACATTTTCATTCAGTTTTGTAATATATTACCCCTCTTGTTTACCAGAGGACTTTGGAAGGGCAGACAAGGCAAGGCAGAAAAGACATATAAAACCAAAGAGAAAGCTAATCCAGTTGTTTCATATCACTAAGAAAAAAATGGTCATTTGTTTCTCATCCAATTAATGTTTTTTACCAGCTGTTTTTCAGATGAATCATAAGATCATAAGATGATGAGACTGGATTGAAATGAGGAAATTATATATCCTAATGCAATGTGTTGTTGAGACATACAAACTACAGCATTCCTAGTAGCTTGTCCTGAAAAGTCATGCTCACCTCTTTGCCTACAGGAACCTGATCTCCCAACACTGGCTAACAGAGTGGGGAAGGAGCTGTGTATAATCAAATACTTGCCAGAGCACAGCTTAAAACCCACGTTTTATAACCAGAGTTTAAAAACCTTACCCTCTCAGGTGAGCAACCTCTCCCCTGTGCTCTCAGGTGCCAAACAGATGCCCCAAAACCTTAAGAAAACTCATAGTGAATCTTTTTAAGGGTTTGATACTTTAAAGGAAGAAAAATATGAACATGGGAGCTAAAGTGCAGAGAAAGAATGGGTCATTACCTGGATGTACATAATCACCCTTCCCTGCACTCACTCATAACTTCATGCCTCTTAATGCTAATTTCCCAATTCCAGATAACAGGCAAGGAAGCTGCAAGGCCAATGTTTAAGCACTGGTAGCCAACATGCTCTTTGAACATCTTATTGGAGTTTGAACCTTTTTGAACGCTGATCTTTCAGACCTGCCAGAGCCATACCCAAAGCAGAGAACTGAAAACCACTACACACATCACAGGTACTGAGATGGAACTTCAACAAGAACTGAGGATGAGAAGGACAATGTGCCAGGCCAAAACAGGTGAGAGCACTTCTCTGAGGCCTGGAGACACAGGCAGAGACCCTTGTAGGGTAAGCACTCTTAATGACAGCCATCTCAGTGACCTTACTGAGTGTACCCTGTACCTGTATTTTGTAGAGAGGACAGGTTTGAGTTGTGAGTTCTGTGGTTCTAGCTGTGAATCAGTTTTTCGTGGTCTGTCTGCACTCATTAATTAGATCAGCTTCAGGGAAGGGTTTTTTGGGGTTTTTTTCCTTATGTATCATGGGCTTCATGTGTTTTTATGATCTGTAAACATTGTATCTTGCTATCTTTCAATAAGTGAGTGGACATAGATCTGTGTATGTGTTTGTGTGCTCCTATAGAAGTGCCTTGCCCATGAGTACATGTGGCTCTGTGCAGGCTCTGTGGGGCTCTGCAGTCTGCAGAGGCTAAAGGAGCAGGAGGTCTCCTCAGCTGTGGAAATGGCTTCTCTCTATGCTACAAGCAAATGCTGCTTGTGGAACCAAGAACCATAAAGCCTCCACATAAATGAGTAAGACAAGGTTTTAAACTATGAGAAAAAATCCAACATAAGATCCTAAAGACTAGGTCTCAACCTTTGAATATTGTGACTGTGGGGCATCTGTTTGAGCTTGGATGGGAGAAGATGGTGGTTACTTTTAGAGCAGTTGCTGTGGGTATGGGAGATTAGCACAGACTGACAAAGAAAATTCTGCTTCTTTCAAGAGATGGGAGTTGCAAATCTCACTTTGGTGAGCGCAGCCTATACATTCCATGGCCACAGACTGCAGGGACCAGCCGGAGCTACCCACTGCCCTGCACATCGGGGTCCCTTGGGCTGGGAGTGGGGGGTCACAGCTGCCGCTCCAAGGTCACAATTGTCACCCTGCAGTCACAGCTGCCACTGAGGGGTCACAGATCATAGCCACTGGTCTAAACTGCCATCCCGCGGTCACAACTGGCACCCCGCGGTCACAGATGCCACACAGCTGTTACAGCTGCCACCCTGCGGTTACAGCCGTCACGCGAAGGTCGCAGCTGTCACCCCGCACAGATGTCACCCAGCGGTTACGGTTCCAGCCCGCGGTCACTGCTGCCACCCCGCGGGCACAGCTGCCCCATCACCTGCTCCAGGTTGGCTCCTGACAGCTCAGCTCCTCAGACGCTTAACTTCACTTGTGCGGTTACTCGGCTCAAGATTTTCTAAGAACGGTTTGCATGGAGGTATTTTATGGAGAAAAAAGTATGAGAGGAGAAGCACTTAGATTTTAAAATGAAAAATACTTTGTTAAATCTATTAATAGTGTAATTTAAACTAAATAAACTGAGCTGTGTGTTTGCCACATTGGTGGTGATTCAAAATCACTAAAAACCTATAGAAAAGCACTGACAGAGTACTAGAAACTATGTCCTGAAGGACTGAGTCCCCTAAATTGTCAGCAGTTATTACGGGAACTGGTAAAAGCCGTTTTGCCCTAGACTGAGATAGTTACAATGGTTAGGATGAAAAATCAGTATTTAAAAATGAAGATGTTTTTAAAAAGGAAATAGCTTACAGATATATGGGAAATGTAATTATTAAATAGAAAAAGTGGGTAATAAATATAAGAAATAAATAGTTTACAAAAAGCACTGGAAACATTTTTCAAACGTGTATGTATATTATATAAATATATATGTATATTTATCTTTAACTATGTTTCAGACTATCATCATTACTTTTGTAACTACTGCTTTTGATTTTCACCCAAAATCATAGGGGAAATTATTTACACAGTAAATATATGAACTCATCACGATGCAATTTAGCTTAGGCTATTGTATTTTTCCAAGCAGCTGAGAAGTGAATTTATCACTTCATGCTACTGTAAACAGGATTACCGTGAACAAACCAAGCTTTTAGCATAAAAGAAACACCTTGTGTCAGCAAGCAAGAAAAGTTTACACTGATCTCAGGAGGAGACCAAACTGGTGCAGGTATGTACAGGTATGTTCTGGAGCAAAATTCTGCATGTTAACAAGTGTTTCTTTACAGAGGTGTACAGACTATGGGAGGAGAATGACTACTATTAAAGGCATCTTTTTCATTTCTAAACATGACAAATTATTTCCTCATTAACAGGAACACAGTGAAACTGTGTGCATCATGAGCTAGAGAACAGGTTTTAATTAGAGAAGGTGCAGATTCAGCAAAGCCTTCAAGCTCATGCCAAAATTCAAACACCTATTTATGTAACTCTACTTTTGAAATGTTTTGCGTAATCAGAGTCCTAATGAGACATCTGTGCTCATTAAGACCATAAAAATGTACTGCCTCAACAAAGCTCACACAAAGCATGGTCATTTCTCAAGCACTTGGCTGAAGAAATGTACATTCACACCGTTACACTCAAAACGATCTGTACATAAATGAGAATGGAACCCACCATCTTCCTTCCCGTTGCAGTCCCCTTGACTCTCATCCCCAGAGCTTAACCTGCCACTTTGCAAACCATTCTGTCTCTGCCTCCGGTTTTGCAAAGTTTATCCTCAGGTGCAGATTGTTGGAGGTCATAATTTTGGGAATCAGTTGCTATTAAAAGGCAGAAGTCTATCTAAATAAAATGTAAATTGTACAAAGGTAAATACAGAGGTCATTCATCCATTTCTGATACGTTGTGGGATATTTTTGCACACATGGCATTTCCGTAAGAATTTGTTTAGACTGTGAAGACCAAGTCCTAGTTATCTAATTATCTGATTTCCACCTATATCCTTGTGTCTGGTGTTCTATTGTTTGGATCTGAGTCTTTAAAGATATGTAACCATCAGGAAAAGTCTCTGCAATTTGGGATGAATCTGACCATCATGATGCCATTCTTAAAGTTTTAAAGTGATGGTGAGACAAAATACTCGTGGAAAAAAATTATCCTGAATTTAGGGAACATATTGCCTGTAGGTGAAAATAAAGATTTTGTCTCTTGGGGCATCTCTCTACGGCAAGGGACAAAGGAATTCTAGCCTTTAACACTAGGATAAGTATGTCTAGAGAGCACTAGCATTGTATTTCAGAGCAGCATGTTTCTGAAGCCAGCCTCTTAATCACCCTCACTTGCCGTGCATGACTTCAGTTTATGGAGCACTTTGTGGCCATGAATCAGAGTCCTAGTAGAGAAAGCTATCTGGAAAGCTCTGCCACAGCTGCCCATATGCCTAATGGAGAGATCAGAGCTTGGACCAATGAATGGTCCTTTGGACACCTTCAAATCACATGGCCAAGACAAGTGACCAGAAGTCAGTCCCAAGTCTCTTACTGAATGCTTTCCCTGTGTGTAGCTAACAGAAGAGACTTATAGAAAAGATGGACATAGCTCTCAGGTAACACTTTTGTGCAACACCAAGCAAAAAATCAGCACACAGTGATCCCTGCATCCACCTCTGTTGGGAGTCTGTCCCTTCCTCAGGACAGGTAGCCAGGGAACCATGCTCAGGGAGGCATGGACTTCTCAAAAACCTAGTCTCTGCACCTACTGTCAGTCACCAAGGCCAGGCTGACATTGTAGGAGAAATACCAGACTGCTGTGGGGTTTTTTTGAACACTGAAGAAAAAATGTGAATACTCTGTAACACAGCACAGCTGTGTACTGTTGGTGTGCAAGACACAGGGGTCCTAGTCCCTTCTCTTAGTCTAAATTAAATTGTCTTCCTCCAGCAGTGGTACCACCCTCCTTGGCTGGCAGCTGGAATTACCAGTATCATATGCTATCTGACAAAGAGATAAAGGTTTTGTTTCGTTGCCATGTACAGTAGTAAGTTTATCTCCATGCACAATAGTAAGTTTATCTCGCTCATTTGACAAAAAAAAAATAGTAGATTTAACAGCAGTATTTTTCCTGTGCTACTGCCAGACGAGGGCCTGTGCAAATCACAGAGTGGCACAATCTGTGTATTTGAATCAGAAAAGCTGAGCAGTAACCATCTACAAAATAATAATCTCTTTGCATACTAGAATAAAATTCTAGTTTAGACTTTGCCGAATTTCTATTTACCTTAGAGAAAACTGATGCAAATAATCTAAACTTGTCAAACCCAGAATGTTTGCTATCATAGGAAATTCCAGCATTACAATTTCTTCTCATTCTGAATTGAACCCCAATTCAGCATAAGATTTAATTTTGGTATAAATAAATTACACTGTCTTTATATTAATAATTGCTCATTTTTCATTACCAGACTTTTCTAAGAACTATATGGTCATCTAGATTATTTTTTTAATCAGCATTTCATACAAGTCAGATTGTAAAATTTGTATTGGAAAATACTCAATTTACATCAATCAAAATATTGACACGTCAATGAGAAAAATTTGCTTGAATTTTTGTAGGTTTTTAGGAGTCCTTTGACAAGTATAATACCCAAAAGGGAAAGCATCAGTCTGTGAGGATAGCAGCAGCTTCATGATAAGAAATCTTAGAGATGCAGGCATTCCTGGGTGTTCAGGTGACCAGGAATGTGGGCTACAGCACTAGGAGCATGAATGACTCAGAGGTCATGGTGTTCCTCACATAGCAAACTACCACCTCTTTTCAGGAATGCAAAAAGAATACACGAATACACAGGCGAGTTGTGGGGTTTCTGGCTTTAAAAGGACAATTAACTTTTTATTTTTTGTCAATGTTGTCTCCAATTTGTATTTCATATATTTTATCTCCATTATAAACTCAGCAAGGACTTTGTAATAAGCCTCTAAGTTTTGGGTTTTTTTCCAAAAATTATTAGTCCTTAAAATTAAGGGAAGATTGTATTATAAAAGAGCACAATGCATGTTCAAATGCACAATACTTCATCTGTTTTAGAGAGAAACACACACTTGTTACTGCACCACTAAGTGCATTGCACTACATTATGAAGACAACCAATTTAAAAATATAGGTTGGCTATCACAAAATGAAATGGTCTCACAATATGAGATCATGAATGGCTGGAATTTTCCCACACTATGACAACTCCGGCTTTGTTTTTTACCTTGTCCCTATTGCACAGCGCTGCCACTAGATGTCAGATGATGAAAAGGCCCCACTGGTCCCCGCAAGTCTGGTCAAGAGATAACTTTGAAGAAAGTATTGCACTTTCCTTGTGGCCAGGTGAAAATAGGTAACTATTGATATTTAGCTTTTAGTAGCATTAAATTATGGGGTTTCTAGGAAGAATACCACTGTTGTGATATACAAGAAAGGGTCTTGAAGCCACTTTCTTCCTCTGGGCTGTTACACTGTTTTTAGAGCATCTTTCAAAATGGAGTCTGATCCATTGCAGGAACTCTTCATCATTAGCACAATTCCAACACTAAATAACTATAGAAAAATGAGACTCAGAAGTTATCTGATACAAATTAAAGTCACATAAAGAAAAATAAATTATCAGGTATAGTTACTTCAGTCAGTATAGACTTACCTGTATTTACATCTCAGCTGGCTCCATGACCTTGCCCTTCAGGCCCATGTTCACAGCTAAATTGCACTAAGTATGGGGCTTGGTGATGAAATATCATTCTGTGTTTACATTCAAGAAGGTTGTCAAACAGGACCCTAAAGGAAAGGAGACTTGGTACATTCTCTATGTCGTGTCATGGAATTGACGAATGCTGTCCATAACAGATTAAGGGAATATTTGCAAAGATCACAGCTCTGGACCATGTCCTGGCACTCAACAGAAGGACTAGCCTTGGACTATGAATGCCATCATGGTCACAACTTCCCAGGACAAGAGCTAGAAAGGGGAGGGACAAGGAAAAGGCAATGTTCTGTGTATAACACGAGAGAAAAGCTTCCCACTTTACCTGCATACAGGACAAGTTCTGTATTCTGTGATTACATCAGTTTAATCTGATTGCTCTATCCATGTTTATAGGAAAAAAATGTGCTTCAGAGAACTTCATTCTCTTCTAGTACTTGTATAAAGTGGAACGATGCAAAGGGATTTTGGTCATAGTAAATGATACCAAAAACCAAAGCTGATGTCAGGTTTATCCCTTTCTAACTACAGAGGGAAAGCCATGGGACATAACCCATATAATATTATAGTTAATTACTAGGGATGAGTTTAACTTGCATCAGAATGGTGTTGTTACACTATTTCATGCCATTGCACAGACTTAAACCTTCAGCTGAATGCTCTGAGTGGGCATGAAGTATTTGCACTACTGAAGAGATGATATCTTTCTTTAATCTAATTTCCTCCCTGAAAGTGTCTAAATTATTGCTTTCCATGGAGTCTTTCAGTCACTGTTCATGCTTGCAGCTGTGAAAAGGCACCTTCTCTTGTAATCTGCTTCCTAGTCTGATGCTAGGTTATTTTTCCTTCCAAAAAAAAGCACCTCAGTTATTCATTAAAAATAGAGTTTCTGACATGCTATACATGTGGGTGTTCTTCCTCTTTCTTCTGCTATTATTTGCTAGATCATCATGACTCTTATCCCTTTGATAGCCCATGTGGGACCCTGGTACATGCTTTTGCCCCAGTGAAGGATTAGAAGGGGACAATAATTTTGAAAGCACAAAGAAGTGGACTGTGGGAAGAAATGGTACCTGAAAATAGTTTATAAACATTGCAAATTCAAGGATTTCCTGAAAAATGACCCTTAAAATTTCCTTCCAGAAATCAGTCCATTCCTGAGTTACCTGAGTAACAACATAACAATGTAGGATGTTAGAACAGTTTAAAATGTAGAAGTTTGAAATATGAAATCCTACATTAGGGGATAAATTTGAGGTCAGTTTGGAAAATAAATACTATATGAATAGACTGATAAACCTTAATCCCGAGCAAACTCATTGAAACAATTAAAAAGGAAAGGAATTATTGTTACTCTTTCAAAACTGGGCTAACTCAATCCTGAGGGAGTTATTTCTGACCTATCATTATGTAACAGAGAGTAGAAGAACAAAATTAAATCCATCATTATCTGCAACATTTATTTTTAAAAAGCACACAAGCTACAGTTTTTACTGCTGCTCAGTGAGGATCAATATAAATACGTATATAAACTCATAATGTTGTTAAGTGTTGTGGTTTTCTAAGGAGCCATGGGATAACAGTTTACCTGTTGTGTGACAGGAGTCTGTAGGACCCTAAGATGAGGAATTGCTGCTTTAATGTCAGGCCCATCCCGAAGAGCTTTGCAAGATCAACACTGGAACCTTTGTCATCTTGTAGTACTGAGGATTAAAATCCTGAAATGTCTGTGGGACATACTGGTACATTGTCATCAGTGAAGTAAATTAAGCAGTGGCAGAGAAGTAATACTCTACACTCTTAAATTATTAACTTGGTCCCTGACACAGCTTTGTCCTGGACAAACTACCATTTGAACATAGTTCAGGAGTCAGTACAGTTCAGAGACTTGCCTCAAGAAATCAAGTGATCTGCATGTATCTGCCCTGTTTTGAAAGTTAATTTTAGATAAGAAGAGAATGGTTTCAGGCCTATTTATTTTAGCAGTTTGCTCTTTGAAACTTGATGAGTTACCTCACTCATGTGGATAAGCATAACATACCTGCTTTCTTGTCTATATCACCACATTTTCTTCCTATCTGATAGGTTATTTGTCATGCACCTGGGTATTACCCAATACTTTTCCTTCAAGGTGCTCTTATAGCACATTCAAGTTTTAGGAACCTTTCTTTTGGAAGCTTTCTTTGGTAAGAAAAACAAACCTAACTCTTAGATAGAAGTCATTGGTCCAACCTTAAAACCCCACAAAAAGTTGCAAAAGCCTTTTCTTTCTTTTTTTATTTTCTGGATATTCCACTGCTTCATAATGTGGTTTTGCAGCTTGGTTATTAGGGGTTTTTTTAGAGCACATGCTCTCAGTCATCTCAGTCCTGTTTGGGTGGGTTTGCTTAATAGTGCCACAGAAATCTAATACCACAGAAGGTCCTGTTCAACATCTGCTGTTTGTCCAACTACACTCTATAACATCCTTCTTTACAAGGCAGACCTAAGACCAATGTATCATTCAGTCTTTAGTCAAAACAACAACCAACTTTAAACATGTACAAAGCATCTAAGACACTGATTGCATACCTCTCTGCCAAACCTCAGGCCCTTCAAAGCTCTGGACTATCTTTTTTCTAATCTGTATAGACTGTCTCATCTGCAAAATTTAGGGCCCAAATTCAGCATTATTTCTGCAGTCCTTTGACTTACCAGGGAGGTCCAAGTCCAGCCATAGATCACTGACCCAAGTGACTTGTTACCCCCTAAACAGATACTTCAGCAGCTGGGGAAAGTGAAGATGGATGCACACCTTTCCTGTGAGAGCATCAATCAAATTATCATTTAGAAGACGGCAGACAAGGTTTACTTGGATACATTTCAGCCCAAGTTTACAGCAGATATCCTAAACACTAATTCTTCTGCTGAGCTTTACAGGCCTGCCCCTTCAGCTACTGTGAAACCAGGGACCAAGAGGACTGAGAACCTCTTCTGTGAAAAAAAGTTCTTTTGGATAACAATCAATCAGCATTCCACTTAAAGCTGTGACAGTCAGTGTTTCTCTTGGGCTTTCAAGACTTAAAACAGTCAGCATTTTTGAACCATTTTGGAGCAACAGTCCAGTGAAACTCCATATACTCCAGCCACCTTTCATGACAGCCTCCCATGAGCTGGTAGAGAGTCATGGAGTACTTAACTGGACTTGTGCCTTAATAGCACTTTGCCAAAAATAATGAATGTCAGCAAAATCCTTTGGAAAATAAAAAAAGCTTCCTAAAGAAATTTAATTTATGAGATTTTCATTTTTCATAAGGAACTGAAAAATTCCCCAGATTTCGTAAACTGGTTGCTGTATCCTTTGTGGCCTGTGAGTCATCTCCTAGAATTGTGACAAGACTAACTCTTTTCTGTTTTACTATTATTTTTTTTTATCACCACTCAGTCTCTGAGGCTCCTAGAGGAGATACCACCTGCAAAAATTCTTGACAGACCAGAGGTAACGTGATTGTAGCTGGGCTAATGCTTTAATCAGTGCTGGATGAGGATCTCCAGCTGTAGACAGAACCAATGTGACCAAAGAGAAACTGTAGGACTGAGGCTACTAGAATGAAGCATGTAAGACAGCATTTCAGATGAAGTCTAAAGCCTAAGGCTACATCTCTGTCAGGAGAGAAAATACAATTGAGATCATTCACTGATATGGTGTCTGAGAGGCATAAAAGAGCTCACACCCAGGCTATTAAAGTCTGTTAATCTCTGAGGTAGTTTTCTACTTCCAAACAGGTTACTTGGGAATTGTCCCTGACACATTACATTCCCTGAATAGAGCCTGGGAACCATCCAGAGGGTTGATCTGAAATGAAGCCATGCAACAACCACTCCAGCAGGACAGATTGAGGTCTAGTGCCTGGAAATGTTTTTCAGTACCACAAAATTTACTAATACCAGCCAGAACCTGAGTATCATTCCATCTCTCTCAAAGTCCATCGAACATCAGGCTCACAGATGCCAGTGCAGCAGTTTTCAGTGAGACTCACAGGCAAAATGTTTTCTGCTCTTCTCACCTAGACTCCCTCCTTTTAATTTCATGACAATTTATTGTGTTCTCATTTTATTTTATGCCTGACAAGAAAATTTTTGTCTGACAAGAGAATTCAGATGACTTTGGCAAGACTTTGAATCAGTTGCAGTTGCTACAACCATTTCACAAGAGGCAGCATAGCAGTTCCTTGCAAGCAGCCACAACACCACAATTAAAAAAAAGGAAGAAATTATAAAGCAGGATATCCTTTGGAGACTGCTATCGCTCATTCAAAACATATGTGAAGCACATTGGTCTAGTGGCAGCATGAACAGACATAGGATTATGTTGGAGAGCTGGCCCAGTAGGACAGCACAGAATCTTTTTAGACGCACACACAACACATGCCTATATATATGTGTGCATACACATAAAACTTCAAAGAGAATTCAGGCAGCATATTAGAGAGGTGCTCTGTGTGTGGTGGCTGCATATGGGCAAACTGCACTTGACAAATCTGTAGCCCTTTGAATCTCTTCTGCTCCTCCTCTCACCCCACACAGCCCCCATCAAGGTAACTATGGGTTTACAATGACCAAGGCAGAAGTCCTTATTACTGTAAATTCAGTGCAGATTTTCTATGACCTCTTTTTGACAGATTTTGTATGCATGACCTAAATAAATGTTCTCCCTGTTCCAATGGTACAGTTCTGACAACTGTTTTTTAATCTCCTTATCTAAAGAGAACACAAAGCTGAAGCTGCCAAGGAAGTCACTGCCATGTGCCATTCATCAAAGAAGAGCTCTCTGCAACACTAAGAGACTGGCCATTCTTTCCTTTCTTCAACTCACGTGACAGCTCATGTTAAATATTATTGCTGCTTATGAAGTGAACACCACTAAACACTAAGCAAAAGTTAATGCACCAAAAGGCTTAATAAGGAAGGAGTCATTTACAAGTACATTTATATCTAGTAGGATCTAGTCCATCAGTTTGTTTTATCTTTTCACAATACAGAGACCAGAAACTTCTCCAGGGTTTCTTATCTTCTATGCAACTGACCTTATATTTGAGTACTTTTTTAAAGAAATTCATCAAATCCTTCTTTAAAGTCATCAAGTGATGAAGAATTTCCCAACTCATTAAATGAGATGTTTTAGCACTGGAAATATTTTACATTAATTTGCATAGAAAAGGGAAACATTTGATCAGATACAGGGTCTTTTAGGTCTTTAGATGTCATCAGTCACAAGTGCGTTTTCCACCATCATTACTTATCACTCTGTTTTCAGGAAGATGCTGGGGGAAAATAAGCACAGCACAGAAGCCAGTCTAATCAAACCTGTGTTTAAAGTAGATAGTAGAATTAATCATCCTTAAAATGTTCTAGCTTCATCTACATAGAAGTGCAATTTGAAATATTTACAATGGTTAAGGAAGTAAAGAATAAAAATATCTTAAAATTGGTAAAATTATAAAAGAATCAGTGGAAAAGCAGTGAATTGGTTTTATATCTTTTCCCTCCTAAATGATTTTGATTATTTACCTCTCTTACCTATCATACTGCTTTTTTTCTGACCCATGTAAATAAAGTTAAAATTAAAAAAATTTAATTTGTTCTCTTTATTTTTCCTAATGAAATGGGGAAAACAAATGTTATCTGAAAATTGAAGAAAGAAGCATTTGCTCCAAAAAAAGAAAAATTCCATGACTTTTCCAGGAAAAGTTGTCTGGTAAATTCTGACCCATCTGTCTTAAAATCAGCTCACACTTACTAAGCAAATGAAATAAGGATGCACAGTGAACACAATATTATTGCAGCTGTTCCAGCCACTGAGCAAAGACATTGATTCATTCTAAAGAAATCACACTCAAAAAAGCTATAAAATTTTATAGAAGTCATTAAATTCATTTGACTTGGTGAATACAGAGCATGTCTATATTCTGCATTATGCATGAGTAATAAAATAAATTCTTACAGAACTAAGCCAATGTCTGTGCTACTGTAGTTAGTACTTAGCAAAGTTGCTATGAAGATCATCTGACTTTCTTTGAAGATTAGCATTAAAAGTATGATCAAAGCTTTTAATCTGATTTTCCAGATCTTGTTAGTGGATACTAATCTTGGAGAAAACCAGCATGAGTTGGTGTTCATGAGCCTTTTCTATCAGTTCTAGAAAACTTCTATTATCCTAAACCTAATGATGTTTCTTACTTTTAGTTTCTTTAGCTTTCTTTTCAGATAAGCAGTTTCCTATGGCTCCCAATAGGTTTTCTACTTAGCACATTTAACTAAAATCTTCAAATGTTTCCTTTTCTGCCTTATTAGTCTATTTTTTTTAAGGTATGAGAATGTCCAACTGTGCTCCTGAAGACTATATTATGTAAACTGTGCAATCCAAGTGAAGTAGCCTGAAACCAGTTGCGTAGGTGAGGAGGCAAGGTTAGTTAGGCATAGCAGGGCTACTGTGAGTACTGTAAGTACAAGGGTTGCATGTTTTCCTGAGGCAGACACAGCAGAAGGAGGCAGGAAGGGATTGTTTATTATCTTATTGCTCTTCATACACCATCCTTAGGCTGAAAAAACCTGCCTCTGCCCACTTTCTGTTATCACATATTCAAAGTTGTCTATCAGAGATACAATTTAGATCATACTTGCCCCTGGCCACAACAGGGTGGTTGGAACTAAATGATCTATAAGGTCCCTTCCAACCCAAATCATTCTGATTTCATGATTCTATGATTGCAGTGAGGAAGTCTCAATATTCCAAATATATTTTCAAAAGTATGAAAATTACAGCATTAGCTGTTTGTAATAACTCTTTCTTCTTCCAAATCTATGATAAAAAAAATGGTTGGAAAAGATCATCCAGAAAGTATTCATAAAGAGTTCAGAAGAATCACTAGCAAAAGAGATGCAGCATTGGAAATTAATGGCAAGTATTTAACCACACATCAAATAGGCCTGATCCTGCTAGTCTGTGCTCTGTGGAGGTAAAGAGGTTAATATAAGCACAATGTTTGTTTCCAAAAAAATAGCACATTTATTGATTTATTTCTCTGATGAAGCTGAATGAAATTTCCTTACCAGCTGCTTTAACAAAAACTCTGAAATGTGTCAGCTCCATAACCAAGCTATGTCATCATCAGATGATTTCAAATCCCAGGATACAATTCTACTCTTGTCCCTGGGATCTGCTGACAGGACACAGCAGAATGGTTCAAAGCTGCACTAGAAGAGGTTCACACTGGACATTAGGAAGCACTTCTTTATGAGAGGGTGGTCAAACACTGGAATAGGTTTTCTGGAGAAGTGCTTGATGTGTCAAGCCTGTCAGTGTTTAAGAGGTATTTGAACAATGCTGTTAGCAACATGTTTTAACTATTTATGAGCCCTGAAATGGTCAGACAGTTGGACTGGATGATCACTGTAGGTCCCTCCCAAGTGAACTATTCTATTCTATTCTATTCTATTCTATTCTATTCTATTCTATTCTATTCTATTCTATTCTATTTCTGTGTATTTTGGTATAAGACCTGCCATAACAAAGGAGTGAGTGGTCCATGTTGGACCCACAAATGTTAATAGCAAGCAGAGATGTTAGTTTGTACTGACATCAGTATTTTAGAACTGATTTGACAGTGAATTTGAGTTAGTTGAAAATGAATGTATCGATACACTGTAAGTAGTGCAACCCAGACAGCCAAGTCTGCACTACCTTTGGACACTATGCAACAACAGCTCAGATATCACTAAAAATGGAACTGGGATAACACAGATTTCATTGCTGTCTAAAGGTGTAAGCTGAGTCTCTGAGGCACGCTGGTGAGGTGATAACCATCACTACAATTAAAAAAGGAGGTTGTAGTGAGGTGGGAATCGGCCTCTTCTCCCAAGTGACAAGTGATAGAACAAGAAAAATGGCCTCAAGTTGTGCCAGGGAAGGTTTTTATGGGACAGTAGGAAACATTTCTTCATGGAAAATGTTGTCAAGCATTGGAACAGACTATCCAGGGAAGTGATGGAGTCACCATTCCTGGAGGTGTTTAAAAGACGTGTAGATGTGGAGCACAGGGACATAGTTTAGCGATGAACACAGCAGTGCTGGGTTAACAGTTGTACTTGATGGTCTTAAAGGTGTTTTCAAACCTAAATGATTCTAAACAGGTAAAGTCCCTGTAAAATAAAGACGCCTTACCTTTTTTTTCCAGAAAAAATTATTTAATTACTAAAGAGTTAATTATCTATATAACAGGTACCTGTCTTTTATTCAAAATATAAATAACTTCTCTAGAGCATGACAAAGCTGAAACGAGAATTGGTAACTGCCAGGCAAGCAGTTTTTCTTGTGGCAGGCAGCAATAGCTACTGACATGGATTAAACACAAAACAAGTTCTGCAGCTGTTCAGATGTATGAGTTCACAGCCGATGGTGCTCACTGGGGGTCACATCTCTATTCTCATGGGGCTCACTGGGGCTCACATCTCATGCTCTTCAACAGCAGGAACTACTTTTGGGAGCTCTATCTAGAGATGATTGTGAAACTCTTCTCAGTGACTCAACAACAAATACAATCACATGGGTTTGCCAGCAGACCTTTTAGCCTACAGAGAGCAATAGGGACATTTCATGAATGCACACAGGATGTGGCAAGTATGAGGTTCAATCTGAGAAATTCATCATCAAGGTTTTCCTTCATGACAGTAAGTTAGAGATGCATGAGAGTGAATTTGTCTGTTCTATCTGAAACCTATCATTGACATTCAGGCTAAGTTTAGACAAGGCACCCCAGGAACAGTCTAGATTTGTAATTCCTCTAAAAAACACTTTCTTTTTCCTTTTTTCCCTTTTCTCATTTTTATAGATTTATATACTTCTCTTCTGGTCCAAAAGCCTACAAATATGAGAGAGAAAAGGAAAATGTGACTAATATTTTTAAAACCAGTTCTAGATGGGTTGCTAGAGTGGCTGCTGAGCAGACCATCAGATGGAAGTAGAAGAAAGTGAAGACTGGACCATGAGGACCAGAAACATGGCTACTCCTTTTCTGAGGTTTTCCTTTTATGTAAACACAGAGCACAAAGAGGAATGCTACAACTCAGCCCTGCAATATAACACTATTCCAATAATTACATCACTGTCAGCATTTTGAAGAGCTTCAGTCTCATCTCAGAAACTCCAACCTAGAATCAATTCTAATGAAATTCAATGAGAAACCCTTTCTGACCAGCTCCTAAAGACCTGCATTTTCAGGGAACAAGGTGATACAATGGGAAACCATTGAAGAAGCTGTAAGTAACTAAGCCCTTTCTCAAAAGAACCAGGAAAATATTCCAGAGTGAGCAGCTCTCTGCGGGAAGAACCATCTTGTGGTTTAAGTGGTCCTTTGCAAGGTAGATGAGCAAAGAAGCAAATATTCATACCCATCCAGTGTCTAATTATTGGAGTTCAGTCTGCAGCCTCTTCAGTCTGGGTTTTCATCAACACAATCTGTTTTCATCAAGGAGAAGGTGATGACAGAGCGGAAGCCAGTCACCACTTCTCCATTTTTAGTTTGAAAAAACCTATTGTGTGATCTAATAATAAATTAGACCTGGCACAGTAACTACACACTTATTTAGCTGAAAACAATGACAGAGGATTTGCATTAAAAAATGGAAATGCAAAAACACTGAAGAAGCATAGTTTAATGTATGGCTATGCATGAATGATGCTTTTGCTGTTGTTCTGTTGTCACAATTTTTTGCATTATGCCAAATTTTATGCATTATGCCATATGTACCTTTCATACTCATTCCTTTGTGCCTTTTTATGCCAAT
Organism: Manacus candei; assembly: GCF_025592945.1. Taxonomy (NCBI): domain Eukaryota; kingdom Metazoa; phylum Chordata; class Aves; order Passeriformes; family Pipridae; genus Manacus; species Manacus candei. The sequence continues at coordinate 40,409,634 of NW_026138062.1, forward strand.
AAAAAAATTTTCTCTACCAGAAACTGTACTATCCAGGTTGTTTTAGTTGACTGACAAAAGATTGGCTGATGGATCAGGCTTGAAGAGAAACTGCAAATGTGTAAAATACTTGCACCAAATCAATTTAAGCAAGATCTTAACTGCCTCTGTTCCTTTTACTTACATGACAGGAAGACATTTTAACCCCCAGAAGAGCCTGAGACCTAGGTATAAGCAGACCATAAAGCTGTTATGATTTCCTTCAAAACTGTGGAACCTATGCAGAAGGTAAATATATTTCATGTCTGGTATCTGCAATTCATTGCATGATTTTTAGTCTTCTGTCCTACTTCTTGTGGGTGGATCTTCCTTTCTATCTACTTCAGAACAAAGCCCAGGGGCAAAAAAGCTGTGATCCAAAACTGGGACAAATTTGTCCCTACTCCAAATAGCCTCCAGTTTTGCACATCTGAATGAGAGTCCTGCATACACATCCCTTTATTTTTTGCAACCATGAGTGAAAAACAAACCTTTTTTCATCTCTAGCTCTTTGAGAAAAAAAAAAAAGTAAACATGATTTGTCAAATACACTGCTAAAAGGGAACAGCTATTTATTGGTGTTACTGAATTTAGCAGACATTATTGAACAATCCAGAAATTCAGTATAAGCACACAAGAAATCAGTTGTCAAGAATATGAGACATGTTCAAAGCCATAAAACTATGAAAAAGTACAGTAGCTCTTTGCATCAGTGTCTATAAAAGACTGCTTAAGATAAAGGCAAATTACTTTTCCCAAGATAAGAAATGCAGGGGCATTTTAACAGATGAATTTTCCATGTCATCAAAATCTTAGATTAAGAGACTGAATTTTTTCAGTAACACACCTCTTAGATTCAAATTTGGAGAAGCCATACTACCATCTTTCCACCAGAAGAGAATCCCCTCAGACAAAAAATACCAGGGCATTTAAGCAGATTTTGGCCTCATGGATAGAGAAAGGAGAGGAATAATTATTCTACAGAGGAAAATAAAACTACCCCTGGGATCATATGAACTAAACGATTGATATGATTTTTGTACATATTCTAGGTTACTGAATAAAAACATTCTAAAACACTAAGATAAATAGCTAAACAAATATTTAAAAATGTGTTTTATTATTACAAATGATTGAAATATAGCTTCTGACATTACTATCACAGTAGAAAACATTTATTTGTGGACTTATAAGTTAACATTTAGTTCATACCTATAGTTCTTGTATTTAATTTTTTTTTCATGAACTTGTAAATATGCCAAGAAACTTGTGAGATAACTGGATTTTAATATTCCATCAAAAATGGTAATTTTCTCATTAAAAATTAAGTAAGATATTAAATTTATCCTTTATTACATAATGTTTCTTGTTATGATTTTCAGTGCAATTTTGAGAATTTTAGCATAATGTAGTTGATCTGACCCATCCAGATACAATTATTTTCCAGTTATTTTCATGCCAAAAATTTTGAAACAAAGAAATGCTTGCAAAAGATTTGGAATTACACAATAGGAGTACATCTTTCCCTAATATTTTATTTTGGGACAATGCACAGAGAAGGTTTTGGTTTTTGATATCCATGATTTATGAAAATAGCAATGAGTTTGTTTAATGTCATCAGTGAAAATCTTCTGAAGTATCAGCTAAGCTGTCTAGAAAGATGACTGACCACTATGTATTTTCAGCAAGATAATGTGGGGTTTCTGTATCTGTTTTTTCTTAATTTTCTCTTTGAAGAAACATATTGTGTCTGTAGTTCAAATTGCCTTCATTCCCATCAAGTAAAAAAAGAAACTGTGGTAGTCTGCTTCAGTAACAACTCTTCCCTTCTGGAGGCTGATGTGCACAAAAGTTATAGTGAAACAGCCCTTAAGTTTTTTCTCTACGGGTTGTGACACAGTGGCAGCTGCTGAGAATGGGGTTAAGGCATCTGAAGGGAAATCCAGGTCTTGTTGAGATTACTGATTTTTAACATTCACCTAAAGGAGTCAGAGGTTTCCCCCAAGACTTCAGACTTTTGGAAGCCAGGATCCCAAAACCTTGCTTCTATATATAATTTATAGTAACTTGAAGTGGGTTGTACTGTGCTTACACAACCAAAATACTGCACAATAAATCCATTATGTACCTATTTGCCTTGTTTTGAAGTTTCTCATAACCTGGGGTTTATAATAATGGTTCTTCTGTTATTCTTGCGTAGTACAAAGTTGCATAACTCAGAGAAAATTAGGAAACATTGTGCAATCGAGCTCCAGGTACCGCAGAATAGCTCCGCACTGTCCCTGGTGAACACCTGGTGTTAGCCCTCCCTTGAATGTTTCCTCTCTCTCTAGTTGAGTTGCAACACAGCACACTCATAACTAGAAAGCCAAGGCATAATCAGTCACAGGGTTCATATTGTCACTTATCAGTGGATGGACTATTTTGGGACAGGCATAATTGTCACTGCTGTCACCCACCATCATTCTATTGCCACCATACTTTATCATCATAAGAAGGATAAATACTGAAAACAAGGAATTTCTAATGTAACATGAACATACCCAGCAAGCAAGAACTTAAAGCATGAGGCCCATGCGAAAGGCATTCTGGTTCACTGAGTTCAGAGCTGACAAGAAAACACATTGAATAGTCCCCTTCGAAGACTTACCAAGTCCTCTTTTGAAGCTCCTTCACTTACTGCTCTTCTCATTAGAGAGCTTCATTCCTTCAATGATTAGAAACCTGTTTGTTACTTCTCTGTTATTTTTTTCCACATAAATTTCTGTATCCTGTAAATTCATTTGCCTGTCCTCTAGTTTACTCTCTGAGATGTACTTGAAAAAAATAATCATTTCTCCTCTTCATTGCAATGATGCAAATCACCGCTGTCAACACCAGTTTGGACTTGAGTTGTGAAATTAACAGCTGCTCTCCCATTACACAGACACCCAAAATTGCTCCAGAGCAAAAAGCAAAGAACCTGTTTCATCAAAATTCAACAGACTTAGCTCCTCTGACACTAGTAAAGATGACAGTAAAGGGAAATAGAAATCCAGCTTAATATGTGATGAACATCTGTGGAGTTAGGACATAGCTGTGTTAAAACAATGCAGTTATCAATTACCTTGCAACATATTGTAGATGAATAATTTTTAATTACCGAAAAACTTGGGAAGGTATAAAAATTCCTGTAAGCTACAGGTTTTAATTACAGCAGTCAAAATTTAATTTCTTCAGTCAAAACTTCAATTTTTTTCTGAATTTTTTACTTTTTCATCTAAACTTCTAGACTTTGTCTTCTGAGAATTTGTCTTATTTTCTACCAACTATCAATAAATATAATGTATAGCACTTCATTTCTTCAGCTTTGAGAGTTTTGAGTGATTTTACCCCACAGATATTTCTGCCATATAGTGCATACTGCTACAGTGATAAACTTTGGAAAGATAGTTCAAAAGCATTTAAGGGCATAGCATAGTTTTGTCTTCACTCTGTAAACTTACAGAATTTTACATTAATTTCTTCCAAAACACATATGGCAGATAGCTCAGTGGTGGATTATTCTGTTGATTCAAGAGCAAAGATTGTGTGCAGCATAAAGGAAAGCCTTTTTTTTTGTACATACCTTTGTAGCTCATAGAGATTTTTTATAGTTAGGGAGGCAGTGGGCTCATGTGCTTGGACCTGCACCTAAAGTAGACATATTGTATAATGGGAATGAAAAATTAAGCCTTCTGATGTGCAGTGTGAAAACAGCAGAGAAAGAAATAGTGGGGATGAGATGGGGGACACACAGCTGACTCTACTCTGGTGCTTAAGCCTGATTATAACATGCCTTGATCATGTTTTGCTCAGAGACATCCTCTATAAAAAAAAAAAAAAATCCCCAGCCTTGCTTCATATTTCTTCCTGATCATAGCCATGTTGTACATCCCTGTGATGCATTCTTACTTCAGTTTTTGAAACTGGTAATTCAAAGTTTGTACTTGCACTTTGTTGTTGTTCATGAGTTGTATTACTCTGACTTTCCTGTTCACACACAAGCACATCTGAAGGGCCCATGTACCAAAACCACAGCATCCTGGGCTACTGCTTTGCCTTGAGGATGTGAAGACAGGCTGAGAGACTTGGGGTTGTACAGCCTGGAGAAGAGCCTTCAGGGAGACATTATAGCTGCCTTCCAGTTCCTAAAGGGGCCCTGCAAGAGCTGAGAGGGACTTTTCCCAAGGGCATGTAGTGATAGGACAAAGGGGAATGGCTTTAAACCTAAAAAGTTTTAGATCAGATATAAAGAAAACATTCTTTACTGTGACAGTGGTGAGACACTGGAACAAGTTGCTCCTGAAAGTGTTCAAGGCCAGGCTGGATGCAAGCTGGTCTAGTGAAAGGTATCCCTATCCATGGCAGGACAGTTGGAACTAGATGTTCTCTAACGTTGCTTTCAGCCCAAACCACTCTATGATTCTGTGTTTCTACGTGCATGAATGAACGACACTGAATGATATCAGTTACATTTTACAGTTCTGTACTTAGTGCATTAAAGCATGTTTCATGTTACCCAACAGGGCTTGCTGCCAACAGCATCATCTGCTTTAATATGGAAATGCAAAGGTGAGTTAAGGGGTGGATGGAACACTAATACAAAGCTAATGTTTGTGAAGCCAAGGGTTTCATTCTGAAAGCAAGGGTGAAATCTGAGGAAACCATAAAGGGTGCCAAACCCAGCAAATCCGTACTGATACACACCTCTTTATTACTGTACTCTCAGGTAGAGGAGTGTTCCTTCTTAGACTTCAGTTCTGGAAATGCTTATACACAGAGAAAATATGTATCCTCAGCACAGTCTTGATATTTTCCTTGAGGGTACTTTAGTGTGCCAAGCTAAGCAAGCACAAAGAAATGTGAAGAACACAGACCCCCTTTTAAAAACTGTCTTAGTTCTTCCTTTATTTATGGCTCTGTAAATCTCATGCATCCCCATCGGAGTTGAAAACAAACAGATGGAAGTGACCAAAAGGATAAAATCCACCATAAGAAAGAAAAATACCTAAACTAGACGCAAACATCGAAGTCAATAAATACAGTTTCTTCTCAAGATCCCAACCACCATAGATCCTCTGCATAGCACCTCAGGCTGCAAACATAACACAATTTATTTAACATTACCATGAGAGACACCCTCTACTCTTTCTGGCTGCTGTGCAAAGTCAACAGGAAATGTGTCATCAAGAAATCTCTTTCTCCTTTCTTAATAGATCGCATAAGGAATCAAATCCATCTTGCGTTGAAATCCCGGCCCCATCGAAAATCTCCAGCAAAACTGACACTGACTTTAAGAAACAATGACAATACCTTAGTAGAAGAGGTTCAAGGTCTCCATGACAGTCAGTGACAGCTGCTTGGAAGTACAAGGCAAAGCATGTAAACAATAGGCTCTGTTCTGGCAAATACCTTTAGTTTTTGGACATATATGTTCATGATTTCATTTATTTTACATCAGCTAGAAATGATCAATCCAAGTCCTCAGGTAAAACTAATCTAACATTTGATACTCTTAGCAGTCTGGGAGAAAACTGTTGTATTTTTCAGAACTGTATACAGTAAATATTATAACATTTTAATTCTGGGCGACAGAGAGAAGAACAATTTTTTTAATTTCAGCAGAAACAGGACTTTCTGATTCATTCTTTCTGGTAGTGAGGAAGTAAAGGCAATCTTTACCTGAGTATGCTTTATGGCAGAAGTGATTTCTTTCTCATGCCTTGAACTTTTCCCTGAATCCAGAATCCTACATCCAGGAAAAGACCACAACATGCCTCTTCAGTGCTAAGTAATGTGCATTTGTATCTGATGAAGGTTTTTAAGAAGTTTCCCTGATCTTCATATATGACTTTCAGCAGCCACTAAAGGTTTTCAAAATCATCTGTTTCCAAAACAGACAAAAGGAAAAGGATGTAGTTTTATTTCTTCTTGTATGAAACCTTAAATAAACAGATATAATCTGTCTATTGTTTGAATCATAAACAAGTGTCTGTTAAGACTGACCTTCAGCATGCTGTACTGAGAAACTGCAACATATTAAGGTACATTTTCTTCTGAATACAAGGATTCTGTCACACCTTTTATAATCCCTGTAGAATAGACACTATCAAGCAACGCAGAAGTTTTCAAAATACCATGTTAGAGAAAAAAAAAAGTGATTGAAATAAAATGCATCATTTAAGAATTACATCTATGCTTTCCTCCACTACTAGCAAAGAATCAAAACTGTAAAAATTCAAGTGTTAGGTCAATTTAACAGTATGACTACTACTTTGAATTTAGATTTCCATGGAAAAATATTCTAACCTCAACAGAATTCTGCACCTGAAGACATGCCAAATCACCATGCCTTCTGATTTACTCCATCGCCATTAGCAATGTCAACAGTTAGCCTATCAGAAAAAGCATGATACAGAGGATAGGAAACACAAGGAGAACACATATTTCCTTAAGGAGCCTGTGGCTAGCGTGGTAATTGCTAAAAAACTTCCAGGAAGAGAGAGTGAGAAGGAATGGATTGTAAGCTTAAAACTGGAAGCGGTTGATGTGAGATGGAAGTTTGGTGAAATGACTTCTGACAGTAGCTTCTAGTGAAGGGGAATGGGATCAAGAACACCAGATGAGTAAGCTTAAAATTTCCCTAAGCTACAGGCTTGGGGAAGAGCGGCTGGAGGACCTGAGGGTACTTGTCAACAGTCAACTGAACATGAGCCAGCAGTGTGCCCAGGTGGCCAGGACGGCCAGTGGCATCCTGACCTGTATCAGCAATAGTGCAGCCAGCAGGACCAGGGCAGTGATTGCCCTGCTGTACTTGGCGCTGGTGAGGCTGCACCGCGAATCCTGTGTTCAGTTTTGGGCCTCTCACAACAAGAAGGACATTGAGGAGCTGGAGTGTGTCCAGAGAAGGGCAATGGAGCTGGTGAAGGGTCTGGAGAACAAGTCTTATGAGGAGCTGCTGAGGGAGTTGGGGTTGTTTAGCCTGGAGACTCAGGGGAGACCTTATCACTCTCTACAACTCCATGAAAGGAGGTTGGAGTGAGATGAGGGTCTGTCTCTTCTCCCAGGTAACAAGTGATAGGACAAGAGGAAATGGCCTCAAGTTGCACCACGAGAGGTTTACTTATTGGATAGTAGAAAAATTTCTTCGTAGAAAGGATTATGAATCATTGGAACAAGCTGTCAGGTAGGGTTTATCATCCCTGGAAGTATTTAAAAGACATGTAGATGTAGTGCTTTGGGATATGGTTTAGTGGTGAACACAGCAGCCCTGGATAAATGGCTGTACTTGATGATTTTTTCCAACCCAAATGATTTTAAATAGACAAGGAAGTCCCTACAAAATAAACAAACTTTTTTTTTCTTTTGAGAAAAAGTTATTTAGTTATTAAACACTTTGCCCTCTCAAAGTGTGGCTTCAGTAGTAGCAGCGGAAAGGTGTCTCAGTCTTGGAAAAAGTTTTGAACTAAGGATCAGAAATAGATTATATAATCAATGTTATGGAGGAAGGCAGGAGCCATGATTAATATTTTCTACTCTGTTTCAGTTGACTGAAGCATTTTCTGTTGCCTATTTTAGGACAGCATAAATCATTTCCTAGTGTGCTTGTTTGTCATTATTTTCAACAGAAAAAGCACACGTGAGCAGCTGACACTAGAGGACTACCTTGCTCACGAGTTTGTAGACACTGATGTAGCAATCAGGCAGGGAGAAGTTCCCCATCCAACTGATTCATGCTCATCTGCCCACTCATCCTCTGATGTGTCTGGGTCAGACAGTAGAGAAGAATAAAAATGTATTTTGAAGAATAAGTATGGAGGAATGCTTCAATAACCAACAGGGACCACTGGAAAAGCTTTAACATTCTAGTAATGTCTGAATTTGTATCTTGTAAGGATCTCAGACACTGTCCATGAACAACTGAATTAAGGTTCTAGGAGAAGATGAACAGCTAAGAATAGAGGCGTGACATCAAGCCACACAGGATCAAGGGGTAACACTCAGTTGCTCATTTCACTGAATAGTATAAAGGGTGGGAAGAAAGAAATTTCCATATTGCTTCACAAGTAGGCTCAATAAGACAGACAGTGTGAAGATTAGTGACCCTGTAGATCTAAGTTGAGGTCATGAGAATTTGTCATAAACGAGAAGCTACATGTTTAGAGAGAAAATGGTAACTTCCAGTTCATTGTTCTAAATTGGTCAAAAGCTATAGATTTTCATTATAATTAGCATTCCCAAATAGTTCTGTGATTCTTCCTTTTGCTTGATGTAAATCAGTAAGTGCCCAAAGACTAATTGCTGTTCACTGTGCAAAAGTTTACCCAAAATCATATGCAAACAAGGATGCACATCCGAAGAACAAAACTAATAATGTGATTTTTTATGAAATGTTCTATGAAGCAGAGAACACAAAAGTGTCTCTCTTCATTGCCTTTGAGTTCAGCAAAGTTCTTATCGGACACTGCACATAATTATGCTTGTACATCTTTGAACACAAAACTCAACCATAATTGGATTCCCGTATTATTCAAAAGTTTCACTGCCAAGTCAGGAAGCGCGGCCATGCACCATGGGCGGTGCGGCAAAGCACACTTGACAAACTGAGATTAGTCAAAGTAAACAGCTTTGAAGCAAACATAGTTTGTAACTACGTCTTCAATAAGTCTGTGAAGAATGAATGTATTCATTAGCAATCTAATGATCAAACCTAAGTACACTGCAGGTCTGTACAGAGATCGTTTCCATAACAAGGTCATTTAGAACTCTCTAGTCTGGGATTATTTGTGTAACTCTTGTCAAACCTAGAGCTGAGGAACTGGGCTGGAAAATTTGATTTTAGACTATGACTGAGATTCACAGTGGGAAATTCAACCCAGAAATCTATTCTCTCAACTACTAAAGGCTGGCACCCTCACTAAATGATGGTTAACTTAAGAAGTTCTAGGACTTCTCAGGAGGGAATAGGGCTTTGCATGATTAAGTCCTAATTGGAGGAAGTGTTTGCTTCACTGTTTCATATAATACAGCTGCACATCTATTGAATTTTCTGGACTGAATTTTAATGAACAATTCTTTGGCATATAAGTTCTGTTTTGTTTCCTTCTCGCTAGGCTTTTAGGAAGAGTAGAAGATGAAGGGATTGTTATTCTTCTTCCACTAAATTTCAATTAAAACCCACTAAGCTGATGTGTCCTAATTTCTGTAGAATACAGTCTCCTGAAGACAATTCAGAAAGTAGGGAATAAGATTGTTCTGGGTCTACTGAGTGAGAGGACAGTCAAATAAAAACACTTGTTTACCATGAAACACATTCAGCCACAGTAAGTACATCCAGTACAAACGGTAAATGCAAATATTGCAACAGAAATTGATATAGAACAGGAAGTGGGTCAGTACATCCAACACACTGAACTGCAGAGAGTACAAGTTAGGGACGACTGTCCAGCTGCAACTTAAAATCGCCCTTTTGGTGGCGCTAGTCTTGTATTTACTATCCTTATTGCTTTAAGACAATGCCAGATGTACACCCTGTAAATGCACAGGGATGAGCCTGTAAGACCACGAGGAGTTAAGCATTCAAGCCATGTTTTGACCTAACCTCCTAAAATTTTGACATTCATGTTATCTCATTTCAAAGATGCAGAACTGGTTATACAAACCTTATTTCCCAGACAAAAAACCTTTTGTCCCAGTCCTATTCCTTTAGAAAAATTATGTACCTTCCTTTTCAAAACATAAAGAACGTATTTGAAGGTACAACTTTATTCCAAGAAAAATGTCCAAATACCCAAGAATCAAATCCAACAAATATTTACAATCAGGTAAGCTACCTTAAGAGTAAGATTACTGCATAAGGTGATCAGCACTATGTGTTTGGAGCAATATATCTCACCTAAAGGCTCTCAGTAATAGAAATTTATATTTGCACATCAGGCTACAAATAAATTGATTTTTTTCAATTCTTAAACAATTTTGTAGGTCTCCTGGTGTACTAGTCAAAGAAAATGTTTTGACTGAAGGAAATCTTTCATTCGCTTCTTTTAAAACTTTAGGTAAGTGTAGCTTTGAAATTAATAGCACAAAACTATTTTTTCTTAAAGTTGTAAAATAACTAATTATTTGGGAAGGGCTGAAACTATTTAATGAATTTGGACTAAGATCACGAGCTGTTCTACGCAACATGAAGCTGCATTATTTTAACAGATGAATAATTTCCCTGGAAAAGTTCACTCTGCTCTATTTCTGCAGTTTTTTGAAATGGATTAGCAAAATGCATCCTCCTTTGTTTCTGCATGACAGACACATTTGCACAAGGTGTACCCACATGTCACTAGTGACAAGACACAAAGGGGAAATTTGACTGGACAGAATCGACTTTTGGAGTTAATTAGCACCCATTATGTAGAAGCGTTTTTTTCATCAGCCTTTAAGTACACTCACAACATTTTTCCTAAAATATTTGATCCATCTATTATCCTGTTGCCATCTCCATAATAATCTTAGGCTTGGGAATGAATTCCAGCTTATACAAAATATCAGTAAGTATAAATCACTTACAGGAAGATTGAATCACATCCACAGGGCCAGAGAAACTTAATGGGGGAAACTGCTTGTGAGAAGGAAGTTCTGTTAGAAGATGCAAAATGAGGAGTTCAGTTTTCCTCATTTTGTTAAACTTGTGACTGTATTTTTGATTAACCTTGCAACACAAGCCTGAAGGAATAACTTCACATGATTTGCCCTCAGCCAAGGTAAGTACAAACCCTTTCAAATCCAGGGAGGCACCAAAATAAAGAAGGTAGGATCTTTTGGTCCCACAAGTGCTATGTCAGGCTCTGAGGACTGCTGCAGACTTCGTGGGTCAGATCCTGATCTCATTACCCTGGCTAAGCTGCAGGACTGCAAATAACCCTAGTCAAGTTAGCAGGAAAGGGTAGGGTAAGAAGCTGTTTGTTATCAGCAAGAATTCCTGATACCTACAAAGCAATGCCTGCAGTCAGACAAACCAGATGGAAAAAGAATATGCCTACAGATGGAAGAAGAAAATGAAGGGGCCTTAATTAGCTCCCAGGAATTGATCTGACTCTGGTGGGTTATTTTTGGTTGATTCAAAAGACAGCTGAGGCCCACATAAGTCAAAGTTCATGGTTGGGTTATTTACAGAAATGAAAAAGCAGAACAAATAAGTGTGTCAGCTTCAGAATGTACCACCACAATATTGCTGGTTATCCTTTTAAATGTCATAGTTTGATTTTGGAATAACTGTTGATAAATACTATGTAATGCTTTTAAATTTTATTTTCAAGACTAACCTTAAGTACCCTAGTATACTCAGCGGTATCAAAAGCAGCATGGCCAGAAGGACATGTTCCACTCGGCTCTTGTGAGAACCTACCTGGAGTGTTGCGTCCAGGTCTGGGGCCCCCAAACATAAGAAGGTTGTAAACCTGTTGGACTGAGTCCAGAAGAGGGCCATGAAAATGACCAGGGGGCTGGAGCACCTCTCCTTTGAAGACAGGCTGAAAGAGTTGGGGTTGTTCAGCCTGGAGAAGAGAAAGCTCTGGACAGACCTTAAAGACACCTTCCAGTACCTAAAGAGGACTACAAGAAAGCTGGAAACAACCTTTTTATGAGGGCATGTAGTGATAGGACAAGTGACAATGGCTTTATATGGAAAGGGAGGAGTTTTAGATTAGACATTAGGAAGAAATTCTTTACTATGAGGATAGCGAAACACTGGGACAGGTTGCCCAGAGAAGTGGCGTATGTCCCATTCCTGGAAGTGTTCAAGGCCAGGTTGGCTCTGAGCAACCCAGTTCAGTAGAAGGTGGACCTGCCCATAGAAGGTGGGCTGGAACTTGATGATCTTCAAGGTCCCTTCCAATCAAACCACTCTGTAATTCTCTAAGTACTTGGGAGGTAGGATTTTCTCTTAATGACTGCCTTCTGTATCTTCTGACCCCAACACATGCCGGCTTTGGGGCAGCTTGAGCCCTTCCAGTTCCCTTTACACTTGTAGGGTTCTTCAGCTCTCTCCAATGCTCATTCCAAGCAACAACTCACATCCAAAAATGGTATTGTGTCTTTCAACAAGATAGCCTGAGATGTGGGTTTGAGGGACAAACAAGGTTTCCTCTGTTATCCAGCCTATGTTAACAGCATTTCATTCATGCTGCCCTCCTTATTCACCTCTCTTCAGTCAGCAAAGGGAAAATAGAAATGGCAAAGCATATATTTGCTTTAAATTTACATTTGAATTTTTTGCTGAAAATATCAACATTCTTAGGTTTTCTTTCAGATGCTAAACATATTACCTCTTGTTTTGACTATCTAGTTCCTGACATGAACAATGTCTGAACCTGCTGCTTTCAAACAGCAACATCTGCCACAGGTTTATAGATAGTTCTTTGGGGAGAGGTATCAGCTATGTTCGATGTGGCAGGAAGATGATCAAATAAATGCAAACTTTCTTTTCATATCACTGGAAAGTTGAATGATTAGAAAGTCACAAAGATGAACAGTTTTAATGTGGAATTCCTGTAGTAAAGAAGTAGCAGGTCTCTCCCTCCCCTTGGTTTCATATGAATGTGACAGCTTGCTGTTTGTCATCATTACACACTGGCTGCAGAAGTAACACTGGCTCTGCTGCTTTAGAGATGTAGAATGGTAACACAGAAGAAAGGTGTTCTCTTTTGGTGATACCCGAAGTGCTTCACTCTGTTGAGAAATTAATTTGATAAAAAAAAATTAAGAAATAAAAAAATCTATTCAACTAATTGAATATGGTCTCAGACTTCTGCACTGTCCCTCTGTGATTGCCATAGTCATACTTACAAAATCTTAAAGGAACATTAACTAATACATGACCAAAATATACTTGCACATTAAATAATAGAAGTGAGAAAAAAAGAATAACCATGATGTCCAGGTGAGCACTATACACTGTGTGTCTGTCAGCAGTTTGATGCTGTCATGCCATCACTATGCTGCTATACCCATTACAGCTCTCTGCTTGGGCCTCTCTCATTCCCTGGTGCATTTCCTTCTCCTTGCACTATTTTCTTGGGAACCAACCTGAGCATCATTTCCTGGCCCTGCATTACAAAGGTACATGTTCCCTTAAGCATACAATATTTGAATACAAGCTTTGATCCTCAAAAGTACTGGTCAAAACAGACATGACAACACTGTAACAATATCTGTGTTTACTTTGTCCTTGTGAAAGCATAATATGATGACATCATTCAAAACATCCATAAAGTGACATAGGTAGACTTTTTTCCAGAATTGGATGAACAATAAAATACTACTGCATGTAATTCAAAAGCAAGAACCCTTTTCCTTTGTTAGCTAGTGAAATGCTATTATTATCATCCAAAGTAAATATGTGAAATAGATCTGACTGAGGTTTTTGCTTCTTCAGGAAGAATAGTAAGAGACACAGATGCTGAGCACTTTTAGGAAAAAAAAGGGTTTCTGAATTTTTTTTAAAAACTGCTTACTGGAGCCACATAGTCAGTCAAAGTCCATCCTAGGTCGCCTTCATTGCTCAGAGTAATTAGACCATTAGCTGATGTTATTTTAGAACACTCAGTTTTACAGTCACTACAGAATAGGAGCAGGGTTTCAAATGAAACACCATTTTTTGCCTATTAAGCAGAGTGTAACCTTTTCTCTGTGATATGGGTAGACTTTGAGCGGTGGTCCATATCTCTGTCACCTTGATTTCAGATTGCAAAGCACCATTGCCCTCAGACCAATCCATGTTAAAAGTTTAAGACAACATTTTGTGTCATTCTGTTTAAACAATACTTAAAGACAGATTACCGTAACTCTTCAGGATGTGATGGAGAGAAAACACTTGCAGCTTCCTTATGCCTGCAGACAATTTGCCACATACAAAGGAAAATTCCAGTGTCAACTGCTTTGCACGTACTTAGTACTACTTGTATGAGGCTATAAACAAAGCAGAACTTTCTAGACCAAAGAATAAAATACTTGTATATCAATTTGGATATTTTTAACTTTCCTTATATGCAATGATACAGATGCATCAGGAAGAGGTCACAAATAGTTAAAATATCTCTAAGGAATTCAAGGGATGTGACACCTCTGAACTCTGTAACTGCAAAGTGAAGACACCAATATAAAAATAACAGTTTCTAAAGGTGTTTGATTTTCCCATATTGGTGGTTTGTATTTTCTGTTTGGTTGTTTGGGGGTATAGGGGGGGGTTGGGTTTTTTGTTTTGTTTGGGTTTGGGGTTTGTTTGTTTGGGGTTTTTTTTGTAAATCAGCTGTCCAAAAGACATTTTGACAGTTTTCCTCTAAGAGAAGGGATGAGAATCTTCCTGCTATGTCACCTTCTCATGCAAGCACTGCTGAGGAAGGACAACTTGTTTCAGTCTTAGCACATATAGGGGATTTAAAAGAAAGTCAAATTAACAGAGAAAAAAAATCTAAGAGTTCAAATTAAGTAGTTTCTGGTTGAACTGTTTACCTGAGTACAGGCACTCCCAATTAAAATCTAATATGCATTTTGCTACAAGAGAACTTTTTTTCCATTTGATGGATTTCCTCTTCTGCTAGCACATGTATAAGGATGTGAAAGAGAGGATACAGAAGATGATGATACTCATTGAGATGAAGAGGAACTTTAGACAACAGACTACATCCCACAAGCTCAGTCATCTACTGGTGAAATCTTTATGATGGTTTCCTTGAGCTTTGGGTCCTGTCCAGAATGATGAAGTGACAAACCAGGAACTGTGGAAATCCCAAACCACTTGTGTGCAGTAGCTAACAAACCTGCCACTCAGCAGGCAGGTCCACATTGACCTTCAGTCAAAAGTGGGGGTTTCCCACCAAGGATCTTGTATTTTGATTCATGCCAAAAGGCTGAAGAGCAATCAGTTTAAAATAACACTTTTAGAAAGAGTTTTTACTGTTTGCTCTATTTACTTGCTCAGGTGGGGAGAAGGTTTACCTGTATGGAAGGTTTAGGGTTATTGCACATATTCTCAGCAGCTGTCATTCATTAACCCCTCTCAGCTCCCCATCCATAGTACTGCTGCATCTGAAACATATTCTTCTGTCAAACCCTTTTAAATATATGTTCATGATTTCAGCCCAAATTCAACTTTCCCCAAGAAAATGACTGCAGGGCCAGTGTCCTTGGGAACTGGAGTCACAAGCATAACAGAATCCAAGGACAAAAGTTAAATAAACTCTTTTCTTCTGCTATGAAGAAATTAAAAATAGATTGTCACAACTCTACCTTCTAGTCTGAAAATCCTAAGTTCCATGTGTTTGGTTTATTACAATGTATCACAGAATGCAAAAATTATTCTCATGTCAAAACAACATGTTTCTTATGAAACCTAAGCTATACTTCCAAATCTGATATTAAGCCTAGTGTATTTTTTTCTTTTGTTTGGATATTATCTGCTCAGGGAGTTAGGATAGTTCATGAATTTGACCATTTTCTTGGACATCTTTACAATACAGAAATTTTTCAGCTCAGAGGAATTCTACCCTTTCTCTTCTACCCTTGGGCAGGATACAGCCTTGTATGGGAAGTTGCTCTGAAATGTTCTCTATGTGTATGGCTGAACTTTTCCCCTCCCCTCTAATACATCATAGTATAATAGCATTTATTCTAGCCTAAAATTGGATGAATAATTTGCTGAGGCCTGGAGGGAATATCATAATTACAGGCAAAAGAAATATGTGAGTGTCCTTTAAGAGTATTAGTTCTCACTTAGAAAAAAGAGAATCATAACAGTACTCTTGTTTGGTGAGAAAAACTTACATGTCCTCTGGAAAATTAGCTCAAGAAGAGCACCTTTCACTGCATAACACTCTGGAACAAATCCAAATATTTTGGTACACATGTAACATATTGAAAAAAATCCAGAATGCAAAAGAATGAATAATTTATATACAGTTGTTTTTGCTCCAACAAGGCAAAAAAAATCCTGTTGGTACGATTACTTGCACAATGACCTTACTGAAAACCTTTTGATTAAATTCATAGTCCTCTTTACAATATTACTTCCTTCTATTCCTTCTGCCTCCCCTTTACTTGAGAATATTTACTATATATTGTTGGGAAGAGATAGTTCAATAAACTGTTGATAAGCAGTGAGTCAGCTCTACAGGCTAAATCTAATATAATAAATCCCTATTCTGCATTTGGTCCAATTGCCTCAGGCTTATAAAACTGTGTGAACTTTGGCCTATTCTTTTTTTATTTTTAAGGTAAATCAGTGTTTTGTCAGCAGGTTTTCGTCCCTGTTTCAAGGTTTTTCACACCTCTGGGAACTGACTTTGCAGGCTATCTGTGAATCAATCCTCTCAGCAAGCCCCCCAGCACTTGAGGACTGTCCTTACACTGCAGGAACATTCCCGGCAATCTGTGAATGAAGAATACAGAGTAAAGAGTCTAGTTTTATACAGAGGTAAAAAAAAATTATGTTAAGATCCCTTCAGTGATTTTCAAATAAGTAATAGCATGGGAATAGTTACAGAGTGCTTATCTGAATCAGCTGTTTCCATGAGATTTTGATCCAGTTCTCTGAAGCAAAAGTAGATATACAGATTTTCATTGTTCTGATGAAATTCACAAAGTACTTCAAAGAAATACAATAAGTTTTCTTTGGGACTGGAGGAAAATGCAGGCTTTGAAAGAGGAGTTGTTTGACAAATGTAATGTTGACCAAAAAGACAAAGTGGAAGTGTAATATGTTTTTTACATGTACACTTCAGTTTACAGAATACACTAAAGGACTCCATCAGTCAGCTATCAATACCTCCTGTAAATTACTTCTGTTGTGCTTGAAACAAAATCATTGTTATTTTACAATGTCTGTAGAGTCATAAAATGACAAGCAGAGACTGCTGAGGCCACTCACATGTTGCAACCATTCCTACAGAACACAGAAAAATAAAAGCAGACATTGTTCAGCCATTTACATTGCCATCATATTGGTCTGTGGTCCAGAAAATCAATGTTAGCCATGCTCCAGCACACCTGTTATTTTCTTAATCTCAATAATGTTCATAGTTTTACACATAGTTCATAGGAACTATAAGCAAATAAAATTCAAAAAAGGGTTTCTTTCCTAGATTTCATTTGCCTTTTTTTCTGACTCTCAAGAACAAGCAAAAAATTAAAATAGGAAAAAGTCTTTCCTGGATGTTAGTGTCCAGAGGCATGAAAGGACACTGTCAGCCTCCAGTTGTTGATCTGAATATTGAGTACTCTTTTGCATGCAACTTTGAGCACATGTGTACTTTACACAAGATCTTTCACTATACTAGCACCTGTTGTACTGCAAGGAAATGAAGTATATTTGATTAAACAAGACAGTACCTGAAAAATCACTCGTTTCCCAAATGAGATCTAAAACTCAGACACTGGAATTCTGATTATCCTGCTTCTGTCATCCTAAAACCCAGTTGGCACTTCGGAATGCAGTTCCAGTTCTCCAAGGACAGTGGTAGATAAAAGAATGATGTGATTTAGCCTGCTATTCTTAACAGTTTGCTGTAAAGGAGATTCTGAAGCCTCACCAAGCAATCTGCAGCAACCTCAACTATCTTGGCGTTAGAGCATTTGTCCTACCTGCTGAGTCAAATCTATTCATAGCAGACACTTCCTTTTCCTTTCCCACTATGACCCACATAGCTGTAGAGTGGTATCAACCCTCTCTTCTCTAGAACTAGCAAGCCCATAGTCTCAATCCTTTCCACAGAAGTTATGATTAAAGTAGCATTCCTGTGGCTCACCTCTCTGCCCCCTTCAGTTGGCCCTCACCTTTCTAGATGCATGGTGCACAAAACTGCACGCAAAACTCTCCTCAGGGACATTTCAGCTCCTGTTGGGGCAGAACAATGGTTTAATTTGTTTCACTTCCGGGATAATGTTTGTCTTTTTCAAAAGAGCAAAACAGTTTCCTTTACTCCCATTCATCTTGTGATCAACTATTAACTAGTTACTCATCCTGTACAACATTTAACTGCAACCTCAGCACGTGATTTCAATTCCTTTTTAAACTGCACTGTTTCGCTGGGTCTTGGCGGTCAAATGATAAGTTTCCAACTTAAATGTGTATCACTGTTTGATTTAATGTGCACCTGCAGATTCTTGAAGGCTTCACTGTTTCTAGTACCTCACATGAAATGAGTAACTTAAAAAATGTCTACTCGATTTTGTTTCCAAACTCTAGTGTTTAAAATACTGAATTTTATCTTCTTTGTTAATCTTCAAAGTATGTTAGTGGCAACAGTGTACAGATACCTAGTATAGATGAAGTAAGTTAACCACAGAGAAGTTGTACTGTAGTGTCACTATGTGATGGTGGCTAGAAAACTGCTGAAAAAGATGCACACTCATATTCAAGTGAGTTGCCTTCCCATTTCACTGAGGAAGTGGGAGTAGCTTCCTGATCCCTGAAAGGATGATTACATCCCATGATAGCTCAAGCAAGCGAGGCTTCCACACAGTTCAATTAGTAAGTCAGTGAAGTTGCACAAGGTTGCATCCCTAAAGCAGAAACTGGTTTCAAGCAAAATCATCATTCAGAAATTTTTCTTTGCACAATTTGCCACACAATTTTTCCCCAAAAAACTTTTCCCATTAAATGTAGGCACATTCAGATCCTTTCTCTCAACAATTTCTCCCTCTATGTATTTCCAACCGTTAAAGTCCTGCTGTTCAAGAAGCATAATATTCTTCTAGCTGCTTAGTGTATTCATTTACTGCTCATTCACCCTATGAAAAGTGTATTGCCATCCTGAGGTATACTCATGTCACACTTTGTTCCATTCATAGCATTAGTCTCTATCCATTTCACTTACCCTTGTGTAGAGTCCCTACTGATAGAACAGCTTTCTACAATCTTCCATTACACTTAGTTTGCAAGTTAATATTATGCTACTATGAAATTACACAGGGTGAACAGCCTGCTAGAGTGAATAAAAAAGTAGTAAATAATATTTTAGTAGTAAATATTTACTACTCTATAAAAAAGTAGTAAATAATCACGTGTTCTGATTTCCCATGTTTCTCTTCAGTTTAAGTTCATATTACAAGACAGAGTTGCAAACAAATGAGGGCCACATAAATTCATAAAAATAATATACAGAAATAAAAGAATCATGGGAAATGTCTTACTGTAACATGGTCAAGTTCTGTAGAGGTATAAAAGATGCCATAAGCTCTAGAACAGGCCAGGTATACATCAGGTCCAACAAAGAAAACTGTCAATCACCATAAAAACAATTAATCAAATATTAATTCAAATTTGCATCCTAAAGACCTCTACTACAAGCATGTGAACATGTCTTTTGTGAAACAATGCCCACAGATTTGGCTTGGTGGGCAGGTGTAGAGTTGTTTTATGATCAGTTGCAGTTTTTGATCAGGCACATGTGGGTTTGGTGTTTTATGAAGCCCAGGGACAGATATGGCAAAACAGGGTACAGTCCCCAGAGCCCACTCCTGCTCACATGCTCTTGCAATTAATGTAACTGCCCTCAGTGGTTTAGGTCAGACTTCCTGAGTAAATTAGAAGAGTAAGAAGTTTTTATTTCTTCACAAGGAACTATGATAATGAGGCAAGGAATTAAGTCTATTAATTCTACATTCTACATTGCATGATGCAATTGCTCTTTAAACATCTGGCACTGTTGCCTATATTAAGTGGAGAAAAATCCACCCTTGTTTGACAAAAACATTCACACTGTTGAAGTGACTACTATTTTTCTCAGGATTTGGGAAGCTGCCGTAATCCACAGTGCAACAGGTACAACAGCCAACATGGGCTAATGCCCTACTGTGACCTAGACAGGGAGCACATCCTTTGGGCTAGTTTCACTGTACACAAGAGATTAATTTCAACTAATTGTAAACTACAAAAACAGCTGTATTGGAACTGTGTAAAACATACTTTTTTCTTTTTTTTTCTCCTTGTCATGGATCTGTTACTAGTGTGATGGAGTTGAACTCCTTCTACCCTCTGCAGAGCAATAACTGATAACTACCTCCAGAGTAAGCCAGAGTAATGGCAGGCTGGGGCAAACAGCAAAGCTGCTGTTTATTTGTAGGGGAGAAAAAAAAACCCAAACCAAAACAAATAAAGAAACAACAACAACAAACACAAAAAACAAAACAAAAACAAACAAACAAAAAACCCAAACAAAAAACCAACCAAAAAAAACCCCAAAAAAACCAAAACCAAAAAACAAGTAGATTAGTTTCCTCCTTCCATAAAAATTTAAACTTGCATTATGTAAAAATGCAAGCTTGAATCACAGCAAACTTTTGGGACACAGTGAAAGGACTGGAGCAATTCTTCCTTCAGTGTGCAATCGCCTGTTCTTACACATTAGTGTAATGGATCACGAAGGATTAAAATATACAAAAGCCTATTGTTCCTGAGCTGTGATCAACCATAGTCACCTGACAATTGCCTCTGGAGAAAATATAATGACGTCAAGTAGATTTTAAAGGACCAGGGTGGTGAGTGTGCCTTGAGGACTGTTCCACTCCAGACCAGATGTGTGCTTCCAAAAACAATCTTCTACCCATCTGCACTCACTGCACTTGAATTCACGCCAGGATCAGCTGGGTATGAGCCAACTGTGTCTCTTTCAGATGGTGCTGACAAAAAGGACACCATTCCACTGATGGATGCTCAGCCTGCTGGACCAGACCTGGAGCATCCCCCTCCCACATGGGTGCCCACACCTCAGCACTGGGTGTTTTGCCCTCCACAGCCACTTAACTCCTTTATATAGACATAGGCTTTGGTTAAAGAGTTAGTCAAATGAGGTTTAGTTAAGCAACCACTCAGGTTAGCGAGCAGCTACGTGAATAACTGTTCAAAATTTAGCAAGGCTTCTTCGTGACTCACTCCTCACCGTACAAGTGCAAGCAGTCCTTATTTGGTTGTGCAGTTTTTAATGGTTGCATTGCTTTTTAATGATGACAAAGTCAAAATTTGCCATGTTGGAAAACTCAGTGTAACTTGCTTTGTGGGAAACAGAGGCTTCAACTCTGCTCAAGGAAGGAAATGTTTGGTGAAAGAAAAACTCAGTGGTATAACTAAGTTCACCAACAAAGTGACATTATTGTCTTTATACTCAGATACTGGAAGTCAAACAAAGTAATAGAAAAGGACCACCCCACACCTGGCGGACTTGTCTGAGCAGCAGACAGCTTCCAGCCATGAATCAGTGCTGGGAATCAGAAATCATTTGAATAGAGACAACAACATGATCAAACTTGACAACTTCCAGGGGGAAAAAATGGTGCAAAAATTTTTTTACCTATGCGTTCACATATCATAGAATCATAGAATCATAGTGTCAACCAGGTTGGAAAAGATCTCCGAGATCATCAAGTCCAACTCTTGATCCAACACCACCTGATTTTAGTCTTTTGCAATCATCCTGGCTGAATCTCAGCTCTGTCTAACACATATGAGGTAAATCAAGCTTCTGCACTGGTCTTGAGTTGACTACATTCAAATTCAATCTCACACCTTCTGTACTAGAGCCTAAAACCCTGCAGGTCAGCCTGTAATTCCTCTGAAATTACTTTACTGCATGCCAGTTTACAATGAAGTCTTGTATCAATTCTCTGGTATTTCAGGGCTGTTTAATTTTTTATAGAAGTAGGATTTTACAAATCAGGCGAAATACAAAATTTTGGTTAATGTCATTTATATTCCCAGCACTTTTTCCGAAGATCTATACAAGTCCATTAGGCTCAGCATAAGTAAAGTCATGCTGTGTCTATCCTGTCTTTCAAACCCTGCTCTCCATCATCACCAAAGCCCAAACTCACTGTGCTGTCCCAGCATGTACGGATATGTGTAGATCATCAGGATGAGTCAGGAAGAGCTTCAGACATTGACTGCTCCTTTTCTGGGTTACAGTCAGTGTGGACAGATCAAGTCCAGCATGCCTCCTGTGCTGTCACAGCTACTCTGCCTGCCCTTACAACACCACTGTATGATCACTCTGTTTTAGGTGGGATTCTGCAGTTTATCACAGAGATTTGCTACAGGTTTACAGGGAGTCTGAGTTTATCTCAATCCAACTACTAAGTTATAGATTTCCTAGATGAAATATGATTTTGTCAAGACAAAATGTAGGCACTGCTTTAGAGTACATCTTGTTTCAGTCATTTAAAGACAGTGTCATGACAGGCTTACAAATGGATGTGGACAGTCAGTTACAGAAAGTGAATTTGCAAATGAAAGCTGACTATGGGAAGTTATGACATTTTTCCTACCCAGCCAGATTTTGACCCACACTGCAGTGCAATGCAGCTGACTGATCTCCTGTCCCCTTCCCTTCCTCATGTCCTGTACATATGCTTCTTGAGGACAGAAACTCTGTATACAACTAAAGGTTATAGCTATGACTTCAATTTAAATTGAATAAAGCCAATTATTATATAGAAATTTTTGAGAGATCCGTATGTGTGTGTTAGCTGGAAGAAAGAGAGATGTTGGATCACTGACCAAAGGAGCAGACAAATTAAAGAATCAAGGGTGTTAGAACTCACACACGTAGGTAACATTTACAGGAAAGCTGTTTCTCTTGTTGTTTATTGCTCAAGAGTATTATGGTAAAACCTTATCTCTATATTTGCATCTTTTTCCCATATTATGTCCCAATTAAACTGTTGTAAATACAAAGTCATTAAATGTGAAGGAAATCTAGACACTGTGAGAAAGTGGTAAATCAACAAGTTGAGATGTGTTAAGTTTGATTGCTTAATTATTAGTGAATTAGATGTGCTAGTTGTCACCACATTGTTTGTGCTAAACCCGAACATCTAATCCCTTCCTCAGGCCTTTCCTTCCCTAAAGCAGTAGGATGTGAAGTAGATCTTTCTGATAAATAGCTCAATGCACCTGGATCCAGCCAAACAGGAGGGAAGAACTGGCTTGCCTCTCTCCAGGGACAGGCTGACGCACTGTTGAGAGGTCACGGCAGGACCTCAATGCCCAGACAGAGATGACTGGAGGCTTTTACAATCACACAGCCTGTAAAAGTGATCCATAGCCCAGTATCACAGATGGTAAGGTACTTATTTGAAGAGAGACCCTCAGGGTCTATGGAATCTGTGGAAACTGAGTGCAGAAGGTGTGGAGATGTGCCTCCCTCTACAGTCAAGGCCTCCGACAAGAAAAATGGCCTGTAACAACCATGACTGTGCCATGAAAAGATGAGACAAGAAGAAGGATGGAGGGTTATTTTGTGGAAAAACGCTAGGAAGGTTCTGAATGAGACTGTGCCTTGCTGGACTTAGCCTCAGAAACTGCAGTGCGAAAAAACATTTTATTCTGCAAAAATATTTGCATGTTTGAATTTTATTTTTTATTCGTCAAAATGAATAATCAAATAACAAAACTGATCATATGCTCTGCATGCCATAGAAAAACAGGTCAATCCAGTTTGGTAGGACTTCACATACTATATTACATAGTTCACAAATCATCCAAACAAAACATTTCTCAGGAATTTTTGGACATTCTTTTTCCTTGATATCCACTGTAGTGGGTAAACAACAGCCAGTTCTGATGCTAATCACCCACATAGTCACTTTCTTCTTATGCATGGGGGGATGGTTGAGATATTATGAAGTGCAGAAGAGAGTTTAATAAGTGAAAAGCAAGGGGTGGAAGTGGGGGGAAGGGATGCACAGGCTCACCACCTGCTCCCCAGATTAATGTCCAACCAGCCTCCAGGAAATTATTGCCTTGGAAGACAACCCTCACTCCACCTTCTTCTTCTGCTAGACCAGGTTTGTTGTTGAGCATACATTATATCATATGGAATATCCCCTTGGAGAATTCAGGTTAACTGTGCTGGTTGTGCCCGTTTCCCACACAGTCTCTACCATACACTGTGAGAGCAGAGTGTGAACTGAGAAAGTCTTGACATTGTGCAAACACTTTTCACCAATACCCAAAGCATGGGTGTGTTATCAAAAACTGGTTAAGCCACAAATCCAAATGTGGCACCATATAGACTGATATGAATAAATTTATTCTATCCTAGATAGACCCATAATATTCATGAAGATATTTGAGCAGCTCTTGACTTTTGTTAACTCTGTTGGCTGCATCCAGATTGGGTAGAATCCAGCTGAGTTGTCTATCCAAGCCAAATTACCAAGATACAGCAATCATTCACCACTGAATCATTTAGATCTACTGCACTTTTTCATCCCACTCATGTCCAGAGGAGGCTCTGGTCTTACTTTTTATATATGTATTTTTCTCTAGAACTCAAAAGCCCTGGTGCCCATCAATGAATTTCACATAGGACATAGTTTCATGAAGCATCCTTGTTCGAAGTAGGGTTACTCTACTCAGAAAATGTCACAGTGTGAACTTTCCAGTGGCAATATTGTGAGTCTTCTTAATAGAATTTTAGACCGTGGAACACTTTTATCATCACCGTGTAGCTACAGAAACTTCTCTTATTAAGTGTCTTTAACAGTGTTTCTTCTGACCTCCTCAAATTTTCTCTACACTGGTCATGTTCTCCCACAGATGTACAGGTTCTCTGTTGAATACAAATCATATGACTATGCTGTTTGGGCAGGAAATTATCTTTCCTGACCCAAAATAATTTTTGTCATTCAAGATCAAGACAAAGCAATAAAGTCTGTAAAATTCACACTGCTAAATCTAAAATCAGCATCTGTTCCTTTTTTATATTGATCTCATTAGAATTGGATTGATTCCTGCTGATTTTGAGCCCAAAGAACTGAAACTTCTTTTCACTGAAAGTTTTTTATTTCAGTTCAATCCCAATGTTCATCAAAATCTTCTCTCTTTTTGGGAAAAAAAAAAAAAAAAGATCAGAGTTGACAAGCTTCCAGCAGAAAATGAAATGGAACCTGGTATATGTCCTTTTTCATCAAGCTCTTGTGTTTAAACTCTCCTTTTCAATTTTGCCCATGGCCCAATTAAAGATAAATGGGACTTGCTAACAGTTCATCAACTGTAATGGAGCTCTGAAGCCTTCCTCTTGTGTCTATGAGGAAATAATCAGTACCAGACACTGGAGTCATGGAGTTCAAAGTGGTTTAAACACATCCTCCTCTACTTCCACCCAGACCCTGGTCCGGATCCAACTTTACTACCACAGTCTGGTATTAAGTCTGATGTTGAAAAAGAAAAAGATGAACCTGGTCCCAGTAATAAAACAGGGTGCTTTTTTTCATCAAGCTTTAAAATTTGGACATGGATATTTTTCCTGTAAGCCTACCAAAATGTACAGAAATTATAATATGTGGATATCTGGGCTGTTTTCAATATCAGGTGGCAGCATCATTCCTTTATCAACTATTTCAGACATAGCTGTGTACTGCATTCCTCTCTTGCATAGTTCAGCAGTGTTTTGGTATAGATCATCTCTCTCTGAAGTAAAATTCTTTCTCATCACATCAGCCAGAAGTACATTGAACATCATAAGATAGTAAATCACAAACTCTTCTGTACCTGTTCATCTATGCCCATATGACCTGTCCTAGTGTGAGAAATTGTAATGATCTTTTCCTATTTATGTGGTTCTCCTTTTCAGATTAGAGCTAATATGATCACAGAACTGCACACCTTAAAATAAAAATCACAAACCAGCCTGTGAACTGGTGTTTCCAGGCCTCAAAAACTCTCCAGTGGAGTTTAATGGAGTGAAGATGAGACCACTGCTGGTAAAGGAGCCAGAGAGGTTGTGGCTTCCCTGATCCCCTTTGGTTTTCTCTGCAGTGCTTCATGGACCTCTGTCAGATTGCACTGGTCCAGTTGGTGATAGAAGATAGCTCCACCTTTGCTAGGGTAAGCTCCTCTCTTTACCCTGATAATTTTCACCCATTCTTGTAAGCTATGTTTTATATCTAGTTCTCCAATATAAAGAGACTCTTCTGAAAGGCCATCTTTGGTAGGAAGGGGACAAAGGTGTCTCATGGCCTCCTATTTCTAGAGGGCACATTTAAAGAGCTCTATTCTGATTTCTGTGAAAACTGCAGAAACCTCTTAAAGTTTACTAAACTGGGCAGTGTTGTGCATGGTACTAAGGAAATGGCAGGAGTAATGGCAGCAGTTTCACTGAGACAGTGCTCGCATACATACCGTGTGCCTCTACACCAATTGATACAGGCAGGCAGCCAAAGGGCTGTTACAAAATACCTTTTCGTATAAGGAACATGGGAGAAGCTCGGTAAGAAGTGATTACACAGTAACTGTACTGATAAAGTTACAGAAAGAGAACTTCCCCGTGACTTTGTGGTTTCACTACTGGAATAATATGAAAAGAGAGAGACAAAGCTGGCTGCTACCTGTGACGTGACATCGATGGGGAAGTTGCAGGAAAGATTTGTTTGATGTGCTTTCATTTACTTCTTAGAACAGTGATGACATTACATCAACACCACCAAAAAGTGAGTCACATATGTAACTGCTGCTTGGACCTATCAGGATCTATATAAGCATTTTTAGCTGTGGTCTTGGGAGACAGAAGGCAGACCCTTTCTGCTGCAGCAAGGCTCCTTACCAAGCTGGGCACCATGCAGTACCTCCTACTTTGTGCTGCCATCCTCCTACCTGAGAGTCTTGCTTTTCCAGTACACATGAAACTCGAACCATGGAGCAACGTAGACCTTGAGAAAGTAAAGGTATGTTATCAGGGGAAAAATATAACTGCATGATGAATAATCTGATTTTTGATTCAGCGTCTACATTCCTTTCCTATCTGTTTATGTTGTTCTTATTTTACATTACCACAACAGTTTTTGCAGAGATGAAAAAGAGCAATTTAAACTTGCTGACTAGCTTAGACATCCTAAGTCCAACTTACAAAACAGACCAAGTTGCAATTGGTAAATAAAAGGGAGCAGGTAATTTTTAAAACATCTCAAAAACTTTATGTAGACTGTGTTGGAAGGCTGTAGATTTGAATGCTCAGTAAACTGTGTTTACTTTAAAGGATTTCTTGCTTACAATGCTTCATTGCTATTGCAATTCTTTTTATATATGTTGATTTATACTACAGAGAGAACAGAATTTGGTGAACTGAAATGGGAAGGAAAAATACATGACTGTAGGATGATGAAACAATTCAACCAAATATAAAATGCAATTATCAAAACTTCACAGTTATATGTAATAATTTTTATTTTCCTTCTCTTCTTCCAGGTATATCTTGATAAATTCTTTCCACTTTATCCAAAAACAAAAAGCTTAACCATAGAAGACAGAATTAAAGAAATGCAGAGGTTTTTCCACCTGACTGTAACTGGAACATTAAATACAGAAACAGAAGAAACAATGAATCTGCCCAGATGTGGAATGCCCGATATAGCAGAATACCAAACATTTCCTGGAACTCCAAGATGGAAAAAAACACATTTGACTTACAAGTTAGTGATGTTTCGGTTTTACGATGAAAAGGGTTGTTTGTATTTAACTATGTGGGTTTCCTTCACACCCTAAATGACATTAATCTGTTTCCTTTTGCTGCCAGGATTGTCAATTATACTCCTGACCTACCCAGAAGGAAAGTGGATGATGCAATTAGAAAGGCTTTAATGGTATGGAGTGATGTGACTCCACTGAACTTCCAAAGAGTACAGAGTGGCCGTGCAGACATTGAGATTGGATTTGCACGTCGTGGTGAGAATACCTGTCATTTTTAAAATACAATGGTCCATATTTGACTTAAAGTATGTATTTTTATAGCCATAGTTTTAAGAAAGAACAAAGAGTTTGTAATTATATTGAAGTCTTCATAAATTTTATCTTCTATTTATCATGTCACCAAATTTGTATGCCATGATTCAGTTTTACTCATATGAAATCATTAGAAAATTCTTTCAGAGCCACGGCTATGAAAGGGAGAATTCAGCTCCAGAAAGAGGCATTTAAATTTAGATGTTCAAGGCTCTGTTTGCCTTGATAAATAGCGCAAACTAACAGGAAGAGCTCTGTAGAGCAAACCAGCACGTTCCAAAGATCCAGCCTCCACAGGCTGGATTCCAGCAGGTTAGGGAAGGTTTACTTTGGTCTAGATCTAGTATAGTTCCCTGGATTAAACAGCCTTCATCAGACGAGGTGTATTAGGTTTGGCCAAAGAGAGTATCTTCCGGTTGCTTTACACTCCAAGGTTGCACCAAGGTGCAAGACAAAGCATGGTAAATGGGGATGACCAGTAAAGTCACTTCAGAAGTTCGCTTGTGATCTGGAATATTATATGAGGCTAGCCATACCTTTAACTTGTGCCTGGAACCTAAACTGACTCAGCTTAGACAAAATAAATGTCTACTTTAAGGTTATCTGACTTGTTCTCTAGATCCATTGACAATATTTGCTAGAGCTCCATTGACTATAAATGAAGATCAGACACCTTGGCTGGCAAGCAGATGATTGCATATAAACACTAAAATGTCCAAAGCTCCTATGTCATTGATGGGAAGGATATTATGTTGCCATAAAGAGGTGACTTAATGTGACAGTCAAAGTGGGAGGCGATCCTGCAAACTGGAATGGGTTTTATTCCATTGTCACACACTAGGATTAGGTTTCTTCTGCCTGTGTTAGCCCTGCCCCAAGGTCCCTCCACATGGTCCTGGGGAAAGGGGACAGAATGGCATTTGAGTCCCCAAATACTCCTCAATAGAGTTAGAGACTACTGTGAGGTAGGAGGAAATTTTCAGACTTGGTACAACTCTTGTACAGCTCTTGCATTCAAGGAAGGAAACAGTAATATTCCACCCGCACTATGATAGAAGTGGATAATAGACCATACCCCAAGGCTGGGGATAAATGAACTTAGGAACATAGTTATCTATTCCACATCACTGTCTGACACTAAAATCAGTGCAAGTGAGAATGTCTACGACTAATGTTGCCCAGCATTTTTCAACATTGAAAATGTTCAGGTCTTTGCAATGCTGTCAAGCATTAAATATTTATTCTGAAATAATCCCTGATTCCTGCCTCAGAACCACACTTCTGACAAAGGCTCAGAAAAAAAAAAAAATCAGCCCTTTCTGAAACATAAAGCAGTCTGAACCATCAAATACAAGTTTTGAACTTAAGTCATTAATTTGGAGAGCGTTTCCTAAACCTTGCTTCTCATTTTCACAACCTTGCTGCCATTGTAGGATTTTTTTTAAGGATGGGTAACCAACAAAACTAGCAAAACCAAGCAACATGCTTCAATTTGATGAATTTAAATATAATACCTGATGTCATATGATGACATTTATTTGTTTTCAAATGCAGAGCATGGTGATGGACATCCTTTTGATGGAAGAGGTAACACACTAGCCCATGCATTTGCACCTGGAGAAGGGATTGGTGGAGATGTTCATTTTGATGAGGACGAAAAATGGTCAGAGATCAATCAAGGTAAAGCCCACATGTGTGCATGAAGGGGAAAGACAAATATTGCACATGTTGGAAGAACATAGACACAGGAAATGTTTTCCATAACTCTTTACACTTATGCACAGCTTCAATGACAACATTTGTGTTCTTTTCAACTACCTTTCCAAGTAGTTGTGCTTCATTATGATTAGCAGCTACATAACGCCTGCTCTGTCCATATTTTAAAGCACTTTTCACAGGTTAAACAAGGACTATGAGCCTCTGTTTTCTACATAAATCATGAAAAAGTAAATTGACCTGCTTGCAGGATTAAGGCTGACTATAAGCACAGTTGGAAAGGGAGTCAGTCTCTAGATGCGTATGCAAAGGATCAGTAATGTTTCTATAATATATTACAGTTACATAAGAAAGTTCAGCAATAATGGATCAAAACCCTGGGGTTTCATTCCAAGATGAATGAAAGATACAAATTCTCCTGCTATTTCAATTCATAGTATTCTAAAAAGAAATGCCATACCTTTAACATACTTTTCTCTGCTTCTGTGCTGAAGAGGTTAATTTGTTCCTTGTTGCTGCTCATGAGTTTGGCCATTCTTTGGGACTTGCTCATTCAAATGTCCGTGGAGCTCTGATGTACCCTATCTACTCATATCAGAACCCAACAACCTTCAGACTTCCAGCGGACGACAGGCGAGGAATTCAGAAGTTATATGGTAAATTCATTGTGAGATTTGATTTTCAGTATAAAACCTACTGGGGTACAGTTTTAACTACTCTCCCTGACTGTAAGGGCCTCATCATACTACTAAAAAGAAAGAAGGGGAACAAACTTGAGAAAAACACATTCCTGCATACTCCATCCACTGTGTGTCCTCTGTAATGTGTCCCCACGCAACCAAGGGGTGACAGAGCAGCAGTGCAGTGGTGGGGCACACTGTCTTTCTGCACACCTACATATTGCCAAGTAAATCCTGTGGACGTTGTTCTGCAAATTAGCTATTTCAGTGAGTGGGGCTACTGGCAGGAAATGAGAGATACTGTGCCACTTAACAAGTTAAGTGAAGGCAGAAACTTCACAGCAGTAGGGGGAATATTACTAGAATGGACCCCACAAGGCAAACTTTGCCAGCTTTGCTTTTCTTTAGGCACCACCTTCCTCAGGGCATGCTAGAGGAACACCAAGAATAAAACATCATTGTCTGAATTGTCAATTTCAAGTACAGTCTCAATGTTTTGTCCTTCTTTTCCACAGGGAAAAAGTCATCAAACTCTTGAAGAAAATGCTTAGCAAAGGCCAAGGAATTCACATCTCACTGTTTTGGTCTTTCAAAACAATTTAAAACTCCTGGCTAATTAAGGCAGTAAACTCCTGGGTTGCACTTTGTCTCCCTGAATTTTTATTTTGATTTATTTGTACCTTACGCAATTTCACCTAACAATAAAAAGAAGTTTAAAAAAAACCCCAAGCATGTATACTCTGTTTTCAAATGTTTTCATTTTTCTTCTGGCGTTTAACTGGGGGATTAAATAACTCCTGCATGCATGATAGACAGTCAGACAAATATCTTTCCGAATAGATTTACAGGTACCTAAAGAGCCTGTGTGCATTTACTAATGTAAGAACAAACCCTCTTCCTGGCTTGCTTTCAGTTCCCATGCATGTTCTGGCACTTCATAGTACATACTGCTGCCTCCTCAGAATCACAGTGTGCTTGCAATATGGCTTAACATAAAGGAGGTCTCCACAGTGATTCCTCTGGTATGGCCTGGGATGCTTTCCCAAAGGGAAAAGCTTTTCAGCTTCATGTCCTCCCTGGCTTGCCAGAGGAGCAGGTTTGAGAAGTAGTGTACTGGGAATCCCATTGTCCTCTGTGATATTCCAACATCTCTTAGGTATTTTGAAATTAAAAGGGAGAAAAAAACCCAAAAACCAAAACAACAAACAGGAATTCTCCTTCTCTCCTGTGAAAGATTAACACCACATTTCCAGAAAACAAAAATGAGTACAGACAGGTATAAACCTGTGTTCACAGAATATCACAGAATATGGTAAGTTGGAAGGGACCCATAAGGATCATAGAGTTCAACTCCTATCCCTGCACAGGACCATCCTCCAGTGTCACACCAAGTGCCCAAGAGTAAACACACACAGCTTCTCGCTTACTCCCCCAATCTCTGCCCCCCTCAGTAGGATGCAGGAGAGAAATCAGAAAAAAAACAAATTCTGCAGCTTGAGATAAAGACACTTCAATAGCAGAGAAAAAGAAGGGAAAATAATAATAATTACAATATACAAAACAAGGGAGGCACAATGCAATTGCTCATCACCCACAGAGTGATGTCAATGCAGTCCCCAAGCAGAAGCCCATGGCCAGCTTTCCTCCCAGTTTATATGATGAACATGATGACATGATATAGAATATCCCTTTGATCAGCTCTCAGGGATCGGCTGTTCCAGCTGTGCATCCTCAGAGATTCTTGTCCACCCCTATCCTACTGACCAGTGGGGTGGAGCGAGAAGCTGTAAAGTCCTTGACTTAGTTTAAATGTTCCTCAGCAATAAATAAAACATTAGTGTGTTATCAACATTATTCTCATGCTAAAGCCAAAACACAGCATATGTATCAGCTACTAGAAAGAAAAAATCTATCACAGCTAAAATCAGGACAATAACCCTAAACAGGACCCGAAACACATTCAGGAGACATAGCAATAGGATCATGCTGGTTTGAACATCCTGAGGATATTAAAACTCATCAAAATTATCGAGGTAAAATGTGTAATTATTAATAGTTTCCGACAGATGGCTCCCAATGCACAGAGATGATGAGCACAAACAGCTGCTCAGTCTTACAACCAGAAACTTTACCGTCTCATACGCCAGTGTTACACAGTATAGCAAAACAATAATGTTAACCTGTTCCTCAGAGGTGATAAACGGCACAGCAGGGAACATGTACGGCTTACACAATGCGGCTTGGAGAACACGCACAGCAACTCTGAGAGCAAATAAATCAACATTGTGATCACTGACTATTAAACTAATACAATGAATACTTAAAACAAATTTGTTTCAACATGCTCTGATCAGATCTGTTCTTATCTCAAACCTTCATGCCTCATGTTTAGTGCCAAAAAGGAACGACACTGTTTAACCCAGCAGGTAATTAAACATCACACAGCTGCTCACTCACTCCAACCTCTTCAGTGGGATGGGGGAGAGAAATGGGAAAAAAGGTAAACTTTGTGGGTGCAGATAAAGACAGTTTACTAGGACAGAAAAGGAAGGGAAAATAGCAACAAACAACAACAACAATAATAATATAATAATAACTGGCCAGCACAGGCGGCAGTGAGGCTTGTGTCTTGAAGGATGTACGTCAGACAGGCAGCAGTGCCAAGCTAGCATATCCACGGCATGTGAACTAAAGTAAGAGCCAAGATTATTGTCTTCAGAGAGGGCAAAGGTACACTGATGAGCTGTCAGCAGCATCTTATTTCTTGTCGAGCTCCTGTCGCTCTTCCATTCCCATACAGGACCTCTCCTTTGGAGAAAACGGCTGCCAATGGCACACTTAACCCCGCTCACTAGGTGTGAATTATGCAGTATCTGCCTCCACCTAGTGGTACAGCTCGGCAAACTGCACTGATGTTACACCCTGTTGTAAAGTGCATTTTACTCGTCTACAAGCATACAGCCAGTACTACTATAGATACCATGCACATGTAAAGGATAAGCTTTATTTCTGTTTTAAAAACGTCACAGTTACTACCCTATAGAAGCTATTATGGGGACTTACCCCATCATTTAGATATCCTGAGCCTAATTCACCAACACGAAGTGATATTCTGATAGGCCAATGTCAATATCTGCGACACCTGGTATTAACAAGGGAATAAGACCTCAGGAGAATAAAATTAATTATATCAGCTACAATTCAAGCCTTAACAATGTATATGAAAGCTGACACACATAAAAAGCTTACAGATATGCCATGGGAAAGACTTGATGAGCTGCAAAATTACAATTATGGCCTGACAGAGTAATGTTCTCTTGACTTTTCCTTCATAGCGTTAATAGCAAATTTAATCCAATTTGAAGATGCATTTTCTCTTATCTTCTTTATATATTCATAAAATATAATTTTATGAAATTATATCTTCAACAAAACCTTCCTCAAACAGGATGTTCTTAGTGGTATCATTTTGATATTTTCAGTTTCAGCAATGCCAATCTGAAGTAACTCCATTGATATCAATGGAATTAGTTTGGATTTATCTATAAGAGTAAAAATGTTAGCAAAGGAGAAAGTATTATCTGTTTTGATTATTGCTACAGCAGGAACCACCACAAGCCAGAGAACTATAGATAATTACTGTTTATTGGAAAAGGCTGCAGAAAATTATTTGGGGTGAAAATTGTTAGTGTTTTTTGTCAGCCCTAAAAAAAAGGTTCACAGACAATGAAACAAGAATCATAAGAGAAAAGCAGCATGCTGCCCTGGTATATAGGAAAATATGGAAGTCCACCCACATCAGGAAAACAGAAGACACTAGAGGAGTTCAATTTGGCCACATGAAGTCATCTGACAGAGCTGCTATACTGAGTGTCGTGAGATATTCATTATTTCTTGTATCTCAAAAAGCAACATACTCCCAGTTAAATGTTGTGGGAGATTTTAAATGAAGAAGGATATAGGTTTTTACCTAGCAAACAATTCAGTTGTCAAATTCACTAACAGGATATTCACTAGTGCTGGAGACTTTCAAGTTCACAAATGGAGTCTAGAAAGTTTAGATATATTTATGTAGCCTAACAGCTACTAAACATGGTGGCAAATGGTGTCTCACTGTCTTGCTGAATAACAAAGGAAGAATCAACATAAATTTACCCAATTTTGCTAACATTGCAAATCTTGCTACAGGGAAGCCAGAATAAGGGTTGCATCAAACATTTTACTTATTGCTTCACACTAGGGATCATGTGGAACTAGTTATCTACCAAGAGTTTTAAGTTCTTTTCAGAATCACTGTCCCACCATTAAGGGACACGACCCTGCCCTAAAGGCCATGTGAGGCTGAAAGGGATCTGTGGTTCTACTGTGGGCTTTCTCTAGATGAAGTATTGCACTCAAAGCAGAGGTATCTAGGAGTAAAGTAAGGTTGTGCCAAAAAAACAGTCTGCATTAAACACCAACCTACACAGTTCAGGCATGAATTACAGAATACAGTACATTGGCAAAAGCGTTTGTCCATTCCATTAACTGCCGTTTGTGCAAAAAATCTGAAGATAAAATGTAGTCTCTGATGTTAAATATCTTTTATTTCCAACTACAGGATAGTGTCACAGTAGTGTTCCTGATTACATACTACTTCTGACAAATAATTCACTCAGAGTTCAACCATTACTCTGAAATCAATAGTTCCCCAATAAATAATCAAGTTATTCTTTACAAAATGAGATTTGCAGAAGATCAAACACAATGTTCTTGTCATTTGTGATTGGACATCAGGATCAGGAACAGCCTGAATCAGTACAGTCTCATCTTCCCTTGAGGGGAATCGTTCTCATTATAATCATAGTATTTATGACTAGCAGAGCCTTTCTTTCTCCTGATGGTTACACCAACAACTGGTAGCAGTTAAGGATGAAAGGAAAAAATATTGCAAAATATATTACAAGACTGCCTAGTGTTACTTTAATGTTCCCAATGTTGCTGTATTTTTTAATGTTTGGGGGGAAATGCAATATGAACTGACATTGCTTTAAAATAGAAAAGTATATAATAATGATGCTTTTGTTGGTAATTGGGCTTATCACAAACATTTTTGCCTCAAGCTTCTTTTAATATTTTCTACCAGTTCTAATACGAATGGAAAGAGGAGTAGAGAAGGTGAGAAAGAATCATAAGGTGAAGAATGCGTTTAACTTTTTTTCTCTGATTATATGTTTTCTTCATTCTTACCTTCAGTGCCAGAAATAGGAATGAGGATTGATTCTTTGCATAAAAAGATTTAAGTTTTTATGTCCTGGGAATGAGAACTCAGGTAATAATTTCAGTAGAAGTCAAAATGCTGGCGCAGCTCTAATAATGGCACAATACTCTTTTAAGCGTGCCTTAGCTTTGCAAACAAAGTTCATTCACTTAGAGTTCTCCCTGAGATAATTTTTCAAACTATTAGATGATTATCCAGTCCTGATGTAAAAAGATCCAATTTTTATTTAGCAGTGAGTAGAATTCTTTATGGGAATAAGGAATATATCAGGTTTTATAAGAAGGCAGAATGATTAAGGAAGAAATCTCTTCTTTTACTCGTGTTTGCTATGGTTACAAAGCAGAATGTTCATATCATATCACTATCAGGTTAAATTCCATAGTTCCAACAGCTCTGAGTTCATACACATTACAAATCATGATCAAGATGATGGATAAATATTGGTCAGTATTTTCCACTGAGCTATTTGCTCCCACAGTATGATGTCTACAGCTCAGAAATACTTTGAATGTGAGATGCTTTGTACATATTCCAGGTATGTAAAGTGAGGAATGGGACCACCTGTTTTGGAGTCTCTGCTGCTTGCTAGATCAGTTTAATCATTTTTCCATGTTCTCTCACACAGCCTTTAAGCATTAGAAAGCCCACACAAATTCCACCCCCCATTACATTGCACATTTTCATATTTTGGTTGAATGTTGTGTTTCAACAAAAAAGTGCTTAGGAATCCAGTATAATTATCTGGATAAGCATAACTTAAAGCACTAATCTTAACCTTTGCATGCTGTCTTCCTGAACTATTTATTGCCTTGTTATCTCTTAGCTTTAATTTGTGTTGTAAATCTTTCAGTTGTTAGCTGTGTTTTCATCATGTTTATACAATATATTAAAATGATTGGCCCTCAGTTCTGTTTAATTGGCCTCCTTGTTATTATAGAAGAGGTAGCAGTATAAAATAATATTCTCCCCTCTCCTAAAAATTAACTACATGCTAGACTTTGGAAACACTTACATAAGTGGTAATCAGATTTTTGCTTATATCTCAGTTACAAATGCTACAGATCTTAGATGTCTTAATTAAAGTTCTCATGGGTAACAATCATTAGGAATCAAGATGACAGTCAAGCAGCTGCCCTAGTTAATACACTAGTTTATTTAACAACCTAAAAAATCACCTAGCAAGAATTTCATGAATACCCTGGAAGTGTCAGATCGGACCAAGCACATTGTTTTAAAAAGGACCCTGTGTCTAGAGTATTTTCATCAACCTGACTGACATTCCTTCAGGTAGCCCTAGCTTTTGCACTTCACTTGAAAAATGTTGACTCTATTTTTCTTTGAATAAAATACATTCCAGTGCAATCTACTTATTGATTTTGAAAATATCACAGTTCTTTCACACCTTCAATCCCATTTGTCACTCTTGAGATCAAAGTGGGGTTTTTTTCAAGTAAAGTATGCAAAGAATCTGCATAAAAGTAAATAGAAGTTTTATAAATCAAACCTTAAGTGCTTAAATGCACTTCTTATTTCAAGCAGTAATTTAAAAAAGTTGAAGCAGAAACATCATCTGGTAATTTGTACTACCAGAGAGGTACAAACAGTGAAAGTTACATTATTCCCTGTTGCTACTTTATGTCTAGGCTATGTCTATAAAACACAGAAAAAATACCATAATTACTTCAAATTTCATTTCATGTATCACATGATATAAATTGTGCATTCACAAGCTGATGTGTATCATGCACAGCCAGAGATGCTTCAAGGTATACCTTCTTCAGCATGGACTTATCCTTGGGCCACAATCCCTTCCATACCCATGGCCATAGACACTTTGAGTGTCCTGTTCTGATGAGGACTTAGCCAGGGCTACAAGTATTTTGGGATGTCCTGCTTTTGAGTGGATTCATCCACAGGTCACAGTCCCTTTGACTCAAGATCCCACTGGAGTTCCAGCCTGTCCAGTACAACAGCAGTGATTCTCTGGACATCTGCCAGCCCAGACACATTTCCTTGCTGCTATCAAAGTGTTCCCAGGCACAGCAGAGTCAGATGACAAGCATCACAGCACTACAGCGAGCAGAGAAAGCAAAAAGTGGCCAGTAATAAGCACTGGGCTCTAATGTACAGTCAGGCAAGCAAGTCCCATGGCAAGTGCAGGAGCCTGTCAATTAACAGCTAAATAGCAAGAACAGCTATAAATTCAATCTCGCACATTCCAATGAAATAAGCCATTATCTCAAATCCTTCGAGCCCCACATTGGGTGACAAAAAGGATTGTTGTCGTTTAACCTCAGAGGATTCCCAGGAATTTTTGTCAGCAAATGACTCAAACAAAAAAAATCAGATTAAGAGAAGATGGACGTACAGGCAAACACAGTGAGAAGCTCAGATATCTGAAAAAGCTTTCTCAAAGTATGAAGAGTTATTGACGCAAAACAATTTCTTGTGATATTGTTTTTTTGCCTTTTTGAGTCCTGCAGAACATTTTTTCCATTCAAATGAAAGTCTCATATTTCACCCTCACTGGTTTATGAGAATGTGCTTTCCAGCTACTTTGTGTCATTGTTACAGTATTGGCCCCTATGTGCCAATATTGTGGTGCTCACAATGAGCAATGTATCAAAACTCCAAATGACTTTGCAGCTCACAAACCGTTATTTCCCAAAAAGGTGACCCAATCTTCCAAACAAATTGATGGCCTGACTGAACTAATTCCAGTATAAATATTTCATCTTACTGTTAAGGTAGATTTAAGCAGAAACCGAAGCAGAATCCTCTGGAATCTAAAACATTTACAAATGAAGACTTACATTCCAGCATATTGCAGCAGTGACCTAGTTTACATGCATTTTCATAGCAGCATCAAACATATCATTAGTCTTTGTTTAAAAGACATCAATCATAATTACTATCTGGAAACAGTATCAGTTAAAGTGGATGAAAACATATTAAGACTATCAATAATAAAAGAATGGAACTACATGACAGACATAATTTACAGATTTTTCAGCTGCTAAATCACTAACAGAATTTCTTGCTTCCAGAAAGAATTTGGTTTGTGTTTTATACATCAGGACTAATTCACTTGCCTCCACTTCTGTTTTTCATAAAGAGAAATAAGAATAAACAAGAACACATATGCAACATACTAGAAAACCCATCTTATTTCAGGATATTCAATAACATTAAAAGGAATAAAACTTGGGCAGCCCTGTAGCTGAAGTTGCCTGCTGAACACTGCATTCATTGCAATATACCATCACAGAGTGAGAGGCTCTAAATTAATTAAGTCTAGGGTTAAGAGTTCTTTGAAGCTGATCTAGAAAGCTTGGATATTTAACAATAGAAACAATTACATCTTTTACCAATCTGCAAACATTTTTAAAGGAAGCAAAAGGACTGCAAAGCAAGCGTATCAGATAGGACTGTGAAGAATTTACTGGACATACAAACAATACTATATAAGGATTTATTATTCTTTTCAAATAGAATGAATCATAAAAAGATGAAATTAGAAATTTTAGGCACTTGTGTGTTTCCAAAAGTATTGCATAGAAAACCACACGTACTCTCCAGCTAATTGTCTGTTAGTGGTCTCTCCATCTTTGTCTATATACCATGAAATTTCTATAAACAAACTCTAAATGTTACATCAGAAGATTATGTACAACTGTTTTGAAAATGAACAGGATACTATGTCCAAAATAAGCAATTTTCATTATTCTTGTTACCTCAATTGATGAACTTTTTATTTAAAAATATTTTAGCAAATATTTGTAAGATTTACTTTCTAGCAATGGTCATTAATGGAAAATTTGAACAACAGTAAATATTCATTTATTTTGGCATTCTTGTCAGAAAAAATAGACGCTACCTTCAGAGTTCTAGGTGACCTGCTGATTTTATTTATTTCTCCAGACTTGCTTTCAGACTTGGCTGAAAGAATCACCTACATAAAGCAAAACCGAAGGCAGATTTTCATCAAAGATTTGCCATAGCCACAATTGTGAACCCAATCCTATCTTTTCTAACAGAAAAACTTCTTTGAAACCTGATGGATTAAAATAAAACCAAAAAATCAAAACAAACAAACAAA
This sequence comes from Manacus candei, assembly GCF_025592945.1. Lineage (NCBI taxonomy): Eukaryota > Metazoa > Chordata > Aves > Passeriformes > Pipridae > Manacus > Manacus candei. Next base: position 40,449,188 of record NW_026138062.1, read on the forward strand.
CAATAACAAACTCGAAAAAGTTGCAACAACTTCTGCAAATTTTAAAACATAAAGTTTATTATTCTGTGCTAGTTATTCAATTTAAGACAGAAAGGATCAAGAAGTGAATGAAAGAAGGCTTGATCAAACACGTGTCTGTCATGACAACACTATGGTAAACAATCCACTCTTGCTTTAGAAATCCTCATGTTTAATAACAAATTGTCTAAGCATGTGCATCATCCCTACAAAACTTTAAAAACATGATACAAATATTTTAAGATGAAAAATTTTGTTACACTAGGGTCAAGTTCTTATCATGTTGCATCATTGAGCTCAGTTGTACATGGCCAGCATTTCTATAAACAACAAAAAAATCCCACTATGGCAAAATTTCTAATAACTTGGGTTTTTTTCCAAAGCTGAAATGAAATAAAAATATTACAATTTGACTCAAAACTTTTTTTTTTCCACCATTTTCATGTTAAAAAAATACACAGAGTTCAGTTTAATAATCCTGATTGTTTTAACATTAGGAGGGGGTAGGTTTGCAGAACTGCAAAGTAGATAATGTGCAAGTGATTCGAAATTTTAAGTGGGAAATTGTGGCCTGGGGGTTGAATTCAAGTTCTGTGTTCTGTTCTCTGTCCCTGTGAATTTTCATCTGATGCTGTTAAAGAAAAACATTTAATTGTCTCACCTATCGTCTCCTAGAAAACATCCATTAGCAATGGAATTCCCTACAGATTCATCTAAAGATGCATGTGGTTGTTATTCTGGATTTATTAATTTCAGTATTACCATATCGTGCATCAAATCAAAGCCAGACTCGATTATTAAAGAGTTTTTCCCCAATATTTGATTATATAGATTTTAAACCCCCTCCAATTCTCAGAAACTCATAAATCTAAGTCAATGATGATAACACAGTACTGGTATCTTATAAATATCTTGGTAACTTCCCAAAGTCATGGTACAACCTAAATTTTGTCAAAGCATGTAAGACAATTTTTTATGATTCAGATGTCTGTGCAGTGGACTATGTCATGAGAGCTGGCAAGCACTTTTTTAATTCCTGCTTAGTTGAATCTCATTCACCATCTTTCTATGATTATTTTTATTATTATTTGAATAAAAATAATAATAAAAATATTTGAAAAAAATAAAAGAGACTGCTAATCAGATAATACAATGCAACTACTGTGTGGGAAGAGAATACTATCTAGAGAATTTAACATCTGTGGTGCTCTCCTTGCCCTCTGCTCTGATTTTACAAGCCACCTCTCACAGAAATGTCAATGCATGGAAAGGAAGTATATAAAAGTCATGTTTTGCAAAGCAAAGTGTGACATCCTCGTGATAGTCAAAGTGTTGAAAAAAGAGGTTGGTTTAACATAGGAGGACTGTTATAAAAAAATCTGTCAGATAAATATTAGCCATGTTTCCAAATCATACTCTGAAACAGTTTTTTACTTTTTTACTTGGAAGGACATGCCAACTTGTGAGATGACACAGAGACACAGTTCTTAGTAAGTTTGAGCTAACAAGTGCTGGGTTCAGGATTTTTGTCATTAGGATCAGTGAAAATAGAGGTCAGAAGCAGTAGCAGGGAGACTTCATCATATTCAACTAAGAGTATCCATCCCAAAGCAGAGTTTTCCTAGTGTCCTAGTTAGGACAGCTGAGATCAGTTCATCATGGTGGGTGTAACCCAAAACTGTATTCTATAGCCTTCCATGTCATTTCCCAGAAACTAGACTATTGTTGTCAATAGACTATTCGCACCTTCTGCCCATAGAGCCTGACTCCTCAGGCTATAAACTAGGTGTTAAGAGGCCTGTGAGATAGGAGGATGTTTCTGTCCTCACACCCTTTGTGAACTCCCCGCCCTGAGGAGAGTACCAAGCATTCCTGCCTGAACTGGAGGATATATAATCTTGGAGTTTTGGAACATTTTTCAACCCACTCGTGGGATCCAGAGGACGGCTGCATCTCATCGCTCTCAACCAGACTTAGACCACCACTGGACTGCGATCACCACTTTGGCCAGACTGCAGCAGCTCTCCCACCAGCAGGTTCTTCCCCTCTCCCTTTACTTTGGACTCAAACAGGGCCCAAGGAACACCACTTTGTTCAGGCCCCAGGGTACTGGGTTACACATTTGGGTTTTTGTGGGTTGAGACCAATTGTTTGTTTGTATTATTGTACTTACTGTATTATTTTAATAAATTGTTATTCTGACTTATAATCTCTCCTTTGAGTTGGGTTCATTCCCCCTGCTGGTTAACTTTTAAACCAGCACATTTTGGCGCCCAACGTGGGGCAGAGAGAGAGAAGTCAGAATCACAATTTCATTTGAAGCATTTGTCTATTTGAATATAGAAACTCCCTGATCACCATGTTGTTTGATGCACTAACATGGATGTTGTATTTGAGCCTGTTCATATTTCCACAGATGGCGTATTATTTGCCTGTTTTGATGCTCTCTTTAAGACCAGGGAGAGGGATCCAAATTGCTTTATTAGTATATTATGTTTATGTCATTCTAACATCAGAAGCAATGAGTTTCATTGTAAATGTGTATTCAGTCCTGTTTGCCTGTCCTGGTTTGGGTTGCTACCTCTGGGGCCTCATTAAAAATCGTACCCAGCTTTTTGGGGGAACAGGGGTGGATGGTTTCCAGCCTCCCACCTCCTTCTTCCCCTTCAGACCTGCTAAAACAGTTTTTGAAAATATTGAGTTCCCTTTTGATGTTAAGGACAGCATAATGTTATTGTTAGTGTTGCTCTGTCTGCTCTGTACTGTGTACACCATGTTTAGGGTCAGAAAAGTGCCTTTTAGGGAGGTTGGTTGGACACCTGCCCTGGGAGCAGATAATGCTGAGTGGCACGGGAAGTGGGAGGACATCAGCCAGTATTTGGAAAAGTTTTCTCCTCCAATGATCTGGAAATTCACCCCTGAACAACTGCAGGATCCTGTTAGCATGATAAGACTGGTGAAGGAAAAATGCTCTGGCAGCTCCAGAGATGGCCAGCTCACAGCAACCTGCTGGGCCCTGGCCACTGCCTACCGGGCACTGCTTGACATGATACAGCACTGTCAGGGCGAGGAGAGAAGGACCAAATCCGCAGACACCACGTCCACCCAAACCACAGCTGAGTCAGAGGGAGAAAGAAATGAACCAACCAGCACCGTGTCCACACAAACCATCGAGGAGCCAGAAGAACAAGCAAAACCAATAGCAGTCGCCCCTGTCCAGAAAAGGAAATCAAAGACTAAATCAGTTCGCATAGCAAATGATGACGAAGAGGCGGGACCTTCACATCCACCGGAGGAGACAGAGCCAGAAATAATCACTCGGTCCCTATCCCTGGGTGAGCTACGTGAGCTCCGGAGAGAGTTCACACGACAGGCGAACGAGTCCATTCTGACCTGGCTGCTCCGAATCTGGGATGCCGCAGCTAACGATACGATCCTAGATGGGAGTGAAGCCAGACAGCTGGGATCCCTGTCTCGAGATGTGGTCATTGATCAGGGGATTGGAAGGAGGCAGGAAACTCTCAGCCTCTGGCGGCGACTGTTGTCCAGTGTGAGGGAGAGATACCTTTGCAAGGAGGACCTCCACGTACAGCAAGGACAGTGGAACACGATGGAACAAGGTATCCGGTGCTTAAGGGAGTTAGCTGTACTGGAGATAATCTTTTCAGAGGATGAAAGATTCCCTAAGAGTCCAGATGCCGTACAGTGCACCTCCCAAATGTGGTTAAAGTTTGCACGACTCGGGCCAGAAATGTATTCCCGCTACTTAGCAACGCTGCAATGGAGGGAGGGAGAGGACAAGGTGGGAGCATTGGTTAGCAAACTCAGGATTTATGAAGACACTGTCACCGCCCCATTACGAGCCCACGTCTCATCTGTGGAAACCAAACTGGCTGAACACGTCCGAAGCCTAGAAGAGAAAATTGAAGAGGGACACCAGAAGCTAAGAGAAGAAATTAAGGAAGGGATTTTCCATATCTCGCCAGGACGAACAAGAGTCTCTGCTATCAGGAGCCAGCGTCCCCCAGCTAAGGAGAGAAGGTACACTCCACGTAGCGATCTATGGTTTTACCTCCGTGAGCATGGAGAAGATATGAGGAAGTGGGATGGGAAACCCACCTCTTCCTTAGCAGCCCGGGTACATGAACTGAAAAGAGGAACAAATACCATAAAGAACTCTTCAAGGGTAAACGTTGCTCCAGTCTCTCGTGGGCAAGACTCCAGACGGTACAGGAATGATGATACGTCTGATCCTCTCGAAGGGACCTCCAGGTTATACCCACAAGAAGAGCACAATGAGTACCATGACCAGGACTAGGGGTGCCCTGCCTCTAGCCAGGTAGAGGAGAGGGACAATCGAGTCTATTGGACTGTGTGGATTCGGTGGCCTGGCACATCAGAGCCACAAAGATATAAGGCTTTAGTGGACACTGGCGCACAATGTACATTAATGCCATCAAGATACGTAGGGGCAGAATCCATCTCTATTTCTGGGGTGACAGGGGGATCCCAACAGCTGACTGTACTGGAAGCTGAAGTGAGCCTGACTGGGAAGGAATGGCACAGACATCCCATCGTGACTGGTCCGGAGGCCCCGTGTATCCTTGGCATAGATTACCTGAGGAGTGGGTATTTCAAAGACCCAAAAGGACTTCGTTGGGCTTTTGGCATAGCTGCTGTGGAGACAGAGGAAATCAGACAGTTGAACACCTTGCCTGGTCTCTCAGAGGACCCCTCTGCTGTGGGACTGCTGAAGGTTGAAGAACAATTGGTACCGATAGCCACAGCAACAGTGCACCATCGGCAATACCGCACCGACCGAGACTCTGTGACCCCTATACAAAAGATGATCCGCGAACTGGAGACCCAGGGGGTGGTCAGCAAGACTCGCTCACCCTTTAATAGCCCTATATGGTCAGTGCGTAAGTCCAGCGGAGAGTGGAGGCTGACGGTGGATTACCGTGGACTCAATGAAGTCACACCACCCCTGAGTGCTGCTGTGCCGGACATGTTGGAGCTCCAGTACGAGCTGGAGTCCAAGGAAGCCAAGTGGTATGCCACCATTGACATAGCCAATGCCTTTTTCTCCATTCCTTTGGCAGCGGAGTGCAGGCCACAATTTGCTTTCACTTGGAGAGGTGTGCAGTACACCTGGAATCGACTGCCTCAGGGGTGGAAACACAGTCCCAGCATTTGCCACGGACTGATCCAGACTGCACTGGAAAAGGGTGAGGCTCCAGAGCACCTACAGTACATTGATGACATCATTGTATGGGGGAACACAGCGGGCGAAGTCTTCGAGAAAGGAGAGAAGATAATCCAGATTCTCCTAAGAGCCGGTTTTGCCATTAAACGGAGTAAGGTCAAGGGACCTGCTCAGGAAATTCAGTTCCTAGGAGTGAAGTGGCAAGATGGACGCCGTCTAATTCCAATGGAGGTGATTAACAAAATAGCAGCCATGTCCCCACCAACCAGCAAGAAGGAAACACAGGCTTTTCTAGGCGCTGTGGGCTTTTGGAGGATGCATATCCCCGAGTATAGTCAGATTGTAAGCCCTCTCTACCTTGTGACACGGAAGAAAAATGATTTCCAGTGGGGCCCCGAACAACAACAAGCCTTTGAACAAATTAAACAGGAGATTGCCCATGCAGTAGCCCTTGGGCCAGTAAGGACAGGACAGGACGTGAAGAACGTGCTCTACACCGCAGCCGGGGAGAATGGCCCTTCTTGGAGCCTCTGGCAGAAAGTGCCTGGGGAGACCCGAGGACGACCGCTGGGATTCTGGAGTCGGGGATACAAAGGATCTGAAGCCAGCTATACACCAACTGAGAAAGAGATCCTGGCTGCCTACGAAGGAGTTCGAGCTGCCTCAGAAGTAATCGGCACCGAAGCGCAGCTCCTCCTGGCACCCCGACTACCAGTGCTGGGCTGGATGTTCAAGGGAAGAGTTCCTTCCACACATCATGCCACCGATGCCACATGGAGTAAGTGGATGGCTCTGATCACGCAGCGAACCCGGATAGGGAATCCTAATCGCCCTGGGATTCTGGAAATTATCACCAATTGGCCCGAAGGTGAGAGTTTCGGACTATCCTCTGAAGAAGAGGAGGAGAAGGTGACACGTGCTGAGGAGGCCCCACCATATGACAAGCTACCAGCAGATGAAAGGCGATATGTGCTCTTCACGGATGGCTCCTGCCGCATTGTAGGGACAAACCGAAAATGGAAGGCAGCTGTATGGAGTCCCACACGGCGAGTTGCAGAAGCGACCGAAGGACAAGGTGGGTCAAGTCAGTTTGCAGAGCTTAAAGCCGTTCAGTTGGCTTTGGATATAGCTGAACGAGAGAAGTGGCCAAGACTCTATCTCTACACTGACTCATGGATGGTGGCCAATGCTCTGTGGGGATGGCTGGAGCGATGGAAAAAGGCCAACTGGCAGCGCCAAGGGAAACCCATCTGGGCGGCGGAGATGTGGCAGGACATCGCTGGCCGGGTAGAGAAGCTGAGTGTGAAGGTCCGTCACGTAGACGCTCATGTAGGCAAGAAACGGGCTAATGAGGAGCATCATAACAACGAGCAGGCGGACCGAGCTGCCAGGATTAAAGTCTCTCAGGTAGATCTGGATTGGCAGCACAAAGGAGAATTATTTCTGGCTCGATGGGCCCATGACGCCTCCGGTCACCAGGGGAGAGATGCAACATACAGATGGGCTCGTGACCGAGGGGTGGACTTAACCAAGGATATTGTCTCACAGGTCATCCATGACTGTGAGACATGTGCTGCCATCAAGCAGGCCAAGCGGGTGAAGCCTCTATGGTATGGTGGACGGTGGTCAAAGTACAGGTATGGGGAAGCCTGGCAAGTTGACTACATCACGCTCCCCAAAACCCGCCAGGGTAAGCACTACGTACTGACCATGGTAGAAGGAAGCACTGGATGGTTGGAGACATACCCCGTGCCTCATGCCACTGCCCGGAATACCATCCTGGGCCTTGAAAAACAAGTCCTGTGGCGACACGGCACCCCGGAGAGAATTGAGTCTGATAATGGGACCCATTTCAAGAATGGCCTCGTAGACACCTGGGCCAAAGAGCACGGCATTGAGTGGGTGTATCATATCCCCTACCATGCACCAGCTGCTGGAAAAGTTGAGCGGTGCAACGGACTGCTGAAAACCACTCTAAAGGCACTGTGTGGGGAGACTCTCAAACACTGGGAGCTGCATTTAGCAAAGGCCACCTGGTTGGTCAACACCAGAGGTTCCATCAATCGAGCTGGCCCTGCCCAATCAGAACTTTTGCATACTGTAGATGGAGATAAAGTCCCCGTGGTACATATGAGAGGAATGTTAGGGAAGACTGTTTGGATTAGTCCCACCTCAAGCAAAGGCAAACCCATCCGAGGGATTGTTTTTGCTCAGGGACCTGGTTCCACGTGGTGGGTAATGCAAAAAGATGGGGAGACACGTTGTGTACCACAAGGGGACCTAATTTTGAGTGAGAATGGTCTGTAATGTTTCATTGTATATATATAGATAGATAGATAGATAGATAGATGTATATAGTTTTAAAGGGATATAGTTTTTAAAGGGGGTTAATTTGGGCATGACATGGATGGCATAGAATAAGGGGTGGATAATGTCCTAGTTAGGACAGCTGAGATCAGTTCATCATGGTGGGTGTAACCCAAAACTGTATTCTATAGCCTTCCATGTCATTTCCCAGAAACTAGACTATTGTTGTCAATAGACTATTCGCACCCTCTGCCCATAGAGCATGGTGGGTGTAACCCAAAACTGTATTCTATAGCCTTCCATGTCATTTCCCAGAAACTAGACTATTGTTGTCAATAGACTATTCGCACCTTCTGCCCATAGAGCCTGACTCCTCAGGCTATAAACTAGGTGTTAAGAGGCCTGTGAGATAGGAGGATGTTTCTGTCCTCACACCCTTTGTGAACTCCCCGCCCTGAGGAGAGTACCAAGCATTCCTGCCTGAACTGGAGGATATATAATCTTGGAGTTTTGGAACATTTTTCAACCCACTCGTGGGATCCAGAGGACGGCTGCATCTCATCGCTCTCAACCAGACTTAGACCACCACTGGACTGCGATCACCACTTTGGCCAGACTGCAGCAGCTCTCCCACCAGCAGGTTCTTCCCCTCTCCCTTTACTTTGGACTCAAACAGGGCCCAAGGAACACCACTTTGTTCAGGCCCCAGGGTACTGGGTTACACATTTGGGTTTTTGTGGGTTGAGACCAATTGTTTGTTTGCATTATTGTACTTACTGTATTATTTTAATAAATTGTTATTCTGACTTATAATCTCTCCTTTGAGTTGGGTTCATTCCCCCTGCTGGTTAACTTTTAAACCAGCACACCTAGCCACCCTGTCAGTCCAGTGTACCCATTTGTGCTATCCAGCTCCCTTGGACTTTGACAAGAACAGCAAAACTGCTTGCCTCACTTCTTTCTATGAAACATCATCATCATCATCATCAACTAATATTACTTTGTTATTAGTTATTATAATGTTTTATTATTGTATTTATTATTTCCTCAACCTATCTGTCTGATTGCTCAAAAAGTGAAAAAGTAGAAATCCTCACCATGACTGATACAATATACAGATGGAAGAAAAAAGGACAAATCTTGTTTTCCAGAATATGCTATAAACAGAAATATAAAGCAAGAATAATTTTTATGTACTTTTTTCCAGTCTTTATTTTAAACTATTTTCTGTTTAATTATTAATTTTGGGGGTTTTTTCTACTCAGTAAATGTCCTTGATGGTATTTCTTTTCTACTGGATTTTCAATGACGTCAGATTAGTGCCTCTGGAACCACCATCTCTTCAAATGTTAGTTTTATATGAGATCGTACTTAACTCTGGAATCTTTGTTCATAAAATTTACCACATCAATGTTTTCATAACAGGCCTGGATGAATGTGTAATGGAAACAAGGAGAGCACTAGGATCCTCCTCCTTCCAGAACACAATAGAAGAAGCCAAAAATGAGAAAGAGTCAGCGAGCACAAGCCAGCGCCCATACAAAAACAAGACAGCAAAATACTACTTGCAACAGCAGCAGTCATGCATGACCTACAAAAGCCAGAATTAGGGCTCGGGCTCTTTTGATCTGATGATACTGTAATAATGCAAAGCAAATCAATAGATTCGTAAGAAAATCAGGACACTTCTAGCAATGAACACAACAATGTACTGATGCTTCATGTGGGCACTGGTGCTTAACAAAATATGGCTAATCCTGGTTGTGTCAATGTAATTTAGAACTTAATTCCTTATTCTTAAAAATAGGCATGAAGAAACCCAGTGCAGACTTGCTAATGCCCTGGATAAAGAAGATTGCCAGTTTGGTCAACCTGTGTTCTTATCTCTCCTTCTACAGAGCTCAAGTGTTAACGTTGCACTGCCAAGAAGCATGAATAAAAGCTTGCCAGTATTTCAGCAAAACATGTTGCATGTTCCTGTCTTTTCCTGATTAGAAATACTTTGCTGTCAGCTAGCAGTGTTGCTCTAACTCTGATGTCTAAGAATATAAAAATTACATAATTTGTAAAGCAATGTGTCATCTGTTATGTTTGGAATAAGACATTGTGGGGTGGATTTACAAGTTGGATCTGTACAGAGCAGGCATCAAACTAAGTACAGGTTGGGAATGACTGTTCAGGTTATTACATAAATTAATATTCCTTAAACACCTTAAGAGAGGAAGACAGCTAATCAAGTATGACTACTAGGAGAGATGACATCCTACAGAAGTGAACTTCTGTGGGAAAACTACGGGTTAATAGTTGATGAGACTACATCTAGTTAATAGTTGATGAGTATGGAAAACTACAGTGGTCATAAAATTTTTACTGAGCAAATACTGAGTCCATAGTTTTGAACACTGAGTGGGATTGGTACTTCGGGATCTCAGGTTTGCCTTTGTAGGTCTTTCCTGAGGATCAGGTTTCACATGTGAATAAAAAGAATTTTTTCTTCTTCCAGCTGGGTGTTTCCGGTATTTTACTGATAGTCTTTCTGAGTTAACCCTATTCTGGACCTGTTTGGTTTCACCTGGACCATCTCCACAAAGCCATTTTAATATCTCATGGATAAAATGGACCCAAAATGCTTATGTTTAGGATCCATGGATTTTGACAATTCTGTTGTGAAACTTCAATTTGCAACACTTGTATGAATATCCTAGCAGTTACATACTTACCTCAACAACACAAGAACAACTTTTATGGATCAAGGACATTTCTCTAAGAGGTCAGATTGTACCTTTGAAAGAACTGTCTTCAGGCAGTTCCTGTCAGGGCTCTGAGTGCTCTAGCAAGCCTTAACTGGTAATAACAAGCCCTGACCAACCTCACCTGTGACCTCCATCCACATATCTCCACTCATTCATCCAGTAGCTCTATTTAAGCTCTTGCCTGAGGCTCTAGTGCCTGTCTGAGCTGCAACATACCTGTACCTGCTCACAGCCATGTCTCCAGCTGCCCTAATTTAGAGACTGGTTTTGCTGGAGGGACTACAGACTGACAAAAATGGTAGCCTCATATCATGTACTCTGGATTGACATTAGACCTAAGACACAGGATTGCTTCTGAGCCATCTCCTGCTGCTCCCTCCCAGCTGGACTCCCTGGATCAGGCTCATCACCTTGACTTCTGCAAAGCTGCTGGTGGACCCTGTCACTATCACTACCTCGTCCTGCTGCGGTCCTGTGGGACTGCACCCTGGTTGGTGAGCTCCTGTGGTTAACCTCAGCATCCAATCTTGCTGCTCTCTGACACTGGATATCACACAAAATTAGGGGGAAAAAAATGCCACAAAACTCTCACCAATCATATTTTTATGTGGGAATCTGTATAGGAAATCATTCATTACACCATGTACCAAAAGTGGATGATAACTTCCACTAAATTTTCCCAGAATGTTTCCTTAGCGTAGGAACAACTTCCAGCCACCTCGATACATTGCCAGAAATTCAGCTCTCACAGCACAACACCAGATGAAACAAGACCACAACAAAGCAATCAACACAAGAACTTCCAACGCCTCTGTCTTTACACAGTAATGAGCCTGTCAATTGTTGCAAAATGCCTCAGTGCCTGCTAACTCATCACTTCTATGGGAGTTACTTAGCTATTTCCCACAACTCGATTACTCCTCTTTGTTCCATGTAGCTTAACTACTTTTTCCCTTCAAGTTGAGCAACGTTAATTACGCTGTTCCAAAATAAATAATTTCCAGTCTGGTTTAAACCTGACGTTCACTGGAGTTGTGCAAGAGCTGAAACAGACATCTTAAAAATATAGATATATCTTATACAGACAAATATATCCTCTAAATATATGTTAGTTTAGTAAAATATGTTTTTTTTCTTACTATAAGCTTTACTTCTGTAACCAAACAGAGGCCCTTATACTTAGTAACATATGGATTACTAGTATTTCTAAGCTTTACTGGAATTAGGCCACCTGAAAATAGTATTCCTATAACAATCATTATTTCAAAAGAAAAGATTTGGAAGATCATCTCAGAAAATTCACAGTAAAAAGATGCATGTTGGTCCTCAGGTACCTTAGTCATGAGAACTGCACAGGAAGCTATGCGGAACAAAGGTATAAGAAAATGCTGGAAGTATAACACATGCACCTGTTTTCACTGAATGCAAAACTGTGGGGCCTGATTAGGCTAGAATTGAAAGAAAAATATTTATTCAGTATTTTAGTTCACCATTTGCTGAGACTTACAGAGTAAATGCATGTCTGTCAGTAGGGAAGGGAGCTAGGTCTCACACAGCTCCTCAGTATAGTTTCACCACCCGCCTGTGTGCTCTCAGGCCAGTCACTTTCCCTCTCTGGCTCAAATGCGTCACTTTGCATGGGAACATTATTGTGCTGCAGCAAACATAAATGTAGTAACACGTGTGAAATATTCCACTGCAACTTTCCTGCTGATTCTTAATTACCCACATTAAAAATAGTTTTCTCTAACTTACTAGAAACCAATTCATATCAGCACGTAGTTTTCTTTCCTTTGACAAATATTTTTCAAGTTGTTTTCACTCTTAAGGATATATTAACAAATTCCCAACATCAACTCTATGTTAGAAGTAATAATGGAAGTTTTGAAAGAACTGAGCATGGCTATTCCCTTTCACTTTTCCCTATCACCTTTGTAGTCGGTTTCACAGTTTTCTATGTACATCGGGAAATTCCAGGATGGCTCTACGGCATTGGCTCTGGTGACTTAAGAGCCTAAAACAACCTGAGGCTGTGTGACAGGCAGCACGACGCACACGGGCTGTGAGTAGTGACACCTTGGGAAGGTGTGCGCAGTGAGCTGCGAACAGACAGTATTGACACCCTGTCGTCGGTCAGGTGGATGTTATTAAAAAGGAGGATAAATCCATGCTGTTGGGGCTCCGATGGGAGATGCTAAACGGTATTTGGAAAGCGGACCGCCTTCCATCAACAGCCGTGAGCGCTGTTCGCAGGCAGCGCTCCTGGAGCTCGACCCCGTTTCCAGGGTGCTCGCAGACCTACAGAGCGCCGCTCACCTCCCCGGGCACCCCGTGAAGTGCGGACATCTCGCCGCTTACTACGTTATTGTTACGGGTACACAACGCTTTGCCGCCCAGACTGCAGGAAAATGGGGAGAGAGGGGAAGGGAGAGAGGGATCCCGGCGTGCGGGAAGGACGCAACTCCGCCGGCCACCCCGCGGCAGCGCGGGCTGCGCCCCCCTCGCCGATCCTCTCCCCGTCCCCCTCGGGGGCGGGGGGTCGCAGCCCGGCCCCCGCCCCGTGTCAGCCCCGCCCCTGCCCGGCCCGTCGCGCCGCCTTGGGCAGACGCGAAGCTCTGGCGGCCCCTCCGCGGCCATGCGGCTCCTCGGCGGCGCGTCCTGCGCGCTGCTGCTGCTCCTGCTCGCCCCGGGCTCCCGTGAGTAGCGGCCGGGGGGGACGGGCCGGGCACGGCGGGCTCCTCTCGCAGCCGCCCTGGCCGGGGGCTGCCGCGGCACCTCGGCCGGGCCGGGCCTGGTGCCGCCGCTGGCGGCCGGGAGCGGGGCGGGGGCTGCCCGCCGAGAGCCCGCTGGCGCGGGTGCCCCGCAGCGGGGCGGGCCGGCGGTCCCTGGCGCTCCTCCCGAGCGGGAGCCGAGGTCGCACCGCGCGCACAGCCGGCTTCTCAGGAAACTGTGACAGGAACGGGGGGGAAGGGTTAATATTCGGGATGTTTGTTAAGGAGGAGCAACAATTACAAAAGAAGCTCCCGAGGAGCGGTTCGAGTCCGGGCTGCGCACTACCGGAGGGATGCGCGGGCACGCCTGGGCCAGCTCGCCCGTGGCTCCGCTCCCGGGAGCGGGAGGCGCGGCGGGAGATGCCTCCGCACCCCGCCGGTTTCCCGGGGCCTGGCAGGTGAATGGCGAGAGGGGCGCGGGGAGCCCGGGGCGCTGCGCTGCCCTAGGTCGGGCCCGGCTGGAAGGGGACGCTCCCGGCCCCTTCTGGGCGCTGTTCTCTGGGGCGGTACTTACGGCGAGGGGCTTCTAACGGGGGCTTTGGGGTCATCGTGGCTGTGCGGGTGGGACAGACGCTGTGCTTTGTCGTGTTTCTGTCAGGCGCTGGCAGCATCAGTGCCTCTTTGTGACGGCTGGTTCTAGTAAATACCCAGCCTGTGTTTGCTCGTGCTGAGCTCAGAGCACCAGAGTCGGGATAATCGTTGACATGCACTGAAATAAAGCGAGAGATATAAAGGTCTGAACTGCCACGGTTGCCTTTTCAGAAGACTGTAATGCCCCATACGGTGCCCCACAATTTTCCAAAGTAAAGAAGCCAGGAAGATATGTACCAGAATTAACCTGCCATGAATACCGTTGAAGAATCTCAGTCAGTCCAACAGTGTTACTATGCTGTTGCTTAACCTGGTGAAGTTGTAGTAAAGTTGATACCAAAAAAAAAAATTAAAATGAAAAATGTAAACACCTTTATAATTGCCCTTCCAAAAAAAGGGAAGTGTTTTTTAGAAAAAGTTTACAGGTAACCTATTTATTGCTTTGCTAAGATCTTCTGACCCCCATTTAACAATAACAGACTGTCATTTCGTTTGATAGACAATTGCATTGATCTGTTTTTTATCATGCTGCTTCCTGAGTGCATGTGCTAGTGTAACGCAGCATACAGTCAGTGCTGTCTCCTGGGGCAGCGATGATCTCATCTGACTTTTGTCAGTCTAGTGTAGTCCTTCTTCTATATGTAAATTTGTTGTCTAGAGCCCAGTTACGATATGTTGAGAGAAGTTGTGCCCTTTGAAGACTCAGTTCAATGTATGTGTTGAAATACCTTTTTTTTCTAGTTAACTTAGAAACTTCCAGAAAGTACTGCTGAGATTTGTGTTGGTTTCAGCAAAAGTTTGTGATTATCTAATCAATGCTACAGGAGAAAGTGCGAAACCCATCAAGTCCTGTGATTTGCAAAAAGTGAAAGTGGCAGTAGATTTGTCCTCTTCACTCCAATTAAGATTTTTGGGCAGACTGGTTATTTCAATATAATGCTGCTCTTTTACTCTGTTGAACGGTTTGCTTCTAGGTGTTGGTCAAGTTAGTGGAAGAAACATCACCAAAATGTTGTTATGGTTTAGGAAAAATCCTTCCCACTATTATGTAAAATCCAGCTGGCTTCCTGGTATCTGAGTAAAGAGATTCCCTGTCAGGAAGTGGCCCCCACCCCCTTCCTGCTCGGCTCAGAAAAAATAGCTAGTGACATCTTCCAAGAGCTTACCTGTATACAAAACTCATTGCAATACAAAAAATTAGCAGCAGCAGCCTCCAGACCTGAAAACAGGCACGGTATTTTGATTTCACCAAATTCTCCCACCTCTTAGATTTTGGGTGACAGCAAAAGGGAGTGTGGTTTTTCAGTCTCAAATTGACTGGGATTGAGAATTGATTCCATGGGTCTGTGTAGTTTCCATCTATGCAATGGTGTTTATGCTTTCCTTTGCAAGACTGTGAGGTAGTTTCACAATGATAAGGTATGAGGACCTGTCCAAAAAGTTGCTGCAATAATCATGCCTGCCCTCTCTCTTGGGAGAGACCTTCTTGTCAGGTCAAGTACATAATTTCGAAAATAGGTACCAAAAGACGTTGTTGAATCAAAGGGAAAATGAAGTTTCCAGAAAGTGGGGATTTGAATTTATGGTTTCTCAGAATTGCCTGGCAGCTGTTACAATGAATTTGAGGTCAGGGAGTTGCTTTTATTTCAGTCTCCAGAATTTTAATCTTAGACGTTTCGACTGAGAAGAATGAGTATGCTGATGGTGGAGACTGTCTAGGGGATGGTTATATTCATGTTGCTGCTTCAACATTTCTGCTTTAACCATTCCAGCACCTCCACTGTTACTTACCTGGATTGCTTAAAGATTATTGAGCAACTGGGAGATCTTTGTAATGGACTTCACATTGTTGGTACTTCTGTTCTTTTTGGTTTAAACCAACAAATGACTTGGGCATAAAACTCTCCTACATGTCTGCTAGGCATCAAACTTGAAAAGGGAAAATGCCCAGAGAGAAATTTATATATGACTTTTGAAACGTCCCCAGAATGAATGTGTAAAATTGTGCTTAGTAAAAATGAGAGTTTATATACCAGCATCTTCCTGCACCGTGAGGTTTAGCTACGCTAGACATAAAGCATGTGAGTTCTTAGAAATGTGTCTATTTTATATGTAAAGATGGGAGTGGGCAAATTGATTTTTGTCACATGGAGGGAGTTGAATGAGTATTGCCACTCATTAGCGTAGGGTTCTTCTACCAGGGTTCTTCTATGGAGAACAGTAATTTGGTATGTATCTGAGCTAGAGACTATGGATTTCAAACATGAATGTTATCCACTGTGTTGATTTTTGCAAGCAAAATCAAGTTCATTTAACATCTTGTCCTGTTCATTTTCAACAAGTATTGGAGCTATCCCCATCACTCACTCTGCATCTACGTGTATAACAGAAACACAAGTCTTCAGCTCCTGTCTCTGCCACTTTGGAAAATCGAATTCCAGCTAAAAAGCTGGAAGAACTGAACTGATTTTGCCCCTCTGAAAGTTTGCTTATCCAAATTGTCTCTAACTCATGACTTTTTACACACTAGAACAACAAAACCACAAGAGGCCCTGAAAGCTCAAACTGTGACATAGGCTTCCACAGGAAGCACACTTGCCTTCACATACACCCCGACCAACCACACACAATCATGGTTTTAGCTGCATCTGTGCCCGACTTTAAAGAGAGGAAAACAGAGTTGTCTGACAAAAACAATGTTGATCCCCCTTCCCTGTTACTTCCCAGTATGTGTTGCTGTGAAACCATTTTAAATTGGGTATATCCTTGTTTTGGTTCCATTTCATCATGGAAAATGAACACAGAGATCCTTTCTTTCTTTCCGCTCTCTTCTGGATCATGGTGGGAACAAGCATCAGCACAACGTTTTGTAGGCCTAATACTGTAACTACTGCTATGTCCCAAAGAGCTTTGCTTCTTCTTGCGCACAGGATGCTGCAGCTGGCTGCCAGCTTTCTCCCCCCTTCCTTCCTGTACTCGCCCGTGCACGTGTACACTTGGGTCAGTGCAGGTTTCTAACCCTTGCACTTCTGCTTCCTGGAGAGGGCCAGAACCCTTCACTGTTTTGCTTTGGGACACTTGCACTTTGCAGCCTGTGGTCTCGAATGAGAGTCTCCACTTGTCAGAGCCACCACTGCATAAAAACTATGGTGTTTTTCCCTTTGCTTAACAATCAGGAGTTCTTCCTGTTTGAAGTCTCCTGCTTGTCACTGCAGTGACATGTGCAGCTTTAAGTCCAGAGCCACAGTCTGACAATAGAGACCAGTTTGGGAATAGTGTAATTTTAAGATTTTCTTTTTCTCACCTGTCCCATTCACTGCAATGTGTTCCAATGTGGCACATGCTTATGCAGTACCCTATTCAAGCTGTATTTGTATTCTAGAGCCAATGCTTGCGATTCAAATTAAGAGTTTGTTTAGGGAGAAAGAAAAGTTGCATCTTTTAAGCTGAATAAGGTCCTTGATGTCTTTCAAGGTGTACAGTCCAAGCTGATTGGAACTAGGATTAATACAGTCCTGTCTTCCCTTCCACCTCTGCTTCCTGCCCCTCTCTTTCATCTAATCATACAGGGAGTCCATTCTGCTGGTTGATACAGCAAAATACATTGTGTGCTGTTGGAAAGAGCACAGTTTTGTGTTGGCTTAGCTTCCTCAATCAGATCACTGTTTAATGGGGGGCATTCACTCTGATGTTGACCATGTCTTGCAGGATTGGGACCTCTCTGGGAAAGCTTAGTTTGACTGTGTCCCATCCTTCTTTGTTTGTTTGTGTGTTTTCCCTGAGCTCCCTAATTAAACAGTAGACCAGGTTTGAGGATAAAATAGTCAGGCCTCAGTCTCTAGGGTAGATGATAGTTCTTCGGAAGTGTGATCCTTCTCAGTCCCATTTCCCACCTGCCAAATGCCCAGTGGATGCATTAACATGCCTTTAGTCTCAAACTGAGCAGTGCAACTTCTTAGGAGCTATTTATCTTATCATGTTGTCCATTTAGGGCCAGAGCAAGCCCCCATCTGCCTGCACAGGCCTTGTAGACCTCACAGGAGAAGATTTAAGTGAGAAGGTCTTTTCCTTCTGCTCTAGGTGGTGCAGGTCAGATATTATTACTGAGGGAAGGTGCCTGATTTTCTGCCTCTTGGCCTCATTTTGTCTCAAGGAAGACAAGAACCTGGGATAGGGATGATGGAGAATATAAAATAGAGGATGGGAGGAGTACCAGTTCATTTGATGGTTGGGTAATATAAAAATTGTCACTTTTAATGCACTAAGAGCAGGCTGTTGTGCTTTTATATCATCATTATACCTAATTCCTGTCCATGATAATTTAGTCATTTATATGCCTCAAGGCCAAGTGACAGATGATGTACTTTTTTTTTTTCCTTAGTAATAACTTGCCTAAAACTATCTTTTTATTCTTGGGTTTTTTTATGTAGGAAATGAAGACATGAACAGCACTGCACCTTTTACTACGATTTCAGGCCAGAGGTTGCCAGGTAATGCTCTTGACATTTCTGTTGCTATTCCTCAGTAACATCGAGAAAAGCAATATATATTATTGTATACCTTAAACTATCCTGTCATAATTTGTCCTTTATTGAATTGTGAACAGCTGTAGGGCAAGGGGGAAGATACTCTGATTGTCACATCTATTCAGGGACAACTGAAGTTATTTAAGAGGAACAGTAGAACACAACGCAGTTCTCATATACTTAGTTACTCCAGAGCAACAGAGAGAGGAGAAATAAAATGGGAAAATTTTGTATATGGAACCAGAAACACCTGGCAACACCCATTTACAGTTAAAAGGAGAACCAAGAAGTCTACTAGGCTAGAATTCAGATAAAGGCAAGACACTTTTTCATTTGAGTAATTTTTGCCCTGTACTACTACGCTCATTTTATTTGCTGTTGGCCGAAAATGGGGTGCATGGCTAGTACTCTGCTCACTGACTCACTCTAGCTGGTGTTAATTGCACTACTGACTCACACCCAAATTCCAGGCAGTGTACGTAGCTTCTTTTCACCTGTATGAACATGCAGTCCACATCCAGAGTCGTCCCAGGGTTGCAGAAGGAAGCACTCAGAACATGGAGGAAATGCAAAGATATGTTCTGGTTGCAGTATTGGCCCAGTGTAGAAAAGGTTTAAACCCAGGCATCTCCATGGCTTATGCTGGTATAAAAATCAACATATCCAAGAAAGAATGTGTTTGTAATTGTACAATCCTAGACTGTTTCTCAAAGGCAATTAAATCTGCAAGTTAATATCCCACGTATGTCAGTATAAGTGTTGCATGAGCAGGGGGGGCTAGTTGGCTGTGATTATACCAAAGAAAAGGCAAAGTAATTCCCTCCCACAATCCCATTTTTTGGTACATGGTATGAAGGTGTAAATTTGGTGCATTTGTTCTTAAACCTGAGCTTGCTCATATCATGTATGCAATTGCAAAAAGCATTGACAAAACTGTTTTAGCCTAGACTTTTCCAGTGGTAAGATCAGCAGATCCATTCAAGGGAAATAGGTATATATCTGCTTCTTGTTTGCAGTAGCTGTGTTGCTCTCAATCTCTGAGGTTATGTGCTTTGCTTTTCAGCCATGCTGAAAACCAGCAGTGCTGCTGCAAGGCACATAGCACTGTGGGAGGGTGCTGTAAAAGATCAGTTACTTCAGAGAAAAGAATATTCACAGAATGGGCATACACAGCAGGGCAGAATGAAGGGAGAAAAGTATGGACAGTGACACTCCCAGGAACAGCCCAGTAGATCTTAGCCAGGAGGAAGACTGTTAACCTGTAAGAAATACAGAAGAGGGATGCAGCAATGAGGACAGAAGTGAGAATGGGAGGGTGCCTGAGAAACCTAGAAGTAACATGAGGAGGAAGGAGGGGCAAGAAAAAGAGAACTGGAAAAGTAGAGGTGAAAACAAGGAGAGAAGAACAAAACCTCTATGATTGAAACATGGTTTGTATTTTACATCTTTGAAAACAGGTACCTTCTTAGGACTGTTTTTTGTAGAGAGAACATAAGTCTACAGAAAGATGTTTCACAGAGTCTTGATTTGTCCCTACTTGACTACAGTATATTCCCAGCATCAGCCCAGTTTGCAACAGAGATACAGCAAAATGGAAGAAAAGATTGAGGGACAGGAAATGGAACTGAAGTAGAGGAATAAAAACTACAAAAAAACCTCACAGTGCTTAAGTAGGTCAAGAAAGTCAGTGATAGTATGGCTATTTACAGCAAATGGAATAGAACATGACATAGAAGTGGAAGAGAGCAAACAAAGGAGATATAAAGAATTCAGATGCAGACCATTCAGGCACTGTTGTGCATAGAGTGTAACTATGTTCTTGCTGCTCTGAGGTCTGGAAGTATTTTGCAGAGGGATAAAAGCTGTCTGCTTTGGGATGGAATAATCTCTACCGTATTTCCTGTTGTAGTCTGCAAACACAGATACCCTGAGGAGAGTATTGTGTTGTGGGTACTTTAATTATAGTGTGTTAAATTGAAATGAATAATATTGATTTTCTTGTTTTTCTTTTTTTTTCCTTGAAGACAATAGCAGTTCATCCAATGTCACTTCTGTGTCATCCACACAATCTGCAGCAACATCTGCTGGAGGTATGTATCTGTTCATCTGTCCATGACTATGGACCTAGAAGTTAGCTCCAAACCTAGCCCAGATCATACCAAATTCTAAAGAACAGGACATCAAAAGTGGGTATTTGAGAGAGAGGCATTATCATTTTAGGGCTGGGAAGCAACATGTAAAACAACTCTGAGAAGAACCTATACTGTTTTTTCAAATTTAGGTAGCATGCTTCATCAGTAATTACATTTGCAATGCCATTGTAACACAGGATTCAAAATAAAAATTCAAGGAAGAATTGCAAGAAGTTGGTCTTTTAACTGTTCATTCTTTTTCTCTTAGCAAACTTCTTCCATTTTCGTGGAAGGTGAATAGGATGTTGTGCAAACAGTGCGTATCTGTTTAATATTATTTCACAGTAAACAGATTTAGGGTATAATGAAATCCCGAGAGCTTGAGTTTCAAAAGTAAGCCTTTATTTCCTTTTATGTAAGACTCACCATGATGATCATAAGGATCATCAAGGTTGGAAGAAGCGTTCAGAATGGTCTAGAGCAACCATCAACGCAGCACCACCAAAATCACCCCTAAACCATATCCCCAAGTGCCACGTCCAGATGCCTCGTGAACATTTCCAGAGATGGTGACTCCATCACCTCCATGGTCAATATATTCCAATGCCTAACCACTCTTTCAGTGAAAACCTTTTTTCTAATACCTAAACTGAACCTCCCCTGACACAACTTAAGACCATTTGCTCTCGTCCTTTCATTTGAGACATGATGGAAGAGACTGACCCCCATGTCACTACAATCTCATGGGAGTTAATACCATAGAAAGTAGTCCCTTTAGAGCTCATAGCACAAAATAGCACCATTTAAGCAAGACACAAATGACAGACATGGAACAATCTGTCATGGGTACTTTTACATTGTTCTAGCACTACCTTATTTCTTTCACAACCTGGCAAAAGAACTTTAGGTAAGAATTATTTCCCAAGGCAGCAATATTGCCTTTGTGGTGCTCCAACATAAATAACATATTAACACATCTTTGTAGAACAAACAAACAGTTCATCCACTTGCATTTGCAGTGTTCCAACTGTTGGCTATGTAAGTGTCAGATTATTAAAAAAGGAAATTAAAAAATTCATGTTGTGGAAGAACTTGCGCAGGCAAATTTCACTACATTAGTAAGGACTGGATAAGAGTTAATGTCTTGCAGTTGTTCAGGCTGTGATGCACAGATAAAAGGTTGCATCTGAGAGAAGCTAGTTCTAGAAACTGGATCCCCTTTGTGCTAAGAACCATGTGAAAGCAGAGCAGAAATACTGGGTCTACCAAAAGATACTTTGTATACCTGTGGAATTTTATGCTAAGCATAAAGTCCCAACTGTGTCATTACGTTTCCAGTACAACTCTTACTTTCTGTCCCTGTAATCTCTAGATAAGCTCTGAGCTACCACACTCAGAAGTTGCTTCTATTTACATATAAAATACTCACTAGGAGAGAAGAAAAAAAACCAAAACTTTGCAGGGACCTTTCTTTAGATAGCAAGCAAGTGGTGCAGTGTCTCATTCCATTGCCTACAGAGTCACAGTTTAAGCATGTCTAACTTGGAAAGTTGTGAGAATTTTGTAATCTACTTGTTGCCTTACAGCCTTCCCCTAAAAGTGCAAAGCCATAGTTCGCCCCAGCGTTTCACCAACCTTCTGCTCCATTTCTCTTGCTCTCTGCTCCAGCCCTTGCAGGTTTCTTTTAGAGGTCTGAACTTTACTAGGTCCGGATAATAAAAGAAAAAAGAGGCCTGAGCCCTTTACTGTTAGGCACAGTATAAGGCTAAGAGAGAGCTATGCCTTGCTTCACAAGGTTTATGATTCCCATCCTTCTCTGTCTTTTTTATTTTGTCATCAGAAACCTCATAGATTTTAAAACAATGTTCATCCATTTTGATTATCCATTTCAACCTCTTCTTGCTTAAAGGCTCTGCCATTATTCTTTTTTGAGGGGCAGAAGTGGGGAGGGAGCTCTTTATGGCGGAAACAGAAGTTCAATCATTTTCCATGCAAAAGAGAGATTATTTTAGGAAGAGCATAATAATTTTGTATGTTAGCACAGTGCTTATGCAATCTGAGTTTTGTGTTCATTCTTCAGCTAGAACATTAAGGGAGTAGTAGTGCATGCTGCTAAGAATTCTTACCTATATGCTATATATATATATATATATTTTGATTGATGCGTATAGTATAGCTATTTACTGTTTAAACATAGGTGGCATACTAAGTAAAATACTTGTCTCTTTTAAAAACAAAGCATCATAAACCTGAACTATATTACTGGCATGCATCCTTTTTAAACAAAAAAAATTAACTCAGGCAGTCAGGGTTTGTTTAGTGTGATGTTCGATGAAGCCCAGCTGGTCTTTTGGGGGAAGAGTAATTAGGGAAATAAAAGATAAAGGGACAGATGTTGCTATATTCTTTCATTTTAACTTTGTTTGTAAAATAGTATGGGTAAGATTTTTCAAAGACAAGGAACAGATTGATGCCTGATTTATGTCAGCTTTCCAAATTCTCCAGCTGCCTTAGATAGACTCCCACTGATGTTTTGAAATGACTGATGCTAAATACATCAGGAAAGATAGGTCTGGACATTAAACAGACTTTACTGTTAATGTTATATCATCGAGGGTTGTAATCTTGATAAAATAAGAAAAAAAGGATTGCTAGTAGGAAAGAAAGGTGGGGAGAAGTAATGTGCAAATGTGCTGAAATTCCTCATAGATGTTTGGATATTTTTTGTCATGACTCAGGTTTTCTGTAGGGTAATTTGATACCCGTGGAATAATTACCATCTTTGTGTAACATTGTTTCATAATGTTATGCATGGAACAATTAGCCATTGTTCAGAAAGAGAAGCTGCTTTGACACTCAGAAATCATGGCTGAAAAAAACCCCACAGAAAACTGGCTGCTTGACACTTGCATTCAGATTTGTCTTTCTTTTGATATTGCTTATATTAGGCATGCAGTTACCAGGTGTGGTTTCATGTCATAAAATGTAGGTGGTTTCCATATAGACATTTCATTGCTTATTTCCTACAGTGAGAAACGATTTGATATTTATAGATCATTGTGCCTTTGGGGAGTTTACCTGTCACTATTAAAATGTGCCCTGAATTTTATCTGATGTATTTTACACATGCTTCGTAGAGGAACTGAATTTCCTAATTGTAACAAGGTAAGTACGTGACTATAGTACTCCAGCTGTTCCAGCTCAATGAATGCTCATTTCAAAGTGTATCCTAGGGTTATGGCACAATGCAGTTACAACAACAAAGACCAGGAAAACAAATAACATTTACTAATGAGACTGTATTAGGCTGTTTCAGTGGTTTTAATGCTGAATGTCTCAGAAGTGTAGTGTAGGCCAGTTCCTTTCTGAATGCTTACACTGTTGTACTGCTGTTTTTAATGTTCATATCAGTACTGGAAGCTGTGATATTTAAATCTTAGCAAAGACAGAGTTCTGTATGTAGTTCCTCATGTTTTACACCACACTTACAAGAATATTATTCTATAGAAGCATTTTAGATACTGTATATTAAAAAAACCAAAAATTGAATATCAAGTTTACTTTGGAATTGAGATGAAACTATCTATTTTTTTCAGTTATTTTAGTTTTACACAATTGTAAGAAAACCTGAGTATAATTAAAGATTTGAATGTCCATAATAAAAAGCTTTTGTGGCATTTAAAATGAACTCAGCTTGTGTGAGGTTATAGAAATAATGCAGAAGTAGACTGCTACAAAGGGAGCTTTTTCTATCTAGAATTCTTTCCTACGTAAAAGCTATTTGCCTCATACTGTCTGCTTAGAGAAATGTTAGTTGCATAACAGGCTCATGTTTCTTGTTACTTCCTTCTTAGAAAAATAACAAATTGCTTTAAAATCATTCTTTCTGGCTGCCTTCCACTAAGGTTCTAAGGATTTTGCTATAAATATCAATCCCTATTATTTGTGAATTTCACATCATGGTATTTTTATTCTGAACAGTTCATTAATGCTTTCTGAGGAGGGAAGGGGAAGCAAAGTTAAAGACATTAAGTGTCCACTGAACTTGTGAAACACCTTTCCAATCTTTGTTTTCACCTTGACAAGACATATCACTACTAAATAGATTATATAAGCCAGCAAATTGACTTTAGCTGAACTTTTATCATGTGTGGAAAACATGAACCTTAAGTTTCACATAAATACAGAATTCTCTGTGGTAATTTTTAATATATATGGAGCCTTAGAATGCTAGTGTTTCATTCAAAAGCAAATTAAAAATGAAATCATTACTAAAATTAGAGGGGGGGAATTTTGATGCAAAATCTGTTCCTATTAGAAAATCTTTGTTGTCTGAAAAAACGGGTGCTTCCAATTGAAAGTTACTCTTGACCAGAAGTTCACTGCATTTTAAAATACTGTAAATTAGGCATCATTCTATGGAACTGGATAGTGTTATAAAAAAAAAAAATGACCCTTCTAAAAGTTATCCAGGTTTTCTTTACAACCTTCCCTTTAAATCATTCATGACCTTGAGGCCAGAAATCAGAAGTTAGGTCTTTCCAAAGCAAAGTCTGTATGCAAACCTGGATACTCATGCAGTGGTATTTTCATTGTTACTCTTTCGTTCTATTTGGGCACAATAAATGCTGTCTTACTCCATGAGTATGCAGTTTATTATTTTTATGTATTTTTCTATGTGGTATCACAAATAAAAATTTCCCAGGTGTGTCCACCAGTACTACTCATCTGACCAGTACCACTCAGCCCACCATCACCAATATGTCTGTCAGCTCGACGACTCAGCCCACCAAAACCAGCCAGACAATAAGATCCACCACAGCTTCATCAGTCACATCATCACAACTCTATACTACAGTGGTGACCACTTCCAAGATTTCTTCCACTTCTGTAACGGGTGAGTTCACAGTTCAGGAAGCTCATAAAGGTTTGTACACACGTTCATATAGGTTGTAGAATGGTTAGTTTTACAGTAGTGTAACAAAAAGAAGAAAGAAGGCATTTGCATGTAGAAAAAACAAGACTAAAGTGGAGTTTCATTACTGAGTTGGCTACAATAATGTTGCTCTGAGCACTCTGCTTACTTAAAGAAAGATTCACTTAACCTGAGAGGCCTGACATGTTTAGGGAAAAAAACCAGCCAAATGGTCTGAACCAGCAACCACCAGCACAGAGATTAGCAATGTTAAGGAGAAAGTCTGGATTTGGAATGCAACTTCTGTATTTGTTCAGCTTTCCTTTCTGCAGTTTGAACTTGAACTCATCTCTAATACTTCCTTTCTCACAGCTGACCTGTATCTCAAAATATGTCTACTGGCTTGGTAAAAAGACCAGTAGTTCCATTAGCAATGTAGTGAATTTTATCCCTATCAGAGGACGGAGCATGACTATGCATGAGTCACACTTCATGTAAAGTTGTCCAATACAGTTTAATACTACCCTTTAATACAAAACCAGTGAGCACAGAATTCAGTATTTCCTTGCAGTTAGGTGCTTGCTTGCATCACTTCCTGCTTACCCTTCTAAAAACATTAGGGTTGCACACATATCAGTGGTGCATCATTGGGTAGGTGAAGCTGTCACCAGCAGAACTTTTAGTTGACCATGTAACAGTCTCTGTAGCAAGTACAAATAGAAAGGGGCACAGACTCACAGACTGTCTTTCAGTGGGAGTTTGTAGCAGATGTAACCAGTTTTAACAGTGAAACAGCTATCGCTTCTATGTGATTATGTTGTCTATGTCAATACTTGCGTTAGGCTGCCGAGTTGATCTCGCTTAGGACAGCGAGAGTACAATTCCCAATTCTATGAGACAAGGTAAAGCAATCCAACAGCTCATTGCCACCAAAAGTGTTCCACTGTGTCACTATACTGACTGACTTGGTGGCTGTTGGACCCCTCTTGCAGGCTGTCTCAGTGTGCTCATCTGAATAAAAGCAACTTCCTTTTATGCTTGTGTTAATTTCAGGCCAGTTTAGTGAGTTAAATTTGCTCATGGATGGTATGAAAAACACTAGCATGCTCTAAGAAGGGCAGGAGCTCCTTGTGTAGGAGGGGAGACCAGGGGGAAGAAAAGGCAGGGCAAAGAGGGACATGGAGAAGAAAAGCGGTAGTCAGTCTTTCAGAGACAGCAAGCAGTTGGATCAGCTGCTCCCACATCACCAGAATGTGGTACTTTAAATCAGAGCCCTAGGTTTCAGCCTGCTTGGCTGGTATCTTTTCAGGTGATCTGTGTTAAATTTGTCTAATTGGGTCTTTAGATGATATGTCAGTGGGGAGGGCAGGATGTAGAGGAATCCCTCAAAACACAGTTTTGCAAGCTCTCTAAAAGGTGCCTTTTGTTTTCTTCTTTTCAGCCACATCAAAATCTGAGGCTGTCGTAGCCAAAACCTCCAGGTTCGATGTGGGCAGTTTTGTCGGTGGCATTGTGCTGACTCTTGGAGTCCTAGTCATTCTCTACATCGGATGCAAAACCTATCACTCTAGAAGAGGCATTCAGTACAGAACCATGTAAGTTCACAGGGAATTGTCCCTTGTCCATTTATTACTTTCTTGAAGGGAATAGGACAAACAGAATGGGCAGAATGAACTCTGATACATTTGGTTAATGTACATTATATTAATATCATTAAGAGATTTAACTGTGATGATTTGTCTTTCACCATTTCAGCTATTCCTCATTAGTATTATGCCACTCTTCTGTGGGGGTTTTTTCTCTGATGTATTATATAATTTTTTTTAAGGATCTTTGTCTTTTAGCTATTCCACAAATAGTTAACATTTCATTGAAACTCTTTATGTAATTTGCAAGATTACAGATTTCTGGTTCTTCTTGACACTTTCTTCTAGTGTCAAGAAGACACCAATCTTTAATGTTTTCCTCCCTCTTGCTGTTATTTTTTTTGTAGTGAAGTTCATTAAAAATTGCACCATCTCACTTGCTATTTATACTCAGCTTTACTCAGTTTTCTTCCAGGCTTCCATACTTGCTCACATTTAGTTCAAGAACAAGGTTGCCTTTCTTTTCCTATTCAGTATCATCTGTCTCAGTCAGGAAACTTGTTTTAAGTGAGATGTTGTCATTAGATTGTTGGGATACTGGTGTTCAGGCCTTTTGTTTTCTCTCCATCTTGACTTCTGCTTACCGGTCATGGAATTAAATCAGTCATTGCTGCACATTTACCTGCAGTGGTGTTTGTTAATGGATATTGTAGACTTCAGATCAACAGTGTCTTTAAAACACAGAGAACCTGCTGCTGAGCTTGTACAGTGGC
This sequence comes from Manacus candei, assembly GCF_025592945.1. NCBI lineage: Eukaryota > Metazoa > Chordata > Aves > Passeriformes > Pipridae > Manacus > Manacus candei. Next base: position 40,476,766 of record NW_026138062.1, read on the forward strand.
TTTGGTTAACTGTGGCTACTGGGTATAGGTAAGACAGATAGGATAAACATGCCTGAGCAACAGCTGATGTAGAAATACGTGAATGAAATATGAAAGGCAAGATGTTAATAAGGCCATTGAAGCTGGAGGAGTGTTGACAAAATTAAATTGTTCAGTTGACTTCAGGCTTGGCTCAGAAAGGACTGTAACTCCCAGATCAATGTGCCCTTTGCCCTTCTTAGCAAGGTGGCCTCTGCTCACAAAATGACCTTCTCAGCAGCAGCTAGGTGGCTCTTTCTCATGTTGACTGTTGCTTGTTGTACAAAACATTAATTACCGTGTTTCTATTCCAGTGATGAACATGATGCCATCATTTAAAGAGACTTCAGGGAAGACAGCATTGGAAACCCACCCTGTCACAGCTGTTGTAACTTGCTTCTGAAAGAGTTTCTTTCATAAAGATGATCACAGTCTCTAAACCTGTGGGTGTTACCCTGCAAAATGTTGAGAACTTTTTTTAAACATCCTGATTTTTTACATTGGCTTTCATAAAAGTAAGAGGAACTCAGCACTTTGTAGAGACAGTATTTTCTTATTCCAGTATTTGTAGCCAGATTTAACAAAATCACATATTGAGTCATTTTAAGGTACACACACAGGTCTCTGAAATAGCTAATTACTGGCACAGGTGATTACATCATTGCAATTCTAAGTAAGTTCAGGTGGGTTTTTTTCTAAAATTTTGTATTAAATTGTATTTATTTTGAAGTTTGATCTGAACTTTAGTTTAGAAATTTTGGATTTTGAACAACTCAGTTAATTTTTAATAGAGTATAAAGGGGTGTGTTTAGCTAACTGTATAGAAGGTGTGATGAGTACTTTAAGTGTCAGTCATTAGCTCGCCGGTGACTTGCAGATACTTTCCTTAATAGGCTGTACAATGAGACAAGCTGCAGGAAGCATGGACAGACTGGAGATAGCCATCCATGACTGTTTTCTCTAAAAGCTGCTTTTTTCTAGCATGTCCTAATGAAGCTTGTGCAATTGAAGATAAAATAAGAATGCAAAAAAGTAATTGTGCCATCATAAATTAAAAAAAAATACAAAAATTGCTTCTCAAAATTGGCTTTTAAGTTGAACGTAGCAATCACTTGGCTCTTGATCTTTATTATTACAAAACTGTATGCAGTGTTTTAGTAGCATTTGATAATCACTGAAACTTACATACAGAAGGAGAAAACTATAATATAGCATTTTAGAAAATTATAAACTGCATTTTTAAAACTGCATTCAGAACTCGGTACTGCTGGCACATGTGTACAGAGATCTGGTCAAAAGTCCAGCTGAAGATAATGGGCCATCTCTCAGAAGACCTTTAGATTAAGGCCCAAATGCACTGGGGGTCCTGTGCAGGATGGCTGGTGCTGCTTCCACATCACTTCTGCAGTCACACTGAGGTAAATCCTATGACTTCAGTAGGTGGGCTCCTGATTTACACTGGTGTAAGGAAAACTAGAACAAGGACCAGGAAACACAGGCTTGCATTTCCTTATGTCACTGAGTAATTGTTCAGTCTTTCTCAGGCTTCACTTGTAGACCCCTTCCTGGTGAAAGGGTTGGTGTGGTGGGGTTTGACCGTCCTGGTTGCTAGCACTAGTCCCTCATGCAGGGCACAGAGGGGAGGTGGTGACAGGTGAGGAAGGTCACAATGGGAACTGCATCTAAGTCTGTCATGGGGCTGGGGAACAGTGCATCAGGGGAAATATGAGTACATCTCTGGAATAGGTTAATTTTTTTGTTAAGCAGTAGTTTATTCTGACATGCAATGTTAAAGTGGCCATATGGATATTTTTTTCCTTTTTTACTACTCCATCTGAAAAACCATGGCTAATGAGTCATCTCACTAGCACCAGCTACACACCTGAAAAAGGGCGTACAGGGCTGTTTCATTTTTTTACCAAGATTGAGGTACAGGGGGAGAGAAAGAGTGATTTGAAGTAACTTTCGTAGTTTTTATTAATTGCGGTGTTTGGAAAATTACTGGATTTGACTTGAAGAGTTAGAGAAAAAATTCTTTCACAGAACTGTAATTTCTTACTTTGTAGAAATTAAGACAATTAAGTGCAACTCAATTACTGGGATTGTCTCACCTCTGTTATACAGATGAATAAATAAAATTAAATCTTTGCAATTGCTACATCAATTTCAGTTGAATTTTCATAATTCCCTCAATCCTTTCCACAGTCATAACCATTGAATAAGAAGTGTTCACTGTATATACTTTTATACAGTAGAATACCAGACCTAGTGCATTTTTGCCCAGCTCAGTCATTTCTAATGTATTTTGTAATCCTATTACTACAGTAAAGCAGAAGTATGTGCTCAAGATTTCATAGGTGTCAGTGCAAATATAAAATTTTACCTCCTTTCAGGTGTTTGGATACTGGACAAAATCTCTTCCATATTGAAGTCTCTTTCCCCCTTAGTTCTCTGGTGACTTAATTATTCTAAATTCAATCATAAGTTCATATTCATTTTATGCAACAAATTTTTAGCATAAATTGTTCCTTACCTTGTCTGGGTATACTTATGCTACAGTCACTCAGCCTTTCATTAAGTGGATTTATTGATACTGTAAAGATGATTTAATTGTTTCTAGTCCATCCCCTCTCCAGGACTGTGTGTCTGTTTTCTCATTAGTACCGATGGCTGAGCAATGCAGTTCAGTTCTGTCTTGCTTAGGAACCCCTCTGGTGACACATCACTGAACTGCATTTGCAGTACCACATTTTAAGCCCCTCACCAGCATTCAATTCATTATTACAGCTCTTTTACACAACCCTTACCCTCATTTTTTATCCTGAAAATTCATGGTTTTGTGCTTCATGTTAAAATGTATTTCATTTAATATTACAGGCTGAGGAAGTCATCCAATGGCTACAGAACATAGCCACCTTAGGTCAGCTATCATGAATGTTACTTTGGCCCTTCAGACACATCAAGATCAACCTTACAGTCACATCTCAGGGCTGCAGCATTCTGCCTTCCTCCCACAGGTCTTCCCTTTTCATGCACCTCTCCTTTAGCCTATAATCCAGTACCAAATCATAGCACTTCCAGCTTAGTTGTAGTGATGGGGCCCTGGCTCAAAAGCTTCAAAGTAGTCCAGAAATGGTGCTTTCTTTGGGGTTTACTTAAAAAAACCCCTATTTAAGCAAGATCACATTACTGTGATAACTTGAAAATTTGTAAATCTTTCATACCTTTCCTTTTTGTTTAGCGACTGTTAAAGCTCTTACATATTCATGCCACTCTGTTTTTGCCCTGAAGACTTACACAGCATTCTTAACATGCTTTATTGAAAAGATATAAGCAACAAAATTACAGTATTGCCAAAAGCAAAGTGGAACAGCATCAGAGACTGGAAATTGCCAGGATAACTCAAGAGGTTAAAAATTTAGCTGTGATATGGAAGCAGATGGAATGAGCATGGACCTGTACAGAATGTAAACACATTCTCTAGAAAACACTGAAGGAGACCCAGTTCATGTAGGACTGAGACAGCAGCCTTAAAAAACAGGAAAGTTGTTAAAATTAATTTAGGAAGTTGCATTTTACACTCCTCACAAACTGCCTAGACCCAGGGACTTGCAATTCCTCATGTTGATAGCGCAGCGTCTAAGCTTTAGCTTGCTTTAAAATTTAGTGTTTGATTTACTTAAGACTGGCACAATGATTAATTTTATCTTTCAGTGTCAGGTTATCCCTACACGTCAAAACAGCCAATTCAGGAACTCTGAAAATTGAAAGAATAAAAGGGACTCCAAGTTCTGGGGGCTCTTAAGTGTTCTTTTAGAATACCAAGAGGAAATACATTCTCACTCTTATTCTCAAAATTTTGAGTGTGTCTGTTGTTTGACTGACCTTCTCCATATCAAGTTTAACGTAGCTGGGAAACCAAGGTGTTGTACCTGCCCGGCCCTGAAGTGGTGGGTGCTTCTAAAGTGTTAGAAGAAAAAGTCCGTAACTCATTTTCCTTGACAGTATTCATAAAGAAAAGCAAAGAGTGTGTCTACAAGTGAGTTTTTCTTACTCTGATTGTTGCATATATGACTCTTCTAAAGACTATGTTCTTCCCTTAGAATTAAAACTATCTTCCCTTGGGCATATCACAGCCTTACCTCCTGTCCTAGACTCTGTTAGTACCAAGTACTTCACTTCTCTGTTTGCCAAAACAATACAGCATCAGTAAGTCAAGCTAAACTGATCCAAAAGGAAGATCTTTGTTCTAAGTTTACACACCGTAACATGTGGGCTTAGAAAGTTTTGGCAAGTTCTCCAGCTTTTCCCTAAAAAAATTTCACCAAGCCAAAACTAAATGTGAAGGACACTGCTAGGACACTGCTTATTGTGCAAACAATTTCCTGCTATGCTCCAGCATATTTTGGTCTCTCAAAAGAGAAGAAAATAATTCTCCTCACAGATCCTGCTACGTTATTTTCAGAAAATGTTTGGAGTGCTGCTCCTCCTTGCGCAGGATGTGTGCAATACCCAAGACTCTTAGGCTTCAAGGGTCCCATGCCAGCAGCCATCAGTGAGAAGGGTGGGCTGGAGCATCAGTAACTGTTGGGATCACATTTTCAACTAAGAACAGAACCAAAGGACTGGAGATTTAATGCAGTGGTGACCTCCAGAGCAAGAGTGACAACAATTACCTGTGAAGTAGTTCAACAGAACAGAGAATACCTTTTTATGTCCAGAATACATCTCCTGCCCGAACTGCGGTGGGTAATTGGGAACCAAGGTGGGTGTTCAGAAAACTGAATTTGCAGCTTCAGTCCATCTGCAACATAAAACGTGACACTGCACACCCCAGCCTCATAGACTGCAACTGCCACAATGCAGAAGTAAAGGCAGATGAACACACTATTTATAATTTTGATGTGCTTCATTTCTGATGCCTTGTGAGGAATATAGCAAAGAACCAAGTTCTGAGAGCATGGCACTATGGAGCTACTAGACAACCACTAACTCTCTCAGTCAGAAAAAGCAGTAATATAAAGATTTTTCTTTTTTATCATGCTAATGGAGTTCCTAGGTATTTCCTATATGGCAATTCATTTCAGCATGTAAGAGCAGAGCTTTGTTATGACTGGTGGCAGTACTAGAACTACATGCTGTCTTCAGTTTGAAGAGCATTGGGCCTCCTGGTCAATGCTTAAAAGCAAACAGAAGAGAAAGATAAGCATTCAGTCAAAAAAAGAACACAAAAATTCAGGAAACTGCTAAATAATTACAATAAAGCTTCATGGCACTTGCTTCACAAAACATACAGCTGCCACTTGGGAAACCTCTGTATCTTGCAGTATTGCAAACTAGTATCAGAAACTGCAACTGCTCCAGATACCTTGCAGATATGATAAGCTTCATTCCAGCAAAGAAATTGCTCATTTATGGGAGCTGGGAGCATTGCCTTCTATCTTCCTCTTACAGCAAGTCTGACCACTGAAGTCCAATGATACTAAAGTTCACATCCTCTACACCCCCTAAGCAATGCAAACACACTGCCAGCTCAAGACAAGCCATGGACCTGAAATCCTGAAATGCTGATGTCCAAGAATTTGAGCTGCTTGGTCAGCACAGCTGCAGGGGGTGCTTGCGGGAGGGGGGCTGTTTATTGCTATTCAACCCAGTCAGAGCTCTGGAAAATGCTTTCAAAGAAGGAAGTGGACACAGAACAAAGTGTGAGCACGGTCAGCTGGTTCTGTCACTTGATCCTCTTCAAATAAAACACTAAGCAGACTGTTCTCCATGGTTTAACGTTTTGCCAGGGTCCTGTTTGCAATGTGCTACAGACAACTAGCTTGATTAGAGCTTTCTTGGAATAGTACTGAGGAGAGAGCATAGCTGCTCACACGTACAGCATAATCGAGCAGGGAACCCACAGTCATTACAGTGGGTGTAGCAGAAAGCCATACCCTAGATAAGCCTTCCTGACAAAACTAGGTCAAAGAGTCTTACCCATTAGTTTCTAGATCAGGTTCTCCCACTTCTCAGAAAGTGATTCAGGTACCTAGATGCAGACAGGCAGTGCTGTTTGAAGCTGCCCAGGACATTCAAAACACTGATCAACCAGGGCTGAGAGGTATATTGCAGGCCCTGAGATACTCTCAGGCATCACAAATGACACTGAACACCTGAACCACAGAGGGCTTCTTTTTAAAGCCCTGTATATCCTCTAATCTAACCTATATGTAGTTAACTGGAACATCTGAAAACTCTAACTCCCTACATTCTAAAAAAACACCAAAAATGCATTGTTTAAAAAGACTGCCTGCTACTGTTTTTCTACCATGTTTTTCCCTGTCCTCTTCCTTGTTCAGAAACAACACTTACCTGTTAACAATTCCACATTCTTTAGGTGAGCCTGACCTCTCCAGCTCCCCCTGCAGATTCATCTTAATCTGCAGAAAGTATACTTTTAATGACATTTCAAAACCAGAAAAACAAAAGTATGTTAATCAGAGCTGTTTAAAATTACATGCTAGTTTTGAAACATTTACACTTTTAATAACAAAAATAAAGGGAAGATATGTACATGTAATAAAATTGGGCAAAAGTCTACATTTCAAAGAATTACAGCAAGCCAATCTACAGTTAAAGAATCCAGGTCTGAAGACTGAGAAGTCCAGTCAGACATTAAATGTGGACAACTGTGGGCTGAAGAAGACTGACTTTAAATTAGAGCCAGACAAACTGACTCCAGCACTGCAGGATCTGATGCCGTTATCCTGGCAGTATTATTCCACTGCTTGACATGAAATCCTTGCAAAATACCTACAAACAGAGGTGTTCATAGGTATCTACTATGCAAGTCTAGGCATACAAAGTTGAAAAGGGTTAGTAAGAGTCAATCGGTAAGAGAATAGGAGTTCCTAGACTACTAGCTTATAAAACAACACTTCAGAGCGGGCCAGAAAATCCTACTATTTAATTGCACAATCACTATAAAGTTCCAAACACAGAAAAATAGCTTTTACAAATAATCTTTAGCACAAAGACTGAAGAGCTACCCTCTGCCTCATCTTTAAGGTGATGAGGACTAGAATTTCTATCCTTTGAAAAATCAAGACAGAAGAAAGTACCAGATGCTGTTGGGGTTTTGGGGGATTCTGTTTTTAAATAAAGAGGGAATCAGCAAGCAGCACAGAAGCTCACTTAAAAAATGAAAGAAAGACAAATGGAATTAAGTTTTATTGTACTTTTGGAGGCAAACCACCCCAAAATTTTGTCAGGAAAAGACAGCGTTCTAGTTACTGCAGTCTACAGAGAAAAACCAACAATGGGGAAAGAGTAAACAAACGCTTCTTTGAGAAGTAGAAGTATTTAATTCAGTCTTCATACAAACTATTAGTAATATACATTACACAAGTATCAAGACATGAAAAAACTTCTAAAATTCCTGCTGTTCCTGCAACAGTTAGCCTCTTTTCTCCTCAAGTCCAGAAGAAAGCCAAAACAGGAGTAGCTGAAGTTAATATTAATTATTAATAACAGCAAACTTATTATATTTCCTCACATCCACATGGAGGAAACTCATGAGAAGAGTTGTGCCAAGCTCCATTTCAGGAACTCAAGCAAAAAGTTTTTTATTCAAAGTGACACTGGTGTATCTACTTTCCCTATTCAGAAAGGAACACCACAAAAACCTAATATTGACTTGGTTTTATGAACAGAAAGAGCCTTTGGCACCGAAGGCCTAGCGTGCTCCTAATGATGATACACTTTACTATTACACAACTGTGTTAGGTGGTTGATTAATCACCTTCTGTACCACAATTTTCCATTCTTAAGACACTGCTGGCTTAAGCTTCAGCAGTTGGAGGATGACAGGAACAAAGACATTTTGCAAGTTTCCCTCTTTACGAAAGAAATGTACGGACTGTACCCTTTATTGTCCCCCTGCAAATAGGGCATTTTCTAAGGGATGGTGCACATTCTTTGCATACCACTAAGTGACCACATGGAATAAAAACAATAGAAACTTCTTTGTCCATGCAAACTTTACATGTTCTTTCCTCTTGCAATCTTCTTAATTGTTCTTCCATAGGTAAACCTGGAAAAAATAGTTAACTTTTTGTCAGCCTGAATATGTGTATATATTATATCAAAATATATTTAGAGTATAGCCATACCCTTTATTTCCCCATCTGTACTCACTAAATATAGATGGCAGTAAGAAAATAAGAACATTTTCCAGAGCTCAGAAGTGGCATGCAAGGAACCAGTCTGTACTTTCCACTTCTGAGAGATGATGGACAGCTCAGGGTGGGAGGCCAACCAGTGTTTACATTTGAGAAAAGCTGTACTTTTCTTGCTTGGATATCAGAAACACAGAGCATAGCCTGACTGGTGGAAGTGAGCTATATCCAGGCTTGTAAACTTTTCTGCAGTCTGTTAACAGATTACACTACAGGACTAAGAACCAGAGCAAACTCAATCCTATGTCTGACAAGTGTTTATGTACCCAGCTGTTGGGTCAAGCTAGATGTCAGGGCACCTATAACCCACAATGGAAAAGCAGAGATGAACCCTGCTGGGGAATGCTAACCAACTATCCCCTCTCCAGTCTTTACCAAATACCTGAATGAGAACTTGTATCAGGATCAAGTCCAGCATGTGCTTCAATTGTTGAGCTCCAGAAAGCTCTATATCATATGGTGCAAAACCATATTTAAGGCACATGCACTTAACTTTTGGTTAACTTTTTCAGTCCATTTTACTAAAGCAGAATTAGCGAGAGGGTAAAGCATAAAACCTACTTCTTAAACAAAGTAATTTTTTTATGTTAGCTATTTGTTCCACAATACCCTTTAAGATAAGAAGGCAGAATTTAAGGTACCTGAAACATCTTCTGTGGGAACATACTTCATGTTCTTCTCCACTGAAACAGGAGAAAAAAAATCCTTGTCATTTGACTTATCCATATTGAAACAGCATCTGTTTGTTTCTTTTTCTTCAAGTTGCTATGAGAGCACTGGTTAGACTTCTATAAAATTATATCTTTTACAAACAAAAGAAATCCAGACAGACATACCAAATAAATCTTTGTAGAGCACAGGGTCACAATCTCGTAGGCAGTTCCTGAATATGCTGGCTGCTTCATTTCCTTTCACTAAAATTGTATCTATCAGTTCCCTTGCTTGCAATGGTGTCTGAGTCTTCTGCTTAATAACATCATGCTCAGGTTCTGTTATCACTTTAGCTGACAGTAAACTCCCAAGGACTGGAAGTACACATGTTAAACGTTGGAATAAAGCCATGCGATTCTTGCGGATTAAGGATAAATCATCTGGAACATAAGAAGGATTAGATATTTGTTAGGAATACACTACTCCAAGTTGCACTTCTTTTTAACAATAATTGATACATTCTTTACAATCTACTTGAACCATTTGCTTATTACACATCATTAATAAAGCCCTCAGTAAGTTTCATAACGAACAGACTTAAGAAAACTACATAAAAGCAGCTTCTGAGCCAAAGCCCTTTCACCCAGGAAACCTCCTGCTCCCATCTCTAGGTTAAATGATCTGGGGGGGTCTTGTCTAACTCCACACTAGCGAGACTTACACTCTCCAGAGAATTGCAAAGAAAAAACACCTCTGCATAACACCAGTGCTAACTTATCGACAACCAAGAGGTTAACTTTAGTCAGTGTAGGCAAAATCATGTCTGTACATAGAAGAAAGCTCTTCTAAGAGATGTCCAACAGAATTATGTACAAAAAAACCCCCAGAAAAACAGCACAACCAGACTCTGGAGACTTTTTTAAGTCTACCAGAAACAACAATAAAAAAATTTCCATTAGGATTTAATGCTGAATCCATCCATAATTTTTTGACAGAAATGAGACTAGCAAAGAAGCAGCCTTAAGTCAGTTTATAATTAAGAAGTTTCATTATGCTTCACAAGCTCAAATCCAGAAGGATTTCTTTAGGCTGCAAAACTTCTATGGTTTTGAAGCTACAGGAAATGTTAAAGGCACATCAAATAAACACTAAATTGCTGACGTACATGGGCCTACAGTAAAGCATATCTTTGGCCATCTTACAGAATCTGAATTTGCAGCATTTTATGGCCTCTTCTAGGAGGTGGATATGGTGGCTTACTGATTCAAGCAGCTTAAAGAGCAGGCAAATTTGGAAAAAAATTAGTAGAGTGTGCCAAGTATTTTATTAACAGCAGTATAAAGGCACACAAATGAAAAATAGCTTTGGAAAGAAGAGATGATTCGAACCCTCGGCCCCTGGTATGAACTATTCTCCTAAAAGGGAATGAAACAATTCCCAGACTGCTAGTTCCATACAGATATCCTGACAATGCTTTTAGAGAAGCTGATCCTAATAGCAATGAAACTAAATCACTTAGTGAATCCAAACAAAAGAAAACCTATACATATTACAAATCACTTCAAATTTCACTTTTATTTATGCCTTATATGTACCTGATGCCGCTTCTTCTAATTGTTTTTCTTTCTCTTCTTCAATCTTCTCATCTTCAGCAATGAGCAGATCAGACACAAGATCATTAACAGTCTTGTAGTTTTCTCCAGTTGTAAGGATTTTACTTTGCACTGTTTGCTTTATTAGCCTTCTACTGAATCCCATCTCCAAGGTAGCTTTAATAACAGGCGTGTTCATCATGACTGCATCTTCTGAATGACTCTCTCCAGGGCCAAAACGAATAACTAATCAAAGAGGAAAATCACCGTGTATAATATAAAGAATAAAATATCTATACAACCCAGAAGTCGGACACATCAACGTTACCTACACACATGAACACCTGGCAGTAAAAAGTTTCAGTAGTTAAATAGAATTTTTTAAAAGTAGTTTTAAAAATGGAAGCCAGTTACTTAGTCATGGATTGAATCCAAGATAAACATCAATCCATGTCATGCCTTTGCTAAAATCGAGGATAATCCAGAGAAACCACTGAGAATTCCATTGTGTCTTAACAGCTTTTTTTATACTTAGTCATTTCTAACTTCAGCCTTGAAAAACGTCTTGGGGGAATGGGGAGAGGGGTGGAAATCTGTTTATAGTACCAACAATTGCTCTATTCCAAGTCTTGATCAGTATTTTCCATTCCACTCAGTAAGCACCAGACACATGGGACTCCTACTCATTGTCCTCAACCAGCAGGGACTAGGACAGCATAAACTCCTCCCAGAGGGTGAGTGGATTTTTTTCCACCATAACTAGAATCCAGCCCAGAAAGACTTCACTTTTATCAGCTTGTCCTACCTTCTTCCTTAACCTCTGCTGCTCAACTCAGAGCATTTACTCAGCTATGTGCCTAAAATGGAATTGCATAACTGCATGGTTATGACACCCTCTAGCAATTGTTCCACCAAGTTCAATACTTGCTTTGCTTAACTGAAACCCTGAAACGAAAAACCACAAATGCAGCAAGTGCCAAGCATTTAAACCCACAAACTTTAATATGAGCTGCTAGCATGAAAATAAGGAAAATAAAAAACAAGATCGCTTAGAGGTGTTTCCTTGGACTTTATCCATACAACATCAAAACTACCTCACTTTTAGGGAACAAATGTAAGAATTGGCTATCCAAAGCTAATTTGCTTAGCAATCATTGAGTATGCAAAATGCTGAAGAAGTGTAAAAACATGCTTTAATATACATACTTGGGGGATCAATGTTTTCATCTACAGGCGGCTCAGAGGTTGACAAGAGCTGTGGAACAGAAAAGAACTACATTAGTATCAAAATACTGCTTTTCCCCCTGTGTACCTTTCTAACACATTCTTCCATCACAAACCACGTTAAGCCTTTTACCTGAGTGGTACCCATTAAATATTTTACAGGCAGTTACACAAGTCTGCAACTATATAATCAATATAAAGCTGGTGCTGACCACTTCCATGAAGAGGAGTTTGGCATACCTTTGCCATAAGAATTACAGCTAGAAATAATTCAGGCTGTCCATGACTGATTTCTGAAATAATAATTACTGATCTGCATTATTCAGTGACACAAAATTTCCCTCTCTTAACATAAAGGAGCTCATGCCTCATAGGACTTTCCACAAGTAATCTGTAAAAGTTAAACTCTATTAGTCCAAGACTAGCCATGGTTCAGCACTGGTTTCTTGTACGTGATCATGAAGAGCATTTATCATGTTAGAAACCTAGGAGAAACATATGCAGAAATGAGGCAGAAGGATGGACCAAACTCACAAAAAGGACACAGCACTCTTCAACAAGGGAAAAGCAAAGTTACAGGACAGTAAAGTTTACCTGTTCAAGGAGATGGGGGAATCTGGCCTGAATTTGACTTACAAACTCTCTTCCTTTGACACGAAGCAGATACTCACATCTGGAAAATTGACATATCAAATTATACATTCAACTTGCCAAAGGAAAAAAATACAGAAGAATAAAGGAGTTTAAATCCAGTGTAACTTAAATACTTATGTTTCTCTTCCTTCAGAAGAGAAAGAGTACTCAATGGGAAGCTTGATGCAGCCTAGTGTCAGGTGACAGTTTGATAAAACTTTTCCATGATGTCCGGTTGCCAGTAGGCTTATATATATAAATGCAGCAACTTTACATTCTGCTACCACTTGTAATCAAAACTGCATGTCATGAGAAATAATACTGTGTCAGCATCACTACAAAGTGCAGTGATGAACTGTTTCTATCTTACATGCATCTTACCATTCTTATCTCCTACTCAAATCATTCAAAATAATTTAACAGAAGTTAACGCCACTATCAAAGCCAGATCCACTTCGCTAATTCAGAGTTTTATCTCCTCTGTACATTTACTGACAGGTTTTACACAGTAAGAAACAAAGTTGTCATTTAACCCTACACACATCATGTAGTCCAACAGTAGGTAGTAAATTGCCCACGAAAGCCTAGTTGGAGATCTACTATGAGAAGAACTATAATTAGCTTTCCTGAAATTAAGTGCAGCTATTTCTGCCATTAATGTAGGTGGCAATTTTCACAAGCACAGACAGAAATTAGGTATGCAATTGCCATTTAATTAGGGGTGACATTAAAAAGTTATTTCTGTTATTTTTCCAGTAGAGACATATTAAACAGCCACTGAAACCTTCCTCACAAGCCCTTCCACATGTAGGAAACTAAACTGCACAAGCAGAAAAACTGGTTCAAGAGCATTCAGCATGGGAACAGAACTAGAACAAATGAGTTACACATACTTCATTTCTCAACAGCCTACGCTCTCCCCAGTCTGCTTTCTGACTGCTTCTCTTAGACAAATATGCTCATTAACAATGCAGACTCACTTGTTAATAGTGATTTAGGGATGCACATGGCCTTTAATTACGAGGTGGAAAGCATTATATACCATGTTTAACGAAGAAATGTTTTAATTAAGCCCACCTTAGCATTTCAGAGCTTTTAAATACACATGAAATACATCCAAAAGAAAGAGTACGTCATACGGTGAAGTTAAACAGTACATACCTGCCAAAATTAGAAGCATTTAAGAATGTGAACAAATTATTATAAAGATGTTGCAAGTTACCTTGGAAACCACTTTGCATGCTCAATCCATGGATCATCTCCAGATTCCCAGCACCTTAACCCACCATCACAGCAAAAACACTTGACATCATCATTGCGCCCTTTAAAAAGAGAACAAGGCAAAATATCTGGCAAACGTTCACACAATTTACCTAAAAGTAAATGCTGACATAGCTGCATGAATAAAACCGGAGCAGTCTGTTTTTCTTACCTACATAGTAAAAGCCAGCATCTGCAAGCTGTTCGGGCTGAACTGGAATTCTGGTTGGCCAATTGATGAATGTTTTAACACGTGCCTCGTGGGTTTGCATGCTCACATTTGAAACATTGAAACTTGGCTGGTCTCGGGTGAGGTTTTCCACAAAAGAACAGTTTGGATAGTGCCTCCGGTGCTCTGACACAGCATTATCTTTTGGTTCCCAGTTACACAGCTGACCACCGCAGGTAAAACAAGCAACTTTGTCTGCTGTCCCCAAGTAATAAAGTCCAGCCTTTGCCAGATCAGTGGGTGAGAGAAACGTCAGTGGCCATGAGTGAAAGGTGCGTAGCCTAGCCTCTTCTGTACTCATAGAAGGATTGTAAAGCTTATGTCTCAAGAATGAAAGGTCTTCAGCTGCCCTAGTAGTTACTGGGTCTTGAGGAAAACTGGAAAAAGAGCCACTGAAATATCCAACTTGTTCTAAACTTGGAGAAAGCGATATGGAACGCAGAGATGGTGAGAGACTGTTTGCAACTGAGGGCAAAAAGGCAGAACGAGACGACAGTCCACGGTTGTTAACTGAAAGCATGCTTTGAACAAAACTGCAGCCAGGACATAGCTCTTTATGTTTTTCCATAGCATTATCTCCTGGTTGCCAGTTATCCAGTGTTAAGCCACAACTGAAGCACTTAACTTTATCCTGCACGCCAGTGTAATAAAACCCAGCCCGGGCAAGACTCCGTTCTGATACCGGCATGTTAACGGGGAAAGCAGAAAACGTTGACATTCTGTAGAGCTCACACGACAGGTCATACTTCAGTTCACCACACACAGCACTGTGCCTCATGATGCTAGCCAAGAAAGGGCTATCTTCCACTATATTCATAATGGACTGGTTTTGGAAAAATGGGACAAGTCTTCCTCTGGGAGGTAGTTGTGTGCATGAAAGGCAATTTGGAATAATCCCCGCCTGTACAAAAGCAATAAATACTTTAATGTGTAACTTCAAATGAGCCAGTGAATAGAATCTGCCTCGTGATTAAAAGCCTTTTAACATTTGGGAAGTTCTTGTAGTTTAGTTTACAAAACTGCTTTCAGTGCAAAAGCTGCCTCATCCCATTTTAACAATTGAAGAAAGCATGTTGAAAAGGAATTTCCCTTGAATCATATAAGCATCACATGCTTTCGTTCTTTTGCATATCTGGGAGAGCAGTACCAATTTGTCAGGCTAGTGGAGGTGGGATCAAAACAGGAAAAACCTCAAAAGGGTTTACTACTCCTTTGTCAATAAAGAAACTAAAATTGGGGGCAACTGAAACAATATTGTTCTTATCCAGAACATATGTTAAGTGATTTAAGAACTAGATTTCACCCTAGACAGCTGATAAATATGTAGCTTATAGGCACATATAGATTTTAGTTTGAAAACCTCATTAGGAACCTGAAAAGTAGGGTTTATCAAGTTCAAAGGGCATACAAAAAATAGAGACCCAGAACTGACATTACTGAACTGATCTGGTATATTTGCAACTACTGGCTCCCAAAAAAACTTCTCAACTTCTGCATATTGATGTAACAAGTTGTTAAGACTAAAGAAGTTAGTCTATACACAACTCCACATGTATTGTATATTCAGCTATTAGAGAAACAAATCCTATACACTGCCTCTGACAAGGATGAACTCTCCCTGTTAACAAATTTGGGATAGCCCCAGCTTTTCTGTCTACAACAGTGTCAGCACTGAATTAACAAATCATTTCAGTTTTAACCTGGTGCCTGAGTTACAAGTACAGAGTTATCAAATGTAACATAAATTAATTGCCTTGTGTCGGGACATTCTGATGCTTTATACAGTTGAATTAAGTTTTTTCTCCACGCCATGTTTATGGCAGAGTAAACAGAACCCCCAGATTAAAAAAAAAATAATAAAATTGATGTGTTAGTTTCTTTATTTCTGCACAGAACTACCTCCCAGAGTTCAGACTGAAGTCCCTATTAAGGTGTCTACGCCTCCATATTGATACTGACTGTTCTCAAGAAGAAATTGTAAGTATCTGTAGTTTCAATCATCTAATTCTTTTAGGCAGAACAAAATCTGTAAGAAAGAAAGAGAGGAGTGTTTCAAAGTATACAAAATTAGGTGCATGCAATGTCTATGCAAACAGAAATTACACAAATTAAAACAACATAAGCTTTTTTGTAATCATAGAACGTTAAGAGTTGGAATGGGCCTTAAAGATCATCTAGTCCCAATCCCTCCTGCCATAGGCAAGGACACCTCCCATTAGACCAGGTTACTCAGAGCCACATCCAACCTGGCCTTGAACACTGCCAGGGGTGGGGTGTCTACAACGTCCCTGGGCAACCTGTTTCAGTGTCTCACCACCCTCACAGTACAGAATTTCTTCCTAATATCTAACCTAAATTTCCCCTCTTTCAATTTGTACCCGTTACTCCTTGCCCTATCACTGCAGTTCCTGACAGAACCTTTGGCCTCTCTGTAGGCTCCCTTCAGATACTGGAAGGCTGCTATGAGGTCTCTATGCAATCTTCTCTTCTCTAGGCTGAACAGCCCCAACTTTCTCAGCCTGTGTCATGTTAGCTAGAAAGTTTCAGGGAGTCAACATTACACTGTGATATGGAGTGGATTTTACACACTTAATTTCCCTGTTACTGACACACATGCAAAACTGTTTAATCCACGAGCAGAATTTTTCTGGCAGATGGATTAACTGGTCTACTTAATCACCAGCTGTATAATTAAAGGTAAGATCCTGTACTGAAGCTGCAACCATTTAAATTGGTTTAAACTTGCAGATTCTCAAACGTGAAGGTCCAGTTTTATAACACTGACTTAAAGAGCACTGGAATTTTTAATTTATGTGAAGCCAATTATATTTGACTTACAGGACATCAGCAAATCTAAACTTCGCCAAAAATTCAGGTAAGGCCAAATACAAAGTTTTTATATTTGTATATGTGAATAAATACAAAATTATATATTTAACAGTCTGGTACGGAGCATCGGTTCCTAAAAAGTTCTTCCAGGAAAGGCTCAAAACAGTCATCATGACACAGCACTACGAAAACAGCCCCCTGCGCTAAGGGCACACATCCAGAGCACCCGAAGGCGCCCGGCGGGGTCTGTCCGTGGCCGCACCCCCAGCAGCCACAGCCCCATGTCCCCATGCCCCCTGGTCCCTCCCTGGCTTCGCCAGGCCTGGCCCGAGCGGATCCAGCAGGGCTGCCACGCTCCCCTCCACGGCCTGGGGCGGCACAGGACCCTCAGCCGCCCCGGGGCTCCTCCGCCACACCGGGGACGGGCATAGGCACAGGCACAGGCACAGCCAACCCCCACTGCCCCCCCAAGTGGCAGCGCCCTCCCGCCTGGGCCCGTCCCAGGCCCGCCCGTCCCATGCCCCCTATGCCCCCCCTTCCTCCCCTCCCCAGTACTCACGGCCTCCAGGCGGGCCCCGCAGCGCGCCCCAGCGCCCCAGCCTATATGCGGTGCCTGGCAGGGAGCGGGGGGAAACAAGCCCCCCACCGGCACCGCCCCGCCCGGGAAACTCCGGCCGCAGCGTCGCACCGGGAAGTCCCGGCGGCCGCCGGGCGCAGGCGGGGCCGGACGGGGCCCTGCCCTTCCCCTTCCCTTCCCTTCCCCCGCGAGCGAGCGCCGCCGGGCGGCGGGAGCGGCCCCGGGGCGGTGCGGGGCCCTCGGCGCGGGGGCGGTGCTCGGTCGGGTCCCAGCGCTGAGGGGAAGGGAGGCCCCGGCCCTTGACAGCACCAGGGATCTTGGGTACTTTCCTGCTGGCCGGCGGGGAAACCCGCCCGTAGAACGTGCTTTCCTTGGCGGGGATTTCCAGCTCGGCGGGCGCGGCGACGGGAAGGGGAGCGCCCGGGGGGGGGGCAGCGGCCCAGGCTCGGCTGCACACACAGATCCGCCGTCCCGAGCGGGTGGCCAGGACGGGGCTCACCGCAAACCCCGCAGTTTTTCACCTCTGCTCCTTGACACCAGTGTCAAGCTCGGCCGCATTTCCTAATATAGGCAGCTCTGCAGCCTGCGAGAGGGGAAGCAACGTGACAGGCGAAAGACCCCAGTCACTGAAAGTCACAGAGGAAGAACAAGAGGAAGACAAAATAAGATGATAAATTTCCACTGGAAAGGTTTAAGGCAGTATCTCTGAGTACAGAAATCTGAAAAACTTCCACGGCAGCTACCAGAACGCTGATCAAAAGTTCAAAATCTCCCAGCACAGTTATGGTCTGGCATTTCCTATGAAGAAACAGCAGATAAAAGATTTTAAAAAGCCCCCTTTTGGGACGACAGAATGATAGTAGGGTGTTTACACAACTGAGAACTGAAGAGTAAAAATAAAGGAAGTGTGATAGAGCATTATGACACTAGTGGGTAATTTTCTGCAACAGAGTTCCCGTAAGATGAGTTTGGAAGAGACTCATTCATATATTTTCTAAAACTGTTATAAATTTCCTGTCATATGTGATGACATCTATCATATGTAAGGATACTATCACATTTGAACCACCTAGCTGTGGTGACAGTACAGTACAGCTGCTGCTGTTACACCATTTAATATCACATAATGATAGACATAGAAACCTTTGCATTTCAGCAGTTGCACAAAAAAATCCCAAAAAGGTCAAAAACTTTTTAAAGTTTAAAATGGTTGTCAGATCACTGATACTTTGTGTTAAGGAAGTTGCTTACACGGAAGTCAAGGTTCAAAATACTGTATCTGAAGAGTGACAGGGTGTGGTATTTAGTTTTGTTTGACATAGGGAACTGTTTAATGTCACATAAGGAACATACTTGTACGTGCATGTGCTTAAAGATTTACTTTGACGGGTTATCTCCAGTTTTGGGACTTAAAGCAGGACTCCCCAAATGAAGTTACATTGAATCTATTATAAGAATCTTGACCTTTTACCGTACATTCTCCCAAGCCTAGTTAATCCAATGTTCCTCCTTAACTCTGCTGCATCCCTCCCTCCCTTATGCCACTCCACCCCCAGCCGCTATCTGCCCTTACCCCTCTGTACCCTTCAGTCTCCTGCTAATCTGGCACTATAAACTGCTATTTCCTCCCCTTCCAGGCCTCAAGGCAAGAGGTTTCAGGTTCTCCCTTTCTGCTTGGCAGCCTCATGTCACAATGAGGAGGAAGGGAGGGGAGGAATTATGAAGCAGACTAAAATACTTGGAATAGCAGAAAAATATGTGTAGCTGCCCTGAGCTGTCAGGCTCTTTCAACTTGCTTTGCCTCTTTCAGTATAGTAGCAGCTCCTCCACTTCTCCAATCCCAGCAATTCCTTTGCTTTTTCTGAGAAAGAGATAAGAAGGAACTTCCCTCACTTAGCTGCAACGATGTCCCCAAAGAACATGAGGTAAGAACGTAACTAATGGGCTGAAATTCCTGAGGAACAGTGCATTATCATCTGTATTCTCTGTATGGCTTCAGCCTGGGACCAGGGTAACTGTTCAGAAGCAGAAGAAGAGGACAGCAGTGGTGCTTAAGCCCTACCCAAGCTAAATGCAGGCTTTGGCTTTGGTTCTCTGTAAATTCTCAGTCACATCACAAGGACTATTCCCTATTCCAGCCCTTTCACCAGCTGCAGCAAGCTTTCAAGTTCACAATCTTGACCTAAAACCCAGTAGCACTGATAAACTGAAACAAGGCCTTCTACTTTGTAGACTTTTAGCTCTCGAGAGGGGGAAGAAGGCAGCCTTCAGACAAAGCTGTCCTCAAAAAAAGGAAACTGCTTTCATGAGGAGTCCTATCTAATCATAGAGGTCAAAGTGCTAATAAAAGTGTGGCTGCCACATTACCAGTGTTTATGAAAATAAACTTAACAGCAGTGTTGGCTGAAACAGCAGAGGTGATAGAGCAAATTTCTGGAGGTGGAAGGCAGTGCCTCTGCAGCATGAGTGCATTATCAATGCCACATCTATCAAGTAACACAGACAGCCCCTGAAGTACTTCTATAACTGCAAGCCCAGAAGTCTTCTCTGTGAGGCCTAACAAATATCAGTCTCCCCAAGCTGTCATCCTTCTCCAGTGCCTTCTCCTGTGTACCATCCTCCACAACGTTAAAACATCTGGCTTTAATTGTGCCTCTGTAACACACCTCTAAATATCTATTGAGAGGAGAGAGGGAGAAAACATGCTGTTATTTGCCTTTTCCATTACTATTGCTCTTCTATCCCATAAATTACAGAAACAATACTATAACCTAGTTTCTCACCACCATAAGAGAATGCCAGAATATCTTGCTAGGATTTCAGCCTTACCAATTACACATGCACAACCTTAACAATCTGACATGCACAATGGTTAACCACAGTTTTTATCACAGGTGTTTTCTGGAGATACAACTAGCTCAAAGTAGCAAATTAATCTTGTCAGTGCTATCTACAGTTTCAGTAAAACTGCTTTGGTCCTTAAACCTATCTAAGAATATAACCTATAGTTGCTTTTTTGTCGCAGGGACAAGCATTCAGTTGGGTGAAGAAAAAGTACTCCACAAAACATTAAATGTATTACTTCAGCTGTATCTACAGCCTGCCTGGCTGTTGATATACAGCGATAACAGAAAATATCTTCATTCCAAGCTGCTTTTAGGAGTTGGAAATTTGGCATTTCTCCAAGGCCTCACAAGGCTTCATCAGGAAGCCATGCAACTCATCTAGTGAACTGAGAGATAGAGGGAGACTCCTGTACCAGCTCTCCCACAAATCTAAACCCACCTATAAAACCTGTATTAAAACATAAAACCAGTTATCACTGGCTAGTGCCCACGTTTTTGAGCTTCCCAAAGGTATCAAATGCGTCCATGGAACATGATCTACTTATTTTGAATTTTGGAGTGTTAATTTCATTGCAAGCATCAACTCCCGTTTCAGCAGCAAGGAGATAGGTTTCATCTGTTAAACTGATCTAAGATGGTGATTAGCATTTCACAAAAAACTACTGAATGAATTTTCTCCGGAAGATATGGCTCATCAGCTCCTTGAGGACACAAGAGGAAGATAATAATGAGAGAAATAGGAAAAAAGTAGATAGTAAGGAAAACTTGGGAAAAACCAACTTGAGGCAGAAAATACTAACTGTAGATAAAGTGGCACTACCTATCAAATGAAACCAAGTCCCAAGAGCAGGGTAGTTCTGACATCCTGTAAACATGAGATCAGATAAACTATGTTTTGTTAATCTAGGTGGGTGCAAACTGCACACTTTGTTTTGACTGAACACAGCAACAGGGCATCTACATCTAAACCAGCAATAATGATTATTTTTTTCTTTTTTTAAATGAGAATTTTTAAATTGCATTTGGGCATATAGCAAAAAATGAAATATAAACCTCACAAGGAACAAATATATCTAGACATTAAGGGCAACCATGACTCATCGTAATAACTCGAAATGTTCAAGAATAAAAAAAACAAAACCCAGAGCATACATCTTGCTGCTCCCTTTCTGAAGGTCAGTACATTCACAGTCTGCAAAGTTTCCATTCCCTTTTCACGCAGACAGAGTTTTGTTTTCCACATCCTCCTACTCAAAGGATCACGAGTACAAAAGTTAAAGTTTACCTTAATCAGTTGTGGATTTTCTCACATTTAGTGCTCAGATAAATTCTCCTATTAGCCATGAATAGCCTCAATAATGTGTCAAAGTCACACTGAATAAATTGAGGCTTTTAAATCAGTCAGAAACTCTCTTTGATTAATATTTACTTGGAAGATAAAAAATAATCAGAATGAATTGCAGGAAGATCTTGGTAAATGCTGAGTTCAATTATCTTTCTAGATTTGAGAATCTGATCACTTTTCCAAGTTTTATTGTATGCTTCTAGGAAAACCTGTTTTGTTCTTCTGGTGATATAACAAACATTACATTCAACAGGAGACAGAAGCATGAAGAATGCCAAAGAAGAGATGACTGGATTAAAATGAACCAGGTGGAAAGAGGTGGAAAGAGGACCACCTATATATCAAGGGAATCAAAAGGCTTCAATTCAACTGCATCAAATTATGTAAATTCAGAGCTCCACATTCCTGGTTCTTCCAAAGGAGTTGTCTTTCTAAACAGCAGGTTGGCTGCTTTGACTCCAAGTTACTTCCTGCTGTCAGAGTATGAAAATTTCTCTAGATCTGATTTCCCTCATTTATTCCCCATCATCTCTCTGTGGATTTTAGATCCTTCCTAAGGTGTTCAGTTTGCTTTAGTTGAACCAGCTGTTGCTGTTCATATTCTTGAGGAATCTTTTATTCAAATTTGATTTTCAATACTCCTGCAATTGAAAGACAATCAGATGTGACACTGTTTAATTTCCTGAAGACTACACTGGATGTTTACTAGATTCAGGAAGATACAAGTGGTTTGTGCATCGTGCTAAATGTGATTACATCACATTTTACCTACAAAATGGGTCACTGCCTTGACAAAGTACTCTGTTTAAAAAGCCATCTACCTCAGAAATTAAATCGTCTTTTTAGAGGTTACAGATACAAGGTGAAGTTTTGCAAAGTATCTGTATCACAATTTCGAATGGAACGTGGGAATTCACTAACTCCCAAAAACCCACATGCAAAGAGAAGCTTAAGTCTTCTATTGCCACATGCAAAATAAGGCTCTAATTCTGTAAGCAAAACCAGAAATCTGAGCTCTGTGCCTGAGTTCCCAATGCAGCTATAACGGGGAACTGATCTATTATTTACAGCAAAACAAAACAAAACCCTTGTGCAAACTGAGCAAGCCTTAAATCAGCTCTGCTTGAACAGTGGTGGCACAAGCAGTTGTAGCAGTCACAGGTTTCAATGACAGGAGCAGGGGCTGCTTAGGTTAATCCCGCTGCCAAATGGTAGTAAAACCAGCCCGAGAGAAGCTGGGCTTTCCCTTTTTATATCCTGCTGCACAACACCATGTTTCTAAAGAGTATTTTGAGAGAGAAGACAAATCATAGTTGTACTTAAAACCCTTTGACTTCTTAGGACTTAGAGGAGTAAATAAATTAAAAGTAATGTAACATGCATTATTGAAAAAAGAAGTATCCTTTAGACTTTACATTAAATTTGTCATGTTTTCATAGGAATATATTAGGGGGAAAACATAGAGAAAGCAGAAGAAGGATGATAAGCCTTTGATAAGGGTTTAAGCTAATATTTTCTGGCTAGCAGCTACAAATTGAATATTAACCTACATACCAGTCCCCACTGGATGCACATAAAGGGAGAAGGTTCATGGGAGGAGCAATCAGCACTAATCAAATTAATATAAACAACTATTTAGTGAGAAGGTTAGAAGACTGGGTTTCCAGCTGCTGGAATTTGCTGTCAAATTGTGACAGATTTGCTCTTCAATTGTTCAAACAATTGAAAAGTAGAAGGGACAGACAGATACATTCTTATACAAAAATTATTGCATAAATGAGATGCCAAAATCAGGCTAAAAAACCACACTAGATGTCATGATGAATACTCACTTGTCTGGAGGTTTTTTTGTGGAGTAGGAAGGAAAATTGCTCTGTTCCTGGTGCACTCATTTAGAAGGACCACCTCAGACTTGAAAAACAAAGAACATACTGACAGGGCTTAATTTAGCATCAAGCAGTGGCTGCACTGACCTAAAATCCATCTATCTCAGTGCCAACCAGTACCAGATATCCCTGATATCAGCTAATCTGTTTATATAATGAAAGCCATCTCAACCTTTAATACAATAATCTGGGCCTATCATCTGAAGTTCAGTGTTATTAATTGTGATAATACCAAAGGATCACTTCAGTCCTCATTTTATGAACAAAGATTTTTGGGGAAAAAAAGTTTGCATCCAAATTGAAGCATTCTTGTGTTGGGAATTCAGAGTGGCAGCAAACACAGCTGGCTCAGGAAGCAGGAGCTAGATGCTGAGTTCATTACCCCACAGTGCTGCTGAGACAGGATACAGCAGCTTTGGAGAAGCAAATGGTCCTTTGTTTCTCTATTGAGTAATTTCAGCAAAGAAAGACCATTTTCAGCTGAAAAAGCAGTGTCCTAAAGATCACTGAGATCAAAGAACGAGAAGAGAAAGGACAAAGTAAGGTTCTCCCATCCTTCCATTAACCAAGATTAAAGAAAAAAAGCATCCCATTCCCAACACACAAGAGCAATAAGAGCATGTCTTCAACAAAAAGAAAAACCTGGTAAAATATGCTTGTACGGCATCTGAAAAATTAAGCCCCCATCTCTGAGGCCTTAAGTCATTACTTTAAACAACATGATTGTCGTAAGTTGACATGAGATGGATTTTATCTGGCTCTGAAAGCAAATCACATATTTAAAAAAGACACGACCAGCAGTTCTGAGATTCAAGATGCTTCACGCTTGGGAATAGCGGAGATTAAATTGCCATCTAAGGTCTGGCACAGAAGTCTTAATATCCAGTGTGTTGAAGCCTTAAGCATACAGCATCATTTATAGCACCAGCATTAAGAAGTACGAATGCAAGGGTCTCAGTAAAGTACGAGTACCTTGGGGCTAGATACTGGCCTCTTACCCCTTCCTTATGACTTCCTTAGTTTGATTTTAAAGAAAGTTAACTTTTATCCTATCTCAAAGCTCTTCCTAATACAGTTTTGAATGGACATCTAACTAGGAACCTGGCTTGTGTCTGAACTTTGTCAAACAAATGCTGTAGGTCTCCAGAACACTGTCTCCTTCACTTGGCTACACAGTTATAAGAACAACATAAGCTACTGTGAGAACATTTCCAAAACTAAACAGGTTATCTGCCTCTGATAGAATATACAAGAGTTTGGCATTGACCCAGGACTGTAGGAGTTTCTGTTTTCTGTGATTCTGTTTTTCTTACTTGGAAACAATAGTGGTATTCATGCCTGGGCAGTTCATGAGGTTACTGCTTCTGAAGCTGAATTTCTCAATTCACAGCAATTGCAATAAAAAATGCAGCATACTTCAGACCTTAGCACATTCAGTGTTACCACAGTGATTTCCCTTCTGCTGGATCCTATAGAGTAATTAAAAAATTATTTCTTTTAAAATGGAACATTGCATGTACATACGAAGCTGCTCAGTCCTGCATCCAAACACGTAGACCTATGGGCCAAAGCTTTGCAAACTGAAATACTTATACATTGTGAGTGCTATTCTTCTGTTTCTGTCCTTTCAAATCTCTCTTTCCCCCTCCAGTCACTTCCTTTCTAGCCACTGCTAATTTCCTGCACACAGAAAATGAGCACATTTATACAATATTCTGTTTGTCAAACGTTGTTTTGTCCCTTTAGTTATTACACACAAGTACTCCTCAGCTGACAAGTTGTCAGCTACATTGTTTGCAGGTTGTCAGGCCTCCCACATTACAATATACTTGCCCAGCCCCAGCGAGAAAGACTATGGCTTTTTCACAGACAAAGATAAGCCAAAAAATTTACCAATAAACCAATTTCTTCTGTTCAACAAATAGTGGAACAAAAGACAAGCCTCTGCAAAGCAATATGTGTTTGTCGTCTGTAATATAACACTATGGCAGGCACTGGGGTGAGCTATAGTAGGCAGGCATGCTACAGCAACTCTGAAAACAAAAAGAGTTGCTGACCAACAAAACTCTTGGGAAACACCAAAAAAGGGTGCAGAATTTGAATGTCAGGAAAGAGAGGGACAAAGGTTACAATGATGCAATTGGCAAGAAAGAATCATCTAGTAAACCATATAAGGGATATAGGATAGATATATATATCTTAGCTGGTCAGTCTTTATACTCAAATGAAAAGAAAAACATGCCTTTAGGATGTGTTTTTGTATTAAATCATAAAATGGATTACATGCACCACCCCAAAGTGCCTTTTTCTCTCTGTTAATTTCTAAGGAGATGAGAATGTTAAGGCCCTAGCAAGGCTGTTCTGAGGCCACTAGGACAAATAACAAAAACCAAATCTGTTTTCAATCTCACATTTTTGTAAAATCATTAGAAGGCTAATGTAACTATAATCAGTGGACTAGGGAAAATGATAAATGAGTTCATGATTGCTCTACATATATATATATGTTTTAGTGTATGGTTTATGTAGCAAAGGCAGGAACCCAACAGTTATTCTCATGAACTGTACCTGTAGTCTGGCTGGTGCACTCTGGTGCCGTTTCTACAAGCCACAGGAGACACAAGAAATTCTATAGCAGGAAATTATGGGTAAACACAGCAGCTCTTCAAATACATTTTTCTTTTTGTTTCTGTTCATTTTCACTTTTGTTTCATCACAGACAGGATTTGATAAAAATCCTGCAGAGAAACGAAACTGAAATTTTTCCTTTTGGGGCAGGGGATCAGAACACATGAAATAGTTTTTTTTGGGTTTCTTTTTTAATGAACTGCTGAGTGATGGGTTTTTTAGAAGATGATCAGGAAAGGGTAATTGTTTTACTGGTGTAATTACACAGAATGAGCTATGGCAATAACTTATTCCTAGTAGGACACTAAAAACTATAGGTAGATGTCCATTTGGCAGGCCTGAGCTCATAAAACACCATCCCAGAAGGCTCAGGCTTGTTAGTCACATGCACTGGTCCCAGAAAGCCTCTTCTGAGCAGTGAGCACCTTCTCTTGGGTTGGGCTAATCCTCTCTGCAGCTAAGGGCACCACTGTTCCCACTGCCACATCTGAATTTGAAAATCCAGGTAATCACCAGTCATGGCAGCTGCATCTCACATTAGCAGCAGTTCTGCCATCTCATCCTCATTCTGTACATTCAACACATAAAGTGCAGGAGGTGACTGCTGTTGGGGCAACGAGGTGGGAAGTGAAGGTATAGGGATGAATAGCTCCTCGGGAGGGTGGTCCTGCAGAAGAGCATAACAGTGCATTCACACATCAGGATTTTGGACAGCTGAGCAGTCTATGGGGTGGGTTCAGGCAAATAGAAACTTTTAACTTTTGACATACTTACAAGATGTGGCATGGGGCCAAATTTCACAAACAAGGAGTCAAGATAATCAAAATTGTCTGGCTGCTCCCACCAAGGGCTGTGTTTTCCAGAATATGATCCATCATGCAGCGTGACAGTGGTATTTTATTGCCAAAGAGGCTTCAGTGAATCCTCAGTGAGCTTTCAGATTGGTTTCTGTGAAACAAACTCTCCAGGGGGACAGGATATTTGGCAGCATGACCCTCAAAGTTTGTGGGAATCATCTTTGAGGATTAAGGGATGTGAGAGTTCGTGGGTTGAATATGGATCTCCCCAGCCTATGGAGTCAAGGACTCAGAGCAGCAATGCACACCGCTGCTGCAGAGACAGAATGTTTCTGTGGTGAACATCTGCTTTTCCAGCAGACGTATTCAGCAAGGAAAGTCCATCCCTGGGGTTTCTTGGGATAGCTACAGTCATCATAAGTGCTACAGACCACACACCTCTACAGAAAGCTACTGTGAAGAGAGGGAAGCAACACAGTCAGACACTCTCTCCATCGCCTTCCCCTTGGCATCCCCCTTACTCCCAAAGCCCTCACCCCATCACCTCCTGCACCCAACCAAGGCCATGCTTCCCCCATTTGTGCCCCAAAAGAGAGATGGAAACAGCTATCTCTATCTCTGAAAGAGAAGTTACAGGATCTTGTTGACTCATAGCACAGGAGAAGCCAGGATTCAGGTAAATCTGTGTTTCCTGGGCAGCCTGTGAACTGGAAGAGATCCAGCCCTGGCAGAGCACAGACATTGCCTGACTCAGTGTCACCCACATGCAGCAGTGTGGTACCCTGAGCAAAGGACAATCTGGGCAGATCATGTTGCTGCCATGTGGCCACATTCCTGGAGCATTCTTCACAAAGAATTTAAATGATTAAGAGGTGTGTGCACATCAGCAGGTCATAGGCTGTAACTCAGGCTGTTAACCCCCAACATTGTTTCTGGTAACAGGAAGTTAATAGGGTAAAAACTGGTATAAAGAGGGAGAACAAAGTACAGCATTGTCTGCAAGGATTTAACGGCCCGTGTGCCAAGTGCTGAGGGTGCCTGGAGTTTCTTCATAATACCAGAGTTTAGAGGTACTACTGCAATTGTCTACAAAGAGTTATATTACAAGAATTCATAGAATTGTAGAAAGGCTTGGGTTGGAAGGGACCTTAAAGATCTAGTTCCAGCCCTGCTGCCATAGGCAGGGACACCTTCCTCTAGACCAGATTGCTCAAACCATCTCCAGCCTGGTCTTGAACACTTCAAGGGATGAGGCACCCACAACTTCTCTGCGCAACCATCATGGCTAGGCTTCACGAACGAAGATTTGGGACTGGGCAACCAATTCCAGTGTCTCACCACTCTCACAGGAAAGAATTTCTTCCTAATAGCTAATCTAAGCCCACCTTCTGTAATCACATCAAGTGCTATGTAGGTTTTTCTCACAGATTTTAACTTCAGAGACTCCTGCCCTTCGGTCATACTGAGCCACTTGCCATTTTTTGAGTTTTGACTCTGAGAATAAGGGTTAGGAAACATTCCTGGCAGTTCAAATCCTGCACTTTCTCACTGTGTGCCAATCCATACAGGACAGGCTCTGTGCTGGATGCTGGATGCTGAGGCTCAGTCTCACCTACACATTAGTTTAAAAGAAATTGAACCTGAAGAGAACTGGGTGTAATAGATTAAACTTTGGTTTTTTCACCCATTTTTCTTGTATCAGTTGACTAACTGAAAAAAACTATTTTGTCCACAAACTTTGCCTAGCAGAGTTAATTCTTCTCTGTCAACTCTTTTTGAAAACAAAACTAGCTTGGTAGTGACCATGCCTCATTCACTTTTCTCTAAAATTAACACAGAATCCAAAGTTAATTAAATTATAATCAAAATTAGAGAAAAAGATCATGGATTTGCTAATCTTATCTTATGTAATTAGGCATGACAAGTCTTTTGTGTTGCTTATCTCTATTCCACTGGAAATGAAGCAACAGGATACAAAGCAGAGACCCAGGGAGATAATTTGATTTCCTGTCCCTTGGATTTGCATAGGTGTATTTTTTTTAAAGCAGTGACTTAAACACCCCACAAAGCACAGACGCTCTCTGCCTGACACAGGCCAGTGAGAAAATACCAAAAAGGGGCTGATGGTGTTTTAGCACCACCGGGTGGACAAATAAAGGAAAAAAAGTTCATTTCTGAGATTGGATGCATGGGTATCCTGGCAGGCAGTGGTCCCATGTTAGAGCAAGAGCCCTGAGTAATGCCTCAACCTCACCCATATTGTTCTTCTTATTGACACGTATCTCAGGAAGGTCTCATACCCCTTAAATCATGGGGTTTTGTTACATTGCATGTGATCTTCGAGTCTGGAAAGTTGTCTCAGAAAACATTAGATGTATAAATACAAACATAATATCTGTAATAAATAGGACCAAAATAGAAAACAAACACAATCTGTAATTTTTAATACAGAATTTCAGTTGTCTCAGAAATAGTTCAGACACTTCTCAGTATTTTCTGACATTTTTGCCTCCCTTGAAATCAATGCTCCAGTAGGTAAATAAGTGGGTTGTTCCTTAAATCAAAGGGGAAAAAAACCCCTCTTAATGTAGTATTTCAAAGTGTTTCTTACACCCCAACTGTTCTACAGGCTTTTGGATGGTAACTGTTGTGGGTGGCTGGCCTTGGACAGCTTTTAATGCTGTTCATAGAAGATATATGAAGACATGTAGCAGCTGTAGCTACACAAGAACTGCTTTCCCCTGGCAACAGATAAGATAGTTTGTTGAATTAAATAAAAGCGTGTGCACCCCCCTACCTATATTCTGTGTACTTTACTTGCACACTTCTGCCTAAAGCTTTGGCCAGTTCTATGTCCTGTGACTTACCTGTTATGGATCTGTTTTTTGGATTACAGTACAGCCTAGAGAGCCCTTTATGCCACTCCACAAATGCACATGCTGTCTTTTTGCTGAGGCATTTACCTTTGGCTGACATAAGCCAGGGAGAAAATGAAAGCATGAGCCACTCTGGCCTTCCCAGCAGCTCCTCAGCAGGACCCCCACGATGGCCTGTGCCCCACAAAGGGTCTGTGTCCTCCCTCACCGAGCTGGCAGAAAGTGGGCAGAAATGGCTCCTGTTCAAGAGAGGTTCTTCATGTTGGTGTGGGAGACAAGGAGAGGCAACACTCGCAAAATACATCCTATAAAAGGATAACACTTGGACTACTGGTGAGTATCCTTTTGGATACTCTGCTGTAACCAACAGATCTCTCCTGGCAGCAGCTCCCGGGCAGACTATGCACACTCTTCCTGCAAATTCCACACTTAACAGCATGTTTGCTGCTTGCTTATCACAGCCTGCTTAAAATAGAAGCATTTGAGAGACAGCTGACGCCTCAGGTCCTCTCAGCTTTGAATGAAGGAGAAAAAAAATCCCTCTCAGACATTCAAAGTCTACATATTGTAGTTATTGCTAATCTTTGTCACGTACTTCTCCTTTGCCCCACTCACACACGTCTGAAGGTCAAGTGAACACTCACTCAGGCCTGGCAGTAGATTTCTCAGCTCTTTATAATACATCAGAGTACCTAAGTTCAAAATAATGCAGCCCAAGAAAACTAGTCATGGGGCTAAAGCAAGCAAGAAGGAGTCTGACTGCTATTTTGCTTGTTAAGTTGGTTTGGTGGAGGAAAATCCATCTCCTACCTACCTGCCACTGTACCGTACCAGACAAGGCACTTGAGTCTTCAGCTTTGGCTGCTTGATAGTCCAAGCATCTATAGGAAGACTGGCAAATTGTGGCATTATTGCAAGGTGTCTATAACCCAGATATGTTGCTTGTACTCATTTAACCCTTATTAGTAAGGAGGGAATTCACAACTGGTCCTCCTCATCCTGAGCACACAAGCTGTGCAGCAGGCTACTAGGTCAGGTGGATCAGCACGGTGCCCCAGACGTCAGGGCTGCCTCACCTTCTGCAGTTGATGGCACATGTGCAGTCACAAGAGCACAACTTCTTATTTGCTCATAGGTACTGTGCAACTCACAGGATTGGAGACCTGAACACACAAGAATGCAGAAATTACTCAAAATCTGCAGGGACGGGGAATAAGTGTGTTTGATCCCATGCAATGCACCTGAGGGTGCAATGGGCTGAGGGGAAGCCTCTGAGCTATGGACTCTAAGTAAAGCAAGGCAACGAGATCCCTGAAATGCAGTATTTTGACATATGTGTGTTCCTAGAACTTCTTGCTGGTTCATTCCAAGAGGCTTCCCAACTCTTGCTCTACCTGTTGGCATTTTGGATCCCTTTGAGACAATCTGAGTCTTCCTAAATGTTGCACACAGGGAAAGGGGGTTGTCTAATGCAGGGTCCAGCTTCTATTCAGAATAGGAAGCTCCTTAAAGTCCAGCCTTGCAATGTTCAGTTTGTAAGCATATAAATCATCTTTTGCATCTGGTTCTCAGCATCTGGGGGATCTATTACAGAGCTGGTTTAGAAAGTACATTTGATCTTGGTTCTGGCTGGAGCAGAGGGCCTGCATTTTGTCTCTCCTCCTTGTGCATTGCCCAGCTGTTTGTGTACCAGTTTTCTGTGTAAACAAAGCTGCTTCTGCCTGGTTCATTCAGCAGTTTCACAAGATGGCATCTGCAACCTTGCAATTCCCAGGCCTCCCTTGGAACAAGGCTGATTAAAGGAGAGATTGTACTTCCTCACAGATGTCCTGGTACCTCACAGTAACAGGGATGCAAATAGAACCATGAAGGTATTTGAATAAAATGAAGATTTTGTTCCAACTGGCCCAGTTGTGGCAATGACATTAAGGAAAGAAAAGAGTTTGTGCCTTGATTTTCATAGTGGAAGGGTTTTAAAAAGCACAGATACAGTATATAAATCAGGTCTCTCTTACACCTCTTGCCATGTGGCTAGCTCAAACCCTTGGGCTCTCTTACCTACTGCAGTGCTTTTCAGAGATGTAGCAATATGTTTTATTTCCCAACTGAACTTCCATGGAAATGCAGCCAAGAGAGTTAAACCCGTCTGGCTCAGTGGCCAGACCCATCATTTCCCTGTCTCTTCCCTGCCCGGGGACCAGCATCTGACCCTGTCCTCTCCTGACCCTCTGATCCTTCCCAGGAGGTACCAAGAAGCAGTCAACCACTCTCATTCTGAGCTTGTTTCTCAAAAACACCATTCAATAACTGGGCAACAGAAAACAGACATGGAAAGGAAAAAGGACAAGATCCAGCCAGCAGCTACCCACACCCCACGTGCATCACACCATCCTACCACACCACATCCTTCTAATCCTTGGTGTCACCTACCAAACCCCCTGATTACATGTGCTTTCTCTGGAAGACAGTGAATGAAGAAACCAGAAAGGTAAACCATGTAAGTAGAGATTAGAATCATAAACCTGATAAATAAAGAAAAATGTGAATTTTTTTATCAGCAATTCTGATTGTTCTGTCTCCCTAGCCTTTCCAAAAACATCTGCAAACATCTCCAGAGCAGGATTCAGCAGCTGTGTAAAGGCAGACACCTCCTCAATGAAGTGTGCTTCCTTTGTTTCAAGTGAGTGGGAAAAGAAATTTTCACTAATAGAAATTCCAGGTATTTGCACTGATTAGTAGACTTTAAATTATTTTAACAGCAAATAACTGTAAAGGAGCCTGATATTGAAATGGAATAGACTATTTTTGAAATAAATGTTCCTGTTTAACAATTGCAGCTGGTGGAACAGGTCTCATCTCAGGATAATGTCCATTTGTATGGCCGTGATTAAACTAGTGGTGTTACCCAGCAGTTGCGTAACTCCACGTCACAGGGATTCATCACCATTAAGCAGGTGCCAGCTATGTAGGTAACTTCAAGTGCTCATAAATTACACCCACAGTTAATCCAAAAGTATTACAGATGCAAAACCTGGGGGCTCATACCTGGGGGCTCAGTGTGAGAAGTACCTAGAGCTACCATAAAATAGTGCCTGGGTGTTGCTTTTTGTGAAGATTATGGTCTAATTGAGTAAAGATCAGTTTAGGGAAGCCCCACAGCCTGTGTTATGCAAAATATCAGATTAGATAACAAAACTGTCCTGATTTACAGCTGTGAAATGGCTGAATCCTTCCTACAACTGATTAGGTAGAATTTTAACCCTCTGTGAATCCCAACCAGAGCTGACTGAGCAAGCTGACCTGTATATAGTTTATTTGGTGTCATTGGTGAGCCACATATCTCCTCAACATGCCATTCATATCTATTATTTTATTTTTAAGATTATATCTGAAGATGTTATAGAGGAGATTCAAATAGTGTCCAGAGATGGGGATTATAGACTATCATTTTTTTTAGTTGCCTTTATCTGAAGCTCATTCCTGTGCTAAATTGTAAGTTAAATACTTCTTCCTTGCTTGTCCCATGGAGATTTTTCTCAGCACCAGCAGTTTAAAAGAATCATTACAGAATAGGTAGGAAGTGAAATGAAACATCTATGAATATTTCTGATTTTGGGAAGAGACTGTATTTTACTAAAAGTCCCACCTTTTAAAGATGGAGGGAATCTAACCTAAGATGTCCATGGCTTCCTTACCATTTTTTTGGCTTCTTCTTGTAAATAATGGTTCATGATCAGGAAGCAGCTTTACATAAGTTGCACAATAAAAATCAGTGTCTTAAATGTTAATTAGTCATAATCTACACATATTTGTAGATTTACCTCCTTTTTATAACCCTTTTTAAAACTAACCCCAAATATTCTCAGCTGAGTTGAGTAAACCGACCATTTCAGAGATGAATATTAGCAGAACGAGAAGAGAGCAAAAGACAAGGGATCTCAGATACAAATGTCACCAAAAGCTGACAATAGAGAGTTGATAGGAGAATACAGGAGCTCTGCTCCAGATGGCAGGAGCTGCAGAGGAAGAAGAGCATGACTGCGAGAAGCAATGAGGGGAAGCTAACGAGAGATGAAGTAGGATGAGAAACAGACACTCCAAGGCAGGCATCCAATTCTCCAGGTTACATAAAATGATTTTTACCATTTATGCACTTCCCTCCTTTTCTGGGTGATGCACATTGCAGATAGAGTTGGTAGAAGTGTTTGCAATTACCCCCTCCTGACAGTTCTTGTTACAAGCTCCCGCGTTCAACTGCTGGTAAGTTTGTTAGATGTTACTCATCCAGGCTGAAATGCCTTCTGTCAAGGATTGGCCTCAGGCTGATTCTTTCTCCTTCCATTTTGTTTTGAGAGGAGGAAGGGGGAGGGCAGTTTCAGTAAAAATGGTTCTGTGGTTTCCAGGGCAAGATTAGGCAACTGTTTATTTGAGCAAGAACTTGAAATTTGGCAAAACAAGCGGGGAGGTCACCCCGATGCCAGAAGACGTAGCCAAGCTATAAATGTGTTTTTAAAAAATCTCAGTTCATGTACTTTAGCAGTGACTTGTCAGCCTGGCAGATGAATTTGCACGGGCTTGTGTCAGCACAGAGCACAGTGTGTCTACTTGCCTACTCCCAGGTCCAGGCAGGACTATCCCCATCAGGTATCAGAGCTGGATGCTGCCTGCATCCAGTGCTGCCACCGGCCCTAAGCAGGGCAGGTGCCTGCCCCTGGGTATCCTGGGGGGCTTGAGGCTGGAGGAGGGTGTGAGCAGGGAAGTGGGGCTGAGGTTCCAAGGTAAAAAGGCACTTGGATTACAAAACAGTGAGAATCAGGTTGTGATGATGTAAGAAACTGGAAAGATAAGTACTAACACCCCAGGTTAACAAAGAGCCCAGAACCTTAAACAGAGTGACTGGTGGGACAAGAGGAGCAGCGTGGTCAGGAGGAAGGAAAGAAAAACATCTTGGTAATGTTACCATGTCCTTTTCAGAGCCCACAGTAGAGCTGAGGTCACCCCAACAGAAATCGGGAAGTCAACTGGCATGTATGTTTTTTCCTGCTTGCAGGGTCTTCAACACTGGCTGAAAACCTGTAACTCCTCTTCCTTGGTTAGGTCTAAAGCTTCAATTCTCCACCAGAGAGATGCATTAGCACTTTGCCTTGGTGGAGCAACTCAGCTTGGGATCAGGGCACACATCTCTGCCACCTGTCATGCATGCTGCATGCTCTCCTCTAAAGCTGCAGGGGCAATGAGAGGTGGTACAGACCCAGACTAGCTGTCTGTGCTCCCTTCCTTGCTGCTTGGTGGGCAAAGAGCAGCTGTCTCTAGGCTGGGCTGCACAGAGTTGATAAAAGGCCCTAATGCCACGTGTTGCTGCCAGCCCTGAGGCATAGCACAGGGCAGTGATGGAGGAAGAACTGAAGAAAGGCAAGAAGCAATGGTCATTAACCATGTCTTTAATCCTGTGTCTTAGCAATCTCTTTCTTCCCCAGCCAAATCAACGGCCAGTCTTCTCTCACATCCCCACCAGCCTCTCACCCCAGTATTTTCAATAACTATAAAACTAAACCTCTGCCTCAGTCATGCCAGTGTGTCTTCATTCTGCACCTCAGCATCTTTCCAATACCATTGCCATCAGTGACCATTATCCCTCAGGCCTTAGCCCCAGTATCATCTGAATACCCCAGCACCCTCCCGATAACTCAAATCCAGCAACAGCACCCTGGAGCCCTCCTGGCTCTTGCATTAAACCTTGTTATTCTGTAGCCTTTACACACTCTGACTCCACTCAGCCCCACATCACCAATGACCCTGATCACCTTCAGATTTATTCCTACAACAACTCCCTTATCGCTGATGCTGCCCAAGACCCCAAGGTCTAGTTCCCAGTGTCATCCTGAACACCTTCTCCAGCCCATTCTGCCCCGAGGGTTGGGGTCCCCCCCAGTCGACCTTGGACACCTGCATCCAATCCAGTGAGTATCAGTTTCCTTTAAAGTGAATGCAGATACTTTTAGGGCACCACTGATCTACCTCGCTTTAGATATTTCCTTTGACTGCCCCAAAAGCATCGTTACCTCTCTAACCAGTGTAAGTGGAAACAAGAATTAGCTCAGTTTAGATGTGTCCTTTGATGATGTACAAAGTTTTTTGAGAGGATTGCACACCAAACAACATTGTGTGTTCACTCTTAATCTTAAATCTTGCTCAGTGCTAATCTTTGTTGTCCTCCAGAACAGCATTTTAGATTTCCAGGGAGCATCCTGTGCTGTGAGCTTGCCCAGGGAGGGTTGGCTGAGCAGCAGCACCCTCGGCCGATCGATGTCATCAGCACCCAACCATACCATGCTATATCACACCACACCAGACCATTAAGAGCTGGGGTCTCAGAGCAAGGTGAAGAAAAAATTCATAACATAGTTGGCCACAGAAATGCCAGGGCAGTAAGCATTACTGAAAAGCAGAAATAAGGGAAAGCTCCAGGAATTGTTTCTCTACCATTTCCATCCTTGTTCTTAGAATACACCATTCTCAGCTAGGCATTGTTTAGAATACATTTAAGTGATATCTTTTGTTAAGGTATGTTCCAGTTTGATCAGCTTGACCAGAAAAGTTGATTGAAAGTTGTAGAGGCTGGAGAATGGAGGAGGCAACAACATTATGCACTGGAGAACTCCACGATGGGCTCATGTCTGGAATTCCCTGGACAGTTTTCTCTATTGAAAATGGCACTGTGGGAATGGAAAGGCTCCAAGAAGGGCTACAAGGGCTCAGAGGTTTCGGAACAATTTCACACAAGGAGTACTTGAACAAGCTACAGTTTTTCTTCTCAAGAATAGAGAGAACTGAGGAGAAAAAGAAGAAGTATAAAAAGGAATAAAGTGAACAGGAAACTACTTGTCACCCTTTCTTCTGTTACAAAAATCAGACAGCATCAAATGAAATTAATAGGGAACAAGTTCAAGACAAGTGAGATGCAATGGCTATTTGCACAACAGTTAATCAGGCAAAGAACTGTGTAACTCCTTGCCACATGAAGTAGTGATTGCTGAAGTGCTTACCATCTGTCAGGAGAGCATTTAGGACTTCTACATCACACTCCCAGTGTGCAGTTGATGACAATGCTTCTGTACTCTGGCCTTCAAACAGCTTCTTACGCATGTGTTTCTCCCAGTGCTTACAGCCTCTCTGCTGTTGCCACAGTTGCAAGGTGGTACCTGCCTCTGCAGAGCTTTGCTCCAGGAAGCAGATTTTTCTAGGGGAAAAAAAGTTCTGTGTAAACATGAAACAAAATTCAGAAACAAAAACACAGTGCACAAATACATAGATAAATATATCTAAGGGTTTTTTTTCAGTTGACCTTAGTTATTCTCAAAGTTTTACTACAGAAAAATTATTTTTTTTCTTTGTGCATTGAAATAAGAAAATCTGAAGTAACATCATCTTTCAAAAATCAATACTAGTTCCAAGCTTCTTTTACATACTATAGGTTGGTTGCTTATTCCCTGAATATTTTCATTATGTGCTTCTGTAAGGAAGATAATTTGTAGCCA
Source organism: Manacus candei (assembly GCF_025592945.1). Classification (NCBI taxonomy): domain Eukaryota; kingdom Metazoa; phylum Chordata; class Aves; order Passeriformes; family Pipridae; genus Manacus; species Manacus candei. The sequence goes on from NW_026138062.1 coordinate 40,513,917, forward strand.
TATTTACTTGAAGACTATAGTACAATGAATACATATACATAAATAATGTATATGAGAAGGCAGGGTAGGATTGCCTGGCAGACTTCAACCTGTTATTCCTTTGAGTTCTAACTTGGCAATCTTAACATAGCTCTTTGTGTGGGACAAATTATAAACCAAATAATCCTATGGTAAGGCTTTCATTGCCTACACACTACTGAATGTATTTATTTTTTAATTCCATTCAGGTCCCAGGTGCTGTCAGAGTGACCAAGTTTCAGTCAATATGATTTTTCATTCTGCAAAATCTTCTTTGTTTAGTTTAAAATGGAACTGCCAAATCTCTTGTGATGACTGGGACAATATTTTTTACAAAGATATCAAAAACTATTGAAACTTTTCTAGGTCTTCTGAAGATTTCCACGTGAGACAAGGCTGTTGGGGTGCACTGAGTCATATCCAGCCACAGTTTCTCTGGAGGCTGACAGAGGACTTTATAATCTCTTGAGATTATTTTAGTCTTTCAGTCTGGTGGTTTAATAACTGACATGGTGCCCAAAGAGAACGGCAACAAGCACATCTCGCAGTGGAGAGCCTGAAGGTCATAGAATTGTAGAATCATTAAAGTTGGAAAGGACCTCTAAGATCATCAAGTCCAGCCATTAACCCAGAATCACCATGTTCACCAACTAAACCATCTTCCCAAGTGCCACATCCACACTCCTTTTGAATGCTTTCAGGGATGGTAATTCCACCACTTCCCTGGGCAGCCTGTTCCAATGCCTGATCACCCTTCCAGTGAAGAATTTTTACCTGATGTCCAATCTAAACCTCCCCTGGTGCAACTTGAGGCCACTTCCTCTTGTCCTGTAACTAGGTCCCTGTGCTAAAGCATCACCTGAAAGCAAAGGCTCTCCAGGTTCCCCTCAGCATCCATCTGCAGCAACACCAAGCACAGAAACTCTGCATGGTGTCTCAGCAGCGACTCATTATCATGGAGGAATAGTACTCCTTAGTGCATGTCACCCACCTTCCAAGGGGCTTGCAAAGGCTTTTTCTCCCCTTTGTACAGGGCCAGACAGTGGTTTGCCTGGGAGCTGGGAGGGAAGCGGATCTCCTGACGCTCTCCAGTTCATTCCCTTCTTCTTCTTTGTATACAAGCGAACAGGGGGAAGGAAGGAAGGAAGGAGGAAACAGCCCACTTCTGGGGATGTAGCAGGTGAAGATCCAGTTAAAGCTGCCAGAGAGATTTCTTCCTTATTTACTACTGTAAAATAAAGGACAATTGCCAAGGATTTAGTTAATCTATCATAAAAAAATCAACTGCCCTACAGGGCTGACACTTATCTTTGTATTACTGCAAATGACACATCCTTTTGCTGTTTCAACATTGGTGGCACGAAAGTTTTAGCAATTAACAAAAAAAGCTGAAGTAACCACATTAAATTTGTAACTATGCACTGTGAACAACATAAAAAAATAGCTTGGGATTCTAGAATCATTCCAAAGCAAACACAACCTAAAAATAATGAAGCTAAAGTTAAATTTAACAGAAATCAAATATATTATGATCCAGGAAATTTTAAGCTAAAAAAACCCCTACTTTGCTCTGACTCTAAAAAGTTATTTCAGGATCATAAACAATATTCAGATTTATACTGAGCTAGGATTCTTTTGATGCTTCATCTATATATTTTCTTCTGTTTGAGATTCTGGCCTTTACAAATGTTTGGCATTGGGCATTTATGAAGCAATTAGGCATTTAGAAATGGGCATTCCCAATAGACTATTATGGCTAGAGTAGTTTTTAGGAGACAAAGGATTGAGAACAAAGGAAATTCTTCAGTTTAAGACATAATCAGTTCAGAAGTTGAGCACTGCTCTGCATAAGAGAATTTTGATTGAACTATGATGTTGTTAAAGAAAACCAAGAAACATATATTACCGTTTACTCCACACTTTGTAAAAACATCATTCAAGAACACAATTAATGTAATATATAATAAGAATCTCTTCTGGTTTTCACAACATCAGCAAGCAGATATTCAGGTTGTATATTTGAGGTCCATGCTTATATATTACCTTTTTAAAATTAGTGTTGTTGCTACCAACACTCCTCTGTAAAGCCCCAAAGTTTCTGAATTGCTGTTGGGGTCATGTCATTCACCCGAGGGCCATGGTTTGGTGGACACATTACCTAATGATATGTAGAATACATTTCGTTTTTGTTTTTCCTTTTTCTTTTTTTTTTTTTAAGGTAAGCAGTTGGTGCAAACTCTCTCTTTAAAAATTAGTTGTGAAGTATTTTCTTCTTTCCTTGGAGACAGTTTTTATTTATCTCAATTTTCTGTAAAGGTGGGTTGAGGGTGCCATTCTGTCTGGGGGAAGGAGAGGAAAGACCACCGCTTCCAATAGGATTGGCTGCATCAATTTCAAATTCCTTTGGATTGGAAAAAGTAGCAGAATTAGGCCAGAAGAAAAAATGGGAAGCGCCAAAAAGCGAATAAAAAAAATCAGTTATGATCATCAGATGGCTCATTTATTCTGAAGGAGGAGAAGAAATGAAGTCCTAGTTTTTTGTGTCTCTCCATGAGTAACTCAGATTCTCCCAGCTGGTAGCACAGCAAAATTCACCCCCAGTCTGATGTTTATGAGCTCTCTCTCCCAGACAGCCATGAACTAATCACACAAATGCCACAAAATACAGAAAATCAGTTTCAGCTGGAGAGCAACAGTCTCCAGGCAATTTCAACAGCACCAGTGTCACAAGGACCATCTCACTCACGGGAGTCAGCTAGTGGCTTCTGCAAGCCCATCAAGCCAAATCTCTCAGCACACACTTCTTTTCCGATATTCCTAAAACTGTATAGATATCTTAAAAAAATTCACTTGCCCAGATATAAAACTGCCAGAGAAGCCCAGGTTTTTGAAGGGATCCCCATTGTTACTGAATTTAATGGGTTGATCCCATCATCATGGGACTTTTCAAATGTATGGACTTTGGAGGACTTGCTCAGGCAAGAATGCTGTGGCCTGAGTCACCGTATCACTGGTGGGACAGGAGATCCCAGTCTTTTATGTATAGACCCCCATGGTTTAGGGGGGGGGTCTGTGCTGAGAGGAGTACAATGCATGGTGGGGGGTGTTGGAATATCTGGCAATCTGGTAGGAACACAAATGGTTCAAAGTAGACAGGCATTGTAGCATTTGGATCACTTTTCAATTCCTCACAGATCTTTTAATGAAAAGGTGGAATTTGCCCTGCAAAGGGAAGGTTAAAAACATGGAAGTATTCATCAAGCAAAACTGGATTCAGTTTGTTGTAGATCCCGTACACAGATCTGTGATTTACTGGAGGCTGTAAGTAATGTTTAGAGTTCCCTGCCATGGCTCTTAATTATTCTGTGCAGAGCTCCAAACTTATTTAAAGTTGTAGCAGACAAGTATAATTTGCGTGTTTAGGATCAAGGTGATTCAGTCAACCACACAAAAACCTGTGGCCTCAGTGAGTGCACTGGCATAGAGAAAGCTCAAGGTCTGCTGAAAGGGGGCTCTGCTGTTATCAACTTTAGCTATTCTCTTACATTATTTTAAGCCAAAAGCAAGGAGCAATTTGAAAGTAATGGATGTGAATGAATTTCTACTATAAATCAGCGGAAAAAATCCAGCTAAATGGAAAAATTGCTTTTAGAGGCTGCACGTCCTACTGCCCCATCAGCTCTGTTTCAATTTTTTTTCCCCCAGACATAAAAATAAGATAGTACCCAAACCAACAATTCCATTCTTAACTTGCAATTTATGGCATAGCAACAGTTATCCAAAAGGATGCTGGATTACTGGGCTCTGTGTTTGCTTTCATCTATCAACATTCTGGAATGATGCACTTAATTCAGTGTTTCTTAAGTTTTAACTATGATCATGCTTTGATAATTGAACTACACCCTGGGAATGGGATATGTTTCTGATACCGGGCCATCACACCCACCACTAAAGAAACACGGCAGAAGTAATGTAATGACTTTTTTGGTAAATGATGTAGAGATTCCACATACCTTCTGAATGGATGAATCAAGCAATTTACCTTTCATCAAAAGGTAGCTTTACAGGATTAGTAAACTTCATGGGAAATAACAGATGAATGACTGTGCTCTCATTGAAGTAATTGCACTGGGCAGGACTGCGTGATCTCTGACACCTTCGCAACCACCCTCTTCAGTCCTGAACCTGACTACAGATTCCTGTTTCCCTCACCTTGCTGGACAGAATGGTATTAACCGTTTATACTGAGCAGTGAGTGCAGTTGAAGAATATCCCAGGGAGAATTCTCCAGGGTCTCTGCTGCCTGTGACAACTCATTTCTACACCTGTGATTTGACTTACTAGAATTTTGCTCCTGCTTTTCATAGAAAATGCTGCACGGCTTCTAAACCACCACAGTTTAGGCACCCTCTAGTACAAACAGGAGATACCAGGCTGGCCAGGGCAATTTTCTGGCATCCCAGAGTTTTGGTGGCAGATGCAAGTGTTGCCAAGCCCATGAACGTGATACTGTTGACAAGCTAGGCTCCCAGATTGCACTTGAACTTTCAGGAAATATTTTTGGAGTTCTTAACCCTACATATTTTTTGTGGATGCCTTTCAAGAATGACTTGTTAGATTGCAAAGTGAAAGAAACTTTAAAATGACTTGATAAAGCAGGTTACCTTCACAGTTGTAAATTAACTGTATGCATTTCACAGGTGAGACATGTAAAGGAAGGAGGTTTGCCAGAAGTCTGTGCTCTATTACAGTTCAGGGTTTGGCTTGTGATCCTGTGCAATACCCCTGCCCATCCACTCATGAGTGACTACTTAACTAGTCAGAAGTATCAAATGACTGGTTTTGTTATTTGTCATTGCATAGAAAGCAAACTAGAAAAGCTTGCTTGTATAAAATGAGTATATTAATAATCTCCTATTTTCCATGTCAGTGAGTCAAGAGAATTAGTGCATTTTGTAAATCTGACATCCTGATTGCTGGCATCAGCTGCAGGCTGGGTATTGCACAGTTAATAACCTCAGAAAGGTTGTCTTTTGTGCAAGAGGGATGGACACAGTGCTAAGGAGTTCTCTGCTAACTGGACTCGCACACTACTTGAAAGGAACAAAGTGTTCCCATCCCTCTATCCAAAAATAGAAAAGGGAGAAACAATACTTCTTCAGGCATTTGCCAAAATGATAAGGGATAGGAAAAAAACCCACTTCCAGCTCTACTTTAAGCTCACCAAAATGCTTCTTTACCTATTCCCGTGCTGACGCTGCTGATCACAAACTCCTGAAAGTCCCACCTCATCTGTGCAGGGTAGTGAGAAACAGCAACATTATCTGTCCTGAATTTTAAAATAAAATCATTTGAGAGGGAGAAAAAATGCTAGTGAACTTCTGAAGGAAGTGACAGACTCTTTGATGGCAAAATCGGCATGTCCAGGCCTGAAACCCCACCTCTCACATGTTGTTCACTGTACATTTAGGTCACTAAAGTACATCTTCAGGGAGGGGCTGCCTCCTGAAAGCTTCAAGATACATTGCTTCCTGTCTCCCTAATCAGCTGTGCAATAGGGTAAATTTAGAAACAGAAGGCAGCACAGGAGTGTTGGCAAGTGGTTTTAGTACACATTAAAACCTGTTTTGGAAAAGTCAGAACAGGTCCTGCATCTCTCCAGCTCAGGCTCTGAGCAAAATAATAAATGACTTGCATACATTTAACACCTTTCATCCCCAGAGAGCCTGCAGTGTTTTATATAATAGGAGTTATCACCTACCCACCCATGAACAGGCACCTGTGGAAGGCAGGCAGGCTGTATGGGCCAGATGGGGCTCAAGTGTGTTAAAGAGGAAAGTGAAGATGATCATCTCCTCTATTCAAACACACAGGAGGAATTTAGGTGGGCACATGAAATACCCAGGTTGGAATTTAGCCAGGAAAACAATGTATGAAATAGTCCTTGCTTGGCAATAAGCACAGTGAATTGTTTAATGACCCTGAGCCAAACAGACCATTTCATCTTAACTTACTGAAACTGCTCCCAAACATGTTTATATTCCAAAGAATTCTCTTTCAAGTCTTATGAAGCTTAGGGCAGAATTGTGAACAGCAGAAAGTCAGCTACAAGGAAGACCTTTCTCAGCAGGGAAAAAAGAAAAAAAAAAAAATTGTAAAGAGAAAGTTTTGAGGTGAAGGGGGTGGGAAATATGCCACTCCCTTAAGGGAAATATATACCAGTAAACAAATGATGTGTAAGTCTGCAGGCCATCATTTTTATCACACTGCTCTGTACCAGAGAACGTGCAAAAGACTGTTCCATTAGAAAGGACCACACACTTCTTTGGCTGGATTTTTTCCCCTCTTACCCAGTTTGATGCTTTTGTTTTTGCCAAGACTGGTATCTGGGCTTAGCTTCAAGCTCATCAGTAGTTCCCCTAGAGTTTCAGCCAAAAATACATCTTTTCCACAAAGGCTGGATGATTTTCAGGATGATTTTACTTCTCTGCAGGAGGTTTTTCTCCTACTAAGTGGGAGTTGTGCTCAATCTATTGTATCTTGGCCACAGTCAAACTCAACTTGCTGGGTTAATTCACAGACAAATTGCAGTATATTTAGTTAGAAAACAGACAGCACTAAAGCACCGTTTACCACAGTGGAAACATTTGGTCCAGTTTATTAAAGCAGCTGAGCTTAATTAAAGAATGTTAATATTTTTAATAGAAGAAAAAAGCAGGTACCAAAAGACATCTTAAGCAGAGAAAGGGCCAGTGTTTGAAAACCAAAACTGAACAAATGGAAATAACAAGTAAAGTTTTTGTTGGTTAGTTTGTTTTAAATTCTTATTATTTTTTATTTTTATTTTACTTTTACACCATCAGTATGATCATCCATTGTAAGGAATTAACAGACAAAGTTACGGAGTCAAAACTGCATCTTTCCAAGGGGTTTTCTTAGCTAACGACAAATTGCAGGAGCAACAGGGGTTGCCAGTTGATGTAAGGAAGGGGTCCATTCATCTGAAACTCTAGGAACCTGCATTTTTTAACCTAGTGCTTGAACTCTAACAGTGGCCCCAGTTCTTACAGTTGGTGCTCAGGAATGGGCCTCAGAGCTCAGCTAGATCGCCCAGCCCCCTCAAGGCTGGGTCAGGTCTATCCCATTGCTGAGAGATGCTCATCTAACTTGTTGAGTTCTGACATTGTAAGAGCTATTACAGCCTCCTCAGACACCCCAACAAGATACTCAGAGGAGTAAAAGAAGGTTTTCTTAACCTGGTTTACCTTACTCCAATGTAACTTCTCATCCTCTGCTCTGTGGATAATAGATTGATAGAAGCAGTTGCTTTTTACTCGAAGATCATCTTTAACAATTTAATCAGCTTTTCTTTAAATAAATGACCCAACTACTTTAATCTTCCTCTCTCACATTTTCCTTATCATCACTGCTCTCCTCTGAACCATGTTCAGTCCCTGTCTTTCACCAAATGCTGTACCCAAAAGGCTGACCAGCACTGCAGCTGCTCACTGATATGAACCAGCACAGGATTCTTCTTTGCCTGTTGTATTTGCATTTGTGCATCTCATAAGAGCATATGCATTTATCTCTCAGTTAAATAACAGATAAATGAATTTTGTGATGTTCTCCTGAGCCACAAAAGCAATTTTATCTCCTGAGCTACTAGGTCCTAATCTTTGATTCCTGTAGCTGACTACTTCTGAGTACATGCTCGTGTATCTGTCTCAATTGGTTTGTCTCCATGTTTTCTCTAAACACTTCACTGTCTGATCTTGTCTTACAGCACACTCGGAGCCCCTACAGATTTTGTGTGCGTGTGTTTCTAAATACAATCCACAAGTATATGCAAGTGTATTAATGCAGATAAATGCATAAAATGTAAACATCTTGGCTGAGACCTGAGTATTTGAATAACACAGAAAGTATAAAATTCATTTCTACAGATGATGTAATGGGAAAAATAAAAGAAAAAAAAAAGGCAAAAAAAAGCCACTCTAACCAGTGCTAGAAGTAGAAGCAGCTAGATCACTCAGTATGCCTACTATGGGATATAAAAATCTCTTTTTTCCAGTAGCAGACTAGGTCCAATGCAAGGTCTGAAGGGCTGATGCAAAATCTAAGGTCCCAGAATTATAGAATTGTTATGGTTGGAAAAGCCCTCGAAGATCATCGAATCTGACCTTTGACTGGACACCACCATGTCAACTAAACCATAGCACTAAATGCCACACCCAGTCATTTCTTGAACACTTCCACAGATGGTGACTCCACCACTTCTTTGGGGTGATGAGGATGCACTTGATCCCCTCATCCAGATCATCAATAAAGATATAAAATAGAACTGGCCCAAATACTGAGCACCAGGGAACCCCAGTTGTGACCAGCCCCCAGCTGGATATAACTCCAGTCACCACCACTCTCTGGGCCTCCTATCCAGACAGTTTTTTACCCAGCAAAGAGTGCACCAGTCCAAGCCACAAGCAGCCCATTTCTCCAGGAGAATGCTGCGTGAGACAGTATTGAAGGTTTTACTGAAGTCCAGGTAGACAACATCCACAGCTTTTTCCTCATCTATGAAGTGAGTCACCTGATCATAAAAGATAATCAGGTTGGTCAAGCAGGACCTGCCTTTCCTAAACCCATGCTTCCCAGAATTCTAGCTTCAAAAGCACCCTGAATCTGTTTCAAATGCTTGGACATCAACTCGTCATCTTATATTCCACTGCTGCTGTTCTAACAAAGGCATACCTAGCAACAAAGTCAGAGCACAGAAATACTTATACTCAAGTGCAGAATAAATCCACATGTTCATACATTTTAAAGCAGTGTAGGCCCACCCATGGAGGCAATTTAAATCTTCAAAAACAAAAGAAACCCCAGAAACTGTCATGGGATCTTGGGCATAGGGAAGTAATCCAAAAACATCTTAATCTCTATTTAAAAAGAATAACTCAAGCAAGTAGCACAGTATGTGCTACTTGTCAGTGGAACATGGCACTCAGTTGTATTAGGCACCCATTAGGCATTTAATCTCTGCCATGAGTAAACACTTTGCTCCATAATGTACCAGTTCCCTGTCTCCATAGCCACACACACACATCTGTGTTTGTGTATGCACATGCACGACTGTCCAGTTACAGAGGGCACACATGCTAAGGTGAATAACATGGATTATGCATTAATCTTGAAGGTAAACTTCAGTGTAGACAAATCTGATCTGCATCCATCTCCTCATCTGTCCCAGCTTAAAAGCTAAAGATGCATTCTCACAGGGGGCAGTGATTGGCAACCCAACTTCTCTTACCCAGCTCCCAAAAGCTGACTATTCAAAACTGGTTTCTTGAGAGGCAGCACAGTGGAATATCATGTGCATTCATATTCTCATTATTCATTGTTTTTCTGATTGAAATGCTTCTACATCACATCTAAAAACTCGAAGATTGAAAAATAAACAACAACTTTGCAGACTTTATAACCAAGATGGCACTTCTACTGTTTGTTTTTTTTCCTTGTGAAGCCTAGAATAAATATAATGCTCATGAGAAACTGAGTTGTCATTAGGCAGGAAATTAGTGTTTATATATAGTGTGTCTATATATAGACACATACACAAATGCATGCAGTGTTACTCTATGCCTGCATATATATACAGTGATGCAAGACTGTTTTCCCCCTCACACTCGTGATCAAGGTACTCTCATACCTAAATGATTATTCTGGCTTCCATGCAGCAGATCATTAAAAAATCCTAATCTAAAAAATAGTTAAAAACCTAAGGACTTAGGCATAAAAGTTTTCAGAAAAGGAAGAGTTGGTGCACATTAATCTGTCAGTGGTAACTGTGCACTCTTGTCTTCCACCAAATACAAGGAAATTCAAGTTAACTGGTAAGCAGCAGAGAAGGGTTAACTCAAGTCAGTTCACCCTTCCTACTGAGTGTCCCCATCCAAGTGGAAACTATCATTTGATATGCACTAACATATTGCCTTTCTATAATGCATTTCTATGTGCATCAGATGCATATACCTTATACTATATTGCAAAAATTATATTCCTGTGAGGTGCTGCCACTGAGTAAAAGAGCCCCAGAATAGCACAGTTTGAGAGTGAATTAATGCTTTACCCTCAAAGCATTTTGCAAACATTAACATTTCAGTGCTCCCAAGACACAAGTAAAACCATGCACACAGCCTCGCTTAAAGGCCCAGCAGAAAGGCGGATGTGCCATCACATGGTGGGAGTCATCTTTATTCAGGGCAATGCATACCCAGGTAGATTGCACATGACTACATTTAAAAAAACATCTTTATCCTTTTTCAGTTTCAGTTGTCACCAATGCACTTACTTGAATAACGTGGTTGTCTGTTAGATATCAGTGACATTAAAAATTAAATGCAAGCAAATGTGAAGAGACAAGTGCACCAGATATCTTCACTTGTTTAGAAGTGACACATTTCCAAGAGCAGCTAAGAAACAGTGGTCTTATGCAGCATCAGTACAGGTCTGCTTCCTTCCTATTTTCATGGACCTCACCAGACTCCATTACTTTTTTTTTTCAAAGTGATGATAAAGCAAAATCCACATATCACAACAGTAAACTTAATCAGCACAGATGACAGTTGTAAGGAACCTGAGCCTTCCTGCAATCATGAATTTTCACATAAACCCAGCTTATTTTCCAAACCATGGCTAGTATATGGATGAGAGGAACTTGGATACTGATATCACTGCTTGGATGACAGGTTTTCTAGCATTCTTGCCACTAAGCTGCAAAGTGAAATTTGTATTTCTCAGTGATCTATTGGTGCTTATCACATTCAGATTACTTAGAAGAAGATTTATCCATAGAAAGATAACCAGATCCTGAAAGGCTTTTCACAGGAACAAAGACCGGTAAAGGGAAAGTAATTTCTTAAGTGAAAACAAAAATTAAGAAATAAAGGAAGTCACATAGTTTTATACACTGATGAGTATAAATCAAATCCCAGGGCTTTAAAGCAGTTGGTAGAATCACCTGTGGGCAGGGATGAAGGGGGTGGCAGGTACAGGCTGCAGCAGCAGCAGAGCTTTAACAAGCCAAGCAGTTGTTACCTTTTTGTAGCACTGACTTTTCACAGCAGCAGCCTGAATTTCTCCTGTACTCGCTCACCCACAGCCTTTGATTTTGCCAGCAACTTCTTGGACTACAAAGACATTGGTGAGGGCTTTCAGGCTGAAGGCCACTGTTCTGACCAGAAGGAACCTCACAGTTACTGCTATTTGCTGTGAGGTATCACCATCTAAATCACACCATTTCTTAGCACTGGGGGTCTGGGATTTTGTCATATACATACATAAGCAGTTATCTCCTTACAACTGTAGACTTTCAAAGTCCAGGATTACAGCTGAACCTCTGAGAGGCCTCTGGGTCACACTTGTCAATGGCAGATGACGTCTATGAAAGGATTACATCGCTTGGTGAATTCTGAAAAGGATCCCTTGTCAGTCAAGAGAGGTAATTGTATTTTTATGCCTAACATGAAACTATGAGAGAAAGACTGAATCAAACTGTCAGCTTAAAAAAAACCCCATCATTGTCAACATCAGGTTGAAGTTCTGGGTAGGAGTCGTCCAGTAGGCACAGGGGCACCCTGTGCCCCTGCTAGGACAGCTGGCTGTAGAAACCAAAAATAATAAAATAACCAACTTTTCGAGTCTCAAACAAGAACAGGAAACCACCATTATTCAAAAAAATCATGCTTCCCAATAACCATCCTGTAAAGGGAGTTGGGCAGCAGCACGTTTGGAGTCAGTCTGTAATTTCTGTTATATATTACAGACTTTAAACAGGATGGCTGCTGGATTCTGGAGAGGAGGAACTCTGCTCTCCTCAGGGGATGAACAGCACTTAGCACTACAATCCCAGTTTTTAGGTGTTAGGAAAGCAAAACTCACATACGGTAAATACAATAAATAATTTAAAACACATTAGAGCAGCTAAGAAATAAGACCTATGGGAGGAGGAGAAAGGAGAAAGATCTAGTGCACCATTTTCATGGAGCTCTAGTTGGTTGTTGCAGAACATTGAAGAAAAAGCCTCTTGGGCTGCTCCTGACCCCTCCCTTTAAAAAAACCTGCAAATCGAAACCAACAAACAACAAAATCCCCATCAAAAAAACAATGACAAAAACCACCAAGCCCCCATGCTAAGAGAGAGAGGAAAATCTAATAAAATTACTTTGCCTCTCATGTTCTAATACAAGCCAATTTAATATAGAAAATACTGTCATCAGAGTGACCAACTTCATTCCCACATAGAGATAATACCAGTCAGTGACAGCCTTTATCTGTAGCATTCACTGGTACAACCTCTGCATTAAGACAGAGGAGTATGTTTGGAAAAGTAAACATCATGATTTTTCCACAAAAACCATTAGGCAGATTTGTCAGATGTATCGGTATTTATACGTTTCTCATTCAACATACTTTCTCCATCTGTAGAGAAAAATACATCAGCGGTTTCCTTTAAGAGGCATCAAGTACTGGATAAGCTCTACCGTATATTCTAAAGACAACTTGTTTCTTCAGTTAGTGTTGGTTTTACCATTTCATGTCAACCAAGATCTCTCATGCTGTACAGATGTCTTCCTATTGTGATGACACCTAAATTTAGAGGGTGCAGAAAACCGCTGTTAGCAATAAGAAGTGGTGACAAGGGACAAGAAGCACACTTTTACTCTTCAACGTGAACATATAAACGCTGGATGCTGATACTGCAAATAAAATCAATGGCCCCACTTAATGTCCAAATGAAACTCCAAAACAGGAGGTGCTAGACAGATCATAGCCTGATTTCAAATCATTATTTTGTAATGATCCAAGATGAAAAATGCTTTTTTTGGCTAATAACTTGCACTTGCTTCCTTGGAAGCGTACTATTTCTGACTTAATGAAATTAATACTTTTTATTTTTAACTAAGTGTTGAAAATATTTCAAAGAGCATTGCCAAGTGAGCCTCGAACACCGGAGCAAATATCCTGCTTTGCAGTAATACAGTCTATTTATGGTTGCCTCAGAAGTTCACTCATACTTCAACTACTGGAGTATGTCACCACTTTATAAATGAGAGTGATATCAGCAAATAAAATAGGTGCCTTATCCTTCCCTGGCACTGGTTTTCTAATCTGAGGTGCAAGGTGTGATGTTAGGCTTAAATTTAAAGGACCTGGGTGACTAAAGATGGCTATGAGGGGTACAGGACAAAAGGACAGAAGCATCAAGCCCTGGACCCTTAATTAACAAAACACAAATGGACTGAATTTCACAGGGTTGGGGCATTTTGGTGCTGAATAGTAGTAGTAACTCTGGAACTGCTAAACGCAAATAGTGTACAACTTTGGCCATTACATTAAAAAAACCCCCACTTTTCAGAATTTCTCTTTTAGAGAAGGTCAAAATTAATTAATCCTGTCAAGATATGTTAAACTAAAATCTTCAGATACTTTCAAGGTATGTCATTACATATTTCCCAATTCATAAGTCAAAACCTGGAAATTAAAATAGTGTGTCTTTATTGATAGTCTGCCACAAATTAATGCATAAACTTAGTTAGCCAAAAATGTATCTGCCATCTGAACATGGCAAGCATATCTGCAAAAAGTGGATGCTTTCTTCTAGTAGATAATCAGATGTTCTGTTACCAGCTCTCACTATAGTGCCGAATGCAATTAAAGAATTGTTTTACAAAGCTGCCTGACGCTCAGCAGAATCACTGTCTCTTCATTATTGCAAGGACACGGAGATGTATACTTGAATGTTAAGCCTTCACTGACATTAGTGGGACTCATTTGTCTCTCAGGTGAGCTTGCACACCATGTTTGCAGGATTGAAGTTTATGACTACAAAAGCAGTGACAAGGGGGACAAGAACAGACGCACTACAATAGGCATTCCAACAATTCAATGCATCCATCTTACTGAAGGAAATCATATCTTTACATACCACTGAATGTTAAAAACAAACAAAGAAGTTTAAGCACAAAGTATATATTTATAACAAATAAAACAACTGAAAAAGTATTACATAAAGAAAAAATAATGTAACAGAATGTACTTAAGTACCTAGCTTACAGTCATGCTCGTATCTAAAAATAACATTGGTAAGTAATATATATAATTTTGGACATAATTCTCTAACATACGAAATGATTCTGTGATTCTAAATGTGGAGAGTACTTTTTCCAAGATACAGAACACAAATTATTTTACACAGGCACACCTGTTAATTTGTATAAAAAAACATGCTTGTAAGTGAAAAGGTCACTGTAGTACTAATTTACCATGTAGTGTTAATCATGTTGAAATTGTCTCTTCTCCTTTTGCATTGGTGAGCGCCAACACTGAATGGTACAATATTTGATCCATGTGGTTTACTGACACTGCAACCTGTTTCCAAGCAGTAGCCCTGCCCGGGTGTTAACAGCACAGTACTGTACAGCCCCATCTGTCTGCATATAGTGTATTTATAACTAAAAGCTATTACAATTATTACAATGATTTCTATTTCAATATATACAACAGTATAAAATACTACCCAAAAAACTTTTGTATTTCAAACAATTTTAACCACTTCATCAAACAATGCATTTGCAGAATTAAAAAAAAAAATAACCCAAATTAATGCTGATTGCCAACAGTACAGCATCTCTATGGTATGTTTCCTAATAAATGAGAGAACGGAAGTGTCTTATAATCAATTAAAATAAGTATCACAAAACATAATTAATGTTAGAGCAGTTCAAGGATTCCCAGTTTGTCAGTATCTACCCTAAGCAGTGCTACTCAAATACAGTATAAGCCATTTAGTGTTTCTATGATGAGAATAAAACATTCAAATATTAAAGCTGCGACAAACACACAAAAGCAAGGAAAGAAAATTTGTTCTGTACTCATTTCTGTTGGAGCAAGGTACAGCATGTCAGGAGTTTGCACTCGGTGCATCATATCTGGTTGTGTGTACAGACTGAGGAATGAGAGGCTGGAGAGCAGTGCTGCAGAAAGGGACTGGGGTGTCCTGGTCCATGGCAAGCTGAACATGAGTGAGCAGTGCCCTGGCAGCCAGGAGGGCCAAGTGGCAAAGCATTGCTAGCCGGTCGAGGGAGGGGATTGTCCCGCTCTGCTCTGCACTGGGGAGGGCCTCACCTTCAACATTGTTTGCCATTTTGGGCACCACAATATAAAACAGATATTAAGCTCTTAGAGAGCAAGGGCCACAAGGATGGTGAAGGGACTGGAGGAGAAGCCTTATGAGGAATGGTTGAGGTCACTTGGTTTGTTCAGTTTGGAGGAGAGACCTCATTATAGTCTTCAACATCCTCATGAGGGGAAGTAGAGAGACAGGTACTGATCTCCTCACTCTCATGACCAGTGACAGAACACAAAGGCCTGAAGTTGTGTCAGGGGAGGTTTAGGTTAGATATCAGGAAAAGTTTCTTCATGCACAGGTTTCCCAGGGAAGTGGTCACAGCATCAAGCCTGTCTGAGTTCAAGAAGCATTTGGACAATGCTCTCAGGCATATGATGTGATTTTTGGGGTGTCCTGTGCAGGGCCAAGAGTTGGACTTCATGATCTTGATGGATCCCTTCCTACTCAGTATATTCTATCGTTCTGTATGAGCTACGATACCTGGATACAACTGTGGAAGACAACTGAAATGGAATAAACTCTGACTTTCCTTGCTGTTGTGGTTTTATGTCAGACCATTCAAGTTATAACAACTTAGTGTCCTTTTTTTTCCTCTCCTGAAGGGAGTGAGAGAGAAGAATTCATAATAAAGTTGCAAAAATGCTACTAAAATCCCTATCTTGGACACAATACACTGCTTTAGGAGCTACTGTGTCATTGCACGATATAAGTGGCCTATTTATCGCTGAAGTATTGGTGTAGCAGAATATATTTGTCATTGTGGATGTGTTTTAAAAATTAGTATTTTAAAACTTGCTTGTATCCCATAACAACCCACAAAATTTTGTGTTTTTCAAACACTAATATCCTTACGTAAAATAGTAAGTTTGCATTTATAGTGGCAAATTTCAAATCTCTGCCTCTGCTGCTCCAGTTTTTAAAATGAACTTGGTTCAGAGTTTTCGTTCTTTACATCATCCTAAAACAGAACTATTTCTGAAGCATAACAAAAAATCCAAATGGCAATGATAATATCTGGGGTTTTTTTTGTCTGTTTTGCTGATTCATTCCTAACTTGAAAAATAATCAACGTCTTAAAAAGCAAAACAATAAAACCCCAAAAATCTCTCCTCAGGAATAGTCCCTGCTAAGTGAGATTTTTTTTTTTTCAAAACCAAGTTACACGCCTAGAGTATCTTTATAGTCATGTTATACACCCTTGAAAATAAAGGCTGTTGAGAATGGTGACAGGCCCTTAATTATAGAGGTGTTAACTGGTGACACTTTTTCATCAGAAAAAGCCCAAAAGCCCCACAAAAATTCATAGCTTATATTGAAAGTTTGATTCATGCTCATTTTGTTCATTTAAAAATACTCTTTGGAAACTTGTGTCAACTCCTGCAGACAACTTAGTGATACATCTTTTCCTGTTAAAATAAAGATAATTCATATTCACCTCTACCCCATGCTAAGCTCTACTACTAATATACACTTCATTACCTGCTCATGTCACCCTCTAACACATATCTTTACATTCTTCTACATATAGTGTCCAGGGCTTATTTTTCACCAAACAGAATTTGATAACTATTACACTTAGAAGTTTTAATTGAGGATTTTTTGGTGTTCTAGCCTTTTCATTGCAATGCACAGTGACATTAATGGTTCAGACGTTTTGTCCATGCTAACTTGAGAGGAATTTTTCACCAATTTTTTCCCATTAAGGATTTTAAAATCTAAACTCAGAGATCAAAACTGAAAACCAGAAGAGAGATCAGATGCATGTAATTTTAAAATGGTTTCTGCTACTTTAAAATGCATTTAAAAATTGTACATACAACACAGTATTTTAACTTTTACATTGCTGTTATCAGATTCTAATTCAAAATCTTGCAAATATACACGAAAAATAAGCCACTGGTCATAAATTCTAATGATTACATTCAAAACTAGCCTTTAAAAAAATAAAAAAGTTACAGGCAAAACATACTGGTTTATGTACTCACTAGCTTATCAGGTTACAATAGGCATGTTTTAAGTATAAAAAAGCAGACAATTCAGATTTAAATAAGACTGTGTGAAATCAGAAAAACCCCTTAGATTTCACTATTAAAAAAAACCCCAAGAACACCTATAATTACTTCCCATCCTACAGCTACAGTTAAACCAACTAACAAAAATAATCAAAGTATTGATGACAAACAAAAGTTAGGCTAGAGTATGTGGCAACAATCAAAGTTCATATACGTTTCTATGTAAAATGACTCATGATTTACTATAACATATGAAGAAGAGCACTTCGTGACTAATGAAAGAGCTACTAGTAGAAACACTTAATGCCAAACAGTCTTCAGCCATCCTTTAAGTTGTATCTCCAAATCAGTATTGACTTCTTTTGACCAGATACATCATTTTTGGCTTGTCACCCGAGTATGTCATGTTTTACCACTTGTCACAGGCAGCAGTAGACAACTAGCTAAGCAAACTACAAGCAGTGACATGCAGAAATTAACTCTCAAATCTGAGTACTTAGATAAAATGATATGCAAGCGCACACTAGGACAGAAGGAATGGCATTCGTCATCCAAATAGGCTCATCATCCCTCCCCACCCCCCTTGAACAGTAGTTGCAACAGCAATAGAAAAAAATCAAGATGTCTGTTCTTCAGAGTCAACTGTGGAAAAAAGTCAGCAATATATAACAGCAGCGATGGACAAGGAAGAGCAAACTGAAAGAATCTTGTTGAATATTTGTTCATTTACTTTTTCTGAACACAAGCCAAAGTGTGCCACACTGGCTTGTTCTGAACTTCAGATACAGATGTCCTAATCTCCTTAGATCCTTCACAGATTTAGAATTCAGTCTCCCTGAGGCCCCTATAACCAAGTAAGAAAACTCTCTTTATCTAGCTTGGTGGCTGCCAAGACAGATTCCATGTCATTAAGGATGTCAGAGCTCAAAGCCTCTTGCAGACTTGGCATCAGTTCTTCTCCTTCTATATTCATCCCATCTCCTTCCAGTGTCCCAAGGTCCACATTTGTCCCTGGAATGGCTTCAAGGTAGTCTGGGAAACGGTTCTGATGGGATGGTATGTTACTTTGGCCGATACTGTCACCTAGTTATAACACAAAGTAAGATGGATATTAAATATACTGGAAGTACCAAACCTATAATTAAACAGGACAACTGGTTAAAGGTTAATCATGTGTCTCTTGCATTATACAAACAATGTGATTCACAGAAATCCATCACAAAACCCAAAGGTAACTTGAATGCACGTAGGTGTACAAAGAACATGTCTTTGTTTCAAATTTTCATCTACGCAACCCAGATCTCTACAGATCTTTGATGTCATTTAGCATAATTTGATTTTTACACTTAAAGGAAAAAGACAATACTGAATCAAACACAGTTTTGGAGTAGTATTAACAACACTGGAGGAGATATTATTCTTAGCTCTGAACAAAAAATATACTTTAAAAAGCAAATTCCTTATAACACACTCAAATTCCTTATAACAAGAGCGATACTGTTTATGAGCAATCTCCCATCCTTCCAATACAGTTGATTATCAATACGTTTTTTACAAATCTAACCATAACATTTCTATTACAGAAATAGGGGAAATAGAAAAAATAGAAAAAGGTAGAAAAACAATGCAAAAAGTATCACAGCTTCTCGGAGTTAACTGTTTTCATTGCAAATGGATACAAGTATATTAGGAAAACATGCATTAAAAATGAACACAAAACCAGACCTGTATCCATCTCATCAACACTGTTCAGGAAGTCATCTGGGGTTCTGGGTACACTGTAACTGCTCATGCTAAGTCCACTATCTGTGCTTTCATCTCTGGAGTGATATGTTCCACTGCAACAGAAGAAAGAGAAAAAAAATGAGGGTTTTTGAAGAAAAACAGAGGATTATAGAGGAAAATAAAATAGATGCTTGCTTTCAACCAATTCAAGGGCTTTGCAAACATTGCTGTCCTGAGAAATGCTCTACTGTGATAAAAAAACCGAAGCCTTTGTCTGGGTGGGACACCTGGGTTGTACTTTATGCAGACCTTTTCCAATTAAAACCATATTATTTAGATTCAATTTAACTTGATGAGAGCATATTCAAGCAGCTTTAAGAAACTGCCTACTTGTGTTCTGCATAATTTTAATATTTTTCACACCCACCCACCCACAGCTAAAACCATTGGAAGCATATGAGATAGTCTGTAATGATTATAAAAATAATAATAATAATGATGGTTCATCCTTTCAGGCTTCCATAAGGATAACAAAAAAATATTTCTAACTACTAATGTCCTCATGTTTAATCAACCACTGAAGTATATTTTTAGGTCACTGCTGTTATAAATAGTTGGAACTCCTTTAGCTATTCTTCAATTGCTTCCCACTGCTGCATTACTACTTGTTCAGTCACACGTCAAGGCAATGGAGTGCCCTAATATAAATCAAATACTAGTACAGAAGCTGTCCTGTAAACAAACCCCGCTCAGAATGATCCTGTTGACAGAACGGTTAACCAAACTAATGGCATGGGGCCTTACATGCACTCACTTTCTTACTGCCATCTTACTGCCAGCACAGTGAGTAAAACCAAGAAAGCCACAGTGGGAAATTTGGGATGGGGTGGGGAAGCTGGCCAGTGTATTGAGTTTACATAGCAAGGTTTTGGTAGCAAGGGGTCTGCAGGGATGTACCCTGTGAGAAGGCACCAGGAGCTGATTCGATGTCTGACCCAGCTGGTTCCAGCTGGCTCCAAAGTGGTCCAACTGCCCAAAGCTGAGCCCAACAGTGACAGTGGTGGTACCTTTGTGATAACATATTTTTTTTAAAAAAAGAGTAAAAATGCTGAACAGATGGGAGAGAGGAGAGGAGAGGAGTGAGAATATGTGAGAGAAACAGCCCTGCAGGCACCAAGGTCAGTGCAGAAGGAGGGGGAGCAGGTGCGCCAGATGCCAGAGCACAGATTTCCCCTGCAGCCCAAGGTGCAGACCATGGTGAAGCAGCTGTGCTCCTGCAGCCCATGGAGGTAACATGATGGAGCAGAGATCCACCTGCAGCCCCTAGAGGACCCTGTGTTGGAGCAGGGGGGCACGCCTTGAAGGAAGCTGTAGTCCATGGAGAGGCCAAGTAAGAGCAGGCTCCTGGCAAGAGCTCCAGCCTGTGGAGAGGAGCCCATGCCAGAGGAGGTTTGATGGCAGGAGCAGTGGCCTGCATAAGCAGTTGCAGGAGCACACTGCTACCTCCCTTCCCCTGCATTTCCTAATATCCAGTCTTTTCACAAAATATTTTCAAAATCTATATTTCTTCAGGTTGTGGTAGCATTCACTGAGAATCCTTACTGATTTTCAGCCTGCATACTAAATGAAGATCAACTTGATTTATTGTTCAAATTAGCATCTGAAGACATACTGATATTTCTCATAATGTGCTTGTGAAGTATATAGTATATGTCTTTTTATTAAGAATGAAGAACCAAAATGGTGATGAACAGCTATTCAACATTGGATGCCAGTAGAATGCCATTAGACATATATATGTATTAGATTTCATGAGGACATCTTTACCATACAAGAAAGAAACCTAACATTTCTTTACAGTTAAATCATAAATACTTCTCTTTTTTTAGATTGATTTAAGAATAGAATCACCACACATTTGACACAATCCTAATAAATAAACTATTTAAAACTTCTGTGAAAAAAGATGCTGGTTTACTTTATGGGACAAAATACTAAAAACAGAACTGAGGCAATGCTGAACTAAATCACTTTAGTGGAGAAGGCTTTTTGGCTGCTGCTCTCACACTTGGAATGTCCAGCACTTCTCTTCAAATCACTCCTTAATATACATTTCCTCTTTCTTCCACAAGGATTTCTTCATTTAGTAGTCATACCACCCAAAATTACCACATTGAACTAAACAGCATTACCCAAAATAGAGTGGATTCTTCTTCAACTAATAACTATTAAAATATGTGTATACAAAAGAAGAAATACCAATTTAGGAGTTAAACAGATAATTACCATCACTACCAATATAAATCTAGCAGACAAAAATATATGAACAGCGTGGTAAATCAAAAGGTGAAATAGTCTAATAAAATCTGCACTGTTGAATGACCCATTCAAAAAAATCAAATATGCCACAATGACAGGAAGTACTGAAGATAGCAGGCAGAAGATTAGACTATGTACATGAAAACACTACTGCATGTTTTCTCAAATTGCTCCAGTGTACTCATTATTTTCTGAGATTTTTTTTTTTAATGTTTCTATTATACAAGCACTGGACTACCTAAAATTTGGATATCCAAATTCAGGGCCTAAAACTAGGACCTAGGCCTAAAATTAGTTCACCAGGAACTTTATATACAGCCTATAAAGACAGAACAAAGTATTTCCCTAAGTCTGAACTTTAACATAAGGAATATCAACAAGAACTTTAGAGCAAAACTATTGGACTGCTGTATCTAATTCAGGACAGCAAAGCATTTTCACAAATGTCCTTTCTTAAAAATCCCTTTCCCATACCCATATGATAGAATTAAATGAGGTGATGCACATAAAATAACCTAGAAGGAGACAATGCTCAGATCAAAATGCAAATTAAAATATTCTGAACTCAAGTCAAGTACACATTTTTAATATTTTGTGTGGAGTAAGGGCTACAAAAAAAGCCCACAAACCCAGTCAAACCTATATGCAACTAGGCAAGCAGTATCTTTTTGCACTTTACAGTAAATATCAACCTGCCATGAAATTACAAAACATGAATTTGCCCTTTCTAGCTTTTGTCCTGTTTGTAGCTAATGGCAAAGATCCATCACTTTGTATTTCATGTGTGTAGACTCACAATGGATAAACTGCATCAGCCCATTGCTGTGGCCATTTGAAACCTGAAGAAGTTTTTCTTTCAGAAAACAGGTTTTGAAGATGTGAGGACCTGTATGTATGATGGCAACAGCCTTCCAGAAATTCAAGCTAGTATGTTACTAGAACACATCAAGACCATCATCTGTCTACTGAGCCTTCTCAGGAGAGCAGGTCAGGTTTAACATTTCTTGTCCTTTCTATACTTTAGGACAAGACCAGCACAGCTGCAGCTCACACAAGACCCCAGGATGAATTCCATAGAGGATAAACCGTCCCTCTAACAAAAAATTAAGTTTTCTAGTCATATTTATCTGTGTAGGAGATAAATTTTCCTGAGGGGCTACCCAAAATACAGACATCATTCATCTCAAGCTCCAGCAGTTTTTCCAAAGTTGTAATGTTTAGAATGAAGCATTTACAAGCTGTAATTTGAACAGTATTTCCAGCATAACAAACACTCCAACTCAGAGGGATTAAGGAAAAAGTTATATTAAAAACTAGTGTATACTGTAAAATTCTAATCTTGAATTAAAATACCCACTTCAAAATAATACAGCGTTTAAAATGAAACATGCCACTATTTGCAAACCTAACATTAAGAGAGTAAAAATACTGCTAAATACTTGAAGTGGAAGGAAGGGGTGAATGGAGAAACTTTAAAATTAACCTCAAGGTGTAGTCCTAAATGTGCCTCACAGTTCATTTGATCTCACAGCAAGCTATTCACAAATTCTTTGAGTCAGTAATTTGAAATGACTGTTAGTCAACAGATTATGCAGAGACAAACATGTTATGACTTTGAATAAAAACCTTCCTACAAGTCTGAACAGACTACTTCCTCCCACAGGAGACAGCTTTTAATCCTCAACTTTTACTAGACTTGCCATTTAAGGAAAGATTCATTTACAGCTGTGGCTCTTGGCACAGACAGATGTTCAAAATAAACTATTACATGTACCAAACAGAATTTTAAATCAAATTTTTTTCCTCTAGTAGCTACTCCTACAAACCTGTTAAGAAAGGGATCAGAACTATTTGTAGTCATTGTTCTCAGTTCCTGAGACATTCCAGGAGATGACACGGGGTTTTGCGATCCACCGTCTTGTTCCATTGTTGGAAGCTGGCTACGGAGAGCCAATTCCTAGAACAGCAGGAGGGGGGAAAAAGAGAGATCATGTTAGGCATTTGAATGCACTTTTCAGATACACAGATACATGACATTATAGATAATTGATGCTTTTACTGCTTCCAGTTACAAGAGTTAAATGAAATTAAGTTTCTGAGGACAAAGCAAGAATCTGTCCTGGCTTCAATGACAATGCAAGTTCCCCAAATCATGCCCAGCATTACAGAGACTGCACTGAAAATGTATTTATGGATACAAATATCTGTATATTTACATAAATATTTTCTAATTCATTTCAATATCTTTTCGCTAAGTATATTCTTAAGACCAAAAAAAGAATTGCTAATACTATCTGACCCCAAATATATGTCTGTCTACCTCTACTGATTAGCACTTTCCCCCTGTTTCTCTTAAATTCTGATTCACTCCCCGGTTTCCTTTGTACCTTTCTTGTTTCAAGTCTTCCCCATTCAGTCTTCCTGTTTGAGGCATGTATATGGAAATTTCTGACTGATCAAATCTATTTGATTTGTCCCACAAATAAATCCCAAAGCTCTTTAAATCCCGAGTAATTTCTTCATAAAACTTAAGACACTGCTATTCTGAAGTTACAAACCTAGATTACATATACATTTTTACACATCTGACTGTTCACCAGCTTGAATCAAACCATCCATAAAGCCTGTCATTAGTAATTAATGAAAATAAGTTTTAACATAAAACACATGAAATTAAAGGTGGATGGAGATAAGCAGCACTTTATGCAATTTCCAGTGATCCCTCTCCCCCTTTTTAAACAAGTAATCAATGAGTCAAACATGTGAAAGAAAAAATAATTTTCTTCAAGCAACTCTCCTAAAACATCATCAATGGTTCACCATGACTGAGCTTTGTTAATGTAAAGACTGGTAAATAAATCTTTTGACTATCTTGTTACTATTATTAGTAGTATGTCATTTCCAGGTTGTGCCTGGAAAGATAACCTCAGGCAAAACCAATCTTGTCAGTCTTGACAATACTCAATATTTCTCACTTGTAAAGTGAAAGATCTTCATCCATTCTCAATGACAAACCTAAGGACTACTGTACTGTACACTTTTAAAATATAAAAAATAACCTTTCTCCAATTCTTCTAGTGTTTTCTTTTAAAAAAAGTTTAAGGTTATTTTATTTTCCAGCAGACTGTGCTGGAATACTTCCCTCCTGCCTGTTTTTTTATCTTTTCTCATCTGCATATGCTTCACTCCCATTCCTGCTGATTATTATTACGTATCCCTTTAATACCAAGTTTTATGTCTTGCACTAGAAGATTTTCTCGCTACACTTGATTAGGTCTTTGCAGAAAGTGTACAAACATATCACTGGTTTTTGTGTTCATCACATCCAACTTCCTACTTCAAGTAAATCCAGTCCCCTGCTTACCACCACTTACTTTGCCACTGTTCTAACAAATAGTAACAATACTCCTTCCTCATTTCCAGATCACATGATGCTAGGCACCTTCTAATAATTTATAAAGGTTTATCCATATAATTTTCATTTGCTTATGTACTAAACCCAAGTTGAAAGCCTATATAATGAGGTCTTACTTTACAGCTAAGTATACAAACTTGTATCAGTCACAAATTACCTGATATACAGGTAGACTAAATCCATTTAGAAAAAAAACCAAAAAGTTTTCGTTCCTGGAATGCTTCCTAAACAGTGATCTGAAGAAGGCAGAAGGTCTTAAAACAGCCATCCCAGAGATGGTTCACTCACATGCTTTGTCCTTTTCCCCTTCCCTCTTGGTTTGATCTGTACATTGCATCTTTATTTCCTTGAGCTGCAGTCCCTGACTAGGATGAAGAGGAGGAGCCAAAACTGCAGAAGCAGCTTAATCATACACCAGTGCCACAAAGAGTAGTAAAAAAGCAAAACCAACATGGACTCATTTTTGTATACGAAGCATGAAAGTGACATTGTATCTCATTGTGTGGTAGGCCTGGTCTTTCCAATCAGCACTGCCTCCTGACTTAATAGTTGAGAGAGTGAGAAAAAAAGAGAAGAGGAAATCCATACATGCCCCCTTTTCAAGAGCTACTGACAACAGGAAAGAAAAAAGCCACAAATTCTTTTCTGTTTACCACATTTCACTGAAGACCCACTAAAAAGAGCTGTATTAAGCCAGGAGAGACAATTGTATTTTGCCTATTCTTTGGTATGTACAATGTAGTCCAACTAGTATTTTTAAAATTAGTACTACTTTTACCCTTGTTTCAACAACACTGCTAAAAATGCAAAACTACAACTATTTTTAACTATTTATAAGTAGCATTACTGATACTTATTTAGAAGTCAGAAGCACTTTCCCCTTGAAAGAATGTTATTACATTAGTCATTTAAGTAATACACTTATGTCATTCTGGAAGTCTGAAAGAGAAAGGAGTTACCCAAAAAGATGGACTACTCAGAAACAAATACAGAGCAATTTTAAATCATTATGTAAGATAAGCAGTTTCCTACAAGCCCTAAAGAATGTATTAAGACTATTTTTCCTAAAAGGTCCACGTAATGGAAACTGAAGTTGTGTTGCTTGAAGAATGGTCTTTTCATTTCTCTGTCTTTATAAAACTGATTTGCAATAAAAAAACTTACGCTTCCTAAATGTAAAAAAATGTATGGAAGGGTACCAGCCTCTCCCAGCTCCAAACAGAGCAATGTGAACTCTAGGCTTTTAGTTCATGCTTTAAAATATATCCTTTATTAGAAGTATTTAAAGTCTGGAGGCAAAAATAAAACCATGACAAAATCCTGGCTTAGATTTCTATAACCTGATCTCATCCTATTTTTGTAAGTATGTCAAACTTTTTTTAAGTACCTCTGGGAAAAGAAAAGATTAATACCTATTGGTAACACAAAAGCTGAATTTTTGTTATTACAAAAAGACCAAAATGATCTGTCTCATCTCCTTAAATAATTTTAAAAATAAGGTCAGCACTGTGTAGTTTATCTGGCTGACCTTATCAATGTCTTTTTTGTCATAATTGCATACAGATTAAATTTTACATGCAGTTCCAGGTCATTCACACCATGTCCAAAGTAACTTTATAAAAATACCTTTTTCAGAGCATTTTTATCTTCATGTCCTTTTCAGGAAAGGCAGACGACTCCCTTGTGCAACTCACTTATCATATTCTTACTGTATCAAACATATGATACACTACTCAATTTGAATTAATATATGCTTTTAATTGGTTTTATAAATTTACTTTAAGAGTGCTAACTGTAACATTTCTGCCCCCAACCACTGCTCCACCGTTTGACTATCAAATTATCCACAAGCTTCCCTGGCATGGGAGAGAAGTTTTAGGGGAAGGACAAGACCACACACCACCAGTTTCTTCCTCGTATTAACTGTCTGCATTCTTGTGACGGCCACAGAGTTACAGCACATATACAAAAGAAATAGGGAAGACACACAGACAGATGAAGACAAATAAACTCAGCAATGATGAGTTATGCAATTTGTGAAGAGTAAGGGGAAAACATACCATTCAGTGTTGCAACTGTGAAAATCAGCAAAATTAATTTAAGAGGTGATACTCACAGAGTGATAATTAATTCTATTGTATACACCTAGAAAAGAACTCAACGCTATGTAGAGCATGACAAGCGCAGATAGGGCAGCATAAAATGGAATAGACTTTTGTAATAGAAGTCTAGCTTCTTGTCTGGTTTTGCAGACCTTTGCTGTGCCCCTGCTTCATATTCCTCTTGAGTATAAAGCCATTGCTTTATACCCTCTTAGTATCTATATCTACTCCTGGCTCCACAGCACTACACCTGCACTGCTGAAGTGTCTCAGAGTTCTGTAAGGAAGGTACCTGTCAGCAGGAGTAAGGAATCAGGAAGGCCATGCACAGCTGAATGGCCTCCCTCTACCGCTTATTATTCACAGCCATCTCATACTCGGTCAACGGGACTTGTATCTTTTGCTGCCCAATTGCTTTAGCAGTACTTCTGTGATTAAGTTTTGCAACTGCAAGCAGCACTGGTGACTACAAGAAACCCTCTGCAGAGAGTTGCAACTCCTATACAGACACAAAATGTGTCCTGAAGCAATGAGAGGCATTGGCAATGAAGGCAGTTCCGGTTTACTCTACAGACTTTAAGACAAGGTGTTTATCCATAAAGATCTACTTTCAAAGTAAGCAATATAATTATTTTGTTGATCTGTAAAGCTTAGGTGCAAGTCCAATCAACAGCTTCTGAATTTTCAAATTACTAAAATAATACAAATATCTTTCCTACTGGGTATCTTCCAGCTAATGCGGCTCATCTACTCCTACTTAAACCAACAGTGTGTGAAACTCAAACTCTTGCCACATGAACTAATAAAGTTTCACTCAGATCTGTGGTTTTCAATAACAAATGAAGCTACTCTACTATTTCAGGACCTGAATAACATTTAGAGCATTTAGTTCCCAAGATGGCTGAACAAAAGCAAAGTTGCTTTTGCAGTAAAACTATCCGAATTCCACCTTTTGCATACTTTGATGGCAGCCAGCATACACTGCCCCCCAACAAATGCAGCCACATAGGACACCCTTTCAACAACTTAGTCTCAGTCTGCTTATTTATGTCCAATCATGTATTTTAAGCAGTACCTTAGTGCATGCTCATCAGAAATACCAGAAACTTCAACAATAATGTGGTCAAGGAACATCTCCATAATTTCTACAGGACATCACACTTCAAGCTGAAATCCTTGATGCTCTGACAAAACTTTCATATTTATTTCATAGTGTTTAGAAGCAGCAGAGTTTTTTAGTCAGGTCAGAGGAAGATCTCGATTTCTTAATCACTCTGGGTCAACACAGTGGGCAACTCCAAGTGACTTTCTACTGATAGTTACAGATGGCCCTTGACTGCATATTCTTACCCTCCTTTCAGCTGGGAACTAGCATTTGTATGGCCATACACTAAGCCAAATCAGAAAACAGATCAAGCTGAAAAATGTTTTTTTCTGACAGATCAGATATTTGATCTGTCTTGCAGTGTGGCCGCACCAATGCTTCAGCTAATAGATTATGCAAAAAGGACATTAAATACATCCTGTTCTGCTGTCTTATTATTAAGGCAATCACTGGCAGACAGCCGAGTTAAACACCTTAAACTGCTGCAGTTCAGTTTGCCAGAGCATGTCTACCAGACCTCTCAGCAAGAAGTAATTTTATTAAGAAGCAAATATTTTGCTTAAAAAAATACCACACAACTCCTCAGCTGCAGTCTTCAGTCCCAGTTTAGGATTGCTCTAGCCAGCTGACTAAGTCTTCCTGTGAATTAATTTTCCAAGTCACGGTACTGTATAGGTGTGCTACCTTATGTGTAAGCTTCATGGTACTCTGTAACAAAGCTCTGTGCAACTGATGCTGAGTAATTGACAGGTACTTCACAGATTATCTGAACTAATCTTTAGCTACCTAAAATACAAGTGCTTTCCTAGAATCAGATGCCTATATAAAGACAGTAAGCTAAGACTTGTTATTACATGCTGAATTTACTGCCGCAATCTAAAGGAATCAGTTCATTAATTGTAAAGATTTTTGGAAGGTAGTCCAGTGAATAACAACAGTTTGTTACCTAATGAAGTCAAATATTCCTGTCAACTAAAGCTTATCAACAGTTCAATGAAAGCTGAGATAAATAAATGCATACAAAGTTGATTTCTGCTTCCTTGGAATCTTATGATATTATATATGCTGCTCGGCTCCCTTACCTTCATGACAGTTCTCTAGTAACTTTTGTTATCGATTTTGGAGAGTACCAACTTTCTGTCCTTGCTCTGTTTCACTGTGCTAAAGAAACATCTACCAAAACTTAAACCACGAGGGATAAAGCAGAACTTAGCACTAGTAAAAAGAGCTATCAAGCAATTAAAACCCAACGAAAGGGTCACAAATAATACCTGAAGTCTTCAGTAAAACTTCCAGCCTCACTAATCATAGAAGTCCAGAGAGTACAGAATTCAAGACTGCACTTGTTTTAAATGATATCTTCCTTTCTTTCTAGAACATGTCCCAAATCTGACAGTAACACAGCTTTGTATTGGTGTGCATGAAAAGTGACTGAAAAAAAATTCTTTCTTGTAAAACAATTTATGAGTATTCTAAGAGTTTAATATTTACTTGGAATACTCAAAATCTCAGCTAAGCTGATGAAAGGTGTCAAACATCAATCAAGATGAACTTCTAAAAAAACAGGAACCACAGGAAACTAAAATAACATTTCAAACCCAGTAACTATTCAGTACTGTAAGTGCATATATTTTATGCAGTGCAAACATGAAAAAAAGTATGAAACAAAACCAAGTGGCTCAGCAGAGAGTGACAGACTGGCCGTATGTCTCTGCAGATTCTATACCGAGAAGGGAAATTTCCAGGATATCACTCAAAAGTTGATTAGAAATGAGTTTAGGTCAACTGGACAGAGAATATGAGAGGAACTTCATACAATATAAAGGACAAAAGAACGGAAACAATCAACAGAGAGCACATTCCAGGTATACAGAACTACCAAGAAAGCAGTACAGAGGTAATGAAAAGCCAAGCTGGAAAGCACAGCTGAACAGAGTAGCAGGGAAACAGGGCTGTTCTCAGAGATCTCATTTCAGTGCTAGAAACAAGCAGTAGATACAGAATGAGCAAGCATATACATAGGAACCTATCTCATAAATGTCTGTGCTGATCTTACTAACAAATATCTTGATATTAGAAGCAGATAAATAATAATTCTTCCAGTCTTAGCATGAGAAAGTTGTTTGCACATCATCTAAGAATAATGCCATCAGTGCCTTCACATTATTTGCCTCTATTTCTTTCCATCACATACCAGAATCTGTTACTTAATATCTGGCCAATTTTATGACATATACAAAGCTGATTGACATCTGCTGTAGGTGAGACATTGTTGACAACCAGATGCTAACTGTAGAAAAATGGAAGGAGAGCTACTGGGGATGGAGAGAAACTCAAGTCATTCAATCTCTTAACTAAGACAGATAGACATCTATAAAGTTTCATAAATAATTGATAATGAAGAGCGTTAAGTAACAGGACAGATGCTTGGTGTTTTCAAATTTCCTGGATGTATTGACAGTTCTTGTTTACACACGATAAGTCTGGAAATTACAGTTTTTGCTACAGATACCTTTGACTTGGATATTTTTAGCATTACAATAAAATCCTCATTCAAACAAGGAGAGTCTCTTACAGTGCTTGCTAAAAACAGATGAAGCTGAGCAATTGTTTACTCCTTCCAGAAGGTGCTAAGGCCTCCATACATAACACCTGGAGTGTTAGTGTCACTACAGTATCACAGCAGAGATAAAAAGTGGTAAAGACACTATACTATGATCAGTCAGTACTAAAAAAACCTGACCATAGACAACAATGCACCCATGGTACTGTATCCAGGATACATGGACAAAAATGTCAAGAAGGAAGAGGATGTTGGACTAGATGACCTCTACCAGTCCCTTCCAACTTATTTGATTCTGTGATTTAGAAAAGCTCAGAGATCCCATTAAAAGTTAAGGACTTTTTATCCATATAAGCCAGATATTTCATTAGAGACAAGCTTTAAGAATGCTGGTGTCACAAAATTTCTTCACAAACAAAAGACTTTAGTCTTCCCAGAATTAAGAGCACTGAACATATGAAGATTTTATTTTCAGTATTCCTTAAGAGAACATCTAAAATTTAGCAAGAGAAGCTATTATTCTGTCACCAAGCACACCTTTATCATCACGAAAGCAGATAATTCCTTCAGACCTCATTAACTTTTTTCAAAAAGAAAGAAAGGATCTGTCAGAAAGAAAAAGTTGACTGAAGAAATGTTCATTCTTTCTACAGACTTTTCACAGATTCACTAGGTCATCTGTGACCTGATTGGATGTACAGATAGCATCATGGGAGAAGACAGACAACAATTGCCTCTATAGTACAAGGCCTCAAGAAGCATTTAGAGAACAATTTCCAGAAGCACTTCTCTAAGCACTTTCTTCCACCTGTGGCTGCTCAATACGTTATTGAGGTGACACACGAAAACACAAAAAATACATTTAGATGATACAACATGAATAATCTAGTATTATAGAACTTATAAGTTGACATGATTGTGTACTTTTCTATCCAACAGATCACTCAAACACACTTTAACTCATTAACAAGTGCAGACTAATAAAACTGATCCCAGGCAGGTGACTATATAGGTGAGCCTGGTATGAAACTAGTTTAAATGTAACAGCAATCCTGATTTTTGCACAAATCCTTTCATCAGTTTCTATCCCAAAGCAGTGACCACTACATAGGTATTTAATGAATTATCAGTATAGGCCCTTTGAGTTTTTGCAGCTTTTTAGGATTTAAAGCCAGAATTTCAAGAAGTTCCAAAAATCTCATCTTATAGAGTTAAGTATGAAACTGATACCAAAGTTCTCCACTCGCTGCATATTTCTGAGTTGGCTACAGAAAGAAGATACTGTGGAAGAATGAACAATGGTATGACAGGGCTCCAAGTATACAAGACAACATAGAATATGCTTTTGGGATTCAGTAAGAAAAACATCCCTCCTGAATCCTTCTGAACGACCTAATTATGCCAGAAGATAAGGTGTTTCCAACTGGTGTGGAGGAGTGTCCTCCTTTGTTTATTCTCTTGTATATCCACAATTCTTTAGGATTTTTTTTCTCCTCTAGAATAGTATCTAATATTGATTGCCAAGATCATTATGTGGTTAATGGTCTGTAAAGGAATCAAGTTATTACATCTCAATTAAAATGCTTCAGTTTAAGAACTGCTCTGGTATTGCCAAGCAAAGTATTTATTCCAGGATGTCAGCACTATTTCTAAGGTCTGAGGTTCCTCTTCTCCGAACTAGTAACATACAAATTTTGTGGTATGCAATAGTACACCATGGCTTCCAAACACAGGATACTTTCTTTTATTCTGCTTTTCCTGCCTAGTGCATACAGTTGTTCTTAAAACACAAAGTACAATACAAGCCAATATAAATATTGTACTAAGAACTAACAGATTAAGAATACTGTTAGCACCAGCAAACGTGAAGTTCTCTGAATATACATATAAATCACCCTTTCAGAGATTCATTCCACATTCAACTTCTTTAGAAACTAAAAGAAGATCACATTAATCTGTTTATTATGCTTCACATTTTGAACAATTTTGTTTTGGTCTGAACTTGAAAGGCTTTTCTGAATTGTTCCTATTTGGAAAATGTACCTGTGAAAGAGCCTGCTAAATGTCAAAATGGAATAGTTACATATTATGTATTATATAATTGCATAGCAATTATTTTGTTAGTCTAATCTATTAAGTAATTCTGTTACCTCTGCATGTTTAAAAATCATAAATATTTCAAGTGACTTTTTATTAACTGATTACAGATATCCTTCTTTAAGATCATACCTGTTTAAACAAACCAATAAGAACATTCATATGAACAGTACTTAAAAGTCACTAACTACTACCTCAGATAGTTTCTTTTAAATACACATCTTGATGACAATGGGACTGGAATAACAGTATCCTCAAGAATGCTAAACAAGAAGGTTGTTTTCAATGTAGAAAAATGTGCAATGAATTCCTCATTTGCTCTTAAATATTGATATAAAGTTGTGGTAATGCAGCACTCTTAAAAAACAGTGTTTAGGGTCACGACCAGAAAAGTAGTTCAAAAATTCGCATGGCAGAGCTCGGTTTTGTTTGTATGTTTTTTCTGTTCTTAGAATGCCTTCATGTAGCAAAAAGTTCCCTGCTAGCCTAATTTAATGCTTTCATTTTTCTAATTATGCTGAAACATCAGTTAAGAGCCTACCTGATGTTTTGGAGAATTTGCTGTGCTGGGATTGATATTCCGCAATGCCTAAGAGTAAAAATAAGATGGATAAAAATTACTTTAGCTGCATGGTTTACCTATGCAGGCTGTCTTACAAACACCATCTTGTAGTATCAAGCCCCCAAGACAGGCCAGATGAGACAGGATAAGGGAGTTAAGAAACTATAAAAATCATGACACAGTGAAACAAAACTCACAGATTTACCAAGGATGAGTATTTGACAGATAAGCTTAACGACTAGAGAGAACAACATGAAGAAAACTGGCTGTCACCTGGTCCAAAGTTAGTCAGGTTCTCAATGACAACTGAGGCAAGAAGACAATTAGAAGGCCTACCTAGAAGCATGCTAGCGCAGGGTAAAATGTTTGTTGGTGGATTAATTGCAAAGCAGGAACAGCAGAAGCCCAGGTGCTTAAGCAGAGAGAAAGTCCTGATACCACCTTTGCAATGTATTCTTACCTAGAGTACTATAAAAAGTAACGGCTGTAAAGATGACCCATCTTACACCAAGAGATGCTGAAGATTCCTACAAAACAGGCCTTGACTACAAAGGGGATAACGGGAGTCAGAATCCAGGACAGAATACTGCAGGTGATGAAGAAAGAGAAAAGCTGTCTTTGAGGACATTAAGATATTATCCTCTTCTGATACAAGGCCCATCACCCAAAGTGAAAAGGATAAGATTTTAGAAGGTTTTCCTCAAAGAAAAGATTAGTGCTTTCTCTGGCAGTGTCAAAACCCCAAAGAATACCCTAGGTATCTAGCACAGATGGTAGCAACTCTTAAAACATTCAGATGGAAAAATCGAAGCAGAAGGCTTAGAGTCAAAAGGAGGTCAAGACCGAATTCAACATCCAGAGACTGGAAAGTCTAGTCCTACACTTTAACATCTGCTACAGCTATATTCATACAGTAGAAAAATACTGAAAAGAATAGCTTGTAGCCTAATTATGAAGTTTGAAGTTCTTCAGCATAAGAGAACCATGGGTTCAAAACACAGCAGTGATTCAGTTGTTCCATGCTCACTCCACTG
Source organism: Manacus candei (assembly GCF_025592945.1). Classification (NCBI taxonomy): domain Eukaryota; kingdom Metazoa; phylum Chordata; class Aves; order Passeriformes; family Pipridae; genus Manacus; species Manacus candei. The sequence goes on from NW_026138062.1 coordinate 40,548,052, forward strand.
TTGAACAGGCAAGATTTTGGCAACAAGGTGTCCCCCTTAATGAATCTTATATGAACTTTAAAAATACTTCAAAATATTGCAGACTACAACAGGTTCTAAAACTGAAGACTTTCTTCCACTTAAAAGGGAAAACCAAAGCAGCTGTGGGAACCAACTTTTTGCCTTTTACATGACTTGGAACTCAATGAATATGAAATATATCCTCAAGAGGAATATCCAATCACATCAACAGTCCATGTTGTCATCCTTTTTGGTTTATGAAACCTGTTCTCAGAGAATTCTTTTAGAGGGAGGAATGAGGAAGGAAAGCAAAATCCTTCAGTCTGATAAGTCAGACATTTTCACTACCAAGCTGGTATAAGTAAGAGCATGAATTCAGACCTTTCTAGGTCTCAAAGCTTTTTGTACAGTCACAGGTCTTTAAGACTCACTGAAACAACAACTTAGCCAAATCAAAACATAACATACAAAAGAAATAGTGGAAGTAGGTGTCTAACCTGTGGCCTCACCTGCCGAAGCAGTTCTTGATGCTTCAGTCTCAGCCTTTCTTTCTCCATCTGCAGCTGCTGAAGTCTCATCTGTTGCTGCTGATTGGAGCTACTCCCACCCATCACACCACCCTGAGGACTCTGAGGAGCCAGAGGAGGTGGCTGTTTCACTGGAGCACTTTGGCTGATTCGCTGATTCATGGCTAAGGAACCAAAACAATAAACATTTAAAATGAAACTCAAATAAATACAGGTAAGGAAAGTATTATCCATAAAAGGCATATAGTAAAAAATTTATATGACAAGCCATGACAGTGCAAAACATGCAGTTACACTGATGTTCAAAGTGTGAAATGTATGCTCACATGTGTGAGCAATCAACGTGTGTAAAATTAACATAATAGTCTCCTGTTTAAGAATGCATACTTGTTCGAAAAGCTTCTGAGAACAGTTAAATATATAAGCTGGTGAAAAATTCAAAAGTGGTAGTAAAATATTTCAAGTCGAATTACAAGGATCTCTCTTCTTTCTAATAAACTATTCTCACTTTAGACACGAATAGTATAACTTTTTTTATTCATGTGAAATCTTAGAATCATTAAACTCAAGAACACAGAGAATGACAATGGTCATCATACTTATACTGAACTACATCTAGTTAAAGGTTAATTTAAGTGGAAGTTAAATTCTTCCCACTGCAGTGCAGGTCATGCAACAAGCATTCACATCCATGTCACATCAAGCTTTTAGTGTTACAGACTTTATTTAGAGCTTTTTGACAGGCAAAATTAGAGCTGGTACAAAAATGGCAGATGAATTATACAGCCATAACTACTGACATCAACATAGGAAAGATTTTGCTTCATTTTCTTTTACCCCACAGCAGTATGCAATGCATCTTTTCTCGGGAGCGGAGAAGAAAAAGTGTCACTTCCTATGCCTAATGGACAATGAGAACCCATCTTCCCCCATAAAATCAAGGTCTAAGACAATTTTATTTTATAAAATAATGCATGACTGGGATGCATCTACCTGACAGGCCGGATTTCTCCCTCATATGATACCAGTATGGTTAAAGTCAATGGAGGGACTAGAGTTCCCATAGCAAAACATAGGGCTGGGAAAGGCTGACTGTATTGCAAGGACAACATTTTCAAGGGCTTTCAGTTTTGGAATTAACTCTCCATTGTGTTTTCTGTAATAGCCTGAATCTGTTAACATTCACAAAATGCTACAGAATAAAGCAGTGATAGGAGAATGGTAGAGGTTTATATTTTTTTCTGGGAATGAGGATTATAGTTTATAGAAACATAGAAAAAAAAAGGAGAGAGCTTCTTTTAGGATGACAGGGTGATTTGGGGCAAAGAAAACCATCTGTTGAATTAGTTTGATTAAATGTTCTCATATAGAGAATTTCTGGAACACTAACACTTATAACTGCCATAAGAAAGGACAACTATCTCATAAAGAATTGGTATCAACTTTTCACTGAAAAGCCCTTCAGTCTCCACTGTCCATAAGCCTTGCTCCCTTTTTCCCTTGCCACAGCTCACCTTTCCATTGGGAGGTAATATATGAAGAACAAATGTCATATACTAACTGGAGTGATAACAGAAAGTCAAAAAAAAAAAGACTAAACCAGTTACAGACTCAACTCTTCAGTCCAACTTTCAACTAATCCACTGGTCTAGCACAGAGTCAACAGTCTAATGGGCAGATGGGGCACATTTTCATGAGTCACATCAAAATTAAATGGTGTCAAATAGCTTGAAGTAATTTGAAATAATATTTTATGCGGTTACTAGTGAGAGAGTTTCATACATATGATCACTAATAAGATAAAACTTCCTGTAAAGGTAAGCGAACCAGTGAAGTAGGAATAGAAACTGAATTCCAATGCCAAGCAGAAACAACAAAAAGAATACCAAGGGCCAGAGGTTCAACTCTAACCCACGAGTCCCATCCTTATCCAGCATGGACGAGACACACAGCATCACTTCCCCATCAGAACTGAACTTTAGGAAGAAGTTGACCAGAATCAGCTAATTAACCAGATATCCTATACAAGCTGTGGTCTCTAAGGCAGCAACAGGAAGACTGGCCCCAAGACACTGGAAAATGTTAAGCAGAAGTTCAAACAGCTTCAACAGCTGTCCTGTAAGGATGTGGGCAGCGAACTTTTAATTACATGCTCCAGGATCTCCACTGGGCACTGTTTGCTGGAAGACTGACAGCAATTAAGACTACCTACAGTTACCAAATCAGGGCAAAGTTGAAGATAGAGAAAGCAATGCAAAAAGAAATGCAGCCCATCTAGCAGTTCTAGACAAGCTAGACATGACATTGCTGGAATGGGGAACATATGTCCTTCTTTCTCTCTTTTCAAGTCTGGAACCAGGACCATGCCTTTTGCTTTATATATCTTACCCTCTTTCAACTTAAAAGCAGTAATGAAGGAGTTAGTAGGGAACAACAGAAAACAACAGCCTTCTCCTGCTGTTAGTTAATTCTGCAACTCCATCTGAAGTCTGTGCTACCCTTCAGAAGTTCCGGGATTCAAACCCTGTTATTAAACAAGATGGAAGGTCAGTTACAGTAGAAAGCCATGAGGGAAGAAAGTTTGAAAATTACAATCACCAGAAAGAAGTACATCTAAGTTAAAAGCAGACTACCTAGTTTGTAAAAATTAAGTAACCAAAGCTGAAAAAATGTCAATTTCTTTTGGTTAAAAAGGCTGCTTTTGCGGTTTAGTCCCCAAAGATATAATCATATCTTGGTTTTGGAGGTTTTGGAGTCCTGCCTCAATGTATTCACAGCCAAGGCATATTACAGATAACCTCATAAAAATTTAAGTGCCTAACCTTAAACACTTAAGTGCAGTATCAGTAACATTCCTTCAATATGTTATGATTTTGTTTTTCCTGAATGCACTATACAAGTATTATTTCCCTAGGTCTCTTTTCCACGAATAGGTAGTTTTGTAAATAATTTCCTGCTCATGCCAAATGCTTCATATTTTACATAAGTGTATCTTTCTGACAGCTGCATGTATTATTCCTGTTCTCTCTGACCACTGTTTGCTCCATTCTTCTCATCTACTGACTTCACAACAAAAACTATAAGAAAGAAATCATGTTTCTCTGATATTTTTTGTTTTAATCCCTCATCCTAGATCCCCAAAATGCCTTCTAATGTCTATTTTTAAAGTAAATTTGTAGCTGAAAGCGTATCTAAAACTGGAATATCATAAGATACTGAGACTTTGGTGTGTACTTAATATTCATCAATAAATATTAGAGGAAAACTTAATGAGATGATTTGGCAACTCTTCGGAAACTGAACCTATAACTCCAGTTTCTAAATTATTATTGATCAGGTCTCCATTAAAAGGATGTTTCTGAACATTTTATTATTTCAAGAATGAAAATGCAAGACTTCAAACTGATAAAACTTTAAACTGTCCTCAGAACAGATCATGGAGATGTTTTTTATATGAGTGAACTATTTTTAACCCTGAATATAAACTAAAAGTCAGGATATTAAAAGAAGATGCAGCTAACTGAATTTCATTGATTTAACATATCCAAGTGAAGAACCAGTGACCAAAAACCCAGCAGTAATTACACTCAGTGATTTTCAGCCACCTTGGTGATAAGAAGAATGTAATTTTTATCATTTCCAATACAATACTTAATGAAAAGAGAGGAAACATATCTTGTTTCAATGGTAGTGAAAAAAGAAGGGTTTAAAGCTTTTTGTTGTTGTTTGAAGTTGTTGTTTTGTTTGTTTATTTGTTTGTTTTGTGGGTGGTTTGGTTGTTTTTTTTTTACATTCTTAATTCTCCATTACTTACCACGGATGCAACTGCAGAGATCTGCACTCTAAAGAACATGCTTATCAATGTGATCTCAGATAAGGACATTTTATTTTTTCCACATCTCATGGGTCTGTGATGATGCTGACACGCACAGCTCTTTTTAAGTACTTTGAATTCAAAGGTAAAGAGCTTCATTTTATCTATTAGCTAGGACTTACCAGTTTTCTAATGCATCCTGTTCCTTATGTTCCATGGCTATGGAAAGCATTTAAATAAGGGGCTCTGCACCCACACAGCGGAGGCTGCAAAGACCTCACAGGCAGAGCAGGAACAAACAAGTCTTTCTTTCTAGAAGAGGGGGATTTGAGGGAGGAGGGGCAGACAAGTTAAAAAACACAGGCAACTTAAGACAATAAAAAAGATCTTGTAGTCCTATAATATGGCTTAGCTTCACAATCTGCAGGATATAGTCAATTGTAAGTGCTGCAATATGCTTTCAAGAATAGAAAATGAGTGGTCTTCAAATGCTACACATTAAATGTTCTTCTACTGTCCAAACTCAACAGCAAAAATGCCTCTTCTGTACTGCAGCAGATACTACCTGACAGTTATTGAAAACAAGTTTAGACTGCTGTCTAAATGATAAAGACCACATGAAAAATAAAAAAGAAACAAACAAACAAAACTCAAAAACCAAAACCAAGAGGGAGAAACTATTACCAGGCATTGGTGCTAGAGAAAAAAGGCCAGCAGCTTGTTAACAACTGAAACATAAAAGGCTAATTCTCTCTCAAGATCCGACGTCAATTGAAAATGGCAAGTCCCAGGGCTGTGACAGCTTGCAGTAACACTTTCTTTGCCCTATGGAGAATCCCATGCAGAGATTACACCCTTAATGATTAATAGGCACAGTTGAATGTTTGATTTTTTTTTAATTTCGTTATAATTTCACCCTTCAAAGCTAAACCTAATTTTAATCTGCAAAATTAAAGACATTATTTAGTTGAACAAACAACAACAAAAAAGCTCAGAATTTTAGCATACTATAACTGGCTGTCCTTAGTATTAAGAATTAATGTTTTCACTGGGGGAACTAAAAAAGAGAACTCGTCCACTTCAGTTTCATTTAGGAACCAGATACCATTTTTGTCATTGTGCATAATTTTTGGCTATGGTCAGGGTTTTACATGGTGTTAGTTTGCAACTACAACAAAGGCAAAAAATTCTCTTTGATTACATTTAAAAGAGCTGTGAAGAAAAAAAATTACAAGCAGGATTTGAAAGAGTGAGCCTCAGAAGTAATAAAAACATGTTCCAAGTGACTTTTTAAGAGAGACTTGGTACAACAATTTGTTATTTAATCAAGATATAAGTAATGTTTCTGGGTTGCATTCTTTATAATGCATTGTCTATTACTTCAAGGAAATCCCAGTTGCAGTTTCATAATGCCGCTGTTATAAACCAACCTAAAAATTAGCACAATAAAATATTCCATTGCTTTCGGTCTCTGATTAATCTTAGAATCCTGGAGCTTAGAATCCTTCAGCTTTGGGGGAAACCTGAAACGGACTCTGGGCTCATTTTGCTCTCTTAAGGGTACAAACAAATCTTAGTGTCTTAGTCAGGTAAAAAGAAATATTCACACATTCCTGCCGTGAATTTTGGTTAAAACAAGATCTATCCAATGAAAGTACTATTACAGAAGCATATCCAAACTACAGATTGGTTACTCTACATTTACTGTTTACTTGCACTCAAATGAAATCAGTATTTTTCTTTTTGTTCTACTAACACTATTGCACCAGCTGGTTAAAACAATTTAAATTAATTTAAGTAATTGTTTTTAAAATTCTGTCTCTATTGTAAAATGTCAAGGTGCAATGAGTGGATTGACTGATCACCACTAACACTCCATAGCATCTGCACACAGACTATTAACACACTGGAAACTAAACTGGAGTAAAACGCTGTATCAGGATTTTTCCCCAATAGCAATACTTATAAAGGACTTTCACTCAGTGTATGCCAGCCAGAAAAGCAAATATAAATGAGATTCTGCAGTAAAGTAAGTAGCTATTAGGAACTTCAGGTCAGTGTACACATACAAAACAAAACATTTTCCACTCTTTAAAAATAAATCAATTTTAATTTTGAAAGGCAATACGATTTTTAAAATATTTGACTTTATTTTTAAATCTTCATACAGAATGCAATTGACACCCTAAGTATTAGTACTACAGGAGAACTACGTAAGACACTGCATTGGACAGATTATGGGAAGAAAATGTGATGTAATGTCATCTCAGTTTAAACTGTATGTAAGAAATGCAGAAGAGCAGGAATCTGAGCTCACCAAGGCCCCATGTCTGTCAAACTCAGTATCTGGAAAAATATATTTAATGAAAGCTAGTCCACATTTTAGATCAAAGTTTAATCAGCAAGGAGTGTACATAAGGGTATTAGCTGCAAACAGTTTTACTGGTTAATCACCACATAATACTTCCTGCATTAAAGAGGCCAAAACCCTTTCTTTTAATGCAGGTTTCCTTCAATTTGTTTTAAGGGAACAAGCCCTATGTATATGCACGTGTACATCTATATCTTTTTTTAATCTCTGTTATAAACCCATTAGAAATGATTAAACAGGAATTAAAAAATCCAGTGAAAACTACCGTAAAAAAATAAAATCAACAGTATACTTGTCAAGAAACATTTCTCTCTATAAGAAACTGCAATTGTGTTTCAACATGATTGAATTCAAAGAGGAAAAAACCTGACGCTTCTTTGAATTTAAGATCATATATGATTAGATATAGAGATATATAATTATTGGAGATATATATATTTAGATTGCATATAATAAATTATGTGTTCAAAAGGATTCCACCTTCAACTTCTAACACAGTATGCTCATTAACAGAGAAGTGCAAACTGTACTATTAGAAGGATATGGTGGAAAAAACATACCTATCAGGAGTGCAGTTTCCTTTTACTATCACAGCTGCTTAGCACAACACTGGAAGCATGCACTGTTTTTACTGGCACACAGACATCATTAGCAATAAATCTCCTTTCTAAAACAGGGCTAAATTACTCTGAAAACAAAACAAAACCCCAAACAGGTATAAACTTATATAAACCTACTACCTTGATAAATCCTTAATAAAACTCTGGTTTTCCCCCTATTTATTAGTATAGAAATATTCTACATTAAGTAGATAACTGCATCCTGACATAATACTTGTGGACAGATTTAATAAAGAGTAAAGAGATATAAATGCACCCTGCTTTCAAACAAACTAAGATTTCACTGTCTGATACAATGGTGCACAACAAATAAGTATTTATCAGCACTACCATAACAGCAGCATCTGCCTATTAACAGTGATGCTTACCACTGAAATTTCATCTATCTCTGCAGATTTGCAACGGGCTCACTTTCACAGAAAGTTCACTGAAAACTGATGCTGCTTCCTCTGTACATACTCTCTGACACACAAACCAAAATAAATAAGACATTTCCCCATCCTAAATAATCTCCTGAAACTGTTCTTCTGCAAAAACAGAGATAGGGAAACGAAAAATCTAATACCACTAGACCTTTTAGATAAGTCAAATCCTCTTTGTTTTAAGGAGTATGTAAAGAGGGTATGTCATTGCATTTGCAGATCAAAACCACTTGTGGCTCATACTTCGCTTTTTGTGCAAAAATGGAAGGCAGATCTGGAACTTAAAAAGTCTGAAATGCTACTATGACCAGACACAAGGTCTGGCTGGTTTTCTTTTTGACTAGACAAAGGCCAAAAACCAGTTTTTCAGTCTAGGGTTCCCGTTCTATCTTGTCCACAAATCTCCATCTGGAAAGGCTCCTGCAAACCAATTTGAAGACACATATATTAAACAAAGAGCTAGACAGGAAAGGGATAAGAAAGCAACACTATGGAATACTTCCTTCTAATTTTGATACTTAAAAAACAGCAGATGCTCTGAAGCTTAAGCTTTTAAGTGAATTACAAGCTTGTTGTGTGTTTGCTTGCCTTTTTTTAAAAATAGAAATGATAAATACGTTTCAATTACATGTACATTTAATTGAAACAAAGCCCTTTTGATTGTTTCAAAGGTGTAATGTTTTTACACTACATAAAAAAGAAAGCAGAAAATCTTGATGTGCGTTCTCTATAGTCCTACTGTCATCATCAGTTTTACTCCATTTCCTACTTGTGCAGTTCAAGCACCTACTGTACAGAGAGCCCCTATGGCACTTTCCATAATAATATTAAACACTGACTTGCCATACCTTCCCCCTCAACCGAAATTCATGCAGAACTTCAAAGAACATTAACATAATCTCTAAGTGGGAGTGAGAGAGTGAGTCGTGGCAATGATTTCAACCTGAGGTCACATCTTTTGCTTCATACCCCATTACTGCACCTTCGACAATTGAAAGAACAGAAGGAAGACTGGGCGTGTGTAACACTGGTATGATCACTACTTACAAACTCTTAAAAACCCAAGTCTGGAATAAAATAACAAGGAAGCTGAAACAGTATCTTCCTTTACTCCAATCCTCGCAGACACTTGTCTGACTACTCTAATGGAGTACTTTCTGCTTCTAAACCAGACTTAACCCAACTCAGACAGAAATGAACTGTCAGTTTCCAGAATTTTCCCACTTCAAGTTTGCTGTTCCATCTTTGAAGTTAACAAATTAAGTATCCTCAAAAGGCAAATAATTTTAAGTTGCATTTTAAAGCCAAGTCCTATCATCTGCTAACTTAAGTAACAGTTAAAATCCCTTCAACGGCATTTGATACAAAAGTCAAGTCTTGGAAACTTGTAGCAATAAAGTTGAACGATTCCAAACTTCAATTGGTACTAGGAAATTTAATTTTATAGAAAAAGCAGATGTTCTACTTCACCAACTCCAGCCACTCAGAATGCATAGCTGACCTGCCTCCTATCCAGATGTTCTTCAACTATCAAGAAAATGCATTAAGTTATCTGGAAGGCTTAAAAATCCAGAAGAATCTGTGAAGAATGACCAGTGAACAACAGCAGAAATGACAAAACAGTCCAAAACACGAGCTCAATCTGACAGTTCAATTACCTTAAAGAAAAAAAAAAACCACCTTCCACATTCAAAAAAAAGCCAATTTGAAGCACCTTACTCTGAGACCTCTAAAGGCACTGAGAAGGTAGGACAGCATGTTTGTACCAGATGCTCCACTAGACAAGAATTCTGCTGACACAGGCCTAAGGACCACCCCCCCGTCCCCATTCCCATTCGTTTGATCCCATGTCACCTTTTATGACTGCCTGTGCTTGGCTAAAAAGACCCTCCTTTCATATCAGTTCTTTCCTAGATTTGAAAGTTTGTGAACTCTCCTAATGCAAAACTGCTTTTAAGTCATATGTCATACACTTGGAGGACAAACGTCTGAGCTACAAGACTTCACTGCCATTTAAGTGGTGTAGCTGAAGACCTCAATCTCAGTTCAAAGATGTTAGACCTGAGTCTTGGAACAAAGTTTTTATCTTCAACTCAGGTTTCAGACCTAGCCTACTCCACAGCTGGGTATTCTGACAGGGGCTCTTATCTGATTTATTTCTAAAAGTCTGCTCCAAGAAAGTATCCATATTAACTAAATTCTTTTATTTTCTGCTTAAAAGCATGAATGCAACACCAAAATTTGCCTTACCAAGTCAGTCAGTCCACCTAAAATAATTTTTTCAAACTGATCTTCCTTCCTTTCTCTTTTCTAGCCACAATAATGGAAAATTCAGAGCACTGTTTGAAAAAGAAGTATATGCACACTTACTAGAGAAAATAAAGATGAATGCAAAGTTTCCATCTGATGAAGAACATAGATCTAAAGGCTGTCTCCATGGAAGCTGGCAATTCAGAAGCAATAAGAGCAAAAACTCTTCATACCTTCTGGTTTTGAATATGGGAACAGAAGAGTATGTTTGCACATGCCATTCAATAGGTTTGTTTTCTTCAATGGTTCTTAAGATTGGTGAAAGTGGTAGTATCAAGAAAGAAATTAATTTCTCCTTTATTTTCAATCGACATTAATATAACTGTAATAACCAAAAGCTTCGACATGACAAAGATGATTTCACTCTGCTTCTGAAAGCGTTATTCGTCAAAAAATAGTGAAAACCAAGCCCTTACATTACAACACAGTGACAGAAAAGGGGGGGAAAGCCCAACAGGAGTTTCAATCTATATTAAGCATAGAAAGGTAAACTTCTGAGTCATTCGCATGCTATTTAGTGTCACAGTGCATATTTGCCGAGGATCTCCACATGATAAATAAATACAAAGCCCAGTAAGTTAACTCTGTCAAAGAGATTTTTTTTCTTCATGACTGGAGTGACTTAAGGAGGTCACAAGTGAGAAAGCAACAGGCATAAGATTTTGTATTTTCTTGGCTCAAACGATAAAAACATAAACCACAATACAATGGGTACAACTTAAGTTTTCAAGGAAAACTTCTTCAAGCTCAACAGCAGCTAGCAGCTTGTCTCTATTTGCCATCACTCTAGATCAGAAGAGCCCACATGCTTTTTTTTTTTCTCCTTTCCTGCCCCTTTCAGTTACACTTGAGCTCTTTGACTGAAAAGGTCTGGAACAGATTAAAAGTCCAACCACAAAATAAAGAGCCTTGGCATGTACTCAAGCCTGTCTGGGATACACATACGCAGTGGGCCCAAAAAGGGAAGCTATGCAGCAAGAAACCCTTAATCAGTCTTTTGGACATTTCTAACTTCTTTCGGTTTTAACTGCACAGCCTTAACATTTGATGGAGTTTCAGTATGCACAAGACAAGTAGCTTTTGCCCTTACAGTTAGACTACTCTATTTACAGGAGTACAAAACAGTTCTGAAAAGCAAGATTCATCTCATGACTTCTGTCAATTAAGGCCTTTTTCACACTCCTTTTTAATTCCAGCTCATCACTGGAAACTGTAAAGTAATACATGTAAAGAAAAATAGATACCCTGCAAGATTACCTGAGTAAATATAATTGACTGCAAAAGGCAACACTGATTTTCAAAATGACTGCTTCCTTTCCAGCCTTATTCACATATTAAGTAATTGTGAAGTTGCAAATTACCCACACACACCTCTTGCAACACGCAAACAGGTCTGTAGCTCTGGCTGGTGTTAAAGCCAGTATGGACAGTTGCCAAAGCTGACGCCCCACCTTTGGACTCAAGTTGCACAGTGGTTCAACCTGTCTACAAACTGGTGAGCAGTTTATAAACAAACTGGGACAATCTGGTATTCTCCATAAGAGTAAATGGATGCTTTAAGTACACACTCAAGCCTAAAAACAAAAAAATGCAGGAATTTCTAACAGTCAAGTCAGAAAACAAAACAGAACAGTGACTGTTGAGTTTTGTAGCTCTGTATTTATACGGCATTCATGGAGTTAATGCCTCTCCCAAAAGGGGCCCACAGTTGTTGTTAGGTCAACCCCTGTAAAGCTTCAAAGGTTTTGTATCCCCTCAGCCTGACCTACTCAGTGATCTGCACACTGTTTTCATTTGGCTGCACTGAGTCCAAAAGTAAAGCCTGAAAACCACAATGATATCTTCTTTTTTTTTTTTTTCCCTACTGTTTTTCCATGGCTCTGGAAAAATAACTACAATCTGAAGGAGTTGAAAATAGTAAGTTATTGGGAAAACAAATCAAGGGCAAATTAATACAGCTAATAAGGCTTACACATACAGGTCACAGCTTTATACAAAAACAGAAATGGTAATGCTACTTTAAATACATTACTTGGACAATCTAAGAAACTAGTTTAGAGTCTTCATATTATACACGATTGCTTTTCATAGTCATCAGTGCCAATATTTTACTGAAAAGTCTGCACTTCTGCTCTTAATATGGATCAAAAACATTACTGAAAAAATTACATATTAGTTCTGTTTCTTTGAATTTCTACATCTAGATTTTGTGATCCTTCACTTAACTTACTATTGCTATTTCCAATATTACATAGTCTTTACCCCACAAAAAGATTACTAAAGTAGAAACAACAAAACTAATTTAATTTCTCACCGTACTGTTTAAAACAGAAGGTTTTGTTATGATCATCACTGTGACAAGCTGGAATTATAAGCTGGTATATATTTCAAGTGAATTTAAACAGCATAAATTATTATTTGACAATGCCCTCTTAAGACAGCACAAAGGAAAGCAAATATTTGTTTGGGAATTAAAAGGTTCTTCTGTGGTAAAGTTTTGCAATTTTAAAGGGAAGAGTGAGCTTGGCTGAAACTGTCTCTAAATAAAGTAATTTCTGAATGTCACCACTTTTGAGAACTGTATGGATCATATGGCAAAATACCAACCCGTAGCATTAGATACTTGGGTAACATACAGTCCTGAAGGATATATACTTATAGTTTTTATCTTTAAAAAAATTATTATTTAAATAAGGTCTCTATAACTCAAATTAAAATATATTTTAATTGTACTATGAAGTTTTGAAAATAGGCCTGCAAAATTAAAGCTGAGTGAACTGACGCAAATCAATAATTCTGAATTGAGATGAACTTTTACCAAAGCGTGGGTCAAGCCTTGGGTCTAGCCAAGATGTGGTCTTGTTCTTATGGTTTATGTAGTAAATTTCTCCATCCTGGGTCATAGCTTGTTCCCATCCATCGGGGAGTGGGCCTGCAATATAGAAGGAAGGAGTTGATGGCGGGCTCTTGTTTGCTCCAGCTGAAATTGATCTAAAAAAAATTTCAACATTTTACATATATAACAGTACATGAAACAGAAGAGTTTCAAGCTCATGTCTAACATTTCTGGGATAAGGGCAAAGAAGTGCTGAGTGGGAAATCAAGGAACAGAAAACACTTCTATCATTTTGATTTAGGATTTGGAGTTTAGTTTTAAAACTTGTTTGCATCCTTTCATATGCTTCTGACACTTCCTTCTGATATAGCATTATAGTATAAAACCAGCAATAAGTCAAGCCTGCCAGAATGAAACCAGCATGAGCACCAGGAGAAAGAAGAATAAACATATTCTACTTCTCATAAGAAAGTTCATCTAGTGATTAAAGCACAGCAGCAGCAACACGATAACACTGAGGAGATTCTGAAATATTCCTCTTTCAAAAACAATTAAAAAATGTGACAAAACTCATTTTCCCTTTACCTCATAACTTTCTGTGAAAACATGAAAGGCTTAAGCAGGCAAAAATGCAAACCTGAAGAACAGGGCAGGCAAACAAGCAATGACAAAGCAAAGGTAAGAAGACACCACGAGTAGCCAGAGACACAGTGCTATGAACAGCAGTGCTACACACCTCTACAAGCAGAAAGGCACACACAGGGAAAACTGCTTTTAAAAAATGCTAAAAGGCAGGTAGGTGATGGTTTTGTGGAGTTCACAGCTAATGTCTGAACACAGACCTTAGGAGGGCTCCCCTTATGTTCCAATCAGCAGCTTTCAAGAAACCACCTTTCATTCCTACACAGTTCTTAAACCATCTCTATATGTACATTCATCTGTATTTTGCTTAGACTGAAAACTGTTCTTAAAGTTACATTCATCTCATCTGGCAGGTGCTTAAAAAACATATAGTTTTGAATTCTTATCCTCACACAGACACTAATTTTTTAAAATAGCTAAATTAGATACAGGAATATCTTCCCTGCATTTTAGATTTAAGTACAATCCTAAAATTATATAACAAAAGATCCACTACAATGTTAAGGATAGAAAAGAAATTAGAACAAAACCTGCTGCAGCAGCAAGCTGTCCTATTGCAAACTCTCCTTCCACACTTCTTCAGTATAATACATTAATACACTACCAAAAGCTATCTGGCTGTTAGACTTGGACTAACAGACTATTCTGTATAATATAAGATACACTAAGTATGCACAAACATCATAATTTCACACATGAGATTCAGATATACACACAAAAATATATGTATCTCATAAATACCTCCTATATGCATCTTCAAACTATATTAGCTCTTGACTGTCATTTTGTTCTGAAGTTGTGCTCCTTCTGAAAAATTCAGTCTAAAGCTGGGAGGGACTTGGGGAGCAGGATAGATTTGTTTGCTTAATCTCAAAAGATGTTCTTGGAGAAACATCAAAAAGAGTAAAACAATAATTTGATTGCGTTCCAGTAATATCTCAAGGCATAACCAGGACAAGAATTTCTTGTGGTCTTTGAAGATCCCTTGCAAACTACATTTCTAATTTAAACTTTCATTTTGGCTCAGAAAACAATGCCCTTCTCTAGCAACTTCACTAGTCAACCATTAGAGCTACAGGTTTTCAAGTGAGGAAAAACAGTGAAAACTGGACATTTCCTTCTCATTCCTAATGCTCATAAACTTTAAATGTTACATACAAGTAACAAGAACCTCAGCTTTTATCAGAAGCTAGTGAACAGAACAGGCAAGAAAGAATGACGATACTTCCTAACATATTCACTGTACAAAAGGACTTTGATGCAGAGTGGAAGGTTCCAGTGCAAAGAACCCTGTATTTTGTTATACCCAAAGACCAGCCAGATAATCAGTGAGATGGTATTTTATAAAACTGGGGCACAGGAGCACAGTGACATGGCCCCCATCATCTAAGTGCAGAAGCTAATGAAGAACCGAAAACACTCCTTGACTGCTAAGCCAACACACTAGCCATGTGGCAGACCTTCTCACTATCACTCTCTTCAGAGTCCATCTAAGCCACACATCACTTGGAGAAACTCAGCAAGAAATTCTCTATTGAACTGCGAAGCCAAAAAACCCATCTGGCTCTAGGAAAAACAAAACCAGCCTTGGGGTGTCAGTCCTGCTGAACACTGAAGTCAATACTGGTCCAGCATGTTCCTTCGTGACAAATAAGAACAAAATGCCTTTGAAGCAGGTTGCCAGGAGCTGACCAGTCCACCTACCTGGGAACAATACTACTTATGAGATTCAGTGATCTGATGAGTACTAGCTTACTGGAGACAAACCTGGGCAAGGTTCTTCTTCCAAATAAAATGCACAGCTGTGGAACAGGACAGGAAAGGTCCATCTGCTCACCTGGCTGTCACAGCAGCAAACCTTCCTTGCTAAGTGCCATCAATGACTGCAGAAACAGAACTTTTCTCTACACAAACTTTTGGCATTAACAGCGTTGCTTTCTTCTTGGACAACAAACTGCTCTCATATTTCTGCTGTCATCCTTACATGTTGAAATGGTAGTTCAAAAATTGATTAGTACTGCTTTCTGTAATTCCTGTTTGGGTTTTGTGAGTAACTGTGAAACTAGAAGTCTGATTTTCTAACTGGTTGTCTGACAAACTGTATTAGAGGCAAGTACCAGAGGAAAGACGGAAAACCATGCTGAGGAATAGCAGGTACATTCATCCAGTGCATCTAGGAAAATTCCTTCACAATTACATGCCCCTTTTCACCCAAAAGGCTCAATAAGAACAGAATTTCCAGCATTAGCTTTTGTGACTTCAGTTATCTAAGCCCTATATTGCTGCTCTTCAGACCTTCTCACTAAATTTCCACAGTTACTGTAGCCCATGTGATACAGAAACAGCAATGATGGGTCTAACCAAAGGTCCATTTAGTCCAGACATCTAGCCTGGTGTGATGGACAGATCCTGTTACTGAAAACAGCCCATTTAGTGAGTGCCATAGTCTACAAACTTTTAAATAAAGCACTGAATACACACATAGACCTAAAAGTTAAAGAGGCTATGAATAGTCCCTTGGCCTCCAAGTATGCTCGGCACTGGAAGAGGCTCTCCAGGGAAGTGGTCAGAGCATCAAGTCTGCCAGCGTTCAAGAAGCATTTGCCCAATGCTCTTGGGCATATGGTGGGATTCTTGGGACATTCATGTGTAGGGCCAGGAGTTGGACTTCAATGATCCTTGTGGGTCCCTTCTAAACTCAGGATATTCTATGATTCTATCTCAAGTTATTCCTTGAACTAGATTCTGTCTGCTTACTAGGTACCAAAATATCTTTCAAGTACTTTTCCAATCTGCCCACCAACAATATCCCTGTGTCATGGGCTCCTACCAGTTCTGTTTGGTGCTTCTTAGGTCAACAGAACACTATCACAATCATAAGTTTACAATTCTATGAGATTATTTGCAAAGGAAGAGACAACCTTTCTAGGCAACTCACCCTGCACTGTGGTACTTTTAAGGACAAAGTCATAAAAAATTTAAATTCCAATTTCCAAATGTAAGCCATCTGTACATAACTACTGATAAGGCATTCTTCTGTAACTAAATATTCATATAATGGTGTAACTTAATATAAATAACATGTAATTTCAAAAGCTGGTGTACATGTCTCTTTGGTGCACGTCTCCACATTTTGTGAGATTTTTTTTACCTTCTCATATGCCATGAAACATGGAATGCAAAGCAGAGCTTGCTGCTGGCAGAGAACAACAGCAAGAGTAACAAAGAAAAAATTTAGTAGAGATTCCAATTATACTGGGATACACAGGGAGTCTTCCAAGTCCCTACAGTTTCTTAGATTTAATTGTAAAATAAATGTAAATAAAGCCATATTTTATCAAAAGGTCAATGCATATTAGAGGGAAGCTGTATCTATATACTAAAAGAATATGTATAGACAACGTAGGAACTAGAACACCTATATTCAGCAACAGGAATCACCTCACCTAATACAAACACTGATCTCCAAGAACTTTCCTAATCTTTTTCTGTGACAGCTGAAATTTTTCCCTTCATGCACTGACACTGTAATTCCAAAACTTTTTAAAATTATAGCGAAGTCTACAAAGTTTACCTAGAGTAGATATTTATCCTGTCAAATTAGTAAAAATTACAAATGGACACTATTTAAAAAGGGGTGTTTTTTGCAGATGAAGAAAGCAATGAACATTACTGTCATGGAAATACTTAGAAACTTGATTTTCACAACAGATTGTATATAGTGTTGACTGTACACAAAGCAGAATTTGTAGTAAGACTGGTTACGTAGAGGAGAAACATCTAATTGAAGTGAGCAAGAACCTAAGAGAACAGCTAGAACTTGTTTTATTTACTGGCATATTCCTTCCTACCCTCCTATCACCCATAAGTTATGAATTTGAGTGTTCATTTTCCTACCAACCTTTAACATGGCACTACAGTCTCACCTTAAGAGACAAAAGAATTGCACTAGGTCAGTAAACTCTCATTGGGAAACCCAATTGAAAACTGCCACATAAGACTGAAGACAAAAGAGGACAAAGACAAGTAATCTGCTCCAAAGCTAATTATCTAAGGTCTATGCGCAAGCGGAAGAGGCTAAAGTAAGCAGTGCTGTCAAACATGATTCAGAAAGTAAAAGCATCTGAAGAACCAAAGTATGTAACTACAATTACTATCCCACCTCTGTTATATCAACTGCAATTGTGTAAGAAACAGCCACTGTTTATTTTCAAATGTATAATTTTACCTCAGTAAGAGATGTGTAGGTGATGTTCCTCAGAAGAACAATGTACCATTATTATTACTTTTTTTTGTTTGTTTGTTTTAAATGAAGACAGAAGAACATAGTTTCTTCTGTATTACCTTCAGGGAAAAAATGGTTAGAAACAACACAAAAAATCAGAACAGTCACAAATAATTTTTATATACATGTGGGATATTTACAATTAACAGGATTGTTTCCTTCCCACTATTGATGTGAATATGCAATTGTATTTCGCAGAAGATTAACCAACAAATGCCATCTAAAAGAGCACTGGGCTGCTTTCTCTGCATACATATGGCCCAAATTATTTTAGTTGATTATGTGTAGCAAGCTAAGATCAGCAGGACTGAGACAAAAAAAAAAAACCCTCACTTTTCACTCTGATGCCTTCTCGTAAAGGTAGCATGCTAACTAAAACTCAAAAAATAATTCATTCACAAAATCATGCCAGGAACAGATAAAGCTGGATCAGATGTCTATTAACTTCCTCAAAGGAACATTACATGCAGAAAGATACATGGGTTCTCATCCAGTCTCAAGTGCGTGAAGAGATGGAATTTCTTAAAACAACCTAAAAATTTCAACCTCATGCTAAACTACATCTTTCCCATTTTTATATTTTAAACAATCTTTTGACTTGCCTTTACCCTTATGACACCTTCTAGTTATGCTTTCTTCCCATTTTTTCTGGGTTCTACTTTCCCTATTTATCCAAAAAGACAACAGATTTATCTCCAATATGCACACGGCAGCTTTCAGAGGTCTCCTCTCTCTGCCTCTTCTGTTTGCTTTCCTGTTCTTAATTCTAGCTAATGATGGGAATTCTAATTCTGGCTAAACAGTTAAAGCTCCTAAAGACTTTTGAGACAGCTCCCAAAAATCTCTCTTGCGTTTTATCACAGTAACTTTACTCACAAGCTCCTATGGTGGTACATTAAAACTCGGACAGTAACTTTGATTAAGGGTTACAATTAACAAGCACTACACAAGGTCTATACAGAAAGCAAAACATTCTTCCTTGTGGCATTTCAGACCTATTTTTGCAAGTCAGTGACCTCCAGCTGTCACAATACTTACGCTCAGTTTTTCCCCATATCTTTCATGAAAGACTCTCATAGCACTAGGGCATGTTTCATTGCCAGCAATATTTCATAACAGGAAACTTCTGTCTTAAAGGTCTCAGCTTTATTTCCCAGTTCTTGAGGATGAATATCCAAATTAGAACATTAAGCAGTCTTATAGCCATGACGTTGACACTAAGATTTAAGTTCCACTATGCTGAAATGGTACAAGAATTACTTGATTTTTCCATTTCTCTCAAAGATTTTTTAAGAGGCCACCATGGAAGCATAAGCTACCGTGAACTCAGTAGCAAAAAACAACAAAAATAGATATAAGAGACTTTACGAAAAATAAATATACAGTCATAATTTAAAGTTAGTACTAAACATTTGCCAAATCAGGTATCAGAAAAAGAACTGTACCCAATACATGCAGGTTCATCATTATTTAATTCCAAGTAGACTTTTGTTAATAGCAAATAAGGGTAAGCAGATGCATCCAAAGAGCCAGTTCCAAGTCATACTACCTCAACTGATTTAAGCTTAAAAAAACCCTAACACTATGTAAACATGTAACTCAGTATACAGAGAAGTTCTTTGTTCTTCATGCACTTTATCCAATTCAGAGCACTGGTGGAAAAAAACTTTACATGATTTTCAGTTGATATTCAACACAGTATGATATGTGAAATTAAAAATAAATGTTGAATAAACCTGTATTTAAATAAGAGCTTTCTCAAATCACAAGACAACCCACTTAAACATCTGAACTGTTTTTTATTGCATGAGCAACAATATCTATGTGGCACCACTCACTCACAAACATCAGGCAATTACATGTAAATTCTTTATTTTCTTTCAAATATAGTCCTCCTGTGCTGATTGCTAGGTTCTCTTCTCATTTGTTACCTTGTTACAATTAAAGGTAATTTTTTTGCTAAAGACTCTTAATTTCTTTTTAAGTACCTAAAATGAATCCTACTTTACTATCAGTATTTTTTCCTATTCATTCTTGGTACAACTGAAGGTTTGAGGAGTTAACTGAAAATACAGAATTTATGTCAATATTGAAACAGCAAGCACCTTGTTTTAGCACAAACAAGATAAGCCAAAAACCAAGATAGACCAAGGGAATTGTTTCCTTTCTCCTATTCTCTGTTCTTCAGAAGTGTCCCTGCAAAAACATGTCATCTCTATTGCTGCAGATTTCCTGAGACAGATTTACAGAAAAAATAATCAAGCTATTTTATTTTCATATAAGAGCCTGAGACCTTAATTGCTGTGAATCACGACTTCCTGAACTTGAACAGGACTCATTTGTTTCAGGATAATCCAGTCTCCTGGCCTAGCCAGCAAAAAGTTTGATTAACTTCCCCTCTACTACTCAGTCATGAACAGCACAGTTTGGTCACGCCTGTTAATCTTTCAGTATTGTCTGCAGCACATGAATTGCAGCATGAAACAAAGCTGCCTAAACGGACCACAAAGAGCAGCACCAGAGAAATAACCTTTGTGTAGTACAGGAACAGCAGACATACACAAAATACAATCAGACTGTGAGAAAATAAATATAACATGAACCTCCGTGACAGACAGAAGGTGACAAAGCAAGGGAAAGACCACAGCATTCAAACTAACATGGCACCAAATTTATCTGCTTGCTGTCTGCATAATAAGGACAAGAGAGCTCTGAAAACATACAGCAGGTTCTATAGCAAGAACAAGAACACTTTACTGCTACCTAGTGATGGTCCCCCCAGGCCAGCTGAAAACAATTCTGTATTCCAGGAAAAGACATCAGACTTCCTCAGCTATAGAAATAATCATTATGATACTGGATTTTGGAAATAATAGAAAAACAAGAGGAAAACCAAAACATCTCTGCTTCTAAACAGGATTTTCTAGGTGTTCCCTTGATGCATTTAGAGAAGACAGGAAAAAATGAGATATTCATAATAAACGTAGGAAATGTAAATAAATGTCAGTGTACTACATCCGGTCAGTGAGTAAGGGGAGACAGAAGAACAGTGCAGAAGCACAAAAGCTTTAATGTAAATTGATGTTAATTTAATGGAAATTCTGGTCTTTATCAATTTAACAGCATTTTTGGCCAGAAGAAACTAGACAAAAATTCTGCTTCCTTAGAAATTTGAACCATTCATTTGAAAAAAAACCACAAATCAAAGAACTACAGTATAAATATAAATATTATAAAAACATGATTATTATAAACACAATTATTATAAAAAATCTCTTACTTCAAGTATCAGCTTCTTGCTTGATGCATCAGACATGAACAAATTTAAAGTTTTAAACCAGGATAACTACAAGAACATTTCTTAAATGTTCTTCCCCAATTACAATAGCCTGTAGTTTCTTTATTTGTATGATTTTTTCATAAATACAGATTTTGCTTACCCGATGCTGAGTTCATGATGTTCTGCTGCACGGAAGGACTAGTGGGAGCTGTAACATTCATCTGGGAGAGCATGGCCTTCCTAGGATCTTGCCATGTTGTTGTTTGATCAATATGACTAAGACAAAACAAAGCGAGAGTTAGGACAGTCATGCATTCACAGCAATGACCTGCTCACACAGAAAGTTTAACAACAAAAAGTTAAGCCTGCCAACAACAGCCACATTCAAACCCAAACAAGAACGTTTGGATTCTCTCCAAGCATCACTGTATGTCAGATTCTCAAACCCTTACCCTGGCTACCATCACTTTCCCAACCAACAGCTGTAGCAATCAGAGCGGGAGATAAGGTTCATCATGAATATCGTAATCTAGACTGTTGTACCATAACTAGATTTTGTATCCTTGAATTAAACATTCTCTTCCCTCTTCTCATTGATTAGTTATTTGCCATTTTTAAATGTGACTTCACAGACTTTCAAACAAAGCCAGTTATGTCTGGAATCTCAAGCACAGTCCAGTACCTTGGCATGATGAGTTCATATTCAGTGCTTAGGGAGTGGTAATGAGCTGGTTAGTAAGTAACCACTAGTCTTTCCAAACTTGCTGTGCATAGACCATGTACTCAGATTATTTGCTGGACTACTCCCCTCACCCCTAACAACTGAACAATCTCTCTGTGGCAATTTAAGTAATCATTCACATTAAAGCAGTAATGTAAAAGTGATGTGCCTTTCAACTAACGTGAAAAGATGAAGACAGTGAAACTGCCAAGTAATCCACCCAGCCCTTTGCAGAGCCTAACTTTCTGTTTTGAAAAAAATGGAAAGTACGTTCAGCGCTGTCATTCATAAATGTATTCAATTCAATGAAAATACAAATGTGTAACGAATGATTACTTCACCTTTTGACTATGTGATTAGCATATTTTGCTAATGAACAACAAATGTAGGTTATTCGTAACAAGCATCAATGCTATCTTTATGTAATTAAGCAACACTGAGAAGTACATGTTGACAAAAATACAACTCCCAATACACACTGAACATTGACAACAAAGTTAGTTATCCATTCATTTAGAACTGGTATCAACTGAAACTCATATTCAGATTTTTTTTATCAATTCGAATCCAACGCATCATTAACTTGGTACCATTCTTTTCTTAGATTAATTATCCTTAAAATTAAGTTTTTCTGGATTACATGGAACATGCATTTTCATTTACTTCAGCAAAATCACAACATTTAAATTCAGAAGAACATAAAATGGGACAGTAGTCACCAAAACAATTACTGATATAGAATCACTTATCGCATTCTAATCACTGAAGGTACTTTCTGTCATAAGGTAGAACATACCACAAACTGGTTTTTAAAACTGTTTTAAGATATATATATTTTACTCTCTCTAAACATGCACATGAACAATTCCAGGTCAAAGAGTTACAGACACACTGTAGTAGGGTCACAATACAGCTCATTTAATAGAGATATGTGCTGGTTTTGTCTGGGATAGAGCTAATTTTCTTCACTACTAGCCCAGTGGTTAGTACTGGGCTGTGTTTTGGATAAACGTGACTTCCCTCTGATTGTCGCACCAATGATTTAAACTGTTTGGTGGCTGGGTTTAAACCTCAGCAAGGTACTGTAAGCACACTGCATCTCTGGTTGTGTATGTTTTCAAATATTCTGCTCCACTGAGAAACATGCCACATACAGCATGATTTCTTTATTTCTTTCTTTTAGCCTATTTATTTATAAAACATGGAACAGCATAGTAAAGACTGCCCTATATATACTGGACTATACATAAACCTTCATACTGGAGAACACTTTCTCACTTTTCTGCTGGTCAATTTTGCAAAGCAATGAAAACAGGTAAAGATAACACAGATGTAAAAACAGTGCACAGTAATGTTTCACAGACCATGTGTTTAAATTACGGTACCAGCATGTCCTACTCCTCCCCTCCATTTCTGATTTGTTATATTTGCACAACTCAATTCTGGGAATAGTGGAAACTGGGAAAACACCACTGCACCCATGATAACACATTCATTTATTTCCATTTAACTCCTATAAAAATCCATGTAACACTATGAACTTATGTCTACCTAAGGTACATAATTTATAGCTTTTCTTTTTATATGCTATTTGAGTGTAGAGTAAGAAACAGAAGGAAAAGCTTTTGTTTCCCTACACTACAAAACCATGTTTTGCAATCAACTGTCGGAACACAGTGAAACAACATTCACCAATTTTTCAAAACAGATCTGAATACAGGATAGATGAATGGACTATAGATGAAGCAATTTTACAAGTACCTCCAATTTGAGCACAAGGAGAGCATTATCAATTCCTCAAGACTGCTTAAGCATACCATGCTAAGTACAGTTAATGTTCATATGGAGTTTTTAACACAGACAGCTATTTTAGACAGCAGCAGCTTCAAACTTTTCCCTAGCTGAGTATCACTTGAGAAAAGTCAGCATGTTCCTTACTTGACCAACTAAACTCCAACCAGTAGTCATTGTAGAGCAAAGAACCACGAAAGAAAAGTCTCAAAAGTAAGCTGATTATATCAATATCATACTAATCATATGACTGGTTCAAGAAGGCAAACTCCTTTTTTTCCCCTCCCACTCAGCTCTGTGCTTCCTGACCTGCATATCCATTTTCCCTACACCTTCCCTCGAAACCCTTCTCTTCAATCTCCATCAAATCACAGTCCTTCTATGTATCTACCTGCTCCATATCCTGAATGTTTGAATGCTATATACTAAGAAACCACCCAAAACACATTATGACAGATCAGTTCTTTTCCACAAATTCCAAACCATGCTCACCAATTTATGGAATACAAAGTAGGCAAAGCCCCATTCATATGGATGAAATGTTTAAATAAATCCTAGTACTCAAAATCAAATCATGGCCAGGCTTCGTGAACGAAGATTTGGGAAGGGCTCTACCCCCGTTTGTTGCAAGCACGCTGGTGGCTAAAAAGGCCAATACGAGAGAGGCATGTCCGGTTGAAAAAGGCACAGCAGAAAGACTCCTTAGGTGGTGTATTCTGCAAGGCACAATTCTTTCTGAGTTGTCTTTTCTCCTCAAGGGTGATCCTGCGTGCTTTCTCAAAAGCATCAGCAGCGTTATAGATAGTCTGTCTCCAGACCTCTCGATTGGAGGCCAGAGTAGACCAGTTATGGTGATCAATATGGCCAAGGCTGAGATGTTGTTTCAGGGAGTCCTTGTGTCTTCTCTTTGGGGCTCCTCTCCTGCGGCAGCCGGTGGCAAGTTCACTGTAAAGCAGGATCTTAGGGAGGCGGTGGTCCTTCATCCTTGAGATGTGCCCTGCCCAACACAGCTGTGTTCTCAGCAACATGGCCTCAATACTTGTGACTGCTGCTTGTTCTACAACAGATGTATTGGTCACATAATCTGACCAGTGGATGTTTAGGATTGAACGGAGGTAGCATTGATGGAAGCGTTCTACTGCAGGTGGTGGCGGTAGATGACCCATGATTCGGAACCATATAAGAGAGCAGACAGCACTATGGCTCTGTAAACACTCATCTTGGTACTTTTCTTCAGGTGTTTATTTCACCAAACTCTTTTATGAAGCTTTCCAAAAGCTCTATATGCCTTTGCTAACCTGTTGTCTATCTCTCCATCAATCTCACCATCCGAGGAGATGAGGCTGCCTAGGTAATTAAACTGCTGGACTGATTCAAACTCTGATTGGCCAATGGTGATATGGGGATGATGGAAGACTTCCTGAGGTGCTGGTTGACGGAGAACTTCTGTCTTCTTTAAGCTGACTTCCAGCCCAAAGAGCTCAGCAGCATCTGCAAAGCAGGATGTTAAACGCTGCAGAGCTGCTTCTGTGTGGGCCACAAGGGCGGCGTCATCAGCATAAAGCAGCTCCTGGACAAGATGGTTTAAGGTCTTGGTGTGGGCCTTCAGTGGCCTTAGGTTGAATAGGCTTCCATCAGTACGGTATCGAATGTAGATACCGTCCTGGTCATCGAGGTCTGCTGTGGCCCTTTGGAGCATCATGATGAAAAAGATTGTGAAAAGGATTGGTGCAAGAACGCAGCCTTATTTCACACCACTGGTTATTAGAAAGGGCTCAGAAAGTGCATTGCCATATCTGACTTGGCCGTGCTGATCCTCATGGAGTGAGATGATCATTTTAAGGAACTTAGGGGGACAACCTAAATGTTCCAAAATCTGCCACAGACTTTTCTGCTCACAGTATCAAAAGCCTTGGTGAGGTCAACAAAGGTTACATAAAGACCTTTGTTCTGTTCCCTACACTTCTCTTGCAGTTGTCTGAGAACAAATACCATGTCTGTGGTGCTCCTGTTGGCTCTGAAACCACATTGACTTTCAGGTAGAATTCCTTCTGCTATAGTGGGTATTAGTCTGTTCAAGAGTATTCTTGCCAGGATTTTGCCAGCAATGGAGAGCAGAGTAATACCATAGTAATTTGAACAGTCTGATTTAGTACCTTTCTTCTTATACAAAGTGCTGATGACTGCATCATGAAGGTCTGATGGTAGTTCACCTAGTTCCCAACAGCGCACCACAAACTCGTGAAATTTAGCATGGAGTGCATGGTCCCCATGTTTCCAGACTTCAGGTGGAATTCCATCAACCCCAGCTGCCTTGCCGATTTTCACCTGCTGTATGGCCTTGAGGGTTTTTCCTAAAGTGGGGGCGGTATCCAAATCGTATTTCACCGGTTGTTGTGTGATGGACTGGATTGCTGAGTCTTGGACTACACAGTTGGTACTGAAAAGAATCTGAAAGTGTTCAGACCATCGATTCAGAATGGAGGTTTTAGCTGTTAGAAGCGTTTGACCATCTTCGCTGAGTAGGGGGCTTTGGACTTGGTATGTAGGCCCGTATGCTGTTTTCAGGGCCTCACAGAATCCTTTGTGATCACCCGTATCTGCACATAATTGAGTTTTTTCAGCTAGATCGATCCACCACTTGTTCTGGATGTCACAGAGTTTCTGTTGGAGCTTGCTGCATGCAAGATGAAAGGCCATTTTTCTTGCATGACAGGATGGCAGTGCAAGGTGTGCTTGGTGGGTGGTTCTCTTCTTCCTCAACAATTCCTGGATCTCTTGATTGTTTTCATCAAACCAGTCCTTGTTCTTCTTGAGAGAGAACCCTAAGGATTCTTCAGAGGATTGCAGGATGCTGTTTTTAATATGGTGCCAAATTGTTTCAGGAGAGGAATCTGCAGAATCTGTGGAATGGTTTTCAAGCCTAGTTTGAAGGTTAGCCTGGAATCCGTCTCTAACTGTGGCTGATTGGAGATTGTTAACTTGGAGTCTTCTCCTTGGGATACTGCCCCTTTTAGGTTTGAATTCGAGATTGAAGTTGAGTTTACAGTGCACAAGCCGATGGTCTGTTTGGCATTCTGCGCTGGGCATCACGGGGGTATGATGAACATCGCGGACATCTCTCCGTCGCACCAAGACATAATCAATGAGGTGCCAGTGCTCAGATCTGGGGTGCATCCAGGTTGTCTTCAGACTATTCTTCTGCTGAAAGATAGTGTTAGTGACGGTGAGCTGTCGCTCTGCACAGAATTCTAGAAGAAGTCGACCATTATCGTTGCAGTTTCCAACACCATGCTTGCCTAATATTCCTTTCCATGCTTCAAAATTCTTACCTACTCTGGCGTTGAAATCACCAAGAATAATGATCTTATCGTCTGCAGGCACCTTTTGGGTAAGGCGGTGCAGGTCAGTGTAAAATTTATCTTTTTCAGCAGGGTCAGCTTGGAGAGTTGGGGCACATATACTAAAGAGGACGATGTGTTGCTCGTTGTTTAGTGGAAGGCGTAGGGAGATAATGCGGTCAGAGTGAACCTGTCGGTAGATTTTCGAGTTTTGGAACAATGGAGTTTTTGATCATGAAGCCGACTCCTGAGAGATGTTTTTCGGTTCTGGGCTTCCCTGACCAAAAGACTGTGTAACTGGCACCATGTTCTCTGAGGCTGCCTTCCTCATGTAGGTGAACTTCACTGAGAGCAGCTATGTCAATGTTGAGATGAGCCAGGTAATGGGCAATTAGGGCAGAACGACACTCAGGGCATCCGCTATCCGCAGAATCAAGCATGGTTCTGATGTTCCAACATGCTAGAGTTAATTTAGGTACATCTTTGGAGGCAGGTACATGCCTTTGTCTTTTGATCTTTGTGCGACCGCATTGGAAGAAGATGCCTGTTGGCCTGCAGTTAACCAACTGGGTGAAGGTGGAGATGAGCTTTGTTTAGGCCACCTTTTCTATATTTGTATATTGAGATCCAGGTGTATCCATACACATTTGTATATTGAGATCCAGGTGTATCCATACACATTTGTATATTGAGATCCACGTGCATCCATACACATTTGTGTACTGAGATCCACGTGCATCCATACACATTTGTGTATTGAGATCCACATGCATCCATACACATTTGTATATTGAGATCCCTGTGTATCCATACACATTTGTATATTGAGATCCCTGTGTATCCATACACATTTGTATATTGAGATCCCTGTGTATCCATACACATTTGTATATTGAGATCCCTGTGTATCCATACACATTTGTATATTGAGATCCCTGTGTATCCATACACATTTGTATATTGAGCTCCTCGTGTCTCCAATATGAATTGGTTTTTCCCTTCTGTCAGCACTGACACACTACAAGCTTAACTCGTAATCCACGTTCAAAGTTCATCAATGGGGCAGTTTTCTCCTTTCACAGAAATCACAGAATATCCTGAGCTGGAAGAGACGCACCAGGATTACCCAGTCCAAGCCCTGGCCCTGCACAGACACCCCAACAATCCCACTCTGTGCCTGAAAGCGTTTCCCAAACATTCCTTGAGCTCTGGCAGTCCTGGGGCTGTGACCATTCCCTGGGGAGCCTGTTCCAGGAGGACCCTACACTCCAAATCATCTCAATTTTTCTGTCTCTCAAACACCCAGGATTTGGAAATGAAAACATAACACTTCCATGCCACAGCGCAGTGACACGATTTGTTCATTTTAACAGCAAAAAACAACTCCTTAATTGTTTATCCTGATGACAACTGCACAAAAGGACACACTGGCTATACTGCTGCACTTGCAGGGTTAGATATTTGGATCCCTGGAACATATCTGGCACTGTTAGAAGCCACATTTAAGCCAGGTTCTAAATTAAAAATATCATTAAGAGCCTTACCAAGGGGGACTCACCTGAAAGCTGCCAGTAAGGGAGCATAAATGGAGTCTCCATCATAGACATACAAGTGGTCCCAGCTGCACTCTGTGGCAAAGAGGTTGAACCGAAGCCTAAACGATTGTGTTTGGCCTGGCATCAGCTTGGTTCCAATCCTAGTACTAGAGGAACCAATCCTAGTACTAGAACCAATCCTAGTACTAGAACCTAGTACCTGGAACCAATCCTAGTACTAGAGGAAGAAATATAGGACTTAATTTTGTTCCTATCTACAGTACGTGCACCAGGGTAACTTACTATAAACACTGTGTATTTTTAATTATCAAGTTAAGTACTAAAACAGGACATTCTCCACAGGTAAAAGATGTTTCCCTCCATTTTAAATAGCAGCACAGGCAATGTCTAAATGGACATAACTGACATCAACATCACATTATTCTTCCCCGTACTAAGTGGATTTTTTTTCGTAGTAGCTGTATTACAAGACAACTGCCCCAATGCTTACATTCAAGATCTTCTATGTTATATGATCTGAGCCATATCTCAACAAAGAATTACTGTCAACACAAAAAAAAAATTAAAAAACATTAGCAAATCATATCAAATCAATGAAACCTATAAATCAGTCATTCTATTTAGTATGTATTATCAAATTAAAACTTAAAATCTACCTATTCATGAATAAGAATCACAGCTCTGTACTCTGTGAACAGAGCAAAATGAGTAAACACTCTTGGAATTAAAATCAACATCTCTAGGATAATCAAGGAATGTAAGACATTTTACTTCATAGAATAAATTCTCAAATCCAACATCTAGCTACCTGGCACTATTTATTATTGCTCATTTATGTCTCGGTGAAGCAAATCCTCATCAAACTGGACAAATATACTATAAACTAAGTAAATCAATTTAGACTGTACCATAAATGTAGGTCTATGGTAACAGGCCTTAGAAAAACAAAGCTAAAACGCCTACCACATGCTAAACATTTGTTAGCAAACTTACGTCAATTCTAGTACCAAGAAGAGTGACTGTTCCAAGGCATATCACCCACCACCCTCCACCAAAAAGCACTTTCAAAGTGCTGTGCATTGAGAACAAGCTGCATCTCTTCACCCATCACCAAGTTCTACAGTCAAATACAAATTATTTGCATTTTGAGAAGAACAACTTTAAAGAAAAGAAAAATGTTCTAATCTTATGTATGCAAAGACCATTTCTGCAGCTACTACAAAATCTGGATTTCTGATTGCAAGAAACCTTTATTGGCATTAAACACTCACATCCTGAAGATTTGTCAGATTCAAATTCTAACGTAATTTTACAGTTCACGGTTCAGGTTTATTGGGGGTTTTTTGGAGGGAAAGGGGTATTGGGGATTTTGATTTAGGTGTTGGTTGGTTGGTTGGGGATTTTTTAAAATACAATGGAAAACAAGCAGGAGATCCAGAGATTAAAAACAAAAAAAAAGGTTATTACTTTTTATTGAAAATAACCTTTAGATCCTAATAGGCTAATAAAATAATACCACTCCTAAAACCAAACAACTGATCTGCCTTTGCAGAAAGTGTAATACATCTTCACATTTGTTCTCCAGTGGCTGCACTGAAAAGACGTGAACTGTCATACTGAAAGCCATGTCAGAAATGAACTAACACACAAAAGACACTCAAAAACTTACTTAAACATTTTAAGAAAGGTTATCTAGGAGGCCTTCAGTTTTGATATGCCATGGTACGTATTGCAACTACAGTGCCCCCACTGGTAAGTACACTTTTCAAGGTAAGCTGAGAACTTCATTTGTGTAACAGAATTCTGAGTCATTACAAAATCATGTTTCTTTCTCCCCCTTTTTCACCTTTATTAGCACAAAGTCACCTTATATACAGTGTACATCTGCTACACCATTTCTAATGAGAACCTTTCACAAAAAAGGATCTTCTCAGAACAGATACTAACACAGGCAGGTCAGAATTGCAAGACTGTTTTACTGAAGCGTGTAATAGAAATGTAACATTAGGAAAAAAAGCAAAACACAATGAAAAGATATTTTAATCCTCAGTACCAGATGAACATACTGTATGAAATTTCTGCAACAGCGCTGAAGAGGTCTGATCTACACGTAAAAGAATAAACACACGGCACAATAAATAATCCACTGCTTCTCAGTATGTTTGGACACGACTCTTCATAACAGGACATTTCGGAAAACTAGTCTCAAACATTCAGAAAGACAAGTTCTTCTTCAATATAAATGCATCACCATAAAAACCTATGCAAGCATCTCTCCATAAGGTAATGCTTGTGTTTTACAATGTAGATAAAACTCATATTTTATGTCTGTGAAAAAATTATTTTCAGTCTCTAGTGAACTTGAGATGACTAACTTGGATCTTGGTTTTCAGATTTTTGGGACTGATTTAAGAATTCACTGGAAATCGTATTTTAAGAAAAGGAAAACACAGTCACATACCACTGACCACATCATGACAGACTTTCCAAAGCTGCTGACGTGGCATTGTGTACTTTTTGTTCTGGGGATAGATAGGAAAGTCTCTGTGTACCATAAGTAAGTGCACCAATGAAGTTAAACCTAATTATGTTCTAATTTTGGTGTGAAATTTAAACTTTTCATTATATCCCAAACATCAACTGCTCCATTGACAAGCAAGTTACCTATGATTCTATTTTACCTTAAATAACTGAGATATAGATTCTACTCTTTCATGTATTTTCCTTTGTCTTCCGAACCAGTTGGTTTCATCAATCCACACAATACATCACTTTCTGAAAGGTTTTCTCTTTTTATTTATGTTCATCTACTAACTTTAAAGATTAGTAATGAGTAAGCATCTCCTCATAAATGCCAGAATTATTTTAGAGCTGTCACCAGCACACTTTAGCACGTCAGGTCTCGATGTATATATTGAAACTTAGTTTTCCTGGTGATGCCAGCAAAAACTGAGTATTTCTGCTCTTGAAACTAACATAGTTTGTCAAAAAAACAAACAAATCCAAACAAAAAAAAAACAAACCAAAACAAAAAATCAACTAACCCCTTTGCCCAATCTTATACAGACTTGTCCTGTGCATAGGCAGTGTAGGGTATCTCCAAGATATCTACCTACCTATCATTTTAGCAGGCAGAGAATAAACCAGAATATCTACTTCTGCAGAGGTCTAAGCTCTACAGTAGAGTAACAAATGTGGTAGTCTGACCACAGGGCAGTTGTGAGAGTACCTACTAATTCAGGAATAGAAATGGATGTATATTACTAAGAAAGGTGACAATAGCCAGATCAGTCTGACAGGGCAGGTGGGCTACGGGGATTCCCACAGGTAAATTTTCCATAGATTGGTTTAGAAATGGGATAGGAAAAAAGGCTGAGAATAAACAACCTCCATGTGAGCTGCTTTGATTAGACATTCAAAAACTGGAGTATAGCATGCAGAGAACTTCTGGGTTATGGCTGATGATGCTCTGAAGAGTATTCACACAATGGAGTGGGATTCAGCTTCGCCCCAGGATAGAAGACATTCTTTGTGCATGCACCCTTTTTTATCCTATTTAGGGAATTTCAAGAATTGGAAAAGAGTAAAACATGAAACTAAGTCTTCAGATATATGTGACATTTTTAATTAGGCATAGCTGACTGGAAAGTAAAGTACTTTTCTTTGCAAGTGGTGTAACAATATTACAGATTTATACCTTAAGTAGCATGAATACATTGTTTGAGAAGATTTCAATTCCAAGCAGCAACACTACAGAGAAAAGCCTGAAGGGGAAATGAGACAGTTAGCAATTATCTCTACCTGTTCAGTCCTCCATAAACACTTCCCTGAATTTGCACTACTATTAGACAAGGATACACATTTAAAGTTCCCAAAACCCTTTAAGGGCTTTCCACCTGGCTTTGTAAAGAAAAAAAATCAACAAAATCCAGCAAAAGAAAAAGCAAGTCACACAGCAATGAAAATGTCATCTGCTGAGAGATTATATTCCACCCATTGCTTGGGAAAGCAGTGTGTTTCCACTTGTCTTCTCCATATTAGCCTGCAATATTTCCTTTTTCGGGATTATTACAGCCGAATATATATAAAAGCACATGGCAGTAAAATTCATAATTTTCTAATCTGTTTCCCAAAAATGTCAGAAAAAGCCTCTAAAATTCATCACATCATGGCTGTGGTTTTGAATTTTTCATATTCTTCCTTCTACTTGACAGGTCTTTATGCATTAACTAAACAAAGCTTGTGTTGGACTACACCATCTATGCCACTGATCATGTCCTCACTTAACTGATTTGAATAACTTTGAGATAGAACAAAAGCAAAAAAAAATACTAAAGTGGTGGGCACAAACATTCTGTTGACCAGGTGAGAAGAGAGCCTGTCAGAGCTCAAGCCCCTTAATGAAATAGAACCACATATGCTATCCTACAAAATTACAGTCTTAAGAAGAAGAAATTCTTTCAGCAAATTAATGGTTTGAATCTGAACTAGAACTATGAAGTAAGGGAAACTTAAATGCCTCTGACAAAAGTCTAATTGGTCAAGAAACAGCTTTTGCACACAGTCATTACTGGTCAGGCTAGCTCTTCTACAAATCCCTCTGGAGTTTATTCCTAAAGTGGTTGGAGATTGCAAGATGCTAAGAGCTACCAGAAATTCCAGAAAGCATGGCCCATAGAGCTGTGGACACTGATACACAGAACAGAGAGCTTTTACAGATACACAAAACACAGTACTTTATATTAAAGTATTCAAAGGCAGTCTTCATTAGCACTGGCCTGCCTGCAGACAACAGACATTACATACACCAAGGACTTAAAACTAAGCTTCCTGTTCTGTGTATAAACACCTTGCTCTTTTGAAGCTGCAGAACAGCACTGCCCTTCTTAGGAAAGCACTCAGAGAAAGGTCTTCACTTCAGAGTGTGTAACGCTAAAATGGATGTGTGGGCAGTAGGTAGTCTGACCACACATGCATGATTAATAGAAGAGATGAAGACATGATATGATTTTCAAAGGCTTGCCAAAGTAGGACCACTTTTATTAGAATGTGCTCTTGAAACAACTGCCCTTGGTAAAAAGAAAACTGGAAGCAATAATATGCTTATTTCTGCACTTATTATTCCTTTTCCTTCTGCCCCTCTTCCTGCCTGCACTCAAGGACCTCATATAGAAAAACAGGACTAGTATCACAATGCTTAGAAGTATTTTAAATGGGTTCTCAAAAATATTATTCTTGGATTCCTCTGTAGATTTCTCAAATAAAATGAAGTTATTTTCTGGGTTTCAGGAACAAAAAAGGAGCATGAGGATGTTTTCATTTCCAGGGCTCTTTCCATTACTTTGAAAACTGTAAGACATAGCAGTATCGCAGACACTAAGAAAAGTCCTTGTCTTACAGTCTTTGTAACAGTTCAATCGTTTCCCAAACCCCATAAAGGATTAAATGCTGTGATCACATTCTCTATCACCAGAGAGATTTAATTTTTAAACTTGCCCTCTCAGTTTCACAGCAGAAAAAGAGGCTACTTTTAAAGAAAACCTTCTCTTTTCTCTACCCTGCCCCCAAAGTTAAGAAGTTTGCTTCCTGTGGCTGTCACTTACCATATGCAGAATTCATCTTTTTTCTCTCTCCATAATTTTCAATGAAAGAGATAAAGATATATCACCAAGGAGGGCAAATCTAAAGGAAGAACCATCTCTGTTGCTATTTTAAGTGAAATTACTATATTCGTTTAACTTTACAGATACCCTCCTACACCCCCACTTAGCAAATTCAGACCTCCTCAAGATGCAACCATTTTGCCTTCTGTAACACTAAAGACAAGATTACACAAACACGAGCTCTCACATTTATTAAGGGAAGGGCAGATTACTTTCAGATGTGATGGGCCATGGAATACTTTATCACTTTCTTGTCCTTTTATCTCTGAGATTCTATCTCATTTCTCTCTCCCTAGTTAGCTCTTAAAAGGAGACAAAGAAAGCAAGAGGGAAATCAAATGCCTCTTTGCATGAACAGAAGCCAGGCAATTTTACGCCCCTCTCTATACACCCTTACTTATGTTGCCTGAAGTCAGAGAGGCTTGCCTAAGCACGCTGCAATAAAGCTGCTATAGCCAGCTGTCTTAGTAAAGGGGGTTCGTAGCAATCCTGTCCATTAACCCTGAGGCTAACTACCACTAAGGAAAACAAAATATTAAGATAAAAAGATTCTCTAGGTTGTTTCCTTATTGCTTTAAGTAGGAAGTCTCAGAGGGCAGTTCAAACTGGTTGCTTGAGTGTTCAGACAATGATCACTCCCAGATGGCCCTGACAGAATGAACTGACTTTTAAGAAACCATTAGGTAGGACCTACTGGAAATGAATGAACAGGTAGCTTTCTGCTACAAAGAATAAGTGACCTGTTCTTCTTGCCATTAAAATCATTAATATTGACATCCATTTTAAATATGTGCTTCAGAACTGACACTTCACACCTTAAATCGATCAGCTGTTTAGATGTTCTCAGTTTTAGTCACACAAATAGCCTTATGGAGTATTTTTTCCTTGATAAGAGACTGTAGTTTCTTTAGTTTAAAAGCAGCTCCTCCTTATGACCATGTTTCAGGTGAGCTTTTTACCTTTACAACTCAAACACTATGTTCTGCTGAGGTTGGAGGCAATTGCTCTTGTCCCTGAAGACTTTGCAGATTGCTACCTAAAACAAAGCAGAAAATCTTCCAATAGCAAGTTGCTGCCTCAGTCAGTACTTGTAAGATACCTGCTCAGTCAACTCTAGGCCATCTTGCATACTCTGTTTTTCACCAGCAGATTATTCTTTTTCCTCCCCCACACTTCAACCCCCTGAAGACAGATTTCCCAAGCTGCAATGCACCAGAGGCAACTGATTTCTTCACCCTAGATACAATACACTGTCTAAAGGCTATGCTTGGAAAAGTTATTTTTATTTACCCATTTAACCTAGAGTGGCAAAGAAAATACAAAACAAAAGCCTGAGAAGAAATCAAGCTATTTAGTACATTATTTTAATTATTATAGCTATCATTTAAATGTATAGTATACTTTAATACAATACCTATTATATTTATTTTTAAAAGTGACCTAAGAATGCTTTCAACTTGAGGATTTCCAAGTTTCAGGTTCTATATTTCCCTTTACCATTCACAAAGAATTTGAAGAGCATCAGTTTAAAAAGTATTCAGAGGCCCATTGGAAAATAAGCAAAGGAAAGTAAAACTAACTTTGAACTCAAATTTCATCGCATGTTTCAGAAGTTATCTACTAGAAATATTATTTAATTTTTTTTTATTATTAAGAATTTGGGTATTCACAGAATCTGTAAGGTTGGAAGGGATCACTGGAGGTCATTCAGTCCAACCTCCCTGTTCAAGCAAGTAACAGAATAGTACAGGAAGTACAGGATGGAACAGAAACTAAAAGTTTGACTGTGAAATTATCATCAGCAAAACAAACTACTTTCTTTATAGAAACAATTAAAGATTTAAGTTATTTCATTAAATCATCATAATAAATACCAATAGCTTAGCATTTCTGTATTTGATTTGCAGTAATTTAATTTGCTTTCTGAGTATCTTTTGGTACGGAGGGAATTAGAAATAGTGATTATAAAATGTATTAAGCACATGATTATATTTAAAAGCACATGACTTAAATAACTAACAGTTCTTAAAGTACTAACAGTTTAGTCAAAACAGATCACAAAGCAAAAATCACAGATTTACAAATTTCAGTAAGTTTCAGCAGGAGATTTATAACAAGAGTTGGAGTTCCAAAGAAATCCTAAATAACTTTAAATTATCACCTTAACTTAGCATAACTTAATTCCAAATTTATAATTACTTCTGTCTTCACCTACTAGTTATGAAAATCAGCATTCAGACATTGGGGGAGGGGAGAGTGGTGAAGGGGCTGTGCTGCTGCCATGAGATATGCGGAAAAACATTATATTTACTTATGGGCATATTTTTTAAAAAACAAGTACTCATCAAATATATGTCTAGCATTTAAAAGCATGCTTAGTAATCATACTCGTAATAGACTGCTCTAAAGATAAGAGCACATCCTACCTATACAAGAGATCAGACTACAGGTTGCACACTACGCAGCACTACTAACTTCTGTTCCAGAGGTCAGTTGTGTGTCTTTTTTAATGGTTAACATCATTATAATCAAACTTTTCTTCCAGCACAGTCCCTCCCCACTTTCTAATAGTCCAGTATAGAGATTTCCTCAGCCCAAATTTCCCCACTCTGATTAGTATGGAGTTTATTTTCTTTAGGAAGTGAGCTCAGTTCTTAATATCCGAACTCCCTTACAGTATTTGCTGACCATTAGTCAGCACTTCCCTATGATGCATCCCTTTCCTCCACTCCCTTTCAGTTCCAAATGCTGTCATTATAAGCTTCCAGTTTTTCTATTTTTTTGCCTGCAAAATTCACAAACTACTTTAGAAACTCCCTTGAGAGTAAAGCAGCTTTTTTCCATGAGTATTAAGTCACTTTGAACTCTTCGACAAACTGAGTTCCTTTAATCTTTCTATAAGATAGGTTTCCTATAGTCAGATCTTCTTATCACCATTCTACAGGACTACTTTTGCCCAACAACTAGGCAGCCAAAATTGTTTTAAAACTTTCAATTCAAACAAAATTGTAAGTGCAAGCTCTAAAGGTTGTCTAGGTTTTATCTATTTGTTTGGGTTTAGCTCATTCACAGTAGCTAACATACAAAATTCCAAAGACAAAAGATATTTGTTTCATAACCCATGTTTGGAAAATATACTGCTACTGATCACAGAAGAGCCAATATGAACTATCACGTATCAGTAATTTCAACAGCTGAGTAATAAGACAAAGCTTTTCTGAAATTTAAGCATTAAATTAGTGAACACAGCTAATGAAACAATATTCATCCCAGTTCCATGTCAACTTCTCACTAAGTAAGCTTTTATACAGGCTACCTGATACACACCTGCTGGGGCACAGTGCCTAAACTGCACATGAGAACACAGTTACAACATGGCTCCATCACAGGGACTCACTGTCACTGCAAACTTCAGAATATATCCACTCTTGCCCTTTAAATTCTGTAATCTAGATTGTAATCTTCAGATCAGAAGTCGTAAACCAGTACCTACAGGCAAAAAAAGGATATATCGAGAGGAGAATGAAACTCTCCATATTTTTTTAAATTAATAACCCTTGATAGTCACCCACAATTAGGTTGCTAAAATGGAACACTGAGTTAATATAATCCTTCTGGTCTGCCCCCCTCCAGTAATTTTCAACATTCCCATATAACGTCTGTATTTAGCCATCTGAATCAATTGTTTCTAGTCACCATGTACGGAAAGCTTTTGTAACAGATGTCTTTTTTTCACATCAATTTTACATTCAGAATTATGGAAGAAGGAAAGAAACAAACCACTCTGCTCTTCGGCTAAGTTTCTTAGTTTTTAACTAAGATGCTTGAATAAACCAAAAAAGTAAATATTTCCTTGGTTAATGCTTTCTAAGCTGTGGTTTAACACTTTATAGTTCCAGGTACTTACTCAGCACTTCCTTCCAGAATTTATCACTCAAAATCCAGTAGCAAACATGCAGTGTTTAGTGTTATCTTAAAATTTATTCTGCAATCATTTGATATCACTACACAGGTCATAATTTTAAACTTTATCTCAAAATCTTTTAAAAGTAAACTGTACATTATAAAGAAATAAATCTATTCCTGGATACCATGACTCTAGTTGTATAAACTGGGACATTAAACCCCCTAGTCACTCTTATCTGATATCTTGTTATCCTTTAAATATATTTTTAAAAATCTATTTCTTCAGAAAAGTGTTACAAAATATTTATGTTCACATGAGAACTGAAAAGGACTGTTACAGGTCTGACAATGTAACTTCTCTACAAGAAACCTATTTACATTTTCATGTATATCAAGAACAACAAAATTTAAGAGTACAACAAGGGCAAAGAATATGCTGCAGAAGACAGTCAAAATATCTAATATGAAACAGAGAAGCTCAACAAGGCCCTGGAGTTGAGTGGCTCTATTTCACAATGCTCATTTCTTGGTGCTACATTTCTCCTCACCTCTGACTTGACTGCTTATGTGCTGAGCTCATCAGGACTGCAATCTTACTTAACTAACTTGCAGTAGGCCAGTAATCTAGCAGTCTATCTGATAATGCTCCTACTCTACTACAGGGAACAGCTGCTTGGACAGCAAGCATCATTCAAGCAGCCAAATACCACCTTCTGTGCTAGAGCATGCACGGAGTTGGCTGGAAGCTGCTGCTGCCAACACTGCTTCCACATGGGAGAGGAGGGCCTGGAGGCATCACTCCTCCTGCTCAGAGAGCAGGCCAGAACTGCTCTTTGCTGATTTTGTCGATGCA
Source organism: Manacus candei (assembly GCF_025592945.1). Taxonomy (NCBI): domain Eukaryota; kingdom Metazoa; phylum Chordata; class Aves; order Passeriformes; family Pipridae; genus Manacus; species Manacus candei. The sequence goes on from NW_026138062.1 coordinate 40,586,990, forward strand.
ATCAATGGGGAAGGCGGTAGGCAGATGTTGGATTTATCTCTTAAATACAGTAACCGCATTGAGACCATATCTCACTGTTAGTGCACACAAGACAAGTGAATCTGCTGATGGAATCACTGTACTATAATATACTTTGAAAATCATTGGTGATGAGGGACTTCAAACAAATCTGTTTCCTGGATATCTTCATCAGATGCTGTTATCTGGCATCTTATCTAAAAATCACTGTATATGTTACAGTAAGTGTCCTGCAGGTGAAAGCTGCTGAAGAAAAGTTAGCATAAAAATAAATCACATCCACTGAAAATTATTTTGCATCCTATCCAGAACTGTTCAAAGATCTAATAAACTGTTTAATTACTGAAAACCTGTAGCTATTTTGTGAGATAACGAAACTCGTGTAAATTTCTGTACTTTCATAAAAGTGAAGGGCACTACACTTCAAAACTGCAGATGTGAAAACATGGTTTACCTGACTCCACAACTGTTACTTATTTTCAGTCAAGTAAAAAACAATAAAATCACTGTGAACCACTTCAGAACAGTACTAGGGGTGATTAATTAGGGAGTGGCAGAGGAAAGTATGAAACATCAAAAGAAAGTGAACAGTGTAAGTGTAAAAGAAGAAACATGTCTTGGAGAGATCTGGCAATCTTGTAATATCAACATCTCCTAAGGAGCCAAGCTGCACTAAGAGAAGCTGAAGTAGCCAAGGAGGGAGGTCGAAATCTGCAAATTTACAAACCACAGGAAGAATTCTTACCGAGAGTGAACAAACTGTTGAGTTCACTGGACAGAAATGTATTGGTCTGGGAGATTAAACTGGGAGGCAAACTCTCACTGGAGTGGAAGGAAATACTGAATAAAAACATTATGAATCCTCTTCTATTCTCAGGCAGAGGAAGAACACAGAGCACTTCAGCTCAGGGGGGAGAACTAACTCAATTTGTTGAGCAGAAAACTATCACAGAGGAGGAACACGACTTATCAGAGACTAGCAACGGTAACAAAAGGATACAGGCATTTGTATATCAGCAGCTCAAGAACAGTAAAAGAACATAATGAAGGAGAAAAGAAGCTAGAAGCTGATATGTTAAGAACAGATTTTGTCTGGTTTTGAATCTGCACAAGCCAAAAAAATAACTTTACATACTTGCAAAGCAAAACTACTTTCTTTAATAGTGCATCTGAGATGACATCAACTGAGAAACAGAAAAAACATCATCAAAAACTGCAAAGCAATAAGTCTTACAGTAAAAAATATATGCCAGCTGGATACAAGAAATGACCACTTCTCAATCCTAGAATTATTTTTAAAGTGTTGTGCAATTCCTTCTCTTTTGAAAATCTTGCCCAAAAAAACAAGAAAGGAAAAATCTCCTCATTCTCACATTGCAAATTATTAGATGAAACATTTTTACTTCACCATAACTGGTAACAACCAAGGTTTTCCCTTAGTTTTGAACTGAAGGGTTTTCCAAATGTGCAACAAATATCCCAATACCCTACAGAAATGTACTCTATGTAAGGTGGTAACGCTGTTCTCAGCACAGAGAATGCCAGCACTGACTTAGCAGTTTTGTGCACAAAGCTGCCCATTTGCTCCTTGCTCCCCTTGTTTTTGCTTTGCTGATCAAAGGAGTTGCCAAGTTTTTTCTTTACCATTACAAGGCAGGAAAAATGGGTCTCCTTGGAGAGGCCCCTTGTGAAGGTCACAAAGGTTAGCTCCACAAGCCCCAGAGTCTGCTCTGATGCTGGAGTGATTGGCTGGCTTCCCTGCAGTTACCCTGCATTTCCCCTCCTTCACAACAGTGCACTGGTTATGGAAACTAAATATGAAAGAACATGGTGGGGGAGGAAAGAATTTCTATGGAGACATTCTAAAATCCTCAGAAGTTCTACTTGTTTGAGCAGCCTGAATATCTAGCATGATAAAATATTTGATTTCTTTCTGAAAAACTCACAATAAAAATTTGAGCCTGTAATCCCCTTTTTAACAAAAATTTGAAAGGAAAAAAAACCCGAGTTTGCTTTTTCTTAGCACACTAACAGATGGACACTGGTTTGGAAGAAGTTTAAGATGTTTATTTGCCCCATCCCTGGACTTAATCAACTGGAACCTACAGGTCACACCATCTTAATGAAGACTGAAATGAAGTCAAATAATCAGGATTTAGATTTGTAGCACCTTCCAGCTCCAGAGCAGTATCACACCAGAGACATTTAAAAAATCTTACAGAATATATGAAAGTTTATTTATAGGCATCAGACTCCTTACTTTTAGGTCCTAAAGTTAAGTAATGAATATATCTTGGAATATCCAGCAGATGGCTGTTTAAATACTCTAATTTAATTTTTTAAATACACACATTTTCTATACATTCAAACTGACCAATCCACAGGCAGCCACAACTATTCAGGTTTTTCTTATACATAAAAAAATTAAGCTGTAGTGTATACAATGAAAGCTCTAGACACTTTGAAGCACCTGTTCCTAGAAAATGGATTCAATGTTGGTCCAAATAGGAGAAAGCAGCATAGATTTTGTATATTGAAGAAGCAACTTTTTGAGCCTTCATATTTTGGGGGCACAATTTTATATTACTTTACAAATAAAACTGATTCTCAGCATTGCTCAAAAAGCTTTCTTACCACCCTGAAAGTCAAGCCAGGCTCTTTCCTCTCTATGTAACTGTAAGTGTCAAGTTCTGCCTCCAGTGCCATCACCCATATGTTTGGACAGATGAAGCCATTTAAAACTCAGTCATCAGTGTGTCTGATGATGAACCCACCTCTACAGCTGTTCTGAGTGCATTATCCTACCAGGTGTCAAAAGTACTTCCAGAAGAGTCAATTGTACAGCCCTACTAACTAGACATCTCAATCATTTTAAGTACTCTCAAGATTTAACAATACCCAGTAAGAGAGAGGCTCATACTACAGGTTTTTCTTCCTAGGCAGAATCAACAGGTTTCCTCTTCTTAACCAGTTGCCTCTGATCACAAAACACCAAGGAAAACATACCCCCTGTATTGGCAGACAGCAATAAATTACTGAGAATGCCAGAACCTTAAACTGAAAACAATAAAATACATCATTAAAGAAGGAATATCATAGTTCATATAAAAGCACAGAAGTGCAAGTGGAATTCTGATCCAGTTACTTTGATTTATTCATCTGTAAAAAGATATAACAAAAAGTACGGACACTTCAAGGGGCCTCCAGAACTACTCCACCTACAAGTCCAGATGCAAATGCAGGGAGAAATCCATACAATAGCCAAATCCTAACAAAAAGCAAAGAGTATATAGAAAAGAGCTGCACCTGATAATGATTAATATTTAATGGAGAAACTTTTAAAAAAGAACAAAAACACAATACCAAATTCCTCTTTTCCAGGAGAGCCTTTATCACCAACACTTGCTTTTTTTTTTTTTTTTTTTTTAGCTGGTATAATAAGGGAGAGCATTTCTGACTGAAAATCTTATCAAACTTCTCAAGCCTCTTTGGGGGTGGCCACAAAAGCCAGCACAGTTAACATCTACCAAATTCAAGCCCTGCTCTACTCCCATACAAATGCTGGGTACACAACGTGCTGGCCAGCATAAAGCACAGACACCACGTTACCTGAAACATTTACAACACCAACAGATCACTTATCTTTCAAACTTGCCATGACAATAAAACCCAAGAGGAGAAAGGATTGAGTCAAGACTCAATAACATATGCTATTTTGCTACCAGGCACATCTTTAATCACCTTGGTGTAGGACTGAAATTTTCATCCTTCTGGCTGATGTTGCTATGCAGGCAAACAAGCCTCCCATGGTATATGCTGTGATAACACTAAGGCATTTCTCCTGCTTTTGTTACTCAGACAATACTTCTTTATGCCAACACCTACCCAAACCACACTGAGGGGCTCTGCTGATGTAATACATTTTCTGACAGGTATTTATTTAATGACTATGTTAACCCACTCTACCTAAGGAATTAAATTCAGTATGTGAAAAATGTGTCTGTATTCTTACAGACACCGCAGTTAAGAAGAAAGAAAAAATCTCCAAAATACCTAAAACATCCAAAAGCATCAAAACCAACAGCGAACACTATTAAATGAACAAAAAACTCTCCATAAGCAGCAGTAAGGCCAAGATACCACCCAAACCTGTAACATGAGAAAACGCTAAAGTTTAGGACTACGGTTTTGTAAGTTTTTATGTTAAAGGTTCAGATTGGTGTAATGTTTTAAGGATGACATAACTGGGCCAAGGAATAGATGCACTGTAACCAGCCTCTTCTTTCTGCTGTACATAATGTAACGCAGGAAGAACATTCAAGACCGCTTCGGAAAGCAACGCCCTTCAAAAACACATTTTAAGAAAAATCTAATTCCCTGACACAAGACTCAAGCAATGTAAGAATATGTCCAGTGGATTAGGACCAAGAGCCCTACATCAATCCTGGAACTGTACAGAAGAAAGATGTTCAGATGTTGCTTTTTTTTTGATCAAGTTACAGAAAAAATAGTAAAAACAGTCTAAACACCTATCTTTCTTAAAACTTGAAAAGAGTTTCATTTATGGCAAAACCCTAGACATTTCATTAGAACCTCAGCTTAACTTCATTTTATGACTTATGATGTAACCCAACAGGTCAATAAGTTTATAATTTCTAAATTAACAAAAAATTAAATAAATTAACAGAAAACATGAAAGGAGAAGCATATAAATAAAAATGAGGATGCAGATCAAAATAATTTAGTTTCACACTTGCCATTTCAGCAATATGGATGGCTCATCAAATATCACATGACCTCCAAAGTTAAGTTTTTAGCTTAAACTGTGACAGGCTTTATTTTTTGTATTTAGCCTATAAACGCCAGTAAATCTAACACTATGTTATTTAAAAGTGCCCCATAGTTCTTGGAATTTTAAATTCTGGCATCATACAAAAGTGTTATATAAAACTTCTAAAATTTTTACACCAGAGCAACTGAACCAAAGCAATCTTACCACAATTTAATTGTTTACACCAGACAACCTCATATATGCACACAGAGGTAAACCCGATCTATTAAAAATAAACTGAAAAATGCTTTGTTCCAACTGTTTTAAATATAAAGTTATAAGAGAATACAGAGGTTTTCCAATAGGAAAGGAGAGCAGGACAAAGAACAAACCAAAAACACACAGTTGACTAAAAAACCCTGGTAAAGTGGCAGGGGAAATTATGGCCCACTTGCTAAGCTTACATTTGTTATGCGAGAGTGCTATTTATAATGTCACATGCTGGAACTTGTTCCCAAGCTAGCTAAACCTACATGCTTAATTGACTCAATAGACAATGCTGCATTGTAAAGACTAATCTTTTCCTACAGGCTACAGTTTCTAAACCATGAAAGCTTTTATACATTTTAATTTTTTCAGTAGTTCTGAAATCAGAAAACTTCAAAATACACATGCACATAACAGACACACATACGTATTGGGGTAGCTACTAAAACTCATATATCCATATGCAAACCGAGTCATCAAGTCCAAGTATTTTAAAGAACATAGGAGCCAGAAGGTTCAGACATCCTAGACAGAAGGGACTAAGGAAGAAAAAGTCTAGGAACAGGTTCATGTCACCAATGTACACCACATGATGCATGGAGCAGCAGCTCTCACATTGCACTAGAGTTTGACTAAGCCACCTCATAAAGTATTTGTTTCTAGTTACTTCCCAAGAGTAAGGTTTTGGGAACTTCTAATTAGTTTAAAGTCTGACAAGTTCACAATTAAGAACCAATTTAAACAAAAGTTACCCTGAATGCTGCAGACAGACTGGATTGCCAACTCCTGCAGATTACCTTAGTTTTGCACAATAAACAAGTTTCATGAATTAATTCAACAGTGAAACGGAGCAAATGTTTTTAAACATTTGCATACCAACTATGAAAATAATTGCTGAATTTTAGAAATTGAAGTGATTCAATTACTAATTATTTGAAACAGCAAATTGGTTCAATCTCTTCTACAACCAGCTTCAGAAAGCTGACTTTTTATACTTAGGACCCACCGAGCCATTTTGATTTCTTAATATTACCTCTGCTCCTCCCTCCCCTTAAATTGATGAAAAGAAACACCTCAGAGAACAACACTACTGAATCACAAAAACTCCTGAGCAGCTTTAAGGAAAAATAAAAAAGAAGAAAAATAATTAAACTATGCCGTCTCAAATTATTGCCAGATGTAAGCAATTAGCAGAACTGAAGTATTTGTAATACCACCAAGCAACTCTGACAGGAGCACTTGAGTTTTTTAAGTCAATTGTGATCAGCTGGCCTAAATGCCTATAAACCACAGAACGACATACACCTAACAATTACTAAAATACAGAGACTAAAAGTCAAGATAAACATTAAAGGCATAGGTGTACAGATGTGCATATATTTTTCTGTACAGACTTGCCATTTAATGAGTTTACCTTTCAAATTTTTATAGTTAATATAATGCAGATTGTATTTGAACTCTCTCTTTTGTTGCTAGTATCTCGACAAGATAGCACTCATCTACAAGAACAATCATCCCCTTTAAACAGCAATGCTTCACTGTAAACACAGCCTTCAAAAGGATATATTTACATACATGCAATATTTCTTGAATAACATGGCAGCATGAATGACATTGCTGAGAATGCTGCATGCAGCACATTGCTGATAAAGCTGTTTTAGACAGTCTCCCATATCTCATGCTTCATTGACTCAAGCTGAAAACAGCCTTCTAAAACAGGAGGATTAAATTAACAACCATCATGTCTATCCTCTATAATGCATCTCCTTCTAATTTTCCCACACCAAGAAGCCACCAGGTTTATACTGTAGGAGGATAAAACAGCTTTGCAAAAACAATGCACGACTCCCTTTAATAACAAGCTGAAGGGCAGCTGGTCGCATTTGTTTCATTTTTTTCTGATCTTCACAAAAACACCATTATTCTACCCGACTGCAAAAATTAAAAGATGTAGATAGAAAACTGCTAAATTACTTAAAGCATAAAAAATAGAGTCCAAAAAGTCATGCCATGTTGGAGAGGCACTCTTTCAATTGCCACAGGGTCTAATGATATTTTGACAAGACTGCAATTATGTTTCTGTTATAAGAGCAGATCCTGTTCTCCATGTCTTGCCAGCAGAATACTGCTTTTAATTAATGCTTTCGTTGTGAAGTGTTCCCTCAGGCACTAATAAGTTTTATAATAATTTCAGTATGTAGCATGTATTTCCCCACACCATTTATTCAAAATTTCTCATCATTTGGCCTCATAGATAATGTCCAAGCCCCTGCCTCCCAGAAGGCTTCAAAACATGGCTAACTACTGCTGTGCTGAACAAGACACTGTTAAAACATGTCTTCATATGATTGTTTTCCTCTGCTTCCCTTAAGAAGAAAGAAACATTACATGCCTATCAAACTGGCACAATTACAAGACAACCAAATTTTCCTTTAAACATCAGTCCCAGTTTCACTTTCAGGAAGTGGCACAGACCTCATTCTTCTTTTCATATAGTTGATACACGCTTTTAGTGTATTATACAAAGTTGCAACCATTGCCAAAGTCTCAATTACGTTTACTGATCACTAAACCTGGGTAAAACGGGTGCAGCTTTACATCTTACAATCCACTTCATAACCCACCTCTTGAATTTGTAGGGTTGCACTAAAGGAAGCTACAAACCAGAGCTTCAGCAAACAGGTCATTACCGAAGCCATGAAACTACAGACACACACTTCTGTGAAGCCTGAGACAAGTACAGTACTGTGTGGGAAATGTTATGAAATTCCTGTCAAGAAAACTAGGCCTCAAATTTAATCCACTCACTGCTTCTCTCTACCACAAACAGCTGTGAAGTAACTAACTTGGTTTTGGTTTAAATGTCATTAATTAACACCACAAGAAGGTGGGGAAGTCTCAAACTAATTCCTATATGCCAATTAAAATTGGCTTTATAAGGTGTTTAGATACACTTTATTGACTTTGAAAAGCAAAGTCAGTACACAAGCTGCTGCCTTTACAGACTGCAGGGATTCATTTTTATCTGTCACATGTTCTCTGACCATTTTCAAGAAAAGAAAATAAAATATTAAATCTCAATTTCATTTAAGTATTCAAGCTTTATGTTTCCTTTTTTTTCCTTAATTAAAGTGGTCTCTGTATTTTAGTAGACTCAGTTCTTCAAAGTTTGAGGACTAAAAGCAATAGTATGTTTGTTCCTTCAACAGAGGGAGGAGTTAAACATTATTTCCAATTATTTTCCATTACTTTTTTATTTCTCTAATAAAACAAATCCAATATCCTGTCTGATCCCTCAAAAGTGAAATTCATTTCAGAATCCTGTCCCCATTTCATGCACAAACAGTTTCTCCTGCATGGTCTTTGCATGACTTCACTGGAAGTAAACATTTAAATAGACCAGTATTTCTTAAGAAGAAATGTACATTCTGTCAACAGCAAAATTCATGGATTACATTATCTGGCCTTTATCAAGAAAGTCAAACTAGGTGACAGACATCTCTACTGTTTCCAAATTCTCTGGCTGTAGCTGGAAAGTGCATCTGTCTAAAAGGGTATCATTTAATTTTTTAGCCAGGTTGAATTTGTTTGTGCAGTCTAAAATCCAATGAACTAGTAAAAATAGCAGTAGGTTGATCTCCAAGTTGTGTGTCTGTGATTTGCAAAAGCAACCAGTAAAGAGTTCCAAGGCTTGCAATCTCAAAAAAAATGAAGTTATTTAGTATAAACTTTCCTTATAAGGTTTTCTTTACAAGGGGTTGAATTCCCCTAATAAATAGAAATTCATCGGTTGCCTCTGAACAGCATGCTGTAAGCATCAAATAAAGAAGTTATCCTTTTGACCCTTCCCCTTTTCTTTCAGAGGAGGCATTACTGCATTACTCTGTTCCCAATATGTTTCTCACAATGAAGCAAAACATTACCTTGGAATTAAAATGGATTCACCAAATGGAAGCAGATTGAATAAAGAGTTAAAATACTAGACTTCTGGTAACCAACCTTAATACTATTAATACCAAATCATTCACTAAAGAAGGCAGTATTCAGTGCCTAAAAACCTGTAAATTGGCTTCAGTTGACCATACAATCAAAAAGCCTATATCTTGAAACAGAGAAGTATAAAAAAAGGAAATTAAAGTAATTAATTTTTACTGTCTCTCTCTTGTTGTTACTGGCTGACATTACCATTAATGGCATACCTATTGCTACTAGAAACAAAAAATAGCTCACAACCAAAGGATAAAAAAGTGCATAAAACTCATAACTGAGATTTATTCTCTCTATTTCTGATTTTGTCACACTGGTTAAGATACACAGTTACTCTGTAAAAACCTGAAATAACTCCAAATACAAAAAGTTCCCAGAATCAGAACTACTACCTTTAGATTTCAGGCACATCTGATAATTTCTACTTTGAACGAACAGAAATTTCATGCTATATGAAGTCCTTGACTGGATTTACACAAAATATCTAACACTGCTATGCTTTTTCATTCCAAGGATGTGTCAATCATTGACATTCTGTATTGAACACTGCACCAAGAATTTTAATGGCATTTGTTTCCTAAAACATGTTTGTGTGTTACAATTCTGACTTCTGGTTAAAATCAAATTGTATATATCTTGATCTATGTATCTAGTTATATACATATGGGAGAATAAAAGGTTCATAGACAAGTTGAATACATCTTTCTGTAATGAACACATACACTGAAACTATTTGCTCTATCATCATATGGCAGGACAGTTAATTAAAGCATTCAAAGTTTACTTTAGTTTTACACAGCATAGCAGTTAAACCAAGCTGGTCAACTGGAAGAACAAGTCATAAATCAAAGAGGAGCCATGTGTAGCAAAAGGAACAACTTCATTTTTTATTCTAATGTTTGAGATGAACCACAACTGCAGTAACTATTTAAATAAGGAACAAGAAAGAAGAGATTTTAAAAAAGTATTGGACTTCAGAAAATTTAAAAAATACTACTGTTTACTCACACTTTCAAATGCTTAGTAGAATATCTGAAAACAATGGTACAGGCTTGAATTCTTTATTAGTATCAGTTCCTCCAAGAACAAACCATGAGAAATTCTTTCAGTAGCAGACCTGTAGAGACACGTTTCTTGTTTTCTTGTTTCCCTACATCAACTCCTGTTGGTCAGACACTCAGTATTCTTCATCACCCTGCTTTGCCTATGGCAAACAAAACATCCACCTGTATTTTCTGAGAAAAAAACATAGCAAAGAAATAGCCTATCCCTCCTCTTAGGCTTCCATATCAAGCCTAACTTTACTATAGGACATAAAGCAGTAGCATGCTAATTTTGTCACTAAAAAGCATACTACACTGTATTGTATAGGCATGCAATTATAATTTCAAACTGGTATTACTCTTTAAAAGTAAGTTAAATCGTTACTTGTTTTATTGCTCTTGTTGAACTACTTTTATTCAACACAAGGGAGAAATGAAGAAATGCCAATTCTGCATAATTTTTCAGTTCTTTTCTATTTCAATCTCACTCTAAGCCCTGATTCAAATTACCTGCCATTTGAATTTGTACCTCGTTCTACACTTGAATTTTGCTGGTATCTGTGCTTCAAGAAATTGCAAGATGTTCAACAACAACAAAACTGCCAAAAAAACCAACCAAAAAACAAGAGTGTGGTGTGGATACAGTTATGAACACCATTACGTGTTCACCCTTCTTAATTTAGCTTGCTCTTTCTGTGGTTTATTCTTCTGACATAGATCATCAGAACATCTGAGACTTTTACTTGCACAGGTGTACTTACAAAACTTTCGAGAACAGAAAATAATCATTCTGCTTTTACCTAGGCCAGGAGCAGTTAGAGTTGCAACAGACCTAAGTCTTGCTTAAGTACAATAGTTTTACCATTAAATACCCCACTTAAAACTAGAACAACTCAATTTATCAATACCTCACTTCAGATCTAAAACCACTCTGCTTCTGTAGAAGCTTGTATTTCCCAACACCATTTTATTTTTAGTATGTTTTGATCAAATTATTAATGAGTACAGTTTCATGCCAAAAAGGTAGATATCGTGGTGGGAGTCTGCCATAGACCACCCAACCGGGACAAAGATGCAAGTGAAATATTCTATAAGCAGCTGGGATAAGTCTCACCATCACTAGCCCTTGTTCAACTTATTAGATGTCTGCTGGAAATACAACACAGCAGAGAGGAAACAGTCCAGGAGGTTCCTGAAGCATGTGGAAGAGACTTTCCTGACACAGCTGGTGAGGGAGCCAACCAGGCAAGGCATCCTGCTGGAGCTGCTGTTTGTGAGCAGAGAAGGACTGGTGGGTGATGTGGTAGTCAGAGGCTGTCTTGGGCACAGAAGTCACAAAATAACAGAGTTTTCAGTTCTCGGAGTAGTAAGGAGGGGCATCAGCAGAACTGCCACCTTGAACTTACATAAGGCAGACTTTGGCCTGTTTTGGACCCTGGCTGAGAAAGTCCCTTGGAAGGCTGTCCTGAAGGGCAAAGGAGTGCAGGAAGGCTGGACATTCTTCAGGAAGGAAATCTGAAACACGTGGGAACAGGCCATGCCCATGTTGTAAAAAGACGAGCTGTTGGGGAAAACCAGCCTGGCTGAATAGAGATTTGGCTGGAAGACATGATAAAAAGGAGTTTATAACCTTTGGAAGAAGGGGCAGGCAACTCATGAGGACTGCAAGGGTATTGTGAGGTTATGCAGGGAGAAAATTAGGACTAAAGTACAATTAGAACTTAATTTGGCTATTGCTGCTAAAGACAATAAAATGTTTCTATAAATGGATTAGCAACAAAAGGAGGGCTAAGGAGAATCTCCTCCTTTACTGGAAACAGGGAGAAGCATATTGTCAAAGGATAAGGAAAAGGCTGAGGTACTTAATGCCTTTTTTGCCTCAATTACTCTTAATAGTAAGATCAATTGTTTTCTAGGTACCCAGCCAGGCTGGAAGACTGGGATGGGGACCAGAATGTAACTCCCATAATCCAAGGAGAAACAATCAGCAACCTGCTACACCACTAAGACACACACAGATTTGCGGGGCCAAATGAGAACCAACCAAAGGTCCTGAAGGAGCTGGTGGAAGTGCTCCCTAAGCCACTTTCCATCACTTACCAGCAGCCCTGGCTAACCAGGGAGGTCCCAGTTGACTGGAGGTCAACAAATTTGATGTCCCTCTACAAGAAAGGATGAAAGACAATGCATGGAACTACAGGCCTGTCAGCCTGACCTCAGTGCTGGGAAGGAATGGGAGATCATCTTGAGTGCCAACACATACCACATGCAGGACAAGCAGGGGATCAGGCCCAGACAGCATGGGTTTTGGAAAGGCAGGTCCTGATTGACCAATCTGATCTCCTTCTGTGACAAGGTAACTCAGTGATGAGGGAAAGGCTGTGGATGTATCCACCCGGACTTCAGTAAAGGCTTTAAAGGCCAGTAGCATCCTGGCCTGGATCAGGAATAGTGTGGTCGGCAGGACCAGGCCAGTGATTGTCCCCCTGTACTCAGCACTGATAAGGCCACACATCAAGTCCTGTGTTCAGTTTTGGCCCCCTCACTACAAGAAAGACATTGAGGTGCTGGAGTATGTCCAGAGAAGGGCAACAGAGCTGGGGAAGGGTCTGGAACATAAAACTTACGAGGAGCAGATAAGGGGGCTGTGGTGGTTTAGCCTGAAGAAAAGGAGGCTCAGGAGGGACCATATCCCTCTTTAAAACTACTTGAAAGGATATTGTAAACAGGTGGGGGTCAGTCTCTTCTCCCAGGTAATAAGTTACAGGACAAGAGGAAATGGCCTCAAGTTGTGCCAGGTGAGGTTTAGATTGGATATTAGGAAAAATTTATTCACTGAAAGGGCTGTCAAACATTGGAATGGGCTGTCCAGAGAAGTGGTGGAACTACCATCCCTGGAAGTATTTAAAAGACATATAGATATGGCACTTTGGGATAACCTGACATCACTGTGTTCACTGTAACAGTTAGACTTGATGACCTTAAAGATCCTTTCCAACTTTAATGATTCCATGATTAAAAGTCACCTGTAGGTCAGTCATTAGTTCGGCTCATGTTTTTCTTACAGTAACTTTCTAATACCAGGTGTACAAAATTTACACTGTTAATAAAGTAAAATTAATATTTTGATCTCTCACTAAAAGTTAACTACAGTAAAATGCTTGTTTTGTGAAGATTTTAGACCCTGTTAAAGACTTGAACGGACTTTCACTCTTGAACTGTGTTAAATGCTTGTAGGCTTAAAGATTAACACTTATATGCAGTGACAAAAATCCAAGTTGTTTTCCTGCCAGCACTCCTCCCAAATCCCACAGTATTGCAGATATTCCAGTTAAGCTACAAGTTTTTCACTCTGATAAATTACAAGGAAACAGAAGATTCTATACAAAGGCAACACTATTTTATTTCAGAACAGCTTTATTAGCATATTAACTAGGATAGCATAACACATCATCGAGCTAACAGCTCAATTCAATGTGCAAGTTTTAACTAAAAAAAACCCACAACCAAAAACCTCAAAACCACAAACCAAAAAAAAAAAAAAAATCCAACCACAAAACCACCACACACCCCTTGTTGATTTCAGCTGAAGTAAGATCACACATCGGATCTGTAACTGCTGCAAAGCCAAGTTTATGCATCCTGTTAGAATAAAACCAAGCTCAGACCTCAATGTATCAGCTACAGAATGCATATTGGATCACAGCCAAGTATAATACTTATCAAGCAATAAAGTATGTCTTTTTTTCTGGATTGAGGGTTGGGGGGTTTTTTGAGTTGCCAAAAGTAACTAAGTAACTAAGATGTGTATTGGTGTACTTAGAAGAATCAGTGTGTCACCCCAGTCCAGTTTCTACGCAAAATGGAGGTGGTAACTCTACACAGATGGCTGCAATAAAACTTGAAGTTTACAAGCCAGATGAACACAAATGCTTTTTTTTTTTTCCCCTCCATATGGGCCATTAAGAACTCCTTTTCCCCATTATTTTCTTGCTGCCTGTGAAGTTCATATTAAGCTACACATTAATGCATGGGTTTATTTACTAAAAAGAAACCGAACAAAAAACACCAACAATGACCAGCCCCCCAAATTCCCATCTGAACCAAAGATTTATACCAACTTATTTGTACTTTTTCCTCTGTCCATCACTGATGTACCACATTATTGGAGCAGAAGACTGGCATTTTCAGACCATCTTACACGTTTGCTACTCCATTCAATGAGATCTGTGCTTCCATAAAGAGCACAAGCATGCACATTCCACAACAGAAGGAGATGCTGATCACATATCTACAGGAGCTCAAACACAAGGGTTTTTTTGTTTTGTTTGGGTTTTTCAAACCAAATACCTCAAACTGTAATTTTAACAGTGAAATTTTGTACACTTTTTAAGCCAACTTCTTGAGGACTGCACTCAACAGTTCTCTGAATTTTAGATTAAGAACTGTTATATTTGTTGAGCATCTACTTAGCTAATATGATGTGTACAAAGATTAACTGAAAAACCTTAAGGTCCTCTTTTCTGTAGGTTCATAACAGAATCTGGATTCAAGAAAGACAAGAATGTTATGCCTTATTAATGGCTTACTCTTGGAATGACTGTTCAATATTCACAGTGAACTGCTTAGAAAATTCACTCAAGAATTGAAAAGTAACATTTCAATAAAGCTTTTAAAAAATGTTTATATTGTCTCTCCTTTAAACATAGGTTTATCATTCAACTCAGTCACTATAAGGTTCACCAAAATATTGTTTGAGTACATCATAGTATAAGAGAATAAAAACAGGTGTCAGTTAAATCTAAAGTATATTTATTGCAGACAAAACAAATGGATCAAATCCTGACTGACGCTGCCCAGAATGGAGCAATATAAAATCCGCCTATTTGTCTACAGGAAATGGTAACCATATGATTTTGAACTGCAGAGAATAGTATTGACAGCAAATTTAAAAAATAAACAGATTATATAAAATACACACAACAGGCACTCTCCCCCAAAAACCTCTAACCAAAAACCAGGCCCTACCACACAACCAACAAGCTGCTCCTCTAAACCCCCAATCCCCTTCAGTATATCCCAAGTGCAAATGAAAAAGTAAAAGAAAAGGGCTCCAAAATTGTATTTGGTCTTCTAGTAAAATATTACTAAAAATGTGAAGGGATAAATAAATAATATTTATTAACTGATTGCATAATTTACTAGTTCTCCTAAAGGTCAGCAATATTGTACAAATTATTTTAAAGGTTCTAAGAACATAAAATATTTGGTTTATGATTATATTGAATTTTAGATGAGCAATACTAAAACTCATCAGAAATGCTTCATGGAATAGTTGCTTGTTTTGGCAAAAAAGTAAAAACAGATTCTGATGTCAGACGGAATAACATGCAACAACTCTCTTTAGTGGCATCACTGAATTAAGGCTTAATCAATTATCAGGAAGTGTCTATCTCTACTTCCTCCTCTGAGCAGTCACACCATGACCTGGATCAGAGAACAAATCCAACTGATAAAACATCATCACAGAAAAAAACCTGATGTACAGCTTATGACATAACTACACCAGGAACTATGCCAGCGAAGCTTCAGCTACAAAACTCAGAGAGGCTGCCCCAAAGTTTATAAACAGAGCTTGCTTTTACTCTTCAAATGCAACCTATTCTAACATCTTCAACTTCATCATGCTCTGCTGTCTTCCCATGACTTTACTTATTCACACCCCTTGTGCCATGACAAGTTGTCCAACAACTGACTTACAGGGAAAAATTAAGAATAACTGTAGCAATAAGAGCCAGGGAGTACCACTGCTGACTAAAGGCCCCTACCTGTGTATCAGCTAATGTTATAGGCACGCTACTGAAATCAGCTGGGAAGTTAGCACTGTAAGACTTCTTTTCAAAACCAAACTACATGAAAAGACACACTTTCCCAATGGAAGTATGTTTCTCTCTATTCTATCTACCTCTCTATTCTTGTTCTATCCTGTTCAGAAACTTGTAATTACAGTACACTGAGAGTACAAATATGGAGGATGACTTCATATACAAGCAGTAATTTCTTCTATTTGAATAGGATTCCCTGCTATTATGACTAAACACTCAGTGTATAGATCATTTAGGGAACCATGTCAGGTGCTAGCTGAAAAGTTGTTACTGTATTGCACACCTAGTAGCCTGTCAGAGCTTCATGCAAGTTAAAAGAAATTGCATAAATATGATCACAACTGTAAGCAAGCAATAACCTAGAAAATTGATATACATAAACCAGGTATTCCAGGAAGGCAAATCGCTGGATGAATTACTGAATACATGCAAGGCTGCAGAGTACAGCACAGTCATTTGGAGAACTTACTCAGTGTAAGATGGTACATGGGATGTCACAACACAGGACTAACTTATGCATATGAAACAGATTGAGAAACTGTGGTGGGTTGACCCTGGCTGGTCGCTAGGTGCCCACCAAAGCCACTCCATCACTCCCCTGCTTAGCTGGGTGAAGGAGAGAAAACATAACAAAAGGCTCATGGGCTGAGGTAAGGGCAGGGAGAGATCACTCACCAGTTCCCATCACAGGCAAAACACACTCGATGCAGGGAAACAAGTTTAATTTACTGCCAATCAAATCAGAGCAGGACAATGAGAAATAAAATCTAAAAAACACCCTTCCTTCTTCCTAGGCTCAACTTCACTTCTGATTTCTCTAATTCCTCCTTGACAGCAGTGCAAGGGTACAGGGGTTGCAGTCAGTTTATTACACCCTGTCTCTGCCACTCCTTCCTCCTCAGGGGGAGGACGCCTGCTCCAGTGTGAGGTCCCTCCCATGGGACACAGTCCTTCACTCACTCCTCATGTGAGTCCTTTCCATAGGCTGCAGTTCTTCATGAACTGTTCCAGTGTGGGTCCGTCCCACAGTCCTCCAGGAACAGGCTGCTCCAGCGTGAATCCCCCACATGGTCTTAAGTCCTGCCAGCAAACCTGCTGCAGGGCTCCTTTCTCCACAGGGCCACAGGTCCTGCCAGAAGCCTCATTCAGGCATCCACCTGCTACGGCATGAGATCCTACAGGGGCTGCAGGTTGGTCTCTGCTCCACCGTTGACTTCCTTGGGCTGCATGGGCACAGCTGTCTCACCATGGTCTGCACCACAGGCTGCAGCGGAACCTCAGCTCCAGTGCTTGAAGCACCTCCACCTCCTCCTTCTTCACTGACCTTTGTGTCAGTATAGTTGTTTCTCTCACATATTCTCACTCCTCTCTCCAGCTACTGCTTTCTGCAGCAGTTTTTCCCCTCTTCTTAAATACATTATCCAAGAAACGCTATCACTGTCACTGACAAGCTCACTTTTGCCAGCAGCAAGTCCATCTTGGAGCCAGCTGGCATTGGCTCCGTGAGACACAGGGAAAGTTTCTAGTAACTTCTCACAGAAGCTACCCCTGTAGTCCCCCCACATGACCAAAATCTTCACAGGCAAACCAATACAGCAAGTTTCTTCACTGTTCTTTTTTTTTTTAATCCTAAGAAAACTACCTAAAGCATGACATTACTTTTTTTTCAGCCCATTTACAAAATCAGTAGGTGTGAGTTGTCCATCAGGAGCAACGTTAGATATTTTGCTCTGCTGCAAAGAAATCAGCTTCTGAAGGAGTATATTAATAGGAAGGGAGGGTGTGGTTATCTCCATCCTTGGAGGTTTTCCAGACTTGGCTCAACAGTCAATTCTGACTTGATTTAGCTTTAGCAACATTTGTGGTTTCAGCAGAAGGTTGGATGGATAACCTTCACTAAGTATTACAACAGCTAGATAATACGAAAGACATCAACAGCTGTGTTTATGAAAACACATATCTAGATCACCAGGTAAATTCATGGTCCTTTGAACTTCCAGTCAGCTGAAGGTTCTAACAATCCTGAAGATCCTATGCACAATTAATTAATCAGCCTTGACCAGTATGAGAAGAAAGCTTCCACTAAGCTAACCACTCAGGTGTTTTTCAGACTCAGACAACTGTCCCTTATTATCCATTAACTAATTGCCACATTTGAAACAATATCACAAAATCAGTTACAGTTGGTTGACAAACTTTCAAAAAATCCCAACTTTGGAGAGCCAAATACTTTTCTTTCAGTTATTGAACTGTTGTGATAAGTAGATATGCTGCACAACACAGAAAAATATAGTGTAAGCATCTGATACTCAGATACTAGGAAGTGAAGCATGGTATTGGCAGAAAAAATTTTGTAACAAAACTTAGTAAATATGAAATTACAGTTCCAAAACAAGGTTGAGACAGACATTCTTTCAGCATCACTGGAACTGAGTATATGAAGAAACAAACCATCTTCCAAATATGCTGGCATTGCTTACTTCTGTAATCATACATCCATTCGATTAAAGACCTGTGTACACATGTACTATCATCCACAACATATTTTGTTCTAGAAATTAATCTCGCTAGGATTTTTTTTAAAGCACATACACATCATTTTAGCACACCAGCATACTTCCATGTTGTTGGAGCAGCTCCCAAATATAAGCAGTAAGCAAGTGCAAATGACCTCTCTCTTTCAAGGTGAATGCATCAGCAGAAGTATTTGCATCCCAAAGTTCATACAGAAGGCTCAACTTCTGAAGACACAGCAATCATAGTAGACATTAAGTTCCAGAAACCGACGACTACAAGGTCTGATCAGGAACACCAAGTATTGTTGGTTTTTACAAAAAAAAGAAAAACGACAAACAAAAGGAAGCTACAAGATGAAGATAGGTCCTGATACGACGTGAACAGTTACCAATAAGAAATTAAAACCAAGAAAATACACCACTAGGAGGGAGGAATTAGCAGCTTTTGCACCTGAGGTAGGACTTTGGTCAACTTCCACAGGGGCCTATGCACTAGGATCTATCTAAGAAGGAGGAGCAGCAGCATCACAGTTTCCCAATACAAATTTGCTCTCAGTCAACTCCTAACTGCAAAGATTTGGGGGGGGAGGGCGGGGAGGGAAGCTATATAGAGTAGAAGGACAAGCAGCAGAAGGAATAATTTGAGTATTTTTTAGGTGAAAGGTTCAGAATGGCAAATGCTGTAAAAAATTCCTAACCTTTCATTTGAAAAATAACAAAAACTGGAAGAGGCATGAGTTAATGATATGAAAAAGAAGGGTTGCAGAGATATTTGAAAAAAGTTTCTATCCCAGGAAGACCCAGCAGGTTAAGATTCCTCAAGTTTCAAAAGAAATAATTTCCCAAGGAAAAGATATCAATCATGAGCAGAACGAATATGCACCAACTATTTATTGTCACTTCCAAATTAAGAACTGGGCACCACTGAATGCAGCTGCTGAGAGCCAAGCCTAGAACAGATGAAAGGCACTTCTTCACACAGCAGACAAGACAACCAGTGGGACTCCTTGTCAAAGCATGTAGCAGGTGCTAGAAATTTCTATGGGCTCAAGGGGAGACAGCACAAGTCTTGGAGAAGAGTTATAAGAGTTCTCGGAGAAGAATATCATGTATGCTTGCCCTGTTCTTGTCTTTCCAAGAAATTTGCTCAAGACCACTACTAGCAAGCAACAAAATACTGATCTGGACAGGCACTTGGTCTGAACCAGTATGGGCAGTTTAAAGCAATGCTGCTAACAAAACAAAAACAAAGCTGGCATTGCCCAGCAGTTGTTAGGTTTTAAAACTGAACACCTTATCAAGAACAGCAGATGAAGACTTAGGAAGAGTACAGCTACTTCTACTGCCTCCCTACTGCCAGTATTCCTATTTTTTATCTCCATATCAACCTCACATTATCATCTGAATTTTTTCCTTCAATTGATCATTGTAAGTATACTTTAAACATGTTACTCAGAAAGATAACTATATGAAACAACACAACACTATCATCTGATCGTGCAGTTCAGCTTTGCTGTAGGATCCACTAGAGCTGATCTAGAACGCTGGGCAGGAGCATGACCTTAATAGCTTTGACAAATAAACATTTTTTCTTTGGCAGAAGCTGCCTCAAATGGTATGCAAGATTTATATCAACCTAAATGGAAAGCTATTAATCCTAATGAAGTGCAAACGAAAGGGCTGTTCTATGAAGCACAGTGTGACAGCACCAGTTGCCACTGCACTGCAGTCTGTATATATTAGTTTAGTAGCACTTTTTGGAGTAATCAGTTTGATTAAGTAATTGCTTACAAGAATTTGTATCTTACTTATTTTTCTGCAACTTGCACGACACACAGATTTTTAGCTGGAAGTCAGGAACTGAAATGCATTATATATAATAAAAGAACACCTTTTACTAAAGGTGTGTCTTGCAGTTTGACTAAATGAAGAGAGACAATATGTGCATATTCACCTACATATGGTAGGTGGAGCTGGAAAATTTTAGTTGACAGTGGGTATGTAACTGAATGATTACATTCAGTTCATATGTACTTCATATCACAGCTGCTGGAAGGGTAACAATGATCAAATATATTTATCTGTAGAAATCAGAGATAAGTTAGGTATTTCAACTAGTTAGGAAGTAAAAGAGCCATACATTTGCAAAATTGTACGTTTGCTTATGTCTTTTATAAAAACAATTTTATAAAATTATAGGCAAACTATGCACAGATCCTGGCAAAGCAAGAAGCATCAACACCAGAATCTCCTTATTTCAAATAAATTTCATACAAATGTATATGCATGTTTGCATGCACAAAACAAGAACTCAGTGGCTTCTTGTAAGGATAAAAGACTTCTTCCCATAAACTGATTTACATAAAATTTATCCATTATAATTTTCACTTTACTGCAATTCCTTCAACTATTTGGTAAGTTAGCTGTTACCTTGGCTTGGAAACCATTTAAAATCCTCCCCCTTAAGTTTCACAGAGCAAGCATTTGAGGCCATTTTGAAAGGGCAAAGCTTGGCACAAACCAGAGTCTACACTCCTACTCCAAAAGGACAGCAGAGCGAAGGAATCAATTAAAGTTCACACACAATCTCTGAGTTGCCCACCATCACAGCATAAACAGGGTTCAAACTGTAGCCCTCAGCAAAAGCCACACAAATAGTTGCACCAGAAGAAAAAAAAACAAACCAAGTCTCCCTTATGTTCCCTTCTCCCTATTCCAATGTAACCTTAAAAACAAAAGTTGGAAAATGGGTACTAATTATGAAACTGAATTAAGATTCTGTTTTCCTAAAGATATTACCACATACAACTGAAATTTAATTCATTAAGAAAACAATGAACTGTCCAAGTTCCTCAACAAATTTGTATAATACAAAGTTGATCGTGTCAGGACCCATCTGACAGCATAATAAAAAATGGGGAGAATTTTGAATTGCAAACTATTTTTTAAAGTATGTAATTAAGACTTCCTTTGACCTTGTTAACAAGGATGCTAAAATGTTAATTCTTAACTAACTGTTTATGCTAAGGTCTGTTTCACATTTTCTCTTCCTTATGCGTAACCAATGCCTAACTTCTCAAGATGCTGTGAAATATCCAATAGTTTGGTTTTTTTTTTTTCCCAGTTATTAGTCATTACGGGAAGAAGAAGGGGAAAAAAAACAAAAACAAAAACCACACAACAACAAGCAAAAAGCCCAACAGCAAACCCCCACAAGCACAAATATTAACAGTTCTCCCAGTACTACAAATCTGAAAGTTCCTGCCCTCTGTTACCTAGTAATTTTTTGCTTACAAAAAATTGGGTCTGCTTTAGAATAGTTTTAGAATTAGAATCTCATAAAAAGTGAAAACCTGACATACCAATTATGAAAGGAAGGGCCAGAAGTGATACACACAGATAGAAATTAAGTGTGCACGTGTTTAGGGACAGAAGGTACGAAAATGAAACACAGCTCCACACTGTTGGTTACATAATTATGTCAACAGCAGCATAACAAAAAGCTCTCAAAAATCTATCCATACAGTAACTAGAACACAGGCAGTTTTAGCTTAGTCAGGTCCTTGTGTACAAAGCCCTGTAACCATGGAATGTGCTATTAACTGTTTTCACTGAAGACTGGAAGGATTTAAAACATTTTATTGTTAAATGAGTATAATTCATCCTGACCCAAAGACCATCACAGAAGTCAATAGAGACCTAAACTCCAATGAAACCACATTTTTCTACAAACATGTTTTTCATATATATATATATAGGTATTTTTCAAGTACGTATACAAAAATGGCCTATAAAGTTGGACACAGAACACTCTTCCAAGTAATTTTGTAACAGCCTTTTATAGTTCCGATCACATCTTTTTAAGTACATATCATTTCAAACCCTTAACTCATGCAAAGCTGCTCTCAGAATGACAAAGATTTTGTAAATAAAAATCACTACTGAATTACAAGTTCATTGGACATTTAGATCTATCAACTAAATTAACTATACCATCAGCATAGTTAGCACAGAAAGAAATTTCTCTTTTACTCCGTATTTCACCATTCTAAAGAGACTACATAAAATGCTGGAATCAAAAAAATTGCAAAGGACTTGTCAACCAAGCTTTTCAAGTAGGTACAACAAATTAGAAAAAAATAACTGAGAAGTGAGAGCCACTTCAGTTCCATTTCAATTGCAATAGGTAATCAGAAAGGGAAAGGCATCCTTAAAGTAGCAACACTATTTAAACAAATCTGTGTAGTGCAGACTTTCAACTAAGTTCTCAATAAATCAGAACTCATTGGAGATAAACCAGCAATAGTAAATGACCTTTAGCTGACTTTCCTATAAAACAGTTCAGCAGAAAAAAAAACTGGCTTTGCAACCTCCAGGTAATAATCAGTAACTACACTGAGCCACTAACACCGATCTAAGTTACCAAACAGCATGTCAGAGACTCAACAAAAGGGATCTAGTCTTTTACTATGATGCAGCAAAGTCTCATTAGCCAAATTAAAGCAAAGTCCAAGATTGCTTTCAAGACAGCTTTGTTTCCTTGGCAACTGGCATGACTGACAGGCAGTATACTGGTAAAAGTCTTACTTTACAAGGCAACTTTATATTATTAGCTTGATTTAGCCAGCAGTTCAGAAAAGCTAACTATACTTGCCTGAAACACAGTCTGAAGTAACTTAGTTAAAAGCCAAATAAAACACCAGCAGAGTGAATCCCAGAAAATAGACTCCAAGAAGCACTTCAGGAGGCCATGAAACAGCAACACAGCTTAGTCACGCCTAACAAAAATTTTCGTTCTCCAAATAAAACTCCAGGGTTTTTTTAACCAAAAAATAGCTATGAGGTACCATTTTCATATTAAAGACAAACTTCCCCCACACTGTAGATTCCTATTCAAACGCTTAACAAAAAATACAGTTCATGTGGTAAATTTCCCAATAGAGACTGACATCAAAATGAGGTTTAACAAGCTGTTTGGGAGAGTATGTACTGTGAGTACATGGCATCTACCTGTTAACATTCCAATAGACAGTCTTCTCCCAAGAATTTGTTTCCCATTATGCTAAACCCCATGCTATCACATTTCCCCTATGGACAATTCTGTCTCTCTCTTGGGTAAAATACATGGTATCCTGACCATATCCCAGGGGCACCTGCCAGAGAACTGCTACTCACAGAAATCTTTAAATTTCCTGCACTCAAGGAAGTGAAATTTTCTTTAGCATTTACATGAGAAACTGAGTCATATAAATATTGGCTTTAACATAATCACTCACAGCTTGTTGAGGGTGAGAAGGAAGAAAAAAAAAGGAAAAGAAAAAAAACACACTTTATAAAAGTTAACAATGTTTACTCAAAAAGTGACAGTTCCACAGCTAATCAGATATGTGAATTGTACAAATAAATGCAAATATGTTGGAATGTACGAAAACACATGGACAGAAATTACTAGGGGAACCGAGGAGCTATCAGTTTTGAAAGGCTAAACTAAATCTAATTACATCATCTGAATTTGTTCCCAGCTACGAAGATAAACACATGCAGTGGTCTGGCCACGTATAAAAAGAAGACAAACATCCCTAGTTTTAGCTGGCAGATCTCTATTGCTGTTTACCTCATTTTTGTTTTTTTTCTTTGGTTGGTTGCAGAGGGGAGGTGTCAAGAGCCTGAAAGAAATTGCTGGTAACTCAGACTAGTTATAACAGTTAATCTTCTACCTCGACCCTGAACAACACATCTTGGTCTCCTGGGCATCGTCCCCTAAGTGCTTAGGTCTGATTTGTGAAAATGTTTCTTTGAGAGCAAACTAAGAACTCTGCTTTAATTTTATATGTGACCCAATTTAGGTCCTGCAATTATATATTTCGGCATTACCAGTCTAGTCTAAAAATTGACAAACTGAGTGAAAAATCCACTTTACTTGCTGTGTCAGCTTTTAAAACTTTGTAGTTGTTGTGCCACAACTGCAGAAGGAAACTGAGCAAAGTGTAAATGGAGGCTTTATATTTAGAATTTTAAAGCTACTGGTTTTTTTTCATTTCCAGAAAGGAAAGATAAGACAGCGAGAGATGAATTTTGTAAAAGTGGGTATGATTTTATTCACATATGCCACTGATCAGTTCCATTGCATTTACCCATTAGGAATTTTTTGCAAAAAAAATGGTGGGGTAGTGCCTGGTCTTACTTTCATGGGAACTTTCAAATTAACATCGTTTTATTATTTTACTGCTTTCTATTGAGTAGGAATTTCCATGATGTGAGTGATGGTTTACAGATTACCCTATGCCACAAACCAGATGACTACTAGGAAACCCACAGTTCTTTGCCATCCTCAGCACACAGAAGAAGAAAGGCGAAAGGATAACAGTTCAGAAGACGCACATCTTGAAATATCAAATTCTTGTTTGTCTTTAGAAGAAGTCAAGACCTGAGAAAACAAAAGTGGTTCCACAGCAGCATAATTGCACCCACGGAGCTTGATGCTAATACTTTAAACCAAATATAACTTGACAAAATATTTAATATGCAGAATGGCAGAAGTGTATCTTTTTAAACATGAAATTCTGATTAAACCTGTATCCAGAGACTCTTAGTACTGATCAGAGACTTTGGAATTTTTCATTATAAAAGATAAGTTAATAGATCTTGGTCACAGTTATTGCTTTCAACATAATACCATATCTTTCAGACCACCAGTAAGATAAAATTGATCTCAAATTCGATTCATGAGATAGGAAAGCATTGCTATAAAACAGCATGAAGCATTCACAAAACATAAACTAAAAATCAGACACTATAAAGCACAGAGAGTATTTTTATGAGAGATACATGAAAGACAAAATCTGTGGGAAAAAGAAAGGTACAGATCAACAGCTAATTAAAAAAAAAAAAAGTCCTCAGAGATAATTTAATTATTCCAATTAAGTGCCAGAGATTCTATATTTTCCCCAGTTCTAATTTCTTCTGAAGATAATAAATGTCAAGATGCTTATAAATAAGAGAAAAATACATTAGCAAAACCCACAAGATACAGTTCTGGTTTACCTGAAATCACATCTATAAAACATCTATTAAACTGCTTTTGGAATTAGCCTTATAAAATCACCTTGTACGGTAGGGTATTGAATGCATGGGTATCATCATTTACAATTTTTCTTAAGCAAAATAAAAACCAAACCCAAGCAAAGTACTGTGTGCAATTGCTTTCACTGATGCCCATCAAGCAAACTGACTGCAAGTTCTCTGAATTCATACTGGGCTGAGTATGTACATTCATCATCCTCCGAACTCGGTCTCAGTGCTAAAACAAATAAGGCAGGTTTGCCCTTATTCTTCCTCGGCCCTTTTAAAAACAAAGAAATCTTTAGTACAACTGCAAATTCCAAATAGCTTGTGTTACTGTTCTTTCATAGGACTCTTCAAAGTAAGAGACAGAAAGAAAAATATACACTTGGTAGTACTATGACCATCTTCCAAGACAAAAAACCCCCCTTAAATTGCCAAAACTATATTACAGCAAGCTTTACTTCAAAAGTGTTTTAATAATATTTCTTTTCTTGAGCTATGTTCCAAAACCGACAGTGCCCATTTTTTTTATGGTTTTTTTTGGGTAGATCTTCAATCTTACATTAAACAGTCAAATCAATACAAAAATGCAACTAACTTGACATATTACAAATAAAATTTAGCAAACAGACATCTTCAACTGCTTTTCAGTACAAAAAGCATGAAAAAGTGGAGAAATCCATCAAAACCAGTGGTTGCAGTTTTGGTTTCCAACAATACTGCTATTTTACTGACCAACTAGACTGAACTATAAACACAAGAACTCACACTAACTGATGAATCTGAATATGCATTTCCCCAATAAATTAAGGTATTCAATAAAATAAGTAACTGTGGCTGCAGCTTTTCCTATAAACATCATCTGTCCTTGAAGACTAAGATTACTTTGGTGAGATGGGGAGGAGGAGGGGAGCAGATGATATTGGTGTAGTGGGTGGCTCCAGTCAGGTGCAAAAACAGGATGAAAGAGAAATTTAACAACAGCACTGGGTATTTTTCGTGTGTGACATGAGGAAATTTAAAAAAAAAAAAAAAAAAAAAAAAAAGTAAAAGCACAGCAACAAACTTCCCAGTTGTCTTAAACGATCTCATTTCATAATGTCCAAAGCCATACCTCTGTATGGAGCACATAAGAAATGTGTAACAGAAATCTATTTTTAAGGTTTCTGCCAGATGGGTAAACACCTCAAACACACCCACAGATACTAATGAAAACCACCTTGGCCTCCTTCAGGAAGTCATTCAACACTTCATAGGAAAAAAAAATAGGAAGTTGTTGATAAACTGCTTGCAAGAACTACTTCCTGTAGGAAAAATAATTATAAGACTTGTTTGCTGGACAATCAGTTAACTTTTCCTCACACTACAACATAAGAAGCGCTATTAGACAAGCTTTGTAAGAATTAAAAGCATAACTCTAAGCTAAAATGATACAAGAGTAACTCTAAAATTAATCAAAACTTATTTTTTCTTTCTGCAAGTAGTTGCCTGCTACTCCCATGGCATATTATCTTTTGCCTAGAGAGCGATCCCCTATCTTTCTCCATAGTTCACCAAAATGTCAACCAGCAGCTGGCTAACAGGAAGCGGTTAAAAAGCAATGCAATTGACATCACCACACAAACCAAGCCCGGCTTTTATACTGCATGTTTAAGAATGGGCTAAAGCTACCACACAGCAATGCTGGGATGAGTCAGATCTGACCACTTACTAACTAGGCAAGTCTTAACTGATGAGTTCAATTTAAGGAGCAGTATCAGTAAAAAAATAGGATTAGTTTTACCAGCTGTATAGTAGTGGCCTTAACTCATGGCTCAAAATCATCACTAATGGAAAATTATACTCAGCAGAACTGCTCATAACAGTGAGATGAACATTAATGAGTGGAATTCTGGCAAATCATATGTTGGGCATTCATACCTAAGGGGGTCTATTTATCTAGCTGACTGACTAATTTATAAGAGTAGCTCTGGTTCAAACCCTACACTACCACTCTCACCCTCTTTTAATATTTACGGATATGTGGGGTGTGTACATAAAATACGTGGCCAAATAACTCTGTGCATGTATCTGCATGTATATATATATATATATGCACACACAGGCGATTAAATGTTTTCTCTGCCACATACACTACTTTCATTTCTTTGTACAAACTAATGCTTGCAGTACTTGACCCATCGATTAGTGGAAGTGACTGTAATTACAAAGTGTATTAAGTACGGTACTCAATTTTATTTTATTCTGTTTGCACCGTAGTATATTATGATAACTATAACCATAAGGCTTACTGACATCTGGAAAAAATATAACATTGTTACCTATTCGGCAAAGATCCTTCTAGAGCCTGGTTACCAGACTGTTCGTAGAGTGGCTACAGAACAGAGCAAATGGAAACAAAAAGCAGTGCAGCCAACCCAAAAAAAAAAAAAAGCTGAATACTTGGAAAAGACACCAGAAATCTGCATATGGTAGAAGGAACCACTCTAAATGTATTTAGAATCAGAAATCTTAGTATTCACATTTCGAGCAAATGTTTAAGGTATAACTAAGCAAGATGTTAGTTTTTAACAGGCTTGTAGATGTGAGATAGAATTTATCACTTAACACTGAAAAAACCTTTTAATATACAAACTTGCTACTCAAAGCTAATTCTTACATTTCTTTAGACTTCCTACACATACAAAGCAAACATTTTGCTAAGACTTGAAATGCTTTTTACAAATCTTCATGAACTCCAATGATCTCAGTGGGTCTCACCTGTAGATAGAGTTAAGCAACCTTTTAGGAACAACACATGTTCTTTAAGTGTGAACAGAGCCTTCTGAACTGTCCTCATTAGACTCTCCCATACCACAGTATCACCCAAGGAAAGCCAAAAGAAAACAGCCTATTACACTGTTTAAAATCTCCCAGGGTCAGCATGGGACCCAGCAGGGAGAGGTTCAAAAAGTACAGCCTTTATTTTTCTTCCTAACAATATGGTTTGTTTCCACTCCTTTCCCCTTCAAGACACATCCTTCACAGCTAGCAGCTCTTTCAATCATTTACTTTGGATGTCTGCTTGAGAACAAACGATCTTGCTCATGCAGATGAGTTTGCCAGACTTGTGTGTACTTTCCACTCTCAGGCTCTTTATTGTTCTTGCTGAAACCTGACCCTTTGAAATGGATACCAGGACACCAAGAAAGGACAAAAAAACTTGCAGAAAAAAGGAAAAGATTTTTTGTGGCAATAATCAAACTGCAGAAAAAGCTTTCCAAGAACACATCTTTCACTCTGCTTTCACCTGAATGAGCATAATTAAAAAAACTTATTACAAGAGCATGAAGACATTTTTCGTCTCTTAAACTCTTCCATTTTTCTGTAAATTTGACAGCATTATCAAAAACAAGCACTTGTGGTAGTAAAACCTAAAAATCAAATATCTATTTTTTGTGCTTCATAAGCTGCTCTTTAAGAGCTCTCACTAACACAGTCAAAACAAAGTTTGCTTTTTATTTCAAAACACGGTCTGTTCTTTCCTCAAGGTCCAGTGAGCTACAGTTCTCAAACGGCATAAACTTACACAGTTCAAAAAAAACTTCTACTTGTGCCTGCTGAAAAGTTCACATTCTAGAACATGCTGATTTTTTAGAAAATATCCCATCTTCAAGCTCTATAGCTAATGCCTATTTTCATGCTCCTGACGGAGAATGATTATTTTCAAAAAACAACCTTCAGACTCAGATGTCAGACAACTACTGCAACCTCTTTTTGGTTAAAAAAAAAAAAGCTAACTTCTCTGTATGGAAATGCCACCCCTACAGGAACAAAACACATTTTTAAAAAGTTCTGCAAGTTCCACTTTCATTGAAGACAATGTAAGTTTGTTTTTGAAGCTACAGACTCAATTACTTCAATCAGATGCACATATAAATGACAATGTCTATGCAAGAAAGGTAGGGATAAAGACGTTTTTCTTGGCTGAAACAAGTTTTATATAAGTAACACAGTGTTGCCTATCCCAGCCCTGAAAATGACATATAATGGGTTATTTAGAGACTTGCAGTTAAACAAAAAGTTTAAAATATAATCAAAATATTTGAGGGTAAATTATGGTCTCAGAAAGAGAAGGACAAGCTCCTGCTGTTTTAGAAAACTGCACAGAATAAAAGAAAACGCTCCCTTATGGATTAGGTGTCAGATGGCTGGCATGTGTAACCTCTCTTCAGTTATAGAAGAGGTGATACTAATTTCACTGTGGGAAAAAGCTACAGCTGTAGGAACATGAAACAATGTTACAAGTTCTGCTAATTTCCATTTCACTGCAGAAAATGTAGAGAAGTTACAGACTCAAATACTGCACTCAAACACATATATTAATTTCCTCATGAATAGAGAGTAGGCAAAAACGTTTTGATTGCGTAGTTACACAACTGTTCTAAATCAAGAGATAAGAAGTCTTGATATACAGTCACTAGAACAGTTTCTAAAGTTACTCTATATTTTTACATCTGTATTATAAAAATAAGGTAAAATGTATCTTGACCTGCATGACAACTCTGACAAGATTCAGCAAATCCAAACGTCACATTGTTTAAAAATCACTATGTGCGCTTCACTGATTGTTAGTAGACAATACAACCAATAACATTCTTCAGCTAAGATTAATGTAAGATGAATATTCACAGATACAGTAGAGACTTAATATGGGAGAAGTACAAAAGTGGTAGGCTCTCCTACTTCAAGTTAGGAGCACATTTTTAGAAATACATATTTTAAACACAATGAAATTTACTAAAATTCAAAGACTGTAAAAAAAGTATAAAATATATCCCAACAAGCACCAGAGATACAGCTAACTGAAAAGAAATTTTACTTACTTAAGAAAGTATCTCTGTCCAGATGGTGTCTTAGCCATCTCCCAGCCTGGTGGCAAAGGTACATCATCAGGGATCTCAAATGAAGACTGGCGGAGATGTTGAGAAGATGGAGCTCCAGGTCCAGTCACTACTCCAGAGGGTGTAAGCGTCCCTGGAGAAACAGCTCCCAGCTGCAGTGATGCTGGAGAGGAATGAGCTCGGACATGCTGTGGGGTTAGGGCTCCTGCTGTCCCTGCATCAGTGCTAGCCTGCCAGGAGTGAAATTATTCCCATTAAAATTCTTATATTTCAGCAGAAATGCAGCTGTCAAATGACATTTCACTTTAAATGAACCTTTCAGGAGAAATTCTTAAGTCAGTCATTCTAAATTCTGCTTATTTTCCAGCTGATGCCGTTCAAGAGAGCCTCCAAGTAGTCTGGTTAATTAGCATCACAAAAGCCCTAGTGTAAGTCAAGACCTATTACCACTAAGTATGTGCTAAGCGCCCTTAGTTTTACTTGGAAAACTACAACTCTTACTCCTTGGTGCATGGTTCAGAAAAAAACCTGCCCGCAGTCAGCAGACCTCATACACTATAGTGGTTCATTACTGGACTGCACCCACTCACCACCATCACACCCGCTTTCTGCAGGAGGAGGTAATTTCCCACTCTTTTTGAAAGAGGGGTGTGGGGGTTCAAGTACACCCACACACAGACCCTCTGTAGGGTTTAAAAGATTATCCAAAGAGAAAAGCAATAGAGAAATGCCAACTGGCAGCAGCGAGGTCCAATGGAGGAAGACTCACGAATTCAACTATAAAGAAAACATATACGAAAATACTGAACACAGAATTTCCTAACAATCCACACTTTCGGGGGTTTAAAGAGTCTGTCCATGCTTTATCCAAAGCAAAGCTTCAGGAAATGGTTGAACCAGTCAATCTGAAGTGATTCACAAAACCATTCGCTGGAGCCACCAGTTACAAGCACAAAGAATGTCCTTGCCAGCAGTAAGTACAGATCCACCATGGAACAGAAAAGGCAGCTCTGAAGACCTGATTGAAGTAAAAATGGTTTTTAAAAATATATTTGCCAATTAACTGGTTTTATAGATACAGCAGAACAACATGGATACCCATAATGAAATGCAGGTATCAGCCCTAGTCACACCTCTCTACACAAGGTATTGCACCATGAGGCCCCACTTACACACTCTTATGGAGACTGACAATTATGCTTCTCTCCATCTGTATGCAAGCACACGTGAACTTCCACGTATTCAACTGGAAACGAATTAGTTTGAATTTACATTTAAAAAAAATACCGAGTAGCAAATCAACTGAATTTGTGGCATCTTGATTCCTGAGAATCAGGGGAAACTGCAGAAAATGAAAGACTTTTTCTTTAAAGAGAATGTTTTTGTGGCACAACTAAACAAAAAGGAAAGTGAAAATAGTCCACAGTGAAGCAAATGATTCTTTGGCTTCAAGTTTATATTTTAACAACCACCGAGTGGTACAAGGAACAGTGATACAACTAAATATGCATTGCAGATGAAGAGTAACATACACAAAGAAGATAAGGCTAAGCTTAAAAGTGCAAGCTGTAGGAACATCACAGACGTTAAGTGCATTTCAAACACGATAGCTATTTAACTGCAGTTACTGTATTTAACAAGACACAACACCAAGTGTTGGATGAATGTCTACCTATTCAGATTTGTACAAAATGGAACTGCGATAAGATTTGCTCAAGTTGGAAAAAGACTGTACATAAAATCCTTTTTCTTTGCTGGAATTCAGTATGTTATTAAAGGTCTGCAACTCAGAAGCTAGCAAAATTACAGAACCAACTCAGCTCCACTCCTTTCGATTTTCTTTTCAGTCTTGCTATATGAAGGCCAGACTGATTTTTCGAGTATTTGGAAAATGAATTAACTCCTAGGCTGGGAGAGAACGTGCCAAGGTTCAGCCTGGAATGAACTTCAGAAGTCAAGTTATAAATCCTTCAAAACAGAAGTTTAATAATGGAAATGTTGACAGACCCTTAACAACAAGGGTAGCAGGCAACAGTCCACACAGCGAGTTTCACTTTTACTGGCTACACAGATAAAGTGACAATAGCCAATAATAAAACCTATTTTATAGCTTAGCAACAAAGTTCATTACTTAATAACACTCGAGTAGGTAGGCACAGCCTCCTGCCAAAACACTGGTAACAGCGGCCTAAACGTTAACTTTCAGCCGTATTTACAGCAGCATTTAGGTCTTGGCACAAAACTCCCTCCGCTTGAAGACGAAACGCTCCCGGAGGCCGAGGGACGACCCTGCGCCGTATCCCCCACCGCGCTCCTCCTCCGCCCTGCCCTCGCATCGCCCCTTCCCCCCTTCGGCCCTGCCCCGCCCCGCCCCCCCCTTCCCGGCCCTGCCCCGCATCCCTCCCCCGCTCCCTCCTCGGCCCTGCCCCGCATCCCTCCCTCCCTCCCTCTCTCCCTTTCCCGGACTAGCACGGCCGAGGCCCCACAGGTCCGAGTCCAGCGACTCCCGGGATGCGAGAGGTGCGCCCGGCCGGACCCTCGACGCCGTCAGACCTGATGTCTGGCTCAGTTTGGAATTAACTTCGGATGTGCGTGCGTCTCTATATGGGAGGGTTAATCCTACTCTACCCAGCGCAGTGCCGAAATGGTGGAAAAGCCACATCCATATTGTCTGACGGGGCGGGGGGGTGTAGGTTTGGCACCGCCTAATCAACCCCCCCTCCACACAAGGCAGGGAATTGGACCGCAGAGAGAAATCCTCCCCGTCTTCCAAGCAAAGCGTTTTCTCCCAAGTTTTAGGGGCTCACCCCCACCGCCGCGGTCCCGGCGAAGCCGAGAAAGTCAAGGAGCGGATGTCCCCGCCGGACACCGGGACGAGGCCAGCGCCCGCCCGCCCGCCCGCCGCGGTCCCGGCCCCGGCCCCGGTCCCCGTCCGGATCCCCGTCCAGGTCCCAGCGCGAGAGGCGCGACAGGGGCCGCGCGGCGCCCCCGCTCCTGGGGAAGAACAAATGAAGGGATGGGGGACACACTCCTCCGGCGGGCGGCACAGAGCGCCCCGGCAGCCCCGGCCGGGCGCCCCCCGCCCCGCTCGGCCCCGCAGATTCCCGCCCCGGCCCCCTCCCCCATACGCCTCCCCCGGGAGGAGCTCGGCGGCGGCGGGGAGAGGGAGCTCGGCCGGGCCGTCCCGCCGGCCCCCGCCCGCCCGCAAGCGGCCCCTCCTCCGCTCCCCCTCACCTGGCGGGAGTGGGCCTTGGGCTCGGGCGGCTTGAAGAAGGAGTCGGGCAGTTTCCGCAGCCGCATGGGCAGCGTGTGCGGCACGTTGGCGCCCTTGGGGTTCATCACGGCGTTGAACAGCGCCTCCAAGTCGGTCTCCGAGTCGCCCCGCACATGGACGATCTGGTGCCCCGCCGGAGGGGGCCCCGCGCCCGGGGGCTGCGCCGCGCCGGCCGAGGCCCCCGACACCGCGCCCGGGGGCTGCGGCGGCTGCTGCTGCTGCTGCGGGGCCGGGGGCTGCGCTGCCTGCGGCGGCTGCTGCGCTTGAGGCTGCCCAGGATCCATGGCTCCGTCAGGACCCCCCGGCACTTCCCTGGCGGGGATCGACGGCTCAGAGCCCGGATTCCCAGCCCCGCATGCCCCGCTCCCCGGGCCGCAGCTCGTCCTTCTGTCGCCGGTACTTTCTCACCCTTCGGTCGGGAGACCGACCCGGCCGCAGCAACTGGCAAAACAACTTTGACCGTGCGGCGCTTCCCCGAGCCCGGCCCAGCCCGGCCGGCGCCTCTGTCCCGGCGGCGGAAACTAACTCACACAACACACCAAACAAAAGTTCGCAGTTACGCCCGCCCGAATCACTCACTCTCCGCCGCCGGCCCCGCCCCTCCTGAGCCCGCCCGCACCGTATCCGACGGAGGCAGCTTGTGCCTCGTCGCGCTTCTGCGCGGGCCCGCCCGCACCGCCTCCCGCACGGGAGGCTCCCGGCGCGGGGCCGCTGCCCGGGACCCCGCACCCCGCGCCGGACCCGCACCGCACCCGCCTCGGACCGCGGTCGGCCCTCGCCCCTCCGCCTCTCTCTGTGCGCCCGCCCGCACCTCTCCCGGCTGCCGCCCGCCCGCCCGCCTGCGGCCGACACGGAGCGGTGCCGCCAACCAGAATTTTTTTTTCGCCCTAACTTCTATCCAACTTCCAGGAGGCCGCTCCGCGAGGGGGTGGGGAGGGGCGGCCGTGCTCGGCTGTCCCCCGGCCCGAAACGGGGCTTCGGCCTGGGACACCCCCCCTCCGATCGGCCCCCTCCCGCGCTTTTTCCCGGTCCCGCAGAGCCTGCCCCGCAGTTACGCGCCGTGGGTCTGTGAAACGGGCTCATTAAAGGGACGGGACCTTTGGGGAAATACTTTTTATTAGATAAAACGGGTGAAGGGAGGGGGGCACTGCCAAGAAAACAGCGTCAAGAACTATAAATACAGGAAAACTTTTGTCACTAACTCCGTAGTAACATCTGAGTAAACGTGAAGCACTTCCGAGCCTGTAATCAAGGAGCACATCGTTCCTCGTCAGAAAAGTATGCAGAGAGTAAAACTGGGGTTCGTAACTAGTTAGCAAATACGCCTCCACCGAAACAGTGATACAGCGTATTCACGTGTCGCTTGCAGGGATCCACAATCAAGTAGGCAAAAGTCTGTTCGTGGCTTTTGCTTGAAGGGTAACATAGGCCATTAGCATCCTGCCAGGAAGTAAAAAAAAAAAAAAACAACACAACAAAGCAGTATTAGGGACAACATGGATACCCATGACAAAATTAAGAAAATCTGAATGAAACTGATAATTTGTTCCAATTGATAGTTTATTGCATAGCAAAACAGAACAAATACACCGTAGTTTATTGAAACAGCATTATGTCTCCATGAGAATCCCAACGCTACAAAATGCACAGTAGTTCTAGCTGAATGTTTCAAATAACCTTGAGGTAAATGTAATATTAATATAAAATGTAAAAATAAACATGTAAGCATGTGTTTACACAATTATAAAAATTACAAATGATTAAATTTACAACAGCCCCATCATGTTTCCTGTGAAAGAGAAAAAAATCATAGACTCTATATTAACACATAAAACTGTTCCATCGTTATAATTTTTTTTCATTTAACATTTGCTAATGCATCTGTTCAGGTTCAAATATCTGCATTTAAGCAAAACCCGCATTACAGCTCTTTTTAACAATTTAGGACTGTTATTGAAAACATTTTGTGTGCCAGTCCTCAGAAAGGGTTTGAAGGGAGTCTAGGCACCTAAGCTCCAAAATGCTCATTCTGAAAAAACACTTTCAGCTGACAATCAGCACAGGAACTGGGCTCTTCAGTTTAACATCCTACGTCTGCACATGTCAATAAAAGCTTCAGTGTTGACAGAGCAGCACAGTTTGACACATACTTCAAACCCAGTAGGGATCCAGAAGCTAGATGGGGGGATTTTTGAAGAGTTGATTTTTTTTATTCAGTCAACGTGGTAACTGAACATCTGAAAGATCAATAAATACGTAGGGACACCTCTTTTCTTTTAAAACATGTAACAGTTCCCTCCTGCTCCCCAACCCGTTTATGAAAGAGCTGAAGAGATGTAAGTTCTGTTCCACTTTTTTGCCTGAGGGAAATTGCTATATTGCATATATTGCCCATTTTGTCCAGGAAAATTTTAAACTCCCAGAGTATTCCAGATGAGGGTCACATGTCTCACATTCTTTTGTTCAAGCTGTCTTCCTTTGCATAAAATAATCCATCTCAGTGGTTAAGGTAGTCAGGTTAGAAGGAAAAGTTTTGGGTCCCTGTTTCTGCTCCAAGGACCATTTGTGAATTTTATCCATTAGCTGTTACTGGCACCTCATTTTCTCCTGCTATTTCAAGGAGGATGAACCCCCTACTAGATGTTCTGGTGTCTTCCTTTGGGGAATTATTCAAACTCCTGAACCTTAAATTAAGCTAAGCACCACCATAAAAGCACTGTTTAAGACAGGTAGAGATTTGATAATGTTTATTCACAGCATTTTCCAATGGTAGTCAAATGCCACAAGCTAAAAATAGTATTCTATTTTTAAGCCAACGCAGCATACAAGCTCTGTAGCTCCAATTGTAAGATGCCTAGCTCTCTTCAGGTGTTTTTTAGGGACACATATGTAACAAACTCTGGACTCTCATCTGCAAGTAAGGTGAGAAAGTTTTAAGATTTTACAGTGCTCATCACAATGCCTTTGGAGTTTGATCCAAAAATAACCTAAGCTCATGCACAGAAGTGAAGAAAAAAAAGTAAGAGAAGACCAACATGAAGATCTGATTGCTAACTAAAATCTTTTCCCATTGCTACCAAGGATCCCACTCCTGCACTCCTTATGGAATCAACTGATGCCAGTTGACGTTTTGGCTGTTTAAAGGCAGTGTTAGCCCACTAAAAATTTTTTCAACAAGAACAAAAACTAATTAAGTTCTGGTGATAAGGCATGTCAAGAAACTCCAGAATATACCAAACTTGGTATGAGGAAAATAATAAATATAACTTAATTAAATGAAAAGGGTTTTAAAATTTATTTTAATTAGTAAAAGAGGTCATAAAAACCCTAAAATACTTGAGCACAAAGACTCTGAAATTTACATTCATGCATGTACACAAATTAAGAACCATACCAATTCCATCTGCAGTGTGGACTTTGGTTCAGACATCCAGGGGGTGTAATGATTGATTTATTGATGTACTGTATTTTTTCTTTGTAGCAACACAGATAATCAGCTGATGATTTAAGAATACATATGCACAGCATAATACAGAAATAAAAATACTGCTGAACATTCTCAAAACTGCATAATTTAATCAAGTTTTTTTAAAAAATACTTCTTGAATAAATTCTGCATTATGCTGATTTCTAACACTGCCACAGTTTGGGTTCAGGTAAAGAAAGTTCAAAAATATCAGTGAGCATCCCAATACTTTAGCTGTAACAGTGTTTCATTATATGCAAAGCCCCAAAGCTTTCAAAGGTATTTGGAGTTCAAGAGAGTACTTTGTCACAAGATCTAAAATTATTTCTCTTGTGGTGCCCAGGTCTATGTCTATCAGGTTTTGATGCTAAACATCACAGCTGCTAATCACAGCTCTACAGACATTTATAACTACACCTTAATACCTTGAACTATTTACATCTCTAATAGTGTGCTTTTTTAGATATTGTTTCCAAAACAAGGGCTTCTTAGCCACATCTTAAAAACCAAACAAAGAGGAAGGGACGGTGTTTATTTGTTCATTTGTTAATCCATCTTGCAAAAATGTGTGTTCTAACTTCTTGTATGCAGAAGTCACTTTTACCAGAACAGCTTTTTAAAATTTATTTATTTATTTATTTACATCAGGCTAAGTCCCCTTCTTCCAGATACAAAACAAGACAACATGGCTTAAAAACTGTCAGCTCAGCATACGGATTATAATAACACACTCTACAGTTACTTAGCAAATGAACTCAAACTAAATCTACTGCAGAAATGTAGTTATCTCCTTGAGAGAAACTTTTCATCACAAGCATAAGACATTTGTGCTCCAGTAAGTGTCCTTCCTGTAAGTGCTGACTTGAATAGTTTTGATCCACACAGCCATGAAACAGTCTAGACATACTGTTTAAGCCTTTCTGTATTCCAAGAGAAAATTCTTCCGGACGTTCTTTAATACAAACCATAATTTCAGAATTCTTCACCTCACAAATTTTCAGAATGCACAGCAATGCCCAATTTTCCTCCAAGGCTATAAAGAGGATAGCCTGCTCTGCATTTACACTGGATTTTCTTCTGTCCATACACATTTTTGTTTACAAAAAGTTGCCTTTTTTTCTTCCCTAGTGGTATTTAATGTATGTCTAAGACAGTTAGGAGAACTCTTTAATGTCACCCATCTACCTAAACATAATAATCTGCAAAGTTCACATCAATGCACTTGATTCAGAAGTGGGTAAAAAACAGTAATAACAGAAGAACATTAAGTTATCAGAGGTTTGGTTTTTTATTTTATTTTTATTACAGTCTGCAACCTAGTAGAAAGATAAATTTTAATACACCCAAAAAGTGTTTATTTTCTAAAGTCTTTATGAATCACATATAGTAGTTAAAGGTGATGACCCACAGATGAACAACTGGGTTATTGGCAACCTACAGGGAAGTTTGTGCAGTCTGAAATGACATCAGTTACTGCTGTTGAAAGGGGGTACATTATCTGACATTTAATTATTACATATTCTGGTTACTCAAGAAGAATTTGAAGTAGTTAATTCTACTGAAACAGATAACAGATATGCTGAAACTGATAAACGTGCAGCCAGTTCTCAAACTTATCTTGATGGTAAATATATGATTTTGCAAGGGAAACAAAGAGGAATGAGACTTGACAAGGGAGGGCAAAAGAGATTAGCAGTCATGTCCAGCCTTTTTGTATACTACACTTCCTTGCAATGTCTAGAGAAACAGATGCAATGCAAGCTATTCAGAAAGCTCTAGCAACATTTCTGAAAACAGAATATATGAAGTCAAGAGTGCATTCTTTATCCTTACTGCTATCTCAAGTTTTATTATTATCTAAGCCCAGAATTACTCAGATCTTTTTTTTTCCCATAAACTAGTTTCTGGATGACTATTATGACTTCAAGTGTAATCCAGTAAGCCTATTTTTAGTGAGCTACCAAACAAAACTTTAGTTAGTAGTTACTGATGAAGAATTAGTGTAGAGGACGAGAAAGCAGGATGAGATCAGGGAGAGAGTTCACGAATAAAAAAATTACAACTATGGGAAAATAACCCATTACAACGGAATATTATGTTTTCTTTGTCTTAATTTCAATTCATTATTTTCATGCTGTGCATGCAACTTCCAGTAAAATCCTGTATCAAAACATTATTAATACTTACATATGCAGACACTCTGAAGACTGTAGAAATAATACGTATTTCTTTTGTTTCAGGATTCTTTTGAACACTGAAATACAGGGGAATAATATGTATTTACTATACACTGTAACTACTGATGATTAGAATTTTTCATTTATTAAATACATTTAAAACACTGCGTCCTCACTCAAATTTTATGAAGGTCAAACTCAGTTAAAATCAACTTCTGTCACACTGACCGTGGAAAGGTATGTGGCCATTGCTAGATAATGTGGCTATTATGACATTTTACTGAAAAATATTTAGTATATCTAGTCCGAAACTGACTTGGTTTTAGACATAGAATCACAGAATCACAGAATATGCCATGTTGGAAGGGACCCACAGGGATCATTAAGTCCAACTCTTAACCCTGCACAGGACCATCCCCAAGAGTCACACCATGTGACTGAGAGTATCGTCCAAATATTTCTTGAACTCTGTCATGCTTGGGGCTGTGACTACTTCCCTGGGGAGCCTGTTCCAGTGCCTGAGCATCCTCTGGGTGAAGAACCTTTTTCTAATATTACAACCTAAACCTCCCCTGAGACAACTTCAGGCCATTCCCTTGGGTCCTGTCACTGGCCACCACAGAGATGAGATCAGTGCCTGCCCTTCCTCTTCCCCTCATGAGGAAGTTGTAGACTGCGATGAGGTCTCCCCTCAGTCTCTTCTCCAGACTGAACAGACCAAGTGACCTCAGCTGCTCCTCATATGGCTTCCCCTCAAGGTCCTTCACCATCTTTGTTGCCCTCCTTTGGACACTCTCTAAGAGCTTAATATCTTTCTTATATTGTGGTGCCCAAAACTGCACACAATATGAGTGAGGCCAGTGCAGAGCAGAGTGGGACAATCCCCTCCCTCGACCAGCTGGCGATGCTTTGCCTCATGCCCCCCCCCAGGACACGCTTGGCCCTCCTGGCTGCCAGGGCACTGCTGA
This sequence comes from Manacus candei, assembly GCF_025592945.1. Taxonomy (NCBI): domain Eukaryota; kingdom Metazoa; phylum Chordata; class Aves; order Passeriformes; family Pipridae; genus Manacus; species Manacus candei. Next base: position 40,627,310 of record NW_026138062.1, read on the forward strand.
CTCATGTTCAACTTGCCATCGACCAGGACCCCCAGGTCCCTTTCTGTGGCACTGCTTTCCAGCATCTCATTCCCCAGTCTGTAGTACATACAGGGTTGCCCTGTCTCAGGTGCAAAATCCAGCACTTTCCCTTGTTGAACTTCATATGGTTGGTGATTGCCCAGTCCTCTAATTTGTCAAGGTTGCTCTGCAGGGCCTCCCTGACTTTGAGGTAGTCAGCACCTCCTTTGAATTTTGTGTCATCTGCAAACTTGCTTAGCATCCCTTCCAGTCTTGCGTCCAAGTCATTTATGAAGAGGTTGAAGAACACAGGGCCCAAAATGCAGCTCTGTGGAACCCCACTACTTTTCACAGTTTTCAGCTAATAAATCACAGCAATATTACCCAGATGTTGATGACTCCAGTATAGTTTGCATTTTGATAGCTATGAAAAATTATGCAGCTAAATATTTTGTAAAAATCTTTTCACATATTCTTTGAGATAAGAAACCTGCAAAGTGAAATGCATCTTAGTACAGACCACAAGAAATAGCAGCAGTACTGGTGAAGAAATGCAGTCTTTAGCTCATTTTTAACTAGTAGGTATAGTTTATGATAATTTTTCTTCCTTTGGAATTTTGTATACATAGTCAGCTATGCAATTTAGGATGGGATTAGTTCCGAATTTTTATATTTCTAGTCTGTGTTATGAAGACTGCTATTTCTTTCATCATGTTTACAAAAAACACTGAGATATCATTGCGAAGAATCCAGGCATCTCAACATATTTTCAATTTAAGTATTTTTAATTTGTTATTTTTCCTCAGCTCTGCTTTAAGTGATGTTTACATTTCTTCAGAAATTAGATCATGTAACTATTATTAATTTATCTAATTTTGGAGGTTCCTATTTACATTAACTCACTATGGAATAGTTGAGGCTTATAACTTCCATACTTACACACTTCCAAGAAATGCATACCTCAATACCTGCCTTGTCACAGATTCCATCCCTGGGAAAGGTCCCAATATAGACAAGTTACTATGTTAAACACAGGCCAGTGAAATCACCACACCAGGTCCAAGCTGTGACAGCAGTCCCCTATTACCAGTGCTCCGGCAAAGCTTTTTTTTATAAGAGCAAGTGAACCCCAAATCAACCAACATCACCTTTGTTGATTCAATCTCTCCAGCCAATAAAAGAATTTGACTCTGCAATCAACTGACCCTGTGGAGTCCTTTGTCATGTTTGAACCCACACTGTGAAGATCATCTTCCTTGGGGGGAGTCAGTAACGAGGCTTTCTCAGAACTTTTTGTTACATCTGATACGTTGATATACTCAACAGTGGATTGAAAAGCATTGCTGAAATTGGTACTGACCCCAGCTGTCTGCCTTCCCAGCCCTTCAGAGATGACTGTCCCTCGCAGGGGAACCACTGCAGTTTACAGACCAGCATATTAAGACAAACTAACATAGATGTCAGTTTATGCTAACATACTAGGCTGGAAACTACAGCACTTCAGAAACTGCTTAACCATCTCTGTGCAAAGAGTGACAACTTTCAGAAGAAGATATAGAGAGTTAGTGTGGTTATCGCTTTCTACCATATATTACCACCCCCAAAAGCTACAGTTCTAAGTTACTCTGTCTTCAGATTCTTCTCTGAAAATAAGGCTACCACTTTCTGGTTTCATATATGTAGGATATCAAAGTAAGAGGTGACAAAGAATAAGTTTTTCTATTTATTCCACTGCCTTGAGAAATTTTCCCCTTGTGGTTAGCTTCCTGTAAGTAATTTTTCAGAATGAGTGTTTATTTCTAGCACTTTGGTTATTTTTTTAAGGCAAAAAATTGTGTCTGTGAAAATCAGATAGATTCTTCATTTGTTGACTTGAAAGAAACCAGGACATTGCCTTTAATGAGTGTGTTTGCCCCATTTCTTTTTTTTTTTCCCTAAAAGGTTTTAGAAAAAACCATGTTGTCTTCTTGAAGAGGACAGTATTAATAGCCCCATGTTCTTCCAAATTGTTAACGTCTAAACTATTCATTGAATATGGTAGTTCATCACTTTAATGTGCATCTATTCTATTTTTATGAAGAGCAAACATCTTCATCTCAATACACTTTGGGATTTATTAATACCCTAACCTTACCAGCAGTATTTTATTAGGCTCTCCAAATAACAAAAGAACAACTTAATGCCTTCAAATACATTCATTCATTATGGGGGAAAGGGCATGGAGATGGAGATGAAGCAAGGAGAAGAAAACACTGACTACAAGATACCACAGCAGCTGTCACCATCGACAGACACTGTCAGAAAAATCTGAGGTTAAGTAGAGAAGGCAAGATTTATCAACAAAGATTCATGGACTTTATTTTAATTAACAAATTTTTGTTGTGTAAGTATATTCTTTAACCAAATCAAAATACTACAAGAAATTTTGAATCATTTAGGTTACACAGGATATGACAGTAAACACTAGAATTTTGGATGGATTCAACTGGTCACAGACTATTTATGAATGGATTAGTAACAGACTACAAGTTGTGCATTAATTCATTAGTAAGAAAATATCACTTTTTTGCAAACAAGAAAATATCTGCCATTTAATAATTGTATCTGGAAGTCCCTAGCTGTGCTTGTAAAATATCTAGATCTCCTAATTTCAAAAAGATTATTGCATTTTCTCATAATAAAGCTATACACATGGAAATGCTTTAATAAAACAAAATCTCAAACCTTTTGATACTATTTCGAATGCCAGTGCCTTGGAGTTAGAACTTAGGAAAGGCCAGAAAAAACTGTTGTAATAAAGATAAGTAAGGAAAAGCTCATAGGCCTGCTGCTCCTAGCAGTAAAGACACTTTTGTGTAACTCTTCATGCCAAGGCTCTTTTCCATAAGGAATACTGTTACAGGACTGAACAGTGGTAGTTTATACCTCTATAAGCTTATTGTTATTGGTCTGAGTTCATCTGTGGCAGCTAATTTTTCAATGCACATCATCTAGCAGCTAACAATTATTTTAGTATCCATTTGTTTTTTACCAAGCCTTCTTAGCCTTCAAATATAAAAATTCAAAATTAAACCTTAAGGAGAATACAGTTTACAGAATTTTTAATACCACAAAAGGTTTTTAATATCACTTTAAAACAGTAGAAAGTATCCAATGCGACCATAATCTAAGATGAAAAGAAACCAGACAGAGGACAGCAGTCTAAAAAAGAATTTAAAGGACAGTTAGTATTCAACAGGAATTTGAAGGTGAACTCTTTGGGAAACAGAATTTAAGCAATTACTACTGTCATTAGCAGTTGTTTACTGAAAATAAAAGGCTATGAGCAGGTAGTTTTCATTGCATTATTTTCTGGTGAATTTGTACAAAAATGAAGTAACACAGGCCTAGCATGGACTAGAAATTAGAAATTAAGTCAAGACTGTCATTAGTGGTCATCTTCACAGCCTTTCAGTGGCTTTTTCTCTCTTAAGATGGTGGAAATAAAACAGCAGCATCATTTTGGTAACCTGGGGACAGGGAGAAATAAGACCAAAAAAAAAGACAACCATGATTGTGAAGGGGGAGGGAAGGTCTGAAATGTCAAAATCAAAAACTTCTCTCAGGGAAGTGACAGAGAACTTAATATCAAAGGACAAAGAAAAAAGATTTAGTTAAATTTTAAATTTCTTTTTCAACTGGTATTGAGTGTTAACACCAGCTCCTCTGGCAGTGAGAAACCAGCAGACATTTATAGGCACAGAAATGGAGAGGCACATGGTAGATAAATACTGAAGATCAGTTATCTCACATGAACTGAGTAGATGTATTTCAAAACTTCAGAGGATAGAAAGCAATCTGCCAACTGAGGAAAAAAAAAAAGACAAAAAGAAACAGCAGAGGAATGGATCTTGAAATATTTTCTCCTAATATTGTATAAAGGACAGAAGTAGCACACAAGAGGAAAATCACAGAAATATATAAAGGGTCAATAGGTTGAGGATACAGAAAAAGTAAACCTTGAAAGCAGGATGAAACTGTGGGAAGATCTTGGCAGATGCTTTTTTTTGTTTTAAGTAACAAGACCTACTTGACATCCTTATCAAATTTTACAGCATAAAAAGGAAAAAGAATGGGAAGATGTTTAAGGAGATAGGAAGGTAAAGAAAATGAGTGGTTTAGAACAGAACTTGAACATGTTTAGGATAAAACAACTCAACAGCAAAGGGAAGCAGTAAAGGGAAAGAACTGATTGGATTTGCACTTTGTCCTAGATCAGTTGAACAACACAAGAGCAGAAACAGCTGCAGGCAATGCAGAGTCAACTAAGGCCCAGGATTAAAGTAACAAGCAGCTTGATTTAAGTGCAGAGTGAGCAATTTAAAAGAAAAGGGAGGGTAGTGTTGAAGCACTCATGGATGCTTTTTCTGTCACATCCAGTACTTCTGAAGAACCCACTTGATTTCCATCTATATATGATATGAAAATACAAAAACTAATCAGACTAATAAAAAATTTAGTAATATCTTTGACAATCTCTATATTCCCATTGCTTAACTAGGAATGAGTCTGCATAACCTATAACTACATTCTGTATCCCACTAACCAGGGAATAAGAAGTTTTGTCCATCGGAGAAGTCAGCATATGGATACATCGAAACAAAATTAACTTTTTATTCTGAATTTGAATGTCTGAACAACCACCCTTAGTTTCAAGGAAAAGAAACCCTCACGTAAAATTCCAAACAATTCCATACACCAGACCTGGCAAAAAATATATGTTAGTCCACTGTGTCATGTTAACAGCCAGATTCTATCACCCTTAGCATTGCACTGTGAGAAGTGTATTTGCTGAATTAGGAAGGCCAAAATCCAAGTGAATTACAAAAAAATTTTAAAAAAAAATCAGCAGGAATAAAATATATACAGAAATAAAATTTTCAACTAATTATTTCAATTTCTAAATTCTAAATCAAAAGCAGTCCAATGGAAAGTAGTGTAAAACTAAACAGCCAAGACTTAATTGTTGATATTTTATCAATGACAGTGGGAATACAATCTGTTTCCATTACCATGCCATGTTTTCAATAGATGATTGCAAAAAAAAAGTATCTTTAAAATGGTAGCGAATTATCAACCATCTATGTCCATAAATATTATATAAAAAGAGTTTTTATGTGGGACAGATGTGATTAAAATTGCATATATTTTGCACTGAACTAATACTGTTGTTACATGGTATTTTGATGGTCGAAGCCAAACAAGCTTACAGGTGGATTAAATAACAGCTCCATTTTTGAAGCAGCAGTGCACAATAAATTTACACAAATCGACACAAAGTATCTATGCACAGTACATACATACACAGTTGTATAAAACAGAATAACACTTACCTCACCAAGTCTTTATAAAAAGCTTTTGTAGTTTCTAAGTATGGGTCAACTACATCTTCGAACTGGCAAAGAGTTCCTCCGATGCAAAAATGCTTAAAAAGACAGAAGAGAAATTCCTCGCGATCCAATTGACTGAATAAGTCATAATGGTCAGAATCCTCCAGAAGCAAGACCTTGTAGAACAAGAAAAAAACAAGGAAGTCAAATTGATAAAAATTGCTTATTTGAGATTCAGTTTATAAACAATGCAACTACTTTGCTGTATGGCACACAGAAATTATGCCCATATAAAATATAGGAACTAGGGATGGAAATACATATTTCTCTATAAATCCTTCTTCCAGTGATGCAATTATGTTCAAAATTCTTACATAAAATATAAACCAGAATCACTGTCAGATTTGTGCCCAAAAGCCATAAGGGAATATTTTTCACGTTTTGTTGTTTCACTGATTAATTATTTGTCATGCTAGTGAAACGATCAATAATCTGAAAACAATCTAACTATATTTGGGGTGTGAACCACTGCCAAACCACTGGCAAGGTTTTGGTAACTTTGCCAACACTTGCATTTTCACTCTTAGATTGACACAGTTATTTCATATTTGTAAAAGAATCCTAGGATCTCCCAGAGGAGATCACTTAAACTCACATCATGCTTTACTGCAGACTCCAGTGAGCCTTAATCTGTAGGCTGGATTAACCAGACATGCTCTCCAGCTGTCTCTATGTGTCTCACCTGCCTTTTGCTGAGATATTATGTGAACACAGAGAACTTGCTAAATTAGTCCCAACACTGCACACTGTAAATGTGGAAAGGACAATCCCAATGGCTACAAGACATTTGAGTCATGTCAGCCAAACTGCAGATGCCAGCCCAGGCAAACTGGTCAAAGCTAGACATGAGCCTACTACTCTCTGGCCCTCTTTATAACACAGCCTGAGTAAAAAGGGGTCAGGGCAACAACTGTTCTGGATGGCCACTTCACATATATCCCAACCCCCTTCTTGGCTGAAGCAAGAGAAGACAAGGCAGGTAGGAAAGAAACATGGAGCCTTGCAGCTGAGGGCCACCCTCTGACACCAGGAGACAGTTTGGTGCCCCCTACAGTCTTCTGTCTTAGAGCCCTGGCTAATTTAATTTGAAGCTTTGATGTCATTCCTGGAAGATTTTTACTCTTATTCTTTCTGCTGTCTTACCACGAGTAGGAATCCCATTTGTTTCAAACCAATGTGAAAACCTCAATTTGCAAATGCTGACACACACATCCCTTCCATGGGAAGGAAGATGGGAAGACATTGAAACCCCAACAATTTCTAATTTTAAATGTTGCCTCTAACTTTCCTACATACAATATACTTAATTTTCAGAAAATATTTCACATGTACCCAGCTTATAAATAAATACATAGTATTTTGAACTGCTAGGCTACAAACCACATCTGAAATTTAAACATGAGCTTGAGTTCTCACCTTTTCCCAGAACTTTACAAGACAGACCAGTATTTCAGGCCACATCCTGTAACCAGTGTCACTGGTTCAAATACACTGCCTTCAAAGGATTTGCCAAGTGCAAATGAGTGCAACTCTATAATTATTAAGTACTTATGCTGATTATATATACAAGGAAGAGCAAAATCCAGTTCTCCCACACTATGCTTTGCTAATGCTAAACAAACTAAAGTTTAAAAAATTGGTTTAGCTTAGTTTATGAAGTCAAAAGAAACACAATAAAGACATACATTGATTAAGAAGGTGCCAATGCTAGATTCTTTTCCAGAATAATCTGCTTTCTGACACCTCCACTACAGTATAACAAAGTTTTTACATTGCAGGCCTGTTCAGGAGTTATACTTAGTCCCCTTCCAGTGTTACACTGAAAAATAATTTCCTTTTTCATAGTTTCCTCTTCATTTTAGTGAAAATTTATGAAGATGACTTTCTTTAAATGTCTTCACATATGATATGGTCAACACCCCTGGCCAAGAATGCTTCAGGATGTAGCTATCAAATACATTCAATTTCATCAACTACCTGGAAGGCTGGGTGAACCTACAGCTCTGAATATCAGAGAACCTTCCCTTTGGCACCCCTTGTTTCCCCCTCCTAAGCAAATGAATATCTACATTTCCCCACATACACCCAAGGACTGACTACTTGAGACACAGGTGGGCAGGTTTTCCCTTTTTCTCCCAAATAAGAAGGAAAGAGGGCCCACCTGGAAAACAGTCCCTGCTTTCACACATTTAGGCAATGTACTGCCTCAATTGTTTCTAAAACATGGCTATCAATGTGTCCTTATGGTACCTAACAGAGTATGAAAAACTATAATAAATTATTCATTACTATACTGACCTTCCTTAATTCATCAGAGATAAGAATATCATCATAATAGTCATCGTAACATTTCACAATATCTCCAGTTTCTCTAACAACTCCTTCACAGTACAGCCGATCAAAAAATGACATGGAAATCTGTGTGCAAGGTACCACTGTAGCTTCAATTTTTGTCACTTTAGAACCTGGAATATATAGGAAGCTGGTTGCATGTTTCATATGCTTTAAAAAAACACAGATTACATAAGTATGACTCAATCACACAGACCCTCAAAAAAGCCAAAGAAAGGTAAGAAAAAAACAAGTGTAAAGAAAACATTAAATTCATCTGCATGCCACCTTCCATTAAGGCTCATGTGTTTGCTCCCTCTGTCGGTAAATACTATCAACCGAAACTAGGAGTAGATGGAACACTGTGAACCCAACATCATGTTAGATCACACCCTTAGAAAAATCATATTCCACAGCTTAACCCTTAAAGAATCTAAGGACAGCTGCCAAATTTGGCATGATGAAGTACAAAAGTCAACAGCTGCTAACAGCACCCCACAATGTAAAAACCAAAATGAACACAGCCCCAACAAATTTTTTCTTTATTAAGTATTATATCTGAACTTTTTGAAAAGCTTTATTAAGCAGCTATTTCAGAAAATGAAAAAGGTACTCTCAACATTTCCCGTATGAATCCGAAGTATTATCTCTGTAATCACTAAATGCAGGGTATATTTTTCTATATTTTTTTCCCCTCTGCTTGCAAGTCATCCAAGGCCAGTCCTGTTGCTCATAGACATCTGAACCATTTGAGAGCCCTATAGTATTTTCCTTAATGAGGTATCAGTCTAGAAGGGCACATCTCTATATACAGTGTTACATCTACAAATCTGTATGCATGGTGTTGGATAACTTATGGCACCTTAAATAGCATTAGACCCCATGTTTGAGAAGCTTTGGACTCAGTCCAGTTCTGTGTGCTCTCTACAGTCCAAGTGTTCAGAACATATTCTCTATCCATCTCGTAAGTCCACCTGAACACCCTCATTGGAGACTGGTCAACAACATCACAGTATCAAAAGGCTTTTTACCATACAATTAAAGATAAAATTCAGTTGTGTCCTGACAAACTGACCTAAAGGATCACTAAGGACTACTATTTGGGAAATGTCCAGATTTCCCTCTAGATGACAGTATTTCAGGAAAAGAAACATGCCAAAAAGGGGTGTATGAACCAGGATGTTTCCAAGAGCATTGGAAACCATTTCATTTCGACCCTCATCTTTGCAAGCATAGCATAACCTAAAATTTCTCTTGCCCACACAGTTCCAGAAAGCCCTTGGGATTTCTGCCATATACTTACATGGAGACTATTTATTCATAAGTTAAGTAGGACTGGCATTTTAATATCTAAACCCAGGTAAACTGTACCACCTACCTGATCAACACTAGGAAAAAAAATTAAAGAGAAGTTACAAGTTGATGGCTTGAAAATGCACCTACTTAAGCTAAAATACTGACATGAAATTTTATAATTATTTTACCAGACCAATGTTATGTAAAGAAAATCAGCTATAGACATTTAATTGCTTGGCTTCACGTCTACAGATTATGAAAAAGAGTACCTTTTATTAAAGAAAAAAAGTTTAGGACATTCTCCTACCTGTCCACGTAGTGACTATCAAACAATAATGAAATTATGTAACCAAAAACACAAGTCAGAAAAAAAACATTAATTACAGCCTCACAACCTAAGAAAACAACGAAACTGATTTATATTTACTTATTCATCCTTCCTCCCACCCCTCCACTTCCAGCTTCCTCTAACTTTTAATTATCCAGCTTCCTTTCACAGGGATAGAATTTTTATTTTATAAGGGATTTAATATGAGCCAAATCAGCCCTTAACAGGCTGATTTTGTAAATACCTATGAATTAAAAACTGAGTCAACTAATAAAAATCAGATGTTAAATGACCTGAGAAAAATGAAAAATCTTACATTTTCCCAGTTATTGAGCTAAAAGTATAAGAAATTGAGCTATTTATAGGCCTCGAATTGTAAGGATTTTTCTGAAAAAAGATTTTATGAAAACTTTGATCAGGTAAAAAAAATCCAGAGCTTTGTAATCTATTCAGTAATTCAGAAAACTGAACTATAAATGGAAAAGTTTAAATACACTGGAAGCTCCTAGTCTCCATTTGAGAGGTGAGATTTGAAATTGGAGATTCCAAATTTCCTAGAAAAGAGTGACTAGTTTTAATAATGCTGTAAAAGTGAGAAATAAAATAGGAAGAAGAAATGCCTTGACAACTCTGCAAGTGGAAAACAAAGAGCTGAGAAGTCCTGAAGTCGTTAAAGCTTCTTATAACAGCCAGCTCTGAAGTATCTATAAAGTGTTGCCAATATAATTTTAAATGAACATGCTGCATATCTAGTAGGGGGCAGACAAACCCTGGACTAGGTATATTTAGAATTCCTTCAAAATCTAAGACAGGTTTTTACGTCAGAAAAACATCTTGCAATTTACTATTTACAAAACAGGTTATATATATTGCAAGTTCAGTGCTTAGAATTAAAAATAGGCTATTTCAAAAGTAAAAGGTGCAGGTTGATGATTTATAGGTTCAAATGACATCTACATTTTGTTGGCAAGTTATAACCTATAACTGTAGTCTAAAATATTGCTGATTTAAGATTATAATTCAGATTTTAAAATGCCATTCCAAAGACAGAAATCGTTGAAGCTTCAAGTACGTATGGGAACTCAAGAATCTTTTTTCAGGCAAATACTGAATTTTTATTTACACAAAAAGAGCATAACCCTACCCCTTTGAAGATAAGTTTTCAAGTGTTAATTGAGCTTAAGCAGATACAGTCCTGCCTCCCCAAGACTGCTGACAGGTGCAAGGCCAGCAATGCATCCAAGGAAAAACTACTATTTAGTTCTCACTGCAGCTATTTCAAACACACAAGACTCAAGACATAAATTGGTATGCATCAAATTTGTTCCTTTAGCTGCTTCTATTTTTGAAATATCAGAGTAACCCATGAAGAGGTGGCTTAAAGCACATGTCAGAACTATCAGGTACTGTGCCATGCAGCCAGGAGGAGGGGAAAAATATCCCTACTACAAGAGGCAAAAAGTGTGGTGTGAGAATAGGATAGTAAGTATCTTTCTGATCAGATCAAGCAGACTAGAGAACGTCCTTGTGTATAATTTACCTAAAATGTTTCATTTCGAGCAATGTTAAAGCTGGAGTCCTCGAGACAATGTATAATTATGGATTCTACCAGGAAAAAATACATTCTTAGCGAAAAGGTGCAAGGGGACTACATCCTCAAAAAAGACAAAGTTATTATGAAAACAAACACTACTGTTATATTGATGATTTACATAATGCTGACATCTTTCTGTGGGTCCATAAATACTTGCTGCTCAAGCTCATGGAGGAGAGGAGAAGGGAAGTTTCTAAGGATCTATCTAGACTTGACTTATATTATGCATCCAAACTATTTCCCCTCTGAAAAAAAGCCCTAACATTTTTGTTTGCAAGAGAATAAATACAGTATCTGAATCAACCTAGATTATGTAATTTTTCCTCAGATATTCTAAAAAGCAAAATAAGCCCATTTCCAGCATTTTTTTAGGAACAGGAATGTGTTTTTAAAAGAGTTACTCCACAGTGATAAGTAAATGATAAATCTGCATTAATATATCAGCATGTCTGAAGAAGAAAATACTAGAAGATGATTTTTACCTCCTCCCACTCACAGTAAATTCTTACTATATTTTCAAAAAATGCACATGAAGACTAAGTATAGAAAAATGAGCCAACATTCCTCACCAAAAATAGGCAAAGAATGGGAAGATGAAATTTTAAGAGCAAATGGGGTATACCAGCTGTTCAGGATTTAGAAAGGAAACCCTTCCAGTCCTTAGAACAAAATGCACTACTTCTGTGCAGAGGAAGACTGAGCAGAATTGGGAGTTAAGCTGAGATACTTGGCAAGTGACCCTCCACTCTTAACATAAGGTATGTAACCTACTGACCTTCACTGCAGGGACTGGCAAGTCATAGGCTAGACAGATAGCCTAAAAAAATTCTTGCCTAAAGCAGGAAAAGGTTTACCCAACAGTTTGAAATATATCTATTTTTTTTCTGCTTGCCAGAGTAAGAAAGAGGTACCTGAAGGGGTACTTCAGATATTTTTTGCATCTTTTTATTTCAATTGTTTTAACAGTTGGATGTAGTGTTTGGAAAATGGATTTTAACTGAACAAAAGGGTGGCAATGTCTAGTGTCATTGTATATAGTGGGAAAAATCTATGCCAATTTCAGAGAGCTGAAATGGAAAAGTTAGAAAATTCCCAAAGCTCCATTAAATATTTACACACAGTAAAGTATTTGCAGACAAACCAAAAGAAATTAGGACTTCCCACTACCCCCTTTTAAAATATTCTTATTATGGAAAACCGCTTCGGCAATACCAGAGATCACATTATGCACAAAATCTCACTACATTATCACATGCAATTGCTGTGAAATTTTATGTGTTATTTACACAATGAAAAACACATTTCACAGTGGTGCCATAAATTTGCTATTTGATTTTAGCCTTTCTGCCTTAGTGTCTCATCTATATCTATAGACGTAACTGAGTGTTTTAAGTAGTTTCTGATATGGCAAAAAACTAGAAGTCAACCTCATGGCATGATTGCACCTGGAGCAACCTATGACATGGGGCTCTTCTGCGCCTTGATCACCTCTGTTGTGCAGACAGCAGATTTACAGGAGCTCGGAGGTGTGCTCCACCTAATCTGCTCCTCTCTCAACTTTAATTTGTAACAGAGCAATACTCTCAGATCTGCCCAGTAAGGTTGTTGCATCTATAGAAGAATGCCTTTCTCCAAACATTATCTGAATAATTAATGCAGTTGATTTTGTCTGGATACGTGGTCAGGTCAACCAGATGTCACAGACCATTCAGAAACAGTTCTAGGTGCTTGGTTTATGAATGATGCAGGGTCGAGGGAAAAAAAAAGAGTAAAATGTGACAATTTAGTAACAGACAAGACAACAATCTTTTCTTTTAGTAAAAAAGTCATTCTTTAAGGTATTTGAACCAGGTGAGAATACACATATATGAACTGTCGTTATTAGAAAATGGCAAATTAGAGCAAAATAGTTACAACACAGACTTTTTTAGTTAAGACTAATTTATTCTAAATTTACCCAATGTAGTCCACTGTCCTGAAGCTGACAGCAACTTTAAACTGGAGTTCACGTTTTGATCATTAAAAAATGCCTATAATATTCAAATAAGAGAATACCAGTTAATGAAATGAAACATAAAATCATCATTTATAATGGCTTGAATATTTTCAAAGCAAATTATAAGGCTCCAATTCCAACAGTAGATTCTGTATGATCTTTCAGTTTGGATGCCACCAAATCCATGCTTTTGTAACTTTGTGTAGGCAGTGTCTTTTATACATTCAAGATATCTTCAGGTGCACGTTTATATATGCATTAAAGTTTTACAGTAAAGCACTTTTAGTCCAGGAATACACAAAAAAGCTGTATGAAATTCTCGAGGTACAGAAAAGTGAGGAAGAGATGAGACAGTTCTACCTCTTTATGCAATGTCGTTGAAGTGAAAAATTAAATGCTAAGTAGGATTTTAAAATTTGCACTTTTCAAACAAATTCAAAGCTTGGAGAAGTGTAGAGACACAAAAATTATTAAACAGATCTATAAGTTATTGATAGTGTGGAGAAGATGTTCCACATTAAGATTTGAAGTATTCAATCTTATTATCACTTAAGAAAGGAGACATGCATAGAAATGTTGGTAGCTGGCAAGTTTAAATGATAGATAAGGCAACTGAGAAAACCACACTTACATACATGTATACAAGCAGTGGGAATAATCATTGAAGAAGCTGCTATGAAAATGATGGATTTTTCAGTCTCTGCATCACCAAATCTCTTTACCACCCCTCTGGGATACAGAGAGATCAGACAGTATAATGTAATGGTCCTTTTTCCCCCCAATTACTTCACAGCTATTCAGATTTCATCCATTCATAGTGATATCTTTACATTTTTAATTCAAAAGATTCAAGCATTGAGAAGGCAAATGCGTATTTTGAAAACTTCAATAATTTGAGGTTCAATAAATTGAAACTGTTATCAGTGGGAGATGAAATATTGGTGCATTTCTGTGTGAATTTCTTTAAAATACAAAGAGGCTAAATTCTTTATCCAGGATAACAATATAAAGTAGACGTATAATAAATTAAAACCACAAGTGCTTTTGAGGGTTTTTTTCCTGTCTGCAAATAGATACACAGATTTGATTTTGCAGACAAGAGAAGTGAAGGACACAAAATCAGTATGAGACTTGAGTCTCAAAAAAGCTAAAAGTTCAAACTTCCAGTATAAAGCAATGGTACCCATTAATTTTCAAAAAATTATATCTCCAGATATGTGGTGCACATGCACATCTAATTGCCCAGTGTAGTTACTGTGACAAAGCCATAGCAGCTGAGAGCAAGGGTACCACCTGTGCGTATACTGTTTAAAGTCTCACCCTGGGTGGACTTCCCAATATTAAATGCTGTGGCCAAGATCAGCTCCAGTTCAGATTTCCATTCTTGGGAAACCTGAATGATTAAATTGTTCCCTCTTATAGCAGAGTAACACTAGTACAGACTAAAATATTTTTACTGGACAATACAGTTAACTCACAAAGTAAGACTTGAGCACCACACCTATTTTCAAGGAGACAGTGAGTAGGCCAATAGCATGCAACACTGGTACTATGTTTCCTGTTATGCAGTTTTCCATTAGCTATAATTTCATGGGAGGAAAAAAAAGTCAATTTAAAATACAAAGGACTTAGAACTACCATAACAAATTCATCCTTTTGATAGGGCTTAAACTGCTGGTCAAAACCGAATGCTTGTGCTGTGATCCTGCCTTGCATGGACCTGAAATGGAAAAATGAGATTAAATATTCTGCAGACATACTAAGAACTCATTCACTCTGCAAATTTGTTAAGTTAACCACATAAAGTCTTATTCTGACCAATAATTGTAGGGGTTTGTTTGTTTTGGTTTTGCTTTTCATTCTCAGTTATAGGAGCTTCCCATCACCCCCACACACACTTTGGAGGGCTCAGGCTGCATCAGAGCAACGCTGCGAAGCTGAAATAGATCTTGGCTCACTCTGGAAGGCGAGGACAGATGCCTCGCACCTCAGAAGGAGTGGTTTGCGTGCCTGGAAAATATCAAGAAGACTTCAGATTAAGAAGTGGGGGAATAAACGGGGGGAGAAATTTAAAAAGAAAAAAAGGAAAATAGAGAGACACGGATCCGCCGCCACCGGAGCGGGAGCCCTGAAGACGAGGTGAGGACTCCAGCCCTCAGCACCGCCTGCCTGTTCCCCGCCGCCCGCCGCTCCCTGCCGCCCCTAGCCAGACGCCTCTCGCAGCGGGCTTTCCTCCTCCCACCATTTGAGGAGGCGATCCTCGATGTCCCTGTCCTGCAGGCAAGAGAAGGATTTCTGTGACAGGGCCCGGAAGACGAAGCCCGCCCCGCCGCGCCGACCCCCGGCCGACATCTTCCCGCGGCCTGGCGGTTGCCGTGGAGACGGCGCCGCTCCGGCGCGGAGCTCGATCCCGCTCACAAGCGTTCCGCCACCCGCGAGGGCCCCCGGACACGGCCGTCCCCCTTTTCTTTGGCTTTTGCCTATAAAATCCCCTAGTTCAACACCAGCCTTCTCCCCCCTCCGCTCTCTTCCTGTCTTTGCGCCAGGAAAGGCTTGCCAAGGGAGAGCCCAACAGGCAGGGGCGGGGGCTGCCATTGCTGCCTCTGCCAAAGCCACCTCAGTAACGTAAGACCAAAACCTGTTAGGAAAAGCCCAAAGTTATGCATTATGAACCTCTAATGAATCAGCGTTGCTTCTTGCTTCCCAGGATGCTGCGCCGCTTGGGAATAGGAGAGCCGTGCTTTTGAACTCTTCCCAGTCGAAATTAAAGGAGAGCATATTCTTACTTAAGCAAAATATTTCTGAAAGTCTAGTAAAGCAAGGGACACCTTGCAAAGTTTGGGCAATTTCCTGGCCTTTGCAGGGAAAGCAGTGAGAGTTTAAGGTTGCTGCACATCTCATGCTATATCCTTCAGCAGCTCACCCCCTCCCAAACCTGCCCTTGCTTTACTGCAGATTTCCAAAAAATGGCATTTTCCCATTAACCTACTGCTCAGGCTGAACAGCAGCCCCATTTCTAAGGAAAAAAAGAAAAAGCAGAATAGAGAGAAATGCGGACCAGCCATCACCAGAGGAGGAGCCTTGAGGGCATGGTGACGACTCCAGCCCTCAGCACCTGTTCCCCCACCACCTCTAGGAGTGGTTCTGTTGGTTTCTAATAAAAAAAAAAAATTAATCACATTCGATTTGATTAGAAAGCAGAAGAGAAAGGTGCAGCATGCCACAACAGCAGGGAGCCAAGATGAAACTGCTGCCACACACACCCTGGTCTCATTGCCCTCTAAAAGATGTCCCACAGATTTAATTTGTAAGAGATGTTCATCAAACAGGCTTGTACCAAAGGAATCCAGAAGAAATTGATATAATAAGCCTATGAAGGAGCCCTGTTTTAACATCATTTCAGTAGAATTCATTGCTCACTACATACTCACTACATTTTCTAACAGTGCAGCGAGCTGCAGTTCAGCAGATCAGATTGCTGTGTAGCAGTCATGTATGTGAGATTTAAGGAGCCATTCCTCTCTATCTTCTCCATTCTGTTTTTTACCAAGTTCCCACACATTTCCATTTTTTTCACCTGATAAATTTTGCTTACACCTAAGCAACGATAGAAAATAAAGCTACGCTATACTTCAGGATGTTTAACTGGTAGAGATAGTTCAAGAAGAGATGAAGAAAAAGTGTGCCTTTCTTAGTTTTTAAATATGATGTAGAGTGGTGGCACCAGAAACAAATTACTATAACCTTATTCTCAACACATCTCCACCTACTCCAGCACTACCCCATCTGTTAAATTCCTCTTGCCACTAATACTGCTAGCCAGAGATTAAATAGCCAAAGTGAAAAAACTGGTTTGGGCAGGGAGTGATGTGTAGCAACAACTACCAAACACATAAATTCTTAATTTCAAATACAGATTTAAAAAAAAAAAAAAAAAAGAGCAAAACTTTAGGTCTTTGTGGGCAAAAAATTCTACTGACTTTAGTAGGGATTTGCTCTGGTTAAAGTGTTGAATCAACTAGCACATGCTTAAACCCCTCTGAAATCTAGAGTGTTTAAACACTTTGATGAATCAGGAGAAAGGAAATGAGCAAGGACTTCAGGATTGGCCCAGAGGGATCAGGACAGGAAACTCTAAACTGTGGAATTAATTTCTTTAAAGCTGTGCCATTTACCTATCATAGTTTATGATTCAATAGTTCCAGTTTAAGCAGTACACAACAATAAAAGTTAAACTGGGACTTTCAGTTTAAACACTGACCTCATTATCCTCTGATGTCATGAACAACAGCCTGAAGTAGAAAGTCAGGCACAGTACTCTTTTAAACACAGACACTAAACTTGTTTTTTAAAATGTTAAGGATTTTGTCTTTTCACAGAAGACATTTGAAGGGTGGAAAACATATTTTTCTGCCATAGAATGAAGTCTGGTAGGTATATATTATTAAGCAATAGTAGTCCCTTCCTTTTGAGCAGACTGATTTTCAGCATTGTTTGTTTTTCATGTATTTACTTATGTGTAATTTTGAAGAGTTTTACAGTCCTGAATAATCTGTAGGCCTTAAGTGCAAAGCAAACAAACCAGCCTTTCCATGGCAAACAAAAATCAAATTACAGAGGACCAGCCCTGTTGCACCTTTTCGAAGTGCATCAGTCTTTAAGGCAAAGGTCAGCTGGTGACAGAGCAGCAGCCCATTCCAGTCGGGGAGGTAGGGAAGAACCTGAATGGCAGCTCCTCCCTCCTTCCCTCCTGCAGAAGTCTTCAGCATAGCTGAGGGATAGTTAAGCCACGTGAATTAGCCAAATGGAGGAGGAAAGGGAAAATGATCACTATATATATTCATCTGTGATATAAATTAGCCTGTCCGGTGTTAAAATACTATAAGTCTGATGGAGAGCAAATTAAAGTCCACATCCTACACCTTTTCTGTAATGAGGACTAGAACTACCCAGCATAGAAGGCACTCTACACTACAGTGAAGTTCAGCTCCTGCAGAAGATTTATGGGGTGTCAGTGTCCAATTCTAGGCACTCGCACTGATAAAAGACTCCAGGTTCAAGTCTGTGAGAGAGACAGAAGCCAATTAGATGCCAAATACAAATATATCTAAATCAGTAAATAGAAAAGTCTGTAGAATATCTGAATTTCCCCCTTTCTCCACTGCCACCTCTAACGTTACTCTTCAGCAATTGAAGGCTGCAAAGCAGAAGTCACCTCAGGCAAGGGCAGGCATTAACACCTCTGTTTGCAGAGAACTTTTTTTCTTTTAAAACACAAAGAACAGGCTTGTGATGGCCACCTTCATACCATGCAACTGGAGGCCTCACCCAGGAAGAGGAAAATCTGGATTTTAACATTTTTAGGCATGAGGAAGTCCAAGCTCAGAGCTTTTACATCTGAAGTGCCTCAACTACTAGGGCTGTTGTCACATCCTCTGAGTTAACCTGCCATTGTCCCAGCAAGTGTATTTCTGGATCACAGTGTCAGGATCGTGCAGAGACTCAGCAACCACATTTTCCTAGTGGTAGGGCTGCTGTACTCTGAGGCCAGCTCTACTGTCACAGTAGAGGCCAACTCTACTGTGACCTTGGATCAGACAGCAGGGTGGGACAGAGCTGCAAGGACACTCAATGGGATACTCATCTTGGCTCTGGAGCTGCATTTCAGACCCAGTTGTTGTCTCAGCTTCTTGTTGTAGCTGTGTGGCCAGCATACTCGTGCCTGGCCATGAACCTATTGGTCCTGAGTCTGACCTTAGACTCAACCTGTCTCATCTGTTTGGACTGGTCTGATGATCTGGACTTGTGGTTGAATGTGGTCACTGTCACCAGACCTGCTTTGCTGGTTAGGGTGCTGCGGGATGGGGCTGTGTCAGGGACGGCACTGCCCCACCAACTTTGCTGTCACCCTTGGCTGCCAGCTCAGCCAGTTTTACAGAGCAGCCCTCTCTTGCAGCTGCCTGACACACAGCAACTGGTTAAAAGGTGGTTGTGTTTATGGTAGATTTGTCCATACTGTCTGTTTAAGGTTAATCAACTTCATATATATATGAGTGACTGTTCCATTAATAACCTCTGTTTCCAAAGGAAGTGTGGTATGTTGCACTATTATGAGACTTAATTCAAAAAGTGAGGCAAATATAGATAATTTACAATTTGCAAGTTTTTAAAGTATTTAGAGATAAGTAGTAAGGAAAATATGTGAGGATAATTAACTGAAATGAGCTTAGGTATCAAAGCAACAAGCTTTGCAATGCCTAGATTTCCAAAAAGAAACATGAGATGATGGAGATGCACAGCTAGAATAAGAATGAGGCCTAGGAAACTCAACACAGTGTGTATGAAACCATCCAGCCCCATCTAAGAGGGAAACAAAGAGGATTCACACACTAAAGTCTCAACTTGCCATTACAATTTACGTTCTCCCCTGGAGATTCACTGCCTTAAAGCTCTCCTTCGAAGGCTAGTAGCTAAACACCCTTTCTCTAAATGAGGTATGGATTGCTGTTAATTTTAAACCCAGCAGAAGAAAAAAAGGGTTTCTGAGCTACTAATCCTGTTTTCAAGCAATACGGTTGTTCATATACGCAAACAGCATTTGAGATACCCAGTTTCAAAGTTAAACTTTTCACCTTATGCTTTGAGATTTCAGTGCTATACTCCCTTTGTTCTAGGACCACAAGCCAAACATGCACTTGCACACATAGTTTTCCTACACAGTTTACCTACAAAAGCTTACAAGGTGTCTGGGTATTTGTGTCACAGAAACTGTTTCCCTGTGAAAAAAATAAAGTTTTATTATAGTAGTTGGAGAACATAAACATGAATTTGTATCTCTAACTTCTTGATTAGGGACTTTAGGAAGGAGGGGACAACCAACTCTTGGCCTGTTCAAGTTCCAAAAGGCTGTTTATTACTTTTATCCAGTGACTACCTGGCTAATATGAAATACTGAAGTAATGTTGGATTTAGGCATGCAAATTCTTTAGAAATTTTATTTTAAATGTTTTTTACTTATTCTAGTTAAATTTTTTCCTTATTATTTTAGACAACTGTGTAGCCATACTGCAAGGTGTCCTGTTACAAATTCCTTTAAAGTGTAACAGTTCCTCTCCCTCTGTGTGCATGAATACAGGCTACCCAGCCACTGGATGTGCTGGTTTTCTCTGGACAGTGATCTGGGTACGTTTAGGAGTGACTGAAGGTCTAGGTGCCAGAAGCTTAATTCAGTTGCTTGAACTTTAAAATCCCTCAAGGGGCTGGAAGATCTTCATGGGGCTGTCAGATATGACACAACACCTAGAGGAGACCTATGCTCCTCCAGACTGGTGGCTGGAGGTCAGGTGGGTATTTCAAATGGCACTAGACATAGAGGTGAGACCTGAGGCCTTGGGGTGTGTTTCAGCTTCAGAGACTTAATTTTAGATGTCTACTTGTAGGTCTTTACAGGTCAGCCAAGTTCCATTGTCATCAAGGGAGATCAAGATGTAAATTTATTTGCATAGAGAGGCATTTCAGATGCCCAGGGTATCTTTCAGATTGTCCCAGATACCTCTTTTCTGTTTTTCTGGAATGGCAGCTAGAGGCTGAGTCTACTCTTAAGTAGTGATATCTGCCAGCTCCATAAAGGCCATACTCTACTTTGTCTCAGATGGATCTAAGTGGCCACGTAGAAGCATCTGAGGAATTTACTGTTTTAGATATATTTGTATTTGGCTTCTAACTGGCTTCTCTCTCTCTCACAGACTTGAATCTGGAGTCTTTTATCAGTGCAAGTGCCTAGAATTGGACACTGACGCCCCATAAATCTTCTGCAGGAGCTGAACTTCACTGTAGTGTAGAGTGCCTTCTATGCTGGGTAGTTCTAGTCCTCATTACAGAAAAGGTGCGGGATGTGGACTTTAATTTGCTCTCCATCAGACTTATCTTACAGTATTTTAGCACTGGAAAGACTAATGAGTCCCAAGTCAGTACTGTCCTTAGAGGCAACAGATTTATTCAGTTGATGAGATGTCTACCATAAGGTGAGCTCAAAACATCCTAAGCTCCATAATTGAACTCCATTGAATGTATGATTACATGTTACATGTACACATCTACCCATAAGGTGCCTAAAGTTAGGAAAACAGGGATGAATTCCAGCTGTGGAGGTGCTGACTGAGTGGCTGAAAAAGCACAACTGTTCCTTCTATTGTAAATTTACTATCTAAAACTTATTATCCCTCTCAGCTTTGTACACCTTACTCTCCACTCTTGACTGTTACCTTCCCAGCAGTATTTTGTACATCCCAGTTTAGCCCCACTCCCCCATACCTATGAGCAGATTACAGCTATCTACAGGATCCCATCTTCCTCCCTCCCTCCTGACTCTGGCACATTATATCTAGCCTTGGGTTACTTTGTCCCTTCTGCTGCACTGACCCTCCAGGTTCCTTGCATCTTATGGTGCTACCTGTGCCATGGCATTGGTGTCTCACTCACAAGTCCTTCACTATACATACCAAAGCCACTTTCATTACAAAGGGAGGGCAGAAATATCACCATTATATTTTTCACCACTTTTTCTTCTCTGAAAAGGGCTAAATACTATTCTGGTATTTAAACAGCTTCTTTTTGCTTATTTTATATCAGTCTGCTGAAGTACAGATGGGTTCTAAGCAGATCACTAGCGTATACTCCTTGGGTGCTTATTCTGTTAATTATTCACCTTGATTTTTCTTGGCTCTTCTTATTATTGCATGGGATTTTACAGGGTTTCCATTTGAGGAGTTTATTAAAGGGTTCAGGGAAGGAAAAAGAAAGCTTCGTTTCAGAAGGAAACTGGGTGTGGTTATCCAGCATGATATATTTACCAAAAATATTGTTAAAGAGACTTTGGAGAAATGTGCATGTGTTGAAATTAGCAAGCAACAAGCAAAGACTTGCCTGCAATATTGATTTTACATTGAGAGGGATACAGCAGTGACAAATCTCAGTGTAGCTTGACACATGTGGTTTGGAATTAGGATATTTAGGACCCACAGAGACCTTGATTTCCCTCCTGCAGTGCATGTTCACTAACATGTGCCATGTATGCGAACTACGCATCATTATACTTCCCTTTGAAAAATTTGCTGAGTGAAAAATCAAGGTGGTCGAGAGCTGTGAGGCACTAAGCTTAACTCCATTGTGGTTTTTTTCATCCAGAGGGGGAGGTTAATACAAGGAGGGAAGTTATAAATGTGTAAGATTTGGAATTTACCACTGTTGCCTAATAAGACCTCCATCTTTGACATTAAATTCAGGTTTTTTCAGGGCTGGCAGGCAAAGCAAGTTCTGTTGCTCTCTTAAAAGCTGAGTAAGAGGTCATGTGACTTTTGCTTTCATAAAAATAACTTTTATTGCAAAATCAACTTACCTTTGTCTACTGTTTTTACTGTTTAAACAAAGCTTATGAAGTGTTATAAGATAAGGTACCCAAATGTCGTCTTCCATTCAGTCTGACAACCATCCTTCATTGCATAATTGTGAATCTTAATCTAGGCCACCTGAGAGAGTGGCGATCTAAACCCTGATTCAGTCTGGAAGGGTGGAGAAACTGCTCTGGTTTTGGATTTGTCTACTAAAATTATGAGGTTTATGCTGAACTGCAACTGTTCTTTAACCTTTATTTGTTTGAGAGCTTATTTTAAACCATTAAACTGGTTTGAATTCCTATGCAGATTTTTTCTTGCTGTTGTTTTCAATCCTGTAAGGAAACCTAGTTTATTATATTCTTTCTAGAAAGGTGAGGAAAAGATGAACTCCACTGTGAATTGTTTGTTTTGGGCTTTGCAGAACTGAAATCAGTTCCCAGTGTGACCACAAAGCTTTTACTGGAATTTAAGCAAGTCATTTAACACTAGATCCATAAAAGGCATAGAAGGTAGTGTTGTTGGGCTGAGATGCCCATCAAAATCCAGATTCTAAGTTATGTGTCTGAGCTACCTCTTCAAAAAGCCTCACTTTAAGCAAAAAGATGCCTAAACTAGCCATAAGGAACCAGTACCTGACAAAAGGAGAGGCTCCATATGAACTATGAGAACTATGGCATGTCCTTGAATTTAAGCTTCCCTAATTTCAATTAAATATTCTGGCTGCTAATTTTACAGTAATTTTTATGCTCTTCAGCCCAATTAGTATTACACTTCTACCCAAGCAGAGACACTTTCAACAGTGAGACTGATGGAGACCTGTCCTATATTGCCCTCTGATCTGGAAGTTATAAAAGGTGATACATGAATACACATTTCCTCTGTGGGCAAAATCCAGCTTTACCCACATAGACAAAAGGAGAAGGGTGACACGACCAATGTCTCTCTTGTTTAATGTAGGATTCTATCTGCTGGGACACCTCAGGGAATGCTTACTGAATTGAGCTTGGGAATTCGCATGAAAGAGGAAAATCTGTGTTTTGAATCCTGATGCTATTTAGGTGTAGGACAGATACTCTATGAAGTCAAGTTCAAGGTTGTTGTAGGCTTATTCACAAAAATAAAGAAAATACCAAGAAAAGGGGTTTTGGGGGAGATTTTTTTTCTTTTGAATTTCCCAGCCAACTACTTTGCTGTTTTCCTCTACAGCAGCCAGTAAACTATCAGCCAAGACATTTATTTCTCAAGGTGGTGCCTGTACCTCCTGCCATGGGAAAGGCAGAGATGTTTCATGCAATTTGACATGCTCAATGTAAGATAAAGGTTCTACCAGAGAGCTGGTGATAATGCCTTCCTTGCTAAGCACCAGGCACTGTGACTGTCCTAGTTCACCTCTACAGATTCAACATTAGGACAGACAAACATCTCTAGGGACCTAAGGATAATAAGTACATGGGAGCAGAATGGCACCCATGTAAATGTGTGAAGCAAAGGGTTCTTGTTATTCTACTCAACATAAGAGACAGATAATAGCAATCAGGACTAATTGAAGAGTGAGGGTAGACTGTCAAGGATATCTATTTTGGGTGTATTAAAGCAGCACAGCCTGAAGTCAAATATAGGGTCAATTTAGGAAACACTGCTAGTGTCAAAACAAAACTGTTGCTTGGTTTTAACAAAAACTTGACATTTCTACATTTTCTACCAAAGAAACAAAAAATAGGTAACTATTTTGGTTTAAGTTCCAGGATTTCTGTGGTTAATTCAAGGCCATTGGTGAATCTGGGGCTTTTTGTCAGTGTTGCAGAAGTCTACAGGGTTTCCATTGGTCAGGAAAACCCAATGGAGTCTCCCAGGGCAGAGCTAAAAATCCAAAACTTTGGTTCCACAGGTTATGATCGAGGTCACCAAGTGTCCAGGTTTCTCCCTCAGTGCCAAGGTGAAGTTATCATTAGAGTTAGGAATTTTAGGCTCTGAGAACAACAATATAGAGTTTAGGAATCCAGATCTACCTGCACAAGAGATCTATCTTGAATTCACAAATCAAGGAAGACCAAGCTCCTGATTATTCTACCAAGCAGTAGTTTTTATGATGACAGGAAACTAGGAGGGCTTTTATGCAGAATTTTGCATGAGTTTTGGTGAAGTTGGTTTTGATTCATACAAATTGAAATTATCTAATGAAAACCCGCTTTTACAAAACTTCCAGTTATACTATGGAACGAAATTGCATATCAGAGAATGTGATTGCTACGTTATCTTTGCAAACTCTTCCTCCTTGATCAGCTGGTGATTTTCTTCTCTATTTTCTCTTCTAAGCTTCTGTGTGGTTTACTCTTCAGTGTTAAATAGTGATCTTCTGACAGTAGTATGCCTCAGAATCCATGTAGAAGGAAGAAATTCCTCTCCCCAGATGAAGGTCTAAGACTACAAGGAGAGTCTGGAGCTCTTGTTTATGGGCATGAAATGTGTGGCCTAAATATTGTGTGTGTCCTCCAGTAGGAAACCAAATCAGAGAGCTCATCACTTTGTCTACAGATGCCCGAAGATAAGAGGATATGCACACTAGTTTGCTTCTTTAATTTATCTTGTGAGAATAAATTTGCACCTGCAAAGTGAATAAAAACCTATCTCCAATCTGCAGCAAGTAGAGCAGGATAGTATTCTTGCAAGTGCAAAATATTCTTCTAGAATCCATCCTTCTGCACAAGGTGTTTTCATCTCCTTTCAGTCCTCAGGTCTGCAAATCATGCTGTGTAGTTAGAATGTCAGCATCACTTCTGGCTTTCCTCAGACTCCATTCTGAAAGAATTCTGAAAGCATGAAAGAGATCTTACTCTCAGCTTTCCAAATGAGTGCGTATGGCTCAGTTACTAAAGCAATGCTGTCCCAATGAGGAAATGACAAACTCATTCTGAGTATTGGGCCAGTTAAGAGTCTCACTTATTTATTATTCTGCACAGTTTCATTTGAACACAATGATATGTAAGTGCTTTCTTAAAGTGTTTCTGAGAATATATACCTTTTACTTGCAATAAGAAGAAGCCAAACTGAGCTACAAACTATGTAAACTAATGGAACCCAATCCATTCCATCTCCTGGAAAAGAAACTGATTTGTCTTTTCTGTTTAACTGTTAGATGAAGAATGAATAATCTACTTTTATTCCCTAGCAACGAGTCTGAAAGAGAAATGGCAATATTTTGCTTTTGATTTTAATATTTTCTGTATTTCAATGTTTAAATTAAAATTATCCTTCCTAGAGCTTCAGCTAAGAAGTGATTTGCTAAAGTTTTCAATTTACAAACTTCGTAGTCAGAAGTCCTGGCAGAAGGATGTGAGCTTTTCTTCTCAAGGTTGCATGATTTACAATGCCTGATCTGGCTCACGGAGGGAACGTTTTGCCATTTTCTCTAATGCTGCAGTTCTCTTCCTACTCATGTTGTAGTTCAGCTGAGGAATATTTAGACTAGAGTGGTAAATGTTTGAGTGTTAAGACCCTCTTAGGAAAAAAAAATGGATAAGGGACATTTAGAGAACATTTAGAGAAATAACATTTGGAGAAATTATTTATATAACAATAGACCAAGAGATCCTTACCAAAATATAGATTAATTGTGCCAGACATGTGCATACAATAGAAGAGTTTGTAATTTGAAGGAGAGGTGTAAAGGGGTTTCAAGCCTGTATCCAAGAAACAAGTAGGGAAAGGTTAAGGTGCTCTTAATAAACCCATAAAATCCTTCAGAGCTTACAAAGTCATCTGTTAAATGCACTCAGAATTGTACACAATCTGATGCTTTACAGTTCTACCTAGAGATCTCCACACATTTCAGAAAGCATTATTTAATTTTCTAGAGGGCTTGTCAGCATTTCCTTATTTCATAAGCACAAAGAGATACAAAGATTTTTCCAAAAGACTTTTAGCAGAATTTCTGATGCCTGATAAGCCTGGAATTGGCTATAGATTTCTTGTTTGATTGTTTTAGTTTACTTAAAGGTAAATTTAAGTGATGCATTAACAAACTTTGCTACTGTGCAGGTTTTGTTTGGTTTTGGTTCTGCTTGTGGGTTTTTTGAGGTTTATTTTTTTCTTTCCTTCCTAGCCATTTGTCTTCCCCATTTTAGGTCCCTGAAAATGTTTCATATGCTACTTCCACTAAAGTTATTGATGTCTGCCTTTGTTTCAACAGCAGAAGGACTGGAGACATCCATCTTATTCATATGTGAGTATCTCGAGCTGCAAACTTATCACTCTTTTTGTACAATACAAAGATTTGTACAAAGATTTACAATATTAATACAGAATTTTACAGAATATACTTTTAAAAGTTAGGTTTAGAACGCACTGAGAGTTATTAAAGGAACAGCAGAGTATTAAAGGAATAAACAAGGGATCTCAGGAAGAAATTTTCATAATGATATATTTATATCTATTTATTTGTCATAAATTAGATCTATGATGCCAAATGTCCTGTGAACCGTAATTCTAGCAAATTATCTGGCTGTAAGGTGCTATTACTGTTGCTATTACTGAAATTTGGTGGGTCAAATCCTATGGCTGGAGTGCAGCTACTGATGAGTGCAGGCTGTTCAAGAGGGGCAGGCAAGGAAGAAGGGGCAAAGGGGTTGCCCTCTACACCAAGTGCTTTGGATGTGATAGACTGTGAAGAGATCTCTCTGAAGAATAGCCATGAGCAGCTTGAAAGCTTATGGGTAAGAATTAGAGACTGAGACAACAAAGGACACCTTGTGGTTGGTTTCTACTTCATGCTGCCTGATCAAGGGAAGCCTATTGATGAAGCCGTCTTGCTCCAGCTACTGAGGGACAATAACATAGACAGTGGGATCAAGTACATCCTCAGCAAGTTTGCAGATGATACCAAGCTGAGTGGTGTGGTTGACATGCCTGAGGAAGGGGATGCTGTCCAGAAGGACCTCAACAAGATCAAAAAGTGGGCCCATATGAACCTCATGAAGATCAACAAGGCCAAATGCAATGAGCCAGCAATGTGTGCTCGCTGTCCAGAAAGTCAGTCATATCCTGGGCTGCATAAAGGGCCCCACTGCACAGAAGTATTCAGATGTTAATAGAAAAACTTCAAACTCATTGGCTTCAAGTTCCCTAAGGAAACTGAAAACATAGTCAGAGTTAGCTTATCCCTGTTCATTATTCAGTTAGCAACCAACTTGGAAGCTGGCACGCTGTACCTCTTCCCATCAGGGGAAAAACAAAGTGAATGTCCTTCCTAGGATCATGTTTATTTTTAGTGCTGTCCTTTATTCCAGACATTTATTTTAGCAAAATCAACATGTTGACTATGTCTTAGTGAAGCCTTGATAGTAAACGTGAACACTCCCTGCAATATTATCAGAACAGACAGATTTCTCAGACTCTCATCCTGTCATTGGACAAAAGCCCTCAACTAGACAATACAACTGCTTGATTTGTGGGAAAGGCAATGTTAAGAGCCGTAAATTGGCATTAAATGGAATCAGAATTGTTTGCTCCTTTTCATCTCATTGAACATACAGACTGTTTGGCTGTGTTTATACTGCTGAGTTGATTCAAGCCTTGAGGCTGAATAGCACTGGCTGGCTTGTGTCCACACTCCACAAGGTCAACTCCCTCTACAACTGACTTCTCTCAGTGACAGCTGAAGTGCTCCAAAACAGAGTGAAGGAGAGCACTAAGAATTAAGCAGTGTGACAGTAAGTGTGAATACCTGAGCTCATTACTTGGTCCTCTTTGGCTTAGCAGTATAGATACTCCCTAAAGAAAAAATATCCAGTTGCTGTGAAAACTTAAAAACAAGCGATTGGAGCACCAGTGACAATGCATCCATTAGATGTGTGAGTCTATAGGGGTATGTATTGCAGCCTAGGAAGAAGGCTCCTCTCTAGCACTCTCAGTAACATTCATGTCTGGAGAAGCAAAGCAGAGACCTGCCTCTCAAGGTCATGGTCACAGCAGTCATGGATCACAAAGAATTCTGCTGAAAGCTGAGCTTACAAGAATCACATGCACCTTGGTATAGCCTAGGCAGCTGTGCCTGCCTGCACCCAAAGGTTGGTTACCCCTTCTGCATGTATGTACACACACACACACACATACATATGGGAGACAAAATTTATATGCATAGATATACAGATAGATTTATGAAATACAACTAGCACTTCTCTTGTTTATATAAAATAAAACCACATTGTGCTATGGCACTCAGTATAATTTTAAATTGCTGCTAAGAAATCTTCCCAACAATGGAGCCATTGATTTGAGTATGGTCTTTTTAAGATGTTGCCCTGGGCTGCTGTTGGAAAGCTGCTTTGCAGGCTGCAAGATATATCTTTTTGTTGTGTAACACCAAGGGTGGCTTAGGACATGAGGCCATCTGAAATACTGGTTAGTCTGGCAGAAGCTAAGCCCTACATGAGTCACACTTGTACTGTATCTTCATGCAGTGTGGGGGTGGGACACTGGCACACACTATCTCTTACTCTCTGCCTAGTTCTTCCCAGCCCATAAACAACTGAGCTTGCTCCAGAATTAAGCTTGAGGGTGAACTAACACTTAAGTAGCATGGACAATCAGGAGATAACACTTAAGCACAAAAATCCAGCAGACACCAACAAGACAGTATAGATGAACTGTGTGTTTACTAAATTTGAAATCACATTTTTCCTGTGTTAAAACTTCCATCTAGAGTAACTCAGACCTTTGTAGTGGAGTTGGTTAGGTTGGATTGGAAAACTTACTTAGGTAATACTGAATTTCTGCCTTGAAATGTTGAGTCCAAAGATTAGAAAGGTGTAGTATCAAAATTCCACTCCTGTTAAATATTGAACATGCTACTCCAATATATTGATTTCCCTTGATATGCTCACAAGGTGATATGATATGGAAATACAGCTAATCATCCCATATTGATGACCAGATTATCTTTGTTGAAGTTAAACCGTGTTCTAGGCATATGATCTGTCTGCATGATGGAAATCCTAACCCCCATTCACAGAGCAGTAGGTCTGTGCCTGTGTATTTTATAAGACTCCTAAACAACCTCTATAACTACGCTGGAAACGTGGTATTAGAGAGGATGTGTTTAGGCACTGACCTGTTAATGGTCTGTAAAGTTTAACTGGTGGCATAGTCCCTGTAATGGTATGGCATGTTCCAGCTAGTGCTTTCCCAAACAAAGTCCAGGCCCAGCTAAGGGCTTGGCGTAGTCCTGGGACTTTTCCCAAATGCAACATGAACAGAGCTACCTGCTCTAGGTGAGAGTTTCACTGTGTGGTTGCAAACTGTAGTGTGCCATTTGCTTTGGGGGGCAGAGAATTGGCTCTTATCCATTTTATTTACTGATAGAGATGTAACCAAACTGATCTATGCAGAGCCAGCTTAGCTTCTGAACACTCAGTGTGCCGTTGCACATTAGGAATTAGGATGCGGAGATTTCAAATTTCCTCATTTTAGGTTTGGAAACACATTTTTTCATTTACTTGTGGAATCCCAACACTTCAGTTACTCAGATAAAGGAGAATTAGCTGCAAGCGAACAAAGTTGTATCTACAGGAACACAACCGTTTTGGCCAAAATATGCCACAGGTGCCTATACATTGGTGATCATCATGTCTGCATGTTATACATCCTTTTGTAGCTATTTTTGGTCATCTCGGCTTGAGATCTAGTTTTTCAAAACACATCACAACACACCAAGAGAGAAAGCGAAGAAGTCAGTAGACCTCTTCTGAGCCTGCCTACAATGGCGTGCATATCATCTAACTTCTACACAGCTTTATATCTGAGCTCATCTGTAAGCTCTCTTTCAAGTCATTAGAAATGAACAAGTAGTTTTAGGGACTGATTAATCTGTCCTATTTTAGATACATAGGAACAGGTGAAACATACCTTAAAATTGTCTCTTTCTCTCCAGTTGTTATAAAGGAATCACATGGCAATCATCTCACACGTAATTTCTGTACATTTACAGAAGACATACATAGCTTCTAATTCCTCAGTCTACAATGGGGCCATACGATAATTTTTAATATTTTCCTCGAACTTTCTGAATAAATCCATACACAGCAGCAGCAGTAGTCAGTCAAGGCATAGCTTTTGCTTATGTGCAGTCCCCCCATGGTGGTCAGGCAGTGAAGGGTAGGGCCACAGACCTGAGTGGGATGTAGGTGACACATGGTGGCCCGGGGAAGGGGGGGTACCTTGGGGGCCCTCCTCAGCACATGGAAAACACAGTGGCCATGGATCTGGTGGGACCTGGGCTCTGCTACAGCTGCAGTTTTATGGCATGTTAAATCTCTGGCTACTCAGTTGCCAAAGGAAACATGAGCGGCCACAGTAGTTATGTTCTTTATAGGAAATGAATAAGCACAAAAAGGCCATCTGATACCCCACAGGCCAATGTGCGAGTATTGTCTTATTAAGGATAAAAGAGATCTAAGGAACTGTCAGATCTAGTACTCTGGCTTTTTAAAATATATAATAACTCTGTCTTCCCTAACCCTTCAGTTTTTCAATTCTTCAGAAGAAAAAAAAAAAAGAGTAACTTTGAGACTTCTTTTGTTTAACAGATCTTCCATTTAATAGTACCAGAAAGATTTTAAAATGCTCTATTAATTATGGGCCAGATGTTGTATGCAGGGCCAAGCTAAATTGATAGGACTGTTCAGGGCTATTAGTGCTGTGCCACGAAGTTGTATGTTTGTAGTCAGTTCTCAGAGGAAGGGTAATGTGGCTACGTACCACTGAATGAGAACTTGGACCCAGACACACTGAGAATATCTGTATGATTTTAAGAGTTATGTTATCTGTTAAAGTATTTTCTGCAAAACTTCTGTAAAGGATTTCCACTTTGGAAATCAGGAAACTGAACTACGCATTTCAATTGGATTCACCTTGATTTGCTGCAATGTGCTCTGTACGTTTATTGTTCTTTTTGGGTGCTGTTCAGATGCTTTTGTACTTGGTTTATAAATAGTACCTGAGATTTAAAAACCTTTCTAAAAAATGTGGACAAAGAATTTCCATTAAAATGAACAGGAACTTTGAACCCTATGCCTTCAGCTGGCACTAAAATTTCTGAAGCTGATTTGGACTATTATAATATTGTACAAATAATTATTGATCTCAGTATATTGAATACTTTATTTCACCTTCTTTCCTTGCAAAATGAAGAAAAAATAAGATTAAAAAAAAGCACTTCTGATGAGAATTTCATGGCAACATATTTGTTTTGATTTTTGATTTTTATCAATAGCACAAAAGTCAAATTAAAGTATTTTGCAGACACTAGTGCTGCTTTTCAGAATCATCTTGCTTTTACATTCAAAACAAAAGTAGTCTCCTGCTACATTTTCTACTTTCCTATCTCCATTCAGTAAGCCACAAAACTCAAGTTTTTTCTTGGCTTCCCATTTGCAGAAGACACCAATATAAAACTAGGTATGTAATGATACTATTAGCAACATATAATAATAGATGTATGCAATGTATATAATCCTTATTACATATTTTTATATACTAATGTAAGAATATTGAAAAATAGATTCCATAATGCTCCCCTCCTCATGGTGTACACCCCCAAGATTTTAAAAACATGTGAGTAACAGATTCTGAGATATGAGCATGCTGAGTTACTAGGGCCATCTGACTCCCGACATGGCATCCGATCTATTACACCTAATCTATTCGAGAATGTAATCATACTTACACAAATGGCCTTTCGGATATAGTGTCTCACAATAATCTGCTTCATCTAAACTTTAAATCAAGAAATTTTGTCCAGTGTACAGTTTTATTTGAAAATCTTTGGCATGACCAATAGGAAACTTGAAATGTGCTTTCCCAGAGGGGCCTGTTTGTGTAAATCCTATGCGATACACAAAGGGTCACTTGCAAAGAGAGATGAAAGAATTTTAGTATTTACTGCTCTTGGAATAACTGAGCACAGAGGACAGGACCTCAGAAAATAGACCCTTGAGGTGTTCTGCAGAAAGATGGTACTGACTTTCTTCCTGCTGTGCTGGTGTTGGGTTGAAAGTACAGAGTTGTCTTTTCTGTGGGGTCTCTGTTACTCCATTAATAGCAGATGCAGAGCAACTTAGAACTGATCTTAACATTTTTTTGTATATTGGATGACAAACGGAGATGAACCACTCTCAAAACAATTTAAGCACAGTTTTCTGTACATTATTCGGGCAAAGTTTGTCCTGATGATGTTCTCATCATATGGGTTGCCATAATGCAAAACTGTGGTGGCTTACAAGAAGGCCGGAGAGGGACTTTTCACAAGGATATCCAGCCACAGGCAGCCATAAGACAAAAGGGAATGGCCTTAAGCTGAAGAAGGGTAAGGTTTAGATTAGATAGATTTACTGTGAGGGTGGTGAGGCACTTGCACTGGTTGTCCAGAGAGGTTTTGGACTCCCTATCCCTGAAAGTGTTCAAGGCCAGTCTAGATAGGGCTCTGAGTAACCTGGTCTCAGACCATGGCAGGAGGTTTGGAGCTAGGTGGTCTTTAAGGTCTCTTCCAATCCAAACCATTCTATGATTCTATCACATTTGTACAGAATCTCTCAAAAAATATGTATCCCATAGCATTCTCAAGTGAAAGAAGAGAAGGGACTAAGTCTGCTACAAATGCCGATAAAAAATAACACAAAATTAGGGGCAATATACTCTGTCCAACTAATATGCATGAGGGACAGTTGCATTGAACATAGTCAATAAAGTAATACATTTAGATCACAGCTGTGCTGAAGACAGTTCAGTAGATCTTGCTGTTGAAATTACCATGTGTACCCAAATGGTTTGTGGCAAGCTTTGCACCTTGCTGTAGGGTCTCCTAGGAATGGTAGTGCCATAGCTAGCTCAGTTTCAAACTTGTCCTCTTCTTCCCTGCCTGCCAAAACTTGAATCCAGAAGTCTCTGCCTCTGGCTTTGCAACCATTTTCCATAGGTATTGATGTGGCAATGGTTTTAATGATGATATTAGAGGAAAAAAAAATTAGGCCTAAACCGAAAGTAAAACAAGCTTATTTTACCTGTAGTCAGAAATTCTGGAGATATTAATCTATGTAGCCACCATTGACCCATCTGTGTAGGCACTGTCTTGACATGCAGTGCCAGGCGCAGTTTTCTTGTTGGAAATGGTACATGTCAGTGCTTATTACAGTGTCATTTCCTCTCCTTTCCTGTCGTACACTCATGGTCAGAAGAGCATAAAATATCTACCAGATTCCTGACAAGACAAGAAGGTGAATGGGTATTGAGAGCATCCCGGGGCTCTTCTCTTTTGCAAGTATATGTTTTCTATCCAATTTCTCCTTCTTTGAATGTCTCCCATATAACAGGACTTGAGGATAGCCTGGAAAACACTTGTGTTTTACTTCCAGTGCTGTCCATGACAAGGTTTGTGAGTCAGAGCCCTGAGGTGTCCCAGGTCCCAGCCCTGGGTGCTCATTAACATGTTCTGTTCATGAAGTAGAGCTGAGCCATGGGGATGCAAATCTCCAGAGACAGGGAGGAGGGAGAGATGAGGTCTGTGACTCCTTAAGTGGCTCAATGTTGGGCCATGGTTTGATTTGGTAATCTTAGGGGTCTTTTTCAACCTAAATGACCCTATGATTTAAATGTGCTATCAGACCTTGTGAGCAACGGGCTTAATAGGGGTTCAATGGCACTGAGATTGGAACCATGTGGCTGGACCATTGCAAAGACAGGAGGCATACTCAGGAGACAGCTGTATGTATTAGAGTAGGACATAAGCTCAGTAAGATTGGAGATGTCTTTTATATTCCTTTTCTCTGTCCTAATTCATTGAATAATGAGAAAGCACAACTGCTATGACTATTGGTATATCTTAGAGATATATGTTACAGTGACTAGAAGCAAGAAATAACTATTTAGTTCTCTGAAGGATATTAACCTCTGGAAAGATTCAGCAGGATGTGCATGTATCTAAGTGGATAAATAATTCCATGACATGTGTGGGGGTCTAATACCCAGAACAGTCCCTCAGACAGGGAGTTTGCTCTTAACAGTAGGACCCTTTCTGTCAAATATACCTTTTTAAAAATCAAAGTGTGGGAATCTAATAAAGTGGCTCTTTTCATATTGATTTCATCAATACAAAATACGATTTAAGAAGACACATTGTGGAGCTTGATTCAAAAGCTGAGGCTAGAAGCTTTAGCATAACCTCCTCCTGCACAGCCTCAGCCCTGCTTTTTCCACTCTGGGTCTAGGCCCTCAGAAACATGGAAAGGGCAGCAGGAAACTGGGTGATCCTGCTGTGAGTGCTGCAGTTGAAATGTGTGAATGGTGATGATAGCAAGAGGGGAAACTCAGAAAGGAATTGAAAACTGTTTTTTTGCTGCAAAGATTTAACATAGGTTTCATTGCTTTAAGCATTGCCTTGTCAGATCATTGCCCTTTGACAGAGCTTTAGTAACTGGAGTTAAACAAACTGTCTGGACTGTGTCTTTCAGTTTTTCATAATAAAGGAAGTGAAAAATGCTAGAAATCAATTGCACTTGGATAGGAAACTTGTAAAGAACTTTCTTGATCGAGAATAAGTTTTATGGAAAGTGTGGCTGTTGTGGGAGATAAAGAATAGTTAATACATTTGGGGGGAAAAAAAGAATGAAATGTTCACATTTTTCTGTCACTTAACACCAAATGTTCAGCCCAAGGAAAAAAGGTATGGATTAAGCAGAAGACTACCAAAGTTAGTTAAAGTTTATCGTTCACATATTGCCTAGAAAATGTCATTCATTCCTATCCTAATTATTCCATATTTGGGCCGTCTGGCATTCAGTAACAAGTCATTAGCAAGATAGACAAGCTGCTATTGCAGTACAATCTGAACTCCTCTGGAAAAAGTTTGCAAAACAATGAAGGGTACAGAAAACATGAGCAACACGTTCCAATTTCCCCAGGCTCACCAGACAGCAAAGGTACATGATACGAAGCTAAGATAACCTGAATCCATTTCAAAATGTGTTTTAAAATTAAGGTAAAAAATTCAGTTCAACTCTTCTGTAACACTGAGGCCAGGAGTTGAGAGTGTGTTGTATCACTTCTTTTAAACTCTACTAGGAGTTCAGCCAGAGGAGACCAATAGAAGGTCTAGGTACAGTTCCACCACAGGATTTAAGGATGATTGTTGCTGTTCACTCAACACGCAAAGACTCAGTTGTTTTGTCTTTTCTAGGGATAAATGTGTCCCATTGTCACAGCTCAATTTGAACCTACCAAAGGTAGTTATTGTCAATCTTTACAACACTCACTTTCCTCCATGCCCTTGCACTGCACAGCATTACTCTCCCTCTTTCTATATGTAATCTGGCCGATCCAAGTTCTTTGCAACAGGAGATGTTATTTAGCAGCAATTTTCCATGATGTGGAGTTAGCTGCCATCTGAAGGTTTGCCTGACATTTTTGCTGCCCTGTCTCCTGACATACTCTCAGGTGTTTCATATGTGGAAACTGACTATCAAATTTGGCTTTGAGTGGCCTCTCATCCGACATGTGCATCAGCTGCCTCGGAGAACACAGCCCACAGGAGTATTACTACAGCACTCAACATTTGATGGGACTGTGAATAACAGGCTAATTGCACTGTGTGCTTATTTATACCAGCAACAACACAGTAGTCAGTGCAGGTGAAACTGGGAAGTCACATGCCTTGATAATGACAAGCTGTCCATGTTTCACAGGAGTATGAGAAAGTGGTGATGACAGCTGTGTGACACTTTGAAGCCAGATGCCTCCTGTATTCCAGATACGCTGTCCTTTAATCTCCTAAGAGTCGTGCTGGATTTTGCTGTGCTCTGGGTGACTTCGTCTCTTGCTGTGACACTCCGAGACAGCCTCCTGCTGTGGAAGTAGAATTGGTCCGCAGGCTTCAGAGCTATGTTGTCAATACACGTGGATGGGCCAGTCTATTTTCTAGCACTGTGAGTGGTGAGTCTGGAAAAGAACCTCCATTTTCTTTTTACTGGTGGTCAGTCCAAATTGCCTGGCAGGATTATTGAAATATTGATTAATGGGATGTGCAATGACTACTAGGCTGTTGATGAAGAGCAGGTTCCAGGCCATGTCTTTATAACCTTTCATTTAGCACAGAGGCTCTAGGGCCGCAGGAGGGAAAGTAGCTCTCAGGATGTTATTGTTATTCCACCCTCTAATGGTTCTTCTGTACTGGAAGAACATTCTTTTGGTGATTATGTATGATTTGCAAATAGTAAGCATCTTAGAGTGACTCAACCATGAACAAACATAAATATGTGAAAAGGCATTTTAAGCCATGTCCCCATAAACCTTTACATGTAATAAGCTTGAATGTGATGTTTGATCCACTAATCATTCTGAGACTTACTAAGGCCAGAAACATAAGCATTAGTTAAGTGCAGATTGAGACTGCTCTGTATTTGACTAGCTATTTTCCTGAGAACTTTCTGACCTAAGTGTGTGACAGAAGCTTTCTTTTTTAAATAACTTTATGAATGTTTGCTGGCATGGCAAACCAAAGGAACAAGATACAATAGCCCCTTGGTATAAATCTCTGTTAATGAGATCAGGACTAGAAACCTCATTGTTCAACTCACATTCTGTCTGAACGCAATCTGCTTCTCAAATTATAAATCAGGGGCAAGACACTGTACCATTGTGTAACCCTACACCCTGGCTCTGGAATGTTTCCTAGTCACAAGAGGATTGTCATCATTTCAGTTACGAGAGAACTATCTAACAGGCTTGGGCCATATTTGGTCTACAACCCCCCCCTGAATGAAGACAAATCCCCCCCACTTGCAGGAGGGTATTTTTTGTAGCAAAGATACAGAAGCATGCATTATAGTGTGCCACATCTTGGAATCTAGAAACAAAAGAAAAAAGCACTGTCAGAAGCAGTGCTCATTGCTAAAGATTATGTTTATGTATATTCTATATATCTCCATCCCTCTAGAAAACAAACACACATACGTGTAATAAGATCATAGAATCAAAAGGTTTAGTTCTGTCTGCAAAGGCTCATTGTGTGTGCGAAGCCTCTGCCATCCCATGAGACCTCACAGCACATTCTGCTTCAGAAAGAAAGATCCCCTCTAACGATCTCAGTCAGAGAGAGGGACTTAGTCATAGGGTGTGGATGGTGCAGTAATTTCAAGAGCTCTGAAGGACATAATTGCTTCCACATTTTCATCCAGCTTTCTAGCAATCCAAGAAAATGGGGAAAGACCTACTATATTTATTACTGGCTCAGAAGCTGTATAGAAGATCCCAAGCTCACTCATCAGCTCCACCAGATGTAACTCATTAAATACTTAACCTAAATGCACAACCTTTCAGCCAAGTCACCTTTTGTCTTTGATAGGACTCAGTCTACAGGAAGGGAAAGAGGTTCTCTCTTAGTACCGTGTGCTCTGTCTCCCTACTTCTTCCTGCTGTTCAGAGCTATATCATGAAAAGTCTGTGTAAATACTCATCCTTCCCATCAAATCCCCACTAGCTGAAACCTCCCTGTGTTGTTCTCAGCTACTGAGAACATCTGTGTTGGTACTGCCTCAGCAGCTGTGCAAAGCAGCAGCACATAGCTCTGTTCTCCAAAGGCAGACCATGGGCATGGGTTCACTGGACAACACAGAGATCAGTGCTGCAGTGTGAATAACCAAGAGAAAATAACTCCTGCATACTGACCATATGACCTCTGAAGGTCATGCTCCCTAGTGCCAAACCCTTTGCCTACAGCTGAGAACAGAATTCAGGCTGCTTGATTGTGCAAATTTTGCTTTTTATTAGACAGCCAAACTGAGAAATCAGAAGGGGAAATAATTTCCGCAAGTAAGAAATTACCAAATTGGTAAAAGTGGACCTGAAACTAAACATTTCACATAGCTTTTGACTAATTGGATTAAGATAGTCTCAAAACCTTACCTTGAAGTGAAAAGTCACATTTTTATATACAAACAGAAGTATTTCAACTTTTCTGATTTCTTTTCTTTGATCAAAACTCTGAATATGAATTATTTCAGGAGCATTTCCTTCTTTAGAAATATATGTTTTCATTTATTCGGTTTGCTTAATGTCACAGCTCTTCAATAACCATCAAATAGCAGACAACAGTCCATTCTATCAGCATTTTTACCTAACTACAGCATGGCACAACCTTAAAGAAATTCAGGATCTTTTAGATTCTCATCATGGCCCAGGTAGGAAGATTAAATATGAACAGACATTGCTAAAAATTGGATAAACGGCATAAAAAAGTAATTTTTTTCCTTTTTCCCTTCCCTTCCCTTCCCTTCCCTTCCCTTCCCTTCCCTTCCCTTCCCTTCCCTTCCCTTCCCTTCCCTTCCCTTCCCTTCCCTTCCCTTCCCTTCCCTTCCCTTCCCTTCCCTTCCCTTCCCTTCCCTTCCCTTCCCTTCCCTTCCCTTCCCTTCCCTTCCCTTCCCTTCCCTTCCCTTCCCTTCCCTTCCCTTCCCTTCCTTCCTTCCCCTCCCCTCCTTGTTTTTTTTCTATTTTTTTTTCTTTTTCCTTTTTGTTTTTATTTTCTTCTTTGTTTCTTTTTCTCTGAAAGAGCACAAACTATTGGATACAGATTAAATAAAAATGTTGAACAATTGCTTCCTTCTCCAAACAAGAACAAAATTAATATATACAATAATAGAGACTTTATATGTAGATTCATGTCACCCACAGCGACTTCTGTTGTCTGGATCATGGCCACCATTGTTGCCGGCTTGGGATTTATATTCAATATTGAAGGAATCCTGCAGCTATGATTTGAAATACAATTCCAAAAACATTGTGGAGTCATCTTTAGTTTCTTTTGTAATGTGCATTGTCATTCCCATTATGTCTGCGGAATTTGACAGTATCAGTCATGTTCTCCTCCCAGCAGCAGCGCTTTACCACAGCTGACTTGTGTACTATATACTGGCCTAATACAGGCAAATGCATATTTTGAGGGTGCACTTTAGTCTCAAATGCTTTGAAGCACCCTCAGTCCTAACAGCCTGTGGTTGTACAACACAGCAGTATTCACTGCTGCAATTCTACACACACTTTAGCTGCCCCTAAACAATGTCATAAAGGTTTGCTTGTGCCTGTTTTGGCTGCAAAACATAGTGTTTAAAATTCTTGAAGCATCAATTACAGGTGTCAGTAGTGGCTCTGCAAAGGCCTTCAGCCCTTCACAAGGCTACAGTTCTGTTAGTCTGTGAATTTTGTAGCTACAGAAAATGCTTTTTCCCCAGGAAAGTAAACTGGCCAGGAGCAGTGGCTGGAGAAGGAAGGTCTCTGGCTTCTCCCAGCCCTCCTGTTCCCTCCCATTACCACTGCAGCTCTTGCCACCACCAAGACCTTACCAATGAGCATAGGCAAGGACCCTGCTGCCTTATGATCCTGGCTGGCAGAAAGTTCCAGAAGAGAATGGAGAACCAGAGCCTTGTTCACAATCCCCAGGCTGCTGTGGCGGGGGTTGCAGCTCAGCCTATCCCTGTCTCGCTGCCTGTCCCTGCCAGCATGGAGGACTTGACATAGTCCCCACGTGTCTGCAGCTGCACCTAGCCCTCACATTCACAGCACCATTATGCCTGTCACTACTGCCCCCCATGCCAGCAGCAGGCCTCAGGTCTGTTGACTCCTGCCATCCTAGAACCTAGCTGCAAGTGCTGGAGTGGATGATGGCTATTGGCTGTGGTGCCCTCCCAGATGTGGAGGGAGATAATATTCTTCCTGGCATTGGAGGCTGCTGCACAGGCGATGGAGGAGAAGGTGGACCGTGTCAGAGGTGCTTTCACGCCCTGCAAACCCCTGATGGGGCATAAAGGTTGTGTTAACATCGACCTCTTTCTTCTAACCCTGACCTTTTCCTGGCAATGTCTGCACTCAGGAAGCTGCTTGTCAATCACATTCTAATCAGGCTCTGCTGCAGTTTGCAACCCATTTGGGACACTCTCCCAGGCTACTGCCTTGCATGAGCTGATGGCAAAAGACAGTGCTGTGTGTACACCACTATTGTAACTTTTCCTGAGTTAAACTGTAATGGATGTGTCATCACGCACCACAAAGTGCCACAGAAGAGCTGTGGAGCTGCCATCTCGTGCTGAAATCTTGCCTTTATTTGACCTGGGAGCCTTACTGCTTGCTTGCACATGATTATTTTTTGGGACCATTTCCATGTCGTTCTCTGTAAAAGTACCAAGGTGTGCTTGCACCTGAAACCACGGGTGTTCAATCAAGTTTGTACGTAGGTACAAATTTAAAGAAACTTTGTGGGTGTTTTGAATTTAGGCTCGTACTGGAAAATTGTTTTTCATACTAAATTTTTATCACAGGAACAATATAGATTAATTTATTTAAAAAAGCAGTTAAAATGGTAGGCAGAGTGAAGGTACCCAAATTTTGTATGTTCACTTCTAAACCAAGCTTGTTGATTTTACCATAGTTAGTTTTCTTTATACTTGAAAAATAAAGTCTTTTTTTTTTTTTTTTAATTTTGTGTGTTGCATAGAAAAGCCTGGGAACACCAATCAGAAGAATAACCATCAACTAAATGGAACAAAAGACCTTGTTGGCTTTTCAGAAGTGCTCAGAATCCAGCTGCTGCCCCTGGGCCCACTCTCATAGTGCAAATTCATGATGCCCAAGAGTCACACTGTTCAGTCACCTAAACAAAAACCTATAATTCACTATTGTCAAAAGAGCCAAAGTCCCCTCAGAAACAAGGTTATTATCTTTGAGTTGAAGCCTGTAACCCTAAATAAAAAAACTAAATTGAAAATCTTTTCCTAGAAATGTAAATGCAGGCAACCTGTTTATGAAAGAATGTCTCCATGTAATTGAGGAAGCTGACTCAAGGGCTTTACTTCTGCCACCTAAACCGATTAACAGGAGTAGAAACCTGGTTAAGCTGGTGCTCTGGCTTGCTGACTATCAGGACAGCTTTTGATCCAGGGTCTCTGGTATTTGGATTATTTGCTCTCCCCTCTCTTAATCTCTGTGGGGAAACCTTCCTCTGCTATTTAAGTATGAAATCCTCACCATACTGGAATGTTGCAGGGTACTGCTTACAAACAGAGATGTCAGGGCTCAGTATTTCAGTGCGAACCAATGTTGAGTTCCAACTCAGAAGGCCCTTTGTTTGTTTGTTTCATGTCTTTTGCTGGAAATTCTACATGTATTTGATCACCTAAGACACTGTAAGTCCTGCCATACATCAGAATTTTTAGACATGTGGACTTCAGCTATACTTTCCCTTTTCTGGCAGCAGTGTCAGTACAGATGGCAACAGTGATTAAAAGACACCAAGTTTCTCAAATGTTTATGATTAAATACAGTTTATCTTAAGAGGCTCCAGACTGAAGTCAGCTCCTTTAAGCCTGTCAGATTTTTCCTCCAAAGATGATGGAATGCCTAGCTAGAGGAGAAAGGTTATTTATTATTTATTATTCCATTCTTCAAAACATTGTATCAAAAAAGAAATCAATCTTTCCCTAAACATTCTTTGTAAAATTTCAGCTGCTAACTATTATTTGCATATGTAGCTCACCTTAGTTGACACAACATACCAGCAGGTAGCTCTAATCCCTGATAAACTGTCCATTGTTACGATGGCATGTTCTCCTCTTCTCTTTTTCTTACAGGTTGGTTCCCTCCTAAGCAATGGCAGTACTTTTTACGGATAATGGCATGATGATCTTGATAGTATGATGGGGAACAATAAAGTTTTTAAAATACTTTTGCCAAATAATCATTTAATAGCTTCTTTTGGGAAGATGCATTCCACTTAGAGAATACCAGTGTTCCTCGGGAGGCATGTTCCCATGGTTGCACTGTTATGGAGCTCCTTAAATAAAGCTCTCCTTTAGTTTCCATACTCTTTGTTTCAAAGGCTAGCAATGACACTGTGTGGGGTGGAAGTCCCATACTTCCACCACAGCCCTGGTGGAAGTATAGGACTTAATTCCCCAGACAAACCCTACCCTACTCTACCTAATTCTTACTATATACTTATATGAGCAGAAAATCAGGCATCTAAGAGGGAGTTATAAATCCAGAGATTTAGTAAATTGCTTTTATTGCTTCTTGCAGCTAATTACCAGTCTAGAACTTTTTTTTAAAAAAAAGTGTGGATATGGCACGTGGGGACTTGGTTTAGTGGTAAACATGGTGGTGTCAGATTGGACTCAATGATCTTAGAGGTTTTTTCCAACCTAAATGATTCTGTGATTCTATGATTCTGTGAATGTTTATCTACTTTGTACTGAAAGAGCAGAGGAAGAGCAAACAGAGGAAGTTAAAAAGTCACCATTTCTTTGCACTTAACTAACTTCACAGATTTAGGTATCATGCTGATTAACTAACAAAGGGGCTTTAGTCTAGAACTGGCATAACAACTCAGGCAGGTTTTTTAAAATTAATTTGACAATAAAGTGCAGAATAAAACAGACAATTATCCTAAAATGCTTACCAGTCAATTTAAATTCATTATTTGAGTTTTGCTTTCTTCTTTATTTTGTTGCTAATTTTGTAGTGTCAAACAGTATAGACACTGCATATAAAGCACATAAAGCTGCAAGATCCTGTAGCAGATAATATCAGTGTCTTCTGTACATTTGCAATGGATTGCTAGCTGAGGCACTCTGGCACTGCTCTGAGGTCACTGCAGGGCTCACCAAAAGGGAGAACATGCATTGCTGAATACTCTATAATGAAATGGAGAATAATGAGATATAAATTTAAATCGAAATGTGATTATGTACAACATTCAAGAAACATCATTTGATGGTATTATGTGATATGTTTTCCATTATATTAACAATTGTGTACCTTCACCTGGATTTAGAGGTTGGTATTACAGAGTACAATGTCCTTCACAGAAATTACTGAGTGAATATCCATACTTTATCAGAGTGCTCTGAAACTAGAAGAGCTGAAGCAGGGTGTTCTCTCAGTAAGTAAAAATTTAAAATCCCAGTGTTTCTTTCTCCTATCATAGTTGATGAAATCTCATTCATCTGTACTTTTTATGAAGATGGCTACTTGTTCAACAGTTCACTCTTATCACTAAGAATTATTCTAAACGAGTGGCTGAGATATGAATGTCTATCTGCAATTGGACACCTGT
Organism: Manacus candei; assembly: GCF_025592945.1. Taxonomy (NCBI): domain Eukaryota; kingdom Metazoa; phylum Chordata; class Aves; order Passeriformes; family Pipridae; genus Manacus; species Manacus candei. Next base: position 40,670,824 of record NW_026138062.1, read on the forward strand.
TTAAATGTTTAAGTATACATTTGTAGGGAAAGAAAGGTCTTAAATGTCCATCAGAGAACCTACAGTTCCAGAGACTGGACAGCCTGAGTAATATGTAGTGTTTATATCTTATTTGCGAAACAAAAATTTTGTAGATGAAGAATTAGTGGGAGGAAGCTTTGTCACAGACCAGCCAACCAAGGAAAAACACACTGCTGAGAGGAACAGATTTGTTTCCTGGGATTTTTGTTTGTTTGTTTGTTTTTGTTTTGTTTTGTTTTGTTTTAATGTAGGACAGACTATGAAGAAAGGACCAGAGAGCAAGCTCAAAAATATGTTAGTAAAACACAGTTAGATCCAATAAAGGTAACTCTGCTGAAAAATGCAAAATTTAAAAGATGTTTAGCCATAAAACACTATAAGACAGGAGGCAGAAGAAAGGCAGCTGATATTCTAAGTCACACCTATAACTGAGGTTCACAAGAAGAGAGGTAATGATGTACCCTGTGGTCTTTTCACAGTTCCACCTCAAAACCAGGCAACCATTTTGAATTTATGAGCTGGGATAATTCCTGGGGTGTTTCAGTCTCAAATTCAGTAAGTTGCAAAAGCCTAATGAATAAAGAATATTTTCTCTAACATTTTTGGTAACAGTTTATCCAGTAAAGTATATGAAGTATGTGACAATCATCTTGAGTGCGATCATACAGCATGTACAGGACTAGGGGATCAGGCCCAGCCAGCATGGGTTTAGGAAAGGCAGGTCCTGTTCCACTGATCTGATCTTCTATGTACATATGACCCATTTAGTGGATGCAGAAAAGGCTGTGGATGTTATCTACCTGGACTTTAGTAAAGCCTTTGGCACAGTTTCCCACAGCATTCTCCTGGAGAAACTGGCTGCTCATGGTGTGAATGGATGCATTCTTCACTGGGTAAAAAACTATCTGGATGGCTGGACCCACAGAGTCGTGGTGACTGGTGTTACATCCAGCTGGTGGCCGGTCACAAGTGGGGTTCCCCAGGGCTCAGTACTGGGGCCAGTTCTGTTTAATATCTTTATTGATATCTGGATGAGGGGATCAAGTGCACCCTCAGTCACTTTACAGCTGGCACCAAGTCGGGCGGGAGTGTTGATATGCTGGAGGGCAGGAAGACTCTGCAGAGGGATCTGGACAGGCTGGATTGATGGGTCAAGACCATTTGTATGAGGTCCAACAAGGCCAAGTGCCAGCTGCACCTGGCTCAAAACAAGCCCAGGCAGTGCTACGGTCTGGGGGCAGAGTGGCTGGAAAGCTGTCCAGCCGAAAAGGACCTTGGGGGTGCTGGCCAACAGCAGCTGAACATGAGCCAGCAGTGTGCCCAGGTGGCCAAGGAGGCCAACAGCATCCTGGCCTGTATCAACAACAGTGTGGCCAGGGAAGTTATTGTCCCCTTGTACTCAGCACTGGTGAGGTTGCACCTCAAATCCTTTGTTCAGTTTTGGGCACCCCACGATAAGAAAGACATTGAGATGCTGGAGCATGTCCAGAGAAGGGCAATGGAGCTGGAAGGGTCTGGAACATAAATCCTATGAGGAGTGGCTGAGGGAGTGCAGTTGTTTAGCTTGGAGTAAAGGAGGGTTAGGGGGGACCTTATTGCTCTCTACAACTACCTGAAAGGAGGTTGTAGCCAGGCAGGGGTTGGTCTCTTCTCACAGCTAACAAGTGACAAGGACAAGAGGAAATGGCCTCAAATTTTGTCAGGGAGGTTTATATTGGCCATTAGGAAGATTATCTTCATGGAAAATGTTGTCAAGCATTGGAACAGGCTGTCCAAGGAAGTGGTGGAGTCACCACCCCTGGAGTAGTGTAGATGTGGCACTTAGGGACATGGTTTAGGGAGGGACCGGGCAGTGCTGGGCTCATGGCTGGACTTGATGATCTTACAGATCTTTTTCAAATTAAACAGTTCTATGATTCTAAGTATATGGTCATGTGTCTATAATTTTTCTTCAGTATAAATACATAGTAAAGGAGAAGATCAATAATACAGAATTATAAATATTAACTCCTGCATCATAAACGGAACATTTGAAATGTAAATGTTGTACTTCAGACACTCATCTGCCTATTCATTTCTTTGCATTCCAGGTATCGTATTTGTTTCAAACTGACAAGATCTAGAATATACGAAACAAAATACAAACACTTATTGAAGAAAGGTAATACCCGTCACTTATAGAAAATGGTTTATCTTCAGGTCAAAGTAAAAATTCACTGCAGTAACAATTATTTTATGCATTGCCATGCATAATTACCCCTTTCCTCTGTGTTATTAAGAAATACAAATTATTTATTAGTTACACATACTTCAAATAGACCCTACTAAATTACTGTTCTTTAAAAGTTCTTAGAACTTCCTGAAGACACTAGAGACACTTGGAAAGTGTCTTCAGATCCAAAAATGAAAATGAAACCAGAGGATGAGGCAGTCTGTTAAAGCCTGTTTACAGTATTATAAAGTTCATATTTGTGGGGGCTTTGTTTTGCATAATAGAAATGTGAAAATATGGCAATCCAGATGAACAGATTGATGTCAATATTTCAATTCTATTTTTACAATATAAGCCATAAGTTTACTTTGTAGGTATTAAAACCGAAAGCATTTAAATTAAATACTTACTAAGGAGTGCTTATCTGTAAAATGTGTGAAGCAAATGGGTTTCTGGTAATGGCTTCTTGAACATCTAAAAAAAAGTATGAAAGTATATAATAAATATTATGCAAACCAAATACTTTAATAAAAATAAGATTCACAGTCAAATATTCAAGACAGAACTTTCTGAAGATTGTGGAAATGTAGTTTAATAACACTAGTTTTATTTTCCCTATTAACTGCTGCTGTAATAGGCCATATATCTATTTTTAAAACTTGTATCTAGATATTATATGGACAAAAGATTTAGTGTCAATAAAGAAATCTAAAGCTAGAGAAAAGAATGCCAGCTACTCTAAGCTGGCAACAAATACTCCAGGTGTAGACTAGTTAGTGACCATTATTAAAAAGACCACTATGAAGGTACACAGTTTTAGTCACTTAATTTTTTAACATGTGAAAACAAAGACAAAAAAAGGTGTGCAGATAGGTCACAGTTTAAAAAAGCAATGTACTTTTATGACACATAAGTACAGACAACCATTTACTTACTGATTTACAGGTACCTACTTACATGTAAGTCTACCTGTAAAATTTCCCAGCTTCCTACTACCAATTTTAATCCCTAAATAATTAGGCAAGCTAATTAAGTTTCCCAGGTACATAAGTATCTGTATGTATTACATTAATTTTCACAGTTACTTCATTTGCAATCTGTTAACTCCTATGACTTTTTGTTTCTTTCATATTCCTAACATACTCTTCTTACAGTTTTCCCGTTCACACTTTGCAAACTTCAGCATTCTGTCTCCCAGTTCTTTTACTGAATTTACCTTTCCCTATATTTCTTTGTAATTTCCCTCTTATACAGCAATTTAGTTTCTATATTCGTGTATTTCTCTTTTCATATCTACTTTCCTAACCCAAGCACACCATACTAAAACACCTCTCTGATAAAAAATGGAATTCTTCATTTCCATTTGCCTGGAAGCAATAACCACAAGTTATGATATAATGAAAGTCGGAACCACTGTTTGATGGAGCAGGAATTGTAAGCTACAGCTGCAGAAAATTTTTAAACAGTTGCAAAGATCTATTATTCTGCTGTGCAGTTTATAGGAAACTGAAGCCTTTTTCCTTGAAGTCATGCAATCCACCATGTGATGTAAAAATGAGTGGATAGTGCGCAGAAGCTAAATAAGCCCTGGTTTAGTTTGATTCCAGGCAATAAGGAGGTATACTTGGGTAACTTGATCATGAAATGGTGCAGTGCAGAAGGAAAAGTAGTGGAATAGTAAAATGAAATCAATGGACTTCAAGAAACTCTTATAAACTCAAATAATTGACATGTAAAATCTTGTATGAAAAAAGTCCAAGGAAAATATAAAATTCAAGAGAGTTGGCAATTCCACAAACAGCACAAATGGCAAGCAGAAGTTATTTCAATCATATGAGAAGTCAAACAGTGAAGAGATCACGTAGACTAAGTCACAAGTTCCCCACTGATTTCAAATACAAGATGGGGCACACAAAATACCAAAATTATGCCAAACTAATGAGAGCTTTTATGGAAGACACGTATGACCACATAGGTCAAAGCAAATCCTAACCATTAGATAAAGGAACGGACCCAAGAAGTAAGTTTGTTCTACAACTGTGTTAGTTATCATAAGAGAACTAATGAAAATGTTAGCTAATTAATCACTGGGGAAAAAATTATCGAGAACAAGTATAGACATTTTCCCCACATTCTTCAGCAAAATGGAAGCTGTGATTGGAGAGTTCATACAAAAAGCACCAGTATAAACCAGGTAAGAAATCAGCCTGGTAGAGAGAAAGAACAAGTTAGAGAATACTTAAGTAAGTTTGACATTTTTAAAATGGTTGCACAAGTGATATTCACTCAAACGTTCAGATTTATCTGCAGCGATGTCACAACTCAGTATTTGTGACTTTTAAGAATTCATGGAGAAGAGGAACATTCTAAAATACTAGAAGAAAATGAAAAGCCGTTCATTATAAAGGAATATATTTGCAAAAAATATATGATATATCAAATAAAAGGTAATTATTTGCAAAAATAATTGCAAAAAAATCGAGATGGATAAAAACAGATTCCCAAGTGAGGCTGATGTGCCTGATGCATCTTGAAAGAACATTTTTGACAAACATCTGTTGCAAACAACATCTACAGTTGGGCTGAAGATGTCGTCCAGTCATATTTTGAATCATATTTTTGACCAAGAAAAGGTCACCGTTATTTTAAATTAATCTCACTGACTTCAAGAAAGGTCTCATGATTTTGATCTACTGTTTGCTAAATTCAGTAAATAATAATAATAATAATAATAATAATAATAATAATAATAATAATAATAATAATAATAATAATAATAATAATAATAATTTCTATCACGGGATTCCTAGTTTTAACCCAAATAAATCTATGGCAACAAAATATAAAGTTATTTAATCATTTGGTGTATCATCTTATTTATTATCCAACTTACTTTGTAGCCTCTGATTGAGATAATTAAGAGACTGGAAAATCCTCTGTTCTTCTACTGAGAGTGCACTCATGCCTGGCCACGGAGCTCTGTTAAGCAGTGAGGGCTGTCTGGCTGGCTGCACACTGTCCATAGCTGCCAGGATTTCACCCTCCGCCATGGGTGTATTTGCTAGTTTTTCTGCCATTAGAAACTGAACAGTGCTTGCTGAAACTGAAGAGATTACAGAGGGAACTTCAAATGAGAAGAGCTCATTACATTTAAGTAAACTGCTTGTTTTCATGACTGTATGTCTGTGAAACACATAAAACCAACATTGAAAGATCAATTGGCAAAATCAAGAAACTTGATACATTAGAAAATAAAATAATTAAGAACACTAATTCATCTTATAATTGGCACCAGAGCAAGTCCTAATGAGTTTGGAAATATGTAATGGTAGCAAGCAATACCTGTCCCTATCATACAGTTATGTATGACATGTACAGCTACAAACGGGCATGGAATGAAAATTAAATACGTGTTGTAATGCATTTATAAAACCATCCATACCATGATAGGGTTATATATTGCATTTCCAGGAAAAAAAAATTAGGTCTAGATAGATAACTACCCTTTTCTGCTTAGAATCACTGATGTCAAAAGGCACAAGCCATGTTACATAGTGGATGTATTAGGTCCTTCTACTTTATGTACAACCAAGAATTGGAGTTGTGTTACTATACCTTCCTCAGATTTATAGATGTTTTTCATCTTCTGTACTGGATCGAATGTGGATGGAGCAGGACTCAGCTGGACAGTACATAACGAATTCTATAAAAAATATTATAAGAATATTTTAAGTATAATTTAAGGTAACCACTACCTTCTGAACATGTTTTATTTATTATTTCATATTACCAAATGTTTTGAAGTGCCAAAGTATTAGTGTATACTAATTCAGTGAGGTATTCTGGTTGGTTTTACTCTTGTCGTTAGCAGTGACAGCAAACATACTGATTCAAAATTGCATGACACTGAACAATTCTTTGATATTTCTAAAGCTCTTTCCATTTTGAAGATAAACAAGCTTTTTATTTTTTGTAGTTTTTTATATTAACCTGTGCATGATGAGTAGGCTCCCATCTTTTAGATGCTACATTTTGTCTTCTGTGTTCTGAAACAGCTCTGTGTTTATTTTCATAGTTGCCGAGAACTTGATTTTGTCTTGTAACAGGAACAAAACCTTAAATAACATGCAGACAAAAATAAACCAAAAATGTGTAAAACCATGATAAAGATAGTAGCAAAACTAATGAGTAAATATCTCTGCCCACATTCAGATGTTTACATCTGATCTCATTAAATATATTTTCTTAAAATGAAAAGAGAGAAAAGGCACTTTTAAGGTGTTTTTTACCTCATGTTAGCATAGGACTATGAGATAGAGGTGTGGATTGTATGTGGACATAAGCATGCTAAGTGAAGCCCCACTTTGAATCCCAGATAATAAAAATGGTAAGTACAAAGATACAAGGTGGTCTTACCAAATAAAAAGGAGAATGAAAGGTGAGCTATGATATAAAAATACCAAATAATGTGCCAAAAAGTAATGTTTTAGAAAATAAATTGTATTTAAAGAATAATCTTGAAGTCTAACTGCCCAAGACAGTAAATGCCTGTTGACAAGTTGCTGTAATGTATATCTTAATGGATTCAACTTCTGTTAAGATTACGTAGCAGTTTGCAGAAAACGGGGTAGTTCACACTTTATTTGATTCACAGAATCAAAGAATGGTAGAGGTGGGAAGAGACCTTTGGAGGTCTCCAGTACCTCCACTCAAACAGGTCCACATACGGCTCCTTGCCCAGGACCATGTTCAGATGGCTTTTGAGCATCTTCAAGGATGGAGACTCAATAAAATCTCTGGGGCAATTTGTGCCAGTGCTCAGTCACAAAGTAAAAAAAAAATGCTTCTTGATATTCAGAAGGAAACTCCTTTGTTTCAGTTTGTGCCCTTTGCCTCTGGTACTTTCAGTGGGCACCGCAGAAGAGAACCTGGCACTGTCCCCTTTGCAGCTTCCTTCCAGGTATTTATAGACATCGATAAGATTCCCCATGACCTTCTCTTCTCTGGGATGAACAGTCCAAGCTCCCGGCCTTTTCTCCTAGAAGAGATGCTCCAGTTCCTTTACCATTTTCATGGCCAGTCACTAGACTCTCTCCAGCACATCCATGTCTCTTGTACTGAGGAGTCCAGAACTAACACAGTACTCCAGGTAGGGCCTCACAAGCATTGTAAGGTTTAAAAGTCATGGTTTTAAACCTTATTTCTATAGCTTGGGATTTTGTAGTTAATCTTACTAATTCATACATCTGTATGCTAATTGTAATGACAGTACTGTTGTATAGCATTTTCCCTCAGTCAGAGAGGTCTAAGCTAGACACTGTACCTCAAAATCTATTTCAGTTTTGTCTGGTGTAGCAATACATTTTCAAAATTAAAGCATCAAGTTTCAAAATTAAAATTATGTTCTTAATTAAATGTTTATGCATACAAACCGAAGATGCAAATTAGCATTTTCATGGACAACTCAGGAATCTACATACCCAAGGAGATATTATATTCTCATTTGTAAACACAGTTACTAGACTTGTAAATGCAGTTACTTGATTTATACTTGGGAAGATAAATTACCTCTTTATTTACATAATAAATATTTACATGTGCCGTTTAATGTACAGTTCACAATTTCACCAAGAGATCTTTTACTGATTCTAACAGAATTTTGTTTCTTACAGTGACATTAACAAAGCAGAATTCCTACCATTCACAGAAAAAGAAAACAATTAATTGATACTTGAAGCATATTTGAAACTAGTCATCTGGCTGTGTCAGAGACTGAAATGGTTAACGATTTATGCATTCGAGGAGTTGGATAAATAGATAGTTCCTTCTTTTTAATAATGGGTCCGTAGTGGGCCAGATTTCTTTTTTTTTCCACAGGAACCTGCCAGCAGATGAGATCAAACTGCGTGAGACCAATAAAGCTTTCAATTGCAGCAATGGGCAGAAAAGATAACTGCCCCCACAACTGCTTTTATTATCAGCTTACAAGTATCCCATGAGAAAATGAAGTAGCAACAGGACTGAAGACTTATACTCTTCTTTGACATGTGTTTGTGGTTTTATCTTAATAACTTTGTAATATGCATGTCTGTATGTATTTTTGTCTCAGTAAGTTTGCAATATGTAAAAGTTTGCCATGAACATTGTGTTTGTGTCCCCTCTACTCCCAAAATTTGTGTTTTTATCATGAACAACTCGCTGATAAGATTGTGTAAGACAAGCCATTTTATGTACTGCTAGTTTAGTTTTTGCCAAGTTTGTTTTGTCTTTTTGTTGGGGGGGCGAGTGGGCTTAGGAGAGGCTTTTGGATGTGTGTAGTTCTGTCTCAATCAACTGAGAATCAAAAAACTCAATCAAATTTAGCCTAGGAGTTAGTACAAGAATTTACGCATATTTGGAATCATACAAATATGTATTATATGCATTAACCCTCTGCCTCAGAAGGCATCAAATTTTATATTTGGCTAAATTTCACAAAATATTGACAAATGAAACTAAATCTAAACAAAACAAAAGAAAATGTTACCTGAAGAGAATACAAGAAAACCTTTTACCAACTCCCAAGTAACTCAATGTGTTTGCATAAGAACTGATGTGTAATTTCAAGTACAATTTCAAGACACACTGCCCCCCCCAACAGACACATTATTATAGAATCCCTCACACCCGCTACACATTAAAGGACACCCTGATTGCTCACAGGGTGGAGACAGTGGCTAGTGAAAATTAGATTTGTGTCAGTATTAAATCCTGATGTTTGTACCTTTGTTAATATTGGGAAATTTGATTGTAGTTATCAAGATCATATTACATCCCCTATGACTCATGGGGTGGAGAGAGTAGCTAATGAAAATTAGCTTACTATTTTATTATAAAGTTTTTTTTTTTTTTTTTTTTGCGGGGGGGAATTGCAGTGCATTGGGGCTATCTCTTCCTTTCCTTTACTCTCCTATCTTCCTGTCCACTATACAAAAAGCGCCGCCCACAAAGAAGAGTCACAGAGAACAATGAAAGAAGAAAAATTATTGAATGCATAAATCACGGGGTGGTGTCAGAGACTGAAACGGTTAATGATTTATGCATTCTAGGAGACTTTTGCAGGCTTTTGACCTCTGATGGGCAGTTGGGCCCATCCCTCCCTCCAGTGCTGAAGCCCTGACTAAGTGTCAAACCCTGAAAAGGCAGAAAGAGCCAAGTTTATACCACTGATGGCCCATCAAAGCCCATCCTCCCCTCTGCCAATCTTGAAAGGCAGGAACCAGGCCAGACACAGAAACTCTGCGCAGGCCCAGGGAGAGTTTGGAGGCTCGAGGCATGGCCCGTGGCACTAACCATGGGTATAATAACTCATAACTTCTTGGAGTGTGGGGGCTTCCCTCCTTCACCCCCAGCAGATCAAGGCCACCACTTCAACTGACAGACATGGAAGCTTGACACTATCAAGTGTCATCACTGGACCCCGTGGGCGGTGACTATATATCTTTTGTCCACTCTCAGCTTTTCTTTTTCCTTACTCTCCCTTACTCTTATCCTGTCTTTCTCTCCCCTATGCATTTTCTCCCTCCCCCAAAGGTTACCTCTATGTCACATTGTTATATGACAACACCCAAAATGCTAGCATACCTGTTGATACAAAATTGTTAAAATAAACCTTATCAATGTATGTTTTCAGACACCGATTATTCAGGGTCGTTTCACTCTAACCCACCCCAAGGGAATTATTGTTAAGAACCTGGGTTACCCCCTCCGCTTTCTGTGGGGCGGGTCATAACAGGCTGCTACCATCAATAGTAACATGGGACACATTAGATTTAAAAGGTTGCCATTTAGTTAAGCGCAAATTATTGTAATATGATGCATGGTGCTGAATAGCACCTGAAAAGAAATGTTATATTGAATATGGCAGAAAGTTAAAAAAAAAAGAAAACAAAAAGAAAACAAGAGACCCCTGATTATATCAGTGATCACATGATGTTTTTCAGAAAAAAATAAAAGTCAAACTTGCTCTATGCAGATGCATCAATACTTAATTTAATTAGTTTGCAAGACATGCTAGATATATGCCAAGGGAAAGATTCCTTCGAGACATGTAAGAGAAAATTATAATAAGCAATAGTATTGTTGCCGTGGGAGTTAGGTGCTGAAAAAATCTCCCGGAGCAGTTAATTAGGGGTGAGATAAGAAAGGGTTTATTTTGCCAAGGCAAAGATGTTACAAGACGCGCACAGGCCATGCCTGAGATGTTACATTTTATAACACCATCCATCCAATCCCAGATGTGTCCACCCTGTGGTCTTTACTCTGGACTGCCCCGGGTCCACCCCCTGAAAATGGATCTGGGGGCTTTTTGGGACCCTCCGTTCATCTCATCTTCATCTCCCTCAGAGCACAAAGGGTACATAGTTACCCAGTTTTTGACCGTGTTCTGTGGTTTAGGCCCTGATATGCTGTTCTGCCAACAATCTAGGCCTTGCCTTGACAAAAGACTAAACATTTCTACTGGATTCGGGGGTAGGAGTGATATAGGGAGCATAGAATGGGGTAAGAGGGTTAAGGAATGTGTAAACAAGGGTGCTAGAGGGAAAGGGACAAGGGAGGAAGGGAGGGATGCTGCTTTTAGAGTCTACTTCCACTACTTATAAAACTTAAAAGTATTAGAAAAATAAAAACTATTAGGGGCTTAAGGCATCAGTATCTTTAAGGGAACAAGATACTAAGCAGTCTACAGCTGTTCAACTATAAGCATGTAATTAGCCCCATATTTGTGACAGGCTAAAGGTCAAACACGTTTTTAAAGCCTTTTACTGACTAAACAAGAAAGGTCTTAAAATAATTCTAATATCCAGCTACAATATAATATGTGTCAGCAGAAGATATACAACTTGAAGCCTGGAAGCCAAATTAAATTAAGATCCTCATGGATGATAATTTTATTTATTCATTTTTTTCTCACTTATACTTTAGGTACATTTGGCCAAGCATTGCAACAAATCACATTTTCTACAGTGTCTTCACAAACCTCATGGAACTCTGCAGATATTTTACTTGAGAGCAATGCAGTATTCAATCTCACAGCAAGCACTTCAGGACAAAGGCTATGATGTCTATGTGAATTGGTAGGCAATTGAACAAATAACAGCAAGTCAGTAAGAGTTATCTAGAGTATTTAAAATAAAGAAGACTTTCAAAACACAAAATCTAAGCAGATACTGAGAAAGGGTAACCCACCCAAATTTATTCCTCAGCTCTTCCCCTGAAAGAGCTGGAGGTATGTGACATTGGGAATGTAGCATTTAAAGTTGCAGTGAAGACAGTGTTAGTAGTGCACACAACTTTGACCCAGTACATTTCCTGATTGATTGATCTGATGTGCAGATAAGGACATCAAAAGGCAAGAATCTCTGCTGGAGGCAAGGCATGGTAATGCAAGTCTTCATTCATTTCCAATGTAAAATCAAATAGGTTAAGTCACCCGGATCTTAAATTCATCTGTTTGAACTGGAATAGACAAACAGATAGCATTTTTCATTTCCCAGCCCTACTTAAGGCCAAGAATATTCACCTGCCTGCCTTACATAACAGAGCTGTTTTGAATCATTCCATAGTTAAAACTATATATTACTAGATAAATGTAGATAAATGTAGATAAATACTAGATATATGTAGATAAAACTAGAAATGTAGGGGGGGGTTAAGTTATCTGAATTAATTATTTTGCTAGAAAGTATTTTTGAGTTGCATGGCCAATCCTTGGGGTGATCTTGGTACATGAAGCAGTTTGAAATGCTGCTTATACTTGAAACAGGGTCTACAGTTGCAGGAACTCCTGCTGTAGCCCTCAATAGGAAGCAAACCAACAAACTACATAGAAATTATAAGCACAAGGATGTCATCAGTGCCCAAGGCACAGAATATAGATAGGCTGCACAGGAGAAACAAGGCAAATCAAAAATGAAATGTAATTTGAAATGTAAAAAGTGGGAGATGAAAGTTTATTCACCCAAAAATTTCTTATGCATCTTTCCTCTATCTTACCAATCAATCTCTTCATCAAGGTTAATTTTTAATGAAATGCAGGATTGTTTATCAAATTCCTTAAAATTCTTCATAAATCAGACATACTTTGCAGCAGAGCAAAGTTTGCTTGGCAGAAGCTCTTTAATTTTAACCTACCTTTAATTTTTTTTTAAAGCTTTAATTGTATTACTGGGAATAACTCTTAATAATTTTAGGCATTTTCAGTGTCAACATTTTAAAAACACAGTAGATCTATACTTCTTTCACTCTCATGTGGCAGTGACTGTTGAACAACAAGCTATGATTCTCAGTTACCTTGTAAAACTTGCTTGTATAAACTTACTCACTTCCTCCTATATCATTATTTAGACCACCTGTCACATCTGCTCATTAGTCATGAATATAATCTCAGGGAAAATACTTCCTTTTCATTTAATATTGTAGAGAGCTATTAAAAATGAGGATCAATGTTTGAGAGGCCTCTGGGCACCAGTAGAATAGAAATGACAATGACAAATGGTGAAAGCTTGTTAAAACTGGTTGTACTGTGTGGATGGATGAAAGGTTGGACATTTCAACTGAAAACAAATTCATGATGTAATTGAAGAAGACTTTTGTCTGAACATCCCCCCACCCCAGACCCAGAAACATGACTCTTACCAGTAGCAGACTCCTTTGCAGCTCGGACAGAATGTGCTCCACGCCAGGAGGTGCTTGTTTTTCCAGCTGCTGGGATATGATGGAGATGTAATCCATTTTCTGCATTAACAGGTCTTCTCTCAGTGCAGGTTACTGAATGATTTTGACAGGCTCTTGCCTGAACACCACTCACAGAACAAGTATTTTTTGCCCAAGGTTCATATTTGGCCGTGCTGCAGTCGGGTGGAGAGATCACAGCGGCCAAGCCAGAACAACAAGCAATGTTCTCACTGATTTCTCTACCATTCCTATTTAAACCCCAATTTGCTAGCACAACATGCTTGTCATTTAAATCATTCCTGCTAGTAGTGGTAGCTTGGAGGCTTGAAGGCGGCAGTGACTGACACCCAGGGCTGGCTGGGTTTTTGACACTTCTGTTTCCTGGCAGAGGTGCGGAAGGCGGGTGAGGTGTCAGCAATTTCCCTGGAGCTTTTTGAGTTTTGTTGGCTCCAGTGGCTGACTGCAGTTGGAGTATAGTGCCTCTTCTCCTGGGCATAAAACTTGTCTGGGCTCTTCCAGTTACTTTTGCCTTATTTTGGAGTTGATTACCTTCATTAATTTTAGAATTATTGCTATATACTGAGGGTTTACTTGCTTCATCTTTTGACACCATCCAAGCTTTTTTAGCAGAAAAGGATTCAGTAGACATAAATATATTCTGAGATGTGCATTCTTTATTTGATTGTTCAGTATTAACATTTGGTTTTGATATATGAGAATTTTCCTGATGATTTTTCATGAACGTGGGGTTTGAAGGTTGAGCAACAATACTTAAATTATTCTTAGGAGAATTATTTGCAGTTTGAACATATTGCAGCTTTGAAGAAGATACTTCACTGGTGCTTTTTTCACAGTATTTTTCATTATTTTCTGTTATTATCTGGTCAATTTGATCACACCATCTTAGCTTCCTATTGTATTTTTCATTTTCTGCACTTTTCTTTTTTAATTTTGCCAGTTCTAAACTGTCTCTGATAGATGACATGGATCGAGTTCCAAAACTGATCCCATGGTTCATAACCACAGTTTTGAAAGGACTGGGTTCATATTTAGAATCCTTCTTTAGGATACTTCTGAATAACTTTGCTCTTTTTCTTTCAAAAATATTACTTTTCAGGGTTTTGTCCTGTGCAGGAATTCCAGAATTGAACTCTGTATCTGACACCAGTGACATAGTGTCAATTATATTTCCCTTTCCTTTATCTTTGTTATTCTGTTGCTTAACTTCCAACCAAACTGAGGCATTTGGTATGTCTTGAAATAAAGATGTTCCTGGAATAGTATCATTATTACATTCAATATTTTCTTCTTTTGTTTCAGTCATTTTTCCTGAGGTATTTTTTAAAAACTTTGTACTGATATTTTTGTCCTTTGGTAATGTATCAGCTGTGCTGGGAATGCCAGTGGAACATCCCTGATTAGGAAATAAGATTATAGATGTTGCAATAGGTTGACTGGATGCTTGCACAGATATAGTTCTCTTCTGTGGGGTCATTTTAAAACTCTGATCTTGCATCAGATCCTGAACTCTTTCTCCTGGAATAGAATCAGGGCTGTCCCAGGCTTTGCTAGGATTGAAAACAGGATGAGTAATGGCTAATGTGCTAGCCATTCCAGAAGATGGCTTGCTTCTGTCTTCTTCTATATTTTGCAGAAAACTAAATGTATTAATTACAGAGCTCCTTTGCTTATCAGAGGTAGAGAACTCTGGAGGTTTTTTTCCAGATCTCTGAGAAGCAGATGATTCCTCTTCTGAAGCGTTCACATGTTCAGCAGGAGTTAGAACATTATGTTTAGCTAAAAGATCATGAATAGGTATGTTGTGGTAGTGTGGATCTGCATTTCTCAGGCAATTATTTAGATGCGCATTTTTAGAAGTACTTTGATCTATATGAAGTAAACCATTATTCCTAGTCTGGGATTTTTCTGGATCATACAGGGCACAGTCACACTGTGCAGTCAAAGATGATTCATTCGGTGTTGTGTAATTTCCACTTTGTCCTCCAGCCTCAAGACTGTCAAGGCTTGTCAGGCTTTCTGAATCATCTGTTTCGTGGAGTTCTTGATGAAAATTCTGAAATACAGGCAAAGAATCAGACTGTTAGATTTATCAGAAATGTGGTTTTGCTGATACTAATTTTTCATTAATGAGAGCCTAGACTAAAATACAAACAATATTAAGCCTGATGTTTTTATGACTTGGGTTCACATCACCATGAGTGTTTCCACCAAGTCAAAATTTACCTGTATTAAGTTGCAAAAGAAAATGGTGTAATTTGGGAAGAAATTTAGAGGAGAGAGCTGCATAGTTCAACAAATTTAATCCTTAGTTATATATGAATTCTGCAATATCAAAAAACGAACTAGATTTATCTAAACAACAATACTGTTTATGGATTTCCCTATGATACAGGATGACTTCCATACTCTGTAAGGCTTCTAAATGAGTTTACAAATTGAAAGAGAATCCATGAAAATGCAGATTTGATAGCGGATCTGCCCCAAACTGGAACTTTTCCATAGTTATTAGACTGAATATGTTTCTTTTCATACAACGAGCCACAAGTGATAAGGAGTGAAGCCTTGTCATGGCAAACACCGAAAAATCTCTTAGCTATCATAACCACAGCAACTAACAGCACCCACCTCCCCAGTGAAATTCCCTGTTCTGTTCGTGTCTTTCAGAAAGAAGAAAGTATCATCTGATCTATGAGGACAGATCAGGTATAAGAGCCTAAGGGAGTCCCATCTACTCCCCCAACCTTCTCATCAGATTTTAATGGAGTGATGAATAAGAGGAACTGGTACCATCTGAAACATTAGTGGGACAACTTTATGTATGTACTGTACAAGCATTTTCCTCACTATTACTTCTCTATCCAAGCACTGAGATGCTGACATCATTGACAATATATACTTTTGTAAGTACAAGACTTCAAAATACCCATAAGCATAAAGGATAACAAGCACGTCAACTATTTTCACAATCTCGTACACTCACTTTCACACAACTCAGTAGTAAAGTGATTGTTAAACTTATGTTGGAAAAAACTGGTGTGATAAACTAAGAGAAGCTGAATTAGATATGCAACTTATGCAATGAAGATTTTTTTTTATTAGTGACTTTAAATGGAAAATGTTTCAAGTAGCAAAATCTGTTAACCTAGGCAAGTGAATATATGTCCCCTAGCAATAACATAGAATTAGCATTTTGAAAACTCACCAAAGGATACATAAAATTCTTTAGTGAATAATAATAATATATTTTTGTAGTAAACATTTTTTATTCTAATAAAATTGTTATACCTTAATATTGCATGCTTTATAGTTGTACAAATGTATTAAATTGCAAAATAAAAAGCTTAGTAAGTCCTGAAAGATTTTTATGGTTGAATTAAATCTTATCTTGCACTGTATGTTCAGAGGTTGGTGCAATCTTCCATTATAGTTATCATTTGAAATACAGAAACTAAATAGAAGAACAAAGAACAAAGTGTAGGGAAAGATCCCTTTAGGGAAAATTTTCAAACTAAAGCTATATAAACCAGTGCCTTTCTAATAGAAAAAAAGAAATAACACTTTGTTAGTTATTTATTAACTTTTATGTTTGGCTAAATTATATTGTTAACCTCTGCTTGAACTTCACCAAGCAAGGAAAAGGCATTTACTCAGAGTTTTCAATACCAGGCCAAATTTAAGAACTAGCTTTGAAATTTTCAGATGGAAAGAAAAAACAGTAAAAAGAAATTGGGGCTTAGTCCTTGTCTAATTTGGAAACTGCAACTGTATGGCAAAATACATGTTTCTAAAATGACAAAGTTAGACAGCAGAAAAATTTTCTAAGGATTGATTTAAAAAGCACTCTATCTGATAGCAGGTCAGCTTAAACTGATAAATCAGGAGGATGCAAGAAAATTTGCAACTTTTAAAAATAAGGATTAAGAAAAATTCTACCTAGTTGTGCTCCAGAGCACAAAAGACTTCATCCTTCATTATATATATAATTTTACTCTCCTTGTAAAAAACCCAAATCTCAGTTGAGGTAACATCCAGAAATGTTAGGAACTAAAGAATAGAGTCCTCCTTTAAACACATACTTACTTTTACATAGTTTATGCAAATTTAGTTAATTTTTTTTTAATTTTACGTTTATTTTGTTTCAGCATACAATTTCATCCTTTCACACATTAAAGATGTTTAACATTCTTATTAAAATATTCACATATTTCATTCCCCATTTTAACCTACCATGTAATGCAACTGAATGTCATGTTTCCTCATAGAAATGTGTAACTAGAACTACTTCTGCAGACAAAAAAAAAGCATTCAACAATTACCCATTTTTGTGATCAGTAAGTGCAGAGAAATAAACCTGGAAATCCCAATCATTTAATTTGATTTAATCTGTGAGAATACTATAGGATGACAAGGAAACAAAATGTTCATAGAGTGTACTATTTTGTTATTTTCTGTATTTGCATACTGTTTCTGTTATATAAGTACAATGTATTGCCTTGCCTGTGGCCTGCATTATCTTATGTTCTAACGTTTGAAATCTAACCCCCCTCTGTCCACATATGTGGTATTCTAGGAAAGGGAACACTTCCGAGGAGTTAAAGAGGTCACTTGTATGTCTTAAGACTTAGAACAGCTGTGTCAAAAAATTTCATTTTAGTAAAGCACTAAAACAAAGAGAAAACATGAGCCTAATAAATCTTTCATGAGGCCAATGAAACATTGTAATAAGTGAAATTTTAAGGGAACCTGACAAGTGAATTTTCTGCCAAAGTGTTCTGACTCTGTCAGAACACTATTACACCAAAGAGCTGCTATATGTGTATTTGACATGTTCTGCAAAAGAAGTTTTGACTGTTCACAATTCCAGGAGGTGAATGGGAACACTCTTCTGAAGATAAATGCTGGAAAAAATGCTACCTACTCTGAAAACCCAGGCCCCTCACCTCTCACACTACTTACTATTTTGATAATTTCAAGTGGTTTATTTTTACAGATATTCTTTGCTTGTTATACATACATACATACATATATATATATATATATATATATATATATATATATATGTATGTATTGTAACACCTAACTGATTCTGAGGTAAAAGACACCAACATAGATACAAAACTACTTCTCAAAGCCAGTGAAGTACCTAAACACCTTCATTAGTTTTGAATTTACCAACTATGGAATAGGAAAGTCCATTAAAATTAATAATCTCTTTTCCATATGAGGTTGGCACTACTTTCTCAGAAGACTTGGGCAGACTCAAGAGAGCAAATTCCACTAAGAAAGGATTCTAATGCTTACATTACACAAGAGATCCATTATATTGTGCCAGACCCACCAAAGAAGCTATGGAGGTGTAAGATTACCAGAGAAAATCTTACTATCAACACTCCTGTCTTTCCTAGTCTAACTCCTAGGTGCCTGATCTTCCCCCAAGCTTCCTGGAGTACAGAAACTAGATATCTATGATTCTATGAGTATTTAAAGGGATCTGATTCACTTGTTTGAAAATCACCATGGGATATTAGAAATGCAGGTTCAAACTTCTAGGGATAAAAAGAATTAATGTTTCTAATTTCATGGGCACTTGGGCAATTCAGTAAGCCATACTGGTAGAGAAGTTTAAAAGAAAAGTGATCTGAACACTGAATGCCAGGGTGCCAGTCTGACTTCCAGTTTTCATTAAGTCCTGAGGTAAATGTACGCAATTGTGTAGGAAACAGATTTTCAGCTAAACTTGTCTCTCTCTTGTTTTAGCACCTCAATACTCAGAGTGCTGTTTCTCAGGTACCCTGTCCCAGGTATCTAACCCTCACAGACTAACCTGGTCATTCAGCTCCAGGAGCAGAACTCATAATGCTAGGTTTAAATACTATGAAAATTTTTAAATCATTAAATGTTGAGGCACTGTGCACCATAATGCATTAGTCTCTTTTTTTGTTTCTAACCCATTAAAAAATTTATGCACCTGGTGAGCAGGCACCATCTACCCTGCAAATTTGTCATGTAAAAATATTATGGGACTGCATAAATGAAAACCATCATAAGGCAAATAGCCATGGAGAAAAATATGGCATGCATATGAAATATTAATTGTAGAAGTTCTTAAGTCCTTAACTAATAAACATTTTAATGATTAAGCTAACAGATTTGAATGACCTGGAGCTGTAGCATCAGTAAGAAAGAATAAATTAATACTATTTGACTAGTACACACTTCCTGAAAGAATCACAGTGCGTGAATATAACTTTTAAAATAATCTCTAGGTCAACTGAGAGACTATCCTACCAGAACTATCTAATTCGCTAAAACATTTGTATACATTTTAATAGTCTATGACAAAACATGATTTTTTATTTTAGCAATGTAAATAGATTGTAAAGATGGAACAGTTTTTAACATGTTCCCACTCTATCTTATGCACTGCACAGCAGCAACCAAGGCAGAAGGTGGATTTATATAACAAACTCCTAAAAGTCAATACAGAAATTCTTTTAGAATCATAGAATACCCTGAGTTGAAAGGGACCCACAAAGATCACTGAGTCCAAAGCCTGACTCCATACAGGGCAATCTAAAAGTAAAATAAATGGGTAAAATAATTTAGTCTGGAGATACATTTCAAATTGTTTTTATAGCATATGTGAATTTTGGATTAGTGAAATAATGTGGAAGATAGCTGTATATCGCAATATTGGTTGAAAGCCAATGAAAACTGAACCCCTCTGATCTTGCCAAAAGGAAAATAAGGAGAGAAATCATTTAAGTCCGTCACAAAATTTAAGTGATCAACATTAAAATGTTAACACTCCCATTTGTAAGTAAAAAGTGGCCAACGTTTCTAGATTCAAGGTGACCATAGAAACCTATTTCAAGTTGTTGACTGGTGTCCACAAAATCTAGTCTGACTTCTGTTTCAATGCCATTTTATCACAACCCTCCCCTTCAGAATCTGTTTTCCCACTAACCAGCCCTGAGCATTCTACAAGTTCCTGATACTTGGCAGAGACTCTGTACACAGGCCCTCCTTTTCCCCATGCTGGTCTTGTCTCTGCCTCTGAAGAATTAGACTGCATAATTAGGTTCCTTGCACAAAGAACCTTTGTTTAAGTCATTCCAGCCATACTACAGTTTTTCCATCAGTTACCTGAAACATCTCCATTTCATAGACACTGTCCAACCTCAAAGTCACAGTAACACAAACAGCTGACAGTCATACAGGTCAACTCAGGCAAGGAAGGCCATGTTCATACCTATGCTGCTTCCACTCAGTGAAACATCACTTAGAAAACACTTTTCATTATTTCTCAGATACTTATGTGATTTTACATGCCACACACATGAACACACACAGTACAATAAGATACAAATTCTTCTTGTATTAGAGATAGTATAAGAATAACCTTCTGAGTTCGTGGTTTGCATTGCAAGTTCTATGTTCCATCTCTATTTCAATAAATACTGAAGTATTTTCTTCCAAGGGGAATGGAATCCATAGAAAGATTGATACTCAGTACTTCAATGGCTGGACAATATGCTTGGAAGAAAAGGAGAACCAAGCTAAAAATCCTGCTTCAAATCAAGCAGAAAGGGATTTAAATTTAGATTTCATGGATATCACTTGAGTAACCTAATTATGGGCACATAAAGGATGGAAGAGGAAAATGCAACCTCCATGTGATAATCCATACCTATTTTGTCTGTGAATTAGCTCTTACTTCAAGTATTTTGTTTAAAAAGTGAAACAAAGAGGTAAAATGTTATCCCAATCACTTTGATTCCAACATAATGTATTCTTCTGGAGGAGCCTAGAAACATTGTACTGACCCAAACAATGTTGTATGGCCACCAAATTAAGGAGATGGCCAAAAGAAAAAGACAAAAGATATTATTACTAGTCACAGTTGAACCATTTTAATGGGAATTTTCTAAATTATTCAGTTCAAGGCAGGCACCAGAAATGAAAAATTTGGACATAATCAGTTAATAATTTTGAAAAATGATAAGCACTTGGGTCTAATGTTTTTTGGTGAAAAGCTGCCTGCAGGTTTAGCCAAAGACTATGCTATCAGCTCCACCTTAAAGATTTTGTTTACGCATACAATAAAACCAGGAAAAGACTGTGCAACAAATCCTTTTTTTGTGAATGAAGTTAACAATATTAAATTCTTCAAAACAGAACATACTCATGAACATATAACTAATAATGATTTGATATACTGGCTCAGATGCAACTGTGGCACAGAACAAAATATACTGCTCTCAATATTTTAAGCAAAATAATTTTTTGAAAATGGTAGAAGGGTCACTAAAAACCTTGGCTTACTGATGAATCTATACAAATTTTTAGGGATGTAAAGCAGGGAACACAGCAAATCTACTAGTAAAGGTTTACATAGAACTTTATTCCCTTGTAGGAAAGTAAAGAATTTTAGGAATCTCTATAATCCTGCTGGGCCTGTAAAAACAGAAATAAAGAGAGGTCAAAGGATCTCAGTGGATAGTTAGATTGCAAAGCATGTGCACAAGGAAATACTTTACTTTCAGAGAGGCAAACACTGTTGAAATGACTTTGGACAACAGGTAGGAGCAAGACTAATGAAATCTATTCATTTCAGTAAGAGTATTACAAATAATTATAAATTATAAATCTTATTAGTAAGAGTATTATAAATACTATTTCACAACACAGGAATTCTCAATGCACATGCACACCAGCAGAATCTAAACATTAAACTTCCCAAACTCAGGTCATGGAACAAGGACAATAGCTTTCTTGACTTTTCTTCTTAACAGACTCCAAAACATGCAATTTCAAGAAAGAAAGAAAGTCCAAATGCCTTAAGTATAAATATTTACGTTTTGAAACTATTTATCAGAGGAAAGAAGCTGAGCAACCCCTAGTGGCAGCAGAAAAATACATTCTGGAAAAAAAAAGCTAAATTTTCTACAGGACCAAGATATTTTCAAAAACACATTAATTTGTGAACACAAGTTTATATGCCGTGTCCAAAGTTGCTATAACATTTAGAAAAAACTGCAAGTAAAAAATTATTCATGACTCATAGCAGATTTTTCCTAGTATTCAATTAGAAAGTGATAACTGTGTTTGATAAAATACACTACAATATACGTCTTACAATATATTAAGAATAACCTTTTTATACATTTTTTCTCAAAGAGAATGCATTTTGTTTTCTAATTCTAAGATATCCTAATGCAATTACTGCCAAATTCAGCATCATCATTTAGAGAGGGATTTGCAAGCACTATACCAATGAAATGCACAATGTGATATTAATTAAAAAAAATAGCTTAGACTTCTTTGTATTTTGTTTTAAAGTGGTTATCTAGAATTCAGTTTTATTATCTCTTTTCTATAAATTATCATTTGCTCTTCCTTTTTTTTATGTTTGGAAAAAAGAAAGGAAACCAGTCATTGCCAGTACAACTATACTTTCTGTCTTCTCAACCTTTTTGAATCTCACTTCAACTGAGTGAGATTTTCTGTGTTAGCCATCAGCTGCTCAAGATTTTCATAAATAACCATCAGAACAAAGTAGATACAAAGGCAGAGATGAATGTTCCTGCAAACATCCATATCAAAGTAGATTTGAACTCTATACAGTCTTTCAAAAGTTATCCATACACATGTATCTAAAGAAAAAGCTCTTACTTCATGGCCACCAATGATCTCATGTCTCTAGCCATCACAAGTATAGAGGGATGGTGCTTCACAGAGTCCAGGTCATTTCAGATACCATGACTCTGGATATCAGTAGATGTTATATATATAAAAGAAACATATAAAAGTATGTCCTTTTCTTTCCACAAAATGTAATTCTGAAGACAATATTTTCAAAATCAAAGACAACACTGACAGACGTAAAATAACACTTAAAAGTGCAGTAATAAGAAATCACTATTGAGCTCAGTTCTTGATTTTCACTGTTTCTAAGGTGAGTTTTGAAACTGATGTTGGGTCCAAAAATCAGGTTAGGCAGAAAGCTTGTTGCTGGAACACCTGCAGCTATTCCAAAGATGACAAAAAAAGGGCCTCAAGAGACTGGAAGTCAATCTCTTAACAAATCACCACGCATTGGGAAAAAAAAAAATCAAGAAAAAAAAATCCCCCAACATTTGACCTACTATCACTATACTGCTATAGCAGTAGCTGAGCTGTAGCAATAGAAAAGCAGAAACTTCACTGTGCACTGAAAACCACCAATTTAAATTTGGAGGTAGCACAAGATTCCTGTGATAGACTAATGACTTGCAACTTCAGAGCCAAGAAGTCTGACACACAAATCCTACATTCAAAGAGAAAAAAGACAACATGACATATATATTTGAAGAATTTGTGAAAATATTCTTACAAATATTTTTAAAGATCTCTGACTTCTTACTGTAAAAGATTATTTTACTATAAATAATCTATTGGTAAGGCATAGTACAGTTGTGTTGTCTACTTGGTAAAGACTGCTTAACAGATCTTTCATTTTTGTCACACTCAAGAAACTTTTTGTCACACTTAAAAAGTATCATGTAATGAATCACAGGAAAATATCATACCTCCAAGTTGTTCAGATGCTGTTTTTCAAGGAGCTGTTGCATTTCTTTCAGATTTTTCTGGAAGAGAAGTTGGTGACTATCCATGTTTGTTCTACTGCTCTCTTGTATTGGTTTATCACAGCCAAACATTGCTGACATCTGCTTCTGATGGAAAGAATCATTTCTAGATGCTGATGAGGATGTATCATCTGTAGTGCTTGATGCAGACAAGCAACTTATTACTTTATCTTATTTTTATGTGTCAACAGTACACTTTTAAATATGTCCAAGTGAAGGATAGTCATACTACACGTAACTACAGGTGGTGCTGTTAGTACTATCTAAAAGTGTCCAACACTTTCCATTTTAAGACCTCTCTTCTGTTATTTATAAATAGTCAGACTTTTCTGATTAGGTTGTTGGGTGACTGCCTCAGGCTGAATTAATATGGAAGATGTCAGCCAACAGTTTGGTAATTTGCAGAAATGGAACACGGAGGGTTGTGTTTTAAAAAAAAAAAAAGAAGAAAAAAAGCCCAAAGAAAATAAAAAAACAAGGAAAATGGGCTTTGTTTTTTCATAAAATTGGCTTATATAGCGCATGCTGTCAGGTGTTCCCTTACTTCAAAGAGCAAGAAAGCTTTGTAGTATGTAGAGATCCCAAATCTACTGATGATGTGTAATGTCAGTATTATGGTATGTTAAAGTACACGTATTTGATGCCTGAAAAAAAACCACCTTTGGAGTAGCTAGTGTAGCTGGCTTCTGCGACCAGGGTGGGCCAAAATTAAGGCAGAGGAAACCACAGGTTTCTACAAGATGAGAATTAACAAGAACCATGGGACAGGTTGACACCCAGGAATGAAAGAAGTCAAGAAGCATGCAAAGCCAAATGACAAGGAAAGTGCAATTAGTGACCAGGAAGGCAGGGAGTTTGTAGCAAGGTATGTTCAAGAACAAAAAGCAGATAGAACTGGAATGAAGCTGGGTAAGATCACTAGGAATAAGAACCAAGCTTTGGAAAACAAGAAGCAAGAACTGGGTTGATATCAAGGATGACAAAATCAAGAAACAAGTAGCTTTAAGCAATAAGAAAAGAAGGCCTGAAAAAAAAAAACCAGCAAAAATAACCCAGATGCCAAACCCCACAGCTTGTGGGTAGATCAAGCTTTAGTCATGGCTGGGCTTTGCGAACGAAGATTTGGGAAGGGCTCTACCCACATTTGTTACAGGCACGCTGGTGGCTAAAAAGGCCAATATGAGAGAGGCACGTCCGGTTGCAAAAGGCACGGCAGAAGGACTCCTTAGGTGGTATATTCTGCAAGACACGACTCTTTCTGTGTTGTCTTTTCTCCTCGAGAGTGATCCTGTGTGCTTTCTCAAAAGCATCAGCAGCGTTATAGATGGTGTGTCTCCAGACCTACCGATTGGAGGCCAGAGTAGACCAGTTATGGTGATCAATATGGCCAAGGCTGAGATGTTGTTTCAGGGAGTCCTTGTATCTTTTCTTCGGGGCTCCTCTCTTGCGGCAGCCAGTGGCAAGTTCACCATAAAGCAGGATCTTAGGGAGGCGATGGACCTTCATCCTGGAGACGTGCCCTGCCCAACACAGCTGTGTTCTCAGCAACATGGCCTCAATACTTGTGATTGCTGCTTGTTCTAGAACAGATGTATTGGTCACATAATCTGACCAGTGGATGTTTAGGATTGAACGGAGGCAGCGTTGATGGAAGTGTTCTAGGAGATGCAGGTGGTGGTGGTAGATGACCCATGATTCAGATCCGTATAAGAGAGTAGACAGTACTATGGCTCTGTAAACATTGATCTTGGTACTTTTCTTCAGGTGTTTATTTCACCAAACTCTTTTATGAAGCTTTCCAAAAGCTCTATACGCCTTTGCTAACCTGTTGCCTATCTCCCCGTCAATCTCACCATCCGAGGAGAGGATGTTACCTAGGTAATTAAACTGCTGGACTGATTTGAGCTCTGATTGGCCAATGGTGATATGGGGATGATGGAAGACTTCCTGAGGTGCAGGTTGATAGAGAACTTCTGTCTTTTTTAAGCTGACTTGCAGACCAAAAAGCTCAGCAGCATCTGCAAAGCAGGATGTTAAACGCTGCAGAACTGCTTCTGTGTGGGCGACAAGGGCGGCGTCATCAGCATAAAGCAGCTCCTGGACAAGATGGTTTAAGGTCTTGGTGTGGGCCTTCAGTCACCTTAGGGTGAAAAGGCTTCCATCAGTATGGTATCGAATGTAGATACCGTCCTGATCAGCAAGGTCTGCCGTGGCCCTTTGGAGCATCATACTGAAAAAGATTGTGAATAGGACTGGTGGGAGAACGCAGCCTTGTTCACACCATTGGTTATTAGAAAGGGCTCAGAAAGCGCATTGCCATATCTGATTTGGCCGTGTTGATCCTCATGGAGTGAGATGATCATTTTAAGGAACTTGGGGGGACATCCTAAGCGTTCCAAAATCTGCCATAGACCTTTTCTGCTCACAGTATTGAAAGGTTACATAGAGACCTTTGTTCTAGATCAAGCTTTAGTATTCTGAAGTGTAACTATTGCCAGGTTGCCAGCTATGCTAGGCTGTCTAGGTGGAACAGTTAGTGAAGGACACTGATGCTGTCTTTTGGCTTCAGCTTCGTTCAAGGGCCTTAAATGCCCTTAGTCTGGTGTATCCAAAGTGGTACATACAGTTATTTGTCAACAGATCCATGTTTTAACCTATGTTTAATAGAGCCATAATCCTTGCAATTGATTAGAAAGCCAAGCTTATGTCTTGCTGCTTTAGGATCAAGTATTTAATGATGGACTTGGCAGTGCTGAGCTAACAAATAGACTTGATGATTGGAAAGGTCTTTTCCAATCAAAACAGTTCTACGACTCTATGATTTTCTTTGTTGTACTCCACAATGATTACAAATGGTGGTAGAAGCAGAATAGAGAAAACAGACTATCAATATAAACTTTCAGTGAAGTTACTTTTATGTTAGGTAAAGGGTATGCCTTTACCTAAAAGCAGAGATCCAACAAGATTTACCAGATAGGTAAATCTCTTATTTATTTAAAGAACTCAGAAAACTGCATGCTCTATTCTTTTGTATGGCAGATAGCATCCCTATCCCAAAACTTTCTTGTCAGACACCTGGCCCCCCAAAAATCTGGTTTTGCTTTTCTCCAAGAGGAGTTAATACGTCTTCATTGCTCAATTTATTTCTTTTTTAAACATAGACATTAGGAATTTTAGAACCTTTTAAAATTCACTAATATGTGTAGACTGTTGGGTCTACAGCCATATTTATCTTGAATACTTAATACAGTATTCATTTCTACCTTTGAATGGTGACTGTCAATGAATTCTATATACTCTGTTTTTAAGGAGGGTAAATTCTAAAGATAATACAAGATTTTTGGCTTAAGTGTTTATAGAATTGCAAGGAGAAATACAGAAAGGTATCTACTACTTCATCTGAGTTATTTATTAGCTGTCCCAACATTTCCAATTAAAGAGATTACAAGAACCTTCATCTTTGTGAACCTTCCCAAAACACTCTTCTGTTTTATCTGTTTTAAGTGGCTTGTGACCTGCCAATAGATCATAGTAGACTCAACTTTTAAACTTTTTTCCTGCTGGGGTCACTTATTTTAAATTTTTTTCTTTGAGCAATTACTAATTTTGAACTTATAAAAATATAATTAACTTTGAGATTCTTAGCTCTCTCTCAAATTTGGTTACTAGGGAAACAGAAGCTGTAAAAGAATATGAACATATAAATTTAATTTCCTTAGGAAATCATACAAAAATGACATATAAAATTTTCATTATGAACCTGAAGATTGTGAAAGGAACATACTATCATTATTACAGGGTAGTGAATATTTAAAATTATACAAATAAAAATGGAGTGACAGCAATGTAAAAAATGGTAAGTGGTTTTAAGAGGTCCTGAGAGACAAAAGCAAAGCACAAGGAGCAATTTGAAAAAAGATGAAAAATAAAGAAACAAGTGATAAAGGCTGGGGGAAGAGGCACTGAGCTGCTATCCTTAATGAAGCCTATAAGTGAAATGAGGCAAACCATCAGGAACCCTGAGACACGGTTCAGAAACATCTACATTTTTTTCCCATAAATGAAAACTTAGGTTTAACAGGTAAATTTCTTGCTTGTTTCTTTGTTTTTATGACTGCAATCTTCCTATGAATGTTGACTGGCAAACAGCATGAGTGTTTAGCTGTAGAGTTATGAAATATTTTGTCAATTGATCAGTTTATCACACACAAAGGTATTAATCAGCAGTAGCTATGTAAACAAGCTGAATATTAATGTCACAATGAAGAACACACTGAAGCTCAAAATTAGGAAGACCCCTTTTAGACAGAATTTTTCTGTTCTGAACATCTGCAGAATTTATATAATGCAGGAAATAATTATAATAATAGTAACAACAAAAGCAGCAATAACAAAAATAACCCCTTGAACTGAAATGTTAAAGAAATAAGAGATTAGGAAGGGTATAATCAGGAAGGAGTATGAAATAAAGCAGCTAGACAAACTATGTATGAAGAAACATTCTGTTATAAGTCAAGGTATCTTCAAAAGAATGCTTGGGCAGAGAGAAAAGTATGCAAATCAAATTGTATGTGATATAAAATAAAATTACAGGATACTCACAATACATATAGAGAATGAGAAATATAAAGGAATGACAGCTGGAAAGAAGAACCTTGCATGAATATATAAACTAAAGTATCCTTGAATGTCAGAAGGAAAAACATCTAGACAGAATACTTTAGAAATCACAGTATTGCAAATGGTTTGATAACCATGGAAATCTGAGTCAGGCTATAACTGAATGGAGATTGGGTTAGTCCTGACTATTCCCAGAGTTCTGCTGAAGGGAAAAGGTGTGTGTCACCTCCTCTGCTGTCTTACCAAATGGACACAAACAACTCAAGGAAGTTGCATAATGCTTCACTGGAAAACTTCACAGAAATGCCTTCTTTGCTATGAGAGAAATGTCCTACAATTTCTTAAAGAGTAATCGTTTCCTGTTTATTGAATAAATCAATTTACTTCCTGTGATCATCAGAGTAAACAGGAATGCTTACCTGAAGTTGATTTTGTTTATCCTTGGGAAGGACAATCCTGATGTTAAAACTGATCCTTTAAGTTGTTCAAGAGCTTCTTCTAACTGAGAAGATGCTTTTGTCTGGACTAGAGGGATCAGAGTTAAAAAAACACAGCGGAAAAAATATTTTTAAAATTGGAATAATTCACCATAAATGGTTTGGTTAAGTTTCTGAAGTTTGGAAGCCTAAATCCAGAGTTACAATAAACAGAGTGGTATAGCATTATTAGACATGCTAGAGAACCTCGAGTTCCTCTGAAACAAAATGCCAGCCTATTTAAGTGTTTAAAGTTACACATCTATTCAACAGTTTTGCTCTTTGTTTTCTAAATGCATTGTTGAAAAAGTAGGAGGTTAAAAAATCTAATTTTTTTTTACATCATGATTATTCTGCTCATGCACTTAGCCGAAGTTATGGCTTGCAGATATTTTACAGAGGCCAAATAATCCAATCAGTGGAGAAAGAAAGAGTCCAGACAGGCACAAGTTATTGCCTCTTTCAAGTAAGTAAAAGTAGGGTAGAGAGTAACTTTTTGCTATAAAAGAAAACCAAGGAAAAAAAATTATGATTCATTCTATTGCTACACAGTCTGGGCTGTCAGTAGGGCTACGAAGAAGCCCTAAACCAGTACTTTTCTATTTTGTTATTTTAATCTGACATTTGATCTTGAAGTAAGAGACATTACCTCACAGTTGGCACAACTGCAGTTGGGAGAGTAAATCTGCTAAAGCATACCTAAGTAATAGACCATATCTTAAGAGTTTGAACACTGGAAAGTTGACTGGAAATCAGACTTGGCCAATGCTGTTACAAACTTCTGCCAATCTGCACTGATTCCAAGAAAGCAGGAACTGAGCTGCAGTGATCATTACTTCCCAGCAATGAGAGAACAGCTCAGAAAGTGGACTAATTCAGAAAAAAAGTTATGTAACACATTAATATATGCTAGGACTGCTTTTACTTAATGATAAACAAAATGCACATTCTTGAATATGTCATTTCCAGTGGTTCAAAGAGGGGACCATTACTCTACCCTAGTAACTGTCAGTGGCTTTGTAACACCTCTCACCCAGCTGTGAAAGCACAGTACTGCAAGCAATAAGCACATTGTAGTCAAAAAAGTGGGGAAAACCCAGAAAGCCACAATACCCCAAGGAGGTGATGTACTTACTGTGTCCGGAATACAGTGCAATATCTCACAGTATAATTTTTAGGAATAAAACCAAAACTGTGTTTTTAATTCCCTCTACTCAATTGTCATATGTATCAGATCTGAGCTTGTCAGTTGTTTTGCTTTTATGAATTCAATGAACTTGAGTAAAGTTAATTGTTCTGTTTGCTTCAATTATTTTATACTGATAGAATAATAAGAAGGGTTGGACTAATAATGATCTCCAGAGGTCCCTTCCAACCCTAACAATTCTATGATTCTGCGAATAGAAGAACACTTGTATTGTGAATAATGATTAAATTTTAGTTTACAAACCTATTTGTTTGTGCTGAGAAAAAGGCAGATGAGCACGCTGGAACTTCTCAGTTGCCTCCTGAAGTTTAATCTTCCTTTGCTGAAGAACTCTTTGTCTAAATCTTTGTTCTTTTTCTTCTTCTTGCTTCTGTCTTTCTTCAAAGGCTCTGTATGTAAGAATCAGAAGTAGATCATTCCTATGTTTTTGAATTACTTTTACCAAAATATTAGTAACTTACTTGCTTACCAACTTGCCACTTTAGTACAAAAGCTTGCTTGTCCATAAATTAAATGCCATTAACTTCAGCACAGCTGGACTTTTATAGTAAATGGGGCAGTGGGTGGGGAAGAAGTCACAACATATTTTTATTTTTTAGCCTCAGCCAGAGAATTGATTCTTCTTTATATTTGAATTAACATGCAGACTTGACCAGTTCTTGTTACCAATGTTACTTTCACAACAGCCTTTACATTACCACCTAAATGTACCACAGTGAGCAGATAAACAGGAAGCTGAACTGCAAATGCTCTGTGTGTGTGCCTTTCACAAGCTGTTGAAGAAACAGTAACAGTTTATAAGTTGTTATTTAGAAATAACACAAAGGAACTACAGGTTTTACCTGCAAATATGCAAGAGTTAGTTTCAACTTCTAATTGTTAAGAAGCTTTCTGAAAGACAATCAGATAGCAGCACAAAATGGGATAAAATAGTAATGTGAAACTGTAATTGACAGAATCAGTTGTTAATATCAAATATATTAAACATGTCCTTCTACTACCTGGAAAGGAAAGCAGCTCTAATCAAAACCAACCATCATCACAAAGGTTTCCTTCAGTAGGCACAAGCTCGATGATGAAGTTATGTGGAATTTTTTTTCTTGCTGACAAAATCATCAGCTTTTACTGACAAACTAGCTCCTTGAGTGAAATATACCCATTAAACATATTGGCACAGTGCCTATGTAGGCAAGCCATATTTAATGGTTTTAAACTAAAAGAGGGTGGATTCAGACTAAATATAAGGAAGACATTTTTTACAGTGAGAGTGGTGAAACACTGGAACAGGTCGCCCAGAGAGGTTGTAGATGTCCCTTCCCTGGAAACACTCTATTCTAAATGGAGTAATACTGTAAAAGTAATACTCTTCAAGTTCAACTTCAAAAGCCTGCCATGCAAGGCAGCTTCCCATCTTTGAAGTTCTCTGTGTATTAGAAACGTGATTTGACAGGTCACGAGTACACTAAGTAGGGTCCCACTCTTAGCCAGCAGTAGTGGAAAGAAATGTTTAGCCATATGTTCTTCAGTTCTCTCACCATAATAAGATATCACCCCATAACTTTAATCACTTGCAGTTGCTTCATACATCTTCTTGCTTAATGGAGCAAAGCTGCTGCTTAACAGAGCTTCTCCTTAACTCAAGCTATTTTAGTGATTCCTCCCTTTGCCTTTTGGAAAAAAGTTCAAACTGAAATATTCAACTTGAGCCTCCCTAGTATCCCTTCAAAGTGCTGAACTGATCACCTGTGAAAACAAACAGAAAAATAATTTGAAATAGGTACTTTTTATTTTAGAAAGTCTAAAGGCTGTAACTGCACAATAGTAAAAAAATAGGAAAACTGCCAAATAATTCCCAAGTATACACTTATATAGGAATATCTACTTTAATCCACTTGGAAGCCAAAGCATAGCACAGAGACACATAAAGAACCTTCACTGTTTTGAAAACTCACATATACATGGTTGTCAAAACATGTTTTGACAGCTAAAAAGTAGAACTAGAGTTCATCGACCACTTTCAGTAGTCCTGAATTTCACTCACCTTAAAATCTGATACAGAAATCTGCAATGTTTTACATCTTTATCCTGACTAAAGAAATAAAAAAAATCACGAGAGAGGAAACAGACTTGCTTATCCTAGTAAGTACTTTAAACACATTCTTCATGATGTCCTCAATATTTCTAGAAGCCAGTCAAGAAGGCCTTTAGTTGAACTGTAGTTGTTAAATTCAAACATGTGGGAAATTCTGCAACTTTACACCTGGAGTAATTCCAGCATATAACTCCAAAAAGGAAAAAGTGAATTCTGACAGAACTTTTAGTTATTTTTTAAAATGATTTTGGATATGACTTAGCTGCACTCTTCCACATTCCTAATAACTGGCATAAAAAAAGGACCGTTGTTCCATATAGCTGGGAACGAGCAAGGCCAAATGCTGATGCAAGAGATCTTTTTCACCACAGCTCATCATGATCATTATTTGGTTTGGATTAAGACATGAAGGAGAAAAAAGGATCTTATTTTAAATGTAAAGAAATGCATGCAAGATATTCAGTGAAGCCGGCATCGTTAACTTCTTGACCTCACAGAATGTAAATTGTGACACCCAGGTGCACTATGTAAAATAAATAATTTTACAAATGCACATTGAAAAACAGTTAAAGCAAATGTTTGTTCATGCACTCTCCTTAAGCCACCAGCTTAGGTTCATATCGCAGATGTAACATTGGCAAAAGAGTATGGCTTTAAGATGAAGAGTTAGCAGAAGAATTTCCTGACTGGTGTTTTTTTAACCCAATTTTTCTGTCTACTATAAACAATCCAGCGGTGCAGCAATTTTTGAAACGGCTGCCAAAATGTTTATAGTGAATTTGGAATATGAAACTTAAAATATTTAGCTGTCTCAGATATACAGACATTATGTGGAAGGTATTTTTATGTTAAAAACAGCATGACTAGATGGTGGAGCTATTTCCTGGTTAATTTTACAAAATTGTCTTCGCAGTGAAGTGATGGATGCTACCTTCCCAGGTGGACTAAATGCTTACTACTGCCTCGGATGAAAATAATAATAAAAAAGAAGAATATATACAGTGCATATGGAATGCTATGAAATGCACCTTTTGATACTGAGTTGATGTTATTCGTTCTTTGGTTGCCATATGACGTTGCAACTCAGTGCACAATCATTTTAAAATTGAGGTAGGGAGGTATTTGTATAGTCAGTGAGTACAGTGAGTGCAGGAAAAGGCTAGAATGGGGTGTCACACTCAAAATTCCCTTCGTGGGCAAGCAGGAAACATGTCTTATGTCCTTAAAAAGATCTGTGCACATTGCGAATAAATCGACTTTTTCCTCTAGGTGAGACGCTTACCCAGACCAGGAACACATATTAACCTATTCCCTCATCTTTGATTATTACATGCTGAATACAAAAGGACAGCCTAAAAGTGCTGTAAGGGCTTCAGATGGATCAACCCTTACAATGCTGAAGGGGCTCACAGAGGGCTGTCCTCCAAAATGCCCAGAAGGTTCACAGGAGAGCTGCCCACACTATATACCAGTTGTTACACTACATATCTTGTTTATAAGCAAAAAACAAGCATACCTTATACAAAGCCAAGCATTTTTTCTGTTAGTATAATTCAAATCTTAAGAGTCTAATTATTATTAATCCAGCTATAATTGTTAATGAAAAAATAATAATACAGTTAGAATACTTCTATACAGAAAAAGGTCAATAACAATGATAAAACAGTTTGAACTGTTATTCACACATTGAGTTTTCTACCCCTTTTCCTGATGCTCATACTTGCATTGCTTCTAGTTTCATTCTGGTGGTGCTGGGGGGTTAGGGTAAACTGGTAGCATCTAGAGTCCCTTCAGCAGGACCAACAGGATGTTCATGTTATTGCTTTCTTTTTCCTCACCTCAGGATCCACTTGGAATAATTTTTATATTTTCTAACACACTTCTACACCTTTGTTCTATCTTCACTATCTATAACTCCACAGTACCTCCAAAAATACTCCATACATGGTGCCTTTCATGTATATTACACATTATTCTTTTCTTCTCTTTGTTACCTCTAAAGCCTCTAAAGGTTTGTCAGATCTAGTTCTGCATTTTTTTAACTGAGTATTGGTGAGTTGTTTATAGCCATGGGGTCTACAGTGCCAAGCCTGTGTGCCGTCCCTTACTCTTCCCTGCCTGTACTCCTCTGTGCTGCATCCTGCACCTCCAGATATCAAGGCCTCTGCTGCTGTACCAGGCCTGCATTTCCCTACACTACATCATTAGTTTAGCACCATAAATGCCTCATTCTCTACATAGAAAAACTACTTGTTAGTGTAATCTATATAAAATTATGGTCATACCATAAAAAATTACACAAGGCAAAATTAATTAGCCACAGATACCTGGTCAATTAGAGAAACTGTTGTTACAGCTAAACCAAGTAAAACAAAGCCGCTGTCAGGTCAATAAAAGTTCAAAGTTTGGCAAGCAGCTGTCCCAAGGCCTTGCAAATTCAGCCATTATTAGAAATGGCAATACTGCATTTCAAGTCTACATGGTTATAGTGTTCACCTACTTTTCACAGTTTCATTCTGATATAGAAAGCAATACAAAATGTATAACACTTTGTTTACCAAGTGCTAGCATTGTTCTCTTATTTCCGGTTCTAGACTGCTTTTCATTCTCTGTCAACAACACCAATGAAAAATTTAAAGAGTTTTTATTAAATAATCAATGTTAATCAGCCAGTAGGTGGAGCACAAAGCTTGTGCACATGTTGAAAACTAAGTATTATGAAAAAAATAGTAATGAGAATAGATTGGAAACTGATATAAATTGGGAAAGCATTCCCTTCTCTGGTAACAACAGATGGATAAGCTATTGCAAGGTAATTCAAAACGCTGAACCAAGATAACTGACTGTAAGGTTTATTTTAACATGCACATAGACAATTGCATTTCCAGAATGAAAAAACTACCTGCAGCCAGTAACATCCCAGTAGAATGGGATGCACATTTTGCACTGAGCAATAACAGCAGGAAGTCTATAGTCCCCAGCAAAACCGACAGCTGGTATTTAGAAAGCAGTGAGTCATATAAACACAAAATATGATATCCTATTAATTTACATCAAGTATGTGCTTAGTCAGTAGCTCTTATTTCCAGAATATTGTTATTTAAACAAAATATCTGTCAGCTACTGCCCCAGTGAATATTTAATTCTTAATCTGATCTTTAAATTGCAACTTCACCTATCAGTGAGACAATAAAGAAATTACTTTCTTGATACTCAGGCAACTCATATAAAGCTTATCCATAGGCTAGGGGTTTTTTTTCTGTTTTGAAGCATTGTTGTTAACACAAAAGTAAGAAGCTTGGTCAGTAAAAGAGATGCAAAGAAA
Source organism: Manacus candei (assembly GCF_025592945.1). NCBI lineage: Eukaryota > Metazoa > Chordata > Aves > Passeriformes > Pipridae > Manacus > Manacus candei. Next base: position 40,706,142 of record NW_026138062.1, read on the forward strand.
CAGATGACATCAGATAGGCTGAAAAAGGTGTGTGACTTAAGTTACTGAGACTTTTCTTTCCAAAGCTATACTACCCCTTTTCCGAGCAAGTGATGTTTTTGTCTTTTACTATTAAAGCAATTAACTGAGCACATCTTGTAGAATTGAGTATTTTTAATGCTGAAGCTGCTGCATTTTAGAGGTATTGACAACAAATCAATATAACACTGTCAGGGAAAATTGCATTACAAGTATATTTAGAAAATTCATTACAAGTACATGATAGTGAAACAGTCTTAATGGAGGCCAGTACATAGTGTCGAACAATACAGTTCAATACTGGGCCTAATCCTGTTTAACATCTTCATTAAACATAGAAACACAGAATCATTTACGTTAGAAGAGACCTTTACAGTCATCAAGTTCAACAAAAAAACACAGCACTGCTAAGTCCACCACTAAACCATGACTTTAAGTGCCACATCTACACAGCTTTTAAATACCATCAGGAACAGTGACTCCACTACTTCCCTGAACAGCCTGTTCCAATGCTTGACAACCTATTTCACTGAAAAATTTCCTAGTATCCAACCTAAACCTCCCCTGGCACAACTTGAGGCCATTTGCTCTCATCCTATAGCACTTGCTACTTGGGAGAAGAGACCACACCCCACCCTGTTACAACCTCCTTTCAGGTAGTTGTAGAGACAGAGGCAGTCGCCCCTGAGTCTCCTTTTCTCCAGGCTGAACACACTGAGCTCTGTCAGCCATTCCTTATAAGACCTGAGCTCCAGCCCTTTCCCCAGCTTCACTGCCCTTCTCTGGACACACTCCAGCACCTCAATGTCTTTCTTGTAGTGAGGGGCCCAAAACTGAACACAGGATTTGAGGTGCAGCCTCATCAGTGCTGTATGCAGCAGGACAATCACTGCCCTGGTCCTGCTGGACACACTATTGCTGATACAGGCCAGGATGCCATTGGCCTTCTTGGCCACTTGGGCACACTGCTGGCTCATGTTCAGCCAGGTGTTGACCAAAAATTATCTGGATGATGGGACAGAGTGTACTCGCAGTACGTTTGCAGATGACACCAAACTGGAAGGAGTGATCGATACACCAGAGAGTTGTGCTGGCATTCATAAGGACCTCTACAGGCTGGAGAAACCTCATGAAGTTGAACAAGAGGAAGTGCAAAGTCCTGCACTTGGGGAGGAACAACCCCAGACGTGGGGGCCCTGCTGGACAACAAGTACAACAGGAGCCAACAACAGGCCCTTACCTTTACATGTGTAACAAAGCTAATGGTTCTTGGCTCATACACAGATTTGAGACATGACCTGGTGGCTGATTAATCAATTCCTACCTGCAAAACTGTCTGGGAAAAATATTCAGATTCAAGGAATCTTTTATTGCCAAACTACATTCCTCCATATATGCAGTGACCCTTAATTTTTAATTATATTTCACATCTTATTAAAACTGTATGCACTTAGTACCTTTCTAACATTAGATAGCTAACTCCTTTCTCAGACTTGTCACACCAGACTTCCACTTGAACTGCTTATCATGCTAATAGTTATGCCATTCTCAATTATCACAATTTGAAAAAATTTCATTTTATGAATACCATATCTATAATTTTTAACTGACTCTCCTGAGTAACTTGGATTTATACTGTGTTTCTTAAAGTTGCAATGACATACATATGGAAATGTATTTATGTATCAATGAGTATTAGCTTAACTACACCAGTCTGTCAAAACTATGCAGGCTGTCTGGTATTTGCTTTTACATTAGAGTATAATATTTCAAGACCAGTAATACAATAAACAGTGTTCATCTGAGATGTGTAGTGTTTCAATGGTACTGTTCCAGAAAACTAAATTAGATATTTAATTTTTCAACTGAGACTCAGTTTATTGTCTGTAAAGGTTGTGAGTCGCACAGTCTTTAATCTCTCCCAGGTGATTATATTTCCTCTTCCACTTTTCTTTATATTTCAAAACATATGTTGACAGCATATACTGTCAAGCTAAAATGGCAGTATAAAAAATATATACCACCTCTCTTAGGAGTTATGAACATATGTCAATAAGTAAACATGGTACAACAGAAATCATCGGACACAGGAACTGTGGGGGATGAGTGTTAATGAGTTAACATGAGGCAGAGGACACTGGTCTGAGGCTGGGGACTGGCAAGGAGGAACCCATCTGCCTCTACAGAATACACAGGCAAGTCTCCTGTATGTGTGAGCACAAGTCCAGTGTGAGGGAGAAAATCTATTAAAACTACTTACAGCACTTCACTGAAACATTTCAGTGTCTGATTTACTTAATCCATTTGTCACAGAATATGTCATGGCTTTGCATTCTCATGTATGCAGAAATACAGACTATTCAAAGGACTGTTTAAAATGTCAGTACAGAATAACTTTATTATAAATATAATCCTGTACTAGAAAGATGTTGCTCTGTGTTTATTGGGAAGTGGGAGCACAAAGCCCCACCACGAAGGGGAGGTTGTGCAGCTGTTATGCTGTGCAGACAGAAAAGCATACACTTCAGAAGGAAACAAGAGTTTCCAGCTTCCTGGTCCTTTCTGTACAGCTGAGTGCATTTTTCACACATCCATTGAAGCTAATAAAACCCAGAATAATACTAGAAATGCAGATCAGAGCCACAAGACGGACGTGCTACTTACTTTTACTTTATACAATAAGAGGTGACTACAGTGAGTTTCCAAAAATTAGTGAGTAAATCAGAATATTGTTCTTTCTACATTTTATTTGTCCTATAGCAAGAAACTGGATTTGTGAAACTGTTTATCCTAGACTCTGCTAGACCAAGGTGAACATGCAAATAGTAGAGACATATTGAGCTATCTCAAGGTTTTGACTTTTTTTTTTTTTTAAATCTTCCACCAAAGGAACCTTAGTTACCTTCTTCTTCTGTTTGTCTCTATCAAATATTTTTGTGCCTTACTCCGATGTAATTTCTGATCCTCTTTCAATGTCCGACGTTCTTCTTCTAAATCCTGTTCAAAATGAAATTTTAAAGCTCTATCCCTAGTATTGTGTTAAGGACAACAGAAAATGGATTGAACAGCCTGTTTGATTGACTTTAAATTTTTGATTGATTTTTATATTTCCCCTTTTTGGGAAAGGGCAAACTTTATCGATGAGATACAAAATGCTGATATGCCTTTTTTGACTAAGGATACAATAGCTGGTCCCATAATTGTATGTTATAATCATGACTAACTTTGTGCTTATCCAGAAAAGAATGTAATTGCATATTACTGTTTAAAGGGATTTTAAGAGGAGCTTTCCACTCATCTTTCATGATCATCACCAGCTGAAAAATCTCACCTTTATTATGTTCATTTGTAGGGACATATTTCTGTAGTTATCTAAATCTGTAACATACGGACACATGTACCACAGGGAAAATGATTCAACAGCAAAAACACCCCCTCCACACATCTAATAGTTGTTTACAACTGAAATTAGTTGTTTACACTGAAATTGATTAACATTACTGCATAAAAGCTCTCCATGGAGACAAATCATTAGTGGCAGGAGTCAAGACTGATCTAAGTAGCACTTGGGATGGAAAACACAGTTCCCAGTAGCAGAGCCTCGTAGAAGAACGAAAACAAGAAAACTCCGAACCTGCCTGAGAATTTGAATTTCCCACAGCAGCTAAAACCCCACGAAGTGTAAGTTTTAATTTAAGGCCACCCCTGAGGCGGTCCCTGACCGAGGAGCGGGGCGGGGGCTGGGCCATTGCCGCCCCTGCCCCACACGGGGTCCGCACGGGCCCCACACAGCGTAGCCGACCCCGAGAGCCCGCCCGAGGCCCCGGCCCCGGCCCCAGCCCCGCACGGCTCGCAGAAGGATACCCAGGGGCGCTCCGCCTCCCTCCCGCGCTGTCCTGCGGGGCGCCAGGGAGGTGCTGCCCCCGCGCCGCCCCGCCGCCCTTCCCGCCGAGCTCCATCCAGCGCCCCGGGACCGCGGGCAGTGCCGGGCCCCGGCCCCAGCCCCAGCCCCGCTGCATCGTGGCAACCGGGACGCCGCTTCCTTCGCAACGGGGCGGGGCCGCGGCGGGGGAGCGGGAGGGGGGAGCCGGTTTGGCTGGCGTGCCTGGGCTTTCTCCAAGCCGGGAGCAAGGGACAGGGTGGGCCCCGGCACCGCCTCGCCTCGCAGGTCCTCGTCGGTCCCCGTGCCAGGGTGGAAGCCGTGCTTGGGCACCTCGCTCTCTCCGTGCCTTCCCGTCCCATCAGGGACACCGGCGCCGGGCACCGCGCTGCTGTCCATCCCCTCTGCACCGCTGTAAACCGCGCAGTGCCACCTAAAAAACCGAAACGCAGCCGGTATCCGAACGAAAACACGTCCTCGTGAGTTCCGCTGCCGAGCTCCAGAGCTCTCTGAGGGTGCCTCTGAGACCTGTTGATGGTGAAGACTTGGAGTTACAGCATAAACCTTTTTTTTACCACAGGGTGAAGTCATAAGAACAACAACTAAAAAGTAAAATTGTATAAAATTTTATAGAAAATATTAAAAAATACATTAAATAAAGTTACACAAAGTAAAAAACCAAAAAAACCAAACAGTAATTTGCTCTTAAAAATGCAAAACTTTTTTTTTTTTTGGTAAAGTAGGGTTGTCTTGGGATATTGCTCTGCCTTGGATGAGCTGTGAGCAGCAGGCTAAATGCCTTGGTGATTTCCTGGCGAGACATTTCTTGGCTGTTGTGTTTCAGCTTAAACCAATTCTTCCCCTTTTTTTTTTTTTAATTTTTTTTTCCACTGTGCAGCTGTTCTATGTCTCTGACTAGGAAGGTAAAAATAGTACTCGGCATTTGTAAAATACTTTTCTCTACAGGCACCCCGTCCCCCAGCCCCTTTCCCCCCTATTTGTAGCACACTATTGCCATTTTACAGTCAAGATCACTGATGGTCAGGTCGCCAAATGTGCATAATATTTATAATATCGCAGTTACCACAGTAGAGAAATGACTCTAAAATGGAAGTCTTTCACCTCTAGTTCACAATACTAGCCCCAAATTCATCACCTCTTTGCCCCATCTGCTCACCTGTGTTGCAGGTAGAAAAGTGGTTGTCATTTTACCACCATATGCTTTCCAACCCACGCAAACTTTTTAAAATCCAAGTTTGCCTGATAAAATACGCTGTTTCATTTAGGATGCTTTCATTAGCAGAAGGGTTTATCAGTATGGAGAACTGAGTCACCCAAGCAAGACTGAAGCAGAGCTGGGAAAAAACTGCAGAATTTGAGCCCATGGCACATCTAGAATATTCAAGTTCATGATCAACTCAGGCTGGCAGATTTGAGCTTCTTTAGATTTATTGAAAATTTTGATCTAATATAGCACAACTTGCAGCTTCACCTTAAGATACTTTCTGAGATTTGGAAGTAAGAATAGTTTTTGTATATCTTTCTCTCTTTCCCTTCTTTACATTTTTCTTACATTCTCACAGTCCTGTTTTATGGTTATTGGATAACTCCTCCTCATGAGTAACCTCACATCTTTCAGACTGTGGGATGAGAAGGTGACTGGCTGAGGACCTGTATTTCTGAGACATATGATTATTCTAGGACAGCAACTAGCCTCATCTTAAGTAGTTACAGAATGGAAGGTCCAGCTCTGGCAGTTGGTTTGAAAGAAGTTTTGTTATTTTACTCTGGGCTAGACACTGATATTCCAGTGAAGGATAAAGATCAAATCTTAAAACTTTGTGGAAGGGATTCTGAATTTATTACAGGTCTTATTCGAAGGCTGCAGCATAGCTGTGCTGCTGCAGAAACACATTTTTCTTTCCTTCTTTTTGCAGTGGGGGATTAATTTGCTTCATGCCCCATTCCTCCAAGCTGTGCATGTGACTGCATGGGAGAAGAAATTCAGTCAATATTCTCAGTATTTTAACCATCCCTTCCTGAAATCTGTCACCTTTGCCTATTTCTGTGCATAGAAAGAAGAAGAAAAACTTTTTTGTCCCTCTTAATGTCATGTATAGATAACCATGAAAATCTTTTCACCTTCCTGAGATTGAACTATGAATCAAAACTTGTGTCTTCTTGAGAGAGTATCAACTGATGCACTAGTCAAACTCTTGTAATTTTCATATTGGAAAACTATGATTTTCCATGTGGTACTTCAGAAAAAAATAAAAATGTGATTTTGAGAGGTACAGAATAATGAAAGTTGTTTAGAATTTCACAAGAAGCTGAATATGCTCCTCTCAGGTACACGTGCTTAGTACCCTTTAGCTATTAATTTTAAAGAAAAAATGGATTAAAAAACTGAATTAAATCTGTATTAAACTGAATTAAAACTGTATTAATCATCTGCTCCCAAATGCTTTCAAATCTCTTCATAGCAAAAGCTATTGTGTATTCCAGCTTCAGACAGGGATGGAGATGAACCACCTTATCAAGACAAATTTGGAACATTATCTGGCTGTACCAGGGTAAGGTGCTGTTGAACAGTGTATTCTGAATATTCTTTAAACGGTGTATCTCCCAGTGGTACATTAGAAGCTGAGGTTTCATTTATTCAGCCAGAGCATAGACAATTTAAATTCTTTAATAAATTTTTTTGGTTAAAATATCAGATCCAGTTTTTAGGTACAAAAGTAGTGGACTTGGGTATGTGAAAACTGTTAGTGCCGCATAGTGCTAATTAAGCTTATGTGGACTACATTTCATTTTCTTCTTTTTTTGGGCCATTCTCTTGTACTTTGACATTCTTCAGGGATAAAAATCATTGTACTGAATGATTGTCTCACTCTCAGTACCTGTGTTCCCCCCAGTAAACATTTTCTATGTAATACAAAGTACTAATTTAAAATGTTTTTCAGTTTTCTATTTTGAAGTTGCTTTTATGATATATTCCAAAATTGCCTCCATACCTGTCCTAGTGCACTACCACCACAATACAAACATCTTCATTTTTATGATAAAAACCTTTGTAAAAATTTGAAGACATCGATTAATACTAGTTTTTCTTTCAAGTAGACAAGATCACTCATGCCAAATATATACTAATGCTCAAAAGTAGCATATAAGAAAATCTGTCAGAGTTTATCACAATAAAAATATATGTGTTTGATGTGTCATGTAGAGGTGATAAGCAGTAATTTCCCTCAGGATGCAAGAACTAGTATATAAATTATACTGTGCAGTTAAAATATGATTTATTAAATCCAGGCAGTAAAAGAGTGATGTGTTGGCTGCCCTTTGTGCTGTAGACATTCCCAAATACTTAGCTCAGGACTTCATTGTGTACAATCCTTTCCACAGAAATTTGAAACTCGTTTAAAACATTTCTTCAAGTAAAAGATGAACTACCACTTTAGGGTAACTTCACTGATTTGTCTTAATATTTTTTTGTTCAGTTTAGGAGAGACTGTCATAAGTAATGGAAAGCACTGTGCATGTAAGGTAAGATTTTCAATTACTTTGCTTAGAAAAGATAATGAATGTAACTGAATGATTTCTCAGAAAAGTGACAGATGTTTTAAAGATGTAGAGTGCCTTATTCAAGATAGAGATGAAAATACAGAAGAATCAGGTATTTTCAGATTCAGAAAACTACATTGAAATCGTAGGACTTCAGGATATTAGAACATTTTTGTGTTAATGTCTTTTATCACAACTCAGTTGTTAGGTCATATTTTTAATCTCATCTGCATGACTATAAATGAAGAGTAACTATTGTGTTTGGCAGAGTCACAGTTTTTGCCTGAATTGCCGAGTTCACACTTAATCACTTGTTTCATGTTGGCTTTTGTTAAAGATAAATATTGATTAAAAATATTTGCTTGAGAGTATTTAATTGAACATCTGGTGAGTAGCTGTGATAATGTCCTGGAACAAGCCATAGTTCCAAGTGATCTATTTATAAATTTCAAGTGATCTGTTTATATCTCTTACATAGTTTTTCCTCCATTACTTTGTGCTTATTTCAAAATTAAAGAAACATATTCTTTTACTTTTCTACCATTTATTTCCAGGCACAAAATGTAATTATACTAGTAATTCGGAAACCTTTCTTGTAAAATCTCCTTGTTAAGAGTTTTATGTAATTTTTAGTTTCACTTTTTAAAAGCAAAAATCAGGAGAAAAACCTGTTAAGTGCTTTGCCAGGGCAGTGCCAATACCAGGAAGAAAAAAACTGAAGCAGGAAAGAACAACTATGTTGAAGATATATTCAAGTCCAAATAAGTTTTCTTCTTCATTAAAGTCTTGAAATGTCTAAGAATCCTATTTAATTTGAAAATACATCATATGAACATACTGCAAATGGTTTGCTGAGATTATGGAATCAACAAACAAAGACTCTCATGAAAATATGTTGTTTAGTCTTTTGTCAGTGACACATATTTCAGGAATTACTTTTAGCATTTCTTTAAGTGATGACTCAGAGGCACTCCCTTATTTTATGTCACATGACACCATAGAATAAAAACTATTAAACAGGAAAATATTATTTTAAATAACATTAATTGGTGTAACTACTTCTACTAATGCTATTTTTCTTACTATTTCACATAATTGTGTGCCCATGAATACTGTCTCTTTGTTTTTTCCTCTATAAGAACATTTAAAATGCTTTTTTGTAATGCTGAGTTTGTCTTTAAATCTGCTTGGGACTTCTTAAATACATAGGTTAATAACTTATGCAGGTATTTCCCTGATCAGTGTCTGAGTAAATAATTTAGGGATTTTCAAGAGTAAAAGTATTTTGCTAATATCTGGTAAATCCAAAAGCGTGCTCCTTTCCAGTGAAAATACTCTGTCAACATTTGAGATGTTTGTTGGGTGTGGTGATTTTTAAAATGTGAACTTCTGAATTGCAAGATTTTCACATTCTTGCTTCCGGTTCACAGTGCTCACAGGCAGAATACCTCACCAGAAATGTTGGTGGTATTTTTTGGATTTACAGAGGTTATTCTTTAGCCCTGACACTATCTTTTTCTTGTGAGGTATGGCTAAGCAGAAAACATCTAATCGGTTTTGGCCTCAGCTTTGTCAATTATCGCTTGACCAAGCTTTAAAGAAAGAGGTTTTGAAGGAAGATCTGTGGAGCAACCTACTTCATTTTGACAGGAGGAGCTATTTTTTATATACTTTATGATCAATTTATTTCCCCCTACATTTTTTGGTACAACAGGACACAAGGAATGTTGGAGCTGTGGAGGGACCACTCAAGGCAGAAGAGAAAAATAAATCTGCAGACATTTCAAAACAAAAAGAACTATGCCTTGTACCATGTGATGCTCAAGCTAAAATTTTACGAGGGGAAAAACATTACATGTGCAGTATGTACTCATAAAAAATACTTTTAGTGATGAGCTATGCAATGTCATGCTATGCAATCCTCTGCTATGCTACATTATTCTGTACCAATTTATCTTTTAATCTTCTTGAGCACATGTGGCAGCCTTTGACCCTGCTGCCCAAATTCTGAGTATTGTTCAGAAAATTTGGGGTGCCCTTTTTTTGGGATGCAGCTGGTGTGGCAAAGTTAAAGTATAATCATGGGTGAAGACAGACAAATCTAAGCAGCAGCACAGCTCACCTAGGTCTGTGTTACCCCCTGAATGTCAGTATCTATCTCCATTAGGGAGGAAGAGCAGGATGTCTGTCCCTCATTTAAACATCATAGCTAGGTGTGGGGATGTTAAGTGGGAGTTAGCCAGTTAGTTTGTTATTTAGTTAGTTACATGGGACTAAATCTGTACTTCAGTTTACCTTTTATACATGCATACACAGGGCACTCTCTATCACTACCTTGATAAACTACTCAGCAAGTGATATAATCAGCCTCAGAAAACAATTATATAAATTCTTGGTTTTCACATATGATTTTTTAGTATATATTATTAATTATCTGTCCAGATGACGATGATGATGATTTTATTTTTAGCATCAGGGCAAAAAACAGAAGTAGCACAGTGAATGAGCAAATGTAGGATGACAGGAAATGTTATATATCTGTCTTTTATAATTTGCATTTATATTTGTGTGATATCCATTAACTGGCCATCCAATTTGCCCAAGGATAAGATGAAATTCTTCTTCAAAACATAAGAAGAGCCATCACTTCTTAAGATGTCTTTACTGCAATTAACGAGTCTGAAGTTTTTAGCATCTTTGGCTTTAGTCTGTGGTCTCTGTACTACTTTCATTTCACTTTCAGGTGCCATAAGGTAAAACACCTTCACTATTTGCATAGATATCATAAATAAGTGTGTTGTCATTCGGTCAAGAATAATTCTAGATTTATGATAACAAAGTGGATGAACATATTTCTTTTGAAGGAAATTTGCAGGACTCTCTTGTTGAATATGCAAGAAGTACGCAAAAACTGGTGAGAGACATGATGGATGATCAACAGTCTTCTTTGGACTACCTTTCTAGTCAGGTACTTTTTTCTTTATCATTAACGTTTGTATTTGTTATTTCTCACTGCAGGTGTTGTTTATCTGAGGAAAAATAAGTATTATTATTGTCATTAAACCAGTAGAATTAGAGACCCTATCACCATTCCTTGTACCTTGGGTAGGGTGTGAGTTCCATTTCTACAAGGAGTGATAAGCACCACTTGTTTTACAACTTAGTGTCATACATGGCAGTTGCATAAGTGGAGGACTATTCCTTCCCATTAGTTGCCATCTCCAGTCCTGTTGTATTTGTGCAGATAACATATTACACTATTGTTAGCTCTGATAGTATTTTACAAGCACTTTGCATCACTCAATACAGATAAAAAGCTTTAATCAAACTGAAGGACTTTTTTTTGAATCAACCGGAATTGTGCCTAAAATCGATTTTGGATGAAAAAACTAAAAAAGAAGATTGATTTGCCTAATAAAGGTACAATTTACTAACACATCACAAAAACAAACTTCAGATTATATTTACTAGGAGTAAAAAAAAAAATCTTTAGAATGTAAAATTCCTCATTGCAACCTAATTAAAGATCTTTTATTTAAATTTGCAGGTAAATGAACTCAAGAACAAACTTGTTCTTTTGAATGCAGTAGTTTTGAGAAAGCATCTGGATCCACTTCCTTACAAAGCAGTTCAATCTCATGGTAAATATTTTTCAGATATAGTCTTGACACCTTCCCTTTTTACTTTTGTATCTTGACAAGAAACTAATTAAAGCAAAAGTAAGGAATTGTAACATCGACATTTATCCCATGTTAGTAGTATAAAAACTCTGGAAACTTTATGAACTGTTTAAAAATGTTGTCATAAATACTGCTTTAAATAATTTGTAATTGACAATTCCAGGCATCCTGTTTAGCATGTTGTTGATTTTTGTGCAAAATACCAGGTATGATTATCTGTTAGTAAGTAATCTAATGTTGCTAAAAGACATGTTCTTTTGCAATGAAATAAAGTGTACTCTGCATCTGCAATATCCTTCTTCAAATAGGATGTAAGTCAACTGTTCACTGGACAGTTGATCTTCTTTGTAGTGTCCATCCAAACTAAAGGAAACATTATGTCTAAGCAGCCATGCTGGTTGTGGAAACTGCTTCTTTGAGTATATTTAACATGTACCTGGCTTAACACTTAGAGACAAATGGTTTTTCATGTATACATTATGATGAAAAGGCTTTTACAAGTATAAATACAAGTGTCTGTAGGAAAAAGATACAATTCCCCAGAGAATATGTCTTTTTCTCAGTACAAGTGTTATAAATAAAATATAAAATGTTATGAATAAAATGTAAAAATTTGTAAAATTACCCAGATGCATAATCTTTAATTTCTGTATCATATCTATTAAGATTAGAAAGAACTTTTTCTATGCAGTGTAATTTATACTTACTTATGAGTTTAATGGAGATCAGAGAATTTGAATTTACAAGATAATTTCATGACATGATTTTAAAACTTGCATGAGAAAAAAATGCTATTTTAAATCATTCATACGTTACCAAGAATAGTAATATTTCTGTGCTTGATCTGTATTTTTAAAAAAATACATTTTGCTAATGAATTTCATAAAATACTTTTTTTCTCTAGGTTTGGACTGCACTCATATTAAAGATACCACTGGTTCAGTTTCAAAAACTCCATCTGGTCTGTACATTATCCATCCAGAAGGATCAAATTATCCTTTTGAGGTAATACATTTATCTCTCAGGATAATCCCAATTTGCTTGAGAATATGCACTTAGAATATTTTTATTAGATTTAAGGTGTTTTCCTTGACAATTTCTCAACGGATGAATAAGAAATGTAGTAAATCCTCTGCATTTTGACAAGTTTCTCATGTTTTACAAAGCAATTTAATCTCTGTCATAAGAGCCTGTTGTCAGTTTTCATATGCAGTGAAAACTGTACCAAAGAGGAAAACCCAAGGTACTTTCCAGCACCCCTTTTGGACATTTACAAGTGCTGTTCTTTTCTATATTAGAGATGGAAAACTGAAGAGCCAATTGACTGATCCATTTGGCTTCTACAATAGGACTTTTGGCTTTTTGAATTATTCTACTGTATAGCATTGCCTTCTCTTGTGGTGTGACTCCAATACCTATAAGCATCTAAATATAGGGGCAGATGTACGTTAGTGTGAGGAGCAGGTGCTTAGCTCTTGTCTGAGTATCATTATAACCCAGTCTTGAGGCAGAGAGGCATCTAAAATTTGAGTTTTCATATCCGTTTTGCAGGATATATATTCTTAAGACAAACTGCAGCAATCATGCTTCCTATCACCACCTGCACTTTATGTTATTGCTGTGAGTTATGGTGTTCATCTAGAAGAGAATTTTGGGTTAATTTCCTCAGACTCAGGACATTCACATCCATGCAAACACAAGGAATATTTTGTTTTATGTCTTTATTTCTGTTTCAGGCTGTTCTACCTAGAGAAGGCCTTATGTATAGTGGAAAAGCAGATATGGCACTTTCAAACCTTTAACTTTGCAGTACATGCTGGAGTCATTAGCTTTTGAAACAGAAACATGACATTTAGGTGAACTAATAAATAGCAAAGTTTAATATCTAACTTTATAGTCTTCTTTTATATATAGCAAAGGAAGGATGAATCCCTTTACCTCTAGCCAATTGGAGCCCTTCAAAATACTACAAAAAAGGAGATCAAACTGATTAAGAAAAGGCTTCAGAATTATGCTGGAATATATAAAAAAAAAATGGACTGCAACCCCCGATACAAAAACCTGTCATTGTCTCTCTACAATGCAGTCAGCTCAGGAAAACAGTCTGTAACTCATCAGCAAGTTCCTCCCATGTAAAAGAAATGCAGAGACATGTTGCAGTGTTCACGGAACAACCATATTTATAGTATAAAGAAAATGCTGTCTGCCTCACCCCAAGATGAACCATACCAAAAAGTGCATTTGTTTCAGAATTTCTTTTAGATTGAGGGGGATTCCACTGAGGAAATATTCATACCTTACCCAAATTACTTGTCTCGAGAGATGGTATAATTATGTGAGAAAAGTGATTTCTCAGTTCACTTTTAGGTTTTGACAAATAAATCTGAAATGCTAAAATTTCTTTTCATTCAAAATATTTTTGCCACTTTTCCACATTTAAAGGTACTTCCAGAATTTGAAAATCAGTTATATGAGTGGAAAGGTTCTTTAAGGAGTACAAGAAACAAAAAAAAAAAAATCATAATAATTTGATTAAAAGAAAAAGGTAAAAATAAATAATGAGAAGAATATCTGCAGTCATGAAATGAGTGTCTCATTTCTTGTCTGGTAGATGTTGCACAGAACTTAAAAGACAGGGCCAAAAAGTTGTCAGAGGAAAAGTATGTAAAATATGTGTTCTATAAAGAATGTTATTTTAAGGAAAACTATTTTATGCAAATTCTTTCATGTGTGGAAGCATAAAAAAGGTAGAGGAAATGATAAATGAACAAAAATATCAAGACATTAAAACATTAAAACATAAACAAGAAATTATAATGCATTTTTTAGAGGCTAATAGCCAAGAACTCTGATATAAACAATTTATTTCAATGAGGACCTTTTCAGCAATAAGCTGCCCTTTTAATGTAACGGAAACTAAATGAAAATGTGTTTAGAATCATTTGCATGAAGATACCAGTTTAATGAAGAAGACAAATATTAAACAACTTGATCCTATTCTCATGTTTTCATGTTTAAAACCTCATATTGTCAAAAGTGAGCATAGTTTTTGATGCTTATCTTGGGCTAATTGAAACCTGAATTCCAGGAGCAATAAAAATATCCAGTTTCAGTGGTATTGGCAGGTTTTTGGCATCTCAGAAAGTTAATTCCAAATGGGCTTTTGTCTGAGCATTTAAACATGAGGCAATTAAAACCAATTTCACTTTTGGAAAAATTAATCATGATCAATTTCTGATACATTTTTCAATTAGTGAAATTAGATCAATGATATTTGTAAGGTGGATCAGACAAACTAAACAGTTGTTTGGAATATACCTCTTATGCACACTGAAGATGGAAAGAGGAGAAATATTCAATGGAAGCATTCTCCTGCTCATTTAATTTAATTTGCACCTGGCACAATCATGCCCCTCATACCTTGCATGATATGAGACACAGAGCAAACTGTAAAGTCTTACAAGGCTTTTCAATTGCAACATTTCTAGCCTATAAGGAATTAAGAAACTACACAGCTATGACTGTATTTTTCTCTCTCTCTCTCTCTCTCTCTCTCTTTATCTATCTATCTATAATCTATCTCATATTTTACTTAGCTGCTGTTTGTATTGGTGCTGTATTTAATTGGCTGATGACCTCTCATGTAGAACCAAATCTGCTCCTTCTGAGAATTATCAACACTCCCACTGAGTTATATTGGACTGAAGATTGCTGTTGTGATCAAGTGGGCTCCTCTTAGTATTTCTGACTCATAGTCAGAGGAGTAGCCAAGCATGCAATCATCTTCTCAAGACAGCAGATGAGGCAATGGGATTATTTTGAATGACTTTTAGGTGTTCGCATTTAAATATTCATTTTGGAATCTTCTGTATTTCTTTCTATTCCTGTTCCACTCTCCCTGGGTGACTGAAATAAGTATGTGATTCTCCAGGGAATAAAGCACACAAGTTTCTTTCGTGCACATGACCCTTACTATGATTCATTTAGTATTTGTGTTGAAAGGATTGCCCAAAGCATCCAATGGCATTGGCTTACTTGAAGATCTAAGATTCCCCAGGTTGTATTAGACCATATTGCAGCTCTGTCCTGTTGCTTTCTTGGTGTTCATTGAGAGGCTCTGAATATGATGTTGATGCGTTACTGCCAAGGAACAATTCTGGTTTCGTGAAAAATATCTGGCTAGTACAGGCACATATAACACTCAGACTGCCACAAATTTTGCTGAGGGTTAAACTGAATTACACCTAGATTCTACTTTTATCATCTGGCTAAGACTGCAAATCTCTCTTTTCTGAAATATGTTTCATTATGTACTTTCCCTGAAACATCAACAAAAATTTCTTTACTCCATCACTTGTGCATCTGCTTAATGTTATGACAGCCAACGTTATATTCTGAACTTACTTTTGTTATCACAAGTAGCTCCATAGCTATAAGCATTTTCCAGGTTAATTCTCCTGATATTAATCACATTAGGAGGCACTTACCAATGAACCTCTGTTTTTAAACACTCATTATGTATAGTATCCCTAGAATTACTTTGAACAATTTAGGTTGTGTAGTGTCTAAAAGAGTGAGAAACAAAACAGTCTTAAAATCACCTTTTCCCCCCCCCCCCATTCCTTTCATGTATTCCCTCCTCCTCCTCAGTGGTGCAGAGGGGTGGAGAATGGAGTTTACAGTCAGTAGTTGTTTCTGTCACTGCTCAGAGAGAGGAGTCCTTCCCCTGCTCCCGTGGGGTCCCTCCCACTGGAGACAGTCCTTGATGGACCTCTCTGTCGTGAGTCCATCCCTCAGGCAGCAGTTCCTCCCAAACTGCTGTCCCGTGGGTCACTCCTCCGTGGGGTGCAGTCCTTCACGAATGAGCTGTACCCACATGGGTCCCCCACAGGGGCCACAAATCCTACCTGGGAAAAACCTGCTCCAGTGTGGGCTGCCCTCTCCACGGGCTGCAGATCTCTGCCAGGACCCTGCTCCATCTTGGGCTCACCTTTATTTAATTAAAATATTTTCTTCATAACAGCTCCTTCAAGAATGCTTGAAGTCTGAATCTGAATTCTGAAGTCACATCTATGTCTATTTTTAGGTTTTTTGTGACATGGATTTTCGAGGAGGTGGATGGACTGTGGTTCAGAAAAGAACTGATGGAATCATTTCATTCCAGAGAACATGGTCTGAATATCTGGATGGATTTGGTGATCTTACTGGTATTAATTTTAAATACTCTAAAGTGCTTCGTATCCTACATTTCTACTGCCTCTATGTGAGCAACATTCCACTAAATTGTGTAGGAGTTTCAGTAGTATAAAGTTCTTGTTTATTAAGTCTTATTTTTACATAAGTATTTTTTTTTCAAATCTGTTGTATGATCTTCTCAGTAATGACTGTGACCCCGCTAGAGTCTTTAGCCATTGCTGTCTCACAGGAGGTGTTTAAAATATAATATTTTCTGCCTGAAATAATGTATAGATTGTATTTGCTCTCTTTTCAGATTAAAAAAAATAGCCTATTCAAACCAAATAGTTGTTTTGAATCACATTTGCAAAATATTTCCTTAAAGGAGAGAAAAATCAGTAATATTTCACCATAGGACAATCAAAGTTAGAAACAGAATGGAAATATTTCAATAGCTAATAACACCACAATTGTGATAATAATTTTTTGTTTCCACCTTTCATCCAGCAAGTCTAAAGCCATTTGCTTTATCAGAAGTTTATCTGGGATTGCAATGGAAGCACACAGCTTTTCTGTACAAAAAAGCACAGCTCATATGGGGCAACAAATGCGATTTACGGAGGCAGCAAATCCCGAGAATAGGGTTTGTGTTTTGTTGTGTTTCATAGAATGCTAACATTCATCATTTCTCAGTACTGCCCTTAGGAATGCTGAACTCCATTTTTGCAAGTGGATCTTTAGCACATCCATTTTTTTTGTGGTTTCCTAAGATATATTGCAGACAAATGTTTGAAATCTATCATGTGGACAATTTTCTAAAAAGTATCATAGAGAAAAAAGATGATGCCCACATCGAATTCTTTCCATGGATTTCCTAAGGAAGTAGGAAAATTACTCTGTTCCTTCATTAGTCTTTTAAAGGAATATAAGCCTATCATACAACTTTTATTACATTTGATTCAGGAAGAAAAGTAGAAAAGAAAGAACAATATTTTTTTCTTTTACAGTTTCCATTTCTAGACTATATATTATATTTCTGTTTAAGGGGAATTTTGGCTTGGACTAAGGAAGATTTTTGACATAGTAAATCAAAAAGCCACTAGTTTCAATCTTTATGTGGACTTGGAATCAGAAAATGACAAGCATGCCTATGCATTATATGATGGATTCTGGATAGAAGATGAAGCATGTTTTTTTAAGATCCATTTGGGGCATTATTCAGGAAATGCTGGTAAGAACTTCCTTTTTTAAAGTATTTAAAAGTAGCTGGTCCCTTTCTTAATATGAAAAAATGCATTCAAAAGAGTAATAATTAAGATAACTTTTAAAAAAATTATTTATAATGTGTTTTTCTCTGGCGCATAGTGAACATTTATGCAGATAAATGGTGATGATATAGCAATTTTGGTTATGCCAACATTAATCTTTACATAGTAGGAAATCACTTTATCACTTCAATGTCCTTAATGGAGTAACTGAATAAACTCTTCTTTAATAAAGATGAATTAAGGAAGGATCTTTAACAGATTCAAGTCCATAGGATATATATAATAAATAAGGGATTTTTTAGGTGTTAGTGTTTATCTATCTAATGGTACAGTTCTTTATATGTCTATTATCTCATCTCAGATTTGCTGATGTTAGTGGAAGTCTTCCTGATGATGCTTTGGTTAATTCAGAAGTGCCCAGACAGTCATGCACAAAGGGTAGAGAAAGAAACTGAGTGAACAAAGTTGGTCTACAGTGTGTAACAGTTACTGGGTGCTACATAGACACAAATTAATTTACAACTTCAGACCTCTCTTAATAGCTAAGTGTGCAAAGGTTTTCATTAAATATTGCATGTCTTACTGCTTTTTTCTCTTTTTTTTTTTTTTTCACATGTTTAGTGATATGCAAGAATGTTCTTTATTACCAATGAAATAGCTATTCTCTAAAGGTGTTGGTGCTTTATTCTACCTGTATTTGTAAGATAGTGTATTTGTATTTCTTTAGTAAGACAACAGAGCCAATAATCACTGACCTTTGAGTTTTAAAATTCCATCTTTTCTCATTAGTCTCTCTGGGACTTTGGACGCATTACTGGAAAATCTTAAATTACAACCCTTTTTGTTTCCTTTATCTTTTCTTCCTCTGTCTTTGAGGACAGAAGCCTTTACCTTCCTAGCCAGTATGCACTGCTGAAAGCAACAACAATATAAAGATGTTGTTTCATTGAATTTCAACTTCTTCCATATTTCTCAGTATTTTATTCTTTTTCTTTCCTTCATTTTTAACACTTTGCCTGCTCATTATCTGGTGCTCTTGAAATGTTTTTGAAGAATTCTATTTTTCTAATAAAATCAGAGGAAAAGTTTGTGAGATATGCAACAAGTAAGAAATGTTCTTCCATAAATAATTTTTTTATCCTTCTGTTCTATCTGTTGTGCTTAGGTGATGCATTTAGAGGATATAGAAAAGAAGATAACCAGAATTCAATGCCTTTCAGCACTTTTGATGTTGATAATGATGGATGCAGACCAGTATGCACTATTAAAGAACAGCTTGTAAAGAGCTGCAGTAACTTCAGTGATAGCACTGGATGGTGGTTCAGCAAGTGTGGCCTTGCAAATCTTAATGGTGTTCATCGCTACACAGGTAGATTTCTTGCAACTGGGATTCACTGGGATACCTGGAAAATGAAGAATAAACCAGTCAAAATTAAGTCAGTTTCAATGAAAATTCGGAGAACCTATTATCCATATTTCCATTAGAAATATATCTCTTCTGGCAATTATGTGGAATAATGTATCATTGCAATCATAAATACCTTTCATATTCACTTGAAGAGTTCAGTCAAAACTTTATTAGGTATTTCTACAATACAGTTACTAATTTTTATTGGGAAATGTCAGCATTTGTAGTGTTCCCGCTTGAGTAAGAAGGTCCTAAAAAGAACTGGGTTTTCAGAAAAAGGATTAAGCTTAGTTCTTGTCAGCTTTTATTCAACTTTTAATTTTATTTACTCTTAGGCAATCTCAGAACCAGCAGAAAAAAATTATAAAAAGATGTGTAATGATGACCTCTGAATGTACTTTTTCTATGCTCTCTGCATATCTGAATTTCTAAGAAATTGCAGCAAATTTTCTTTTAAAAACCTATGTACCTGCCATTTCCATCATAATATTTTGGAAAAATATCTTTTCTTCACCTTAGGTTAATTTTTCAGAATCAGCTCTCCTTTTTATATTCTTTATCAGGCAAGTTAAAAATTGTTGCAATGTATATATAGAGTTCAGTATACCCTCAGGTCCTGATCTTTATACAAGTAAGGTTGATACTGAGATTCAAGAACTATGGTCTATTTTGTATTTAATTTGCACAGTCAATGTGTTTCATAATCCAATTTTTACTCTACCATTGTCCATTTTACAGTTCACTACAAATTAAAAACTTTTTTTAAAGAAAATGCATAGCTTTGGATTTTAATTTTTGGATATATGGGCCTGATCTTATGTTTTTCATTCTGATTGTCATTCACTTTCTGAATGATCATGTGGTAATGAACAAAACCAATTTAAGTTGTATAAGTACGTTATTAATTCTTTGAATTTCTGTCAGTAAAAATAAAATAATAATCAATAAAAATGTGACTATTGTCAGTACAGCAGTGTTTCTGGAACCTGGCATCTAATCTGCAGCAGCTAGGCATGGTATTTCTCATCTTTGCTTCAGTTTCAATAGATCAGCTCTGTAGTAGCACGTGGAATGAAAACAGTTAAAAACTGTGAGTTTCCCCTTTGCTATTTTTTGTTTAGGCCAAACATTAATACAGTGAGCAGAAACCATCATCAGTTCAGAACCTCAGTGGTTTAGAACTTCTTCCCAAAGATATACATAGCTATAGGAGGAAATGAATCTTTTCATAGGGTATGTTACAAGCTTAAGAGAGAGAAAACATTCCTCTTTTATTCTGTCCTTTAGTACTAGTCTTTAACAGTCGGATGTAAAAAGTTGCTAAAAGCAGTAGGCTTCTCTCTGCTAGAGAGAAATTGGGGACTATAGTTATCAGGGGAGAGGGGCTGCAAGAGAAACAGGGTAGGAAGTAGCTTGAAGAAAAATATCACAGGCCCTGTAGAGGGATTATGAGAAAGGGGATATGTCCTGCTCTTGGGGGAGACTGAATTTTCTGAGCGTGGGGTGATTTTGTTGTCAGACACTTTAGTCTTTGAAATTAGAGGTGAAGAGATTGTATGTAAACCCTGTTTAGCCCTCCCTCTCACTCCATATTTATTAGGAATGCAATCTTTTTGAATGGCAACATGGACCCAGCAGACCTATAAAGGTAGATATTACAATGAAAGAGCTTCTGCACCAAGATTAACAGGCATTAGAGCTTTAGAAGAGTATTAATCCTGGCTGCAAGCCTGGATGGTGTTATGCTATTAGGGCTCTTATGTCAGAAAGAGTCCTCAGGCTGCAGTACAACAATCCTACTGGAGAATGCCACTGGCTAAATTTCATGAAAATGTAATGGCTTTAATGAAAGCCTCAAACTTTGATGGTGGGACCCCTGTTCTGACAACCAGGTCCAAGCCTGCAAGCAGAAAGGAAGAGTCTAAGTAGGGATTCTGG
The DNA here is from genome assembly GCF_025592945.1 of Manacus candei. Classification (NCBI taxonomy): domain Eukaryota; kingdom Metazoa; phylum Chordata; class Aves; order Passeriformes; family Pipridae; genus Manacus; species Manacus candei. The sequence goes on from NW_026138062.1 coordinate 40,727,073, forward strand.
ATGCATAGAGCTATATTCTACTGACACCCTGAGGCTGCTTGTGGCTTAATTAGAATCCCTGATTAAAAATGAAGGTGACAAGTGAAGATTGCAGATGTGTGCTGGCAGATACTACCACGATTAATTATCAGGTTTAATCTCCCCTTTGCCATCATTGGTTAGATTAGCTGGCAGCAAGTAATCACAGTGGAGATGGGCCTGGAAAAATAACTAAATCTTGAAGGATCATCTTGCAAATAGGCATGGCATCTTTAAGTCAAGTCAAATTGAAAACCTATACAAAAAATGAATTGAATTCACAATGTCAGTGGTGGGGCGAGGTTTTGAATTTTACTGTTCCTTGAAAGATAAAAACGTTTCCAAGACTATTTGCAGACACTTGCTTTAAACTCAATACATATGCTTTAATACCATTAGGTACTGCTCTACTAGCAAGGTTGCAGGTAGACACTATGTTCTCTGTGGCTTAGAGTTCTGTCCCTTTGTAGATAAAATGAATTTATTTTGCCCCAGGCTTGACTTGTGTCTTTGTTGTGCTGTGAGAGCTGGATCTGCAGCATTAACTGCAAACAGGGTGAAGTCCAAATTGCAAATACTAGTCAGGTTTTAACTCCTAGAAATCTTCCAGGTATGAGTTTTCAATGTAATATTCTCAATCAAAAGATGGATAATGCTTTAATTCTTTTTTATCTACTAGTCATGATCACACTAAATGCTTCTGTGGCACCAAACCAAGTAATTAGATAATAATATAATTTAATATAGTTTAATGATTTTATTTCCTTTCATGGAGGTTTCTATGAAAAGCTGTTGAGCATAGGAATCTCTTAGTTTTATTATCATTTGGATGTTCTGAAATGTGAGTGTTGGTTTAGTCTAGTTTTGTTTTAAAATTTAGCATGTGCTTAGAAAATCAGAGTGCTAGAGATTAGTTGGCAGCTTGCCTATTCAAATCTGAAATACAGCAATGACAAGAGAACATTTCCCATGTGATAGATGGCTACTGTCTTCAAAAGTTCATTCCATTTCCACTAAAACAACTGTGAAAACAAATTTTTACTTAAACACAGAGAATTTACAAGAATATTAAACTGTTTCAGAGGCCCATGTTCCATATTTACAGCTGATGATTCCCAACTACCACACATAAGATTTTTGTGGCCATATACTTACAACCAGTAATCAGTTGGTCATTGCCCAAACAGTCTTATTTCGACTATAATATAAAGGAACATGTAGGGTGTACCATATTAAGAGAAACTGATTGAGTGTTTCAAATAAAGAGTATCTTGGTTTAAATGCTTTTAATATCTACTCCAGGAATGATACTCTAAGCTATGAGAAGTTGTATTTACAGGACATGCAATCTCTGATGTTATGAAACTGCATTTCTTTCGTTTTCTTTTCCCCATAGTATATCTTTAATTTGTAAGTCTCAGTTTGGTGAACTCAAATTATTTAATCATTTGACCGTTCTGGTCACAAGAAACCTTTCTGGGGATTTTAGTTTTGTTTTGCACCGCTCCCCCTGGAGCATGCCCTGCATTGTCCCATTGTCAACCCAAAAGCCAGCAGAGACAATCCATTGGCATGGAAGGGGTGCTTTGTGGGATTTCTGTTGGCATGGCTGCAAAGAGAAAGTAAGTTATTTACAAAAGGGGTACTGGAAACCTGCATACATATTTCCAGGCTAGGTATTGATCTGCCAGTTGTTCTAATCCATAAAGACAGGCTGCACTTCATTTTGCAGCTCATTGTAAAATGAGTTAAAATTGAGGAAAGGAAGGCATCCTTGGCTTTCAGCGGACACAGGTTTTGCTGACGTGGTCTATATCCATCGACCAGAAGTTAAGTTGTTACTGTACAACATGCTCTAATGAATACTTCTTATACCAAACAGTGCAAATGACACTGTATTCTGCAGGACTGTCCAAAGATACAATTCACATGAACAAAGGAATGGTCCTTTCATTACAGAAAGCTTTTTTGCTCCATCATTTCAAATTTTCAATTTCTGTGTGCGTGTGTGGGTGTGTGTGTGTAAAAATCACACACGTGCAGACAAACCTACGTACTAATGTACATTTCTAATGCAGCTTTCAGTGAGACAGAAGGCTGCTAAGACCAGTATCAAAGACGCTTCCAACCGTTTATTTTCCACGTGTTTTCCTCCATTGCCTCAGCTTTTCCCCAGCCTTGTCTGGTCTGACAGTTTCGGGTTTTGTGGTTGCAGCGGCTGTCCTTGGCAGGGGGCTCGCAGGCAAGGCTGCCTAACAAAGACAAGCTCTCAGAAGCAAATATCAGGCTCAGCTTTGAGTCCAGAAAAGCTCCGTTATAACAACCATTCAAAACTGACACGGTTGTTTCAGGTACACCCCTTTTGCCCCCTGCCCAGGGCCCGAATCCCGGGTGCTTCCAGACCCCAGCAGGGCCGGGCCGGCGCTCAGGGCCGGGGCGCCTCGCGGGGACAGCCGCCAGGGGGCGCCAAAGCGCCGGGCGCGGCGCGCGCTCCGCCCTGTCGGCGCCGCTGTGCCCCGCCTGGGGCGGCCCCTGCGCTTCCCGTCCTCCGTGAGAGCCTGCCTTCCGCTTTCTCTCTCCTTTCCCCTGCCCGGCTTTCTCTTTTTCTGCTTCCTTCTCCTGAGTGTATTTTGCCTACAGTCTCCTCCAGCTGCGATGTCACGTGTTCCCTCCCTGCATTGCTCAGCCCAGGACGCACGGGATGGCAGGAGGCACAGCATGTCCTGGGCTCCCCTTGCAGCCCAGAACTGCGGTCACTGCTGTTTGCTTTCCATGCGAAAACCCTCAGAGCATGCACTGCCTGTCAGGATTTCCGTGTACTGTGGTTTTCACACATCTTTTTTTTTTTTTTTTTTTTTTTTTTTTTTTTTTTTTAATGTTTTTGTACTATACTTTGTGGGGAATTTTCTATTTAGCACTGGGGAAGAGGGGCTCATGGCAATGAATCTTTGCACATAAAACGTTTGCTAAAGACAGTAGAAGTTTGCATGTATTCCAAAAAGACTTGGATGGATTCATGGGAGATGAATGTATAGAACCATAGAATCATTAAGGTTGGAAAAAAACCTCCAAGATCGTGGAGTCCAACCATTAACCCAACATTCTAAGGTCCACCACTAAACACATGTCCCTAAGCATCACACCTACACATTTTTTTTAACATTTCCAGAGACGGTGATTCCACCATTTCCCTAAGCAGCCTGTTCCATTGCTTAACCACCCTTTCAGTGAAGAAATTTTTCTTAATATCCAGTCTAAACCTTCCCCTGTACTATTATGTTCACAGACATCGACACTAGAATAAGAGATGCCTGCACCAGAGGTTTCTGAAGGCTGTCTTGTTTTGCCTTGATAGCTTCCATAGGCATCTACTATAGGCTCCCACCAGGTGTGAGGCTTGCTTAGATGGACCTTTGGATGAAGATTGTGTAATGGGAATGTGTAGGGTGGGTAATCTCTTTCTGTAAGTGCGCAGAAGTTGCATTTATAGAGATAGATGTGAGAAGGACTTCCTAGTTAAGGTGGGATGGATAAACTTCGGCTGTGGCTTAACATCACTGTGCTTAACTCCCCTTCTGCTTGGGTGCCTGCCAGACCCAATTAATTCCTCTGATGCACCTGGGTTTTCAAGCAGAAGTAACACATGGCACTTCCTAGGCAGGCGTTAGAGCATACTTTGGCCAGGTGCTGGTCAGAATGCTTGTCAGACCAGGACTTCTGCGTTCATCATGTACCCACACCTAAGTGTAGAGGGAGAAAATGTTACCCTCTCTGTCCTTGTACCTCTTTTCCTGGCCCATGTACAAAAACATAGCTTTGTGTCTCTCAGCTGAAACAGGGACGGGGAAACTATGAGATATACAGGAAAATGAAGTAGATGTTTCCAGTCTTAGCTATTTTGTGATATGTAGCTGCAAAAAATGTCAAAATCCAATTAATTTTCTACAATGAACAGATATAAAATAGAAATTATTTTTTTCTTCTGTATTTTTTTGGTTGCAAAACTAAATACATGAGTTATGACACTGAGAACTCATCACAGGAACACCAGAGTGTTTAAAAAATAAGGTTCCATTTTGTATGTCTCCTGCCTGTGACAACAGATTCATTTTTATATTTGCAGCTATCTCTGCTGCATAATATTCAATAAGGTCCTGGATTGTTGCAAGGTTAAATATTTTTCAAACCTTTCTAGCATTCTGATTTAATTCTGATCCTACTACATAGATTGGCAGTCCACTAAAATGCTGAGAAATAAACAGAATTCAGCAGGCCAGAGTACAAAAGCTAAGAATGTCCAAGTAATATAAAAGAATAATTTATACAAAGCCTGTTAGCTATTACAATTTTAATAACTCCTTTCTTATTAGGAAATTGCAATCAGAAGAAAAAGCACATTCTATTTTCTAGTGAAATATTTGAAGGAATTCATCTCTGTAACTTTTTTGATTTTGCATTATATTCTTTTGCTAATACCTTTTTAGATGCTTAAACTGTCTTCACATCTTTTCTGTCCTTTTAAATTAATAATTACAAGACGTAAGCAGAAATAACTCCTGAATTCTAATGAAAATTAACAATTGATTAGTGCTTATCATTCTAAAACACTGCATTGGGTTTGCATGTTTCAGTTTTGCTAGTGGGGGGCTGCAGGGGGACTACAGATGTGGCTTTGGTGAGAAGCTGCTGGAAGTTTCCCCCATGTCCAGTGGAGCCAATGCCAGCTGTCTCCACAGCTGAGCCCATCAGTGACAGTGGTACCACCTCTGGGATAACGTATTTGAGACAGGGAAAAAACCCTGCTATTCTGTATTAATACAGAACCTACTGTTCAGTATTAATCAGACCCCTTGTAGAACTTGAAATTTTTTTTGATTGGGAATTAACATCAGGCAAACTGTGACCGAATTCTGTCAGACAGCTTGCAGACAGAGAAGAGCGGAGTGAGAATACGTGAGAGAAACAGCCCTGCAGACCCAAAGGTCACTGGAGGTGGAGAAGTGCCCCAGTTGCCAGAGCAGAGATTCCCCTGCAGCCCGTGATGCAGACCATGGTGAGGCAGCTGTGCCCCTGCAGCCCATGGAGGTCCACAGGGGAGCAGAGATCCACCTGTAGCCCATGGGGGACCCCACACTGGAGCAGGTGGATACCCAAAGGAGGTATTTTTCTGGAAGCTGAAGTCTCAGTTTAGGACCCATGATTAGTCAATCAAGGCAAAAGATATTTAGCTGAAATATTTAATTAAGTTTGGTATCAGACATATTGGTGCAAAGTGTTCCTTCAAGTTGCACTGATTCAGCTATGTTATAAAGTGAAATGTCTATCGAGTTGAATGAACTGTGATTAAGCTCCTTTACAGAAGTAACTATAAAATAATTTTAAGCTCAACAGGCTCTATATTTGTATTGACTCTGAAGACTGTATATACCAAGCTTTAATTTCATGAGTTTGTGGATAACTTCTAAAATGTTACTTGGAGAAAGCCTTGGCTTAATTTATTTTCTATTCAGTAATGACAGAACACATGGTGTGGAGACAATCAAATATACTTTTATTGAGTAGTTGACGCTGTTCATTGTAAAACCTCTGTCTTTTGCTGCATTACTACTTGCAGACTTACTGGAAACAGTAATTGGATGTATGACTTCACTAATAGATGCAGTTAATGTCGTCAACAGCAGATATAGTCCAATTGTTTACAAACCTGCTTTCTCAAATTACATCAGAAAAGGAAGTGCTCAAATTCTAGATTTGACATTTTCAGAAGCCACCCAGGAGCAAGGAAAGCTCACAAATATGCATCACTGCCTTGAGCCAAATATGTGTCATTCCTGATTAGAATTATGGGGAAAAAAAATCTGCAATATGGACTTTTCCTGCATGGAATTTTTCTAAGTCAAGGTTATGAAGGAAGGATATATGAATCTGCTTTAGGCTTGCTTCATGGTGCCTGACAAAAGTTAGTCTTAATTACTAATCCAAACAGTAAAGGCATCAACTAAAGAGGCACATAAATTACCTACCGTAGAAATACTCCCAAACTGATCAGGGGCCACCTGCCCCTGGCAACCCCCAACTTTCATGTCTCCTGGAGAAGTCACTCCTGAGTGGAAACTGGGGAATGGGGACATGCTGTGAGGATGGTGAGGAAAACCAGGGAATGGGGAGGCTGAGCCGTGCCCTCTTTTGCAGGGTGACCTTGACTGTCTCCCTGATGTCACGTTGAAGGCACCTCACTGTCCTGAGGCTTTGCATAGACAGGACATCCAGGCCTGTGGAGTCTCAGTGGGGGACCTGAAGCTTGCAGACAAGTCCTGTGGCACTCACTGGTACTGTGCCTAAGGCACATTACGTGGCAGACCCAAGGCTTGCTGGCTGGACTTGACGTGGGACAGATCAGATGAGTGGGTTTGGGCAGCTGCAGGCTGGCACCAGAGCAGAGAGGGGAAGAGACCCATGGAGCAATGCAGGGTGAGCCCCCTCAAGCCCGTTTAGACAAAGCTGTTTATGTTTTAAATTTTTTGACATTTCCTCTGGATTCTCATTTTCCTGCTCTCTTTTTGCATTTTTCCTTGTTAGTGTCATCTCAACCTGTCACTGCTCCTGCTCCCATTCAGGTATGGGACCTGGTGTCTGGACAGTGGTACTACCCTCATCAACTGATAACCTGGGGAAAGGTTATCAGTTTTTGTGTTTCTACAGACGATGGACCGTGGTGGGTTCCTGCTCAGTGCATGCGTCCTTTTTTGCCTCGGGGGAACAGGCAGTGATGACTCCTACGTGAAACAGCTCAAACAACTCAACCCGTGGAACAGCCACAACGTCTGGATGACCCTGATGAAAGCACTGAACCAGACTACCTTCTGTGCCTCCTTGGTGAAACCAGAGCTGCCTTTTCACACATGCCTTGTTGGGGCACCTGTAAATAACTCTGATGCAGTGAAACTTGTTTCTAATGTTACACGATTACCTGATTTAGCAACAAAGGCTTGTAATGCTTCTGTGCAGAGCTGCATCGCAAATATAAATGACTGGCTTGTTAAGCTACCAGTAGGCATTGCACCACAGGAGTTAGATATTTTGGGTACCTTAACTGCTGCTGCTTGCTTTTATTTTGATAATACGGGTGCAACACTGCTGGCTAATAAGTACAGTAAGTGATATGATGCTTCTGCTACCACAGAAACCCTTTCACAAGACTTGTCTCCAGATATGCCCTTTTACCAGAATGCATCTGCTTGGTGTTTATATACACACAAGCAACCCTCACCTGGTGTAGCAGTTGCTCGTCAACTCCCGAAAGGATACTTTTTGATTTGTGGCAATCGGGCATGGCCAGGTATTCCGGCAAAGCCCACTAGGGGACCCTGTACCTTTGGTAAATTAGGTTTGCTTACCCCCACAGAAAAGCTTTTGTTGAATCATTCCCATCTCTACAGTCATGTTTTGACCAAATGGTCACTGGCCCTTGACTCTAAATGTCATGACACGTTAACCTTGTGGGGTCAGGCATCTATTGTGTCTGCCTCCCTGTTTCTGCCACAAGTTGCCTTAGCAACTTGTGTTAAAAAAAAAGCGTTTAAAAAAAGAAAAGCAAAAAGAGAACTGGAAAATGAGAATCCAGGGGAAAAGTCAAAAAATTTAAAACATAAACAGCTTTGTCTAAATGGGCTCGAGGGGGCTCACCCCGCATAGCAACACGTCGGTGACGTTGTTACGACCCGCCCCAGGAAAAGAGAGGGGGGGGGTAACTCAGGTTTTATCAAAAATTCCTTTGGGGTGGATTAAAGTGAAGCGACACTAAATAATCGGTGTATGAAAATATATAAGATTTATTTCAACAGTTTTGTATCAACAGGTAAGTTAATAAGATTTATTTTAACAGTTTTGTATCAACAGATAGGTTAACATTTTTGGGTGCTGTCATAATCAATAGGTAAACTAACACCTTTGGGTGCTGTCATAAGCTTTCTGGGGAGGAGAAAAATGCATAGGGGAGAGAAAGGCAGGATAAGAGCCAGGGAGAGTAAGAGAAAAGAAAAGAACCCCCTTTGGGGGGGGGGAGAAACTGTTTAGGGGAGAGGAAAACCAAGATGGGAGTAAGGGGAAAAGAGAGGCTGAGAGTATACAGTCACCGCCCACTGGATCCAGCGATGCTTGATGGTCTTGATTCGCAGGCGGTGGGGGAGAAGAACTCCCAAATTCCCAAAGTCACCAGTAAGTTTATATGCTCTGGCGCCTCCCTGGCATGAGGGGTTGCCTCCCTTTTTTGGACTTAGTCCTCCAGAGGCACATTGTCTTTTCAGTTGTTGTTCGCCCAGCAGAGGTGTCAATAGGCAAGAGCCTGCAAGGTTGACTCCTCATGGGCTATCAGAGGTAACTAATCGCCCAGCAGGTGTGTCAAAAACCCAAGGTCAGTTGTTGTTTTCAGGACAGCGTAACTAATCGCCCAGCAGAGGTGTCAATAGGCAAGAGCCTGCAAGGTTGACTCTTCATGGGCTATCAGAGGTAACTAATCGCCCAGCAGGTGTGTCAAAAACCCAAGGTCAGTTGTTGTTTTCAGGACAGTAGGTGTGTCAAAAGCCTGAGAATGCATAAATCATCAACTATCTCAGTCTCTGACACCACCCCGTGATTTATGCATTCAATAGTTTTTCTTCTTTTGTCGTTCTCTGTGAATCTTCTTTGTGGGCAGTGCTTTTCGTATAGTGGACAGGGAGACAGAAGAGTGAAGGAAAGGAAGAGATTGCCCTAATGCATTACAATTCTCCCCCCCTTCAAAAAAAACAAACTAATTTTATAATAACATAGTAAGCTAATTTGCATTAGTTACTCTCTCCACCCTGTGGGTCGTCATAGGGGATGTAATAGGATCTCAATGGTTACAATCAAATTTCTTAACATTAATGAGGTTACAAACATACATACAAATATTTGAAATTATACATCAAAAAACACTGAGTTACTTGGGAGCTGGTAAAAGGCTTTCTTATGTTTTCTTTTAGGCCTAAATTTAGTTCCGTTTTTGTTAAATTTAACCAAATATAAAATTCAATGCCTTTCAAGGCAGAAGGCTAATGTATATAATGCATATTCATATAACTCTAAATATGCACAAATACTTGTACTAACTCCCAGGTTATATTTGGTTGAGTTTCTTAATCGAGAGAGATATTTAAAAGGACAAAATGAACTTGACAAAAATCAAATTAACAGTACATCTTATACAATTTTACCAGTAAGTTGCTCACATTCAAAAGCTTCTCCCAAACTAACCTGCCCCCCAACAAAATAATAAAACAAACTTGGCAAAACGAAATTAGCAGTACATAAAATGGCCCGTCCTACACAATCTTATCAGTGAATTGTTCATAATAAAAAAAAAACAAAACCCAGATAAGTTAACAATTATTAATAAGCTGATAACACAAGTAATTCTGGGAGTAGAGGGAGCACAAACACAATGTTTGTGGCAAACTTTTACATATTGCAGACTTACTGAGACAAAAATACATATAGGCATGCATATTACAAAGTTATTAAGATAAAAACATTAAGAACAGTATAAGTCTTCAGTCTCGTTGCTATTTCGTTTTCTCATGCTGCCTCTTGCTGTAATTGAGGCTCCATTGGTTCCATGCAGTTTGATCTCATCTGCTGGCAGGTTTCTGCAAAAGAACAAATCTGGCCCACTACAGACCCATTATTAAAAAGAAGGAACTATCTATTTATCCAACTCCTTTTCTTATCTGGCATAATGTTACTAGGGCAATAATAATAGAGAAGTTTGGAACATGTTTTCTCCAAAAAACAAATAAACTCAGACGGACAGAGAGGGGTGGGAGACCAAACACCCATTCTCTCCCTCTGGCATCTCTCCAGGCTCGACCCTTTAATAAATCTAACCCCAGGATATTAGCTGGTAGTGGCCCCACAATCATGGTAGTTTCTGGGGCTGTCTCATCTCCAGGTAAGCAGCATTTCACTCGAGCAGTGTATTGGGGTTGGGATTTGCCAAAGGCATCAGTTACCCATATTTCCTTTTTGTCTGGCTTAATGCCACACTGGGTAGCAGCTTCAGTTTGGAGTGCTGAGACCTGTGCACCCGTGTCTACCATGAATGTAACTAAGATTTAAAAGGGCCAAGAGGAAAAGTGATTACCAAATCTCCCTGGTTGTTTTCTGTAAGCTTTCTCTCATAAACCCACTGGCTATTTTTTGGCTTATTTACTTGAGGACAGTAAGTCCAGTTCCTTGACTCAGAACTGGTCAAACTGGTTAGTCCGGTTTCTGGAGAGGCTGAGGGGATCACAGTGTTGGACTCCTTAGAGGGGCTGCCCTTAGGGGGTGCCTTGTGCTCTTTGATCTTATCCCAGTGCTTTATCAAGTATTCTAAATTAGCAGTGGGTAATTTATCCATCACTTCTAGAGGAATTCCTTTTGCAACACCTTCTCTCCACAGACTGTATCTCTTTCTTCCGCTAGATGACACATTTTGTTGACAAATACCTGACGAGGCAGGTTTTTGGACTTTCCCTGCCCTCCTGCAGTGTATTCTCTGGCCATTGGTACCAGGGAGCCCCAGCTGCTGACCAGTAGCTATTAATTCTTGGGCTATTTCCAACCAGGTTATTCCTGATGGAGCACCCCTTCCTCTAGGTCTGGGGGTTGCCTTTATGCGCTCCTGTAGTTGTTTAGCATAAACTTTTAGTGCATCAGGCAGGCCTCGAATTAAAACTGGAAATCTCTGTGGATCTGCCTCGAGTTCCATTGGGGAATTTCGTTGTGGGTCTAATAATTTTGTATGCATTAACTGGAGACATGCGGTTTTTTGTACGCTTTTTACAATGTGGCCAATTGTGGGTGTTTTAATCGTGTAAGGATCTCCCCTTTCTATAGGGTCTAACCCACCTGCCCAGTAGGCAGCTCTCTGGGTCAGTGGCCACGGGGCTCGGTTATCATTTGTGGTCAGGAAAACCCCAGGGCCCCAAAATCCTCTGGCCTCATCTTCACTTAACAAAATCCGATCTCCCCCAGTAAGGGACACCCTCCACACATATTCAGTCTCTGATTCACTGGCCTTACGGCTATATTTTTCCTGAATTTTGGCCAGTGCTTCCCCCGTGTACGGGGTAGTTCGTGTGGTAGTTTGCCGATCTGCCCCCTGGCCAGTGGTTTCAGTTTTAATGAGGGGACGCATATGTATTACCCCGTCCTCCGGGTAACTTTGCTTCAACTCTTCTAATTCCCCAGAGGGGTACAGGGATTTGTTAACATCTACCGGTTTAGGGTATTTTGAATTGATGTCTCGCAATTCACAATTTTTCATTTCCAGTATTTTTTTAAGCCTTTCATTTTGTTCCTCCTCATCTTCAAGGGCTGACCTAAGCAATGAGTTAATCTCTCTCTTTCTCCAGTGCCTGGCGTTCAGCAGTTAACTGCAGGCGTTCTTTTTCTAATTGCTCCTGTAACGCCTTCATTGTCTCTTGAAGAGACCTTATCACCTCACCGGTAGATTTTTGAATAGCCTCTTTTCCTAGTTGGTCCTGCAAAGTTCTCATTGACTCTTGGAAAGATTCTATCACTTCACTTACAGATTTTTGAATAGCTAATTTTTGCCTTTGCACTGCCCTAAGGAATACGCCTAAGACAGCACCCAAAAAAAACAGTTCTAAACCAAGGATAGCTATCAGGAGGGAATAATCCCCATATAACTCAACCCGGGGTGTCATCATCCCCTTCGCCTCAGTCATTAACCCAGCTTAGGTTAATGTCTTTCTCCCCCTTAACCCTCTGAGGGCTGGTTTGACTCTCTCCTGGAAAACCTTTCAACAGGTCCAGGTACCAGAGAACCTTTCAACAGGTCCAGGCCACACCAGGAAACCTTTCAACAGGTCTGATGTGCCCGGGTCACACCGAGAGGAGAAAAATTCTTACTATAATTTTACTGCGAGGGGACAGTCACCATTTGACTCGCCCTCGGTACCAGTTTTAGACTACACCGATTACTCCACCACATCCAAAGTATCCTGTCCGTGACGCCAAAAATGTTACGACCCGCCCCAGGAAAAGAGAGGGGGGGGGTAACTCAGGTTTTATCAAAAATTCCTTTGGGGTGGATTAAAGTGAAGCGACACTAAATAATCGGTGTATGAAAATATATAAGATTTATTTCAACAGTTTTGTATCAACAGGTAAGTTAATAAGATTTATTTTAACAGTTTTGTATCAACAGATAGGTTAACATTTTTGGGTGCTGTCATAATCAATAGGTAAACTAACACCTTTGGGTGCTGTCATAAGCTTTCTGGGGAGGAGAAAAATGCATAGGGGAGAGAAAGGCAGGATAAGAGCCAGGGAGAGTAAGAGAAAAGAAAAGAACCCCCTTTGGGGGGGGGGAGAAACTGTTTAGGGGAGAGGAAAACCAAGATGGGAGTAAGGGGAAAAGAGAGGCTGAGAGTATACAGTCACCGCCCACTGGATCCAGCGATGCTTGATGGTCTTGATTCGCAGGCGGTGGGGGAGAAGAACTCCCAAATTCCCAAAGTCACCAGTAAGTTTATATGCTCTGGCGCCTCCCTGGCATGAGGGGTTGCCTCCCTTTTTTGGACTTAGTCCTCCAGAGGCACATTGTCTTTTCAGTTGTTGTTCGCCCAGCAGAGGTGTCAATAGGCAAGAGCCTGCAAGGTTGACTCCTCATGGGCTATCAGAGGTAACTAATCGCCCAGCAGGTGTGTCAAAAACCCAAGGTCAGTTGTTGTTTTCAGGACAGTAGGTGTGTCAAAAGCCTGAGAATGCATAAATCATCAACTATCTCAGTCTCTGACAGACGTGATAGAAGGAAAACACTGCTCACAACCCAAACCCCTGCTGCAGAGTTTTTTATTCATCTTTAAATAACTTCAGAGCTGCATCTAGATTTTGTCAGGAATGCACTGGAGTGCCCCACAACAGCAGTGCTGGAGACTGTGGCTGTGTGTAGGTCTGGGTTCAGTGCAATGGTGATGAACACCTCTTCCTCTGCCACCCAGAACCTGCATCTGCCATCGCACACTGGATTTGTGGGCTGGCTGGTGTGTCAGCTGGGAGTTTCCATGAACCTCTTAGGGTTTACCTACCATGAACTACTTATGGCAGTTCTGAGTTGGGATGGATGCTCAGTGCACAGTCAACCTGTAGTAAACTGATGGCTTGATATGATGACTAATTTGGAGCATTTCTTTTCTCAAAGGCATTCTTTTGTCTTTGAACATTCTGCTAAACACATTTATGTCCACTACATATAGCCCACTGTATGCTTAAGATATCCTGATAGTGTTACCCCTTAGGTGGCAGAAAAGTTGTCTGTAAGTTGTTGCTTAAACAAGGTGAAATTGTGTAGTCAGTGCAGGAGAGATGTTGCTGCAGTCATGCTGATATAACACTTCTAATAATTTCCTCAAACTTGTACCTTATGTTGTATTCAGAAATTCCTATGAATTCTGAGATAATTAACTGTATTTTCTGATTTTTTTTTCGTGCGATTTGGGAGAAGAAGGAATATGTTATTCCCAAACAATGTCTGTATTTATGAGATGACTCTTCCATGTGCTTGTGTCTTCATTCCCTGGAAGAAGTAGATGAAGACATTTTGTCACCAGATTTCTTTTGACCTACCAAGTATTTGAGTTATCTGTGACTGTGGGTCAGTCAGTGACACTGTGATAGGCTCTTTCTTGAGTTTACATTTGCTGAGAACAGAGATGCCTTTTGATACGGCCTGCTATGAAAGTGCAGCCAGCAAGTACAGGTGCAGACATCAGTGACCTGTGTGCTAAAGAAGTAGGGCAAGAAAGAACAGTATATGCCCAGGAAATGCATTGAAGTCAGCAGAAAAAATCAAGTCTATAAAAAATAAATTCTTTTTGTGAGGGTATATTAATAAGCAGATCTGCAAGCATAACTGTTTAGGGAAAAGATTTGTAAGAAAAGAAACTGAAATAGTTGATGTGATCTTAGACAATAGAAAAATGCAAAGTCCCAGACTTTGCTGGAAGCACAGTGAAGGTCAAGGGTGTATTACTTTGAGCCATGGGCTGAACTCTCTCCAGGCAGATGCTGGAAAAGAACAAAGTGGGGTTTGTGCTTGTCCTTTCACTGAGCATGAAAAATACCTGTGAAAAATATTGATCACTGAGGAAGCTTTGCAGAAATATGTACATTTGGGAGTGACTCTCCAGTTACTAGCTAACAGATTTTACACCCACTTTTTAGCTAGTCTCTGTTGAATTGAGATAGAATCATAGAATCATTACATTTGGAAAAGACCTCTTAGAGTACTAGTTTTTATTTAACAATATTAAATAGTATTAAAGTGGATGGCTTATAAACTCTTATATATTTAATTCTACATGAGTAAATCAGGTGCATGGTCTGATAATGAAAGAAAATCTAGTTCATTTAATGAACTCAAAAGCCATGCAAACTAGTATTTTGCTATTCTTGTTCTTCTGTTTTAGTTGGATCCCTTATAGAATTTATATTTATTTTGCCTGGAATAAAAATCAGGCAAACTGTTGTCAAATTCAGTCAGATAACCTTCTTACCTTTTTTGAGAATTGATACAATTTTGAAGACTTTTAGTCCCCCCATATTTCAAGATGCATTGAAATGTAATACCAGTTTGTGGTATGTAGATGCAAATTAATGAATCCTGTTGATTTAAAACACTTTTGCTTGATAAATGCTGTTTTACCTCTCCAGTTAATACTGCTAGAATTTTACCATCCTCTCATGATACAGCTGTTGGGTTTACCTGAAGCCAACTGCATTTCCACACAGATGCTTATTTGTTTCTACATCAGGAAATTGGAATGTGTCTACATAGGTATGTATAATATATGTATTTATTGTATGCCATATGTTTATAATGTATGTACATGTAATAACTGCAATGTGTGCTCAGCAGATCCAGGAACATGTTTTTGAAAGCCCTGTGAACCTGGCAGTTCAGCCAACTTTCAATCCACCTCACTGTCATCCATTCGTAAATATAATTCCTCAGCTTGTCTTGAAGCAGGCAGCAGTGGGAAAGATTCCAAAGCACTGCTGAAGTCAAGATAAAAAACATCCATGGCTCTCCTCTCATCTGATGAGCCAGTAATCTCCTTATAGAAGGCTAACACCTTGATCAAGCCTGGTTTCCCCTTCCATGCACCTTAGAGAGTTGCACACTGTTCTAGATTTTCCAGAAAGGATGTGAATGCTTCTCCCATCATCCTGTCCTCTTACCACTTCTGTATTTGTGTACATATGCTTGAGGTGGGCCACTGTCAGCCCTGTTTTGCCAGTTTTGGGGTCTCCCTTTTCCATGACAACTTACTCCCTTTACTTGCTAAGCCAGGCCACCATGATCTCCCTTCCCTGTCACTCTTAGTGTATAGCTCCCATCTCACAGATTACTCCTGAAGCAGTGCAAATCTCTTCTGAATATCCTATTGGAAAAGAGGGGAAAAAAGAAAAAAATTACACGTCCTGGATGGAAAAATAGAGAGCCTTGCAATACACTGAAGAATGTAATCTTAGATTAAGAAATGGGTGTTTTTTTGAGAGAAAAACTTCAAAACCTATTTTAACTGGGAGCAAGGTATGTTTTTCCATAGTTCATTATAGTCAGTATTATTCTAGAATCAGGTCTGCTGCAGAAATATGTGATTATTTTTGCTGCTGGACAGACAGATCTCAGCTGATCCATTTGGTCCATTTGTAAATTGTATAAGGCTCTTTTGAAGAGGCTGATCTTTAGAAAATGTCAAGTTCCTTAGATACAAAGCAAACACCAAAAATATTGCATAAGTTTTCTATGGCACATCTATGAAATAGCGATCATTTGAGTCCTTTACAGCTGTGAGTGCAGTGAGCTAATTAAATTCTTGAGGTAGAGGGACATTTCCTTGTTTCTGAATTTGCACACCCATGCAAGGATTTTCTTCAGGAATACTGAAAGCATTTTAGGGTGTTTGCTTATTAGCTGAACCTCTGTACATGGTTCTCAGAGAAATTGAAAAAAATAAAAATGTGTTTTACTGCTGGGGAAGCATAAATAAGTAAATTTAGTGGAGTTGGTCCAATGTTTTTCTGGCAAACAGTTTTCTGTTGAAAAATGCTGGGTTTAGGAAGCTTTTGGAACCTTGTTTGTTATCTTGTTTTGTATTTATTTGCTGGTTTTTCACCTGGGTTCTTCAGTTGCTCTTCAGAAGCTCAGTGTGACCTGAAGTCTGGGACCCCGCAAGAGATCTAAAAATCTCCTTTGACATGGGGAGTGGGACCCCACAGGTGTTTGAGAGGTGGCAAAAGCACAGCAGTAGAAAGCAGGCCCTCCAGCACCTATTCTACTCCAAGGAACTCAGCTGTGACTCAGGAGCAATCAGCTGAGAACTGAGACCAAATAAAAGCCCTACTCCCTGTACACACCTGTGCTTGGTGCCAAGCTCCAGCTCCATGTGCTGCTTTCCCCTGGCAGTCCTGGGGCTGGGGTACAGGGAGCCAGCACTCCTTTGTGCCTTCCCAGCCACTGCTGCAGAAATAGCTTTCCCCAACAGGATATTCTGAAATGCTGACTTTGCAGTTTCTTTCCATGTGTCACCCACCCCCACCATTTCCTGTGGAAGAGGACTTGGGGGGGAGAAGCTGAATTGGGCCGAATAAGATTTGCTAGAGCTGCGTGGAAATATCTGGAGGGGGGAAAGGAAGGAAAACTGATGGCCATTTTTTGATTTACACAGGGTCAGGGAACTCTACTTTCTTGCATATGCAATATTTATCTTTGACCAAGCACACACTCTTAAAATGTTTGCGTTGGCATGAAACTAAATCTGTGGAATAGATACCTAGCACATATCGGTCCCAGGTGGAGCCCTCTTCATCTCTCTCTCTCCACAGTGCTCTGACAAATGTTGAAAACATCTGATCCGTACCAGGAGAATAATCTCCTGCTTGTAGCTGGCCTTTACTCTTTTGTCAAGCCTTTCTGGTTTGTTTCCGATCTCATCCTGTCCATGAAAGCCAGTCCCTGTGAAAGGGAGATCAGGAAGTGCTGTCTGGAGAAACAAGTCACAGGTGAATATTTATGTCAGGTGTATATTTATGTCATCCTCAAACTGAAATATCAATGCTCAGCCACATCTGAGCATTTCTTCACGTCAAAAATCAGTCTCTTTTTTTGAGAATCTAATTGTTGTCCACATTATGAATCAAAATATTAAAGAAACCAATCCCCAAAATAATTTTTTAAGAACTCTGCACGCAAAATTCCTCAAGGCTAATTCCTACTTTTCTAGCTCTACACATTGCCATCTTTCACTTAGTCAGTTTACCCCCCACTTTATAATTTCTGCCCTAATCCCTTCATCCATATAACTAATAATTTCCATGGTACTATATCACTAATTCAATGTAGTCAAGAGTTACACTTTTCAAATAAAGATACTGGATTAATGTGGTACAATGTACCTTTAGTAATTTCATGTAATTCTAACCTATCTTCAATTCACTTGCATATCTTTGATAATTCTTTCCCTCAAAGTATGTTATAAAGTCTGGATACACTTGATGTCAGAGTGAAAAGATTGCAGATACCTAATCAACAAGCCAAAAATGTAAACTCTAGTTCAAAGGTAGGTACCTGTATCTTAGGTAAGGGGAGAAGAAAAAAATTGAAGTCTTAAGGCTCAAAAAGATAATAAGTAGAAATGGCAAGTCTACAGAAATAAAAAAAAAAAAGAGGTCTGATTGTGAAAGAAACCTATGAATAAAGAAGCCAGAGAGTGCAGCAATAAAAGAAGATAGAAAAGGGAAAAATGCGTTTTCTGAAGAATGATGGTAAATAATCTCAGCATGTTCCCACAATAACTGCTTTACTTGCATGTAGAGTTCCAAAGTTGAGCTTAGCAACAAAGGCAGGTTACTTATGGGGAATGAGAAGAAAACAAAAATTACTGCTCCTGAGGTTATAACAAATTTCAGCATTTCCTTGATGGATTTTTAACTGTATAAACAGGGTCATCTTTACCCCAGCACGCTGAAGGAACATGAAAGTACAAGTTTAACAGCAAGGACTGAACAGAGATAGTAACTCCCCAATGGAAAATAACAAATTTACTCCTTATACGCAGTAAAAGTGGTGGGAAGATGCCCAAGCGACAGGGCAACAACAGACCTCATCAGAGATATGCAGCATGCACCACCATGCTAACTGCTGTGGCAAATGGCTGCATAGGACCAGTCCTGGCCACAAAACATGATCTAACTCCCATCAACAACTTTGTACTGGGACTTAGTGTAGTTTGGCTCATCCCAACAGGGTGTATAAAGTTCTTGAACTTTGATCTTGAAGGTGATGCTGGTCTTCCTCTCTACCTCTTAACAAGCTGTGACAGCAGCATAGTGGCTCTCTGCACTTACGTAAAATCCTGTTAGCAAGGGCAACTTGACTCCCTTTGCTACTGAGGGCTGTGCAAAAATCCTGGAGACTGAAAACAACCACATAGCAAGGACCAAATGCAAAAGCGTACCAGGATGGAAACTCCCTAAGAGACATTCCTTCTCCTCAGTCTGCTGAGACATTTTCCTTAGAGAGTCGACAGCAAGAGAAAGGATGAAAACCAGGATCCCACCTCTCTTTGGGGAGTTCCCATCCACCAGACATGGGAGATAAGTTTCCTCTTTCTTGTTTGTCAGACTCTAGTCCCTTTAATCTTTCCTTCGTCTCTGAAAAATGGTCCAACCGTTTCAGGCCAAGGCATTTTGTCAAAGGAGCGAAGAACAGCAAGGCTAGACATTCATTAGGGTGACTCAGGAGTTCATCAGTATATTGTTCTACACAGTGACCTTATGAAGAATGTGAATAAATCATAGCAGGAGAGAGAATACATCTTCAGTGAGCTAACTAACAAGAATACTCATAGTAACAGATAGACATAAGAATCATACTAAACGAAATTTTTATCTTAGCAGATGCTAGATTTGTGTCATTGATGCACATCTACACTAAGAGCTTATTTCTAATTGTCTGCAGTTGATTTTTACACTATATCAGTATTGCTCAAACATTTACACAAGAGATTTTTCCCACAACATCCAACACTTCCTGTTTGATATTCAGTGACCTTGAATGTCAAGAAGCTCCCTAAATAGTTTGTGGTGGGTGACACAAGCACATGTTTTTATTTCAATGAGAAAAGACACACATCTAATGAGGACCATCTACTCATGCAATTTGAAACTCTTGGGCAAAAAAAGCTTGGGGCCATAGTCAAACACCTTCCATTCCCCACAACTAATTTTCTAGCTGTTTGGCTCTAGCTGGCTTGAGGACCTCCATGGGCATCCAGTAGATGATATTCAGATCACAGATCTAAGAGAAATTTAAGCCTTCTGAATCCCTGTGTTTCCTATTTGTTGTGGTTCACCTTCACAGCTGACAAATTGTAGACAAAGATATTCCTCTGTTTTATGGGTGAGGAAGAACTTATTAAAAAAATGCAAGGCATTCAGATGTTACCTTATTGAGGAGGGACATATAAATACCTGTAAGACACAACTAGTATTCCCAGTGTCAACACTGACTTGGTTTGATTCACTGTTTGTTCTTCTGCATTAAAATCTCCTACCTTTTCCCAAGACAGGAAAAAAAGTTCAACTTTAAAAAAATAATGTTATACAGTGCTAACAATTACATTGTTTTTGTAACATCAGTATTTTTCCATTTGTGATGGAAATATTGCTATCAATTTATAGAGTCACAGAATCCCTAAGACTGGAAAAGACCTTCATGATCATCAAGTCCAACCTTCAACTGAATACCACTTTGTCCACTAAACCATATTGCCAAGTTCTACATATACTTTTTCTGAACATTTTCAGGGATGGTGACTCACCACTTCCCTGGGCAGCCTGTTCCAGTGCTTAACCACTCTTTCAGTGAAGAAATTTTTCCTAATATCCAACCTGAACCTCACCTAGTGCAATTTGAAGCTATGTCCCCTTGTTATAGCATATCTTTATATTATATCCTCTGGGTGTTTGCATATATATATATATATATACACATATATATAAGCATTTCTGTTTTCAAGAGCTGAAAAACGTTACAGAAGAGTTTACTCAATTTAAATTCACTGGTAATATAGTCCTAAGGAATAAAAAGATGCGAATATAAATAAAATAAAATTTCCTTCTGGAGCAACTTTTTCTTAAAAACTGAATTACTGTCCAACATTTACTCAGGAGGAATCGAAGACATCTGTTAAGAATGGCTATTTCTGTGTTGCTTCTAGCCTTATATGTACTACTTTTCTGAGTGGAAACAGGAGAAATCATGATACTTAAATACACTACAAAGTAATTAATTGTAAATCAGAGCAGGCATTATTATACAGAGTCAGAAATTACCCAGTTTAGTGAGAATCAGTCTTCATAAAATGTACTACTGCTGCTCTTGTTGGGAAGTGAAAGCAAAGAATAATGCTCTGGGATACTAATTCAGTATATTCAGGAACTACTTAGCTTGAAATGGGGTCTCATTAAGACATTGACCAAATTTGTAAGTGTAGTTTTTTTCATCATAATTATGATGAAATAGGGTTGTGGTCAATCCAACATTGTTGATTGGTTAAGTTAAATTTATAGAGGTGTGAGATCACCAGAATGAATCAAGAGAAGTCTTTAGCACATAAATCTGATGAAGATGAGGTTGTAAAAGTTAAAAGCAAGAAAACAGTGGGGTGAACACAACAGATATTGTTGGAGAGAAAATCAAATTTTATCAGAGCACAAAAAAATTCTGAAGACATTACCAGTAATCAAATTGTACAATTTCAGGATGTCCAGTAAATCTTCTCTAAACCTTTGGCAACTCAGCCAGTAGCACTAAGAACACCGAGACTGGATCTTTTCATTTTCTGAAGGTTTAAAAATACCTCTTTTTTAAACATCCTTTCACAATAAGATTAAGTAAACAAAGGGTAGGATCCCCTAAGTATTGTTAATTCTCTTTTATTATTCACAGTATAGGAAAACTGTGACAGCAAAACTAAGAACTATGGACTTAAATGGCTATAAACCCAACAAAGTTCAGAGTCATGCACTGTGTATTTCCATGCTGCATTTTACCAAACGATTACAGTAGGAGAACTATCCAGTATTTATCCAGATATATGATATCTTCAGATTTTACCTTCACCTGGTTCACAATACAATTTTAGGCAGGGAAAAAGCTGGATATGACTCATTCATTTTACTTAAAGCTCTCTCATTGAAAATCTTACTGGTCTAAATGTGCTACTGATATATTTACTGGGGAGTTGGTACTCTGTCTTTACAAACACTGGCGTAGATTCTTACACAAGGAATTGGTATTTCATTTTCAGTAGGGCCAATTCAGTTGACCAAACACCAAATTCAGGTTTACATGTATTTTTATCATTGCTCTTCCTATAAGAAAGTTGCCAAGCTGAGTGAAATCCCTCATACAGGATGCAACCAAGAGCTAAATATTGTCTGTCCCCACTGAGTATCATCTAGATTGTCCTATTCTGCTGCAATAAAAAAGTAATCAAATGATGTAGCAACTTGTTCACAACACTATTTGAATGTCAAGGTCCCCACAGAGTTAATTATCAAGGAACTGACAATGACCTGTGCTCTTGTTGTAGGTAGTAATGATGTGAGGCCCTAAGCAACTTGCAGCCATAAGACCCTGGACAGCTGGATGTTCCCCACAGTATACCTGGGTAGTCTCATATGTGTTTAGTGATTCTTTTTAGTAAGTACATTAACTTGAGTTGATCTGATGATAGAATGAAGTGTCTGACCCTACACTGAGACTGTTTGCTTCCCTGAAACAATTTACTTCTATGAGCAGGATTAAGGACTTTTGCAGGTTCCAGATACAATGAGATAGACATTCTTGAACATCATTAAAGCAACTAGTCAGCAGCATCATTCCTTGACTGAAGGCATATGAATTTGAAGTTCATCTGTATTACACATAGTTATCATGAGGCTGAAGCAGGTTACATAAGCTGTTTGTTTAGACAAAGAACATTCTTCTGTATTCCTTCTCTACGTCCCTGTAGACAGCTGTATGTTTTTCTAAGATTCTGTGTCTCCTTACATAGAACATCTTATATTGATGAAATTTTAAATGAAGTCTCTTTCTTCTATGATAGCCATGTTCCAGCTTATCTTATGATTGTACTCATTCCTGGTGTTTGCTTGGAAGCTGCATGGCTGCCATAGCCTCATTGCAAAACTTGACTTGTAGGACTTTGTGTTCCTCTCTTCTTCTACAGAAACATTCAACTGACATTCAACTCCTTTGTGGCAAATATTATCTTAAATGAAGCAGGGTCCAGTATGAATAAATAAATAATGTGTCAGAAAATTATTTGGGATATTTACTCTAATCTCTCCTATTCTTTCTCATTTGCATTTGTTCACTTCTTCCAGAGTGTCACCCTACTAGTCTCTCCCTACTTATCTAGTCTCGTCTCTTTTGTCTGAATCACCTTCTGGATTTTGTGTGTGGGAGTAGTGATCACTTACTTCTCCAGGCACACAGACCTACACCAGCCTCAACTGCAGAATCACAATCATTATTATTACACCTGCTATACATAGCAGACGTTCAAAGCAGGAACAATCTCTTGGGTGACCAAGTTCAAGCT
This sequence comes from Manacus candei, assembly GCF_025592945.1. NCBI lineage: Eukaryota > Metazoa > Chordata > Aves > Passeriformes > Pipridae > Manacus > Manacus candei. The sequence continues at coordinate 40,749,797 of NW_026138062.1, forward strand.
GAAACAGAAGCTTTAATGAAATATGACCTGTTGCCTTTGGGTACATCTTCAAACTTAATCACGCACTTGGTAGAAAATGTGCACTTGGTCCATCTCAGGCTGGAGAGTGTAGTCTTTCTGGAGTTCTCCAATCGCTTGTTTCACCGCAGCACTACAGGCTGGGGACAGAGTGACTGGAGAGCAGCCAGGCAGAAAGGGACCTGGGAGTTTGGCTTGACAGGAAGCTGAACAGGAGCCAGCAGTGTGCCCAGGTGGCCAAGAAGGCCAATGGCATCCTGGCCTGGATCAGGAATGGTGTGGTCAGCAGGATCAGGGAAGTGATTCTTTCCCTGTACTCAGCACTGGTGAGGCCACACCTGGAGTACTGTGTCCAGTTCTGGGCCCTTCAGTTCAGGAAGGATATTGAGGTGCTGGAGCGGGTCCAGAGAAGAGCAAACAGGCTGGTGAAGGGACTCAAGCACAAGTCCTATGAGGAGAGGCTGAGGGAGCTGGAGTTGTTCAGCCTGGAGAAGAGGAGGCTCAGGGGAGACCTCATCACTCTCTACAACTTCCTGAAAGGGGGTTGTAGCCAGGTGGGGGTTGGTCTCTTCTCCCAGGCAACCAGCAGTAGGACAAGAGGGCAAGGTCTTAAGATCTGCCAGGGGTGGTTTAGGTTAGATATTAGGAAGAAATTCTTTACAGAAAGGCATTGGAATGGACTGCATTGGTGGAGTTGTTTGCATAAGTAGTTGTTTAGTAACTTAAGTCAGTGTTGGTTTGTATCACTTTAATTAATTCTGTGCATATTCAGCATTACACAGAAAGCCTTAAATACCCTTTCAGATCCATAGACGCAGTCCAAGAGTGCAAACGCAATGTTTACTGTACATCTTCCTGCATGTGAAGTATATGAAAAAGTTTCATCCTGTGTCCCTGCCTGCCCTCCCCAATGTATTACAGCCAGAAAAAACACCAGAATGGCTCTTGTAACCTGCCTGGTTCACTGGGGCCTGAGAGAATGAGAAAGAAACTTGTCACTTCGTCTTCAGTCAGTCAGACATGAAACAGTGCCATTTTCCTGGAACAGGGATTAAGTCCTAGTGGAAAAAATTTTAAACTGATGGTCACACAGTCCCTAAACTAGCAAACAAATGAGCAAGCACAGTAGAAACCAGTGTTGTCATTAATCAGGGATTTAAAGACCTGGGAAGACTATAAAATTGCTTTAATAGTTTCTTCTCAAGGAAATCCTGATGCCTCAAAGTAAATTGTTGTTATTTGATAATACTAGGAGGTAAGTATGTTCGAAAACAATTTGAATTTGCTCAAAAAAGAAAAATGCATCTGCACAAACAGTGGCTGTTTCACATGTTGTCTAACATGATGCTTACTCCCTGGAGCACAAGTGTGCTGGAGTCATCTGGTGCTCTGAAGCCCATTTTCTTATTATTTTGGATACTGTCAGTGAGGCTGCTGAGAGCTTGTATTTTTTAAAGTGAAACACATTCTCCAAAAACATCACCCTTTCTTCTCCAGCTAATGGGGAGGGTTTTATTCTGAATGGTCCATTTCTTTGCAGAAACACTCACTGTTCCCGTGCAGACCATGAAAACCCTCAGGATCGGACCTAGTGGTTGTCCATGACAGGAGGTGTAGTACATAAAGACAAGTTCGCAGTCTTTAACACTCATCCAAATAGGGAACTTGGACAACATAAGCACTTACTAAAGTCATTGGTGGCAAAAAACGCTCAGTATATTTTCCTAACAGTGTTAAGTATTTGAGAGACATCCCTATCTTTCAGAAATACCTATTGAATTGATCAATTGACATGCAGTGTCTCAATATTATATTTTTTGAGTAGATAATATGGAAAAAACGTTTCCATTGTTTAGAGCAGTTGGAGTTTAGTTCAGGCTCACCCTGGTGCCAGTAGAATGGAAGAGCAGGGTGTGGAGACCCAAACTGTTTCAGTATGAGCTGGTATAGATTGGGTGCAGTACAACCACAGTCATGCAGTATTAGCCTAATATTGCAGTCAAGCTAAACACATACTCTAAAAGCCAGCATTAATAGTAAGTATTGTCTGAGCACAGCAAACCTATAGCTGCATCTTTGCTGATCAGTCTCCTGTGAGTGTTGTACTAGTTCAAAGTTATCTGTCACAGGCACCTTTTGCATGACAAATAAACCTTTGTCCTTCTTTACCCTGTATGTTCTGACATAGTAGCTGGAGTATTCTGCTCTCTGTCTTTCTGCTTAGGGAGGAAGCACTGTATAACTTTTTAAATAGAATTTTATTTTAAGATTCCTGAGACGTCAAAATTATCTGATAAACTGAGCACTTGCAAGTCCCAGTTGATAGCCAGCAGATGAAAAATGCAAGAGAGTGAGTCCTGCATCCTTTTTGGATGTTCATTCGATGGCGCAGTAGGAAAGAAAAAACGATTTTTCCAGCAGACTGAGTCATCAGAGAAGGATTTAATTTCTAAATGTTAATAGCAAGTGATGTACTTTACTGGCGAACACTGCTTGGAAACAGGCTTTCCAAGTAAAGGTAATAGAGGAAAGAGGAAAAGGTAGGACACAGTCAGCATATTGTTTCAAGCACTCACTAGCTGTGTGGTGATTTTGAACACTAAAAGCTTTTGAGAACCACTAAGCTGAATTTTTTTTTTTAATATCATCTTGATTCTGCCAAATGGACTGTGCCTGGTCAGGGACAGATTAGCTGTAGTCTAAAGTCAAACCTCTTACTGTGCATCTACTGTGCACCTTGGGTCCTCAGAAACAACCCACTTTCATTGCACTGCTTTTTAGGTTCCAGTGCATGAAGCATTCCCAGCCCCCATGCCCACCAGGAAGAGGACTCAAAGCAGAAATAACAGAAAGGACGGAGCAGCAGTCAACTGTGCTCAGCCCAGGAGCCTCCATCTGCCTGAGAACAGCAGGCCAAGACCTCTTCTGGAAACAAGTGCCCACATATTTTTCTTCAAAAAACTAGAGAAAGGGTCAGTCTTCAAGTAAACAAAAAACTTGGTGATGGGCCTTTACTGATGCTCTTTTTTTTCAGCAGCTAGGAGGTTAGAAAATATGCTTATCTTTTAGAAGGTTCTTAAGATGGGAGCTGGAAATTTTCCATTTTGCATTTTAAAGTCAGATTTCTTGTGTGTACTTCTATTAAAGCTCCACAGAGAGACCATTTGCTTTCCTGTGTGCCTGCATTGCATGTTTCTTTTGTCTCTGCTGAATCATGCAGTAGAAATATCAGACAATATTAAACATATTAAAAGTAGTCATGCCACATATTCAATTATTACACAAAATCATTTTATACTTTTACTACTAATTTATTACTTTAATATTGCAATATCCTTGCTGAATACATACTTAAGGACACCTTCATTTTAGTGAAAGCCTAAAAATATAGTTTGTATAACTGAGTAACTCATTATAGTAGTATATTTTTTTTTCCATGACCCATCTACCTTACTTGAACTTGGAAGGTTTCCCTCCACCAAGATTTTCCAGTTATGTTTTGAAATCTCTATTATAGAAAGTTAAAATAATCTACCAGTTTGGGGCCAGTCCCCAAAAATGCTGACAAAGTGGTTTGCAAATCGAAAAGCATCATTTTGACCTTGCAGAACACAGGATAACCAGAAGGGTATGCAGTTACAGGCTGCTTCATGCTCTATCTCAGAGAGCTGGTTATTCTACAGTAACCCATTTACAGGGTTCTTTGAAATTGCTTTCTGAAATATTTGAGTTAATGGGTTGTTTACAGTTTTAAGGCAAGAACAAAACACTGTGTAAGCTATAAAATCTTAGAGCAATAACAGACCTGTGTGCTAGGACGTCCTCAATATTTTTCTCTTCCAGTTTTCTTCTCAGACACTGAACTTATAAGTCAGAGAATAAAAAACAGTAGATTTACAACTATATTTCATTTCTCTAGCTGCAAGTTGTGTAGAACATAGTTTTCTCCTCTTTTTGTCTGAAAAATACCAAAACTCCCTCTCCAAATAGGTTTTATAAAAAAATTCAAAAGTCAGAGCTGAGTTTCTCATGTCAGTTTAATCAGTAATTTCATTATATGGAAAAAAAGACAACAGTGGCATGACAACTGAATCCAATGCTTTTTACAGTTTATATGCAGAGGCAGAAGTAAAGGTTGTCCAAACCAAAAAAAAAATAAATCTGAATTATGCCAATGTGATTTATTAAAGAGTCTTGTTTTAAGTGTTTGGACCAAATTTGTTTTAAGCCAGTTTCAATTCATTCCCTACTGCCCAGTCTAACATTGGAAGAGCCTTAAGTTAAGTTAGCTTGAACTTAAATTCAAATGTGAAACTTCAGATAATGTAAAATAAAACAAGATGCTTATTAATAAGGACCTTAACTGACTGAAAATACTGAGTTTTTTACTAACTTAGTGTTGACTGCAGCTATCTGTTCTAATTTCAATGCCATAACATTGTTAAAGAACCTTCAAACTATTTACTGTGATTTAGAAAGTTTTTGATAAAACCACTTTGATGTAACTTGTTACAACAGTACCTAGAAGAAAGTCCAATTTTGACCTTGCTTGTCATAGTGACTAAAATATCTCCCCAGAAATTGATGGTCATATTTACACAAATGGAAATGAAAACAAGCCAGCTCCATTAAATGCACACTTTCAAATAATCTGTTACGCAAAGTACTATGAAAAGAAAATCAAGATCCTGCAGTTAATAGAGAAATTGCAGGAATGCATCATGAATAATGTAATCCAGATTACATATCAAAAATGGGGAGGAAATCACTTTTCTGCCTTCCAGCAAATTTTGAAAAAAATCGAATCCTGTCTGAAACAAACCTTAAAATTCTTAATGTTTTCATGACTTAAGTTTAAAAATGTAATCCGTTTTGGAGAGTAGAAACTTTTACTTTGAATATAGCACTTCTGAAACATTATCTTTTCTAGCTTAGAAGAGACTAGATTTTGTAATGAAAATTATTTGACGTAAAAGCAGAATTAATCTTATGGAAAACAAGTCACTGTGGCAATTAATAAATCACTAGATGACAGAAGCAAAACATAAATCTATTTCTATAATTTTTAAAAAAATTATGTATAAGATGAAGTGGTATTTTTTTTGTCAAAAAGCAATATTTGAAAATTTTCTAGTCAATTCTCGGACAAACATTCCACTTTTAGAATAACATTCATCTGATGAGCCAGTTTGAACTACAAATTCCATTATTTTCCAGAATCTCATTTCACATTCTATGTTTTTATTTTGTGGATTCTATTCCTCTGAAGTATGGACATGCCTGACTTGTATTTTCTGAAGACTTGTATGACGTCTATGAATTACCATATCAATGCCTTCTTCATGCAGAGGCAATGATGTCAGGGGAGCAAAAGGATAAGTTGTCTGAATAATTTTGTCTTCTATTAAATGAGACCAGGAGCAATTGGCAAGGGTGCAGTATGTACTTTCTAAAAAAATCATAGAATCATAGAATATGCTGAGTTGGAAAGGACCCACCACAATCATTGAGTCCAACTCCTGGCTCTGCACAGGACACCCCAAGAATCACACCACGTACCTGAGAGTGTTGTCCAAACACTTCTTGAACTCAGACAGGCTTACTACAGTTCTAACTTTTGAGCTTTTGGGGTGGTTTTCCAGTCAGTCTTTGCCTTTTTCATTCAGTATGATTTCATCCACCATGAGTCCAGTTGCCACTGCCTTGAGTCAGTTCTGAGGCCCTTAGTGTAAGTTGTGGAGCAATCGCTCTACACAATTGTTGAGTAAAACTTGTTCATTAGTATTAAAAACACTGTTTGTGTATGTGGAAACATTTAACTGCTCCTAGAGGGAAAGAAAAATGCCTTGTAGTCTTGTAGTTCTTAGAATCTGTGTGTTATATTGAGATCACAGTGTTTTGAACATACAGAAAATTTGTGAGGAAAAGAGTATAGACAATGAAATCAGCCCTATTGATATTGTCAGGTTATCTCTTCAGGCCCTGTTGTCAACAGTAATACTCCTGTGACAAATATGTAGCCCAGGAAAAACTATGCCCATACCTCTAAACAAAATATCCCTGGTCTTTGGGGGTAAGTGGTCTGGCAACGTGAGATGTCTTCTTTGTGTTAGTTTAAGAGCCATAAAAGCTACTTATAAATAAGTATTTCCTCTGACCTGTTCCTCTTTGACTCATTTTGCATGTCAGTTCTGGCTGACTCAGCAGATCTTTCACTGCTCACAGTATGCAGCTAAACGTGAAGCTGAAGACAGATATGGTGTTCCTACCACTCAACACATGTTTATTTTTATCAAACTCAGGACTTTAGACTGTCAAGTCCCCTTTAAGTGGATGATATCTCTGGTCCTTTGATTTCATTCCAGATTCAATTAGGAAGAATAATAATCTAGGGTATGATATCATGGATTCTCATGTTACAGAAAATAACTGTTATTGCATCTCTGTGAAAACATCACTAGTTTGGGAAAAGGTCAGAGAAGGGCTTCTTTTCAATGCAAGTGTCTTTACAAAATATAACAAGAGTCAGTGAAATATAGACCAGATATTTTTCTGGGTAGTCTTTAGCGTCACCTTTTTGGTTTTAATAATTTTTATGTAACTTGTTAAGTGATGGTTTCTGGATAAGCAATGTACTGTCTTCATTATCTATCTTAGATGATCCATATATAGCAAATAGAGAGAGACACAGTAACTCAAAAGGTATAATCTTGGCCTCCTGAAATTCCTAATTTTTTGGAAAGTGTTTCAGTGTGACTGAGATTTATTTTGATATTTAGGCAGTGTTGACAGGCCTTATCACATGCCTTGTAATTAAACTCAGTTCTGTTGCTTCGTTTGTAACATTTTAAGTAAAGACCTACCTTTCATTTGATCACAGAATGACCGTTTAATGCTTCATACATAAAAAAAATGGAGTGAAAACAGGAGTGAAAAGTCACATGTAAAAACTAAATTTTGGGGAGAATTGGTCCACTGATTCCTATGATGTTGATAACTGGATATTTCCCCTTTCAGAAACCTCTTAGGTAATTTTTTGACTCTTAAATATTCATAAATTATTTGAAAAATGGCTGAATGTAGACACAAGGCAAAACAGAAATCTTAAGTAATCATCTTTGTGATTTGCACAGTAGAGAGTTCAGACACTTACCAAAGACCTTGAGTTATGGAGGCACTGGAGCGACTGGGAATAATCTGTATGTGGTGTGATTGCATTGAATTTTCCCAGGTGGCTGTAGAAAATAGGGAGAGGTAGCTTGGAGAAGTTTGCCTTAGCTGTGGGCATGGGTTTTGTGATTTAACACATCACTGTGCATCATGCAGTAGCAATTACTGACTGCATACATGCTCTTAACCTCCTTGCAAATTTGAGATAAGATGGAATAGCTTTAATCTGCTTCATCAATATGTTTTATTTTGTTTTCCCAAACCTAAGAATACAAACATGATTCATGGCTGTGGCTCAGTGGATGAGCAGCAGTTTATGAAACTGGTGAAATGTTGCCTGTGTCCCAGGCTTTAGATAAGAGGTAACTGGTGGTGAGAGTCCATCAAGATGAGATGTTTTACCAGTAATCCTTGCCCTTCCTCCCATATTTGGGGTAAAAGGGTAGAAATCTGTGTGCAGCCTAGGGTAGGGGATTTACTTTATTTGAGTATTGACTTTTATTTGACATGCTAAAATGATATATATATGGCTTTAAGGCAGAGTGCTCTACTCCATGGCTTCTAAAGTGCATGAGTTAAAAGTATCCATGCGAGGTGAAGAGACTGCAAAATGTATAAGTGTTCATCTGGAAGGAACTCTCTGTTTGAAACTAGACAGTATCAGGCCTGTTTGGTGCATTTCTTCCAAATAAAAATGTGGTCTCTGTCAAGAAAATGTTAGATTCTGATTACCAGCTACTATACATATTATTCCCTGAAAAACATGAAGCACTGTTGATAGGGACCATTTTTCAAACTCCATGTAAAGGTAAAAAAGTCAGGAGAACTTGTTCATCTTAAATGGTCCTTCTTTAGGAGCAGGTGGAGAGCACGGAAGCAATTTGTTCAAATGACTCCATTTCGGGATCATTAACCTTATGCCATAGGCCACAGAAAATTCCAAGGAAAGCTGGCTAAGCCTGTGAATTTTAGAACGTGCTTTGATAGTGACCTTTTAAATTGTTCTATGAACTGGAAATATTCCTTTCACATAGAAAGGAAATGTACAGTATACATGAACAAATAGGTCACAGGAGGTCGTGGAAACAAAGACCACATAACCCAAGGGAGCAATACCACTCTGGCTCACAGTCCTTATTTGTAAACGCCATGTGGCCTGGATGTCAAAGTACTTGGCATCTCTGCTTTAAATAATTTGTCATGGTTGCTTTTAAAGTTCAGAGCACTTGTTCATGGCCTCTCTTGAAAATCCACAATAAATATTATCGTGGCAGATGAACTTGATGGTCTTTGAAGTTGTTTTGATTCTAAAAATGGTAATAGAGCCTATGTGCAATATTTCATTTTCCAAAATTAAGACTTTTGTACACTTATGGTACAAAAGAATATGAATAAATCTTTTTTTTTTTTTCCCACCTGAGATTCATTGTTCCAGAAATACTGTGGTAGGCTGCCCTCTGCTAGCACTTTCAGTGTGACTTTGCACAGGGAATTTTATTATGAATGGCAAACAAGATCAGGAGCCTGATTCTGCATCACTAAACCCCCAGAACTTTATAGCTAGGTTTAGTAGAAGCAATATCAAAGCTAAACATTAGGTGGTCCTTTGGTGGCAGGACTGTTTCACCACTGCCCAGGGAATCAGTAGAGACAAGTAGTAACTAGTTGCAGAAGGATGAAAACTGGGAAACAAATCTCAAAAAATTTTTTTCCTTCTTGAATGAAAAGTAACCTCAAGAGTCATTGTACAGTAAAGTGGTTTGACAGCAGAAAGGATAATTGTGGGATGATAACTGCTTGAAGGAAAAATGAAGTTATCTTTTTGTCAAATAACAAAGCATTTAATATGCAAAAGTGTTTTTTTCCTATGCTCAGCAGGAAGAAGTGTCTAAGCCAGGAATGCAGAACAGTGGGAACAGCGATTGGAAAAGCTCCAACTAATAGATGAAAATTTGATAAACTGTTTTTGACTTGTGACTACCAATATCTCCAGTCTCAAATATTCGGCATTGAAAAGGCAGGACCTTACTTGTAGGAATGGCTTTAAAGTTAAATTTTGTTCTACATGTTCTCATTCATACACTAAGTTCATGCTCATCAAGGTTAAATAAGAATTGCCTTTATGCTGTTACAGGAGGTTGGCAATACTACATTTTCTTGAGATAATTGTTATGTTTTATCCTTAGTAGTTTTCTTTTAGCCAATCTATTTTGCCGTAGGGCAGGTTTGATTTAAAATACCATATGAGAAAAAAAATCTGGAGGCTGTGGTCCCATTTTGCTAAGTGAATTAAAGTGAAATACTGGTGCTCTGTCTGGATTAATTTTTTGCCTTTTGCTTGTTTTAACCTAACCTACAAAGATTTCTTGTTTCTTCTTGTTCTTAATTTGTTTTGAGTCTTAGAATTCTGTTATTAGGTTTTTGCCCTTTTTTAGTTTTGCATTTTATTACTATTTTGCTGATATTCATTAAGAGAAATAATTCTATCTTTCTCTCTTGCATTTGAAGGTGTTACTACTTTGTTTTGTATGAAAGATGCTGTACAGAATAAAGCTGCTCTTTTGTACAATTGTCTTGCTAGAAGAACCAGTCAATCTCAGTTTGACTCAACCCTTCTGTCACGTGTTTAAATAGCAAAAAAGGCTATGTTTAGTTTCTAAGGATTTTCACTTAAAAAAGTTAAAACAACTGCAGCTCATGCTCCATTCCAGACACTAAATTGTGCCTTCTGGGTGCTTCAGAACAAACAGCATTCACATCCAGATAATATTTGCCTCTTCCTTTAAGGAAGATAAAGGTCTTCCTTTATGTGAGGGAAGGAAAGCAGAATTATGGTATTATCTTGGAAAAACACCTGATAATGTTATGAGTGGGATGGACTGGCATTCTTGAAGAAATGGTGGCAAGGGGTACTCCTCCAACTGAGATGTACTGGCATGATTAAAGCCACAACCCTTCTTCCCTGTTTGTGTTGCACTTTGTGCTCATTGCCTAATTCCTGGTCAGCTCACAATCTCCTTCTACAAACTACTTGTTTTGCCTGCTATCCTGTTGCTGCTCCTTTTACTGCCACTGAATACTGTTTCTACTGTTGTTTCTTATCATTATTTTGGTGTTACTATTTCCAGTTATCTGAACACATCTCAGCACTGCAAGATTTCTTCCCTTGAGGTACAATTGCATCAGTTGTGGATCACAGCAGAAATCTGAACCCTAACCCATACCTTGCTTCTTCAAAACCCCAAATCCAAGTTTGACTAGAGGTATTTTGAATGAAACTAATCTCAGATAACTTCACCTGTCTCTGTTCAGGAAGCCACTTACATCTGAACTAATCTTGCTTGACACCCTCTAACAGTTAAAGGAGAAGTAAGTACTGTAAGAGCATGACTCTTCTCATCCTAGTAGTGATGCTTAAAGTAGGTCAGGCAAATTTCACCAAATAGATGTTCCATATGATGAGGTTCCCTAAGTGATTTTCTCAGATGTTGACATCTTTGCTGTATATCTCTAAATTTAGATAAGAACTGAATCAGGAGGGTATTAGAGTGAAGCATCATCTATGAATATCCTGTTGTTTTTCTAACAGTGAAAGATGACTAGTAAAGAGAATGAGGATCCTTGCCTAGATGGGCTTTTTGTTAGACTCAATACACTATTCCCATGCCCTGGAGGACCTTTAGGCACCTTTTGTGCCTAAAATGACTTCTATAGTATATATTTGGAAAAGTGGCAGCAGAGTTCTAAACTTAAAAAGCAAAGCATGAGCTGCAATTTGCAGTGAGAACACACTGCTGGGGAGGAATAAGGTCACACAAGCCTTCTAGCTCATCCTTCCTATTGATAGTGAAGATTCTATTTCTTTTCTGTTGTTTCTTACCTTGTTTTAGACTTTCATTCTGCCTTGACAGCTATGTCACTGCTTGCAGTTACTTCACCTCCAGCACGGAGCAGGATGTCCAATAGACTCTTAAACAAAAATACAGAAATTATATTAATTGCATACTTAAAATGTAGGATTTTTTAAACATAAACTACCCATAATGTATGTAATAATGTACAAGAAAAGAAAAGAAGGAGAGAAAAACTACAGAAATCAAGCAAATATTAATCAAGCCATTTCCTCTTCTCTTAAAACCATGAAAATACCAACAAAACAAGAATCAGGCCAAGCAGACAGGTTGATATCAGAAGAATTTCATGAAAGGAAGGAAATATGTAATTATCCTAAATTTACTAAAATCACTTTAAATCTTCTTATGAAGCTATGATGTTCCGTTTTATTCAAATTAGATCCTATTTTCATCTCATTGAAAATTCAGCAATTCAGGAAAATCAAACATATTTTGTCTGTCAGTGAATAGGGTGGAGATAAGAAAGAGAATGAGGCAGCACTCATATGGAGATAAGGGACGGAAAACTAAGTAAAACAAGTTTGCTGAGAAAGGATTTGACACAGTTTGTGGTATCTTGCTTACAAAGTAGTAATATTGCAATGATGTATCCATGATTATAGCCTGAAAGTAGTTCTATCAGACACACAGAGTGGCTGAAGCTGGAAGGCACCTCAGGAGATTGTCTAGTTCAATCACCTTGCTCAGAGCAAGATCAGCTAGACAAGGTTGCCCAGTGCCATCTGCAGTTGGGTTTTGAAGACCCCCAAGAAGGGAATGTTTAGAGACTCTCCAGGAAATCTGTTTCAGTATCTCACCAACCTCACAGTGAATTTCTTTTTTCTAATGTTTAATGGAATTTCATGTATTTCAATTTGTGTCCATTACCTCTCGTCCTGTCACTGGTCACCACTGGGAAGAGTCTGGCTCTGTTCTCTTCAGTCCCACCATCAGGTATTTATATCCTTTTCTAAGATCCCCCAGGTATTTATATCCTTTTCTAAGATCCCCTAGGCTGAATAGACCCAGGTCTCTCAGTCTCTCCCTGTATGGCAGAGGCTTCTAGCCCCTAATCACCACCATGGCCCTTCACTAGACTTCACTTCGTGTCTCTCTTGTGCCAGGGTCTCACCAGTGCTGAATGGAGGGGAAAGATCACCTCCCTCGATCTGCTGGCAACTCTTCCTGATGCCACCTGGGAAGCTCGTGGCCTTCTTTGCTGCAAGGGCACAATGCTGGCTCATGGTCAACTCGTTCTCTGCCAGGACCCACAAGGCCCTCAATGCAAAGCTGCTTTCCAGTCAGCTGGCCTCTGGTTGGAGGTTCCCACTGTGTGAGTCTATGTTTCCTGACCCAATAAGCAGAGATGCTGCTGGCCCCTCTCTCACTGCAGCTGAGTTTGAAGATCATAAGACAGGAGATCTCAGAGAGGATGCAGCCACCCTCTTCGTCTTTACCCTGATGCTGTGCAGGCTTCTGACCTCTTCCTGCTGTGAGAGCTTCCGGGTGGTTGAAGCCTATTGCACCTGACCTTTTCTGGCAGCAGCAGGCACCCTGGTGTTCCTCAAAGGGTTCCCAAGAGTCCCTTGACAGTCTCAGTAAAAGTTCCCAGAAGACATACAGGATCTCAGAGCAGAGACCAGAAACCACTGCCTGTGGTGTCTGCCAGCTGTGCTGGGCTGTGCTGTGGGGCTCTGTGGGACTGGAGGGAAGCAGCTGCTGTTGTGCAATGTTTTTGAGAAAAAAAAAGAATAATTATGAGCATCAATGAAAACTAACCACACAGGAAGACAAATTATTCTTCTGTGGACAATAATATACACTTCTAAAAATACTTTTGGGGTCTTATCAGTCCTTGAAATTTCTGAGAATGTTTGGGAATATTGACATATGAGTATATTCTTGTTATAAAGGCCTCTGAAAATTTTTCTCTTTGAAAAGATCAGATTAAGTCCCCCGGTTGCAGGGACCATCAATTCTCATAGTTGCTGCGAGTAGCTTCTTAATGGAGTGCTGTGATAAAGCTGAAATGCTTTATTCTACCTTTATCATGTTGACTTTCATAGTATGATTTACCATGGAAAGCTTTAGTGAGAAGAGTCTTTTTGATTTATTGAAATGAAAATCCAGATAATACCCAATAATCCTGAAGTGAATTTTTCTAGAAGTTTCACCTCATGAGAGGTTTTGATATTTTATTTCAATTTCTCTCAAAAGGAAATGTTGAAGAAATAAATAGTCACACAGATCAGAAATTCCAGAATTTGGCCACCTGGATGATATTTTGAGATAGAGATTGTGATGTTTCTTTACTCTTCTGCCTATCCTATTATTTTCATGTCTCTTAACAAGCTACCTTTTAGTAGTAAAATCAGTACTGGGCAAGTAGATTTCAGTGTGTGCACTAATGAGCTTCATGTGGAAACAAAAACTGTTTGCAGAATTGCTTGCATAGAGCTTACATTTCTGGTTGCATCTTTCATGCTTGCTGTGTTTGAGCAGCACCACTATATAAAGGTCCAGATTTTCCCTGCAGTCTCACACAATGGCTGAATTGCTTTGGAAAACAGGATAAGTGTTGTAATTGAGAAACTAATAGTTTAAATGCTTTTATGTTTAATATACTTAATGTTTTCTCCTTTCTGAAGAATAGTTAATCATAGTGAACCTGTTTTCTGTTGCTCTTGACAATGAAACCACCAAAAACTTGGAGAAAACCACAAAGATGTTGCATTACATTCTGTGAATTGATGTTAGCCGGAGAATATGGACAGAACTGATTAGTCAAGCAGAGGACTCAGTTTGGTGACTCTGTTTTTTGTAAGCTAATTTTTGATCTGTTCTTGCATTGACTATCTTCTTTAAAAGTTCTTTCTTGGAAGTTATAACCCATTCATTTGAAGATATTTTCCTATTTGGAGATTATAGGATTTAAAACACCCAAAACATACTGTGAGTAGTGTTTATTGCTTCTTTAGTGTGACAGGCCCATGAAAGTAAAATTAGATTTGAGGAATATAATATTTAATTACTGTCATATCAGTCTGTAGTTGATTCCAAGTTATAAATCCTGAGGTGAAGGACTAGACAAATAAACACAAGGTTTTCTCTGAAATGTCTTCATCTTTTCCCAATTATTGCCTCTTAGAAATGCCACTGCAATAGGTAAACGTGGATATGAAGACTGTTTCCACCTCCTTGGTTCTTACTCTCTCAAGTGTCTCAAATGACTGCTCTCTGGTGCAGCCCTAAAATAAACAGTTACATCACTGAGAAGTTGTCATTTCAAATGCATCCTCCTACTCTGCAAAAAAAAAAATTGATATGAAGGTGTGTGGTAGGAAGGGGCTAACTTTTAGTACTGAACAGATTTCCAATCCTTGGGAATTTTCTTTCTATGTTTTCCCTAAAGAGGTTCTTTATGTGGGATCCATGAGTTTTTATAGAAATTAATATTTTTATTATGAAAAAGGAAATTAAAAGGATATCTTTTTGTTTGTAGAAAAAAAAACTTAAAGCAATAAAAAATAAAGCATACTTGAGCCTTTATTATCAAAATTCAAATACAGTATGATTTAACACTAGTTTGGAGTGATTTATCCCGTGAGATTAATTTCAGGTTTAATAGTATTCCATCATGTGCTGGAATGAGGGGCTTGATTCATCATCTTAGCTGTATACTCAGTTATTTTCCAATTGAGATCATTAAATGTGATCCTACCATGAATAAAAACAAACTCTGGGCTCGTCCGCCCTGTATGAGATCCTTTGTAACACAGTTTTATTTGTATGTCATGGCAGTGTGTTTCAAATGCGTCTCTTTTCTGTGAATAACAACAATATTTTACTGGACATCTCTAAGAGACAACTGCTGTGGGTCAAGATCACTGGAATCATAACTCCCCAGGAGACATATTTTGAGCATCTGTCACTGAGAGCCTCACAGATGTGTATTATGCATCCCTCATTTTTGGCGCTATCATTTATTTCTCTGTAACCACTGCAAAAAAATATTCCATTATCATTTCCAGCAGTAGTTAGAGAGTTGAGCCAGAAAGTTAATCACTGGAAAAGCCATTATCAGATCATCCTACAATTCAGTTCATGCCCAAAGCAAGATTATTACTACATAGTTCCACCCCACACCCTTTCTATTTTGTGGCTGATCCCTGAACTTTGCTCCTTGGGTCTCCCTTCTCCCCACCCAGAGCCTTGGGCGATGCCTGAGGACTCTTCTTCTGGCTGCCCTCCCTGTCCCGTAGATGCCCTGGTCCCCACCCAGGAGTATCACCTGTCTACATTTGTGATTGCAAACTGAAATCCTATTTTAATTCCCCTAGTTAGTAGGAGGGCTGGAACAAAAGCCAAACGAAAGGGTTGAATTTGCTCTTATCTTTCAAAACAAATGTTGAAATAAATGAGAATGTCACTATATTTTAATAGAATCTGAAAACTAATGAGCTTATTTACCCTTTTACAAAATTTCAGAGTAAAAAGTTACTAATTTGGAAATATTAGGGCCAAAAACCTCTCACAAATTTTAAAACATTTAATCCACAATCAGAAGAAATGCCGAAACCTCAAAACATCTCACAGGCATACTCCAGTGTTAAAACACACTGCTGCTGCCAAACATAGCGTCTTCCACTACGAAAGTATGACAGTGCAATGATCTTTCAGAGACTGTGTTTGGTAAACTGAGATCAAGAGTGACATCAGTCCTGAGGCAGCTGCACGATGGATGATGCCTGATAATTTTTTCAAGTAATTTGATTCTTCCATTAAGAGCCAGATTTTCAAAAGAGTTCATAGCTCAGTAGCACCATCTGCAGCCCCAAAAACCAAGACCAGGATTGAAAAATCATCTCCCTATGGACACTTTCCCCCAAAGTTGTGGAAAAACACACTAATACTGCACCCCTTCAAACTGGTTAACAACACAGAACTAACCTGTTGGAGAAATAGCTGGTATCTTAGCCTTTCTCTTTGCTTCCTCGTGATATATCATCCAGCACTGACTTGAACCATGTATAGAAAACTTTAAATTTTTCTTAATAGAGTTTGGCTTCTGAAGAGATTCTAAAAGTGCAAAAGAAATTGTGTAACTCAAACCTTAAGTGCATTAACAGATTTATGTGAAGAAGTTTTCACAGTGCCTTTGCTCTGTGCCTATATTAAACCAAGACTATTAATAGGGTAGAAATGTTTTGGGTAAGTCCCATGAACTTTCACATCAAACTGAGACTGAAACTTTTTTAAGTCTTGAAAAAACTCTTGTGTACTTTTCTGTGACTTGTTTTGCTTAGGTCTGTGCTTCTTGTTTATTAGACCAGACAAGAAAGGACATGTTCAAAATGAAATCTGAGGAACTGTTCTCATGGTGCTCCTGACCTACCTGGCAGCCAGAGCCATCAGAAATTGCTTGAGTATTTAGCTTTGCTTTATAGAAGAAAGAATCAAGCATGTTCCCAATTAGAACTGGTAACCACAGTAGTTAATCAAATAAATATGTCTTGTTTTTAGCTGGTAACCACTAACACATTCTGAGATATATGTTGATTGTTTGAAAGGCACTGAATATTGTAGTCAAAAGTAATGAGTATAAGAGATATGCAGCTTGAAATGTCTGAAAATTAATAGGTTTGACTTATGCCAGGGATTCACTGTTTATGACTGCAAGTATTACCTAAAGCATTTAGCATACTTAACATAAACCTGATAGTGAGAGGTACCTCTCACTAAATTGTGAGAGGTATCTCTAGTGAAAACATGAAATTTTCAATCTGAAATTTGCTTTCACAGCATGGTGACTTATTCCTTTGGTTTTTTGTTTGTTTGATTGAGGTTTTTTAGTTTTGTTTTGTTTTATTCTTTTGAGCTATTATCATTATATTTTTCTGCAGACAATGTTATTTTTCATATGTGTAATTGCAGTGCTAAACATTTATTCAGCATTGTTCTTAATCCACAACATATTGTTCAGCCCAGCAGCTCAGTCAATACATTGACACTGGACAACACTTTGATAGAATTCTATATCCAGGTGTCATCCAGCAAGACACTGAATGGATTTCACTATATGAGTGAATGTTTTGAGATTAAAAACTATGATCATTATGTCAACTGATAAAGAGAATTAAAATATTAGTACTCAAAAGAAGCATGACTTGGCATATAGTGAAGGTTTTCAAGCAGCTTCTTCAATCTTCACATCTTTTTCTTCTTTTTACCAGCATGATACCAAGATGTGCTGAAAACTCTGCTTATCCTCATCACACACATACACATTAACATACATGAACCCATGCACATGGGTTTATAGAGGAACAGTTATACAATGTTTTTTTTCCATTGGTTGACCATGTGAGGAATGGTTAATGTTTTGTTTCAGACGTTTCTAGCTGGATATCTCTTACAATTATTAGCCTCTACCATTGATATACTTAATATGAATAGGAACTAAAACTAATAAATTGACTAAGTCAAGATATCAAATTGTATCTCTATGAAGCATATGCTCCTGAAAACATTTTCTGTTCCCCCATGCCTGGAGAGGACTGTCTTTTGTGCATTGTTATGTTTATAAAGCATATATCATTCACATTCCCAAATCTGACCACAGCAGTATCCTTTCTTCTCATCCACATGTCCATTTTAAAGTGTTATATCTATGAGTCCCAGTTTGTCCACAGTTTCTGATTTAATGTATAATGCTTTCTGTCTTTCATTTTATCTGTTCACTTGAAGAAGGAGCTTGCATTATCCAAGAGCTTGTCCACACATCTCTCTCTCTCTCATTCTACCTTCACTCCCTCACTCCCATCTTTTAAGATATGCAGTCTGTCCTAAAAACTATTAACACATGAGAGACTGTCAGACTCTTTTAGTTTTGTAACCATAATTTTGTGTCTTGTTTCTGCCTTTCAGATTTTGTAGATTTGGTTTTATTTCTTATGCTTGTTTTTTTTAATTTGAGAAGAAACCTGATAAAACAACTTATTTGGGTTACCTCAGATTTACCTACCTTTCTCTCTGTTTCCAGAATTTTCTATACTAATTTATGTATAATCTTGAACCTTCTGAAGATGAACACACTGTTAGTGAGCGGCAGAGTTAAGGATGAAAAGTTTCAGATAAGTGGTTCAAATTTAAGTGAACTTCATTTAAATTACAATGGAGAACTGTTTATAATGATGCTTTGTAAAAATGCAGCATTAAAGGGAACCAAGATATGTCTGGTAAAACAGAATGATGATTTCTCAGGTAAACAGGCAAAAAACATAAATCCAAGAAAGACCTAAAAAGCAGAAAAGCACAGTAACTAATTATAAATAGTCTTTATTCAAAAGACTTAACTTTCTTTCTGTTTTGGAGCATATTTCATAGCAGTGTCTAATATACCTTGAAGCATAATTGTCAGGAAACATGATATAAGGTCAGGTAATGCCTGTTTTCAAATATAGTATCCTACAACCCATCTCTCAATTGTGCTAAAAATATAATGTTAGTTGTTCCTCCAAGAGATGATACAACCTCGCAAGAAAAACTGCCTCAGTTCTAGCTCTGTGTGTAGCCTTGGGTATTGGCATAATCATGCCTGTGCCCAGAGAAAATTCAGGTTACCAAGCGCTTCCAAAAGAGTGCCCACGGATCTGACTGACAATTCATAGGCTCTACTAAAATGCACAGCATTGTTTGCATCCATGAGCTTGGTTGACTTCCACATGTTTTTTTCAGGATCATATAAATGCTTGTCAACTGCATTTTGCTTTAACTTGCCTATTAGTAAAAAGGAAATAGAAAATTAATAGTGGTTTTGTTAATTAAACACTGTCCTCTGCTTAGTACCCAAATAGAAAGTCAGCTACATACAGCAACTCTCAGATGTTACCAAGTTTCCTGAAGTAAGGCTACGTGCTGCATGAGTCTTGCCTTTGTGACAATTTCCTTGTTTGTTGATATAAAAATCCTCTTCCCAGAAATGCAGTTCAAAATGGCACGTACTGAGCACAAATTCATACTGATTTTAAAGGATATTTAACACAGCAATGGTAAATTTCCGTTTTCTTTATATCTAATTACACTGACATAAAGACAAAAGAGTCTTTACTGAAGACCCCATCTTGTCTGGAAATCAATGTAATGTCTGAGTAATAAGAGCCCGTACCAAGAAGGCATGTCTGAGGAGAAGTGTAGTGTTTGTATGTTCAGAGGTTGTCTGACTGGCTCTTCCTTAAGATTTTTTAAACCTCCCAGCAATCACACATGTTTTGTCTGACAGCCCCTGTTACTATGTATGTTATTACTTACAGCTTTCCTCTATTAAAATAGAAACTTCAGGACCCGTTTTTGCCCTTAGGAGTCTATATAATTCCTACAGCAAATGATTTGGAGCTGCTGATGCATACTGCAGCACAAATAATATATTGGTAATAAGGTGGCTTAGGATAGCAGACAATTTTTGGAGGTTGCTAACTCTACAAAGAGGAATCATTTCAATAACAAATAAGAATAATATAATAAGGACACTCTAGTCAAATGTCTGTGGCCTAATGAAATATCTCATTTACAGCCAGTTGGAGCAAACATCCTGTAGTTAGAAACAACCCCATATTGGTAGGGAGAAGAAAATTCAGAATGCTGGACTTCTAATACTGGTTTGCTCATGTGTCTTGTTCAAAATTCAAAGACACAAAATTAGAGCAGTTTCTAAGTATATCAGGAATGGGTTTCCCAGATGTTCAACCACATATACGTGAAAAATCATTGCACTAGGCAATAGGTAAAACCCATTCTGTACTATTTGGTTCTACCAAGAGGTCCTAGATTATGATGGTAGAAAAGATTAATTTTCCTCAGGACAGTGTAGTCAGGACTATGTTACCCATTCCTTCCCTGCCTAGGGAAGAAGAAACATTCTCGTAATTAGTCCATCATCTTGTCCTCCTGTGCAAAAACAGTGCAAGGGTCCAGTGTGCATAAATCATACTATATTTGTCCTCCAAATTATTTGCTGACACACACACTGTGCAAGGTCATTAACTTTTAGTGTGGCAGCAGGAAGCACTTAACTTTAATTAAGTTGAAATGCATTACATTTTCAAGGCATAGGAAGAAATACATGATGTCTTGATTCCTTGGGAAAAATACTGAAAAAAACTCAAAGGGAACAAAACCCTTTTGTCAATCCAGAGCCAGGTATCACTGTTTTGTCAGTCCTTCTAGTACATTTACTATTCTGATGTTATAGGCACATTCTTAGTACATAGGTCATGTGAACATGACTTACAAAGCTGTATTTTTAGCCTGAATGAATACATATTTTATGAGAGGAAGAGTTTCCTTCACAAAAAAAGTTTGAAAATGATGTGAGACTTATTTTTTTCCCACAGACTCTTACACATATGTTGCAGACATCAAGAAAAAAAGTATTTGATCTGGCTGGCTAGGACAGCTGCATGAGCTAAAATACAGCTCTAAGTTCATTGGTAGATGTCTCTAATACCAGATATTCAACTTATTCACCCTCATACTCTCTGAGAACCATGTAAATTAAAGAATAATCTGCGATTACATTATGCTCTGTAGTCTATTGCACTACAGATTGTAGCAATTTTCCCAAAATCACCCTGAAAATTGAGGAACTAATTATAGCTCAAGATACTCTGTATTTTCTCTGTCAATCTACTTTTCTCATGTAGGAATTGGTTTGGTTATGGCAGGCTAAATGTTATTTCTATTACCTCACTGATTTTACATTATTCTTCCTTAGATCCAACCAGAGGTTCCCCAGGTCACTTGTCCATGTATATGAGCATTTTGACTCACAAATAGAGTAGAGGCAGGTCCACAGCTCTGAAAATGCTTCTTCTTCTTGTTCTTCTTCACACAATACGTCATTGCTCCTTTTCCCTCATCCCACAAATGAAATATAAATGCCCCCAAACATGTCACAGAGGAAATATAAATTAGAATTTATTTCAATGCCACATTTCAGTCATTACTTTTTTGCTACTTTTTTTTTCCTCTGGAGCTCATGAAGTCCTTCTCATTAGAAGTGGGCAAGGGTTTTCAAGTGAGAGAAAAGGAATAAGGTTGTCTGGCTATTCTCCAGGGTTTTTTCTAGTGTGGCCATGATACTCTGAGTTTCCCCAAAGGCATTTCCCAATATTTAATGTGAGAAATCCTGAACGTAAACCAGTCTCCAAAGAGGCTTTTAACAACATTAAGACCCTGAGCACATCTACACAGAAATGGTAGGTTAACCCTGACTTAACATGCCAGGCAGCAGTATTTTAAGCTCATTAAAGCACTTGAAATTTGACCAGATTGGAAGTTGGACTGTGATACTATCCCCGAATTTGCTGCTCAGATGTGCGATCTGCAGACATGCAAGACAAAAATTCTATTGTCTCTGAGCACTAGGAGGCTGCTGAGGGGACTAGAGGTGTCAGGGCGTATGCACTCACCTCTGCAAGAGGGAAAAACTGCTTAATCTGCTGCTAAAGTTCTGTTGCACAGCAATATATTCTGGATGAGTTGAAGGGGGAAAACTCTGAGTGCAATTAACAGGCAAGAGGGAAATCAGCATGTCTGGGAGAAATACTAAGTGTCCTCTTCTTTTTCCTCTTACTTTGCTCAAGTCTGTATATCTCCCAGTTTCGTTTGCATTTGAGAAACTGCTAAGAAATTGTTTCATTGAGGACCTAACAGTTTTTACCATAATAACCTTCTCTAGTGACATCAGTAACCTCCTTAAAAAAGGAAAAGAGTGAGGGAGGAAGAAATGTACAGATGAAGGAGTTTGCTGTTTTGCTGCATGACAATGTTGTGCAGATCAAAATTATGAACAAAATCTTTGGAGCTGATTCAAAAGTTGGGTTTCTTCTTGAAGTTCAAATATTGACTTGTTTTTCAGGAATTAAAAAAAGCACGTATTTCATGTCATTAGGAACTATAATAGTCCAGTATTTTATAATGAGGTAGTTGTATCTATTATAATAACCTTATAGCTTTAATTCTATATTTAAATATAGTTATGACTATAACTAACTAAAATCAGGATAAAGGTCCATCCAAAGCCGAGGACTCAACATTGCAGCTAAAGTTTCTCATAAACAAATTGACCATTATACAATTTGGTATATAGTGGGAATCTTATACTTCCATCAGAAGTACTTTAGTCACAGCTGCAGTTGCAAATCCTAGAGTAAGTTTAGGTCCTTCTCTAGTAGTTTTGTGGTGGTTTTTTAATCTGTTCTAATTTGTGAAGTAATAAATATTTTCTATAGAAGCTATGGACCCTGAAAAAAAAAATTCAGACCATAATAGCATACACTTATTTTTCTTAGGGTGTAGTTGCACTGATATTTTTTCCAATAGGAAAAAAAAGGTATAGAAAAGAAAACCTATACCTCTCCCATAACTTTATCTTGTTTCTATGCTGTACACCAGTTAATCACACTCCTCAGCTTTTTTTATATAGCAGATTGTTGATTCAAACAATGGCATAGTTAAAAAATAATCCTAGTAGTAGAGAAATCATAGAATCATAGACTGGTTTGGGTTGGAAAGAGTCTTAAAGATCATCTAGTTACGGCCCCTTTGCCATGGGCAGGATCACCTTCCACTAAACCATCTTGCTCAAAATAGGCAGTTCGGACATCGGTAACCAAGATGAAAAGACAGCATTTGTAACGAAGATGCAAAAAAAGCCCCCCAAAAACAAACAAACAAACAAAAAAACGCACACAAAAAAAAGAAAAAAGAAATTCCAGTTTATTTTGAATGCTGCTAATCATTTACTCAATGAAACTACTAGTGTTCCAAAATAACTGATGGTAGCCAGCTGCTGTTCCTCAGCTAATTGCTGAGTTAATGTACAGGCAATGAGGCAGCCTGTGGTGTACAGCAGGAAAGGATTGAAAGAAAAAGCTTCCCAGGCAGCTGTTTTCAACAATCACTAAGATGCTCTCCCTTACTGCCATGTGTAGGTGGAGTCCACCTGCCTGCTAGTAAAAGATCATTTAAACATCTGCAAAGACTTTTTCTTTAGTGTTTGTGCAGTCACTTGCTGATTTATGAAAGGCTGGATGAGCCTGTGAAATGGGAAATCAGGTGCCTGTTTACAGAACAAATGGTTCATTGCAACAGGCCTCACTGGACTCTCTTTTGCTACCCTTCCCTCCTTGCTGTTGCTGCCTGGGGTGTCAGCACTAGCATTTGTATGTCTGCTCTGTCAGTCAGACCAGAAACAGACCTAGTGTTTGGTTTTTCTTGGTGTTTTTTTTTTGTTTGATTGGTTTTTATTTTTTTTAATATTTTTAAAGGTTTTCTGTAAAACCATGTCCCAGGCTCAGGGTCAGAATTATCAGACAGGAGGGAGAGAGATATAGGCTATCTCATACCATCATCTTTATCAGATGCTTGACTCAGGCATAAAGACACAGATTTTACAGTTCCTTATTCCCCTTCCTCTGAAAAGCATCACTTTTTTCCGGCTACTCAGTTCAATATTATGACTTTGCAGCCTAAAGAGGCAATGCCAATAAAGAGTGGATCTTTTCAGAAAAGTTGGGACAAGAAATAGGAAGATAACACATTTGTCTAGTTCATAGAAATAGGATTGGTTTTAGTTTCATTTTCCCCATTTAGGAATACAGTTAAGTGCAGAATTAATTTGCAAATAAAAATTCTGAGTTGGTAGATGTAGGTATTTTTACTGCTACAGGGGGCAACTAGAATACAGAATAGTTCCCTTTACATATAACTTGCAATTTGGCTTCCCTTTGAAGTATGTAGAGGAATATTGAGGCCTTTGAATTACTAGTATCTCAGAACAAATCTACCCAGTCTCAAAAACTAGACTTATTTAGTACTTAAGACAACAAGTTCAAAAAAGCTTCCCTGTGTCGAGCATTCTCCAATTCAGGTTTTCAGATAGCTAAAACCGCTAAATTTGGGTTGACAGATAAAAATCCATTGTATATATATGTAAACTATACAGAGAGAGATAGACCAGGAAATTTTATGTTTATATATGGGTATTTATTAAAAAAATAATCCTCAGACAGAGGAACAAATTTTCTTACTGGGAAAGGGAGAAGTAATATCTTATAGATACTTTCTTGCTAAAGAAACAGGGCAACATACACACTCAGAGTAGGAGATTTTTTTTCTTTTGGGGAACAGTTGGAAACATGGGTGTTAAAGAAAAGACCAAACATTTGTCCAACTATTTAGGTCCATTAGCATCTTTGCAGGCAACTAGTGTTCCTAGCATTCCTATAATTGATTACCTTACTGTAATTTTGGGGAAGATGGAAGATCCATATTTAAATATTGGCTTCAACGAGTCATCTCTCTATCGTGCCATCTGTTTATACTATACCACAGCTTTCATTACTCACTGACTATTTTTCACTTGATGCATCTGCATAAGTTTCATTAACATTAATGAAAATTCCATTTGTGTCAGATGGAGTCTAAATCTCCAAGACTGAAAATAATAGCTTTAATATTTCCTGCAAGGATGTCTGGAGAGAAGACAGGTGTAGTTCTAATAGGTACTTCTTCCTTCCCTGCTCATTAAGTCCATGTATTTCCCTCTTAATATAAATTGCTGTTTTCAGAGCTACTATACAATTTAGATTCTAAATTACAATTTAGATTCTAAAAAATGAAACAATTCATAATGTGCTTTGGGAGGTCTTAGAAATTTAATTTAGGTTAGATAGATCTAGAATGGTTCTATAAGAACATACAGACACAGATTTCTCAGAAGCAATTCCAAGACTTGACCTATGTGGTGTGACAGGACAAGTCCAGGTCTTGTAATGCAATCGTGAGTCCTTTGGGCACAGGAGAACAAGAACTATTAAGAACCTGCATTGCATTTATTTATCATTTAGCTGTATATTCTTGTTCATCATCTTAGACTTAGCTAAAAATAAAAAAAAATATTTAGTTTTAAGTTACTGTAGAAAGTTTGTATTGAAAAATTTTTACACATCAACAGGTGTTGATGTTTTTTATTTTAACTCTGGATAGGAAGCAGGATGTCAAAATCTCATCTTATTTGAGACATAGACACCTAAATCAAAGCTGCGTGCATTTCTTCTAGACAGTAACCTAGACTTTCAGCTTTCAAATACTGCCTTAGTCCTGTAGGCACTTATCTACTGAGCTCCTCAAACACACTCCAAAGTGGAGCAAACATACTCTAGAAGGATGAGCAGACCACATTTGCATCATAATCCAGGTTTAGGCAGACAGCCAACTACAGTCTGTCCAACTCTGGAAGAAGAGGTACTACACATGGTTTTGCACAAAACATTTAGTGGCTAAAGCCCTCACTAGCATGTCAAACTTTCTCCCAGTCTACAGTTTCCACTCACTCTTCCATCTCTTAGAAAATGCCCTTGCCATAGCACTGTGGGATGTTGGACTGGGAATGCTTACTACAGCTCCTCATGGAGCTGAGCCTGGGATCCAACTCATGGGGCCAAGGGAAGGAGAGACACAGGGAGTCTGATTTAGCCTGGGTGTAGGCACTCCTGAGAGGCTAATACTCTGAGTCTGGACTTAGGTACCAAAAGCATTTTTTTGAGTAATCCACAATTCTTTCTCCATTCTGGGTGAGATTTGAAGGAGGCTGGATGCTGCACTAGAATCTGCTGGTGAAAAATATCTGCATGCTCAGCCTCCCAGTCTGAAGGGTTTGAACAACAAAATCTGATTCTACTGAAATGACATTTCAGATATCTGAAATTCTTCATTGAGCTCAGGCTCCATTTTTAAACATTTTTGTGATAGTTTTTTAAAGATGAAACTGATTTTTTTGTTCCCTGCTTTTATTGGCCAAGGTTTACCTTATTGTTGCCATGATGATTTTGCAATAGTTCAGGTGCCACCACTGTGTGAATTGTAACAGAACACAAATCTGTGTTATTCAGAGTTTATATGTTATATATAATGGTGTGCTTAAAGACAGTTTTTTCTCATATTTCACTTGCCCTTCACTGTTCTGTCACTGTTATAATTAATACCGTAAAAAAATATTGAGATAGCATTTATAGAAACAAGAATCTCCACTGCGAGGTACGTTTTCTTTTGCTTATATTTTCCCATTTAATCTTTTCTTTCCTGAACTGTAGAGATTTGCATTAGTTAGAAACTACTATGCCTACATAACTCATACTGGTACTACCTGCTTTTTGTAGCAAATTCTCTATTGTATTCTTCTGTTCTTCCACATTTTTTTAATCCTAACTTCATTTCCACATTTTGTTAATCAGACCCTCGCTTCCACAAGAACAAAACCAACCAACCAACCAAAGAGAAAATCCAAAAGCAAATAACCAACAAAATTCACTGGCTGAGCCAAGGACAAGATATGATCTGTTCTTCTTGAAAGGAAGAAAAATTATTTCTGAGAAATGGAAAAAAACAAGAAATCCCCAAAGCATCAGTAGTAGCCAACACTAGCTACTAGCACTCTTCTCCAAGAATATAGATCTGAAATTGTGGAAATACTAGGCTAATACAGATCTAAATTTCAAGGTCCCCTTTCCTCTGTTGAGCACACTTGTCATTAGGCTGTGAATCCTATGAATGCATGTTGTTTTTTTTTTTTTTTTAAATCAACAATGACTAGATTTGTGAGTACCTGAACCAGTTATGAGTCTCAGAGCAGGCAATATTATTTCTCCGAGTTTTTGGATAATGATCAACAGCAGGCAGGAGTTCAGAGTCCAGAAACCTGAGTGCGCTGATGTACGAGATCCTAAACGTTAAGTGAGGGGCACACAGCAATTTTTGGTGCTTTCAGACTTAGTGAGGTGCTAAACAAAGGCATTTATGGCCTTTGGATCCAGAAGTTCACACAAATGTTTTCCCAGAGTGCTACAACCCTTTGCTATCTGTTGCCCAGTGCCTTCTTTGCATTCTCCGGTTCCTGAAATCTGCTTAAGACAATACTCTGCAGTCAGGAGTCCAAAGTGCTTCAACCTATGGCTATGCTCATGCTGAGTTATTAATGCCTGCCCTCTGCTCACTCCACAGCCGTGGCACATTAATCCTGCCTTGGAAGACTTTCTGCTTTCTTTAAGACTACAGCAAAGCAGTTTAAATCAGAGAGACCTGTTCAGAAGCTGTGATCTGATCCATTTTGGGGAAGCAGTTCCAGCTAGCGATGGGGTGGCTATTATCTTCCACCATCTAAGCAAGAAGAAACAATTACATAAAAAAGCCCCAAACACAAAACCCAACAAACTGGTAATGCTGGGAAGGGAAATTAAGTACTAGTAGTGTGATTTAAAGGAAAGCAACTCAGCAAAGACTAAAGAGAATTAAAAGCAGCAGAAGGTATTATTTCATAACTCTAGAATTAAAGGCATACCCATCCCCAAACCCTGCAGCCATGAGCATCTGACAGTGCTGAGGATGTTTCAGCAGGAACTGCAGAACTGGCACCTTTCTGTCCCTGAAATGAGTGGAAGATGTTTGCAGGGACTGCCCTGTGCTACATGCTCCAGCTGGACACTAGAACAAAATATGTAGGTTAGCTTCTGTCTACATGGGTCATTGCAGACTGTTTCCTTCTCTTCAATGTTTATAGATAAATAGTATTTACAAAGTTATGGCCTATGCTCAAATCTGATGAAGTTCTACCACAGGTACAAATGTAGTACAAAATCAGGCTAATACCAGTTCTGAACCCCCCCAAACTTCACAGGGAAAACATCCAGACCAAATAGAGGTGTTACTGAAAAATGAGACCCTGTAGACATAAAAAAGTCTCTCTCTCCTCCCCCCCCAAGTATAAATAATATAAATATTTCTATAAATGATACATTGTGAACCTGAGGCTGTATCTCAGGAGAAAAATCTGGCTCATAACTAGTGATGCAGAAGTATTTAACATCAAAATTTCTTTTGAATTTATTGAAATCTATTTGTTAAGATGAACTTTCTTTACCAGTTTTTGACAAAGCAAACTGCAGGCCTCTCTCTTACTGTAGTTCAGAATGTCTTGCTTCTGAGTTATTGCTACTTCTGTAAAACCCACACAGCTCAGTTACACCTGGTTCTGACTTGACTCGTGATGATACAAGATGGGCATTCTCCACTGGGTGCTGAGGCAGGTCAGTATGATGCTTCCTTTGGATTGTTCTTTCCCTCTGGTCAAATTTGGTATTCACAATTGCCTTGCTTTTTGCTGGCTGGAACCGGATTGAGTTTTGTTTAATTGCACTGACCTTCTGAAATCAGTATGATTTTTATAGAAAGGATCAGGAGCTATGGCTCTTCTTTTTAGGCTGTTACTCATTTATCATCTTCATTTCAAAGTCCTATGTTGTCTTGAAATTGTGTGGCACACATGTTCAGCAGTCATTGCCATTGGGTGCCAATGAAACTGAAACCTGTTAGGGTTTAAAGACCATTTAAGCAAGTTGTGAGGGAGATAAGGGGGCTGAGGCTCCCCCAGGGTGACAGGGCAGAGGCTGGCACCAAACCTGGGCTTTTTTTCACCACTGTACAGACATTATTTTTTCTCTCATAAGCAAAAGAGGTTACTTGAAGATTTTCTAAGTAAGTTCGTAGATTTCAAGTATTTCAGCCCAAGTGCTTGTGGTATTTCATTTTAGAGATAATGGGAAATACGCGTTCCCAGGATCAGACGATGTGAATTTGACCTTCATCTGCAGACGGAATTTAGCTCCCCCTCTCATTTTTTTCACATTTGTCCTTCTGTTGAACACAATCAATAAACAAAGCCTCGGGCAAAACCTGAGTTGCCAGCATTGTAAAAGACAAGATGACAAAACATAGTAATACACCTTTAATTATTTTGCTTTATGGATTCTTTTGTTTAATCTCATGTTCAATTAATTCTCTAAGTAAGCTTACTCGAGGTTATTCAAAATTGATCCCTAGTAATTTAAATTGACTATTATTAAATTTTATTGGAACTAATAAATTAATTTCAATCCAGTACTTCCCTGTTTTGAAGAAAACGGAAAAGTCTATTTTCACAAAATATTGCTTATAATCTCTGTTGGACATACTTCAATTCTTATTCCAGAATTTAACTCAAAAGACTCATAACAGTTCATTAAAGTACTGTAAGAACCTTCTAACTTTTTTCTCATGCTCCCAAGGAGGACTGGTTCCAAATGGATCCTCAAAGAAATCTTGAATCACTTGGTTAATAGCACAGAGTTGATAGCTCAGTGAAATCCGGATATCTGTAAAGTAATTACATTTCTATTCAGGACTAATGGATTTTTGAAATGTAACAAATTACATATCTTCAAACATGAGCTCAGTTAAAACCTCTTAGTGATTTAATAAAACATAAACCAAAAATTAAATAGTATGCTTTATACAACCTATCATTTCTTATATTGGCTCTATACCTTTTTGGAGTTGGTACTGACAGTTTATGGACAAGTCTTTCCTCAGTTTCCATAATTCCTGATCATCTAGTGAAATGTCTATTTTCTCTCCTGACTAAACAGTTGTTATTAAAAACTCTGGAAGGTATAAGCAAGAAAATTATGTGATCTGTCAAAAATTAATGAATTTGGATTCTGATAACTAATATTTGACTGGAACATTTTTACATCAGAAGACTACAAAAATGTAGCACCAACAAAACCTGAACTGTATATCAATAAAGTTCTTATTCCACATGATAGTAAGCAGCCCTAGAAAGCCCGTTGTCCTCATTTATCAGAAAGCCCCAGCACTGAAATCTCTAGAAACCCAAGTGTGATTTCACAAGCTTCACATAGCATGGCATGGTTTGCTATTTGGAGAACTGGTTCAAAAATGAGTAATTTTCCACTCTTTTAAGACAAAATATGGAAGAATTCAAGTTAATTGGGCTGACTGTAATCTATTAACGTTTGATATCCCCAGCCATTTGGGTAAACTTTAATGTGTTGGCTGAGAATGGTGGAGTGACTTGAACATACCTTCCAGTCTATCCTCTCTGCACTGACATTGCTTCTTTGCAGGCAGTGAAGGACCAATTCTCACTTCTTTGGGATGGCATTGGAAGGATATTTGATTATTTGTAGGCTGAGGTTTAGAGTTTCAAGGACTTGCTCTCTGGGAAGTATAGGAAAATTTGATTACTGATGCATGAGGGCAATTTTATGGTAGCAAGTAGAAAGCAGGAGTGGGTTTTTTTGGGAGGTAAGAGGCAATAATTGACTGTTTTAAAACACTGCCCAATGAGTCTGCATCAGAGCATGGAGGGCCTATTTAAACAACATTAAATATTTTATTCTGCTAAATCTGACTGCGTGTCTTGAGTTGATTTACTTCAGCAAGTTGTACAGCCAAGCCTGGGCTACATTCAGGGAAATAATGTGCTGCTCAGAGATGCCAGAGTTGCAGTTATCTCCTCTAAATATTTTTCTTGTGTTCACTTTGGGAAACAAATATAAAAATCCACTCCCTCTTGAACCCTCTAGGCACTGTCAGTGCCAGAATTGGAAGTGTCAAATGTGGTTCTCTCTACATGGCACTGTTTTGTATCTCCAAGGCTTTCAGATATCTGGCTAAATAAGATGAATCATTGTCATTCATTTAAAGGGTAGAGAACAAAGAGCATGTCAAGGATGGTGTGAGAGCCTCTCTGGCAGTTACCTTTGAGCTGAAATTGTTATGAGCTCTATAACAAATTGCTTGCTTAGAGGCAAGGTCACTCATATAAATTTTTATGAATTGCCCTCAGTTCCTTGAATCTATGAACTATGCAACCAAAGGCTAGCAATAAGCTTCACTAAATCAGTATTTCAACTTTTAATGATAATATTCACAGACTTTATGGAATCAACTCAGTTTTAATTAAAGCTCATTAAAATTAACACAGAACAAACCCTGGAGAACATGTGTCAATAAATAAGGTCCTTAAAGGACAAAGATTTACAAAAAGACTAAAAGAGATAATGGATCACTGGATCTATATCTGGTCATTTGCTGTGCCAGGAAAGACAGTTTATTATTCTTGGATTGCATCAAGGGGAATTTCATGGACTCAGCCTCTCTAATTGTGAAATTTCAGGAAATTCATGGTTTCCTAAATTACTGTATTCTCTTCAGGTTATTTTGATCCCCTTTTCTTGTGTTCCTGTCATTCTCTTTGTGACTGCTGCTTATATAGATGTATCTGACCTAGCCTTAAATTTTCTAGGGTAAGCTCAGCAACATATAGCTCATTGTGGGCTGCAACACCTAGCCAGATGTATTTGAGATGGCCTTCTATTTGACCTCTAGACACTGTTGCTGAAGGACTCTAGGCTCTGACAGGTCCTGTGTAATAACAGCCTTCTCTGTAAGGCTCTCTCAGAAAATTGTGGTCTCAAACAGAACAGAGTTTGTGTTCAGGTAATTGAGTTGAGCTCAGACTGTTGCAGTAGCTGCTGTTGAGCCTCACATATAATGATTGTGAGGTACCTGGAAGTGTAAAAGGTGGATTGTGAATTCTTCCCTTCATTTAGAGAATAGCTTAATCTACCTTAATATTTGTAAGCACTTGCCAACATTGAAGGATTTTTAATAAGGGACTTAAATGTGATTAATAGGTGATAAAGTTAGCTTTTAAATAAAAACTGAGCAGTTAATGTCAGCTATTGACTTCATTTGTTAGTGATGTTGATGTTTTAAGTGACATAATTATTTTCTTGCTCTAGTAATTGCTCATCTTCATATGATATAGATTTTCTGTACTTATACAAAGTTAGTTGATGTTCTGTTATTTACTTTCTTGCAATGATACCAGTAAAGCTAAGCCATATAACACAGTCTTGTAACTCATCCCAGTATGATCCAGCTATATGAAGAAAAACAGGCTTCCCAGCCCTAGAAGGCTCTTAAGCACCAGTTTAAGAGGAAATATTGCATGATGTTTTGCTACTAGGGACTTCAGCAGGGTTGAAAACGGAGAGTGACTGTGTTTGGAGTTGTATTTCTTTTTACTTTTTAAGTAACTGTTGACATGGCTGACAGCAGAGGTGGTCTAGAGATAATGAATAAACCAAAATCTAGATTACACCTGTTCTGCTGCAGACTTACCTTGAGTGAGTAATTTTAGCTTGAGGAGAGATTTTACAGCATGCCAAAAGAGGCAGCCCAGCTACTTTCCTCTCTCTTGGCCATACTTTCTTTTCTTGGCACTGGCACACAAGATTCTGTGATGAGTTGATTCAGCTCCTTAAATTGGCAAAAAATAATTGTTTCTGATGGGTTCATTCTTTTCTGATTTAGTGAGCGGAATTCATCCTGATAATGACCAGAGTGATTTCAAGGGTGGGACTGGGATGTAAAATCAAGAGAGCTGAACAGGAAAGGGAGAAGAAAGAAAGGGAAGAGGAGGCAGGCTTTACATTTTGGTAATAACTGTTAGAGCTGCTTGACTCGTTTGTAAAACTTCAAACCCAGATAGTTTCTCTTAGACCTTTCCCTTTCCATAATATGTGAAGAATAAGACATCCATTTATCATCTATTCTAACAGAACTCCTGTTTGCCTAGGAAGTTTAGGCAGAAAAAAGGCAGAACATGGTATACAAGGCAAAATATGACTCACTAATATGACTAAAATATGAAAAAGATGTGGAGAATAGAAATTCTATTGAAGAAGTAGTTTGGAAAGTGAGACAGGAGCAGCCCAGAAGATAGCATGAACAAGAGAGAAAACTAGGAGTACTTACAGAAAGCTGTGGGGACAGCCTCAAAAGAAAAACCTGAGGCTGATGTTGAATTATTTTGTATACAGGATGAAAGCCAAGCTCTAGCAAGTGAATATGTGAGCAGATACAAGACATGTAAGCCTAAGGCATGTGTCTGTTCAGTGGGAGACAGAATTGGGACAGAGCATGTTTAGACTTTTTTTCTTTCTCACCTATATATTACGCTTGACTTTACAATCTGTCTGCACTTGCAGCTAATGAACTAAATTTCATTTAATTGTAAAATGTGTGAAGGAGGGAATACAGAGTACAGCAAATTTTATTCCTGTATTTTTTATTCCCTTGGATGCAGTTGGCTTTCTAGTATTTGTAACTACTAGTTGAATGAGTATTTTTAGGATCAGGTCTAGTAGCTTTATAGTATCAATTTTGCTGTATCAGTTTGCTGAAAAATATTTGGGCTTTTCCCCATTTATTTTGTAAATTCAGTATTTATATTTGCAGCAAGAGTAGATATTGTAGAATACGTAGAGGCCAAAGTGACAGTTCTCAAATTCCCCTGAGCTTGCTGAAAGTCCTTTTGGTATTCTGTAACTCTCACTAAGATAGATAATGTATTGTTCAAAACACTCTTTGTGCAAATAGCACCTAAATATCTTCTCAGACAATAACAGATATGTAAGGCTATATTTTCATCAAATATCTCACTTCCATATGCAGTTTGACAAAGCAAGAGGGTATGAGATAAAGAGAAGAGACTATCCTACACACCTAGGGATATAAATGGAGGGAATCTTAACCAAATAAGTCACTGAACTACCAAGGGCTCATATTGGGAAAATGAGTCAGGTGTGACTGTTTAACTTCTGCTCATATTTGACCTAAAACCCAACTCTTGCTAAGGCTTGATGTGTGCTAGAAGCAGTGCCTTAAGGTCAAAGGAAGGACAACACTAAGGCAGGACACCATGGCCAGAAAGGGGTAAAGGTCATCAGGTAGCCACTGTAACCTACAACTTGCTGTCTTCTGACCAAATTTCCAAGCTCAAAGTTATAAATACGTCAGTTTACCAAGAAGGTTTTTGAAGCAGATCCAAAAGCAGCTGAACCGCTGAGGTTTTCATGCTTGCTGATGTGATAAAAGAGATGACTGTGCTGTGACAGAGGACAAAGTATGAACTCTCTCACTGTTGACCAGTATGTTGTGTGTAGGTGCACAAGTTACAGTTGTAAGTTATAAATTAGAGAATTTTTTGGTTAGAAACATCATGGATTAAGCCATGAATTAGTGAATCACTTGTTAGACTAGTTTGTACAAAGGGGATTGAGCCATTGTTTGTAGTTTTTTTCTTTTTCTGTCTTTCCTACTACGCTCATAAAAATAAGTAAATTTGATATCCTAATGGACTGCGACAGTGAGGCTCCAGGAGGGCTGTTTTCAAATTATGTAACAAAAAGCTAATGTCATCACTCCTTGGAACTAGTGTTCAGAGTGCACTGCACTGATGCTGCTCATCATTACTACAGCCTGAGCTTTTATCATAAGTAATATATGAAAATAGTAATGGACTTCTTGAAACTGTAAGTTTCATAAATTAAAAGATCTAGACCTTTTAAGATTTACTCATGTTTATTAAAAAAAAAAAGGAACAGAGAATCACAGTTTAGGCAAATTTCTGACTGACTCAAGCATGGGCACTGGAGTGGTGGAATTTTCTGAGCAGCCAAAAAATTTTAAAAGTCTTCTGGTGGTCTTGAAACCATTGGGCAGTGTTGGTGACACAGCTGCAAACACGTGGATATGTGTTAGCTAAAACTTCTGTACATCTGAAAAATGCAGCTTTGCTTTTGGCATGTCACTCCAGTGACTCTCATGTTTATTTTTTGGTGAAAGAGAGTGATGACTTCTAAGTGGTGCATCTATTTAGAGAGACTGTATCCAGTTCCTAACACTTGGCTGGCAGATCTAACAGCTTACACATAAATTGTATTTATGCTAGTAACTCTGCTAGACAGATGATCCTTGAGATGTCAGGTTTCATGTAAAGTGCCTGAATTTTATGTTTGCATGTTGTGTGTGATTCTCCACAAGACAAAACTAGATAGAGGGATAAAGGAAAGGAATTCTGTAGTTCATGCAGCCCTTGATACTGCTCCCTCTTTAGGAGCTGTTTAAAAAAAAATAAATAAAAAACCAGAAAGAGACATACTAAGAAGTTACATTTTTGGGAGATGGAAACTGAGTGGTAATCTCTGTTCAACAATTTGATATAATAAATACAGAGCCTTTGTTTTAGAGCATATATCGTTCTCCATAATGATGTTTAAAATCAAGTCTCAGCTAAAGTTGTCCCCTTTCTGCTGCCCCTCACCTGTTGCCAATTTAGCAGAGCTAAATGTCCTTCCCTATGGCCCCGCTGTGCACATAATGGCACACACAGTTGCAGAAGAGATTTCAGTGACTCAGGTGTGTGTTAAAGGAGATTTCAAAAATTGCTAATGGTGCTATGAAGAAGTTCCTGTAATCTCAACTAATGTGTAATTTCTGTTCTTCAGTAAAATAGCTAAATTTAGCACCAGGCAAAAAAGAATATGGAAAATGTTGTAATAATGGCAGTGAAATTTATTTTGCATAGGCAGAAAAATCATAAACTATCACTAGAAATGCTACTTGCTGATTAAACTCCAAGCAAACACTTGAAAAACTCAGCTTTTACTCAGTGAAAAGTAAATTATCATAAATAATAGTGAACGGTAAATAAACATAATGATAAAATATATAATTTGAAACTATTTATGCATGAAAGGTAAACAAATAAAGAAACAGTTGTATCCTACAGGATTTGATCTCAGATTTCAGAACATCTGGAATTCCTTGCTTTCTCATAGAGTATAAATGACATTTATGGAGAAGGAGAAGGAGGGACTTTGCTGCTGTAAGAAAATGAGGGTCTTAAGCTGGACTTGGGCTTTCTTCTGTTTCTCAGGTAGCAGAAGAGATCAGCACAGTAAATTGCAGGGAGGCAATACACAAGGAAAAGTTTCCCCTAGGTGAATTGATAGAGTAGATAAGAAGAAAATTACAAAATCCATATATATTGGAAGTGTTTCCTGGAAGCATTCAAGGTCGAGTTGGATGGGACTTTCAGCAACCTGGTCTAGTGGAAGTGTCCCTGTTCATGTGAGGGGGATTGATCTGGATGATCTTTAAGGTCTCTTTCAACCCAAACCATTCTATCAATCTATGATAATATTGAATATTTCTTTCTGTGAAAATAAATTAAGGTCCAAGTGCTGTTACAATATATTATGTTTTTATATAGCACTGACCTTCATCCTCTCAGACTAATTAGGTTGTGGGCTTAAAATAATTTGTTAGCATGGGTTTTTTTTGTCTCAAATATGCTTCCTTTTACAAGCTTAACCTTGTTATAAAAGTACTTGTAATTCCTTTTTTCCAGAGATTTTTTTCCCAGTAGGAGCTTAATATTGAAGCAACACTAGCATTCTAGTTGTCCCAGATTATTATTAAATTGTATGCTCCAAATAGCCTCTTTTCACCACTATTTGTTCTATGGCCATGCTGAGAGCAGTCTATCTTACAGACCTTTCCCAGTGGGCAGTTCAGATTGCCCTGCCTCTTGTAGGGGTTTTCAGATAGAGATCCCAGGCAGCATCCACAAAACTTTCATGGTTGGCTGGGGTAAAACAAGATAAAGCCACCGCTCCTCAGTTTTCTCCCTCTCCCCGCTGCAAAGAGAAATTTCAAATTAAAACCGTCTTTGGGGGTCCTGTCCTCATCTTGCCTTACAGTGGTTCCCAAAACCTAAGCTTTCTGGCCTGTGATCATAGAAAGACTCAAAAGCATTTGCACTCAGATCTCTGTACCCCTATTAACTCTCTGCTGCTTAAAAGATACAAGAAGGTGGTACCCAACCCTCTGGAGTACTGGGCTACTCACCCTGCATCTCACTAGATTTCTGTGGGAGGCCAATACAGGTGGCTTTTGGAGGGCACAAACACTTTTGTCTAAAAAGAAATAATAAGAGATTTGAAGTCAGAGTGCTTGGGACAGTCTAAGGGCTGTTATCTTAGGGAGAGCAGCCATGATCCTTGCAGTGTATTTGTTGACATTTCAATAAATTTCTCTAGCAGCTTTCCTGAGCAGACTGGGGATATTTTGGACAATTCTGTAAAACCTGGTGGGTTTTTCTGGAAACACTAGACATAATATTAATCTTGGAGGTAGAAGGAAACAAAATCACTATATAATTGTGTGGTGAACAGAACTTTCATTTCCATTTTACTCCTTTGGCTAAGAGAGTACCTGAATCCAATAGGACTTGTTCAGCTAAACCTGGGACCACAGAGTAGCCAGGGATTGGCCTCAAGACAATCCACATTAAGTATCTGTTTAAATAGAAGGTGTATTCTATAAGAATAAATCACAGTAACATTCTGGTTATGTATATTGGATAAACTACTATTTAATGTACCGGCTTTTAATCTTTTGCTTCTGGCAACTCTTCTCTGTGGCAGCTGCTGCAATTCAAAGCACACTTGCTAGTGAAATGGTGAAAAAAGATTAGAGAATATCCAGGTGCAAGCTGTTCAGGACTGTGAGGCTGTTTTCCAAGACAATTTCAAATCAGATGATGCTTGTAGACAACTTGGAAGCAAGAGGGAAATGGGGTAACCAAAGGAGGGATTAAACCGTACCAATAAAAGCTGAAGAGGACCAATATTATAGGGTTTTTGTATGGATGAGAGAATTTATCTATCTGTCTTTACTGTGTGCCTAGTAACAGTAATGGCTGGGAAACCACAGTGTTGAACCCAACATCAGATTTTTTTCTGAACTTTAGAAACCCATATGTTACAAGAAGTCATGGTTGGGCTTTGCGAATGAAGATTTAGGAAGGCTCTATCCATGTTTGTTACAAGTACACTGGTGGCTTATGAGGCCAATATGTGACAGACATATCCGATTACAAAAGGCACAGCAGAAAGACTCCTTAGATGGTGTATTCTGCAAGACACGATTCTTTCTGCGTTGTCTTTTCTCCTTGAGAGTGATCCTGCGTGCGTTCTCAAAGGAAGCAGCAGCGTTATAGATGGTGTGTCTCCAGGCCTCCCGACTGGAGGCCACAGTAGACCAGTTATGATGATCAATATGGCTGAGACTGAAATGTTGTTTCTGGGAGTCCTTGTATCTTCTCTTCAGGGCTCCTCTCTTGTGGCAGCCCGTGGCAAGTTCACCATAAAGCAGGATCTTAGGGAGGCGGTGGTCCTTCATCCTGGAGACGTACCCTGCCCATCGCAACTGTGTTCTCAGCAACATGGCATCAATACTTGTGACTGCTGCTTGTTCTAGAACAGATGTATTGGTCACATAATCTGACCAGTGAATGTTTAGGATTGTATGGAGGCAGCGCTGATGGAAGTGTTCTAAGAGTTGCAGGTGGTGGCGGTAGATGACCCATGATTCGGAACCATACAAGAGAGTAGACAGCACTAAGGCTCTGTAAACACTGATCTTGGTACTTGAAGTTCTTCAAGTGTTTATTATGCCATACTCTTTTGTGGAGTTTTCCAAAAGCACTATATGCCTTTGCTAACCTGTTGTCTATCTCTCCGTCAGTCTCACCATCTGAGGAGATGAGGCTACCTAGGTAGTTACAAGAAGTAATTGGGTGAGAATTAATCATCCACCACTGCTGTACATAGGAAAAAATCAACTCCTACTTGACATCTCTGCATATGAAATAGGCTTTAATTGCAGTGACTAATATTTCTAGCACTGTTGTGCTGTATCCATGCTTTTTGAAGAGATGCTTCAAGGACTTCAGTGTTAACAACTAAACCTCCTTTGGACAATTTCCAAGCACCCATACTGGATGTTGCTATGAAGGGTGGTCTTAATATTTCTAAAGCCTAATTTGTGCTCCTAATTTGTGTCCAAGACTACTCTTTGGATTGGAATAAAATTATAGAAAAACCTTGCTACTGCCTAGTAATAATTTTAATGAGAAATCACTTCTAACTGAACAAGCAGATTTGTTTGAAGTTAAGAGTTTCCAAGGAAGACTGTTGTACGAGCTGACTTGAAGAGTATATTTGAAGATAAATGTGTTTAATCATGAAAACCATGGTTCATTATACCCTGTACAATATTTCTGTCAGCACTTGACTGTAAGCAAAATGGGAGAGGTTTAGATTTAAAGGGGTCACTGCTAACATGCTGTTTTATGCCTCCCAGCAAAAGGTGAAAGAAAAATTAAACTAACATTTTGGTACTAAATGAGGGAGTTTTTGTCACTTACAAACCCTAAAAATTGGCTTAACAAATAGTTTTTATTAAAGGGAAGAAGAGAAATCTGAAGAGGTGGACAAGCTCCCAAGAGTTACTCTCACAGCTCATCTTCTAACATCACTTGTGTTGCTGATTTTTGCTGGTGTCACCCTCCTGCTCCATGCTGCCTCTTCCTCTTTCCCCTCATAACCACCCCTGTTTATACAGTTGTGACTTCTATCAGGCCTACTCCTTAGCACCATCACCAAAGCACAGCTTTCCACTGCAAGAATTTCCAATTCCTTCTTCCATTTTTCTTCTGAAGGGCTTCCTTCCTTTGTCCTGCAGTGACTGTTGCTGGTGATGCTGCCTGATGCCATTGTCCTGATGCAGTGTCCAGCAAGGGAGCATTCAGCTTAGCTCTTACACTACTGTAAGGGCGTTACTCTGCAGGCCATCTAGGTTGCCTTCCTGACAACCACAACATGTCCAAAATTCATGGGTTTTGGGTCTGTCCTAGAACATGATTCACAACACACAGTTTTCTGAAAGTACTCAGTGATTTTTCTGGTTCATTTTGGATTAATGTCTACAAAAATGTAAAGTGTTCTGTAAATAACAGAGGAAGAAGGAAAGGAACTGATACTACTGATGGTGAATTGCTTCACTAAGACTAATATGGTTATGTTAGATCTGCATCACCTGCCCTAGACTGATTGAAATATCCAAAGGGATTTTAAATGTGATTTTTAATCTCTGTTGCTATATTGTGTAATAAATATGAGAAACATATTTTAATGAGGCTTCACTGTGCTTCATCTTGTGGTACCTTTTTGCCTCCTGTACTTCCTACGCAAACTGGCAACATGATGCCTCAACATAGACATGCTTTTTGCAAGCAGAGGGCTGCTCACCAAGGCTTACATACTTAATGGGGGACACAAGGGAATGACACATCATCTACTACATTCTCATCAGAGGATGAAAATTAGGAGTTTGGTCTATAGTGATGAGAGGGTGGAGTCTAATCAGAAGACAGGTCTTAATAGGTTAACTCTTCTCTTAACTGATACATAGTCACTGGTAAGTGAAGTTCAACTCTTATGACTCTATCAGCTCTAAAGAAATATAAACAGGATGATACTTGTGCTTTACTTCACAGGGTGTGCAAGCCTGCCACAACAAAACTTTTAAGAAATTCTGTCTGTACTTTGTGGAATTAACAACCTGGAAATTTTTTGCAACAAAATATCTTGAGATATGTACAGGATAAATTATTTTAGATGGAAATGAATCATGCTCCTGCAGTGAAATGCCTGTCTAAAATAGCTCAATAAGAAATAATAGGCAGTCAGTTTTATGGTGATGAAAACAACACCCTGAGAGAAAGACTGGTGAGGGTAAAAGCACTGTTAGATTTGACACTCATGAAATGTGGAGAAGATTTACTCACACATCACTGAATCTGCAATCAGTGGGTTGCAGCATGAAAGCAAGAAGTCTGAGGGCAGTTACAGTTCTGGTGGTGGATTTTACAATTATTTTTAACAGCACTCAGTCATCAGGACAGTGTACTGGTTAAATAATTAGATTTGTTTTGGATGCCAACAAAAGAGGCAGATGTGCAGACTCACACCAGGAAATAGAATTAACCCTTCAGAGTCATAAGAGTTTGCCAAGAAAATTAAGACACTCCCACCCCTCCCTTCAGACTGAAGCTGATGAAGAATGGAGAGGGCTCTGATACTGTAGGTATGACAGACAGACAACATAAAATAGAAGAAAAATGATCCAAGGTGAAAAATTGTTCAGAGCCAGCATGTATTTGCCATGTGTAGCTCCAGAACGAGATTAGCATTTTTATGGGGAGGGAGATGAGATTGGGAGAGAAGGTAATATTAACAATGGATTATATTATTTGACTGGGCTTTGCAAATGACAGCAGTGTGCACAGCATGGACTGGGGGATTGAAGTACTGCCTTAATTCAAAAGAATTAGAGCTAGACACAAAAGGTTACGCTGCAGCAAAAGACAAACTAGCAGCCCAAAAGCACATACAACATTTGCAAACCTTGAGTTGGATCAAGAAAGGTTTAGAGGCAAAAACTGTGCCAGAAACAGTAATATTAACACTACAAAGAAGTTAAATAGCTAAAAACTGGGCTGTGTAACGTTGGTCTTACAATAGAAGATGTGATTATACGATAGAGGATGTTATTATACAGGTAAATACCAGCTGGCAAAGAATCTGTTCTGTAACAATGCTGAGGAAAAAGGTGGGTTATATGACTGTGAAGCTCTTAGTTTCATCTACAGTGCTGCTGCTGGAAGTGTGTTAAAGTGACTGAGGAAGATATTCAGGGCAGTAGACAGGACTCAAACCTTACAGACTAAAACTGAAAAGCTCAATAACCCAAGGTCAAAACTCTAGGAATGCTACCATTGCCCTAGAGCAATACAAGCCATGGAGGATGGGATTCAGGCTGCAAATAAAATACCT
Source organism: Manacus candei (assembly GCF_025592945.1). Lineage (NCBI taxonomy): Eukaryota > Metazoa > Chordata > Aves > Passeriformes > Pipridae > Manacus > Manacus candei. The sequence goes on from NW_026138062.1 coordinate 40,791,372, forward strand.
CAATTAAGAAATACATAAATGTTTGCTTATGCAGAAGTTGTCCAAGCTCCTAGTAAAGTCAACAGAGATTTGGAATTAAGGTTGGTCACTCATATATAAGCATGTAACCCTCTCCAGTGAGACATGGATTACTTACAGGTCATGTTTCACGTGTTTCATATTAATGTCTCCACTACCCAAAGGAGATATACACTGGGCAGCATATGTTTGCCTAATCATGAATGTTTAATGACATTGTAGGTCGATGGCTTATTTTGCTGAGCCTCCAATGGCTGCACCAGCGAAGTACAGATTTCTAGTGGGTGCTACGTTAATTTGTCAGTCCTTTGTGAAGTTTATTTGATACCACTAGAGCCTTTCAGATGGCACTAGGTACCTATGGTTAGAAAAAATTAATTCTGACTCTAGCAACTGATCATGGTGCTGAGGAAAGGACTTTGGGCAGAATGTAGGCTCTGATTTGCCAAACTGCCTCCAAAAAAAATTCAGGTACTTAGTAAAACAATAAAATATTTGATTGTTCAATAAAATATTGAACAGCAAATACTGTTATTCTGTCAAAGAGTTATACTACAGACACTTTTAATACTTTTCTCTAACATTGCAAAAAGAATATGTAAATATCATGTGCAGATTTTAAAAACTCTGTGAAGAAATTCTGTTTTAGTCTCGCCTTAGATAAATGACTGTGTTATAGAAATGGTCAAGAGTATTTAATATCTCAGGAGTTGGGTGGCTGGAGCAAAACAGACTGGGGAGAAAACTTGTAGGATTGACACCCTACTCCCAAAAATAAATTTTAAAAAATAACTTAAATTCACCCTTCCTGGTGCAGCCCTGCCACAAAACACACCAGCTGGACAGAGCCCTGTCTAAAGGAACATGCTAGACATGTCACTCATCTCACTCACCTCATGTTGTCTCTGTGTTTCTCTTTGCCCTAATCCCTAAATATGCATGTGTGTCTGTTGGAGGGAGGCAGGAGGGAGTTCGTGAGGAGGAAGAAAGCGGTGCCTGCAAAGTTGTCCCCAGTGTGGGGTTTGCCCTGGCTGCCCCTGAGGCCCAACTCCCAGCCTGGCACAGCATGTACATTGGGTGGCAAGAAGGAAATGGCTGCCTATGACCTGCGTCACAGTTCTATCCTCAGCAAAGGGAACGAGCTGACACTACTGCACATTGTACAAAATCCTATTAATGCCAACTGGAGGATTTCTTCAGCATCATGAATTTGCTCTTGCTGAAGTCACAGCAGTACTTAAATGCTACTCTGCTGGTGAATGCAGTTGCATTAGCGTGATTAAGTAATGAGGCAAGTGAAACTTAACATATTAAAAACATAATTTCTTGTGCGATAAAAATTACTTTCATTGCTTAGGTAGCATACCCATAGTTATTTCAATGAAAAATCCAGGTGTTACAAATTATCAACTTAGAGAATTTTGCACAGTGCAGAAAAGACATTAATTCTTAATTAAATTAAATCTTTTTAATAAAGAGCTAATATTGATTTGTCAGACTACAGGTACAACTTCAATTATAATTAATAAACCAGTAGACATTCTACTTATGTAGCAACTATGAAACAATATCAATAAAAGTACTAGAAAAAAGGCAGTCTATGAAAAGAATTAGATGAAAGTTGCTGTCTTGATGCAGAGAAAATGCTTGAATCCAAACATAGACCCTGCAGATAAGGGTGACTACACAGGAAGCAAGGCATCGCGAATAGAGATGGTACAATGGCATCTCGCAGACCTTGATTCCGCAGTATAAAATATTGTAACTATTTCCATTCCAGGAAGCCTCAGTGTTAGCTGAGCTACCTGGGCCTCTTTGCACTCTTGCCTGTGTTGGTTTAAAAAAGAGTCTTTTTACCTCTAAGTCAGGATGCAGTGATGTGAGTTCCACACTGAGCAAAACATCTGTGTTTTCAATTCCAGTGATGAAGATTACCCAGATCTTTGTGTTAGAAGACTGGATTTGTAGACAAATTTAGTTCAAGTGGTTTAATGGAGGAAGAATGACTTTTATCAATTTTGTACACTTTTTTTTTTTCAGTGGTCTGGCTCTTTCATACAACTGCAGTTCAGATCTAAATTTTTTTTTTTCTGCTCTCAAAATGCCAATCACACCTCTGCCAATAGGAGCTACAGGTATAGTGAGAAAGCTTAGCTGTATATTTGACCTTTCTAGACCAAAATATTGTAATTTGAATTACTTAGACCACAGGGGAGACATTTTTAACTTTTATGGATTTCCTACTAATCTTCTGGATTTTTTAGCATGATACTTTCCAGCTGTCAAATGTGAGTGATAGCTGATGTATTCTGACAGTGACATTGGAGCCTACCTTTCTCTTACACTTCTGCAGAGGTGAGCAAAAGGGATGTAGACAATTTTAAATGCTACTGTAGATTTTTAATTTATCTTCTGACACAAGCTCACAATGAATCATGAGAATATTATTTTTTTATTTTTTTAGTCTGGCGATTCAAAAGCTTATTTTCTTTGCTAGTAGAACTAGTCTGCCCGTGTTTTCACTCTGGTTCATCTTCTCCCAAGAACCCTGCAGACTTATGATACAGCAGCAGAAAATTCTTCTAGCCTAAGGCAGAGAATTAATTGACAAGAATAATTGTCTGTTGTACAATTATTCCATTTAGTTCACCTTTGTCTATGATAATTGACTATAAAACAAATAGTACATGGCCCATCTACTCTCTTCTTGGGCCCCATAAAATTTTTCATTCTATGTAGGTCCTGTTTGAATTTCAATCTAGTACCAAAATTCTGTGTGCTTCAGTGGTTACTAGGAGACATATTTTCTTCCGAATTTCTTTATTTACCTGTCACTGTGCCATCTGGTTATTCTCATACAAACTTTCAGAAAGGGAAAGGTTCATATTCCCAGTAAAAGAGTGGCAGAATACTAAAGACATTAAAATTTGTTGGTGTTGATATAAGGAGATACTGCCATAAACAGAAATGTAAATGAGGTCTTCCATGTCTCTACTTAATGCCAAAAATGTGACTTCTTTCATCTTGTTCTCGTGATGCAATAAATCATAGAAAAATAGTCACTTGAAAGTGATTCCTATTAAAAATTGAGGTCAGAATTTTAAGACTGTTGACATCATTCCCTGAAATGTTTTTGTATTTCTCCTTATTTAAATCCACTTTTACCTTTTCTGTCCGAAGAATTTTTAGAAGAATCTCATAGCTCTGTTGGCTTTTTTGCAGATGTAAGAGGATGACAAGTAATTCTCCTTTTGTGAAATCTGTATGTTGCTCTCTGGTACTTCATGATTTATTATAAGCTAGTCTATTGGTATTCTTTCAATTAAAACACCTTTTCTATACCATGACATATTTCTTTGCACTTACTGGGACCACACATGAATGTGTCATGTCACTTCACTCACTTTGAGTTTCTTGAGAGGAAATCTGGGTATTTTCAATGTTCTTCTCTTCAGACTGCTGAAATAAACAGCTTTTGGCTAATTCCTGCAATTCAGTCTGTAAACTAGTCTTAGTTACAATTTGCTATAAATAATGACCAAAACGGGAATGAACTGAATTTGTTTTAGTTAAGTAGTTATGAAATACAGTTATCAAAAAGTATACACGTCTAGAATGAACTTTCATAAAAGTTTATTATGATAGAGTAGCAACTATCAAGATCATCACATATTTATTTACACTGGTAAGTACATTAAAAAGCATATTTCTGCAGGTATTAGTGCACATATGATTTTAAACAGTTTCAAATATTTGCCCTTAAAATTGACAATATAATGGATTTCACGGAAGTGACTAAAGAATGAGTGCATTTGGCATCACTCCCTGCCTCAAAGTTTTGGGCAAGCAGTTCTAAGAATCCTAACAAAGGAAAAAAACAACAACCTGATGTAAACCTCCATGTTATATCTTATGCCAGTGTTACCTGCAATCTGGAGATATGATGCACCATAGAACAAAAATCTGATGAGATCTCAAACTGGTTATTTAGTTCTGAGAGCCCTGTTATTAGCAAAGTTTTCCTAATATCTGACATAAGTCTTTCTAGCCTGTCTAACATGAACTTTTCAAACCTGCTACTACTGAAATAATTAGGCATGAACATGAAAAGCAGTTTTCCCCCCTTCCTTTTACATAAATTATTTATCATTTTCTTCTCTGAAGCATTCCTAGTATTTAGTGTTTTCCTTATAGTGCGATTTCCAAAGCGGGACACAGTATTACAGCAAAATCTTTACTAGTGTGGTGCAGAGAGTAAGGATTGCTTCTTGTGTCTTGCAGGCCGTATTCTAATACATACACTCTTTTTAACATTAAGATGTTTTTAACTGCTTTCCAGCTTGTGATCTCCCTTGAGTTTCTAATGAAATTTTTCCAATGAATTGTTTCCCTAGGCATTTATAGAATTCAATATCCTTAAATAAATACCTTGTACTTATTCTGGCTGAATTTTGTCCTTGTTTTCCAGAGCACTCCACAGTAGCTCATTTTGTACTGCAATTCTGTCCCCAAGGCAATCTTTTTTTTCTCAGTCTCTTGTTATCTGCAAGTTTAACAGCATGTACCTTCTGTTCAGTTGTCCAGGTAATAAATGAGGTAATTGAGTAATATAGAATACAGGACATATCACAGAACCTCAGATTGGTTTGGGTTGGAAGGAGAACCTTAAAGATCATACAGCTTCAATCCCTCTGCCACGGACAGAAACACTTCCACTAGACCAGCTTACTCAAAGCCCCATCTAAACTACCTTTGAGCACTTTGAGGGATGGGGCATCCACAGCTTCTCTGGGCAATCTGTGACAGTACTTCACCAGCCTCACAATAAAGAATTTCTTCCTATTTAAACTTACCCTCTTTCTATTTACAACCTTTATCTCTTGTCCTATCCTTATATCCCTACAGAATAGTACAACCTTCAGTTTTGATAATCAATGAAAGATAACTACTATCTCAATGAAGTTTTCTAACTAATGCTATATCCAAACTATGGTAGTCGTATCATATTTTAGAAAAGTGAAACCTAATTCTTGTTTTGCTTAAGAAATTCTATGCAATACTTGACAAGAACAAAAGGCTTGTGTGAAAACAAGTGCTTCTGCCTGTCATGCAGTCATGGAAAAATATAGTTTCAGAGTATTTGTTCATAACAAGTTTGTGTTAGTGTGTCTTAATTTATATGCTTATTTAATTATTTTTAGCAGAATATCTATGATAAGCTAAGTAGGTTAGTTTGTAGGTGTTTGATTCCTCCTTTTTAAGGAAGGACACTGTGTCTGCCTTCTTTCTCTATCCTTCACAGCTTCTCAAATAGAGCAGGCACTCTTCTGATGCTGCTTTGACCGGTTCTAAAGTGTCGTTTATCAACCATGCTACTCCTCTACTCCACTAATTGAAAGCTGAGAAATGAATGTGTGAAAACATTACTTGTATTTTATTATATCCTGTCTGTATATAGCTTTTGTCAGGACACAGAAAAGGTACAGTTATAGTGTTGGTTGGTAGTGTAGAAAAAAAATAGGTTCTTCATTCATACAGTTATTTTTTTTGCCATGTTCTGTGGCTTGAAACATGCGCTAGGACATACTGATGATCTAATACTTTGTTCCAAACTCCCTTACTCTTAAAAAAAAGGAAAAGAAAAAAAGAAGGCTGAAGGAAACCAGGAGAACATTACATTTTGCACTTCAAGGACAATATTGTTTTTCAAGTGCCAGCTGGATTCCCTTCTGAATTGGGAAATCCTTAATGTAATTACCTGAAACACCCTAATCTAACTGTGAATTCCTTACTGAGATTGTAAGAAGGTAATTAGAAAGTAGTTTGATTTTATTTATATAATGTGCTACATTCACTATTCCCTGTTCCAATAAGATTATGTCCAATTAAAATGCAATTACTTTTAGATTTCCCCAGAAAAATGACTGCACAAGGGAGCCTTTTTCAGGAACCCTTTCTTGTCCCCATTCACCCTTTCCTATCAAAGTGTGGTGGCATTTTGGTGGATTTTTTTGTGGATTGGGGATTTTTCTAATTGGGGTTCTATAATGAAAATAAATCAGTAAGTAACATCAAATGATGGAAGTAGATGTTCGAATTATCAAAGAGGTCTTTAAACATTAGCAGGATCTTGTGCAGTAATAACTGGACTTTCCCTCTTGGCATCTCTGTCTTCAGCCTCCCGTCTGTTCACCTTCTTTATCCTTACACAGCCTTCTAGACTTTCTTTTTATATAGTGTCCATCAGAGTAAGTTTTCATTCTGCTTGCTTTAAGGTGTCATAACAAAACCAAGGTCACTAATAATAAGTGAAAAACTATGGCAATGTAAATTGAATTGGTCAAAGCAAACAGGTTATGAAGATTATGAAGATCTGTGAACTTTATGCAAAGAATGGTAGTGCTTTTTCTCTCACCAGCCTGCGTATCTTCTCTTCTGGAAGGCCTTCTCTCAAAGCACTTGAAATTTTAGATGGCTTTGTGAAATTTGTGGTAACTAGATTTCATTGTTAATTTGGGTTCATTTTGCAAACACTACTTTTACAGACTTTTTTCTTGTATTCCATGTTGTCCATTTTCAACATTCTCAAAGTTATAAAGTGATCCTTAGGCTGAAGAATATTTTGTTCAGAAACAATAGGCATTATATGCAGATTAGGGTTATCTCCTTAAAAAAAACCTGGAAAAAATCTGGAGAGGAATTGCTTATATATTTAAACAATTATATCATTTTCATAGGTTAACTGCAGTCAGGTGACCTTTAGCAGGATGATACTCTACTAGGTTTGAAAAACAGGAGGAAGGATAGCATCTGCTCTCAAACAAATGTTTAAACATATGAAACAATTTGTTCACTGAATATAGGAACTGTCTGTCTTTTCCTTCTGCATCACTGGCATTATGTATAGCAAGCATGAGATTCTCTGCCAATGAAAAATATTTCTGACATTGGCAGATGTGTCATCAAAAGCCAAAACAGGCTACCCTTCCTCTACAAGACATCTGGACAAGGCTGACTTGCAATGCCAAATGTCAGCATAGATCTAAGTGAAAAATTGCCTGTACTGTGGATTTTCTTTTTTCTCTCCTTCCAAGAAATGGTATTAGAAACATAACCATGTAAATTTATGAAGTTTCATATTTTGTATGTAAAAAGACTTGACAAAGGGAAAGACAGATATCCTAATGAGAGAGGTCTTCATTTGGTTGTGCAGCCTGTTTGTGTTGGATGAGTATGGGCATGCGTGGTAGACGTTACTGGCATTTGTAAAGTTAAGTCTTGGGAAAGCTTAGGAGATTTATATTGACTTTCACATGATCTTGCAAAATTCTGGGTGAAGCTTTCACTGTATCTGTAACCAGCTCACGAAGCACAAGATAAAACATATATCAGTTAATCTTGGCATATCTGCATTTATTAAAAGAAACATCAAAGCATCATTCATGAGCTTTAAATGCTTTCACTTTCTAATGACATGGAGAGTGCCCCTAAGAAGATGTAACTTCATTTAAGTACAGTCAAAAATATTTTGAGACACATTAAACATTGTTTCTTCATTTTCTTCGAGGAGAAAACTTCTTGTTGCTTGGGAATCAAATGGATATCTTAAAAAGCTGCAGACATAAAGATACAGTTTCACTAATTCTTAAATATCAAATTGAAGAAACATATTCTTCTGTTGGACTCCATTCTCTTCCTTTTCATTATTATAGTCAATGAACCTAAACAGGTACAAATCCCAGGAAGCATTTCCGGGGCCCAAGCACCTGTGACAAGTGGAATATGAGATGTTTTATTTAGCTTCTCACTGTCATTTGTACCTCAGGTATGATCAACTATCAAATACATCATCCTCAGGAAGATGTCTCAGATGCATCAGTGCATTGCCTGTGAGTCCATGATGATTCAGTTATCAGGACTTCTGTTTCTTTGCAGAAAACACTTTGACTGCTTAAGTCTAGAACAATATTCTGTCATGGTTATAAAGACTCACTTTTCACCGAGATTTGATTTAGACAATTAGATCTCTCTCCTAGTTGTCAAATTCCATCTGAGTTTCCCCTGCTGCAGTAAAAGTCACGTTTATTAACAGTCACGTTCATGACTTGGTTGTTATAGAGCAATATTTCATGCTGTTCCTAATGTACTCATTCTTGAAATACCTGGTTTTCTTATATCTGATATCCCAGGCCTTTTCCCCATTAATAATGTTACATTTCTCATCAGGGAATTAGAATTTCAAGTTTTAAGCCAAGCTGGCTATCTCTCAGTCTTCTCTCTCTTCTTCAGTTCTTACAAAAAAAAAAAATTCCCAACTTATTTTTTTTTTTTTATTTATAGTCTATAAAATACTTATCTGACATTCTGGATAAATCAGAACTACAATACTTCTTTTGTTTGGAAAATAATTTTTCTAAACAAGAAGTGTCAGATTAGACTTGTGTACTTCTAGCACTATTACATAGTCTATTATGGTTCGTTCTAAATTTTTCCACTATACTGTACATTCTTTCTTAGCAAATCTTTTCCTTCCCTTTCCACAAGTATTTGCACTGTATTTGTATAACTGTGAAGACCCACACATCTGTGATTTCAACACGTCCTTCTTGCCCAGATATTGATTTATTTTGGTACAAACTTCCAGATGGCTATGACATCATAGAGCTACTTTAACTCTGCAGCAGGCTTACGTCTCCTGCTACAGGTTGGTCACACAGCTCTTGAAATCATTTCTTCAGTCAGCTAAAGAGCCAAGAATTGTGTGTACTTTGCCTGTGCCTCAAGAGAATGTGAGTGCTACTGCCTTGACATTGGCTCATTAAGCAGCCAAAATATACGTTTTCAGATCAGCTGACCTAGAAATTATTTTTCATCAAATTTGTGAAGAGGAGCTATAGAGTTCTGGCTTATAACACGAGCTGACTTCAGTGAATATGTGTCAGATATTAGGAAGAAATTCTTTACTTGGAGGCTGCTGAGGCACTGGAACAGGTTGCCTCAAGAAGTTGAGGAGGATCCACCCCTGGAAGTGTTCAAGGCCAGGTTGGATGGGGTTTTGAGCAAGTTGGTCTAGTGAAAGGTGTGTCTGTCCATGCCAGGTGTGTTGGAACTGGGTGATGTTTAAGGTTCCTTCCAACTCAAAAAATTCTGTAATTCTATTCTTTCTTTTTACTGATTCTACTGGCTAGAAAGAGCTACCTCAGTATTTTTAACCCTAATCACTTGTTAATAGCCATGCTTCATCAGTAGTCCTAGCTTTGCTGCTCGTATGTGGAAACAGTGGCTGAAAATTAAATTCTATTTCTTCCCTGTGGCCTAAGTTTACAAGCGCAGATTTTTTTGCATTTTTTTGCTGCAGTTCCTCTTCTAGAAACCATGGCCTTTTTACAGGCAATTGAAAATTTACATCCTATCTGTTATGATTCATCAATACTTTTCTTGAAAAGCAGCTTCTATACAATCCAAACCAGTATTTTATAAATCCTAATAAAAATTCTCTTCATTAGTGTAATCTGCAATGTCTTCTATTAAAAATTATTCCACTTCCAGTATTATTGCCTAAATGAATTATCTGAACCAGCAACAACTCTTGAAGCCTTTTGAAAAAGTGTGTAATAAAACACAATTCCTGACTGAAAAAATTTAGATAATATAATTTTCTTTTCAATTTTGCAACACAACTCACCTCCCAAGTAAAAATTACTTCTTCCATGCATTTACGCTAATGAACAGCTTATTTTCTTTCATATTCATAGCTATGTTTTTTGAATCAAGTACTCCACACTAGTGGTGGAGAGCTACTGGTCCATATACCAGGAGAACTGCATAAGTACATCCCACCTGAGGTACAAGAACATCTGTAACTGGCCATCAGTCTGAACCGTAGCAAGATGTGTTTCAGTCTTCAGTTTCATTATTATTTTAGTAGTGTCATTCAGAACTACATTCAGCTATATTCAGGGGCACCAGGTCTGTCGTTTCCTTTGACAAAATATTCCACTACTGAGACATCTTATCACAGACTATTTCCAAATATATTAAGAACAAGTAGGGGATTTGAAGTAGTCAGTATAGATTTATAAAGGGAAATGACTGTTCCATCTGACAGACTTCCATGATGAGAAGACTGGCTTGGTTATATGAGGAGAATAGAGTCCTCATGTTTGCAGATGATATAAAACCAGGAGTGACTGATAAACCAAATGAGTTTGTTGCCATTCAGAGGGTCCTCAACAGGCTGAAGAAACAGACCAACAGGAATCTCATGAAGTTTAACAGAGGAATATGACTAGTCCTGTCCTGGTGAGGAATAATCCCCAGGACAGGCTGGGACTAACTGGCTGGAATGCAACTTTTTAGCAAATGACCTGTAGGTCTTGGCCAACACCAAGTTGAGCAGGAGCCAGCAATGTGCCCTTGAGGTAAATAAGGCCATCAGTCTCCTGGGCTGCATTGGGCAGAGCATTGGCAGGAGGTCAAGGGAGGTGATCCTCATCCTCTGTTCAGCACTGGCAAGACATATCTGGAGTGCTGTATTCACTGCTGGACTCCTCAGCAGGATAGAGATATGAAAATACTGGAGTCAGTCCAGAGAGTATATATAAGAGTCTGAGAGAGTCAGGACTGGGATAAATGCATGGATATCTACATTTTAATGTGTCTGTGTTTCTTATTTACCCACAGGTTTATTATCCTTTTTTAAAATCCCTTGTTGTCAACTTGTATTGTTATAGGTGGAATTAGCTGGGTGTCTAGTTTGGACAACGAAACACCCTGAGAACAGTGTCTTTATTTAATCTTTCACAAAGCTTTGTTACTGAAACATGTGAAGAAGTGTAATTATGGACATAGGAGAAAATGAGATAATATTTTTTCAGTGATCTGAACCTAATTACTGGAATCAGAAATGTTCTATTTTTCACTGTTCCAATCATTTGCATTAAAATCTTTTCTGCTTTAGTAAGACCATACTTGTTCCAAGATAACCATTTCTATAAGTTGAAGTATTATTTCTGTGTGATTTTAAGAATTTACAGACCTAAAAACTAACACATATTTTTAAAATAAGGAAAGAAGAAATATTAAGAAATGTACCTAACTGTTCTTATATTTTTGGTATATTTTCATAGGGAGCATCTGAGTCTACATCCTTTGAAAAGGATACCGATGTAAACTTAAATCTTTGCAAGCACTGTCTTTTCTCTTTTCTTCTCTTGTAATTTTTGTGATGGAGATGATTACCATAACATCCCATAACAAGTTTAATAACTGAGCTTCCTATACAATTGCTACAACTATTAGGCTATGTCAGGTTAATCGTCCTGAAGTAAGTTATTAAAAAATCTCCAGTGAAAAGAACTTTCATAGAAAACCAAAGCAGAGAAGTAGTCAGTGGTTGTGTCCAATAAGTACATCCAAGAAACATATATTTTCTCAAAACATGATTCAAATCCATAGATGATGCATAAAGCACATGTGAAAGTTAAGAATGTGTTTTCATTTAATCATTTCATTTTTGGTTGAGATCTGACACTAAATTATTCAGCAAAGATATCTCTCAGGTTAACCAGCCCTGTTAATACTCCAATAAGAGAATTATTTCCTTTGATAACATTTGGAACATTTAGATGATACCTCACTTTTAAAAGATAAAGTGGTTCTTCTAATTAGCTTGTAACCCAAAAGAACAGGTCATAACCTTAAAGATTATAGAAATACCCACTTTCAAGTACTGTAAATTGATGCATAGCTCAAACATAAATACACTATGATGAAAACAATTGAGGTTGCTAAGAGAAAAAAATTCCATGAAAAGTAAATCACCAGTTTTAACTCAGTTTATTCAAGCAATGAGGTTGAATGTATTCTTGTATCACTATCTCATATGTGCCTACCAAAGTCTGAGATTACACCCTGAGAATTTACAATTCAAGTGCATATATTCATAATAACAATGTTCTTTCACATAAGCATTTCACAGCTTGAAAAATAAAGCCAAGGTTTCAGTTATAGGAATTCATGTTCTCCATAGATCTCCAGTATATGTCTCATTATGCATTGAAATGATGGACACTTTACTCCAATGAAAAGAAGTTAATAGGTCCCTGTGCCTTATGCCTGAGGAGTAATTGTCAGTTATACAACACTATTTTTTCCAAACAGGGAAAATTTTTCTTTCAATCTGTAATACTGCTATGACATAGACCCACATTTAGAGGGCTGTAAATGAAGCTAAGGCCTAGTGAAAACAATTAATGAATTTAAAAATCAAATATAAGAATCAAATATAAGTTTCTGGATAACATGTTCATGTATTAAAAAAGAAGAAAACCATAATAGTGTTCTCTGCTTATTTAACTTTAATGTGAATTTCTGGGTGCTAAGCATTGACACAGAAAACCACAGCTGCAGTAACTTTAGGCAGAGACAGGTTCAGATGCTTCTAAATCAGAGGAACTGCAACTGATCATGCCTTGAGGCTCTTCTGCAGCCCCTAACCATTGAGGTTTCAGAGCACCTACAGTGTTTAATACTCATAATCTCTCATAATAGTGCCCAAAGATAAGAGCAGCTAAAGCAAATTGCCTGGGAAGCCTACTAAGGTCAGCCTGTGCAGAAACAGTGAAAACAGGATATGTATTAAATGTCATTTCTCTCCAGGGCTAAGATACTTCATGCAGGGTGGCAGATAAGTGCCACTTGAGACTCTCACCTCTGCATCTTTCAGCAGTAATGGCACCTCCACCACTTTCTTTCTAAAGCAGAAGAAGGAAAAGTTTCTTCTTTTAAAACCGGAACTTGAGTCTTATGCTGCTGTTCTGGTGCAGTATTTTAGCACTTGCTCAGAACGTGGTATCCTCACATTTAATTACCTCTTGTACCCAAGTGAATTCAGGCCTCTTTTGTCCCTGGAAACATCCTAGCTTTAAGTTGGGTTGTGACATTCTCCACTTCTCTGGGTTTTGTACTTGCTGAGCAGCAACAATTCCCAATTGGAGATGGCGTAACTTTCAGTTTCTGCCCTGCTCAGCAGGGTGAGAGAGGTGGAGCTGCAACTGCCTCATGGCTCTGTTCCTACAGAATTCAACGACAGAAAGAGCAGGCCCTATAATTCTATAAACTGCAATTCACCTACATGATTTTTTAGCTTTGGTTTATCGCTAATTACAATCCCCCACAAACACAATTATAGGTCATTATATTTTAGCGAGGCAGCAGAATTTTCTGTGAGCGACAGGCTACGCTTTGTGCGGTATGACTTGGATCACAATGTCCCACACAACATGACTGTAGGAAGTGCAGAAAAATTGGATATAACAGAGGGAGGAGATAATTTTAGACCTTTGACTTGGATGCATGTGTTGGGACCTCAGAGCCACTTTGTAGTAAAGGCAGCCTTTAGAGAGTAATTGAGAACAGCAGAACTGGGAGCCTCCCTCACTCCCACATGGGCTCCCACCTTAGGCACAAAGTTAAATGCCTCAAGTAAGGAGAGCAAATGTTGCCATTTTCATTTAGCTTAGTAGAAAAGACAAAAAGGCCAAATTATCATGTGCTGATGCCCTAGCAACCTTCCCATGTAGTGTCCTTGCTGTAACAACAGACAATTCGGTCCCATAAGATTCCTCCACTGTTTGCCAAGAGAAAGGTTAGGAACAGATGAGAACAAATATCCTGAGAGAACAAAATCTTTAGGATTTTGCATTGGATTATTCCTCAAATAATGAAAAGCCACATGGAAAGCCTGAAGCTAAATATTTCAAATCTCCATTTTGCTGGTGGAAATTAACCCCCTCCTGAAAAGCATAACCCAGGATTCACTCCACCTCCTCAATGTGTGCGTCTCAGCTGCAGAGCTCATCACTCCAGTAACCTGGATGCCTTTTAAGACACCAGGTGTGTTTATGAAATTCTGAGTGGCTGCTGCTGCCATTAATAGTACCAGGGCTACTGTGCTTCTCTCAGTAGCTCAGTTGAGCTGGTGTGTTTCAACCACGTTCACTTGCAGTGGCAATGGACAAAGGAGCCCACGAACCACTTTTAATTCTGCAGTTTCACATTAAGGCAACTGAATGCAAAAATGCATGGATCTTCACTGGGGCTTTAGAGGGGGACTTCTGAAACTTTGTGTATAGTAGCACTGCAGAGGAACTTGCACTAATGCTAAAATGTGTTATTGGGGAACTGCAGGCTGTGTCCATCCTGGTACGGTCATTGTGGAAACAGAACTAGTTCAAGTTAGCTCAGGTGATGAGTAGGTGATTTTCCTATAGAAAGTCCAATGGGATTTGGGATCCTCATTCACACTGTCTCCTGAAAGATCTTGCCATTATGAGCTACTTTTGCTGGGCCTTTTCTGTTAAAGTTGCCATAAATTATGTGTTATCCTCAAGATTTCTGGTTTTTCTTGTGGTAACTCTTTGAAATAGAGCTGTGGAAAGGCAGAGGTTTGTTCAGAACATCTTATCTGAGATGCTGTAACACTTCTTTAGGTTATAGCAGCAATTTTAGTTTTGAGGATAGCAAGGCTACAGCAAATATGCAATCAGCATAGGAAAAGCATGCATAGGTAATAAATCAAAAGTAATGCTTCCCATCTATTGTCGAAATGGGTAAAAAGTGTATAATATTTTTCCTTACACAGAATTAAAAAATAAAATATTAAATTAATGAGTGCACAAGGAAATAGGAGTAGCATTGTAATATATTCATAATTACTTTGGAAACACACGTGCAGGACTTGCACTGAGGAGTTTCATTTGACTTTGCAATATTACACTCAGTGATTCCAATGTGTCATAATTGTGTAGATATTAAAAACTTAATATTAGATTTTATGATATATGTATATATAACAGACTATATTTCAAAATTCAATATTGTTTAGATTAATTCTAAAAGAATTAACTAGAACTGGTGATCATTGAATAATGCAAGTACAAGAAAGTCTGTGTTATCCTTTCCTTTCTCACTTAACATTAAGAAGGATGTTATATATATGACCTCACAAACAAGCACTAAGATTGAATTTTGGATATTACCAAAAAGCAGAAATATCAGAAGTATCTCAGAGAAGTCTGAAATATATTTTGGCCTTTCTCTAATTCAAGAATGTGTTGAAATGTTCCAAAATCAAGAGAAATGTAAATATATAAGTGAAAAAAAAATTCTGTGTGTTTTTGTTTTTTCTTTTAATCAAGGTGAAAAATAAGAAGATGAAGCTACTGTAAGTAGAAGACTAGACCTTCAGAGATTCACTTCAACCAATATTCCTGTGAGTAAATTAAAATGTATTTTATCAACCTTCAATGCATTACATAATTTTGACTTTCATCTCATTAAAGCAAGAATTCTTGCCTCAGTGTTGAGCCAGCCCGGGACTTCATTGTCCTGGATTCAACTTTGTGCTCAGGTCCAGACTTCCTATGAGAAGCTTTCTGGGAGTTGAAAAGCCCTTTAGCTCATCTCAAGGTGTGTCTCTAGAGACATGTAAATGCATCACTTCTTGACGTGTTCCCTCCTTAGTCCAGAAGCCTGTAACAGCATGACCCCTGCACTGAGCTCAAGATAAAGCAGAGTAATCCCCCTCCTTTGTTATGACCACGACACTTCTGGAATAGCATAGAGGAAGCATATCAGTGTGGAGTGATTTGATTTTTAGTAGAATATACTTACACTAGCTGGTCTTCACATTTATTACATAAGAATTTCATGGCTTTACTAACCTCAGCCTTATATAGTTGGTGACAAAAAATAGGGTTTTTCTTAAGAAGCAGACATATCTTAGCACAAAGGTTTTTTAAAAGCTCCCTGAATGCTGGTATATGAGATATTTGAATAGAATCGCAGAGTGGTTTGTGTTGGAAGGGACCTTAAAGATCATTTAGCTGCAATGCCACTGCCATGGGCAGGACACTAGACCAGTTTGCACAGAGCCTCATCCAACCTGGCCTTGAACACTGCTCTCATGGAGATTAAAGGTAGGTAAAAGGAAAAAAAAAGTGTTACAAGGGATGGAGGCTCTAGTGCACTTAGTGCTTTCATTATTCTTGACTTTTTCTTAACAATAAATTTTAATTGAAAGAGGATTGCCTCTAAAAATTTTATTCAACACGTATTTGGGATCCTGCAAACTAATGCTAGGTTAGAAGAACCACACTCTGACATACCAAATGCAGGTGGGATCTGCGTAAAACTTTTGCGTGTTGTACAATAGAGTCACAGAGATATGAAATTGCCATATTGTGGACTGACAAAACAGAAGCATTGACATGGCTTCAAGAGTGAGCTCTGCAAAGAGAATCCTATTTGTGGATTGCCATAGCAATACATACCAGTTTCTAGCAATCAGGACTGAAGTGTCTCTGGTCATGCTTAAGAAATCTCTGCTTTGATAAACACATTCGGGTTTTCAAGGTAACTCACTTGTAAAACAAAAGAAGAGGAAAAAAATTACCATGGTCAATAATAATTTACACATGTTAAAGATAATTACATTAGAATTTTATTTTAATCTCATAAGATAGTCATGAGATACAGTGTCTAGCCATTTAAGTCAGAAAAGGTTGAACAAAGGAAAAATTTGTATATAACTTTCACAACAGATTGTCAAGAATGTGATCAATTCTTTCTCTCTTAGAAACTTTAAATTCAGATTAAATGTATTTGAAGACATGCTTAATCTAAGCATGAACTGCTAAGGTGTGTGTATAAACTATTGAGCAAAATAGTGTGTCATAATTTACCTAGAAGTTCAAATTAAATTTCCATGAATTATGGCTTTTTAATATATGAAATGACACAACTAACACTAATAAGAAAAGGTGATTCAAAAGCACTGGAATCCATGAAACTTGAGCAGCTCTGGAAGTTAATTTGAACATTTTCAGAAGAAAATAGGACTTGGAAGGTTATGTTACTGACATATAAATCTGTAGGCGATTTTTGCAAACATACAAAAATGTGATGTATCACATGTTATAACTCAGTCCCTACTTACTTACATGAATGTCTTAACTTCTGATCTATAATACAGAGAAATAATTCCATTTTCATAGAAAGCAAGACTTGCCATTTCTCATTTTAGGTAGACTAAATATTGTTGAGAAGAGGAATTAAGAAAAAAACAAACCAAACAAACCCCCCCCAAAACATACAAACAAAACCCTATAACCCTGACTGAAAAATAGTGTTTCAAATCAGAGTGACTTTGAAAAATTTGGCAATATAGGCATACTTTTAATTTATCCTCTGTGTTTCAAGAAGGTTAGTAATGATCAGTATTATGGGACAGGTATGTATTATCTGTACAAATAGCACTTACTGCCTTGAGGTGGTTCAGGACTTCGCCATTCATTCCAATCATATTAAACTGCAACATTTATTCATTACAGACAATATTGAAGAAAAGTATTTTTGTGACTCGTTGCTGGACTACCACATTCAGGTATGTAGTAGTTATTGTTCATAAATTCTGAGACTGATGCAGAGGGCTACTTGTAGAAAGTTGCATTGACTCTTCTTTTAAGAATCTTCATAATGATTTTAAGTTTTCTTGTCAAGAGCATACTTTTCTTGATAATTTTCCTCATTACTAGATGTTAATACACAAAGAAAACATCTATCTAGATATGTATGTATATAGATAGATGTATTTGTCTACTTTATTTCCAGAGCACTTAAAAATGACAGAAACACATAAATGATATTAAAATAATTGCATGCACCATGAGACTGGATGACTACGTGTTTAATCTGTATTTGCAGCTATTTGTATTTGCAATTTTTCAAGTGACTCCATGAACACTCAAGCTGAGTCACTTCAGTGCTGTAGTTACATATGCATCAAGGCACAGAATTTGTAAGAAGGTGCATATGCACAGAGACATTGTAAAATGGGAAACATGCTCCCTGCCACAGAACAGAGCACCAAGTATGGACTGGCCCCTGTGAAGGTGAGCGTTGCTCAGAACTACTGTTGGAAAGCTGATGGAGATGGTCTGTGGCTTTATCCCTCTGCAAAAATAATATGACGTTCTTTAAGATTGAGGGAAGTTAAAGAAGGCAGATACTTTGTTCAAGTGTACCTTAAAAATAGTTAGATCATGATCTCTTTGTTAAAATGTACAGACCTGTGCTCTGCCGTGCCTGTCCTGCAGGTGGTTATTAGACATTGTATGCACAGAGGACTCACTGGGCTGAGTGGAGCTGACCAGAAAATATTAATATTGTGGGGCCACAAATTTCAAGAATTTATAATTAGTTTGAGCTCTGTAACAAAATGGAATTAGTCTTTGGTTTGTTTTTCTTTTTTTTTCTTTTTTTTTAATGAAAAAACAAAGGAAAACCTAACATAGGTAAAAATCTTCAATATTGTTTTTTGCAGAACAAGAGAGTATGATCTGGTGAATGATTTAGATGAGTGGCTTGAACACAGATTTTGTTCCCATATCAAATAAATATTAGATTATTGACTCTTATAAAGACGTGACATCTGCATGTCTGGTCATTTTTTCTCATTTCCTTTATCTCTCTCTCTTTCATTCTCTTATTTTGACCAGAGTTTTCATCCAGGATGTAATAAATGTTTTCTGAACAGAAAATTATAAGTTTCAGGGAAATACTTCGGTTTCATTAAAGAAAAAGTTTTCTTCAGGTCTAGCTGACATTGCAAAAATATATTCTTCCTGTAACTTTGGAAAAAATTAATAATCTAGCTTTAGAGAAATACAGCAGAATCTTTGTTCTCTTGAGTCACCCACTTATTGGTATCTTCAGGCCACTTTGCTTCTGCTTCTGTTTATGTCACTGCTTGCACTGGGAATTACTGAACAAATAATTTTGCTTTGTTGAGGCTGTTTTATTTTCAAATCAGTACAAAATATATGTTTTAGGAACTCTTCACAACAACAAAAAGTAACATTTTGTCATTATCAGGCTAAGGTTTTTTGGTGTTGTTCAGTTTTTCACAGTGGAAAATATCAAAATTTTGACCATGGACTTTTTGAATTTGAAATTTAATTTTAAAGGTAATTTTATCTTGAACAAGCAGTTCTCCCACCAGAGGCAAGTTAGATCAATGTATTCCTGCTGTGAGAGACACAACATCTGAGAAGAATTTACCAACAAATCTGCATGAGTAAGAAATGTATATTTTAGGAAAAACACAGGGATTTGCTTTCATTCTAAGACTTCTGAACAAGTTCTAAAAATAGGATCATAACTGTTGTTTACTCTGTTTGATTCTTAGGGCAAGATTTTCCCTGTTCCAATAAAGTGATTTCTGGTGTAGATGAACTTTCATTGTTCATGACAAAATACAAGGTTCAGCTTATTCACCCAACGGGAATCTATACATGGATTAGTTTTCTGCCAGCCTGTTGAGTTGGATCAGCTCAGAGAGCAGTCTGCACAACAGCATCTACAGTTAGGTGAAACATGCCCACAGTTGGATTTATATCTTGATTATCTGCATCTGAACAAGAAAATCCAGACAGGTTTCAAAACTGCTGTAAGTGGTCAGTGGTGTCCAGTGACTTGGTAGGTCCTGTAAAGCAGACTTCTGGCTCAGCTCTGAAGAAGGGAAGAAATGACAATCAATTTATCTTGATTTTGCTAAAAATCAGGAAAACACTAATTATTAAATTCTGAATAGCCATCTATAAGTGTTTACTATCACTTTTCAGGTACCCCTAATGATCAAATGAGATTCCACAGAGACTTCTTAAGATTTCTTAATTAAGAAATAATTATTGTGCAGAGAAGGTCATAAAGGGTTTTTCAACTGAGAGTATTGGAAAAAAGTTATGCATGTGTGTACCTGACTCTTTCTTCACACCTGAAGATTGAAACACTGAACTTGCAAGACAGGCATAGATTTGTAACAGCTACTCAATTTCACTAAACTATAATAATAATAATGTTTCAGACTTTCATTAGGCATTTGCTGACTTATGCAGTGTTGGGGAGTTTTGGTAGGGTTGTCTTGGAAATGTGTGCAGCAGAAATCCAACAAAATTCATCACGAAAGTAGCTGGTAATTACATGTGATACGGGTATGAAATGAGTTCCTCCATCCCTGTGGATTTACATATAACAGAACAAGGGTAAGAATCACCTTGTCTTGAAGGTTCTGGGATGTGGGGATGGTACTTGTCCCGGTTCTTGGTTTAGGGCAAAGTCCCCACAGACATTAAACAGCCCAGCACAGGAGAGATGGGGCAAGTGGTGCATGGTGAAGGGACTGTAGGCAGGCAGAGCAGGAGAACTGCTCATGCTTCTGAAGAGTTTTTACTGCCAGCTAGCAGATTTCCAGAGTATGCTTTGGGACTGGGGACTGTATGGTTATACAGATGTCATTGCAGACTTAAGTATTTCATGTCGATTCATCTTTTTTTAAAGGCAAACTGCTCCTGTGACAGGAGATCATACTCGTACTCTGAGGTACCTGGTAAAGAACCAGCTGGCTAAATATTGTCCTCTTTCAGGCCTGAAGTAGTTATTTTCTTTGTGCAACAAAGTTTTTTTTGTTTTTTGCCAAAATGTTTTAATGAAGTATTTCTGTCAGAACTGCCAGAGGCGTGACATGGGCATTCCCAGCTCTCTCAGCTCAGCTCACTCTCTCTGGATGGGGTGGGATGTGTCATACTGTCTATAGAACAGGGTGACTTCACAAAGATGGAACACGAATCATGTGTTCTTGGAAGAACGCATTTTGGGTTAATCTGAAATTAAGTTTTCTGGAGTTTTAAAAAAGTGCTAAAATATTTCCATTTCGTAACAACTTTGTTTCAGCTGTTGGGGTTTTTTTCTCTCTTCATTTGGGCATGAACTAAAGAAGCATTATTCATACAGCTGTACATTTTAAGTCACTTGCATATTTTACACTGCACATACCATCATTGAAAATAAAGGCTTTTGTCTCTAATCCTTTCGAAACATTATATCATTCTCTGTTTATAAAATCTAAGTCAAGAAAAATAATCCAGAATTAGGGTATTACATTTACAGGATAAATTGCTATTAGTATCTCTGGGTTTGCAGGTGGGATTCCTGAAATCTGGAGAGGTTAAGACACTCACTCTGGACCACACAAATAGCCTAAATGAGATTCTGCATAATTTTTCTGGTTTTTGGCACAAACCAGCATCATCTGTGTTTCCTTTGCTATAGGAAGTATAATTACAGAAGTTTATGCAGATAAAACTTCAAGCACACTTTATCAACTTATTTTTTTTCTGAGGTATTGCTCTGGGAAATCAACCAAAACCAGCAGTAAACAGCAATTGATTTACACTGAGTTTTTACTAATGCTTTCCATGTTTTCTATATTATAAATCTTCTTTATTTTATGGCACTCTTCAACTTGGTGATTTGGATAGGAGCACATATGCATAGTCAATTTGGCTCCTAAAGTACATAAAGCAACAGCATTTCATCTTACTCTAGGAAAAGATTATTATCTGTTTTCAAGCAAACAGAGGCTGGTGATGGATAGAAGCAGCCTCACACATTTCTCTATTCCTGTTAGTTTTATCTTTCACTGTAGAATTTCCATGATCAACAGTTTGATTTATATCTCTCAGTTGCTGCTCTTTTCCTTTACAGGCAAAACCAATGTTTAAAGGCTCTGTTCACTTTACATGTATTACAGCCTCCACAGTTCTGTCTGCGGGATGCGTTTTAAATCGTCAGATAAAAAAGTATTTCACAAAGTACTGAAAAAAAATCAGACATAATGAAGCCTCTGTCAGCTTGTGAATCTTCTCATTTGGGGATGTTTGTATGAAAAATAAATATCACATTTGAGTTTTCAAAAATACCACATGATTAACTGAAATGTAAGCATAGCCTGCTACTCTTTCAAGGCACCATCCAACCAGAAGGAGGAGGGATGGGCCTGCCAGATACATTCCTGCTTAAGCATGGGTAAACCATGGCACTTTGCTCTTTCTCCATTCTTGGTTATAGACTGCAGATAATCTGGATCTCATAAATACTTGACATACTTAGTAATATTTCCTTGTAATCCTTTCTTCAAAGTGGATATTGAAGAGAGTATAGATGGAGTCAGGTGGATTTTTCACATTAATTCTTCTTTAAAAAAAGAAAATAAAGCTTTTTCAAATTTTACTATTCTTTTTGTAGGAATATCTGCAATGTTGTACGCAAAAGTTTTAATATGACCTTACCAGAAATCTTTTCTCCCCCTGAATGCCAAGCTATAGACAAGCTAAAATCAGATTTGTATGGATAGCATGTTTTGCATATGAAAATTTATATCATGATACGCAAGCCTCACTTAATTTTGAAAGATGGTTTGCTTGTGTAAAATAACATTAACATTAGTAAAATATGAAGATTAAATTTCTAATTTAATGCTCACCCATATCACAGAACTATAAACATTTCAGGCCTGTAGCAGATCTGCAAAAAAACACAGAGCATGAAAGAGTTTCCAGAAATCCTCTGAAAAGTGTTCTAAGGGACTGAATTCCTCATCATTTGGGAAAATGGGGAACATTAAAGAATAGTTAGCTAACTCAGACTTTTGTATAATATTATAATCAGAAAGCTGAATTGTTGCACAAAATCAATGGAAACAAATATGTTCTTATCACTCAGTGTTTGAGTTGGTAGTGTTGTGTTGGTGCATCATTCACAACTCTGTTTGCTGAAAAACCAGGGCTGAGCTTCTATGTCAGCCAAGCAAGGGAGTTCTCTGATTCTGCTGCTGTAAAGCCCAGAGGCTGGGGGGAGTTGCTGAGGAAGCATTAAGGTATATACCATCAGAGGACAAAAAAATCCATCTGGAAGTAGTAGGATTCCCCTTCTAAAAAGTAGTTTTACAACAGATACTGGATATTGAATCAAGAAAAAATTGCTATTCTCTGTCTTTTGTTGGGATTCACTTCATCCAGCTTCAACTATCTGGTTTGTGCAAGCTGACTAGTGTCAACAACAGAATCAATACAGGAGAGGAGAGGAGCTATGAGAAAGCAATGGAACAGAGTAGGGTGTGTGTGCCGGACTGCAGCTCTTAGGACATCGAAAAGAAAAACCAAAAATATTTTAATGAAGTTTTAATATGTACTATTGGAAAGTTCTTTCACGGTAAACTGAACTTTTAAAGTTCCTTTGGTAAAACAAATAAATAAACAAATGTATGGTGTCCTAGGAATTGGTAGTGGTTAGCTGAATTTGTGCATGTCCATGTGCTTGTGTGCATGGGCAGTCATATAAACACATGGACAAAGCTCAGTGGTTCCATCAGTCTTTTCACACTCAGAATTGAGAAATCTCTGAAGTGACTATCTTGTGTTTGAAGACCTGTTGTCAATGCTGCTAAGCATACAGAGCACCCAGTGCACTGCATTCAAATTATCTTCTGCATGACAGGAAAAGGACACTGCCGTTCCATACAGGAGAACTTTCTCAACATGCTCATTGCTCAAAAAAAGGCAACGAGCCTTTCTAGAAGTGTTTTAGAGGTGGCAATGTTGTTGCATGTATACATAGAATAGGACAGGACATTCTTTCTCAAGAAAACCACCTCATCTAATGAGCAAAGGCATTATGGACTTGAGAAACTGTAATGAGATCAGACTTCTCCTTAGTTTGAATTTATTTTTAATGACACTTACTGCCAATTTGAAGACTACAAAAGGATAAAAAATGAGCCTTTGAGAGGCTTTTCAGGCAGGGACTCATATCTCACACAAAAGATTTTAATACTGCATGGACTGTTGTGGTAAGTCGTGCAATGGAAGGCACAGGGAAAGGGCTGATATACTTAATAGAAACAGAGAAAATTTATTTGGGTGAGTTACAAAGACAACCAGGAATCTTGATGCAGACAGTGCTGTTCTTCTTTCTGCTTCTCATCTGTATTGAAATTGATTAAATAAAAATTCTTCTGTGCCTTCCTTTATCTATAATTTATTCTTGTCTCTCAAAGTTGCTTCAAAGATTCATTAATTAATTGGTGTTCATGTAGTAATTAAAGTCCATAGCTGAAGTAATTTGTAAGTGCTGACGTGATAGAAAAAATACATATTGAAACCTATAGAAACTGAGGAGGGAGTTCAGTGGTAGTGCATTTTATCAGATTAACAAAATAAGAAATATAGGGTTATTGGTAGTTTTATTTTTTATATTGCATGAGAATGAGAATGTAAAATAAAAAAAAGAATATAAAATCAAGCAAGTAATTGTATATGATAAAAATTAAATATAGTAGCACACTAGATTTGACATTTTTCAATACAAGAAAAGTAAGAATGCTAATTCCCACAAATTAATTATTTAACACAGATGGTTAAATTGTTCTGGTTTGACAATACACAAAACCATGCATGGCAAAACTTGTGTGTTACACAGGAGGTAACTCTGTGAAAAGCTCTGAGATCTTAGTTCAGCCTTTGCTCAGCCCAGACTCCTATCAGAAACTTCTAGTGGAAACTTTGTTGAGTGAGGGTAACACTGGAGCATTCTGTGAGGATTTCACAGCAGCTGAAGAAGGTTTAGGTGAAAATAAGTATCAATTGTTTAGGGTTTGATGATTAAGAGAGGAGAAATCAAGTTCTTAAAACTACTCAGATCTAAGGATTTCACTGGGAAATTAAAGCTTGGCTGGGCTGTTCTTCTAATACCCTAATGGTAATTAAGAATTAATGGTTTAACGTGACAGCTTTAATGTGCATATGTAAACTGTGATGCAGCACTAAATCAGTGCCAAAAAAAGACTGGAACAGACTCATAAAAAAGGAGTGCATAATAATTTCATAATACCATGTTTCAATATCTTCAGAAACAGACTGCATAATAGTGAGTTATTGCTAATGGATAATTAATCAGGAACTTAAATTGCCTCATTTAAATTTGATATATCATGTACTCAATTAGGACTGTTGAATGGGTTCCGTCTCTACCGTATACCAGCAGCAACATCTGATAGCCTACTAAAAAATGGTCAATATTCTTGGGAAATTGTATGGTGCTGTGAAATACCATCAGGATTTCTACACTTTTGTCACAGCTTCAGAACTGCCAGTGGTTTCTGCCTAAATGATACTATGAAATAGCTAGCAGTATTTTAAATTTTTAAGGATTCTTATTCAGATAAACTTTCACACCTCCTTTCCTTGATTAAGGCAAAATAAGCAGTTAGCTCTTCTTCAACATTTGTTTTTGGCATGCCTGAGAGTGCTATCTGTATCATACAGATGGAGAATGTAAGGCATGGGGAAACAAAATAATATAACATCGTACAGCAGCTAATGGCAGAATTAGCAACAGGTCCCAGTCAGATGCCAACAAGTCCCAAGCCTGTGCTCAGCCCATTAGATTGTGTTTCGTCTGTTACTAAACTCCTTCATAAAGTCAAAATAAATGGCTTCAATGGGACTGAAGATGAGAATGGGAATCGCTTCCATAATTCTTTGGAAAGCCTTGTAATTCCTCTGCTGCTATGGTGGTAAATGAGATCTTGTGCATCACATGAAAAAGAAGGATAAATATGGTAGTCAGAGATTCCTTTGTACTGAGGCAGTTACAATACCTGCACCTGAATCTTTATGTTGTTGATATTACCTTTTTTTTCTTTTGATTCAACATGATTACTAGTCTTATCATGACTTGTCATTCCCCAGATGAGCACAATCTTTGTAGTCATAAGGTAGGAAGGTGTTGGTGTTCAAATGAATCATATAAGACAAAACACTACCACCAAAATAGCTTGGAGAGCTGCCATAAGCCCATTCAACTCACTCCTTTGCTTCAGGAAGAACTGCTACGAGAGATTTTCCAGGTATAATTCCAAATGTAAAATGTAGAATATTTCACTTCAGGTAAAATTTTCAAAAGGTGCCATTTCAGAAGCCAAGCTGCAAGGCAAATGAGCCTATGACTGTACCTTCATTGGTACCTGAAGTAATTTAAAGCTAATGCCTTTACTACTCTGTTGTTAAATAGTGGGTTGATAATACAAGGGAAATCAGGGTGCTTTCATGCATTGGCCTATGCACAAAAATTTATTCCACCTTCAATTTGACTTATACTTTCAACACACAAGTTCAAAAATTATGAATGCCTTTTTGAGCCCAAGTTCACCAGTTCTGAAAATCTATCCAAGATATATTTATCCAGGAGGGAGACAAGATACAAAAGAGAACTCCTGAAGTGTGTCATCCAAGTTCCATGAGTACCATACTGATTTTTCTCATAATGGACAATTTTTTCAGCTAAACAGAGTTTAGCGACATATTACATCTAAAACTGAAATGAGAATGTAAGTAAGGAGCAACAGGGAACTAGGAAAGGAGCTGTGACTATAGTGGAAGTAGGATTAAGTTTAAAATAGAGATTGTCACCTGGTCTTATGGTATTCAAAATAATAAATAGCTGTGTTAGAAATCCTTGGTGTGGAGAGATTTAGCTAGTATCTGTCCCTAAGGATAGCTTTAAGCTGCTACAAAGCCATCAGGTAGTCAACCTTGCAACTGGAGCCCAGAGCAGATGGACTGTGAACAGGGACTCCAGACACTGAAACTCAAAGCAGGCACATCAGCTTGTAATGAAAGTTTAGCACTCATTAATGTCCAGGCAAAGGGTCAGGACTAAAGCTGTTACACCTGCCCTATTAGGGTTTTTCAGGTAACTTTTACAAAACAGTAAGCAAGTAAAATGGGTTAACATAGGAACATATCCCAGTTGTAACATCTCTATTAACTCCTTACCTTGAGGATGAACTTGTTTCAGACTTTGGAGCCTCTTTCTGCTTATTGTTCTATAGGTTGTATATATTTTGTAGAACAGGTGAAGTTTGCTCTCAGTTACAAGGCACTGGAGGAGCCTGTGCAACCTCCCAGCTGTGGAACGAGAGCATTGATGACACCAGCAAGTGTTAATCACAGAGAATGCTGCACTCTCAGTTCCCCTAGAAAGTAGTTCTGGACTAAATTATTACAGTTGTGTTTAAATCAGAATGAGAATAAATAGTGTAGGAAAAATTATTAGTATTTCTAAGAGTAGAATTTGGAACATATGATTTGTGAACTACCCAGTTGTCAGAGACATATATTACCTTGTGTATTATTTTTGTATGTCTCTTTCGCATCCTATGCAATGTAACAATATCTCTGTGTTTGGAAATTTATACTTTCTCATATCCTTGAGCAGCTGCTGCCTGTTCTCAGCAGGATGGCAATGGATATTGCTTAACATATAAATTTAAACAGAACTGTAATTGTATTTATTACAACTAAACTATTTGAATTTTCTAAATCTATTATGACTGATTGTCAAAGGCCAACTCTAATACTTCTCAGTTCCACAACTGGAGATTCAACTCTTCTGATTTAAATCCTGAAACCTGCAAAAAGAGCATCTCAGATCTTCTGAATTGCAAGATATGGTTTCGAACACAACACTTCATAACTTAATGTAATTTAACACTAATTTTAACCTGTGTGAAAAAAGAGCTTGGAAAGGCCCTTTTGTTGCTTCTTCAGTGGGTGAGAACAGAGTATACAGGCAAAAGGAACTTCCCAAGAGAAATACGAAGTGAATTTTTCTTTTCAAGTCCATCTTTGCAATTCAGAGTCCCAGAAGGTTTTTTCACTGAGAACCCTCACGCAAATAACATGGTCCCAAGAGATGATAAGTGAAGATGACCAGATTCCTTAAGACTCAGGTTTCCAAATAGCAATTTACAATATGCAACACTTTACTCAGAGACAAATAACAGCAGTCTTGTGGTTCAGAAAACAGTTCCATGGCAATTTCATCCATGAATTTATTAAATAAATCAGTTAAACCACAAAAATTTAGTGTCTTCAGTGAAAATGAACTTCTGAAGTAAACCATTGTCTGAAAAATCCTCTTTAGAATGCTACTGTGATGCTGGCAATCTTAGCAGTTCTTAGAAATCTCAGTGTTTCAGAAAAAAAATAATTAAGGGAACAGAACCTGAGGATTCATTTTTTTCAGGTTGCTTATTCCCAGCCTTAGAGCTTGCATGTTCCTTTCCAATGGAGCAACATAGACTCTCAGAAAAGTATCACAGTTGAAACGATTTACCAATATTTATCCATGCTAAGTATCTTAGCACAGAGTATTGATACAACCCATTATTATGGAATTTTAAGAGCAATTCCAAAAACCTTCAGTCCTGCATAGTTCATGTATTGAAAACTTAGCATACACATAGTGCCATCATAGTGAACAAGGTTGCCCACATAGACCTAAAAAAACCTATAAAATGTCAAGATGCAGCAACTCATCAGGAATTTGGTGGCTGGATCTATAACTGGTAATTCTAAATGCATCCATCAAACATTCATGATATAACAGATTAAAAAATTGCCAGCAAAAATAATTCATACAATGACAATTTTCAAAGTAATTTTCAACAGTTCTCAGTAAGCAAGGCCAAAACAATAAAATGTAATCCCTGACTCATAGTTGTCAGAGTTTTTGGTGTTATTACTAAACATTGATAACATAAAGATGCTGATCTAGCTCATCCAGACAGATGAGATTTGCTTATAACTTTGTCTCAATTCTGCTAATACTCAGGATAAATTCTTGGTTCTGTTTTAGTCCATTGATGGCATGATTTCCATGGATTCCAGTGGGATCAGAATTTCATATCAGTAGTTAGCTTTCTGGTGGACTATCTCTGGGGGCTGACACCAGTACTCTGTCAGTAATTCAACACTGCCTGGAAAAATAAAAATGCTAATTAATGGGGAAAAAAATCGAGTTTATTTGGCTGCTTTAAGTATTTAACTCTGATAGTGTTTAAAGTACTTTGAACTGATTTAAAAATTTCAAGTGTAATTACTAAAATACAAATAGAGTAAGCACAAAAAAAAAAAATCAAGGGGATATATTTTGAAGTTACCAAGAATGTTTGTTTTTCAATTAGGGATTTAATTTCTTTCCAAAACAAAACCCCTTCTCAAGTAATAACTGAATATTTTGGCAAGTCTATGTCTGCTGAACATTGCAGAGAAGAGTTTTGTGTGAAAATTTTCATCAGCTCTAATCAGAATATAATTAACATTATGCAGGTTAGCTCATATATCTTGGATATGCAGATAAAGATTCAACATTTATGTATTTTTAAATTCTTCAATATCCTTTCTTTCTGACTATTCCATAGAATTGCTTGCTAAAGGCACAGATTACTTTGACAGAATAAAGTAATCCTTTTTAAAATTAACTTATTGTTGTTATTAATTAACACAAAGCAAACCTAAAGGTGTTGGCTACTTGGCACAACATGGATAGTTTTGTGAGTACTATGTATTTCAGATAAATTTTTGGTTTGCCCTTATTTTTTCACAGAAATGTGATCTACAAAAATGATTCTATGGAGACCAGCAGAATATTTAGTTAGTCATATTTTAAAAGATGTAGAGCTAAAAATACAGTGGTTCATCTATTTATATTGATAAGGAGGATTTTTCTAAGAGGAGATTAATTGATGATGCAGTTTGGAGGACACAGACAAGATTAAAAGTATATCATACAACTCTGGACCCATATAGGTGACATGGAACGTAACAGGATCAGTGCAGGACAGTCGCATAGTTTTCATTACAAATATACTCCTTTTGGAGTAAAATAGTAACATCTAATTTAGTAAAAAACATCTCAGAATCAAGGTGAACTGTGCAGAACAAACTGTTCCACATAACTGACGTGTGTAGCTGTGTGCAGTAGATCACTGCTGTAGTTTGCA
This sequence comes from Manacus candei, assembly GCF_025592945.1. Lineage (NCBI taxonomy): Eukaryota > Metazoa > Chordata > Aves > Passeriformes > Pipridae > Manacus > Manacus candei. Next base: position 40,821,136 of record NW_026138062.1, read on the forward strand.
TATCGTTAATGTATTTTTCGCAGTCTGTTTTCTTAAGCCTTAAGGCGTCAGCAGACTGGTGAGAATCTTAGAACTGTGAAGTCTGGGACATGATGTTTTGCAACCGCCAAGTTGTTTAGCAACTTCACCTTGGTGAAGAAAACAGAGACCTGCTGAATAAACACTCAAAAATCTGCTAAACTTTAACTGGAAATATTGAGTGAGTAGCTCATCTCTCAGTAGGCCTGATTTATTCAAATTTATTTCAATATATTTCAAATATTAAAAAAAAAAAAAATTAAAAAAACTTCTTTATTCCCAGACAAACTTTCTTTGGGAGAATTTCTTCAATGTATTTAAACATAAGTAATCTTTCAAAAATTGACCATGTCCATAAGATTTAACTTTCAATCCCATCTTGTTTTTTACATATGTATTTATCTGTTCTCCATTTATCCTACTTGTCAGGAATGAATTGAACATCCCAGATTCCTTTCGTGGTGTTTGTGCATACTGATAGTTTGCAGAATCTCATTACATATGGTACATCTGCTCTCAGAGGATAAAAGGAAATCCCTGCGTTTTCACTGAAAGGGAAATGAGCATAACAATTCAATACATTCATCTTTACATGTTATTTCTTTGCTAGCATTATTTACAAATACATTCACCATGCAGATATTTTACAAAGCCTAAACAAAAGTATCCAAACAGATTTTAATATTGCCATTTTATTATTTGTTGCTACCAAATGTAAGAAGTCGGTATTTTGGAAAGTCATAAAAAAATGGAAAAAGCCCAAACCTTTCTAAAGATGTAGATTTTCTCCTATTCTAAATGAATATTTTTAATCAGAAGGGGAAAACTATTCCTTAGAGCTACTCTTCTCTCTCTCTGCCCAAACCTCATCCCTACTTTCTCATAGGTCCCAAACTGTTGTGAGTTATCATTTTTAATACAACAGGATGAAGTCAGTGGGATATCAATGATTATAAATTCCACCTTGAAGGCAGAATGGTGACACTAATATCCATCATGCCAAGGTCTCTAAACAGTCTCTAAACTTGACATAGCAGTTCAGGAGGTACTCACTACAGTTAGTCTGCTTTTAATATATCGAATCTCTTCTGTTGGTCTCCTTTCAACATGTTTTTCACATTTTGTGTTTTTATCTACTTCTCAAAGGAGGCAACAAATTGCTAGTGTTATGATGGGCAGATAGCTGATAACTCTTATATGAGTATCATTAATAAGCATGATATTTGATTTGAGAACTAGAGTAACTACTGGTGTCATCTCTTAATATGACATAGAGACAAATCTTGACAGGGCTGACTCAAGATTTCTAGTATGCACCAGAATAAAAACCAGAAAACATTCTTTTCTCATTATTAGAAGCTTCGCACCTTCCACTTGCAAAGAAAAGTTAAATTAAAATTAAAAGGAAATAAAAAATTTTGCAACTGTTATGAACCACATCATGGCTGCAGGTGATCGTGTCAAGTTAAACAGCTTGTTATTAAAACACGCTTCTTTGCCAGCAAAGGTTACATATCAGCAATAGTTGTTTGAATGTTCAAGAACCTATTTTTCATAAAGTTCTAATTTATTTGTCATTATTTATTGTTTATTCTTTATACATTTTTACATCTAAATATCAAATCTCCAAGATGAGCACCACATACTGATTCTTCAGAGTACGTATGTGAAAGGCTTCAGTGTATCGTGCTCTTTACTCCTGTGATAAATTTAGGTGACATGTAGAGATGCTTTGAACCACTTGGGCAGGACACAGAAGTTAATATAGTGTCTTGCATGAACATGAAATGGACATTGAAAAGCTCTTATCTTAGTCATTAAAAGGGAAAATTGAAGATATTTTATTTCTTTCTATAATGAAAGAAGTAGAAAAAAGAGAAAAATCTAATTTTGAGCTCACTTATGCTGTAAGTCTATTGATTTCTGTCAAATTAGTCTTGCTTTTCACAACACATGGTCCAATGTCTCTGGTCCAATGTTCCTTTCCATACTCTACTAATTGGAAGTTTAAATACTTTTCCATTTCCTTGGAAACTTGCAAGACATTTTCCACTTCATTCTATCTAGTTTTGACTTCAAATGTCCTCCTACTCACTTGTAACAGAGTATCTTATTATCTGTAATGGGAAAGAGGTTTGATGACTAGCTGTGTGCTTTATCTTTGAGCAATAAGCCTCAAACTGGGTTGAAAACACAGTATTTGTTCAAAACCCACAAAACTGTGTGCAATGAAACTGAACTGGATTTAATGACAATATTTCAATTGCACTGACTTGCACAGTGTAGATAGAGTATAAGTGGGTGTTAGTGCATTTCAAAATTGTAAAATTAATTGACAATAATTAATAACACCATGTAAACCAAGACAAATGTAGCATGACAGATCTTGTGTGAAGGTGTGTAGAGAACAATTGTATGTTTCTGACAGTGTAAAAGGATAATGACTGAGTGGATCCTGTAAAGTGTGTGTGTGTACACATGTGTAAGAATCCCTAGCAGTCCAGCAAAAATGATGCTCCCAGAAATCTATGCCTCCCCACAAACTAGAGTCTTGAATATAAATGTCCGTGTAGGAACGCATCACTAAATTCATTCTTTCTCATTGCAGACCCTACTTCTCTCCCCTCTCTCTTACAGTGCAAAAATCCTTCAGTATCTCTGGCCCCTGAACATCCCAGGATCTTCTTAGCCAAGACATTTTGGACAACTTTTGAGTGTGTTCCTACTGTTTCTGTGATCCAGTCCTAGTGTTCTCATCTGGCTCACTAGTCATCTGAGCTCAACTCCTCATCAAGCTCTCCTTTACAGAAAAAAGGCCCATCTGTAATTTTTGATATTGATTAAAATTGGCACATCAGTTTCATAAATGTATCCAGGAAAAGGAATACAGGTATGATAGTCAAACCATAAAATCATAGAACAGTTTGTGTTGGAAGGGTACTTAAAAGATAATCTAGTTCCAGCCCCCTCCATGGGCAGGGACACCTTACACCAGATCAGGATGCTCAGAGCCCCATCCAACCTCCAGGAATAGGGCATCCACAGTTTTTCTGGGCAACCTGTTCCAGTGCCTCACCATTCTCATAGCGAAGAATTTCTTCCAAATATGTAATCTGAACATGAAACAGCATGTTGGATCATGGCCAGAAGAGGCTATACAAGGGAAGAATTTTAGAAATAGGGGAGGTTTCTAGGTTGGCACAACAGGATTCTGTCCTAATTCACATTTAGACAAAAACTAATCACAGAAATTAGCTGTGATTAGAATTAGTAGTTGACAATGGTTATTCCATTTTTGTTATGAAGAGAACTAATAAAAAGTAGAATGGTTCGATTTTCGGGCTTTCTAAAAGCAAGCCTTGAGTTCTGTACTACGCAGTAGGAAACAATTCCATCAGGCAGGTTACACATCTTTCACACTTCCAAGAAACCAACATTCCATTGCTGTATAGCATTGCTCTTTTCTTTCGAAATGAGGCTCACATCCACAGCAGCGACACTGCTTAGCTGTGGCACAATTTTGCTGACTTGCACTCTTCCTGTTTTATTCAACAGTGGTTTTGACAGTATTCCCAATGCAGAATAGAAAACCAGGAAACTGAGACTGTGGCAGTGCTGTAGTACCTTTGTTAGTACACTCTAATCTGCTTATGTAACAAGACTTTGGTTAAATATGATCAACCAAACATCATTCCATGAATCCTTGAAAGTTTCCCTGAAAGTACGGGTTATTGTGTCCACTGCCTTTTGTTCCTGAAGAGGTTTAGGTTAGTCTGCAAGAGAAAAATACAGGTGCACATATATATATTATACTATATGGAGATAACCTTTATGTAAGTTATTCAGTGAGTCTGAATCATGGTACTGTGCTATTCTGCATGGCTTCTTTTGCAGCTTTCATTGCCATGGTACCCAAGTGACTTCTAGTAGTACATTAAGCAATGTGCCTGTCACTCGTCAAGAGAGTTCACTTCATCTCTCCTCCTTTCCCTTGTACAGGGAATAGGAGCTTTCAGCTTTTCTTTTTAATCTTTCTGAGTGAAATATCTCAGTCGCTAGACTTGACTGAGTGAATGATGATGGAACAGTTTGTAACTTGCTGTCTGTAATGAAATCAATTAAACCAACTCTAAACTACACTTTCATTTCACACTAAATGCATCAGTTCTTCTTATCTGAGAAGACAGATGTATTTTCAGATTATGTACTAAAAAAGGTTCACAGAAGGGAGATAATAAGCAGGTAAAAGTTGCAATTTTTGTATCATCAGTCAGGGTTATATACTTTTTACTTCAAAAGAATGAAAGATTAACACATGTACAAGTCAGATAAAACTCAGTGGTGGGTTGACCCTGACTGGATGCCAGATGCCCACCAAAGACATTCTATCACTTCCCTCCTCAGCTGGAGATGGGAGGCAAAATATAAGGAAAGGCTTACATGTCAAGACAAGGACAGGGAGAAATCATTCACCAATTACCATTACAGGCAAAAGAAACTCACCTTGAGGAAAATTAATTTAATTTTTTACCAATCAAGTCAAAGTAGGATAATGAGAAATAAAATTTAAATCTTAAAACACCTTCCCTGCAGTGGCACAGGGGGACAGGTAATGGGAGTAGCGATCAGTTAATCACATGTTGTGCTGCTCCTTCCTCCTCAGGGAGAGGACTCATCACAGTCTTCCCGTGCTCCAGTGCAGGTACCTTCCATGAGGTGCAGTGCGTCAGGAACAGGTTGATTCAGCAGGAGTCCCCTTCATGGTCTCAAGTCCTGCCAGCAAAGATGCTTCAGCGTGAGGTCCTTTTTCCCCAGGGCCACAGGTCCTGCCAGGACCCTGCTCCAGTGTGGGCTTCCCATGGAGTCACAGCCCCCTTTGGGCACCCACCTGCTCTGGCACATGGTCCTCCAGGGGCTGTAGGTGGATCTCTGCTCCATTGTGTGCCTCCGTGGCCTTCAGGGGCACAGCTGCCTCACCATGAGCTGCACCATGGGCTGCAGGGCAATCTCTGCTCCAGAGCCTGGAGCACCTCCTCCCCCTCCTTCTACACTGACCTTGGTGTCTGCAGGGCTGTTCCTCTCACATATTCTCACTCCTCTCTCTGCCTGCAGTTTCTCTTGTGCAGTAATTTCCTCCTCTTCTTAAATCTGTTATCCCGGAGGAGCTACCACCATTGCTGATGGGCTCAGCGTTGACCAGTGGTGGGTCTGTCTCGGAGCTGGCCGGCATTGGCTCTATCATACATGGGGGAGGCTTCTGGAAGCTTCTCACAGAATCCATCCTTGCAGCCTCCCTCCTCCCACTACCAAATAACACACAAACTATGGGAAATACTGCCATGAAGATCTGATAACTTTTTCCAGAACAGCAATTTCATTGTAATTCAATTTGCAGTTTGAATGTCTAATGAAACACTGCATAAATATCAATAATGGCTAATTCATTAAAAACAGCATATGTTCGTCTTTGCAACAGAAATACCAACGCATTAGCAAAGCTAGAGTAATATATACATTTCATTTTGGTGTTGGAAAGGCCTGCAAGAAAGGTAATGAATAGTTAAAGTAGTACTCTAATAAGAGTCTCCTTCCTTGTCTCTCACAGAAGGAAAGAACCACTCCTTGCTTCTTCATCTAAGCATCTTGGCATCACAAGTAATTCTCTTTAACCTCACTAGCTTTCAGATAGTTACAGAACGGAATCATCATCCCCACACTATTACTCAAAAAAGGAAATAGATGCAAGTTCACTCCTCTGCCCTGGAACCATTCCAAAACAAATGTATCAAAAGGACTGTAAGTACAACAGGACACACCACCTTTAGCCAGGGTTCCCATCATCTTGTGACTCAGACATCAGAAGATCTGTGCTTATCTGACCTCTAGTAGAAGTATATCCCACTCCTACAGTGCTGCATGTTTTTACCCTGTAAACAGACAATGGAGACTAGAGAACTGCTACAGTATGTTGAAAGAGAACTTTTAAAAATATAAATCAGGTTGAAAAGATTCAGAATTTCAGCTTAGCATCCTTTTCTCTTTCAAAGGTGCTGAACATTTTATGTTCCTATGACTTGGTCTGCCCAATGTTTCTGAAAAATCACACAGCTGTGTCATCACTGCAAGTTATGAGTGTGGCTACAGAATTTGTGAAAAGTTTGGGACCTACGAGAAAGTAAGAGTACCTCTTGGAATACCAGAACTTATGAAGCTGAAATAAGAATGAAGACTAAGGAAGGTTTGGGATGTAGGAAAGGCTGCAACTGAGAAAATGAGAAATGTCACCTGGAAGCTGAGAGAGATGCACAACTATCATGGGGAAGATGGGAAATAATACTAGGGGCACTCAAACAGTAAGAACAAGATTGAAGGAAGCAGCAAAATAAAATAGAGAAAGTGTCTATGAAGGCTCTGAAATTAAAGGTAGGATGATATTAGCTTTAAGAATGAAGAAAATATTCCAGAGGGGAGCAAAAGAAGAACAGAGGGAGGGGGGTAAAAAGGTGGCTGGAAGAAAAGATTTGAAACATCAGTCTAATATCAAATAGACTAGTTGACATGAAAGGGAGAAATAAAAAAAACCTTCAAATATTTTGGGAATATAGAAAAAAACATTAAGTGGAGAAGCACTGTATCTTCATAACAGAGTAGAACAAGTGAAATTAAATGGTTATGCACAAGAGCAGTGGAATATATTAAAATTCCTCCCATCACAAAATATTCTGTTTCTGGCAAACAATTTTCTTACAATAAAAATGTGAGATATTATCAACAACATATTTCTCAAATGCAAAGACTGCACATAACTTTGTAATATCTGTTTTTATAGTTATATGAAATAAGAATCATCATGAGAACTATAAAATACACGAGGTATCATTGGTACTAAACCTCCTATTTAAAACAAAATATTCTTTAACAGAAAAAAAATTATTTACAAAGAAAGGAAGATTTCTAAAACCCATTAGAGAGTGATTTTAAGAGCCATAACTAGGAGGACAGAAGAAATTTCAGAAATTTGACTGCAGGTATTTCTGAACCTCCTCTAAAGACCACATAAATGAGCTGTGGATCTCTTTATACACCTTCTCCTCTTGCAGTTCAGTAGGTGAAACGAGTCTCAGAGGCTCAGGCACTTGTTAAAACCATGGTCTGGCAAGGGCTGGTGGAGAGTACAGGCAATGTATGCCTGCTTTGCAAATGACAGTACTGGGGTTAGCCCAGTTATTTTCTCAACACATCACCAAGTCAGGGGAAGGTGTGCATGCCTAAAGAGTATAGGGCTGTGTGCTGTTCCAACACAAACACTGGCAAGAATTTCAATATGTGAACATAGCCAGGAATGAGGGAGCAATTTTATTTAGATGCACTAATTTTTTAACTGTACATTTACATCATTTAAGTCTAAATATTCCCTTATGAAATAGCAAGTATTATGTTTAATGTGAAAGATGCCTATAGGTCATATGTTATCTCTTCAGTGCCTTACATTGTTTCCTAGTAAAGTTGTAATTATGTTATATTTCAAGTATTACAATGTATCTAAGTAAAATATCATCCAACAAAGTGCTACCAGTGAAACAGAATTGAGAAATACAAGTGAACTGAGTTTTGCTAAAGGTTATTACTGCAAAACTATTGGGTTTGGGTTGGTTTTTTTACTATGATATGTGATATTTTGCCCCTGCACTTAACTGAAATTATTAGAGGTGATTCAAAACTGGTTCTTCACTGAAACAAGTGAACAGCACTTGTAAAAGGATGTTTCAAAGAGCCTGAAAAGGAAATGGAATTTGCAGGGAAATATTTCAATTTCTAGGGAAGACTTAAAGTTGCAGATTTTCTGCGTTTGCTGGATTAGCATTAATTTTCACTTACGCTCTTGCTAGACCACTTACACCAGAGCAACAGCGCAGAGCAGGCTGAATTGCCAAGCCACAATAAAGTCGAGAGCTCTGCTCCCCAGCCGCGGGAGCCACTGTCGGTCGCTCTGCCGGTCCTGCCGAATTCCCAAGGGAGGTTTCGGTGGGATTCATTGTAGACCACTGCGGGCCGTGCTGTAGGAGAGCAGCGGGAGGCTGGCATTGTCCCCGCCGACACGGTCAGTGGGACATGGCACCTCTCCGGAGCAGCGCTCCCGTACTGGGCTGCCCAGGGGGCTGCGCCGTGCGGTCGCAGGTGAGGCGGTGTCAGGGTCAGCTCCGCTGTGCCGGGGCGCTGCGGGCCCGGCCGCCACCGCCGTGCGGGGCAGGGGCGGCCGGGAGCCGGCGGGGGCGGCGCGGAGGGGGCACCGAGCGCCCCAGGGGAGGCGAGCGGAGCCCGCCGCCCTCCCACCTCCCGCCCCTTCCCGCCGGCCGGGGACAGCCGCGCCAGCTGACGCGCTGCAAACTTTCCTGCTCCCGCTCCGAGCTGCGCCTCTCCTCCGGCGCGGCGGGCGGCACCGGCTGCCCGTGACCCCTCGGCACCGGGGCACGCAGGGAGCGGCCCCGCCGCGCTGCCCGCCCGCCCGGGGGACTCGGAGCTCCGAGGGGACACCCGAGCCGCGGTCCCGTGCGGCGGCGGCTGCCCGGGGGAGCAGCGCCCCGGCCGCGGGACAACATGAGCCAGGCGCAGCCCTACGGCCCGCGGAAGAGCAGCTCCCCGGCGCCCGGGACCCGGAGGAACGACAGCCAGGACTACCTGCTGCTGGATGCGGAGCCCTGCGAGGAGAGTGCCCTGCCGCCCTACGCCTTCTACCCCGTGTGAGTCCCGCCGGCCGGAGCCGGGGATCCCTCCCTCTCCCCCTGCGCTGGCGCGGAGCTCTGCGCTGCCTCCCGCGGGAAGGGGGGAGGCGGCGGCGGGATAGGTGGTGGCCGGCGGGGGGCACGGCGTGGGGCTGGGGCTGAGCCCACGGCAGGGACCTATCGTCTTCCCTCGCCCTCTCCGGAGGACGAGAGGGGTGTTTGTGTTTGGGAAAGGCGGAGGAGCAGCGTTGGCACCGCCGTGCCCAGCTGGCACCTGTGTCCTCCTCTGCGCAACCCGTGGTGCCTGCCCCGCTGTAAGGGATGCGAAGGGTGGCTTGGGTTCAGCTGTGTAGAGTGGGGCGAGAGACGTCGGTTGTACATAAACCCAGTAGATACCGTCAGTTTTAATATAATTACAGAAATTTTACCTCCTGCAATCGGTTGCTCCCACTGAGAGAGTGCACATTGCAAGCATATGCATAAACCTGTCTTCCTTTCATTACTGCATTTCGTCAGTCATATAGCCTCACATAATTTCATTATGCGAGTTTTGGCGGGTGAGTTTTGCCAAGTAGTTATCATTTAAAAGCAAGGTATAACAACATATGCAATAAAGCTAAATTACATAAGCATAAATTACAAAGGTTCCATGAACCACAACTTTTTAACATCCAGGTCGCTTAATGTTCAGTGTTGATAGTGTCCTTCTGGTTATGTGTGGTTAGCATGACTTCTGTAATTACCACTTGTTAATACCTCTGAGGAGAAGCTATCCCACAGAGGGGGAAAATGGATATTAAGCAGTGTAAGATGAGTCCTAAAATCTCAGATGATTACCAGAAGATGTGTACTTTCCTTTGTACAAATGGTATTTTGTTGCTTAACTGGTAAATTTCTATTATCAGTCTTTTCCTAATATTTGCTGCTTTATCTTTGAGCAACTTACCAACCACTTGCCAACTACCTGGGTATAGGCAAGGAATAAAAGCAATGAAACTGGGAACACTCACAGTGTTTGAATATTTATAAACTCAGCTAAGAACATCCAGCGTTTTCAGAATTCACTGCTGTTATGGCTATTCCTAAGTGTCTTTGTGGATCACTAATTCACTATGCTCATGTAGCTATAACAGTATACATTATGGCACATCGGACTTAAACCTCATCTCAAAATATATGAACACACCTGTTTAATGAATCCTTTCAGAAGAAAAAACCTTATGATGGTTAGTTCAGAGATTGGTTCTCGCCAGTAGACTTCAGCTTGAACTAATATGGCAATTCTGAAGTTCCTTTGCCGTTTACTCATTCAGAATGGTTGTGCAGCTGTGAAAGGATAGATCTCACATACACGTTTCAAAGCTTCTCTTAAAAAAAAAAAATTCACAAGTCTGTGGGGTGCTGCTGTCTTAACTTCAGGAGTATAAGGTCTTGGTCCAGCACACTCCCAGCATGGAGCTTGCCTCTCATGATCCTACAGTGGCCAAAAGGAAAACCTGGAACAAGGGTAGCACTAAACACAGAAATTTATCTCCAATTATGTCATGTCAGGGCCCTAGATGACTGCTTCTGTTATACAGGTAAGTCCAGTACCCTGGAGTCCCTCACTGATAGAAGATGTTTCCGTCAGTCTTTGAGAGAATAGACAGAAGCTACCTGATATGCATAGAGGGTGTAAATTGAGAAATGTACCCCTTCTCAAATTTATATAATCACTGCTTAAAAAGGGTGCTTTAGTAGGTAGTGCTTTTTTTTGCGTGCATGTTAGGTGTGGGAAGCTGTCCTTTGGGGTTTCTCTGGATATGGAAAAGAACCACTTCACATATATCCATAGACAATGCCTACATATGGCCACTGCCAGGACTTCCTTGGCTGACAGGGATGAATGCAGTGAGTAAATAGGCTCCTCCAGGATACAGTGATTACCAAGCACAGTTTCTGAATTTTCCTGCCTAAATTCCACCTCCATCACATTTGAGGTACATTTTGCAGATCTGTCTTTTCAACCAGAAGACATTAGTTTTGTTAGTGACCTTCATAAGACCAAACATATAATCAGATGGGCAATGTTTAGGATATAATTTTTTTTACTCTTTATCATTTACATTCAGTAATAACACTTTTATCTACTTTTTTAAAAAATCCTCAAATTACCAGTATTTCCTGATACTATTAGGGTGATTAATGCAGAGTACAGCTGATGTCCAAAAAAAGCTGAGTTGTACCTCCTTTTAAACATTGCTGAGAGGGTAACATGCTTACTGGTGTAATAGTAATATGGCATGTGACTATTGCTTGAAAAGTAGTTTGATACTAAGGAATAGTTTTTCTCAAGTGATGATTTAGTGCTAATTCTGACTGGGTGTGTTGTTTGTAGAATATATTTTTCATATGTTGTTTTGTGACTGCTGTTAAGTGATATAGTGGCTGGATAATACTAAACATCCAAACCATTTATGGAGAACCATTTCTGGTAGTTTTAGCTCTTCTTTCTGGAGAGCAGTTCTATTGTGTCCAAGATAGCTGCTACCTTTGTTGTAAGCAAGACTTCAAGACTGTACCTTGACCTCGTCAGCTGTGCTAGTAGGGTCACACTGTCTTGTAGCAATGGATAGAAGGTTTTTACCTTTATTTGTGGCATGGTGCAAAACAAAATTCTAATGGGATTTTGTGCTGAAAAATCTTGCTTTTCTTTTGAATTCAGAACCTTTTTGATAAGAAAACCACAATTTGAGCAATCTGTAGAATTCTTTTTAAAAATTTAATAATTATGTGTTATAAATTATATGCAAGAAATACTTTCTTCCTAATAGTCCTCTTCCATCTTGTCATCAAGTCTTGCCACTTATGTATCAAAAAACATTGCAACCTGTATGTCAGAAGATTGACTCCTGAAATGCAAAAATGTGGATATGTTGGTTTTTTCCCTCTTGTGCAAGTATTTCATTGGCAAAGAGCCCCACTTTAAGTTTTAAAATAGAATGGAAAGTACATTTTAAGGTCTAACTCCAAATCCTAGTGCTGATGTGCAATGGGATTTGAAAGTGATAGCACTTGTATGTAAACTTCCCCACTGAACAAATGTTATTGAAGAACAGATTGTTAGTTTATTAAGCTAGTGAGAAGACACTAATTCAGTCAGACATCTACTTATATTGCTTATTTATACTTTAAAGTATTTTGTATTGTGAAAAATAAATGTTTTCTTATACATGTGAGGAGGGATAATTGTGTATTAAAATGTCAGTTGTAAAGTAAATGAGGCACACAAATTATCAGATGAAAACAGGGGAAGAAAGGTTCTGTTGTGCATAACTGTCTTGAAGGTATAGATTATTCCTCAGCATTTGTGGTTTTCTCATCAAGTGTTTCTTGGCATTATCAAACCTAGTACATTTAAGACCCATTCTTTGTTAAATAATATGTTTTACGATTTCTTTTCTGCCTGCAATATAACAGTGTTTGCTATTGACAGCATAATTTTTATCTCTAGTCTCAACTGTCTTGCTTGAAATGACCTGTAAAATTATCTTCCAGAATCTTCATTAGACATAATCTCTTCAGGGAGTACTGTACAATGTGGCAGCTGTGTTTCAGATTGCCAGTCTCTTTGCTGAGATGTTATATCTTCTGAAAATATGCTGTACTAGTTTTGTTGAGATGAAAAAGGTAAAAGAGTTGATATGGAGGGGGGTCATTTCCTTTTATAGCCTAGTGTATGGAACACTTTCCTATGATTTAGGATGATTTAGGATGGATCTACATAGTAGTGGGCACTGGAAAAAAAATATCATGTCTGAATCTCTCGTATTCTGAGTGACTGAATGTAGTCCCTGAGGTCTTGAGTAAAAGAACAATACCATTATTTCCAAGGCCCAGAAAATGCAGCCTTTAGTTTGCATTGCATATCCTACCAGTATTAAGAAAATGCTTCACTTTCAACGTTAAGCATATCTTTATTTCAGTTAGGCTTTTTTCCCCACATATGTTAATTTCTGGCGAAGGCCTGTGGAATTTCTTGGGTTTGGTTGTTAGGCACTTTTGTGTTCACTATGTACACTCACTAATTTAACAGTGAGTGTCAGCTATAATATGTGAACAGTTTCCTATGCTCATACTTCATAATCAATTTTGCTTGAGTCATTGCAATATATCTGTAAGTTTATTTATACCCTAGCTCTTACATAGTTACCAAACAAATGAAAGTCACCTCCCTGTGGGACCTAATTTTATAAAACTGGAAGATTTCCATGAAAATATAACTCATTTTTTAAATTTACGTGAGGAAGGTGGGGTAGTGATTAAGAAATGTGTGGGATGTATATGGGATACTTTTCACTGTAAATGTTAATAACAAGCATGCTCTTTGTCAAACACTCTCCCAGCAGTATTTGCCACCAGAGAAGCTGGAGGTTGTAATAACTGGCTACTTGAAGAATTCCTGCCAACTATTGGTATCCCCAAATAAAGGCAACTTGGCATGGTGGGTCTGCGTCATCAAGCTGTGTTAGACTTTCCAGCTTTGTAAACATGAACAAAAGAAAATTTTGGCAGTTAAACTGTATTCATGAAATTCTTTATAACTTGGTTTCATATTTCAAGCTGTGATGCAGTCCAGGCAATGACATAGCAAAAAGCTTCAAACTTAAAGTGCATGCAATGAGTCTTACATACATGTTTGTGCACATGTGAGTGTAGCCACTCGCACACAGGGTCTACTCAATGGGAGGCTTAAAGGATTTGCATTGATAAGCAGTATTTAAATGTAAGTTTTGTTAATTAAGTGTTGGCAAAAAGCTTAATGGTAATTAAATGACATGCAGTTTTCTACAGAATGGATTAACATTTCTGTCTTGCAGTAGCATGGTTATTATTTGTTTATCACTGACCAATATGCAAGCAAGTGTACTATTTTTAGTGGAATAAGTTGTGGAGTATAATGTGAAGACGACTGAATGAAATCTGGGTTTATTTTTTATATCCATTTCTATACCACTACAGTTTTTCATACTATTAATACAATTGTCAGCATGGCTCTATTGTACCCCTCCAGCCCAATATGTTTAAATAAATATTTGTCAGTATTGGGGGGTGAGGGGGAAGCAGGCTTTGACACTAGGAAGGAAATGTGAGATTTACTACAAGAGTCCTGAGTAAGTGAAATATCAAGTATTGTCATTTTTAGGTATGTTCTCAAAGCTATGTGGGAAGCGTGGATAACTTGTTTTCTGCAAGAGTTGAATGCAGCTTCCTTTTATTTAAAAAAAAGTTACTGATCTGAACAAAATGCCAGTGTTGTAGATGTGGATTTGCTGAATGAAAACTTCGTTGTGGATGAGCCACTTTTTTAATGTGGAATTGTAGTGATGAAATAAAACATGAAAAATAGTAGTAATAATAATAGTAAAAGTAAATCATGATGAAGCAGTGCGACGCCCACCTCTTTGCTCAAACATTCCTTCAGTAGTGCTCTTAGTCATAATACTGTTATTAGTTAAAACCAAAATGAACCTTGCCCACTACCAACTTGGAATAACATGACCGAAGATCTTTTTTGTCCTTAGAACATGATTAAATACTGGTTTTGATGTCAGTATTTACCTTATGAAAGAGATTAAAGAACTGAGGATATTTTAAAAAATATTTAGAGTCTGTGAGGCCTTACTATGTAGGTAGAAAGAAGGATCATAAACCAAAAGATCATGGTTGATGCACAGAAAACAGAATACAGATCAGAAGGTCTGGTGCTGCTGCAGCACTAACAATTTTGCAGAATATTCAGTCCAGAGGGTTTTTATGAAACTTTGTGCTTTGTTACAAAATCATAGTCATAGAATGGTTTGAGTTGGAAGGGATCTTAAAGATCATTTAGTTCCAACCCGTCTTCCACCCACTATATCAGGTTGCACAGGGCCCAACCAGGTTGGCCTCATATACTTCCAGGGATAAGGCATCCACAACTTCTCTGGCCAGCCTATTCCAGTGCCCTCTGAGTAAGGAATTTCTTCCTAACAGCTAATCTAAAATCTTTCCTGTTTTAGTTTAAAGTCATTCCCTCTTGTCCTATCTGCATGTGTAAAAAGCCACGCACCCTTGTTTTCATAAACCCCCTTTAAGTACTGGAAGGTCTCAATGAGGTCTCCCTGGAGCTGCCTCTTCTTGAGGCTCAACAACCCTAATTCTCAGTCTGTATTCATAGCAGAGGTGCTTTGGCCTGCTGATTGTTTTCGTGACCTCCTCTGGACCTACTCTAACAGGTCCAAGTCATTCTTGTGCTGAGGACTCCAGACCTGGGTGCAACATCTGCTGGCCATGCAAATTTTGAAAAAATCAGTGGATCTCATACAAGTGGCACCTCATATTCTTTTGATTTAAGTCCTAGTCTATTGACGGTCCTGGAGTTATGCTAGATGGCCCAGGCTTTCAGCAGGTTCAAATTACAAACTGACTCAGTTGTAAGTGACCTCCAGCAGCAGCAGCCCCTCCTGACCTTGTGCACAGATAGGTGTTCTAACAGATCTGTGTTCAACCCAGTAAGGTACACCAATAGATGTGCACATGACAGGTTGAAGTCCCTGAGCTGCACAGAGGACCTCATATATTTCCAATCAGGGCAAACTGCTATACAGTTGAATTGTTATTTTGAAGAGAGAGAATCTTGATTTCCCCATAACACATAGGGACCCACCACATGCAAGAAGGTAGTGTCTGACTTGGAGCTGCAGAGTAACTAGCCTGAGACCAAGGAGTCATTGGAAAGGCTTGGCAACCACAAGTGTCTTGTTTTCTCCTCAAATGTATTTTTTAGCTGATCAGCTTAACTAACAAATAGGTATGTGCCCAGCAGACTGAAGGGGTGGACTACTGAGCTGGTCTGTTGCCTTCTGTTGTCTGCTGTCAACTCTGGTGTTAGTTCAGATGGACACTTGGTTGTTCTGATTTTCCTCCTGGCCCAGTCTGGGTTTATCCTGTTGCACTTCTGATTTACATTTTCTTTCTCTTCAGTAAGATATTTGACTGTGGTCTACATGTTTCAACTTTTCTAGTCATGATTTTTCTCCCCTTATTTAGAATGGATAGCCAAGTCATACTGGTAAACCTTGTTAGTCCTACTCTATGTGTACATATCTTAGGCCTGCCAAGTGGTAATAACCCAATACTTGGAGCTTTTTTCACACAGTCCAGCTGTCAGCTTTCCAGCTGCTGCGTGTTTGGCAGCAGAGAGCAGTTCTTACAACAGCAATGCTTCAAATCATGGATTGTGTCAGCCAAACACCTCTACAGCACCTGACACATCACAGGAGAACATCAGTACCACCAGCGTGAATCTAGGAAATAGTTTTAACTGAAGTGCAGCTTGTGGGAGGATACTTTGGAAACTGGTATCATGAAACTTGGAAGGTCAGTGCCACTGAGGCACGAGCTGTGAATGTCACCATTAGCATTTCTGTGCTAATTGTGGTGTGAGAAAGTACCTTCCCTTCCCTATGTGCCCACGCCCTAGTGACATGTAGCAGAAACCCACTTATGAGTGAGGGCTTGTGTCAGGGACAGTGTCTGATATGTCTGATCACTTAGCAGTGGGCTCCTGCATCTGTCCCACATGGAACAGCAGAGCTTCAGAGACAAATACGTTTTAACTTGCAAGTCCCACCACACAGATAGCTTAGTGCCATGGATAATCCAGGACTTAGTTAAAAAAATGGATTTTAGTTTTTTTTCTAAGCATTTGCAGTATGGGCCAATGTTTACAGTCACGAGTTTCTAACCATATTTAGTGATTTATTTGAGATCAGAACCATTGTATTGATGATTTTTTTTTTTTGGTAATTCTTTCAGAAAACATAGTAAACTTCTATAAGCTTACTAGCTAACTGTTTTTCAAGACTAAAGACTATAAACCAAATTTCCCTCTGTTTTGCAATGCAATTTTTGATTTTCTATACTAGTTTAATTCCACTCTGTTAATTTTTAGTTTTATGCTTTACCTCCTTAAGCAAATCTAAAATTACTTTTGATTTTCAAGTGTTTTAAAATTTTTCCTAATGAAATATCACATGTAACAGACATTTCTAATTTACTATCTGCACTTGCTAAGGTTTTTGGGTTATGCATGAGTTGAAAATATGTTTCTTTTGTTTTTTTTTCTTTCCGTATTTATTAATTTGTAGTTAATTCAAGTAGAACTACAATGATGCAAGTATATTAAGTACAGAAAAATTTTGAAATGGTAATTGAAAGGTTAAGAGCTTTATTGGGAGACACAAAGGAGAGGAATTTTTGAAAGTTAATATGAATATATTAACTTTTGAATTATACTAGTGGTACTTATTCAAAGAGAAATCCTGTGCTCTGAGAACTCTCAAACCCTGAAGGATGAATCTGTATGCTCATAGATCTGCCTGCACCCTGTCCACTGCCTGTGTTTTGCTTTCCTCTGTCCTGTAGGAGCACATAGACTAGGGTGGTCGCTCAGAGGATTCAGGCTATCCATAGGATCATCTTGCTCCACTGGTGAGTGAATTACCTAATTAGCTTGACAAATCAGATGCAAAGGACAGGCTAGGGGAAGGCAGCAATGACTCTTCCTCTCCTTAGATCCTCTATTCCTCTCCCTTTAAGAACAAGTTTCCTATTGATTTCTCAATAGTTTTTGAAGACTGCTGCTCTTGTACTTTTCTCAAGTGAGTGTTTGAATCCTACTTTTCCTCATGCAATACACGATTTTGTTTTCCTCTCTCTCCTTAAGTGTAGAAATCTGAGCTAAAAAATGCAACCAAAGAGCAGTAGTGCTTACAAAACTTAACTAATATGACTTATTTTCAAGTAGTGGGCATGGATGAAACTTTTCAAGGATACTAGGTGCTTTGTATGGCTTTATGTTGCTGTTCTCACATCAGGATCTTAAAAATTAAAACACAACATCAAAATCTCTAGAAATCTTGGGCTGTAATCTGTATAACTGTTCAAGTCCCTTGGATGTTGGTGAGGCTGAGAGTTTCTAACAGACTCTTGCTCCACTTAGCCAGGGAAGGCTAAGGAGTTACAGCAACATGGCAGATATGGTGAAGTAAGAATAGCAGTATCTTGAACTGTCATATAAGCAACAAATAAAACTACCAAAAATTAGGAGGGTAGAGGGACTTATGTTTCTGAAGATACAGTCTGTATTATTTGAAAGATTTTGTAGGGCACTGCTAACAAAAAAGCCAGCAATAGCAGTATCTCCAGAAGGTCTGCAGAATGAATGCTGCCCATGGTACAAAGCTATAGAAGTTAATGTTCTCCATGTTTCTTCAGAAAGGAATTTTAGAGGTTTAAATCATTTAGCTCATCTGATGTGAGTGCATAGGTTGGTAAACAGCAAATGATGTGATAGTGAAATTTCATCACTGCTTTGTATAATAAAATACAATACCTAACAAGTTGACATATAAAATATACACTGGGATTTCTTACCCCTTCCACCCCAGAATTAACATTAGCATTTAATGCCTAACAGGAAGAAAAACTTAAAAAAATAATCTAGGCAGGGATTTACAGAGACAGCAAGGCTAATGCCTCTTGTCCTGCAAAGCTGTCTGAGGATCTTTCATGACCTCATAGGTTTCTATGTTACTGATTTTACATCAAATCTAACAAACAGCAAAAATTACACTAGTTATCAGTGAGAGCACTAATAATACCTTAAAGGGAAGGAATTTCCTTTGTGGATTATCTGGTTTCATGCAGGATTTGTGACGTGACTCCATGGATGAATGAAGAAGATGCTGCTGGCAGCACTGCTGGGTGTGTGTGTGCCTTTTTCAACCTCTGTCCATGACAAGTGTTCTTACTCCCTACATACAGGTATTGATACCTCCAGAGGGTCAGAAAAGGTGTGGAGGTACACGTCAAGAAGGAGGGGAAATAGAGACACACACTGCAGGAGGCTCAGGAGGTTATGGTGCAATTCCTGTCTGTATTTCCTTTTCATTGAAACTTGAGTGGTGGATAGGAGGGATGGTGCATGTCCAGGTTTCACCCCAAGGACAGCATGCATGCATGTGTGCAGGAAGATGCAGGAACTTAGGAGCTCTTCTGTTATTGATGTGTGCTCCTGATTGCTTCATGTTCCTAAGTTCACCAGTTCCTGATTTCATGAGTTTGAACTTCTAGATCAGGTTCTGGGTATTCCATATTGTGGATAAAGCATACTAGGATTGATAGAAACTCCACATCCATCCATGGTTTGTTTTCAAATCCTTTACATTTTAGTAAAAATGTCAGGAACTTTACAATTTTCTTTTGCTTTTGATTTAGTCACATTATTTGGGGTTGGAAAGTAGAAATCTTGCTGGTGCCTGCCTTTATCTCAGAAGTGGTCTTCAGACTTTTAGTTAAAGATTGCTGCTCATGAGGCAGGAGTGGCAGCAAACGTAGGAGATGCCAAGAGATTTGTCTGAAAAAAAACATCCAGCCTGACCTTGTGGTCTGGGATTCTTTATTACACTAAAGGGACAAGCCCTGAAAGGGCTTGGGAGATCCATCAGATCTCTTTTAGGACTAGGTGAATCATACAGGTGAATAAAACATTGTGGAAGGAGTGTTGATGAATGGCAAATCTATATCACTCAACATCCAGATGCTCTGGTGCTAACTTCAGTGGAATTCACGTCCATATGCCTGTGGAGAATGTTATCCTCAGTCTTCATATCCCTGAATATATATTTTGTCCTATCTTTCACTGTTTCTGTTGTAGTGTAAATCAATGATTGATAAGATGATCTCTTTAAGGACTATGAAAATGAGAAATATACAGTGAAAATCAGCATGTAATCAAGGCTAAATTCTGACAGACATGTATTTATAGATGGATTTTCTGACCTTTGACTACTGAACTATACAACATTTGGACTTACATTTTTTTTGAGAGAAGAGAGTTTAGAGGAATACTTTGTGTTAATCATGAAATCTTCTGTACTGCATTAGCAAGCAAAGGCAGGAAGAAGAATGTGATATAAATGTAGACCTGAATGGCTTTATCATTTGACAAAAGTAATTTTGTTTCTAATTTAAATTAAAATTTGAGACAAACAATGCATAGTTTTCCATTTTTACTAAAAGCTTTACTTACAATTTGCAAAAGTATTGGATCTGATTTTTTGGAAAGAAATAAATCATAATGGTAGATTCCATAAGCATCACAAAATATTTTGTAAACTTTTGGATATTCTTTCCTGATTTTCCAGTTGGTTGTGAACAATAAGGTAATATCATCAATGGTGATGTAATTTTGTGTCAAAATAGAATTTCCTGCAATTAAGGCTGTTTCCTAATATTCTGTGATGTCGGATTGCATTCTCTCATCTTGAGTTCCATACATGGCTTGTTGACATCATCTTTCATTAATTTAATGTTTCTGCAGTCTGCATGCAGGCTAGTACAAGTTGAAGTTGAGAATGTACCTCAACTGTAAGCAAGATTTTGCTCTACAATTATTTAAAATTTTAAAACATTAATTGCATAAAATTTGCATTAAGTTTGCATAGAAAACAGGGACATTTTCTGTTCAGGAATGAATAAAAATCTTAATTTTCAATGTCTTGGTGACCTGTCTGTTCATACAAAATTATTTTCTTCCATTAATAAATTATTTACATATATACAGATTTCTGTTTTTTTCAAGGTGGCTAGTGACTGTCTGGGGAGTTTAAGGAAGGATCCTACCCATTACTAATCAGAGGGGTAGCATAATGTTTTTTCCTCAGACCTGAAAGACAGCAAAGATAAGAGTCACATTTAGAGACATGAGGGCTGTTTTGGGAAATCAGAATTACATGACTGATGCAACCGCAAAGTGTCTTTTCTGAGTGAGATGTAATTTCTGAGTAATTTCTATATCTGGAATAGTTCTTTTGAATCTATCAATATTATACTGGAAGAGGGCAAATGTTTCCCCAAATATGAATTTCCAACCAGACAGCCCCTGGGCAGTGGTACAGTACAGCTGACTACTCTTTATGGTAAGAAGTATGGAACAAGATTTGTAGTGCTGAATGTTGCCAGAAAATTCAAGTGCGCCCATCTTTGGAAGCTCACATCCAGACACAGAAGGAGTTCTGCTGCTTGTAAGGGTGTGGGATGATTCTTTCGGTGTGTAATGCAAGTCTGGGATCCTGCCTCTGTGTCTGCTGGGGTTGTAGTGCTCTGCTGTGTGATGACAGCAAGCGGTCAAGATCATTGAAACTTTATCATCACATTATACGCCTGTTTGTACCAGGTAAACATATTTCTTTGTAATGCTCATTGGACCTTTTCTCATGTTGCTGTACTTAAAACATTTTTCCTGAGCATAGACAATGGGTCATTAGTGGAATGTACTCACAAGTATCACTGTCTTGCCTGAAGATTGGATCACCTTACCTCTTGCTCTGTTTGGTAATCCCTGAGCCCAAGACTGAGATAGATGGTAGAAAAAACCAAGAAAGCATCTATTGCTGTTCCGTATTCTTGAAAATACCAGTTCTGAGTTCTGAGATGTAAGAGGTAGTAAATATCAAATTATGACTGCTTAATACTTACAAAAAAAAAAAAAGACAGGGTGCTAAAAATGCTTTAACTAGAAGGGATGTTTAAAATTAATTTAGAAAGTTAGGGACCTACAAAATAAGAATGCTGTTTTTTCCGCCTGTCTCCCAGTCATCAAGCAACAGTTTACTAAAAATTCAAGGTAATTTCCAGAAAAAGCAAAGCCATGCGAAGCTGCTGCTGTATATTCTTATGCACTGGAGCTGGATGTCACAGAGTGGGGGAGAGAGGCAGTGAAACTAATTTCATGACACATTTCATATGCAGCATCTAGAGAAATGATATGTTGACTAGACTAACTGTATATTCCAGAATATTACTGCTGCATGAGAGCATGATTCTCTGTTCTTCACACTTCTGCACTTACTGCTGCTCCAGAGAGTACACAATATAACACTTACAAGAGGATCATGAAGAAAAAAACCCAACTTCTAAGTAAACAAAAATTTTAAGTAAAACTCTGAAAGTGCATGTTTTGTCTCCCCCCCCCGCCCTTCTATTACCTTATAGACTTGGCAAAGCAGAACAATTTAATTTTTCTGATAGAGAATATATATGTGAAGGCTGTGTTCCCATTTCCCAACTCCTATGTAAAAATGAAAGCTGATTGAGTTTGAATTTCAGTTCACGTAAAATATTATTGGTTTTGTATCTGTTTTCATGGTTAAAAAAATTAGTATTTCAATTTTTTTTTCCAAATAAGTCTTGACAGTGTTGTTCTCAGAAGTATTCACCTTCTACTTTTTGATCAGAATTGTTTCATTATGTCTGAAGTAAGAATGTTTACATTTGGCTTGTTGAAGCCACCATAAATCATACATGAGTCAATTCAATGTTAACTGCTTTTGAATTCCCCCTCTGATGTTGTATAGAGGACAGTCTCAACTCTCAGCTGAACTCTTTCCCTCAATGTGTATGTGACTCGACTCCCTTGGCAGTCAGCAGTATTCAGGGTGTATCTGCTTGTTTGTGTTCGGCTGATGATGTTCTTTCAAGGGACCAGCTCAGGCAAAGCAGTTGTGACCAAAACTACAGTTCTGTCTCCTTTCAGTAGGAAAATATAGCTAATTGTGCTGTGGAGATGATGCAAAGGGGTGCGTTTCATTTGGAGTTACAAAACAACCATATGAATGCTTTCTTCTCTACACCATGAAATTTTTAGATTCAAGTAACAGAGCTTCCCCTTCTCTGCTTCATTTTAATGTATTTGATTAAAATCTGATAAGTGAAGTTAGACAGTTAGACAAGCAAGAAGGATTCCACATGAAAGCTTTTCATGTTCAGAACCTGTATTCACCACCAAATAAATGAAAAGACCACTTTGATTATAATTTTTTTTTCCTGGTTTAGTGTGTTTCTCCAGCAGAAAAGTTTCCTTCCATTCCAAAGTACTACTATTGGATGGCTCTTAACTGCTAGTGTACATGCAATTTTATGCTAAAAAATGCTGTGCATTGTTATTCTGCTTTGGTTCACTGAATTCTCTGGATGTTAGAATCATCATTCTTTATCACTTAACACTATGTAACTAAAAAGGTTTTAATTAAATTATAGTTCTTCTCTGGAGTATGTTGGAAAACCGTATAATTTGCTAGTAAGTAGAACTATAGGAAAATTGGTTTTGGTTGGTATTCACCTTGCATTTGAATGTCAGTGTTCCTAAATCTGTGGTTATGTGTCAGTTTGAATAAATACCCCTTAGGAAGATTTCTCATGTCTATATTTCACCATAGGAAATTATTTAGTGGTAAGGTACATTTGTGGGGTATCAAAGACCAAGTTGCAAGTCCTGTTTCAACTCAGGAAGAACAGAAATCTCTATCTACAACTGCTACCTGCCAGAAAAATATCAGCAAGTCGGAACCATTCTTCTGCCTGTTTCTTATGTTTTTTTCTTGAAGATAAGGGTCTCAAGGTTTTCTCTGTATATTCTGAAACTTTATTTTTCCCCTGTGAAAGTAAACCCCTTGATTTCATTTTAGCTATAATAACAGTCAAGTAATTGTAAAAGACTCTCTGTGTTCTATTATTATTACCTAACTGGAGAGCAACAACAGCTAATGATATCATCACATATGCTAACTAGCTCATGGATTTCTGCTATTCTGTGGGATCAGAGGTAACAGGGTGGTCAGTGGAGGCCAGGGCTTTATAATCTCTGTTGAGCGGTCGGGGGTGGAGAAGATTCTTTAAATTTTACAAATGTCACAGGAAAATATTCTGCAATTATGAAGTAGCAGTAACTGTTAAAAGTCTCATTTTATGTCTCTGATCTATCAAATCAGATCATATCTCTCTTTTACATTGTACCATGTAATGGAATCACCATTACATGTCAGGTCTGAGAAAGGCAAATGATCTTTTCCCGATGGAATTGTGTGAGTGACTTGCCACCAATTCTGTTTTCACTAAAAGTGTCACTGAGGTCATGATACCAAGTACTTTATTTGTGCATAGCAGGGAACAATAAACATAATTGTTTCTTTATTCTTATAAAGGAATTAATTTTTAATAACAGTAATTACAAATATTAGAAGTAAACCAAAGTAATTCCTTTTTTTAGTTTGTTTTG
The DNA here is from genome assembly GCF_025592945.1 of Manacus candei. Taxonomy (NCBI): domain Eukaryota; kingdom Metazoa; phylum Chordata; class Aves; order Passeriformes; family Pipridae; genus Manacus; species Manacus candei. The sequence continues at coordinate 40,845,019 of NW_026138062.1, forward strand.
CCTTTTAGGTATGCACACATTGAAATGCTAAGCTCTTCTACAGGAGCTCTTCTTTATCCTGAAGTAATATTGCGCCAATTTATTTGGAATTCGTGTGTGTGTGTGTGTATGCAGAAAGTATATTTTTTTCAACCCACTTTGCAACAGATAGTGCAGAAATAACTTCATTCCCTCCTTTTTTCATGGAATTTTTAACTCTTCTTAGTTTTCTTCTGAGTCACAGCATTTATGTTCTTTTTGTTGAATATTGCTTTGGTTTTAAGCAGTTTTAAGGTAAATTTTATCATATTGCATGGATTCTCCCATTTACTTAGCAATACATCATCACATTTACATAATGAAAATGACTTTTTTCTAACGCAGATGCAGGAAGAGTATATATAGGCACATTTCATTTTTTTCCCCACAAACAGAGGAGGAAAAAAAATGATCTCTTGTACATGAATGGTGTTTATTGTGCAAATCTTTATTTTATCTAAGAAGGAAGAATTTGTTTAAATCTAGAGTTCTCTTTGAAGCTGTTAAAAAACAGAGTTGGTAGTTAGCGCCAGCATTTCATCATTGGTTGAGTTACAAATGCAGTTTTTCAGTGAAATTTTAATTTTGTAGAAATAAGTGGTTAGACCAAGATTCATATTAGGTGATGGATACATTTCATTGTGCTACAGAGTATAATGAATGAACAAATGGATACACGTTAAGTTCTTGAATCAGTCAAATATGAATGCTAGAATAATCTTACCCATTACCTTTTTTCAGTTGTATTTGATGTATTATTGCATATCTGTGTTACAGGAAGCACAATTATCTCTAGGTTAATTACTATCTTGAGTATAGTTATGCTCTCTTCTGCTTTTTTTGCAAAGCAGAGACAACATACTGTTCATTCTTCCTCAGGTGCTGAGCAGAAAATGTACATGCTGCTTCTGCAGAAGGGAGTTCTCTGTCACTAGACCTTAATCAATTCATCCAATTCCAACAGGTTTTCCTGTTGCTCTTTTCAGACCTTTAAAAGACCTTTAGTGCTTTTTCCTGTACTCTGAGTAGTCCTGAGGTTGCCAGTTGTCATTTTCCTAATCGGTTGTTTACATGGCTTTCATTTCATATCCAGTCCCTTTTATCCACAATTACATCCACTGATAACTTGCCATATTATTCTAGTTCTCCTTCAGTCATGAGGCATGTATTCAGCATTGATGGTCTATGATGCTAATATCCATATTTTTCTCCCATCCTTATTTTATTGGCAGTTTTCTTCAGTTCAGAGCCCTCACCCATGACAGGTGGGTGATAAGGTAAGTGAGAGATACACAAAGAAGAATAGCTTGAAAGATATATTTATAAAAAAGAATGTGATCTGAAATTAAAAAAAAAAAGGCTCTGAATAATATTTCAGCGTGAAAAGCTCTGAATTTGGGGACTATACCTAGGAGTTGATGTTATTTGATAAGATCTTGGGGTTGTTATATTTCATATCTGCAGTTCTCAGTTTCTCAGATTTCAGCTACATTTGGTGTTAATAGTCAGATTCTCAAGAAATAAATAGACACTGAATAGATCTGAGGATAAAAGAAATACTCAGTTTTTGGCTACAACCCGGAAGCTGACAAATCTGATTAAAGCATAATTTATTCTTATGTTGGAGTGCTAGTTCAGTGGTGACTGGAAGGCATGTTGATCTGCAATATGTCTGTTACAGGCTCACTGGTTTTTGTTGTACACTATAGGGTTTGTGGATAAACCATGTAGGTGTGTTTCCTCTCATTCAATTAACCATTTTTTTATTTTTTTCCCCACTCTTTTCTATCTTCACTTCCACTGCATTTGAAAATGGATGGCATTAAATGGAATTTAAGAAAATTACACATTGTCATTAAATGGTCAAGGCAGTGAGAGATTAGCAGAGCTCTTGTCAACGCCAGGACAAGCTTGTGTTATCCTGTTAATATAATTTCATGTTCCTCCTCATCTGCTGAAGAGTTCTGTGAGTAGATGGTGGCTGGACCTTACATGGTATAAGTTGTGTAAAGGTAGTCAGGAGTTTCTTCTCCTTCCCCATCACATGGTATCACTGAGGGGCCTTGCAGCTTCTGAGCTCAGGAAATGCATGGCACTGCTGGCAGAATACCCTTCAGCAGAGAGGGACAGGGAGAAGATAAGAACATGTCTCTCTCATAAAAAAGTGGCCAAGATAGCCAACCTTGTGGGCTGTAGAATAAGAGGTATTTTCCACCTTTTACATACACAACTCTTTTATTTGGGTAAGTTTTTGAACCAGGAATGCATGAAAGAATTGTTGTTAGTAGTTTAAAAATGAGTGGACTACAAGGCACTTGATAACTATTAGTTTGTTTTGACAAATGTGATTCTACGAACTTAAGTCAGTTCTGTAAGCTTTTGAATTCATCTGTACAGAAAAGGTGTAGGGAGCAGTGTAAGTAATATGAAAATGGAAATTATTTAAGCGTACCAATAAATGTGTATTCAACCTTAAGACCCCTCCAATTCACAAAGCAGTCGACCTTGTGATTGTCTTAATGTTTTTAATGGAACTAAGGTGAAAAGAACAGTTTCTTTTATGAACTTAGAATTCAGTAACAGTAAAGGAAAGGGAAAGAACCCATTCTGATATTTTACTACTCTCATGCTTCTACAAAAATTTTTTTTCTAGTTTCAGATGTGTAGTATATTCATTATACAGACCTTAAACAAAAACATAGCTTTAAATATATTAAAACAATTCATTTAATTTTCCTACTGTGTATATTATATCACATTCCTGAACATGATTCCGGAATTCAGTGTTTCTAAAATATTTTAATTATGCTGATATTTATTTTTGTCTATGATTTATTACATTTGGAAGCAGTAAATTAAGTTTTCTGTAGTATTTGTTTGCACATTAATGATAATATGAATTAGAAATTTTGAAAGATGTAAAAATCTAGTTCCAGCATTTAAAGTTAGTGAACAGTATTCATATGATTTGATAGAAGGATGGGTAGTCATGGCAGTAGTACAAATATATTGAGCTAACCTGTTTCTGTATGTGGATTTTATAAAGCATGTTATAAGGCTTTAATGCACTTGTCAGGTTTGGAGATTTAAGGGGTTAAAATATAAATTGATTTGCGTAAATAGAGATTGACAGTTGATTTAGCATAGATGAGCAGTAGGACTTTTATCTGCTCAGAGGTTTTATTGATTGTAAAATACTAGAATGAGAATAAATTTAACACTGATGCTTTCTTTTTGCTACCTGAGATGATTCAAACATGTCAGCACCGAGTAGTGGAGAATCACAATGTTTCCTGCCTAGTTGAAGAACAAGAAATTGATAATAAGGACTGTTGATTACAGGAAAAAAAAATCGTCCACTGGATTAATTTCAAAGAGCAAATGGGAGTATCTAAGCACTAAGAAGCAAACCTAGATATATCTGAGAAAGTCTTTAAAAACACGGTGTATCTTGGCAGTACTCAAGTTGTTGAAGTATCTACTTAGCTGTTCTTACAGATGACAGTGGAAATGGGAACACCAGCGCTGTAGTTTTATAGTTCTCCCGAAGTAGCCTTGAAACTTGTGTTTTATAGAGAAGTAAGTTTCATCTTAATTTAGCCATCTCACATCTCTGCAGTTTGTTTATTGCAGGTAAACTGGATTTGACTGGGTATTGCTGTATTTATGCAACACTTCATTTTTAGTTATAAAAATTATGATATTTTTTCTGCACTTCTCCAGATATTTAGTAGTTGACTTTTTCTTTTGCAGGCTGTGTGAATTCTCGATTACCTGGATGACTTACAATCTTACTGATTAAACTGCCTTTTGTCTGTGTGTTGTGAGGAATGTTGTGTTTTGATTTGAGAACCTTAACAATTTGCATTTTTAGTACTTAAGTGTGACTGGATGATTTCTAATTTGCAAAACTACAAAAAAATAACTTAGTGTTATCCGCTTTCTTTGATGAGAGTTCAGGCCTCTTTATGGTTATCTTTAGAGTTCCTGTCAATTTATAGAAACAATTCTGTAGGATAATGGTACAGGCAATGTCATAAATGCAATAAAAGTGAGTGGTAGGTAAATACTGTGGTCATAATGGGACATTTATTCATGTCAGCATAACTGGGAAAAGATCAGCAGTCTTGCAACAGTTTACACCATCTGAAGATTACCCTTATTTATGGCATTTATGGCTCCATTCCCCGTGGGAAGAGAGTAGAGTTTGACAAGGTTTATATAAATGGACAACATCGAGAAACATTTTCTTTTAAGACCAACTTATTATGAAATTTAAAAACCCATTTTTTCACACATGCAAAGCCCTCCAATTAGTAGATTTATTTTAAAATGATGAAGATTAGTCTTTCTGATTATGGATGCTCATTTTGTAACGCCACTTCTAGAATGAGTAACTTACTGTATGGGCAATTATAACTACTGCAGAAGTAAATGTCCTCAGTTTTTTGTATCTGACATTGGATTTACAATTTTGTGACTTTTGAATGAATTTCTTAAGCTTCAAGGTTTGATAAAGTTACCTGATCGTGGCAGTATGTTTTTATGTGCATTTGGTCAAAATTTTATCCTGAATCTAAAAATTGTAATTACTAGTCTGTCAGCAACTCACTACTCACTTAGATATATTTTTTCAATTACAAGTGTAATAACTTCAAGGAAAGTTAATGGTGACCTTCAAGTGTGAACAACACTGAAATATTTTGAAGTTACATCTCAAGATATACAGTACACGTACAAGGTGGAAGCTTTCATTAGGGATTTCTATACTGTGAGTTGATGTGATTTTGATTTTGGGGGTTTCTGAACCAGATAGAGACCATTATTTGTTTTTCTTCAATAGGTGAAGTTTTTCAACTCAGGGTAGATGTATACTCTTTGACAGCCTTGTCTTAGAGTGAGCTTAGTGAAGCATTTATAGTTACTTTTCATATCTTTTGCTAATTGTAGCTTTACACAAACTTTGGTTTACCTACTCCATCCATGGGTATTTGGACAGTATCTTTGTATTGAATCAAATAGCTTCCTCCTTATTCCATCATCCCTATGCTTCCTTTTTACACTTGCACTCACTCAGGACATTGTTATTCATCCATGCTGGCCTCCTACAATGCTTGTTTGACTTTTGGTATACCAGGAAGGACTGTTTTCATGCTTTTGAGGAAGGTGTCCTGAAGACAAAGTTCTCCTTGACTTTTTGCCCTTCTACAGGATACTGCCAAGCAGGTCTCTGAACATTTGCTCTCCTGAAGTTCAAGGCTAATTCCAATATCTGTCTTGCTACCTTCTTTCATGATTTGGAACAGCACAACCTCACCATCCCTTCTGACAAGGCTGTTGTTGACATGTTAACATTAACCAATTTTTTCTTTGTGAGTAACAAGTTGGAAAGTTCCCATGAGTGCTTTTTGCCTAATCCATCTACAGTTTCTCAAGCAATTCCCTTCACTGTTTAGGAATTAGGAGTGTTGCTGGATCTGTTTGCTGTTTTTGGTTTTCATGCAGCCACTCCATTTTCAACAGTAAAAGAGTTTACTGAACTGAGCACAGTGGTTGTAGTTGTGGGCTACTAGCAGCCAACTGGCACTAATGACCTGAAATATTCATTTTAACCTGTGTAGATGTAGCTGAGGATTAGCCTCACAGGCCTGCTGTACAAGCAGTTGACTAAAATTGTGAAATACTCTGCACCAGCTAGTGCCAATTAAAAGAACATATTTCTTTGTTCTGTAAAAGAAGACTTTCTTTAGCTCTAAAATGGGGAAAGATACAGAACAAATGATAGAGAAATTTGTGTGTCTGCATGTGTTCCCCAAACACTCAGCCAGTCCTGACCTGGGGAAGTTGTAAATAGAGAGTTTGTTGATAGTAAGAGACAAGTGGTCCGTCTTATCCCCCCCATACCTCTGTTGCTATACTGGTTTTCCTTGCTCCAAAAGTTTCCCATTGGACTTTAGTTTGCTCCACGCTGATTCTAGAAGGAAAGCCTGAAAGAATAGCTGATGCTCTTTTAGTCTGTCTAAACTGGTCCATGCACATTTGCAAAGCCCTGCACCTGACATATGCCCTTACAGGATCACAGTGTGCTTTCCCAACTTCCATCCTCCCCACCCCTCTCCTGCCTCCATTTGGCATTACAGGAAAGCAGCTCTTATATGCAGTTTGGAGGGAGCCATAACTGCAGTTTTCTCAATGCTTAGTTTTGACCTAGTCTTAATAAATAAATCTTCTGTGACAGTTTAATTTAGCTGCATATTATAGCCACAATGTAACCATTGAAAAGAATCTTCTCTGACAATACACTGAAAGGTAGTGTATTTATAGTTGTACAATAGAGGTTTAAATATGTTCTTAAATCTCTCTAATAAAAATGTGTTGCAGTAAAAAAAAAAGAGAAATTGGCCAGAGGAACACTTACAAATTTATTCTATAATAGTATTTCATTGGAAAGTTATTCTGAGAGTTCTTGGTAAAATTTATGAGTTTTTTAAATTTTATGTTTATACTTTCACTGCGATGTACAATCTAGTGGATGTTTTACTTCCATTAACTCCTCTATAAAATACTCTTTAAACAGTACCCCTCTACTATAAGAAGTATCTACAGATACTTCTTATCTGTAAGTGTATTGAAACTAATTATGAAGTTTTGCATTTGTAGTGCTGAAATTTAAATCTGTATTTTGACGTAGTTCTGCAGTGAGTGATGTCTCATTCTGAATGGAGATGCTGTGGCTTGTACTGAATTGGAGCTCATAAGCCAAGTCAGAGCTGGCTCTTGCAGAGCCACCATCTCAGCATCAGTCAACATTGCTGCAAACATGTAGTAGCTGTGTACTGCAGGATGTGGCTTTACTGTACCATGTTTAATTCAGTGCTGCAGTCAGTCATTTTTCATGTATCCCAGAGTGCTGGGACATTGCAAGGAGTCCTGCAGACTCATTAACTCCAGTTTCTTCCCGATATGGTAGCTCTAGGCTGGCTTTGTGTAGTGTGAGTTCCGTGTATCTGCAGCACACTCCCACTGTGCATATTGTCACAGCTTCTTCATTACCTTCATAATTTTACAGTTTGCAGAAAATGGAAATTGCTTCTGTTCAAAGGATCATGGAATGAGATTTCCTGCAGAATTAAGTAGCAGCCAGATCATGACTGAAAGAGGTATCCTGCACAGCTTAAGATGTATATATGTTCATAAATATTTCTTTCTGCTGTGAAAAAGTTTCTTATGGGAATTTTTGTTGTTAAACACAGATTGTTTTCTTCCTGTTGTGTGTGATATGTACATTCCTCTTGTTAAAAACAGGTAAACGAGAAAACATTCTGAAAGGAGATGTGGAGACAGGACATAGCTAAAGTCTGCAAATAATTACAGAAGCAAGGCTCAAATGCCTAAAGTTTAGTTGGTCCTGGAGGATAGAAAAACTTGCTAGATGAATATAAGTGTCTTAGGAAGCCCCTCACATTTTATGAGTAGTATCTCCAACATGAGAAGCCACTTAAAACCCTCTTTCAAACCCTGTAGAAGAGATTTGCAAATACTTTATAGATAATTTTGATTCAATTTTTAAAGTTTTCTTTAATTTCAAAATTAGTTTTTTTAGTTTACAATTTTCATAGATATGACTGACTATATGAGAACTCTGCTTTTAACAGATAAGTATGAAAGACTCCCATCAGAAAATTGTTCAGTATTCCTCTTTTCATATAAGTAACTTCTATTACATGAGGCTGGATTTGAATTTGTATGTCCATTGTTTCTTTGTAACATAAGAATAAGCAACATTCCAATGAAGTGTGAGAATGATAAAGTTAAGAATTTTTTCCTACTTCAGTATATTCACACCTGAAAAGTGAATGCAGGTTTCTTGAACCTCAAAATCATTACACCATCAGCACCAATGAGATTCTGTGGTGACGGGATACAAGGAGTTATACTCCTGTATAACAAATTCAGATCCACTCTATGCTGTTAAAAATGTGGGAAAGATCCTTGCTTAAATAAAAATGTCATACTAAATTGAACTTCAAGAATTTAACTTCAAAATTTTTAGTAGTCTCTTGCTCTGCGTTCATAAGAAATTACTTTGCATTCTCATTTTAATTTCATGGATACTATCAGCATATATGACCTAATATTTTTGGCTGTCTACAAAATTAGGTATTTCATATGCATTGTATAAATAGCTTACTGTTCCCACAGACAACCTGTACATGAATACATATGCACAGATATTCACATGTGGATGTCAGCTTGGCCTGAACTTGCTGTTAGCTCATAAATGCCATTGGTATGGTGCAGCATTTAGGCTATGCATTCAGCTGGAAGGCAGATGGCTCAGACTGAACTTGTGGGTTAGCTGTGGTTACTCAGCTTTGCAGTTGGTGGGGGTTCACATCAGGCCAGCTTAGAAAGTCAGCAGAGTGAATGCTTGCCTGCAGACAGAGGTTATACAGATGTCAGAGTGTCATTTTTTATGTCCAGTAGTGTATCTGCCCAGGAACTTTGATGTGGCTTTTTCTACTGCATGAAGAAAGGGAGAATCTGCAGTGATTGCAGGTCTATGATCTATTCTACCATTACCTTCACTATAATAAAGGCACTGGACTGTTACTTATCAATAACATATTGATTACAATCTTTTGCTCCCACCAAAATATTTCTTTCCTTGCAGTTTTACTTTGATTTCATATTTTAAAACATTTTGAAAACCTTTCTTTCTTTCTACTGCTCTATTTTTCCAGTCATCTCAGTGCTTACCTTCACAAAGGGGTGAAAGATTGCAAATTACCTACATAGAAGGATTCAAAAGACCCAAATGATCCTGATTTTGTCATTAGTTGTGATGAAATTGCTGTGCTGTCCATTTTGAGTGACTTTTCCTCATTTTCTTTAATTTTCTAGAAAATATCTTAATATATCATAAAATATTTGTAGTCTTAGAGATACAATTGAAGTTTCCATTTCTTTCAATTGTTTTAATTTTCTATTCTTCCCACTCCCTCCTGGTTTTGCAAGTTTCACATTAGTGCAGATCCCTCCCAACCATCTTCTAATTGTAAAATAATATTTACATTTTTACATTGCAAACAGCATGTCCAGAAAAAACAGATGGCTATTTCTTTTTCTAATAGATGTAAATCTGAATTGATTAAAAAGGAATTAAGGAAAACTGGAAAGAAAAGCTGCTGCTTCTTGTATGAAAGACTCTTTTGGTTTTAGAAACATTATACATTTGCAATAGCTGGTAGACCTCAGGGTTTTTTGTCTCACTCTCCTCTCAAATCCATGAATAACTGCACAACATTCTTTCCCTCTCTTTGTTTTGTTTCATTGCTTGTCCTTGGAAATATATGGGGGGAGGGAAATCTTGTCATTCAGCTAGTGATGTTTCCTGGGATATACAAGGTTTATTATTTGTTTTGGAAACAGGAGCTTTATTGGGGTTATTCTTGGGCATCTGCTCTCTCCATATTTTTCTTTCGCAACCAAATGTGCCCTTTTCAACTTTTCGTGAATATCCAGGAGTTTCACAAAACACCTGCAAACAGAATCAGTAGGTATTAGGGACTGAAAATAAATTTATGTTTTTGTCTCCCTTGTTAACCTGTTGATCACAAAGGTACTGCCTTTTCTTATGTGTCTGGACAGCATCTCACACAACAGGTTTCTGCTCAATTGCTAGAGTCCTTGTGCTGTATCTGTATGAATAAATTAATAAGTGCTAGGGAATGTTCCTGGGCAGCAGAACTCGGTCATCTGTATTGCTAAATTGTTAGCATGGTGTCTGGTATGTTTTTGGGCTAAGCCAACGAGCACTCCCAAATATTCCCATGCACCACTCAGGAGTTAACCCAGGCAGTAGAAATTTTAGCTAGTCTGAATGCTGCCACCCTGTTTTCATAAATAATAAGATTTAATAAGGAGTCAAGGGCTGTTCAGCACTGGTTCACTTCCGTGGCTCCAACACACCTCATTTTTTAGTGCAGATACAACGCCAGTTCCCAGATGAGTGTCCCACCCATACTCTTTAACTTCACATCAGAAAAAGAGCCAAGAACTCCAATTTTCTTCAGCTTTCCCTCCCATGTCTTGAGACTTCCAAAGAAAGAAAGTGCATCTTCTGGCTGGAAGGCAACCAAGGACAGGACTAGGACAATGCAGTACGTAGCAGAAAGAACCTACCATTCTCTTTCTCTATAACCTCACATAATGCGTCCCATTCTAAGCACAAAGCAACTATTTCAACTCCTGTTTCCTGCATTAAAAGAGTAGAGTCTATATCTTCCTAGGAAATCACTTGTAGTGCAGGAACTTGAAGCCTATAATTCTTTTCAGGACCCCGAGTGCCAGAGGCAGCTCATTAGCCTTCCCTGTAATCTAACAACTCACTGCATTTGGAATATGAGACCAAGTGTGAATGAACACAAGCTGAAAGTAAGAGAAATGAATGAACTTCATCCTCTCTATCTGGAACATTTATATCTTAATTATAGGGTTAAACTCAAGTACACGCTTCTACCAAAAATGTGATATGCAAAATTTGTAATGCACCAAAGTAGAATATATTTGTCTTTTCAAAGTTGTCATTTTGACATACAGCTAAGTCATACAGTGAAATCCCAGACTCATTAAAGTGCACAGCAAAAATTCCATTGTCTTTGATAGAGTAAGAGTTTTATCCCTGTTTTGGGTTTTCATGGGTGTTTGTTCATTTGTTTTGTTTGTTTTACTAACGTTGATTTTCTCATACGGTGTGGTAACTAAAGTAAGATGGTGGGATATTTTGATAGTGATTCATCTCTTCCAAACAGATAGTATTATTTCATCTCATCACAGGATTTTTCAGACCTTTTTTGACTAGTTCCCACACACATCAGTAACACTTGGATCAGATCCAAAGAGATGTTTGGCTTTATCTAGTTTATGCTGCCATGGTACAAATGCAGCTGTGTGGGGAATTTTCACAACATTATTTGATATTTTGCAAGAGCTTAGATTAAAAATCAGAAAAGTGTTTTTAAGAGGGCATTGGTTCCTATGTAAACCTCTGGGATCCATGTGTTAAATCTAATTTCTGGTACAACTTCAAGCATAATTCTCTGCCTTCTGCTTTACAGATAAAGAGGCACAGTTTGAAAAACTAGTATTCTTCAGGTTCCAGTGGCAATGTTATACTCAGAATGATTTAAATATTTTGGCAAGATAAGTTTTTGAAATAGAGGACCAATTAGTGTAGACCTGAATCAGAACATGAAAAAGGCTTAGTCTTCTCAGATAACTTTAGTGAAGTATATGTAGGTATCTGCATCTCAACTAGGCATGCTTAGCTCTTTTAAATCAGTGGAGATAAATAGGCACTTCTAATGTGCAATTCAATTTAGATGTTTATGTGGGGCGATGAATCATGCTGTGGAAGGGCTTATTTCTGTCCATCAACAGTGTTGGAGGTTTGGGCCGCCGAGCTCAATTGCAGATGTCTGCATTGTGTACATCTATATTTAGTCAAATCAATTGTATCAGATTGTATCACACATAATGGATATGATTAGATATTATCTCATTTTCCAAGTCAGTTCTGGTGTCAACATGACTACACTCCATTAAAAGCATCAGATTATTTTCTACTGTGCTGAATGACTAATGTTTAAATTTTTTAGAGAAAGCTACACCATACTGACATACAGTATGTTTCTTACTAGTGGATTTTTTGTGCAGCTAAAGTCAGAAAAATCTAGTGTAGTGACATAGACCATGCACAGCAGGAGGGAGCCTGCTTGACAAAAGAGCTCCCTCCAGATGTCATTAGCAGTAGAAATGTGAATGAATCAGCATTCTGAGTCCTTTGAAGGACTATTTGGAAATGCCTGGGGTGTTCTGCTCAGGTGCGTTGAAATATGTGTAACAGTATGAGGACTAAAGGCTAATTTGGTCCTTCTATGCAGAGTTGCTGGCATCAGAACAGTCCTTCAGAAATTCTGCAGCTGCTCAAAGGAAAGTGATCACTTTACTCAATTCTATTAAAGAACATTTAAGAATTAAAATCAAAAGAAGAGGTGCTAAGGAACTTGTTGCTCTCTGAGTTGTAATTAAAAAAAAAGTATTGATTTAGAAATAACACTTATAAAGTTATAGACTTAGTCATACCAAGCACTGCTGAAGCTTGAATTTGATGACATATTTTGATATTTCCCCCAAGTTATCAGTCAGTATCTGGACTTCAGCATTGGGAACAATTACACTACTTGTTCTTGTACAGTACTAGTTTTAGCAAGGAGCCTATAGTGCCCTCTAACAAACAGCTTGATATTTAGAGAAGTTCAGGCAGGGGTGTTTATAGGGTTATCTTGTATCGTGTTGGCAGGTGCTCACGCATGGATGCACCTACACAACCAGTTTTTACTCTCTGAAGTTAGGCAATACTAAGGACACCTGCAAGATAATAAAAATAGAAGTGTGTTACTAAAGGAAATTTTACATCTGTATAGGTCTCCCCTGCTCTGACACACCCTGGGCACCGCAAGGCCTGGGTAAGTGGCTGCTGCCAAGAGGTCTCAGCAAGGCAGGTCATCCCAGAAGGAGTGGTCATGTGTAGGGCAGATGATTTGAATTTTGTCCCTTTATGAGCTAAGCTAAAAATTGAGCTGGTTACTTTGGAAATGAGATGATGCAACATTTTAAAGAGAAAATGTTCTCTGAAACCTCTCAAAATGAAACCTACAGAGAGTTAAGGTCATTAATGATCATATAAGTCCTATATTTTCATAATATGCTTACTTGTAGCCTTGCCATAAAATGGATCGAGGTGACAGAGCATGTATAGGGAACCCAGAGAGAGCTGTGATAGGTAATGACTGGGTTTGATTGTCATCTTTGAAAAAATGTTACTATGACAGATGGTGCTCATAGAGGTATAAATCAAGATTTCTTTAATCTTGAGGAATTCCTCAAGATTCCTGTAATCTTGATAATCTTCTGAGGCTTCCTGGGTGTCTGTGGAGCAGCCAGCAAAAGAAGAATTAGGCGACTAAATAATCATTAGGGCAAAACCTTTCTCATAAAATGAGTGATATTTATTTAATTTTGCATATTATTTTCAAATACCTCCTGTTGCATCATTGAACTCAGTGCACATGAAATGGACGTGAGTTTTTATTCAGGCATAGTGTCAAAAGCGGCTTTGATGTACGCAGGCATGTACCTCATGCAAAGAGCTGTTGCTATCCATGACAAAAGCAATTTTAGAAGCTCAGGAAATAGAGCACAAAAAGTGATGTTTCACAAAACACAGGGTATTTATTAGTTCTTTACCAAGGCAGCATTCAGGAGATACTTCTTTAATCCTAATAAAACAGGCAATTTGGGAACATTATTTAGCTTCTAACAATGTTCAACAAAAATCTACCCTAGACATAGCAATGTCTACTGCCACATAGATGTAAAAGGTTGTATTTTACTCCAGATTTGTTTTATGATATATATTATTCAGTTTCTAGTAGTTTTGCTTTTGAAAAAGGCCTGAGGAAAAGCACACTTGCTCGGGGATCTGGTGACACAATTACATTATTTCCAGAAGCAAAAGCAGACAGAAATTGAGGGTTACATCTCTGGGCCAGTAACACCAAGGATGTGACACAAGACTTGTTTTTCCTTTTAAGGCACAAAAATGGCAATTTAGCAACTAGCTTGTGACCTTGAAGATCAAGATTAAAGTATGTCCTTCTGACACTGAGCAAAGCACTTAAGACTTTTTTAAATTTTGCACTGATGGGCCTGTAGCGAATCCCAAGTTAATATTCAGATTTTTGCTCCATGCCCGCAGTAACTAAAACCTTTCATTTTCTCACTAATGAAGTTCAGAACACACACACATAAAAAAAGTGTTTCACTAGAAAATAATGTTTTACTTTGCTATCTGCAGGTTTCAGATTTGAGTTGCTGCTATTTTGAGGGAAGCAGAGTCAGCTTGAATTTTTACTTATTTTGGGAAACAGAATCAGCTAACAGATATAAAGTCAAGTAGATTATGGATGTTCCAAGTTCCAGGTAGTGACACCTGCAAGTTTCTTTCTTGGAGTTTAGTTACTTTCTCTTTACTTCCCCTAAAAGAGTAACTCAGGTGGGAGGTCTACTTGCAGGTTTTCAGTACTTTTGTGGAATTTGGAATAAGTGTAAGAAGCCTTTCCTGGGTACAAGGTAGAATGAATTTTGGCAGTCTAAGAAAGCAGTATGTTCAGACTGCTTCCTTGTATGTTATTGATGTTGCCCACATTTTCACATGAAAATAATGACCAAAATGCTACACCACCTGCTATTTCACTGGTTTTGTTTTCATTTGTTTTTTTTTTTTTTTTTGTACTGCACACAGAGACCATAAATAGTATCTCTACAGCTGTGAGTAGAACTGGTGTAATCCTGTTATGCTAGACCAAAGCTTCAACCAGGCTCTGTTGATTTTATGATGCAAGACGAGAAGGGTGACATGCAGCCAGAAAGGGCTCAACAGTGCATTTTCCTGAAGTGTGTATGATCCAAATTCCAGCTGCCTCTGACACCCATGGACTTCAGTTTTGCAATGTATTGTCCAACACAGTACACTGCTTCAGGAAACTGAGTTGGTATTCTTGAGTAATTTCCTTTAATTTTCTCATGCTCTTCCCTATTTAAAGAACATTTTTTCCCTTTGAATCAACTGACTACCTTCTTGTCATTTTTTAAAGTGCCTTGAATAATCCAGGTGCCAGCATGAGAAGTAAGTTTTGAGCCAAATTTCTTACACTGTGTTCCTTCTTCTCAACAGGGTTTCCTGATAGAGCTGTGGTATGATAACACAACACTTTTAGGTCAACCAACAAATTTTTTATGGACCAGTTCAGCAAGTCCTACTCAGAAGGCTCTCAGACTTCATTCAGGGGCTTTTTTTCTCTAGGAAAAAAAACACCTCTAATGAAGATTCATGTTGATGTTTCTATGTCATTGTTTGGTATTTGATATTATTTGATTATTTCCAATTTTAACTTATTTAGAATATTTTCCCTTCCTTACCTTATTTTAATGTTGCTTATCTTTTTTTTATTAATGGAAATTAGTCAAAAACTTGAGAAATTACACCTCAGAGTCAGCAGAAGTGAAAGGAAATATGTAGTCTCTGTCTTGGGATTGTTTTTGTTCTGTAATCAATTCGCAATAAATTTCAGATCCTTTCAGCGAGTTCGTTATTGCTCAGTATTGCAGTACCTCGGTTTAGTATTGTAAAGCTGTCATGATTGCTCTAGCAATTACAGTAGGCTGCAATTTCAGCAGAGATGCAGTGAAAAGTTATGCAAAAGATCAGTGAAGAGTTAGACCATGATAAATTGACTGTTATGTTTGATGACGCAGATGTAACGTACTAAGCTTATTTTCTCCCTACCATAGCAATGAAAACACATTTATTTTATTGGAAAAGATGAGACTGACACAGCAAATAAGCATACTTTTGCTATTACTGACCTTTCTAGAGAGTGGAATAAACTAAAAATAAATAAAACAAATTCTATTAAAGTCTCTGACCCAATTTTCAGAATGTTTGTAAGACTCCAGTTAGAGACCAAAGTAGAAACTGATGAATAGAGGACAGGAAGAAATAGTATAACTCATATATTAAGACTCGATAACAAGGTCACTAGGTTTTGTATTTGTGCATAATTCTGGGCCACTGAGCAATTCTCCATACAAAATGCATTAATCAGGATAAAGGTAAAACTGAACAGTTTTTATAAGGAACACTGAGTAGTCATACCTTTACATCTGTTGTTTCCACTGTTTGCACTTTATTTCATCTTTCCTTTTTATTCAGTATTGAAGCTATTTTTAATTTACTCTGAATTCTTTAACTGTTTCTGTAAATTTTCTTGTAATGGGTGATAGAAGTCTATTCTCTTCTGCATGATTTTTTTCAAACTCTTATAATGCCTTTCCTTTTCCCCCAACAGTCTTTTTTCATTACTGTCTAATGTTTTGAGAAATAGAAAACACAATACCTAAAAACATGCAGACCTCATAAAGAAAGACGTGAGATAATCCACCTTATTCTACATAAAATTTTTAACATACTTCTCCTAGTGCCAGGCATTGCACATCTTTAAGGGGACACAAAAGGTGCTTCAGTAGGAAATTAATCTGTTCTGAAAGTAGAGGTGGCACTAAATGGGTCTGGTCACTTTTTTGGATAGCTGAACTAGTTTGTGTACAATGAACTTGGACCAGATGCTTCATATCACTATTATTTACTCAAAGGTAAAACATAAAGTATTTTTAGAAAAAAGGAAAGGCTCACTCTTTACTTACAGGAATTCTTTATTTAGGTCACATAAAAAGGAGTGGGAAATTTTATACACACATTTTATATGTATATTCATTTATACACAGTATAAATGAAATGTGAATAAGAAAAGTAGTTTTATCTGTTTCCAAAGATACCACTCTAGGTTCAAGTTGCAATGAGACTTGTGGTAAAGTAAGGAAAGGATAACAGTTACACCAGACACAAGCTTCCTTCAGCTGAATTCAGCACACCTCTAGCGGATTAGAATTACTTTTTCTGCTGAGATAATCAGATACTTATTTACCCCTTAGTATTAAGTACTGGAATGCTTTCACTTTGGTTTTTGGAGAAGAGATCATTTTCCTGTTGCTTGTCTTGTATGTGGAGATGTTAAGTGTCTGTAGAAAAGTTTTCTTCAGGCAGTGTGCAGGTAGTATGTGATGAGATTTTGTTTATTGATGTAATAAAGTTTAGACTTTTGAATAGTGACTTTCTCTGCTTACTACAAGAAAAAGCAATTCAGGATGAACCTGGACTAGTGAACAGCTTGACTAATGTTGAATAAGCAGTTGAATAGGTTATTAGATAAACAACCCAGTACATTTGCTTAATATTCTTTATCAGTGTGGAACTGAAGTATTGCACAAACTCCTAGAGTAAAATGACAGGATTTTTTTTTCTCATTCTCTCCTACTTTATATTCCACTTTTTTATTTTGTTATTTTGTGATTGTTATTCATTATGTCTGACATCCACTAATTTTTCTGCATGTAAAAACCAACGTACCAATGAACCAATGAAAGTCAAAGCTCAGCGCTCAGCAAGGAGGTGGAGTGGCCACTCCACTGACTCCTGCTGCAACAAAGTCCTCTGAGTGGTACTCTTCTCCTTAGGAGAAGATTTCTAAATATTTTAAAGCCTTTTTGATGACAGTTTGTGTGAACATGATTACCTTACTTCCCAGTCTTTTACATTTTTTCTGAAGTTGTGAATTTATTTTCACCAAAAACGGCTAAAGCATATTTATTCCTGAAAGACCAAGACTCACACAGATTTTAGGTAGAATTATTGTTTGTATTCAGAGACAGATTTTTAGTACAATACGGAGAGAAATCTCCTCCTAAGCAGAACAGAGATGGAGACAAACAGCAGTGGTTTAGTTGTTCTCAAATACAATTTGAGCCTGAAATACTTCAGTGCACCTTTTACTTACAGAGGCAATTTCAAACTGATTCTTTTCAATCTTCATATATCTACTTCAGCTCTGTATCTACAACAATGGCATATTCATGAAGTATATTCAGGATGATGGTGGGTAAAATAGGGAATTTGCATCAGGAAGACCCAGCTAGGGACCTGTCATATTCTGATTCCTTTGTATCACCAGTAATCTGTGAAAGCTCAGCCAAAAACAAGAGCAAGAAAATTGAATGCTTTAAAAGGAATGGGCAGTGGATGTATTCTTTTATAAGCTTAATTAAACAGTCTTCAAAGTTAATTGCTTGAGGTGGTTAGTAAATCTAATGAAGAATAATGATTCCCCTTTTTACTCTGCAGAAAAAGTAATGACTGGGTTTAATATAATACCCATGTTATTACTTAAAAAAGTATCAGTAGTGCTAGAAGATGACCTGCTCTTTGTACAGGTTTAGCACTGTTTGCTATAAAATATGTGAATGGAAATTTGGCATTCTTGAAAGTGGAAAGTAAATCCAAGCTTTTTGTGGCAAGTCCACCTAAACTTACAGCTTGTGTTCTGCCTGTGGTATTTCCAGGTCTTGTACTTCAATGGCCATCTTTCATTCTGTTGCTGAAAAGAATGGTTTGGTTTGTGGGAAAGCAACTATATGCACTGTGCATGACTATAATATTTTAATTTGATAAATTGTTTGTTGTGTGAACACTGTGAAGTTTCTATGGTTTGAGGAATTGGAGAATCCCTGAAAATAAATCGTCTACTTATCAATAGCCAGGAGAGTTTGAAAACAAGGGAGTATACCTTGTTAATTTTCTGAAGTCCTTTCTAAGCACCATAAAAATGTTGCACGAGATAAGTGCAACATACCTTAGAGTTAGCATATTTATGTTTCCTAAATAACTTGTCAAGATTCCTTGCTGGAGATTATGAGCTGTGGTAAAACGCTGTTGAATGAAAGATGAAATAGGATATTGGTTCATTGCCAGGAGCCAGATAACAACCATAGACGAATCTTTTCCTAATGGAAAGGAGCTAAGGTTGGAGTAATCCAGCAGCTTGTTCCTATCACAAGACAGATTTTATCATACTGCTTGTCTTCTCTCTGTCCCAGAGGTGAAAGACAGTTGAAGAGTGGTAATAGCACAGAGAGGAGAGACAAACACTGTCCTACATCATGAAAATAATTGTACTATGTGCTCTGGGAAAGAAAACATATCATCTGTATTTTAAAGTATCAGAAATAGAAATGGTAGATGATCTTTTTTTCTTCCCCAAAAATATAATTGATTTCAATTGTTGGAGTTTAGGTGTAAAACCTCTATATTTATTTCTTACAATTACAAGGCAAGAGATTTTGAGCCCTGATTACCCAGGTAGATTGTTTTCTGTCTACCAGAATCCGGTGTATCTCCATGCACTGTTTGTGCAACTTTTTCTCTGTGTATATTCCCTGGGGAATTTCTAAGTAGGGTGCCTTTTCTGCGTGTTCTGGTTTGGTTGATTGTTATTAACAGTTATTTTCTAGGCTCAAATCATGTAAAGTGCAGCCCATCACTGCCTTAAATACCTTTGATGTTACACACAAAACGAGAACCCAAAGTATTGGGAAAAATGGTGCATTGTTTTTCATTTTTTTTCTAGTATTTTAGTTTTATTGCATATTATTATTTCAAAACAATTAATTAATATCTGCTGGCAGGTTTTGAATATGGATAAAGTAGGTGACAATATTGTCTCTAATATTGTCTCTGTTGGTTTAAAAATAAATGAAGGAGTTAAGAAAGGGCTTGGGAAGAAGCATTTCACAAATGAGGTTAATTATCACATGTCAGTAAGCAGAGTACAGTTTATGAAAAAAAAACCCAGCAGAATGAACAAGGACTGGTAAAAAGGCACTGTTAAAATAAACTGAAGAGAAGCAATGCTAGCAAGTGTCTGAAGTTTCTCTGCTTTTAAAATGTCTTCCTGAATGTGGCAGCATTACAAGCTGAAGTGAAATTAATTTTTAAACAGATTCAGATAGCAACTCTACTACTATCAGAATGCTAATCCCCTTAGGACATCCCTTCATATCTGAAGCATGACTTAAATATATCCTTCCCCAGCATTGCTTGAGTTTTCGCTCTGCTTTCCATTTTTCTGGTCAATGATATTCAACCAGGACCTTTTTTGTACCTCTGTGCAGTTTCCACAGTTCTTCCTATTCTACCAAGCAAAACAGAATACTGCATTAAGTGCTGTTACTAAAGGCTGCTAAGTTAGGCTTTTCCATTGTTTCACAGATTTAGGCTGTCTTTTACATGCTGCACCTACCTACAGTGTTCAGCTGTGGCCATCTGGAGTCTTAACCCGTGTGGTTCCACAGTTGGGATTTTGCTGGAGCTCATAAATGCATCACATTACTCAAGGGTCCTACCTTTTCAGCCCTTATTCTTTGCTTTGGGGAATATGAGCTAGTGACTATGGATTGTATCATTTCCCTGACTGCAGACAGCCTGAAACCATAGCTCCAGTAAGTATGAACTGCTCAGTTGCCTTAAATTAGATATCTGAAGTTTCCTACCTTTATTTCAATATTACCTGGTCCCAGCAGCATTAAGCTTTACACACAGTAAAGCACTATTAAATGGGATTAAATGTACCTCACTGAACCCCCATGTAGTTGCCTCTTGTGTTTTTTCCCTCTAAAGGTCAATATATACCATGCAATGTATGTTTCATTCATTATGGTGTGTACTATTCAGAAGAGGGTAACTACTTTTAGAAAAAGGTTCTGACTGTGCTGTCCGGTACTTTAAAGGACTCAAAGGACTCGAAGTTCAAACTAGAGTTGGAGAACACAGGGAAAGATTTTCCTCAGCTGCATTTTTTGCAGCTAGTTCCTCTTGTAGATGGAGATTGATCATCAGAACTGTGAGGCTTTACATCTTCTCTAGCTGTGAACCATAGTTGTATAAGATTTTACAAAGGCAAGAGGAGTGGGATTTAGAGGATGATAGATGATGGCATAGTTCATCAATGTTTCTGCAGAGTTCATAGGCTGTTACTTCAGCTTTGAGAGCTCATGCTGTTGAACTTTAACATTTCAACCCTGGAACTTACTGATGAAGAATGGACTGCTACAGAGATAATCAGTTAATGGTTGATCCCCCATCTTTCTGATACATTGTACTCAGATGTTAGGGTCTTTTAAAGCTATTGTTTAATTTCAGACATTGATGATTATTAGAGAGGAACCGAAATCAAGAGCATCTGTCTGAAAACTTGAGTTCTTCAAATTCTCCAGAAACATTGCAACTCAGGACAGTTTCTAATCCTTACATTTATTTACACTAATCTCTTGAGTGTATTTTTTTCTCCTAGGTGTGAAGTGATTTTTATAAACGTGAATCCATTAACCTTAATTTACCACTATACTAAATCAGATTCCATGTCTCTCTGATAGATTGTGGCTTTAGAGGAGCAACACAAATGTAATTTTGTATATATATGTAAAAATATATAATATATAATATATAATATATAACATATATAATATATTATATATATGTAATTTTGTCTGGTATATAGATGTAAGTTCATGTTGCCTAATTTGATAATCTTTATCCATACTCAAGTTTACATAACAAAATGTTCATACAAAAATGAATGTTTATTAAGCTACATTGTTACAACATGTACACATCTATGTGATACTTAAAAATAGTAAATTTATTGGCCTAGCTCAAAAGCTATTCCATTCCTGGTCAGAGAATAAGAAAAGAAACAGTCCTTTGAAGAGTTTTTCTTTTTTATGAGGCACAAATAGGAAAGCTGTCACCTCTCAGGATAAGCTCAACAGCCTTAAAACTGTAGAGAATATGCCAATGCTATGTACTTGTAGTGGGCTCTCCCTGGATGAATGGTAGGTTCTTACCCAAGTCACTCTGTCACTGTCATCCTCAGCTGGATGAGAAAGAGAAAATATAACAAAAGATTCGTGGGTTGAGGTAAGGACAGGGAGATCACTCAGCAATTACTGTCACCATTGCTGATGGGCTTGACTTTGGCCAGTGGCAGGTCTGTCTTGGAGATGGCTGGCATTGGTTCTGTGGGACATAAGGGAAGCTTCTGGCAACTTCTCACAGAAGCTAACCCTTTGTCCCGCCTCCCCACTATCAAAACCTTGCTACACAAATCCAGTGCAGTGCTCTTTGCTGCCATGGGGATCAGAGCAGATTATAACAGAAGCTGTTAGAGTCTGCAGTAGGCTATGCAAACAGCTACGGGCATGGGAGTACATTTACTGAATCTTTCTGCCCACTATAAAGGATTCAAAAAACAAACTACTAATTTTTCTCAGTTCTACTTCTGGTTCAAGAAAACCTTTTCAGTCAGGAACCTATACATAATTATATACATGATTAGATATGCACATGATTCTGCATATAAAAAGATATATAAAAGGGGTAAATTACAGACCTCACAGTATCCTTTCTCCAACAGAGGCCAAAAGCAATGTCTAAAAGAGATTATAAAACCAGTGAAGACAAAAAGCCATACTTCCCTACCTTCCTGCAGTTTACTGCTGAGATACTTCAGAGACTTGGTATTTAATCCCAGCAGTGGATTTCTGTTTGCTGAATTTGTTTAGTTGCCCCTTGAACCTATTGTTAGCTTTTAGCACCTGTAGCATTGTGTGGCAAGTTCCCCATATTAACTGCACCGTATGGGGTTGCACCTCCTTTGGCTTGTCTTGAACCAGTTATCTGCTAATTTACTTGCTACTCTCTTTTCTTCAATTTCTTTTGTAGGGAAGAGTTACAGACTGTGCTTGTTCTTGTTACTGGAAAAAAGAAAATGGAGAATGGGCAGTATAAGTCATCAGTGCTATTTGAAAACATGTCTATGTGTGGTCAAAATCAAAGAAGGAGCGGCAGAAGGAAAATACACACTATAGAAGCATAATCTTGCATTGCCAGATAATTTTAAATACATTGTTCTTTCAGTTCATTTGCATATGCTCTCTAGAGAGAAGGTGTGTGTATGCATGTGTGTAAATGGGGCTTTGCTCTTTATAAGCTCCTGACAGATCTCTTGAGTCCTCCATAGCACTTCAGTAGTTACCTTAAGATGACTCAGAGGTTTGAGCAAGAGAGCTGTGCATGAGCAGTCCTTGGGGCAGAGAATCAGAGAAGGGCACTGACTGCAAGCATCTTGTTTGTGAACTATAGACAGTGAGCAGACAGTAAGGCATTAAATGTTGAGAAAATAACCTGGACCTTCTGAACACATAGGTTTCAACCTGCTTTCTGTTTAGGATTCACTGAAACTAGAGATATAGTTGCTTTCAGGGTTGCTTTTTCAGGTTTTTCAGCTGAAGTACCACTATTACTGATTTAAATATAAATAATATGCCCAGGTTCTGTTTATATGGTTGTGACATGGGCAAGCACAAACCAGAGCTTGATAGACAAAATCCACATGCAGTTACATTGTCTGTTCTGTTGTTCACCTGTCTTCTAGGTCATCTATCTAGTCACTTCATCATCATCGTAGATAGATCACTTGATGAGTGAATGAAAAATATTGATTGAAAAAAAACCCCAATTTTTTGCATCATAGCCTATTGTTCTGAGAAACAGCTCAAAATGGGGTAATTCAATGTACAAAGGGGGAGCACAAGAAAAACACAAAGTTGTACTAAGCAACTTGGTAGACAGTACTCTTCATGGTACAGACCAGTATTACTGTAGATGTTTGTTAGGTAGCATTAGTCTATAGATTTCCGTATACTTTAGGGTGACCTTAACAGGCACTGTCACCACAAGAATCAAGTATCCCTCTCTTCTTGCTCCCTGACACTGATTCCTGTCCTCACACTACCCCCCACCATGGTCCAATGCAAGGGTTTGCATCTATATAATAAACCAGGTTGAAGATCTGAGCTTAGAGTAAGCACTGTTTTGGTTTTTCTTTTTGGGGGGGGGGGCATGGATGGGTGTTTATTTCAGAAAGGTTATTATTCATTTAGATGAGTTCCCTGATTGGGGTCAACATGGAGATGCCCCAGCACTTCTGTCAGAATATCGAATGACACGATGCGACAGTAGCAATGAGCAACCAAAGCACAGCACTGTGTTGGGAGTGTTTCTGCAAGAATGCACATGAAACATCATCCTGACCTAATTTACTAAGCAGTTAGCAAAACTACTGCACCATGTAAATTGTGACAGTACAGGAATTGACCTGTTAAGTTGAATAGAAATTTATTTTAATCCTTGTGAAGATAAAAAACAAAGAAATTGCATTTGTCCCTCAATCTCTATGGGATCAACATTTTGTGTAACAAGTTTTGACTTGGATAAATAAAACATTGAACCTTGTCTGTAATTTTTTGTTTGAAAGATAGTTTCTCTTTAAGAATCTTAGAGTTTCCAACAGGGGAGTTGCTTGTATATAATAAAATTTTGCTTTATTTTTATCAGTTTTAACATTGGTACAAGTATCCACACTCTATTTTAAGTGCTTTTATTTATAACCAGTGGGACACAGCACTAAAGCACGTGCTACGTGGTAGTGTAATGTTCCAATGATCTGTGAGAGAAATGGGTTTTGCTTTTGTTTGAACTTCTTGTCACTTTGTTCCTAAGGAACTCAGAGAAAATAACAAGGGATATGGTGTTGATGTCTGCTACTTCATTACTAATGTAATAATGTTCTGTTTATAGAGGCATGTTTGTCATAGACAACCAGCTGTGTTTGTGTTACAGCCATTATATTGATTGTGATCCTTCTAACTGAACAAAGTTTTAGCTTCATTTAAAAAAACGTGACCTATTAGCTTTGGTGATTTAATCTACAAGTCGTTGAGAATAATCTTATGATAGTAATAATGATAGGAGTTATGGAAATTTCAGGGGAGGAACTTATATGAACTAGATGTACCTTTTCAGGGGGCCCATATTTAGGTAAACAAATGGAACTTAAATTGCCATCTCAGATGAAGTCAGACTTTGAATTTTTAGATTGCTAACTGCAGTAGCTTATTAACACAGAAACCCCAGTGATCCGTAATGGAAAGGAGAAGCTTGCATGAGGCAACCAGTCACCTAGCAATTGTTATCTACAGTAGTCTTCCTAATAGCTTATAGTGAGGTGAGAAATGAAAGCCTTTAACTCACCAGAGATTGTGAACACAGCAGACTGCTTGCACAGCACCTATACTGTACAGTATTAATAGCTCTGTAAAAGACGGCTTAAAATGGACAGCAACTGCTTAATTAGAAAACTGAGTTTCTGAAAGGGGAAATAGTTCCAGAACTAACAGAAGTAACCTCAAAAAGAATCATCAGCTGCAATAGCTGCAATGACAAAGCGAGACATTAGAATCATAGAATCATAGAATCAATTGGGTTGGAAAAGACCTCTGAGATCATCAAGTCCAACCCTTGGTCCAAATACAGTCCATTGCCACATTGCCAGAAAACTGAGGAAGGAACAAGGCATAGGACATTAAATTTACAAACATACAAGCTCAGATAGACCTGTACAAATTGTTTTTAGCCCCAACTCCCAACACATATAGATATGTGCAGAATTGAATAATTATTTACTTCATCTCAAAATGTCTATGCATAAGACTGTAGGAATACAGAATTTAACATAACCCTTAGAATATGCTGTAAATGGGATACTTCTGTAAAAGCCTGGTAGTGAAGACTGTGATGTACTTTAGATTTTCCAAATAAAAACTACAAATTAACAAAGTAGCTAGCTGTTAATTTATGCTAAACTCATACTTTGTATTTCATTTACTCCTAATTTTTCTATTATTTCCCCAGTCTTGTAGATAAAATACTAACTTTAACTTGAATTAGTAAGACTGCTTGATCTTTGTTTCACTGTTTTGAAACCAGTAAAGTACCAGAAGGGTAGAGGATGTAACACCAGCTATGCGGTGGGTACCAAAAGGAACTTCCTGGAGAACATGTAAGGAATTTGGTACTATACGTTTTTGCTTGAGATGCTGAGTCTGGCAGGAGACAGTAGTGTTATCAAGTACCAAGCTTAGTAAGGTGTTCCCTCTGGTGGGCACACACCAGTATTCTTTGCCACACTCTGCAAGAATCACTCCAGAAAAACAAACTGCTTCCTATCTTTAAACAACCTCAGAGTAACATATTGATCAAATAAACTGTGAAAATAGGCAATTACACTTAAATTAAAGTGTGTTTTAAAAGATGAATGCATTCAGCTTTTTTTACAGTTGAGGAAAAATATTTGAGCAGGTATTAGAAAGGAACTAACTTTGCAGACATAGCTAGATACAATTCTGAGCATGATCAACTACTGGAAAATAGGAATTTAGTTTTTCAGCAATGATACTAAAATTAGGCTTCAAATGTTATATTTAAAGTTTATTGTCAAATGTTTTCAGCAGCCGACATGAAATTATGCATGTGCTCAGATACAACGTGATCTTCAGACCTACAAGATTCAGCCCCATAGTATTTTATGGAATTTTCCATGATTTTAAGGCTTAAAATTATAGTAATACTGAAAGAAAGGGATAATAAAAGAAAAAGATGTCTTTTGACGCTCCATACTATGCAGTCTCAACCCATTTCTTCACTTCATCTGCCTTACCATCCTATGCTGTTTAATCTGCTCTGTTTTCTTTCCCTTGCAAGTATGGTGTATAAAAGTCTCTGAGCTGGTAAAACACTCTCTTCTTTTTTATTTTTAGGAAAGAATTTAAAATCTCATCTCTCTGTTTAAAAGCTGCAAGCAATCAGAGTGCTCTTTTCTTTGTTGTTTCTGATAAATCTCCTTTAGGCAGACTCACTTACACGTTTCCAGGTTACCTTTCCTCCTTGGGCCATTTTTCTCCAGACACTGTTTCTGTAATCATTTCCCTTAATATTTCTGTTTACTTGTCATTCTCATTTCAGTGGTTAGCAGCTACTGGTTTTATTACTCGAGGGTAAAAATTATGGTGAATGAATGACAAGTGAAATGAGCCTGTGAAGTGCTTGTTTGCCTTATTTTGGGTGCTTTGCTGCACCAACCATTAGATAACCACTAACCTACTTTCCAGGAGAGAGAGAAAAATCTTCTGTTATTTCCTGAAGAAAATGTTTGTCAGACCATTACCCTTTCAGATTCACAGACTGTGATTGATGAAAGACTCTCTAAAACATAATTGTTTTAATTGCTTCTGTATAAAAGCTTTGCACAACATAATCAATCAGCTTGGAGAAAACACTTCTCAGCAGTCTGTAAACAAAAACCTTTGACAGTCCAGGTCTCAGAAGAGTCTCCAGGACAGTCGTAGAAGACACATCAGTTTCCACCAAAATTTCAAATAAAAGTCTTAAAGAGGACATATTTCGTACTTTGTGTTGGATGTGCATCTTCTGATAAAAGCCCCATGTGAGTAAAACTACTCTTATATGTACTTTTTGTCTGCTACAAAATTAAATACTTAAGAGATGTTCATTACAGGGTTTTCTTACTTCTAACACAGTCACTGTCACTGATTATTTGTAAATTTTATTGTAAATGTCCAGAGACAGTTTTCACTTGTTACTTACATCCCACTTACAATTTACTACCATATTCTAAGGGTTAAGGGGGAATCATGGATCCTCATGCAAAAGGATGGAAAATCTAAGCATTTTCAGGTACTTGTTTCAAGATGTTCCCTGTCTTTATATTTAGAATTTCAGTCTAATCTTCCTTTCTACAGACTGTCACTTTCTGTCCCATAGCATGGAATTGTATAGAGGTTGAGACCACGTGTCTGTCTAGGCTCTCATCCTATCTCTGGTTGGACTAAGTATATATTACTTAATTTTATATATGCAGCTATTATTTTATAAAGCTCAATTAGTAATTTTATAAAATACATGTTTTGGAAATTATTTATAATATATTTATAATATGTGTATAATATATCTGTAATACATTTATAATATTATGCTTCCTACTTCTAGCTAATTTATTCTTGCATGTTTGGTGCTGATGGTCTTGTTTGGTATTACTTCTTATCTGTTCTCCTAGCTAATTACTAATTATCGACAATTTACCAACAGCATATGAGAATTAAATTTGAAAATTATTAATTTAGTTTACATTGGTATTTTTTCCTTTTTTTGTAAAAACAGGTTCATGGCCTTTCAAGTTTTACGGAAGCTTGCGTACATGGTTGGTTGAGAAGTGATTACTAATGGTTTCAACATTGTTTCAGCTGTGTACTTGAGTTTGAACAAGGAGTGGATACTATTGTCACACTGATTTGAAAATCACTGGCTGATTTTCAAAATTCTTGACCTTCACAAGATGGAGGAGTTTGTGATTAAACCAGTATACCAACATAATTCTACTTTATTTAGTTTGCTTTGAGAGTATTTGTCCCTCTGACTTTTTTTCTTTAGAATTCTGCCCCCTTATCTACTTGCTTGCTTCTAACCTGTAGATTTGCATTGCTGGCAGTGTACATGAGTACATATTTGTTTTCTCTTCATGAGAACTACAGGCTTTACGCCTTGTTTTGCATTAATATACTCAACTAAGGGACTTCAGTGTAGTCTCTTACTAAAGCATGGTCTTTATAGATAGAACCAAAGCTGGATTTTGGGAGTTTGTGTGTTCTGATTTCCTGAGAAGTTGTATAGTCTTCTTCTAAAGCTAATAAACTTCTGAAGGGAAGCCAAACCTCGAGTTTAAGTGTTTTAATGGAGTATTCTTATATGGTAAGTTTAGAGCATAATAAACTCTTCTCTGTGAGTACAGGAAGAAGAGGAGGAGCTGCCCTGTTACTATGCAAGATTTTTCAGCTTCTAGCAGCTGCTGCAAACTCTTCTAAAAAGTATTTTACTTTGGATTATAGTGCTGTGGATGCTCACAGTTGTTTCCCATGTCCAAACTTTCCCAGCTCCACAACTGTTTGTAATGACAGTCTACGTCCTCAAAGGGAGTTCAGGGTCAAAATCAGATCTTCCAGCACAGTTCTTTCAGTTCATAATCCCAAAACTCACTGTCTGACACCTGATTAAGGAAACTGAGCAAAGGCAGTAGACATCTGTGGCTCACAGAGGAATTGTGATGCCTAAATGATTTCTTGGATGTAAGTCCACCGGAGAGATAGCTAAAGACACACCACATAAAAAACAAGGTGTCTAATCATTTTACTGCAAACACTGACACAAGGGATTACTGTATTTTAAGTTTAGAAAGTTCTACTCAGACAGGTTTTTGTTCTATGGCAGATTTAACTGTATGGATGTAGCAGGAAAGGAGATGAGCTTAATGTAGCTCAGCAAAATAAAGGTTGAGAGAAGATATGATTACTGTGTGTTTGTTGTAGGTAACCACTGTCAGGGGAAAGTGGGGGAAAGTGCTACTTAATTTGAATAAAATAGATCTAAATTGATGATTTTTAAATTTTTGGCTGAAAACTAGATAATTCTGAATACTTCAACAGTCAAATTCAAGATTAGCCTTTAAGTGGGATTAGTGAGAGAAAATAAAATTTCAGCAAGACAGCAATTTCCTTTGAGACGGAATCTGATATTTTAATGAGAATTGTTTGAGGTGGTATCTGTACTTGTAAGGACTTGACTCCATCATCCTTCTGTGCTCTATATTGCTGCTAAAGTCTACTCATTAAAGTAGGCCTTAATCTCACCAAATCGCTGATTAGATAAAATTCATTTTGAAACAATGGAAAAATATAGGTGCTCAATTTAAAGAGGAGGTAGAAGAAATGTCTCTCCTTTATATACGGAGAAGATCAAAATGACTAATTTATACTTGAATTGTACCGATCCTGTGGTAGAAATGAGATGGGTACCATCCTGTATAATTGACAAAATCAATCTTATTATGCTTAAAGTGGCAAATACAGTAGAGAATGTGTGACCTCTGCTGCTCTCTTGCATTTAATTTCTTATTTTGTAGAACTCATTCCTGTAATATGATATCCAAAATGCTGACACTATTCCAGGCTTGGTTATACTGGCTCTTTGGTAGTAAGTACAGTCATTTAGACCTTATCTGCCCAAAAGTGCATTAATAGTCTGTTGCAACCAAACGTTAAAGTCTGGGAAGGATGAGGTTTCAAATGGCTTTAAGACTTACATGGTCACCATCTGTGACAATAGATGGTAACATGGGCATCGTTTTAATAAAAAATGGACTGGAAGGAATTTAGTAATGTTGAAATAAATGTAAGAACATCAGAATACAACAGGACTGAACATAATCTTTTGGATTGTCAAATTCCTTTCCCTGCTCTTGGAGGCAATCAAGTATCATATAAAATTTAGTTTTCTTTATTACAATTAAACATATTTATGGTCTCATGCTGCAAGAACCAGTTTTCATTACAGACCATTAACTTTAATTAACTGTAATTATAAATGGACAAACCAGGAAATTTATTTCATACCTATAAAATATATTGATGCAAGGAAAGTGGATTACGCTGAGATTCTAGAAGTGTGCATCAGACGTGCATTACAGTATACATGTCCAGCAAACAATGCAAAAATCTATTTCTTTCTGCAATAGGTTCTAATCCAGAAGATGAGCTACTATCTAAGGAATGTATATACTCAATCCTCCATTTAAGCAATGATTTTCTTCTAAATGTATGCAAGGAAAGGGGAAGTACTACTAGATGAAGCTAATTCTAAGTATTCTTCACTATTGTTTTGATAAATCATACTGAATGTATTGCTAGAATAGACATATAATCTGTTTCCATTATTTAAAAAATTAAACAGAAAGTGTTTAATGAAGTGCAGTTTTTGTCTGTGTATTGAGTCAGTTCACCACCACAGGTTGATTATTGCGGGTGGACCCAGTGACAAAGGACACAGGTGAGACTGAGGTACTCAGTGCTTTCTTTGCCTCAGTTTTAAGCACTGCAGTCAGTTGAACAATGTGAGAGACTGCAGAAAATGATCACTGGTTCAAAACAACTAAAGTGAGGGTGGTGGGGTAGGGCAGGGCAAGTTCTGTGTAGGTGGGATGGTGCACTGCTTCACAACCCTCCCCTGGAGCCTCTAGTCCAGCCCAGAAAGGCTAATAGCCACTGGCACACCGAAAACCCCACCTGAGGGGAGGGCCCCAAGAGACCAGAGCAGATAAAAGCAATTGTGCAAGTATACATGTGTAATGTCCCTATTGTCTTGGATTTTATACCAGCTGAGACCACACTGGAACCAAGACAGTAGCTACATCTTTCCCTTGTCTCTCTCCTTCTCCCTTTTTTTCCTCTTCTCAAAATCTGGGTAACTTAAAGTTAAGTGGGTTAGAGTTTATTAAGTCAATGCTTTGTGAAATGGTTTATTTTGATTGAATGTTGCTTTAGAATTTGCCAAGTGCCCTTATTTTTTATAGTTTGCCAGTAAAAAGTTTGTCTTTTAACCTCCTGAGTCACATTCTTCCTTGCACCTGCCTCAGGGAGTACTCAAGCCCCCTTTAAGAAACTTGCTGAGTGAGTTTGGGGCTTTGCAAATGGTGGGCGCCCATGAATTCCATTAGTCTTACATTTGCTTCTAGTGTGTTTTCAGAAAGCTTTTCTTACTGCTCTTCACATTCTTTGCTACTTTTAACTCCAGTTGAACTTAAGCTTTCCTAACTCCATCTTTGCATGCATATGTATTGTCTCACTGCTTCTGTCAAAAGTGAGAATC
This sequence comes from Manacus candei, assembly GCF_025592945.1. Classification (NCBI taxonomy): domain Eukaryota; kingdom Metazoa; phylum Chordata; class Aves; order Passeriformes; family Pipridae; genus Manacus; species Manacus candei. The sequence goes on from NW_026138062.1 coordinate 40,876,226, forward strand.
AGAAGGATAAGCAGTACAGTCATGTTATTATGAGTTCAGCAGATGTGAGGACTTTAGGCTATTTATCTGAGGGTAATATAAGCATAATGTATCTAGTGTTATGTTGATGATGTTAACCATGATACAGGCGGTTCCTTATGTACAAAGAGGTGGAGTTCCTGCTCTGAATCCTGATCTCATGTAAAGGTATCTCAGTTTGCCTTTACTGACTGCAGAAGTTTGAGAGATTGACCTCATTAAACTAAACTTAGTCTTAAATGCAGATCCTGTGAACTACAGAAATGGAGCACAGATAAAAAGCTATATGCTTTCTATTTTATATCCTGTATATATGTGTTGAATCTTGTAAGCTTGCTATATTTCACAATTCAGAGTATTTCTGTGACATCAGATTTGTTGAAAGTTTTAAAAGCAGTACAAAGTTTTTGTGTTCACGTTTTATCAATTAGTTCTTTTGCATTAGAGAAACTTTCATTTTTATCAATTAAGCTCTAAAATCCAACCATGTGTAGTTAAATTTGGTAGCAACATACATACATGTACAAGACACGTAACTACACTATGCATTATTTGTTTTTTCTTTAGCTCTCATTAATTTCACTATGAAAATGACTTTTTTTTTTTTCCCACACATTGCACAGTTTGGATAAACAATGGCAATGGTGAATGAAAATCAGTTCTGATCAGTTGATAAGCATCAACTTGATGTTTTTTTCCGAAAATTTTATGACTGTTACTCTGAGCCTCTTTTTTCTAGGAATCTATAAAACTCAGGAAACAGACAGCCCGGTTAAAACCCTTGGCTGTAGGATTAACTTAATTGGTGTAGTTAAGTTCTTTATTTTTTGAACACTGACTCTCTTACAGAAGTTAGGGAAGTTGTCTCCTTGTCTCCCTGTGGTGTTGCTATGGTCGTCTCTTAAGAGTTATTCAGTGCATAAATCTTAAAACCCATAAGGTTTGGAAATTTCCCCTTGCATTCTTTTCTCTTTCATTCCCCTCTTCCCTGCACCTTCATGCCTTTAGCTTCCTTCTCTTTCCTGACACCCAGTCAATTTTCACCTCATCTGTAGTACACTGTCATATTCTGTGTGTGAAAAAACTGTTCAGAACCACATTAGAGTCCTTTAAAGTATAATTCTGAAAACTGGAAACCCTGGTGTCTGCTTTCTCTGTTGTGATCTCTCCTGCGTAGCATTTCATCCCTGTTCCAATTTATGACACACATTTCCAGTCAAATAATTGTATATATAACAACAGACTGGCTTCTATTTAGTGAATCTCAGGTTTTGGCACCAATAATGTCATGAATGCCAGTAAAATTTTCATTCATTTAGTTTTCATGTTTTCTGTGAAACCTCTCCAAAGACTGTCTTTTCAACAAATATAAATATACTTTTTAAAATATCTGGAAATATGCATGGAAAAATTTCAGCCAACCATATAGCATATCCGTCTGTTAGACACTAGCATATATTCATGCTCTCTCATATGCTCTGAACATGTAGGAACTGAGACAGCCTTTGTAGAAATCTCAAGGAGTAGAAAATGGGATCTAACATGGTTCCATAACGTGAAATGACCGACATAGTGCAAACCAAGGCTGTAAACTTGCCATTGCAGCACAGTATTAGTCCTGTTACATTGACTGTTACTCTTGTCTGTTGAGATATATTCCACATTCCATACCTATTACTGTCTTACACAAAACTTTTCCTTCTATATGTAAGATTTTGGCAATTTGAAGCATTTGCAGTGCTGCAGAGAACTGTATCTCTGGAACTGAGAAGGCAAGAGGAAAAAAAAGGAAGTTTATACTAAAGTTAAATATAGACATTTAAATTCATATTCATTAGTAAGTAGTTAATGAATAAAATATTGCTCATGGTTAGTATTTTATGGGAAATACTGAATATAATGAAGTGTGTTTGAGCATATGCATGTAAAGAATCATTAAGCTACTATTCAATGAGAAAAAAAGATGAAGTTGTGGTGAATATTATGTAGTTTAGCAGAATAATTCTAAAAGAGAAAATTATTCACAACTGAATTTCTATTCAGGATTGGGATCTTAGTTGACCGAAATAATAGCAGTTGTGAATTGGATTTGCTTCTTGTTAAAGAGAATGTAACATACTTCATAGCATTCCTGAATAAACTTAACTTTGATATAGTTCCCTTTATGTTTTAATAATTAAATAATAATTAATGAAGTAATTAATAATTACTATAAAAGGTTAGGAATGGTTGAGGGTTTCAGTAGTAGCAGGCTGGACAACATTTCAGAAGTATTGTGAATCGAGAATCAGCAGGATGTGTTGGCAAGCTACTGAGTGAAGGAATAAATAGTATATCAAGGTTATGAACTGTAATAATGAAAAGGATGGTGGAGATGGGGAGTAGGAAATGTCAGACAGTGTAATTGTATGCTTTTATCTTGTCCAGATTCAATCTATGACTGAACATTCAATTATAGATGACAGAAAAACATCATCAGGGTGAATAGGAGAAACCAGAGCCCTGAAGTCCTGAGCAATCCCTCATTCCTAATCCTATGACTGCTGATTCCTTTCATCTTGTGGCTTGTTTTCACTCTGAGCTGTGAGGACAAAATAAGGAAAAAAGTGTAGTGTTAAATTATGATTGATTAGGGCTTTTTCTTCTTGTTGAATAAAGTATCTGGCTACTTATTCCAGGGCTGTGTAGTGACTGTGGTTACAAAGTGCATCAAAGTCCATGTTTCTGGTCTTCCTGATGCATTAAAAAATATGCAGAAGATAAAAGTTTAAAGTATTTGTATTAATTATTATTTAAAATGGATATACCCTTGCATAAAACTGAACTGATAATTTTTCTGTTTCCACACAGCCGAGGCAATGAGAACAGACTAGCTCTACGAAGACAGACCATTCTCCGGGAGAAGGGGAGGAGGCAGGCCAGTCGAGGGCCAGCATATATGTTTAATGACCACTCAACAAGTCTTTCCCTTGAGGAGGAGCGCTTTTTGGATGCTGCAGAATATGGAAATATTCCAGTGGTTCGCAAAATGCTGGAAGAATGTCCCTCCCTCAATGTGAACTGTGTGGACTACATGGGACAGAACGCTTTGCAGCTGGCAGTTGCCAATGAGCACCTGGAGATCACAGAACTTCTGCTGAAGAAGGAGAACCTGTCTCGGGTGGGGGATGCCTTGCTTTTGGCTATTAGCAAAGGTTACGTTCGGATAGTGGAAGCCATCCTAAACCATCCCGCTTTTGCCGAAGGCAAGAGGCTTGCACTGAGTCCTAGCCAGTCAGAGCTCCAGCAAGATGACTTCTATGCATATGATGAAGATGGTACACGGTTTTCCCATGATGTTACACCAATCATTCTGGCTGCTCACTGCCATGAGTATGAAATTGTCCACACTCTGCTGAGAAAAGGAGCTAGGATCGATAGACCACATGACTATTTCTGCAAGTGCAGTGAATGCAATCAGAAACAGAAACATGACTCTTTCAGCCATTCCAGATCCAGAATCAATGCCTACAAAGGTCTGGCCAGCCCTGCTTATCTGTCTTTGTCCAGTGAAGACCCTGTAATGACTGCCTTAGAGCTCAGCAATGAGCTGGCTGTGCTTGCCAACATAGAGAAAGAGTTCAAGGTGAGTAGAGGGATACTGATTCTGACAGACACAGAATTGCAAAGTTCAGTCAAAGGTTTTTCTCCCATTCCTTGAGCAGCAAGAGATCAGCATTATCTTCATAAATCAGCACAATAATTTGGAAAAAGATATAATTGTTTAATCAATGGAATATTTAAATCTTTGGGAATGTCTTATTGCTGTGTGTTGAGCGTAATTCTTGATCCTTGTGTAGAATGTGCCAGTGAACTAATTTTCTACTTCCTATTAGGCAGGATAGTAAAGGAGGCCCTTCAAACCCATGCTGAAGCTGTCTTAGGGCAGGGGAAAGAGGAGACTAAAGTGGTACCCTTTGGTACTGTTTGGCAAGACAAGTTGCATGATTCCATTAAACACTTGCAGATTCTCATTATTTTCTCATAATTGGACTGGAAGCTTTCTCATTCCTCACAAAGTTTTGCATTTATTCACAAAAAAGGACTCTAAATAAACATCCTTCTCCTTTTTTAATGTCCCGCTTTCTTTTTTCTGGTATTTCTAGTGGCTTCTTCCTCTTTTTTACTTACTTGTGGTTCGTTATATGGGAACTCTCTAACATTAAAGACTTTTTCAGTGTTATAAAGAATTTTGTAATATTTTACAAATGCATGATTTTGAAAAAAAGTGTGATTAGTTGAGGCTTGAAGCGTGAGTGTTCTTTGGTTCATTTGTTATGTAGGTGCACAACCTACAGAAATATTTTCCACAGTTCATTTGTGTTAGGACAGTAAGAATGTAACTTTCCTTCTCTCAGTAAATGCAAAGTCAGGCTTTGTGCAAACATTACCATTGTTAATTATGACTTAGGTTAGCTAAAATCACTTAGACTGGGTTTGCCTTATGTGACCCTGTTGAAAGGAGATGCTACTATATAGACTTCACTAGCGGGAGATAAACCCCCTCCAAAGCAGTATATAGAATAATTTTCAACATTATGTTAGGAAGAGTTTGAAGTTGGCATGATCAATATTTGATGTTCATCTTAGCAGTGGCACAGTTCACAAGGTCCTGAACCTTTCTCAGTTTAGCCAACGTGATCTGAGATGCTGAAGTTCTGAATGAATTACTCCTGAGTTGTGTTCATAAGGGTATCTTTATGGCACCAATCTGTTGTAAGAAGCAGAAATATTTCTTGGAGAGGGAAAGTAAGGAGAACGAATGTGCAAGATGATCTTAAAAACAGCTAAACATCAGAAATTGGAGCAGAGGAGAATTTTTATTTTATATCAATAAAAAAAAGATCGGAGGACCATTTCAGCTTAATGCAGAGGATGCATATCTGCCTCATGAAGTCTCTGACAGAAATCCTTAGGACCTCAGTGGGCTGAGATTTCATCCACTGCTTTCATATACAATTCAGAGGAGAGAATTTAAACCACACACTCATTTCTTTCTCTTTAGCAGCTGCTGATGGGAACAAAAGGAGTTGATTAACTTAAAGAGGAGTAAATTTAGAACAGAACAGAAAACCATTTTGCATACACCATAAATGCAGCCTGTTAAGTTCACAGCTATGTTGAGATAAATAACATGTCTGATTCGTAGGAACTGTATAGCTCCCTTTGCCACAGTTGGAGTGACACAAACTAAGATTATTATAAAGATAAATAAAATCATCATCTGGAATAATCAACAAGAACTGTCTTTCAAATGTATGCTGCAATACACAGTCAGAGGGATGAATTGGGAACACACTGTCCCTGGTACCACCAGGCAGGGAATGAAGTACACAGGTGAGAACAGGTGGGCTGGATCACAGAGCAAGCTTCTACAGCCTGCTCTGAAGCGCCATAAGGTCTTTCTTCAAGGACTTCTTTTTTTCTAGTTCCTCTTTTGTTTCAGTTGCTTTCTCGAAAATTAGAGATTAACTGCTAATGCAGTGTTGTATAAAGAGTTTCAACAGAGATTTTGAGGTACTATCCCTCAGCAGAAACAGGAGGCTAGATGAGAGACAGAGTAGCTCCACATTACTGGGCATTAATCATCCAGGCTCTGCTGGGAACATACATACTCTTTAGTAGAGTGGAGGTGGATAGAAACTGTGAGGAGCAGGAGCAGTAGGCAACACAGAAATTTAACTCTCCCTTAATTTAAGATTTCACCAGGAGCAGGCAACATAAGGTCTTTAGGGAATGTTTTTATAGGTACTAAAATCCTGTGGTGGTTCTGGATAAATATTAAAGACCATTCACATTTATACGTGAATTATTGAGAGTTAACATTTACAATTTTGATAAGTGATTAACATTTACAATATCTAGACAGGCTAGGGACTTGACTGCAAAATACCTGTCTTAGTTTCAGAGGAGGCAGTACAAGCATGTGCAAGTTACAGGAAATGGATGCTGTCAGCTTTACTGAGTGTGAGCTAGCTTGTGTGTGAGCTCCTGCAAGCTCATATCCCTGCTTGCAGCAATTTATCTAAAAATTGTTAACCTTGCTTTATTTCAGGAGTTTGCTACAAATACCTGGATAGTGTAGTTGCTGCATTAAAATGTGAGTTTCATAAAAATGGGTTACACGTGTTAGTGTAGTCAGAACAAGCATATTTTTAGTGCATAGGTTAGCTGGGCATGGCAAATCTTTAGCTCCACCTGGGGTTTGCCTTAGCCACTTGAAGTATTTCAAACCTTACCTAAATGGAAATTGAACTTTTGTAATACACTGTTATAACAGTCACCTATTTTTATAGTGCTGATGGGGTATTGTTGCAGGGGAACTTTCAAGTGAGTGCCTACAGCAACCAGTGTCACAGATAATTCCCAGATCTTCCTCAGAGACAATAGAAAGGGTCAGTGCTAAACTGGAGAGATGTGTCAATCACAGTATAGGAATATTTCTGTAGCAAATAGCTAATTCAGGCTTCCCAAGTAATTCTGAGATCTTCAGGATTTTCTGAACACCATTTAATTTAGTTTTGTATAATAGAATGCTTTGGATTGGAAGGGACCTAAAGGATCATATAGTTCCAACCTCCCTGCCAAGGGCAGGGAACCTGTCACTAGACCAGGTTACTCAGAGCCCTGTTCAACATGGTCTTGAAGATCTTCAGGGATGGGGAATCCTCTCTGGACAACCTACTTCACTGTCTCACCACTCTTATAGTAAAGATTTTTTTCCTAATATGTAATCTAAACCTATGTTGCTTCAGTATAAAGCTGTCGTGGTTTGAATCTTGTTTTCCCCCAGAGGCTAAATTAAGTGGTAGACCCCAAGGGGTGGAAACCCCTGGAAGTTTTGGAGTTCTGCCCAATGGGCGCTCCTGCAGAAATGTAAACATATCACAAGCTCACCGGAAAAGAAGAGTTGTAGTTTGGGTTGTTGTTGAAGAGTGGTGGCCATGTTGTAGAGCCACGAGGAAGGGGCTCTGAGCCCCTTGGGCCCTCTGGGGCCTCCCAGCCCCTGGCTGGGGGGGGCTGCGGGGACCTGGAACAGCATAAAGCTGGGCTAGGTGCCTGTAGTTATGCCGGGAGATGTTTTCTCCATGGGCGCAGAGCAGCAGCAGGCGCTGACCAGAGAAACGGTGGCAGAGAGCCAGGGCAGATAACACCTGAACTGAAGGAGCAGCAGAAACAACATGCAGCACCGCAGAGAGAAGACTCCTGGAAAGAGAGCCGAGGAGAAAGAGAGCCAGCAGTCTGAGAGACAGAGTTCTGGGGGTAAGACTGTACCAGATCCCCTAAAACTCCCTTGAGACCCCTCTTGGAGAAGAGGGACATGGACTCCTATTTAGGAGAAGAGTTTTAGACATGCAGCACCAGAGAGAGAGAGAAGCTGAGAAGCTCAGAGCGTCCTGGAGCTGGACCGGGATGGCCAGAGGAATGCGGGGGGAGTTGACCTTGGCTCCCCCCCCTTGCACTGCTGCCACGGTGGCAGCCTGAGGCAGGGCACAGAGGCCCTGCAAGGAGCTGAGTCTCCTGGAGATACCAGACCGTCACGAAGACCCCCCCCCGTGTCTTCGTGATATGACGTGGTGATACGACCTTGTCTGGGGTTACGAAGCCCACAGAAGACCCCTCGGTTGGAGGCGATGGGGCCGAGAGAGGCTTGAATACCTCCCTCGTGGATGCTGGCAGAGATCCAGCTATCAGCTGCTGCATGTGGAGAAGACAGACAGACTGCTGCCTCAGAAGATACTGCTGTTCAAAGACTGAAAGGGATCTGCCCTTCTTTCCCTCCTGGACTTTTATTTGGAGGGGAGAAGAGATCTGATCCACTGTAAATACATATGTCATGGTAGAGATAGTTTGTGATCATGTGTATAATGTGATATGGTATTTATTTGTACAGTCATTGTAATATATTCCCTTTTCCCCCACTTTGAGTCTGGTGTGTTTTGTCTGGAAAAACCCATCTCACATTAAGTTGAGATGTGGGGGGGGGAATGGAGCTAGGGAATTGGATTTGGGGACTATCTCAAACCATGACAAAAGCCATTCCCTCTTGACCTTTTTCACATGCCCTTGTGAAAAGTCTTTCTCCAGCCTTCTTGTAAGACCCCTTTAGGTACTGAAAGGTCCTATAAGGTCTCCCTGGAGCCTTCTTTTCCCCAGGCTGACCCGACTCTCTCAGCCTGTCTTCATACAAGATGTGTTCCAGCCCTCTGGATGTGTTCCAGACCTTTGTGGCCCTTCTCTGGATTCATTTCAACAGGTCAACCTCTTTCTTCTATTGGGGCCCCCAGAGCTGGACACAGCACTGCAGGTGGTGTCTCACAAGAGCAGAGTAGAGGGGCAGAATCACCTTCCTTGACTTGCTAACCAAGGTGCTTTTGATACAGCCCAGGATATCGATGGCTCTCTGGGCTGCAAGCACATATTGCTGGCTCACATTGAGCTTTTCATCCATAAACACCCCCAGTCCTTCTTCCCAGGGTTATTCTTGACCTGTTCTCTGCCCAGCCTCTACTTGTGCTTGGGATTACCCTGACATGACTAAGTGTGCAGTTTTACAAGGTTTGATGTTATATAGAATACTTTTACTTTTGGAGATTGTGATCATGTTTTCTGTCATCTCAATCATTCACCCACCCTAGAGCTAATATCTCTATTACATCCATAAAGATGCTGATGATATATGACAAATGTTGTCCTGCAGAGATGTGGCCTGGAGTTTTGAGAGGGACAGCTGTGTCCCAGTGCTGTTCAAAATGGACAAGAAAAGCATCTAGTACAAAGTCCATTGCAACTATAACAGCAACAGTCTGGTTTATTGTATCATGGGATGGAATGGAAAATGTATTTTTAAGTTAAATAGAGATATGTTACTGTTTACTGTAAATTACTTCCCCTAATAAGGTTGTCTGAGTTTGCTTTTCTGATAAGAATCAAAATTCAATGTGTCAACTCAAAGTCTGATTTTCTGCTGTTTTCGGTTTTTTCTTTTCCTTTATACAACCCCCATTACAGAAATTGGATCCCAGTCTTCATTACAGCTATTAAAATATGTCATACAACATTTCTGAAAGTGGTTTTTTTTACTTTAATTGCCTCAAAAATGAGTCTAGAGAAGTGACTGAGGTGCAGAACTTGATAAGGTAGATATGCAAGGTAACCAAGGTGAGACAAATCCCACTCTGAACATTTTGGAGGGGGGAAGCACATAACAAGATGCAAAGAAAATATTCACAGAGGTGTGGCTGGGATGTAGAACTGTTTCTGTCATGGTGGATCTAAACACCAAGTCTCCTTCTTTCTTCTGTTTTCTAGAATGATTACAAGAAACTGTCTATGCAATGCAAAGATTTTGTAGTCGGACTCCTTGATTTGTGCAGAAATACAGAAGAAGTGGAAGCTATTTTGAATGGTGATGTAGAGATGAACCTCAGCAATGGAGAACACGGCCGCCCCAGCCTTAGCCGCTTAAAACTTGCCATTAAGTATGAAGTTAAAAAAGTAAGCAACTTTGTTGATCAAACTGACATGTCATGATAGTGGTATTAAATTGTGCTATTATTAAATATTTATGTTTTGGTAGCCTGTGACAAATGAACATTAGGGCTCTTTTGCACAATGTATTTTGCAAACAAAAGAGTCCTTGCCCCAAATAGCTCACAATATAAACAAGAAGCAGATATTGAGGGTGGATACTGGTCACAGTGAGTATGAGAGCAAATGACTGTAATACAATTTGTAGCTATGTGCAAAATAAAAAAAAATGCTTCAGGCAGTGTCAATTACAACAGTTATCATCCCTTCTTTGTCTTGCTTTCATTTCTACTGTCAGTTTAATACTATGGTCTCCATCTGAAATGCTGTCAGTGAAACTAGCTGAGTTAGTAGCTGCACAGAGACCCTTGAATTACCCAGGAAACTCGTCTTGGATAATAGAGGCTGTAAAATTCTAGGTGGCGTGTGTGAACCAGGGAGAAATTATTTGTGTGATGAATCTTATACAACCAAAGATCAAGAAGATACAGATCAGGAGAATACTTGAAATGCATGTTACCCTAAAGTAGAGCCTTTTTTACAAAAATTGAGCTCACATTTCCTACATGAGAGGAGTATTTATGTGTTCATGAAAGGAAGAAAAGAAGAAAGCTAATTTGGCTGGGCACTCACTCAGAAAACACTGCAAAACACTTGGCAAGTTATGGTCACTAAAGAGAGATGAAGCAACTAGTGAAGAGAACATGTCACAATGAGGTTGTCCTTCATAGTATTTGAGTCTTAATCCTTCCCTGAATGTGAACTTTCTTGTAATACTTTCTCTTATCTCAATAAAAATATTTCTTGCACCTGCAGCCAGTAATCCTTTAAGTATAGAGAAGATTATAGAAAAAAACAAGCCTAGATTAATTTAAATTTTTAATTCTATTAACAGGTCTGGATATAAACATACACAGTGCACAAGGATCTACTATTTATTAATACCTACCTTTGTAAGGTTCTTCTTATACTAACCAGAGGACACAAAGGGGGTTATAGGGTAGACTTCTCAGTTTTGCAGAGTTTGTCCAAGTTATAAATAGTCCTTATCTGATTTCCTGCAAATATGACAGCTGTTTTCTTATGCCAGCATGTTAGCACATAAAAATATGTCAAAATCTTTCTTTCACAACTGAAGATTATATAGCATTTTTTTGCAGAACTTAAAAGATTTAAAGCAGTAAATTTAAAATTATAAATATAAGAAAGTTACAAAGTTTGATCAGAAAAATTTTATGTTTAATTAACCTTAGATAAAATTAATAGTTTCTGATTGAATAGTAAATAATAAATGTGTCAATAAATAGTAGTTTTTAAAATTAATGTATGTCTGTTTACTGGGAAATTTGACCTGTCAAATAGTTTTTCTTATGACCTTGTTAATTCTCCTTTGAACAACTCTCCTGAGTTGTTGCTATTCCAGAATTCTTAATGTGCTTCATATAGCTGTATTTTAATAAAGGTTATTCTGATAGCAATATTATTTTTGTGCTCTTTTTCTTTATTATAGTTTGTAGCACATCCAAACTGCCAGCAACAACTTCTCTCAATTTGGTATGAAAATTTATCAGGTTTACGGCAGCAGACCATGGCAGTGAAGTTTCTGGTTGTTCTTGCTGTTGCAATAGGACTGCCCTTCCTTTCAATGGCTTACTGGATTGCTCCTTGCAGTAAGGTCAGTCTGTGAAATCTTGTAATGGCTTTTTATTAACTCCTGTATCATCTATACGCAGATTGCTGTCTGACAAAGACATGCTTAAACAATAAAAGTTATTTTAAAGCCAAGTTAGAATGGAATGGCTGCAAGACTGCATGTTCAGACAACTGTAATTAAGACAGGTATATGTGTTGTGTTAAATGTAATATATATTAAATTAATTTAAAATAGCTGAGCAAGAGTTGCTTTGTAGAAATCCTGCTTTAGAAACAATGAGTCAAATTGTTATCATTTAGTTCTTCCTTCTATAGGCAAATACCAAGGATACTCTTATTCCATTGTTTCAGATTTAGACTAAGTTCAAGCAGGGGGTTGATTCCAATTAACTCGAAGGTAATTTTATTTTTCATGATTAAAAATAAATAGATAAAAGTCACTGAAATATGAATGCCAGAAAATAACACAATCATCACTTTTCTAGAAGTCAAAATTAACTGTGTTGTCTTGACAAGGCAGTGCTAATATTCATCATATTTCATGAGGGCTCCAAAGTAGTCACACAGTCTCCCCTGCACTGATTTACAATGCACTGTCTGGATTGGGTGACAATCTCTGACCTCAGTGAACTTTGTGTTGAATCTCTGTTTGAGTTGGTCACTGTCCATTTTGAGTGGACACTGATGGAAAATTTCCCTTCAAAGTATGTTAGAGGGAAAAATTGGCATCCTATGAGGATCACTCACCATGTTGCAGTATAATATCCCCAACTCTAACAGGTCAAGTCCTTTGCACATACCATGATTTCAGGGGAAAAGGAAGGTTGAAAGAGAGAATTGAAGTCTTTGTGAGGGTTTTTTTTTGTTGTTCTCTGGAGGAGAAAAGTGAGCCTTTTTTGTTTTGCCATATTTTTTCATTTCTTTCAGTCTGGACAATAAAAATCAGTTATATTATTTTCACTTTTCTGTATAGTGAGCAGGTTTTTATGAGTACTTATTTCTTAAGACACTCCTTGAGATTCAACACACTTCATTAATTGATTTTCTACTATAGCAGTGACTTACCTATTTGTCATTTTCTATTTTCAATGATTTATTGGATCTTAAACTAAATTTGAACCATTGTACATTCTGAAAAATATATTTCAGAGTAACTTTTAAAGTCAAGGTACAAGTAACCACATTCATTAAGGTTTCAGTTCTGTCACTATTTAATCAACTCGTCATGTCATTTGAATGCTTTTTGTTTCATCGTATTCTGCAAATATAAAATCCAATCTACCTTTTTCACCAATTACTATTTAATACTTTATGCTTCACTTATATTTCAGAAGTTTAATCTGGTTTTTGAAGACAAAAATTTTCAGTGTATAGTCTCAAGATAGGATGGCTCCAATATAGAACATCTTCTTTATCAAGAGTCCATTCTGTGTATGAATTGATGGAATTTTACATCTTCTCTTTCTACTGAGATAAAGTACACATTCTTTTTCCAGGTTTGGCAGTATAAGGCACAGTGACAGAAGAGAGAGAAAATGTTCACAGTATTTCTGGTGAAAATAAAAACTTACAGTAGAGTTCTGACACATTTCTTTATATTCTCATGTCACGGCTCTGAGAAAGGCAAAAATGTGTTTATGACTTTTACAACACCTCAGTCAGTTACCTGTAATGCTGACCAGCTTCCTCTTTGGGAAAAAGTTAATTTGAGTTTGGACCACAGACTGAAGGTTTGAATTGAAAGTTTCAGATGTAAAAAAAATTTAATGGAAATATGTGGTCAGTCCTGTTGATTTGGAAGGAATTCACTACTGTCAGATGCCAAAAGGTGTTAAGATTGCCTCTTATTTGAATTTCAGCCACTGATCCTCGCAGAGACATTTCAAAATTTTGTAAACTCTTTGCTTTGCATTTCTAATTGTTAATTCAGTGTAACTACTGACATCATTAACACAAATTTCTAGAATAATATTTTATTACATGACATGAAAGATTAAAACCTTTTCTCAGTTATCTGCAAGAATCTCTAATGTCTCTGCTGTTCAGCTGTAGTAATAGAATTTAGATTTTTAGCTTTATGAACTCATAAGTAATTTGGTCAACCTCTGGCCAAGATGAAGGATCTACATTTGAAACTGAGTCGTCTTTTGCTGTTCCCAGTCACCTGAGGTTGGCATTTCTAAAGAAGTAACTTGAAAAATTCCTAAATGCTTCCTAGAAGCTTGTTCTGAGAGTTATACACATTCCTCTCTTCCATTGTGGTAGAGGAAAAAAAATTGAACATTGTGTCCGGTACATGAGGAACTAGAAAACTGTTATTACTAAAAAAGTATATGCATAATCTAGTTTGTTTTTTTTTAATCAGACCTTTTCTCTTTTGCAATAGCTGTGCTACCTGAAGTCCCATTTTATAATTTCTTTATCAATGCCATACTCCATAATATTACAATACTAATTGTTTCTGCAGAGTTACAGGTGGGGAATAATGTAAATCACTTACTACAGACCCCAGCAATTACAGGTGACCCTCTATATGGACAAATAAGTGTCAATGTCCACCATGTAACTATTGTATATCTTGTCCTAACCCAAAACAACATATAAAACACTCTCCAAAACTCCATAGCAAACCAAAAAACATAGTATAGAGTATCAGAATCCAGAAAAGAACCCAAAACAAAACCCCAGATCACTTAAAACACAGAGAGATTCTGAGTACTTAGAAAATCATGCCCTTGGAAGTGCAGGGGAAGGGAATTTATCACATCAAAATGCACAGTGAAAGTGTATGAGGGGAATTCCAGTTTATGGAAAAGTCCGGAGTTGCAAGATTATGGTCTTGGCTTTAGATGCTGCTTTTTTTCCTCCCAGTTCATATTTTCTGACCTATATCTTCTCCATAAAGAAATTCAGAAATTTAGAAGTGTAATTTCAAAATTTCCTCGGATCATTGTTATATAGCAGTGTCATAATAACTTCCAGCAGTTTTGTAATCACTTCAACCAAAATTCTGCTTCTAGAGAGATTTTGCTATATATATGAAAAAAATACTTTTCTGTTTCTTTAGATGGGACAGGAGGTGGGGTGATAGGAATTCACTCTCTTAAATTTTATGTTTTTTGATCAAGGGATATATTAACATTAACCTACTTCAGTATTTTTTCTTCTTTTCTGGTTATGTCTTTCTCTGGCAACTGTCTCCTAACTCATCTTTGTTTGTGAATACAAGAATAATACATTTAAAAGGACACTGTCAAGGCACTTAATAATTTTTCAGCTCTGCTTTATTGTATGTTGTTTATGACTGTGTCTTCCTAGTTTGAAATAAAATTTTTCCCCATGACAATTACCTGTTCTCTTTGTAGTTCATGCAAAATAATTGGTTGTTGAAGTTCATCCCATGAGGCTGACAGACTGTTTAATTTAATAAAAAAGAAATTAATTTAATTGAGTGAGAAACATAATAAATGGCATGGGTTTGAAAAGTAATATAACAAATCTTATGCCTGCTAACCTTGACAGTGTTCCTTTAACAGTATCTTATATTTACATTTGTCTAGTCTTCCTAATGTGATTTGTATTTGAGACCTTACCATTGCATCCTTGGCTCCATCCTCCTATTCACGTTTCTGTAAAAGCTGACTGCAAAATTCTGATTTTCTGTAGTAAAAATATGAGTACCAATAACATACCTCTCTGTTTCCACCCACTTTTTCCAGACCACAGACTGTGGTCTGGAATATGTTTTAGTTGAGATCTGTAACACTTACTTTCAATCATTTCCAAGCAATTTTTTTAGATATGAGTACAGTCTTAGTCTAAAATGAAAAAGTATTTTTCTGCAGCTTCCAACTAAGTGGACAAGCTAAGACTTTTAACATTAATACAGCCACTCTCTAAAATAAAGTTAATAATTCCTAGAAGTTCAACCTTGTGTGAATTTGTATGGAACCTTTAGGTTTTTGAAGTGTTGCACTAAACCATTTTAAAGTTGTTCTTAGTCATGACAAAGTTGAAAACTTTTCCATTGCAGTAGTCAGGAGGAAATTAAGACTCTACAGGACTATAAACATAACCCTTTGAGGCCTCATGACTTTTTTAAAAAAAAGAAAATAAATTGAGAAAACTGCACAATAACTGTGCTAAACTGAGTATCACATCAGTCAGGAAATTAAATTCTTTAGTCATAATTCGTTCATGGTGATAATTCTTTTAGTGAGTGTCAAAATCTTGGTTTCTTTCTTGCCTCATGAAGATGACTAGCATGTAAGAAATCCACCAACTGTAATAGATTTTACCTTTGATTATCTGTAATAGACATAGATACCGCAAACTAATTACAGAATTATTTCAAATCGCCGAGTTAAAAATACAGATCTTTTTAATTTCAGTATTCTATCAGTGAAACTGATAGATTATTCCTGAAAATAGCACATCAGTAGAAACTTCTAAAAGCAACTGTCAACACGGCATCATAGTACCCAAATTTTTCTAAATATTTGTTCCTTTGCATTATTGAAATATATGACTTTCTGTGTTACTGCTCTTTTTATATATTTTTTTATTTTGGAAGAAGTCAATGCAATATCCTTGTGTTTCATAATCTCTGTTGCAGCTGGGGAGGATAATGCGTGGACCATTTATGAAGTTTGTAGCCCATGCAGCCTCTTTCACCATTTTTCTTGGTCTGCTTGTCATGAATGCAGCTGACAGGTTTGATGGCACCAAACTCCGACCTAATGAAACAACAGACAATGTAAAACAACTGTTTAGGATGAAAACATCATGTTTCACATGGATGGAGATGCTCATTATTTCTTGGGTAATAGGTAAAAAAATTTGCTTAAATTTGTCTTGCTATGATTTCAAGTGAAGCTGAACTAAATGAAACCTTTGCTATCAATGTTTTGTGTAAAAATTGCGATGGAGTTTATTCAGTTGTCTGCATTCCCACATGGGTCTCATGTTTTATGCTGGATGTCATCAGGATTCACATGTTCCCAGCTGATCACATTCAGATTAAGGATTTAGGTGAAATCTACATCATCCTGAAATCTACATCTACATGAATTCAGTTTTACAAATAACAAAGCAAAGTGTCTACTAGTTTTCTGGGGGTTTTGAGTCACACTGCATCAACTACAAAGGGGGAAAGATTTCCACATGATGGGCCAAATTTTTTTGTGTCCAATTGTCTCTTTCTGCTAAGATTCTCTTTTTTTGCAAGTACGTCTGCAGAACTAACAGTATTTAGCTGAATGTGTTATTGACAAAAGAAAAGAATATAGACCCCTGAACATTTGGCAGTAGATTTTCTCATCCCAACATAGGGATGACATGAGTGCTATGAGTAGTACTCTGAGCTGGTCCACTGAATTCAGTGATGTAGTACTATTCAGCATCAGAACCTGAGTGCAGGCCCTCCAAAATATTTTGGCTGTCAGATTCTCATTTACAAGTCTAATACCTTTTAATCCACTGAGGGTTACATGCCCAAATATTTTAAGGATCTGGACTCTGGTTGTTACTTAAGACAGCAACGTGTGAGATTTAAATTCAAGCTAAGTAAAGTATCTTTCCTTACAAGAGTTTACACATTTAAAATATTTTCTTTTATGATCTCTCTTTGATTGATATTTGTACACCAATTGATTCTTATAGCTTTAAAGACATTGGCAACCTTTATTTATTTAATAGCAAAGCTATTTATAAATTAATATAGTTGTGTATTATAGGGATAATATAGCACTCAGATTTCTGAAGTCTGTAAATATCTTCATCTGATAAAAAAGAAGGAAATAATAGTTTCTTAATTTGAAGTTCTAGTTTGATAATTTAATCTATTTTCATTTTTATTTATTTCAGTGTCATGCACAAGATGGTTTATGAAAAATTGATTCAGTGCATACAGACGTAACATTGAATGTAGTTATTGCAATTGACATTATTATTGTCCTTATCTGAAAATTATGAAAAGTTCCTTCAGACAATTTGATAAGTGAAAAAAGTATTCCATTCAGCTTTTTATTAAAGACTCTTTTTAAAATCCTAGAAATGTAGTTTATATTTTTTTCTCTTGAAATGAAAAAAGATTTTCTCTGAAAATAAGAAAATCTGAGTTTCTCTATTAGCTCTACCACAGATCATGCCAGAGCATTTCTGCTCTTTCTATCTCTTCCTGTGTCTGTAACAGATGGTAATACTCACATCCCATTCCTCTCTTTGAAAGCTTTTATAGTTGTACAGGAAAAAGAATTCTAAAAGATTGCTATTATTACTCGCATGAGAAGAAGTCTTGGAATGTATATGAATTTTCAGATCCAAGGATTTTATTTTGTGTTTGAATTCCCACTGATCAAAATTGTTTTGAGTTTGACCGCAACCAAGAGCATGTTCTATATATAATAAAAATATAAAATAAAACAATTGTGAAGATAAAAGAACACATTGTTTTCTCTGTTCTGTCTTAAACAGGCATGATATGGTCTGAATGTAAAGAAATTTGGTCTCAAGGTCCAAAGGAATACCTTTTTGAGTTATGGAATATGCTTGATTTTGGTATGTTAGCAATTTTTGCGGCATCATTCATAGCAAGGTTTATGGCATTTTGGCATGCATCCAGAGCCCAGAACTTCGTTGATGCACATATGAAAGATCTGACTAGTCCAACACTGGACCCCAGCATAAAATACTACACCTTGGGTGAGTTGATTGAACATGGTTAAAATTTACTTCTGGGGCCAAGACGAACTGATTTTTCAGTAAATAAGTCTCCAATACCATAGTTCCACAATGTACTACTAAAGAAATTCCCACTCCTCCTTCTCATCCTTATGGTAAATTGAATATGAGTCAGCAGTGCCCTGGCAGCCAGGAGAGACATCCGTGTCCTCGGATGCATAACCATAGTATCACCAGACAGCCGAGGGAAGTGATTGTCTCAGTCCACTCTGCACTGGTGTGGCCTCACCTGGAGTAGTGTGCAGTTTTGTGCACCACATTATAAAAAAGACACTAAACTATTAGAGACTGCCCAAAGGAGGGTCACAAGGATGGTGAGGGGTGTGGAGGGGAAGCCATATGAGGAGCAGCTGAAGTCGCTTGGTTTGTTCAGCCTGGAGAAGAGGAGACTGAGGGGAGACCTCATTGCAGTCTACAACACCCTCATGAGGGGATGCAGAGGAGCAGGTACCAATCTCTTCACTCTCATGACCAGTGACAGGACTCAAGGGAATGGCATGAAAGCTGAGTCAGGGAAGGTTTAGGTTAGATATCAGGAAAAGGGTTTTCACCCAGAGAGTGGTTCAGCATTGGAACAGGCTCCCCAGGGAAGTGGTCACAGCACCAAGCCTGTCTGGATTCAAGAAGTATTTGGACAATGTTCTCAGGTACATGGTGGGATTCATGGGGTGTCCTGCGCAGGGCCAGGATTCGGACTCAATGATCCTGATGGGTCCCTTCTAACTTGGCATATTCTATGATTCTATGATTCTACTATTTGATCACAGTTCCGTTGGCTATGCTCATACATCTTTTGGGGAGTGTTCTAAACAGCAGGCACTGAAATGATCTAAGATCAACATAACCTTACTATCATCTCACCCCTTTTCTAGATTATTTTAATCTATTTAATTACACAATACTGTCTGCAAACCAAACTGTATTGGTGCAACTGTGAATTGAATATACTGTAATGTGGGGACAAAACTAAGCAATGAGATGCATGAACTTCTTAAACATGCTATGTCAAAATAACCAATATGTCTTTTATATATTATTTTTTCAGAGACTCTGTTGTATTACTTTAGTATTTTTCAATCCACTCTCTTTACCAGTAACAGATGAAAAATGTTAATAAACTTGCTTTGCATATATGAGAAGTGACTAGAAGCTATTTCACCTGAATGAGAAAAAATTAAGCTCTGTTGATTAGTGTTCCCTCTCAACATCACCACATCTTTCTTACTGTTATTAGATTTTTTTTTTCTACATACTGAATTACATCAGTTTCTATATGTGTTCTGTGCCTCAGATACTATTTCTCTTAAGGTTACATTCCTGCATCATCCAGGCTGTAGAAAAGCAGAGCAATTAATATATCAATTCTGAAACACATTGAATTGTAAGACTGACAAATTTTACTGGAAAGTTACAGATTTTACGTAAGTCCTAAAAGCAGCTGGTTAAATATTAATTCAGTTTTCAGAAACACACACTTGAAGAATGTGCAAACAGAGACTGTTGTTTATGTTCACAGTGTCTGCGTATGACAAGCACAAGTCTTGTAACTCATTTATGCTACACAATACTGCATCATTTAGAAAGGCACCTTCCATTCATATCAGTCATGGGTTGTGACTTTGTTATACCCTGAAGCACAGCTGATACATTTTTTAGTGGATGCATGTACACTGAAGTCTGGTTGGAGAGCACCTGTGTCTGGTAGTGCCAACACGGATAATGTTATTTAGTGCCACAGTTTTTTTCATAGGTTAGCAAGCATACCTTGGTGGACACCAGGCTGAACATGAACCAACAGTGGGCCCCTGTGGCAAAGAAGGCCAATGGTATTCTGGGCTGCATTAGGTGGAGCATGGACAGCAGGTGGAGGGAGATAATCCTGCCCCTCTACTCAGCACTGGTGAGTCCACAACTGGAATACTGTGTCCAGTTCTGGGCTCCCCAGTACAAGAGAGATGTGAACATGTTGGAGATAAGGGCCTTTACAGTAAAGTAGACACAGATAACAACATTCTCCTGGGACATAGGTACCACATCCCAGGTTAACCTCTTCTCTTTGTCTGAAGCACAATAGTGAATGAATTTAAGCCTGCCACATCATGAGAGAATGCCTTGACTTAGAGCAAGGAAGTATTCTGAAGGGTATTGCTTCAGACTTCTTCTGACACTTTTCTGTCAATATTTATTTAAGTAAAAGCTTGAACTTAAATGTTCCTCTCTGCAGTTGAATGTGTCACGTTCCCCATTAAAAGACATTCAAGTAATTCACGAGTACATTAGCTTCAGCAGAAGATACTGATAGAAATGATGATAGAAAAGGTGATGGAAATGGGTGTTTGGTGTTTGCTGGGAAATGACCACTACAATTTCATTATAAGTAAGACGATAAAGTAGAAAAGATATAGAAATATTATTGTTCATGTAGTTTTGGAATTGTGAAGGCCATTTAATTAATTCAGATCCCCACAACAAAACAGTTCATTTTGTCACAGCTCAGTTGTCATCACCTGCCACTGTAAGCTGAATTTTACTTAAATTCTATTATAGACGAGGATTCAACTCCCAAAAAGTTACCTCAGTGATCTTACGGTCCACCTTTATAATCCCTGGTGATCTAATCAATACAGTCAGTGGAACTGTGGAAACGTTTTAGAGTTAGTTACATGGCTCACTTCAGTCAGCTAAACCTAAGTGATTAGTGTTGTTTGAGTTGCCATGGGTTTCTTCCCTCACCTTGAAATCACAGAATATCCTGAGTTGGAAGGGACTCACAAGGATCATCAAGTCCAAATCTTAGCCCCGCAGAGGACATCCACAGGAGTCACACCATGTGCCTGAGGTGTTGTTCCAATTGCTGTTCTGACTGCTGTTCCAAAAAGACCCCCCCATAGATGCATACAGTTATCTTGAAATAATGACAATTCTCATCTTTTGTTCCTAGCCAGAATAAACTGGGATCCGTCCGATCCTCAGATCATATCTGAAGGGCTGTATGCAATTGCGGTTGTGTTGAGTTTCTCAAGAATAGCCTACATCTTACCAGCTAATGAAAGCTTTGGACCACTGCAGATATCACTTGGCAGAACCGTGAAAGACATCTTCAAGTTTATGGTGATATTTATCATGGTGTTTGTAGCTTTCATGATCGGCATGTTTAATCTCTACTCCTACTATCTGGGGGCGAAACAAAATGAAGCATTCACAACGTAAGTACCACTGATTAAAATGTAGCTTTTTTTCTTAACAATAAAGCAATGAAATACAAAATGTGCTTTGCAATGCTACTACATTTTTGGACATGGGGAACTGAGATGTCCTTAACAAAGCAAGGAAAAATACGTCTTCAAACAGATGGAGATAGATAGGAAAAAATACCTCAGAGGTTTGGACTTCTATATATGTATAAACTGATTAAGAGGAAATACATGTATTTAAGTGAACTAACTTGAAAAAAAATCAGTATGCCCACACCATGGTTTTACATTGAAATTGTGTAATAGTAAAAATTCAGCTGGAGGATTATGGTCTGCGAGACTCATTTTTCTGAAAATTGATGAATTGCCCTCAGACATCCTGTCTTCTCACAGTTTCAGAATGTTTGTCATAATAATGGTGAAATAATTCATACAAAGTGAACTAATGGTGCAATTTAAATAATTTACAGGTTAATTATTTTTTATTTACATTAATTTACATTCAGCAGGCTGTAGCATGTAGATTAGTTAACAAGTAAATCATTGTGATATTCTTTCCAGGATGGGTATATAATTCCTAAACTGAATCAGATGGTTTTATTGTCAGTCCTAAGTTTTAGGAATCTTGTATCGTGAAACAGCCTGTACGCATGAAATTAGACAGTCTACTGTTATGCACTATGGTAGAATTCTACATTATGATAATGCAAAAATTTGTACACCATATAAAAATGGTAACTGGCAATTTATATAATAAGAATATACGGCTTTTCTTCAGTATTATATGCATGTGTTCGATTTCTCCTTTTAGTGTTGAAGAAAGTTTCAAAACATTGTTCTGGGCTATATTTGGACTCTCAGAAGTTAAATCGGTTGTCATCAATTATAAACACAAATTTATTGAAAATATTGGTTATGTCCTTTATGGAGTCTATAATGTTACCATGGTCATCGTCTTACTGAACATGCTTATTGCAATGATCAACAGTTCATTCCAGGAAATTGAGGTAAAAACTGATTTTATGATGAAGTATCACCACATTTACTGTTACAAATAATTGTATAAACCTCTCGGAAAATATTCTTGTTGACATCTTGTTTAAGAAAAGTAACACATAGGCTTTTGGAATATATTAGGAGAAAATACTAATTCCACTGTACATTTTTGTTATAAAATACCTGGAAGTTACCTGTGCTTGCATTAGTAAGAATCAAACTGGAATAAGAAAGTACTGCTGAACTCCATTATGTTCCTGAAGAGGATGGCTACATGGTGTGACTTTGTGAATTTTTCACTTGCCTTATTTGTAATTATTAGAGAAATGTCCCTCTTGCTGCAAGGATGTTCACATTCCTATGCCTTGGCCTTGCAAGCAAGTCTCTAACATGCTGTGTTCTTCTTTCATTAAATAACTGTTGCTCTAGACCTCTGCAGTGAACAAAACTTTACTTGACAAAGTAATCAGCAGGGCTACTGAAAATCAGCGTGAATTTTGCATGCCATGGAAAACAGAGGGCTAAATCATTATCATTGTTTTGAAAAAAAGGAAGCAGATCTCCAGGAGCTAGGCCATCTCAGACCTTCCCAGATGCCCTTGCCACACAGCTGCATGCTCAGGTTTGACACCGCTCTGGTCCCCTGTTCTAGGCTCTGGTTTGGGGCCATAGCATTGTCTGGCTTGAGCAAGAGCAGCACATTCTCTAGGGAGGTTCATATTCGTCTGACTCGGGAAGCCACAGAGCAAACCTATCAGGTTTAGAGCATTAAAAAGCAGTCTCTTATCCAAAAAATATGCTAACTGGATAAAAACAGCTTCTAAAAACAGGCACAACAATAGCGAGTTATGTTCTTGGACATGATGTCAGTCCTTTCTGCAGAAAACCCTCTTAAACTTTGCAGGATGGAATAAAGTGATTGTTTTGATGATCCTAAATGTTAAACATAAACCATGGTGATGGTAGCATATCTGGTTTAATCATATATCCCAGCAAGTGGAAGGAATTATCTAAGAATCATCTAATCTTTTTTAACTTCATGTTTAAAGTAATAGAGTAATAGTGTCTATAGACTATTAGCAGGGTCTGTCGTTGTAATCATATATTGCAGACTATTAGCACTGACCCTGGAATAAGCGATGTTTAAATTAAATCCATTCTGTTCTTCTGCAATTGCATTATTTTAAATAGATTAATAAGAACAATTCCATTCACTGAAATTTGGTTTTCATGAATCATAAGCAAGTTCTTGATGTGTTTGAGATTAACTTCGGCCATTACATTCAAAACACACATAAAGTTTAGCTAGAGCATCTTTAATAGTCAAAGTGTTATTAACAGTGTATTAACAGCTGTGTTTCCATTTTACAGGATGATGCCGATGTAGAATGGAAATTTGCAAGGGCTAAACTTTGGTTTTCTTACTTTGAAGAAGGGAGAACTCTTCCAGTACCCTTCAACTTAGTGCCAAGCCCAAAATCTTTGCTGTACCTCCTAATCAGAATCAAAAAATGTATTTCTAAACCATTTCTGTGCCAAAAGAAAAATTTTCAGGAAGATGCGGAGATGAACAAGGTAATTTTGTCATGTATATATTAACTTCTAATTTTAAAACATAAAAATAATTTTAACTTAGTTTTTGTTGTTACCCTGTTTTATTCATGAATTTCCCAATATACTTCATCCATACTAGAGTCAGTCACTAACGTGGGTACAAGAATATTCTAGAATACAGAGTTAAAACCCTTGCTAAAATCAGGTCAGAAGACATCTCCAGCTCTCCCTTTATCTGCAAGTCATTTTATCTCAGAATGCTGTCTAGATGGTCAGACAGATTTTATTTTTCATAAATTCACACCTACTTTTTCCAGTCACCATCTGTCCTTTTATGTGCTCAAAGAGGATTTATTATTCATTCCAATTTTTTGCCAGTGACTGAAGGGAGGTTGAGTGCCCATGTTTGCTCAGATCATAATTTTGACCTTTTTTGAAGATGGGTTTGACATTTGTCTTTCTTCAGCCTTTTGGGACCTCTCCCAATATCCATGTTTTTTCAGAGATGATTCCGTATTTGCAAGGGGTTCATCTGCTCTCTCAGCACCTGTGGATGCAGCCTTTTGGGTCCAAGGGACTTGCCTGGGTCAAGTTCTCTCAAGTAAACCCTGTCCCTTTGAATCCCTTCACTGAGTACAGAGACCTGAGAGACTGTTGCTGAACCCTGAGGCAAAGAAGGCATCAATTCCCTCAATCTTACCATCATCCACTGTCACTTAAATCCGCTTTCCCACTAAACAACAGGCCCACATTTCCTTGTTCTCCTTGTTATTGTAGCAGTAGAAGTTCTTCTTATTGCCCTTCCAAATGTCAGTTTAAGACAAGCTTTGTCTTTCCTAACACCACACTCACATGCCTGGACAGTTTCTGAATTCCCCTTGATAGCCTGTCTCTGCTTCTACTGAAAATGCAGCCTACTTTTATCATAAAGCATTTTTTTATCTGTTTTATTTACACAAGTGCAGTAAAAAGAGCTTGAGTTGATTCACTGGGTTTGCTTAAGGAGGTTGTAGTCAGTGTATTTTTCCTGCGCTGTCTTGGCATAAACCAAAGTAATTGCTTTAGGAGAATATGGAATGTTAGGTGATATTGGAAATTTAAAGACTAGCACTATTCTAGCACTATTGTAACATGTTAGGGAAAAAGAGCCGTGCAAGACAGCTGATCAGATGTAACAAGTGGAAGGTGAGCATACAAAGAAAAAGAAGGTTAAAATTTGTCATGGTAGCAGAAACAAAATTGTCTTCTATGGAAATTTAAATGTGGAAGAATCTTTGTTAAAATGTGTGGTAGTCTGAGCAGAGGCCTGTTCAAGGTTATGAGTTCTTGAGTCTGTAGTCAAGAGTCATTAACCATTAGACTAGAGAACAGTAAAGAATTTATGTGTGTCTGTCAGTTCTCTGTCACCAGTGTGACAAGCATGTTTTCCAACACAGAGTTGAAGACTGGTTTCAATCCTAGATGGAAAAAATGGAGTTTTAGGAAAAATACTGTGCCTCTGACAAGCCTCTGCCTCTGGTTAAGCTTATAATAGTTTATGAAAACAAATGCAGGTATTAAAAACACCGTTACCAAAGTCAAGATTGTTGTTAACTTCAAATGTCTCATGTGTACTATTGGTAATTTTTCTAGTATTTCACAGATCTCACTTCATTTTACTTGGGAAATTTAATCCTAATGTATTTAAGACCTGACAGAGGTGATACTTCATTTGCTCAGGTTTCTAATGACTGACATTTACCAAACTTGATTTTAAAACCTCTGTGGGTGATAAAGTCATCACCGAAAAATCATGCAAATAAGGAGATGCATATAAACTTAAAATTGAGTGATGGTGAGAAACAACAAATGGTTCTTTTCTAATTCACTTTTGACTTTGAAAATCACATAAGTAAGTTAAATGCTTGTTTTAGGGACTTTTCAGCATGAAATTTATGTTCTTTAAAACAAGTACTATTAAAAATCTCACTTATACACCCTAAGGAAAGAAGCTGTATTTTTATCACTCCTTTCAAATCTAACAATTCAGATTGCTAGAAGGGTGCAAAGTGTAATAATTACCAGTTCTAGATAAAACAGTAACAGGTGTATTGGCTTTTACGGCAGTCCCTCTGAAATAGAGCTGTAAGGATGTAAACATCGTTTATCAGATTTTTTCCTGGCCTTGAATTAAATTTTAGTCTTCAAATATTAATGCTTTACACTCACTGCAGATTTTAGTGTAACTAATCCTAAATGAAATGTGCTTACTCCCCAGCCAAAGCAGCTATAAAACTGCAAATCAAATTAAAAAAAAAAAAGCTTTCATGTTGAAAAACATAAAGCATCTGAGTTACATTTATTCATTCACCAGCTTTTGCAGTAGGGTGACTGCTATTGCCAGATGATTACATTTTTACTTACTTTTTGGACCACTGCATGCTGTGGAGATGACTTTATCTGAATCTGAGATACTGCCATCCTGTGCGCTTCTAAAAAATAACTAAAATGCTTTTGTGTTACTTTTTGACCCACTATTGATAATTCATTGTTGTTGAGGCCAGTTTATGGCATCTTTTCAAAGGCATTCTCAGGCTTTTGGATTTTGACTTGGGACTCATTCAGTGCTGAGTGTTGGTGCTGCTGCGACTGCTGAGCAAGGAGCTACTACAAATGCAATGAGCTGTGCAAAGACAAGAAAAGATTTGACAAGACCAGACCCAAGACCCTAGACTTAATGGCTGTGTTTGTGCTAGTGAAATGTGAAGCGTAGCTTATCTAGGCATTGAGGCCAATTCGGGAATGGCTTGCCCCTATTTAAGTAGTTTTCCTTGCAAAGGGTTGCTGCAAGCTCTTGTCTTCAGATGATTCCTCCTGCCAAACCATGCCTAGGAAGGTAGAAAGTTGTTCTGAGGCAAGTCCTACCTGGGAGGAGAGTAAAAGTTTATTGATAGAAGACATTGCATTGCAGGGCCCAATAATGTTAACACACACTCCAGTTTACTGATTCAGATCCAACCTGTGGGTCTTTCTGCTGCACAGCCAGCATCTTCTCAGTGCAAAAGTGTCAGCAGCTTCAGGGTGAGTATGAAGATAAAAATTAGAATTGGAAGGGGGGAAATTCTGCTCCTAGAGCCAGCTCTGCCCTGATTATTGTTGGTAGAAAACAAAGCCAGATGCTGTCAGTGCTAAACAGCAAGCAATTTACATAGCTGTGTTCAAGTGTACCACACTAGAAGTTAATTTCTTGAGACATATCTGCATATAATACTAAAAGCTGTGAAGATGTTTTCTTTCAGGCTGTTGATTAAAACTTGTAGATGTCTTGTTTCTGGCTAGAATTGGAGTTTTAAACATAAAGTGAACAAGAAACTCAAACCAAAAAAGCGGAGAAATAAATGAAGAAAGAGGAGAGTTTTAAAGAAATGTATTTTGATTTTCATTCTAAATTTTAAAATTGCCTTCCAATTGAGAAAGTTTATTGTTTAAGAGTCACAGAAATTATTCATCTTCCTGAGCTAAAAAATGGTAGTTGCAGATGATGTATTTAAACCTTGTTCTTGAAACATGGCCCTTCAGAAAAAAAATAAGGGACAACTATTTATTGAAACTGCTTTAAACCTCCATTCAAATAAGAAAAATATGTCAACTTTTACTCTACTAGTGCAAAATAATGTTTCTGAAATGTTCATCGGTGGACTTTGGTTATGGGAGCACAAACTGAGTGATTTGCTCTGAACCCTCCTTTCTGGTCCAAGCATTTTTGCATTCCAAATCATCACCTGCTTCTGAAAATTGGGATTTAAGACATTAACAGAGTGGTAAACAAAACAGCTACAATAATTACGTTAGCATTCTGATTGCATTCAATTTTAAGTAATACTAGAGAATAATAAAATGAGAAGTTTAAAGACAAAGGTGTTTTCTAAGAGGAAGGATGCACATGTGCTGCATAGAATCATAGAATCATAGAATCAGCCGGCTTGGAAGGGACCTCTGAGATCATAAAGTACTCTTGGAGAAGAGTTATTTTGGGGGGTTTGTATAATTGTTTTATTTAATTTACATTATTTCCCCTCTGATCACTCATGTTCAAAAAATGTTAACTTGAAAATATGAATTCTAGTTCAGTTATCAGTATGACAAGCTGAATGTACTCTAGTAGTAATTTTGGGGAAAGAAAAAAGCCATAGGTGTGAAAATTAAAGAGAATTTAAAATGTTATTTGACGTTATGATGAAATCTTGGCAATCTCTGCCACCAAGTGGTCATTCGGCAACACACAGTAGATATTCTGTCCTGTTAGTGTTGCATATAAAGAGTTTTAACGAAGTTACACACTTATGATTTACCTGCCAATTTTAAGGTGCACTTTCTAGCTAAGTACATTATTCTGTCCAAAAAAAGTGCTGAAGGGTAAAAGTTAAGATAAATTTGTTATAATGTGCCTGATTTTACAAATTTGCGGTGTCTCAACTGATTTTGCCGCATAATACCAGTTTTGCTATTTCAAGTGAAAATCAAGTTGTAGTTAAGCATTTGATTAACTTTTGAAGTGAACCAGTGTAATATAAATTTGAAACTGGTAACCAGCATGACAGATTACTTTTAAAATATATAATAAAATACATAGTAAATACAAAAAAATATAAAAAATAAATGAATCTGTAGATTATACATGAACTGGTAAATAACAGGATCATGAATGATATCACAGCTGCAAAGTCAGAGATCCAGGAGTGCTGGGACACCAGCCACACATCTGTAGCCCAAGCTCATGGCCTAGGGCAGCTTTACCCAAGGAAACTTCCCTCTGCTACAGCAAAGAAAGCATCCTTTTCCTCTTACTCTACTATATTATTTCCAAAAATGGTGCATGAGAAGTCCAGGGGATGAAATAGCAGGAAGATTGCTTTTCTCTTTTAACCTAGTAGTAAACGTGAGGCCCAAGGCAGTATTAATAGTTCTAAAATCCTGAAAGACATAGTGATTAAACAGTTGTGTAAACTCACTAGCCATTCCTTTTTATCATAAATCAGATACCTAGTTTAAGTATCAACGTTTAGATAAACTTATGTTTTCTAATATATATTCAAAACATTTAAAGTAACTTTGTTTAAGCAAGAAAAAGAAACAATAACTTGCCTTTTTTATACATATTCTATTTAATTTCCATCCAAATGTAAGAGACAAATATTAATTATTTTATATTTATACTATTATATATCTTCTATCATTATTTTTGCTTAGTCAAATAAACATAGTCTGAATAGAGAGATAGTGTTTTTTACAAGAATGTGCATACAATTTGTGAACCTTTCCAAAGAAACAATCCACGTTCATTGTAAACTTTATATTAATTGCAAATAAATGTGTTTTACCAAAAGGTATGAACTTTTCTTCAGGAAAAAATACCAAAATACAAACCTGATCTAGTGGAAGGTGTCCCTGCCCATGGCAGAGGGGCTGGACTACATGGTCTTTGAATATCTATTCCAAAACAAACCATTTGTTGATTCTATGAAATGCTAAACAAAACCTGAAAGTATTTAAATTATTCCCAGTGTACAGCTGCATAAGCATCTAACCCTTCCTTGCTTTCCTCCATAATGAATTATATTCCAGCATATCCCACATAGTACTTTACAGGCTTCAAAATGCTCCGGTTTGCTTATCTGTAGGTGCTCTATGTGTTAAGACACAACATAGAGAATTTCACTGGAAGTACAACAAAATCCCTCAGGATCTGAGACACTGCAATGATTGTCTGGTCCTTTAAAACCATAAACATTTTATTGGACCATGTAAAATTTCAGACTTTCTCAGTCCCACTTATTCCTCATCAAGATCAATCATTATTTATATTTCACAATCTTTATATTTCTAGCACTACTTGTTGAACTGGCCCCGTTATTTATGTAAAGTAATAGTATTTGTTTTGACAGTTGCTGTTCACTCTTACTGCAGCCCGGTCATTCAGCTTGAGTCTCAGTTCACCATTTTGTGATTCTTTAGTCCTTCTCAAAGATGTAAATCAATAATGAAGCCTATAAATTGCATCCTCCATGTTTTATCAGAGATTTAAGCCCTTTCAGCATGTGTAGTAAAGAAGATGCAACTCAAAAATGTCAGCTGATAATCTTGTTGTCCCTGGCATGAACTGCATAAGCAATTACATTCAGACAGTGAGGGGAGAAACAAACTCCTTGTGTATTTTGTGCTAGTGGAGGTCGCATTAGTTACAGGCAAATGTAATGAAAAAAAAAGGAAAGGGATAATGCTGCCACCCCTCTTTCCTTGGCTTCTCACACACCTGCCCTGATCTTCCCTCATCGGTTGCCTACAAGGCTGTGCCACACCAGTACCGCCTTTCTCCTGATGTGGATTCCCCCTCCTGTGCATCAGAGGAGTAGGAGAAAGACCAGAGTGATGTGTCCACTTTATTATGGTCCCTTGGACATGTTAGGAGCAGGTGAGAGGCAGAGTAAATAGAGAAAACCTACCAGTTCTCACTTTACACAGTCTGAAAGTGTTTTTTTCACTCTTGTAATGAAATTCTGTACATGTATGAGGACTTTACCACAATAAATTAACATTTCCCAGTTGAACTTAACAGTTAGTGTTCTGTCACATGATGTATGTATGCACGATATATCTGTATTTTTCTTTTATTTATTTTGAATTATAAATAATCTTTCCATTTCAGCTTGGTCAAAGGAAGCAGTCAAGTATAAGAAGCTCAGATGAAATTCACTTAAACAGTT
Organism: Manacus candei; assembly: GCF_025592945.1. Lineage (NCBI taxonomy): Eukaryota > Metazoa > Chordata > Aves > Passeriformes > Pipridae > Manacus > Manacus candei. Next base: position 40,906,695 of record NW_026138062.1, read on the forward strand.
TAAACAATCCTCCAAGACAATACCAGGTAAAAACCAGTTTATTTTTGAACAAAATCAAGAAGTAGTAGAACTGGCAGAGTGATGTCTTGAGGATAGTTTGGAATTTATGCTAAACAACATGAGTCAGGAATAAATTCACAGGCCTTGTATATATCTGAAATAAATGTAATGACTTAGGTATTTGCAGTACAATCTGGGTGTGTTTTTCTCTACTCTTTGTTTCTTAAATGTTACCCTTATAGTGTACTATTTTAAAGCGCTTGAGAAATGTTTTTAATTTTAGAGACAGAATGAGTCTTCAACTGTACAATGGGAATTGAGAAAACCAAAAAAACCCTCAAAAACTTCCCATTCCATCTGCTGAAGCAGCTCAGATTATTGTTCCACACCTCTGTATATGAATACTACAAGCACTGCAAATATCTGTCAGCCTTTATGCTGTCAATATAGTCTGTTTTTTCTTTGCCTCCTAAACAACTGCAGTGAGTCTTTGCACAGTTAAGTATAAAGAGACCCAGCACAGTCCACCAAAGGGCCAGCTATTCTGATCCAGAGACTGCTACTTTCCTTCCTGAAATACTATACAGCAGGTGGAAAGGAAGAAGCAAGAGCTGCCTGGTAAATAGAACACGACAATTTGAATGAAAAGGGTATAGAAAACAAGTATACTTTATTGACGATAAGACAGAAATAAAACTCTTCCCCCTGGGCAGGCTAGGTCTGCTCAGTTCTTATGTTATACAGTGTCTGCACAAGTCTGTTCCAAAAACTGCCTCACTTTTTCACAGCCAATGTCATTAGGATGCAATGATAGATATTAAGATTAAAATTTTAGCCCATAAACATGAGGATGTGTGGCTTTGTATTTGAAATGTTCTTGGATTACTAGAATAAACAGTACAGCTGCTGACCCTGCAAGTGATGGTCTGGAACCACTAATCCGGGATGACTCACCACACAACCAGCTCTGGCTGGTTTTTTTACTGTGCAGACAAAAGCAGATACATAAATCTGTGTACATTTTATATCTTATGGTGAAAAACAAAAAGTATTTTGTTGTGATGGACTACACCATATGAAAATATTAAACCCAAAGACAGAAATACAGCTCCTAAAAGGCGTTTGGATACCTCGTTCTTTTTCGAGTCATTTGAACTAACGGGAGAATCAGGGGCAGAATTCTTCTTTCCTGGAAGGGTAAAATTTACAATAAATTTGCTGGCCTAGCTTCCCCTTATTATTAGGGGAGAAGTTAGTCATTCTCATGGTGTGATCTATTCGATCAGTTTTAGTTGTCTGAGATAAACTGTGCTCTCAGGTTTGCTGTCTTTATCCATAGAAGGAATTAAAGGTGATAGATACGTGTATTTGCATGAGAAAGTACTTGGTTAGATGAGTCCCAGCTGAGACACTTAAATGACTCTTAGAATTGTGGGTCCCATTTTTCTCTAAGCCCAACATTGGGAAAACATAACTTATTAAATATAATATCAAAATAGTTTAAAATAAACCGATGACAAAAGGGCTTAGCAATTAGCACTGCTAAACAGGGTCATTGTCACCTTGTGGTAGCAGTAAAGGTCAGATAGTGTCACCTATGTGGAGATCAAAGCTACAACTCTATTGATCATTCTTATAGACTCCAGTTAAGTAAGTTAAGCTTCGTGAATTCTGACATTTGTAAAATGTGTTTAGTTTTATATTTTTCAACTACATATATGTGCAGAATCATAAAGTTTAAATATCTACTATAGATGAAAGCAGAGATTTTTACATTCTATTTCTTTAACCTGTTGAGTCCTACACTGAAATGTCTGAACGCAACAGAAGGTAACAGAGCTGTTGTAATTTAACACCAGCTGTCAACTAAGTACTGCACAGTTGCTCACTCACTCTCTCCATACCACCCCCAGAACCCCGTGGGATGAGGAGAATTGTAAAGGGTAAAACTTGAGGGTTGAGATAAGAAAACATTATTAATTTAAATAAAGTAAAATATAATAATAATAATAGTAGTAGTAGTAGTATTGAAAAGGAGAGACAGAGAGAGAGAGAGCACAGTGATTGGCCATTTAAGGCCAACTCTTCCCAGTTTGTATACTGAGCATAACATTCTGTGGTATGGAATATCCCTTTGGCCTGTTTGAGTCAGCTATCCTGGCCATGCTCCCTTCCTGCTTCTCATGCACCTCCTTACTGGCAGAACATGAGACACTTAAAAGTCCATGACTTAGGGTAAGCAATGTTCAGCAACAACCAAAACAACAGTGAGTTATCAACGTTATTCTCATAACACCAAAAGTCACACTGTACCAACTAGTAAGAAGAAAATGAACTCTGTCCCAGCTGAAAGCAGGACAAGAGCTCATATTTTGAAATATCATAAAAATACTAGTCCAACAAAAAAACTTTTTTCTTTCTTTCTTCTCTTTAGAAAATAATGAAACGTCTCATTAAAAGATATGTATTGAAAGCTCAGATAGATAAGGAAAGTGATGAAGTTAATGAAGGTGAGTACGTTGATGAATTGTATGTTTAATCAGAGAATCAAGACAAACTAAAGTGGTTACATATGCCACTTGAAAAAAAATGTTTCCAAAATACTTAATTCACTTGACATGTTTACAAGTGCTAGATATAAAATTACCATGAAATTGAAGTTAAAGAAGAGATGGGATTCCTATCTCTTGTCTCCCATCAGAAAACATCAGTGATCTGACAAGTTGTCAAGTGTTGCTACTTCTAGTAATAATAGAAACATAGGATCATTTGGATTGGAAGGGACCTTAAGGATCATCTAGTTCCTTAAGGATCATCTACTTCCAACCCCCTCGCCATGGGCAGGGACACCTTCCAGTAGACCAGGTCGCTTAAAAACCCGTCCAACCTGACCTTGATCACTTACAGGGATGGGACATCTGCAACTTCTCTGGGCAACCTGTTCCAGTGCCTCACCACCCTCACAGGAAAGAATTCCTTCATAATATCCAATCTAAACCTACCCTCTTTCAGTTTGAAACCATTCCCTCTCATGCTGTCATTGCATGCCCTTGTAAAACATCCCTCTCCAGCTTTCTTGTAGACTCCCTTTGGACTTGGGAAGGCTGTTGTGATGCTCAAGGCATTTCCCATAGTGAGACTACATTTAATGCAACAGTTCATTTGAGGCATTCCCATATGAATTTTCATTTGTGTTGGTATGTGTTTTTATTGTGAATTCATATATGTGGATGCATATGCTTCAGCTTTTTTTGTGTGTGATTTATTAGCTGGAAACATCTAGTAAATGCACTTCACAGGGATGTTCTTGTCTGTTTGCACCCCTCTGATGCTAGAAAGATACTTAGTGCAGTAGGAAAAGGAGACGGCTGCTCTCTTTTGGACAATGAGAAGCTTTGTTGCTGGCCAAGACTACTCAGGCAACACCAATCTACATGATCTGCAGAAAAGGACCTGGGGGTGTTGGTCAACAGGGGCTGAACATGAGCCAGCAGTGTGCCCAGGTGGCCAAGAAGGCCAACGGCATCCTGGCCTGTACCAGCAATAGTGTGGCCAGCAGGACCAGGGCAGTGATTGTCCCCCTGTACTCAACACTGGTGAGGCCGCACCTTGAATCCTGTGTTCAGTTTTGGGCCTCCCACTACAAGAAAGATATTGAGGTGCTGGAACATGGAACATGTCCAAAAAATGGCAATGGAGCTGGTGAAGGTTGTGGAGCACAATTCTAATGGGGAGCGGCTGAGGGAACTGAGGATTTTAATCTGGAGAAAAGGAGGTTCAAAGGTAGACCTTATCACCCACTATAACTACCTGAAAGGAGGACGTAGCGAGGTGGTGGTTGGACTCTTTTCCAAAGTAAGAAGTTATAGGACAAGAGCAAATAGTGTCAGGAAGAGATTTAGATTGGACATTAGGAAAAATGTCTTTACAGAAAGGGTTGTGAAGTATTCAAACAGGCTGCCCAGGAAAGTGGTTGAGTCACCATCCCTGGAATTATTTGAAAGACATGTAGACATGGTGATTAGGGGCAAGGTTTAGGGGTGGACTTGGCAGTGCTTGGCTAATGATTGGACTCGGTGATCTTAGAGGTCTTTTCCAACCTACATGATTCTGTGATCCTGTGATTCAGTGATGTCTCTTGCAGCAGAACAGCAGCTTCCATATAAGAGATCATATGAGTTTTGTGAACTGATGTGGCCTCTCACACTTTTGCCTTCAGATTTGTTTGATTCCTGAACTGCATCTTCATATTCCTGTCTGTAAGCCACCATTCACCAACAGGCAACAGAGCATCTGCTTTTTCTGTTTCAACAAAGAAATACAGAGAAAACCTGTGATAATTGTGAGATATTTGGATATGGTGTTTTTTTCTTTTGTTTCTTAATGGTATGATCTTCTAACATCTGTTACAGGTGAACTGAAGGAAATTAAACAGGACATCTCAAGTCTCCGGTATGAACTCCTTGAGGAAAAATCTCAAAATTCTGAAGATCTGGCAGAACTTATAAGGAAACTTGGGGAAAAACTGTCAATTGACTCTAAGGAAGAAGAAAGCAAGAGATAACCAAGATGTTTAAGAGAAGCAACAGAATGTTAACAATTCACTTAAAGCCATATTTCTGTTTTTCTCAAGTCTAGCTCACATTTATACAGAAGATTCAGAAATTAAATCATTCCAATTCTTCATTGAAAAAACACAGTGACAAATCCTGTGGGTCTACAATAGGGAGGGGATGCCACTTCTGTAAAGATATTTATTCTTTACTTGCTGAAAAAGAGTTAAGTTGAGATAATTTAAATACTCAATTTACCTCTTTTAGAATTCCAGTGGAATCTTGATATCTTGATAAGGCCAGTCATGACAGATTAAAAGCATAGATCTAAAATTTTCCTACATTACTGTTTCTGTTTATTTTTTGCAAATTTCCTTTTGTAAAGATTCTTAGATATATTTTAGTGAAGTAAAAGAGAAAAATTCCACACTTTTACATATATATATATATATAAAGCTATTTAATTTTTCCAGCATTCCCGGGGGGGAGGGAGAGGTTGGGTTCTTAAAAATAATTTAGGAATGTTTAGGAATGTTTCCATGTAGAGGTAAATTATCAAGATACGCATAGCACTGTATTATACTTCTCCCAACTTACCCCTGTTGCTGCTGGACTGGACTATTCTGAAAGATCCCTAGGTTCCAATGGGAGTCAGTGCATTTATAAATAAGTATTTTTCATCAAGTTTATTGAAAAGCTATTACTGAGACCAGAAGAAAAATTTTTTTAATCCATAATATTTAATCATTGATGTTCTAATCTCTTTCAGAATTCCCAGGTTCTTCAGCTTTTATGTCTTGAGCTGAACCTCCCAAACTACAGGGTGGGGGGTTGAATGTAACAATTTTATTTAAGGTAGAAGATACTAAAATGTTAGGTGAAACCCCTCTCTGAATTCTGGCGGTAGCATGCATTTTTATTACAGAGATAAAATGTACACTGTGAATTTGTTTAAGCCCAAAATTTGGCTTACCTTAAAACAATCAGATCGTAATGTATATATTGTATTTCATTAAGAAAATACATATGGATTTTTTATTTCAATGAAGATATTTTATATATAGTTATTACTCATGGAACAATTTGTTAAATATATTTGAAGAGGTCTATTACCAAATGTAGTGTGACAAGCAATGTAGTATTCAAAATGAGCACAATACCAAATATATTATTCTGTTTAAAAAAAAATTAAATGTATCAGACTCAAAATATCTTTGTGATGCATTGTATGAATATGTTGGTATTTCACTGGGAACCATTGGCTGCTCTTGCTTGGAAGACTAATGTGACAAAATACTTTCATTTGCAGCAACAATAATACAAAAAAAAGTTTCAAAGAAGGTACAAGGGTCTTTTCATACTTGATTAGATTCAAGGCCAAGTATTTTGTCTGCTGTGACTAACTGTGACTCATGCCAGATGTTTCAGAACATCTGCAGGAGGTAACAGATAATTTTCATCTTATATAGTTCTTTTGGTTTCTAATAAAAAAGATTGATATAACTTTGATGAGGAAGTATTTCCAGATTTATTCGTGAATTATTAAGATAACAAGACAGTCTTGCTACCTACTTATTGTTTCTTGAAATTTTTTGAGCTCAGCAATTCAGTTTCTGTAGCGGCAGCTTCCACATCTAAACCAGACCTGCTATGAAGAAGTATTGCCTTTATATATTTTTTCCCCTGAGTATTTCTTAAGCTTGAATTATGAGATACAGTGAGTAGAATCTGTTATCTCTTAGACATTCTCCTTTCTGTTCCTCCAAATGTATTTCACTAAAAGATATAAAAGGGCTTAAGAAATTCTGAAGAGAACACAGTAAGAAAATCCACAAATAAGCAAATCTTTGTTCAATATTTTCTCACACTTTTCTGGATGAAACAGTGTCATGTCTAAATATTGGGAAAAGGCTTTATACATTCTGGAGGACCATGAATTTTATTAGAGAGCAATACTGCAATGCAAGCTTAAGGTACTCAAGATTTAAGGTGAGATCATGAATAAGAGCTGCAGGATTTCACATGAAAATTCAGATATGACAGGTAAAAATCTGCCGTATTTCACCCTATCTTAGAGCACTTACAGGCCAAGCCAATGAATCCTACTGGTTTTAGAAGTGGGATCTACAGGTTCATCTGATTTTAGATACCAGCCATGAAGACTTCTGCCTCTGAACTTGTCTAGAATTTCTTTGTGTTCAGTGGATAGAAGTGGTCAAAGGCATGATTTTGTGTCATCTTAAGGTAGACAAGTATCCCAGGTGAGTCACATTGTAGAAGTGACTCATTTTTCTCCTGTTACTCTGAAGAAGCCACTGTGACTGTTTATATTGTAGCAATGTTTATATTGAAGTGTGAGAAGTCCCAGCTTGACAGAAATGAGCACTGCAGCACACTGCAGGGCCATGAACAAATGCTCATCTGCTTGTAAGTGCTTGAACTGATGAAGACACTCATTGAGAGGGGCAGGATCTAACTTGCCTTCAGAAGAATGTAGCTCATTCCCCAGAGATGGTGGGTGAGTAGGGTCTTCTTTATTCTGCAGGAATATTTTATTTTTTCCTTCATTAGTGTTACTGTGTATGCATAAATGAAAATACCCATTAACCAAATCTGTCGCAAAAGTGAGAAAAACTCTGTTAACAGTACACATGGCAACTAAATTCTTGTTGATAAACTAGGAATTTTATGACAGAAGTTTGTATTCATGTTTTAGTACATTGGGGTGAGCATATATTTTCAATAACATGTCTTCAAGATTTACGATATACAGCTTGTTCTTGGCAGTACTTCAGCTATAGCAGCTGTATCAAGTAATTTACTAAGAACATGTTCTCATGACTGCCTTGTCCCAAAATGCAATTTAGTCCAACAAAATCTTGCATTTGCTTCTTAGAGATTTCTCTCAAGCTTGAAATTAGTAGCTGAACATTGCAATTAATATGTTGTAAACCACATAATGTGGAACTGTACTCACTTGCAGAACAGTAGAACTTGTCCTTATAGTGCAAATTGCTAATTTTTCATGTGAATATTTAATGCTTTGTAAAATCTGTTACAAAATGCCTAGTGTGAATAATATTTCTAAGACTTATGTTCTTAGTTAAATTTTAATTTGGCCTGTGGAAAATAGAACTCACAAAGTTTGTGTTTGGAAAGCTACTTGTACTTCAGGAGCTTATACTGAAAGAGAAGTTAAGCAAGGCTGAGAAGTACATTAAACTCCATGCGCTTAGAAGTCCAGGGAATCCCATGCACTGTTCTTCCCTGGTCTATATTACTTTGAGTACCTCAAAACATTTTTTTTTTCTCTTTTTTTTCATTGTTGCAAAAACCAAGTCTCCTGTTTCTCTTTTTGTTCTTGTCACCATCTGTAATATGACAGTGCAGTAGGGATCACAAAGTACAAACTTTTAGTGGTTTCTCTGTCCAAGCAACTGCATTTTAGTAGGATTTGGTTTTAAGTTTTTCAGTATTCTGTGACTCAGCTCCTTCACACTTATTCTTTACTCAATTGATGGACCTCCAATCAAAGCATTTTAAGAAGATCAAATCATATTGTATGCAAAGTGCATTAGATAAATAATTATCAAAATTAATAGCAATATTTTTATGCATTTTTATACATGAACACTTTTATACCACTTCGATATTTCATTGCGCTCTATAAACAACGAGTATACTCTAATAGGTTTGCACAGTCTGTCAAAAAGGACATAAATAAAATGACAACTGGTCCAAAACTTACTCACTCTCAAATACAAATAAATTTAATTTCCCATGACCTTTGTCAAACCAGATCAACTCTTTGTTTCTCAGTTTCTTCCTTTATGCTAGGGGAGAATGATACTAACTTGTGTCAACATGCTCAAATAAGTAGTTTGAGGAATTTATGAAAGAGAAAACTTCAGTTCTTTCTCAAAGGGAGTACTTCCTTGTTTCCACAGAAGATTTTGTGCAACTTTACCAAAACTCTGATGGTTTAATCAACTTCAGTAGAAAAAAACCCACAGGATTTCATGAGTTTAATGTCTTCACAGAAAAAGGCACTGCTATGGGATTGTTCCTTAGAACTGCAGTTCTAAAAGTTCCAGTTAAGACAATCTGTCCTGTCAGTAGCCAAATTATTTAGTCTCCATCTTCTCATGGTAAACTGAGGCTCTGCAGCTGGGTTATAACCTACTCACTTTTGAATGGAGAAATATCACTGACAAAGTAAGTTGTTTAAAAAACATGAACATGAGCAAGTCTTTCTGGTGAACAGAAAATAAGGTACAATATCAGGTTGCTATCAAATCATGTTGGTAGTAAAAGATTCAAGACTACTTTATGTGGCTTGTGCTAGAGCACATATGGTCTCTCCTAACATATGATTCTTCTTTTCAAAAGAAAATATTTCTCCTAGAAGTGACCTTGGCTTGAATTTGTCAGCATCATTTAAGTATTCTGTGAGTTTCTTCCCTCTGAAGTGGACCTTCGTCTATATTTGCACTTTATTTGAGTAAACGAAACTGCCTGATACAGCAGTATTAGTGGCTACATTCCTTCTACAGAGGCTTCTCTCTGACCCTACAGGAGGCCACTGATCATAGTACTATCATGAGTGTTAAAGACAAGCCCTGGCTGGACCAAGAAATATTTCTCAGTATCAGACTGGGAAGAAATAAAAAGAAAATCATTCCCAAAGAGCCTATGGTTCTTTTAATGTTGCAAGTCAGTCTGTATCCGACTGTCTGGAAATTTTGTCTCTTCTGGTTTAGATATCCACAGCACACATAACACAGCAAGCTATCTAGGCTCCCATTCTAGTCTCTGAAAACATACAGAAAATTCTAGGGCACAATTTTAGATATCTGTAACATATCAGCAAATCTTGCTTGCAAAATACTTCTTTCCCTCCACTGCTCACATAAGTCCCACCCACTGCCACAGACTCCTAGTTGTGAATGTTTGTGTGAACACAAGAGCGCAGGTCACCAGCACCTTCTGCTTCAGGGCCTTTGCTCAACACAGGCTTTTATTGCCTGAATGTTGTTTCAGAAGTAAATATTTACTTTGAGTGGAAGTGCAACCTTGACCCAATCTATTGTAGTTCAAAATCTAAAGCAAATGGGAAATCCCTTGCTGAGTGACCAACAAGGTCCACGTGAAGTACTGAGCCAACAAGAACTGCTGGCAGTTGCGTGTAAAAATATGATGAGTGCTTTTTGCAGATGTTCGCAGCTTCAAATGGTGTACTTTAATAAGACTCACATTTTAGATAATTTGTGTGTTACAAATTAATCCCCATTACACTTGTCTTTAGACTATAATTTCCAGCAGTTTCAGTTGATCTAGTAGCTGATCACTCAACCTCAAATTATTCAATTGTTGCATTAGGCAAGCACCAAGATGTTTTTATTTCATGCAGGTAAATTTTCTCATCACCAGCTAAAACTAAATATGAAGAGACTGTGTTGGGGATAGGATGTTTATTGATGATCCCAATGAGGTATCCTCACCTCCCTGCTCCACCATCATCTCATAGGATGACAGCATGTCATGTCCTCAGGGGTTTTCTTAGGAGCTCGATAGGAGAGCATACAGATATAATTAAAAAGATTGAACAATGTTTTTAAAAGATGGTCCTATTGTCAGGCTCCCTTGAAATTACTTCAAATGCATGAATTTCTTTTGGTTTATTTTATAGAGAGAAGAATACCCAAGCTGCAGAACTGCAGTCAGTGTACTGCAGTAGCTCTGGAACAAATAATTCCAGTTCTTCTCTTCATTAAAAAGAAAAAAAAGAGACTTGAAAAATTTGGAAGCAGTCTTTGCCACTGCAAAATTGACGTATACATGCCTGTCCAGTAAACTATTTCTGTTTTACTTACCCCTTCGTTTCATCCAGCACTTCTTTTGAAAAGTAAATTGTTAAGGTTACCCATTTATTTTTAGGCTTATTGGTTTACATACTTGGTTTAGGCAGGAATTCAACTTTAACTAAAACAGTTGTATTTCAAGTCATCATTTTCAATGTCTATAAATTTTATGGTGTTGTTGAAGCATAGTCAACAACTGCTAACCAAGAGTTTGTCATCCTGGGCTCCTTCCATGCACAATGAATACCATCAGTTGATGCAATGATAAGTAAAGCCCTCTGTGTACCTGCAGATTACAGGATGTATACCAGAAAACGAAAGATGGTGGTAGATATCCATCTTATTTAACAGATTACAGCAAAGATAGCCTGGGATTTCTGGCAGGTAAATGATGTTTGGATTCACAGAGTACATTGTAGAAGAGCTGCTACTGCAGACTTTGCAGACCCTAGGTGAAATTAATCCATTCCAGTGACTTAGAGTGAATTTTTCTTCGTCTATACCCAGACAATTTTAATTAACTTTATAATAGGACTGAAAAATATCTATATGCACACTGTTCTGTGTGATACAAACCTGTAGATGTTTGTCTAAAGCAAATTCAGTCTAATAGGCAAGGTGAAAACAACCTGGAGAAATTAGTTTTCAAATACAACCTCAGGTGTTTCTCAGTTCAGGTGAATTGGTAGGTAAGAGGAAACTAGAGGGAACTGTTACAATGGGGGTTGATTTACAGTGAAGTCCCTGCAGGACTGTGGGTAGGCCCCCAGAGCTGGCAAGAACCACCCTGGAATCTCTAGTGACAAAGTTCAGTAACAGTTCTAAATTTCTACTGCCAAAAATTGCAAAACAAAGCCTTAGAATATTTCCAATATAACCGAAGTATTAGTGACTGCCTGAAAGACAGCTTCTAGCAACTCCTGAGGTTTATGGTCCACCTGACATCCTAGGATGATAAAAAAGCCCCAAAACCATGCAATAGTGGGTGTCCATCTGTGGACAATGGAAAAAGAAACCGTTGACAACTCATCATCAACTTGGATGAGTTGCAACAACACTTTTTCTTGTAGTGCTGTACTACTGTTATATAAATACAATTACTGGATCAAAGAGAAAAGATATGATGTAGCCCAGAAGCATATCAGATTTTCTCCAGTTTATAAGAATTACATTCCCTCTTGCTATGTTAACACTGTCCACATGAGTCCCATTAAACTCTACTTTCTTCTCAGTTCACCCCTGTAATTGTCTTAACTGGGTATGTAAATACTAGAAGTATCATTCTCTTCCCAATAAAGCAAGTATTTTAACAATTTTATTTCTCAACTGCATTTCCACATTCTTTCTACTCTTTTCCAAATAACGGTGAGCTTGAGAACAACAATACCCCACATCATTGCCTTGGCCCTGCCACCATAAACTCCTTATACCATGGCCAGAGGTTTGAATTAACAGGTACAGTTAGGAAATAGATATATTGATTCAGAAATTACCATGATATAAACTACTTATCCTTATGCAGTACATTTATCAAGGTCATAGCTAATTGAATTTAGTGCATCAGATTTCCAGAAATCTTGCTACAAAAAGGGGAGGAAGCACAAAAAAACCCCCACTTCCTTGAGCAAACTAAATTCTGAAAGTCAGAACCACTGTCCTCATTCTTATTTCTTGTTTAAAGTATAAAAGGATTTGAGTATTTCAAACAGGCTCTTAAAAGCCCAGTTTCTGCTGGGAGAAGTTATCTTTAGTGCTACAAGTGGCTGTATTCATGGCTAGGCTTTGCGAACGAAGATTTAGGAGGCTTTATCCACTTTTGTTACAAGTACACTGGTGGCCGTAAACAACCGCAATATAGATAATCCCCTTCAGCAGGATGCATCCCTATAGAATTAAAGTCTTATAGCCCTGCTCATATTTACGTGCACCCTCAGGCTGTAACATGGATGCCCTGTCTGGACATCGCTGAAAATAAAATACATCAGCCCCTGATGGCTTTCTCCATCACTGCAGTCATCAGCTCTGTTTTCCTGGGAGTGTGCATGTAACCTGCCTGCCAAGCATGAACACCAACCTTGATGCAAGCCTAAAACCTGCCACCCATTGAGATTGTTTGGATGGAAGTGCTTGTTAAGGAAAAGCCAGTCGCAAAGGCTGAGCCCACATATACCTCCGAAGTTCAAGATTATTCCTAGCTAGAGTATGTATGGACCTGACACAGGAATATGTTCACCTGGCCTGAGGTCATTTTTATGATGCCCACAGTGCCATGCCATCTTTTGACTCCATATGGCTCACTTGGACAAATAGATTGATCTATAATCCTGTAAATCAGATAAAATAAGACCTTATCAGTCATGCGGGTGAAAGAACTGCAGCCACCTAAGGGCAGTAGTGATGCACAGAGCATATGAGTGCACATGCTTTGGGTTACATGGGCCTATGGGAAAATGGTATGACTGGAGCTAGTGCCTCTGTGAGGTCTCTAAGGCACAAGAAGACTGACTGACCAAACCACAGGAAATCACAAGCACAGACACCACTTTCAATGAATGTGCTAAACTGTGTTGAACTGATTATATTAATTTGCAGTATATTTTTCCGTGTACGACTTCTTAAATAAAAAGCACGGTATGGCTCTTTTGGAGCTGCATAGTTAAAAAGCACACCTATTATTTGAGGTTCAGGCAAACTGAAGTACAAATTAAACCAAAAGTCTGTCTGAATTTGTATCGATATGGTAAGGTTTTAAGGACAAAAGTGAGATAAAGTTCAGTGAATTCAAGACCTGCAATATTCAAGGCCCTTGCAAGAGCACGATCCACCACACTGGGGCAGTAATGCCCTGGGTTTGCTTAAAAAGCAAGTGATGGACTGGCTGAGCACAGCCCTGCCAAACCTGCTATCTCATCTCCATGAGCAGCACTGGCAAAACACGTTCACACTGACACAAACACACATGCTTTGTTTTATACATATACACGTGTGTACATGTAAATGTACACACATTACATACATAGGTGTATGTTTGTATATACTACATATATGTATGTATTATACACACACATAAGCATACATACATTATACATATGAACATATTATTAGATGTACAGACACCAAACTTACTTGAGTTTTACAGTGCGCTGAGCATTCCCATACAGTGTTTCCTATAAAGCAGACTATCAAGTGAAACTATGACTGCAGTAAACCCACTCAAAGGCTGTGGAAATAATTTCAGACTTACATCTCAATCACATGATAAGAATAAGGGGCAATGGACACAAGGTGCAAGAGAGTAAATCCAGGTTAGATATTAGGAAAAGTATTTTTCCACGGGACATGTTCAAACACTAGCACAGGCTGCTCCTAAAGGCTATGTAGTCCTAATCTTTTCAGATTTTAAAAAATTGACTGAACAAAACCTTGAACCACCTTAATAGAGTTTGGATCTACCTTGACCAGGAGGTCAGTCCAGAAGAACTATTGAGCTTTCTTCAAAACTATTCTATAAGTCTCTGATTATTATGGATATCTTTAAATGCATTTACAAGCCCCAGAAACTGAAAGTGCTACATGTATTTAACCAAAGCAACTCTCTGGGATCCTGGGCTGGCCTTGTTTGTAAAACCTCTAGTTTGTGTTCCAGTAATTGAATGGATGCAAGAAATCTGAGATTTCATAATTTGATTTTTCCCTTGGTGAGTTTGGGAAATTTATCAATTTTTATGCATGTCTTCTTTGTCTGTGAATAATCACTTCTGTCTCATCTAAACAGAGCAGATTTACAGTATTTGTTTATTTTATTTCCCCAGCCAAGGAAAATAACCAAGGAACAAGCAACCAAGCAAAAGCTCCAAACAGACAAACCAATATAGGCAAACAAACAGGGGCCCATCCCTATTTGGGAAGGCTGGAGACTGCAGAAAGTAACATCTGTATGTAGCATAAAAATTATTATTCTAATCTGATGCATCAGGATTAGAAAGCTACTTAGAAAATTGTCTTAACAATTGTTTAGAAAGATGCTATAACAATTCTTTAGAAAGATGTTATACCAGTTCTTTACAGTATCATGAAAATGAAGCTCTGTGAATAAAGGCACATCTCGGGTATAACTCAATATGAATGTTTAAATCCCTGAACATGGAAACTTTTAAGATTTAAAATACATTTACTGTCACTCTTCAGGCTAAAACTTCAAGTGTAAAATGGGTTGTGCTCAATCTACTCCACCTATTTTCATATTATCCTGTTTCTAGAAACACAGCTATTTAATATTAAACACAGCTGTTTAATATTACTTTTTGAATAGGTGAGTGGAGGTGGGAGTTTGATGGAGCTTGTTCAGGATGGCAAAAGCTAAGGTAGAGAGAGAAGCAGAGAATCTGCTCTGGATTTACAGAAGAAGGTCAAGGGAGTTGGATTTCTGATATCTTAAAGGCCACAGATCAACTTTATTAGGTTATAGGTGAATATGAGATATATTTTGATTCCTTCTTTCTTTTGTTCCAAGAGTTGTACTAGATTTGTTACTTTTTTGTAAAAAAGAAGATACTTCACTATGATCTCCATTTCTATTCATTATTTCTTCATTAATGCAAATATTTCCTGATTCCAACAACTAGCCAGTGTCGTAGCTTTGTACAGGCCTTTTACTGTATTTTCCTCACTCATAAAAGATGGAGCCAGAGGTTTCTGAGAGAAGCTCCTAAGTAAATGGCCTCTTTGGGCATGTATAAGATTTAAAAATAGAACAGGAAATTTGACCCTGCAGCTCTGGAGCTCAGGGACCAAATAGGGTCCTGGCCTCTGTCCCATGCAAGTAGTAAAACTTGTTGACCTCATGAGAGAAGGTGTGAGTGCCAGAGCCAGTACATGTTCCAGCTCTGCACATATGCCATGACTGGTACTCTTCACCCCAATTCTCAGTTGCTCTGACTTTACAGAGTAGTCATTGAGAATATAACCCTCAGCTCCATGCTTTTAGCTCTCCCATACTAGACATGTTTACTGGCTCCCAAATGGCTCTCATATGAGAATAGCTGTCTTCATTTTATTCATAGAAAATAAAACATTCCAGCCACCTGTTCCACCATCTTGAAGCCAAACAGAAATCCACAGTGGTGGCACATGTCGAACATGCTGCATGATTTTGGCTTGGATGTATTTCCTCAGCTCATGCTGCAATAGTGGATGCTGAACACTCCAGTGCTGTCAGGCTGTGTTTTTATATTTCTCATCCTTGCCATCCCACATATGCTAATTGACTGCCCATTGCCTCACTTACATATAAGAATTTTCATTTTAATGTTCCCTGTCCTCATGACTTACGTTTTATGTCTAGTTTCTTCTTTTGGGGCTGGAACATCTACAGTCCTGGCAGAGTCATGAGGGTTGAATTACTTCAGTATCTGGGTTTATTCTGCAGAAAAGTGATTAGGTGACACAGCCTTGTATCTATTCGCTTTCTTCCCTTGTTCTTAAGCATTGACAGACAGAGGAGTGATTTCATTAAATTGACCGCAAGTTTTCTATGCCTGCTAGAAGATAAGCTAGTTACCTGGAAAAACCACAGTGATTTATTGCTGAACTATGTTTTAACACTTTTGTTTTTATAAGTAATTTTTACTAAAGCCAGTGCTGTAATTTGCACACTGAGGTTCAGAAAGGTAGAAGCAAACAGGTGGCCTTTTATCAAATTTTGTGACTTATCTTTCCTCAGGAGTTTTGTATCTAGCTGCAGACAAGGTTTGTGAAATTATGTGGGATATAAGGAGGACTCAGAAGAACAGAGTAAATACGGTTCCCTATTTATGGTTGGGAAATGTTCTTGGTTTTGCTAGGGTTTTGGGAAGGACAGGTAGACAATAATGTCTGAAAGGTTTGCACAGCTGCTTCCCAAGCCCTGAGCGAGGGGAGTTGTATGGAACAAGTATATGAGAAAGGACATGGCCTCCCACTAAAAAAAATTACCAAATCAGTTTACCTGATGGAATTTTGGAAAAAAAAATAATTTCTTTAATCTACATCAGAGAAATCAGGGCATGAATGTCTCATTGCTGTACATTCTGCACAACACTGGTGCTCAGTAAGGAAATACGAACTGACCCCCCCACAGCTATAAACTGCAAGGCTGGGGCCTTTCTCCCCCAAAAGAGAGAGCTGACTCGTGTGTATTTGGTGCTAGTGCTTTGTGATGAGCAAAATAAAGGGCATTAGAAGGCTTTCATTCCTGAGGCAGAAAAAGGATTACTTTTAAAGGGAATAGTAAGCTCTATTTACTGCCAGTGTAGCCCAAGGCATGGTGCTGTCACCAGCTTCTACTGTCATTAGTGCTTACATGACTGTCTGATTTCTAGCATCAAAAGGAGCCCCCATTGGATTAGGAGTACATTGGGAAGGGGTCTGTGTGTCCTTTACTGCCAAACAGGAGTCCCAGCAGCACAGCCGATGCCTGTGGGAATCCACCCAGGACTGCCTGCACCAGAGATCCAGTTGCTCTTCCATGGGCTGTTCCCAAAAAATCTAAAGGTTCACACCAAACTTCCATGTTCTGGACCTGTTTATTCGATATGAGGGGGGAAAAATATATTTTCGTGAAAAAATAGTATTACTTTCATTCACATTATTATTCACTGCACTTTTACATAAAGTTCCTAGAGTCTGACCTCAGAAAGCATGAAAATTAAAAGGTAGGGACTGGAGTGAAAACCTACCAGCACTCAGTGTGTTTTTTCCCTGCAAATGGATAAAATAGGCTGAAATGAAAGAGTGAAGGTTTATTATCTGTCTTTTTATCAGGGGAAAATTTTTTTTTTCTCTTCACTAGCACTATTTCCCATTGCTTCTGTATAGCAAAGGTCAGAAACTTTATATAACTACACTAGATCAAATTCCTTATTGGTAAAAATGTACTCTTCTCCCAACGCTCTTTTTAACCT
The DNA here is from genome assembly GCF_025592945.1 of Manacus candei. Classification (NCBI taxonomy): domain Eukaryota; kingdom Metazoa; phylum Chordata; class Aves; order Passeriformes; family Pipridae; genus Manacus; species Manacus candei. Next base: position 40,924,050 of record NW_026138062.1, read on the forward strand.
TCTCATCTTCTTATAACTTTTGTGTGTTTAGAAACATGTACATGCAATAAATATACCCTCAGGCAGACGGTGTGACTTTTAGAGATGGTCCTGTGCAGGGCTAAGGGTTGGACTCGATGACCCTTGTGGGTCCCTTCTAATGCAGTATATTCTGTTTCAGTGATTCTGTCTCTGAATATATGTATCTACACGATGTAATTTGTTTAACTATATCTGCATCTGTATTTGTATAAAGACAATTTTACACTTTGAATGTAATCAAATGTCTATTGCGCTCAAAATATTAAAGGCGTATTACTCTGATTAAAAATCACTGGATTGTTAAATGGTTTTCAGTGCCAAAATAGCAGAATTTTCAGTCTGTGGTTAATTCAGACCAGGAAAAGGAGACATTTTCCTTTCTTAGTATGAACTAAATGAACTATAAATTCAGTCTTCTATGAGTAAAGTGTTTGACAAAGTATATCTGTCTTCTAGACCTGAAATGTCACCAAGATGTTTGCTCACAGGATTCTAACTTTATTTTTTTTTTCCAATCCATCACTATAAATCACAAAGGAAGGAGAAAATTCCAAGAGCAAAACACATCTCCAGTCAAAATAAATCCTTTATTTTGTGGTTGTTGATGTTATTAAAACTGATCGAGATCCACAGGACACAAGATGATTGAAGTTGTCAGAAAAAAGTTATTAACCCTTCAAAAAGAGACACAGCTTCTGTATTTTGGGTACTGAATAAGTTATTCACTCTAAATGAACTGCTAGACTGAATTGCAACTGAAAATTCAAATGGGAGCAGGTTTTTTTCTGACTGGAGCTCAAATCCTGTAATTTCTTAAAATGTCTTGGAAACCTTTCCCCAACCAGCTCCCAGTGACCTCCATAGCATCACTTTGCCATGCTCAAAGTAATTCTGTATGCTCAACGTGACACTCAAAGTTATCAGTATTTAGGGAATAAACATGTAGGGAGTTAGCTCTTCTCAGCACAGGGTAAAATATGTACTTATGGATTAAACTACCTGTTATGGCTTTTATGGAAGTGGTTTCAAAATCTTTGTTTTCAAAACCCCCCTGCCATGGGCCATGGTCAGAGACACCTGCCATTTAGATCAGATTGCTCAAAGCCCCATCTAGCCTGGTCTTGAACATTTCTAGTAATAGGGCATCCACAATTTCTGTGGGCAATCTGTTCCAGTGCCTCACCACCCTCACAGTAAAGGTCTCGTAGCCCCCTTTCGGTACTGGAATGCTCTATATCGTCTCACCTCTACTCCAGGCAGAACAACCCCAGCTCGCTCAGTCTGTCTTCACAGGAGGGTGCTCTATGCCTCTGATCAGCTTTGTGGCTCTCCTCTGGACTCTATCCTGCAGCTTCATGTCCTTCCTATGTTCAGCACTTCAGAGCTGGATATTGCACTCCAGGTGGGGTCTCATGAGAGCAAAGTAGAGGGGGAGAATTCCTTCCCTCAACCTGCTGGCCACATTGCCTTTGATGCAGTCCAGGATATGGTTGGCTTTCTGGGCCACAAGATTGCTTTGCCTGGTCATGTTGAGGTTTTCATCCACCAAAATCCCCCCAAAAGACGGGTAGAACTAAAGTTCATGCCCCTGCAAATGTCAGTGCTGATGTATCTCACACCAGCTGCAAATACCTTGATGCCACAATCAGGTCAACATGAAGTTAACAGTGGAGTTTTTTGTTTCTCTGGAAATCACTAGAAAGGTTTCACATGGAAAATTGCAGAGACTTAATGTTTCTGTGTCTGTTTCTTTTTTGGTATGGGAGAAACAATAGCCTGTTTTTCACTCCCATCTTACCTGTGATAAATTCTCTAGTGACGGTTTTATTTAGGGCTTTCTTATATTTCACACAAATAGAAGTCTAGAGGACTGGAAAAAACCACAAGAAACAGCCACAAAATAGGAATAAATGATGAAGTGCAACACTATTACAAGTTAACCACATGGCCAAAAAGGCTTCTTCAATGTTTTGTGAGTTCTTGTCATTGTGATGCTCTAAGCTATTTGCTGGGGCTAGGATGATGGAATCACTGACAGCTGCACCAGCAATCCCTGTCAAGACCTGGTCAAAGAAGTCATAAGCCAGAAAGAGGGAGGCTTATTTGCTTTATGTGTAATTTGTTTTCTGTTCATATATTTCCTTTGGGCGTTATGGGACAAGATGTGAATGCAAGTGTTTAAAGTGAACCGTTTTTTTCCAATTTCCAAACCTCCTCTAGGGTCTTTACCAGTTCTTGCTTCTCTCTGACTGAATATAAGCATTATCTTTTTCTGTGAAGTCTCTGAGGACATCCACAAGTTCACACTGTCAGAGTTCAGTGGGAATATGACTGGTAAAAATCTTTAATATCTACTAAAAAACCTGCTCCAATGGGGTCAGGACCCCCCAAATTTGTTACGTACTCTATTACTCACCTGCTTTGCCTTAGAACAGTGTATCTTAGCAGAAAAAGACTTGCAAGAATTTTAAAATATTATCTGCATTGTTGGGTCAGCAAAACCAGCAAGGAGTCAGACTGGTCTTTTAAAAATCCAAAGACTGGAAGCCCACCCCTCATCCTGACATGGGATCAGTTTTATGAATATCTTGTCTCAGTCTGCTTTTAAAACCTCTGATGCTGATGACTTCACAGCAATCATAACCCACACCCAGGCTCTACTGTCCCTAAAGGTAGATTTTTTTTTTTTTTATTTTTTTCATCTGAAGTTTTCTTGCTACACTGTCAGGCCATACTGTCTGAGCACAAAGAGACAGAGCATATTACTCATTATTCTCTTCCTCTTTGCCACTGTCTCCTATGCATTTAAGGACAATTGTCATTTCAGTCAATTCTTTTCCTCAAATGTCATGCTTTTTAGATTTTTATTATTTAAGGTAATTTCTTCCGAATTTTTTATATCCCATAGTAGATGTGGCTGTCCAGCTAAGGCCCTGCCAAGGCAAAGCAGAGCTGTACTATGATTGTCTCTTACAAGCTCACCTTCAGTTTATGCTGGTCTTTTCCTCGAGAGCACATCACAGGTGACATTAATTTCATTCCTCATCTACCGTAACCTTTGGATCCCATTTTTTAGGCAGAATTCCTACCTAGTCTATTTCTTTCCATAATGAGTCTTCAGATAAATGTAGATTTCTGCTCACATTGTAATTGAATTATATTATCTTTGGAGTTTTCCCCAGATCATTTCTCTAATTTCTACATATGAGTCTGTATTCAGCCTGCCTTCCAGAGGTTCTGCAGTCCCTGCCATCTCTGGGAAAGGACCATCCTGAACTGAATGTTCTTTTCTTTAGCAGGGTTGATGCCTGAGGACCTTTCTGAGCCCAGGGAAATCTATTCTGTGGTAAAACACCACTAACTTCAGCTGGGGCCTGCTGTTCCTCACATTGTCAGGCTCAGAGCTTGAGCATCTAAATCAGGTTTTGTGAGAGGTCTGATGACACCGCTATCCAGCTTGCCCAAGGAACTCCTCACTTCCCTTACAAGGCTGGAGTGACCTAACAGTCCTCTGGCCGCTTGAAGAAGGATCTGCTGCTGGCCACGCTTCTGTTCAGGCATTTGAGATGTGCAAGATTTTGTGCAAAGTTAAAGGGAGAGCTGCTGTTTGCACACAATTATACAGTGGGTTTGGATGGTGTGGAACTCTGACACCGGCTGCTTGAGGTTCTCACAACTTCTACCTGGCTTTAAAGAGAATGTTTTCTGCCTTTGTTTTTTGTATTGGAAACGGACAACAGTTCTGGGGACACCAGCTGAAGTCTTGGGCAGGATTGTTAACCCCTTATCTCATTGGCATGTAGTTATTTACACATGGAGTAACTCCACTAACATCAAAGTTGTTTGTTTGTTTCTGGTGACTAACTTTACCTTGACTGAAGCAAGGTCTAACTTTTGCCAAATACATAAATAAACAAAAAATTAAGTTTCTCCTTCTTCTCAATATGTTTGAATTCTAATTATTTTATAGCTCACTTGTAACAACAACTTTAAAAAAAAAGCAAAAAACCCAACCAACCAACCAAAAGCAAATAGACTAGATTTTATTTCCTCTAGGTTCTGTTATAGCAGGCATCCCTTCCCAAACTGCATGGTTTTTAGACCCAATTTATAACTATTAATTGTTAATTTGTAGTGTTTCATGAGAAGCTTGCTGTTAGCTGCATTGTTGAACGAATGCATCATGAATTTTGAAATCTTTCAGTGCTGTTCTTTAAAAAGCAGCTTGAATTCACATTTCCAGCACCTCAGTAGACACAGAGGATTAAATTTACAAGAGTTATAACATGCCCTCCAACTGAGCTTTTCTCATTTGTCAAACTGATCTAGCTCCATCCACTTTCCTGAAAGAGTTTGCTGATATATGTCTCTTTCTTAGACAACCAGAAAAGTCCTAAAAAGCTTAGATACTAAAGAAGGATTAAGATGAAGTATCAGCACCGAAAACCCAAACTGCTATCATAAATCTTTGCTCAACTAATTCCTGAGATCTCCAGGTGCCTAAAATCACCAGATCAACTCTTTGCTTTTCTGTCAGTATATTCTGCTGAGTATACCTGTGAAATTCATGCTTGACAGCAGTAACAGTGCAGCATTTCATGGAGTTTCTAATGCAGCCTCATGTTTAGATTGGAGTATTTTCTGCCCAGGTAAAGAGAGGAAAGACTGTCTCCATTCCATAACTTTAGTGGTGCAGTGTAGATAATCTGTGTTTTCTTTCTCCTTTGCGTGATGAGAAAGGTGAGGGTGCTGAAACAGTGTGGGACCCATAACCAGCTGCCACTGAGCCTTCTTCCAGGTACTGTTGGTGACCACAAGAAGGACTGCTGGAGATTTCTCTGGTACTGATATTGCCAGTTAACTTTATATGCTGTCTTTCTCAATCTTTCTGCAGTTTCTAGAACAGATGATTTCCTTGAAATACATCTTGTAATCTCCTGCAGTAAGGTCTAGCCTCTCTTTGAAGCTATATTTAGAGCCATTATTCCATCATGTTCTATATTTTCTGTGCCCTCCATTCAACTTGACTTGAAGGGAACCAGCATAAGATGCTTGTCTCTACCAATACTTCTCAATAGCTTTGCCCTTCTGTGCACGCTGAATTGAGGCCAGAAGCCCTATTAAGTTGTTAGGGCTCTAGTCTGGTTAGTTTTTTACAATTCCAGATCATTTTCTGGCAGAACAGACTATACAAGTATTACTACAGAAAATAATATGTAATTTAAGACATGAGATCACTCAAGAAGAGCTAAATATAGTTCAATCGTGTATCTATTGAGGAAAAATCTTTGCAAATCTGATGTTTTTTCCCCTGCAGACCAACTTTGGGGATTCTTAATTTGGCAGCAGAGTGAGGTCTATGAGAGAATTGTCCTTTCATCTTTCTCCAAGTATCATGCACTGATTTCTTGATGAAATGTTCATAATCATTCTGAGGATTTGAGGAGGTGTTTTTCTAGCATTCTCTGATATTTTTTTGGGGGAAAAAAATCCAGAAATACTTTTCATAGTTCACTGTTTCCATTACCTGATTGCATAGATGTTCTGTTATAGATTTATGCTGCTTTATTAGTTATCTTTTTCCAGATGTAAAATAGAGCAGTGTCTCAGAAATCTTTTAGGACTTTCATGTTTTATTGAGTTGAGAGCTTGTGATGTTATTAGTGTGGAGGGCCTGGCCTCTGCTTTAGTTGGTGGCCTTGGCAGGGTCCCTCACAAGATTTGGATATCATTTTTGGTATGGGTTTTGTGTGGTGTTGTCTGCTAGTTAGATGTGGCCTCTGCATGTTCTACAGTTTTTCTCCACTTATTTTTGTGAATTACAAGTAACTCAACTTCAACTGACTTCCTCTTTGCAAAGGATGAACTGTTTGAGAAATGTTCAGCTCCTGGTCCTGTCCTGTTGTCACCTTCTTCTGGAAGATCACTGTTTTCTTTCCCTTCCCTTACTTTTAGCTGAGTCAGAAGGAATTGAAGATAAGCACACAGAGGATCTGGTAGTTTAAGCAGCTTTACTTGCGCCAGCTGTTACATATAGGTTTTCAAATATCCTGCTCCTTGGACTTCATGCCCCTTTTGCACCAGCTGAATTACTTTAAGGAAATGCTTCTTCCCCGCATAAGTCCCCCTCAAATCCTGATGGTTCATCTCAGAAGATATCTCTTGGTAACTCTTAGGATACAGATCCCCTCTGACATGGAGTGAAAATATTTTTTTTATCTCTGGTGTTGGGAATGTGTATATAGATGGATATGCTACTGTTCACGTAAAAACACACACTACAAAATATGAGAGGTTTTTTGCATATAGGTCTTCCAATACTTACTATGTGTTGGATGTTTCTCATGTCAATCCTGACTGGGATACCAAGTTTTGGTCCTGGATATCTTCCTAGCAGTCACATTATTTTGTTTGTGTTCTTTGGAAACAAAGCTGCCTTTCCCCAGAAAAAGTCCTTCTTGGAGATATTTCATCTTGAAGAATATTTACAGTTTAGGGCAACCATAATTTACTTCTGTGGCTAAATAAGCCCTGATCTTTTTTTGGTGGAAAAGAAGTTGAAAGATTTGTTTGTCTGGTGGATTCTGCCTTTTCTCATAAATGAATGCTCTTTTTTTAAAATTCAGAATAATCATCTCATCACTTCCTATTGCCCTTTACAATTTATGAGCATAAACATGGCAAGAAAATGAATATAATTGTTGTTGGGATTTGCATTAGAAATGCTAATTGTGATATCATGTACCTCCAAGAAATCATATATCTAGTGACTGGAAAACTGCCTGGTGGAAAAGAACCTGGGAGGGTAGGTCAACAGTGGCTGAACATGAGCCAGCAGTGTGCCCAGGAGGTCAAGAAGGCAAATGACATCCTGACCTGTACCAACAATAGTGTGACCAGCAGGACCAGGACAATGATTGTCCCCCTGTACTCAGCACTGGTGAGGCAGCACCTTGAATCCTGTGTTCAGTTTTGGGCCCCTCACTGTAAGAAAGAAGTTGAGGTGCTGGAGGGCATCCAGAGCAGGGCAATGGAGCTGTGAAGGGTCTGGAGAGCAAGTCTGATGGAGAGTGGTTGAGTGAGCTGTAATCTGGAGAAAATATTTTTTTAGCTCTGTTGGGAATGTGTATATAGATGGATATGCTACTGTTAGTGTAAAAACACACACTACAAAATATGAGACTCAGGGGAGACCTTATCACTCTATACAACTACCTGAAAGGAGGTTTTTCTGAGATGGTGGTTGATCTCTTTTCCCAGGTAACAAGTGATAGGACAAGAAGAAAAGGCCTCAAGTTGTGTCAAGGGAGTTTTAGATTGGGTATTAGGAAAAATTTCCTTAAGGAAAGGGTTGTGAGCATTGGAACAGGCTGCCCAGGGAAGTGGTTGAGTCATCATCCCTGAAGATATTTTAAGACGTGTAGTCAGGGTGCTAAGGCACATGGTTTAATGATGGACTTGGCAGTGCTGGGTTAATGGCTGGATCTGATACTTTTAAAGGCGTTTTCAAACCTAAATGGTTCTACAAGTCTATGGTTCTGCAGAAATTAATCAGCTTGGTCAGCATTAGGGAGAAACACTAGTGAAGTCCTACCATCACTCTAGATGCTTAAGGTCCCTGAGCCCAGGTTTAGCAGTATCTTATAGCATACAGTAGATTTCCCTAAGGCATAAGGTTAACAAGACATTTGGGAATCCATCCTTTGCCTGCAGCCTCAGGCCTTCCAGCTTTGGTTTGCTCTTGGCCAGCTGGATAATAGATTCCACACACTGCCACTCCAGAAAATTTCATCTGATTTCCTATCATCAGCAGATTCTCTCCAGTATAGCAGTCTACAGATACTCTAATCAGGACGAAAAAACTGAAAAGAAAATGGCTTTCTCTAGTTCTGTTGTTTTGAGCATGTGATATGGCAAGGATGATACATTCAGGAGTGTTTAGAGAGGAAAAACAGCTTTGGAAGTCATGCTTTCATAGAGTGGATATACAATAATTTGACTTGGACAGCATGACATAACTACTGAAAAACAGCAAACAAGCCACCAAAAGCAGTGTGAATAACTTGCAGATAATTCACAGTATCGAAAATATTGGTGAAAACAAATAGCTATTTTTTTTAAAAAAAAGGTCTCTAAAATGATCTCTTATGATTAGGGGAAACTATTTTTGGCTGAAGGCCATGGAGCACATAGACATATGTGGCTTATACAGAGGTAGAAATATTATTCTCAGATTTCTGTCCCAGATTTTAATGAAGAAACACCCAAATGGAGATGGTGGCTCCACCCGTTCACACCAGTTAGTACTGAGAAATAACTTCAAAAGTTCAAGCAAAACTGTATTCTCCTTTTCTTGATCTCTTCTGGCACAGTTAACTAGCTAGTGTGCTCAGGAGTAAGGTACTCCTGAGTAAGGTGCTCAGGTCACATTAAGAAGACAGTTCAGTTCCTGTAGAAGAGAGGCATCTGTTGTCTCTTTACATAGAACAAAGGCCACAGTCCAGGTAGGAGCCACAGATGATCTGAGGAAGCACTGGTTACTTCCCAAACACCTGACCATCCCACATATCCAAGATTCTACAAAGCTACTGTGCTACAAGCACTGATGCAAGTCCAGTGAGCTATTTCTGGGACTTCAGAAATGCTTAACAAAAAAACCTACTGAGTAGAACTGTTAGGCAAGCCCTGGGGGAGAACAAGGGCCTTCCTGTAGCTAGGGTGGATCTGTGTGTGATATGTAGGAAACCTGGTTTAGATCCCTGTTCTGTCTAATTGAGTGCTTTCCACCCTGGTTTTCCCCTCCTGTACTTTAGGTATAGACTAACTTTTCAGGTATTTGAGATAAATGCCATCCAATCATTTTTATTATTTTTGTCACATCAAGCATTGATGCTCACAGGAGCAGGAAACCACAGGAGCATTTAAATTACACCTCCTCCATCTGAAATTAAATCTTTGAAAGCTTCATGATCGTTTCCATGACTGCCTAACTCTCCCCAGGGCTGACTGACCTGGAGATGAGAATACCCTGGGCTCTGTCCCCCTAAATGTTGTTCATCTCAGTGTTGCAAACCTGAAGGACCCTTATGGTTTAGCCCTTAATCTGTCTCCTCCATTCATTCCCCACAGACATAATGAAGTTTCTACTTCAAAGCCGCTGAGTATTCTGAGGAACAATGTATTCTGTTCTTGTGAAGAGCTCGGTTACTATAATAATGGAGATAAAAGCACACAGACCAGTGGATATTGTACAGACATTTACCCCAATAGCACAGGGCACTGCATACATGTTAAAAATCACTTTAATTTATTTGAGGGCAAAAGAGATTGAAACCATACCTGTTGAAAATTCTAGCCCACCTTCCTAACAGAGAGAGATATTGCAAAGAATCCAGTTTCAAATTTGATTAGGTTAGCTTGACACGCTTTCTGAAAATCAGAGAAAAATATATACAGATCAGAATAAAAGTTACTTAGGAAGCTCTTACAGGAAAGTTAGACTGACAAGAACAGCAGCAGGGTGCTTGAAATCTCAAAAGTGGACTGTGAGAAATTACAATTGTCATGACTGCGAACTTCAGACAGGATTTTCAATGCTGAAAATAATGCCAAGAAAAAAAATGTTGGGTTTTGCTGATTTTAATGAATACAAAAGTGTTAAGAGCAGGGTTTTGGCATGAATCAGCCTCAGAAACAATATAACTGTTTCTGAGTCTTTTCCTTTGAAACAATTGCATTTGTACAGGATTCAAAAATTTAAGCTGCAGGCTATGAATATCTTTAGATAAAGGTACATGTGACATAACGTGTGTCTCCCAGAGATGAATCTACAAAACAATGATCCAAGAGGGTGACTTAATTCTTGTTATCAGAGCACTAGGCATCCAAGCAAGAAAAATTAACTTATTACCTGTTATGATATCAGTGGTTGAGTCTGGAAACATCCTAAAAAAATCTCTGGAAATTAGAAAGCACTTTACGGGACCTTGATGAAATACAGATGAAATACAATTGCTCCACGGAGCAATGAGACCAGTTTGGGCCCAGCTATGACATTATAATTCCTCCCAGCCATAAATATTTCCTCACAGACAAGTGTGATCAGGAGACTTGCCTACTGGAAAGGATGCCTCCTGTTTTCATATCTCCATGCATGCGGGTGAAGATCTGAGGGTTCATATTTTAAGCCATAAATCTACAACAGGAGTTAAGATCCCTACAAGTTAACTCAGCCCTTTTCCCTTCTGGGAAATTTTCATTTACTTCAAGCTATCAAGGAAGACCACACGGAGTAGCAGCTGGGACACATGGGTCCCATTCAGCGTCTTGATCACCAAGAAGCCAAAGAATAAGGCACGTCTTTAGTCACCTAAGACAGAATTACATCTAAACCTAAAGTTAAATCAAATTGTTAAAGTGCTTAAAGGTCTAGAGTCCTATGAAACAATCAGATTTAGGGATGTGAAAAAGCATAATTAGTTTTATAATTTCCATGAAGAAAACAATCAGGAAAAGGCAAAAAAGGAGTGTAGCTGAGTAAGTCACATGTACTTCAGTGTGGTAAACTGTGATAAACCATGTCTTGTTGCCTTTCATTGAACAATGTCTGCCTCCATCACTGCAGAATCTTATTCTTCGTAAGTGATGAGGGTAAATGCAAATAATGATAGTTTAGGTACCTCAAAGCTTTCATTGCAGCCTTTTTAGTTCTTGAACCTCATCATTTGGTCCTGCTGGGGCTCAAGAAGACCAACATTTTTAAGGGTCAATGTTTGCTGTACAAATGCATAACAGACCACTGAAATACAATGTGACAATGAAAAACTGGCTTGTAAGAATATCATTAATTGATTCTTAGCTTATTTTATTTTACTACTATAAATTATTGCTGGGCAATAACCTTGGAAGTTATTGCCAAGCAATCAAAGATGATGTCCTATGGATGCTTCAGAAAGCTCATCCTCTGGCTGACAGTGATGCACAGAGGCACAGTAAGGCCTCAGAATGAGAGGAACATGTGCATTTTCAAGTCAGTGGCATTTAATGAGCCACAAATCTAGCTCGATTTCCACATTCTCCTTCTTATGTCTCATAAAGATTTCAAGTATTTTTCTTAGCTTCAAATAACACTTCCTCCGGGTGGGGGGGGGAAGGAGAACGTCTTTGACAAACTGAAATTCAATGGAAAGTTTGTTATCAGAGCACCCTGGCTTTGTCCCTACATGCAGTTGGCCATGTCCTTACTTGATGAAATTCCAAGAGCCACCCTTGTGAACATAGCTGCAAGTGTGCACAGGCCAGTACTGGTTTGAGCAATACTTGATGAAGTATAGTCTGCTATCCTCCAGAAACTGCTGGAATTGCTTTGGTTAATATCTGTTTCACACAACATATCTTCTGGGAATCCTGCCTTGGTGGCATAATCCTAATAAATTTTTTATTTTATTGCCTAATAAAAGGGACTTTAAAGACCATGTGGATCTGTAATTGAAGATTCTAGGCTTAAAGAGAGAACAATTTTATAGGAGCACAGGGACATGATGTTTGTTATGAGAGCAGAGCCTACCCACATCATAATTTCTGCACAGCAGATGTGGAACAGCGTGATACAGAGGAATGACTGGAGATAGACCCCTTCTAGCCCTGGATTGATGCTGAAAAGGTAGGAACAAAAACAAGTGAAAGAAGCCTTTCTGAAGTTTTGCCCCTTGTGAGCCCCTGGCGAGTCACCATGACTCACTGACCCCTCTCCTGCAACATGAATTCAGTTGTGTTGGGGTAGCACAGGCACCTCACAGATCAACATAATCCCCAAATGGCTCCTTTCAGCCTCAGCTCTGTCAAACTGAGCTGAACAGCAGCTTAAATCTGGACCCTTTCTCACCCTACACACATGCACCTTCATTTGGCTCCAGCAGAGAGAGCAGGGTGGGAGTCTATGGGAAACATCCAGCATGAACATGATACCCTGCTACAGGTAGGTTGAGTTCAGGTGTCTGGCTTGAAATGAGACTGTTTCAGAGGTGTGAGGTGCTTGGCTATGACAATGATGTTCTCTATACTGTGTTCTTATCAATAACTCAAGTGATGACCTCTCGCTGCATCTTTACCAAGACTGGAGACTTCTGCAGAGTTTGGTGGGTTTCCTTACACATCCTGCTGCTGAGCGGGGGTCTCATTCTGTCCTTGGCCTGCGTTTTAAAAAATGCATCAAAGTCAGCCCATCCTGGCTCTCTTAAGTCACAGACTTTCACATTTAAAAGTCCCACAATCCAGTTGAGGTTGGTTATCTACAAAGAGAGTCATTCAATATGTAATTTAAGTATACTGCACAGGTCTGTTGCTATTTTAAAGAGGTGAGTTACTGTTCTTTGCTTTTCAAAAAATGGCTTGGTCTATAATTATTTTCTGACACCACACTGTGCCATCTTGTGTTTAATTAAACAAATATGGACACACGTGCATCAGGGAGAGGGTAGATTTATTCATAACAAACACATTTCCTGTGTGCCCTACCAATTCATGCTTCGTTAGTTTGTATTTCACAAAAATTTCCTGATATAATTCTGTTCTGGAGGAATCTTGACTGGATTACCCTCAAGGGTTAAAAGATCACAAGTTAGTGTTACATGTTGTCTTAAAATACAATTTCGACTATGCCTCATTTTGAGTTTTTTATTATTTCAGCCTACAGTTCAAAGGAAATATTGGAAGGGAGAAAACTGTTGCAATCTCCTCTTCATCAAAATCTGCTAGCCTGATGATGTTATCCGATGTCAAGATGATACAGTGACACAAAGACTGCCTTTATTGTGGAAAAGATGGAGCTCAGATCAGAAAGTGATCAAGAACTAAATGAAGTGGAGACTTTGTGGACTGAGTATCAAACAGTTTGATTGAAAGATTAGGGTGAAATTCTTGAAGGAGCTATTTTAGGTTCTATTTTTATCAATATCCTGAATGATTTGTCAAGATACAGGAAGATAAATATATGAAGGACAGGAAGAAATACCTTGAGGACATGTTATTGTGTTTTAAAATATAGTTTGGGAACAAACAAAGCTAAATGGCAATATTGGCACAAGAACGCATAGGTATAAATTCACCAAAAAGAACTATAGATTTCAAATTAAAATAGTGTTTCTGATCATAAGACCAGTGGGGATCTGGAATAACCTGCCATTTGGAGTAGTGGAGACAACAAAATATACACACTTAACCATTATAATGCTTTTTAATAAATATTGTCCATTATCACCCTCAGTAAGTGAAAGTACTTTTCATCTAGAATGGCATACAGCTACTTCTTCCCAGGACCACAGCAAGATTAATTACTCAGTGCTTTCTCTTGGTTTCTGGCATTATTCAATACTGCCTTTTTCTGGCATACATTAGTTTTATGATTTCTTCCGTGCCTGACATATTTAAAAAATGGACTTAGGTTATACTCAGCCCTGCTAGCACATTTTTCTACCTGATGATACTTTTTAATTTACAACAATCATGATATTTTTATTGTGTCGTTCTATTTTATGCACTGGGTTCTCCTTTAACTTTGCACTTGGATGAAAGAAGAATTCCCAAACCTGCTTTGGTGAATCATTCTACTTCCTAATTAAATAGACTGGCAAAATTCAGTTTACTTCCTAATAAACTAGATGAGAAGAACTGTAAAAGTGGAGTCAGGAGGAAAAAAAAGCATGCAGAGACTGGAGCTTCTGTCATTAACATCACTTTGCAGGTGGCATGTTGTAAAACTATTTGTGGGTATTGGTTGCTTTTACCATGAGTTTCTCTGTTTCTGTGCCATGGAGATGAATAACGACAACAAACTGTCTCACCTTTGCCTGCCACTTCATGGCAAATCGTGATACCTGCCTGAGCACTCAGAAAATTACCATAACTTGTCTCAAGTCAGAATAACTGTTTCCAAACTGTGCTGGAGTCAAAGTCACCTCTCTGTTTCAGGTCTGACAGTCCTTGAGCAACTGTTTGTATTTACTGACTGTGATAGTTGTTTAGGTACAAGTGTTGCCTCTCTACAAGCCTCGTCTTTCTTAAAACTGCCTATGAGAGCTTTAAGAACGAGAAGAACGCTAAAGGGAGCAGAAATGTACTTTTACATGACTACACAAAAAAGCACAGACAAGAATTAACACTTAAATCATCACGGGCTAAAACAGTTCATTGGTTGTCCCACCTGCTCTCCCTTCCAAGCTCACAGCTGTCAAGGTTCTGATGGTATTTATGAGGTTCCTGGTATTACTCCTTGCCATTTAGAGCAATGTGTCCACCTTCCTCCCTTCAAATGAGAGCAACCCAAGCTATAAAAAATTTTGACCACATGTGTGTTGCATTGGCTGAGACTCCACAGCCTCACTCTTATAAATGCCTGTTTTGAAGAACCACTCTCACACATTTAATGCAAGATGTAGCCAGTGCTGGGTTCACTTGTGCCTCCTTCTTATGTTTCACATCTGTAGAAGTCTTTGCAAAACAAATTTGCTTGGTCTCTGACACAACGTACTTATCTGTACTGCCAGCTCCAGCATTGCCTGGGAGTTATCACTTTAGAGATACTCGAGTTGTTCAGCCTGACACCATTCACTAGTTAAGAGTCAACCTACAAAATTATTCTTCGAAATCCAGGAAACTTGAAATGCTGAATATGAAATAGAAGAGGCCTTAAAAATGCTTGTTCAAGGAATCAAACCTTCCCAGATGCTGTGCCCAGGTGCTGTAAAATTACTTGCCCTCAGAGAAACAAATAATCGGCTGTTGCTTACGTGACTGATTTGCCAGCAAAATCATGTTATTGTCTCTGCCTAGTGAGACATGTGACATCAATACGATGAGTCAAATGTGAGGGACCCTGCAAAAATGTAACCCCTTCAGTTGAATAAGTCTTGAAACTTTCCACTTGTTCATCTATATTTCTGGCATATGCTGTAGCTATAACTTAGAGTCAGTGATCTGTTTGAAGTGTTAAACTGTACATCCAGGTAACTTGCCATAATCCCAACTGACTGAAGTGCAGTACATTTCACAAGGAAAATACAGAACACAGTGACCTGTAAAGCTTTGTGTTGGTAGGCGGTAGATCCTCATGGCAAAACATCAAACAGAGGGGGTGTTGGTTTTTAACTCTGTGTTGGTAATATTTTATTACCTACTGCAGGTCCTCTTCCAAGCAGTAACAGAATGACAAAATGATGAGTCTCAGCAATTTTAAAGTGACATCCAAATGCTGTTTCTGTTAGAACAGCTTTTATTAATCCTCTTTTTCATTTTTTTCTTATTAAAAGTTGTATTCGAGTAATGCACATGTAAGCAAGTGTTTGTTCTGAGACTAGGACAAGTGCTGTGCAATGGTCTGTGCATAACTGCACAATCCTTAAAAGGAACTACCCTCCCTTGCCACCCTATTTCCACACCCAAGCATGCCCTGGGGAGACAAGCAGCAATGTGCCCACTTGTTAAACTATGGTATTTCAGGGACAGAATGGAAATCAGCTGTCAGCCCCTTTCCCATCACATGAAGGCTGGCAGGAAGAAGGTTTTCTGGATCTTGTTGCTAATTTTTTGGTAGATGGTAGAATGTATGATGAGATGTTTTCTTATCCTCTTGTTCTCTAGTACAGCTGTGCTGTCTACATCATGTTTTAACCCTGAAGAATTAATCTCCTGCTTTGCAGAGGATGTTCAGGAAGTAAAGCTGGCAAAGAGTAAATGTCAAATGAATTTATCCTACCTACTTACTGAAGCAAGGTCAGAGAAGGATGAGAAAGTGATTAATTTATATGGTCTCAGAAAACAGAGCCACCACTGTAATTCATTGTTTTAATGTGTTATTTTTAATTACCTGGCTATAAGCACCCATATTATGAAAGTAAAGTGGTTGTAAATGCAAAGTCAAGGCACTCACAAAGTCAAGTACCTTGATGTATTACAAGCAGAGTGCATTTTGATAGAAGTCTGTCAATTTGCAAAGGGAGCTAAAATCCATTACCAGTCTCCTTTTCTATTGCCTTTCCAACCACATGATCTATGAAAAGCATATCACTTTGAAAGCCATCTTTTCATTTGAGCCCTGATATACTTTAAATATATATTAATTACATACTACTATTACAGCTTTTTTTTTTTTCCCAGTAAAACCTTAATGTCAGTCTTGACTCACCAGCTCCTGGATGCTGACATGTACTTTTATGTTTCCACTACCATTCATGTAGCTATCAGATTTGCCAGACTAATGACCATTAGTGCATTTACACATGATTTCTAAATGACTGCTCAGTAGATGATACTGACTGTATCAGCAACACAGGACTTGTGGGAATTCAGTTCCTGAAGGAATATCTAACTGCTGGTTTTATGTATATTTTTTAAAGCTTTTGAGCATTTTAAAACTTTTTTAAAAATGAGAAAATTTTGTAAAGATTTGGAAGGAGAAATTTAGTTTTCTTTTTTTTTCTTTTTTGTTCAATTTCTACATCAGTTTCACTTAGAATAGATAAGTACCACAATTTAATTTTTATGAAAAAAAAACCCAAACCTCCAGTAAACCACGTTCATTAGTCATTTACCTTTTTAATACTTTATCGTCTCTTGAAGATGCTTGGAAAATCCTTGAGATTACCCAACACTGAGTTTAAGCACTGTTTCTGTTCACTCTATAGACCACAGATCTTTGAAATCACTTTGCCCTTACTTGCTGCATGTATTTATTTGGATGTCTCAACAATTAGAAAAACAGTGAGTCACTTCTCCACAGATAAAGCGACTTCATACACACCACCATAATCTGAGATAATACATATCTATCATCTCTGGCTGGGGCAATTAGAAAGTTAAGAAGGGATGTCACAGCTACACTAAACTTAAGATGACAGTACTTTAATGTAATTTGGATACGTAAACTGTTGTACCTAAGAAGTGAATAAACTTTTTTTTCTGACTTCCACCACTGTTGGTGCCCAAGTCTTTGTATTTCATAACCATTTGGGACTGGTTTCTGAACTAAACAGAATCCAGGAATTTGGACACATCCCAGAAAAGATCAGCTTTAGAGATTCAGGAGGGAGTCCTCTATATGAAAAAGGATAAGACTGACACCCCCAAAAATTCATTGTATAGATGTACCAAGTCATACACAAGAACAGCAACACTTATTGATACATCTAAAGGTGGAAAGGAGAAACCACACAGGAAATAGATAATCATATTATTGTACTAGATATCTACTCAGCAGCTGTCACAATGGTTGATAGCCTCGGAATGACTAGATGAGAGCAGATAGCACTGTTATACCACTGTCTAAACAGTGACTGCAAAAAAATGAATTTCAGTGTGAGAGGTCAGATAAAATGTCTGCCAACAAAACACATAGGTTATATCTCCAAGCTTTAAAAGAATTGGTTTTAGGAGGCATAAATTTGGGCAAAAGCTCTACGTAGTGTTAGTGAAATCATCACTAGATGATATTGCAGCCTGAAAGATCACACATCAGGGCTTCATGCTAAAGTCTGACTTAGAACACACAGTTTGATAGCTGCCACACATAATGTAATTTATGCATTTTATTGTTATAATTTTCTAATTTACTCAGGAGTCTGCAAGAGAGGGAAGCTTTCTTAAGTACACTTTTTATTTTTTAAACTTGTTGAACAAGCAAGAGAAATAAGATAAACTACCTTGTTCTAATCTCCCCAATCAAAGCAATACATTCACACTGGAAAACAAACAAAAAACTATTTCCTGCTAATCACTTAAGAAACTCAAGTAACAAACTGAGTTTAAATCGTGAAAGTGTTTTTCCGGTATTCCTTTACTGTGGAATGCAAGAAATAAATAACACAAATAATAACAAGAGCATGTTTGGAAATACTCCTTAAAATGTCAGACCAAACTGAGGACATGTAGAAACTCCATTAATACCTCCATTCTCTTGTTGTACAGATGAACTGTACAGATTATCTTTAATACACTGTTTGTTTTCAGTAAATTAGGTTTGAAAAAGACTTTTTCCTTTTTTTTTCCCTTTCCAACAGATGTAGGAAAGCTATTCAAGCTAGCGAAGATCATATAGTCAACGTCCATATGCTTCAGGGGATTCAGAGAGGGGCCATGAAACCAATGCAAGTAATGAAGAATATAATATTATTTGATTCCTTGTAAAGAAGGTTGAGAAATGGATCCTACTCTGTATTTTCCCATGGATTATGTAGGATTTTTCAACATAAGTAATTGAGCATAATGAAATGCTGTTTCCAGATGTCAGAGATAAGAAATTCAGTCTAAAAATACAGAATAAGTCCACAGTGGTGAATTAACCACCACTTAATCTTTAGAAAAAGATGAGCTTTTTCTAGAAGACTCTTCTAGAGTTCTGTGTCTAATATGTGCCCATACAAGTGTGTGTTCAGGCTACCTGAGGTTTAATAATGTCTGTTAAACTCTCTGTTAAAAACATTTTTCTAAGCTTTGGTCATTGATATAACACTTAAATTAGTTCTTAGGTTTGGGAGTTGCGAAAATTCCTTCTTCAGACCTGAGATATAGGGGTACTTATGTTTTCCTCCGTTCATCTGTTATGAGCAAGGCACAGCTTACCAGTTATTTAGATGCCCCAGGTTAGTAGCACTCTATGCCTTCGTATTGTTGGCCGGTAGAATACAGTTCTTCATCCTAGTGACTGCAATTTACACTGTGGAAGTCTTTACAGAAGAATATTTGTACAAAACTCAATGACTTATAATGGTATGGGTCAGAGTAGAATACGCCGTACTCCCTCATGGATGTAAACTGTGTGTAGTGAAACATTCTATGTGCTGTACTGAAAAAGCAGCATGTGGATTTGAGTAAGAAGGTTAAGAGATGGCTTATGGCATATTTTTAAGGGGCAGAACGACATTTGTAGTTAATGAAAGTAGAACGAATATTTTTTAATTTAATGTACATTAAGAGAAAATATAAAAATAAATGAGGGTGTACTGACCCCACCACATGTTGCTATTTTCATTGAATGAGCTGTCTTGAAAAAGAACGGGAAGATTTATGAAACCAGCAATACTCATACACCAGATACATCTTAAAATATGTAGACATAGGTAATCAATGACCACTTCTCAGCCTCAAAGCACAGTATTTGTCATTGTGCCCTAGCTCCAGTAAGGCACGTTTAGGCACCACTTACTCCTAACACGTTGTTACTTCCCCAAAATATCTATGTAATCTGTCTAATCATTAGTCAAGAGCCCTTGCTCTCCCATCAGATATTTTAGAAAACAGACAAAAATTAATTAGAAATAATAGGGATGCTGAGAAATTTTTTCATATTTTATTATTCTAAAGGATAAAGTTGGTTTAAAGCACTTACTTTTAAAACGGGTGTGGCTGAAAAAAGCATTGCACTTGTAGAGTTTTCCATTAACATAGGAAAAAATCTTTGTCTAGAATCATCTAAGCGTTGAATCAGCTGAGCCATCTGACACGTTATGTAGCAAACGCTGAAGACATGAGAGGCAGCATAACACTAGCATGAACAAGGGATGGTGCTGTGACTGAACCCACTGTCCAAAATGAGGCTGGCAGAACCCCCTTACTTAGGGGGTTCCGTGTTTGACATAATCCCTATCGAAAAAAAAGATCCATGATGGGATGGCACCTAGCTAATGGATTAACTCTTCTGTTCATTTTTTAATCCTGAGAGAACAGTTCATCTGCCCAGCCATAAGGTATCCGCTATAGGAACACCTAACAGAAAAATTTTTTTTGTTTACTGGTTTACCTTCAAGTTATGTTGACATCCTCATGTGTTGGATCTGGTTGACATGGTGTTCATTTCCCCATATAGCCCTCACAGTGCTGTCCTTTGCATTGGTAGCTAGAAGGGTGTTGATAACGCACTGGTGTTTTGGCTACTGCTGAGCACAGCATCAGCACCGTAACATTTCTTCCTCAACTGAGGCCAAGATTCTGGGAGGGGACACGTGTAGGCCAGCTGACCCAAAATAACCAAAGGGATATTCCATGCCATATGACGTCAGCTCAGATATAAAAGCTAAGGTAAGGAGCAGGAGGGCAGGCATTCACTGTCTCCAATGGCTGCCTGCTGAGAAACCATCACGGGTGCTGAAGCCCTGCTTCTGGGAAGTGGCTGACCATTGCTGCTGATGGGAAGTAGAGAATAAACTGTGTTATCTTTTGCTTTGCTTTTGTGCCCACAGGCTTTTGCTTTGCATCTGCTTCAATAAACTCTGTTATCCATACCCATGAGTTGTTTTCCATCTTTCTCCCCTGTCCGGCTGGGTAGGGGAGTGATAGAGCGGCTGGGTGGGCACCTGGCATCCAGCCAAGGTCAATCCACCAAGCCTCAAAACAGTAATTTAGAAATCTTCTCAGTAGCACAGGGACAATAACTGTTCCCTTTAGTTTTTCTCCCTCTGCTGCACTAGCCCAGATTATCAAGTACAGTGTCCAGTACAGCTTAACTGGACAACATAGCTCTGTATTTATAGGAATTTTCCTTTTGACCATTGGTTCCATCCTGTGTTTGATTCTTGAAGCAGAATGATAAATTACCAGCTTTACTTACATATTCCGTTGCTTGCCAATCTTCCCCTCTGCTGTTTAGCTCCCACACTGAGAAAAGATGTTAGTGATAACTCATAATATGTTTTCCTGATGATTGAACTACAAACACATGGCACTTTGCCCAGCATTTAAAATATTTTTCAGTTGAGCCACAGTCCACTGTAGGATCTTCGCCTTGCTCTAGAGATATATCAGATAGAAAGACACATAACTAACGGCTCACATGTGGGACCAGCAGGACAACCCCTTTGGCTTGTGAGTTGCAGAAAAGATGCCCCTACACTCCAGGCAGCATCTCACTGGCTGGTGTGATGAACCTCACTGGGCAGAGGTTGCATGCAGTCCCAGGAGCTGCCTGGCTGTCCACCAGCAACACCAATGTCCCACTCGTGGGATGAGCTGAGCTGTCTATGCCACTTCTGACTACACAAGAGCTGTTAGTCCCTGAAGTGGGTTACTGTTCTGCATGAGAGACACGGCTTCTGCAACCTGCCCAACTGCAGACCACCTGAGTGCTTCCCACATTTCCCTTTCACCAGCTGCTGTCTATAAGTTCAGGTGTTCTCTCGGTAAACTTGAAGCAACAGGGCTTTTTGAATGGTGGTTCACCTATTTTGACCTGAAGTATGACAAAAGGTTCTCATAATTTTCTACTTGAATTTAATGCAACATTTTTTCAAGTTTTTATGAGGACTTCACAGCCCTTCACAGGCTGCTTTTGTGCTGAAAATCCGACAAGTAATGACTACATGTTAAGCTGAAACAATGGAATCCTTCCTTAGGTAATGGTGTTTCACATGGTTGCAATTAAACTGCAGTCTTACTCATTAGTACTAATTTAATATTGATCCTACTCTGACAGCCTTGTCATTTTTATATCTATTAATTCTAGGAAGAATTGGAGAGAACAGCTTATCCAATTGATCTAAGGAATTAATAATACTAATAAGATTAAACATAAATTATTAATAATTTTAGTTTTATCAAGGCTGTAATCAATCAGCCTTACAAACTTACATTTTTCCCAGTTAGAAGAATGGGGCTTTTTGCAGAGCTACAACAATGGGAGGGAATAGAGTGATATGACTTGAATGCAGTTTTAATGGACCCATATTTATAACTCACACATTTTCCCCTGTTCCCTGAAAACTTATTAGGTACTGTACATATTTTCTTTATCTTTGTGTCTGAAATAGTGGGCAGGTTTTGAAACAACTTACACATCTTATTCTGGGCATCTGTTACTACTGTCTATATGTTGTTCTTTTGGTAATAGATGTATGTCCAGTCATTAGTACGAGACTCAGGAGTCTCAGGGGCTCAAGTGCTAATGCTCTTTTGTGTTCCAATTTAGCAAGACTGCTCATAGTTATTATTCAAAGAAAAACTTTCAAACTAAGCCAGGATAATGTAACATTAACTATTTTCATGATTTGAGAGAAAAATTAAGGCTGCTGAAAATCTTCCATGCTGTGATTATGATCATGATTATGAAACAGGACCCTGCAGAAAGATACTGGCTATGGTGAAGGTATAAAAGTCACTTTGAAGAGCAGTAGAATATCTTACATATTTTTTCTAACTGGTGATCAAAACTATTCCATGTAGGGTCAACCCACACTCATATTTCCATTCAGGTCAATGAATGTCACCTCCAAAAAGTCTTAAAGTGGAATATGACTTAATGATAACAATATCTCTTGTTCAGCAACACATTTATTTCTCATGTAAGTCAACAGGACTTAAATTAGTTCTTAATTGCTTGGCTGTCTGGGAGCTTACACATCTGATTCTCCAATTCTCATTCTTGCAGAGTAATACTTATAGGGTCAGACCAACTGAAATTATGTTAATTTACTCTTAGTGGAGTAAAATTCAAGAACGGATGTGTGGATTGGTGAGGTCTGCATCCTTGCTTGTGAGCTTCTCATCTCCTGGAAAGCTGGATGGGGTGACAGCTAAGATGGGCAAAGCCTTGGGCATCTCAGAGCACTTAAAATATTTCATGATAACTGAAGATCAACAGGTTTTTCCCAGGTGGTTATTTACAAAGTCCAGGGGTCACAAATGGGTTTAGCACTACCATCTCCACTGCTGTAGAAGGACAGTTAGTATAAAGACCCATTTTGCTTTTGACTGAACATAATATGCCTGTCCACACAAAAGCTTCTTCAAGAAGATGGTAGAGTGAACTGATCACAAATATTCAAAGCAAATTTTTATATTAGGCACAGACAATATTAAAGTTACTGAGAAAAGGTTCTTGCCCTCGAACTGCTTGTACTGCTTTTCTCCTGAGATAGCACAGACCACTGTCAGAGACAGGATAGGGGCTGGGTGTGTCTTTGACCCAGAACAATTGTTTTATGTCCTCATGACATCCTTTGACTGCAGATAGAAATGGGCAGGTGCACACAAACAATCCCCAAATAAATGAAAGTCCCTTGACCATCTGTTGCTGGAGCAGTTTCTGCTCTTTCTACAGGACTAAAGCCAACATTCACAGCTGCTTTATAATTTTCAGTAAACTTGCTGTTGCTTTTTTATCACCCATGTCAGGTCCTCTTCAGTTTCACATCTTCAAAGCCAAATTCCGAGAAGTCCAGAAACAATAATTCAAGCTCTTATGCAAACCTGCAAGCATGGACCACATGTTAAGTTGAAGTAAAACTAATTCACTTCATGACATTTGTTTTTTAATTTTCATTCATACTTATTAATAAAACATAAGGATAACAGAAGAGATTATTAGTTCAAACCCCATCTGTGCTAAGAGTGTTCCCCGGCCTTCAATGCCGACAGCTTCACGTTCTCAGGAGTCACATACGTTCCCTCTTTCCTTTTCCTCTACCATGTGAATTTAGGACAGTGCTAATCCTGCAAGTCACAGGATAGAGCAGAGGTGTGTGAGATAGTTTTGAACAAACCAGCTGATGTACCAGAAGCATTCTTGCTACAGTAGCACTGAACTGTGCACAGCTTGATTTAACTTCCTCATTTCCAGTGCAAAGCCTGCCAGAATAGACCTCAGCAGTCAATAGAAAATATTTCACTGCTTCCTGAAAGTGTCAGACCATGTACAAGTATTTGAGACAAGCATTACACACATTTGACTGTGGTTGGTAGAATTTGATCATCAGACCTAGAGTTGTGGGTACAGCTCATCACAAAATTTCCACAGTCCCACAGGAACTTGTTAGGATTTTGCATTGGACTTAAAATGGTTATTGGGTTTAGTTGCTGCTTAAATCTGGATTAATAGGAAGAAGAGACAATATGGTTATAAAAATACAAAGTATTCTAACTATAGGAATTTAGTTCTATTAAAATATTAGTTCTGTAAAAGAAGAGATTCACAAGATCATTCTAAAAAAAATTTGTTTTGAGACATGATAGGTATTAATGAGTCAGTAGTCTTTCCATCCTCAAATCTTCATTCACAAAGCCTAACCATGATGAGTCTTTCCACAAAATACAGTGTATATGTATATATGTGTCGATTATTTTGTTATGCAGTAATCTTGATAAAACACAACCTGGTGTACAGAAATTAACTTCAATTGAAATGAGCTTTACATGTGGAAATGCCAAAGCATTACACACACCATTGTGATAAACACAAAAAGATTAAAATTGATGTTTCAAAACTTTGTGACTAAGTCAGACACCTTTTAGCAGCTGTAATAAATGATGATAGTGTCAGAATTGTCAGTGTCTTTCAGATTTCAGTGACTTAAGTCTGTGGATTTTGGGCACAGGCATTTAAAAATGGCAGCCTTTGATCTTGTCAGCTAAATGAGAACTACATTAATTTCTCTGGAAAGGTCTTTGAAACACAAAGTGGGGTTTTTTTTCATTCTATCATTCTAAATAGAAGAGGAAATCAATGACTGAGAAGAATATCATTGTTTCACACATGACTTTCCAGAAATAAAATATAGCTCATTCTGGATGTAATCCTGGGCATTAAAATCCCTTACATGACACATATAAACATGCCAATGCTGTAAGCATTGATTCTGGAGAGTCCTTGGATTTCTCTTATAACTTTTATGCATATCTCAAAACCACAGTTGTTACCTGCAAGTTCTGAGGTTAGAGTTTTTATATTTGCAGCAAAGTTAAACTAAGACCAATTCTTATGCAAATATGTCAAAGATGATGATGCAAATGTCAAAGTCAAGAGAAATTGTATTTGGTAGTATAATAATCAACTCACCTTTTCTCTGTGATCTCTTCTCAAATAATTTGCTCCTTTCAACGTCTTCACCATTCCTATATCTGTCTCTCTTATTTCTTAATCATCACTCGGTCCTGTGTAGTTAGATTATTCTGTCACCTACCTTTAATACTTAGTCACTCTTCTTTGTATTCCACTTCTGTCTTTTCACACTGTTCTTTCCTGATGTTCTTTTTTCTTTTTTTTCTTTCAGAGAACGAACCCATTTCTTTTAGTTCATTTGCCACTTTGCTTTTTCCCCTCACTACTGTTTTCTCTATCTTCTTCCTGTCTTGGCTTATAATCTTTTTAAACTCAGCAGAAGTTTACACATTGGCTATGTTTCTCCAGCTATTTAACTGGAACTTTTTCCAAAACACATGGTAGAAGCAAGGCATTACCCCCTGAAATGTGAAGAGGAGCACACTGCCTCATAAGTGATCATTTGTTTTCAAGGCAAAGCAAATGATTGAATCACACAGACACACAGAAATATTTCACCGTACGCTTGAAGCAATCACAAAGCAAACAAAACCAAACCAAAAAAGGGATATAACTGAATTATTAAAAATATTGTCTCCCAGTCGAGAAAGAATACCTAATTTACATAAGAAACAACCGTATTTGGACTCAGTACTTTCCTGTAAGAGGAAATAAGAGTGTAATGTAACTGCTCAGGACCTCAATGAAATAGTTCAGAGTCCGTGACTCTCACAGATTTTCTCTCTCCCTTGAAAGCTCTCATCCAAGAATTCTTCTCCCTCCCTTTCCAGTTACTTCCCATCTTCCTAGACTTGATCCAGCTGCTGCAGCCACTATCTACTCTGTCTGCCACCACAGATCTATGCAGATTTAGTGTTCAGAGCAGCAGTAGTGCCTTGGAGATTATTAGCATACAAGAGGGCTGGCTGAGATATGCTCATGTTCTTCAAAATAAGCGTGCAGGTCGCAAAAGTGCTGGTCAGATTTAACATTTGAATATGTCTTATTAAAGGAAAATTAGCACAGGAGACTTCAGTTGATTTATCTTTATGGGGATATGTGAAGCTGTCAACTGGTATGGAAATGTTATGTATTTTATTACCACATCAGACAAAATTCACTGAAAATTGCCTCCTTACACCATTGGCATGCGGGGGTCATAGACACATTCAGACAAACTTCATTTAAGCTCACTGAAATAAATTAGCATGGTGAGATACACACCATGAAAATATCATGAATACCCTGAATACAGTCTTCAGAAAATGGAAATAGTGCTGCAGAGCATTACAGCATCCTCCAAAACTTTCTCAAACAGGGGCATGGCTGGGCAGATTTGGCCAAGTCTCAGCCAAGGACAAGACCTGTGGTTAAGTTTACAGTTATGGAGAGCCAAAGCTTGAGGCTTCAGTGGGGGTTCAGGTGCCAAAGGGAGGGGCAAGTGTCCAAAAATAAATAATTTCTGGGAAGTTTTTCAAGAGCAATATTGAGTGGGCTATGGAGTAAAGCACAGGTGAGACCAGAGGCCTCTTGGCATCAACTGCATCCTTAACCCAAGATGCTCAACACTATAATGTGGAACAAGAGGTCAGTGTTAAGGTTGTCTTTAGCTCATCCTCTTTCCCCTGATGCCTGCTGCATCCCTGCACTGACTAGAGCTATGGGTTTTGTCTCTGTACTAAACACAACCTTAATCTAGATCCTATGCCCTAACCTAAACCCTTAACCTAAAGATAAACTTATGATATGTCAGTGACTGATTCTTACCCCGAGACCCTCAGTCAAATTCCCAAGAGCGACATTTTGAAGTCCATCTCCTACTTTATCAGGCCTTTGTGACTCTGTTCCATCTATAGCCCCCCACACTTGAGTTGAAGGCTTTGGGCTTCTCCGAACCCCAACCCTGAATGTAACCCTAAACCAGGCTTCTTTAGCTCAAGACCTCCTTACTTTCTTGGTTTCACAAAGTTCTAACAGGACTTTTTTATTCACTGCCCACCCCTTCCTTGAGCAACAGTTTGCAGCTTTAGTCCATCTGAAGCCCTAGGCTTTGTCTCTCACTTAGTCCTAAACCTAACTAACCTTAAGACCTTGGCCTGGGCAGAACCTAATCTCAAAATTTCTACCTATGGCACTGCTGAAGAAAGTTCCTATGAACAATTTGGCTTTGCAGTCTATCAGACTAGATCAGCCCCTTTGAAACGACACTGCAGCTGAAGCTATGCATATTTTCTCTCTCATAATACTAATCCTAAGCCAAGACCACAAGTTCTTGGCCTTGGTTTAGCTGTATCCCAAGATCCTCAGTCATGGCCCTCTTGAAAAAGTAATCAGATTTCTCTTTGCAGCCCCACTCCAGCTGGAGCCCAAGGCTTTGTCTCTATGCTAGCCCTAACCCTTGGCCCAACTCTTGACCTTACACTGACACTCCCACTGGAGCCCAACACATGTTCTCCCTACTAAACGTGACAGTAAATATCACCCTAGGTCTTGGAATTTGCTGATCCTTAGTCATAGAACTCTTGACTGAGGTCTCAAGGGAGATGTTTCCTAAGACGTTGCTGTAGACACCTCCTTCCTTTTGAGCGCCTTTGAAGCTTCTGTTGATGTTGCCTTATATATAAACCTAATTCTTGGCAACAGTGGAGCCTTAGCACCAATTCTTCAGCCGCAGTCCACATTAACTGATTCTCATGGGAGGAGGCTTTTCATTCTCACCCCCTTCTTGTGCAGTTTTTGTGCACTTATGTTAGGGTTAGAATCAGATTTGGAAAAGTTTTAGGGTCACAGTTAAGAGACTGACAAATCCTAGGGCTCCAGCTGTAGTGAAATTGCAAAGGGGATGACCAAGGGTTGAACTACAGGAAGAAATTTCCCCTGAGAATTTGTTCAAGATTGTCATGACTAGGAACATGGAAAAGGCTCAGCCAAGGTCAAAGCAAGGGCCTGGTGCTAGGCTTGGGATGAGGTGAGAGACAGAACTTTGCACTTGTAATGTGCAAAAATGAAAACATGCAGATAGGAACAGCAGTTGTATTTGTATCTCACTGGGTTATTTATTAATTGGGTTGAATCAACCAGCTTCTGAGTGTGTGTTGGGGGTGGAGGCCAGGCCTCCAGTATCAGAAGGCACATGGTCAGCAGCCAACGTGGAAGCTCGGAAGGCACATGGCACAGGAGCCACGTGGCTGGCATGTCAATCGAAAAGGCCTGCCTGGTAGCCCACCCAAACCATGCCCTCTGGAGCCTCTGGTTGGCTGACTCACCCCTCACTCCATCTAGGAGGGCACTGAGTGGTCAATGTCCCACCTGGGACAGGGCATATAAATATGTGTGCAGAGGGACTCAATTTAAGTTCAGCCGTTCTCTCCCAGGACTTGCCATGGGAGAGTAAGTCCCAGGACTTACTCTTGATGGTAACTTTTTAACTCTTCTTCTCTCTTTCTTTACTCCTTTCTTCTCTTAATTTCTTTTCTTCCTTCATTCTTTTCTTCCTCTTGTGGGAAAGATGGGTTGTACTTTCACTACATTGTGGGTTGGTGTTTGCTGGGTGCTTTAGTGTAATGATTGCTTGTTTCTCCCATAAAACCTTTTGCCAAAATGCCTATTTTCTCACTAAATTAAAAGAAGTCTTATGAAAAACACTAGTGACATATTCTCCTTATGTGAATTGAAGGTATTAAATAACTTAAAGGCTCTGTGAAAGTTCGATGGGTGAACTCTTGAAGGCTAAATAAAAGTAATAATCCCAGTAAAGCTTGAGGTTTTGGGACCACGGTGTTACAGTGGGTTGAGAAGTCATGGTCCACCAGATGCCAGTCAAGAGTTACTCCAGCCAAGTCTGTGCCCCACAGAAACAAAATCCATCACACCCTGAACTTCAGCCAGTCAGAGATGTACACAGTGCCTTGACTAACACTGACTTCAGAAAGAAATGGTCAGACATGAAGGGCTGCAGACACACAGCTGGGGACACTATAAGCCAGGGGGGCAAAAACAGTCCTGACGGCTGTGGGTGACTCATGCTGAGTAGGGATAGGACAGAGGTCATGGGTGACCCTTGGCAGTCAGGATATCCCGAGGGACTGGGACCATGGGTGACCCATGCTGGGGCAGGGACATCCCTGAGGGACTGTGGCAGAGCCCAAATACCACTGAATCTGAATTTATTAAAAAAATGTTACAACTTCTTACCCAGAAATGCAGCCGGCTGGTTTGTCTTTAAAAAGCACAGTTCCTTGATGACAGCAATAAAATGACCCATTTCTCGAGGGCAGCATTAGTAGAACTTTGTTTCTCAAGAGCAAATGGTTTCAGATCCCTCATTCAGTGGCACTTGTGTTGCAAATGTCACCATGACAACTTGAAGAAATCAGCCTGACCGTCGCCAGGCAGCATGACACCCCAGTGGGGTCCCCTCTGACCTCCAGTCACCCACTAACTCTCCTGGACCAGTTGTCTGGGATGTTCAGGTAGCTGCAGTGATGGTGCCTGTGTGGAGGTGTCAGAACACAAGAAGAAACTCTGAATGGTGCATTTTTAGATAATAACTGAATAGCTGTAGCTGGCTTACAAGCTCTGAAGCTGATAGCAGTGTGATATCGACCACTCGAGACAAACAATAATTTTCTAAAGATGGACTGCGAAAAAACATGTTGCCCTTTCAAAACTGAATTTTCCCATTTGTATTTACAGACAATTTTTAATATAGACAAGAGTGAAATAGATTATATTAATATCCTTTAGAAAGTGGTGTGAGTGTTGGGAAATGAGTAAGTATTTGCATGTAATTACACCTTAGGGTGCCTGTAATACAAGCAGCTGCCTGTAAAAGCAAGCAGCTGGCAAGTAGTGGAACTGGGCATTGCCAGCTGTTTTACTCCCCTATGAAGGGCTCCACATCATTATGTTTTCTCCCAGTCTCCATGGCACTTTATAGATGACACCTGTGACAGTAAGATAATGCCAGAATCTTCTGCCCAGGAGATTCCTTCCTTTCCCACCTAGACATCTCAGATAAAATAAGACTTTCCTTATTTGATACCATGCAAACCCAGAACAGACTTCCCCAAAGAGATATTCATTATTCGTATATTATTACAATTATTTAATATACTACATGTAATCGATTATTATTCTTATGAGTGTTAATCCTGGTAGATTTAAAAACCAAATTCATTCTAAACAGAGGTTATGATTTAATCAGCTCTAATTTAATGATTAATTTAGAAGAAAGTAGTCTGATACTAATTCTTTTTGCCCAATCGTTATTGAGTAAATGCTCTTTTGTACAAAATGATTCTTTTACCATCACCATGGCAAGAAGATTAAATTAACAGAGCACAATTTAATTGTGATAAAATTTTTGTGTTTAAACGTATTAATATGAAAAAGGAAAAAGAAACTGAAAACAGACATAAGAAAACTGTAATGTCACTCCATTTTCTTCTTCTTCTGCCTATTTAAACTTGTATATTTTGTTCTGAGTGCCTCTTTATCCCAAAGCATTTATTCAAATGCTTTGTTTGTTGGTTTATTCTAATATGAAGAAGCAGCCAAAAGTATTTTGTGTCAGGTAGATTTACATGCGGTACAGTCAGCTGAAGTGGACACCTTGGATAGCCTCTCTGAGGCACCTCTCTCTTCTTCTGACACTGAACATAGGATTAGTTTTCTCCTGGGCATGGAATTCTTTTCAGGAGCAGACACCACACAGTTTGATGTTCAGGCAGTAGAAAACCACTTTAAGTTCAGGCATAAGTAACAAAAAAATCTTGTGGCTCAGGCCTGTGTAATTTCATAGTTTCATAGGGCAAAATCTGGTCATAATTATTAGTAGCAATATTACTTACTGTCACTGCTAATCATAAAGTATTAGCAACAACAATATTATAGGTCCATAACATCATTGTCACTGGAAAGTGCAGTGGTTCACCAGTGAGATATGCATTGCCTCCTTAAACCCATGGGAGAAAGTTTTGTGTGAAGGACTAAGGAGATATTTTGGAAGATGCACAAACAAAAAGCAGAAAATGCATAACTCTGTCTGTGTTATTGCTTTTCTTTGCCACCTCACTTCTTTTCTGATTCTCTATCACTGCCTCTTGCCAGTGCCTACTTTTTCCTGTAATAGAGTTCACAGGTGCAGTACTGAAATTATCACACCAAATTCTCATTTCGAAGAAAATGAAAGGGAGAATAGAGATATTATCTAAAAAGACTAATCAAATGAGATTAAAAAGCACACTTCAGTGTCCTGTAAATCTCAGAGATTGAGGACATTTTCTGTGATACAGTGCTGTAACAGCTCTGCTGCAGCATGAATGCCAAGGGACAGCCTTGGGCCAGGATGTAAATTTTAGAACCACACATTAAACCCACCTCCAGCCAGTGAATCTGAAGCATAAATGTGCCTGTGGAAATCAATGCTGAATCATTCAGTGTTTTCCAAGTTCTTCATTTACCATCTGCAGAGTAGGTTAGATTTCAGGCAATGCAAGGTTGCATGTCTAATGTACAACTGAAATGCAGCTTCTGCAAAAGCCACAGGAAATGACCCCAGTTCAACTCCAGGCTCACCAGCTGTTGGCTCTTTTTATATTCAAGAACTTGATTTCAGCTCTGAAATATTAAATGGCAAATAAAAAAATATCTATTTCCCTCTGATATACTCCATTTTAAAACACTCGATGCTGATTTCTAATGCATAAAAGGGAGAGCCTACTCACTGACACTGAAATTACATGTCTTAATGTAAGGAGAGGATTTGGGTCAGAAAACCTCAGAATGGATCCTCCTCTTCCTCCATTATATTGATTTTGCTAAATGGCTGATTTGGAAATGGAAAATGCCACAGCAATCGCTATGGAGCTGATATTCTCTTAACTTTTATAGCTTCTGAATTTGTTGTTCTTCTTAGTAGCTGCTGTTCCTTGTATCTTCTGATGCTCATAGGGAAAGTACACATGAATGGACTGACATTTTGGAATGGACATAGACATATGAGAATGTTTAGATTCTGAGTTTTATGGTTTGGTTTAATTTTGATTGTTTATTCCGTGCTTAATCCACAGTAAAAAAACCAAATCATATATAATATTTACTGTCTGCTTTCTTTTGATGAACAGAATAAATCAGAATATATAAATGTAAAACCAAATTTTCAGGAGCTGGTAAGAAGCAAAAATTCCTGCAATACAGGAATTTAGCATTCAAAGTTTTTATCAGGCTAACAAGGGAAAAAACTGTGCAGTATAGATGATGTTAACCATTATCACAGCTGTGAAGAGATCCTACGGCTCCATCAAAGGAACTACTAAAATTGAGAAAAATATGACTAAGGAACAGAGGGGTTTGATAGATGTCCATTAAAATATGAGTGTCATTGAAAGGGGAAGAGATTCACTTGTCATCTTCTTCTTGCAGTACAAGAATAAGGGGTCATCAAATGAATCCAGAAGGACTCCTGTTCAAAATTCGTAGTTCTTTTTACATGGAGAAATAGACCTTAGATCAGAAGAGACAGTAAATCATTAAAGTTGAGATAAAGTCAAGAGTATACTATATAAACTCCTGAAAGAGAAATATATGCTACAGGTGCATATCTAAATAGAGCTTATATATAGTTATTAAACATAAAGGATAAAACTATAACTGGATTGGTGTATATTTGTGATCCCTGTTGGAAATTCATAGAATCATAAAATGGTTTGTGTTGGTAGGGACCTTAAAGATCATCTCATTCCAACCATTGTGCCACAAATGAGAACACCTTCCACTAGCCCAGTTGGCTTAGAGCACCATCCAACCTGGCCTTGAACACTTCCAAGGATGGAGCACCCACAACTTCTCTGAGCAACCTGTTGCAGTACCTGACCACCCTCACAGTGAAGAATTTCTCCCTAATATCTAATCTAAATCTACTCTCAGTTTAAAGTCATTGCACCTTGTTCCATCATTACATGCTCTTGTGAAAACTACCTCTCCAGCTTTCTTGTAGGCCCCTTTTCAGTACCGAAAGGTGCTATAAGGTGTCCCTGGAGCTTTCTCTTTTTTAGGCTGAACAACACAAACTCTCTCAGCCTTCATAGGAGAGGGGGTACAGCCCTCTGATAATCTTTGTCACCCTCCTCTAGACTCACTCCAACACATCCATGTCCTTCCTATGTTAGCAGCCCCAGTGCTGGACACAGCACTCCAGGTGGGGTCTCATCAGAGTAGAGTAGAGGAGAAGAATCCCCTCCCTTGACCTACTAGCCACACTGCATTTGATGCAGCCCAGGACACGGCTGGCTTTTTGGTCTGCAAACACACATTGCCAGTCATTTTCAGCTTCTCATTAACCAACATTCCCCAAGTCCTACTCCTCAAGACTACTCTCAATCCATTCACTGCCCAGCCTGTACTTGTGCTTGGGATTACCTGGACCCAGCTGCAGGACCTTGTATTAGCCTTATTCAAACTCATGAGATTCACACAGGCCCATGTCTCATATCTGTACAGATCCCTCGGAATGGCATCCCTTCTCTCCAGTATGTTGACCACACCACTCGCCTTGCTATTGTCAAATAGATAAACATGGAAGGCCTGTAAGTGGGATGTTGGGAAACGTTTTAATACAAGCATAACTAAAGGAAAGAGGGAATTTTATGTATATAGCAATAGCACTGAGTTTTATGACCTATTAGCCTTTGATCATGAAGTGCTTGTGATTACTGCATGACCTGAAAAAGTCCCTCTGCTCCTGTGTTCTGCTACTAGTGAAATATATATCAACAATTGTATCCTACACAGTGTTGCTCAATCCTGTTCAGTCCTGAAGCTTTAACTTTCTACTTACCTGGCAGCACAGATGAATTAGGAGATTCTCTTAGATAAAAAAAGAAGCTGACTGAGAGAAAATGACTTGGTCTCTTTGAAGAAGATAATGTTAGGTTCCAGACTGTCTGTAAATTTTTAATGATGCTTTTAGTAGTTTCTGAAGTTTCATTTCTGAACTCATCTTGAAAAGAAATAGTTTGCAGTGACTTTAATGTTCCATCTACAGGGCACAATTGTCCAGTGGTTATATACAGCTCAATTTAAAAATGGCATTATCAATCACTTCTGGTTTAGACACACAATTAGTTAACGATCATTACAAGAATTTCACAACAAATTTACAGTAAAGACAGCTTTACTGTAAATTTGCAGAATTTGAGCTGGATGACAGTAAACTTCCTATAAATGGTGTTTCAGCTGATAACCATGGAGCACTCCACAGATGGGAGAACTACCCTAAGAATATGAGTTTTGTGCCCATGACTTTATTTCTTGAGTACTGTCAGCCTGTTTTTAGCTTAAAGAATTATAGTCCCCAACAGAAAACAACATAATGAAAAAATTTTTTGAGAAGCCTGAAGTAGCTCTTAGAAATGCCAGCACGACCTCTACAAGGCAGTAAAAACCCTCAAAATAGAATCGTTCTCCATAACTACTGGAGAAAAATTCTACTCATTTCCACTCTTCTAAAGTGATAAGATGGAATAGAGAGGGGCTGGGAGTATTCTGCTTACAAAGAACTCTTTGTAACAGCTAATATTCTGAAATAATTAGGGGGAAGAAAACCTTTCTTGTTTCTTGCCACTCAGCAGTACATTTTCAGATAGGCAGGTTTTAATTTGATCAGAACTATGCATTCTCTTGGCGTGGCACAAAAATGTTATTCTGGCTTACCACAGTGCTGTCCAAATCCTGTAAGGGGACCATGATAAAAGAACATGGCGTTTCACTCTAGCTAAAAATCCTGAAAAATAATTTCGCTAACATTTTTGGTTCAAGTGTCTTAACACAATGACTTCAGCTGATAAAATCAGCAGGGTGGAATGGTACTAGAAACAACCATGTGACAGGAAGGCAAAGATTAGAAGACATTACAGTTGGACTTGGGGGAATAGTACTGGAATATCGTTAAGGAAAGACACACAGGAAGGCCACAGGGTGACCACAGCTGAGACAGGATATCTATGGAAGACCCTCCCTACAGACTGAGCTCTTATGAGAGGAAAGAGAGATCTTCTTTGAATTCCCTGAGTGACTGAAAGCCTCTAAACCTGGGCTTCAGGATAAGAATTAGAGGTCTCTGAAGGTACTCAGCCTCCATTTAAGGGTTTCTTGACACTAGCCTTGCCAGCCTGCAAAATGGAAATGCAAAATACATACAGCTTCACTCTCTTTGTCCTGTCACAGAAAAACATCCCCACTCACACTCAGGAGGACAGTCCATTTTAATCAACCGCATTTTTGATAGGAAATGGTGTTCTTTAGACGATGTGTCTTTCTGCCAGTTGTGTCACTGTTACATAAGCCTGAATGTCCTCACACTTCCCAAACGCTGCAGGTCATCCAAAAACAAAATAACAAACACAATTTGAAGTAATCAGATAAATGTAAACCAATAACAATGCACTCTGTTTTATAACTTTCATCCCTGCATCTGACTCTGGTAAATGAAGTAATATATACCACAGTTTATGCAGGATGGATGTTAGGAGCAGGTACACAACAATAACAAACCTTCCATGCTGGAGAGGGCTGGATCTCAAAAACAAAAATCATGTCTTACACCCCATGATATGTCACAGGAAATACAGTGGTGGAGGACAAGTGGCATTAGATGTGTAAGTAAGATACATTATACATTTAAATATTATTTATTTCCAAAGGGATAAACACAGTAGCAGCAATATTTCCCAGTCGTCTCATTGTCAGCTGGCTGGATTTCACAGCCACATTATATTTCTACATTATCCCACCCCAGTAAAACTACTGAATGATCTAAAAATTTTAACTGCAATTTCAGATATGCTACAAGGCCATTATCTTCTGGATTTAATACTGCTCCTATTGTATGCAGTTTTGCAATCGAAACTCCAACAAATATTTGCTAATACTCTAAATCCTAGCTCTCAATTAATTAAATTGATTTTTTTCAGGGACTGCCTGTTGGGTTAAAGGGGAGGGAGAGGGCAGGACCTAGAATGTCACTTGTATTTTGTTTTTAATTATTTTTAAAAACTGAAAACTCTCTTATATTCTCAGGAGAATACATATATTGCATAAAAGAAGGCTTTAAGGCTTTGCCATTAATGGCAAGGTCAAATGTGGTACTTTTTGCTCCATTGATTCAGCGATTCATGACCCAAGTGAGGTCATTGCTTATGCACAGAGTACAATTAAATCAAGGTTAGACAAGCAGGATTCTTTAGTACAAGATAGTGTGCTAGCAGATTACACAGTACAAGGAAATTTGTATTTGAATTATGCTTTATGAAGATTATTCATATTCATGAGTAAAAAAACCCTGTAATTTTATCACTATAAATAGTTCTGTTTATAGAAAACATGTTAATAACCAAAATGCCTAAAATCTAAGGGTGATTTTACATGTACTCCTATAAACATGAAAACAAACAAAAATTGTTCTGTACACTGGTTTATGTATTGTTTACACACATTCAAGATAGCCTTTCTGTAACAAATGAGTTGGAGTAACCTCACAAGCAAAGTAAATATGTTTTCTAATCAGAATTTAACCTAAAACTGAAAGGTTCCTTTACACAGTAAGAATTTCCTACCTTAATTCTTCCATAAGCACATAGTGTGCAGTCCTTCATGTGTATGCTTAAATAAAGACAAGGTCTTAGCTGAAGTATGACGTTTAGAAAATGAAGTAAAATAATATTATCTGATGTCAGAAAATTACTAATATGCGATCTATTTTTTCCTAACCAAAACCAAATTGATTGTAATTCAAGGCTGATATTTCACTGAGTAAAATAATTAATTGGAAGATTTCCACCTGAATTATTTACTGAATGCTGTCAATGAGTTAGTGTACTTAAGCTCCCAGAGGACTACTAAGGCAAAAGGTCCACAGATCAAAGGCATAGTATTCAAACAATTCATGTAGTTTCTTCCAAGTATATTAAGTTTACTTGGTTTGACAAAAGTCATCATGGAAAAAGGTAGTTTTGAGAAGTGACCCGGAAAAAAAAGGAGGAGTACCATCAAGTGCATAAGTGAGGAGTTCATAGGGAGGATGTAGAGAGGTTAGAAATGTAGACAGACTTGGAGAGAGTTGACAAGACAAAGGACAAGTATGTTAAAACCCAAGGCTAAATTATGAATGTAAGCTGGGCTCACTTCAAGAAGTTAGTACATTATGTTAGTTACTACTGAAAGAAAATCCAACCTATGCAGTTTATGATCATGACACGTCTGTACATTTTTACAACATTCTTTGTTTTTTACTATTCATTATAATAGTAACCACTGATCCACACTTGCTGAGGTGACACAGGGATGGCATCATCAGTCTAGCATCATCATTTATATTTACTTAAGTATATTTCACTGGAACCCTGAGACCACACTTCTGTGCCTTGGGAACACAGTAACTACTTCAGGGAGCAGATTACCTGTTCATCATGTCCAGAATCTCTTTAAGAAAGAAATAGAAATTGTTTCCAAGAGATGCAGGGCTGAGCTTGCGAATGTTCGTTCCTCTGGCATCTGGATAATATGATATGGTCCAAGACAGTTTAATTGTCTCTTCAGCATGCTGTTATTTAGATTTCCATGTTACATTTAGCGTACTACTTAAGCACCTGTATGCCTGAAATTGTCTTGTTCTGAATGGAACATTCTTCCTTTTGAAACTACTGCCATTTTCAGCTCCAAAGCCACTCCATTTCTTTTCCCCTCTGATCCTAGGCCTGGAAATGTTAGATGTGGTACTGGCTCATTCAAAACATGATTGTGACCACACATACATGACGAATTGCAACAGTATTGGTGAGATTTCAGAAAAGACTTATTCTTGGGGTGATAGAATAATTCAAGTTGAAATGGGCCTTAGGAGGTCTCTAGCCCCTCCTGCTTAAATTTTTTCTAGTCAGTTCTTGAAAACGTTAAAGTATGCAGACTGCCCAACCTCACTGGGTAACCTGTTCCAGCACTTAATTATTCTTGTATTGAAAGGTTTTCTTTTTCCAGTCTGTACCTCTCCTCTCTTCCTTAAGAACATTGTCTCTTTTTCCCCAGTTGGACACCTGAGTAAAAAGGCTTGCTCTGTCTTCTTGGTAATCTCTTCTTCAGTATTATAAGGCTGCTCTTAAGTGTCCCCAAATTCATCTCTGCTCCAGGTTGACCAAGGCCAGCTCCCCTGGTACTTCCTCATGGGGCACGTGTTCCAGCCCCGTCATCTCAGTGGCCACCCCTGAACACCCCAAAGTACCTAGAACTGTTCCTAGAAGTTCTCTAAATTCCCAGAAGATCAAAAAGATGAAGAAGCAATGCCCTGACTGCTGGAGAAACTGCAGGCTCCAACAGCGAACAGCAGCCCAAGTGGTGTCCCACAACCCCTGTGCATGCCCTGCTATATGAATGGCCATGCTGTCTGCCAGGTCCCTGTTTGCAGTTCCCTCGATTGCTACATTCCCTAAGGATCACTTAAACAGGAAAAGAAAACCAGATATTGCACTGTCCTCTCTGCATGAGGCTTGCCCCCAGCACCAGGTCCCTTCTTTCAAGACTAGGACCCCCCTCAGATACCTCTGGGCTGTGCTTCACCTAGATCACAGATACCATCACTGACTCTGTCAAACCACTCTCCTGACCATTTTACTGACTTCTGGAAACAACCTAGAGGAGGATTGTAGTGATTTACACTCCTTGTGAAGAGTTTGCAGACACTCATTCACAGTACTGTACAGAAGGACAGGCTGTCACTTCTTTTAGATTTCTTAAAAGACTGATTGGCAATGGTGCTCAAAGACTTGGTGCTGAATACTAGAGGTTTACAAAATAAATTAATGCAAAAGAAAAAGTTCTGAATACTCATTCTATCACAGAAATGAAACAATTACAGTTGCTTATACTGAGGGTGACAAAGGCCACATCCTAACACCTCATTTTCTCAGATGCATGAGAAAATAAATGTACATAGAGCAGTGACTCCTTGGTTAAGGTGAACGCATCCATAAAATTACTGTATATCTAGAAATGCACCTTTTTTGAAGGTTTGTTAGAATTTCTATAGTTTTGTAGGTGAACAAATCAGACTGAATTTATCAATTTATTTTACAGATTAATGCCTGGATTATTACCTGGAGAAAAGGAGGCTCAGAGGAGACATTATCACTCTGTACAACCACCTGGAAGGAGGTTGTAGCCAGATAAGGGTTGGCCTCATCTCCTAGGAAACTAGAGACAGGACAAGAGGACATGGCCTCAAACTGTGCCAGGGGAGGTTCAGGTTGGACATCAGGAAGAATTTCCTTATGGAAGGGGTTGTGAAGCATTGGAATAGGTTGCCCAGGAAGGTGGTGGAGTCACAATCTTTGGAGGTGTTCAAGAAACGACTGGATGTGGTATTTGGTGCTATGGTCTTATTGACAAGGTGGTGATAACCAAAAGCTGGACTTGATGATCTTGGAGGTCTTTTACAACCTAAATAATTCTGTGACTCTTTGATTATCTTCCACTTGTTCATCATGTTTCTGCTTGTACAAATTCACATAAATGCTCACCTAAAGTTTCCTGTAGACTCTGTTAATCAAACTTCACCTCAAAACGTCCAGTTGAAATAGTCTAGTGATACTTAAACAACAAACTTTTAAAATGACTGTGTGTTTTCAAAAAAAAAAAAAAATTAAAGAAATTTCCCTCTCTTTTTTTATCTTTTTTTTTTCTTTTTCTACTTATAAGTCATACCAAAACTCGAGGATATGAATCAGAAAGAATAAGGAAAAGGAATTGTCAGTTTTGGACACTCTTGCAACCTGTATTTAATTGGCTAGCCTTAAGATCATCTTCATTTTATACAAGTAACTTTGTCCTTCGGCTTAAGTCACGCCAAATTAAACTGACCAGGACATGTGATATGTTTTGTGACATGCATGTACAACTTGTCTAAGACAAAGCACATAAAATGATTGCATAGATGTAGAACATTCAAAACTTTAAAACAACAGCAACAAAAAAATAGTGCATTATGAATTCTTCCTAGAGTCCTGTTTTAGTTTGATAATTGAAAAAAAAAAATAGGATAACTAATTTCAGTGTTGGTCTCTGTGCTTAAATTTACAGAGTGTTTCCCTACCTTACTGGATGAAGACTTTTTTACTACACTGTTATTAAACGTGTAATAAACAGCCCAGGTCAAGGTAATGAAAGTAGATATGTAGATGCTATTGTTCTATGAGATCATAAAGAAGAAGACTATCAGTTGGGGCCAAAGTTGACTACATCTTAACATTTTTCACAGATATTGAGATATTTATAATATCTTGCAGTTCAATAGCACCTTTTTACCACAAACCCTAGCAATTTATAAATACACATTTCCCCTACCTCAATCTAGTTTTGACAATTAACTGTTTTCTTCAACACTGCTATAGTTTAGTGAGGAGTGTCCCTGTTGTTGATAAAATGTTAGCACTATATCCACTCTGTTGCTAAATGAGGAAATACAAGTTTATGAAAATGCTACAGTATTTAGCATTTTAATCACCTACAGCAATAATTTAAACAGCATTACAATCTGTTGTTTCAGAGCCAGAGCAAGTTAGCAAACACTATTCTTAAAGACGTGTTGACATTATGAATGTTGTTAGTGCAGAAAAAAAGCTCACAAAGGAAACAAAGCCAGCTTGACCAGTGCTTCACCTCACTCCTGCTAAGTGGAACAGTACAGAAGCAATAGGGACAAAAAGTTATACTTAGAATTCTGAGCACACCATAGTACTGCTGGTCATAGGGATAGTGTCAGTGCAGAGTTTACATTTACCTTTACTGTAGATGTTGTTTTGGAACTCCCTCAGCCTCTGAAAAATGAAAGCATCAGTTAGGCAAAAGACATCACCCAAGTGGCACCAAATACAAACAATGGCTTTATATTTAATGC
The DNA here is from genome assembly GCF_025592945.1 of Manacus candei. Lineage (NCBI taxonomy): Eukaryota > Metazoa > Chordata > Aves > Passeriformes > Pipridae > Manacus > Manacus candei. Next base: position 40,964,813 of record NW_026138062.1, read on the forward strand.
ATTGCAAGATGCCTGTTACCACTGATCTGTGGGCAAGTAGGATGTCAAAAAGCATGAAAAGTTTTCTTAGAGTAACATTTGTTTCTGTACAAACTGATTGGATTTTTTTTTTGTGCTATGTGGTGACAGCTGCCAACTTTTCCTCCATTCCTGGCAGGTGCCAGGAGCCAGGCCACGCTTAGCTTGCATGGCTCCCATGCATGTGTACAAGACAGTCCCATTCATTTCAGCAGCCAGCAGTAGGGGTGTCTCCTATTTGGCACTTCTTTTAATATTAGTGATAAAATGATACATATGTTCATACTAGATACAAAGAAAACCTTTTTTCTTTTGCAATAGTGGTGGTAAAACACTGGAGCGGGTTGCCCAGAGAGGTGGTAGAAGCTCCCATCCCTGAAACATTCGAGACTGGGTTAGATGAGACTCTGAGCAACCTGATCTAGTTGAAGATATCCCTGCTCATATTGGACTAGATGACCTTTAGGTCCCTTCCAACCCATATTATTCCATGATTCTATGCTTGCAAGGAACATCCGTGGTATCATCATCTGCTTATGTCACAACATTATTTGGAATAATATGCGGTTGTAGTTATGAAGTGGAGAAAACAGTGAAGTGTGAGTACTGTGTATAACCCTCAAGTTTATGTGCAGACACAGCCCCAAAAAGAGCATATGTCAAGGGCTGACCTGAAAGGAAAAAACATATAGAAGAAGAAGAAACTACCAATAATAGATAACCTAAACCTTGTAGGTTTTACCTTGGTTCCTACCATTTCTCTTTCATTTCTCAGTTGGAAAAAGCAGAAAAAAAAGACTATTCCCTGTCATTAAGAGATTCCAGACCCCAGTGAGATTTATGATCCACTTTCTCAAACACTCTTCTCACATACTTTCCTTATCATTTCTTGCTCAGAATACCTGTGGTTTTGCAAATCAGTATTAGTGCCTGAAAAATTCCACTAAAGCTAAAGGCAGTCAGGGATAGCTGCTGAATAGTAATGCAAAGGGCTGGCTGGTTGGGTAGGAAAAATGCCAGCCAGAAGATCTGGTAAAAGATAAAAAAGGAAAGGAAAAAAAGACTTGTTCACCCACTCAGAAGAAAGCAGCAAAAGGAAAGAATTACAACAAGAGTAAACCTCATGGTAGCAGGAGTCTTCTGTCTTTGGCAGGTACTGCCATTAGTGCCAAAAAAATCTCCTGACGCTATTTTTCTTTCTACAAAATTCAATCACGTTTTCACATTTTCCAGTCATGATACTGATGTTCTGGCAAACTCAGAGATGAAGGCATGACCTGGTTAACAGCGATCATAATGCTTTGTTTTATTCTGCACCTCAAAATGGAATGAAAATATAAGTGACCTGAACTGATAGATACAAAAATAGTAAAGTGGGAATGGGAGATTTGATTTTTATCTGTGCAATGCTTCATTAAGAAAACAGAGTGCTGCATTGTATGTGTATTACCTACCCTACTTCCAAAGCAGTCAGCCTTGCTTTTACTCTCTAATATGTACCTTGCAAATATTTATAACTTCATTTCCTACTTAGCTGTCTTATTCAATCTCTCAGTTTGTGTTATCAGATCCAAAGACTTTGGCAAACTAAGCTGCCATCAAGAAACACTGAAAACAGCAGCTCAAATATAGCAGCTGAAAAGACACTGTATATTTTGACCTAAGAAGTACTTCACACATTTCAGTGTATAAGGGTTCCCCAGAAAAGTCCAGCCTCAAAAATCACAGAATATATAGCCTGACAAGTTGTCTAAATCATAAATGTAATCGTACTTGAACATTTATTTCTCCTCCTATAGGACTTACTGGTTTTTTAGTCAGTGAAAATGAAGAGGGCATCATCCATCCTTTGTGTATGTGTCCATATTGTGTATATGCTTATGGAGGTATCACTAGAGCTTGTGCAGTTGTAATAAAACCAGCACAGCCTATCGAGCTCATGCCAGTAATACTGAAGGCAAGAAAATAGTGGTTGCCAAGATGGCCAAGGTGAGTTATTTTCATATGAAGACAGGCTGAGAGATTTGGGGTTGTTCAGTTTGTAGAAGAGCAAGCTTCAGGGAGACCTTGTAGCACCTTTCAGTATCTGAAGTAGGCCTAGAAGAAAGCTAGAGAGGGACTTGTCACATGGGCAGAGAGTGATAGGACAAGGCATAATGGTTTTAAACTGAACTAAGGTAGGTTTAGATTACATATGAGGAAGAAATCCTTCGTTATGAGGGTGGTTAGGCACTGAAAGAGGTTGCCCAGAGAAGTTGTGGATGCTGCATCCCTGGAAGTGTTCAAGGCCAGATTAAATGGGGTTTTGAGCAACCTGATCTAGTGTAAGGTGTCTTTAGGGTCCCGTCCAACCCAAACCATTCTATGATTCTTTGACACTATGACTCAGTGCTGTCGACTATGCTAGAACTTTACTTCAATGCTTATATGTTGTTTACACTCAAGAGAACTAGATGAAGCCTGTTTGTTTTTTTTACACTGTAGTACTAATTGCTTTGTGAACTCACACATGGCCTGGCAGTTGTTTGAAGAATTAAAACATGAGAGCAGACAGACCAGAGCTTTTCCAGTTAATGCTGCTGACACTCAGTCAAAATGACTGTCTGCATGTCCTGAAACCCTAAGCCACTCCCTTATCTACTCAATTGCCAAAACTATAACTCCTGTGTGGGGCCCGGTAAGTTCTGGGAGAGCTTATGACCTTAGCCTTTGTGATGATGGAACTGGTGGTACTCCTGAAGAACTAGGCTGCCCCTGGAATCAGAGAATTGAGTTTGCTTGGTGTTGCACCTCTGCCCATACCCATGGATAACAAGTGAGCTGAGCATCCCATCCTTATATCTGATGGATGGCTGTATAGCACTCTAGCTGTAGATCACAGCACACTGTACAATATGCAAAGACTAATGATATATTTAAAAATAAAGAATGTAAAAGCATAATATCAACCTTAAATAACCAACATAAATGAATATAAAGAAAAATAAATACCACAGCAAAGACATATTATTTCAGTCATAAATAGACTGTGTCTTTTTGCATACTTGAATTTTACTGTTATGACTAACTAGAGATGAGGGTAAGAACAGGTATACTTGTTTTGCCACATGGCAGGTTTTTTTAACATTTGAGCCCATGTAGCAAGAGACCTACAACCGGGATCGTGACACTTATCAGATGAGAGGATATGCATCAACTGAGACCTATGGAAAAGATGCTGAAAGCAACATATCCTTAATTTGGTCAGATACACAAATGGAAAAAAAAAATGACTGCCAACCTCCCTTTCTCAGATTCAAAACTGGAAAACTTACTAGACTCATTTTATCTTGTCAGCGTGTAAAACACCTACATACTCTCCTAATTACACACACACAAACAGACTGCAAAACCAGTTGCAGTTAACATTTGTTGAACTGGTGACTTCCACAGCTTCTACTGTGAGCATAATTTAATTTGTTTGTTTTATTACTTTTGCCTACAGCTCTAACCAGGTTATTTTTCAAGGCTAAAAAAATAAGGGAAATAGATTACAAAAACATTTAATCTGGGCTTTGGAAAGTCTTACTGTTCGTAAGATGAATATGTAAGAGAGGAATTTTGGAAGATGGTGTGCATTAGCTGATATTACATGTTCTGGAATATTGAAGAATTTGGCACATTGACTTAAAGTGTACTTTGTACAAATGTCTATCAAGAAAAGGTCTTTTTGGTTATATGAGAACTGAGGCACAGACAGCAGTTCTCAGAACTAAGCTGTCTTATGGACACAACTGAAGTGAAGTAGTTTGCATAAAACTTAATACTGCCCTTATATGTTCTTCACTGTCAGCAACAAAGTCCTTACAGATAACTTAGATTTTATAAAGGAGAAAATACATCCTGTTCTATAACATGTCTACCAATCTTTTGTATTTGCTGTCTCAGTCTGTGAAAAAATTTTTTTTCTCATGGCTTCTGTCGTGTGCTGTTGAAGGCTAAAAGAAGCTCAGTTCTCTAATACACAACTTGTCTTAGAAAAGCGTGCAACAGCAAAACCAGGTCATCTGTAGGAAGAAGAAGAAAAAGAAGAAAAAAATTCCAACTATTTCCTTTGGCAAAGGAAGGAAAAGGAGAACTAAACTGACTGTTAAGCCACAAAAGGCCTTTTAATATAATCATTAGAAATGGAAAGATGCATATAGTATTTCTTCACTTTGGAAAAAAACTTTTAAAAATCAAATTTAAAAGGCAGTAATCATTAAAAAAGTTGGAGAGCTTACTTCTGACAAAGTCTTATTATTTAACAATAGTATTCAATTCTTGCTCAAACATCAAGTTCTCAGTCCAATATTTCAATCTAATATTTAAAATACCTTTTTAGTGGATCTCTGATAATTGTCAGTACAACTTTTAAAAAGAAAACCAGTAATGGAATATTAATGAGGAAGAACACTCTGTGTGATTTACAGTCATAAATAATTGTGCCAACTCCCAGGTTCATCAATCACAATTTCATTAATTAATTTGGTGGCTCAATTCTTCCCAGGAGCTTAATTACAGAATTTTAATTTGTTACTTTCCCGGAACTTTTCCATCCTGGAAAAGGAAAGAGGTGTGAACTTTCCTGCCAGTACCTGTGGAAGGTTGGTCATCCTTTTCTCATTCAGCAAGGCAGAAAAATCAGCTCCACTAATATTTTCATTAGGCCTAATTCTCACAGAACAAGGATCTTCACTATCTGGATGGCTCAGAGATTCTGAACAATATCACGTGCAACCAGACCATTGGGTGGCACCCAAATAACCAGGCATAGTCAGCAGAATTTAACTGAGCACCATTCATTTTGATTTCAGAAGAAGGATCTTTCTGGTTTGCATTGATCTGTTTCCCTTAGACATCTTGAGTTCTATTTTCCCTCTCCTTTGTGTTCCACTATTAGAGATACCTCTACCCTAGTATAATATTTCTGAGTAGGAAATAGAATGTTGTTTTTTTCTAGAAAACTGAATATGACATGTATTATTGAAAATTGATTTCTAATTAATTCTTTTTCTTGGAGATATTTTTTAAATGAAAAGAAGTACTCAGTATTTCTTACTTTTTCGTGGATGTCAGAAACAAAGGAGCAGTCAAAAATTTGTATAGCCATGAACAAGTTTCAAAGACACCAGAGCAAACAAAAATTCAGCATATGTACAAATATACAAGTATACATAAATGTTGTGGCACAGTTTGAAGAGATACCTAGTTGAGAATCACTGAGTATAGATTCAATGAAGGAGGCACTATATCAATTCAGGGCATACAGAATGACAAATAATGAGGCTGAACCAGCAGATACCAGTGAAAATATCAGGAACAGATTTTTACATTAGAATTCTGCCCCACCGTTAAATATAACACAAGCAGCATGATAAAACTTTGAAGTGAATAAAGTTTCTGGAGTAATTTTACAACTTCTCACAATGTCCTTAAGTCCCCACATCATCAGGAAACCTAGTCATGTCTTTGGTTTTCTGCACTGCATTGCAATCTGCCATGGTACGTCTCTTAGTCCTAGTTTCTGAGTCATGCTGTGGCTCCCTTTCTGTCCACGCTGCTGTTTCTTTCCAACAGAAGGAAGTGTACAAGTGAGTACAATGTCTCATCCTGACATGAACTCAGAATGTATCTAGAGTGCACAAAAAAACTGGAAGATTATTCTGGACCACATAGGTTACGTGTGTCTTCGCTGGTCAGTTGATCAGCCTTTCACAATAGCCTGATACATTTCCCTCTGCTGATAACTCGGATGTTATACATGCTGTGGACTTGATGCAGAAGCACTTCAGCTGTAATAACAGAAATGTGGTGCTATTAGACAAATTTTACATAGCAAAGAGGAACAAATTCTCCACCAGTGTGATACTGTGGCAATTACATTTGCAGTGTATTGCAATTTTACTTGTCCTATGTTATAAATATCTATACATGTAGCCTAAATAATTGTATTATATGTTCATATATATGTCTATTTATATATGTTTATATATATATGTCTATATATGCTCTATATACACACACCAAATAACCTCTTTAAAGGTTTCATTTATCTCCATTCAAGTTTATCCTGTAGACATCTCCTTGTAGCTTCCCCCCTAGGGCAATCATAGAACCACAAGATCACAGAATAACTTAGGAGGCCACCTAGTCCAAGCCCCTCAACTTGTTCAGTTGAGTTTTGAATACCTCCAAGGATGGAGAACCCACAGCCTCTCAGAGGAAATGTTCTGGTATTTAAAAAATAAAAAAAATAACTGGAATTTTTCAGGTTCTAGTTCGTGTCTACGACTTCTCTTCCTATTCTTGTGCATGTCCAAGAAGAGTCCAACTCTGTCTTCTTGATATCCTCTGAGAGGTAATTGTAGACAGCAATAAAGTTTCCCTTTGGTTTCTCTTTTCCAGGTTGAACAAATATGACTTGCTCGGTTTCTTCTTGTATGTTCAGTGCTCCAGCTCTCTGACCAGTTTGCATGTCTTACTTGTACTGGGGAGGCCAGAACTGGACACAGTGCTCCAAATGTGTCCCACCAGGGTAACTGGAAGCATGATTCCCTATATACACTGGCTACACTCTCATACAGTCCAAGATGATGAGGACCTTCTTTGCTTCAAGGGTAGTATCTCTCATGAGGACAATGTCATTCCCAGGGGTGGTTTTTTTTATGAGATAGCATTGGGTTTGGTTTTATTTAATCAATGCATCTTCATGTTTTTTCATCAAATATTTATCCCAGCCCAGGTGAAATGGAACTGTACAAGAGTTATCATTTCACATGAAGAGAGCAAAGACATTTAGAAAGTTTTCCAGTTTGATCACAACAGACAAAAAAGTACATTTGTACTCAATAGTTTAACAAAAAGATATAAATTAATGAATATTCCTGGTTCTGTGATTTAAGCAGGCATTTCCTGGACCTTGGTCTGCATCCTCAACAGTCAATACATTCTGTTAAAAGATTTCAGACCTGCTATGAGGTATTTTTTCTTCTTTTTTTCCCTTCTGCTGAGTAAAACATATAGGAATTATTAAGATTAGAATAATCCACTCAATTACTCAAAAAGGAAGTAAAATAATTTCCATTCCAGTACATCTATTTTTTCAACACATATAGTGACCCCTGCCACATCATCACTACTCTATGTTTCCATAACCAGCAGGCTGCTTTCTCATATCTCCAAGTGGTTGAGCTGTAACAAAGGCTATACACTATGAAACATTTAAAATAAAAAGGCAACTACAGCCTCCAACAAAGATATGGATGGTTTTGTTCAGATCAACTTTAAGACAATTGCCCTTGATATGAAAGTGCAGTTTCTAGTGAGTATAATTTCTTATTTGTTTAGAATGGCAAAGCTGGTCTAAGAAAAGAACTATTTTTCACTTTACAACTGCCACAAAGTGTTATAAGTTCAAAACTTAAAAGGATAACAAGGAAAAACTTCAAGTCTGCTCCGTTTTTTGCATTTTCTTACAGTTATGATAGATTAAATTATCTCTTGATTACTTGCTCCTTGTCCTCATAATTCATGCATTCTTGATTGTACAGGGCCTGAGAGTGATAAATATATAAAAACTAACTGCAAGCCTTAATTTACATTTTTAATTTTGTTCTTAGAAATTACTTTTGATCTTTCTGTCTGGCTCCCTCCTGAACAGTGTATATATCTACTGAGTCACTATGTCACATCTTTAATATCAGTCATCATTTAAAAAAAAATAACAACCACTGCTTTTGCATGGGTCAGGACAGCAGTTCTAGTGCTGTGACCTGGTTCTTATTTTTGTAATTGCATTCTGTACTCTTTGAAAGCTTTTTAATGTTCTGGTGAAATGGAACGTTCTTAGTATCTTTTCTGAATAACAGCTAATGCTTTGGAACATTTACTGACTGAGGTTTATACCAGAGACAGAAATCTTTTCTGATGAGTGAAATCCTGCATTAGTAATAGAAAGCATGATAACTGTATCAGTCTATGTATGAGAGGCATCTAAATACATCAGTGTTTTTTAAACATCATGTATTATCCTGGAAATTACAACATTAATTTTTGAGATTATAGATGCTTTTGATAACTTTCATATCAAACACATCAGCTTCTCATCATGCTTTTTATATTCCATCTCTTGTAATAGAGCACCTTCACCCAAGTACAGTGTTGATCACTTTTTTGTTAATTAAAAATAAAGACTGAGCACTGTGTTTTGAAAGACCTGAGAGAGAGTATCGAGTTGAGAAAGCACACAGACTGAACAAATTAAGCAAATATAACTCAAGGTAGAATGTTCATGCAATAAAGCCTAGGGCTAAAGACTAAAGGAAAAAATGCCATTTACTGATTAAAAAAAAGTACAAATATAAGAATAGATATTAGGTCAAGTAAAAAAAGCTTGGATTATATTTTTAACCTAAAATGGTGCATGTTTTGCTAGTAGATTTTAACATACCCAGCTGATGTATATCATTCATGTATTCTGAATTTGGGTTTTGGGAGTAGGACAGAAATTTTGTCTTAGTACAGGGAAGAATGATACAGTTTGGACACCATTGGGTAGAATCAGGGTATTAACAACATTCTTTAGACCCATAGTAATAATTCACAGGATTTTAATTTACATTAAGTTTTATATAAAAATTATAATAGACTAGTGTGTATAATACATAATTTATATAACTATATAACATGTAAGAATATTTTAATATTTAAATTATTTGTCCTCATCCGCTTTTTTTCTAGTGACTTCCAATAACTCAGAACAAGTGTCCTGTTAATTTATTGATTGTATTCTATTAAAAATTGTGCTTACACACTATTTGAGACAGAATATATATTTAATACCTTAAAGTTAGCAGATTTGTGGTGGTCTACTTGCTGGAAAGGTTGCAGAAATCTAGTAGTTCTGTTTTAACATGAGATTTGTTGTCAATAAGTGATGAAAAAGTTTAAGATGAACAAACTACGAAAAAGTAAAGACAGCTAGGCTTCTGTGCCTAATATGTAAACATGGTGTTGGTTCTTTCCATATATTGCCTCCACCCCTCCTGCCACCCACTGCCACCACTCTGGTAGTCTAGCTCCTACCACATTGACATATTTTTTCTGTGACCAGTGATAACTTTTTTTAAATTTTATGGTAAACAGCACCACAGATAGGACTCAGTATCCAATTTTTTTGCCCTGTGTGGGCACTGCCCCCTTAAAATGAAAATGTAGCAATTATTTTTTAGCCTAAGGAGAGCAGAAGTCACAAGAAAGTCAAACCCTACAATATTCCTGTAAGATGAGTTATGGCTAGAATTTCAAAGCCAGAGTATCTTGAGATTAATTTTGGGGCAGAGTGATTAACAGCTGTAGTATATTTCTGGTGTTGTGATTAAGTGAACATCTCCCCCATATGAATCTATAGTTCTACAACAAACTACACTATCATCTTAACATTTATCTTTTGGTTTAGATGACCTTAATATCATTTTCTGTGGTAGGTTTTCAAGACACCTTCTTTCTGTTAAATACTTAAATAGAACTGGGAACTCTGATCAATAACAGATACTTCTGGGGATGAACACAACACCAGCAATAACAACTAATAAAAGAACTAACAAGGCTATTTGACAAAGGAAAATTTAGGCAGTTTCTCAAAATCAAGACTAGAAAGTCTGGAGTTAACATAAAGCAGTGGGAACCAGGTGTTTTATGTCTTTCTATGTCTAGTTAAGGGATTAGGGTGCAAATCATCATTTCAGGTAAACATAAAAATAGTTTTTGTAATATGAAGGCTCTTGGTAAATAAAGTTTTATCAATTTGTTAAACAGCCCAGGATTCATACCAGTTTAGTTTAGACTGCCTTCTCATCTTTTAAAAGTTCCTATTTAATTGAAGTGGTGATCTGTTATTTTTCATATTCCAGACAAGTTTCACTATTGATTTCGTTTATAAAGGGCATGCAGTAATGTTAAATTTCAGTGATGAAATTTAAGTTGCTCTGATTCATTTAAGAACACGAGCAACCATGATGCTACAGCCAATATCTTCCCTTCACTTCCTGTTGTTTAATATTCCACATCCAAAATATTGCCTAGCAGGCTTGTGGCTTAAATCTAGTTCTTTTTTTTAATTGAATTGTGAGTAATAAATTATAATCTACAGAGGTTTAAGTTAAGTGTTTTCATAACAAATCTCCACTTCTGAGTTTCTTAACCATCTTTTTGCTGCTCTCAATTCAATCATGCTTCCTTTCCCAAGAATTCATAATAACTTAGCTCTTTTCAGTCAGTCAAATGTGAAATACTGTTTTTTTCTGACACTTTGAGAGCAATTTACTAGTTAGACAAGTATCCAGACCCAAAGGTACAAATATGATACCCTTCTAGGCTTCCTGGGAGACAATGACCTGGCATTTATTATCCTCATATGACACTCTCTAAGGAGATTTTAGAACTGGGAGAATTAAAGAATATTGGTCCTTTGACAGTTTTTAAGCTTGAATTCTTTCACTGGATCTCATGCAGCTGTGCTGATTGATGGTATTCAAGTATCTGATGCAAAATTCAGAGTCTAACATTCCAGTTCTTTAATGATTGGTCAATTCAAAAACAAATGACAATACTTTGAGTAGATTTTATTGTTATACAGCATCTGGATAGGACTTCACCTTTCAAAAGGTGAAGGATTTCTACCTCAGTCTTTGCTTAATTTTCACATCACAGGGCATCCTCCTTTGCATCTTAGTATTTCTACTCAGAATTGCTGAACATATGGACACCTTCATAGCTAATCCTCATACAGAGGCAGAGTAAATCTTCATCTTGATAACTGTTTTCCTCAAATGGTACTGTAAAATAATAATAAAAAAAGTTACTATTTAAAATTATCTCATCCAGTGAGAAAATTGGATCAATTAGATATAAGACAGAGAACAGTGTCAAAAACGATCTGCAAAGCCCACCAAGAATGTCAACACGCAGCAGAGGAAAAGATGACAGTTGTTTCAACCAACAAAAAACCTGAAGAACTATTTTGCTACAGTTATACATCTTATGATGACACAGAAAGACCAAAAGGCCATTTAGATGAAAGCTTGGAAGCAATGCAAAGTTTTATACCTGCTTGAAACTAGAAAATTACTATCCACCCACAAGAGGTTCTGTATTTGTACACACACAGTTTTTTATAAATTGTTAGGAAAATGGATTTTTCACAGACCTATCAGTTTTCAAAAAGCAAATAATTAATGTATAGATAAGATATTAACTATTGCACAGTAAAAATTACTTATATTCATTCTTAACAAAAATTATATTCTTATAGTAATGTGTAACTATAGCACAATTTGATTTATCTGGTTTAATTCAATGTATTTGAACCAAGTAAACTGGTGAAATCATCAAAGAAATACTGTGAGAAATCACAGAAGAAGGAGACATGAAAAAAAACTGGACAATTGCTGATTTTCAAGAATTTAATAATGATAACTTAAGAGTTAGTCTTTACATTCTGGACTCAAATTTAAGATAACGATGTGTCCAAGAAAGAGCAAATAAAAGCTAAATGGAGATCAGTGTTACAACCGGAAGTTTAGATAAGTACCACATGGAGATCTGTTGTGTTCCGAGGACAGCCTAGATATGCAGCGAGTATGATTCATTCAGTGTAGAATCCAGAGCTTAACTCCTTCCTGTTGATATAGCTCCATGTTCTCACAGCAGGATTTTTAATAATGAAGTTCATTCTTGTACCAAAAGGAGTTTGGTCTGATCCTTAGTTACGTAATTTTAAAAAAAATTAATTTTGACACAGAAGCTGTTAAAGGTAAGCAGACATAGAAAATATTTATACCATTTTAAAATTTACATATTCATGTAAAACCTTTCTCTCACTTAAGAGACTGAGCAGGCTTGCATCTAATGCAATAAAGTTTCACAAGCAATGGCTTGGAAGACATATTTGTGTTTCTCTTTTTCATAGATTACATGGCAGATGAATATTTTTCTACAAAATTGGATTTTGCAGAATGATAGCACAATTTTTGAGATTTATTCTATAACAACGATTATGCCGTGTCAAAGGGGCAGGTGAATTTTGGAAGAGTAAATGTATGTTTTGGAAGATTTGAATAATTTTATTGCTGAGCTCTAATTAGGAAATGAAATGAAAAATTATAAAATTAAAGCAAGAGCCCAAAAACTTTCTAAGGAAGGAAGGAAGGAAAAAAAAAGGAAGATTTGTATCTCATGTGGCATCCATGCGAAGCAATGCTCTTTTTTTTGCTATAGGTCATATTACGGTTATTAATTTCAAATGATCTTCTAATACAAAATATTAAGAGCTTTATCAGTTTTGACCCCTCTTTTGGCACCCAAAAGTAATCTAATAGAAGTCAATTCACCTGCAGAAATGTGAAAAAGAAACATGCCCACACCTGGAGTCCCAGATCACTTAAATTCCTGTGAAGGATGAATTTGACAAATGTTGGCACTCAAGTCTCTTCAAGTGCTTTGACCACCCTATTCTGGAGCATAACCCAAACCTGTCTGTGTCACTATTTTGAGACAGAAAGCTTATTGTTCCCTCCCTCCTATTGCACAAAACCATGTGCAAGAAGCATGCAGATAGGTGTGGGCACATTAGGCCTCTCTGCTTTCCTAAAGCACATCCTTAAGTACAATCTACACAGTTTGTCAGACAGAAGAGGACAGATCCAGAACAACATGTAGGATGAGAGAGAAAGAGTAAATAAAATTGCCTGGAACTCCCTAAGAAACAAAATTCTTTGGAAACTTATAAAGTGGATGCAGTTTTAAGCAATGTTTTAGTCTCCATGTAGTAGTGATGGAATACAGAAAAATAAGAAACTGAGACTATTTTTTATAAGTTTGATATGACATTTAGCCTTGTCCAATTAATTTTGGGATAACTAAGTATGATGCAACTTTTAATATAGTATTTTTTATAGAAATTAATATATGCCTTTAACAAAAGGTTATGAAAAGAAACTGATAATTCAGACCAGTTTGTGAATATTCCAAGGCCAAAGAGTCAACTGAAATTTCTTGGGACAACCACATCCCTACTGGGCAATTAGATCATGAGTAGAAAAAGAAAGAAAAATTTTGGATTACAATAAGTAGATGGAAGATTAAGCCTTGTTAAAATACTTTGAATTTGTGTAGGAAGGATGTCTTTTATCAAATTGAAGTTGGCAGCAAAGACTGGTTGAAAGTAAAAGCAAATTATGCCTACTTCCACTTACAGTGTGGCTCAGGTTCAAGATCAGTTCTATTTCATTCAGCTTTTGAACTCTTAAGAAAATGCCTTAGTTTTGTTGAAGCTTTGTTTTATCTTTTTCATATCAATTTGGACCTCCAAATTTACTTGCATATGTCCTGAGGTTCTATCCAGTTATCTTATTTTCTATGATTACTTAGGAGACACAATTTGATCAGGATATTAGTTTTAATACTTCTGAAGATCTATTGTCTACTTCTTCCTGAATTTCAGAGATGCTAACAGCTGTTTAGTATCACTGATTGCAACTTCCTACTCTCCATCTAGCAAACAAAACTTGCTGCAATACATTGACTATCATGAATGTTAAACTGTTGGGAATCATCTTTGTCCTGAAGCTAAACAACAGCAACAAACCCACATTGAGGAAGATGATGGGTTTGGGTAAAGGTCCCCCAGCTAGGCCCAGAGGGAAGTGTAGCGTGTGCCTTTTGACACCCTGAGGTGATGCATTCATTGAAAGATAAAGAACAACATATTTGAGAAAGTTTTTTGAGGATGTCATCTATCAAGCAATAACATTCTCTGTGGGGCATAAAATCAGGAAGCTTCTCTTTTTCTTTTTTCCATGTCTCATGCTTCTGCTTATTTGCTCAGCTACAAGTGTATTATATACTGCAGTCCAGTGAGGGTTAGCCAAAGTATAAACAGATAAAGAACAATAAATAAAATATATTACTTCTGTGCCAGAAGTATTTATCACCTTCTCAACTATAACTCAGTACCCGTCTGGTTTGCCCCTTTGGAGAATTTATAAAGATAAAAGTGTCTCAAGCCCACTATGCTTCCCATATCAATATTATCCCTGCATCAGCTTTAGCACCTGAAAGCAAGAAATGTAACATGCACCATGATTAGCTTCCTTTCCCTCATCTCCTTTTATAACTCTATTGCTTACTTTCTTTGTCATATACCTTGCTGTTTGCAAATCCCTTTTGCATCTACATTTCTCCCAATACACCCTCGTATTTTTTTTGATAGTTTTTAGTAAATCTGGTGGTTTACCTTAAGCTAAGAAAATATCTGATAACAGACCACAGAGATTAATTACATTGTGGCATGCCTTTTCTTAGAGGAAAAGAAAGTATGCCTACAGTGCAGTTTCTGAAACTATGATTCCTATAATGTTTTCAATTATTGTAGTAGAGCACATTGATACTGCATTTTAAGGATTTAAGACTAGATTCAGATCTTTTCATGTAGACATTGACATTGCACTGCCAAAAAATCATGGCTTTTAGAGTGCTTCAGATCACAGATGTCCTTTATGTCTTTAATAAAACACTAAGTGTCTCTGAAGAGCTCCAGAAAATGGTCCCTACAGATCCCTATGACTCTTACATGACTACAGAAACCCGATCATCTTAGATGTGCGCATTTACCATCAAATCACATCCCTGATGCCCAGTGCTTCCATGACTCAGCTGGTACTTCAAAATCATGATCTCCGAGAAGTGCACATTTAATGTCTGCTGGCATCCTAATTTAACTGAACTTTAGCCTGTTAACCAGGGGTCTACATTTTTACAGGATAGGGATGCAATCACAGAAGTACATAGCTCCAAAACCTGTAACATAACAAGAATATGCTGTTATTTACATGACACTACGTTTTAATCCTCTACACCACACACTGAAAACGTGGGGGCTTTTCACAGTTGAGAAATTGCAAAATGCAGTTACAGAGGTCTATTTGTTTTAAATAAAAATGTTATTTCTCTGAATAGAAGCAAAAACCTCTAAACATCTCCTTTTACAAGCTGCTTTTTTCCATTTTTTTTTTGACCATGAGCTCATAAGCTATTTGAAGAAGATAGTCTCTCCTTCTCTCTGTTTACAAAATGTGAATCACATTTTTGGTTGTACTATATCCTAAGCAACGATAGTACGAAATTGTAAGGCATTCGTTAACTGTGGAAAAAAAACAACATTATTTTTAACTTCTAAGTTCTGCTTTCCGACAGGCTGTGCAGAACAATATTGAGGTCATTATAAGTAAAGCCTGTATGGACATTAACTTTATGGCACTGTTTATATGGAGCACTCTTTACACGCAAATGGAACACTTTAGTCTGAGAACAGGAACTTAGATTTTGTTGACTTTTAGACCATGATTCAAAAGTTTTTAAGAAAATGTCATCATAGAAAAGGTTTGTGATTTTGATCTTTGTAATGTTCAAGGAGGCTGTGTATTTGTCCTATTTCTCACCCAGCATTTTTTGGTTTTATTTAAGCCAATAACATTAGCAATATTTCAAAGGGTCTATCAAAAATTTTACTGCTTTAAAGTCCACAGTTGAAGGGTTGAATGGCCAAACAAATGCTTAGGAACTACTTAAAAGTTAAGTGCAAATCTACGGCTTTACAATGAGAGTTCTCAGTATAATTCTATTGCTATTCTTGTTGACCTTTTATATAGGAATTGTGCTGCAAAGCAATACAGTTTTGTTAAGCACAGCTTTTACTCATCCACATTTTTTGAACAGAGCAAGAAAACAGACACAAATTATTTGAACTCTCCAATATACTTTCAAGTTCTGACTGAATTTAAAAAATGCAAGATTGTCAATCAAACCCTCCAAAGTTTTAGTTTTTGCTTCAAAATAGGTTTATTCAGAAGTACATTCATACTGTTTGCTTTTTGAAATTTTTATATTCAGTAAAATCTTATTGAATAAAAAAAATGTCTTTAGATCTGAATTGAAAATATCAGTTTCAATTTTAATAGCTTGCAAACGAAAATCAGCTGTGGAAACACCATAAGAAAACTTGTTTTTCTGTAATGTTGATTGACACAACAACAAAATGAATAAATCAGAATTAAGAAACGACAACAGTAGAACGTAAAAAAATTTGATAAGGCATACTTTGAAATGTTCCTAATTAAAAACTTGTGATATCATAGTAATATCAGGTAAAGCATCCAAGTGATGTAGGAAAATCTAAGAGCAAAAGAAACAAATGGATCACTGAATCATTTGGATTGGAAGGAATCTTAAATATCACCTCTTTCTAATCCCCCTACCATGGGCAGGGACACTTCTTGCTAGATCACACTGCTCAAAGCCCCATCCAATCTGGCCTTGAACACTTCCAGGGATGGGGCATGAGGGTTATAGGTAGAATAATCTAAAGAAAATACTAAAAGTTTCCAGTGAAAGTTCATAGAAATCATGTGAAGCCAGTATAAATTAAAAGTCAAATAAATTTTCTAAAGATAAAGAACACAAAATATTTTCCTTAAATAATGACAATTCAGCATAACTACTGCTACTATTAAAGAAATTAGTATATTTGTCAGGTCATAAAAATGAAATCAGGACAGCAGAAAACCTGGACAACATTTATTTGCTAACATTTAGACAAATAATGCAAGTAGTAAACATTTATATTTCTGGTGAACATGTAGGTGTTTACAGTCACATGGCCTTGTTAGAGTAGAATTTTAGTAGACAAGCGGAAACTACTCAATGATGCTTTCCTTTCAGGACCTCTCTTCAGGCTATCTGTGGCTCTTTACCTCTCCCAGTCCTGAAGGAGTAGGAAGAAGGAAAGTCACTGTAAGGAAACATGTCTGTGGAGCACATGTCTGTAAAGCAGCAGACCATGAATGCTGGGTGCATATAGGGAAGTGGAAATGAGAAAGCAAGGCAGTGGCAATAAAAAGGCGTGACAACTAGCTGACTAAGCATGAAAACATCAGGGGAAAACCAAAAAGAGCATGGAGATGAACAGTACTGGAGAGGAACTTCTCTCCCTTCTGAGAAAAGGCAGGTTTGGGAGAAGAGAGAAATATTGTAGCACGAAAAAGAGAAATTTGGTAACCAGAAAAGCACTTCAAATTATTTGTTTAATGTCACGTCATAACAGAACTAGGTAGCTCCTCAAATAATTCTTTTTACATTGGTTCCACTGACAGGTTTTGTGAAAACATCTTCAACTCTTGGTACTTGCTACTCAAATAGTTTTTTTCCCTGGAATATCTACAGAGTGAAATACTGCTGTTCGAGAAATACTCCTAATAACAAGTATGTTTGGAGGTGCATTATTCTGTAGAACCCCCTAAATGTATAGAGAGGTGCCCACATAACATCTGAGGTTTAAAATGTTAGTTATCACATTGCCTTAATTCTTTTAAATACTAAAAAAATAAAGATTTTCTTCTGTTTATTCTTGAAGGAATAAAAGGCAGACTCACAAAGCAGTCTATAAGCCAGTAGTATTTTACCAAGAATAAAGTAGAAACTACACACCACATTGAAGAGTGTTTATGGGACGCCACTGCTTCTATAAACTTGCCCTGTATGATTTCAAATGCTACTGAAATAATTTCAAATAGTTATATTTCTCTCCCCGAGAAGCTGTCCTATTCAGTCTGAAAATGTTTTGAAAGTAAAATAACAAAAGCAACTATTTCGTGGTGATCACAGTTTTGTGGAAAAAAGATTTTTTTTCAGAAAAGCATGCTATACTTACAGATCACAATCGATCATGTAACAGCATACTTTTCTCTACACATCAGAAATATACTGATTCCACGTAAAGTCACTACTCCTCTGCCAATCTATTCTTCGTATCTTTCAACACAGGTTTCTTTTCTGTATTTCTATATAATAAAAATATACTAAGGGTTGTGTTGCCTTTTTTTCCCCCTTCAGTTAGTAGCTGTATTATTGAGCTGAATGGGTTCTGCCACAAAGCCATCATTTTATACAAAATGCCAGGCAGCAATTAGCTGGTGACAGTTTCTTGGTCAGAACTAACCTGGGCTGAATTATAACTTGCTATATGCAGGCTGGCCAGCCAGCTCCTGTAAACAAGGTCCCTTTTCAACATCCTCTCATGCCCCTGATGAAGTAATTAAAGTTTAGAAGCAAAGAATGCCCCATTTTCCAAACCTTTTGTAGAAAAGACATTGTTCTTCTTGGAGCAAAGGATGCTTTGAGATCCCTTAATGTAATTTAAAGAGCTTTACAATGCCTCGGTTTCTTTGCTACTGGAAAATGGATCCTAGAAGAGGATTGGTAACAGAGCTCAACCACGAAAAACTACAGTGAACGTCTGAAGGGAACAGTGAAAAACAGACAAAAGGAAGACTATACTATTGTCAACTGCAGATAAGTAAAGCTTGTCTTGTTCTCTGCTCTCCAAAACAGCGACCTAACCAGAGGCTTATAGCCTCTTGCCCAGAGTTGCGCTTCTGGGGATGGTGAAGCGAGAGGACGGAGCACCGACCCTGGAGCTGAGGGAAAAGGATGAGAAGACAGAGAGAATGCCAGGATAGGTCAAAAAGCGCAGACCTAAGGTACAGGGTGCCGGATGAGGTACGAGAGGGATGCGCGCGGCGAGCGACGGGGAGGACAGGCAGGGGAAGGTGGAGTGGAGGTGGAGCCGGTGGAAGTGCTGCTGGGGGAGCCGCGGTGCCCAGAGGCAGCGGAAAGAGGTGGGACGTGGAGGGGCGAGCCCGTGCCCTGCAGCGCAGACCCTTGGTAAGGGACCGAGCTGGCGGCGAAGAGGGGCGGGGAGGGAGGGACGGACGAGGGGGCGTGGAGCCGGCAGCCAGCCCGCCCGGGCAGTGGGAAGCAGTCCAGGGACCAGCGGAGCTCGGAGTCGGGGGGCAGCGAGCGGCATCCCGCCCGCCGCCGCCAGAGCCTGGCGGGAACCCTGCCTTCCTGCCTGCCCTCTGCACACGCTGCCATCGTTTTTCCTCTCCAGGCTGCACCGCTCCCGGCTTCGTGTCACCCCTCTCCCGGCGGCAGGGACCGGGGCTGAGCCACCCCCGCGAAAGCAGCACCATGTGAGCGGGACCTGTGCCGCGGCCGCAGCGGACACGTCGAGGATGTGAAGAGCCGCCCGCATCCTGCACCGCCCGGCCGCCCGCCCCCCGCCACTGCCCAGCTGCCGACTCGTCGGTGTTCAGCGCTACCCGCGCCAGCATGACCGAGGTGAAGGCCAAGGAGCCCACAGCGCCTCCGCCTGCCAGAGACGGGGCGGTCCTGCTGCAAGGACAGCCCGGCCGAGACCCCTTCCGCAGGGAAGCAGAACCCATTGACATCTCCCTGGACGGGCTGCTCTACCCCAAGAGCAGCGACGAGGAGGAGGACGAGGAGGAGGAGGAGGAGGAAGGGGAGGAGGAGGAAGAGCCGCGGCAGCAGCATCTGGGACAGGAGGAGGGCCGGGACTCCTTCTCCTACCGGCCGGGGAGCGGCTCCCTCTCGGACAAGGACTCTCTGGACACCGTCCTGGACACCTTTCTGGCTCCCACGGCTCATGCCAGCTCCGCCGTGGCCGCGGCGCCCTGGTCGTTCTTCGAGGTGGAGGCAGCGGAGGCGCCCGACGGCCCGATGAGCCGCGGCCTCTCGCAGAAGGCGAGCGAAGCGGCCCCAGAGGCGCCCGGTCCGTCGCAGCCCCCTCCGCGGCCCGCCCCGCTCTGGCCTCCCGGCGATGCCCTGACTGCCGCCAAGCTGCCGTCGGGGGGCGGCGCGGAGGGTCCCGCCGCGACCCCCAAGGACGATGCCCCGGGGCTTGTGGCGTTGCCTGGCGGGTCCCGGGAAGGGGACCCGGGGCAGGAATACCTGCACGTGCCGCTTCTGCCCCTCAATTCGGCCTTCCTGGCCTCCCGCACGCGGCAGCTGCTGGACGGGGCGGAATACGAGGGCGGCGGGGTGCCGCGATGCTCGCCCCCCGCCCCGGACCTGCCGGGGTACGGCTTCCCCACGGGGGATGCCAAGGAAGGGTCCTTCGCCTACGGCGACTTCCAACCCGTCCTGAAGATCAAAGAGGAGGGTCTCGGCCTCGCCACCCGGTACCCGGGCGGCAGGGCCACCCCCGCGGCAGGCTGCTCCGACTACCCCTCGGCTCCGCGGGCCGGGCAGGAGTCCTCGCTGGAGTGCGTCCTCTACAAGGCGGAGCCCACCCTCCTGGCCAGCGCTTATGGGCCGCCGGCTGCGCCCGACAGCCTCCCTTCCACCTCAGCCGCGCCGCCGGGGCTCTACCCGGCCCTGGGGCTCAACGGGCACCAGCCGCTGAGCTTCCCGGCCGCCGTGCTGAAGGAGGGCTTGCCCCAGCTGTGCCCGCCCTACCTCGGCTACGCGCGGTAAGGAGGGCGACGGGGGCAGCGGGCGAGGCGCTCGCCGAGGGACGGGGTCGGGAGGTCGCGCTGAGCGGCGGGAAAGCTCCGCGCATCCTCCTGCTCCGGAGGGGCGGCCGTGCCGCGGGATGGGCGCTCCGGGGGTGCCGAGGCAAGGGTGGGCGAAGTTTCTCTCGTCTAAGGCCTTTTTGGGTGTTTAGGCAGACCTGCAGCCCCCGTTTCCATTCTCCTCGCTGTTCGAGCACGCCGGGGTGTCTAGGGCGGTGTGAGACTGGCACAGTGTCAGTTTAGCAGCTGGCACCTCGCGGCTCTTTCAGGCGCTGTAACGCTCTAGGAGACGATGGCTTATTGTCGCTGCGGTGCTTCAGTGCCGTCCGATGAACGAGCCAGTGCCCGGCTCCAGAAAGGGGGTGCAGAGTGTCCCCCAGATTACCCTCACTGGCAGCGAGACCGTATTCATCAATACCTAAATATTTTCCAAAACTTTATTTCCGATTTGAAAAAAAAAAAAAACAAACCAATTGATTTCACACAAAAAAAGAAAACAGAAACGCTTGTATATTGATTTGCTAGAATGAAATTGGGTGCTATCATGGCGAGATGTTTGTTACCTAGAAATACGTGCAAAAATACGTACATATAATGTTACATTTTCAGCAGAAATCCCTTATTTTTTCTGAGTACAGTGGTTACCTCACTTAGTCTGTGCCTTTTGATGGAGAGAAATTGGAAATATCCTTGATATATCCCCATCAGAGTTAGTTACTGCTGAGAATGCTGCAGCTGAATGGGGGGTGATAAACTGATTGTTAAAGACTTTTCTAGCTGAGATGAGATTTAGTTATTTCCCACGTGAAAGAGGCCTTTGAAATTCAATCGACTTCTATCTGATTCTGTCTCTGTACAGGAAAAAAGAGTATCAGTCACTATGACTCCACTCACTAGAGTTGTTGATCTGAGGAAGATGAACATTTTAGCAAAAAGTTTCTAGATAATACCTTTTTAAGCTAAATGGATTAAAATACAACTTTATGCTTTTTGCCCACTGCTTTCCTATAGTGCATAGTAGAGACAAACCCTTACGCTGAAAGGCAGTCATACTTTATTTTTTTCTTGTCCTTCTGTAGCTTGATTACAAATTTTAAAATAAAGTTTTTAGTATAAAATTGATCAATACAGGTAAGTAGTTAACCGTGCAAAACCAGATCTTTCATTTCTCTTAATCCTCTTTCTTTTGAAGGCCAGATACAGAAGCCAGCCAAAGTTCTCAGTACAGTTTTGAATCACTACCCCAGAAGATTTGTCTCATCTGCGGTGATGAGGCTTCTGGTTGCCACTATGGAGTACTTACCTGTGGAAGCTGTAAAGTCTTCTTTAAAAGGGCAATGGAAGGTACTATATAATGCCATTGTTCCTAGTTATCTGAAATATATCTTCTAGGCACTGCTAAGGACATACCGTTTATTTATTGTTCGTCTTTATAAATATTATCACTGTAGTAAATTCTTTTTGTTGACTGTTTAAATATTACAGTGAATACTGACAAAATTATTCCACTTTTGATTTTTCTAGTATTACTTGTTTTACTTTACTTATTTGCTATTAAATGCTATATTACTGCTTATCAGTTAGTCATTTCAGGTAGTTTCATAAAAATACTGTGTATTACACAATTTGTTTTAAAAAGTGTAAATGCTACTCAAAGGAAAATATTGCAAATATGAACCAATGATAAGCAGATAAGAATTTATTTTGGCTTTGTTCTCTTTTTGAAGTCATGGAATTTTTCTTGCTTGCAGGATGCAGAGTTTTGGTTTCCTGAGAATCATGGAAGTATTTGAAATTTCACTGAACTATTTCAAGTAATAAAAACAATAATCGTGTTTGAATTTTTTTCTAAATAGATGTTAAGTTAGAAACTCAAACTGTAGGTTTAGTAAATCAGTAGCAATACCTATGTTTATTATTTTCTTTTTGGATTGTTTTATATGCCTTGTCCACTGAGATTTTAAATATTAATACAAGAGCAGATTGTTTTATATAGTTCAACAAATGAAGCAGTACAACAAAGTCTTCTACTTTTTATACTTTTTCTCCTTTTTTGATTTTTATTTGATCCTGTCAGAACTAGGATATTCAATTTTCTGTTCCATATACTTAACAAAACCATTATTACAATGGATAGGATTCCTTCAAATAATAAAATTGTATGATGCATTTTCTTGTTGTGATACATAATTTCTTCAGCTTTATAGAGTTTATTACTTTCCAAATTGGAAAAGTAAAAGCTTAGCGAACTAATGTCATTAGAATTTTTGTTTCAGTGTGCTGTTGCTTTCTACTTTAAGCTTATGATCATGTTCTTCCTTTAACATATTAGATATTTGCAAAGTGATAACATTGGACTAGGTGGTCTAGGTGAACTTTTGAGCTAGTGCCGCATTTTCTCTAATGCATTCAGATGGGTTTCATGAGACAGTTGTTAGAAACATATGTGTTAGGCTGCAAGGCTCTAGAATGCAAGTCTCAGGAGTACATTAAAGTTTCACTGGCTGTGCTAGCTGGTCCCTTGGTTTGGCTTCACATTTTTTTTTTCTATGTTTTGCTACGTCAACCATATACTTTTTTAAAAAAAAGTCAGGAAGCTGAAGTTCTAATACGGAGTGTAGTGTAATATATGAGTGCCATATTTTAAAATAGGTTTTATTTTTGCTTTTCACCTGTAAAATAATATTGCAATTTTTTCTTTGAATTTAATTCTATCACTTTTAGATTTCTTCTCCTCCCTAATTTAGTATCCAGTTGTGTTTGTGTGGTAGGTGAACCTGTTCAAAAACATATCTTATTATTGTTTACCAGAAGTATTTTAATGGTAAATGTCAAGAAGGCATATAAATTGATAATAGAAACCTCTTAAAGTTTTTTTGTGGATTATTCAAAGTGTGTAGATAAGAAAGTAAATAATATAGTAGTATTAAATTTGTTGGAAAATGTCGTTTATCTTAATTACTTCTGTGATTTCAGATGCGTTGGCTGTTTCAAATCAAATAGCCTATGTAATTTTTGTAATTTTTTTTTCACAGAAACTGTCCTATTATTACACCATTTATTTTACCTTCCCTGGTGTGTGTACTGTATTGGTTAAATGCTTCTGTTTGGATAAAATGGACTGTTATGTTATCCAGAAAACTCTGTTTTTTACATCTCTAATCTTTTTGAAATGAAACCTGAACTGATTTAAAATACTCAGACTGAACAATCATTTAGAACTGTGTAGGCTAACCTAGAAATGTTTCTATACTAATTGTGATTTAATCATACATATGAATGTAACTAGTAGACACACATGTTAACAGGGGGTCAGAGTTGTGTGAGGATCACAAACATTACTTAGAAGGTTTGTTGGCACTGAATTCTTAAATATATATATGATTTTGTAGATATTTACTATCTTTTGGGTTATTGGTTCCCCATATGTGTCTATATATACATGAAGAAAAGGTTGGTGTTGATATAATAAACACATTTTTCTCTAGGCAGAATCTTGAAGTAAGGTTAAACAAAAATGCAAGTCATTTTTTTGGGAACCTGTAGTACAGCATATATGAAAAAAAGGTAATATTGCAAGTGGGTAGAAGAAAAAGGACAAAGATATTAGGGTGGCATTTTTTTTAGGAAACATTTTTTTTGCATTTAGAGGTGGTACATTTTCCAGTGGACTCTTACAAATAACTGATTTGCCAGTCTGTAGATTCACTTAATGAACAAACAAATTGCAAGGCTTTTAAAAAAAGCTTTAAAGTTCTCCTTTAAGTATATTCAAAATAACAAAAGTTAGTGTTATTTATACTCAGTTAAGAAATTTGAAAAGACAAAATTGGATTCAGTATTTTGATGGGGTAGTGCCGTTCCTTATCAGTGAGCTGAGAGTGACGAGAAGTTTGTAGTTAGCAATCAAAAGAATTCAGAAATAATATTCAAAATACTTTCCAGTATGTAGAATTACTATGTTTGCAAAGTAATTTGCTGTTGATGATCAGACATTATTTAAGTGCTACCAATATACCTCATTCATGGCAACAAAAAATAGAGGAGAATATTTCTAACAGGGCATTAGGAGAATGAAGATTTTTAGCACTAAATTGTCAAACAGTCATTAGTAATGTCTTACAAAATTCCTTCATGTAAAACCATGCAGGATAATTATGATCAAAGTGGTTGTGGACACCATGGTAAAAATGTCTGCCCCTGAAGAGGAACCCAATGTTTAGAGTTTTGGGATTCTGGAGTTACACTGTTGCTAACACGTGATTTCTTTGTAGCCTGCATTCTTGCCTTCTTGCTGAAAGTGCCTCCTTTGCAGTAGTTTTAAAATTAAAATTTAAAATTAACGAAATCCTGAGAAAAATTTAAGGTCCTGTTTTTCCTATAATAAAGTTCCACTTCTCATTTTTGTTCTGTATTTATATGTGCAATTTGTTTATATTATCAATGTCTAAGGAAAAGCAGTTGCCCAAACCCGAAGAGTTTGAGGCCAACTTGAATGGATGATATTACTGGAGGTTGGTCAGAAACTATCTCTTGGTTTGTTTAAACCTGGAAAACTATTTCAAAATTGATCAACTAATTGAGTAGCAAATTTTTCTAGTTTTAATATGTACTTCAAGCTCAGGCTAGCAACTCTTTGCAGACAATGGCATCAGGGAACAAGCTCAAGCATGTGTAGTAGGTAACATTTAACTGACCAAGTGTGAACTTTGCCTCTCTCTGAGACCTGAATTTGATAAACAGAAAGTAGGACTTCCATCAGAGTTTTCACTATCTGTGTATGGAGAGGTACAATGGAGGCATTGATGAGGAGCTACACCTACACAGTAAGAAGGCTGTTTATGACTTCAATCAAAATTTCTGATAAAGCTTATCTAAATTTTATCAGTGTTATGATAGGCAGTTTTGTGATGACAGTGTGATTCACTATGTAAGTAGTGAAATAATATGCATAAGGAAAATTGCTTGTCTAAACAATTGTGCTTTTCCATATCTAAAGAATGTAAAATGACACAACATACCAAGTATTTAAAAAAAAAAATAAAAGACTAACCAGTAGTAGAAAATCCTCTTTGAAAACAAAGAGAAATGCAACACCACAGAGACCTTTTCGGCTGTGAAAATGAGGAGAAAAAGGAACCTTTAACACCTGTCTCATAACTCAGCAGGGACTTCTAATTTTTAATCCAACTTTTCAGACTGGATCTTGGGAACAGAATTTGGTACAGCATGTACTGTAAACCTATAGTGATGAAATTTTCATGAAATAGGAAACATACAAACACACAAAGCATACACTGGATAAGTTGAGAGATAAAAATGCTTTTCACTCAGTATGACAGATTTAATGTTACTGAAGTTCTTTTATTTTGCATGGGGCCAAAATATGTTACCATGCAATAACCTAAGTGTATTTTCAAATTCAAATATACAAAGTAATACAAGTGGAAAATGTCACTTTTGTGAGTTCAAAGAATTTGCATCATGAACAGGAAAAGAAGAAAATCTGCATCTGATATGCAGTTGTATATCTTCATCATACTTCTGACTTCAAAAATATTTGCTGTCCAGCTATTTGATAAACAGCAGTTTGGTGAATGGATTTGTATGAGGCACAATGATTGAGCGAGCTAAGGTAGCATTTTTTCTGGTTGGCTCTTGTGCTAATGCTGGGCTTCCTACTGCTCTCATCATGACTTGCTAGTGTTTTCCTAATAGACATGGCATAGAACATAATCAGCTGCAGAAATGCCAATTATTAAATTTTTTCGTTTAACTTTTTACAGTGTTTTAGAAACAGTATCAAATATTATCTTAAACATCTTTTCAGGTGGAATACTACTTATTCCAGATAGTGTAAAATTACATGCTTTAGAGCACCAGCAACTGACTGGTCAGAGCTGTTAATACTCTGTTCTGATTTCACATGTGCACAATGTGAGTAACCTGAGCTGCTCATCTGAAGTTCACTTTATAGTGAATGGAGAGAAACGAAATTTTAGGAAGAAATTCACTGACTTATTTTTAATACATACTTTAGGGTGGAAATAGCAATACTCTAACAGTGCTGCAGTAACTATTTCTCAGCACTGAGTATAAAGAAGTGTTGGCTGAGCATGTATCCTGTCTGCATTTGGTGACATGATCCCACTGATTTCACCAGAGTAGCTAATATGTTTATGTACAATATCATAATATCATAAGCATATAATATCATAAATATATAATATCATAAGCATATAAAATACTCACTTAGTATCACTTATTTTTAAGTATTATATATAAAGTATTATAGGTTATAATTATATTATTTGATATATAAAAATAATATTTTAAGTATTAAAATACTTGTAGATTATATAACATAAGTATATTAAATATAAGTATTTATAGTAAAACTGTTATCTGTTCAAAATAGATTTGGGGTTTGTGTTGTCCATCTCCCTAAGCTGTTTATCTGTTCCACATTACTCATGATGTACTACGAGTAAGGAGCGATTTTTTAGAAAGTGCTAAATGGAAAGACTTAACAGATGGTACAATTTGCCATTATGCAAATAATGATATAGTGACATATGACTGCACTTCAGAGGTTTCCTGGTTGTACTTAACCACAACTCCTGCATTTAAGCTGCTGCTTAATGTCGCTTAACAGCTGAGGACATTGCAACAACATGGAGTCTTTTGCAGTTAAAACATAGGAAGAGTTACATGTGGACATTGAGGTCCAGCAGAATATTACCTTATTCTTGTCCTATTGTGATTGCATCTTCCCTTATCCTCAAAGACAATATTTTATGTGAGATTTGTTTCACCTAGCTGCAGGCATTACAATGTGAACATCTGTATTTGGGCTAATCTCTTTAAATGTCCTTTGAAGAGCGATAGGCTATTAAAGAACCAAAATTTA
This sequence comes from Manacus candei, assembly GCF_025592945.1. Classification (NCBI taxonomy): domain Eukaryota; kingdom Metazoa; phylum Chordata; class Aves; order Passeriformes; family Pipridae; genus Manacus; species Manacus candei. Next base: position 40,992,188 of record NW_026138062.1, read on the forward strand.
GACATTTACTCAAGGTAAATGAATCTTGAAGTGCCTGTTTTGCTCTTGTGCCCAAGAAGGCAATGTATGCTGCTTGTTTTGATGGATGTCTATGCTTTAGAATCTAATTACTCAAATAGAATCAAATCAATCTAAGGTGTTTCAGTCAACAGGCAGTAATAACTGGGGATTTTTTGCACATTGCTTTTTTCTGCTGCTAATGTTTCCGGATTTTTCTACTGTTATTACATATACACCTTTACTACCAGTGCCCCTGTCCCACTGGTTCAGTTGTAGGACAAGTCAAGGATAAGGAAAATGTATATGAAAAAACTTATCATGGCAATGTGCTATGATACTTCCAGTAAAATCAGAATAATGGGATGACTAAAATGCACATATAAAGCTTATGTTGATAAAAGAATATCATACTCAGGGATCAAAAGAAGAACAAATTTTACTTTAATAATGTATACCTCTGAAATAGCTGGTGTGTTTTTAAAGTTGGTTTTGTGTCCAAATCCCATGTTCTATATTTGTAAGAAATAGACCCTTACTGACAACAATGCTGACACTTACATCATTTTACATATTTATATCAGTGATGTAGTTAATTAAAAATTATGACTAAGGAGTACTTGTGACCAAATGCCATAAAAAGAACTGAAAATACTTAATTGAAGAAGCCACCATGTCTTCCTAAATGGTATTAGCTGTGGAAAATGTTTGTTGTCAGTTCCCATATTTAGACTCAAAGACTTTATGAGATTCAAGTTGTTACAGTGCTAAGCAGTTTGGTCAAACCAATTGAAAATCAGTATGAAACAACATTCCTAATTTTGCAGTTCATGATAGTTTCTCTGAATTATTAATTTTGCTTCATCTTGTTTTTCTATGGGTTTTGTTTTGTTTTTCTTGTTGAAAGTGATGGAACAGACAGGGAAATATAAAAAGATAAAAAACCACAAGGGTTGTAACTTCTAGTTCTGTCCAGAAATGAATGAAAACAGGATAGGCACATTTAATTGCTCTGTTTTGTAGATATCATGAAAAAGTTGCACAGGTTGCTCTCTTGGAGAATTGATTTTGGAAGGAAAAAGACAATGGTACTGCAGGATTCACAGCAAAAGGCAGGAAGATTTTTCAGATCAGGCTACAAGAGAAGGAAAGAGTCAATCAGAGATGTTGGAGACATTGAAAGTGATTTGTTGACTAGAAGGAAAACAGTGCAAGGTACATGGTGCTTTGAAAATGGTGCTTCCCTTCTAGAGAAATCAACTTTGTTTTGTCCATTTAGCAAAAAAACCTGACAGATGACTGTTAACAGTACCTGCTTAAAACCAGCAGTCAATGGAGTGGAAGAATACCGAAAGTTTGTTGTCAGACATCAGAACTTACTTGTAAATATGTTCACCAAAACAAAATACACTATAGGAAAACATCAGGTTTAACTTAACAATGAACATTTTGGAGTTTTACATTCTCTTTGAACAAAATATTTTTGCTCAACACTTTTTTCATCACATGTGAGTAAGGCAAATGAATGAAAGACTAGTTTCACAAAGATAAATTACTAATACCTGTTGTAATCTTGAACCCCACTGCAGAGTACATAGATTAGTAAAGGCACTCTCTCAGGATATAGGAGTTAAGTTTGTTCTCTCCAAATACCTGAAGGGAATAAAACTCTCTATGCTGCCCTGACCATACAGTTGGATTACCTGGAATGCAATCATTCTTTATTGCTTTCACTTTGAACTATATTATTATGAAGAAAGAAATTCCACATTATTTCAGTTAGACTCTGGGATGGAACATATTCATAAGTTACTCTGCTATCACTCTTTGTCCTCTTTGGTCCATTGAATCCTTCATTCTTTGCTGTGAAGCAGACTTGCATGAATAGCAGGTCTTTATGCCAATATGGACTACAGAGTAGTAGTCAGGACACCTGCTTAAGACTTGGGAAATGAGAATTTTACTTCAGTGGGCAAAGAGGGAAATGGAGACCGAGTTCCCCACTAGCTACTGGATGATGTGTTTTTTGGGTAGGTGGCTAGTGTCTGAAGTTTTTGTTCAGTGACTTTTTTTATTTTCACAGAAATGAAATTGGTATTAAATGATTTAAAAAAAGGTTGTTTGAGATGTGTGGAATCTTGGAGACTGTAATGGCATATAATATTATACGAGGACATGAAAGATGCATTTTCAGTATTACAAACTCTGTAGTATAGGTTACTAGTTGTCCAAGACCAAAGCTCATAATCCCATATAGTGAGAGGTAAATTCAACCCACATTTGCTGTTTTTCATATTGAAAAAGTGTAAATAGAAGAGTGTTACATTTAGATCTGGGCAAAAGTCTATTTAGCTGTACTTCCTATTTTATTAGGCTGGACTGTTTGCCCAGTTGTGGAAAACCTAACTTGTCAGAGCATGTTCAGGGTAAGGATTACCCTGTATTTCTCTGACAAGTCAGGTTTTTGACAAGCTAAGGACTAGCGTAGACCTTTGCCTTAGCTTCCAGAAGTCAGTTTTACTAAAAAGCTACATCTGCATCATTATATTTAGTTGAGGTATACAGGTGAACTTATTTTCCATTTTTTAAATTTTAAACCCATGGTTACTGTGGGCTTCCAGAATTAATTTGTGGTTTTGTTTTTGTTTTTGTTTTTGTTTTTTTTTTTAACCTATTGATTTAATTGGTATTTTTTAAAAAATATAAGAAGTAAAACATACTGTCAGAAAATTATTGAGCAAAACCTTGAGCTAGCATTCAGGAAGCAAAAAGTTGACATTGGGAGACATTTGGCAATAAAATAATTTGCAAAGAGATTCAATACATATCTGCAGTTTTTAGACAGAAGTCTAAAACTAGACTAAATAAAACATCATGATATGTTCTGCAAAGAAGAATCCTCCAGAAGTTGATGATTTTATACAAAAGCATTGCAAATTAAGAGAGATGCAGGGAAACAGAATCATATATGGGAGAGAGAAAAAAGAATTGAGAAAGTACGGTTCTTAGCAGATAGGAGGAACTGAGGGTGTGCAAACCAGTGCTTTGCTTCTGTGCAAGGTTACAGCAGTTCAGCACAGATGCACTTGCCCAAATAACTGACTTCTGTATCTGATACCCCAGGTGCAGATAAAGCCTTATGTTTCCATATTTTGCACATCTGCAAAGTCTCTGCAACTCATGAGTTTACTCAAGTGATTTTAAGTGACTTACAGCATGTCAGTGAACTCAGTTAATAGTGCAGTTTTTAAAGACATTGTACATGCTACCTCCAGCACTATTTGGATTAAAAACCTCCCAGTATAGCAGTAGTCATTACAGTACTTAAAATCACGTTTGCTTGTTTCATTAGAACTTACACCTTTCCTAACACAAATGGATTTTAATGGAAGGTAAGAAAAATGGTATCCTACAAGAATTTAGAGCATTTGAGCAACAGATGAAACTGGATTTTCTCAGCCAAGCTGGTCACAAGCTGATACAGTGATACGTTGAGAGGGACCCTCCATGTGCATTTTCAAAAAGCAGTGAAAAGTAAACATGAAAAGTAAACCTTAACACTGGGTGAAGCTTTCTGAAGATGAGGTAGTTACCAGAAAGTTCCCAAGTTCATATTTTTGTAAGAAATGCAAATGCCAACTTTATTTCAAACCTATGCTCTAGTGATTATACTACTATCCTGGTCTTTTCTGAGGTTTTTGGTTGGTTAGTTGTTTTGTTTTGTTTTCCTGGTTACAATTACAGTAGTCATATAAGAGATACTGAATGTCAAATGACCAATTAAAGGGTAATTTTACCTAGACAGTGGGTTTTGGATACTTTGTTAGTACGTGCATATTAGTAACTTCAATGCTCACGTATTGAGGACAATTAGTTCAAATATAGATGATCTCAAAGACTGAGCTATAGCAAATGTGTTTTCAAATAAATATTTTAGCATCCCATGAAAACATTCCAAACATCTTCATCTAACTAAATATTGTCCAATAATTTTGAAATTAACTAAACATCTGGCATGTGTTCTACTTCTTGCACCATCTCTCTTTCAGATGGCTGCTGCCCCTAAAATATTAATGTCAAGTAAGTAACAGTTTCCCAGAACCCTGCTCTGCACAATGATAGAAGCAATTTCAGATGAGTACGTTCATGCAGATTTTTCTGTTGATATAAGATGCAATCAGATGACTGAGATAATAAAAAAAAAATTGACAGATGAGGCTATGAAAAATACTATATAATTGAACGTTACATGTTTTTCAAATAAGTTGCAGCTGAATCAGAATGAGTGGAATACACTTAGGGATGAAAGGTGTTGGGGAGACTTGGGGTAGAAATCAGTGGAGTGGAAAACTCACATATGAAGGTGTAATTCAAATGCAGGATACGACTGTGGTTTTTTAATAGTCCTGAAAACATGGAAGTGGTTAACATAACCATCAAGAAGTGCCTGAGATTTTGTCACCACAATCTCATGGGAGGGTTGAGTTGGCAGAGTTTTGGCTTTTTCTTGCTTCTTTTTTTTTTTTATGCTGGTATTGTGGAGGAAATAAACTAGGTGAAGACATCATAAAGATTAGGTCATTGGTCATTATTAGAGTTTTAAATACAGTTTATGAAACAAATGGAAATGAAATAATATTAACTTATTGAAGATCAAAGCAAATTTTACTGTGACTGAATTCTAGTAACAGATTTTCTTTCTTGTGTATAATGCACTGGGTAGAGAGATTATTAAATCTTGTCTAATCTGAAACTTTACAACATATGAATATCAAAGAGTAGTTCTCCTAATTGTGATTAATTTTTGATTTGTTTTGCAAATGGGAAAAATTTTTTTCAGTCTTAGATTTATAATAAGCAGTTTTTGGGTTACAATGTGATGAAGGAGTAATTTCTGCATTTTAAATTGAAGTGGAAGTTGGCTCTACTGATAACCCCTAAAGTATGAAAATTTTTTTAATAGATGTAGCTAAACTTAAATGTATAACTGTAAATTTAAAATTTTGTAACTTGATTTGTGATGCTTTATCTTAGGTGTGCAATATTGGAACACTATTATGTAAATAATATGGGCTAATAATACAGTGTATCAGTATAAATCAAGGTGTTAATTTCTGTTTTTCCAAATAATTTCCTGTTCCAGCAGACAGTCCTTAGCCTCCTTTAGTAGTTAGAGCATGCACTTGGGCGTTGAGTACACAAATCACATAACTCATCTCAAGAGTGAGTCCTAAATACTGACATAATTCTAGAATGTAGAAACAGTGTTCATTGGGTGCTCAAAGAATAATATTTCCTGATATGGTGTTGGCTTTGGTGGATCAGCATTTTTCTGTGTCATTATGAGAGGAAAAGTACAACTTGAATGCCTATAGCACTGTGAGTTGCTTGCAAGTATTTAGTGTCATACTGGAAATCCATAGGCCATTTTTTGGTCTTGTAATGGATACAGGTTATATGGACTCAGACCATGTTGTGTAGACTCAACAAATTCCTTGGAAAAGCAGTCCAGAAGAAATCACCTCTCAGGGGACCAAAGAAAACCCCAAAGACAAGAACAAACAAAACTTTAACTACACTTAAGCATTCCTTTGTAAATTAAATGTACATTAAAGCACCAGAATGCCTCAGTGCTGAGATAAGCTTCACAGATTTTAATTAAACTAATGGAGTTTTAGAATTGTTGTTGCTTATGAAAAGATTGAATGCCTTTTCCAGCTTATAAAGGCAAAGCAAGACAAGATAAAACTGCAAATAATCCCAAGGAAGAAATTTTCAAAATAAGTGCTTTGTTTACTGATCTGCTGCCAAAAGCAAGACAGATTTTTATTCATTCAGATACTTTCAGTAATGTTTCCTGTTAGAAGAAATTCAGGATTAGAGTTAATGGGAAAAAGTAAATGAGAATTTCTTTTCATTTGCTGTATTACTAAGTACTTTTTAGATGTCAGGCAAAGGGTGAGGCAACTGTTTTTGTTTACTCAATGTTTTCTAAGCAAAACAAAAAAAGAAATTGTTATGAAAATTAATTTGAGACAATCAGGTTTCTTTCACTAAATCCAAACAAGTTGTTCTTAAAATTATGGGTAAGAGTAAATTATTAATGTTTAAAAATGTTAGCACAGAAACAAGTACATTGTTTCACATGGTTTAACACTAGCTCTTTAGTTAGAATAGAGTGTTTTTTCTCCTGTATTTTCATTTGAGGATTAGTTTTTAGTTTGTGTTTCTTCTGTAGAGAAAAGCCATGGGTGAACAGTTGTTCATTTTACTCTGTGGAGAGAAATGGCAGAATAGGGTTATAAAGAAGGCTGAATAACAGTATCTGAGTAGAATAACCATCTTGGATTTGTTTACTGTTAGTGACATCAGATGGCTAACTCAAGAGTAATACTGATCTAGAAATCAGTGAAAATTTAAAAGGATTGGTACTGATATCTGTCCACATCCACAATATTCCGTGAAGAAAGTATGCATGATACTGGTACATCTGAGATTTATCTTTAAGTTTTTGATCCAATTTATTGCTCTCAAAATAAAATATTTTTTTGTTGTTGTTTTCATACTTTCGTGCTAGGTACTGCTAAGAAATTGAATAGAGGATGACGTGCACAAACAGGCAGGATTTTAAAATTAGACCTTGAGGGGTAAACCTGGGTTTAATTTGAATTTATATGTGAATTTCTTCTTACTTATGTACTTATTTAGCTGTGTTTATATATTCAAAATTAATGCTTCATTGATAATTTCTGTGACTGATTTTAAAGAATACATTTTCATTCTCTCGAAATGAAATTTAGAAATTTGGAAATATCATTGAAGCATGTGTTCAAAAAAATGAGAGGATATCAACTGAATTCAATTTTTTACGCTGCTGAAAGCTAATTTCATTTAAGAGATTCCATTTTAATACAGTAATGACAGACTCTTTCTAAGATAGTCCTTCAGAATTAAACAATAATTAAGAGTTAACCTAAACCACAAAGTTACAGCTGCCTTCTATTTGTCTTTGTTGGCTGTGTTGGCTGCGTCTGGTCAGCTGGTATTTCATCGAGTTTAGCACAAAACTGCCTCTCAATCAGAGAATAATTTACTCTTCTTAAAGGCTATTTTTGCACTGCCCCAAGTTTTTCATTCTGTTTTCTGTTGGAAACTCCACTTCAATCCAAGCAAAAATTACTTAAGTTCTTTAAAACCAGGAACAATAACTTCAAGGAAAAATAAGTTTGAAAGAAACAAATTGGTCTGTCCTCATGCTTGATTTACTTAAATGTTGTTGGTAGTAGTTCGTGCTGCCTGCTAATGTATTTTGGAATTTCATAGATGGGGAGTTTCACTCTTAAACAGGCCAAATTCAAATAGTAACACATGATTATTCAGAAATTAGCATAAAATGAAGGAGTCCTTTAATGGTTCAACTTTTTTGAATCTTCAGTTATTTTTGGGACATTTATATGCAGAAATAATTTTGTCCTGTTAGAAAATGTAGTATTAATCCTGTTTTTCTCTTGCCTGCAGGGCAGCACAACTATTTGTGTGCTGGCAGAAATGACTGCATAGTCGATAAAATCCGTAGGAAGAACTGTCCAGCATGTCGCTTGAGGAAGTGCTGTCAAGCTGGTATGGTCCTGGGAGGTGAGCTACTTTTCAAATCAGATCTATAAAAATAGGCAGTCAAGTACACTACCTTCAGTCTTTTGAGCTTAAACAACATTACTTTGACACTGTAAAGGAAAGAACCACATTCAAATGTTAGTTTTGGAAGAATTACCTAATGTTTTATAATTTCTGAGAATTTTTCTTTAATGATTCTGGAAAACCTGAAACAAAAATGCCTTTCTGTAGCAATCTCCCTGTGCTACTGTGTGCCCTTATACTCATTTTCTTGAAGGGGCAGGAATTACATCTTTGGTTTGAATTTATTATTAATTTTGGATCAGAAAATTTGATTTAGGAAAAAAATAAAGAAGCAGATTGAAATTGAGACTAAAATCAGGAATCAGTACTGTTCCCTTCTCTTTTCTGTTATGCTCTCTAATTGTTTTGAGTACATGTCAACGAAATCGAATCCTTCTGTTTCACCGAAGAGTGCCAGGCAGTGGTTGCACCAACACTACAGACTTTGCATACTAGATGCTGGGAAATTCCATCTTTGTAATAATTCTTGCTGTAACATATTTGCCTTTTTTTATACATGTAACATTATTCAAAACAGTATTACTACAAAGGCAGAACCAAAATCATTGTTTGACCAGCTTTGGAAGAGGAGAAAACCAAGGGGTCCATAGTAGACCATGGAAAATATAGTAAGAATGAAGATTTAGGAAAAGAGAAGTTGGGAGATACAGTGCCTACCTTTTAATATTTGGGAGAACTTGTAAGGTTTGATCAACTTGATCTCTAAAATATATCCCTGCTTGTGACAGAGGGGTTATACTAGATGATCTTTAAAGATTCCTTCCAATTCAAACCATTCTACAATTCTAATGGATGTAAATTAATACAGATAGAAATTCATTCCTGGCTGTGAATTTTGCACAACCAAGTGTTTGGTAGCGATCTGACCTGAATTTTCATTTATGATAGCCTGGATAACACCAATAACTAAACTCCATGCGTTTTAATATCCCAGGCAGCAGTTTCAACAAGCAGAAGAGTGTGATGACACTAGCATTGTCTAGTCTTTTTGCTTCAGCACTGCTCTGCATAGTAATGTGACATAGGAGAAGTTGCCAGCAGGGTTGACTTCATTCTACATTTCGTATGCATTTATGGATGCTAGTTTTACTAGTGTTTTTTAATATATACATTTTCCTCTGGGTGTAGGTGCTTAAAATGGAAGAAGTTGGACACTTTTGCTAGCAATATTGATGAGATGGTATGTCCTCATTGGTGTATCCTCATATCAGGTTGTTATGTCCTCATACTTGAAACCAAAACCTGAGGCTTAAGATGCTCTGATTCTTTGTTCTTTATTATCATGTATGAAGAGAGTAAAGCCTTCCTTTTTCTCTTTGGATTACCTTTTTTTTCCCCTCAGCTATTACTAAGCAAGTGTGACTAATTTCTCTGTATTTAATGCTAGGTTGTTTTATCTAGCCAGTTTATTTGTTTAGCCTTTTTCTAAGTATACCTAATCATAGCTGTCTTAAATTTTTTGAGGAGACTGTTGCAATCCTAATGCAGTGCTTAATACTGAAAGGAGAAGGAAAGGCAAATGTAGACCAAAAAATGAAGAAAACTGGAGTGAGATTATATTATTTGTAAATGATGACTTAAAATTCAAACCAGCAAAAAATCTGAAGGTTATGTTAACCATAATGCTCTTTCCTATGGTTACTATTACTCTTCTTCTTTTTGCTCTTCTGCCATTTTTTAAACCTCCTATCATATGAGCTGTATTTCCTACCCATGACTTGATGTGCTGATCAGCACAGTATGATTCATATATGGGGTACTATAGAGCTTAGATCACATTCCCCTGGACATAAGTGATCAAAGGGCTGGGAAGCCTGCCATATGAGGAGAGGCTGAGAGAACTGGCTTTGTTCAGCCTTGAGAAAAGAAGGCTTAGGGGAGACCCTATCACCATGTTTCATTATTTAAAGCGTGGCTACAAAGAAGGTGGAAACTTCCCTTTTACACGGAGTCGCATGGAAAAGGCAAGGGGTAATGAGTGTGAGTTAATACTGGGGAGATTTCAGCTGAACACAAGGGGAAAATTTTTCACAATGGGAACAAACAACCATTGGGATAGTCTCCCCAGGGAAGTGGTGGATTCCCCAATATTGGACACTTTTAAGATGCAGCTGGACAGAGTTCTGGAACATGTAGACTATGCTTTTACCAAGAAAGTTTGAACTGGATGATCCTTGAGGTCCCTTCCATCCTGGTGCTTATGTGTCCATAAGCAAATTTCCAGTTCTTGCAACAAATGACATACTTAGATACATCCTTGAGTATTTTAAATGAATCAGAATTTGCAATACTTTAAATTGCTTCTTGTGTTTACAGACTGTATACCTCAAGACTTTTTGTGCATTTTCTGATTTCTACCATTCAGAACTTACAGAGATACAATTTTGTACTTTTGTCCCTGATACTTAGTTTCTCAATGCTACTCTTGAGTTCCTAAACTCAGACCTCTAATATTGAGTTACTTGAGTTACTAAATTCAGACCTGCAATATTGCTTAATTAAGGAGAAAGATTTCATAGGATATTAACGATAAGATTCTAAAAATTATACTAATTAAATTAAACTTGGAGTGTACACTTGGAGAGTGTGCTTGGAGAAGTACACTTATCTTCCACTGAACATTACTGAGTGACAACTGTATAGATAGAGTGTAATATCATATGACATGGACAACAGTTCCATTTTTTGACCCTAATTTCAAAGTAATAAACCTTTGAATTGTTCTAGAAGAAATTGTAGTCAGTTTTAAGTAAATTATAGAATAGCCACAAATAGCTTCAGTATATTTCTCTATATGGACTATTTCTTCTTTCTTAATATATAGAAGGAAAGTATCAATGAAAGTATGTATTCCATAGTACCTTATTTGTCATTCTCTGTGAAAGTGTTGTCTTTGAGTTTTATACCTCACAACTGGTGACAGTAGTCTGTCCCCTTTCTAATCTTCTACCTAATAGGATAGCAATTAGCTGTGTCAGGTCCTTGAATAAACACATACTTGACTCTTTTATTTACTATGAGTGAATCTGTAGTTTTCCCAGGCTGATTATCACAGACTCCTGGTTCAGCTGTACTGTATTGCTAAATTACTGTGTTCTTCATTGTTTCACTCAGCGTTCAGTCTGCAGTGCAATGATTACATGCAGAAAAATATGAATTAATTTTCTAGGTAGTGTTTTCTGAGGTAGGATCAAAGGGGTTATTAAAATCTGCGTGTATTAGTTCTGCTTTGCCAGTTTCCTTATTTTGTATACATCCCCCCTAAGGTGTACACAACTTTTTCTTCTACACAAAATGTGAGAGCATAGTGACCTGAAAGTAAAGGCCATAGTGTTCTGTCAAGAATAGTAAATTACTGATGCTTTTCACCTGATTACAGAATAAGGAGAAGGATAGTGAGATATTAGGCTTTTACTAGAAACACAGTGCTTTTAATAGAAAATGTGTACCATCAATAATGTCTGATTGCCAATATGATTCTGTATATGTAGTTAAAAGAATATTAGAATACAGAATTATGTAGTAAGGGGAAAATCATAATATATTTGATGATGAGATTTTATCTTTTATGTTTTCTAGGTACATGTAGCACGCAAACACTATACACATGCTACTCATAGTAATCGAGGGTAAGGGAACAGTGAGTACTGAGAAACTGCTTGAGTGGTTGGCTATCTTAAAACAAAATAATGACAATGTTACAAAGAAAATTCATACTGTCTAAATATACATAGATAGGTTATAGTATTAGGATGAATAGTTGCCAGAGTGGATTAATGTTCTTTACGCTTTATAGGAACAAGTGGAGATATTTATTTATCTTATAGCAGGAACTTACCTGGATGTTTCTGAAACACCAAAATAAAAAGTAAGCTATTGTCATATCTGTGTTGTTTTCCTTATGTCCTTAAGAATTTTTATTAATTTGTTGTGGTCTCCTTGTGGTAGATGGGAGAAATTTATTGTGAGTTATTAATAGTCACCTATCCAGTAGATAGGTAACAAGTGGAGTTGCTTTACTGGTGGCTGTTAAGCAACATAATTAGAAATAAACACATAAGGAATTCTGCAAACCAGTGTGACATTAATTCTCATACATTTAGTCACATGGAAACATGGGTACTTATTAACTACTAACATTTCTATGTGATAAGCACTCTGTTTGGTTTCTTTCTTTACTTGTTCTCTGAACTGTAAAAGTATCTGAAGCTATTATTTCAAAAAATACCTGAAATGATTATTTATAAACTATCAAATGCATTGTTCCTTCTGTTTCCTTCATGCCTAAACAATGCTTAGTGGGAAATTCCCAGCACGTTTAGGACTATGCATAGATTTGTTATGACAGAAGTTGGCTCTAGGTCTTTTGGCATAATAAATTGTCTATTCTTTTGGAGGGTTTTTTATGTGTTTTGTTGTTTTGGGTTTTTTTTGGTTCAGCTGTAGTATAAGGTGTAAGTTTTTGTTTGGTTCTTTACTAAGGAGTCTCTAATCAGAAATATTTTTATTCTTACCACAAGTGATGAAATGACCAGAAGATTGTTGGGGCACTTGATACCAAACTAAGTAAACCCACAATTAAGTCAGTGGGAATATGACCCCTGATTTCATTGCATAATGAGTGTTACTGAAGGCCTCATCACTTGTATTCATACTATCATTAAAGTGTGTTTCTTGAAATTTGGTTTAGCATGCTTCCTTTTGATTTTAAATGTTGTTTTAATTTAAATTGAGGTATTGCTTGTTTGCGTATAACTTTGTATGTGAAATGCATAAACATGCATATTTATGATAGGATAAAACAAAATTAATTTTTATTAAAAGTAGATGTTGTGTTCATCTTATCAATCTTGTCTGGTTCAAAAACAAGAGGATTGATTCTGCCTTCAGTTATACCAGTGTACATAAAAAATACTTAAGTAATAGCATTTTTTCTATTTAAAATGTTTAGAATTTACATCGGAAATCTCTCACATTTGAATTTTAAATCTCACTTGAAGTTATACTACTTGTGTACTAATGAATGTTTTGAAAAGGTCAATTTAATTCTCTGATGTGTACAACCTAGGTCTTCCTAAGTGGAGACACTGGATTTTCATAAAATTTGATATCTTCTGTGATATGGGAGCACATGAAGCAAATGGAATAGACATGTCCTTAAGTATAACTATTTTTCTGATTTAACATGTTGTTTGGAAGACTGGAACTTTCCAAGGAGAAAAGTAATAAATGAGTCTGACTATACTAGTATCCCTCCATTCCTCTCATAAATAGTTGAGAATGAATTAAGATGTACCAAAGTTTAGGCCCTACTCCTGTGTCCTAAGGCCTCTTTGATGCTGCACTGGTTGCATTCCAACAGTGCAGCACTACTTTCAACTAAAACAAAAAGGTGGCAGTAAGAGATGGAGAAGTCTCTATTCCCCTTCCTTTAGGATTTGATAAATTTCCTTGTCTAATTGTGTATTTGTAAATAAAAGTACAATTTTTCAAAGGCAAATTTGATATACATATTAGAAACTTGATTTTAATCCAGCCAAATAGATGCATAGAATTATGTTTCTGTTACCTTTCACCTTCCGTACTTTTAGAGTGGTTTTTGCACATTGCCATTTTGTACTGCAGTTTCTTGGTGGTTCAGCAGTTTGATAGGCATGGATTTTCCTTTCATCTGGTAAAATTTGATGCATCTCTTTTTCTACTTAAAGTATGCAACACCTCAACAAGTAAAACTATCCACATGATTTCTGTGGGTTTTTTTTGAGAAAAACCTTCTCCTTCCTTATTTTCTTTAAGGTTGAAACATGTAATTATTTTTTTATATTTTTTCAGCAGAATTATTTACGCTTTTTTTTGCCATCACCCCCATCTCTCTTACTGCCCCATTGTGATATAAATCAGATCATAACTATCAGTATCTTTATTGCGTTTTTTATCCCTTTTTTACCTAACCCAAACTTGTTTGGCAGAACTAATGATCTAGCAGGATTTTATCACCTTTGAGGATCTCTTTAAAGGAAGTGTTTTCCATGCAGTCATCTCTACATAGATTTACCTTTACATTGAAACTTTTAATATGGTAATATGTTACTGAGGGTTACTGTCTTTGAACCTCTGAAGGAAGGTTTGATTTTTTGTGACTAAAGTGTGTGCTGCTACGTGGACTCTTTCCATGAAAGAAACTTGAAGAGTTGCTACCTAGAGCTCTATATATTTCCATAGCCATACCACATGTACCTATGCTTATTTTGGGAAGGGAGTTCAGCTATCTATCTTTCTTTTTACTTAGTTGTTCATAGCACTGCAGTATGGAAATAAGAATTGCAAATACTGAGAAAGGGAAATTAATCTTTAGAAAGTAAAGTGTTTTATAAATGGTTTTACAGGATTTGTTGACCTTTCATTCATCCACTGACCATCAAAACAGGATTCATCCATGAGACTGAAATGCTTTTAGGGCACTGGAGGAAAGGAATGTCTGTGTGTAGTAATTAATTACTAGCATTTTTGTTTCTGAATACTGGGGAGTAAAAGAAACAGTATCCTCAATTGACATTAAATAGAAACTGAATTGTAGAGCCAGCTGGCTCGGCTGTTGGCATATGACAGAGCAGTGGGAACTGAACCAGAGAACGTTTTATGAGGTTACTGTAACCCAGAATTCGTGTCAGTAATTTTAATGAGTGAGTGCCATTCATCTCTTAGTGAAGGGAGGAGGATGTGAAGGGAGCTCTTAAGAATTTTCCATTATTATTTGTGAATTATATAAATAGTCAAAGGATAGAAAACTTACTCAGAAGACAGTTCTAGTTTCCTTATATAGATTAAAAGTGTAATGCAACACTAATGGAAAATACTAATGTTACTGGTTAATTCTTTCTAACAGATTAACAATTTTCTTTTTCAGGTCGAAAATTGAAAAAGTTTAACAAAATTAAGGTTGTGAGAACATTAGATGTTGCACTCCAGCAGCCAGCAACCCTTCAAGATGAAAGCCAGTCCTTAACCCAAAGGCTGTCCTTTTCTCCAAATCAAGAAATACAATTTGTTCCCCCAATGATAAGTGTTTTACGAGGCATTGAGCCAGAAGTTGTCTATGCTGGTTATGACAATACAAAACCTGAAACACCAAGTTCCTTGCTGACCAGTCTAAATCATCTTTGTGAGAGGCAACTTCTTTGTGTAGTCAAGTGGTCTAAATTGCTACCAGGTAATGTCATATATGTAGTGAATCATAAATTAAGCAAATATATCATGGAATGAGCAGTCAAGGGAGAATATTATTGTCTGCATGCTACTTAATTCTTAACAAATTCCAAAATTATTAAGCTTCCACTTAATCAGATAATATAACTATTCAAATAAATTTTGATAGGAGGACACATTTGAAGAAATCAATCTAAATATTTAGGCTTGCTTCAAGAAACTACAGAAGCCCAGTGAGTTCTTGCATGTAATAGTTATAGCAACCTTTCCACCTCCATCCCTCCTACTGTATAATTTATTCATTTGGTATAAGAAGGGTTGTATTTCTGCATATTCTTTATTGATATTATTACTAAAATGAATTTTTGACAGCAACAAAATAAAATTGTAAGAAATAGTACCAACTGGGATTAAGAAGCTCATGAATAGGCTGGTAATTAGAACTAACTGAATTTATGAAGATCCAAGACTGGATTAAAAAAAAATCCATGTTATGTATGTACATATGTGTGTATGTATGTACACCACTCTGTGGTCATAGGGGCTTGATCCTGGAATATATATAAAACAATATTTGAGCAGAAAGCCTAGAAAATACAGTTTCATGTGAGCTCAATTTGACACTTCACTGCTGCAGGAAAGGGTAGTCTCTATCACTGCTCTTCCTGTTGGCAGTTTGCACTTATCAGACATCTTGGATGAACCAATTCATCTCATTAAATGAGAAGAAACGAAACTTTTTTTTTTACCCTCTGTCATTTTCTATGTTTTCATGAGTTGAACCAGTTCCCTGAGGGGTAGCATGAATGCCAGAGCTTGCCTGATGGACATAACAGGACCAGGTGATAAGGAGCAGGAGCACTGCTTTCAGTGGCAGGAAGCTGTTAGTTTGACTCAGATAATTCATGGCAATCTTTAGAGTTACCAAATAGCAAAAATTATCAAAGGCAAGCACACAACTGAATATGCTTCTCTTTAGTTGAGTGCAATTCGGACGTTTATTTTATGACAACTGTATCTTCTGTTAAGAAACCTAAAGTTCAAGCTATCTATGTGAAATAAGAGTTGGTTACAGTGATCATGTTACAAACTCATATTTTTACCAAAGCAAAATAATGTGCATTCCTATTCCCTGAAACAACCATTTTTGCTAAAGTTAATTTTACTGAATCAGAACAAAAAGATAAGAGGTGAGATAGCCAGCTATCACAGCAAAGTGAGATTACCCAAACATCTGAGAGCTACATCCCCAAAACCACTTATCTTTCTAGGTGTTCTCAATTGTATAGCTCAAATTTGTAACTTCAAAACTCAGCTGCTGTCTAAATGAGAATTACAAAGTATTTTAACTTTTAATTTCATTTCCAGGATTTCGGAATTTACATATTGATGATCAGATAACCCTCATCCAGTATTCCTGGATGAGTCTAATGGTTTTTGCAATGGGATGGAGATCATACAAACACGTCAGTGGTCAGATGTTATATTTTGCACCAGATCTGATTCTAAATGAGTAAGTAGACTCTGCTGTTGCATTATGTGAATAACATTTTAAACTTATATGTGCCAGTGGGAATGTGACTCCCTTGAGACCAAGATTTCATTCATTATTTGTTCCATTTCAAAATTAACAGCAGGGGAAGTCCTCTAATCATATCAAAACTCAGTAACTTTGGAAAGCGTTTTGTGGGAACCCCAACTATTCTATTTGCATGTTCAAACAAAAGGTGTTCAAATAGTATTCTAATTATCTAAGGGAAAAATAATAATAATTTAAAAAAAAAGAATGATGCTGTCAGAAAATTTACTGAATTCATCTGAATAAGATAGGAGTTAAATTTTTAATAAATGGAACTGACTGTGATTTTCGTTGGTTTTGTTTGGGTGGTTTTTGCAAATAATTTGCATATAGTCTAAATACTCAACTTTGACAGTTTGTGATAAAACTCTGATTTTTTAAAGTACATTTCATGTTAGAAAAGTACATTTCTTGTTAGAAAATTGTAAAAAAAAATACAAAGAAGGAATTTCAATATCAAGGAGAAAATATGTGAGACTGCTCTTTTGTACTGGGGGGTGAGGGGATTGTTGGCTTAGATTTTCCTTCACTATGCTATTTAATTTAGATAATCTTCATTTCAATCTGTGTCAGTTTTTCAGCTCTGCAAATTTATATTGTTAAACTTGTAATATTAGATACTTTGTTTATAGTACATGGGAAGCTGCCAGGAACAGAAAAACATAATTTAATCTCTATATCTCCTTAATACATTTTTCTTATTTTTTTTTTTTTTAATCTTAAAGAACTGCTATGAAACAAGATGAAAGAAGTCTTTTTGTAGGACATATTGTTTAAGGATTAAGAGGTGGATTTGCAGAAGATCTAGACACCTAATTTTAAAATCTATAGTGTGCAAGTTCCTGCCAGTGAAGTTCTTTATAGAAAATATTCGCTGGAGGAGGCCCTGTAGCTCCTGGCCTTTTGTCTTCCAGGTGACTGTAAATCACTGTGAAGTTATTGAGTAATGAATTCTTTCCTCTCCCATTTGTATTAATTATGGTGTACAAATTTAAATACTTAGAAATTATGAGCTTGAAAGTAGTTCTGACTGTATGCTGTCCCAGCATAATCTGATATATGGTAACATCCAGAAGAAGCACAAAGTGAGATGGCTTAGGCAGTAGTTTCACATATTGAGGTATAACCCTGCATGTGGACCACTGCTGACACCTTGTGAAGAAGACTTTGAGTACTTTCTTCCAGAACAGTTTCTTAATGGTAGTTTAAGACCATCTACACTGAGAAGGAGGTGGATTGACACCTCGTGGTTATGAGAGATGAGATGACCCATCTCATCAGGGTCATATTAGAAATGTTATAAACAGAGGCATGTAAAGTAAGTGGCACACTAAATTGTATCTGCAACTGTTTATTGGGAAATAAGTTAGCTTTTAGATAGTAAAATGTAAGCAACTTTATTGTCTACGATGATGTTAAGATTGTACTTTCATAATCACTTTGAGCAAAGGTAACTACTGAACGCTGCCAAAAATGTTAACTTCCCTGGTCATGCATCCCCATGACTTCATTTAAGCTGTATCAAACACTATCTGGCTGCACTGTCAAACAGATAAGGAATTTATATACCTGAGAATTACCCCCCGAAAAAGCCATTCTTTAGCAGTTGGAGGTGATCCCTGACTTGACTCACCACATTGGAGTGCAGACATTAATGCCAGAATTGCAGGAGTGTGAGCTTAGAGGTAGAAACAGATAATAGAAATTCCTTCTAAAGGAGCAATGCACACCTTAGTTGTTTCAAAATGGCCATGAAACCACAATCCAAAGATTGTTTCACAGCCAATCTGTTGTTTAGCAAACTGACTTGTTGTGCTTCTCGAGAAGGACTTGTTTGGTAGTATCAGTTTCATACCAAGAAAGCCAGGAGTGTTAGTTTGACAAAGATTTCTTAGTATTAGCATCATACAATGGTTTACTGTTACTTTTACTTTTCAGTCTCTGAAAATGTGAGTAAGAACAGCATTTAAGCATTCCCTGAAAGCTTTGATCACTTACCCTGATCACTCTTCGTAGATTATAATGAGGAAGACATGCTACCAGAAAGTAATAGGAAGGGAGATTTAAAGTAGATATAGAAATAATGAGTCCACTCAGATTTAAAAGATTAAATTAAATGTTTACATCATTTAAGAACTGGTACGAGATATCAGATGTTGAGCAACATTGAAATAATTTTCGTTCAAGATAATGGTAGCACTCTGAATAACAAGAAAAAAGCTCATTGCATGGAGAAGTCTGTTTTCATTGTTGAGGGTACTATCTGCAGTCAGGTTGGAATGCTCATCTGAACTTCCTAGGGGATGGAGAAGCAAAATTTAATCTTGTTGTACACAATTCATCAGGATCACGATGTAACTTTGTAGAATCAGTTCTAATTACTGGTTCATCAGGTTAATGTGCAATGACTTCAATCTAGATTATAAAATTTTTAATGCTATTGCTGCAAATATTTCAATTGAAATACCTAATAAATAAATGCAGTAATATATACTCGTATACCAAAATCACAGAGAGAAAAGTAGTATAGTCTCCAAGTTTTTTTTTTCTGGACAGCAGTAACAGATTAAACATACAAAATAATACCACTTTCATTAGGTATAAAAATTCAGAAAATTGTTTATGTGTATAACCTCTTCTTTAATGTCTGTAATGTGATAATTAAACAAGGCATTCCCTTCAAACAGCACTGGAGCCATTCTTTTTCTTTATTTTCACGTTTTTTAATTTATTTTTTTGTTTACCTTTTCTGGGTGTAAGACAGAGGATGAAAGAATCATCGTTCTATTCCCTGTGTCTATCGATGTGGCAACTCCCACAGGAATTTGTCAGACTTCAAGTTAGCCAAGAAGAGTTCCTATGTATGAAAGCACTGTTACTTCTCAACACAAGTAGGTTCTTTTATTTCTTTGTAACGAATCGTACTAAAAGAGTTTTGAACCACGTCTCACAATCACTGAGCTGTCTGGCTTAGCAAATGGAAACTCATTTAGGAGGGATGTTAGTATATCAAGGCTTAAAAATATTTTTTCTGGTGTTTATAAAGAACAAAGAATTTGTGATTCATTGTTGGTTTTATTCTGTATAAAGACTCTGGGGAAATATTGAATCCCTTTTGACGTATAGCTATACTGCATTAACACATTTGCAAAACAAGTGTGTAGTATTTCTGCCTGAAAACATCTGTTTAAGTGACTCCACATAGATAAAAAAACAAACCAAAACCAAACCAAAACAACCTTAGAAGTATTAGAAATATATTTAAAAATATTTAATAAATTATAAGGACTGAAGGCTTTATCTTGGCCAAAATCTTAAAGCATGTTTACTCAAAAGAATTAGGGAAGTGGACATGACGTACAATACTAACATTTATCCAACTTCTTATAGTTATAAATAGGTGAAGTTTAGCACAGATATTAACAAATGGAAATGTTTTTTTTGCTTTGTTTCTCTGGAACAAAATCCGTTGTCACTTTTAATTGGACGTATTTTTTAAAGAATGCAGCACAAAGTTGCATTACACTTTACTTAGGAAGTGAGGTAGTTGGTGAAATTATCTTCCAAAACCTTTTTGATGTTCTAAAATGTGCATCTGCTGAGGTCATAATTGTTAGCTATGAATCCCCAGATAAAATGTTTTAAATTTATACACCTGTTATTAGAAATGAAAATAAGCACTTTTGAGAAATATAATTGAAAGAATGTAGAAGTTTAGTTCTCAACACACTTATGGAGTCAAAGGAGAGATGTGGAAATCCTGCTTAGCCTGCTTGTTAGTTGTACAAAATTGAAGTAAAAGATAAGAAATTAAAATTCATTCCATCTTAAGCTGTACTTGGCTGGTATTTGCATAAGCTTCATGCTTTAAAAATTTGGTCTCAGAAAAGCATAAGATTAAAAAGATTAAATTTAGCTCATATGAACATAGAAATTACTAAAATAATAGCAAGAGACCAGAGACTCTACTAAACCAATAAAAGTAATGTGGATAAAAATCCTTCTCTGATGTAGGTCCAGTTGCTTTGTTGAAATCTAAATGTATTCCTGTTTTAAATGTTTTCCACCTTGTTTTCATCAAAAATGAACTCCCTTGTGAATCATCTGAACCTTAGAGGGAACTTTAAAATTTGAGTTAAATTTAGATAATTTTTTTGATATTCCAGCTATCCCTTTCTGTTCCAGAAAGTTCAGATGAAATTTAAAAAATCATTGCAGTGATCGATCCACTCCCTCTCATTTCTGAGTGCATCAGTTTAGCAGAATTCATCAAACTACCATTCTTTGTCAATTGCATTGCACTCAGAAGCTAATTTTTAAGATATGTTTATGCATATGCAAGAAAGTGTTTGGTTTTTTTTAAAGAAAGTATTTCTTCCTGTGCTGATGAGTTTTGTTTTTTGTTCTCTCGTACACTTATTGTCTTATAGGAGAAAACAATTTGTCAGATCTTTGGGAAAAGGAACACAATCGTTGTTGCTGAGACATTTAGTAAACATTTGGTACTGTATAAATATAATTCCACAAAAGTATTTCCAAAAAGCCATATAACCTCATTGTTGCTCTGAAATGTTTTTAAGACTACTTTTATTTTAGTCATGATATTCATCATAATTCTCTTCAAAGGTGAAAGTATGGCCATTTCAAGCTTTTTTATAATAACAGTAAATCAAGGCTAATCTTTTAGTCTCTCAATGTGTCTTTTGTTCAATATATTATTTAGAAACAAGTCATTTGTATTAAAATAAGTAAATATAAGTCCTGATACATTTTTAATTCTGAATGGAGTCCCAAAACCTGTTTTAACATCATTTTTGATTTTACAGTTTTTTTCTTGGAATTTGCTGTGACTTAAATGTTTGCTTTATAATACACTTGTGACAATCTTAAAGCTGTCTCGAAAGCAGAATTAGTCTTTGCAAAAAGTGGACACACATTTTTATTTTCTGCAATTGTTTCCATTTTACAGGCCCTTCTTTATTATGTGTATCATGCTGTGTTGTGCTAGTATCCCCTAACTACTAGATAGGACTCCATCTTGCAGAGGCCACATCCTTCTCAGAACTAATAATATGAACAGTTCAGAAAGACTATGATTTAAGAAACTAGAGCTATGCCAAAAGAGAGAGATAAGTAAGTTCAGTTCTACAATAGCAAGTTCAGTTCTACCTCTAACACTTTTCATACTTTTGATTTAAAGGAATTTCAGAATCTTGTTGCGTAACATTTTGGCTTGATTCTTGCCACTGAATAAAAGCATCCTCATTCTTTGCATACATTCAGCGGGAGGGAACATTTGACCTGCCTGTGTTTAAGTTGTATTTGCCCATGTAAGACATTGTAATTCTTCACTCAGATAAATAGCTTAGTGGAACTTTTGGTGCCTAAGTGGGAATGTGACTGTGTTTTTGCAGAATTCAAAGGAAACAGGCCATTCATTGCTTAATTGACAAGGGAAATATAAATACTTAATTGCTATTTTAGAGATGTAAGTCAAGGCCAGCATCCACCTAACCCAAAACTCCATCAGTGTCACAATATATGAAAAAGATTTCGTAGATGTCTGTAAAACTGTTGATAAGACATACCCAGAATCATCCAGGCTTTGAAAATTAAGCTATTCTTTTTCTGTGACATAACTTTTCTCCACTGTGAGTATTCCTGCCTGCTTTTCTCCTAAGCACACTGCATTCTCCACAAACCAGAAGGTGTCCCTTCCATTCAGGCTCTTGATGTATATGTGACTGGCACACTTTCAGATACCTTCTTTGTCTTTCTGGACTTGAGAGGTCATACCAAGTCAAACCAAAAGTCCACCTCATTTCATCTCCATCAGCTTCCAGGTAGTGGAAGTGTAAGTACCAGGTTAGATATGGTGTTATAAACAGACTGAGACTTTTTCTGAGGAAAAAGTCAAAATTTCTACTTTCTATTTTTACTTTTGTTTGAATTCTGTCTTAGTTAAGAGCCAGATCCTCTCTTCTATAGGCCAACTCAGTACTTAGGCACTTGTCTTTATAATAAACTTGCTATTTTCTGTCTATGTGTCTCCCTCCTTTCCCTCAAACATTCAGTTGTCTGAGGCGAGACTGAGTGAGAGACTACCTAGGTAAATGGGATCATTTCCTCTCTTGGGCCTGCTTAACTCAGGTAGAATAGAGACATGAACTTCTCTCTTGTCATCCTTTCCGGGCTCAGGCAAGAGAATTTTAATTTTAATATGCTTATCTGGAACGTCTCCTTTTCCCTCCTTTTCTGAGGAACCAGGCATGACTTAGATGACTGATTTCAGAACAGCATTTCTGATTTCAGAATGGAGAGCAGTGTTGCTGTCAGTGCAGGGTTTGCTACCTAATCCTCTTTCAGGGAATGAGTTTAGATTGACCCCTGTTCAGCTGTCTCCTTTTTAGGTGGCTTCTCTCTCAAGAATTCCATTATGAGGTATCTAACAATGTAGTGCATTGTACAGAGAGTTAGTACACACATTTATTTGCATTTTAATTCCAGACAGTGACAAATCACCTGGAATTTAGGTTTCACTATATTAAATAAGTCAATGTCCTTATGAACCAAGCTTTTTTTTTTTTTTTTTTTTGTTTTTTTTTAAAATGAGATTCAAATGAGGTCTTCTGTGACCTCATATCTGTTATGGTTGGATACCAGAATGAAGATGTACTAGGTACCTAGATATCTAGCAGGGAATTTATTTAACAGTGAGAGCTAGTATCCATGACACTCTTTTAGAGTCTGTGGAGAAAAATAAGCATAAATAATTTCTTTCTAAGGATAATTTCAAACCAGTGAACATTCCTTATGCCCAAGACTTACCTGATTATTCCTGCTAATACTGTAGGTAGTTATGGTAACTAATAGATGAAGATACCTATACTGTGAAATGCTTAAGTTTGGTGAGGTGAATCCTTTTCCTCATGGTTGTCAGAATACAAAACATTAAATATGATGTTGCAGTGTGAAATGTCATTGGCAAGAGAGAAAGGAAAGGAGAAGAAATTCAACATCTCTTTTGAAAACAGTCTGTTTGAAACAAGACCATGTTTTGATGTGTGATTATAGGGAAGCAAGGATTTAGATTTGATTGCCAGATGGGAATAATTTTTTTTGTTTTCATTTCTACAAGTTTTTCATTTCTTAGTTGCCTTTGACAACACAAGTGGTAAGACTTGTGGATTACACTCTACCATGTCAAGGAGAATGTTATCATCAGTGATCAAATATGCTCTTATTGCTAGCAGTTCCTTTCTCAGTGTTGTCTCCATGTCCTCATTTTGATCCTTACACCTGACCATTAAGAGAAGAGAAAGTCCAACCATTTTCTCCTCTTTGCAAATTTTTCTAAAAAGCTGTTCACATGTAAGACTCTGATAGTACATCTGTTCTATTAAGTGAAAGAGGTTCAAATGGGAGACCTGAGCCCTGGATGCTTTATTGTCGACACTACTTGAGAGTTGATTGTTCATTGCTTGACTCCATTTTGAAGTACTCAAGCTAGATCTCTCCACCATAAATTTGCTGTGAAGAGAGCTGACCCTCAGCAGTGTAAACATGAATCAGTCCATAACATATTTCCTCAAAGATGGCAGTGGTTCTTTTGGCCATATTTTTTTTTCAGCAAACACGTGTAGCTGAAGGTTAGGGTATTTCTAGATCTATTAGCAAATTAACGGATTATTGCTGGTATATCCATTTAACTAATTTGTGTCACTGTTTCTGGAGTAACTTTTGAATGGGAAAAAATGCCTGGCATCTAGTAATGAATTGCACTGTACAGCATGAAATACTATAATTTTTTCCTGTACTTTAAATTTCTTTCATTGCCTTCAGAGTAAATTGTAACACAAGTCTTATTTTTGTTTAGTTCCTTTGGAAGGTCTAAGGAGTCAAAGCCAATTTGATGAGATGAGAACGAGTTACATTAGAGAACTGGTGAAGGCAATTGGTTTGCGCCAGAAAGGTGTTGTGGCCAACTCGCAACGTTTCTATCAACTTACAAAACTGATGGATTCTATGCATGATGTAAGTTTATTTGTTAACGTGTTTTGCTTTTTGTGTAAGAAGGAACTAGTATTTCTTAAAAATAATTTTACAGAAGGAAGTAGTTAACATTTATAAACAACAAAAGAAAATAACAAAACATTTTTCTTTTATCGTGTATATTTGTGTGAATAGATATATTCAGCATCACTATATAAATTGTGCCTATATTTTATAGTATACAAGATATAAGTATTCGTGGGAAATGTATTTGAATGCTACCATTTTGTTTCATGTTGCCTGCCATACAGTTACGGGCTTTGGTAGGGGGTGGTGTGTATGTGTGTGTGAGCATGTGTATACGTGTTCAGGAAAATAATAATGCACAGGATAGGCAATTCAAGTTGCAAAGTCAGGCTACTAAGAATTAAAGAAAGACAACCAAGATTTTCTTTGAAACCTTAATTCAACTATTTTATGTGTATATTCTGTGCCATTTTTCAGGATCTGTCTATGTCTGAGAACTGAGTAATCTTTAAGAATTCTAGTAGTGATATCAGAGATTCATAGGTGTCTTAAAAGATGCAGCTGAATTCTTTTCACATCTCTGAGAATCCAACATGTATCCTATTGTTTTTAAATTCATTAAAATTGAGGAGTGACATTTCATATAAACCTTTATCCATGTGAATATCCATAGAATGATAGAATGGATTTGGTTTGAAGGGGGACCTTAAAGATCATCTAATTCCAACCTTCGCTATATGAGGGGGGAAGTGGACCAGGTACACAGAGCCCTATCCAACCTGGTCTTGAACACTTCCAGGGATGAGGCATCCATAACTTCTCTGGGCAACCTGTTCCAGCCTCACCACCATTCCATTAAAGAATTTCTTCCTAATATCTAATCTAAACCTGACCTCTTTTAGATTGAAGCTGTTCCCCCTCATCCTATCACTACGTGCCTTTGCAAAAAGTTCCCTCCCAGATTTCTTGTAGCCCCTTCAGGTACTGAAAGGCCACAATAAGGTCTCCCTGGAGCCTTCTCTTCTCCAGGCTGAACAACCCCAACTCTCTCAGCCCATCTTCATGGGAGAGGTGCTCTAGCCTTCTGATCACCTTTGTGGCCATCCTCTGTACTTGTTTCAACAGGTCCACATTGTTCTTGTCTTGGGGGCCCCAGACCTGGACCCCACCCCAAAGATGGAGTCTCGTGAGAACAGAGTAGGAAGGCAGAATCACTTCCCTTGACCTACTGGCCACACTGCTTTTGATGTAGCCCAGGACATGGTCAGCTTTCTGGGCTGCAGTAGCACATCTGCGAGTCATACGGAGCTTCTAATCAGCCAGCACCCCCAAGTCCTTCTCCCCAGGGCTACTCTCAATTCTTTTTCCACTCAGCTTGTATTTGTGCTTGGAGTTGCCACAGCCCAGGTGCAAGACCTCACACTTGGCCTTGTTGAACTTCATGAGGTTCACACAGACCCACCACAGCTTGTTATCATTGGCAGACTTGCTGGGGATGCACTCAATTCCACTGTCCATGTTAAACAGCACTGGTCCTGATACCAACCCCTAAGCACTTTTGAGTTCAGAGTTGATTATGAGGAACTCTCAGGGAGTACAGGGTGGATGGAATCTTTGCATCTTTGTATTCTTCAGCACTCAGCAAATTTACGCTTTGTTTTAATTCAATCTCTTATTTTCAAATATATAAAGTAAAAGAGCCAGGGAGGGAGGGAGAGAGGGAGGGAGGCTTGCTGCAAAATAGCAAAGTGATGTGTGGTCCATAGAGTAACTTTGTTCAACCCCTGTTTCAACTCAGGCTGAAAAAGTGATGGGAGATAGAAGGAAAAGATAGATCATCACACTGAGGAGACTGCATGATGTTAAAGCTTAGGGTAGTAGAAATAGTATGTTATTTGACAACATAAAGGTCACTGGTCTGAAAGAAAAATTGGAGCCTCTCAGAGAGGATAGAAGAGATGAAATAGTCACTTGTATTGAGCAGTTTCTTTAAGAGACAAGGGCCTATGGAGTTTAATGTGTGCGGCATACTCAGATATGATCGTAATCAGAACCATGGAAAAGCTCACAGGTAAGTAGTAAATGCTGTCTCTCAGAGCAGTGTTTGAATGGCATGTAGTAAACAAAGCATTGAGTCATCTTGAGGGTGATGGAAGATTGAATACTTGTTAAGTAATTGCCACTGTTCATTGCAAATTTCATGAGTCAGAATGATACTACTTTGTAATATTAGTGAGGCAATTTTTATATGACATGACATTTAGCTATATTTATGATTTTTGCCATCAATAGGGAGTGACAAATACCCTCATTATTGATTCAAGAAATGACAGAGTAAGGTCTTTATAATGATGTCATCTAATGAATGTATGAACTAAGTTGTTGACAGCATGTTTATCTGGCTGCATTACTCTTAGCCTGATTGATCATGTTTGTATTTTATTAAATCCAGCTAGTGAAACAGCTCCATCTCTTCTGTTTGAACACATTTCTCCAGTCCCGTGCACTGAGTGTTGAATTCCCCGAGATGATGTCAGAGGTGATTGCTGCCCAGCTACCCAAGATTCTAGCCGGGATGGTGAAACCTCTTCTTTTTCACAAGAAGTGAAATGTCTTCTCTTATCATAGAGGTGATTTCTGGGTCATTTTTTGTTTGTTTATTTTGGTCAAGATTTTGCAAACATCAGGACGTCAGTATATTTGTCATACTTACCTTGCCTCCTGCTGTATACTTGTAACATACACAAGCCATTTAAGCTTGTTGTATATATTGTGAGTTTCTGATTCCTTAACTACAAAAATCACAACAGTTGTAAGAAATGTTTGGTAAACTTGGCTAGGCTGCTTTTTAGATATGCATATGGATGACAGTGAGTAGACTTTCCGGATTTCTAACAACAGTTATACATTTTTCTTATATGTTGCACGCTCTTGAATTTCTGATATGACATGGTGCAAACTTTTTACTTTAGTACATTGTGTGCTTGGGTACCCGTGGGTGTGTGCATAACACAATATTTTTTAGGAATTAAAATAAATATTGCCCACATTTTCTCATGGATATTTAACTTTTTATTAACTAATTAGCCTCACAGAAACAGCCTTTCAAAGTCAGCCATCCAGGATTAAGCACACATTACTGCAGTACCTTCATGAGTAACTGAAGCTCTAGGCATACACTATAACACTATATATTCATATTCTTGTCTATGCTCATGATGCATTGAAATTCTGAGTCCAGCATACTGTTTTCTACAGCGTTCAGTGCAGCTCTCCTTCAAAAATCAGAAATCTTAGGAAAATTTCAGTGTATATTACACCAGAAGTAATGTGTATGCAAACCCACTAAGCTTTGGTTTGTGTTATTTTCCTCAGAAGTCCAGCACTTATTAAAGCTAAATCACTTAGCTGTAATCATAAATTCATCAGCTATAACATTCTGTATTTCAGAAGCTTTAAATCGAGATGTTTTCACTGACTACAGCTCTTAATAATCTTAATGTTTTGAACTCCAGTGCTGAATACTCAGAAGGCCATTAGCATCAAATTAGAATGAGACTAAATGCAAAAAGAAATGGAAAAGATGACTGCAAATATTTTGATACAACCAGACTCATTTCAGTACTATTTAGTGGAGCTAAAATATTTTATATTTTAAATGCATGCCATTATAATTGGGGTAACTGTAAAAGAGGAGTTGAACTAAATTAGCTTTATACATTCAAGAAGAATGATGTTTTACCATGGAAATGAATATTTTACTGAAAAATTACAATGTGGTGGTGTTTGTTCCCTTGATATGGATATGAAGCAACTCATGCATTTAAGGCACGTAAATTGTAAATTGTAGCCATATTCGAACAACAGAGAAACAGAAAAAGCTTAAGAAGAATTTATGAGTCTATTAAAATATGAAAAATTATGCCAGTCACTGGAAATGATACTTAAATGTAGGAAATGGTGAGTTTTGGATACTTGCTGGTTGTACGCTTTTGCTTACCCATTACATGTTGGATGCATCAATTGTGTGAGCATGAATTGGTGGTGGTGTGTAGCTTGATCTGTACAGACATACCCTTGTCACATGAACAAAGGCCCATGGGACATAAATTCAGTATCCCTGGTTAAACCAGGGTGCCCCTAATTAGAAGTATATGATGTAACTTGTTCATAAAATTTACCTCTTGATTCTTGAAAAAAATGTTGACATTGACAACTAAAGGTATATCTAAAGGTATCCTAACTGGTCATAATTTCCAAAAGCCAATGAAGAAGAAGCTACCTTACAACTGGAGATAAAACATTTTATATATTCCCCACATAGTAGTACAAAACCCACTAGAGTTGATGTAAAGATGTGTCCCTCAATTAGTGGTATAGGCAGACTTTTGTGTTATTTGACTAGGTTTATCATTTCTGACTGCCCAGACAAGCAATTTCTTTCATATTCAGTACAGTCTGACTTTTAACTGTGATCCTTAAAGCAATTATGTTTTAATAAATACCACAAAATTCTTTGTTTCTAAATACTGAAGTTTTGTTTTATTTATTTTAATTTGTGTTTGCATTAAGTAATTGTGGATCTCTGTAAAAAAATCCATTTCAACCATTCCAATTTTGTGTAACAACATTTCCATGCATTCTTTTGGATTTCAAGCATTGCTACATGATTTACCATTGAATAAACAGACTGTCTACGTTACTGTTTAGATTAAACTGTTAACAGAAACTTCCCACACTAAAAATTACTCTTCAACACCCTAATTCTGAAATCAGAAGGTAGAACAGGCAGTATGTTTCCCTTAGGAATGCATGAATCAGCCTACGCCTGCCTTTTACTTAATCCCTAAGTGAATGACATGTCACCATGTCCCATAAATATGGCAGACTAGTCTGAAATACACTATATTTGTCTCAAAGGCATAGTGAAAAAGGAAGAAAATATATCTTTTGGGAATAGATAACAAAGATTAAAAACATTTTAAAATTATATTTCTCAAAGGAAAAAATTTCATAGTCATGCTAAATGCACTATACAAGATAGAATGAGTTTGGCTAATTGTGGCTGCTGTATTAATTTGAAAGTCCTGTGTTCATTATGCGATTATCTGAAGTTCAAAAAAAACCTTTTAATTTGAGAACTTCCAGATTTGACCCCAGTTTATAAAATTGCCTTTAGTCTCCATTTTGATATTGTGATTTGCTCTGGGTTACACAGACACCATGAGCAGTGGAAAAGGACTTGGGGCTGCTAGTTGACATGAACATGAACATGAACTAGCAGTGTGCCCAGGTGGAAAGAAGACCAATGGCATCCTGGCCTGTACCAGCAATAGTGTGGCCAGCAGGACCAGGGCAGTGATTGTCCCCCTGTACTCGGCAGTGGTGAGGACACACCTCAAATCCTGTGTTCAGTTTTGGGTCCCTCACTTCAAGAAAGACATTGAGGTGCTGGAGTGTGTCCAGGGAAGGGCAATGGAGCCAGTGAAGGGGCTGGAGCACAAGTCTTATAAGGAGCACCTGAGGGAGCTGGGGCTGTTTAGACTGGAGTAAAAGGAGCCTGACAGGAGACTTCATTGCTTTCTACAATACCTGGAAGTAAATTATAGGAAGATGGGGGTCAGCCTCTTCTCCCAGGCAACTAGTGACAGGATGAGAGGAAATGTCATCAGGCTGCACCAGGGGAGATTCAAGTTGGACATAAGAGAGAATTTCTTCACTAAAAGTGTGGTTAAACATTGGAATGGGCTGCCCGGGGAAGTGGTGGAGTCACCGTACCTGGAAGTGTTCCAAGAAATGACTGGACATGGCACTTGGTGCTGTGGTTTAGTTGACAAGGTGGAGAGCAGTCAAAGCTTGAACTCAATGAACTTGGAGGTCTTTTCCAACCTTAATGATTCTGATTCTATGATTCTACGAACACAGATTGAAACATCAGATTGCTTTCTTCCCTATAGAAATCTTGTGTACTGTGACTTTTCAACACTGCAACAAAGTTCAGAGAGCAATTATCTCATTGTTTTACCAAGTATGAGGCTTAATAGTTGTCTGTGTTTCTCTGCATTAATATTTGTTTAAAGATCAAAGCATTTTTTGACCTGAGCTTTATTAATAGGCGTAAATAAAACATCTTGTAGTGCTTCTCAATATATTGAACAAGGCAAAACTGCTGGATCTTCTTATGCTGCATTTTACACAATTGAAATAAGAGGTTTCAGCAGATGGAATTTTTTGTTTTCTGACATTTATGATGAGCCTAATTATATTTTAAAGGTATGAAACCTGTAGTTCTAATTAGAATGCTTGCCAGCCATCTTCTACAGGCTTTTGCCCAAGCTATCACTAAAAGTTCTCCATACACTAAATATGTAAGCAGTACCTGATACTAAACTTCTTCAGGTCTGTACAGTTGAGGTACTTTTGACCCAAGCCCTTCAGCATTGCCTTCTGCTGATACTTCAGTGAAGCAAAACAACCAAGTCATCAGTTTTCTTTGAGCTCTGCTGTTGTGATTCTGCTCTGTAGAGGCATCACATTTATAGTTTTTAAGTACAGTTTAGGAGATTGAAGGGCCTTGCCATGGCAGCCCACCTATTTTTGGAGAGCTGTGACAATGCAGTGCAGAGAAGAGGAGACCTCCAGCCCCAGCAAGCTGCCCTCTTTGTCTAGAAGCTGCTTCGCAGTTGTGCTTGGCTCATGTTTTCAGCAATCTCAGCTGAACATACAGTTTTGACCAGCCTTTAGGGAAGGGGGGATGTGGGTTCCTTAATAGCTAGTCCATGACAGGGGGAAATGTCATCTGAGAAACTTTCAGTCAATTTCATGGGGTTTTGGGATGGCCTGGTTACATGTATGCATAATAAACACAAGCTTAGGCATTTTTGAACTGCAGCTGTTTCTTCAGCTGCACTACAGTTATGATTCTTGTGCTCTATCTACAGTAGAGAAAATGGGACTTAAATTTGTATTTTCTGACCAGTCAATGCCTTATTAGTACCTTAGCTGGTGTCTTTTCTTTCTTTTCAAGGGCAATTATGTGTCTATTTCAATTATAATTTTTGGGAAGATAAACTGCTTTCCTGTGTTCTTGTCTTCATCCAAATATTTATCTCAGTTATCAATAATCTATCAGTAGAATGAAAAGTAGGGATCCTGCAGCGATCTTTCCTTCCCATACTCTCCTACCTGCACAAACTTAAGGTTACTTTAGCTGCAGAGCAGGAGGGGATGGGGCTGCATTCTACCCATGCAGCACTGCAGCTCCAAGATCACATATTTTCCCTTACATGCTGTTTGTGGCACGCTGACCTTTCTTTCCTTCCAAGAAATCAGCTTACAGCCACAGAGCTAATATACAAAGCCCTCCCATCTTTCCATGGCTCATAAGCCTGTGTGCATACTGCCAGGCTGGATTGTCAGCATTGCTGGATTTATTGGCTTGTACTGCTTTGTGTCATGGTGACCTGGCTTGAACAGAAGGTTTGTTTTTAGTTCAGCTCTCTTTTTCCCCTTGGAAAATGAAAAGGGAAAAAGGAATATTTTAGGTATTTTTTTGCTGTAAAATTTATGGGGTTTTTTTTCAATGAATGCTATTAATTTATTGGGTTGACATTATTTGCATGCAGAATGGTACTGCAGCTTCTCAGATGCTTGGACAGAAACATGAAGTAAAAGGTGACTGCATAGATAGCATAGATATTAATAACTAAGTTAAAATTTAGCTGCCTGTTTGCCTTAAAGAAAAAATAAATAATCCTCAGAAAACAGTCTTTCAGTGCTGTTGGAACTAATTCAGCAGCTGCATAACTTTAAGTACATGAGCAGTGCTGCACCCTTGATGTATTTTTTTGCTCACATTTAGGAATTTTTTTTCTGAGTTGAGCTCACAGTGGTATCAGGTATTTAAAGAAAATAAAGTATATAAAAAAGTGGTGAGCTTACATTTAATTCTAGAATATCCTTTAAAACTGGCAACATTTCTGTTTCTTGCCAGTGTGGGGTGGGCTCATTATAAAAATACCATCATGAGTCTTTTAGCCGTAGATCATTTTTTTTCTGACCATGAAAATTAAGTTACCTTTTCACCTCTGCAGGTACAATAGTTCCACCAATTAAGCATTCAGGCATATCAGTGAGGAAGTTCTCACAGTGTCATTTAAATAGTCTCACTCTATTGCATTTTCCCACACTCAATTTAAATACCCACCCAGCCAGTTCATTACTAAAATCTCTTTTTGCTGTGTTGAGGAAAAAAGAAATACATCATTGTCAGGAATTCAGAATACTGCATCAGTGAGCTTCACAGCTGCGTACTTTCAAATAGGAGGCTAGATTGGATGAAAAACAGCTAGTGAGCACAAAAAGCGTCTTTGACATCAAATCAGAAATAGCTGGGCAGACTAGTAGAGATGCTTTTGTGTTTTACAGGTGAGATTTATATGAATATCACCATAAGTTGCTCATTCCATCTCGGATGTACAATTTTCACATGTGCCTATTTTTCTAGATACTAATAGAGCAATGCTTTTACACTTCATACCCTGTATTGTTGGTTTATGTCCAGCCTGAGACTCTAACCTGTGATGTCTCCAGTTGAGAATAATGTTCTCATCATGGCACTGCTCAAAGAAACTGATTTATTCCGGCAAGACTGTTTTGAGCATGAATATGGAAGCACATTGAGCAATATGGATCATGAATAAGGAAAGCACCAAACCAACATATGCATGACAGTACACATCCAGAAAGGTGTGTAAGTGGCCTTAGAGTACTTGAAAAAGAAACACCCAGCGACCTGCAATCACTATGCAGTTTTAAAAGTAAATTTTTTTTCAAAGGAATATACAGTTACATTATATAGTGCCTGAATAAGACTCATTTTATACTAAAATTAGAAGGATCTCCAATTCATTTCCAAAAGAAAGGAAGCTCCAAGGAGTTACATAATATTTGAAAACCATAAATCTGTGTATTTTATAAGTTCCTCCAAATGGATGCATCTATTCAAAAGGCATTTAACTACAATTATTGCCAATTTATAGGAAAGGTAAAACCAACTCTATGAATAACAGTGTTTCATGCACTATTTTTTCTGACAGTATATGTCCTTTGTATGAATGCATTTTTAAATGTAGCATCATAATTCACTTTATGCATCATCACAATACAAAAGCAGTTTGAGTGGAATGAGTTTTCACGTGCACCTCAGAGTCAGTAAGGGTCACAGCTTTGGTCTTCAGGGAAGGAATTGAAACAGTGGGCTAGCAGGTGGCAGACTGTTACATGTAGGAATCTTCCTTTTGTTAGAAATATTTGGAGTTGTTGTGTCTGAAATAGGGACAAAGATGCCTGTAGTGCAATTAATAGGTCACTGATATGTAAAATGTGGATTTTGCTGGTCCACATAAGCATATTCTATTATAGACAAAGTACAAGACACTTGACAAAAATTATACAATGTTAAATAGAAAAAAATGTGACATAATACCATCAGGACAGACTCCCAGCCTGACTGTGGGCCATTAACACACAATGGATGAGAATATTGTCTTTTGGGACTGTCATCACTGCACATCAAGCGTTGGTCACCTGACAATGACAAGGCTTTTTGCTTAAAAATTCAGAAGTTTTGTAATCCAAAGCAGAGCTTACAATATAGTCATGCTGTGAGTTGGCCAGTTCACTTCTTAACAATAATTTCATAGAATCACGCACCCAATTGCTATTAGATGTGGTTCATAGTGATGGCTACAGCCAGCTTAGATTTTACTGGGAGACAGAAACTGCTCCCCTTTCTCAAGCTTCAAAATACAGCTTCATGTGTCTGTTTGGCTGTCCACAACCAAAAGGTTGCACAAATGATTAAAACACAACATTTAAAAAAAAAGAAAAATCCAAACATCTGAAATTCTGAAAAAATTACTTCATGAAGATTTTCATTTAAAGTA
The DNA here is from genome assembly GCF_025592945.1 of Manacus candei. Classification (NCBI taxonomy): domain Eukaryota; kingdom Metazoa; phylum Chordata; class Aves; order Passeriformes; family Pipridae; genus Manacus; species Manacus candei. Next base: position 41,026,634 of record NW_026138062.1, read on the forward strand.
TCCTTAAAGCCTTCCCTGAAGACAGCTATTAATGTTAAGAAAAAGTACATGATAGAGAAAAGCACAACCTGAGGTTGGGCACTCTAGTATGCATGACATGTTAAAGTTTCTGAATTTCACACAACCTCTAAATCCCAGTTCCCATATTTGTAAAACATTTATTCTCCCCTCCTTCCTATGCGTTCAACACACTTTCTTTCCCAATGGGTTACTGGGATGTGTAATGCATTAACACTTTGCAGAGACTTTGTAATCCTAAATGGAAAAAATATGTAGAAAGCCAAATAATCCTTAAGTTTGAGATATGTTTGGACTGATGCTCATATTTCTCTGTATTTAACATTCAGGATTGTGATGGATATAATTTACAATTTGCTGCCATTGTTTTTATTTTTCGAAAAAAAAAGGGGCTTGTATAAGATTTGTGTATTTTCCTCTTGTGAAGAGAAGCTTTCATCTATATATTTGTACACCTGAAATAATAGCTTTCAAGTATTTTTGTAAAAGTGTTGCCTAGCTAGGTTGTGTCATGTCCAATAAACTGGGGATATGCTTACTTTGTCGTAGTATGAGAAGTGTTTAACTCTTCAGTTACCAGTAGATGCAAGAAAATCCACTAGATTGACTAGGAAGTAAAGCTACAGAAGGGCTCTGTGCCGTAAATGGACATGGATCTGCAGTCACCAGTACCAGGCTGATGGAGCCACTTTGTGCTTGCTGTCCTACAGAGCAGCTGCCAGGAGGCTGATTTCAGTGGGGTTTCTTGGGCAGCTCCAGGTTAGAGACAACACACATTGATCATTATTTATTGATTTAAACCCATATGACTGAGGAAGGGGGCAGAATTATTTTCCATTTTGTTTTCAATTCAAACCTTCTACAAGACTCAAAGAACAGGAGATGATACCATTTTATTTATTTATTTATACTTACATGGAAGGTAGTGACTTTAATGAAATGTGCAACTGTCAAAACTGCCAGCATATAGAAACACGAAGAGAAGTTACAATGCATTCCTGATCTTCTGGTATAAATATGCACAAAGGAAAAGTTTTATTAAAATGTCTGCCATGCCATGAGGGGCAGTAGGTGCAGGAACAGCAGCACTAGCAACAGGTGCTGACATGGGAGCAGAGGCTGTGGCACTGTGAGAGCAGAGGTGGTGGCATGATGCTGCTGGTCCAGATCAGAGAAAATATACCTGAGTAGAGACACAGCTAGCACAGCAACCAACACATTAAGTAATAATTTATTTATATGTATTTAATAGCCATGTTTTCAGAGTAAATTGTCCCTAGACTTTACAGAGGCAGTGCCTGAGCTCATGACCATGTCTACACCAAGAACTGAAGCTATCCCCTACCAAAATTGGTCACTGCCAGATCTGCCTCCCAGGGTGCAAGACGCAGTGCTCTTCAGGATATCATCCATCCATCCACCCTGCCATCTTCAGTTATGGGGCAGAAAGCACTTTCCTTGTTGCTGGTCATTGACTTGGCCTGGTGCAACCTTTCCTTGGCTGCACCACCAGGGCACATCACCTCTGGCTTTTGAGGAACTGCAAAGCTCAGGTGATCCTTTCCCCATCCTTAACATGTCCCACTTCCCACCACACTGCCCTCTAATGTGGCGTGCAATAGGCAAGGAGTGGTACTTGCACCCTGGTGAGGGGCAGAATAGCTGAGAAATGTAATGTGTCCTCCATCAGCTGGAATGACCACCCCTCTCCCTTCTTATTCTGAGGAAGCACTGGCAACTCAGGTCTGGTCTGCTGGTTTGGATGTAGCCCCTTTCTAAGGACGTGCTAGAATGTTAGTGTGCCCTCAGAAAAGCACTAGTCATGCCAACAATGTCAATACTTGTGGACATTATTTCCATATAATGCGGAACATCTTGAAAGTGATGTTTCATTTTCATTTCTGTATCTCTGTTCTTGCGAATTGGTCTCTTGGATTTTATCAGTACTCCATGTGTACATCACAAACAGTTTGACAAGGCTGGGATTTACCACACAGGTGATTTTTTTTCTAAATTAATTTAGTTTTAAACATTCTGTGAAATATAAAACACTAGGGGAAGACATTTAGTCAGTACAAAAATACATAAGTTACTTTCAAGTGGAAGTTCTATTAGGAGCTGTCACACAGAAGAAAATAATACGAAAGTCTTTGAGATATTTTGAGACAATTGAACTACAAGGTGTCAAAGTTTAAACTTTGACCACAGTAGGACTGTGGTCCTACTTAAATATGCATTCAGTTTAGCACACCTGCATTGATAGATTTATTTAGTCCTGAATTATTTATTTACACAATGATGTCCCCCTGGATTGAGTGGAATGACTTCATTTGTATATACTCTGTCCCAATTCAGTCTCAATGCATATCTCTTTTGCTCAAAAAGAGTTTGTTTGGTTTTTTTTTTAACAGACATGGTAATGGAAGGGTATAAGGAACGAAATAAGGTTACTCATTATTTGACATACAGTGTTAAACCCTTTGAAGTAGAAGTTTTTGCTTTGACCTTTAGTGAATAAAAGCCCGCCTAAATGAGACAGGTGTTTTTATTGTGACATCTCAGATTCCATAATGACACAGCTGCTGTCGAGCCTGACTCATCTCTGCACAGCACAGGTGAGCTTCCACTTAAACATATTAATGAGTTCATGCAATAATCATTGTCTGCTCACAGCAAAGACAGTGCTGCTGTTTTGTGATTATCTAAGTGAGAGAAAGAAGTGGTGTCAGAGATCCTGCTGTGCAGGAATTCAGATGAAACCATCATTTCCTTTCGTATGTGTTACCAATAAGGATGCTGCAGTGCTGGAGAAGGCATCAAACTGAGCCAAGGGTGAGGTGATGCTATGAGAAGGTCCACTGTCCTAAATCACCCCCTGTGCTGCATTGGGTTTGGTGTTACCACTGTTTTACTCAAATGTTCCTGCAGGGAAGGCCGGCCCAAACAAGTGTCTTGGAAACCGAAAAGTGAAGAGATGTGTTTGTTCCTGCTGCCTTCGGGAGAGGAGATGTTTGTGAGAGATACACACAAATAACACCGTGATAAACACTCTTTCTTGATTTTCCCTCTGGATAAAAACTATCCAGAAAAGCTAATTGTGTTAGCTAAAAAGCCACAATATTCACCTGAGTTTCTCATGCTGATACGTTTACAGACATCTGGACATTTGGCTTCCCAGTTCATTTAGTCAGGAAATATTTCAAGGAATCATTTAAACGAAGAGGAGAAAAAATTATTAAGGAAAAGCTTTGTCAGTGGCAAAACCTGAACCTCTTCATACAACTTGGTTCTGTGTCGCTCTGAAGGTAAAATTAATTGTGCTGGTTTGTTTTGCATCATCTGAACTTCAGAAGGATGGGGAGGGCAGAGAGAAGGACCCATCTGGAAATTAAGTAGTGTTACAAATAACAAGTGGGTGCTGACTGAAACACTCCTATGGCATTCACTGCAGGTTTCTCAAGGAAGGTTTGGAGAGCAGGACATTGTGCAGAATAACTATTTTTCCCATCCAAGGCAGGCAATTTGTCATAATTACAGAAAAGAAACAGCACTTTACAGGACAAACATAAACATTGCTCAACCAACAGCAACAGCACGAAATAACAAACTTTAAGTGATCATTTAAGCCAGGGTTTTATGTAAGGATATATTTGCATCACTGCTGCCCAGTGCAATTTGTTTGCACCTAAATGTCTCTGAGATCTTCTGCTATATACCTGCTTCCTTTACATGTCCCTGGAGGGTGCCACCAGGATTGGAGATTTTCCCTGCTGATAGGCATCCTACTTGTTTTGTGGTAATTTAGGCCTTGCAGTTGTCACTGCTTCCACAGTCTCTGTTCTCAGCTTCCTGGCTCAGGTACACTGAAACCCTAATCTTTGTTATCTTCTTGTGAGGCCCTTGCAAACAGCATGTGTTTTATTCCAGGAACCAGTTTTATCCTGTACGCCAATTAATTTATTTGGAGGAACACTCTATAGATTGGTCAAGCTCAGGTTTCTTATCTTTTCTTCCGCCTGGGTTTGGGAATTGTCATCTGAAAGGTTTCTCATGGGGCTTCCCAGCACACAGCTGTCTCACCTGCTTACAAACTACGCTGATGTTTCCCCAGTGATGACGTGAGCATATGGTCACATCTGGACTATAGAGCCCCCCAAATGAGCGTGGTTGAAGCCTGTGGCTCCTGCTCTGCTGTGGTGTGACATGTTGCACGCCCTCCATAACCCCATCCTGTCCCAAGCCCACTAAAGGCTGACTCCCCACTCCTCTCAGCCCCCTGCACCTGCTGGTGGGGATGGATCTCATGACTGCCATAGCCAAAGCATGGCATTTCCAACCTTATTTTGAAAATACCCCCAATCCAGATGTGCTGCATGTCTCCCTTTGAATGTGTTTTTTTGTAAGAATAGAAAAGCAATGACCATCAACAAAACTAAATCACTGATCTTTTTCATTCCGACGGGACTCTAATCCCTTGTAAGGGCACCGGAGAGGCATTAACAGTAATTTTAAATGAAATACACCTGTGCTTATTCTAACTAATCAGTTGCTCAATTATACTGGCAGAAAGATGTATTCCAATTATCCAAGTACTTTCAAGTGAATTAAGACTCCTTTCTGTACCGGCTGTGGAGGTCACTCAATGTTCCCATGAATCCCTGCATGTTTACATTAAAAAAGCACACCATGATCTTTGGCAAAGGCACTTGCCCTAGGTTAGTTCAGCTTTTGAGCTTGTTGCCATAAATACAATAGAAAAGCAGCCAACCGTTGCACAAGAAGCCAAGAATATCTTTCAGTACTTTGTTTCCCTATCAGTAATTAATCCAAATGACACGGGAAAACCTTTACAAATGTGAAATAAAAGTTTAAAAGATGAAAGTGCAAATACCTTATTAAACATGTTTAATAAGCACAATGTTTGTGTTAGAAATATAGGCTGGTTTTGAAGGAATGGATCATGCCCAACTAACAAGAAAATGTTCTGAATTGGAATATGAACTGACTTTGTCACCTGCTCAGTTTACACCTGTGCCATTTCCTTGCATCACTGAAGTTTCTCCTCTTTAGGCAGGAGGCTGTGGACGGCCTGGTTCATGTCAGCACACATTCTATACCAAAGCTATTCCATACATCACTTTCTCAAGAGTTCACATTGCAGCCTTATCAATAATAAAGCCATAAAGATCCACTTTTCCAAACACGTGAGAATCATGCCATGTATGGTGCCTTAATACAACCAAGTAACGAAATGTGTCTTCACTCTTTCTGGTAAGAAACAGATGTTTCATCCCCTGAGAGTTTTCAATTTGGTGTTAACATGGCAATGTTGTGTTTGTTTAAGAGCAATGTAAGTATTTTTATATTTAAATGCTCACTGAAATGTCAAAATCTATCAAGCCAGAACATTTGTTTCCCAGTTAGTTATTCCCTGATACCAACTAAAATGGAACACTAGGAAAACGAGTGATGAGATCTATTTTAGAGCTTAGTCTAGACCCCAAACTAGTGTATGTTCACTTCTGCAGATCAGAGGATCTAAAGCCAAAGAGCCTGTATCTCCAGGGGAAAGGGTAGAAAACTAACAGAAACCCCAACCCTTTTATTTTTAACATAAAATCAGTGATGAACTATCGTTTTTGGTGAAGTATAAAAATGCAGATATTCTCCATTTCCTCTTGTGCCTATTTGCTGTGCAGAGCTGGGCATCCGTGGCAGCTCCTACCATGGCTGCTCTCATGGTCCTCAGCAGGAACAGGAGGGGATCCAGCCACAAGTGCTGTCCCCAGATGGAGGTGTCGCAGTGTGGCTGATACAGGCACAGGCACAGGCACAGGCCCATCCTGCCAGGCACAAGAGAGCAGCAGGGCAGGGCAGGTTACGTTGCGTGTACCCACACGCAACTGCCCCTGCACTTACCCACTTTCTGAAAGACCCAGTGGTGCTGGGGAGTGTTGCAGGGCATGAGTGGTGACAGGGCCCATCACAGATGTTTCCTCTGGGTGACAGCTTATATTGTAATTGTTACACACCACACCTCAGGTGCGGTTCTGTACGCTTTAAGTAAGGGCACTAAGTTTCAGCTCATCTCTAACCCCTTGTTGCAGCCCCTCTCCTTTTCAGGCTTTTCCAGCAGGAATAATAAGAGGATTTGTCAGTCCAACCACATCCCTCAGTCCCAAGGGGAACCTTGCCTTCTTCCCAGACCCATCCTGCCCAGGACACCAGGATGTCAGTAAGGTGCAGGTCATGTTTGGTGACTACAGGCTGCAGGTGACTTTTTGATTCCTGAAAGCAGGCTCCTCATCTCTCAAATCCTCAAGCAGGGAGAGCTGTGAAATAGAAGCTTCACCTACAAGCAGTTTTTAGAAAGCAACAAAAGGGAAAGACTGTTTCTCCATCTGGTCTGTGTTGCTTTGCTTCTCCAACTACCTCATTTTTATTTATGGCCACAGTATTGATGTGTTGTTTTCAGATGTGTCCAATGTCCCCCTCAGCAGGGCTGTGGGCACGATGCCTGTGCAGAAGCAGCAGGTCCTCAGCCTCCTCCCAGAGGAAGGCAGCCAGGGAGGCTCTGGCCAGCCCAGGGGCTGGCAGGCAGGAGCCAGCAGCAGCCTGTGAGTGCCTGGGGCAGGCAGCTGGCAGCCAGCAGCCATGGCTGCAGGGAGCAGGACCTATCGGCCTTGGGTCTCCTGCAGCAGTTCTCTGCACTATTCAAACCCAAGCACACAGTGAAAAGAGAAAGAGTTTTATCAGCTGGCTGGTTTGATCTTTCCGGTTTAAGAAACAGTTTTTTTAAGTCAAGATCATTACAAAGCCTGATTGTTTCAGGGATAAAAAGTCTCCTAGGTTTCTGTCCAGTCCCTTCAGAGAAAAGACAAGGCAGGCCACCTCACAGCTCCCTTTGCCTTGGGCACAGCTGTAACTTCCTCCTGAGGGCTGGGAAAGCTGCACATTCCTGAGGCAAAAGGTCTTGGAGAAATGCTGGGGAAGGCATGCAAGGGAACTTTCAGAGGCCACTGTGCTCCCCACACCTGGCAGTGCTGTTGGAATGAAGCCATCAAATCCTCCTTGTGAGCCTGCCCACCTGGTGATTTTCAGAAGCAATGACCTCATCACTGATGTTTTGCCACACAGGGCTGTGCTTCTTGATACCTAACATCCAAAGCTGTCATCTTCTTTTCCTCAAAAGCCACATCTTTGGAAACTTCCACATGACCAGGACAGTGGATGACATACTATTCTCTAGTATTCATATACCCATTGCTCAACATTAGGAAGGACATCCTCTTTGTAAAGCATCCTCAGGGGTGAAATGTTACTCTAAAATGCAGGTATGGGTAGAAGTAGAGCCAAAGTGTTATTACTTGGAAAAAAGAAAAGGCTGAATCAGAGCCCAAATTTAAAAACAATAAAGAAATCAGTTTGTGTAGAAAGCATTTTTATTCCGAAAAACATTTTTTCAAATTTTTGAAATAGATGTAAAGTACAACATAGAATTATGTCTGCAAGTCAGTTTATGCATGTCATGCTAGTTATTTACATGTAGATATATACAGAGTGCAGATAATTATTGAAACCACACTACAAAATAAACAGAGAGTTCAATAAGATAATTTAGTAGGGCTTTATTAAATATATAGTTATTGATTGTATATACTTTCCTATTAAAATACCATATAGCATCTAAGGTAACCCCTATAAACTCTAATACCTCCAAAGTTGTCATAAATATGATCGAAAATTGAAGCTATCTACGTGCCCTGCTCAGCTGCTTTGCCCTTTGCTCCAACAGAAACTCTTGCAGAGATAATGGTGCTATCTTTAGTGCCAGAACTTTGATGACAATTCACAGTAAAAAAATTGCAGAAAGCTCAGATACAAAATAGCTTTCAGCTGAAGCATCCAATGATTGAAGAACCATATACTTAATAAAACAAGGATAATCCAATGTCTTATTAAATACTGCCACACACAGGACAATTAAAAAACCGATATGATCCTCAGTGACTAAATTAGTTTCGATACTGAGCACCTTATTAAAACAAAATAAAGCAAACTCCCAAAGCCCATGCAAAATCTTAACCAAAAAAAAGAGACCTCCCAATGGTTATAGGTACAGCCTGATTGACAGTCTGACTTTAGCACGAGCAGGAACTAGAAGGGCTGCTGCAGCAGCAGCTGTCAGGGCTCTGTGACCAGGAAGAGAGAGACTAACATTGCCTACAACTCGATCTCTGGTTACTAAGTGATTCATACAGGGCATTCTGCTGAAGGAAAGGACAATGTATCATAGATTATCCCATTAACAGAATATTCCATCTTCATTCTGGGGGCTTCTTGCCAACAAACCCTCACTATAAATTGTCAAAGGTCTGTCTTTGACTTCACTAGAGCTTTGAGAGTTTCCATCAGTAGAGAAGATCCACCCCAGTCTGGATGATGTGCTCCCCTACTGGGATTTCTCTTCTGGCTGCTCAATCCAAAATTGCACAAACTTCTGCTTTAAGAAAAGGAGTATAAAGAACAATGTGCTTTTTAGTTTCATTATTTATTCTGATGCAATCTTATTAAATAGAAAATAGGTCAGGGGAGAAAAGTTAACAAAAAAAATCCAATTACTGCCATACAGTACTTTTTTTTGGTTGTAATAATTGTTCTGAATTGCAGAATTTTGCAACTTTTCCTCTACTATCATGTCTTTCCTAAAGGCATATTACAATTCAATCCAATTACAGCCAAAGAATAGAGGTTAGCACCAGAAAATATATAAAAGGAAAATAAGTTACTATTACTATCACAGAATAGCACTGGTCAGCAAATCTGTGCATCTTTTTTTCCTGGAAATAATTGTACAATGAACATTATAGATTAGTTAGGGAAATAAGTGATAGCTATGGTTTAATTTAAGAGTTTTGTTACATATAAATCTAAATGCCAAAATATGGCAAGGACATTTTAATACTGAACAATTTAATACAAGGAATTACAAAAAAAATTAATCTTTATAATAATTAATAAAAAGTGTGACTATAAAATATTAATATACTTTACATATTTATCATACAATACATCAGTCCTTCACACTATTAATTTGATTCATGTTGTGCTGCAACATGTATCAAAAGGTTCGACAAAGAAAAAACGGCTAATTATTTGTTGTTGTATGTTGTGGGTACAGACATTATATCCACAAGACAAACAGCAATCACAATGTGTCATTACCTTGAGTTCTACAGTCAATTTTGGAAAAAAACCTGCTGCATCCTTTTAGGAAATATAAGAATAATTATTAAAAAAAAATTGAAACCTTTCCTTGTACAGTAAATCTAACTTTCATAAAAAACATTAAATCAATACTATGAACTAATTTAGTTCAGATTGCCTAATTTTCTGGTAAGGCACTATCAAGATATTATATCTTCATTTAAATGCTATATGGATTTCTGATTCTTTGCTATTATCAGAAAGGATTTTTGGTCAGGCCCAAGAGTGTCATCATTAGAGAAGCTTTGGTGCTGCCCTCACCCCCATTTCAGTCTTTGCACCCTACTTACTTAACTTTCTGGTTCACTGTACAGCTTCTTGCAGAGATAAACTCCCTTTTGAAAGTCAGGGAAGAGCTAGGGCATCCACAAACCAGCAGTGAGATTATACAGAAAGTGCTACTACATGTTGCAAAGCAGAGTAAAAGAAAAAACACAGAAGATTTCAAAAAATGAAAACCCCTACTCCTGGAGAGTGAGTAAGTAAGAATGGGCATGACCTTTTTCAGGTGGAAATGTTATTTTTAAGATAAACTACTTAAAAATTATGGTTTGTTCAGAAGAAGGGCCTGAAAAAGCTGCAGAGTCTTAGGGAGGAAAATACAGATTTGTTTTGTAAGCAGCATATGAATGGAATCCAGTTTCTTATGAAATTGTCTTCTGCAATCCAAATTTGTGTCTAATGTGAGATGAATGCATCAGAACAGATGAAACACTTCTCCCACACAGGGATTCCTCCAAGTCTTTCTACAACCTTTGCCTCAGTACTTGCAGGTTCTTCTTGCTGAATCCGTAACAGCTTTGCATTTTTACAAAATGTTTTATGAACTTGACATCTTTGAGTCCTATAGCTTGCACCCAGATCAGCTGGTTTCAAAACATAATATTGGAAAGTTGTGAGACATATACAGGGGATGTGAAATTACCTAAGCTTAGGGGTTTATTTCTGCTTACTTTTAAATAAGGCTAGAACAAAGCAAGTAGGAGCGAACATTTTCTATTTCACCATTCTACAAGATTTCACAACAATTAAATTGCCTCTGAGAGGTATGAGGGGTCATCAAAGGATGTTTAATAGAGGTTTGCCAGTGACTCCCTGCAATAGACAAAAGTTGGGATTTTTTCCCCAGACCACTGCATTTCTCTGCCTGTGTGAGATGTGCTGGATCTCCAGCTTCTGCTCAAAGCTCTGCTTCTCTTTCTGCTCCTTTTTGCCTGCAGCAGCACTTCTAAGAAGGTCACCAGAGGTAAGTTTTTTGACAGCCTGCAGTTTTTCAATTGTGAAATACAGCAGAAGCACAACCAAAACCATGTTCATCTTCTCAGGGCAATGGCAGTTTCAAGCATAGCTTACACTAAGAAAACTTGGCTTGCCTTAAAACAAAAAACACTCAATAAGGTTCGAAAAGACCTTCACTGTCAGTGACATCCAGAGCAACCCTTCATCACAATGCACTGGGCACGGTCTGGACTTAAAGTGAAGTGAAACATGGTTTGGGACTAATGAAACTGTTCAGGGTGACTGAAGTCACTCAGTCACTAATTCAAGGGGTCTGTCCTCAACTGCCTGCAGTCAGCCTTGCCCAGACTCCCGCTCTAAAAAGCTAGACCATTTTTGGAAGGGGCCTCTCTCCTTCCCTGATCAACACTTGATACTTGAATTAATGAGGAAAAGGATCCTGCAGGCTTCTGCCACTGGCCTGAATTCTAACAATTGCTCTGAAGAAATCATGCACTACAATATATATAAGTATATATATATACTTATACATATAAGTAAAGAATGTTCTGATGTGCTTCTTTATGTTGGCAATAAATTTGATTTTCCAATTTAAACAAGAAAAAGGCTATGGAAGGAAAAAAGAAGCAGTTAAAAAATTGTGGATGTTTTTAGTCCTAACAGAAGTTCTTCCTTGAATTTTCTGGAAGTAGTGTACAACTTAGAAATCAGCAGAAGATTTGTATGATGATTTCTGCTCCTGAAGAAAGAACTAAGCCTGGACAGGTCTATGAAACTAAGCCTAGATGGTTTTATGAAACAGTAAATTCTCCTGGAAGCACTAATTTTGAAGAAATACTAATATAAAGGTTAAATATCCTCGTTTTCAATCAGGCATGGTAAGCAGCCAAGCAAGCAATGCATGTTTTCCCTCAAGGCATACAAGAAAGATGCTCAGACTGAGAAAGCTGCTTAATGTTTCTGGGATTTCTTTGACTTAGTTTTTTTTTTTCTCTTCAGTTCTACCAGAATCAAACAATTGGTCTTTACACCACATTTAAAAAGTAAGGATTTTTTATTCTGTGGAAGGAGAATTATTTGTCAAATATTTTAGTAGAAGTCAGGAGAAATAATACTAAATAATACTAAATTTTATTGCTACATAGAGCTTTCAGCATTCATAGCTTATAAAATTGGCTAGTTCACAGGCCACTTGTCTTATCTGCAATGAAAAAAGTTGGAAAAAGAATCAGTTACAATTTATCTCAGGTTTCAAAACATACTGCTGTTTTTCACTGCTCACTTCCCAAGACTTCCAGTCAGTCCAGATTCAGCATCTCCTTGTTTTCTACAGATGTTGTTTTGGGATACACTGAGAATACCTTCCAGATGATGGGTAACATTGAAATAAAAGTTGTTAATATTATTTATACTGATACAGAAAGAAAGAAATAAATTTAAGAAGTATTTGAATGAAACATTCATTAAACACATCACATTTTGAATGAGCACTTACTGCTCAGGCAGTGTATAAACTGACATTATCAGCTGCATAAATCCTCTACCATATTGTAATCTCAATGACTAACAGAAGTTCAAACTTCTAATTTACAGAAAACTCATTTCTTATTTGAAATGATTAGGACTAATTTTAGAATCAAGTTTTCTAATGGAGAATTCCGATCACAATAGAAGCAGTACTTACATTATGAAAAAATCCATGATTTTCCATATTAAAAAACAGAGATTGCGTGAGATGTCATAGAGAGCATTGCCTCTAAATTTCACACTTCTGTAAGCAACATCCTTGGACCTGAAAGTCTGCAGCTAAACAGCAACTTTTTTTTATTTTATTGCTCTAGTGTTCCTTACCCATAAAAGAAGAACAGAACAACCTTTTGCAAACAATGGAAGTTATTTAAGCAGAGTACCGTCTTCAGTACAGAAACTGTTAACTGTTTCGTTACATTCTGTTCCATTGACAGGGAGCTGTGTAACCTGCAGCTGCAGCATCTGAAGGAAATCTACCGCTCAGCTAAGGGGCTGATCCCATATCTGTGTCAGATAAAAATCACAGTGCTTATTATTTGTTACCATGGATACCATGAAGATATTGCTGTCCACTAAAAATTACTAGAGGAAGACAACATAATTCTCAGGAACTAGTCCTGTTTTGCCTTCGTAAGTTGCCTTTAACCATCCTGGTTCCACTGATGGATACACTACAAAAGAAAACACATAACTAATTAGCACTGTTAAAAAATCATATACATGCTTCATATATTTATTTATATAGTATTTATTCAAGAGCAATTGAAAATTCAGGGCAAAACCTGAGACCTGAAAATGGAATTATGCTCTCATTTTGTGGATACAGTTCAGGTTTTTTATAGTTTTTTTTTTAAATATATAAGTCAATGTAAAAGATATCTTACCATTGGAAAATATTGCCCCCTGTGGGAAAGACAGCTCGTGACTATGCTCAGCCTTACAGGAATACATGGCTTTTGCTTGCCTGAAAGGAAAAAAATACAGGCTTGCAATAAATCAGATAACAACGAAAAATGTACAAAGAAATTAAATTAAAACCTGGGAAATCTAGAAATAAGCAACTGCACAAATGATAATGACCAGTTACACAGTAGTTCAGAAGAGCAGAATTATACAATAACTTCAAGCTTACTGGAGTTAACAAGCATGTTATTGCAGAAAAGGGACTGATATCCTACTTAGATTTAAACAGGAATATAATTTGGAACTTTTAAAATGAAGTTGTCATTCAAATGAACTGAGCATACTCTTTGAAGCAAGTCATGCACTACCTGGAGACAAAAAGTGATCATCAAGTCATTAAAGGTCTAAAAACATAGCTTGTGAGAAACTATTGCTGATTGGTCTACAGAGTAAAATATTACATAGAAGGTAAATGTGAGACAAAAAGGAGTGATGATTCTGTTCCAAAGAAGAAGGACAGAAAAAGTCACCTCTTGGTTTCTAGCATTATAATTCTGCAAAGTACAAAATGAGGGTTTGAAGATGAAGATGGAAATTAGGAGTTCTCTCTAGATTCCTGCACTTTACCTAGTACCTTTAACTTATACACTCAGAACAATTTTATATGAGCCACCAGTTTTTCTGAATTTCTTTAAACCCACATTATATCAAGTGAAGATGAACTTGTTGATTATTTCACTTTTCTAAGATGTGATGGCAAGTTGACCTAATTAATATGTGACCTGTGGTGAAGTTTAATATTTTCTGCATACTTTTGAAGAGTGTGTATATGCAATTGACATGTAATCTATCATGTATTTCTACCAAAATAGTGAGATAACAGAGTTGTAAGTTAGATTAATTAACAGTGCCACATCATAAGCATTAGCATTATTCATCTGAATCTTTAAAAGTGTATAACAGTGGATGAACATCCGAAGTTTGAATGTGTGAGCTTTCCAGAAGTGATTTCTCCCTTTGAAGAAAAAGTTTTTCTATTGATTCTCTGAAACAGATTTATGACTGGACTAAATGGTATATTTTGCCTTTGTCTTAAGCAAGCAAATGACTCGTCAAGGATTACACTCTCAGGACAAGATTTTCAGAGGAGATCAAGCATTTTGAGTTGGGCCCATGATATCCAAGGGCAGCTTATTTTCAGCATGCTGGAAACATTTCTAATTTTTATTACTATCATTCTGATTACATCCCCAGAGCTAACTAGAACAAAATGAGCACTGGATCCTTGTTTGTCCCTTTTCTTAAATGTTAGCTTGCTCCCTGGCTGGTGCAGACTGCTCTAAGTAGCACTTTTTCAAGACACCTTCTTTGGTGCCTGTTATGAATAACTTGCCATCTACAGTCAACAAGATGGGTGTGAAGAGTCATTACTCTCCATAATTATACATATTTATACATAATAATCTACATAATATAGACTAAAATATACAGAGGGAAATTAGATGACTTTTACTGAAGGTCACACATAAACTAGACCTGAATTATTTAATCTCCTTTTTCCTCAAAGTCAACAAAGAACACTACAGATGTTCTAATTATCCTGACTCAAATCTGTAACAGTATGTTGAAACAGCTACTGCCTGTTTGTGGTGGGTTGACCCTGGCATGACCTCTTGTCATGCAAACCCAATACATCTGTGTGGCATAATCATGAATTTTACACATATAAAACAGTAGAGTAACCGTTAACAATAATTACAGTTGCAATGAATGTAAGGTAATAGGTAGTAAATTTACTAAAGCACAGGGGGTGATTTCAAACCTGAATAACTTGACTATCAAGCCAGGTGCCCATGTAAAGAATGGGACACCTGAGTAATACTGTGACAAAAGACGTTTCAGGCAATACTTAAATGTGAGGTAGAATTATTTAAATTAATCTTGAAATATGACATTGTTTTTATTGCCCTTAGAAGTTGTTAAGAAAATTAATGCAATTTTCTTCTATATTCTCCAATGTCTACTAAACTATTCTGTTTTCAACTTCCAATTTTACCTGATCCAAGTATGTTTAACTTCCAAGTAAAAACAAGATAAGAAAACATGGACTCTGTCTTTATAGTCCTCTAAAATCATCTGTTCTGAAAAGAGAAAGCTTTTCAGCATTTGACATTTAGACAGATACAGAAACAAAAGAACTCAGTTGCCAAAAGCTAATGAATTACAGGATTCTTCCCATTACCTTGCTCCTGATGCTGAATAATTACAGCCCAATATTATCTACAGCCATCTGTGATGGTATAATGAGAGAGGGATTTAAGAATATTTACTCATAATTCTGGAGCAATTTTCAAGCCACTAGTTATTGCCTTCACACTTGATTTTAGATTATTTAGGTTCTCATACTAGTTATTACTCACTTCAACCCTATGCAGCTAGAAGCACTGACCATGAAAAGGGCTTGCAGGTTCTTGGGCATTTTGTTTGTAATTACGAAAACAGACATTCTTACTTATAGTGTTAATGTTGTCCTCCCCACAAACAAGGCTGTTTGTTAAAAAGCATGTGATAACATCACCATCATCTATTACAGTTCTCTTAAGATGATATTAATAATCTGAGAAGAGTGTGATTCACGTTGCTTAGGGCAGAGAAAAAAAAAACAATTTCAGAAAATGTTATTCACATTTCCTAGAAGTTCCTTCTTTCCATGACTTTATCAGATAGACTCCAGATAAGAAAAACACATTTTCCGTTCCTTACTTTCTGTGACATTTGTTTTGAGCCCATAATGATAAACATACTAGCAGTCAAAGGATCAGTACTCATTAAATTATAAATTCTTTTGCTTGATTACATGCAGTCAACAATACCTGAGGCCCTAATAATAATAATAGTATTAAGAACTATTTCAAAATATTTAAACAATCTTTAAAACTATGCTCCTGTCCTAATGAGTTTTTAGTCTAGCAAGACAACGCCAGAAGAGGAATGAATGAGGGAACACATAGGAATCTCTCTCAGATGAGTCATCAGTTAATATTATCCTACAGGAAGAAGAAAGGTTTATAGAGACCTGGAGATGGTACGCTTACAACCAAGTTTGAGCAGAAAGCACTGGTCTGGCCTGGGCAAGGCCTTCCAGATGCTTAAATATAGCATGAAAATAAAAACAGAAGAATGATTGGAAAAGGATATTTAATCATATGTTTGGGAGGGGAGCATGGGTCTAGAGGGCTTCATAATGTCAGTCTAGTCCTACTGAAGTCCCATCCTGGTAGAGCTATTCACTGTCACCTACTCCTCCTTCTCATTTTTCTAATGAAAATTCTTCTTCTTATAATGCAGTTTCTTACTTCAGGAGACCTCTAAATCCAAGTTAAGAAAATGTAGAGTCAGGGATTATGTGCTGATGCATTTCTATACAGAAGCTGCAATAAAGAGACCTCAGGCCTGACTAAGACTGTTATATAACTGCAATATTTTTGAAAATAGTAAGGAAACTAATTCACCTCTTTCAAGTGCATACTAGATTAGCAATGGAGATTGGTCCCAGTGTACACAGTATCTTAATACAACAGTGAGGGAGACTGATGTATAATAAACTTGAAGTCAGAAGGGAAGGAATAGGAAGACTGAGAAGTCAAATTACCTCTAGAATTGGAAAGAGAGAGCATAGGCTGGACATTGCATAACATTTTTTGTTTCCCTGTCCAATCCCAACACTTGTACTGTGGTCTCTTATTGTCTCTCTGACTAAAAAAAAATCTGTAGTGTAGGGCATATACTCATGCAATAGAAGGAGAGAAAACAGGACACACACACTCATAATAGAGCTATTGCATTATACAAAGCCAGAAAAGGGTTGCAAAAACTGCTTGGAAGAAGGAATTAAGTAGGACTCAGCCACTGTGGTGGTAATGCATCAAGTGCAAAATTACCTGCTGGAATACAGAAAACAATGTGAGACTGCAAAGCCATATAGGTACTTTTGATCTGCCTACTGTACAAATGACCACAACAGGCAAAAGATGCTTCAAGCAGCGATGAAGCTACTTACATTCTATAATGCACAGGTAAGCACTGTCTCAAAATTTCTAGTTATTTTAGCAGGGTAAATTACCCCTGCATGGAATCCAACACTACCTTGACTTGAATATTTCTGGTATCAAACCAGGTAGCTTAAAAATACATTGTCTTACGCTCTGCCCTGCATATACTCGTTGGATAGTAGTTATGAACAAAGGAGACCTTTCTACTGGGTGGATCAAGATGTAATTACCACAATTTCTACATACTTCATAGAAAAAAAAAAAAAAAACAACTAAAAAAAGACTAGCCCAAGGTTTTAAATCAGCCTTCATAACAAGCAGGTAACAAAAGCTGGCTCTGAATTGCAAAATCATACTCAGACTTATGCAGGACTGTAAGAACAGCTGAGCTACTTCTGATTTCTTCCTCATCTTGCCTGCTGACCTCATTTTCCATTCTCCTTGTTACTGTGGTTCTTTTATCCTCTTGGGAAGGCTTAAGTAGAGGAGCTATTCAGCCTTTCAGTATTTTTGGCTTTGTTAGCCGCTCTCCATTTCCATTATCAAATGCTGCATTTTTCCTTTGTCAGATTTTTGCTTCTTACATGCTTTTTATATACAGATACAGGTGGCACACGCTCTGAGGGAACAACAGGGGAGAGCTTGCAAGAAGGAAGTAATATAAAGTAAGAGAAGGAACAGTGCTGGAGGTGAAATGATGCAGGACTGGTGAAGCAGTCATTGCTTTTGGCTTAAGGCACTGGCTTAAGAGCATTCCGGTCCCTTCATTTATACCTTTCTTCCTTAAATTATTGCTCTGCTCTTTTCATATGCCTTGCCTCCCCTGCCACCATCTTTTTTGGTCATCTTAGAGTTCACGTACTACACAAAATAAGAACAGCCTTGATTCCTATAAGCTGCTTTTCTCACAAAATCAGCGGGCCTTTCTCTCCCCTGCTGGTTCTGTCAGAGGACAGCCACATTCCACGGCCACACATCTCAGCATGTTGGCATCTTCCTTCATCTGTGCTACTTTAGGTTACTACCTTTGAATTCATGGATTGACATCTTGTTTTCATTCCTCAACAGTTCCAAAAATGTATCAGTGTAACAGTTCCTTGATGTATCAGTGAGCAAAGTGCTGAACAAAAACCTGCGATCTGTCTCAAAGCACTTGAAAAGCAGTGACAGTGAAAAAAGAGAGACGGCCTTTTTCCCATATCCATTTAATAGATTATCTGCTTTATTCTATTAATTGTGAGGTAGTAATGTACAGAAGATACTGCTTCCTAGACAAACACTTATCAGAACATTCTAAACACCCTAAATATAAGAATGAATCAAATCCAACAAATAAATGTGAACCTTTCAAGCCAACACAGAAAGGATTTTACAGAATGTTAAATGGTATGAAGTGCTTACCGTCCTGAAGAAACTTGTTTAAGTGAACCAGCACTTTCAAACAACTGTGCTCTTGCAGCCACTCTGAAAATAAAAGCATCACCTTGCTTTATACTTCAGCCATTAATTAAATACACAAACTATTTTCACTTTTAACCATCCAGACATGGCCATATTTTAAAAAATTGTTTTAATTATTCACTTACAGAAAGAGAGGAAATTCAAAAACTGAATTTACATCCCTATTCAGCAGAATTCTTAAGGGCATAACCTATTTGAGCCTGCTGACTTCCCCATGCTCTAGCGCCTTGCTGAGTCACCAATGGAAACCTCAACATCCTATGTTTATATTGGAAATGCTTTTACTGACAGTCTGTCACTACCATGCTGGAACTCTAAGCTGTGTAGGATTCTCTGCTTAAGTAAGACACAACAGTCTGTAAATGACTACTATGATCCCTTTCAGTTTAAAAAGTGGAGAGACTGAATGATGTCCTGGAGTATTTGGAGAATTTCTTGGTGCTCTGCAGGTCTGGAAATCACTTGTTCATGAGGACAGAGATATCCAGGTCAAAGTCAGAATTACAGCAGAGACTTTGAAGTCTTTTAAAAGCACTGAGAAACATTGTTAACCCAAATCTCAACAAACTAAATTATAACCTGTATTGCTCAGAACTATCCTCTCAGCATAAACCTCCCCCCCACCAAACCCCAACTGTTAGAAATCAACTATTTAACATGCAGATACTGAAGAAATTTCAGAGTAGATTTTTTTTTAAATTATCCTTTCTCTAATTTTAGACTTATACAAATAAAATCTGATGGTCTTCTTGATGTAACAGCATGGACAGTAAGTAGCATTTCTGCTCCTTGAAACATTAAAGAGAGCCAGAGACAATAATATTAATCACTTTCCAAAGACAAATTTCCACCTTATCTGTAGTCTAATTAAGTCAACGGGAATCTTTCAACTGACTTCAACAGATTTTGTGCCATCTCCTTTGTTTACAGTTTTAACAAAACTAGATAACTAATTCACAAATACAGCAATATTAAAATCAAGTATTCATGGATGCTTTTTCAACTACTTATGTACCTCTCTGGAATCACTTTCTAGTAGACAATACTGTAACAACACAAATCTCCAAAGGACCATAATGACTTACACAGATCCAGGTCTTTGATAGCCATTACTCGATGCAGTATCTAATCTTAATCTTCTGCACATTTTGGGAGGCAAATCAGGGTTTGGAGGAGCCTTTAACGTATCTTTGGTATCTGTTGAAGATAAGCTCTGTATAGATCCACTGCAACTTTTGTTACCTAAAGAAAACAATCAAATTATAGGGAATATTAAAGCTAATTTGAAATTGTTTTACAACAAATGTAACATGCAAAGCAAAGGTTTTGCTGTTGGTTTTTTCTTTTTTTTTAGGAGTCAAAACAGGTATAGAAAGTACTTACTAAGAGAGAAGAAACAGCCTTTCAGGCACTAAGCCAGGGCAGAAGAACCAACAGCAAGAATGAAGAAATGACATTAAAATGGAGAGGGCTAAAAAATTACATTGCTATTAAACGGCTAGATAGTACAATCACTAAAAAGTGACAATAAACAGATTTATAAAGTAGTACACTGCATAAAATTGTAGAAAAAAATCATGTAGTAAGGGTTCTCAGGAAGTCATCTGATCAAAGCAGCATCCACCATGAAATCAGACCACATTAATTTGTAGAATTAACATTTCAGTATGCAGAGAAGCTTCATGCAGTTTAAAAAACATACTTAGGAATAAATGACCATGACTTGCTTAAAACAATTCCTATTGTAACTTGATAAAACAAATCTATAGGTGTACAGACTGTATTGCACACAAAACAAGCCCTTTCAATGAAAAAAAGGCATGGCCCCATGTATTCTTTAAGGTGGACTGCTGCCTTTTTTTGCTTATATATTCTACAAGACAAGAAATGCATCTGCTTTTCTCTTTCTTTATTCCAAAGGACAACTGATGCTTAAAAATGCTTTAAAAGCTGTCATAATATAAAAAGATCCCAAAGAATAAGAACAATATCTATATTATTTATATTGCTAATATACAGTATTATTCTATATCATAAATTATAATTTATAGATGAACCATAGAAGGCTAGAGAGTGATCTAAATTGTGAGAAACATATCTTTTAAGCTGTGTGAACTGTGCAGGTAACAAGCGATGGAAATATGTTCTATCAGTTTGAAAACTGAAAGAAAATACTACAAAACCTAAAAAAAATTAAAATATTAATGAGTATAATTAGCCTTCAGATGCATCTCTTGTTTTCTGATGCATCAGTTAACACTGAAGTGCTAAAAGACCTTCGAAGTTACCTTCAGTTGATGGAATTGATCTAAGGGAAGATGCTGAAGACCTTTTCAGCCCAGACAGACTGTAGGAACTCTTTTTGGTCAGGTCTGTTGGTGGAGAGGCATTCTCTGGTCCAGTGACAGAAGCTACACTTTGGCAGTCTGACTCCACATCTGTTTTGGTTGCATCCTCCTTTGATGAGGATTCTGGACTTGTAGTCCACAGGCCTGAACTCTTCTGGCCATTAGAAGAAGCAGGAGAGGCAATCCATGGAATCCCTCCTGATTTCTCCCTTGGCTGGGAGGGTGTACATTTGGTGGTGCTGTTCTGCTCAGAGGAGTGAGAAGAGAGAGATTCAATGCTGCCCATGGGAGTACTGTCTGGGCTACTGCTGTACGAGTCACCTAGGGAGGATGGAGGGGAGGGGGGAAAGAGAGAAAAAAATAATTTACATTTTCTAATCATGTGCATTTTTCTCATGTCACCTTTAGCTCTTTTGTACCTTACTTGTCATCAAATTCATTAACCTGTGGTTTCCTGCAGAAGGAAAACAACTCATTTATTTATTTCCAACTTGAGGACTCATCTTATTCCTTTAGAGACCATTAGTACCTTGAAAATTGCATGATTGGCTAGTGCATTTTTTTGCCAGATGCATTTTCTATAATTTTCTATAATTCCCTACCATTTGAAATCTGTATCTCTTTTCTCATGCCATACAGATTTCCTTTATTTCCTGCAATACAGTTGTGTCCATGTTTCATTTAAATGACGACTTAAAACCATCTAGTATTTCAGAAATTGCAATTGCCAGAACCAAGGCTGTCTCTTGTCTGATATTGTGATATTTGGCAAGAAGAGCACCTCTGCTTCTGCTTCAGCCTTCCAGGTACAAGTAAGATCTTAACTGGAACTTGTTTACATAAGTGTTGAGTTTGAGCTAATAAGTGAAGCACAAGTGGAGAGTTCTTGGGTCAGACCGAGTGGCAATCAAATCGCCAGCACGAGATGTGTCTGAATGAAGAATCATAGAAATCATAGAATCGTTTAGGTTGGAAAAGACCTCCAAGATCATTGAATCCAACCTTTGACAGAACACCACCACATCAAGTAAACCATAGCGCTAAGTGCCACATCAAGTTGTTTCTTGAACACTTCCAGGAATGGCAACTCCACCACTTCCCTGGGCAGTCCTTTCAGTGAGGAAATTCTTCCAGATCTCCAACCTGAATGTTCCCATGCACAGTCTGAAGAAGCATGAGCTTGCATATGGTCTGCAAAATACTTGCAGAGAAATGTCCCTTTTTAATGCTATTATTCATTCATTGTAGTTACACAGTGAAAAAATGCCTGAAACTTGACCAGTTGGTCCTCTGTTGAGTATAACTGACTGTTCCTTTGTAACTTCTTACTTGGGATCCCATGTCATTCACACTGGTAATCCATGGGTAGGGAGCTATTGATCTCATGTAGTATTTAAACTCTCACTGGCATGAAACTTGTAACATAGACCTATGGAAAATGCAGCACCTGTGGAAGAATATATCAAGGACACATTTCCTAAAATTGCAGACTTCAGAATTACCACAGATCTTCAAGAACAGATACACCTTAACTGTGGATTAACTTACTGAACCAGTTTCATGTAAATCTTCTTGAGGAGCCAAGGGACACCTAAGTTCTTTAGGAAGTCTGTTGCAGTAGTGGAACTGTTAGCAACTTAAGCTTTTATAAAGTTTCAATACTCCTTACTGGCATGACCAGTAAGTAAAAAAGTAGTGGTCCATTAGATGAAAATGAATGAAGTGAAACTTTTTAATAGTCACATCTATATAAAAGTGAATAAGCATTCTAAGCATCAACTGATTATAGACATAACTCCCTGCTGTTCAACAGTAAGCCATATGATATGTACACTGCTTCTTCCAGGAATATTAGAGTTTGTTTCTATTCCAGTAAACCTAACAAAGTTTCACTGGTTTTGGCAACCTAGTCAGTGGTTGACTTTGAACCAAAGGCCACAGTTTCATGCATGTGAAAATAGCCAAGTGATGGGTTTGGTCTCCTAACCTTGACTGAATTACATTTGTTACAGGAGGAGAGGAAAGATTCTGTTTACAGTTTCCCAGCCTTACCCATCATCTTGCAAGGAAACGAGATGAACTTCATATAATGAACTTTTGAGTTTCAAAGTGGATTAAATTTAGATTAGAATATAAAGTCTACTTTAAATGATGTTGAGCAATGTACGCAATGCAAGACTTGCCTAAAACCAAACATTCTTCCTCATCTGAGAGAAGCAAGGAATGCAGTCAGTCAACAGTGTGGCTGTGACTCACGGGGGTTAAAAAGCTGAAAAAACTCC
Organism: Manacus candei; assembly: GCF_025592945.1. NCBI lineage: Eukaryota > Metazoa > Chordata > Aves > Passeriformes > Pipridae > Manacus > Manacus candei. Next base: position 41,049,734 of record NW_026138062.1, read on the forward strand.
ATCTGTTATGCTTATGATTATTGGAATACAGCATCTATTGGATATTATTCAGGTAAAGTTAAAAGATAAGACATAAAAAGGAAGACAACCAGTCTACAAGGACAAACTTACTGTCAGGATCTGCTAGACATGGTGTATATCTTCCTTTGGGTTTACGTGAACCTGTGGAGAGACAAATGGCTCTTGTCCTTCTTGAGCTTGATCGGGACTGAGGTTGGGGAAGAGGAATGTTGGGGTCTGGTGCAGTGTGAAATATCTGCATGATTTAAAAAAAGGGAAAAAATGACATTAAACAGAGGTACTCTTACACTTCCATTATTAATCAATTTGTTTTCCTCACTGCTGTGCCTTAAATTAACACTGTAACAATCTCATACATTACGAAAGAGTAAATTCGCAGAATAGAAGCTTTGCTCTGATGTCATTTTACAACTCAAGAACCACAATACTTAGTAGCTGTACTAATTATATATTTGCTGAAATAGATTTATTTTCTAGCCCTTGTTAGAAGGGTTTTACAGTTGAAATTGTAAAACAAAATAAGTGTTTACTACTGACTATTGCCTAAGAAGTAATATATTTTTTAAAATATTATGACAAGGTTGATTTTTTTTCTGTGTTCCAGTGAAAGTTTCCATATGTCACAGAAAAATGTCATAGTTGTAACTTACTACAATCCAGTTTGCATTTCAGAAAACCACTTTATTTGGTCAAACAAGTCAAGTTTGATGTGGAAAAATTTTATGTTTAAGGTATCTCCTGGTTCTTATCTTTTACATGCCACTGCTACTACTGGTCAATGTTGCACTTCAGTGCTCTGGAAAAAAAACAATTTTTACCATGTTATACCAGAAGACATCTCTGCAAGGCTTTCTGGACCCTCTAGCAATAGGGCATTCCCTAAAGAGGATGAAGTGAACCACAAAAAGACACCTCCATGCCATTCACAGAAGTGGAAGAAAGCAAATATACTTGCACAGTAGGAAATACTTTAATGAAAATCTTGAGATGCTCTTGAAGTACATTAAAGCTGTATTAAGCATTAGTGAGTAGCAAATCAACATAAAAACATGTCTGTAGACACAGAAATAGAGCAAGGGAGACTGATTGTATAGCAGTAGTCTTTGTATTGAATGAGCTATTATTTTCTGGAGGGAAAACTCAATGTTGGGAAAATGCAATATATATTTTGGGAGTCAAAGCCAAGAAGGCTATCAGTATCATATCCATTTTGAGGAGTCCCTATGAAATACAACTGATGATACCAAGCCGTACTGCCAGTACTTACTGACCAATCAGTGCAGGGGATCCTGGTATTGACTGGGAACTGCCCCTTGGTTGAGTAATGAGTAATGAAAGAAACTAGAAGTTTTTTCACTTTGTCAGTCGTCAGAGAAGATGATATAGATCAACAGACACCAAGATAAAATTTCTTTTATCAAGTAAAAGAGATCTTGACTGTTCTGCTGAGTTTTGAAATTAAACAGTTTAAAATTAAAACAAAAAATCTGAGGAGGCTTTTCAGTGAAGTTGATACCTGCAATTCATAAAATCATAGAATCATAGCGTCAGTCAGGTTGGAAGGGACCTCTGAGATCATCAGTCCAACCCTTGATCCAATACCGGCATGGTTACCAGATCATGGCACTCAGTGCCACATCCAGTCTCATCTTAAAAACCTCCAGGGATGGAGAATCCACCACTTCCCTGGACAGCCCATTCCAATGTCTGATTACCCTCTGTAAAGAATTTCTTCCTAATACCAAACCTAAACCTCCCCTGGCACAGCTTAAGACCATGCCCTCTTGTCTTACTGATAGCTGCCTGGGAGAAGAGACCAACCCCCACCTGGCTACAACCTCCTTTCAGGGAGTTGTAGAGAGTGATGAGGTCTCCCCTGAGCCTCCTCTTCTCCAGGCTGAACAACCCCAGCTCCCTCAGCCTCTCCTCAAAGGGCTTGTGCTCGAGTCCCTTCACCAGACTTCTTGCTGTTCTCTGGACCTGCTCCAGCACCTCAATACCCTTCCTGAACTGAGGGGCCCAGAACTGGACACAGTACTCCAGGTGTGGCCTCACCAGTGCTGAGTACAGGGAAAGAATCACTGCCCTAGTCCTGCTGGCCTCACTGTTCCTGATCCAGGCCAGGATGCCATTGGCCTTCTTGGCCACCAGGGCACACTGCTGGCTCATGTTCAGCTTCCTCTCAATCCAAACTCCCAGGTCCCTTTCTGCCTGGCTGCTCTCCAGCCACTCTGTGCCCAGCCTGTAGCGCTGCAGGGGGTTGTTGTGGTCAAAGTGGAGGACCCGGCACTTGGCCTTGCTGAACCTCATCCTGTTGGAATCAGCCCAACTCTCCAGGTTGTCCAGGTCCCTCTGCAGAGCCCTCCTGCCTTCCAGCTGATCAACACTCCCCCCCAACTTAGTGTCATCTGCAAATTTGCTGATGGTGGACTCAATCCTCTCATCTAAATCATCAGTAAAGATATTAAACAGAACTGGGCCCAACACTGATCCCTGGGGGACACCACTAGTGACCGGTCACCAACTGGATGCAGCCCCGTTCACCACCACTCTCTGGGCCCGGCCCTCCAGCCAGTTCCTAACCCAGCACAGAGGGACCCTGTCCAAGCCATGGGCTGCCAGCTTTTTCTGGAGTATGCTGTGGGACACGGTGTCAAAGGTTTTGCTGAAGTCCAGGTAGACACATCCACAGCCTTCCCCTCATCAATCAGGTGGGTCACCTGATCATAGAAGGAGATCAGGTTGGTCAGACAGGACCTGCCCTTCCTAAACCCGTGCTGGCTGGGTCTGATCCCTTGTCCATCCTGTAGGTGCTGTGTGATTGCACCTAGGATGATCTGCTCCATAACCTTGCCAGGCACTGAGGTCAGGCTGACGGGCCTGTAGTTTCCTGGGTCCTCCTTCCGGCCCTTTTTGTAGTGATTGAAAGTAAGTGTTTAAGATTTCATGTGTTTTCCTTCTCAAGGCCTTCTCAATATTTCCAGGGACTAGATCTCTGCTGTGCAGCTGACATCCCTAAGGATAGCAATGGTCAGAAAGACTCTGTTCTGGTGCATTTAGAGAAGAATCTATGCATTCATCCAGAGTGAACCTCCATACACTGGTACCATAAGAGAGATGGAGGAGCTGGGAGCAAAGTTATGACTTTCTTGCTCTGTTTTTAGACTCAGGAGGTCACAACAGTCTTCAGAAAGCAACTGAAGAGTTAGAGCAACTCTTTCAAACCATGGGAGATTATGCCTTGGATCTGTACCTTGCACATCCACAAAAGACTTGCTAGGAATACAGATCCATAGCATGGGGTGGGAAGCAGGTATTATTTCTATCAATGATCTTCTACAAATGTTGGACTCTTTATTCTTAAGAACTTAATGATGGTAATGAAAATGAGATCTTAGTTCCATTTCATAACCAAATAGTCAGATAATTTCTTTCTACCTTTTCATAATGCTCTATCAGAATTTCAACGACGATATTCTGAAACTTAATGTTCATCATAGCAGCCACGGTTTCTTCTTGGGCTCTCATCAGAGTTGGTCCAAAGATAACACCAAGGTTGGATACAGTCATTAGATTTTGCTGACTGTGCAATGATACCCTTTAAATAAACACAAAAAATATGCAATTAAATTGATTTGCTAAACTACAATTTAAACAGGCAAAAACCTAAGACTATTTTTTAACAAAATTACAAGTTCATGCCTCCCTTTTAAATACATTTTTAAAACTTCCACTTTTACTGGAATCAAAATACAGTGTAGTACAACTACTATACTTCCATTAAGGCTCCTATCCTGCAATAGCTTAATAGTAATGAGCACGTCTTCCTAGAGTATTTCAGTTCCTGACAAAACTGATAGGAAAAGGTAGCTATATTTGGAGGTCTCCACAGAGAGATCCAGACCACCTAAAGTTTAGGAGTCTTAGAGCAGGCACCTATCTCTCCAATAGTTCTAGGAATTTAAATACTTTATGCTGGATTGATTGAAACTAGTATGTGATAACAGAGATCAACCATATACCTTAGTTTTCACGTAAAGGAAAGAAACTTAGTTTCTGAAAATACTTATTTCGCAATGGGATCTCTTTATTAATACGATGAAAGCACAGAATCAATGGATTCAGTGAAATCATTGTTTCTATGAATAGATAACATTAGATGATCATAATGACATCTGGCTTTGAAATATAATAACCTTTTGCTTCTGTATATTCTGTTGTAACTTATTTTACCTCTTCTTTTTTTCTTCTTAATGTAGAATTCAGAAATTTAGCTTTACCAACAATTTATCAGATAGAAAAATGAAAACCATCAATCAGTAATCCTCAAAGCCTCTTCTCTCTCCTTACCAATAAGATTTGCCAAATAAAAGCCCTATCATCATAAACCCTTTGAAATAACTGCGAGTTATTTCAAAGTTGTCCTATTGCCTCATGTCTGAGGAATATTATGCCAAGTCAAGATTTTATAATTTCCTTAATGCTTAATTTTACTGCATCTGCTACCAAATGGAATTAGTTATTGAGGCACTTGTTCACACTTTCCTTTTCCTTCTCACTGCTATCTCCTACCATTGTCAAGATGAGCATCTTCAGCAATTTCCTACACAATTAAATAAACTCTTGTACCTTTTAAAATGTAGAAACAGTAAAATCTATAAAACATTCCCCTCATATTTGGGATAGGAACATTTTAGCACCCCATTTACATCAAGAAGAAGGAGAAATATGGGAAAGGGGTTTGTACTGGAGGCAAGTAAAAAAATGCCTATCTTCTTACATGTTTCCTATGTTGCTTCATTAAATTATGTCAAAACTTTCCCAAATGTTACCTCAGACTAGCACTAGCAGAGATCATTATTTGGAAGCCATGTCATGAAAATGACTCCCTTGTTAAAGTAGAATTTTAACCAATTATCCTAATCTAACTTTCTCTGAAACAGATCTTATGTTTGTCTTAGATGACTAAGGGGCGTTTGGGAAGTCCACCAGCATTTTAATGAAAATGGAATGTTGAATAACTCAGTTCTAGATTTGCTAAAAAAACCTTAAAAAACTGCTCTGCAATGTTACTCTTCTTTGTGCTGTACAGTAACTGTAGAGACCTGTTACACAAACATTATAGTCTTACACCATAAGAGAGAAGTAATATTTGTCTACTGTTCATGTTTCCTTGGTAACAAATTCAGTAGCTTGGTTAATAAAAGAAATGGTAAATTTAATAACAATGTAACCACAAAGGGCTTTCTACAAAGCATTTTACAGGCTCAGTTTCTTGCAAACGAGAAAGAACCCAGGGCTGTAAATGGATCATTTTGATTGCCACTTTCCCCTGACCTAGTCCTACTGTTGCTGGGCTACTGCACAGACACAGGTTGAGGCAATCATGCATTTCAGGGAGCTGTAGGGCATTCATTGAGATGTCATTGCTTTCTCCTCAAAATCTCCTTCTTTGATGTATCACCAGCAATTTTTTGATACTGCTGGATTGCAGACTCCCAACTATCTACCATAGAAAAGTATTGTATTATTAAATCATACCAAAGAATGATTTACTCTTTAGAGTAGATAGGTAATTTGACTACTAGGGAAGTTTAAAAACAAAAAATGAGCTATTTATGTGAAAATAACACCAAACTTCCCGTGCTTGCCTAGCTACTCACTAAGTATGTATGCATGCAGTATCACCTCTTTCCTGGGTGCTTTTCAGGATTTGCTAGTTTTTGTTTGTTTATTTGTTTTCAGCATGATCTATATCTCACATCATCTAGATCATATTTAATTTTCCACAGTGACATAAAATTCAAGGTGGGCAGAGATGTAAAGACCTTATGAATTAAACCAAGATAAAATAATATCCTTATTTTATAACTCATAGTTAAAGGTATAGTATTTTCACCAAGATGTAAAAGCATACATAAAGGAACTGAACAGCTAAAAGAAATATAAAGAAACAATGTACACTTTGAAACTGGATTTTTAACAAAAGAATGAGGAAACAGGAGGTTGGATTTTTTTTTCAAATTTTCTCATTTTCATAAAACTAGGCACTTCACCTGCCATTTGCTCCTTGAAAAATCCCCACACAGTGGTAGGAAAAAGATGAGTAAGGAAGGTGATTAATACACTCAAGAGACTTATTTTGAATTCCATCTCATTAGAATTGCTAGCATAAACAACAACTGGCAAATTATATGAGAAATTAGAAGGGGTGAATTGAATGTTGGAAAGAAACTACTAAAAGCATTCAGTGTCAAACCAAGATTACATTTACAGGAAATGAGAATCACAACAAAGATAACATAGGCAAGAATCAAAGAGAATAATTAAAGAGAGGAATACTTCAGGTGTGTTTTTCTTTGGAATTGCATCTGAGATTACACTGAGAATAAAAGAGGTCATGAAAAGAGGTCAATGCTTGCCTAACACTAATTTTGGCTACAAATAAGTCAGTTCCTATGCGTGTATCCCTCTAAGTTTGAGGCTTCCAGACCAGCAGCTTTTACAAAATTGTTAAGCCCTCATTAAATGCTTTCACTTTTTAGGGGGTTATAAAGGAATAGGTATTATAGTGTTTAGCTAATCAAACAATTCTCTGAGTAAGGGAACTTAGGAAACTTTTTTCCATCTGGTTCTCTGCATCATCCCAATAAGATGCAAGGTCTGCCTTTTTGCAATGGAAGCATTCACAGCAGCTTGCTATCATGTTAGTTCTACAGGGGCTAATGACATAAAGGGCTAAAAATAATTTCTTAGGGCTAAATAATTTCCTGTCAAATTTTCAAAGTTCTCATTTCTATAACAGGAAGCAAAACTGCATTAGTCTCTGCTGTAGACAGCTTACTGCAAGCTGTGGCTCAAGCTGTGATCAAAAAAGCAAAACAATTGGGATGTAGTGAATGGAATGAAAACGATATGGACTCCTCTCTTATGTCTTCTACGTATCTCAGTCATGTGTACTTTAACTGAACAACTCCTGCTTCACTATTCACATTCCCAGATCACTGACAAATGTACTAAAAAGTATAGAGCATCCCAAATCAGAAAGAATAATGCATATTAAAAAGTATTCAGCAAATACCATTGAAAACTAACTGTAGATTTAGAAAATATACAAATAACATTTGATGCAGAAACAGGATAAAGTAAAATGCAATAATGGTATGTAATGACAGCTAGTGATACAGAGAGACATAAGAGAATAAAAACCTGTCTTTTTTTGTTTCACAGCATATGCCAAGTGTAATTCAATGAAGACAAAAGGTCATTGGTTTAAAGAAATGCAAAATCTTTTCTATCTGACAATTAATACTCCAGGTAGCGTTACAGGAGATTCAAAAGTGGGGCATTTATATAAATATCAAAAATATAAATTAAAGCACTTTAAATTAGTGCTTTCAAATGTCACTGCACTTCAGAGTTGTTAGAGAGAAAAATAAGATCAAATGTGAAGGACGAATATTATCACATCGGCCCACCTCTGTCGTGAAACAGTGTGGGACTTTGCGACAGATTCAAACCAGCATTTTCCATCAACCTTGGCATAGTTTTAGATGTTTCTTGAATTTATTTAGTTACGAGTCCTGTAGTAAGTAGGAACATGAATGAAAACATTGACTGGGTTTATTTTACAAACATAGTTAGCCATCTTGGTGACTCTATGATTTACAACTCTCTATTTTTTATTGTTTCTACAGAGTATTATTCAAGTTAAGTTGAGAACAGCATTTAAGAAATTAAATGTAATTTCAAGTGGCATTGTTTCAACACAGAGAATGGATTAAACAACACTGACAAATTTAAGCAGAAATAATAGCATCTTACAATAATATCAAAGAGAAAAATAAAAAATAATTACTTGACCAAGTGCTTAATAAGGATGTCCAGCATCTCTCTGTTCTTCTCTGGTAACTTATGCACAAGTGCATGCACTGCCTCAACTCTGTAGTTCTGATCATCTGACTCTATTAAACAGAAAACAAATTGTTAATAACTCAGAACATGTGCTAAGAAGTGACTACAAATGGCATCAATGCCTGTATGCTAACATAAACATGCATTAAGAGGAGCCAAACACAATTAGCCTTCAAAATGATGACGACAATTTGATTACATTTATTACATTCTGAAATCTGTATTTAAACTAATTCATCTAAAGCAATTACCACGAATACTGGAATCAATAAAATTAATGGCAATATAGACCCTACGTGCCACTTCAGTGAAATCTAAGCTTTTGCTCCTCGATTTTTAAAATATCTAAAGTTCTTCAGTGTCTTTTATTCTTATCAAGACAAGAGGAAATGGGGAAATAACTTCAAATTCTAAACTGAAGTCACTGGAAAAACAGTATTTCCTATCACTTGATCTAATTACTCCATTTATTGAAAGGAGATAATTATCGCCCCTTCTAATTTTTCAAGGCAAGCTGGGAAAAAAAAAGTCCCTGGATGAGAGGGATCAATGTTATAAAAGAATTATCAGCCTATATGAAACAAACAAACATCTAAATCAAGGTTCAAAATTTCATGCAGAAGGCAGTCACACAGAACCACTAAAAAGATCAGAACAAACCACTGAACAGCTTCATCTAGTGTGACTTCTCTGCTTTGAGGGTTGGATCACTGAATAATAGAGCAAGGAGAAAAGTAAAGATAGTGACTGGGGAGATCGAAGTTTAGAAACAAATTACTTTCACAAAAGTGTATTTATCACTTTACTTACTAACAGCAACAATGAAATCTTTGTGCAGCTTGAAAGTCATCAGTGGTTCTGAAAGACATCTGGTTGTAAAAAAACATATTAAAAGGTTATTTAAAACAGACTCAAAGTCTTTTTAAGTTTTATGATTGTGATTATGATAGCCCTCAACATCTGCACAATGTCCTATTGGTCCTAGGAAACCCAATTCAATGATGACTGATTACAAGTAGCATACAACTTGGTCATGGACATAGTCTGAAAATCAATGAGTTGAATCTTATGTCACCACGTAAATTACTGAAATGTTACTGGCACTGACTTCAGAACAGAGGTTCACTGTTTCCTATCTTAAATATAGGTGCAGACATGGTATAGTGGGCTGCAGAATCAATCTTTTGTCCAAGAAAGGTAAAAACATGATGAAATTTGGGACTGAAATTCTGATCTGAGAGATCCTAAAAGAGTCAGCCTCTGAAAGGCAGACTGTGAGTTGCCTTACAGAGACAAGTACACAGCTACTGCTTGCTGCCTCATGTTCTAATTTCACAAACACAGTATCTATGACGATTTGTGTGTCTGAAGATGCATACTAAGTTTCTTCAACCAAAAGCACTCTTCTCAATGAAATGTACATGAGTACTCCACTATAAATCCTAGGCATATTTTCCACAGTTAATAGAGATTTCTGATGCTGACTTTTGTTAGGTGATTGGTTTAGGAAGTCTAGATTTTTAGAAGGCATAGAACACCCACCATTTAGATTGGATACTTTTCATTATGGTTTTTTTAACATTATATATTGAGAACTGAAAGAGTTATCTCAGAAGTACCATAATTTCTGAATATTCTGTTTCTTATCAGCAAAAATGAAAGTGTTGGAGGGATATTTTGTTTATGAACAACAGCATAAGATAAAAACTTGTGTTTTGCTGGGATTTTTATTCTGTTCCAACAATGATGTCATGAAATCTTGCGGGATTCAGAAACAAAAGACTGAGCACAACGTGCTTTGTGGTTAACATAAAAAAATTTAAATAAAAACATGCAATGAATAAATTCTGTCAAATTTAGGGCTATATAAGCCAGAACTATCTTAATAAGGTAGAAAGTGTGTATTATTACACAAAATCACGGAGATATTAGGCAGGATAATAATATACTCAATTATCACCATGCTAATGGGTACAAGAAATGTAATATGATAATAATAAGCAAAAGACTAATGGGCCAGAAAAGGAATACTGAGACTGTGTAGGATCATACTTACCTGAGGTAGTTTTTTAGTCCGCTTGTTATTGTCTTATTGTCCCAAAGTTCCATATCAATATCCATATCAGGAGGAGATTTAGGGGCTGGTAGAAATTTGAATTATGATTGTGTTATAGATTGACTAACGCAATAACTAGAAAAGCAGCAAAACAGAAGCTACTAAATTAGCCATTTAGCTCTAGCAATTACTTATTAGCCAGACTAATTACCAATCTGATCAGTTTGAATCTTTTAATCTCTGGCAAAGTATTAATAAAAATAAATTTAGCAGCCATACTTAGTAACTGCAAGTATTAGCTTTATGCACTGTGTCAAAGTGAAAGGTAAGCCCAAGTGCACATAGAGTTACTAATGTGTTTGCCTTAGACATGCAAACAGAGGCATAGGAGTGCCAAATTAGCAAGAAAAGTGAAAGACTGGAAAAACTGTCTATTAAGCTAAGTCGTGATGTATTATGGACCTAAGCTTTGGAGAACTTCTGAAACATGCCAAATATATATGAACAAATAGAACTTTAAAGATAAAAGAAGAAATGCATTTTTATTTGTTATTTGCTCATGTATAAAATGCAGAAGTGAATAATACTGTTCACAAGAAACTAGTTAGAGATGAAGCTCTCATTTTAAGACTGCAAATTAATTTAGTGGCAGTAAGAGCGCATACAAAATTGTAAATATCATGACACACTCTTCTGAGCACAGCACTTAAGGCAAAAGGACCACAGTGCACACACTGCACACTGACAAAGGTTCACTTCAGATACTTACAAAATACGGTGTTCATCAGCTTCTGCACCTTGGAATTTACACCACCTATTCTGTACAATCCCAGGATTGTAATACCTATGTTGGGAAAACAAGTAAATGAAAATAATGAAAATATGGTTGTTTCAATATACACTGATGTATCCTTGGTGTATGTTTTCAGAATATCTAAATGCGTTTATGGAAAACTGTACCATTACATTCTTGAGTACTGTGTTGTTGAGTACTGAATTCTCTTCTGGGATAATAACAAATGCATTCCACTGAATCCACACCACATTATACACTAAGCATAATTTTACATTAACAGAACCCTTCTGCATGGAAATGACACATATTAGCAAACAACAAGGTAATGGCTAGGAAAAGTGAAAAATAAGACCCAAAAGCAGTCTGAAAACATATTACACATCAACAAGTTTGTATCACCTAGAAGTCAATGGAATTACTGAGCATCTATGTTTGCTTAAACCACCATCCCTTCCAGTTAAGATCTGATTGACATTTATAAGAGAAATGATTGTACATACTGTAATCTGAAAATAAAAATATATACTGTATACTGTTGCAACACATCAGTTGAAAATTTATACGTTACCTGTAAGTTAAAATTGCTATGCTTTTTCTTAATAGCACAGATAATAATAAAAAAATGTTTCAAGAGTGACATTTGCAACACAGTAATCTAAATATTTAAATTATGATAATTTTATTGTTTTTAACTGCCTTTTAAAATCAGCAGGATTTAAATGTCTTCCATTCTCCTCACTTCAAGCCTTACCATCTAAAAATTATCTAATTTTCCTTTGAAAACAACATTCTAAAATCTGACCTCACTTAGATAACCTAGGTGTTTGGTTTTAAAACATTCTTTTTACACCTCATTCCCCCAGAAAAAAATGCAAGCTCTGAGTCAGCAGTGATTTAAAAGCTACATAACACTATTGACTGAGAAGCTGAATTCATGTTGAGTTCAAGACTGCACAGAGACCACATTTGGATTACTAAGAGATCTACACACTGAAAGTTCAAAAAAAGGTTATTTTATGGGAGATGATATAGCCACACCTCTCCATTTGGAAGGGGTAATTTAAAACTTATTGTGAGTTGTAAAATATCACCTCATTAGCAGAGTGATTATTACTTCCTTATTGTATATTATCACTACCAAAAATGAGTTGTAAACATTTAAAAACAAAATAACAAATCGTGTGCAAAATTATAGGAGTTATGCTCTGAAAAAAACCAGATTTACCAGCAGAGAGTACTGATGTCCCTTTTCAGTCTTCAGGTTTCATGCCTGAAACCAAAGTTGGGAGCTGAGACTCCCTACAGTTTTTATCACAAGAAAACACAATTCAGTGCACACACATTAAAGACTAAGGTTGTGAGCAAATGTGTATAAAGCTGCCTAATCAACAAGGAATTACAGAAAATGTTTAAAAAACCCACTTAAATGGTATGTTAAGAACTGTTGTTGGAACTTGTGGCAACAATTTTGAGTTGTAAACTGGAAGTGTAAATCACACAGATAAAATGTGGAAATTCCAACCCAAATGATGGACATATTCCAAAGCACAGCTGTAAAACATGTAGAATTAATCAAAGTAATATTTCAGAAAAAGAAATCATAATAATCTAATACATAATTTGTGATTGAATACACACCTCTTGTTTCTACAGCATGAATACATTTCCTCACAAAGTTGAAACCTGCTTCATTTAAGAACACTATAAAAAAAGAAAAAATGGTAATTACTTCCTAACATCAATACACAAAATCTCCCTGTTTAGCTACATTCACATATTAGTCAAGGGCTGATACACATTTATCCACAAGGTTATGATACTCATTCTGTAATAGTATTTCTGTAGATAAATCCTTAGCATTCAAATCCAACTTTCTAGTCACTAGTGCGTCTTTAGAAGCTTAATATTCTACTGTCTTTCTCAGAAATCAGTAGCTCCTCTAAACATACACCTGAAAGCTTGTGGCTTTAAAAGGAAATTACTGTACTCCGCTCTGCTGAGCAAAATGCTTTTAAGAGTTCAGGATTTACATTATGAACAGAATATATTCATTGGATTTAATGCAACAAGATTCCTTGCTCTTTACACATGCACATAACCACTCATAAAATGGTAACATAGGAAAACGATCCTTGTTATTTACTTTAATTAGTGGGCTTATTTCAAGTGAATGTATTTCTCATTCATTTTCTATCTTCAACACCCACTGCTCTAACTAGTTAAATAAAGAAAAAAAATAAACTGTCTAAATAACTACTTAAATAAAGAAAATCATAAATAGTATATTTTTCACCATTAAGAAAAACCAGGTGCATTTGCTTAAATATCAGATTTTCAGTCTCAAATACACCTCCTATTAAGACATATGTCCTAATGTGACAAATCTCTCTCTGAGATACATACACCCACATATATATTTAAATTATTTTTACATATTTGAGTTAATATAATATGATGTTAATAACAGACGTATCAATATAATGTTAATACAATTATGCACACAAATCTCATAGTATCTTTAAATACACTCATCCTGTTACTCAGTGTATCTAATAAGTGCATATACACCTAAAACTAAAAAGATGTGATGGGCCAAGATCAATTGTGTGAGGTGCCACGAGGCCAAGTGCCAGGTCCTGCACTTGGGTCACGACAACCCCAGGCAGTGCTACAGGCTTAGGGAAGTGTGGCTGGAAGCTGCTTGGCAGAAAAGGACCTGCAGATGTTGGTCAGTAGTGGTTGAACAGGAGCCAGCAGTGTGCCCAGGTGGAAAGAAGGCCAATGGCATCCTGGCCTGTGTCAGCAATAGTGTGGTCATCAGGACCAGGGCAGTGATCGTCTCCCATACTTGGCAGTGGTAAGGCCACACCTCAGATCCTGTGTTCAGTTTTGGGCCCCTCACTACAAGAAAGACATTGAGGTGCTGGAGTGTGTCCAGGGAAGGGCAATGGAGCTGGTGAATGGTCCAGAGAACAAGTCTGATGAGGAGCAGCTGAGGTAGCTGGGGCTCTTTATTCTGGGGAAAAGGAGACTCAGGGGGAACCTTACCACTCTCTACAACTACCTGAAAGGAGGTTGTGTGAAGTGAGGGTTGGTCTCTTCTCTCAAGTAACAAGTGACAGGACAAGAGCAAATGGCCTGAAGTTGTGCCAGGGAAGGTTTAGATTGGATACGAGGGAAAATTTCTTCACAAAAAGGGTTGCCAAGTATTGGAAGAGGCTGGCCAGGGAAGTGGCTGAGTCACCATCCCTAAAGGGATGTAGATGAGGCACTTAAGGACATGATTTTGCGCTGGACTTGGCAGTGCTGGTTTAATGGCTGGATTTGATGATCTTAAAGGCCTTTTTCAACATAAATGATTCTATGACTCTATATAAGATATTATCTCAGCACAGTGGTATGTATTTACATTTAGATTTACAGACTACCGACAGAAACTTAAAAGATTTATTAAATATATTGTAGCTTTGGAGACACTCAATTTTTTTTCCAGCAATACAAAAGTTGAAGGCTGTCTCATAGTTTACATAGTTTAGGATGTGCTTTTGTGTAACCAAATCACTTAATCCAACAAAATTACTTCACAGCAATAGAAATAAAACATAAAATAATTAGTATCTCTCTCCCACACATATATCAAGAAACTGGAACATGACAGAAATCTAGCAGTATTTGGTAACTCAACAAAAAAAAAGCTTACTTTCTTCCTTCTTGCTAATAATGGCTGGCAGTGTGTAGATCTGTTAAAAAAAACAAACAACCGAACAACAACAATGCAACAGGACAATAATTGTACTTTAAATTCTTTATTACCAGGTTTGTTAGTAGTTGTAGCATGCTGTGTATTAGCTTGCTGCTAGGGAAATGCCAACTCTGCCTTTCACCATCTCTTGATGTTTACCACTCCAGTACACACCCGGGTTAACAGCCCATGCTACTATAGGCAACTAATGCATTAGAAGTAAGATTTACAGAGTCCAAGCGGGTTAAATTTCAATACTACTAGCAATCCAATTTCTGTAGTGGTTCAGTCAAGCAAGAAGCATGTAAAAACACTCATCTATCTCATAAAACTGGTCAACCTTTTTTTTCCTATCAGATACAGGTCTGACATCACCCTCATTCAGTGACTACTTTAAGGGTAGACAAATAGTGGGAAGAAAACTCAGACAAGCCTGTCTCTCAGTAGCTTTCAACACATTTTTCTGGGCTCTGCAGTGCCTTTTGAGATGATAATTGTTTACCCCACGACATTGCCCAAAAGATGGTTGATCTTTACTACTGTAATAACTACCACATCACATAATTTACCTGCACCATGAATCCTATTACTATGCTAGTCTACTACTTAAACTATTATTATTTAGAATATCCTAACATAAAATAATGATATATAACTGTAGGCTTAAATTAATAGTTCTCCTTTTCTACTTTGTACCTATTTTCACTATGTGCTTGCAGTGGTGTCTCACAAAGAAAAGAACTGTATTTGCTGGTATTGCAACAGAGTATCTGAAGTTTATACTAGCTTCTTCTTTAATATGTGTGCCATAAAACCGTAAAATGAAAAGAAAATTAAAAAATATCCTTACTGGTTCCTTTCCATCCATAGCTTCGAGCCAAAGTTTTCGGTTGGATTCTGAAAAAGCTTGCAGTGTGATGATTCCAGGTCTGTCAAAAACACACACAGTCAATGAAATTACTACTTTTCTCAAACAGTTTCCAAAGTTAGAATTCAAATGCATATTGACATGTGAATACATAAAAGACACAGCAGTCAGAGAAAGTTGACAGTTTCTGACATAACAGAATAATTTTGAGGTAGATATAAAACGGGTCTGTTTTCTAAAAGTTTGGCAACAGTCATAAAACATTTTTTAAGAGAACAGCTACAAAAGTCAGTCTATTTATCATATTTTAACAAAAAAATTAATTCAATATTTCTCTTTATCCCTGAGCTTGGAAAAATACTTCTACAAACTACTGTATACATATAGTTTAAATATAGGAAAGCTGTTTTCATCTATCTGATGCAATAATAATACCCAAGAATAAGTAGAAAAAATGTTATAGATGTAATTTCCAAGAAAGAAAAACAATGTGCTACCGTACATTTCTGAATGAAATAGACCTTTGAGCAGAATATGCTTATTAATAGGTATTTATAAAAATATGTATGATCTGTTTATAAAAGAGGATAGTTTTCCTACAGGTTCTGTAAGAACCTGTCTTGTATCTGCATGCAAATATAATGTAGTAAAGACAACACATACGCAATGTGACAAATTTTGTTAGAAAACCGTGTTTGAACAAAGAAGTATTAAGTCTTGAAAGCCTAGTTTGTCTGCATACAAACACATTGTTTCTGCATACAAACATATCTGTTTCTTTTACAGGAGTAATTATTATATATTGGTTACGATTATTTTCAAATTGTTAACACAATGAAAACAATTCAAACCTCTCATATACTTCAATATCGAAACAGAATCGTTTGTCAATTGAATCTGTCTTTCTCCTGATGCAAGATTTTAGCTTGAACATTTCTGGTGAGCTTGTGACAAGACCATTCTACAAAACAAAACAAAATGAAATAAGTAGATGCAGTATGCTTATATAACTTGGCTTCACATCCTAAACTTAACTGTATGAACAGTCAAAATATGTCTTAAGACAGGGACTGAAATTATTTAGGAACATATAAAATATACAATATTTTTTCTGTATATAAAGTAAGACAGCAGTTAATAGCTTTCTGTCACATATTTGTTATTTAATCATTACATTTCATAAAATTCCCTAAATTCAAAACTTATAAAATCATATAATTCTGCCAACTCTCACATGCAGATAAAAAGATTTATGAAGAATAAAGCTGACTAACTCCTAATTCTGGCTACCATGATCATGAGACCTCTCTATAATGTTGGCAAGGCTGACACAGTTGGGGATTCTGAGTAATGGGAGGAAGCAAATGTCACTCCTGTCTTCAAGAAGAGCGAGGAGAAGGATACAGAATAGTAGAATCATTTAGGTCTGAAAAGGCCATGACTAAACCATCTACATGTCTTTTAAATACCTCCAGGGTTGGTGACTCAACCACTTCCCTGAGCAGCCTGTTCCAATGCTTGACAACCCTTTTGGTGAAGAAATCATCTGTAATATCCAATCTAAATCTCCCCTGATGCAATTAGAGACCATTTCCTCTCATCTTATGGGGAACTATGGGCCAGTCTGCATCACCTTTATCCCTGAGAAAGTGATGAAGTGAATAATCATGGAGAGCATTTCCAAACATATTCAGGGAACAAAGGTTACTGGAAGTAGTCAGCATGAATTTAATGAAGGAAAATCATGCAGGATCAACTTGATAGCCCTCTACAATATGATGGATGGCTCAATCTATGATGGAAGAATAATGAATATTGTTTATCTCAACTTTAGCCAGGCTTTTGACAGTACATCCTACTATATCCTCATAGACAAGTACAGGTGGAGCACAGGCTAGGTGGTAAGGTGGACGGAAAACTCTCTGACCTGCTGAGCTCACAGCAGAAGTCTAGCCGCAGACAGTGACCAATGCTACGCCCAAGAGGTCAGTACTGGGGCCAGCAATGTTAAGTATAAATAGTCATAAGCCCAGGCACCATGACAGGCAGAAGCTGACAGAGTGGAAAGCAGCTTGGTAGAAAAGGACTATCAGGTTCTCATGGGCAACAAATTAACCATGAGCCAGCAATGTGACCTTGCTGCAAAAGAAGGTCACCAGCCTCCGGGACTGCACCAGGCAAAGCACTGCCTGCAAGTGGAAGGTGATCCTCACTCACCATTCAGGACTGGTGAGGCATACGTGGAATGCTGTGTCCAGCGCTCAGGTCCCAGGTACAAGGGGGACAGCGAGGTACTAGAGCAAGTTCAGCTAAGGGCTACCAAGGACTAAGGACTTGGAGCACAACTACCTGAAAGGAGGCTCTAGTGTGGTGGAGTATCTTTTGCCATGTCTCAAATGAAAGTATGTGAGAGAAGGCCTGAAGTCGCGTCAAGGGAGGTTAAGATCAGCTATTAGGAAAAATTTTTTCAGAGTGGTTAGGCATTGGAATAAATTGAAAAAGTTGCCCAGGGAGGTGGTGGAATCACCACCTCTGGAAGTGTACAAGAAGAGTCTGGATGTGGCACTTGGGGATGTGGTTTAGGGGTGATTATGGTGGTACTGGGTTGATGGTTGGAATAGATGATGTTGAAAGTTTTTTCCAACCCTGATAATTCTGTGATCTGTCACATGAGGAGAAGCTGAGAGAACTGGGATTGTTCAGCCTGGAGAAGAGGGATCATATCAGTGATTTATCTACAAATACGTGATGGGAAGGAGTAAAGAAGACTGAGTAAGATTCTCCTCAGTGGTGCCCAGTGAAAGGGTAGAAGGCAATGGGCGCAAACAGAAATACAATTAATTCCATTTGAATTAAAGAAAAAGCTTTTTTATGGCAGTCAAACACTGAAATAGGTTGGTCACAGAGGGCTGCATCCTTGGAGATATCTAAAACCTGACTGGACACAGACCTCACTAGCCTGTACTGGTTGACGCTGCATTGAGTTTAAACTAGAGGTCTCCAGAGTCCCCTCCCAAAATTCACCCATTCTATGAATCTGTGCAAATGCGATTGATTTCTTACACATTTGCAATGACCACATTAGAGAAGTTAGTTAATATGAGGCTTATATATGTTTTAAAAGAAATATTACTTAAATATTTATCCATGCGGTATAAGACATGCACTGCTTCATCTATGAAAACAGCCTTATGCTGGGTTCACATTTTTTTCTTTAATAGCTCTTAAATGCTTAATGTAAAAGATGGAATATATAGTTCATGTATGTATCATGTATGTGCAACTCACCACTTTTCCACCAGATTTGGCTTCAGCTATACTCATCGTAAAAGTTTTTGTTCCTTTGTCATAAGTGCAGTAATGTTTTACCCATGTAAATCCAAGAGGTCCTAGAGTAAACAGAGATAGTATTAAAAGTATTTGTTTTAGCATTTTATCGCTATTTTAGTTGCAGTTAGCAGAGAAAAATAAAACATAGCAGCATCCACATGTAGCCTACAAAATCTAAGACTCTCTTAATTTTTTAATCTGAACATGTTGTTCAGGTATAATTTTCAAACACTGCAGCTTAATAAGGTTGCCCAACAAAGTTCCAGCAGACTTATTTTCTTTGGCAACTGGATAGGTAACTGCATTTTATTAGGGTAAACAGGCAGGAAACGGGTAAGAACAGAACAGGAGGATTTTTCTGCCTAGGAAATACAGTTGAAGATTTTACCAACCTAAGTGAAACACGACTCAGTATTACACACTTTCTCTGAAGGAAACCTTGAAGTCTGTTATTAAATGCAGAAAATTGGATGAACTCATAAAATCGGAGTGCATTTTCCCTTATTTTCAGAATTCCTGTCAAAGGTAACAAATACTTGTGGTACTATCATAGAAAGATTATTCTTCTACCTGTTACCTTAAGGGTAAAATGGCATTGGCTCAGAGGTAAATTTAATCTTACATAGTTGAACACTGACAGGAGATTTCATTATATGAAAGAAAGCAAAGCAACCGTGCAGTCTAAAACAACATTGGTTTAGAGATAAGGGGATAAAGTGGGATGAGGGTGGCGGAGGTGGCACCTCCAGCAAGAAACACTGGCCTTTTATGCCTTGGAGGGGGTCTTGCTGGGGAAGAGGTGGCTGTAACAGTGGTGCATAACGACCACGTCCACAAACGGAGAGTTGCACATGCTCACAATACCAAAGTACACTGTACTTAGGGATTCAACACTCTTCGATGGCCATAAGTGAAATCTACAACAATCCCCAGGTGGACGTGTGCCTGATCCTGGAGAGATCACATCACACTACTTCTTAATCCTACTGCAAAGCATAGGATCTCTGATGCGGAAGATATTTTCACTCCTGGATTACCTAGAGCTTTGTTCAGGCACTGCTGTGAATCTAAACACAAAACCCTCTTGATCTTAAGCTCAATGGTATTTTAAACTTGGTCCATGCTAATGCAGCTTAGATACAGGCATTTATAATGTGTCCTTCACTGTGAGGCCATGGAGTAAATCCTCCCACCATTTGGAGAACTCTCTCCACATCCTAGAAATACAGCTAAGACCTCCCACATTTTTCTGAGAAAAAAAGTTTAATGCAGCAGAGGGAAAACACAAGCTCCCAGATTCTTACAGATACATCTGGAGGGGTGATGCACTTCAGAGGACAGGATAATTCAGGTTTTTGCAGTGTGCTGACTGCTCCCCCTTGGGCTGGAACATTATGGCTATACCTGCACTGGTTAATAAACAGTGATGGCAGCATTTACCGTGACTAGGTAGCACAGGTAACTTGGAAAAATCTTTTTGATTTTTAAGAATAGGAAATTTAGCGCAGAGGGTCAGATATTTTGTGCAAGATTTTCTCAGTGGCAGGGAACAGTTCCATTTATTTTACTAGCATTGACACAGTTTCCGGGTACTCAGCTCCAGAGACCAAACACACTGGCTACATGAAAAGGTAGCGAGAAGGAAGAGCACTTCTTTCCTCTTGGACAGCATTATGCTTCAGAGCCTAGCATTATAATATGGCACCCTTCTGCAAAGCTATAACAAATGGAGGTGTCAAAGCAGAGAAAAATACACATATGTATATAAAATGCAGTATTGTAACTTTTGTGTAAATTCTGAATAATAAAGGACTAGATGAGACTTTCAACCCACATGTGATTTTCCAATTCATTTCAATGAGAGTTAGTCATAGGAAAAACACGACATTGATTTTTTCAGTGTGTCATGTGTCATGATTTAGGAATGGTATTCCCCAATTTAGCATTCCCACTAAAATACTCCAAACCAATGCGCTGCTTGCTCACTCCCCGTCCTTCCCCCTAACTCCCCTGCAGTGGGATGGAGAGGAGAATTGCAGGAATGAAAGGTAAAGATCACGGGTTGAGATAAGAACAATTTGCTAGAAACAGCAATGAAATAAGAAAACAAACAGTAATAGCAACAGTATTAATAACACAGTGGCCAAGAGGCAACCAATTTCTGTGTGAGTGCTCACCACGTGGAAACACCAGACAATACCTGACTGCTCCCTCTGCCACGCTACGTGACCCAAAAGGGACCCCTTCCCATGTCCCTGGAAAATGACATAAGTTAGTATACTATAACCTCCAGGTCCTATCCATGCCTCTCATGGATAACTGAAAAACTAACCCTGTCCTGGCCAGAACCAGGACAAAATGAAAGAGCTCTAACTTTAAAAAATGTATTTTAAGGGGTTTGTTTTTTTTTTTTTAATGTAAAGAGTTAAATAAAAATGGAAGGTGTTGAAAACAAATCTAGTAGTTTTACTATAGATACAGTGGCTTTGCCTTCTAAATGTAGCCACAAAGGTGATGGTCATATGACAGACTGCATCAATCATGTAAGCTGGATGTCTGGCAATTCAGAAATGTAGATGTGGGAATTTACATGGACTGCTATGCTGACTTCAAGAAAGCTCTCCCATTGCCTGTGTTTTGGAGGAAAGCAACATCATGCTTCAAAAAGTCAACTGGTTATGCACCCGCAGAAGTTACTTGTTCTGCTCTTATGTTTTATTTCCACTTAGTACAACAAAATCTGTAATTATTCTGAATCAATTTTTTCTCTGATGGCAATTCATACTCTCTTTTAGTGTATATAAGAAGGCTGAGCACTCTCAAAGCAATTTTTGATTGTAGTCAGTACCATTTTTTTCAAAAATTACCATGGTGCATATCAGTAATAAATATATATAGAATTTACTTTCAAAAATAGCAAACATTTAACCCAGTGACCCACAATTTGACAAGAACCTATAGGATGACAGTTGTAGGAACATAAACTTGCATGACAAGGAATTATACAACTAGTACCTTCCCCACTGCACAGTGATTGCAGATCCTCTCACTGTTATTCCAGAATAAACTAATGAACCAACATCTTTTCAATAAGAGGATGTCAAGTTGGCCTCTCACTATTTAATGAAGCACAGCATGTGCCCAGTGCTTCACTGCTTTTCACCTTCCCCCATTAGCAAGGCTTTGGTCCACTTAACACAGGTTTCTTTTATGGTTATTACTCAATTAAAATATAGAGGGTCTTCTTAAAACTTTCAGTGCTACCGAGGGTAAAAGAGGATGAGGTTAACTAATATAAGACTTTATTTGTATGACTTTTCTCTTACATCATTGATTCCCATTAAGTGTATGCTCATTTAGTCTTAAGATGGTTGGGTCAGTGGAGATCCCTGGCACAAGATGCTCCTGATGGCTCAACTACAGGCCCTGTTCATGCAGAGAAAGTCCAGGTGACAGGAGGGAGCCAAAGCAGAGTTCCGGGAGCTTGCAGCAAGGCACAGGGCAGCCAGCCAGAGCAGAACTTGCTACCAGTGAGCCACTGGGGCAAACAACAGCAAGGACCTTCCCACAAGGATCCAGAGAGCAGGAGCTGAGTTGCTTACAAGTGTTTTGATTACCATTCCATCTGACTGTAGCTACTCTAAGTGCTTTTTGAAAAATCAAACCCTTATTTTTCTTTTAAACTTTTCAATCATTAGGAAAGTAACTAGAGCAGAAGCCTGCAGCCATTCAAACACAGAGCTGTTGATTTATCCTGCTAACTAAACCACATCCTCATTCTCGCCTTTCAAATCAAATCAAAAGATACATCTGTTGTACTCACGTTTCTCCTGCACATAGAGATAGCCTTCCATTGTCCATTGACTTGGTGGTCTGTAATCCTGGTTGGCTGATTTCATTCTTTGCATGAGTCTCTCCACTTCCTGCCTAGTGCTTTCAAAGTTATTCCGAGTCTAATACCCGGAAAAGGAAACAAACAAAACCCCACATTATCTCATACAAGTACTGAAACAACAATGAAGAAGTAATTATTAATAATGCCAAATAGACTGTATCAGAGACCAACAGAAACATTTGCCTGAGACATAAAAGGAAAAAAAAAAAGGCAATAAAGAATAACACTCTTCACTTCTAGAAGCCTAGGAATAACATACTAATGAAGAATTCAACTTAAGTACACAAGTGTAAAGGAAATGTAGCTGAGAATAGCACCATTACTCTTTCTGCAGGTCACTAACCTCAGACAGGAGCCATTTCATATCTTTCAGTATGCTTACACAGTATTTTGCAGACAGATGCAGGCTTTCTCTCTGTATACTCTAGGATTCTCAGACAGAAGCCTGGCTAAACTAGAAGCTGCTGACAGCTTATTCTGAAACCTGAAGTAATAAGACCCACTGAACCACCTGAAGTACAGTGCAGAAAACACTAATCTGGGTTAAAGCCAGGCTAATGTATCCAGACAGCTGTGACTTCTCCACACGTGGAAGTGACAAATGTACTGTGTATCTATATCCGTAGCAATACCACAAGTGCTGATGCTCAGAACAGTCAGGTTATTGGCACTGTCATGAATGTTTTTTGATAGGACTATGCAAACATCACAGTTTAGTATAACAAAAATATGGTATGTAAGAAACAGTTCACAAGTAGCAGAACTGTACCAAAAGCATGGAAGTACTGTTTCTATCCCAAATATCACGTATATAACCTGGCATCTTGCAAAGCAAACAATTACAGCACTAAGATGTGTTTTCCATACTTCCTAATATCTATATGCATGTGAATTCAGTGAGGTTAGGGTTTCCCTCCATGCACCTAGCATGGACAATTATTGTGAGGTGCCAGAGGTTTGATAGGTTGTTCTTAATATATAAGATATTGAACACCCTGTTCCTACAGGTCATAGAAAAAAATAAAGATTTCAGTAATGTTTCTACAAAATCATATATGGACTCTAATCCTGACTAGTCAGAAAGATACGCTCAGGACTTTATACTTTCCACTTTTCACGGGCCATTCATGCAGTTAGTTGTGTTATAGTATAATAATACATGTTTAATCTCCTTTTTGAAGACAAACATTATTATTAGAGAGGAAGTAAAATTCTACTCTGAACTTTTCAGATTTGAGACCTTCAAGAGAGACATGTCATTGAAGGAATGTTCCCATGTTGAAAGCTTATGTCTGTCTATTAAGTCCTTAATTACTTTTAAGCAGCCAGGTCTCTGAACCAAATTATAGAGAACAAGGCCAAATGGACATATAAAGTACACCACTGGCCAGCTGAAACAGTTAAAGTGACAACAGGTCACGTTAGAACATGGTGACCTGTTAAGGGCTGTTGGTCTGCTACTACTCTCCTACTCCTGTGGCTGTTACCACTCCTGCTCTAACCAGTAGGACAGAAACAGCAGTTCAGGTCAACTGTTCTCCAAGACCTGAACACGCAATGCAGTGGTGAGGAGTACTTTTGGCAGCTATAACAAACAGGCTGAACACAATTTTCCCTGTCTGCAGTTTGTCTTTCCCTATATAAATTGTTTCACTTCAGTCTGAGGTTGGGTGATGCTATTAATGGCAAGTCAGAAGAGAGCTCAGCTGGCTAAAGGAAGCTGTGGATCTCGATCTGGAGGCAGAATTCATACTTCTGTCTAACAGGAGTTAATGATGTACTGATCACACTGTTTCTTCATGTGTATATTTTTTCTAATGTATAAATACAATGAACAAAAATAATCATAATACATTGATAATTCTGCCTAACTTTATATCTCCCTTTATCTCTGTAGTCTATTTACAATAGCAAGTTGCATTAATATAATATTCAGAAAACATTAAATTTAACTATTTCTTAATTAACACTGACATAGAAAAAAATCCTCTAACAATTCTGCTTCTATAGATATGTGCATAGAAGATACCAACATATTATGACTTACAATGTCAGTTTTGGTCTGTGCTATGGACTCATGCCCCTCTCAGAACTTGCCATATTAAAATAAATAAATTTCTGAAGTGCATTTTTCACCCTTTCAGTGAAACTGCTGTGCAACAACACTGACCTCTTGTGCCTTTATTTGAAAGAGTCTTAGTAGCAAACAAAGTAGAAAACACATAATTTGAAAGGACAAGGGGCTGAGATGCTCTACAGTCAGAGAATATTTGCATTTTGATTCAAAAGGAAAAGGTTAATCATCTAGGAAGTTTAGCCTTATTTCCTCAAGCAGTTTTTAAAATGGAATCTATACCTATGTATGAACAACAAGACATAAAAGGGAAGGGTGTTGTGGAGGTCTTCTGCTGAATGTGTTTAAGTGCAGCAATATCCGAAGAGTGCAGTACTCCTAAGAATGCAGATCTACATTAACAGTCATTTTCCAACTTTGAGCCAACATAGGCCCCTCTAATAACAAGGTGCTACAGGGGAAATGTCAGTATTTTATTTTTCAGTAACCCACAGGGAACAGCAGTTGAGCACAGTTAAGATGTTCTTGTACTTCCAGATGTTTCATATTCCCTAAGTTCAGTGGCCAAGGCACTATCCACTAATGCTGATGTCAGGTATTCTACATGGTTGTAGCTTCTTTGCCTCTAGTGGAGCTACAAAAATTTCTGTCAGGTGTGTCTTTTCTTGAAAGAATAAAATGGATTTAACTTCTTTTTAAAATTTTGTTCTGGACTTTGATGTTACTTGGCATGAAAAATACAGGGCTGGCCCAATATGAATATGCTGAATTTCACTTGTATACAGAAGTTATAATGAGTGGAAAAGTATGTTGATTAAATGCATTTTAGTTATCTCTAATAGGTATGAAATTTTTGGGTATAGTTTGTGCCTAAAATAGGATCTTGTATGGTTCAGACTACCAAATCCAGACCAATCTACAGCAAAAGATCTATCTGCTCAGTTGAGAGTAACTCTGTACACAAAAAAAGAGATTTTTTCTACATGTGAAACTTAACATTTGTGAGAGCTGCTCATAGAAGAATGTCCCACCAGGTCTTTTATGGCCCAGGGAGCAGCCAGAGAAGGGTTTCCCAAGTATGCTTTATATACAGTGGGAAGCTAGCAAACAGCCAGACAAACTGTATCATTCTATACCAGCTGGAGCATTTTTGGTACTTTCACTTACTCCAGAAGACAGGCATCACTCTCAAGAAAGCACTTATACAAGTTTAAACTATCTGCTGTCCTGTTTTTCTTGACCTTCCTCACAAAACTTTGATCTGGAAATCACAAATTAACTATCTGAAGATTAATTTTTCCGAAGTTATTTGCTGTCAGGAATCTTACTTACTTTAACCTTATAAAAATAACTTTTACCTATTTTTATATTAATTTGATTTCAGCTTACTAAAACATTGCAAGATTTAGAGTTTCAATAAAGTGCTACGAGTCTAATATTCTGAAATTAAATTAGCAAATTAAATGGGATAAATACAAATCACCCTTACGTTCTGCAAATTGAACTGCAGTTGCTGCTTGTATGGTGCAAACTCCTGAGCCAATTCATATCCTTCATGGTAAAATGTAAATAATCCTTGAAGAAAGGCCAAGAGCTGAAAAGGTAAAATTGAGAAGCATTATACATTTTAAACTCCTGGAACACTCTATACTTTATGCACAAAAGCAAAGCTTTACTGAGAACGAATCCACGGTCAGAACTTAAGAAACAGAAAGAAGTGTTAAACAGCTTTTTCATCATAATTTACATAACAATTTAATTCACTGTCATAGTAATTTTATCCAGTATTTCAGCTGGAGTCTTTGCTAGTATTCATTTTCCAAGTTCAAACTTTCAGAGTTCAAGATTTTTTTTTTTCAAAATATTTTTGCACTTTCTTCATAGTAATTGCTTGGGCTATGACTTATTTTCCACAAATGAGACTTTTGAAACTATGTTTTGGGTAGCTTAGTACAACACAAGAAATCCAGACTCTTTCCTCCTGCTCTGAACAAAATGCAAACTCTATCTGGTATGTCTGTGAATGACTCCAACAGAACCACTGAAGTCTGTATATACCCAGTTGAAAAGTCTTTTTAAAGTTTGCTTTAAAACAGTGTTCAAGTAGTAAAAGGAGCATCTAGATTTTAGCTCTTGAACTAATGCAGTCCTGTCATCTCTTAGTTTTGAAAGCCTTCTAACTTACTCTGCTTTAAATTTTTAAAGCGTTTTAACATTGCTGTAAATAACAAGCATTTAATTTCTTATCAGGGACTGTTCTCTTTGTATAGGTAATTTAGATTTAAAAAAAAAGTTAATAAAACAACAAAAAAGATAAATTAATTTGTATGTACAATAACATAAGCCCTAACAAGAGGAAAGATTTTTCTTAGTATATTACACTACTGAAAAGCTAATCGTTTAGGCTAAGTAACTGGATGTCTAGGCTGCCTCCTAAATCAGTAAAGAACCACAGGTATTCAGGAGTATAATTCTTTTTCCTTTTCCAGACTTCTCCCTCAGGATGGGATGAATGATCCAATGGAAACATTTCTCTCTCTCCATTGACTATTGAAGTAGTCTAGACTTAGGCAACAAAAATGCCATTGTTCATATTTAATGCACTTTGCTTTGTGTTACCAGTACCATAGATTACTGCAAGTGGAACAGCTTAAAAATGTAGTTTTTACTGTGTTTATATTTTCTTTACATTTACTCTCAGCCCTACTTGGAGAAGTGTCCTTAAATTGTTCTGCCTCCTT
This sequence comes from Manacus candei, assembly GCF_025592945.1. Classification (NCBI taxonomy): domain Eukaryota; kingdom Metazoa; phylum Chordata; class Aves; order Passeriformes; family Pipridae; genus Manacus; species Manacus candei. The sequence continues at coordinate 41,077,171 of NW_026138062.1, forward strand.
TCTCCTGTTACTCTCTAAAAGACTGCTGAGGACATGCTTATCTGCCTGCTGTTTTGCTGCATTAGTAAGTTAAAGCAGTTCAAGGTTAACAGACCATCAGTGCTGGCACAAATGAAAACATGAGGATAAGGCTGGGAGAAGGACTTTGCTCTTGGTGTTGCAGGATCAGCTGAAACCCTGGCCTCAGGCAGAGATGGTGTGGGCCAACAGCTGCCCAGTAAACTGGTCATAGAGCTTGCAGAACTGAGAAGATCCTTGGACATCAAAGTAAGTTTTTGTGGGGGCCTCTGCAGTGGGTATGAATTCCTGAACTGTATTCCACTACCAAACAAACAAATGAAGGCAACACAGTCAAGTGGAATGCTCCACAGCTTGTGTAAATTGTCTGTCCACCTGAAATCATTATCTCAGCTAAGGACCTGACCTTGAAAGTCTCTTATTGGTTAACCAATATTGGTTGACCACCAATTCAGGTGGTTCTGAGGAAGGTCCAAATACAACAGTTTATCTTAAGAAGCTCCAATTGCATAAATACATAGAAAGAGTTCTATAATTTTGTATAACTTTAGACTATAATTGTAAATTTCTATAATTCTAGAAAGAATTCCATAATAGAAAAGAAAGAAAATTAATCTTGCTTTTTTATGAATAGAGCATAAAATAAGTAAATTATAACTAAGGCTCTGCTCTGGCTCCAGTTATGTGAAGCCTGCACTCACAGTCTACATCCAGTTACTTATCAGTGTCCCCAAATACAACTCCTTCAGATGCAGCAGCATAACTACTCCTGTGCTTGCTCTGGCTTGGTTCAGTCTAAAGGATTAACACAACCTGTAAGTACAAGTTTGATGCTAAACCCACCCCTTTCAGCTAAAGAGGTACTGCAGGAGTAGCATGAGTGCTTAGCAAAACTGCAGCCACATCACAACGTTAGAGCACACCAAAATTACAATAAAAAAACTAGTGGGAGAAAGTTTCAGTGTGTCACCTTATGCCTGAATTATAAAGACCAGTTTACAGAGCATTTCAGGAGAATGTACTATAAACTGTTTAAATTTCATCTTCAATACTTGAAGAAAACCATTTTCCACCATACAAAACACAAGATGGCAGCAAAGCTGAATTTATCAGAAAGCAAAAATACAGCAGCAAAGAAAAAAAAAACAAACCCTGAGAAAAATCTGAATTCATTTTGGTTAAAACACTTCTCAGGTATTTTGGCAGTTGTGCATTGCAGAGGATCTGGCCTTGAGGTCCTCTTGGTCAAATACTCTCTGAGCACTTAGAAAAATAGGAATAAAAGAAAAATATTATGCAAGTCTTATATCAGCTTATTCAAGTTCTGTGCTTCAACAATGTGACACTGAGGATGATATTTTTCTCAAAATATGTGTCACTAGCAGTGGAAAAACAAGGATCAGAAAATGCCCAGTACCCATGGGCCTATGCCATTGAGGCAATGCCATAATCACTTTGATTGACAGGTACAGCCAAAGCTCTGCACAGAAGAGATCTAAAAGCCAAGGACTTTTGCTGTAGGCTTATGCTTATAGTGGGGTTTTCTTTTTCCTGGTGTTAGTGCTGCTGAAGGCAGGCTCATAATTTTAAAGCAATTAATATTAAATAGAATAGAAAAAAATACTAAAAACAAGAATAGAAAATCAGTGCTTTTCCTTTCAAAGAAGATTTTCAGAATGTATTTTGAGGTGCTCTTCATACATAAAAAGGTAATTTGTTTCATCAAACATCACAAACAATGCCGGATGCTTTCATATCGCAATTTTTCATTTTAACAAGTGCCTTATAGTTACCTCATTCTGAGTATCTAATCAGTCACATCAATAAAGAGTGCGGTCTGAACTCCATAATACAAAGCTACTCACCACCTCAGAGCCACGAGGATTTCAACACAGAACCTGAAACTAAATCCAACTACTTCTAAGACTTTATTTATTTTTATGTAGAGCTGGTGACCTCAAGACTGCCTGGTCATTTCATTCTCACAGGAAGAAGACTGTACTTAGGTTTCGGGTAGGGGAGGAATTTAACCTTTGGCTTGCAGCACATCAGCCAGAAGTCCCTGTCTCCCTGTTTTCATTTTATTTATAAGCAGATAGTGCTTACTCTTCAGATTAAAGTGAATGTAGTTAATAACACAGAAAATTCAAGAAAGAGGAAATCAAGTTTAATGTCCACTGTGAAGTCTCATGGAAACGCATACAATTACAGGCAGGGTTTTTCGGTTTGCTATTCTTTTTTGGACCACCCCATACATTTCAGATAGTTTACTGCTTATGAACTCTATGCCCTGATTTCTACAGTAGAAGGAAGTCCTGGCATCACCAAAGGACAAAGCAGAGCTCTAGGAAGGTGTTTGCATTTTTTTAACAAGCATAACATCCTCAGAAAGTGGTATTGGTTTGGACTAGCTTCTTTGGGCTCACAAAGGAAAAGCTAGCAAGACAGATTAGTGTCACTTACTTTGCTTTTTTGTTTAACTTGATGTAAAGTAAATTTTAACGTTAATTTGACCTTCAGAAAAAGTTCAAATTCATGATCTCTGTGAAAACCTGAGTTGTTTTTTTTTTCTGGGAAACGATTAAAATCTAGGAGGATCACAAATAGGAATATGTCAGTTACTCACACTAATACACATTAGCAGCCCCTTCAATCAAGATGCAGAGAACAACAGAGAAACCCAGGGCCCTGGAAGCAGCTGCATAAGTCTACCCAAAATATTATAATCCTCTATTCTGTGTCCGAGTCATTAGCATGTACCTTAAAATCTTTCCCTATTCTCCTTCAAGAAAGAACATACTCCACTCTTACCAACTTCTACTGTCCTAGCTGTAACCCACCTGGCAATTTTTGCCAGGTTATTGCTCCCGCTCTGGTTCCCAGATCATCCCTATCCTCTGGCACAGAAAACCTGAAGGTCTTGAAAGGAGGTCCAGCAGATCGTTTGCTTTTCAAGTTCTATTCCCAGGCCATGAACTTATCCTTCTTTCATATGGGCATCACAGTTTCCTCCTTCACTGCACTAACAGATTTATTTTGTTAAACACTCCTTCAAAGAGCCTATCAGCAACACATCAGACCAAGAATTATACAGAGATGTGACACTGCGCTGATAAATCAGAGACATGGCTAGCACATGCACTAGAATGCCCCACAACCATCAGAGCTCCTAAGGAGGAATGTCTATATAGACACACATCACCAGGCATCGTCCACCATCTGAATATCCATAGAGCACATTTTAGAAAGCCTATTTTGAAGTCTTTGTGGAGGGTTTTTTGTTTGGTTTTGTTTTGGTTTGGGTTTTTGTTCATTGTTGTTTTGTTGTTTTTTTTTTTCCTCATGGTATTGCTGATTTGTATTATAATTTACTTGGCATACTTTGCCTTATGGGTTTTAGTAAATGGTTTTATTCCAGCATTTTGTATGTAATAAACTAGAAACATAAAATTAAGAATTTTGAAGGTTCAAAATTTTATAACTGATGTTATAATTTAAGCTCCGTTTATATTCAGCTTGATTATAAATAAATTCATACGCAGAGTCAGAAGACACTGCCTGCAAGGGCTATTATTCCCCATACCTTCCAGAGTATTTCCCACATCTTCCTCTGGAAAAACAAGTAATGAGCTGTATGCAACAAACAGCATACTGGGCTGAAATGCCTACTGGTCTGAGACAGCATAGAAACTGATCCACTTAAAAGTAAATTTTACCTATTTTAACTCTGTGCAATTGCACAATATTTTCCAGTGTAAAAGTCTTTTCAATACTGAAAGTTTCTATTACATTAAAGGAGCATAAAGTCTTCTATACTAGGGTCAGAGCCAGGTCAAGATTGCTAGATTTTTCCAGGATGTGAGAGTTTTGCAGAAGGAGACAGAGAGAGACACTCTGGATTAATCTGTGACAGGTAGAAAAATGTTCTTATTTAGGAATCCGAGCAAAGTTTTAGTCCCTAAGATTTGGCAGCTGTACGCCATAAAGATAGGATTTCTGTTAAGTACTGCTTGCTGAATCCAGGTTCATTAGTTTGCATCAATGTCAAACATTCACTACACAATACATTCTCATCTCATGGAAAGAAGGCATCTGAGAAGCTCTTCTTGGTGACAGTGGGTGTTAGAGATATAATTCAACTTTTTTCACAGTCAAGAGTGTTGCTTCAGTAGTTACAAGGAGGCTGGAAGATGGTGTGAAGAGGGAGAAAAAGTTATATTTGTCATGTTCCTCTATCATGACTGACATTCTGCTATGCTCAGTAGGCTTAATGGGAAGGGACAGATGACACTGGAAGTTCTCTGTCAAGGGCTACAGGTACTAACTAAATGAAGCAACTGGCAAGCTAGTCCTGTATGACATGAACAGTAATACTACTAATATGCCACAGAAATATGCTAGCACATCATACACATCATACTGCTTTTGGTACTGACTGACCGAGAAGATAGCTGGGAGATGAGGGGGGGCAGAAACACAGTCCAGAAGAAAATCCCAGACCTAAATATGGACTTTGAAACACAACTTTATCTTACTCTTTAATGGAGTGTCAACACATGCTTTCCTTTATGTGCAAAGTACACTAAAGACAAAGGGCTCCACCAACAAAAAATAAACCAACCTATCCTACAGAAAAGTTGTTTTTCACTTTATTTCATATGTAAATCAGAAGAACGTACGTGTACACTACATACATGAAATATTTAAATTAAAAAAATGGCTTAAAATTTAAGCCATTAAATCACAGTATTAGTTAACATCCATTATGTGTTGCACAGACACAACATTACATGTTGTCCCATTAAAATGTTATACACACTTCAAGTCATCAGACATTTCACTTCACAGTAGATATGAAACTCTTATGTAATCCTTTAATAAACATGGAAAGTGCCCAAGTCGAGATCTTAATGTCTACGTACGAACAACCTGCATTCAGAACTTTAAAAGGGAGCAAAAAAAATCAATAATTTAAATTAAATTTTTAGCTTTAAATGTGTCCATTCTAAAGAAAATAAAACAAAACTTACAGGTTCTACGAATTCAAATTTCTTTTTCTCTTGTACTTCTTGAATTTTAAAAACATATTCTAATGATGCTTCATAAAAGTTCTGATGTTCTCTGTCAATCTGTGTATCTGCCTAAAAGACAAAATGAAATACAGACAATATTAATTTAGTCTCATGATGAAAGACTATGTCTTTACCAAACAGATTTTCCATAAAATTACTTTACAAGTTTCATGGGGTTCAGTTTTCTTCCTGAAAATTGGAATACCTCCTTAAAATAGCTCAGTGCAAGTTTAAGAAGCTAACATTACACATTTTAGCCTCATGCCTTTTCCCCTCTTTTTTTCCAGTTTGTTCTTCCTTTTTTCACTTTCATATTCTAGTTTTTAGGAAAGCCTGGAGGGGAAGAAAGGTGGCAGCAGGTACTTGGTGTATGCAAGTTTAGAAAAAGAAATAAAAGTGAGTAGCGTAGGAATCAAAGAGAGACAAAAAGATAATTATTTCTATCGAAATGTTTAAGTATCACATGCACTGAAATTGTATCTATTTCTTAGCTTCAAATACCTTCTCAAGAACATTTTCCTTTCTTAAATAGGCTGTCTTTAGCATTGACATCTTGCAACTAGTTATTTTATAGGATGAATCACATGCTCTTGGAATGTAAACATATTTAAGTCCTTAACCTCATAAATAAAATATTTTTCCAGTTTTAATTTTCAAGTGACAGAACTACAAGGCAATACTTGTCAGAAGTGCCTGACTAATACCACCCACCATGGTGATCCAGTACCAGAACAGTGTCTTCTGCCTAAACAGCTAAAGAATTAACTCTTATCAGCTGATAAAGAGTAATAGGCTTTTTTCCTCAATTTAAACAAGCCACAGGAGAGGGAAGTAACAGACAAGCAGCGTAGCATGTAGATAATGCTAAAAGGAGATGCAGATTATCCTTCTTCAAAAAAAATTATTTTCTCAAGCAAATCCCTTTTGGGCTGCATTAGGTTTATGGTCTTTGGTCAAAATTTTTTCACGGATTGACAATGCGAGTAAGACCACTTCACTTACTTTTGATGTATGCCTGTTAAAATACAGAAGGATACTTCTGTATATTCTCTAGTTCAATTCTTGCATTAAAAATAACAAATAATGTGTGGAAATTGGAAAAGCTTGATGTTGCCTTCCCTTGAAAACAAACCAGCAAACACATCATAAAAGACGTTTAGTATTTTTAACAGTATAAAAGCAAAAAGTCAGTGTTTTCCTTCAGGCAGGAGTTGGTCATCAATAGCACCATATATAATTAAGATTGCTTGTTTAGTCAAGGACATCCTACTACTGTGATTTGGCTACACAGACTCTTAATATTGATCCACCTCCCTAGTCCAGTGCTCTAACACTACTTCAACACATGGGCCTCAATGTTATATTTCAAGTGATTCAGCACCAGCATTTCCTTCCGATGCCTATAGCAAACAAACAAACAAAAAATCAGTAAATTAAGTACACAAACTAATATTATGAAGCAGAAATCAAACACTCAAAATGCTAATAATGAACCACTCTATCTCAAAATTAACTCCGCGATTTGCCATTCATGTGGTGTGTTTGGCTACTGTTTTCTCTGATACTCTGTTAATAATTTTATTTCATAAAAAAATGTATCACAAAGTCAGTGCTACATAGCTGAACTAAAGCAGTTGCCACCACTTTGGGACATGATCCAAGAATTCCTTGCTCATAAAAGCGGCATCAATAAGCACGTGAGACAGACCTCAGCTCTCACATTTAATTGTAAGTAAATAATAAAATCTAGTTTTAGAAATTATCTCTTTCAGGCTTTGGCTCAGAAAAGGTATTTAAACACCTAATTAAATCCATCTCTATTCTGAATAGCATTTAAGCAGGTTGTAGTTGTAATGATACTTACACTAACCAAGTACATCGCAAATATGGATAGGTTCCTAAATTAAGGCCATAATCACCACCAGTGAAGAGGGACTATATCAGAATTTCACAAATATCACAGAATCACAGAATATGCTGAGTTGGAAGGGACCCACAAGGATCATCGTGTCTAACTCTTAGCCCTGCACAGGACCAATATACATTCTGTAGAAGCTTATGAATTTGTGTGAACATCAAAGGATTCAGATTTGTAAGAATCACTTTGAAAGTGATTTTAAAGTTTCAAAAGGTGAAAGGATTTTCACATTTTCCTATGACTTCAAGCTTCATGTATAAAATGAAGACATTTGATGTATATGATTTTGAGTCTCTATGTGTATATCTAGTTATAGTGAGTAATATTTTCATTGATGTAGGCTATCACTACAATGTATACCAGAACATCACATAAGCTTAGGGACTGATTCTGGAACAGATTTCAGACAAATAAAATCAGAAGTTTATTAACTTTCTCACATCATTCAATTCTGCCCATTTTCTACTCCTCCTTGCTCATCCCAGTACTCCTTAACCCACATAATGTGAGCAGGTATCAAGAAACCTCATAAATCCAAGGAAATAGCAAGTTTTAAAAGAAGCATTTTTTCTGTGTAAGTGTAGCAGTCAAAAAATAGTATTCCTATCTCACTAAATGCATGATATTGGCTTGAGGCATGGACTTCCCATCACCTGAACTGAACATCAAAGTCCCAGCTGCCAGAACCACTTGGTTCTTTGCTCATGCCCTGGTTCTGCTGTGGGCAGAACCAACAGACTCCATTCTAAACATCCGTGCCATAAATGGGACTCACCCAAACCACTCTGGATATGAGTCAGTACTTATCACTTGGATTTCAGGCCAGGAATTAGTGCTTGGCCTCCTTTTATTTACAATACAGATATAGGCCAAAAGTCTCCCTAATTAAAATTTTTGGTACCGATTTGCTATTGTACCTTCTGCTTATGGCAGGTCTATGTTGCTGATTCAGCACATCTTCAGCTGCAGAAAACTGGGGAAGACAGAAAGGCCCTTGATTCTTTACAAGGGAGGCATCTGGGAAAGCAGAAAACCTCAGCCTCAGTTACAAGACTTTAAATCCAGATATGTCACTTAAGGACACAGTGGAAAATATTATTCTGGTTTTTCATTAGTTTATATACTTGAGTCAAATCCACTGTTATTCTACCACAGTTTATTAAATTCACAGTTGTTACTTTTCACTTCAGTTGCTACTTTCAGACTGCAATTATTCTCATGTCTCAAGAGTAAAATATTTTATTTGTTTTATTTTATTTCTATTCTAGAGCAATTTGGTGTTTAAGTTCATTTTTCCACATTTTGATAAGAAATTTTTTTTTTCATCTGGAGCTTAGCCTCTAACAGAACTGCTTTTTTATCAATACACAAGATATGTAGAAAAAGTGAAAGCTCTGACATACAAATTGAATAATTAACCAACCCTACATAACTGATGTCTGATATAGACTGACTACAGCAATTCAGGTATATAAACATTATTACAAATTTTGAATTGCTAAGCCTTATTTAATTTGAATTCTAATATTACTGGTAAGCATGAAAAAAATCTACGACTTGTGACTGAGTGATGGTCACATCTCTGGTGAAAATTCCATCTGCAAACTAATCCCCATGATTTAAGAGCCATCATGACAAGAGTTATCCCATCAAAATAATTTTTAACTATTTTTGGCATAAATCCCAAAATATCATTGATACCATATTGCTGGGTTTACTATAATTTGCTTCAAAGACAAATCACAATTATTTCTACCAGCATACTGAAAAGCCCTGGAATCCTCCTGTTAAACTAGAAGTCTTCATGGTTTGTGTTTTTAACAGAAAAGAATTAGCCATACAGGTTCTTCAAAGCTGAAGTTGTGGATACAATTTCAGGGCATGATGCTGCAATCTCAGAATGAAAAAGAGGAAAAAAGAAGAAGAAAAGAGTATCATTAAAGTGATGTCAGTTCAGTCTTCCAGCTTAAATTTTATGTGAAAGAGAAGTGCAATTTCATTGATTAATACATTAAATAGCAAAAACCCCTCAACAATTAATAAACTGACTTTCAAATATTCCACATTTAGCTTATCAAACTCACACTTTTATTATAGTAATATAATTCCATTGTAACCAATAAACACTAGCTGTACTTGAAATACACAAAGTTGCACAGGTAGAATATTGCTTTGTTAAAATATTTAACAAATATTTGTGTTGTATAAATTGTAATCATAACAAGCATGACTACAAGAAATCACCACAATTTCACATTAACAAACTACAGCATGTCTTGAAGAGAACCAGTTTGTTATCACGATTTCTATGCAAATGTGAAACTGGGTAACAGTGCGTTCAGTGCTTACATCTTGCAAATGAGATTCTTTCTTCTTTGCTGATAAATTTAAGTGCTTCTCTAAGATGGAATAATATTTCTCACTTTCCTTGTCAAACTTCTTCTTCCCATCCTGAAAAACAAAACATTGCCAAGTAAAGTACTTGACTAAATATTACAGCTCACTTAAAAGAAATAACAGGTGCCAAAATATGGCTGGTTATAAAACCATTTTTGTTGATTCCAATATTTTTAGAGTTTAATTCTTAATTGGACCTGAAGACACTAGGAGTACTGCTTCAATTATCAAAAGCAATATTAGGTAGGATTTTTCCCGTAAATAATCAACTCATACAACAGACTCACATGGTTTCCCATAGTAAATATACATGAGGTTTTATGTAGGTGGTATCTTTCTAGGCAGACATTCATCCTCCCCTAGTTTTATAAGTGTACCTAACTGCCACACTGCCTTTGTTGAAAAAAACCCAAAACACTCTGTAAGAGGTGAGTATAAAAAATGTGATGATGATATAGGCCTATCCTTTGCATTTAACACTAATATGCTTATTTTTCATCCATACTCTAAAAATATGAGGATGATGGAAAAGCATATGTGTGGCTGTAAAAGGAAATTGGTGCAAAGGTCTGTTTCCAGTAATATTCCAATGTGTCTGAATATTTAAGCTTGCCTCATTTAAAAGAGTTATCCTGCCTTTTTCCTTTCCCTTAAAGTTTTTCCTTTCCCTCCTCTTAAAGTTTTTCTCATCATGTGTAGCCAATCTTCACATTTCCACTGTAAGACTATTTTATATGTGATAATACAAAGGAAAGCTACTACGCTGAGAAATAAGAAACATCTTATTTTCTGTATTCGAATTCAGAATTCATACTTCAAAATTTTTAAATCTGCTATCCTGAAATTTAAGAAAAAGATAGCTTTCTCAAAAGCTTTTCCATCTTTCAAGAAGTACTAAATTTCAAAAAATAGGAAAATGGATCAAAGTCAATATCTCATCAGAGAATCATTAATGATAAAAATATAATTTTTTAATTAAATAATTATATATCCTCTAATTAAGAGCAACCCTCTGCCAATGACTTTTACAGTCTTAGATAAGTCCTAATGATTAACAAGTTGAATGTTTTGAGAAAACAAAAAAACCCTCAAGACAAACAGTCCTACTTATACATGTGCAAAAACTATTAACTGCAGAAAAACTAATTACTGGACATCATGCAGTAACATCAGGTCATTTTAAGAACTGTAATGATTCTTTCCCTGACCCTTTCTCCCTAGAAATTGTTATACACAAAACCAAATAACTAGCTTGCATTGTAGCACCAACATGTTTCCTTTTCCATATCATGGGAAAGTCAGGTTAGTCAGAGAACTAAGACATAGGAGGAAGAATTTAATGACAAGAATTAAAACTTATCAACCAGCTGTAACAACAAACCACTTACTGATTAGCTCCAGTGACTAGAGCTCACAGTGGTAATTATACTTGATTGTAAAACATATCATATACCTTATATCCTGCAGAAAGTTCAAATATATTTAGTATGAAAAATATGCACAATTTTAATGTTCTCACTACCCCACAGCAGAGATATCTCCAAAAGACACCGTAGGAAAAGAAGGTCCTTGACCTAACAAAATATTAAGTAACAACACAGAAAAATTCCCAGTGCCTTCTAGATTTAATTACAGATATGCATATATAAGGATAAAAAGGTAAATAGGAAAATATATCTAAATATATATGTAAATATATTCCAAAATCTTTCCCAAACACATTTTTTGAAGAAAGAAAGAAAGAAGACAGAAGGCAAGAGTTCCTAGATGACTGATAAGTCAAGAAATCAACTCCTGCAGGACTGAAATCACAGGTCAGTTCCACAGCCACAGCTTTATTGGGGAATACTCAAGTGCCAGGTTTTTATGATGAAAGAAGAGCAACCTGAGTATTTCAACATCACATCTGGTCACTAACAGAAATTCAGTGCAGTTGATCACATCCCACAAATATGTACCTTTTGAATAAAAGGTGCAGCTAGTTACATACTGTCTTATCTTCTGAGACAATGATGTTAAGTGCTGGGCTAGAAATATGAACCAGACTATTATAAAATCCAAGTAACAGAGGTGGCAAGTCACCATCTTGAGGAAATTCTCAAGTCAGTGCAAACCTGATGCAATGAAAAATGCAAAGAGAATTACTTTTTAGGGTGGTTTTTTTTCCCCATGTCACTGAAAGTTGGGAGAGCAGTCTGCCTGATCACAATATTTATGCCTTTGGTCACAAGCTAATGGAGTTCATTGGTGGATACCCTGTCCATTAGACCATCTACATCAGCAGGTAACTTGAAACGACCTTTGACAATGAGGCCTGGGTGCAGATAACATGTACTTCACATTTGGGTTTGATGTTATGCTTGCCTTTGCTAACTAAGAGGCAAGACCAAAGGAATGAGACAAGAAGCCATGGGCAAACCTCCTGCAGGATTATCTGTTTCCTGCCCAGCCAGGTAAGAATGAGTTCCCTCCCTAATAGATTTATGATATGATCAGTAGGTATTTCTCTTGCCTTGTGAACTATTTGTCTCAGAATTCAAGCTGAGAAATGGGTAATGGATGATCCAAAGTCTGATCAGCCACTTGAGCTGACACTGACATTAACATAACCTTTATTAACAAGTGCTGGAAGAGTCTAAAGTCTAAGCTGCTTTGTGAAAGTCAAAGAGAAAAGTGTTCAACACCAGGACTTGGCCATCTGAAATACCTACATACAGCACATCAAACACGTCAATGCCAAGAGGGGTCCACTGGCACATCTAATGTGGCTTCCAGTGCACCAAATCCAGCTGGTTATATTTTCTATCATCTACAACAAAACATGTGAATTACATATCAAATCACCTATTCTCTTTATACGTAAAAAGGAAAACACAATAAGTAAATGATCACATCAAAATAGGTACAACTCCCCCAAGAACAAGAATAAATCAAGCTCAAATAAGCTAATTGTGGTTTTAAGGTATCTTGTATCTTATGTGAAGCTTCATGAAGATCTCCATGTCACCACCTACGGGGACACAGAATTTGAAGGCCTCTTGGTCTTCTGCCAGCACTACCAGCCCCCTCCAAGGCTGAACCTCATTCTGTCACAGATCTGCTCAACCACTACCTTCATAGTTTTTATATCGGTTAAATTGAAGAGAAAACAACAAACTGGAGCTTGCTTGTTACCAGGACAAATTCTGGCCCAAGCGCAATGTTTCCAGGAAAGTACATCCTATGAACTTCCTTGTTTTCCAGATTTTAACATTACAATAATTTCTCCCTTCAGAGGTAGGAGTGGACAAACTAAGGGGAACAGAAGTAAACTGAGAATAACAATTGCTTGGCAGTTTTGACTGCAATAGTGTCTTTATCTGCTGATATTTCTGGGAATAAGGTTGCAGTGCCAGCAGGAAAATGTCTCTGGTTATTTAAACAAGTTTCTGGGAAAAGTATAAAAAATACTGGGCCCAACAGGTGACGAGTTCCCTTTGCTTGGAAGGTCCTCTGCTACGCCAGTAAAAACCACATTTTTGAATGCATTGAAGCCTCTGAAATCTGTTTACTTCATAAAAACTAACAAAAAAAGACACACTCAGAAGCAGGTGATTCATTTTCTGGATGAGAAGAAACACTTTAGTTTATGCCAAAATAACTCTCACCTCACAAACTCAGTCAGTGACTCACAGCACACAGACATGTCCTAAGTGGAGTCACAGACTCAGCTCATTCCAGCTTTAGCCTGTTCTTCTGCTCTTATATACAGCTACTGCCCAAATTAATATCTGAATCCCGATCCCAGCACTCTGTGCCCATGGGACTGAGATTTCTGTTCTTCCACATGCCACGACGTTTTCAAGGAAAGTTTCCATGCAAAACTATAACTCCTAAAAGCTTAGGAGACAGATGATTGCTTTTGCCTAGATTCCATAGTGGATCAAATCCCAAGGAGAAGGGATGTGCTTGGATAAGAAAGCTCATGATGTTCTGTTACCAGAACAGTCTGCACAGTCATGACACAAAGCATAAGGTACATGGCCATTAGGAAGATTCTAATTCCTGACCTCTGCACTATGTCTCTTATTCCCTTCAGACTCCAGCTTTCTTTCATCCTTGCACATCTTTCCTGCAAGTAAACCTCATCCTTTCTCTTTGTCCTGGAAAAATATCAATAATTTCTTTCAAAATATTAGCTAGGACATATTAAAAAAAAACAACAAGAAACCAACAAACCAAGACTCAAAAAAAACCATGCAAGAGAATTAGGAGGGTACAGTAAAAAAATCTAAACAGAAAAAGAAAAATTACATAATACTACTCCTTGGCATGTTTTACATTGATGCATAAGTCATCAACACCTTTTGTCTAGACCAAGTCTAGCAGAATCTAAACACTGTAAATGTCTCTCTGTAGTTTTTTAACCATTCTGAAGTACATCAAGCCTTAAATCAGTTTAAAAATATTTACAGTTTTAAATGCTTCAAATTTCTAACAACCACATGAGGAAAGCCCTTAACCACACACTCAGCTCCTAGCATGTAATGGAGTCTTACTAACTTCCAGTACCCTCTTGAGACACTCAAGTGATGTAATACCACGTCCAGGTTTAATTCTTGGTTTTATTCTCTTTGCTCAGATTTCTTGTATAATTTTATTTCAAAACTAATTAGACAATCTCCAGAAAAAGAAAATTATCTTTTCAGAAATAAATTTTGCTTAAGATACTACTAATTATAGGCATGCCTGTTAATAGTTTAATTCAAAAGATGTTCTTCTATCCCTCTGGTTCTACAGGCATCTGTGGCTGAAAAGACCAGACATCAATTATTAAAAAGGTGACTCAATTGAGTCAGATAAATTTTTTCCTGTTCATAAAGGCTGTGATTCCATGCTGTAACTAATCATACACATGCAAGGAATCACTGGCATGATTCCTATAAATTTTACCCACAAGCTGTATTTTTGGATGTAAAGCAGAAAGAGTTGTTATATTTTGAAGCTGAATTTCCTTTTCCACTGGGAACACCAAGAAATCTGATGTTTTTTTAATGGTCTACCACGACTTTGTGTTGAGTATTTAATGTTAAAATTGTTACAAGTATCTTCAGAATCATTACATACATTATTCCTCTTCATTTTTTGCCATCTTTCTTCTTTATTTTCATTTTTTTTCTAGTTGCAATGAATTTTGGTGTTTCACTTACCTATTAGTATGTCTTAGCTACATTTTACATCTGTCTCTTAAGAAATTTTTTAGCGCTTTGTCCCAGAATTCATATTTAAACTTTAACATGCTAATCCTTAAAAAAACACAAACCAAACAAAACATTATCAGTAACAATATTCTTGTGAAGTCATAAAGAAAAATGTTTTGTAAGAGGTGATTTTAAAGGGATCATGAAAGGAAATGAAAATAGAAATCATTACAAAGAAACTATTTGGAGAAAAAATGTCAGTGAGACTACCTTAATTAAAAAACAACTGAACATTGTGAAACATGGTTGTGATAATTTTTTTTTTCCCCTCACCCAAAATTAGTACGTATTTTTCTCACCCACTCGAGCTGAGGTGCAGAAACTGTACAAACTTGGCTCAGAAATGCAATACTAAGACTGAAATATAGATCAAATCAGACAACATTTGTCAGTTGAAGAACCTGAAGGCAACGGTGAACTCCATGGAGACCAATAAAGCCACATAATTTTTTTTCTCTTTGACAACTGCAAAAATGTCAATATATCAGACTGGAGATCATTCATTGCTGGAATGTTAGACTTCAAATATATTTTTAAACCCACCCTTTTCATTACCTTGCAAACAAAAATTCAAATTGCATTTCTACAAAGTTAGTGGAATTTTGTTTGGAGTTGTAAGTTTGGAGACTATCTCTTATTAAGTGGCAGGACAAAGAGAAGTAAAACTGTAGACTAGCAAATAAACTAAACTTAGTCTTGGAAAGACTGATTTGAACTCAGATCCTATGGACTTCTTGGAAAATGTGAGATCTCTGAGTCTCACAACTTCTCTTCTAAGGAGAAAAAAAATGAATTCACCTTCCATTTTATTTTGCCTGAGGTTTTGTTGAGAATTTTCATGGAGGTGGTTGATAGTTTCTGGTTGGTTTTAATAAAATTGAAATTATCATAGGCCTCTGAGATGACAGGCTGCGTTTTGATAGATGCCTGGATGGCAGGAATTTCTTTTTGGTAGAAATTTTGATTTCTTATATGAACACTCAGGGTTCAAGGTAAGGCCAAAAGATTTTCCAGGAGGAAAAGTGAAAAAGGGATATAAAACTCCTTCCTTTCTCCTCTTCCTCCCAAACAGAATTTAATATATCATGAGGCTATAGGGTTTGCACAAATCCGTGAGAAAGCTAGGAGATTAAAGGGCATGGTTTGCGTATTGTTAACAAATAATATGAAGTGGAACAAAGTTATATCATAGTTCATACAGAAATTATTGTTGATCAATATAAAATAGGGTTAATATAGTCATAAATTATGTCTTATATTCCTTATAACTGCTAGTGAAAACACTTCCATATTAAAGCCGAATGCATCATGTAGAAAATTAAATGTCCAAAAAACTATAAATCTTAAAACCAATTCTTTACTAAAAAAGAGCAACTATATGCAAACCATGATTATCCAGAAAAGAATATGGTGTAAGACACAAATAATTATAATAAAAAGGACATATTGTAACTATGAAGCATAACAGGGCAATAAACCAGGAATACTAGAGTGTTTAGTGGTATTAAAGCTATGAAGACAGATATTAAAAACTGGTAGTTTAAAAAATAACCTCAATTAAAATCAGGTAAGGAATACATAAAACTGTAATATACTTTAAACAGTCCAAAACTAATTTAAGTTTAGATGGAGTTCACATCTGTGTAAAATACTGAATAACCTTGCAAGAGATAATTTACTTCCAGGTTCAAAAACTTCTGAGGAAAATTTTCTTTTCCCTCTGTAACACCTTTACAGGCATCCAAATATCAGGTACTTTCAAAAGTGTGTCCTGGAAGAGGTTAGTCCTACAGCCATTTACTAATTTTTCCCTCTGTAATTCCACCAGATGTTTTCAAATTAAAATGCAGTTACTTTTAAATGAACAAATGTGTTTGTAGGATGTTTGTTTCTCTCCAAAAAATTCTCTCCTGAAATGAAAAAAAAATATTAGAAGTTTCCAGCACTGCTATGAAAAGACATGCAAACCTGCCAGTACTGGCAGGTCACAAAGCAAGACACATTAGACTCCCCATTATTCAGCTGCAGAGCTATCTTCAGTTTATTTGGCATTTGAAGATTCCAGGAGTAGCTGCTAGATGTCTGGGAATCTGCTAAATCCCTGCCCAAACAGCAGGACTGGTAAGTCTACACACGTAATCTAGTTTTATTGCTTTACTGTCGACTAAATATGAAGTATTTTTGCTGGAATTGCTTACTTAGGATATTATCATGTTACTGCTTAAATAATATGAAGAAGTTCCCTAGAACAGCAGAAACTGACTCTTTAAACTCGTATCTGAAGCAAGTTTAGGATAGCTTTCTGAAGTTGAAAATGTTTTATCTTAACAGGAAGAGGGTCTTCTATGTCATGATTTCAAAAAGAAAGTTACCTATGCTATTTAGGAATTCAGCAAAAAACCTGTATTAGCTCTGTATACTTCATAAAAATGCTTATGGAATAAACTGCTCATGTCATACGTATTGCATATATTTGATAGAAATCAATACAGCTATAGATGCTGAGCAGAAAGTAAATGACAATGGAAAATATGACTCAATCCTAAGGCATCAATTACATGAGAGAAGGAAAGAAGCCAACTCAGATTTGAGGCATGCTATTCTTCAAAAATAAAAGTCAATCAGCAATAACACATGTTGTGATTTAGAATATTCAAAATGCTGAAGTCACTGAGCTGGCAACACCATCCATGGAAACCTGTTAACATTAACACTTACAAAATCAGATCGAAGACCTTCTCTCCATCAGTAGAAACTAGTTGTAGTTTTTCCCCATTATCTAGTTCCAGTATGAGCTTACAGAGCTTCTTGAAGGTCATTCAAAAAATAAAACACGTCTTCTATTGTTTCTGCTTCATTTCCATACACACCAAACTCTATTCAGTTCAGATGACAATGTGGAGCAAATGAGAGAAAAGAAGCTTTACAGGAAAAAACAAACTTAACACCATTGCACAGGTCTAGTGGGTTGTAGCTGACTCTTTGATGCAACTGACTCTTTGATGACTGTGTGGAAAGAGAAAAGTAGATTTAGAATGCATTGTACTGAAGTGGACTGGTCTTATTCACAGGGAACAGGCAACTCCAATTTTTGCCTAATCTTCCATGTCATCACTTGGACTAAGCAGGAATAAAGCTCTCAGTTTCACCCATATTTAGACATCTAGAAGTTGGCCTTTTAAGTTCAGCAGTCACACCAACTTGTTATACAACTGCATAAACAGTGAAAAATGGTTTGTTTCCCTTGAGTGTCTAGTTCTTATACAAAGGACAGAGAAGATCGGTTTGGCTCTACAATTACTAACATACAAGCGCACAGAAATACTAATGATAGAATATCCAGCTGCTACAGGCACAACAATTGTAGCATGATCTTTGCACTTGACTGTAAGGCTCACTTTCATTCTAACAGTCAGAGAGGTGTATGTCTTAACTACAAAAAGAACATCCAATTTTTAAAACTGTATTACATTACTCAGCAACATTCCTTGGTCTCCACCACCATCCCTTTCCAGCCACTGCTGCTTCTTTTTGTCTCTGCCTGCCTAAGAGGCCATCACCCATTCCCTGAACAGCTGCTCTTGCTGGCATCCCACACCTGATGTTGCTGCTCTCCTTGTGCATTCCTCCCATCTGCATTGGCTTTCTTTCCTTCCCATGGAGACAAACCGCCATTTCAGGTTCTCCATGCCTCCTTTCTTATGCTAGATTCCTTCACAAATGAAGTGTATTTCAGGAATGTCCCTGTACACCAGTAAACTAAAATGTCCATGAAGAGGCCACTTCCTCTGCACAGTTAGCATCTTTGCTTTGTGTACTGACAGCAAAGATAAAGCAAAAAAGCTGCAAAGAACATAATGTCACTCAAACAAAGCCATTGCAACAGACTAGCTTATAACTTCACAAACACACTGCTTTATTTTAAAAATTGAAGATAAAAATATCTATTTCTTAATGAGCAATTTCTTTTTTAAAACACTCTTTGGGAATCTCCTGTCTATGCCAACCCATCAGCCAACATCTGTGATTTCTGTGTGCCAGCAGCACGTTCAGCACAGTTCATAGTCCCACGGCACCTCCCACGTCATCACAACAGGACTGCAATGCTGACCTGAGGAAGAACTTGAGGCGTGCTATGAGAAATTTTTTAGATTAATACACACAACTGGAAGCTGTGCTGTTTACAGATACTAAAAAAAAAAAGGAAACAGTCTGGGGTCAGTGTCAGAAGTGATTTTGTTTTGTTTTGAAAGCATCTATTTTCAGAGTCCCTTTTACAACACTGATAAAGGAACACAAAATATCACTTTGGGGTGAAAAGTTATGCCTCCCCAGTGGCATTGTTAAGCCCAAATAGTGCTCTCAGTTTACTTCTTAGGGGGGGTTGATCTTCTCATCAAGATAACAATTTGAGACCACCCCTCACCCCTTCTTGGCAAACTCCACAGGAACAAATGGTATATAACCTCAGAGATCCTGAAATAACAAAGCTGGTCATTTGGTGGAAAGATGGATCTTTTGATGCTCCCATATCTACACCAAGACACATTAAAGTTTCAAGTAATGATGCTCCATTATTTTTTACAGTACAGAAGTGATACTTCTCGGATACTATCACCCATCCTTAAATCCTCCTAGAGATTCTTACAACCAATTCTCAGCAACAACCTTTAGACCTGTTTCTCAGATGTGGAACATAATCCTCTCCATGCTGTGTCTGAGAGAAGGTTGGAGAAGACATAACAGATGAGTAGAGCTACTGCACCCTATTCAGCAAATTCTCCATGCCTTGAAACACTCACTAAGAAGTTCAGTTCCCCTGTGAACTGGAAATTCAGCTTAGAGGTGAATGTCCTTGTTCATACTTTTAATCAGAGCTCAGGAGTCCAGCAGGACTCTAGCAGCTGTGCAGGGTCAGGATGCAACCTTCCTGAATCCTTCCCATGACACACATTAAAATAGGCTGCAGTAGATTAGCAAGAAAAAGAGCCTTAATTTAATTAGCAAATGTACAAGTTTTCTTGCATTTTTATGTTCTTTTGTTGGCTGATACTTGCTACCTAAGTTTTTAATTTTTTGTTTTACTAACTGCAGATTTTTGAAAAATTTTCTTTTGCAAAGACAAATACACTGCATACTCACTTAGGCAATTCCACCAATTAACAAATTTATTCTAAGCCTTAATTCCTAAATGTTATGGCAGAACAGTAAATTATCTTCCTATTTACTACAGTGGACTAATTTATTTATCCTTAATTTATATCTGTTTTCTTTAGGATGCAAATTAGAATTTTATTAAACTGCAGAAAAAACACAGCTTCAAAAACCTGTTTTAGTCAGTGAGCCAGTTAATCATACTAACTTATAACAGAAAAGACTGAATTTAACAGAATTTATTAAAACTGATTATGCACATAACATTAACTGCATTCTTCACAAACACCCACAGTTAACAGATTGAACCAACAGTATTTAATCACTGTGTCCATAATCTTTTAGTTATGAGATTTGAGTTTTCGCTCTCATTTCTTAAAAGAATGCACTAGAAGGGAAAAAAGCTTTTAGGATTGGTTGTTTTTTTTTTCCCCTTTAACTTCTTACAAGTTTTTCAGCTTTGAATGAAAAAGTAATTAAACTGAAGTAAACTGCAATGACAAAATAATTTTGCTGCATTTGCAGAACAAGAACTGTCTCAAGAAGACCCAGTTGCTTCAAAAGAACTTGGGGTTCAGGTGCTCAGCCAGTGATACCTCCCATTTTAATTGGCTTTGCACAGGAGAAAGTAAGACTTCTTGAAAAGATGAGGTGTTTGCATGCTGGGCTCTTCACCACTATTTTTGAAATTTCCCAAATATTTCACATAGAGAAAAACAAAAGAAGAAATGGCTAATCATACTGTGACATTACAATTATTTTGTACTTAGAAAAAATAATTTTAATAGAGATTACCAAATTGATGCACGTCTTTAACTGCTTTGTATTTCCATAAATTCATTTGACTAACGAAGGGAAAATAAAATACATTTTATCTATTTTGAAAATAATGTTTATACTATACATTTTCATTAAATGCAAATTACAAAGGGAAAAGCAGACAGCTGCAGCTGATAAAGCAACAATTTCCCTACTCCAAATTTTAGGACCTGGGTCATTTCACAGAAGACTCTATAAATAGACATTGAAATCCAGAGAGAAACAACAAAAATCAAAATGAAGTAATATACATTTTTAACAATATTTAATTTGAAGAAGTTTTCATATTTGCAACTTAAAACTGTCACAAACAAAAGTTACCATTATAAAACCAATATTTTAATAAGCTTAGCCGCCTGATTTCTCAGTTCTTGCATCTGTCAATACTAGTTTAAATATGATATCAGATAAGACAACATATATGGAATGATTTCTGAGATAGAAATGTTCTAGGACATTTGAATTAAATGTATATTTATAAACGCAATTTACTCTTTCACAGTTCACAAACTAACCAAAATTGAGGATTTATGTAAGTAAAAGCAAAGCTAAAGAAAATTTGTACTTTTCTATCTACCAGAGATAGATCCTTAATAACCTATAATATCTAAAGAGACTGTCACTTGAGTTATTTATCAGTACAGCAGATTTTTTGGTATGCAGTTGTCTCATGACCATTGAGTAGGCTCAGTTCCTCATGCTCAGTCATTTCATCCTACACTTTCTTCCCAATGTTCCAGGCCTCCTCCTCTATCTAGGCAACCTACGTCGACACCACTAGATATTTTTTGCCTGATCATTACTGAAAATAAAACAACAGACTGATCTCAAATTGCCCCATGGGATCTTCTAATTAGTGGCTTCTCTTTAACCAGACAGTCTCTCCCATAAACAAAACTCGCTGCTCTCTTCCTGTTAGCCAGTTCCTCTGACAGATTAGACTTCTCATACTAAGCCCCATCAAAACTAATTACAATGCCTCATGTAAAGTGCTTTAAAAGCCTTGCTGAAATAGAAATAGGTTTGATGCCTTGCATTTCTTTGCCTACAGAATAAGTTATCTTATCAAAAAAGGTATCAGGTAACTCTGGTAGTAGTAACCCTTTCTGAGAAACCGTGTGGCATTTTAACCTAAAGCATTTGGACATCAATTATCCTGGCCCAGCCTCTCTTCCGTCTTCTTTCCCCTGGCCCCCTTCCACCATGCTTCAGACTGACATTAAAATATACCAGATCTAGTGGACACAAGTACCAAACCTTGAGTAACAGACACTAGCAATGAAACACCTTTTACCATACCTACTAGAGCAAGGTCATTCATTTTTCTCAGTTAAAGGATCACAAGTGCTATAATTTGATCAGATACCAAGGAAACCTGTTCAAGAAATGGGCATTTTGGTATTTCTAACCAATCTTAGATACCTATCTAAAACTCTGCTTTGACAGTTTTCTGACAGACCCTGAAAAATGGGTTTTTTGTTTGTTTTACCCTCCTCAATTTCCAGACAATCCAAATCAAACACAGAAAGAACGTGCCAGCTCCCGCATGCCTACATATGAGGATAGATATGAGCAAAGATGCAGGAAATTTAATCCCAGCAGTGAATATGGATTTGTTTCCCAAGTAGGAAGGAATTCATATCTTCCTGTAAATGAATGAAATTAAATAATAATAAAAAATAATCCTCCTGGCCAAAATAAATTATTTTATGAAACAAACAAATGGAATTGTAAGGAGGAAACAAAGCGTTCCTTTTAAGTCTTAAAACCAAAATTGCTTCTGTTGTCTTTGATCTGATTTAAGTTGTATTAAAGGTCAATGAATATTGGAACAAATGTTGCTAAATGCTCTACTCAATGGATAAAAAGAAAGATGAAAGTTCGGCTTTATTGTCCATAACACATCACACAATGAGCTCACCAAAGTTACCAGCTGGGGCCTTGCAAACCACATTGACCAAATAAGGCAAAAGGCTTCGTGCCTGGAATCCTTTCCCAGTTACCTCACCCGGCTTCTGCTCGCCTTTCTACAATAATTGCAGAGGTCATTTTTTTAAACTCAGATGGAGTAAATCAACAGGCTATCCAATGCAAAGCTGGGTTTGTGTAGTCTCTGGAGAGAACTCAGCTTTATTTAAACTGAGTGTGTGCAGAAAAGGAATAACTGAAATATGTGCAATAAAAACAGAAAAGCAAGTAGTATAAATCGAGAAGAGCAAGTGATGGCGATTTGTATATTGCTGGTTAGGTTATAAATAGTAATATTTTATGGTGGATGTTTCTCAAATTTTCTTGGGTACCTTCAGGTTTTTAAAGTGCACCTGAAGGACTAGTCTTTAATGTTTTATTCTTGTGATGTTCCAAAAACACTTGAACTTTGCACTCTGAGTTTATACTGTCCTTGTATTTGAAATATAGCTCCGTAACATCAACAGGATATATTTTATCCTCCATATTCTCTTTGATTTCTGTGACAATATTTTTTGCTTAAACGTGCTATAGTTTTGAAGAAACAATGAAATATTCTCATTCTCTATTAAGCACAACTGTAGGATAGTCCTAAGTAGTTCATCATGGTAACAAAAATCTTGTGAAATTACTTATTATTAAAACAAAATGGTGATTCTTATAATTTATTTTCTCTTTTTTTCCCCTGCATATGTGTGTGGATAGGAGGGGGGGGGGGTGGTGGGGATGGCTTGGTTTTATCTCCAGCTGAATTTCATCTGGTATTTTAGAAAAGAAAGAAAAAAAGCCCAGCAAGCACTTTTAAGCGCTCTCTCACTTTATCTTCGCCCCAGCAAAATCTGACAGTAGTACCTAATATAATTTCCTATTATGTATATTGGTAACACAGATATCTAATAATCTTTTTCCTCCACAAAATTTGAAAACACAGCTTAAAAGGGTACTAAAACTGATAATTTCAAAGTCCAATTAGAAGAGAGAGAG
Organism: Manacus candei; assembly: GCF_025592945.1. Classification (NCBI taxonomy): domain Eukaryota; kingdom Metazoa; phylum Chordata; class Aves; order Passeriformes; family Pipridae; genus Manacus; species Manacus candei. Next base: position 41,100,741 of record NW_026138062.1, read on the forward strand.
TCCAACACCCAACAGCTGCTTTCATCGCTAGTTACTACTGACATTGTCAATGCTAAAGGCATATACAATTAATCTGGTGCTTCTATACCTAATCTTTTTAAATGTTAGTCCATAAGATATTATGATGCAAACTGACTGTAAAGTCACAGCTCTAGAAATATATAAAATGACAAAACTATCAGCTATCTTGTGGAGTTTGTACCACTCAGGTTCTCTTGAGAGAGGAACACATACACAGAAATGTTTTGAGGTTTTGGTGGGGAGAGGGGTAACAGAGAAACAGATGCAATTTTGTGTTTGATATGAATACAGTTCCACACACTGCTGTAAGTTAACACTACAGGAAAAAAACCAGTTCACACTTGGTATTTCAGAGCAAAAACTAACAATTGACACATGGTCCACACAGCTGAAGAAATAAGAAGCGATCTTCTCAGTGTTCTGTGAAACTTACTGCTGAAATCCAAACAATAAGAAAGGATCTACATTTTTTGCTTGTCTATCAGTACAGATCACCCCAGAGGAGTTCAGACAGCCAAATCTCTGTACAAACCTTCATTAATTGCAGATAAATAAGTAGGAAGCTCAACTCATAAGAGTTCATAAATGCTCAAGGGTTGATCTCAGTGAATGAAAGTGAGGGTAAGAGATCTGACCATGTTCTCAACTTTACTATGAGTTTCACAAAGCCCAAATTTCTACTCTATTTCATGTGGGTCTCATTATTCCTAGATCACAGGTTGCTGTTTTGTAAAAAACTGTACTGAAAGAAATTAATTTCTCACTTCTTTTTGTTGATACCACTTAGTTAAAGGCCAACTGTAATTGCTTCAACTGATAAAAATCAATTCAAAGGTGAATGTTTGTATTGCACTTGGTCATGAAGGAGGTCTGAATCTCTAATTTCTGAGTTTGGCAGTTGAACTCCATGTGCAGCGCAAGAAAATATGAGTTTATTTGACATTTTATAAAACAATGAGCTGGGAGAGCTCTCTATAGGATATCAATGTGAACTGCCCAAAACACACAGTGCTGCATAACAAACTCCATTAGATACCGGAATAAGAGTTAGTTGAGCCAGGCTCTCCCCTGAACTCATTCTGCACACTGTTGTGTGATCACAGACAAGTCAAAACAATCACTGTAAGAGGAGAAAATGGCCATATTTTATCTGGAAGAGATATGGAAAAGAAACCAGCCATTGTGATATACCAAACATAGAGGACTCAATCTGTCCTGTAGTGCCCTGCCTTTAATGTTCAATACTTGATACAAAAAACAAGGGAGTCATCTTCAATAATATCATTTATATATGTGTTGACATCTACTGAGCAATATTTAAAGGAGACACGTGTCTTATAAAGCTCTGCACAGAGCCCTGTGAACTGCCTGTGGATTGTCTCTCTTGATGTACCAAATCAGTCAATAGTACAATGGGTTAGGCTTTCAAATAGGATGCTATGCAGAGAAGAATGATATCTCTTAAACTATAGGAATATGAAATGAAATGGTAACACAAAGAACTGAACAAGACTATGAAAACCCACTGAAAACTAAAAATAATTTTGTGCTGGGATTAAATTCTGATTTATGCAGCATGGTAAATAAACTCCCAGCCCTGCATCTCACAGCAGCATAGGGGTGGGACAAGAGAAGAATGTAGTTGTACACAAAAACGTATCCAGTAAGAGAGTAAAGAACATCCATTTCAGAGAAATCTGACCTCAAGTTCACAGCAAAAATTCTTCACAAACATCTACTTAGTTCCTGTGCGGAAGCAGTCGCATCTGTTTGCTACACATTCACAACAGCAGTACAAGAAATATAAACCTTTGGTCTCTCTTTCCAATAGTTCTGTTTTTCTTCTGAGTTTGTTTTGAGTACAGCACAAGCACAGCCTCACCTGCAACATCAGAGAACTTATTTTGTACTCATTTAACCTTACAAATGGAAGATTTCCCAGAAATTTTTATGAGTCCTGATGTACGATGCAAAATGCTTCAGAACTACCATATTTACGCAGACAGAAGGAATTGTTACTAACCATACCTCCAACTGACTACCAAGCCTTTATGCATCTCTCAGAGACTGTGATCAAGGCAGTCACTGATAGCCACTTAAGAATCCAGGATCAGATGGAAATTACCTCTTCTAGACAGTTCCTTCCAACATTTTTTCCCAATATTATCTTCTGTCTTTATACAATGGCCACTCGAGGGCAACTGCACTTATAGCAGCTGTTTGAATCCTCTCTGTGCTTCTGGGTTAATCCAAGATGTAGCACAATGTAAATGTAGACATCAGTAAATGAATGCAACATCAGATGGTAGGAATGTGCAACAGTAGCGAGAGCTGCTCCCTATGCATATTATCAGTCTTTAAGCTCCATTTCTAAATCATCTTCTCCTCTGAAGCAAAGAATTCAGTATAATTTACTAACATATTAATGAGGATGGTATCAAGTCTGTTTGAATACAAAATGCCTGTTTTCAGTCCAGCCTTCAAAACATACTGATAAACTCAAATAAACATGAAATGAAAAACAACCACAGCCACTTACTTTTGCTGCTCCTATTTGCTCTTTACGAAACTTCTCCAGCGGTGCTATTAGCACATCATTAGCATTCTGGATCTGCAAAGTTAAACACAAAGTATATCTTTTTAATAGACTATTTGCAGAAAGTAGAGTCACTGTAACTCTGCCAATGTGCAAGACTGAAAAATTCATATCTTTAACATTCTGGTAAGAGCATATGGGTAGAAGGCAAGTAATTATGTTTTCTTCACACAAAACATACAACACCAATGTAAACTAGTCTATTATGGAACATTTTCATGAATAACTAAAGCAATTGTTATGAATGTCTCTCTTCAATATGTAGAAGGGTTTTCTGGTACTTTACTTCCATTTCTTGCATCTTGCCTAAAACCAGAATAGAAAATGAAAACTTTCAGGAACATGTTTTGGCAGAACAAAGAAGACAAATATACTGGTACTGACAGCACTGACTAAAAAAGTCTGTGTTTATAGAATCTGAAACTTGACAGTTGAATCTTTTCAGTTATCTCTTTGGATTACATACCTAGTTACACTGAACAGAGGAGAGTGAGGCAGAGAACTCTTAAAAGATAAGTAGACAATTTAAAAAATACTCTAGCTTGGGTTCCTTCACTTTTCTAAACTAATTTAAGATGTCCTGCAGCTATTTTTATCCCTTTAACCTAAACCAGAGTTCTTAATGAAACACAGTATTCCCCTCATAGCCTCTGTTTATTTAGTGTAAATCCAGTCCTGGGAATCCCTCTCTGAAAACCATTCCCAGCAGTGACCACCCAAAGTAGTCCCCAGCCTTTTTTTCTTCCCACCAGTTCAGTCTTTACCATACTCATCATTTGAGCTTTGGCAGGTTTGGAAGTCTGGGCAAAGCTAATATGCACCTAAGCCAAATATGAATGAATACAGATCTTGTGGTTCTTCCACAACAATAAGTGATAAGCCAAATGGTCAGTTAGGCACAAAAACTTCCCAAAAGCCTGTACTAATAAACACAGAGAATAAACCCATTGAAATACAAACACATTTTCTTTCCTCCCAAACATAACATTACAATTTGAAAGACCACAGAATCACCGCAACTCTTAGCAGGGAAAAGCTTCAGGAAAAGTAGAGATTCAACACCCTAATGAAGTAAAGTCCAAGACAGCAATGGCAAAACCGGAATGCTCAATGATAAAGTGATCAAAATGTGCTACATTTAAAACCAAAAATCAGGCACAGAAGATGAAAAGGAGTGTTTTCACTGCATTTAACATCCTCCATCAATTCCACTGGATCAGACCAAAGAGCTACATCTCCGAGTGGACATTTCCAAATAATATATAGACTTTTAGGCATCAGCCAGCAATCTAACTGCAACTCATCTTTTTTTAGGTCTGTGCACTTTTTTTTTCCTTGTAAAAAGTGTTAAGTTCAACCTCAAGGATCTTAAATCTTTGAAGATGAAAGATTAACAGGAGTGCAAAACTTAAATGATTTGCCTACAACCAGACAATGTTGCAGTGCATACACCTGGAAGCAGGAGCTCAAAGTTTTGATAAGTTACAGAACATGTATGTGGCTCTTGGCAGCACACACAGAAATCACAAAAGCTTAGTGGAGTCATTGGTACAGACCTGTGGATGCATTTTTTTATTTTTTTTTTCATGTAGAAAACTAAGTTTTTTCTCTGCTTTTAGGATTCATTGTTAAATACCTCACAGTTCAATTAATGTATTATGTATTATGTATTATGTATTATCAAGTAGTTACTACTGATACCAGCAATCATTGCTAGTCCTGTTGCTAGCCATTGCCTCTCAAACTAACCTCATGTGGAGCTGAATGGCCTTCCTTTCACTCAATGCTACCACAGTTATGCAACCTCCATGCCACACTAAGAGACCTCACTTCACATACTGTCCTCTTGACAGTGCTAAAGAAACTGAAACACAACTCCTACCCATCTCACTCAAAGCTGCTGCAAAGCAAATGAAGTATCTTGGAAAAAAGGAATCCTGCTTCAAACACCATGGAAGAACATATTCACAGGAAGCATATTACACTGAGAGGATTCATCTGAGAAGTAAGTAGCTTTGCCAGGATGAAGCACAGTTTTATAACTCCCACAGTTATACATGAACTGGGAATGGACAGTAGACACCGCCAGGCTACTTGAAAGGTGTCACACACTTCATCTAGACAGGGTCTGTGCCTCTGAACAGATCTGCTGAGCCACAATAACAGAACACACTGCAAGCCATTCCCTGTGCTGAAAGCTTCTACTGACGAGAACTCTGATGTGACAATTCATCTCCCAGCAAAATTAGGAGCTAAGCAAGTAATAGGCTTTGGTTTTGGGGAGGGAGAACATGGCAGCAAAGGACCAGAGAAAATCCCAGCAGATGTACTTCAACAGTCAGTATTATAAAGATGCAGAAGTCTGTGAAAAGACTTCCATCGATTTCCACCAGCTTGTGCCTAACTTTTGGAAACTGAAAATTATAGAGAAAGAAGAATTTTTGCCTTACATATGCATTTATTAATTTCCTTTCTTTGTCAATTCCTATCACTGCAACTACTTTATAGTTTCATTTTAAGGGTTACAAACCGGCACACAGGTTTCCCCCCTCCCACACAAAATAGGAGCCTAGTCCTCCCACAGCCATTTCTGTGGAAATCTGATTGCTTTAGGTAATCTGAAATTTTCACTGTGTGGTCCTAATAGAGTAAATTTCTTCCTGCCAAGATGATAATCCCTCTCCTACTCCTAGTTATTGTGCTAGGTTGAAATCAGGGGCACTTGGAACAGGCAAACAATGTCAAAAAGACTGTAACAGTTTCTGTAAATAGCAACTTCAGAAACCCAAGTTGTGCTTAAAATATGGATCTTACCCTTCAAAGCTTATTGAGATTAGTCACACCTTTAAAGAAGTTATACTTTCTTGATCCAATAGCTACTGAATGCTACATGGTTCCAGTGCCCAGCCTGGCTAATATGTGGCAGTCGATCCAACAATGTGATTGTTTCTCATTTGGCAAAAGCATCAGTCTTTCTCCAGAAAAAGAAAAAAACAAAGGAACCATACCATTTTAACTTAGTGACAGTTGCTCAGTCTTTTCTAATGAAGATGCCATGCAAGTATTAGACAGATATAACAGGAGAATTACTTTGACAATTGAGAGCTGTATGAGATATAGGAAAAAAGAAAAATATTTTTCTAAACTTAAGAACTTAATCAGATTTTTATCTTTGGTATATATAATTCTACTTAGCTGTAGTTAACTCTACTTATTGACAAAAATACCATTGAAATAAGTACCACTAAAATCATCCAGAACTTGTAAAATATACTTGAAAAAGAAACATTTAAAAATTCAAAACACTTTTCTAAGGTAGTTTGGACAATTTATGAGGTCAATCTCTGTTTGCATAACTGCAAATTTCAATACACTCTGACAGCCTTTGAGACAACATGGTGAAGCACCTTAAATTGTCTTTTCTGATTCTTGATAATCCACTTTTCCAACCCACACTCCTTCCCTCCAAAAGTTAGCTATGAAATTGAATTAATGCAGCAATACTAAGATTAAACTGATTTTCACACATCACAGAGAAACTCCACGTCTATACTTGGAGATATTTTGGGCTAGCAAATTTTTAAGCTTTTCTTTTTTGACTAAGACTTTTAATCAGTAAAAAGAAGAACATTATGAGAATCATTATTACAAAATGCTAGAAAGGGAAGAATAAATTTATTGCAAATATATCTGAACATTTTAATTTCTAGATTTTCTTAAATTCAATATTAATTTTTTGAATGAGTTTTCTAATTAGATTTCTAGTTTTTCTAAATTTGGGATAGTGAATGATATGTGGCCTGTACACGCAGCTGCTGCCTTCTTCTTTTACTTAAACTAAAAGAGGGTAGATAAAGATTTAAATGGAAAGAGAGTAGGTTTAGATTTGATGTTAGGAAGCAATTCTTTACTGTGAGGGTGGTGAGGCACTGGAACAGATTGCCCAGAGAAGCTGTGGCTGCCTCATCCCTGAAAGTGTTCAAGGCCAAGTTGGATGGGGCTTTGAGTAGCCTGGTCTAGTGGAAAGCGTCTCTGACCATGGGAGGGGTACTGGAATGAGATGATCTCTAAGGTCCCTTCCAACCCAAACCAATCTATGATTCTGCAATTCTACTTTGGTAGAATCAGTGGATATAAACAGATATTTATCTATAAACATCGATGCAGCTGCTACTTCATTGTTAAATACTAACAGTATAGACACGGAAATTTTAAACCCTGAATCACTTTACAAGCTTTTAGCTTCATCTAAGTATCTACAATGTTGAATTGCAGCAACAAGAACAATTAATATCTTTTGAGCTTTATATTTTTATTTGTAGGGAGAATGATGAGGTAGGTTACCAAAAGAATTAGCAGAATCACCAGCTGCCAGAAGAAAACAGCAACAATATCAAGGGAGACACATTTGCAGTGACAGAATTAAGAATTAAATCAAGGTTATCTGAATTTCAGCAAAATACTTTAACTACAAAAAACTTTTGGGTTTATGTCTTGTATCTTGGAAATACACTTTTTGCTCCAAAATCTGCTATGAGTATTTTTCATGTCAACACAGAATGATCGCACTTATATATGAGAAATAAAACTCATATCCTTGAAAATCTGAATGCTGACAAATTTTAACTTGTTTCCTGTTGGTATAAGACTTCTATATAACATGAATTAAATTCATTCAAAGAATGCAACAAACCCCATAGCTACTATATTCATAGTAATGCATTTCTAATTTAGAAAAATATTGCTCTGCAAGACAAAAAGACATAATTTAATTTTAAATCTTTCCCCCAATTCCTAACAATTCTTAACATCTGACCACAAACCACTTCTTTTAATCTGTGGCCTATATCAACTGCTCCTGTTCAATGCAACAGTAGAGAGCAAATATGGACAACCAGGCATTTATGTAACTTATATATCAAATTGCATGCTACAAAGAATATAAACATGCCATGATAAAACACTAGTCATGTATTTAAGTCCACAGTTTCTGTTTTAAAAGTTAAAAAGTATAAATATTACATAAAGTTAATATTGTGAATTTCAATGCCTGTAACTACTTGACCTTAGTAGGACAAATATTTTCACCATGTTGTACAGAAAACTCTACACAGACAAATCATATACTTAGAAAACAAAAACACAATAATATACTTGAAGTTTATCTTCATCTTTCTCACATTTACAAAAAAAAAAAAAAAAGACATCGAACAGTATCCAAGTTTGTGTTAATTTTCTAAACATATCACTACCAGTGCCAGTTATTTAAAGTAGAGCTGATGTTTCAGAAGATTACAAAGTTGTAATGACAGATGATTATTAACATAGGTTGGACAATTCCATGTACAATATGTAATGAAATATTCAGCTTCTTAGCAAAAATGTAATGCTGTATCAAGTGGTATTAATCCATTGCCACAAGGGGATGCTTATAAATCACATGCTAGTTAAGGCTGGGAGTAGTTATACATATGAATCATAGAATGGTTTGGGTTGGAAGGGACCTTAGAGATCATCTCGTTCTACCCCCCCCGCCATGGTCAGAGACACTTTTCACTAGACCAGCCTACTCAAAAACCCATCCAACCTGGCCTAGGACACTTCCAGGGATGGGGCATCCCCAGCTTCTCTGGACAACCCATTCCAATGTATTTCCTTCTAATATCTAATCTAAATCTACCTTCTTTCAGTTTAAACCATTCCCCCTCGTCCTATCACTACTGGAAGGCTTCTGGAAGGTTTCCCCAGAGCCTTCTCTTCTCCAGGCTGAACAACCCTTGAACAGAAGCAAGATCTACTAGAAAGCACACAACCTCATTTGTGGAGAACTAAATTTAATCTTGAAAAGTAGATTGTCCGTAAGACCTTAAGATCTGAGACAGTTTAGGATACTTTTTCAATGGAATTTTGACAATCCCATATCCTGATGAAAATCAGATTTTCCTGTGAAGCTCAAATCTCTGGCACAGAAAAACTTATGGTGGGGACTGCTGGAGAGAGGGATCCTATGACTATCAGGGCTCTCCACTTCCATAATCAGTTTTGTCTTAAGTCTACCCATGCAGGACTCCTTTGTTGGAGACACTGGCTCACCATTCCTGTGCTCAGCCAGCCTTCATTCTACCCCTCTGCCCATGAAGCTTTCCTTCTTCAGGACACTATAAATTCCATGGCAGCAAGAGACCTCCTACTCTAAAGTTTATTTCGCCGATACATTCAAACCCCACAATTAGCCAAGCATTTAATCTGACCTCCTGCCCTTCCTGTGACTTGATGCTTAACTGTGGTGACACTCCAAGAATTTAAAGGAAAAAAGACAAAAGAGAAAATTCCAAGAGACACATGCTGTTGAACTAGAAACTGAAGGAGAAGGGGAAAAAATATTTAAAAGCTGCTTTTTTAAAATCAGCTATTGTAGAAATTTGTATTATTGCACATACTGCAAGACATCACGTCTTTCACTCAAATAGACCCCACATATTTTCATAGTTTTTTCACTCTCCTCTTCCAGAGTGAATAAGACCCTTCACAAAATTAATAGCCTACCAACATTAATTTGAACTCCACTTTTTCCTTTGCCAGTCTTCAGTGCAGGTAACCTACAAGGCAAGTTCTGTAGAGCATCACATGAATTGTAATTGAGACCAGAACTAACAGAAAGAAACTACATTCTCGAGTTCAGAAGGAAAAGAAACATTTCATCATTCTTGAAAGCATGTTTAGCACCAGGACTGTACTTGTACCCTTTTGTGTGCTAATGCTACAAAGAAAAACCAAGAACCTTGCTGCAGGAAGCCAATTGAAGGACTACTCTCAGAACTGCACTTGAAGGGGAAAAAGAAATAAAAATAAAGAAAATAAATTAATAAAATCAAAGAACAAATAGTTCCAGTCATGCTAAGAAGACTGCTAAGAACATTATAAAAACAAGCAAACCTTGCAGAGAGTACTGTGACTATATTTGTGATCACTAACCAGATGCAACCTTGTCTCACAAGTTGGAAAGAATATCAAATACCAAGAGGTCCTCTCAGGGTCTCTGTCCCATTTGGCAGTTTCCTTTGTTCCTCACAAGTATCAGCCAAGGAAGAAAATATTATGATTTGCAATCAATACATTTTGTGAGCTCATTGACAGGAACAAGTGAGTATACGTAATTTGAGAAATACTTCATCACACTTCCTTCTTTTTTTTTCCTATTTTTGCACTACCCACTATCCTATTAAGCACACCATATAATGGAAAAGAATTAAGTTTAAAATACTTTCATTACATCAGCACATGAATCATTAATAAAGAGTTTATATAAAGCACATTTCATTAATTTTACACCCCAGCAGTCTCAAAGTTGAGGCATATGCTTTCTGAGCTGTTTCCACATGCTCCTAAATAAGGTGATGATGACCTCTGCTCTTCAAGACAAGGGAATAACACAACAAGTACTATCAAATACAGCCCAACCACTGCCAAGCATCTTGCCTTTTTTGCAGTATTTCAATCTCTATGGCAAATTACAATATTTATGGTACTTTAGCACTCAAAGATCCCAAGTCCAGTACAACCTCTCATGAAAACAGCAACTTGATTCTCTTAGAAGGAGGCACTGTTGGAGGAGACAAAGAGGAATGGGAGCGATACGAAGCCTGGAGACGAATTTATAACCCCTGAATGGACTTTTAATATACCGGATTTGACTCTTAATACTGATTATGACACTTTCTGAACATGACAATTGTACCCCAGTTATTCCCCAGTTTATAGCTGTAATGTTATGCTGTTTTATGTACCCCCTGTTGTTGTTTTTAAAATTGTCCACCATATTGTCTCCCTTCTTCTTCCCTCAGTTTTCCCGCCTTTTCCCTGTTTTCCCGCTCCTCTGCCTGCCATTGGTTGGAGTTTGGTGCAGTGCAGAGGTAGCTCTCATTGGTCCTTTCCCCCGGAGATATCCAAACTCCTCCCCTCCTTACCCAGTTGTCCAATCACCATGTTTCCCCAGTTGTCAGTCCCATGCTCCTCCCTAGCCCAAGTTCCTCCCCTTCAGCCTACCCTATTTAAGTCCTGGAGTTCTCTGAATAAAGTGACACTGCTTCACTGACCTTCCACCATGTGAGAGACCCTTCTTGCAGTGCCCGATCCTATTCCCTTATCCCTGCGGGTCGGGACAAGGCACCAATATTATCTGTGTCTGACTGTGGAGCAGAAGCTCCTTTCTTCCTCCCAGAAGCCAAGGATTATTAATGACCCCAAAAGTCTGGACCTTTGAGACAACTCTGTACTAATACTGATTAATTTGCTTTAGGGTCAAGTAACAACAGAGAAATATTAACTCTAAAGATTGTCATTAAGAAAATAGAGAAAGAAAAGAAGTATATTTCAGTTCAAATAACAGCTTCCTCACAAAATCTGGGAACTTCAGGTGGCCCCTAATGAATCAGTTCATGCACTGCTAACAGCAAGATCTGACAGAGGACATTACCATCTCAGTAACAATACCAACATAAAAAGTCTCAAGGACATACTGAACAATTAACTCAGTCACTCAACACCAGATATCCATTGTCTCCAGACTCGATATGGCCACATGACCTTCCCTTCCCAATCAGTGGGGAGAAATAAGCATAGGATTCCTGTGATCCATTCAGACAAGATGCATCACATCATGAAAATTCCAGGTTGTGTGCATTCAAACTCAAGTGTATTAATCTGCTTACATGAAAGTAATTCTGCCTAGATGTATAAAGGCTAAATACAATACTATTTAGATGTTTCCAAAACAAAGCAAAAGAAAGCCTGGGCCACTGGGCTTGAAGTCTGCTCTCCCTCAGGGATATTACAAACCCATTTAAAGTTTTGTGTGATAAGCTGAAGAAATCTGAGACTGGGCAAAAGAGTCACTTCCCATTCAGCAGAAAGCAGCTAGATTGAATGGAGACATCACAAACCTTATACACGTTAAAGGATTCAGTAAAGGTTACTGTCATGTTAACTTCACAGTCCAGTTACCCTCATAAAGGTATGTGGCATTCCAGACCTGTAACCGAATAGCTGAGCTACAAATGCAGTCACACTCCCAAATTGATGAAGAATAAATTAAGGAAGTACTGAAACCAGTGAAAGAGTGTAACAAATTACTTGCTTCAGAATTTAAAGAAAAAAAATCCACTTTAACATCATGCTAAACAGGGTTAGATTTAATTGTATTAGGTCATTACAGCTATCACCAACCAATAATGTGTGGAGTGCTGAAATAGGTATGTAATCAGAACTTCTCATCTGATCTAGGCTATTTTACCTGTCAAAATCCAAATTTGTCGTAGCGCTTCATTTCTCTTTTAGATGGGGCTTCATTCAGCCTCAGAAATAAGCATTCTGCAGCATGCTGCCTCCACTACTCACACTTTCTGTCATTAATGGGTATTAAGACACCAGATTCACCTGTTGACTCTGGAACATGGCAGCTAATTGGTGTCTGACAGAGACAAGGCTCATACAGGGAGCTTGCTGAAGCTGAGCATGGAAACCAACAGGAAAAAAATGGATCTGCAGAAGACAGAAGCTTCCACCATCTGACTCTCTGCTTCAGAAACATCTGAACATCATTATGTTACCCAATAGCAATGTCTTACAAAAGCACAGGATAAGTTCCCAACAGAACAAATATTTAACAGAACTATACAGGATGCAAGGTCTTACAAATTACTTCAAGCATCTTACAGCTATTTTTCTTAATGATTTGTTTACCTCTTCATGAACTGCAACCGCAAGAAACAATTCTTAATGACTGCAAGACCAGACTCTGATTGTAGACACTGCTCAGTGAATGACAAGACACATAAGAAAGGGTAAAAAAGCACTTAGATGAGAATACCCGCCCCATGAATTTACAGCAGCAAGTTTCAAATGCATCTCAACAGTTCTTCTTTTGCATAACAAGGTAGGTTACTCATGACTGAACTTATCATTGAAGGCAAAAGAGAGTAAACTGAGCCACAAAATTTCCATATATTAAAAGGTTTTAAAAATGCAAAAATGGTGTTTGGCATATCTACATAAAATATATTATCAACACATTCATTTAATATTTATTTTAAATGCTATTTCCCTTTAATTATCTTTTTCACTCAATGCATTCATTGCCTGTGATGCCTCTAGAGGGAAAAGCTAAATTTTCATTCCATCTGTTTTAAATTCCACATCTGAGAATATGCAGTAAGCTTAATACATCTTTTTACTTTATGAAGAGAAAATATCATTATATTTAAACTCCCAGAATTGTTGTTATTTTCCAGCACTTAAGTTTAATGTTTGTATGCTAATATGTTTTGGTCATAAACACAAGATTCTTGGGCATTGTTGGATCACTAATACTTCAAGCACAACTTTAACGAGCACCAATAAGAAGCTACTCAATTCCTACCATTTGTATGTGGAACAGAAATTGCATTTATTATAATCATCTTCTACTAAATGGTCTGGTTTGGTAAACCAAACTTACATTTTAAAAGCTGATGCTCAAACTGTCCTGCTGAGTTAAGAAAGTGGAGCAGATTCATATTATCGGTCACTCCAAGTAGCAGTAAAGTCAGAGGCTACAAACTTTCCACATAGCCAGTGACAAAAACTGCCTCTGATATCAAGTAGCGGCAATCAGAAACACTAACTGAAAATTATTTACACCATATAATACAATGTGATCTGCATACAGAAAGCAGGTTTATTCTAGGAGGAATATCAGATGCCTTTCAAGCACTGTGAACTACTGAAGCGAAATTGCTACAAACTTAAGAGAATAGATTACTGAAAACAGCCATGTTCCATTTATATGCACATGTGCATGTAAAACGTCAGATATTCTCTTATTTTCTCATAATTCTTTATTTTATTGCAAATCTCAAAAGACTGCTTGATTTAATTCTCTTTAGATAGCTGAAAGAAGAAACAGGTTAAATACCTCAATTAATTGATCCAAATAAGACCAAACTGTATCTTTTCCTGCTACCATCATATTCATTAGTATTTTATAAACTTAGATTACAATAGGAAAACCATATGATGGTACCCTTCAAAAATGTCTAAATTTTCACCAGATGTTTAAAATATATTCACTCTTTTATGAAATTCTCATACCAAAAATTTACACTTATAACATCTTTTAAAGTAAGAGATTACATAACAAAATAGATACTTTTAGATGTTACAATCTACAAATAATATGAATGCAAATGAAAACAGCCTTCAGGAAAAGCAACATAAAATATTTTACGACAAACAAGGAAATGGAGAAATGAAAAACAGCAGTTGATAAGAATTCTGAGAAATAAAAAGGAGATGGTCCTAGTAATACATAATAATCTTGAGAAATTGAATGCCAGAGGTTAGTATCAAGACAAAAAAATCCAGATGAAATATAAAAGGGCATGGCTAGTTTTATGAGCATTAATAAACACAGAGCAGTTACATGTGTTAAACTGAGGGAAATTAGATCTTTTAGATGTAAAAGCATTTGCAGAGCAAGCACATAACTTCTCTCTCTTCTCCCACTCACAGCATACAAACTGGCAAAGGAGTCCTATGTTTGTTGAAATATTGGATACTCCCCAGAAGAAACATCTGTGTACAAAAGGGGCCCAAACAAATTCAGATAAGTTATGCTTTATAATGTAGTTGAAGTGGTAGAGGTAAAAATTCAAACACTAACATCATACAAAAATTATTAGTTTTAAAATTTAACTTCTCGCTTTCCCCCACGGTAGCCTGAATAAAATAATAAAAGTAATTCCACAGCTCCTCTCATGTGTCAAGTCTCTATGCCAAATGTCAAACCCTATATCAAGTATTACAAGTACTGAATAAAGATGTAAACACTGGCATGTTGTAAATTAGGCTTCATGGGAAAATTAAGATGCAAAGAATGGTATCAAGGGAATTGTCCAGACACGGGTTTAACAATGCTGCTCCTGCCCTCCCACAGTAACTTTTAACAAAATTGACTTCATTCCTCTCACAATGTGCCTTGCCAAGAAACAGATTTGAATAAAGAGCCCTCATTAGCAATAAAAGTTTGGAGGGTGGAAGTGCTGCTTGAACTTTTCTTTGCTGAAGTACATGCAAGGAAAAGTACTTTGTTGAATTACTAACAGCATCTGCACAAGCCAGTTCCAGCCTGCATCAAGTGCTGCTCCCATCTTCTTCAACAGCAGCAGAGGAATAAACCTGTAGCATCCATGCACTGATAGGGAAACTTAAGATGTCGTCCTCCTCTACCAACTGTGGAGCTCACAATGGCTATTCAGACCTTCTCATCTCCTAGCTAGATTCTGAGAGATGCTATGTGCTCTGGGAGATGCTATGTGAAGTCTGATAGAACTTTGCAATGCTCAAACCCTCTTTACCTGCTCCCTCTTAGCTTCTGAGCAAAATTTAAGGTGTTGGTGATTCCTGAATGTAGTGGTTATGTGTAGGGAAGTATCTAAGAACTATTCAGGGTTGCTCAGAAAACTGCTGGAATTGAGAGGACTACTACCTTAGCGACAGCATAAAATATTTATGTTTTGCTACTGACAGCACCGTTGATCCAATCTGAAAACAAAGAATGTCACATCTACTTCAAGCATCTTATGGATCAACAGAATTGTAAACTGAATTCCTGTAACACTACCTTTATTAAGCAATCTTTAATTCAGGTTCTCAGGCCACAGCTGCACATCTAAAAGGCGCATAGATCAATTTTAAGAAATTTTCATTGTAACACAGTTTTAAACACTGAGTTCTGAACAAATGCAACAAGCTACAAGCCTGGTTCCGTGAGTCAGTAATCTTTAACAGCTGGAGGTTCACATAGCATGAACTACCCTTCTTGTAAATAACGTCCCTCCTCTTGGGTGCCAAAGCCAAAAAGCAGAACTCAAGATTACTAGCATTCAAAAACAATACCAAAACTAGACACCTGAACTCACTGTGAAAACAACAAATGTGCCTGAGCAGTGTCTACAGAGGGATTTGCAGTCACCCCTTTAGCTCAGCTACAGAAGTTAACCTCAAAAACTTGAAGGGCAAGATGTTTAAAATGATCAGTTGAAAGGATAGTCTCCAGTATAGTTACCTATAATACACAGAAGAAAAAGATCACTTGAAAACAGTCCTTGGCCAACCAGAAGGTAAAATACATTTATGATCAGACTCTAAGATGTGTTGATCCACTAGAAAACTCTCACATGAATATGTTTAAGAAAATTCCTGTTCTAGGTACGGATAATAAAAGTCCTAAGTTCTAAGAAAAGAGTCCTAAGAAGGACTGAAGTGTCTCACCTTCAGTGTGCTCAGAAATCAGAAGCCAAAATGCATGAACTGGTTTTTCTTAACTCACTTCCTTGATTTGTGGGTTTAACTACACTGACTTATCCTAATGTGATGTTAACCATTACCAAACATGTTTTCCTGAACAGGCAGTGAAGGACCTTGCAGCACCGAGCACACACCCAGCCACTTCCCAAAAGAGCAGTGAGTAGACGTACAAAGAACCTGGCTGCTTATGAGTACCTGCATACTAAAAGCATTGATCATTGTAAAGCAAAATTCAAACATGGAAAGCACTGTACATTAAAGTGTGTCCTCCAATATTTTTCATTTATATGAAAAATATTCACATCTCACCCCCACATGAGTTTTAGATATATTAACAGAGGACAATGGTCAATACATTAAAAAGGAAAGGGAAAAAACCCAACTGACACTTTGTAATTTATTGTACAAGCCTGCTAGAAGATAACATACTGGGACAAATTTTCTGCACCTAGGCTCCATTTTTGTATCTCCTGTGCTTCCTTTTCTTTTCAGAATATGCTAGTGCTTTCTTTTCCCTAAAAATCTTTTCACATAACAAAGACCATGCATGCCACCTACTCTTTCACTGCAAAAGGACATACTTCAAAGAACTTCTGATTTCTCTGTCCTGTATTCCTGTTTTCCCTTCAGAGAGCAAGAGCTCAGTGAGGTTGTTGTTGCTGCTGTCACTAACAACATGAACTGGAAACTGTAATATTTTCTTTCAGCCCTTTCTCTCTCTTAGTCACTCTTATCTCATAGACTTGTTGCTTAGTTGCATCAGCAAAATTATTTTCTATATAGATGAGACCATTTCATGAAGTGCTAAAAGAATGCATTTAACTTTTTCTGATCTACACACAAATTCAATTATGACTGAAGCTGGACTAAGGCTTTATAACTAAATGGCTACACCCTTTTCCTCCTATAGGAGGAAAACTACCTGGTATTAAATTAAAAACAAACAACAAACAAACAACAAAGAAGCAAAACAAAATAAACCACAACAAAAATACAAACCAAGCCAAAACAACAGTTTGGGTTTCCCCCCCTTTTTTCTTCAGCAAAACCCTGAAAATATTTAGAAGACAAGACATAAATTAGCAATGGATACGGTCATGGTAGGTAGCTAATTATCCAATAAGAGACATCATTTTTTTTTATGGCTTACTCCATGGACTTTAACTCAGTGAAAACTGTAAAAGATAAAGTAATCACAAATACAATCACATTGAAGGAAAACCAGTTCAGTCATGTACTTACAAGTTTGGGTATTTATCTTTTTATCACTAACATTAATACAAACAGTGCATGTCTCTTGACTAGGCTGAGAGTTCAAGTCATACTGAAGCAAAAGAGAGCTTGAGAATGTAATTTCACATAGCCAGTAGAAGAACACTTTTCTGTTTTTACCTCCCTTTATGGCTTTCCAAAAAATAAAAAAAAATTTCTCAGCTTGAATGTTTACATTACCTATTATCAAGTGGGAAATGGCTACATAAACACAGGAAACAGCATAATTGGAGCACAGAACTAATTAAGAAAAAAACTGATCCAGAATTCAAGTACACCCACGCTGCACAACATTTTTAATAGTAAACTATTTTATTGAGTACTCTGGTAAAT
Organism: Manacus candei; assembly: GCF_025592945.1. Taxonomy (NCBI): domain Eukaryota; kingdom Metazoa; phylum Chordata; class Aves; order Passeriformes; family Pipridae; genus Manacus; species Manacus candei. Next base: position 41,118,307 of record NW_026138062.1, read on the forward strand.
GTATATGTTTTAATATATTACAAGTATCCTTCACATCTTAAACATCTATCGCACAAAATATTTTTTTTCCATGAAGGAAAAAGTAAACATGACAGAACCAAATCTTCTTCTACTAGGGGGAAATCTTCAATTTAAGAAGTGGAGAAGTGAAGGAATCTCTGCTTTTGTGGAGAGTTTCTGTGGCTTTTTAAACTTTTTTTTTTTTAAATTCAATGCATTAACAGTTACAGAAATTATCTGATTAAGATAAATCTTAGAAAATAAGCAACAAGCTTTACTTTACGAAGACCTTATTTTAAATCTTCCAAGGCATTTTCAATCTGGTTGTTAGATCTACTTAACAGTCACCTCAAATCAGTTCTATTACTTTGTCTCTTTGCTTTTCCAGATTCTGATCTGTAAATTTTGCGGCCAGGCCTGTTTTTCTCACTGTGCAGATGTCAATAAAAACTCACCGTAGTGGAGTGAATGGACCTCAAACAGGCCTTCTTGTGAAGTCCATTTGGATATGAAGAGAAAGTTGGAAATCAGTAAAAGAATAAATAATCACTTAACTAATCAAAGTAAGAACTTTCTAACTTACTATGAAAAGTAAACCCAACATTATTTAATTACCACACATTATTCCTTAAGGGATGCTGAGCTGTCAGACTCATCACAACATTTATTTTGAAAAGCTTCATTTGTCAGAATTCCTGAAACTGACTTTAAATATACTTTCCTCAAAAAACCAGAAAGTTGGAGTGCAGGTTCATTTTTCCTAGACTGAAGCTGGAGACACTAAGGCAGATAGACAAGCTGTTCTTTAGTGACAGACTGAAGAGTTTGAGTACCTGAATGTCATAAGCAACAACTTCTGAGTCCAAAGTAAGAAAAAACACTTCAAAATTTAAAGTGAAACAAACAAAATGAGTTTAAAAGTGAGGGATAAAAATAAGCCAATGGCTAAACAACAAGCAAGCCAAGATGTTGGCACAAATGTTTACTAGAGCGAGGATTTTGTTTTAAATTTTTCAAATTGCCAGAAATATTTATAATTGACATAGTGGGTCCTTTGTCTGATTTTCTTCAAATAATCAAACAATAAAAATGACCAGCTACAAAGCTCTCCATAGAAATTTAGGTTTCTAAATACTGAAATCAATCTGTTTAGAGACTCACACAAAATGCTCTTGGGAAAAATGTCATGGCTAATAATGTTACTCTTAACTTCAACTGGAAAAGCAGATCTGTTAGAGGTTGTCCAGCTTCTGACTGTTAACTGTTTTCCCCTTAGTCCCTACCTCAAAAAATAATGTGGAAGTCTTCTTGAGAAATATACCATATTCTTAGCCCATTATCATGATGGACACCTTTGAAATAACTTGATGAACAATAATCAATGACAATCTGACTGACCAAGTTCCAGGCTAAGAAGGACGCATGGTCACTGAGTAATACAAAATGCTTACTTTGTTTCTACATTACATTTTCCAACACTTGGCTTAATGTCAGTTTGTGCCTTATATACATCTATTTTCCTTGGCAAAGTATTTCACAAAGCAGCTCATCGTGAGAAAGTTTTCCTGACAGTCAGCCTAAATTCTCTCCCAAATTCTTCCTCTCAGATGATTCTCTTCTTAGCTAGATGATGTAGCAGCATTCACACTTATCAGACAAAAAACCAAAAGTTTCAAATCAAAGAGTGATAGCTTCAGAAGTAAGGTGAACTTTGAAATAAGTTCAAACTGAAAGAGATCTTAATTATTGATCTACACTTTTAGCAGTCCATGCAACCACTTCTGTGTGAAGTTCTGTGGCTAAGTGGTGGCTATGAGGACTTGGTAACTGTGTAAGCAGTCACGTAATACCTGTCCGCTGCTCTTAGCAAAGCCAGGCAGAATTGTACTAGTAGTACAGCTGGCCCTGCACTATTTGTAACCATTGGATGCTGCCTTCCAATATGAAAATTAATTTTCACGTTCACAGACACTGTAGGTCTCCATAGGTCAATTCCAGTAACTTCAAAAGTGGGGTTAACAGTTCTACTATCTACTACTATTAGGAATCACTTTGCATTATATTGGGCAGCTGCTGTGAAATAAAACACTGAGAAAGACAGTCTGACAGTTCAAGGCTTTGGTCCTTGATAGAAAAGCCATGACAGTAACCAAACTATTGACTGTTACCTCTAGTACCAAAAAAACCAATCCCCAAAAATCATTGTAAAAAAAAAATTAAAAAGAAGAAAAAGTTGGTGCTGAGGAAACTAGCTATTCAAAGAGATTAATGTAATTAGAAGTTGTATTTTGCTTTAACAACTACTTCATGAATGAACACATCCAGGCATAAAGCCAAAATCAGCTGAGCTGTTTGTAATGGTACTATGCCCAGGAACTGTTAATGCTGAAACTGGAAGTATGTATCCTTTCAGGAAACAAAGGCACGTGTATGAAAATTTAAGATATTTTCTGAAGAAATGTAGGTTAGCCACAGATTTGAACTACCCAGAGATAAGAGAACTTTTACAGGTACAGGATCCATAATAACTCTTTCGACATATGCATGCTATTGACAGCATTAACTCTCTGTGTATAGCACTCCGGTATCCCAACCAAAATGTAAAGATTAAATTAGAAACACGCAGTGCAGATGTTCAAGCTAATTCCTTACAACCACTGGAAAAGGTTATGATGTTCCTTTAAAAAACTGGCATAATGATAAGTAAACTAATAGGAAAATACAACATATGAAATATAGAAAAAATTAAATTTTATAGATGCATACACACAAAGTTTTATTGATACCTGACACACAGAAGAATGTTCAAAGGTTATTTAAGGCTCAAATAATGAAGAATTTTAAATTAGAACGTTCTGCCACTTGTCAGTGGTGAAAATTCAAAATGAGCATCTTGGGAAAGCACAGAAAATTAAAAAAGTGATTCAGGGCACGGGATGACACATGCCATGACATTTACAGCAAAAGGTCTAGAAATAGTATCAGGCACAGATTTCTTCACCTTTTTTTTCTGCTCTCATGGAAATGCGACGAATGAAAAGATCAATTTAGAAAGCTCTTATTTAGCTTGTAAAAAGAACTGGCTTAGGGGAGAGAAAGGGTTAGCATGCTTTCTTTAAAGGTAGCCTTTTACTAAAGATTAGATAACCAAAGAAGCATCTCTCACAGTTTTAATCTTCAAGGCTACCAGACTCTGTGGCCCCACCATTCAAAACTTTCTGCAGTACCATATGATCATGGCTTCCAGATTTCTACTATAATTTCCTGTTACTCCCAGAAAAAAAACCTCTTTCCCTGACCACAACAAGTCATAATAGTGGGACTGCAACAAACATTACATCAAGAGGTAGATTTGCAGGCATTTGATTTGGCGGCCATGATAGCTTAAGCAGAGTTTGCTGATCTTGCATTGCTTCTTCATCCTATTTTTGACTATATATTTTGTCCTCTGTTGATGTGACATTGAAACAGCCTGTCACAACGTGGTTGAAAAATAACCAGTAAATATTTTGTTTGTTTTGCTTTTAGCCAGGTCAGTTCTCTGAAGTGGGTACATAATAAACTGGCACTGCTGCCAAAAAACAGACAAAACTGTTAATCTGTTTCAGTCTTAGTTCAAAGCAAAAGCACTTGCTCCAGAAGATTCATCCAAGAAAATCTGTCCAAGTAACAATAACTGGAGCTTTTACAGACATTTGGAAAGAATAATAAAAGCAACCTAAGTGTTCTGCAAATATTAAGACAACATCCTAATGAGAATACTTCAAATAAAACAACTTTGTGTGTAACACAGCTATGGGCCCATGCAGATTACACAGATTGCCCAAGGGAGAATACTTTGCTTTCTTGGGAAAAGGTAGGGGGTTTTGTTGGTGTTTATTTGGTTTAAATAAAGGCATATTTGTTTCTACATACCCTTTGGTACCTATAGTGCTTGTGTTGTTATCTGGTTTTAATCACATTTCCCAGGACACTAAATAAGAACAACAAATACAGGGATTTCAAACTACTCCGGAGATCAGACTAAATGAAGAAAAATTAAAAAATAAGTTTTTTGTAGGGACAAAGTACCTTTTCTCATATTATTGGGAGAACTGCAGATAAATTCACAATCCATTAAAAAAATTCAGGAAGTTGTAGCATGTCTCATGTTCTGACAGCATGTTCTGACATTATTACAGGCTAGTATTGGGTACAGCACATATCCTCTGCTATGAGCAACTCCATCCTCTCCCTCTGTAGTCACAAAAAAAGTGCATAAAACTTTAATGCTGTAAGGTTGGCTGATCCAGCAAAAATAGGGTTCCTTTAAAATACTCATTTAGAAATGAAAACATCTTTCTCTTTTCTCTGTTAACAGTCATCTGAGAAGACATTTGGTTAGTGACTGTTTTGAAAGGAAAAGCATCTACAGTCTGAAACAGCAACTACACGCATTTCTGTGAAGACTAAAACACCATTAAAATAAACTCCTTCCAGCCGTGTTACTCACTACACGTTTCTCAAAATTTTGGGAAGTTGCTGTCATGTAATGCGAGATTACATGCAGTGAAACGCATGCATGGATTGAATGAGTATATGAAATTGAGAACAAATTAGATTTATAAATTGAGAAGTAGCAAGAGGCTTTCCAACTAACCCTTCATTTTGTACTTTTAATGAAGAGAGCATTTCATATCTCTGTCTCTCCATGATACTCTTCAAGATCGGGAGTGGCAAGCAATCTCATTTTGTAAATGTTCTCACTGAAAAATGCTGCAAGGTAAAGCTGGAGAGGGACGTTTTACAAGGACATGTAGTGACAGGACAAAGGGGAATGGCTTTAAAGTGAAAGAGGGTAGGTTTAGCTTAGCTATTAGGAAGAAATTCTTTACTATGAGGGTGGTGAGACACTGGAACAGGTTGCCCTGAGAAACTGTGGATGCCGCATCTTTAGGTGTGTTCAAGGCCAAGCTGGATGGGGCCCTGATCAACCTGGACTAGTGGTTGACATCCCTGCCCATGAGGAAGAAGAGGGGCAGGCACTGATCTTGCTCTTTGGTGACCAGTGACAGAAGCCGAAGAAATGGCCTAAAGTTGTGTCAGGGGAGGTTCAGGTTGGATAATAGAAAAAGGTTCTTTACCCAGAGGGTGGTTGGGCACTGGAACAGGCTCCCCAGGGAAGTGATCACAGCACCAAGCCTGACAGAGAAGTATTTGGATGATACTCTCAGGCACATGGTGTGACTCCTGGGGATGGTCCTTTGCAGAGCTAAGGGTGGGACTTGATGATTCTTGTGGGTCCCTTCCAACTCAGCATATTCTATGATTGTGATAATTCTATAACCATATGGAGGTAAATACAAATACAAGCACCTTGAATTTAGAAAGCAGGAGAAATTGTAATAGTTAACTGAATCAATTACATTACTCTACAATGTAGTACTCCTGCAATACACACTGTATTTTAAAATTAAATGGATTTTCTTCATTTCTATTCTCTTCATAAAACTGAAGAGCAAATACTATTAGGACACTAGTTATCAAGGCATTCTTAAGACTGGGTACACTGTTTGTGTAAGATGGCAAATGAACGTACATGAATTTTAAGAAGTGCTGTAAACAAGGACCAGAGCTAGTGAATCCCCTTATCTCTGTTCCCCTTTTCTTTCCTCTTGAACAATTGTCCCAGGTCCTACTCGCAGCCTCTTGGCCCCATCAAGACGTACGAGTGCACTCTGTTTGATGCCAGCTAACCAGCTAGCACAACAGTAGAAATCAACATGACAGGTCTACATTTTTACACCTCTGACAAAAATTGTTTGCTACAAGAAAATAACTATGTCACAATTCAGCTCCATGATAACTATCTTGGAAAACAGCAAAGATTGTCCCAAAAAACAGTCGGGCTGCTTTCCTCCTCAACTGGTAGGTTTACAAGGCAATGAAATTATCTAGGCCCAAGCCTAGCAGGATGGTGCAAAAGGCTCTGCATAAGCTATGGTTCTGCATTGTGGACATTCATATCATTAGGAAACAATTCACTTTTTCAAAAGAAAAAGAAAAACTTAAAGAGAAAGCCGCTAAGTAACACAGTGCAAAACACAAACAGTAGGTTCTCTGTTGACTTCATTATCATAAAACTCTGAGCATATTCTGAATTAACAGCATTACTCAGTAATAGCAAAATGATTCCAGAAGTACCTTCTGCAAAGTTAAAAAACACATGGACATATATTTTCAGTCCTAAAGGGTGGCAGTTACAGGGATGTGAGAGGGACTAACTGTAACTAGTTTCAACTGAGATCAGTTTGATCTTTTAAAAATTATCATATCAAATGTCCCAGGATGACTTCACTTTTCCTTCATTTCCACAAAAATAATGGAACAAATTATTTTAAATAATGAAAATTATAAGAGTGTAAAACTAAAAAGCAACGTACATTGATATATATTATTATCTAGTAAAATTACAGAAGCTGATGCAGTGTTATCTGGAAGAGTCAGTTCATGCTCTGTGCTAAGAGGACCCATAATTTTATCTCCAAATTGTCTGCCCTAGTATGTATTCTCTATTTGGGAAAAGGTCAGAAACACATACAGATGTTATATATTACACTACATTAATGATAACAAAACATGAGCTGTTTACTTTTATTACTCTGTATTTTTTTTTTATTGAGCACAAATGCTAAGAAATATTCACTGAACATGTGTATTTTTGTACGTAAGTGGTGCAAGGAAAGATAGCAAACAGGATTCCTTCTAGCTCAAGACACGGCAAGGGGGAAAAGCTGCATCATGAGCTGTCCCTCAACAAGAATATGCCAAAGGATCACATTGCAGATCTGCTCTCTACCCTTTTTGCGAGGCTGAAGATACTCTACTAAGCTTTCCAATACTAGGATGTATCCATGACATGTCCAAAGATTTCCAGGAGCAATTTACAGTATAAAGGGAGGCAGCACTCTGAGGTACAGGGGTCCTTAAATGTTGCAGATATGGTTTCTTCTAGCAAAGTAACTACTCTTTTGGGTTCTTTGAGGTAGACCTTCGCAGACCTTTGCTGTCCACTTCCAGGCATGAAAAACTCATGCTAGTGGGGACATAGAGATTTGGCACTGATATCTCTACCCTGCATACTAAATAAGTTCTCTAGTGATGCACTCAGTAAGAGAAGAACAAAGGTTGAAGTGTTTCTTTCATTTCTTGTGGTATTTGCAAATGACTCAGCTCAGGGAAGTGGAGTAGAAGAATCTCTGATAAAAGCCAATGGGAGAACTGGGTATCAAGCAGAGTTAGAGCGATAGAATTGTTTAGTCATATTTGAAGTAATTTTGGAATGTTTTTTCTGGTTAGTTCTTATGAAGCAAGACTCACAATTGTATCAGCAAGAAAAAAAATAATCTAATTTCAAGGGCTGAACTGATAACCTATTGCTGAGGACTAGTAGGTCTGGTCTGTCAAAAATTTTAAAGTGTGCTGAGAAGATGTAATTTCAATTACTGAATCACAGGTCTCCAAGTAACATTGATCTAATTTATTTGAACTAAAGCTAATCAAAGAGTCCTCTTTGCAGTCTCTTCTCATCCTGAGCTTCTAGGTGCTAAGCCTTTCTTGTTGTCTATCTCTGTATCTTTTCTAGGCTACATAATGCCTTTTGACCAGAAATGCATATAGCCAGTAGACAAAATGGGGGCTCACCATAAAGGTTTACGAAGGCATGTGATTTGTTTTTCATAATTTTCCATATTATTTCTAAAACTTAGCTTGACTGTCAGAGGACAGTAAGCTGATGGTCTAAAAAGAAAAGTAAAAAAAAATAACAAAACTTCTCAAGTCAGTATTTTCCTATCTTGCAGAATTTCACTTACAAATGACACGGATTTTTTCTGTAATAAATATCAAATATGTAGTTTAGTATACCTGGGATAGAGTTGGAGGAAGAAAAGAGGGAAAAAACAATAAATAAATAGATAAATATAGGTAGAAATACTGTTTATAACAAAATAAAACAATTCAGTACTGATTTACTGATCCTTGTTCAATAGAAAACTCAAAATGGGTATTTCCAAATTAGTAGCCTGGTGCACAAGTTCAGAAAATCTTTCCAAAGAAGTCAGGTTGACAGCACAGTCCGTGCTAGATGTTTACAGTCATCCTAAATATAAGAAAAGAAATCAAACCCACCAAAACCAGCTTTGAGGTGCTTTAATTAATTTTAAACAGAAAACATGATGGGGGGAGAGGGAGTAGGGGGAGCAACAGAAACAACCAAAAAACCCCAGTCTTAATTGCAAAGAAATCCTTTCATTTGTGGTGTTGTTCCTTCAGTTTTAGTAATATGCTTTCAGGCTCCTTGAAGGCAGATTTCTACCAAGCAGATTAATTTAAATGCCAAAACTTGTATGAGAGGTGGAGAGCACTGAAAGCAGTTAAAAAGTATATCAAAACACTATCACAATATTATTTTTTGTAACTTTGAGAGAGACACAATGCAAAACAAAATGCCAGGTGTATGTTCTGCAGTCTCAGGGTGCTAGTATATGCAATATAATTTTTCCCCTTTATAAACTGAGTAATAAGCTGCACCTGTGGATAGAAGAGTGTTTATTCTTCTGATGGAATCTATAACCCACTTAGCATTAAAGGGAAAAGGTTAATTCTGCTCAAAAACATGTTGTGTCCTTCAGTATCTGATTTTATGAACCATTCCATGGATAGTTGGTTTTAACAGTCCATTTATTTTTCTTCAAGTGCAGTTTTCGAAATTGAATATTTTGATACTTTCCCTGGAAGCAGATCGTATCAGACCCCCTGTGTGAGGGAAAATACAGAACCACAATAAGAACATCCAGTTAATACAAAAAAAGTCCAGAAAAATGACATACTGTCTGAAGCATGAAGATTATTAGATATGAAAAGACAGATGTTATAAAGAAAAATATTCATCAAGCATAGTACAAAACTATCTACTTCAGAATTTTTATACTGTTCCCTGAAGTATTTAATATTGGTCAGGAATCTCACAGATTCATGATGCCAGAAAGAAAAGCTCTGGGGCCATTCATCATTTGCCAGCAACCCATAAAAACTTGGGTAAACAGCAAGGAATGTAAGAATTAAGAGGTTATTTTAGTTTTGGATTTAGTAAACTTTCAAAAATAATCAGGGAGTTACAGCAAGATAGCACTCAAGAGAACTCATTCAATGCTTCAAATTGATAGGGGATCTCAAGGAAATCAGTAGCATGAACCAGTTCATCTATACATATGTCAACATAGAATAACCCTATGAAAGGAAAAGGAATTAGCAGTTTATTTCACTCCCAGTATATTTCTGTTTGTTATAAAGTTTACTAATAATATCAAATTAATGGGAAGCATGAATAATATATAAATCTCTAAAATAAAATAGCATATCACTTATTTAATAGAAAGGATGCAAATTCAGTGAAAGAGGAAGAAAATTATTTTAAGTAAGTTCCCTTGTTACAGATTTTAACATTCCCATTAAATTACAGCATCTCTATCATTCCCTAATAATCACTGGGAAATAGAGGTAATTATTTTACATTCCCTGGTTGCTTGTTGCTAAAGTCATTGGAAATGCAGTGTGGATGAATCTGACTTTTTATCCTATTTACACTACTGTTTATACTACAAGAGCCAGTGCTGTTTGGTTTGGGGTTTTTTAATGGACCATTTACCAACAGCATCATTAAATTAACACCATCATGAAAGGACGGATATCAAACCTAAGGTTGTATATCATAAGAAAGGCATCTTATGAGTTACATTTTCCTGTATTTGCTTTTTAAGGAGAAATGTGTGGTGCATGGCCTCTGTTTTTTCTGACTAGTCAATTTTTTATCATCAGGAAATAAAAGACGAGGATAAAAGAAATTGACTTGAAATAATCACCATATTATTACTGCTGCCAATAATTACAGCTACAAAGCTTTATACAACAGAATACTTATTTATGTGCTACACAGTTTCACTTAACCTTCTACTTCAGTGTTTTTCCCAGTAATATTGTTCATAATATCTCATTTTATTAGCTTCTTCTAAATAAAAAAAATTAGTTCTTTCTGGTTCTTTACGCAAGAAGGGCAGAAGACTTGCTAAACACCTCTCAAACTACTTCCTTTACAACTGGAAACACTTCATACATTCAGTGGACAAGCACTCCAACATTCTCTGTGTTCACCAAGACAAAAAAAAAAATTGAATAATTTAAATAATTATGAAGAATTTAAGAGGCATCAGATGAGAAATAAGTTGGTAATATGAATACATACTTTCAATATTCAAATCTGATTCATGTGCTTATATGCACACTCATAATTTAATAAAATTCAAGGTAAGGAAACAAGGCCATTAGCTGGTAAGCAACATTAATATCTGTCATTCCATATTCCCATACATCCTGCATTCACTGATACAACAGTGTCTTTTACTGTCACACACTTCAAGAATTAAAGGAAAGTTTTAAGTGGCATGGCGAAGTTTATCCATAAATAGCCACAACATTGCCTAGCTGTTTTTCTCCAAGCCTTCAAGAAAACGTCAAAAAGAACAAGGTTTTTTTCTATAACTTTTCAAAGTTTTCTCTTCTTATGCAGAAGGAAATCAAATGCCTAAAGACTTGCATGCCCTGTCTCAAGCTTTCCCATCAGCTGAGAATTTTTTTCTAAAATCATCACTAATCTGCAAATTGATTGGCTTGAAGTGCTTCCAGCAGAGAAATCTAAGTGCATGCATAATGCTCCAAACTTCCTTAGAAATAAGCAAAAGTGTTTTGAAGATTTCACAGTTAAATCCCAAGTTTGTCAAGCAGAAAATTTATTACTGCAATCTGTTCAGCATGTCGCATGGCACGCTGATCCTCACAGGGACCTCTGGATTCTATGATGGCATGTAGGCAGTAAGAGACTGGAGAATAAAAAAAAGCATCTTTGACAAAGGTGACTTAAACTTTAACAGTTTAATTCCAATAATAATTAAACAAATTCCACCCAAACTTTTTAAAAACAGAGAAAATTTAAGTTAGAGAAATTTTCTTATTCAAATATCACTACCATGAAAACAATGTGTCCTCAATGTTCTCAACATGAACATTCAGTTTGAAGAACAAACAGAATGAGGTTATTCCAAACTGAGCACAAAGATGGATACAAATGATTTCCCACCAAAAGCAGCTTCTCCATACATGAAGACCCTGTGGGAGACTCATGATGGAGCAGCCTGTTCCTGAAGGACTGAATCCCATGGAAAGGACCCACACTGGAGCAGTTTGTGAAGAAGTGCACCCCATGGCAAGGACTCACACTGGAGTAGTGGAGGACTGACTCCCATGGAAGGGACCCACATTGGAGCCTCCCATTCCCTGTCCTCCTGTGCTACTGACAGAGAGGAGGGAGAGAATTGGGATTAAAGTTAAGCCTGGAAAGAAGGGTGGGGTGAGAGGAAGGTTAAGATTTGTTTTTTATTTCTCATTATCCTACTCTGATTTGACTGTCAATAAATTAAACTGATTTCCCCTAGTTGAGTCTGTTTTGCCTGGGACAGTAGCTGCTGAATGATTTCTCCCTGTCCTTAGCTCGATCTATGAGCCTTTCCTTGTATTTTCTCTCCCCTGTCCAGCTGAGGAGTGACAGAACAGCTTTGGTGGGCACCAGGCATCCACCCAGTATCAATCCACCACACTGGGCTATACAGTCCATGCATTCCCATTGAAGTCATACTGATATAGAACAAAATATATCATTCTATCTGACTGGTTTTTTTCACTTAGTAAAATTTATGGAGTTTTCTCCATTTTACACTAAAGGCCTTCCTACATCTTTTACAAAGTAAAACATTCCATGGAAAGATCAAACTATAAATCACAGAGAGACCAGAAACTTCTAAAAGTGAAAAAGGTAGTGACTAAGAAAAAAAAACAAACCAACAAAATAACAGGAAATTATGTATACATATTATGAAAGAGTAACCAATTTGAAAAATAAAGCCCTGGCCTATTAATTGCTTTTCCTTTTTCTAATAGTTAGCTCAGAACAATCTTTAACTTAAACTGGAAAGCTACCAATTTTAAAACATTAACTAAGGAATTAATAAATGTTCTGCTAAACATCTTTTAAGGTGGTAAGTACTGAAGTCACCTCACTCTTCCATCTAGCCAGAAAAAATATTTAATATGAGGCAAAAACATTTTATACTTTTATAGGTTTAAATGATATTAACTATCCAACTGTACCATATAAATGTTATGATTTTGCCACTAAATATTTATCTAAATAGAAATAGTGGGAGAAAATTCTATGCTTATTTACTTCTAGGTATAAGACGACTTTATGTAAACTTCTTCCCGGAGTAATAAATTTGCTCCAATCTGAGTCATACTTTCCTCAATTTTTTAAGTACCCATAAGAGGAAGGAAAACCAGGACAAAGTTATTGGATGGGTTTGAGCTAGTTAAACTTTCTCAATATTTAAAAATCCTCCTACTGAGGTTAATTCTTAGCTCACTTTTTTATTCATTACTGACTCCCAAGGAAGGAAAAAAAATACTTTCATCACTTACATGGAATTTTTTAAAAAATACCTACAAAAGAATACACTTAAAACTGCTTTGACAAAGCTACATTTGAATAGAAATATAAATGAAAGCACACAGTAAATCTTATCAAAGGGCATAAGGACACCATATCCATGGATGAATTTGACAAGTCTGATCTATAACATATCCTACAAGAGTTTCTCTGGGGTGATGAATTTTTCTCTTCTTTTCACTTACCATATTCTTGGTTCACTAGTATACATTCACTGGACAACACTTAGAGTATTCCATTAAATATAAATACCGATCTACATTTCTACTATAAGCTCATTGTGGGAAAGGAAAGGTACAGCAGCATGAAAAGGTTATTTTGGAGCAGGGAGGGGGGAGGGAGAAAACTGAGAGAAAACAATGTAAAACTCTTTGGTTGAATACTCTATTAAAAATTACTGCCGTCTGTGCTAATACATTTCTGCCTTTGTAAAACTCCAAGTAATTCTTATGAAATATTTATCACTTAATACACACATAATAAAAAAAATTACTTAAGAGGGAATAGGAAAAAAGTGTACTATTTTACACAAAAAGAGACCCAATGCAACATATTGCTGCCAGCAAACTTACCAGTCGTCTTCTCTCCTCTTCAACAGCAATCAGGAGCCGAGCAAACTCTTTCAAGGACTGGGCTGAAATGAAAACAAAGAAAAAGAACGCTCTGTTTAAAATTAGATTTTAAGACCAGGTGAGTCAGTTATCTGGATTGAAGCTATAGTGATAAAATACTGTTCTTATATAGTATTTCACTAAAATTAGTAGCCATCAAATGAGGCACAAACTGAAGCAAGAGGTAGGTCAAGAGCAAAGAAAAAGAACCTGAGTCTTAAGAGGTACATGTATTTTAAAAATAAATTTTTAAATGGAATATGGCAAACTGATTTTTATGAAACATGCAAAGACCAGTCTCAAAAGAAAGAATTCTATTATCAGCCACAAAATTTACTTTAGCACACTAGAAGCAGAAAGAAAAATATTGAGGTTTTCCTATTAAGGTGCAGTAAAAAATATTTGCAAAAACAATGAAAAATACTCGGGTAAAAATTTGAAAGTCAACATTTTAGAAGAAATGCCAACTGTTTAGATTTAACAGCTCTTTGGCTTTACATTTTACAAGGACAAGCTCTCAGGTGACTCAAACAGATGACTGATTTATAAGCTTTGAATTCTGTTACAAGGGTGAGAAAATCTTTGCTCAAAACTGTTTTCAAATAGAAGTCAAAGGGCCAAAGCAAATGTCAATGGAAACATAAGGGAAGAATTAACCCATAAAAGAGGGTAAGAAAAAGGAAAAGATTCTGAAAGCTCTTAAGGCTTTATTCTCACGTATGTAAATCTCTCTAGAAAAGTCTCTCTTTGCATTTATATTACTTTCTGAAGGGTATATGGGTTATTCAGAATTCAGCATCACAGTTCCACAGACAAAAATGTCAGAGAAGAATCATGTAAAAAGAGCTAAGTATCTCTTTTTACTTTCTCCTGATACAACCAGCAGTAATTGCTACTAATGACAGGATGCTAGATTTCATGGTTTAAATCTCTGATCTCAGAATACAGATTCATAAATCCTAGTTCCTCACAATAAACTTGAGGTAATCTGAATAATTTTTGAATGAGGAAAAAAACCCCCTGGAAACAAAACTCATGGAATTTCTCAAAAGAACAGCTTTGAAAAAGCCTTCACAGTTAACCAACACACAGTGTTGAGGTTAAGCTAACCAAATTCATCTTCTTCGCTATTCTTCCATTTTCCTAAGTGTTTTTACAAAATATGTCAGTCTCCATTAACATGGCTTTATCACCTCTCAACTTCCCTGGAAGATTTAAGGAAATAAGTGCATTTTCTAGAAAGTACTGGAACACAGCAGATCCTTTAAGAGGGAAACAGTATCTGGCTTGCCTTAACTGCCTTGTCTGAGTGCACAAATTGCTACTTAGTTTTTGGACCATTCCTAAATAATTTTTATCCTTTATACCATCTGGACCTTGCAGAGGTCACCCTTGGATTTTCTTTGCTCTCTTTTAACTTTTACAGTTGAAGAACACTTTGCTGTTTGTTCCAATTTCTTCTGCAAGAACTTACATAGTCTATTTTTTGTACCTATAATGTTATACTTGCATATCTTGACCTCTAAGTCATTTTTTGCTGACAAATTCTTTATTCCCCCTTCTTATGAGCTCTTTGTTTAGTCCAAATACACCTGGTAAGTTAAATGTGCATCTAGTTGGGTCTTGAGTCTTTTCCTTTAATATTTTCCCCTGAGAACACAACCACCAGAAGATTGTTCACCACCAGAAGTTATGTCAATATTAGAACTTAGTTTGATATCCACTGAATTAACTCAATCTCTTAGAGTCCGTTTATACTGTTCATCAAAAAAACAAAAAACCAACAAACAAAAAACAGGTAAAGAAATAAGCTGATTACGTTACTGGTTACTGGTACTGATTATGTTACCAGTTACTGATTAGGTAACTGGTTATGTTACCTGACATGGAATCTGTAGAGCATTACATTCAAGAATATTGAGTATCCAATACAACACTCTAAAAACTAAATAAACAAAGAGCCAGACAGACATGGCTAAACTACGAGGAAGTGAGGAGAAAAAACTCAGCCAGTAAGAGAGGCATTTGATTTATATTCCTAATTTCAAGGCAGAACCAGAGGGGTTTTTAGTTTCAAAATCGAAACTTTTGTTTAGTATTCAAATAAATCCAGGTCAGTCAAAGAAAAAAAGCATATACAATATGTTCTGTAAGTCTGCAAATCAAGATTTTCCTCAATATTTAATACTAATATAAAGATGTATACACCAATATATAGGTGTATGTCACCTATACAGTGCCTCAGCTAAAGACTGAGAAGCTGTCTCCGTCTCCTCTTTCCCATTGACTCACCTTCGGGGGAATCATAAAGGTCAAAGTTTCACTAAGAACACAGAACCTACACTCTTCAGAAGCACTTAGGCAATCCATCTCCCTGATCTTAAAGACCTTCGTTGGAGAGACATCTTCACATCAATACTGACTACACCTCCGCTGCTCACTGTCCAACACCCAGGAAGCCATGCAATGTCTTTCCCCAGCTCAAAAGGTGTGCAGAGAGAATAGATGCATCATGTAATTCACACCACAGTGAAGGATGCACACCCAGGGTGACCCCACCAGTTCTTGTGTCCTGGCAACACCACTGCATACATGGAAAAAGACTTTACCTGCCCCAGCTCTCCTACAATACCCCTGAGTATCGCAGTACTATTCAGAAGTTATACATCCTTCTTCCCATACAACCTTCACTCAGGGTGGCCTCATTAAAAGGCAGTCTCTGTCCCTAGAGAAGTTCAGCTGTGCTAGAAGCCACAGCACGAGGGGGAAAGGGAAGGAAAGACAGTCCTTGTTCCAGTTTTCCCAGCATTCATTTTTCCTTTCTTTCTCCTCTCTTTTCCCACAGACCCCTCCGGTTGCAAACAAGTGACAACTCTGCCGGACCTCATTTTGGGGGTGGGCAGAGGGAGGGATGCTGAGGGCAGACCTCACCAAGGTGTCTCAGTCCTCCTGGGCAGCTCACCCACTGGGTACCGGGCACTCAGGTAAGCTGGGTAGGCGCGTCCTTCCCCTCCACAACTGGGCCCCCTGCCAGGATTTCAGCACAGACCCTAGGCACAGAGTACACACACATCTAACTCTGGATTCCCAGCTCTCAACAGAAAACAAACAAATACTACAACAATAATAATCTGAGGTGCTCTTACATAAAAAGATTAAACACAAAGATTTAGAAATTAGACTGACTTGTGTCAGATGCAGCTCATCGTCAAGACGCCTGGGCATTACATACCAGCCTCACAATCTTTTCTTACTAAGGCCACAATAATTTTTTCTCCCTCTCTTTTTTATCAGAATTGACACAGAAGAATTAAAGTGAACTTTGTAAATACAAAAGGGTATGGGGGAGGAAGAGTCAAGTATTTTACAAGAGAAAATGTCCTAGGAATGTGAAAAGAAATAAATTCTGAAACACATCAATAATATAAAGTACAATATGTAATCTAACTTTTATTAAATATGAAGATATTTTTAATTATTTTCAGAAAGAATTGTTGTTATTGGTGGGTCATTTTAAGAAAAACAAAGTGCTGACTCAACACTGTATTCTAAGTTATTAGGTGATATTAGCTTACAAAATCTCAACAGTTTTACAGTCTGCTTTTTATTTAAGGGCTACTACAAAAGGACTTGTAAGATACATTTGGCATCATGATAGAAATGATGCCTGTGAAAAGCAACACCCAACAGGTAAAAACCATTGTGTATATGTATCTGGCTGTACATTTGTGGTCTCATTCATCACAATCGCAACAGGTTGCCAGCTGTTCTCTTTGGAGTATTCCCAACCCAGCAATAATGTGCTGCAAAATTTCCCTTGATCAGGAGAAACGGCTCCTATTACTTTATTTACAAAAAACAAAGACCCACTCTCTATATTTTTAAATGAAAAAAGTCTTTTAATTAGTTTGCTTCATAAGGAAGCAAACTAACAGTACCAACAGCTTAAACTTTAACAGTGTACATCAACAATGCCTTTTTTTTTCCAAAATCCCTAGAATTTCAAACACATAGTACAACTCCACAAACAACTACACTAACACAATCAAAAGTGAACTGAAATTTGATGTATGATTAAGTGAATGAGGGAGAAGTGAAAAGGATAAAAATGCATTTATCTGAATTTATGGAATGCATTATTAAAAATACAACTCATTTATGCTCTAGTAATCTGGTTTACTGCACTAAAATCAACCCAGTGGTCCCTAGGAAAAAAACATGTATGTAACAAACCTTATGAAGTTTTTGCTATATGCTTGTGTAGAGAATGTATCACCTTAAAACAGCATGTCTACAGATATTATTGAAGCTACTCTATCAATCATTAACTTAATATTAAAGTGTACAGTGTTATACTGTACTACTAAATGTTACACACAATAGGTATGATATCATGTACATTTAATGAGAAAAGGAAAACAAAGTGTATGACACATACAGTAGTTTAAACGTGACCAATACTGCACTCAAAGACATAAAACCAAGTTTGGAAGGTAATGTTCAACCTAAGATAGACTGGAAAGTTACTGTGGAAGACAATAAAATTTAATGTTCTTTTCTGTGCAATAGACTGTTGGCTTAATTTTTATTTATACATGCAGCCTTAAACAATGCATAGGCATTTTTTAAATACTCTACACAAAACAACATTTTATAGCAATATGAGCAGATACCACCACCATCTTCTGATGACAGAAATATGTCATTTGTTCTTATGACACCATGCTGTATGAAAGACAAAAATGTGCAAGACTGTCATCCTTGTATCTTTCTGATGTGACTGAGAAAACGCCAGGAGTGCACTGCACATTGCTCCCAGTACGCTTTGGCAGGAAGGTCAGTCAAGTACACCCTCCAGAAGTGGTCATATCTAGCAGAGATGTGGTACAGCAGGTTCTGAATTCATGCTTGAGCATGAACTTCAACTAAAGTCTTCAAGGGAGTTTTTCCCAGTTAGTAACACATTAGTGAATCAGAATTCAAGATGGACCAATGGCCCATAAGGAAATTTTCTAAGGTTTAACACTCATTTACTAGACTTCAGTGAGAAAGCAAAATAAATGTAAGATCCATGAAGGCTGGGAGAAGAGACTATCCTCTCCAATCCTGAAACTAAAGTAAACATATCATTAAATAGTTGTTAATTCACAGTTATATTTCCAGAGCTTTTAATGACTAGCATTATTTGCAGCCACAAATGCTGTTTCGAGCAGTTTTTCAAAAAATCACAACATCAAATAAAATTTCCATTCTTCTTTCTGTGCCTTTAAGCCATACTGAAAAAGTAGAGAAGGTGGGGGGGGGGGGGGGGAGGGACAGTAGGTAGGACAAGAGTAGCAACAGATGGCTTCCTAATCAGACAGAAAAATCAAAAAATTGAGATTAACACGGACAGGCCACAACAGGTAGGAACAGACAATAATCTGCTTTCTTGGTACTTTCTACCTGAGTAGAATTGTGAATGTCATAAAAGCCACATAGGATCTGTAGTGTCTATTGGAAGGTAACTAAACTGGATATCTCAAAGTATCAGATTGCAAGTTTTCAAATGCCAAAATGTAAATGCAAAGGAAGACTGTCTCAAAAGAAGACTCCCAAAGCCTGCCATTCTCTTTGTCTTTCAATACATGGTCTATGAATTTAAATAGAGCCTTATCTTATACAACAGAGGTTTCCCTTACCACTGTCACAACCTGGAAGAATTGTTAATGATTCTTTTCTTCCTTTTTTTCCTACCGCATTCAGCCCATAAAACATTAAAAGTGTACAATTATCTACAACTTTAAATGGAATTAACGTTTAGCCCAATGGGAACAAACTGAAGGATCAACACTTTAGTCTACAAACTGAAACAAAGAATAATTTGTGCTAATTGTACAAAACATGTCAAATGTACTTTAAGCTGAGTATTGGTGTCAAAGCATTTTATAACTAGTGTTGACTGGGCTTGAGTATTGCTGTAGGATGATTGAAAAAACAGTAGTGTAAGGCAACTACGACACAGTCCTACAAAAAACAGCTGTTGTTTTTATTTCTAAACCACTTTTTCAGAAAAGCTGTATTTGCATAAGTAAATGTATGTCTGATAAATCTTCCCAATTATTGCTCAGGTTTTAATTTTTCTTTAGCTGCTGCTATTTCTTCTGCTACTTCTACCCTCACTTTCCAAGTGGCACCATTTTTGGAGAAACTTCAGCTTGGGAAACTGAGCTCAGTGCCATAAGTAATATTTACTGAGAAAGCAGAAGAGAAGAAAAAATAGGAGAGGAGTGCAGAATTTTAAACCATTGTTTTTCTTACCTATTAAAATCTTACCTATTAAAACCATTAAAATCTTCTTACCTATTTTGTCCTCTTCTGAGTTTCATTCCCAAGATATTAGAGGAAACAGAGTAACTGTTTTCTTTTGTTAAGGTTTAAGGTAATATTGCTTAGATATTTATGTAAATTCCAGTTTCTAAGCTCACAGCATGACAGATAGGTTTTACTTTTAAGCTGAGTGTCAGTGTCAAAAGATAAATTATGCTAGAAGATTCCATTATGGAAAAAGAAGTGAGAATAGCAAGATAATGGTTCATTTCTTCATGGAGTTTCAATCTCATTTAAATTTGGAAAATTAAGATTAGATGTGCTGCCTTATCCTCCCCATTTGGTTTCTCTTACTTCCCTAATCTGCATATCAGGTTTTATGGATCTGTAATAAGGACCTCATGCATTCCTGTTGTCTGTGTTTACATTTACCACAACCTCCACAAGAACAGTAAAAAAAACCCACCTATTTGTACCTTCCTATGATACAATGAAATGTACTTCTGGTAGTAAAAGACACAGGCTGAAACAAAGATTCAAGTGTAGAGGTTTTAAAATTACATGGATGTACCCCAAGGCAGAAATACATTCTCAAAGTGACAATTTCTGCCAGCAGACAGTCGTTTAAATTCACAGCCCAAATAACCATAAATTTCCTTGAAGACTTCCATCATGGAAAGGTACACAAAGGTAGAGACAACTCTGTCTGGTCTATATTGCTCTTGTGATAGAATCAAGACATTCTTAGAGCAAACAAAATGAAGTCATTTCGGACTGAATAAACAAACATTATTATTATTTGCTCCATAATTTATCTGGTAAGTAAACTCTGCAAGGGCTTAATCCAGTGCTTTTTTTTATCAATTAGCACCATGATCTTTCAGATTTTGAAGCAATTTCTACCTAATCCAGATTTTAAACTTTCAGCTCTGATGAACTAAAAATTAAAAAAAAAAAAAAAAAAAATCGATCCAATTTCAAGGATGGTTTGTCCTGACTTAACACAGACAAGCCCATAAGAAAAATAAATAGTAACTATTGCTGTAAGAGTTAGATCCTCCCAGGGAGTACAACTTCCAGCAGTCATTTTGTTTCCTGTGGCAATTCCCTCCTTGAACTGTGAGAAAAGGTATTTTGCCTATTTTTTCAGTTACTGAAAATGTGTGCTGTCTTACAAAAGTAAATCCAAATTTGCCAAACAAATCCATTATACATCAGGAAGGAAAAGCATAACAGCAGAGAGATAGAGATGAAAAATGCCTGGTTTAAAGCTCCTGCAAAGAAATTATACGAATGAACAAGCAAGAAAAATGACAAATTTAAGACTTTTATGCCCAAATTTATGCTTCAAGGACTATGTATTGTTTTCCAAATATGATCACATCTTCGACTACATCCTGGCAAGCAGAGAATTTTATCAGAGCACAGCCACTGAAATACATGTAACTAAAAGTAAACAAACACCAAGTTTTCTCTCTACTGCATTTGAGTTAAAGCATTGTAAACTCGGAGTAAATTAAGTGGTATTTCGAGCTCCACATCATAATTTGGAGTGTATTGGCTCTCTGCAGTATTAGGACAGAGAGACGGTTGTAAGTGCTCAAAGTTCCCCATGAAGACAAAACCAACAGTGAAACTATCACAGATTCAGTAACAGTCTCCCTGCTCGACCTCCCCTGTTTTATGGCATTTGATCCCTGTCTGTTTTCAGGCAGTGTTCCCCATGAACAGACATTTTTAAGCCCTTCATTTGCTAGCCATATACCAGGCACAAGCATTTGGGTTTTGTCACACTGTAAAGGCAACACAAACCAGCAGAAGAGGCCAGCAATTCCACAGTAACGACGGCACCTCCTGTCTGAGCACAATACACGTGTGCCTCACAGTGCAGGCCAGCATGAAAACCATAAAAGGCAGCAAATCAAGATCTGAGCTTAATCAAGCCCAAAGCTTTGTAAGATGTGTTTGCAAGGACAGTATAACAAGTACATACCATATGAGGCAACTGGAATTTCAAACCAAAAGTATTTTCATTTTGCAAAACTTTAAGAGCAAATATATCAAGGTATTTTATGAAGTTTTTTTCCTAAACATGTGTAAAGCATAAAATGTAGGGCCGCTATTAGAAGTAAAAATCCTTTTACCATTAGAGAATTTTATTGAAACAAACCTTCGTCAGGGTAACTACCTAAATCGAGTTACAAACAGTATGATATTTGAGAATTCTTTGCTATAAAAAGTAGCTATCATGTCACAAATATTTAAACATACAAATACAAGTCTTGTACAAAAGTTAAAACAATGCTTTGAGCCAAGACATTTACACTTTCCACTCCACTCCTTTTCAACAGAAGTCTACACAAAAAGCTACACATTTATCTACAAACTAAGAAAATTTGCAAGAATGTCAGGTTATCCTAAATACCGAAATTCACTGTCAGTACTTGTCAAAACACAATACTTGGAGAGATAACCTGAAGACATGCAATGTTACACAATTTAAATACATCGAATTACTTGACATAATATCAGTAAATTGCCATGCAGAACCTCACAAAACAAGTACAAGTAGAAAAATTCTAAATGGATCAAGCAAGGGCAAAACATTTCATAGAGTGCTGGAAGATTTTTAAAGTTTTTAATAGCTGTCTATCCCACAGCATGTGGGAACAACAATAAGAATAAAACCCAAACAAACCCACACCCAACAATTATTCAACTACCACCACTACACTTTTAACAGTTTGTTAAAAATACAGCTGCAATGTATCTACCCTGTATTAGTGTCCTACTGTATTTATAAAAGAAATACATATTTTGAAAAGATATAATTCTATTTGGAAATTTATTTATCTTCTGTAGCATGGATTCTGTAGCAGGGATGTGCTAGAAAAAGTCCACTCTAGACTCTATTGCTATAGCACCTCTCCCAAAAAATGGCATCCTTGAAATGACAGGAGAAACATTTTAAATCATCTAAGTAATTTCTTCAATTTCCTTAGGAACATGGGACTGAAGGATCTCCCAGGACATCACTTGCTCTCACAGAACATTATATCAAAACCTTTCTACAACTTAGTAACACTTTTCTTGTCTCTCCTCTTTCTTCTACTCTTCTGAGAAGGGGTGGAGGCTTTCGGGACTAGTCACAAGAAATATTCTATTTTTGCCATGCTCTCATATAATAAAGAGATAATGGTTTTAGATAAGTGTATCTCTACGCCACTAAAAATGGAGTTTTACATTATTGTATCTGCAAAAGAGAAATCAGCCTCTATTTCCACCTGATGGAGCCACATGCAGAGAAGTCCTGGGGCTGAGCTCCACAGTTGCAGAATTCAGCAAGGTGTAGGGAACAATATTCAGTACATTATGTTTTGTCCAACAGGTAAGAAGTGATCTTAAAGTGCTTCTGGAAACCTACTTTGAAACAACAGCGGCTTGAATAGGCCCCTATTAAAAAATAACAACGTAACTTCCTATACCATAGAAGTTCATTTAATCCAATTAATCTTTACCTCAACTGAATTAACCATTAACCTTTGACTTGCACAGGTCCAGCTTCTCCAGAGTTGACTGATATCCTACTGTTAGACTAAGAACACCTCCAAAAAACCATGGTATATTCAGAAATAGGTCTTTTCAAAGGTAGGTTCTGGTTAAATCAGATTTCAATCCTCTCCTGCTCTCCCCTCCACCCCCTTAAGAAGAACTCTGATATAAATTGACTATGAATGCAAATCTTTCATTCTAAGAGGAGAATTGCTACTTCAAGCTCAAGTTTTTTCAATGATTAAATAACAAGACAATGTGGGAAACAACCACTGGGCAACATACATTGTTAAGCTGCAAAAGTAATATTCAATCATAGCATT
Organism: Manacus candei; assembly: GCF_025592945.1. NCBI lineage: Eukaryota > Metazoa > Chordata > Aves > Passeriformes > Pipridae > Manacus > Manacus candei. Next base: position 41,141,697 of record NW_026138062.1, read on the forward strand.
CCATCAACAAAGGAGTTAGAAGTAATTATGACTACATTTCAGGTTTGCCAATCCCCAATTCTTCAGAGGCACATCCATACTTTAAATTAAGGAAAAAACCCTGATATTTCAATCTTTCCAGCTGTACAAACCTTATCTGTGTGTGTGGCTCTTTGCGGGTGCTGAAAAAGGGGAAGTAAAAGGAAAAGCAATATATTCAGAATGCATCTGAGAATCATTAATACTGTTTTTCTGATTTGTAAAATTTGGTGCATTTATTGCTTGAATGGTAAAACAGTTTAATTAGGAAAAATATTACCAAATACTTCAACAGATGTTAGGTTTGCCATAATTACTTTGTTGAATTTAGGCCTACAAAGGGATCAAGAACTTCCTGTGCTTAAAACTCTAATCCTTCACCTTACTTGCTCAAACCTAAAGACAAATATCTCAAAGGTGAGTTGACCAAACCACTACCAGTTTTTGAAAATGAGTTCCTATTGCTCAAGAGGTAACTTGGTAACTTGACAGCTCTAAAGTGTTATGTATTATACACAGCAACAGTACGAATCAGTTATTTTCAAAACAAATCTGTAAAGCAATTCTCTAGTCCTCAGATTGTCTCCTCACAGGTATTCATACTTTCACTGGAATGACCAACTCTAGAAATAATGGAGCTAAGTGACAAAGGAGTGAAAAAGAGGTATATTCAAGGCATGGAATAAGGGCAATAAAGTAGAATACACCTATAAGAATCCAGAAGATCAAAGTATTAATGAAGGACACAAAAGCTACTTCATCTTGATCTGTGAGTGGTATGGATTTGTCCATTCATCTAGTCAGCTGTTCAAATGTTTCCTCATTTTAACTCCTTAGCAGAATGCACCAGACAACCAAAGTTATTGCTGTCCATTGCCTGCCTCGATCTCTTTCTGTGAACAGCATGTGCTCCAAGGCAAGTGGCATCAGAGACGTCACAGTTTGCAGTCCAATACAATAAAATGAACTAACATGAATTTCAGACTGCCTTAGCACACCAGTATGCAAACTGCAGTGATTCGGGGGAGCTCCTACTTCACATTCAGCTGCTCTTGACACAGAAGAAGGGTAGGACAGACAGGAGTGCAGCAACTGCATCAACCACATCAATCTAATTTTTTTCATTTGAATATTCATTTTACGGTAAACAGGAAATGGAGCATGCAAATTCAAACAACCTTCTGATAGGTATCAGAGAGGAAGAGAAAAACAAGGACTGTGTTGTTGATCTTATTTTACCTTTTCCTCCTGAACAGATGAAGGCCTATTGCAACCTTATTTTATTTCCTGCTTTGTCAATCTCATTTGACCTTCCAAAGCAAGGACAAGAGCTCTGGGCTGGACCAACAGAATGACAGCCTTCACTTTCTGATGCAGATGTTGTTTTGAAGCCTTGATGGGATCCCAGTACTAGCATAAAATCACTCATTTCTTAGAGTCAAGAAACAATAGTGTTCCGGAAACAGGTGACATTTGTTTAAATTGTCAAATATGCAACAGGGATAAAAAAAAAAAAAAAAGGTAGGAACACGAATAACAGATTTTAAACAAACCCTTTAGGCATTTCACACCCTGTTTGTGCTGAGATCCTCCCATAATTTGTTACTGTTTAACTTTTGTAGATAAAAATAGTCCAATAGCAGTACCAAAGAAGCCTGTCCTGTGATCTGACAAATAGCTTATGCAAAGTTGCTTTGAAAGTCACCTAAAAAGTTAATTTTAGAATTCATTCTTCCAACTAGAGGAAAAAGAGCTAGCAAATCGAAGAAGGTAATTACTGTGGAAAAACAGCATCCAATCTTTCTATGCAAATTCACTCTCCATTGTAAATAGCTTTCTAGTCTAATTCAGGACTCAACCCTTCCCCACCCATCTAAAATAAAAACACCTTTTGTAAAAACACTTGTCTCTAATATGTTCCACAAGGTCAACAAGCTCAAGCACTAGAAATGTTATTTGGATGATGCCTGTGCTAAAAAAATCCACCCCTGGAACTCTACCCTCAAGGTGGTGGCAAGATCCTCTTCTTTCTTTGACTGGATAAGGCAGTACAGACCTGACATGCTGGAATTAATTTTAGACTCATTTGGTATTTGGTAATTCCATTCAGAAACCCATTTACAAATGGGAATTCAGTACAAAGGAGGTAGAATATCAACCCCAAGAAGAACTTTATTGAACATCAAAGCTAACTTCAAGTGATTAAGGAGATAACCTGCAAGAAATCCAAGTGATTCAGACCGTAGGTGGCAATTAATAAAAAATTCAGAAAGAGCCAGGCAAATTCAAGAAGCCATTACATGCCACAAAAGCTAATAGCTTGAAATCATGAGTAGCCTGACCACTACCTTCTCAGATTCCCGATTAAACTCCAAAAGACAGTGTCTTAACTTGGAGACTGCAATGTCCAGATTGATTGTCAAGATTTCTCTCCAAACATTGTAGGCAGGCCTAAAGCTCCAACAGAATTTTTTTGTTGTTTTAAATTTATTTAAATAGAGCATTGTATGTACAAGCTTGTACCATTAAAAATGGGAATTTGGGACCTCAATGTCAATTAAATTTTCACATTGTTACAAAAGATGGGGGAAAGGAAACTGAATTTTTTTTCTCTTTTTTTTGTGTAGTTTTATATACATATTTCCCAGGACAGCAGGACAGATCTCTTTGCTACTTTGAATTACAGGATGCTTGTCCTCTAACAGGCTCTCCAAGAAGGCAAAGTAAATGCTGACTGAAAAGCATTGTGCATGTGGATGCTCACTACAGGAAAACAAGACGACTGAGCTTCTGGCATCATTGCTCAACTCAAACAAGAGAGCCTTAAAAACACAGCATTGGATTCTAACAAACAACTACTATTTACATTTTGCATTTGTTTGTTTTTAAGTTCTCTCCAGTACATTTTAGTTGATTTGACCTAACTGCTGTACACAACATAATTGCTGAGTATGAGCTAGCAGTTCTGTAGATGGTTAGCTGCTAGCAATTTAACAATCCCATGAACAACCTGAGGTGTGAGTCAGCAAAGATCACATGAGCCACAGTTGCTAGCAGCAAGAGAAGAATTCAGTTTCCACAAGAAAAGATAACATGTTTTAGAACTTTTGACCTATCCTTTGTGGCTCAATTAACAATGATTTCATAGATCGTCATAATACTATTACATTCTTAAATTAAGCATCTGATGCTGCCTGAAACATCTGTCATAATATATTCTCTTCAGGAAAAAAAAAAAAATTCAAAACCAGCAGTGACAGAGTGAATTACACATGCCTTTCAGTCCTTTTTTCTAAACAGCACATGCTAATAAAAACCAGATACTAAGATAAAATGCCAGAATATCAGAATGTATGTGTTTGCCTTGTCTGCTTTTGATTCTGAGCATGGTCTTATAATGTTAATATTAGATCTCACTGATACATAATTAGCTATAACACAAAATAGAAACAAACTTGTTAAAGGCACAAGCCAGAATTCCACTGAGTTAATAATATTTATTGTTTTCATCTCTAGCAGCCACAATCCAGACAACACAAACAGAATGAAAGAGGATCAAAACAGGGAGTTTCCTGGGGAACGATCCAGGTGACACAAGTTGGATAATACTAAGAGGAGCTGGGCAAACCTTCTCCTTGCAAAATTTATTCCTGCACAGTGTATACTGAAGAAAATGAAAATGAAAAATACATGATTATTAAAAACATAGTTTTTGCACCCGTCTCATCTGTGTAACATTCCAAGTTACCTATAAGGTTTGAAACATGAAAAAATCATGCATCTATTTTACACAGAATTCTCACTGGGCACGAGAAATGACTGATCTCCTTTACATTCACTGTCAATCTGAAGTTTTGTGCAACATATTATTTGCAAAGAGGGGTGAGAGTAACTGTGCACAGGGTGATGTGTCTAAAAAGAGCAAATGGCAAAGTGTAAGCAAGTCTTGGTATTTCAGTCTGAGGAAAGCACAATTGTTAGGTGAGGGAAGCAACAGAGTAAGGGTAAGTTATATCCAATCTTCATTACTATGCCTTTTTAGTATTAATCATTCGCTGTCATTTGTCATGTTATTTTTGCTTTGAAGCTGCTACTTCTGCAAAACTTTTCAAGTGCACAAAAAACAATTATAGGTTGGCTAAATCACATGCAACTGGAGCTAATAACCATGATCTGCTATCAAACAGTATGGCCTATGCATTTCTGCAGATCACATGCTTCCACATGCATTTCAAAACAGAGAGAGAAAGAAACAACACTAGCAATTGTTGCTAGCTGGTTTACTTTTTAATGAGAAAAGCTAGTAAAGCTGGCGAGCACTGTTTCTCAAACCAAATGTGCTGGCAAAAAACTGAAAAAGCTTTTTATAGCATAAATCCTTTGATGTTCACAGTTAAAAAAAAAAAAAAAAAAAAAAAAGAAAAAAAAATCAAGAAGAAGCCAGTCTGCTTACCCAAGAAAGTCAGAGGAATTGCTTCCAACTCATGCATAAAATGATGCTAAACTGGGCATGGTATATCTGAAAGTGGCTATGTAGATAAATCTGGGTAACTCGCAACAACATGGAAAGACTATCTAAAATGCATTATACAGCCACACAGATTTTTTTTGTCAAAGAAGAATACTTCTATGGAAGAATTAAACATTTGTAAATAAAAAGTAAGAAATCATCAAAATTAGAATTAAAATATAGGAATTAAAACAAAAAAATAGATCACTGGATTCAATAACAGATGGATTAAAATAAATATTAAGAGCACAACCACAATTTTGTTTACATGGAGTGTGTCATAGAGCTTAACTAAAACTACTTCTCATCTATTCTGTGTAAAGGGCTTATTGGAATAGATGAGTTGTATCAAGAGACCAACTAAAAAGGCACAAGTTACAGGAAATGCAAATAAAACTGCTGTTATTAGATCTCAGGTTGGGGAAAAAAAAGTAAAAAACTTATGTTGTGCTCAGTTACTAAACAGAGACCTCCAACTCTAGTATTGCCTCAAAACAAGTTAATGAAGCTATCAACTCAGTTTCAAATATTTATTACTGGTAAGAAAAAAAAGGGAAAAAACCCACTTAAATCACTCATATTTAATTCTGAAAAAAGATGAAACTTTTCTTTAAATAATCACATCTTGACAGAAGTCTTATTCAGTGGGTGAATTTCCAATGGTAAGGTGGATAAGGGTGTATTTTCAATGCTAAGCTTGAAATACAAATGTAGTCCCTATATTAAGCCCCTACGTATATGGTGTTTTATTACAAAACTTATCGAGTCAGAGTATCACTGCACACTGAAGTAGAACTTCCCAGTGGTCTGCTCAGTTTTAGACATTCTTAAAAAAAGGAGGTGAAGGCAGAAGGAGGTACAGAGAAGGATTCACCTATACAAAGCTGTCTTTGATGATAAGCAAACATCTAGCTTGTTGGGGCATTTTAAAGATACGGATAAATTCTAGGTTACTGCTCTAGGGAGATTAAAAATTGAGTCTTACCCTATAAAAGCACACAGTATCATTCAAGCTCTGTTAGACTTGAATTTGATTTCTGTCAGTTTACCTTTTACTCTTACAAACTTCTTTGATGTACATGACAATCCATCAGGCCAGTGGTGCTTTAGAAGCTAGAAATCCCTTCTTTGAAGCTTTAAGTGAAATAAATCAGCTGTCAAACTTCATGAACTCTGTTTTTTTCCTAAATAGTTTTAAATGTCTGTTTAATGTCCAAACAATAAAATATCTTTTCTTTGCTACAATCAGGTTACAAGTAAAATGAACGTTGTCATTGTCCTCAGTCACCTCATTTTAAATGTAAAACTCTATTTCTTTAAACAAGTTATTGACCAAATCTATGACATATAACTGAGACACTGCAGATTTAGTTTAAAAATATGTACAACATAACTTTAACAGACAAGAAATAATATGTAGAATGCCAAAGAGTACATACACCATTTCTTTGCCTCTTTCCAAGCTTGATACTCTTCAAGAATGTATGCGGTTTTATACCTGAGTAGCAGCAGCTCAGTGATTTCACTACCCTAGTTTTACATGTCAGTAAAATTAAACCTCCTCTCCCTCTGCCTTGCCAAAAGCTAGTGGGCAACAGTGAGACAGTGACCAAATACTAGTCATCCGTGATGACAGTTTTCTGACTATGGCAATGTCGTAGGGTGAGGATGAGGCAAACCTTGCAGGTGAAAACAACCAGATTTTGTGTCCAATAGCTCAGTCAAGAAAAGGAAAATTTGATGAGAAAGGAGACTTGAAATTAGATTATAAGAAGAGATATACTCAGTGTGGTGGGTTGACCTTAGTTAGACGTCAGGTGGCCACCCAGCCACTCTATCGCTCCCCTTCTCAGCCAGACAGGGGAGAGAGTAAGATGGAAAACAACTCGTGGGTATGGATAAGGCAGTTTATTAAAGCTGAAGCTAGGGGAAAGCTTGTGCATGCAAAAGCAAAGCGAAAGATAACAAGGTTTATTCTCTACTTCCCATCAGCAGCAATGGTCAGCCACTCCCGAGAAGCAGGGCTTCAGCACGCGTGACGGTTCCTCAGCAGGCAGCCATTGGAGACAGTGAATGCCCACCCTCCTGCTCCTTGCCTTAGCTTTTGTATCTGAGCTGATGTCATATGGTTGTCAGAGACTGAAATAGTTGATGATTTATGCATTCTCAGGCTCTTGACACCTCTGCTGGGCGCTTAGTAGGTGCGAAGTCCTGAAAACAACAACTGACCTTGGGCTATTGACACCTCTGCTGGGCGCTTAGTAGGTACACTGTCCTGAAAACAACAACTGGGAAGAGACCTCTGATAGTCCATGAGAGCCCATCCCCCCCGGCCAGTCGGGAAAAGGGCGGGAACCAGGCGAGACAAAAAAGACAATGTGCCTCTGGAGGACTAAGCCCAAAAAAGGGAGAAACAACCCCTCATGCCAGGGAGGCGCCAGAGCATATAAACTGGCTAGGTGACTTTGGGAATTTGGGAGTTCTTCTCCCCCACCGCCTGCGAATCAAGACCATCACTCTCAAGCATCGCTGGACCCCGTGGGCGGTGACTATGGACATCTGTCTACTCTCAGCTTTTCTTTCCCTTACTCTCCCTGGCTCTTATCCTGCCTCTCTCTCTCCTATGCATTTTTTTTTCTCCTCCCCAGAAAGGTTATGACAGCACCCAAAGGTGTTAGTTTACCTATTGATTATGACAGCACCCAAAATGTTAACCTATCTGTTGATACAAAACTGTTAAAATAAATCTTATTAACTTACCTGTTGATACAAAACTGTTGAAATAAATCTTATATATTTTCATACACCGATTATTTAGTGTCGCTTCGCTTTAATCCACCCCAAAGGAATTTTTGATAAAACCTGAGTTACCCCCCCCCCCCCTCTTTTCCTGGGGCGGGTCGTAACAATGGTATGGAATATTCCTTTGGTTAATTTGGGTCAGCTGGCCTACTTGTGTCCCCTCCCAGGACCTTGCCCTCAACTAAGGAAGGAATGTTACAGCACTGATGCTGTGCTCAGCAGTAGCCAAAACACCAGTGTGTTATCAACACCCTTCTAGCTACCAATGTAAAGCACAGCACTGTAAGGGCTATATGGAGAAATGAACTCCAGCTCAGCCAGACCCAACACAACCTGAAAAAGGCTAAATCCAAGTTTCCTCTCTGCATTACATAGAACTTTTTTTAAAATTGCTAACAAGCTCTACGTTCCCTCTTGTACTGCCAAATAAGTTATTTTTAGAAGCCACTACTCTTTAAGAACCATGTTACTTCCTCTCAGATGTTTTGGCAGACACATGGGGGCCATGTGGTATGTAAGACTCATGACACTGAATTTAGCCATTCTGAAGATGGATTATAATCCAAATTTTTTACCAAAGGGTCTTAGAGCACTCCAGCTGCTGTGCTACTGCCCAAAAGCATCACTACAACCACAGTAATGCCTTGCAGTAAAGATTGACTGTATTTCTGAATCCTGGAAATGTTTCTAGGATTAGTCTGTTGAAGGAAGAAGATTTTGATGACATTAAAGAGGCTTATGATGAAAATAAGTTATGTTCTTCAGTTCTGCAAGTGCAGAATTTTTGGGTGTGCACAGAGGTAGAACATTAAGCAGCTAGTAAATTTTACTGGCAAAAGTTCAGACAACTATATACTTAGGAATGCACAAGTTGTAAAGAACATATTCCTCTTTTGGACCCTTAAATACTTCCTGTGTCTTACTAGGCACTTAGGTGGTTTTTTTTTGCAGACTTATGTTACATCATAGGAATTTTGTGTACCTTTTAGTAAGCCATTGAAAACTGCCTGAAACATAAAAATAGCACCAGAATTTAGAGGATTCACAGTTGACTCAGCTGACAAAATACTGCTGAATATTTTCCGCTACAATGAACTAAGCTATGTCATAAACTCCTCGTTTTTGACATGTATTTTTAAAGAATTGCATGATTTCTACTTACTGAAATTTTTCTATTTTTGTGTCATGCACCATTAAAAAGCAACTGTGAACTGCCCCACTATATTTCTGATAACATACTAGATATATAAAAAAGCAGTATAAAAATGTTACTGCAAGCAGAGCACAGAGTCTACTTACCAATATTAATTTCATCATCCGTTTCAGCATCTCCAATACACTCAAACTGAAAATCTTGTAAAGACTGTGAAAATTTTTGCACTGCTATGGATAAATCTAGAATTCAAGAAAAAAAAGAAAAACAGAAAATCAGAATTACTCCACTACAATTTCACTGAGCAAGGTTTCATGCATTTCTTCACTAAGTACTTTTTCTGTTTACCAAGTTTCAATCTAGTATCTTTTTTGAACAGTAACCATCACCACTTCAAAATCAAAGTACCTGAGATATCCCAGACACCTGTGAAACATGCTGATGCCAGATTTCAAGTATTTAAACATGTATTATGTTGGCAACTGAAGAATAATAGCACTTCTTGAAAAATAAGAAATTGGTATAAGAAATCAATATGTAGTGATAAATTGCATATGTAAGTAGACCACTATTTAAAATACTGCAAGATTAATTTGCAGATTAAAATAAAGCTTATGACAGTTTTTTCATTAACATTATCAGAATAATTACATTCTAATTATTCTGACACACAACACTGTACAATGTTTAGTGTAAAAGCTTTGTAAAATGAAATTGAAGAGTAAAAAATAAACCACAAGTGCTTGACAACCAACTAGGCTGTCCATGGATTATGAGCACTATTTTTGCTGAATTACACAAAGTAATCCAAACTTTATAGCATAAAATTTCATTATAATTGTACGCAACAAACCTAAATAAAGAATATCAATGTAACCACATAAATCTGTTCTGTCCTTTTTTCTTTTTTTTTTAGCTATGCTAATAGCAAATGTAGAGATGAATGTGATAATGAAAGAACTTGGTCAAGACTAAAAACACCACCAGTCCAGGTGAACCCAGAAAACCAGTAAAAACTTTCTACATCCTAGAGGTTGTACCTGTGGTATCTATTTTGATGCTAGGAAACTTGACAATTAAGATTTTGATATCTGCTAAATATAAGTAAAATTTATGGTAAGGATAAGTTATGAACAAAAGCCAGTTTGTAAATTCTGTTTCAAAAGCATTACATATCTGTCTCCATTCTTGGGGATGTTCAAAAGCCATCTGGACATGGTCCTGGCCAACTAGCCCTGCTTGAGCAGGGGGGTTGGACCAGATGACCTCCATAAGTCCCTTCCAAGCTCAGTTATTTTGTGATTCTGTGATTTCTTTAACCCTCTGTTATTGTAAAGTCATAAATATTCTTTTACTTAATGCTGGACACAAAATTAGAGGGGTAACTTATTTCCAGGCAGGAATAAAACCTAGCAAACCAACCACACACATACAACCACAAAACATCATTTAAATATGAACAATGTCCAACAGTAAGAACCATTCCAATATCCTAAATGAAATAAGGGTTGAAAAACCTTTCAATCACCTCCAAATACAAATCCACACAGTAAGACAACTGATTTCTTTTTTAAAGGCAACCACTATCAAGTAACAGAATCCCTACCAGGATTTTGCCGTAACCCTGTATTTATTCAGTGCCCTGTTCCTTTTGTGTTTTTACATGCAGTTATATTAGTATAGAGTATATTAGTCCAACAAGAGAATCATTAGTCTTTAGACAATACAGACATGAACACATTTTTTTATTGTATTAGTAAGGAATTCAATATGTTTATCTGGTAAATTACTGGGGTGTAAAGAATTGGTAAATAAATTTTGTATCTTTTTGATAAATTGCGTGGAAAACAGAAAAGAACGCATCCTTACTGCATCCTTACTGAATATTTCCTACTGTGTAGTACTGAAGGTTATATTATTAAATGTATTAAAAGATTAGATGCTAAACACAGTGTTTCCTACTCTTGTAGAGATGAAAACAAAATAATCTTTGTAAGCTGAAGCACTGCATTTTATGCAAATACAGTATCTTTGATAACTAAGTAAATAATTGTTCTATAGCTGTTAGAAAGCTCTAAACTTGAATTTGTTCACAGTAGGAAGTTTTAAATTTAAAGGGAAGAAACACAGTTTTATTGTTGGCTACTTCACCAGATTACTACAACAAGTCCTAAACCCTTGTACAAAATTGCTGTATACCAACTGATGCCCAAAGAAATTACATGGTCTTAAGGTGACTCAGTTAAAAAGATTCTGTATTGCAAGTGCACTGAAATGTAAAAATTAACTATCACTAATAGGAATGCAGATTTATTTCCTCTGGACAATCTCATGGACTGCCCACGATAAACAGCATCTCTGTGAACGTGAAAGGAAATGAGGGAGGCATGGACTCTCCCCTATCACTCTTCCACATGTGCAGGGTTCAGTGGAAAAAATGTCAAGGGAAAGGAAAACAAATTATTAAAATATCCAAGGTGGAGTCTCCATTTTATATTCCGGTTTAGTGATTCATGATGTCAATCTTCCTTTCAGTGTGCCAGCAAATCAGACAGTGCTCATATATTTTGAACCTGAAGGAGGTATATTTAACCTACCTCAGAAATCGTGGGTATGAAGAATGTAATAAATAATTACAGAGCTCATTAGGTAACTTGATAAAATCATTCAGAATTATACGATTTGGAGATGTCTCCCTCTATTTGAGACCTATCCTAATAACTTGAAAGGATTATAAAATATCACAGTAAGATTAAAACTGTTCAATGTAGCAAAGAATAAAATGAAGTTCCAAGATCAGATGTTTCCTGTGACACTAATTTACACATAAGTTAATTTAACCTGAGAGCCTAAAAAATATTATTATACAGAAAATTTCATTCCTAGAGACTAGAATAAGAATTACTGTGCAAGACCTCAAAGTTCAACATTGCAGTTGAACCACCAACACTGGACCAAGAGGTGCAATTGGTTATATTTATCACTTTCTTTCTTACGAACATTATCACTTTAAATGATTACAAAAGTCACCTAGTCACAGGAAGGACCAGTTGTGCAATAAGCAGATCTCCTTTGAGAGATACGAAGATTCAAAACTGAATTAAAACAGATTTAAGAGCAACTCTGTCTCCAATCAAGAAGAGACAAATGATGGAAAAAATCAGGGAAATGGAGCAGAGACTTCACCCAGCTCCACAAGATGTCACTTATCACTGTATATCCCAAAGTCTTAATGTCACCAAGAGCCCTGTGAATACATGCTGCTGCTGCCTCCAGACTTAGAAAGGTAAATCATCACTCCAAATAAATCACCTTTTTAGCATCTGCAAGTTATGTGACACTACAAGTGTTACTCTTACTCAGCATGACCATTGTGAAGTCATGTCCCTCTTTCCATTGAATCCATGTGAACTAGGATATTTCAATTAGCCTATGACAGAAATTTTCTTTCAAGCAGAGACAACTGATCTTCTAAGTTACTATAAAAACGTCACAAGCGTTATTGACTAGCAGTACAACTCTATCATACAGGGAAGGACGGCTGCTCAAAAGTCTCAAAGATACCATAAACATTGTTGATCCTGCTCTTCTGCAGGCACTCAAATAATGTAATATCTCTGAGTACTAGCAAAGGAACGAAAATGCACTCTGATATCCCTTATTTGCCAGAGGGGTGAACTGCTAACCAGCAATTCTGTTAGCATGTGTTTTCTGAGAGTAGTCACTTCTATCTTTTGTTCACTGTTTTTCCCCATTCCAAAGGAGGATTCAGTTCAGTTTTGCAGAGAGGCATATACTCAAGAGTAGCCATCTACACACTACTTACGGTCAGTGGAAGGAGATAACTGAGACAGAGTTGCCTGTTTTATTAAGGGCTGCAGCAAGACAACTCTGACAGAGAAAGTACTAAAGAAGCATACTACAGTGTGGTGGGAAACCATAAAAGGGTAATTGCAGCTTAACAACAACAAAGTAATATAACACCAGTATTAAATATGGATACATATAATACCAACCATCAGTATCATAGAGCTAATGAAATAATCAAATCAAAGTCATCATCCATTCAGGAAAGCCACCAAGGAATCAGGAAATGCACTATTGTATTGTACTTCTTCCTAAAGTTTTATACTTTTGATCAATCTGCTTAACATATTTATTCAATAAAAAAAAAATGGAAAAAACCCTCTGAATTACTCTAGAAGTCAGGATTTTTTACGATTTCCTTTGTTTGGAATTGCCAAAAATTAGCATGTAATTTGAACTGTAACATATTATCTTATTTTAAGCATCAGATAGGACCTTACAGATGGATATAGGGTGATAAAACTATGATCCAGACCCTTTGTATTACTAGAACTGTTCAACTTTCTTGTCCTAGATTCATTAAAAACATAATAAAATAATTTCTTATATAGAGCCTTGAGGAGGAGGAGGAGTGAACAACGCATTTCAACAGTGTGATGAAACGATGGATGCTGTTACCTGAAAGATGAAAAAACGAGTGTATGTTTTGGCACAGCATATCACAACAAGAATTAAGTCCTACAGATAAGGACATTTGACAAGATTTCTACAAGTTGGTAAGTGCAATCAATTTTTTATTGGGCTGGGGAGGATGTCATGTGTGTGGTTTTGCCAGTCTAGTGTCTGGAAGAACAGAAGAAAGCCCAAGCTTTGGATAGGGATCAATCAATCTACAAAAGAAGAAATTTTATGCACTTGCTAAGGACCCATATCCCCTCCCTAGCAGCAGCCTGAAAGAAACTGTCCCCAGCAAATACATCAAAGTCTTTCCACTTGTTTGCTTACAAAGATGACTTCATTAGCAAATGCAGTTCCAATAACTAACATTCTTCCCGACTGATGTCAATCATCGTGGAAAAGCTTGGTATCATTCCCTGGGTTAATAAAGAAAAACAGCAGTTGAAACCTAGCGAGAAAATTAAACATGCCTAAGTGAACTTCTGAGCGCCAGCTGGAATGCAGTAAATGGGACTTCAAACAACAGATGCTCTGGTTAATATAGTAACAGCAACATATCTGTCGATCTGACATAAAGCTAGTTATTATCACATGGCTTCAAAGACAGCAGAAACAAAGAGGTGATGGTTGAGCTGACAGGATATTACAGACAATTCTTCAGTCAGCTGAATTTCAGGGCAGTTGAAGACTTGGAAAGAAGACCACGTATGGTCATCTTTGGTGTTACAAACCTTTGAGGAGTATGATTCCACTACTAGATATGATTAGACACATTGTGGTGCCGTGCTTGATGAGCTATTGCATTTGGTAATGCATTGATATTTAAGTTTATTAAAACCCAAGCTACTCAACAAAACTGAGCATTAAGGTACCATAATACATGAATAAAACACAGCAGAAATTGAATGATATTTCAGAGTACTTGATAAAACAGCATGCTGCTATGCAGAAAATAATTTATTTAGTTCACTGACTTCTATGCCTCAGTACCTGAAAATGAGTTATCATTGTGGGGTTTTTTTAATTGTTTACAAATAAATTTATTTTCTTGATTTATTTCATAAGCAACTCTCATGCCATAAAAATTTCTCTGGTTAAGTTATCTAAACACTTGAAAAAAGCAGTTTTGTATCAGAGACATTATTACTGTGACACAGCAGCTATGAGCATGATTTGCAGCATTCTTACCACACTAATGACAGAAGGAAGCATTTAAAAATTCATATAAATGAAAAAAGGGCTTTCAGTATTATAAATACAAATCTGTAAAACACTATTTATTCAGAAAAATACTCGTGCGATACATGACTCCTTAAATAGTTCATGACATGCTTCTTTATAGTGAAGATGAACAGGGAACTTCCTTGGCTTTGTTATTTTATGAGAGAACAAGCTTCAAGGATGCGAGCTATATCAACAGCCAGAAAAAAGCTGGAGAAACAAGAACACCCCACTGAGAAGCACTGAACTTCAACAGCTTCTGTGTTTGCTACAGTCAATTCAACTGTAAGTAGAACATGTCACAGTGGGACATCTTTTTTCCACATCATAGACAGTAAACACAGCAGCTGGCAGTACAATTACATTTAGGCAGTATGAATGATTAAGCAGTTAAAAGCAGTGATCATACAAGATAGCATACATCACTACTATACTTCAAATTTCTTCCTGGCTTAAGGGCTTTCTCATTAAAATCCCAGCTTCATATTTCTTAATTCAGAAAACAGCACCAAAATGCATTTTCTTCACAGTTTTTGTCTTTCTGCTGTTCATCACTCACTACTAATTTAAAACAAAAATTAAATGAAGATCAATGGATTTAGGTAATTGTCATATACAGATAATCTTTCTATTTCATAACATATATGGTAGCAGGTCAGCACAAATAAGAGGACCTGAAAAGGTCTTACAAATTAGTCCAGTAACAACCTTGAGCATGGGAATGTTGGCACATGTCAGTAATGAAATTAATTCCTTCCACTGTACATGAAAAGAATTCTGGGGTTGGCTGCCAGAACAGGTAATCCCAACTTAATAAAACACCACCACCATAACACATATCCAGATCACCTATAGTTAGAGAGCAATTTAAAATGCACGTTAACATGCCTTTTAAACACCAACAAAAGATCTGTATAATCAGTTGATACAGCTTCTGACATTTTGGTTTCATGACTTTCGATACTAGAGTGCTTCTTTTGCATGGAATATTTTCCATGTTTCTTGTATTGTTAGAAGTCTACTTGACGAAATCATTTACATGCACTTGTTACCTTTACTTCTCGGTTGAGTTAATTTGTGGATTAAGTTAACTTTTCTGATTGTCGTAAGAAAATAAAGGACACCAAAAACCCACCAAAAACAAAAAGAAAGAACTCCCCTGTTATGAGTAATCACATTTTATCAAAAGAATTGCAGAATAATTTAATTTGGTAAAATGCAGGGCAGGCTGGCACAGAGTAGAGACTATGTGCAAGGGCTGACGGAGCGAATGCTGGCCACTTGCTGTAATACCTTCTAAAGAAGTCACAAGAAAAGACCACAGGGGAATACAGAATCCAGTGCCCAGTGCCAAACATTTTGAAGCTTTAGGGTCATTGCTCTGTATTGACACAGTCTTTCATTGTTGCTCTCAATGAACTCTTTATTCCCTTTATTTGCCAGCTTCATCAGTGTATATATTCTTTGCCAACTTGCTATTCATGGAACAAAAATCAGCAACTAAAATAAACAACTACCTATCCCTACAATCTCACATTACTTTTCCACCCTAGGCTCTATGTTTTGCTCTTAATTTCAGGGAAGCTAATTTCTTCGCACAATCTCCAGGGAAAAGACATCAGGAGAATATGTCAACATGTAGCCCATGCATTGCTGCATTCCTGTGGGGTTACATAAGGCACTATAGCAGTGTGAAATTCTTCAGTGTCGTTCTCTTAGCCATGAATATTTCCATGAGAAAAATGCACAATTTACTTTCCCATTCTAGTAAGCACTGAGAAATCCCCTTGATCAAATGCAGCAAAATCCCCACTTTCTTAACACTATGATGCAAGAGCTATTGAAAAGTCTGTATGTTCTATAAACTTCATAGCTATTCTTACCAATATTTTTAAGTCACAAGTTCCTCATGTTAGAAACTTGTGCAGTACTTTGGATATTCTTAGTATTTCTCTACGGTTAAGAACTAAATCCAACACAGTCTTGAAGACATTCCAGGAACAGAACACTGACATTTAATGAAAAGGGGATTTTTATGCCACATTTGCATGCTTACTTGATAAAAACATACTAAAACTTCCCTGAAACATAACTGTTGCACCAAATAATATACATACAAAAGACAATGTTGGCAATATTCCATCCCTCTCTTCAATATTCCTCTCCTTAACTCAACTCATCTGTAGATAACCTTATTCATATAATCAGGAAAACAGAAAGAAGTGAATTTTAGTTTAGTATGCAAAAGCTGTAAAGCGTATAAAAGAACTAACTTGTTTTGACTTCGCATAATTATAAATACATGAAAGAATGAAAATGCAGCTAAAAATGTATAACCATCAATGAGAATGACATTGATATGTCAATATGCTTCTCTAAAGTTAAGGCATATATATACTTCATAGTTCTTTACCATATTGATTGATGTAACTTTATTTTGTTTCAATACTCCCACATTCTTGTATTTTATTTCTGATTATCTCATTGCTACAAAATTCATTATTTTAGTTGATAACACTGTTTAACAATACTGCTGCACTTGATTGGAAGACAAATTGACTATGCAGGGAATTACCACAGCCTAAGCCTTCCAATCATCAAACCATATTCACAGAATTACACTTTACAAGTGACTAACCATATGGTTAAAAACAGAACAGAAAATTTTGCTTTGCTACCGTTGCAATTTTTTACAATATTTTTCCACAAATACTGTTAAAATTTTTAGAAAGCATTTGGTTTCATTTTACTTCTGAAATTGTAAAGACTGGTTGTAGGGTATAACTTAGTACTATTTCTAGTATATTATATTTTTATAAATTACATTCAACCAAAAGGTTTCTATACAATGACAGTTTTGCAGATATGCTTATTTTCATCCTGTAAGTTTTTTGGCCAAGATCCAATGTAAGGATTCCAATATTTCTAAAACTGGAATATTCCAGCATTTTTTCTCTCTTGGAGAAAAATAAATATTTGAAAACAAGCATATTTCCCCGTTTTTTTCTCATTCTCAAATAACTGAATATCAGCACTAACTCATCTGCACTCTTTCAGTATTTTCCCTGTTTGCTGATAAAACTATTCCAGAGTTCTCTATCAGGACTATCTCAACTCTTTAGCCTAAATTTTTCACCGCTCAGTAAGACATATGAAACACACTCAAGAGGAAGCTAAAACTGTATCTGGTATAACATACAGTAAATAACCACTCCTTTTCCATTTTCTTGTTTAAGGATGTATCTGACATTCAAGTTGCTTGCTTCAGTTGAGGGTTATATGCCACCCTTTCCACAAGCCTACTGCCTTTCAATATATTTTCATACACTCTCCAGAGGGATGCAATTTGCTGCTCCCCAACTTACCATGTACACCAGAGGAGTCTGGGTCATGGTGGCATGCAAGATCTTATAGTTGAGCCACATGATGAAACTTTTGGTCACACAGTCATCACACACTAATTCTCATACTACAAAAGCATATTAACAGTAATACTGGCAAGAGCCTTGTGCAATCTCAAGATGATGTAACTCAAGACTGCTCTAAAATCTCAGATGTAAGTGTACAATCTCTTTCAGATGTCTGTATTGCTAATGTAAATAGCACACCAAGGTATCCAATTCAACAACACACAGTAGTGTAGAACTGTTTGGCCAACATCAAACACCATGCCCATGCCAGATTCTCTCCCTTTTTTACATACAATTAATTACAGGTTTGTTCCAATAGTCATTTGAATTACCAACAACTTGAAGCAACAGCCTTAGTGTAAGATTATACAGAAATCCTAAAGTATTGGAAAAAGTTAGAATGTTAACTTTTCCTCCTACACCTTCCTTTTTTTTTTTTTGTTATTCATATCTTCTTCTATATCATTTTACTTTTAACTTCTGCATATTTTTCTACCACTCCATTATCAAGCCTAGGTTCCTAAACTTTCTTCACTGCAAACTTGCTTTGACCCTCAACATACTTTCTCTTGCTCCTTCTGGGGATTTTAAATGCTCTTTCATGATCTTCCACATTCTTCCCCCACCCCGTGGATGTTTGTTTCCCAGAACAGCATCAGCCTTTTCCAGGGAGCTGGATCCACAGCCCAATCTTCCCCCCCCCCCCAGACTCTTTCAATGAAAGATGGTTTATCAGGCTTGCTGCCTCATTTCTCACTCCTCCTGGCACATCCCAGTGACAGTGAGCAGGCAGAGAAGCACCACAAAAAAGAGGACAGAGAAACCAAGAGCAGATGTTGCCAGAGGTTGAAAAAGCAGAGAGTGATTTCCTGTCTGGTAACTAGGGAGTTGCCAGAAAAAACATGGGAATTCCCAGATTTCTAATGCAACGTAACGTATTGGTACATCAGATGATTTTTTAGTAGTACTTTAAAAGACACTTTTCTCTGTTCTTAATCCTAAAATGTACCCAGAGAAATTTAAAAAATGCATGTGCCTATTTATAGAAACACAAAGCAATATACGATATTAAAATTTCACAATATAATTAAAGTCTATACTGCAACACATACATAAGGAGACACAGTTCTGACAATTTGGACAAGATCAGTTCTGCTAGGTCAGTGTGGAGTACATCTAGAATGAGATGCAATTTTCCAACTACCATCCCTCCCAAAATAGGGGAAAAAATAAAAAATAGGGTTATTTCTGGTATGAACAGGGAGCTTTAAGAAGCTGCTTCTAGGAAAACCAAGAATAAATCAGTGCAGCAATTATCATGCAGATCTTCAGCTGTAAAAATTTCTGCAATATATCTTCAAATGCCTTTATGTGCCATGATTTTTACTGTAAGTAGATTCCCCCATTCTGTGAAAAGAGCTGCTCAGAAAAGGATCAGTCACATTGGCCTGTGCTGGATGGCGGGGGAGGGATGAAAGGAATGAAAGCAGTTATCAAGGCATTTGTAAGTAGTGAGCTCTTGGAACAACATTAGAGTTGAGGGTCATGGGAAACAGAAGCATTGCTCACCCTTCTTCCTGGCAGAGTTTTCTGCACTTGGGCAACAAAGTAAAATGTGTTGTAAGACCAGAAGGAGGAGGAGAGGGAAAAAAATTAAAATGTGTATATTTAGCCCATTTAAAAGGGAAAAAAATACTACCATTCTGCTTTAAAGGAAATGAAACACTCTCTCTATGAAATTCTTTCAGGCTCTTAGAGCTCAGGAATACAACACTTGATTAGATTCCTTTGATCAGACAACTAATATCACAGTCACACGAACTTCAGTACTGCACATAACAGGGTTGGAGTGTGGGCGGTGAGAGTTCTAACACACACACACGAACAGATGTAAGTAACATTTGTTTAGAGAACCAGATATGCACTTCCAGACATGGAGAACGGAACTGAGAGCCCTAATCAAGCAGGATTTTGTTCAGTGACATTAAATGTCACTACTTATCTTGACCAAATTTGGCCTAAAGGACTGACTTGCATTTGGTTTACCACAGAGCCAGTTCACTACACAGCCACTTCTCACTACTTAGAGAGAATGGATAGCAAACACATCAGTCTCATAGAGCAAACAAGCTTAACATGCTACTTAAACCCTCTTCTACCTTTAAAATATGAAAGGAATTCAGAAAATGCAGAGATGAGAGCCATGAAAGCACTTAAAAGCCCTAAAGATACATTTTTAAGGGTTTAAATTAAACCACTTGCAGTATCTTAAATGCAAAAATCTGTAACCAAAATACCTACATTCTAACAACGGGAGAAAAGTACCAGCCAAATGAAATATGTTTCATTAACTAATGAAATGCACAACTACTTCAGCAGGTGATCTCCTGTTGGTACAGCTCAGGAATGAAGCATTCCCAAAGAGTTTGGAGTTAAGTCCAATTCGCATGTGACTATTTCCTGAACAGTTAGTTATGTAATAGTTTTTGCACCTTACTTTCCAGATATATTGCATTCAACCAGAGAGAGAAAGAAATAACTCCTGTAAAAAACAGTACTCATATGACGTTTCTCTCTACGTAAAAAACTATTTCAAAGAATAGACTCTTTGTATTAAAAAAAAAAAAGAATCAGACTCATTTTGTTGGACTTTTTTACTTAAGTAACTTCTCAAACAACACTAAGGAACCTGAATGACCTTTTGCTGAAGTCTGTCTAGTTTTTCTTAAGTCAAATAACTTTTAAGAACGACCAATGAGGCTTCAATTTCGTCTAATGTTTTTTTCAACTTTTAATTCTCTGGAATTTTGTTCTACTTTCCTGTCACAAAAAGATTTTGGAACATTTGACAGCATCCTCTTGTTATCTTCCTGGCAGAGTGACATCCTTTAATTAATAATCTTACCATCCATTAGTACTAGTAGTGTTTATATTATGGTATGTGTGATGAGTTCTGAACTAACTATTATCACTCACAAATGAGACCTTTTCATTAAGCCAGACAAATAATAACTAGGTTGTTTTATTACTGTACATTTTTAGGTAGCATCAGGAAACAAAATAAATACTAGTAATTGTATGAAATTGAGGATAAAGAAACAGAAATATCATTAATGCAATTCCATCAAGCCATGAGAAACCTGAATTTAAAAACTATGTACAGATTTTGTCTTATTCCTTGATACCATCCTTGATACCAAAGATGCAGGGAAGTGAGACAAAGGTAAATGTAAGAAAATGGTAAGAATACCTTGTTTAAAGAAATGCACATGCAGTAATCAGCCTGAAAAGGTAACTGGGGAGCCACAAGAGCTCTATAAAATCACAAGTAGTACAGAAAAGATGGCAAGAAGCAAGCTCAAAACAAAGAAAGAAGATGCTTTTTCTTAAAATATGTAGTTAAATAATGAATTTCCCTACCACCGGATGCTGTGGATATAAAAATTTATGTGGGTTTGAAAAAGGACTAGACAAGTTCACAGAAGAAAAATCTACTGAGAGCTACTAAAGATATAACTAACCCCTTGCTCAGGAAATCTTCAAGCCCCAAACCACTGGAGGCAGAGGAAGCATCACTAGGTTCTTCCTGCTGTTATTCTCTACCCTAGGCAGTCAGTGCTGTGCATGAGAGAAAAACACAACTCACAGCAAAGCACTCATTCATATCTAAAGACAGGATGCAAAACCAGATAAGCTTCATGTCTGACTCAACACACTCGTTTATGCTCTCTGTAGGAAGATTTGGACACATATATTTTGCAATAGCTTGAATGTCTCAAGACACCGGTAGCTGATCACCACCATCTGCTAGTAGGAGGTTACCACTCTCATGGATGAGCTGATAGGCCACCAGGGGTAAGCCCTCTTTAGCCATGTATCAAGGGTCATGTATTTTACCAACAGACAAAAACAAAGGAGAAGGAGCTGAGTTCACACTACAAAATTAAGGATCATGAAAATTTTTTATCTTGCTGGCTGAACTACGGGTGATGTTCTCCAGTGTATGAGCAATGATGGGCAGATGAAAGCTGTATCATCTTCAACTGCTCCAAAACCGGAGGAGGTAGACCATTATGCCTTTAGTTATATTATAAGGCTGTAATTCTCCCAGCAAGGACTTGTTTAGTGATTTGTGCTATGAGGTAAAGTAAGCGTAACTTTTAACAGTAAAAATAACTGCATTATTAAATAAATAGCTGACAAAAAGTTGATTTGGGCTACTAAGCCCAAATAGCTTGAATGAAGACTGATTATACAACTTTACTCCTTGCACACATTTATTATCTTCATCCTCCTCCTTCAAAACTTTTCCTAACTTAGTTCTTAGCACAAGGGTAATCACCATGCAGACTTCTATTCATGCTTGTTTTTTAACTCAGAGTGCAGTATTGCTCTCTCCTTCTCCCACTATTGCTCACTGCATACCATCCAAGTCTAGTTATGAACACAGAATTATCTCAGTCCTCAGGCAAGCCAAATCTAGGAAAAGAAGTATATTTCTATGTCATATCCACCTATTTAATAGATGGAGATGATGAAAGCAAGACTGCCTAAGGCCACACATACCAAAATGGTGATTAGGCCTTGTTGGTCCCTACTTGATGCACATTATTGCAGATGCCATTCCATCAGACCAGGAGATGATAACCAGAGCTGCAAACAATGCAGTTCCCCACACTTCCCCATCTCTAAAAGGAGACTTCTGCCACTTCTTTCTTCCAAGGAAGTATAATTTTAAAAAATAGTTTTATATTAAAAGGAGAGAAGAAAATCCCAATATCATTAAAAATAAAATAAAAAAGAAAAGCAGTACAACATTATTTTGATCCATATAATGCGGGCCCTACAGAATGTCCAGTTACTCCAGTTACAGCAGTTGTGCTTTCTATCCAAGTCAGCCTCCAGGAAAACAAGAAACACCCCACACGCAAACATGCCTGCTTGCTTAACTGTCACTTGCTAAACTTTAGTTCAAGTATCCTTAAAATAACCCAAAAACAGAAACAAAAGAAAACTGAAACAACACCAGGACAGAACTATTAAGGTTGTCACAATTAAACTCTGATGTTTCTTAATCAGAACAGTTTACATTTGCATAATTTTAATATAAGATTTTTGTATATAAAATGTTTCATCAGTTTTCAGGTGCTGCAGGATATTATTCCTCTTTTTCAAAAACATATGAATTCTGACTAAGATTAATTCCAACTAAGATTTCAATCTAACTTCATCACAGCTCAATCTCAAGAATCAGTGTCCAGGGGAATATTGAAGAGACAGGAAATAGAGAGTTTCCTTGTTTGCATAAAAGTTTCCTTGTTTGCATAAGAGTTGTAGAGGAAGCCCAGACAGGTTTTCTCCAAGAGAAATGGGAAAAAATCCTTCTTGAAAGATACAACACTGAAATATCTGATAACTAAGCTTTTGGAAAATATCCACCGAGCTTGTTTCCACAGATGGTGGAAAAGTCAATAATGAGTCAATGAGTCAATAATTTACTGGGAGAATGAAGAAAAAAAATAGAAACACTTTGAGCCTGAACGAGTTATTTTATATTAAAGAATTCATAATGCAAAATTTGGTGTTTAACTCTAAAACTGTATTTTTATCCAAAGACTGACTGTAGAATGTCCCTGACATCACCATAATATTATTTTCTCTCCAGTATGCTGTAAGAAGTTGCACTTAGAGTACGAGTTTTGCATGGCTCACAGTTTGTTGACTTCCTGGATTTCCATTCCATCACAGTTTCCTGCTCTCCCTTTTCTCAATGACAAGTGGCTTAATGGAGCTGTAGATTCCATTTCAAATGCCCAGCAGAACTTAACATGTTGACTTCTCTAGCCTCTATTTAATAGAAGTGGAAACTTCCATTAAATGATACTTTGCAAAAAACATGGGAATTCTTAGCAGCTTAAAACCAAACAAGCTCTGCAACTGGACACAAATCTGAAATCAGCAATTCTTTTTAAAATGTGGCTGGAATTCTCTGTGGGGTAAAAAGTTACAGTTTGTCTAGAAAACATTTGTTGTTTACAATGAGCAACAGGAACCAAACAAACAGAGCACATAGTAATTTGGATTTTAGACATTGCTTTCCAAATGCAGTATTTTTTCCTTCTGTGAGCATGTAAAATGCTTTAACTGCAATGGATGGCCCTCTCAGAGCTCCATGTCTCTTGACTGTATCCTTTTTCATCTGCAGTTGAACATGTACATAAATATGAATCAATGAACAGTCTGTGGTCTTTCAATTACTCAAGAGACTACATAAACAGCCAAATAAAACACCTTCACCAAACATTCATGTTAGCTTCCTTGACATAAACAAACAGAGCACATTAAAATATCATCTGCAAGAGGAAAAAAACATAGCAATAAATAGGTGGGGTGGGGTGGTGGGGAAGGAGGAGGGGTGTGATGTTTATTATTTTTAATTCTTTTATTTAATATTACAGCAACCAATAAGCAGATGGTTTTACAGATATCTTTGGCTCTAACATGCAGTGCAATACATAGTTTCTCCAAAGAGGTCAATTCGACTCTGTTAATTGGTTTTGAATTCAAGACCCCCAATCTACATATTGTCAAGAGAGATCATAATGACTCCTGCTGACTGTTGTAATAGCTCAGCTATTAAGGACTCTGATCCTTTGGCTCCCTAAACATACAATGTATCATAACATCTCTTATCAAGCCAATTATTCACAAAGACAGGCTTGCTAAATCCTTTTACAAGCACCTTCCAATAGAAAACAATACTCCTGGGATCCACTCTGGACAGACAAGTGACCAGAACACTGATAATAATCAGAGCTACCTCAGTGCAAGTTGGTCACATTCATTACTTAGTAGCCAAAAACCTAGTAAGTTTAACTTTGATATCATACCCCCAAGCTAAATCATAAGTCAATCTCCATAATGACCAGAAGAGAAAATAAAAAAATATCACTGTGGAATAGTAATTATAAACTGGATACAGACAGGTAAAGACTGCTCTTGAAATCAGTGTGGGAAGCAGTAATTTTAAATACTATGGATGAGAGAATCAATATGAAGTTTGACATAAACAGTCTTATTGAGAATTATTTTCCTGTTGATTTTGGAGACCACCAAGATATGTACACAGTTACTAAGAAATAGAACAACAACTAAGTCAAACAAAAACTAGGACTTACAAGTGCCAGTTTTTCAGTACACTGAAGTTTCTTTTTTTTTTTTTGGTGCCATTCCTTCCTCCTCCTATTTCTAACATGAAAAATGAAACTTCTCTTCCCTCAAAGCAAAACAAAATCCAATAATAACCCTCAAAAGTTCAGCCTTAGCAGCAAAATTTAGTAAAGTTTTCAAATTAAAAAGTCACCTTGAACTGAATTACGCAAGAAGCTAAAAGATTATGCAGCTGCTAACTTTACTAGTTGGTGTATAGCTTCTCAAAATATATTTGAAAAAATTATTTTAAAATTCATGTTGTTGTCTTACTGAATGAAAAAACAGAACATGTTTCTGGATGTGCCTAATAGCCATATCCTGCTTTTTATCATCTCTCCACAGGCAGGCAAAGCAGAAGGGCTTGAGAGAGTTTTCGCTTGGAATAAAGACTTACAGCTTGAAGCCCTGATAACTTTCAAGTGTATGTGTAAATGATTATTGGGAGAAAAATAAAATAATAGTACATTTACTGCAATAGTCTAAACCAGTAGTTACCTAATATATCCTTATCACGGTGTCGTCTGCCTGACTGCAGTAGGGCCTGGTAGAACTATTCCTGATCAAACTTATCACTGACATGGGTTATTTTAAAATTAAATGCAGCAGGCTATGCAACACTCAAGGTAACAAAAGATAACCTGAAAAATAAAAGATACTGTTTTTTTCCTTTCCATAAGAAGTGTAAAGTAACAGAATGATAGATCTAACATGAGCTGGAAATAATGAGTAGCATGAAGATTGCTGTAATAAACTCAGAGATACTGGAGACACAGTACATGGTCTGAATTAAAAAGTGATGGACAGAAAATTTATCTATTACCTGGTCTTAAAAAAATTTCCTTTGACCATTTCACTCAGCATTGAAGGAATCTCTATGCACAACTTACAGAGCATTTTTATAACATAATTGTATTTATGCTGAATTTAACTTTGATAAAAATTTCCATCCTTTGCAGAATATGTTTTCTTCATGTTCTAGGATCAGTCTTTTTGCTATAGAATTTTCAATTTAAAAAAAAAAACAAACAAACAGAAGAGCAGAGTTAGTAAATATCCAATAGCACAAGATTCTGACACCTTCAAAAAAGGTACCACCTTCTAGTGGGACAGCTAAAGGCCATGATGGGGAAATTTATTAGATATCATTGATCATCTTTTCCTAGGTGTTCATGCCCAAAGGTATGGTAAAAGCCTAGCATATTTTTTAAGCACAGAATTACTAAAACATATTTTTCCACATAAGACATAATTCATATAATTCTTCCTTGGGACTGTATGTTGAAAAGGAGAGCAAGTCCTGAGAATAAATTCTGAAGTGGGAATGGGGGAGGTGGGGGGGAGGCCTAATCTTTTGCTGGAAGTACTGAAGAAACATGGATATGATTTACCAAAAGAGCAGGTTGTACTATCATGATTATTGTTTCCTGAACAGGTTTGAGCAAACTCTAGTTATCCAAGATGGTTTTTCCTTCTCTCCTTTGTCTGGAACCCTGAAGACTGAACCCAGTTGATTTTTTCTCATTGGTTCAGAAGGCCCAAAGATTATCCTTTCTTCTTGAACCCCTCTCAGGCCAACTTTTTTCGTACTTCTCCATTTTCAAATGATAGGACTAGCACTGAGTTTCTCTCCGCAATTTCTAGGAAACATTGTGTTAGTTCAAAACCTCTCCAACAAACACAGGGGACAAAATTATTTTTCTATGCTATGCTCATCTTACTTTCCAAAAACCTACTTGTTTGGACAATAGCTTTTCACAGTAACTGTTTTTATTGCCTTCATTTGAATTCATAAGCTACAGAGAATAGACTTCCTCTTCTGTGGCATTCAGTGTAATAAAAAATCAATCAGAATTGTAAACACTCATAGCAGGGGGGCTGAAACTAGATGATCTTAAAGGTCCCTTTCAGCCCAAACCATTCAATGATTCTATGATGAAAGGTGGCTGCCTAGAGCTCTCACACTCACAATCAGCAGAAGAGATGTCTGACAACAGCTTCAAAAAGATTCCACACCTTCCCCTAAAATACTTTATAAATTGGAATTGGTATTGTCGGGAAGTGTTTCTATTCACTGATAAAAGCAAAAAACCCAAACCCACATAATCCTAGGAACAGGCAAAGGAGTAAGACATTAACAAAGACTGTTCTCAGACATGGACATAACTCACCTGGATGGTAACAATAAAAAAAGGAATACCCGGGGGTCCTTGCACAACAGCTTTTTGAGTGAAGAGATATGTATTTCTAAAAAATCACATTCCAGTGAGAATTCAAGAGCTTTTAGCACTTGCTCTTTTATACACCTGAAAATTTCACTAGTAACCTACACAAGCCTCATAATATTTTACAGTCAAAAAAAAATCTTTTCATTTTAAGACCAAGGTAGGACAGTAGTAGAGCTGTAGAGGTAGCAGAAGACTCTTCTTTTAAAGCTTCAGTTTTGCTAAGTACTGAAGTCAACAAAGTGCATATTCCAGCTGTGTGAAACTATTTATCTTGAAAGAAACACAAGAGGATGTGGGCTTTAAGCCAGTAAAATATTCAATAATCTGGAATCTTACAGGACAGACTAACCAAACTGGTTTCACAACTGCCAGTGCATGGAGGCAGCAACGAGTACTTAACTCACTTGCACCAGCTTCTTATAACAGAACCAAACTCTAGTATATCTTCTATATTATCACAATTAACACTTCTTTTTCCTGCCAAATATTTCCTTTCTGAAACTTACAGGAGTTTACTATTTATCAGAGCCATCGTAAAATCTAGAGATCAGATTTGAAAAAGGGTGTTAACACTAGTAACATATTTTGCTGCTGATACAGGTGTTTATAATTGGCTTTCACTTCTTCCTTTCTTGAAAAACAGCAGAAGGAGTGTTACAACCTTAAATGTCAAGGAGGTGAGGAGACAGAGGAACATTACATTTAGGAAACACACACTACTGCACATAGAAAAAAATAATTATATCCACATAGTGATGGTATTTACATTAGTTTTAATTTTCCTGAAATCTCTTGGAATTATCTTGGAATCCTGAAGTTCTCTTGGAATCACTGTAGACAGTTATTTTATAATATCGACTGCACAATCAGTGACAGTAAGAAATATTAAGGCCTAGTAGAGAAAGAAAGCACAAAGCAGAAATTATTATTTGATGCATTCACGCCTTGAATATTCCATGAAGTTTCTTGCAATCCAACATAGAATGGGCACAGTTACCACAAAGAAGGCACAGAGAAGGTTGACAAAGGACAACCACAGTGATAGATTTGATTACTTAAAAGCAGAAACAAGCTAGACTAGAACTTTTCAGAGAAACTGGGGAACAAAACATGCAAGAAAGAAAGAAAAGAAAGGTTTTAAAAAAAAAAATCCAAACCCAGATGAATAGGTCAGGCAATGTATACAGGCAACAGCTACTATTTCTCATAGAACAAAAATTGTCATCATCAGATAAAATAACCAAGCAGCAGGCATACAACAAAGGAAGCACTTTTGCCCCTGCAGCGAACACTTAAATCGTGAAACTTCTCATTTGCTGTCACAGACTGCTCTGGAGTCTAACAGAACACCTGGAATCCAGATCCAGGTTAGATAAAACCCTTTCTGAAAAGGGGTTATTTGAGGACACTTGGAGGAACTTTAGCAAAAGGCTACCACAATTTAGAGATGCTCTTTGTCTGACATATTTTAGAAGATAAGTACTTCTGTGAGGGTCACTGACTGCTCAGTTTTAGTCTGGAGATCTGAAGGCATTGTGGCTGGCTCTGCTGAGCCTGCAGAGAGGCTGACATATCTCTAAAGTTAAGTAAGCTCACAAGCTCCAAAACCTGTATTTCAGTAATAATAGGACTTAATTAATGACTACATTAATTTGTTCCATGGGGAAACAATCAGGTTTTGCAGAAGTGTCCTATCACTTTATGTTTTTCAGTTTTGTTTTTTTTTTGTTTAAAACAAAGAAGGTTTTCATATACTTGACATCCTTTTAGAAGCAGAAGCCAGTTTTTGGAGAGACCAAATTCCATGTCATATATCTGGATCTCACCATAAATCCTACCTCCTAAATTTCTTCACGAGGCATAAATGAAATCCTTACACTGGAATGAATGAGAAGTTAATGGAGTATCAGACTTCACATCTAAAGAGCCGATGTACTTTTAATGAAGTTTAAGAAAATAGTATGACAAAATTTCTACTGGACAGTATGACAGCAGCATGAGAAGTTCTACTGCAGTGATAGTAGGTATTATCTGAATAATCTGTTTAGCTTCAGAAAAAAAATGCTGAACTCCAATGTTATTTTAATAAAATATATTAATCAACTGTTTTAAGATCCCTCTCCTGTGGGAAACCAAGCAGGTTTCCCTAAAAAATAATATAAAATAATAAAAAATGTCTGTTTTATAAGTACCCAAATCAAATTCAAACAGTAAATAAAATTATAAAACCATATTTAACATTATTATATATAATAACTTTTTTAGATAACACTTTTTTTTCATTTTTAACTAAAGACTTATGTAGAAACTGAGATGGAAGTGAAATCCTCCATGAAACTTAACAGATGTTTAAATTACTCAACACCTACTTATATACAGTAAAAGACAAAGTGCTAGTTATGAAGACGGACAGAAGTCAAAGATAAATCTCCCCAAGTCACAGGTTTTATTTCGCTGTGGGACAACTGTGACAAGAAGAAATCAAGAAGTCTGCATACAACTGGTCTGATCTGGATATCTGCCAAGAATCCAGACGTGGGATTTTGATATGCAGAAACTCCAACTCCCACTGGTACAGAACCTCATAGTCTCTGCTCCTATTGACTGCACTCAGCCCATCCTGCATACCCCAAAAAGGGGCAGGGGGCATCAAGATTTATATCACTTAATACATTTTAAAAAGAACAATCAAACAAAACAAAGTATCAAGCCACGGAAACATCACAGCCCAACTCACTAAGTGTTCTCTTGTAAGAGTAACACTCTGTCTTGTGTTTCATTCCATCTGTGCAAATACATTGTTGTTTAAGTGCCATTTTAATTTACAAAGAGACAAGAGATGTGTTTATTAAAATACCATCAATTCCTCTGGATACATTAAACGTTCAATAAAACATTGCAAGACTGACCCTTGACCCAGCAACACAGTACTCAGTGGTTCATAATGACTCCTCAAGACAAGTGACAAAAGTAGGCACGTGAGTTTCTATTGTAAAATAGTTTTCAAGTCTCGAGGTGTATTGACAACTTTGGCTTCTCACACAGAACATCAAAGAGGCTCTGGAGTGCCGATGATGATGAATTCTGACAGCGTTACACATATTTTACTGACAAATGATTTGGGAACTGCCAGAAAGCTGGTGGGGGAAAAAGAAAAGGTGTGATTTGCAGTGTTATTTTAGTAAATTTAAGATGATTACCACTCCCAGGGAGATTCAGGATCTGCTGCATTAAGAGACAAGAGTAAAACAAACTGAATCGACAAAACAAAGAATTACATCATTGCTGTGCTGTGGCAACACAAATAAAATAATAATAATATTTTAACCTGTTGTATTTCAGTTTTACAGAGAAGGTACTAAATAGAAAGAGTAGAATTATGTACAGTAATCAATATTGTACAAGAACATAAAAAAATAGAACTTCTTATGTTGTAGGGAAGCAAAGGAAAGGAATAGATCCTGTGAATTCGTGGGTTAAATTTATTTAGGCCAGAGACCAATTCGTCTCTTGGAGTACAGGGGAAAAAGAACGATGAAAAACTACCTGTTGGAAGACTTGTATTTTTTCACTTCCCAAATAAATCTGAACAAAGAAAAGCTAACAAATTTCTTAAAGATGGCCTTAACATTTTCATCTTCAATCCTGCAATTTGGGGATAAACAGGTGATAGAACTTAGATAAACATCAGTTCCCCTCCCCATAGGAAAATGAGTTGTGTCATACAGGCTAGGGTGCAGACGATGGCATCTTCAACCAGCTAAGCAACAGAAGCTACAGCTTCAAGTGCAAACTCAAAAATTCTCTGAGTGTATCAGGAAATCTCTCAGCATACAAAGAAGATTTGGCTATGTAAACAGGAAATGTACTGCTGTGCCTAAACGCCTCTTCATAAAATGAAATATTTTGGATTTCTCATTTGATCTTAGGCTCCCAAACAGCATGAAGATGCTGTAGCCCTAAGTTCACATAGCAAAAAGCCAACTATACTGACTGTACTTGTGAGAAAACTTCATTAAGTCTATTGCCAAGCTTACATTTATGCATTTGCTTGAAGACACACCTCCATTTTTTTTATGCCAGTGTTATCTGTGCATTTTTCAATTAAATCAGTCATGGTAATAGAGGACAAAACAATGTGTATATGAGAACTACGAAAATTTTAAGATGCTTGAAGTACTTCGGACAATCTATATCTCAACAGGCTAACAAAGCTAAGCTATTAATCCCACTTTCCTAACATTAAGGATCTTTCAAAAATGTTAGGTTTGCTATCTTTACATGCCTGTAACACAGCAATTGAACTGAACATTTATTTAGCACTTGTATATATAAAAATAAAGGAAGTATTGCCATCTTCAACTGTTTGGTTTTGTTTCAATGTATATTTGCACAGGCACCTATATACACTAAAATAAGCCATACAGTCTAGTATTCAAAACTAAGAAGGGGAAAAGGAAAAAAAAGAAACCAAACCAAAATCATACCATCAAGACTGTTATTACAGGATAGCACCTCCATTTCGAATCACAATGATGATACCAAAGTAAGGAAGGTATCAGAAGCAACTACCTGAGGCCTCTCTTGAAGACTTTTTAAACATGAAAAACATTAAACTGTAAAACGTCTTAAGGATGTATTCTTCCCAGATTCCAAAGTTTCACTTACACATGTATATTCAAGTAATGTAAACTGAAGACTTGAAAGTAGACTGACAATATTTCTTTTTAAGGCAAGAAAAAAGCACCGCAGTTAACCACCCTTGCTACCCTGAACAGGAGTTTCAGGACTTAATACTTCAAGTCCAAAAGGTATAAGTGAACCCGACTGCATCTTAGGGGAAAAAAATGCAAACAATTTAAGCGTTTCCAGCAATGAAAAGTCCATTACTTTCTTAAGAAGTCTTAAGACTTACTAGTCTTAAGAAAGTATCTTACTAACTTCGCAGTTGCAGGTTTCTAATCTTAATTTGTATACCTTCTGCCAGCACTTGAATCTCCACACACCTTGGTCTCTTAGAGAAACTTTCCATCAATATTTTTAACTGTGATATAAATAAATCTTTAACTTTCTCTTCTGATTAAGCAATGACATAAAACACTGTATGCTTCGTGGTGCTAGTGGTTTTCAAGGAGCTGGAGCATTGTCATATGCTGTTAAAATGTTCAAAGGGTTTTTGTTTCTTCACAATTTTGCAGCATTCTCCTGAAAACAAGCAGCAGGACCAGACTTAACACCCATAAATGCCATAAATATCCACAAATCCCTTCAAATTACATTTGCAGATATCATACATTTCTGGCACCTGTCAGTCTGCAAGCCCATGTTCAACTTATTAAATGTACTCATCTTTCTCCTCCACCAACCAACTACTTTCCACAGTCAGCGCTAACTACCCTGCAGGCATGCCACATTTGCTGTCTCTGGACTTGTTGAAAACGTCCTCAAATAGATTATGCAAGTACAATAAAGAGTGATTTGCCACAATTCCAACAATTTTCAACTCTCAAAAAAAAAGAAGCATGTTTTCCAGCACAGAAGTCTCATCATACTTTTTAAAAACAAAAAACAGCAGCAACAGAATTCCTTCTAAAAACTGAACAACTGCCCGTTGTCAAGAAGAAATTATGTTGAGAAGTTGAAGTGCATTTACTTCATTGCTACTTCAGTTGTATTGAGTTACACCAACAAATGTATCAAATTAAGGTAACATACTCTAATATCCAATCTCTACAACATAACAGTCAGGAATTCCTAGAGGGAGATTTATGAGTCAAAAAATATCTCCTCAGGCATTCATGATGCTTACCAAACTGCACTATTTTTCCCTAGTTTTACCATCAGACTTGGTCAATAATATGCTGAAACTGGGGAGGAAAAAAAAAAGGGAAGAGAGAAGTAGTAGTACTAGCTGTATGAAATTTCAGTAAAGGTATGTTCTTCACGTGGTTAATCAAAAAATATTATTTGTGTAGATTATTTAACCCCACCTACGCTGTTGTAGTTTAAACCAAATCCTGTTTAATCAGATCTGATACCAATTGAAACCAGAAATTTTTTTCCTCGGGTCTGTTTTGTACTATTGGACCTCTCCCCACTCTCTGGCTCCTCAAAGCACAACTCAGATGGAGAATCCAACCCATAAGATATGTAAAATGCCAAACCCTAACTCTTGAAGACACTGACTTCTACGCACACAACATTTACCATGAGACAAGATTCACAAAAGCATCTCTGAATACACAGAGTAAACCAAAATTTTTATTATAAGCTAACTATAATTTTTTATTAAGGTAACTAGTTCATTTTTTTTTCTGTACTAAAACAGATTCTTCATAGAAGTACACAACTTAGTAAGTGTCATAGAATATCTTGAGTTGGGAGGGACCCACAAGGGTCACTGAGTCCAACTCCTGGCCCTGCAAAGGACCATCCCCAAGAATCACAACATGTGCCCCAGAGCACTGTCCAAGCACTTGAACTCTGGTAGGCTTGGTACCATAACAACTTCCCTGGGGAGTCTGCCCCAGTGCCCAACCACACTTTGGGTGAAGAACCTTTTCTAAATACCCATCCTAAACATAAAATATTGGACAAATAATTTATATTTACCTAGAAGGTAAAATATTTGTCAATACCTAAGGTAAAATATTTGTCAATACCTTATGAATGTATTTTTACACATACACAATGATTTTAGCAGTAGCAGTTTCTCAGATGTTCTAATTTCTGCTTTTCCTCAGAACAAGGGAATTTTACCTCTCCTACGGTAAAGCCCAAGTCCTACTTATTTTAAAATTTCCCAGCAAGTAAGCTACATAGCTCTCTAGCTTCCCTATATATGTAGGCTAACTAGTGATTCACAAGAGGGGCAAGGGAAAGGTATTTCTTCAATGTACAGCTTGTTTTAACAGAACTGATAGTTCTAGATATGAGAAGGTTCAAGGGAACAATTTTTTTAATAGATAATAGATAATTGCTCAGAGCAATCTTTTTTAAAGCAGCAAGTTTCTCCTGCATGCTTTCGGCAACTTATAAGTAATTTTAACCTTAGAGGAAACTCACCCCTCTACAATATTCATGGATTTAAAATAACAGTTTATACAAATAGTAAATTCCAAGGAAGTTGAGTTCTTGTGTTCTCCCCACCTCTATTCCTCATCATCATTTGTAAACAAAAGTTAAAGGCAAACAAGGTAAGACAGAAAAGGGAGAGAAGATGGATGGAATGAACTTAAAGAGGAATGTAAACTTTACTAATGGCAATGGTCCCAACGTTCCTAAGGTCTTGACAGCACCAGTAATCTAGGAAGGCTTTGGAACACCAACACACACCACCACAACACTGGAAATCTCTCTGGGCTTCATTTAAATATGACCTGCTCTTTCAAGAACTGCAGTTTTTAATAACTGATCCAAAAATACTTACACTGACATTTGGCCACTTGAAATGAATCAAATTATTAGAGCAGGAAAAAAAAGTATGTTCAGTTATCCTTTCTTATCCACTTTCAATTAGCAAACAAAGAACTCAGTTGACTCAAAAGGAAAAACCTATCCCATGTATTGCTTGTTTTACTGCGGATTTGTGCTCTTTTTCCATGGTGGTGAGACAGTGGCAAGGGTAAGGACTTGAGCAAAAAGAATGAAGATGTTTTTTTTATTTGATAATTTTCTAGAAGCAACCGGGTTCTTGCCCAAGTATTTTTTTGCAGAAAGCAGCAGGATGAGGTCATCATAAAGAAAATTATATCCTTAACAGAAGTCTAAACAGGTCAGCTGAATGACCACCTCATCTAGGATGTACTGTAAAAGAATTAAAAGCCTTTTCAGCTTTTAAATAATTCATTTCCCTGTTCTTTTCTTTCCATAAATTCACTTGGTTGCATCAAAAACAACAAAATAATTTTTAAGCAGTCACCAAATGCTTGGATGGTAACTGATTGTTATAAGAGGAATCGAAAGGGTTCACTTCCAAAGACAGAAGCACTGGAATTACTTGGAAAAGAGCTATATTGGCTTTACATTGCAAAGTCTTGGTAGAGGGGAGGAGGGCTGTAGAGGTGGCTTCTCTGAGAAGACATCAGAAGCTGACCTCATATCAGATACAGATGGTTCTACAGGATCAAATCATAGATTCATAGCATACCAGGTTGAAGGGGCCCCAAGAATCATCTGGTCCAACCTTTCTTGTCAAAATCACAAATTGATTCTCCTTATTGTTACCTGTTTTATTCTTCATGATGTTTATTTGACTTAAAGGCTCTTAAAGGAAGGAAAATAATCCTGTTGATGATACCTACTTCCATTGACATAATCTTTCAGAGAGCAAGAGTACCTTTGCAAACAGACACTATAACCCACATCTGACATGCAAACCTCTCTTCTTTAAGCAACCTCAAAATATCAAATAACATCAATAGTAGAATGAACTATATGACCCAGGCATTGCAGCACCTTGCACTGTGCTTTGATAAGACTTAAGCCACACAGCATTTTCATACTGTTTTCTCATGCTGAGCTATATCAAGCAAAACACCAGTGCAGCAACATGTTTAAGCTTTTGTGTCCTGTGAAATACAAGTTGCATAACTCAGGAGAGGGAAGCAATTTAAATTGATAACTTCTAAATAATCTGAAAAACTATACTGCCTAGGGGAGGTTATATTACTCCCCAACAGCACTTCAATTCCATATTAATATGGAAGAAGGTCAAGTTATTTAGTTATTTTTCTTCAGTTTAATATTCACTTCATTGCTATTGCTTATAAGATCCTGAGACTTTTTCACCTTTAATCGTACACTTGAGGAATCCATAGCACCGCATAGTCAAAAGAAGACCATAAACATCGATGTCATTTAATGGTTGATGTTCTCACAGAATACCATGAGGAATGATCAAACTCATGAAGAATATTATGCTACTTTTGTTTCTCCTACTTTTACTTCTAAGGTCTTGAACACTTAAAAGTGAATTCAAAAAGACTTAGAAAAGAGCTACTAAAATAACCAAGAAACCAGAGAAACTCTTAGAAGAAAGGATGAGAACAGCTTGTTCAGTCTAGCAAAAGGATAGGATTATTCATCAAGCAAATCCAAATCAACAACAGTGCAGAAATGTTGAGTGAAAGGAAAATAAGTGTAAGCAAGTCTAAATTTCCAGATTAAATTTATTTTTAATGAGTTACCCAGCTCTTGGAGTAACAAGGTTCTAGAAAGGGCTTTTAGCAGAAATAGTAAGGATAAAAATTGTTTTTAAAATGGAGCTTGACAAGTAGGCATTACATGATGTAATACTAGCAGGAGACTGGATTTAGTAAAGGAAATCCACAACACCAAATTCTCCTAAATTCCCAATTTATTTATAATTAGTTTTGAGAATATAGGAAAAAACAGATAAGCAAATACATAGCACTGTTTTACTTATCATTCAGTAGAAAGAAGGACTGCATTGTCCTCTGTATTTTTTGCAGAGGATGAATACAAAGCTATTTACTATTACAGGAAACTGCAAATTGCTGTAGCACTTCTGCCCACGAAAACCCAAGAGATCTGTACAAGTTCAGTGACCACAGCATCATATTTTCCAATGTAGTAAAGACAATATTCATGAAGCAGCTGGTTTCTTATTAATAGAATTCATTTATCTTATTCATAGCAAATGAAGCACATAGTAGACAACAAGCCAACTGACCCATTAAGAAAAAGATTAAATTTGACCTTTTACAGAAATCAGATTAAAAATCCTAATGTAGAAAAAAATCCACAATATTTTTTTTAAAGTGGAAACGTCATTTCATATGGTATTTGAAACTGAAGCCCGCTCCTCTGGTAGCCTGATGTAATCCATTTACAGAATTTCTCTAAAGAATACCTGTTTCAATATTAAGGCCCAAGAACACCCATCTTGAGTCATTCAAGGACTTTGTTAACACAATAGTCATTACTGACAGTATGGAAATTCACTTGCAGGGAATACTGGTTCAAAATGAAACATCATGTGGTGGCCAGAAAATAACGCACTCTGCAACAGTCTGCTATCTACTGTTTTCTTCATATATCTTTGGCTAAAGATAATACGATACAGACTGCAGTTGCTTTAAATGCCAGAGGAAGTAATTAAGATCCTTCTCTGGCCAAGAACCAGCTTATTATTGGTATCTTTGCATGAAAAGCAGAACACTGCTGGAACTGAAAGTTACGTCTATAGTCCATAGATAATGCAGATACCAGCAGACTGCACAGGACTCTATAAATGCCTAACAGAAGTAACAGAACAGATAATTTTGAAAAACTAATGCCAAATACTATGTTTCAACTTCCTTTTAGTGGGGAAAAAAGAAAATATACTCTCTTGCTGTAAATACTAGTAGGCAAGGCTGAAGTAGGCATGATGGCCACATATGTGCCCCATGAAGCAGCTGTTGGCTATTGTGAATGCAGTGAGATTGATATCAAATCCTCAGCAGCCTTTTCCTACTGTTTTTTGCACTGTTTCCTTCTCTTTCTAAGTAAGACTCTGGGAGTAACCCAGAACAACAGAGGTTATATGGTCCAGTTACCTAGGTGTTAGCATCACACCTTTATGTATGGCCATACAAAGGGGGGAAACTTTTTTATCAAATTGGTAAGGGAATCATGTATTTAGGGACCAAGAAGTATAAGCTACATCTACATTAATAAAAGAGAATTATTGCTATCAAATTTCAGCAGTTGCTGTTCAATTAACTCAGTCCTGGTCCATTTAGAATCTGGAAAAGACACTGCAAAGATAAAATCTCATTAAAATATGTGAGGCAAAGATATCTGGGAAAATGCATCTCTCTGGAAAGACACAAAGGGTTGCTGGTTTGTTTTTTTGTTGGTTTGGTTTTTTTTTTAACGTGAAAAAAAATTCCCCAAACAGATAAAAAGATCATAGATTCTTATGTGTAATTTTGTCTTTTTTTTTTCCCAGACAACTAACCCCCAAAATTTCCATATGTATAAACAGGTTCATCACTTTTATAATTAGGTTTATGAGAGGAGAGAACAATCCCTGAAAACTGTATGCCAGACACTTTAAGACAGTCTTTTTTGTGTGAAATTTCTATAAAACCCAGGTAAAAAATATCCCTCACACTCCCTGCAAAAGATGGTATTTCCAAACTGTATCTGTTTCTTTGTTTCTCCATGTGTCAAGAAGTAAAATAATACTAATGATTGCTACCTAATTACAAACTCCAAAAAATATCTGCTAAATCTTATTTATATCGCAGCACAGCTCTCATTACTGTTTGCATCATATCAAAACACTTTAAAAGCTATAGTATTACTTAAAACAGCTGTAAATCCACAGAACTTTCAACCATTAAACCAAAACTTACGTAGTTCTCACCTTTGAATATGTGAATTTGAGAGGCCTTAAGATGGAGAAGGCCTCAAAAATCAGAAGAAGAAAATTAAGCCTTCAACACACAATGAGCCATAAGATCACCTGTACAAGATGCATGTCATTTTTTTGGGTTGTTTAACACAATATCATTAACTTTCAGTAGGCCTATTATGGAAGTTAAAAGTATTCAAGTAATTCTATAATGGAATTTCCTATATAATCTATATGACAGCACCCTAGACTAGATTGCTTTTACAGAAGACAACTACAAAGAAATTACAAGGTACATGACTGGCAAAAAGTACAGGGAAAAATAGTCTTGATGTTTTAATTCAAAACAAGTTGGAATCAATAAGAAGGAAAAAATTCAGTTCTGCTTTAGGAGTCCATCTACAGCTGGACCTACTACATGAAGCATATAAGCATATACATTTTAAACATGCACCTGAAAGATCTATTAAATTAGGTGACTGAAGGGTTATGAAATCAACAGTTACCTAATAATCAAAAAGGCCAGTTGTAACAGGAAAACATTTTTTCTAAAAAGTTTTTTTTGCCCTGATTCTTAAGTTAACAATGAAGAAACCGTTCTCTAGGTGCACCAAAGTAAACTATTTGCTTCTACTTAATTGTGCCTACTCACAGGGTTAAATGTCTGTCAAAAGATAACTTTTTAACGTAATAGGAACACCTACTATAAGCAGAAATTAAGCTTTTCAAGAGATAGTAATGGGTTTAGTACCTCAGCTAATGTGAAAAAGGACAACTACTCTCTCACTATAAATACTAACTGTAAGACAAGGCTGAAGTAGGCACTATGGCCATACAGATCATACAATCAACTGGGTTGGAAAAGACCTCTGAGATCATCAAGTCCAACCCTTGATCCAACACTGCCGTGGTTACTAGACCATGGCACTAAGTGCCACATCCAGTCTCATCTTAAAAACTGCCAGGGATGATGAATCCACCACTTCCCTGGGCAGCCCATTCCAATGTCTGATTACCCTCTCTGTAAAAATTTCTTCCTAATATCCAACTTAAACTTCCCCTGGCAGAGCTTGAGACCATGTCCTCTTTTCCTACTGCTGGTTGCCTGGGAGAAAAGACCAACTCCCACCTGGCTACACCCTCCTTTCAGGGAGTTGTAGAGAGTGATGATCGGTCTCCCTTGAGCCTCCTCTTCTCCAGGGTAAACAACCCCAGCTCCCTCAGCTTCTCCTCACAGGACTTGTGCTCGAGTCCCTTCACCAGCCACGTTGCTCTGATGTGATGCTAACACCCAACTAAACTAGACCATATAATCTGTGTTGTTCTGGGGTACTCCCAGAGCCTTATACAATTAGAAAGAGAATGAAACAGTATAAAAAATGCTACGAAAAAGCTGCTGAGGATTTGATATCAATCCTAGCTTTATCAGTTCTCACTGCATTCACACTAGTCAGCTTCTGCTTTATGGAACGTAGCAGCTCTGCAGACTACTTGGGAAAGCAGCACTCTCCAGAATTAAGGTAGCAAAACCACATCCAAATCACTGACTTTATCTTGGGATGACTCCAAAGAAAATGCAAAATATTTGCATACTGCATTAAATGTATTTGTTCTATCTTCAGTTTACATGGAATCTCTTATCAGGTATTTATAAACATTAGATTGTTACAGTAACTTCAATAGTTGACTGCCCAAATATTAATATTTTGTAACATTTGTAATACAGAAGTATAATTCTACCTGAAAAACCATGCACATACTTCATGCAATAAAACTTATATTTAGACAATTTTAGAAGTTTATAGTCTTTTCTAAATGCATCAAGTCTGCTTCACTGTCTCTTCTCTAAACATGGTCAGGGATGATGTGTTCCAAAACTCATCTCCACTGAAGCTCTTCAGCACAGTGTGGATTATTTTAACCCAAGAGAACTGATCCTACAAAATGATATGTAAATAAAAATTCCAGATCACCTAAAGAGATAAAACACGGTAAACAATGCCTGTTTTTCTCTAGGGCTTGTAGATTATTAAATATTCAAAGATCAAATCCTAAGAGTTATCACTGACCTCAAGTACTCACAGTTTGGTACTCAAAACCAATTAAAGAATTAAAAAAAAAAAAAAAAAAGCCGTGCACAAGTATTTTACACTCCACTGATTTTGAAGGTGAGTAGAAGTAGCTAGTTTGCTTAAACAAATCAAAAGTTCTGTGCTCTAGGGAACCTATAATAGTGCTACTTGAAGCATCTACAACAGAGTCTGCAGAGTATAAACCCAGGATTTCTACTTTGTTGAGGAAAATCCACACATTTCCCCAGTTTTCCTAACATAGGAACTAAGGCAGTGTTCTGTGGAAGGCATGGTCATGAAATTGAAGGTTTTGAAATGAACAAAAGGAGAAAGATTTCTTACTATACCAGACCAGACTTTATTTTCCTAAGCTTAAAAGACACTATAACATAATACTCTAGAGCTGCACATAGGATACAATAAGCATTGTGTCAAACACATTTGAACTAAAAGTTTCAAAAATTAGGAGAACTTGCAAGTTAAGTAGTCATTACTCAAGATAGAAATATTGCTCTTAGTCTAGCAAGGACTCATAAGTATTCGTCACAAAAATAATGGTATTACATCAAATCAAGTTTTAAATTACTTCTCAAGAACAATATTCCTTTTACAACAGTCTGTCTTAGACAATCATAGAATGGTTTGGGTTGGAAGGGGTACCTTAAAGATCATCTCATTCCAACCCCCCCGCCATGGGCAGGCATACCTTCCACTAGACCAGGTTGCTCAAAGCCCCATCCAACCTGGTCTTGAACACTTACAGGGATGAGGCATCCACAACTTCTCTGGGCAACCTGTTCCAGAGCTTCATCACCCTCCCAGTAAAGATTTTCCTCCTAATATCCAATCTAAACTCATACGCTTTCAATTTAAACCCTTCCCCCTTGTCCTATTAACTGCATACCCTTGTAAGAAGTCCCTCTCCAGCTCTCCTGTATGCCACTCTAGTTACTGGAAAGCTGAAGGAAGGTCTCCCTGAAGCCTTTATTCTCCAGGTTGTACAGTCCCAACTCTCTCAGTCTGTCTTCAGACAGCTTAAGAAGAAAGTTATATTTCTCCATATTTGATCTGGAACAAAAAGCAGTCAATTTCCAGTGCTAGACCAGGTCAAAAAAGTACCCATGTGGTATTCTGATCTGTCATTACTATTTGTGCACACCATCTTACAGGTTTGAAATAGGAAGTTTTTGCTACTTAACACAAGCTCAGACTTCCCGTTACAAGAAGAAAGCTTTTTAGCAAACAGAAAGACTTAAATACAACTAAAACTCAAACTTTTTTGCCTGGGAAGAAAATTGTACCATTGAGTTTATAAATACAAACATACATACATATATACATATATATATATGTATATATATATACACACACAAGCACTATTTCTATGTAATGTCATCTCACATGTGGTGTGCATGGATACAGTAATTTAATATAAATTCATGAGATGCTAGATTTGTACCCAGATACTCACTAAAAAGGAGATGCATCCAGAACTACATGCATATATACAAAAAAAGTCACAAAAAGATAATAACTACTTCATGTAAATGCAATTCTGTAAATTAACTATAAGCAAGTGATGCAGGGAAAAGCACAGTTCAATCCGACTGTTGGATCAATAAAATTCTCACAATTTTTACCTCCCAGGTACTGAGATAAATTTTGGGTTTAGACTCTGAGTTAGCATCAGTTAGGTTTCTTATGAGCTACAGAGCTCAGCAACATCTGTTCCTGTCCACATAACAAGCAATATTGCTACCCTTCACTGTACAAAAACTAGCATACCATGTCAATGTGGCAGATATTTTTAAGGATTAAAGTCATTCTTTTCTTTGAACATCTCACGTTGCAGCATGAGATGCTGTAAATTAGTTCTCAGCTCCACCTGAAGGAAAACTTTGGGCAACAGGTGAGAGAGATCCAAAGTGACTTAAAGAGAAAAAGTAAGTGGCAAGAAGTTACAGAAGAGGACAAACCTAGTGACGCTCCTGACAATTTCAGCTTTCACTTTATGCGCTTCAGAGCATGACTGTCGTTTTCACACCCCAGAAAGCTGTCACTGCTCAACTCACAGACCTTTAAAAGCACTACATTGCTCATGTTTATCTCTGCTCTCAGAACCCTTTGAAAATATGTAAAAGTTAATCTACTACGTGAAGACGCGGGAGTATGGCATGATAAGATACATAAATTCTCTTTCTATAAAGTCACTTGTCTCTTGCTTTGCCCATTTATTACGGACGTCTTCGTCATCTAAAGACATCTAATTAGCAGCCAGTGTCCCAAAATGAGACCCCGGCAACACTACACGCCTGGTCCGTACCGTACAGCGATCCACACCACGGCTACGGGCTTAGGGCTTAGAGTCACAGAATCGCAGAATCGTTAGAATCCCTTCCAACCCTAAGGAGTCTCTGATTTCTGCTACTCTAAGCCCCCAGCCCCGAGCCTGGGCTGTTCCCCCGTCCCCGGGTGAGACCACCCCGCCGGTCCGCGCCCCGGCGGCAGCGGCGCCCCCGCGCTGCCCGCGGCCCCCGCCGGGACGGGCG
Organism: Manacus candei; assembly: GCF_025592945.1. NCBI lineage: Eukaryota > Metazoa > Chordata > Aves > Passeriformes > Pipridae > Manacus > Manacus candei. Next base: position 41,184,719 of record NW_026138062.1, read on the forward strand.
CGGCCGGGACCCCGGGCCGGGGCAGGGCCCCGCACCGCCCCCGCTCCCCCGGGACACCCACCCGGCCCCGCCGCAGGCGAGGCGAGGCACGGCGGCACGGGGGAGGAAGGGAGGGTGCGGGGGAGAAAGTTGAGGAGACGCCTTTCGGCGGCTGCCGGCAGGGGAGCCCGCGCCCGGCGCCCATTCAAACAAAAGAAGCCCCTTCCCCTGCCGGCCGCCCCCGGCCCCGCCGCCCGACTCACTTCGCAAGGCCCCGATGAGGAGGCTGCCGTCCTTAATCAGCTCCTTGATAAACTTGTTCGTCCTCTCCAGCTCGATCTCGTGACACTTGAGGCGCTCCCTGAAATCCGGGCTGTCCAAGTAGGAGTCGCTGAACTCCAGCGTGGGCAGCCCCATAGCAGCGGCGGCGGTCGCAGCCCCCGGCCGGCGGCGGAGGCAGGAAGGGCGGGAGGGCCGCGCCGAGGACACAGGGGAAAGCGGGGCAGAGGCGAGGCGCGACTGCCGCCTCCCTGGAGGGGCTCCCGACCCGCAGCACCGGCCCGCTGGCAGCGCAGGCGGCGGCTCCGGCCGCTGTCACCCAGCTACATCGCTACCCGCGGGGCACCGCGGGCTCCCAGCGCCGCCGCCGCTCCGCCGCTTCCGGCAGCGATCCCTCTTCCTCCCTGCCCGGCACTAACTCCAGTGCGAACCTCCCCCGTCCCGGCCGAGGAAGCCCTCCTCCTCCTCCTCCCGGCGCGGCATGCTCACACGCCGGGGACGCGGCCCGGCGGCGCCCGCCCCTCGTTCGCCACCGCCCCCTCCGCGCTCTGCCCTCCAGCGGCGGAGCGGCCGCGCCTCGGCCCGCTCGGGCTCGGGGTGAGGCGGGGAGTCCGCACGGCCCGCCGAGAGCCTGCGCTCGCCTCCTCCTTTGCCGGGGGCTTTGGGAGATCCGGAGGAAGGCGGGAAGGAGGATCCACCACTGGGGCAAGGAGGATCACAGGCATTTGGAAGGGTGCGCCTGGAGAAGGCCGGTTTATGTGCGGGGGTGATGGCTCAGGGAGCAGCCCGCTCTGCCGGGGCAGGACAGCTGCCAGCCCGGCGTCTTCTGCCTCAGCTGGAGGAACAGCGGGAGCTGCGGCCGGAGGGAGCCAGCCCGAGCGGGCTCTGGATAGGGGATGTTCCCTGCACCTCAGCGCGGCCCTTGGTCAGCCTACCCGGTGTGCGCGCTCGGCCTCGGTGGGTCAGCGCTCCGAGGGACGGGGACAAGTTAAGGAGAGAGCAGCCGTGCGTAAGGGAGGAGGAGAGAGGCAGAGACTTAAGAAATAGAAGAGATAGGAACACCTGTGGTCTGCCTTGGCACTTGGTTGCTGTGAAGGGGACACAACTCGAGCCAAATCCATGCTGAAGAGGAACATCAGGAAACTGCAAGCGCGGTTACTGCAGCAAAGTTGGGTTTTTACAAGTATGTGAGTGGGCTTATCTCAGTAAACAGAAACACTTGGGATGATTCTTGTGTGTTTATCTGAAGTGGTTTATCCAGACATAGTGTGTCAGTATGCAAGTATGTATACAAATGTACATACGGGTTTGAGGAGAGTCTCTGTAAACACACCTTCAAGTCAGGAATAACTCCCTTGGAAACAACCCTCGAGACAGGGCCATAAAAGTAATTGCACTTCAAGACAGCCCACCACTTGCTAAAAATAGTTTTCAAGAAGACAGTGATGCTTCTCTGTTAGCCAAGCACACGTTCCTACCAAATCATTCACAGTCTCCATATTTACACATTTTAATGTGAAAGTGGAGGAAGGCTCAAAACTCCTGCTCAAATGAACTCTAAAAATGTAGTTCACTGACACATTTGTGCTTTCACACTTCTTAACTCTTCATCAATACTCGCTTCTTTGTGTTCACAATAGATTTTTGTGAGTGTCAAAAATGCAGAAAAGACACTGCAATTTCTAATAATATGGCCTGCAGAATTTGTTGAAGTGAAAAAAAAAAAATTCTCAGTTTTTACAAGACTGAGACTTCCTCAGGACAGTCTCTGAGTTAGCTGTCAGTGTTGATAGACCCACTAACATCTCTTTTAATTCATAGTGATTGCAAAACTGCTCATTAACATGTTCCCTGAGACAAATCATTTTTCTAGTAATAGGAAGAATGAGACTGGAAAGGACTGTTTATTTCCTTACTTCTTCAGGCAGTAACATGTAATTTCTCTTGTAAATTAATAAACTTGATTTGAAATCCAGTTGAACTACTGGGAGGATGTTCCAAATAGATATTTTTTGCGATTATTAAAAGCCTATTTTTCAGTCTACATATATTCACAGAGTTATTTTAGGCACACTTGTTCTTTCTTCAGTGTCATCTGTAACTGCAAAGATTCTTTGTCCTCTACCACATTTACTCTTTGATGTAGTTCTAGAATGCAATAATATCATCTCTAAGTCTTCCATACAATACCTAAAATAAATCAAAGCTTTCTGTCATAAAATCAAATGCTAGTTCCCTTCTTTATTCTCGTAGTTCTTATCTATATCTCCAAGTTTGATTTCATCTTGCTTGATTGCAGTTTATTGAAATTACTTGCAAGACCTTGTTCAGTCACATTAATGACTATGTTACTGCACTAAAGGCCTTTGATGAAGGTTGTATTTTTCTGTATCACAGCAACATTTTTTATGTCACTTAGATCTTTCTTTTCCTCTGTGTTCAACCAGCGGATTCCAAAGTTAAAGCAGAAATATTTGTTGGTCCCAAAAACATGTACTTAGCATTTTAGTTCAAAGGAATTTTACTGGTAATCAGGATGACTCATTTCTTACTATATAATATTCTCATCTTCAGAAGTTCTGTAACCACATTGCTGCTTTTGGTATCAAGATCATGAATGGAACTATTAATGAGACCAATACTAATAGCAAAATCCCTCCAAGTAACTTACCATTATCCATTTAACTGGTTCCATACTTCTCAGAATAATCCACATCTTTCTCAGCTGAACTGAGACTTGAATTTCCCGGCATCCATGTGAAAATTCTACTAGTTCACATGTACCGCTATTCCCTTTTCCCAGCAAAAGCCTTTCTTTTTAAGGAAATAGATTTGTTGAGGATTGTCTTTGCTTCATGAAGCAATACGTGATCAATGAACACTCAAACCTTCATTATCTTCTACTGACAGAGAAAAGTTTTATACTTAGCCTATGAGCTTAATGGGCATTTATGGCTGCATCTGGAGGAGGATCTGGTAAATGAGGGATTTGGCACACCTGCAGAGATGTTAACTAACAAAACAAGTCTTGATGGAAAGATAAATATTAGTGCATGTTTTGTGTTGGAGTTAGGTGGAACTTTGTAGTTTGTTGCTAACTAAGGAAGACAAGGTGTTTGAAGACATGTGGGAAGTGTAAAAGGCCTATGCTTTATAGTGAACAGGAAAGAACTGTATTTGGTTTGATTTCTTTTTTCTTTCCCTGAGAAGATTCTAGTACATGGCCCTAGCAGTAGCTTTCAGAAGTTCAAAAGATGAGAGAAACCGGGGAGAAGCCTAGACTTTACAAAACAATATCTTACTTGGAAACTAATAGTATGCTAGAAGAGGGTGAACCATATTGAAATACAACTTCATTAAACCCCTAAGTAGGTAGAAGCACCAGTTCCTCAAGTAAAAGGCTCTGGTAAGTAAGTTAGCCTGATTTTATTACTAGCTGTGAAGAGATGAATAAAAAAGTGATACACTTTTTTTCTGAATGCTGTGGAGCTTTGTTGTGTTTCTTTAACTTCTGTGTTTGTTATTTTAAGCTTATTCTAAAATCTTACATGCTAATGAGGTCAGATCAATTATTGTGCATTTCTCCTTCATCTTACATGTAAACACTGAACTATAATTTCAAATCAATGGCCCTGGTCTGACTCTAGAGGATGCCTGAAGCTTATTCTTACCACGGTCCTATTATCTAGGTTGCCTGAGAAGAGGAAAGGCGAGGTGTGTATTGGTACTGTTTACTGCAGGACATGTCCCCTACTCATACTGTGATGAAATGGCTCTACATACAGTCCCCAATGTTTATGGCTCTATCCTGCTCTGTTAGATGCTGTTAATTTAGCAGTTAATGCAGACAAGGACTGCCTCTTACCTGCTGGGGAATATTTTAGAATAGAGACTCTGCCAACTTCCCTGTTATTTCTTCTGCCTCAATGTACACAATTATGGGAAAATTGCTTATAGAGCTGTGTGGCATTGCTCTGTCTTCTGAAAATTGCAGCTTTCCCTTGAGACACTGCAGGATTAGATGGAAAAATGCAAGGACACTGATGCTTATAAGTCTACTTGAACTGCTCAAGGGTACAAAATTAGCTCTGTACCTATATAGTAAGAAAATATTTATAGCATAGAAAACCTCACTCAAGCAATTATTTACAGAGTATTTGAATTTGTTTTAGCTCTCTAAAGATCTTGCTTTATCTAAGTTTCCCATTGGTTTCTTCATGGGAATTGCCAAGATTCCCAGTAACTTGCTTGGATAAATTCTATTAAAAGTTTTCAGTTTCTCCTTATTAAATTCAGATACTAGATGCTAAGCTTATATTGGCTAGCAATGATAAATTAAAAAAAATGAAAATAAATAATGAGGAAAGTAGGCCTAAGTTTTGTAATTCCTTACATGTATTGACTGAAAGTGATACTACTCTCTCTCTTTGGAATACAATCTCCGTGTTGTTAGCTGATTGTTAAATGATACAGCTGCCAATGTGTTCTGTTTGTTTTGTTGTTTTGATTTTTTCACTGCAAGCTAACATTGTCAGAAGAGGAGAGTAGCTAGACAAAATCATAGTTTGGAAACCAAACCATGTAATTTAGTGTGTACAGACCATATTATACTGAAATATTGATCTCTGTGCACAAAGGTCGACTCATGTGCATTCCTATCAACATTCAGATTGTCATCAATAATTACAGATCAGTAACATTTCTCAAAAAAAAATGTAATTTTTAATACATGAGTTAGCTCCAAGTGGTTTGGAGAAGCTTCAAACAGCAAAGTTCAAAGCTAAAATTAAAAATCACGTTTAGTAACTCTTATGCTATGTTTGCTTAAGCCTCCTGGGTACTTCTGTGTTGAATCTGAATATTCCCTAGTTGGCTGTGGTTCTGCCTTCTGGTATGCTCAAAATAGCATTTACCTCAAGAAGTAGATGCCTGACACTATGTGAGTTACAGACACTGAGACAAGCCACTCCCAAATCCCAGATGGGATTGATAGACTACAAGTGACTAAGCATATGAAGGCCTCTCAGCATTCTATGGGAAATAGTGGCAGCTTAAAAATCACAGCAGGGTAATGAGGACTGCTTTATATATCTTAGTAACTAAAGCATTAGCCTACAGAGTGGGAAAGCTAAATGTTAGGTACTACTAAATGTAGTCTTGGTTCACAGTGTTCATTTCTAGAAGGGGGAAACTTCAGACCACACCTTGCTTCGCATTTCTTCTTGACAGCATTTGGGAGCTCCAATCAGCATGAAAAATCTTTGGATCACTCTCTATGTCTGTATACTATAGAGAAGTTACTTCCACGCTTTAATTTTCACTCTGGGAGCAAAGCATCTGAAAAGTAGTAGATGCAGCATCTTAACTGGAATTTGATTCATGTATTCTTTGCTGAGATTCTGTTATAGCCTTTTGTCCGTATTTCCCTGAAAGTAACTTTGATACTTTATTTACTGTAGTTTGATATAAGTAAACAATGGGACTCTCAAAATCATCATCAAGGTGAACCGCAAGAAACTAAATTTTAATGTCATTATCCAAATTTATTCATTCATATGCAGAATCTGAGTTCTTAAGGAGATGCCTTCTTTACTAGCCTTGTCACTTGTGTCACGTTGAACATGAAGGAGGAAACAGGCTGTAAAAGATGAAAGCAAATTCTGGTCATGCCCTTAGTCAACTGACTGCAAGTTTGCACCAGATAAGAACTGGGTGATTACGTGGTGCTAGATGGGCTAAAAGGCAGGGTATGTTCAGCTCAGCAGTGTGTTACACCTTTCCACAATGTTTGGATCAAAGGAGATGTCTGGTTACTGCAGACTGTATAAACATCGAGAAACAGGAATAACAGAAGGTACCTGGAGGAAGCTCAGTCACTTTGGGAGATCATGCTAGAAAGGAGGCCGCAGGAAGCATAGCAAGAGAGGGAAAATGGGCAGACATCTCTGCTGTCTTCTTTATTGTATGTGCCTTTACTGCATGGAAACTTGATAGATGCCAATTGCAACCGTACTGTGTAGTGGAAACAGACATCAGGAGGCAGCAACTGGTAGAGAGCTACAGATAAAGTCTTTGCTATGCTTCTTGGGTTTTCACGAGCACAATCAGACCTACAAATACAGGGCAGTGAGATGGCATCATTTTCTCCAGCCGTTAGTTTAACAGTATGATTTGCAGGTATGTAAGGTCTTTAAAGGAAATGTCAATATTAATTTCTAACTAATCTTCATAGCTCATTATTAGTAAATTTGAAGTAGTAATTGTAACCTGCATTCTGTGCACTCAGTGGAAGAAGATACTAGCTTATCCTTGCTGTGTCTGTCTGTAAGATATGATACAAAAGTCAGCAGGACCAAGAGCTCCTGGAAGCTCACATTAGTTACTGTTCACTGGAAGACTGAAGTCTTCAGAATTCAGTTCTCTCTAGCAAGTAATTTGCATTTAGATTGTCTCAGTAGATAGCTGGGGAAAGAAGATCAGGAAGTCTTTTTATGATACAGTCATCTTATTTTTTCTAGGTGTGTTGAGATCTGCTAGATCTGCCCTAGCAGAGCAACTGTGAGCATTGAAGGAACTCCAGTAGCAACTCTTGACAGTGGGCACTTGTAACAAGTAGGGTTGGCCTATATCTAATACTTCACTATGTGGACAGAACACAGTTGAAATGCCCATCCAAAGGGCAAGTCATGCAAGCCTCTTGGCAGTCATAAAGCAATGAAAGCATTTTGTCAAGTAAAAGGCTGGATTCAGTTACGAAAGGTAAATCTGGACTTGGCCAAGTTAAACACTGTGATAGAAATGTTGGATGACACATGTACTACCAGTTTACCGAAAGCAATCCCTACTCTGAAAACTAAATTTAATTACAGAAAAGTTTACTCATAAAGTAATGCAATTCCAGTGAGAGAAAATACCAAACGAAAACCATTTTGAAGTAAATCTTTAAGTATTTTTTCATTGATCTAATTATGTGTTTATGGAAGTAGATAAACCAGAAACAAAATCAATAATTTGTTTACCTGAATGCTTTTCTAATTCTTTGTGTCTAATTCTTTGTGTTACCTAAAGGTCTGCTTTTGTGCATGGTCAGAGTTGCCTAGGTCTTGATAGGGCTAAGTAGTTTTGAGTTTATGACTTCTACTTGAATCTAGAAGAAGGTATTCTTTATGGCATAGAAGGAAAGAATGATATTTGTGCTCACTCATTAAAACCTACGAGGATGTTTTCTAATCCCATTCTTCTCTAAAAACTAGTCAAGGAAATTATGTGTGAATCACTGAGTAGCAGTCCTAGGGTGAAAGACACAGGCTATGATTCCAGGTGTCTGGAGTCAGATTTAGAACAAAATACATGCAGTGAAATATACTTTTCTTTTTACAGGGGAACGGAGACAGATTAATAATGCAGAAGCAAGTCACTTTCATAAACTTATCTACACTTGAAAGTTTACTAACATACCTGTTGTAGAATAGCAGCGTCTCCTTGAGGATTTACAGCAAAATGATGATACTGGAATAAATTAGGGATAACTATCTCAGTAAATCTCAAAATGCATAAGATATATAGTACAACATTAAATTTCTCAGGAATATTTTAGCTAAGCATTCTTTCTTTATATGGGAACTCTGTTTTTAGGATTTTTTTTTCCATTAACTGCTATGATGTGGGGTTTTCCCTTGGTCCTCTAAAATATATGAGCTACATTGTAATTTCTAAGATACTGAAGTGTTTACTACTTAAAGTAGGAAAGTGCTTCTTGTTCTAGTGTAAAACCAAATCAAATAGAAAGTGAAGTCTGTTTTTCATGGCTCCATCTATGAATGCATGAATGCACAATAGATCTTCATGTGAACAAGGGAAATATGCACTTTCTTTGAACTCTGTCCTCTTCTCATCAGTGTTTCATTTTTTTGTTTAATTCATAATGTTTTCATTACATAAAGGGAACAACAGGGTAGCCCTCCTGTAGATAGTGGAATAGCTATCTTTCCTTTTACTATAATCCTCAGGGTAACTTCTTTTATTTGAGTTAAAGCCCTGTCGGTTTTGCATTTCTTCAAAAAAAAAAAATGAAAACAAAACAAAACCAACCAAACAAAAAAAACCCCTACACTTTTTTTTTTGTAGCTGTGTTTTCTTAGTAACGGCTTCATAGAGTGCGTAACCAGAAATGTATTGATAATCACATCAGATATGTTACAAATATATTTAAAAATATATAAATCACACAACTAAAGACCTATTAAATAGGTTGGCAGTTATAGCCAACCTGGGTAATTCTTCATGAAGTTGATAAAATCTCAGAATGGAAAATAGTCTGGAAGTGTTGAAATTAGTGTTTTCTATGATGTAAAACAATCCATATTTTATTGGTAAGTTGAAATTGAGTATTACCCAATGATAAACCCATATTTGGGAGAAGAGCGAGAGAATATACCTGTTTAAATGTCCTCAACCTATTTTACACATGGCCCACAAAACTATCTGATGTTGCTCAGAGCCATGGGAAGTGAAGCTGCTATTCAAGTTGCTACTAGTCTGCTTTACTATTCAATGTAGAGTCGCTTCTGTGTGGTCCTTGTCTGTCATGATAATTATGCAAATGATACTGGCTGAAGACAGATACTTTAAAGGCAGATGCTCCTAATCTGGAATTCTAAAATTAAATTAGACATTGCTAAAAATTATACATTATGTTGCTCTCTTCTTCTAGTATTGGAAAAAGAATATTGTGTAATTTGTTGGTTGTAATGACTGCTTTCATCCTCTTCCCTCCATTTTTGAAAATACAGAAACGTAAGAGAAGATCAAAGAGAGCATACACTATGAATTTCCCCTCCAAGGCTCAAGCCAATGTATCTAAACCATCCCTGAGAAAGAACTTCACTGCCTGTTAATGTTCTCAATAAGATATTTTCTTAGTTTTTTCAGATAGTACTTTCTGTTTTTCACCAGCCTGCTGAAAAGCTTGTCCAGTGTTAACCTGTGCTTTCGATAGTATTTCTTCTTTTTTTTCTCCCTTGGACATCACAAAACAGTTATTGTCCCTTTTCTGGCATTTTTACCACTTTTCCTTCATCTTCCTTCCTAGACCAAACAAACTCACTGCCTTTTGGTTTTGATTTTTTTGTTTGTTTGTTTGTTTTTCCCCAAAGCCTTATCCTCTTCTTAAAAACTCTTGCTCTTTAAAAAAAAAAAAAAAAAACAAAACTCAGAATTATGTACAGTTTCTTGCTAGACATGCAGTTCCTGAAACAGACACAGAATTTCTTGTGAGGACTCAGCAAAGTTGAATTTGTAGTCTTAGTTATCATTCTCGTTATTGCATTCTAGAGGGAGATGGCTCTTTGAAGAACATCACTTTATAAGCCCTTGTAACCCTAGCCCATTTCTGTCTCCACCATCTAGCTAAATATTTCTCATTCTGTATTTTGTGTATTCTGTATTTTATTTTCTCACTGCTGCACATTGTTTTGTTCTTTTATTTGTTCCAAACCCAGTAAGATAAAGCTAGTTCTTTTATTGATTTGTCAAAACTATTTTAAATTCTGATCCTTTCACCAACAATATTTTCTATTTCATCATGACTGGTTTTGATAAATGAAAATTGAAATTTGGAAAGATCTCTTTGGGAATTGTGCAACGTTCTCTCAGCAGGACAGGGAGATAGTAGATATTTCCACTTCCTCAACATCTTTTGTTTCTCAAAAATGTCCTCACTATTCCCTTTGTCTTCTTGTTACCTCTTAAGTCTAAAACTTTTTTATATAACCCTTTATGCCACATTACATCTGCTCAGATCTTTGTTTTTATCTACGTGTTCTTGATTCTTATGTTCATCCTGCATTTCAGTTTTTGTATGATTCATTCCTCACTGGTCCAAGTTACCAAAGAGCTCTCAATGCAGACATAATGGTCTCTGCTACTTCTACTGTATGGCCTTTCCTGTTTAATAGTTTGGCTTACAAATTAATCTTTCAGTAATCCTACCTGTACTCCCTCAAGTTCTTTCAGATAATTACTTTATTTAACATCTCTGTGTTTGCTGAAATCTGCTTTTTTGAAAAATCTTGCCCTATTCAACTATTTTAACAATCTTTTTTCATTAGATTAATAACATTTGACCTTTCATGATCACCCCATAGGGATAATTCTTTATGCTGTCCCAGGAGCCAGAACCATATCTAAAAGAACTACTGCTATGAAGGAAGAGAATGCTTTCTAAAAAAAATTTATCCTTTTTAGGTTCAAAAGGCTTAGCAGATTTATCATCCAGATTAAAAAAAAAATCCACTTTTTTCAAACTTTTTCAAGGAAAAAAGATTCCATTAAATTTGTGGATGAAATGAAGGTTCAGGGTTCTGTATTGAGAACTGGTCACTAGTTTCAATGAAGAAATGACCTGGGGGGAAAAAAGGTCTGAAACGCATTATTTATTCATAGAAGAATAGAATAGAATAGAATAGAATAGAATAGAATAGAATAGAATAGAATAGAATAGAATAGAATAGAATAGAATAGAATAGAATATCATGAGTTGGAAAAGACACACAAGGGTCCAGCTCCTGACCCTGTGCAGGGCAGCCCCAGGAATCACACCATGTGCCTGAGAGCATGGTCCAAATACTTCTTGAACTCTCAGGCTTGGTGCTGTGACCACTTCCCTGGGGAGCCTGTTCCTGTGTCCAACCACCCCCTGGGTGAAGAACGTTTTTCTAATATCCAACCTAAACCTCCCCTGACGCAACTTCAGGTCATTCCCTCAGGTCCTGTCGCTGGTCACCAGGGAGATCAGTGTCTGTCCCTCTGCTTCCTGTCATGAGGAAGCTGTAGACTATGATGAGGTCTCCTGTCAATCTCCTCCAGGATGGACAAGCTGAGTGACCTCAGCCGCTCCTCATACGGCTTCCCCTTGAGGCCCTTTACCATCTTCATTTCCCTCCTTTAGACACTCTCTAAGAGCTTATGTCCTTCTTACATTCTGGCACCCAAAACTGCACAAAGGACTTGAGGTGAGGCCACACCAGCAGGACAGTCACCTCCCTTGACTAACTGGTGATGCTGTGCCTGATTGGACCTTCTGGCTGCCAGGGCACAAGAGTAATATTTTACACTTTATGTGACAATACAAGACAAGGAACAACTGTTTCAATAGAAGTTGTATATAAATCTTATAGAAGTAGCAGGTTCACAAGCTGAATTAACAATGTTTTATGATTGCAAAAAGGCACATGTTCTAGCAGCTTCATTATGAAATAAGCTTGGGGGTGGACAACTTTGTCCTTTTCTCAGGTATAGTGGTAAAAGGATGTGGAGTAGGTGGAGGGGTATAAGCAGGAATCAGTGATAATGATCAAAGATCCAGGAAACAAGAGGAAGTGTTGAAAGAATGTGATATGTGTTGTATGGAGAGAGAATACTAAAGGGGTGGTGATACAGGAGTACTTCAAAGAAAAGGGAGTATCTGGTTTACATGTTCAGTTTAGACAAAAGGTAGTTTGTTCAAATCACATCATGAGAGGTTCAGGTTAGACTGGGAAAAATGGCTAGTGATAAGGATACTTAAATTTTGGAATAGTCTCATTTATTCTTAAAAGCTCTAAATAAAGGACATGCATTTATTTCATAGAAAATTTTCTGGTTCATCCTTGTCCCTAAGTAATATCAATTGCATGTAAAGTAGAAAATCTCTCAGAATTCTGCTTGTCTCCTGGTTTTCAGGCTATGATATCTCTAGATTCCGTCATCTCTCCAAATTGTCCCACTTTGTCTCCTACTGATAGCTCGAACCATGGGGAATTAATCAGATTCCCTGAAAACTGAAAACGTAATTGAAATCCTAATATTTGTGTTGCAAGGCTGTAAAGTCTTGGTCATCCACAATTTATCTATCTTTTCAAAGACTAAGCTTAATTAGGCCTGATTGAAAGCCTGTTGAAATCAAGAGTTCTGACTGTTTTCAGTGGGCTTTGAATCTAAAACTTTTAGCTTTGTTAAACATCTGTTACTTTGGTCTTGTCATTCTAACCCCAAATACTCATTGAGTAACCTGTCTTTGTCCAAAGATACCTTAGTTTGTAATTTTTTTTCTGAAGTCGGTGGTTTACTGGAATAAGAAATGTTTCTTTCTTTTCCTACATATTAAGTTTTTTTTCAATATTTCTTTCAAGCATTTAAGTTTCTGTTGAGAAAATACGTCAAGGGCTTTCATCTCAGTCCTTAAGGTTCTGTAGATAAAGAATTTTCTATGGCTTGAAACTCTATAAGGGCGGTTTGTTGCTGTTGCAGAAGGGAGATTTTCACTGATTTGTCAAAGCGAGCATTTAACCTTATGTGTCTAGGACAAACAAGTATGTTTCCACTTCCTACACCCTTGCCATGTCAAAGTCAGGTGTCACTCTGTGTGCTTGAAAAAAAATGCTGTCTAGTTTTTCTTGATTTTCACATCTCAATCTGATGCAAAGGAGAAGGAACCCTGATTTAGAAGAAATCCCACTGAGCTTAGAGTTGTGTTTGCAGTTCATGAGAAGAGTGGTAGGATCTTATGCAGCCAGGGAGTTTCACAGTAGAAAATTATGTCTGTCTTTTCAAGAAAACATTTTGAAGCATTACCAATATCTATGTATTTGAAAGGTTGTGAAATTTTAAAGCTACAATCGCATATGTAAGTGAACTCTTCCCTATTGTGCATGTATCTAGCAGTAGAGATTTTAAATAGTTTTAATAATTTAATATTTTAGTCTGTGCACTTGCAAACTTTTAGTGTAATTAGCAGTATGCCTTTGACTTCCACAACACAAATATTTTTGATGGTTCTTTTATCCTAGGCTCATGTCTGGAAATCTCATAGAAGTTACTGTGTCGTAAGTTCAGATGTCTTTTATGAAGATTGTACAGTTTTAGCAGTCTATTTTGAAAGTTGAACTGCTGCGCTTTGATAATATCTATCATGCAGGATATTAGAAAAAAAGCAGAGTGACTGTAGTAGGTAGTCAGGCTATGCAGATACCACTTTGCCTTATCAATGCTGTGAGAAAGTAGGGTACCATTCTGAAAGAAACTCAAGGCAAGTGACTTAAATGACTTGTTCAAGGTCTTAATGGAAGCCTGTGACAGAGTATGGAGCTAAGTCCTGTCTTTTCAGTTCAGGATTAGAGTTATAGCTTTACAATCCTGACTTACTCTTGCTCTGATGGGCTTTTCAGTAAAGATAGTGATTGTATGAACTGTGTAAGGAGATTAGTATTAGAGACAAATTGTACATTTCTTGCCCATCTGCTTAAATAAACTGATGTAGTCCCCTTTTAATGGAGAACAGTTTCTATTTTATGAGACACGTGATTGATTGAAGTAAATGAAAAGAACCATAATCATACAGCGTTGTGATAACAGAAACATGGAAAATCATTCTGAGGACTAAGTGAAACTAATGCCCATAATGATACAACATCCTCCAGGCAATAGCAGAACCTTCCAACCACATAGTTTAGGTCTTCTCAAAAGAAAGAATAGCCTTATGACTTCAGACTGCTGAGACATAGAGACAGAACAGAGTCTAAACAGAACCAGAGGTGGACATATGCCAAAAGAACAGTATTTCTCATCCAAAAATCAAGAGGAAATGTGCCAATCTACAGTGCTTCTGTCAACAGGCTGTCTTCCGCACTTAGTCCAAAGATAAGTATTGTCTGTGGGTTCTAACAGTGAGGAGATACCCTGGATTTGGTCTCTGGTGCTATGTGATGTGGAACAGAAAGTTGATTGGAAACTTTGTAAGCAGAAGGAGGTCACGTCATCTACTTATTTAACAAGAAAGTCATTAAATGTAAGTTACTTCATGTTGGAAATTTTTCCTCCCCTCCCACAAATAGCTGTTTTCCTTATTCTTAAATATCCTTTCCTGAAGTGTCATCTCCATCATGTTATAGATTTTGTTAGGATTCAGTCTCTGAATAGGATACCTTAATAATAAGGGGAGTAAAATGCTGAGTCAAGTGTCTTTACACACCTGCAAATCTCTTGCTTTCAAGCTATTACCTTTCTAATCTTATCCCACTTCTTCACGTATCACTGTTCTCTCTCTGCTATTCACCTAATTTCACAACTGGATCTTTAGCCTTGGTGGATGTTCTTTTTCCATGTGGATTTGTGCCTTAAGAATGCTTTCATTCACATATTTGGAATGCTTGTATCTACTTTTACTTTGGAGTAGATCTTCAACTTTCCATAGGTAAACTAAACAACAGAGACTTCTGTTTTGATATCTGTTTTTATATCGCTTGTCTGTAATCTCTCTGTTCTCATTCCTCCGATTTACCGATAGGCATAAACTGTTTCAGTCAAGGATTGTCTCCTTGTTGCAAGATGTGTGTGGGATATCTGTTACAGGAGAATGGTTGTAAGCACTACACCAATACAGGCAAACAACAACTCTGGATTTAACTCATCTCCTTATCGTATATTTACAAAACAACTAATTCTCCTGGGGTTGCTTTGATTGTGCTAGTGTTCATCCTATGAAGGATAAATTTTTTTACTGATTCAAACTGAAATAAGTGTTTAAAATTCAGAAATGGCTACTTGTGTTTGGGGTAGCATTTTCTACAAAAATTCTAAAACATAAGTGTACACAAATGTCCCCATATCATTTTTCTGAAGCTTTCATACTGAAAAAGCCTCTCAGACACTCCTGGGGTTAAGCGAACAATGGAGTGTTTGAAGTATTCCTTCTATATGAAGTGTACAGACTGGTTTTGAGTCTGCTTCATTCACCACATGTTAAAAACAAACAAACAAACAAACAAACAAACATAATTGCTAGAGTGGCCCTGAAAGCAACATACAGAACACCATGGAGTGTAGGTCAAAATCAAATCCCCTTGTGCAGGATGTCTGAAGCTGTGTAGTGTGCTGTGGGGTTGTACCACATCTTCAGGAAGATGAGAGGGTTGCATTAGGAAGAGAGGAGTTTAAAGGTTTAAAGATCTTTTAAGTTCAGGAGGTCTGAATACCCTGTCAGTTGAAAAAAATGAAAACAGATTTCAGTCTTTGCTTATTTTTGTTAATGAAAGGGCTTGTCTTACTGTGTTGGTACGGCACTTGATTTGGTGTGTAACTCTTACACAGCTCCACAGTCCAATACACAGGTGTAGCTAATGTGTCACCTGAGCTGAAATGCCATTCAGTGAGTGTGGTTCAGTGCACTTCCTCGCCACTCACAGCTGCGTGATTCTGCCCTTTATTTTACCCTTGCCTTTGTATGAGCCCAGGGCATCAGATGTACTAACAGAGAAGTAACCTTACAAAAATGTTAACAGTACCAGGAAATGGGATGAATGAAATAAAGCTGGGCTACTTTATTGCACTGGCTTATTTGAACCATTATCTGTGTTGTTAAAAAACACATGACTGATTATTTCTGTAAGGGTTAGCACAGAAGTGACTATAGGACTGTGTGCTTGTTTTGGATGGGGTAGAGTTATTTTTCTTCACAGTTGCTAGTGAAGAACTGTGGGTTAACCAGGGTTAAACCACAACATCAAGCCAATCAATAGTCTAGATCTGTGCAGAAAGCAAGCCAGAGAGACATGGAAAATTTTATTGAAAGAAACTTCTGGGTGGATTTAGGTAAGAGTCTTGTGGACTGAGTTATAAGATTTGTACATCAGATTACTTTGTTGGGTGTCTTCTAGTTTAGGACCATAGAGAACTTCACTGGTAAAATGTGTGTGCTTCTTGCATTAAGAATCATTTAAGCCTTTAATTCAGGTTTCTTAAAATGTCATGTATAGGTACCTCAATTTTTTTCCTGCTACTTGCAGTTTCTGGAAATTAGGCTGTGGTAGTGAGCTCTTCTTTCATGGTCAAATCATAGACTTATTAAGGTTGAAATATACCTCAAAGATCACCTAGTCCAACTATTTCCCTAACATCAAAGTGTTCACCACAAACAGTATCGCCAAGTGCCAAATCCACGTGCATTTTGAACACTTTCAGGGATAGTGATTCTGCCACTTCCCTGTCATTGTAGTGACAATAGAAATAGTCATTTGCCCTAATTTTTCAGGCAGTTTTAAGAAAGATTTCTTAAAATGTCTTTATGGCTTTAATGTTTGTAATTCATTTAATGTATCCTAAATGATTTAGGTCAGATACTATATTGCTTTTTGTTATGAAAAACAAACAAACAAACAAAATCCAACATGGAAAATATGATGAATATACACCAAGGATAGATTACATGGAAAAATCAAATCAAGTTGGTTTGGGCTTCTGTTATGTAAAACATAATTCTTTAGTAAAAACTGCAGGTTGCTCTTGAAGAATCATGCCTTTAAAACTCTGTGAAGTTTGCTTCTTCTTTTGCTATAACAGTCAGGCATAACTATAAAGAACTGTCATGCCTAAAACTAATTTTAGGGCCATTGCTATTTTGAAATTCAGGGGGGAAACCAATTCTGTTAAATTAGATTCAGTGTTTCAGGTAATCCTTTTCTAACAGCTGTTGGCTTTTTCTCAACTTCCTTAAATTAAATGAGATAGTTCTGAAAGTGAATCAGTTTGACCAGCATGTATCAAACCAATTTTCACCAGCACAAAAATATAGCAGGTGAATACAGACAACAGTTCACGTGACTTAGAAAGAAAATAATGATTTTTTGACTCAAAGAAATATAATGGATGACCCTAGCTCAAGATAAACAAAAAACATGACTGCTTCTACTGCTTGTTCATTGAGCAAGGTTCATTGAGGAATCTTGTTTATTTAAGCCTTACATGTATCAGCTGCAATGACATTTCTGTTGGAATGATCCGTAACTTCTGAATCTGCTTAGTTAAAGCTAAATTCATGTTTGTTTCTTGTTTTTCTGGTGTTTTGTTGTAGGGATTTTTTGTTTGTTTTATTTACTTTATTTCAGACTGTAATCTTCAGTTTCTGATTGATTTATTTTTTTATTTTACATTAACTGCCCTGCAATTTCATGTTAATTTATTTGAACATGTATACTTTGGCTTTTTTAGAGAAAATTTATGAACAAGTAATAGTTTACATGGAGGAGAAAATTTTTCTCTGTCTACTGGTAAGCATTCTCTGCTACTTATAATGAGAAATTACGGTATTTTTGGTTTTTTATTAAATGGACAGTTGTAAATGGTTTTGGAATATTACATCTAACAAAAGCTACATTAATATAGTGAATGTCACACCTTCTCGGGATGTTAACAAACAATGTGATTTTTCCATGAAGGTCTATACCACCCACCAGAAAAATACATGTTTTTCTCATTTTCTGAAAAATATCAGATGATTCAGGCAAAACAGACCACCACAAAAAAGAAAGAAGTTTTCTTAGTATATTGCTCTTTTGATCTTTACCATGGAAAACCAAAAAGTTAGAACCATAAAATTAAAGCACATCATGAATCAAAACCCTGTGTCTAACAACATGTCTTTATTTCAGATGTCTTTACTAACAGATTTTTGTAGTTCTAGAAAATAAGGCATGTGGGGTAGCAAATAAGCCTTACTCAGATTTACATTTCATGGGTTTCCATTCTGAAAGCTCTGCTGATTCAGCTAGCAAACCTGTAATATGCTACAGTAATTGTATATGAAATTGCTGCTGTGCTGGCATGATTTTGCTGCTTTTGGTTTACAGGCTTAACATTTTCTGTTTTCTTTGGTATCCCAATGCTATGTTTAATGCAAAAAAGTATTCCTACACACAGAAAAACAGAGTCCAACTAGACTTCTCTCCATTTCTACAAACCTGAAGTACCACTGCCAGTTTAGTGACACTCTCAGTCCTTGAACCTCTGAGTACTCATTGTCTGTGTGGGCTATTTGCCTTACATTTTCGTTACACTGAGACTGGCTGCTTTTGACTGTCCCTTGTTCCCACAGCATGTTGGGCACTTTATATCTTTAATCATCACTTACGTAGTCTTATCTGCTTGCTCTCTTATGAGGTAAACAGTCTTGGGCCTCACCGCTCACATGGGAGGCTGCCAGGAAGTCTGACTCATGCAAGACTTTTCAGATTGTTTTTTATGGCCTCTATTACTGTAATATCTTCAGACTTTTCCAGCTTTTATTTCCAATTTATGTATTTTACCACAACAAACAAGGAGTGAATATTCCTCTTGTTTTATTCCTCTGCTTCCTTGGTATGGCTTCCTGAGAAATAAGGTCTCATTGATTTATCTGAATGCACCCTCTTGGGGTACACACCCTTTACACAGAGTAATTTGACATCTTGGGTGATTTTAAGTTTTCCCCTTGTATTGAGTTTTATTAGATACATTTAACATCTCAATTAAGTATCTTCTGCAGTCAAGTTCCCAAAGGATTTGAATGCATAACTGCACCAAAGTGCCCTGACAATCCTCCAAAGTCCAGAGTTCATCCCACATATCCCAACGCTCCCTACAGAGTCAGGCAGTCATGTGCCTTGCCAAATCTAAGACCTCCAGCTCCAATTATTTTTGCCACATGTTTCTAATGGCTGCTTCCCCTCTTCCTTACCTATAGTCAAACCAAGAGTCTGGTGTATAACTTCCTTACATCCCCTACCTTTTGAGCTGATGGTAAGACATACCACTCCTCTCACACCAAAGCACTCTGAAGGCTGCTATGGAGTCCTCCCACAGTCTGTAATTACAAAGCAAGGAAGGATGACTCTGACTACTAGTAGATAGTCTGGGAAGAAAGCTGGTGTGTTATTAGAGCTGTGAGCCATGAGACATTTGGAACAAAATGCAGATGTGATCTAAAGGGCAGTAACTTGATCTTTTCTATCCAGATGTAGAGAAGGAAGTGGTATCAGCTGGAAGTTGTGCTGAATTTCTCTGAGGAAGTGATGGTCTGATTTCCTTGAGGACATGCTCTGTGGGTAGATACCTGTCCTGTCCCTGTACTGCTGTACACCCAGGTTTTGATAAAATCTCTGTCCGGGACTAGGCCCTTGTTAGGATCCAAATTGCCAAGGAAGGCAGATGCCTGCTGGAATAACTGGTACATCCTGGTATTAAAGCATTTACATCAACAATAGTAATAACTCAGTCCTGAGATACATCAGGTGATTTGTCAGGACTTGGTGACCTTAGCTGCCTTCTGGCCCCACAGCTTGGAAAAAGAATTGCAACCCTGTGGATGCCTGACTGGTGGTTGAGCTGGATAGTGGCCAGTCTCCAGCAAGGACACAAAGGGCCTGCTTGCTTTATTCTCAAGTTTCAATCCTTCTCTGTCTCTATAGTAAGATACTGGAGGAAAAGTAATAAGAAAGTGAATCTTTGGTCAAATTCTTGTATCCATCCTTAGCTTAGTCACTGCTATACCCAGGATACTGATTGCTGTGAATGCCTTTCAAAAACATGCCCTATCCATTACATGCAGAGAATTAGACATCCAATTTAGAATAATTGCTGCTATTTCAAAAGCAAAGTTCCTTGAAGCTGAAGTTAAAGTTGTGTCTATCACAGACCTTGCACTCTTTCAACCTCCTTTTTCACCCCTGTGGAAATTGTATGTACTCATTTTCTTCTTGGTGATTCATGGTTCCTAGTCTCCTTCCTGAAAATAAAGAACCGGTGAAATACAATATAAGTTCATTAGCCTAGCTATGATTTTCCAAACCCCTCAGTTCTACTTTTACCCTGCCTTCCTCAAAAATTTTTCTTATATCCAAAAATCTAAACTGTGGTCCAGTCACCTGTTCATTCCCTTCTCAGTTTAGAAAAACTTTTCTTCCCTCAACACACATAGGCAGACACATACATGCACTCTCCCAGAAAAGCTTTATGCCATAGTTGTCTGACTGCACTGTTTTGAACTCATGACTTTAGGGCAATTGCTCAGATCCTCTCAGCCTCATACTCTTCAGATTTAACAAAGCAGGCGTCTGTTATTCTTTTACTAACCATGGGGTAAAGGCCAGCTGTAAGTGCCTCATCATGTTTTCCAACTACTCATGTGAGACACTAATGCACAATTCCAGTTGGCAAGATCTGCCAGTAGATAAGAAGACATAAAGCAATACATATTGCCATTATTTCCCTAGTGTATCATTTGCCTATAACCTGAGTGGGAGGGAGTCAAGGTATCAATACTAGCTACTGTTTTCCACAGTAGAAAACTAAGATAAGCTCATCAATTTAGTTTCTTTTAATGGTATTTTAATTTATAAATCATAAGTGGTTTTGGTGCATAAACTGAAGACAGTAGAGACAAGTAACCTGTTCTCATATAGTCAAGTGTTCCTAGTGATAGTGCAGCCTTCCTTAGTACTTTATTTTTTCATGATACAAATGAGTTCCTTGAGAGAACTAATGTACTTTAACTGTCCTGACCAGTCCCACCCGAGACCTTCATCCATAGCTGCAGAACATTGGTCAGGGAGCTCATCTTAAGCTCATGTCTGGAATATCACTTCTCATCTGAGTTGTGTTGTAGTTTGTGGCCTTGTCTCCTGAGTGGATTCCGACCAATGTTTAATATTGATTGTCTCCAGTGCTGTCTTCTGGATGGAACTGAGCCCTGCCTTTTAGTCTTGTCTCCACTCTGCTTCTTCTGCCCGGGCTATCTGTGTGTGGTACTACTATGCAGGTGCAGCAGAACTATACACTGCTTGATGAGGACATCCTCCCTCATGGGACAGCCTGTTCTTGCTGCTCCCTGTCAGTGAGGGGTGGTTGCAGCTTACCCCCTAGCATTACAGTCACCAGACTGTAATGGAAGCACAGCCAACTGTGGGCAGAAGAGTGAAACAGTCCTTCTCACTGGCAACCAGGAGTTAAGCTGCATTGAATGTGAGCTGAGCTTACACCTGAGAGATCTTTCTCCATCCCTAATCACTTTTCCAGGATTTTACTTAAGAAAACCAGTATTTTATCCAGTGCTTTGAACTTCATGGTCTCTTGTCACTTGAAGTGACTGAGAATTAATATTGAGTTTCCTGTGCTGGTGATTTAAGGGCACAGTGTAGGCATAGGTTTGAAAATGTTGTCAGAATATTTAGGTGGAGTTTGGATGTGACCCTAAACAAGTTCCTCATTTAGTTAGATCACAATGGGAGAAAAGCCTGATTGCTTTGGGTTTTTTTGTTCTGTTTTGTTTTGTTTTTCTGTTTGTTTGGGTTTTTTGAGTGTATGTTTTTTTCTCTTCCCTCTTTTCACATCTCTCCCGAACTCAGGCATGCATATCTTTGAGTTGCCATCTTTTTTTCTACTTTTTTCTCTGTCATTGTTACAGTTTTCTTTTCATTAGATTGTTATTGCTCAGCTCATTTGACTGGGAATTTCCCCCAGGATTGTAGCTTGCCAGAGTAGTATTGTTTTATGACAGATTTACATGAGAGCAGGTTTTTCAGGTTCTTGGTGGTAAAGTATTTGGAAATATGTAAACTGGAAAACTGCACTTTTCTGTAAAAAAAAAATCAGCAAGGTCACAAAGTTTTCTTTTTTTACATAGCTACTTTCGGCTCCTCAAATAATTGGCAGATAGCAGTGCAAGCAATGACTGTGGCCAGCATGTAGTCCTTGTGGTTCCAGAGCCTTTTACCTTTTTAATATCAGCACTGCTTATCTGATATTAAATAGTTGTTTAAATTACTGGTATGATGAAATCTTGAAATATTTTCTTGCAACTTGAATTCTGTTCTTCCTCTGAGTAATACTTTGTGTGTGAGAATTTTAGTACCATTGCTTAAACTGTCAATGATCCTGAATATGTGCTTCTGACAGGGAGGCTTATGCAGTGGAAGATCTATCTCAGAGAAGTAGATGGCTTCTTAGGTGGCTAAAGAAGAGATATGATGGATCCCTTCTTCCATGCTGAAACCCTGTCCCAGGACAACATCCTTGGACACTGAGATCTCATATGTCACATTACTAATAAGTCCCTCCTTTGTCCTCAATCTGAGCTTGTGGAAACTGCAGAGGAAGCTCTGTCATTCAGCCTTACAAACTGAAACTCTGTAACCTTAGAAAGAAGTTAATCAGGGCACAGTTGTGGCTGACGCTGCTAAGTCTGTAGCCTGAGACTCCAAACAGACGGTATGAAGTTACATAAGGACCATTAGTAGAATTATAAGCTGAAATCAAGGCATGTAACTGAAGATCTGTGTCTGAAAAGCCCAGCTGGTGTAATTGAGCGTGTACTTAGGCAAACAGATTTGGGTGTGCATCTTTTGAAGTTATCTAGTAAGGCTGCACTTTTAGCACTTGTTCCAATTTGTGCTAACTTGTAGGAACTAGGCAATTAAATATTATAACATTTATTCAAGTCAAATTTTCAGGTGATTTTGAAGAACCACATCTGAAAGTCACAGAGTTTTATTGAAGAATTGTGTAATTTAGGAAAATATAGACTTATGATGTGGTTTTATTCAGCCAATATACAAAACTAGTTTTAACCTGATACTTATATAGTGAGATTATTTATATAAAGAACATGTAATTGAAATGTTAATATATCTGAAATAAGCATTTTTTTACTAGAATGAACTCTTTCAACCATTGACTTCTGTGCTAATTGTTCTTTCTGCTTTGTAAGTATATTTTACATAAAGTCTTAAAATGCCTATGCATTTAACTGTCTAAACATCAGTTTTACAGTAGTTCAGTATATGCAGAATAAACAAGTTTGAAAACATAGCTCTTAACAAAATAATTGTTGTATGTGATATTTTGCTTAAATACTATGGATCTGATATTTGTGTTGAAAACACTGCAGTTTATATTCAAATATTTATTAAGCATCTCCAACTTCTAGTCCTCCAACGCAAGCAAACTATTGTGATAGAACAGCCGGTCTCTTCATTTTGTATTCACATAGCTCAGTCCTAAAATGCCCTCTGCTGGGCACTGGCAGTAGCCAAGATAGAAGAGGCTTTAAGGTTAGGAAAATTGATGTCATAACGGGAGTTACATCATGCAGCACAGTGTCTAGATTTTGAAGGACTGTCTTATTAAAGTTATTTAAAGCTTACGACTGTGTGATATGGAAGAATTTAAAAAAGGAACAAAAATGACTACCACTAGTTAGGCTTACATATGTTTCTAAAGAAAAAAAGATACTCTTGAACTGGAATTAAACCACTTTTGGTTGACATAATCTTTTTTTCCCCACGCCTGCTGAAGCTAATAGGTGTGTTGAAAAAAAAAAGATAAATTCTAACACTAATATTCTAAAATTGTGGGGCAAGGAGAAACCACATTTCTTACATAAAATTGTAGCTAAAGGAGAGTAAAGGGTTTCATTACAGGTGTTCACTGATCTGTCAGAGCTGCTTTGTCTTACCCAGTCTGATGATAATGTATAAGTAGGAGGGGAAGATCTCAATTGTGTTGTGTTGTACTGATGGATTAATAGCCCAGAGCATAAAGGATATTGATGTGATCAGGTCGGTGTGTGATACAGTTAAGTGTGTGGCTCCGGAATATGCATCCAGGCATGGTATATTGGTTAGTAGCGTGAAAAGAGATTGCCATTAAATATTTCTGAACTTTTTGAAGTCTTGATCATGGAAAGTGATTGATACGTTTGAAGTACGAAATACTGCAATTTTATTTTCTCAAAGTCCTTATGTTTAAAATATGTGAACACATATATATGTGAATCTTTTCCTTGATAGTCTTATAGAGAATTAGAACAAAGTCAAACTTTCCTTGTTGAAGAAAATATTCAGACAGGCTAAAGATACTCTAATAGTAAGAATTACCAAAGGAAGATCCTGCATCTTCTAAGACAAGAAAAAATTATTCAAAGAATTAAACAAATGAACAGCATTTTTGGAAATTTTCAATTTCCTTTTTTCATACCAGCAACCATGACTCTGGGAAAGCATGTTTAGCAGCACTGCCATCTGACAAACTTGTACTGTCATCAGATTTTTCAAATACTGCCTTTAGATACATTTCTGCTTTATGTAAGTGTTTGTGTGATGACTTCATCTGACTTTGTTACATGTCAGTTCTGTAAGCCTCACTGATGTCTGTAGAACTACTAACTCATCTTTGAACTGCAGTGTAGCACCAATTAAGTTTCAGCTTCTGACATGACAGTGTCAAGTACGTATCTTGGTGTTTTGTTCTGGTTGTTTCTTTTTGACACAATGGTACACGTTTTTGCAAATGTGGTGACAGAGCCCCCATCTTACAGGCCCCTTATATAAATAGTGCAAATGATAAATCTAAAAGAACTAATAGATAACTGTATTGAGGAGTATTCCATTCACACATTTAATTGTCCCCCAGTTAAGTCTCATTTCCAGCATACCAATTTTAGTGATTTATTTCAGTCTCATGCATTCTAATGTGGTTATTGTGTGGTTATTGGCATTTTTTGAAGGATAAATTCTGTCAGTTAAATTTGACAGCATCTATAATCATAAGAGACTTAATTTATAGTTCTGTTACTGTGGATAATTTCTGTACTTGTCTGGATCTCCAGATCTTTCAGGATCCAAAGCTATTGATCAGCTACCACACTTTCAATTACCTTGAAAGAATATGGGTTTCTCTTATGGTTCAATTTGAAGGAAATAAGTAAGACCAAAACTTCAGGAGTGCTGAAATATTACTTTGTGAATGTGAGAAGAGATGGCATTTTCAGAGTGGTGAAAAAATAGCTGTGGGGAGAGACACTTCTTTAATAAGGGAAGTTCTATGCATTATCATGCATATATGGCAGCAGTGGTGACTAATTATCATATATGTGGAAGGAGAAAATGAGAGGAGAAAAAACAGAGGGAAAAAGTGAAAATACTGTTGTTCTAGGTCTTTTCAATCAATAAAAGAATTTCTTTTAAATATAGAACTCCATTATCACAGTAGCTTATATGGACACAAAGACCTCTTGGGCATGCTCTTTCAAGCAGTGTTTATACTTCTGTGTCTTATTTTACTCATATTGACTCCCACACTGAGACAGAGAATTCAAGACTGTGTTTCAAATTTTAAGAAAAGATCCTTCTGAAATCCAAAAGTAAGGTATATTAATTAATATTTTTGTCTACCTTGTTATAAATCTGAATACGTGGATGATTTACAATTAAAAGATACTTTAACTATCTTGGAGATAATACTATTATATTATCTCCAAAACCATATTACCTTTTAGGTTGATTTGTAAACTGTGCCAAAGTAAAATAAAAGCAGGTAATAATTTAACCTAGACAGATGAGTGCCAAGCTTAAATTTTTGTTGCCTGTATTTCTTCAAGCTTGTGAATAGATACTGAATGTGGTCTAGACTTTTGTTATAAATTGTTCACAAATAAAAAACAATTCGCTACCCACAAAGTGTCATTGTTGATTCAGAAAAAAAGGGCTGTCAGTATATTTGTATGGCAATGCAATACTAGTAAAAAATAATATATTCTAGCCAGTTTAGGGGCATAGATTTGTGTTGTATTTATTAATGTTTTAACCTATCACTTGGAACAATTATCTCTTTTGTTCCATACAGATATGCAAGCTTCTAACCAAACCTCTCAAAATCTAAAAAGAAGTACAAGAAGAAGAAGAAGAAGACACCTCCAGCTGGACGATTAGTGCATCTTTAGTATCGTTCTCCAGCCAAGACCATCACTGAATAGTGCTTAGCAACATTTTCATTTATTGACAATAAAAATCTTTCTTCTCTGAGGAAACTTGAGCAATGCTGGTAACAGTGGCCTGGAGACCAAATTGAGAACCATCTTGTGTGAATTTAAAGTGGGTTAATGACAAGAACCACACCATTCAGTGAAATAAAATCTAAAACTTTTTTAAGTGGTCTGGTTATAACAGACTCCTCTCCCTCCTTACCCCTCTCTTCCAGGTGTGTCTGGCACCATGGATTTGGGGGAACGGGTCATTCATTCCAATCTGTCAGTGTGCCCAAGTGCTAGCTAGTGGCTTGCCACCTAGATGTGGCTCTTCCAGCTTTTTGTACAGTCCTGGTTATCTTTGGATGTCCCTTGATAGGACTTTGTTGCTTTTGAACTGAGACAGTCCCTGTAAGCCATCATTAGCTTTACTGTGAGGCTAGTGAGGCACTGGAACAGGTTGCCCAGAGAATGATAGAACCACAGAATGGCTTGGGTTGGAAAGGACATTAAAGATCATCTAGTTCCAACCCCCTTGCGGTGGGCAGGGACACCTTCCCCTAGACCACGTTGCTGAAAGCCCCATCCAGCCTGGTTTTGAACACTTCCAGGGAAGTTTGGTTGTCTGATGACCATGTTATACAATCGCATTTGGTATCTTGTTTGCTACAATATGCTACTTCATGTTAGAGCAATAAAAGAAAAAATATTATTTTTGTAAAGCAAGTAAGAAGGAAAATGAAATCTCTCTTCACACCTGAAGGATGGTGAGACTCAAAGTTCGTTATGTTGCCATGTCTTTCAATTTCTTATGATTCCTTCTTGGTATTGTACAAGGAAAACCTTTGAGTCAGCTCCTCATCTGCTAAATCTACCCCAAACACCATGTGACTTAGCTTATCCATTTATAAAGAAGAAGAGGCCATGCATGGTCTCCTGCATGCTGTCCCAGTCAACCATGCTTCTGGGATATGTTTCCCATTGTCTATTGCACCATTCTGTAGCTGTGTAAATGTCAAGAAATATATAATTCTTCTTTTTCCATGTGTGTTGTTTTAAGAAAGTACTACTAGGTTATCCTCAAAAATACTGTTTCTAATGAAGATATTATTTCCTATTTGCACTGATAGAAGCATATGCATCACATAAATAATGATAAGACTGAGAGTAATTTTTTTGTCTAGCTAAAACGAATTGATTTTACTACTTTGTCTCCCACATTAATGGTGGCAAAATTACTTTTTTCACATCTCTTCTCATATATATATTTTTTTCCAAGTTGAGTTACATTTCCGTTTTCACTTGAAATGGTGAATGTTTTGGAACCTTGCTTAACTAGGGCTCCAGAAATATTTGGTATAGGGATAAATGCTATATCTAGTTCTTTCTATTTTTTTTTTTCTGTTTTTCTCTCTCTGAAGAGAGATTTTGTTTTGCCATTTAGGCAGAGTTTAAAAGTTTAGAAGCCATAGAAAATGGAGTATAAAGTCTTTCTCCTGTTACTAAATTTCTTATTTTAATGCACAAAAAATGATTGATTTCTTAATGTTTTGGGAAAATTGGTGGGTTTTGCATAGTTGTAAGTCAGCAGTTTGTGTAAAATATGGAAAATTAGGAAAATGTACAGTGGGAAATATATGCTGTTCTTCTGTCTATGAAATATTTTATATTTATATAAATTCTTTTTATAAATTCACCAATTTAACCACTTTGATATAGGCAAAATAAGAAAATACTTAATGCAGCATGACATCAATTTTCTTATGGATATTTTACAACAGTGAACTAACTGGAAGCATCTGATGTATTACATCTGACTATTATTTTGTTTCTTAGTTGCTAATTCTTTGCTGAAGGAGATTAAGCTGAAATTTGTGCTACCACAGTTATACTTTTTTTTAATAGCACAAATAGCTTCTTTCCTTCTGTCACAAGGCAAAAAGCAAGGAAATTAATTTCTAGCACTTGTGACATTTTAAAATGAAGATCTGTCCTTTGTGACAACAAATCTGGCATGACTATGCCTTTATCATAGCACCCCATAATTACAGTCCATTGTAGAACACTGCTGTGAGCAGTTTGGATCTGTCTTCTTTACTCTCCCCCAATCAGATAACACACTGATAAGATTCCCTTGCACCTTTTCTTCTCCAGACTTAACAGTCCGAGCTCTCACAGCCCGTATCATGTGACAAGTGCTCCAAGACCTTCACGACCTTTATGGCCTTCTGCTGGACTCTATTCCACATGTCCATGTCTCACTTGTACTGGGGAGCCCAGCACTAGACACACCACTTGAAAGTTGTCTCTCTGCTGAGCAGTGGGGAAGAATCACCTCCCTCAACCTGCTGCAATGTTCTTCATAATGCAACCCCGGATTCCATGGGTGCCTTTGCCATGGAGGGCATAATGCTGGCTCATGGTCAACTTGACATCCAAAGAACCTCAAGGTCTTTTCCTTCCAGACTGCTTTTCCTCCTGCCAGCCCTGGTGCTTGGGGTTATTCCTTCCCAGGGAGAACTTGGCACTTCCCTGTGTCAACACATTTTACCAACTTTTTGTGGTCACTCTCAATGGCAGCACATCCATCTGGTCTATCTATCACTCCTCCCAATTTTGTATCATCTGCAAATGTGCTGAGTCTGGATTCTGTCTCATTGTCCAGGTTCTCGGTGAATATGTTACACAGTATTTGCCCCAGTATTGACCACTGGGCCACACCAATAGTGACTGGACCCCAGCTGGACTTCATCCTGCTGATCATATGAGTGTTAGTCCAGAATTTCAGCTAGTTTTCAGTACACCTTACTGTTGACTTATCTAGTCCACTTGACCATTTTGCCCATTTATTTTAGTCTCAGATCATGCAGGGTATGGAATAACAACTCTGGAAAGTTGTGTTGCTTTTACAGTGTTGTCAATGATACTGTCATTGGCTGAGGACTCTTTATCCCTAAAATGTAGACAGAAGAATCTCGTAGTGCTTTTCTATTAAAGACTGTTCACAGCCCAAGTTCATAAAACAAATTCTACTTTTGGTATAACCTGCATCTTAATGAAGATGAATAATGAGTGGATTCTATAAAACCGATGTCCAGAAGAAGCAGATTTGCTGCAGGGAATAGAGGGAGATTCTCTCTTCATCTTCATTACCAGTACTTGCTGCAGCTCCAGGCAAACAGATGGAGGAATTACCCTGTGCTTGTACACCCATTCCCACTGTCCACGTGACTTTGGGACCCTTTCTGTATTTCAATAACAGATTTTGCTAAAATACTGCCTGGTTGATATGTCATCAGGAGATATTTTACAGTGAAAACATGCCTTACTCTGATGCATAAAATCTCTGTGGTAGCAACAGCCTCTCGTGCCGTACAGGAAAAGCTCCAGGCCACAACTGTTGTCCTTTTTAACTCTCTTTATATGGGTTGTCTTTATCTGAAAGCTTTCATATTAGTGCCTGCTGCATGGACTTGTTTGGCAAATTCCTGTCCTCTTTTAAAAAGATCTGTTAATATTTTCAACAACCTTCTTTGCATATTTGAACTTTGACTGTAAAGGTAGGAAATCCTCATTATTTCAGTAGCATTTGTCTCTGGAAAGGCAAGCCTACTTTTATTTTCCTTGAATGGATTCCATCTATTACTGACGTCTAATTTCTTTTTTGAATTGTCTTTATTTTTTTAATATAATTTATGTATATTTGGTTTATACATTGGAATCCTGCCTCATCCTTACATGACACGTTTAATAAAAAGTTTCTGTTCTTTTCTTGTTTTTCCATCAAAGTTAGCTCTTTTCCTCAGGATATACGTTCTTCAGTGGAGGCCAAAAAGCAATAGATAGCCGTCTATTGCATCTGTCTTTTGAAAGTTTGGAGACCTAGACATCTAATTTTCAACTTGATTTATAAACTGTGAAGCTGGTAGTGAATTTATGGACTTTGCTGCTTTTAGACAATGTATTCTTGGATTGATCTTGCAAAGTTTATATTTTCAGAAGTAGTGCCTTTTTTTCAAGATCCTTCCTGTTTCAAAGAAAGTTAACACTTTCTTCCCAAAGTAAGGTCTTTAGGGAGAAATTTATCTTGTCCTTTCAGTGAAAATACAAGGGATCAATACTCTGATATGTTGTTTTGCTTGTTATATATTTCTGCACTTTTCCTCTAAATTGTTATGCCAGAAGAAAGACCTTATGTATGAAAGTGCTCTTTTTTTGTTTTAC
This sequence comes from Manacus candei, assembly GCF_025592945.1. Classification (NCBI taxonomy): domain Eukaryota; kingdom Metazoa; phylum Chordata; class Aves; order Passeriformes; family Pipridae; genus Manacus; species Manacus candei. Next base: position 41,214,789 of record NW_026138062.1, read on the forward strand.
AGGTCTATCAGTACAGAGTTTGTCTTCTTTAAAATTAGCTTTTTCATTGTTATTCATTGTTTTTTTCTATGATGAAGTCAAGAGTTCGTTTATTTTCTTGATTTATTGCCTCATTTTTATTTACCAACTTACTAAGAAAATGCTGGGCTTAAAAATGTCCACTTCGAGTCTCATCCTTGGTGTTTGAGGAGATTAGTGTTGATATTTTCCTCTCTCTGATGCTGGAATATCTGCCATAAATATGTTAGAAGATTAGTGAGTATTAGAGAAGAATCTCTCTCTTTTTTTTAGCTCTATGGGAAATCCCAGTAAAACTGGAGCAAGTGACGGAATTTGTTAATTAGCTACTAATAAATGATAAATATTCCCTGCCAGTGTATATATCATCTGCTTTGATAGTTTAGGGAGCTCACTGGAATAAGTTGTTCAAACTAAAGGATGTCATTGCAGAACAGAACTTTTATTGTAGCTAAGATCGTTGAAGATTTTCAGATAAATATTTTCTTTTAACAGTGTGCCTGGGTCTCATGAACCTTAACATTCTTAGTGAAAAGTGAAAACTTTGAGAAATTTAAAAAAAAAAAAAGTGGAGATGTCCATTAAGGATGTTATGGCACAAGAATATTTTGGAGTTTCATTTGAAATTATTTTATTTTTTGAATTACATATACAAAGTAGCAATCAATAAAAATTTTTGACCAAACTAAAGTCATGAAGTTTTTACGGAGAACTATAATTGCAAAAATTTTATTGAATTTTTTGTTTTATTTTTATCTTTGAAATGTAACTATTGCATAACATAATATATTGATCATCTCTACATTTCAGTCTTCGAAATAGTTGAGAATTTATCAGGTCCTATATAATTAAAAGAACTGGTAAGAAAGTTGCTATTATTATGGTCAAGAATTGTGGAAACACAGATCAAGAACAAATTTGCTTCTTAGTTTAAAATAAAATTTGTGCATTTCAGATAGATTTTGAAGTACTTTATGTACATTAAGACTTAAACAGCTTACACAAAGAATGGATTGTACTCTGGGGCATCTAGCCTGTGTTAACCAGTGCTCAGTATTGTGAGAAAGGCTGGCTAGATGTGGAAGTGGATTGCTTACACATATTTCCTCCAGTGGTAATGTCCTCCTATGTCCAGGGCAACTTGTCTTTTAAAGATGTCAATTAAAATGTATAGTATGATTTTATCTGCCTCTTCTTTGAATGCAGAATTACTAATTTCAAATAATTTTACCTAAGTTCAAACGGTAAGTATTGTTGGGATTGTCAATACTGTTCACCATATCATGTATGGAAGCACTTGAATTAAACTAAGTACTACAGTCTGGTTTTCAAAAGTATGGACCCATTCAGTCCCAAACATAAGCACATGCACTGTCTTAACTCCTGGTTGACCTACCTTTCCACAATCTCCATTTTTTCTTGTGCACAATGAAACCAAGGAAGGAAGTTTCACTCTCAAACTTAGTGTATACCATGAACATGTTGATCAGTGCAGCTAATACTAGGTCACCAAATAAATGTGTTTTATCACTACTGGTGCTAATTTCCCAGTCCAAGGTTCACATTTTTCCTTTCTCATATGAGTTTTGACAGGAATTTTTCCATCTAACAGCATATAAGCTAGTAAATTTAAAATTCCTCTGTCCTAGCATGCTGATTTGCTCTCAGCAACAGGGCAGTCAAATAAACAGGCTAAGCACTGGAAAACTGACAGACATGAGACTCATAAAGGCAAGTTTAAGTGCTCCTCTAAAACCATTTTGAAAGCATCATTAATCATGTTGGGCACTGAGCCAGTATAAGCAACCAGTTACGCTTGTATTACTCCTTTTAACAGAAAAGATGAACTTTTCATCTTTTCTCTGCATGGTTCTTTGCACAGAAAGTACATCCAGCCTCAGCTAGAAGTCTTCTTTAATAGATTAGGAAAGAGAGACAGCAAGAGGTTTATTTCAATTTTTTTACACTTCCCTCCTCTTTGCTTTGTAAAGGTTTTCTTTCATTAGAAATATATCCCTTGCTTCAATTGTAAAACTAATAAAAAATCTTTCTTCTTCTGAGGGATACTCTACACACTACGCAAACAGGCAAAAGAAAAATCAAAGCATATCTCCAGATTATGCATTCCTCTACAGCAAGTTATTGAAAGGACACACTGCTTCTACCAAAACTAAACTTAGAAGCATTTCTGTGGACTGCTTGCATTGTGTGCTAATGCTCTTTAAAGATCTCACTCAAGCAAAATTACACTGAACATTTATGAAATAAAATTGTCAATAGAAAATTGTTGTGGAGTCTTATTGTTCCTCCCTTGCTCACTGTCAAACTGTGAGGGCAACAGTTTTTTCCACCTATAATTTACCACAGCTACCTGGGGACTAATTATGCTGATTAGGTCCTTTGAAGATGAAAAATGCAATTCTTTGATTTTATGGATGTAGCTTTCAACTTTATGGATGTACATTAGAGGCCTTCTGTTCTCAAGGACTTGAACATTACAAAATTGAGGAAGGATATACATTGTTCTTTGCCTAAATATACTTGGTTTATACTGTTTTCATTCAAAGTAAAGATTAATTTTGAAGATTTGTATTTCAGTCCATCAATTTAAATAAACTTGGGGTTAAATCAGGAATTCTAGGAGGACCAGATATGTCATCTTAATTTCTATTGGTCCTGGGTCTTGCTCTTATATGTGGCTTTATTTAGCTCTTAAAATACAGTCAAGAAAAAAATGTGTTCAGTTTTGGTTTTGAAATAAATACTAATCTCCTTGATTTAATGCAATTTTCATTTAGTTCAAGGAAAACTTTTATAATGGACATTAAATTAGCTATTGAGGCATGTGTATTTATTTTCAACCTTTGCATTAACAAAATATGTTTCATGGAAATGCAAAAGTATATCTACAAGTCAAGTACCTGGAGGTCTATGCTAGCCTGTTATGGTCCCAGTAAGAAAGCCGCTCTGTAAGGTTTCAATAAAAAGATATTTATTAGAGTTAACACTACAAGCAAGAAGAGAACAGTATAGGTAATCTTCATGTCCCTTTAGATACTTGAAACTCCAAGTGGTATAGCACTGAATGGCCCTTCAATCCCCATGTGGCACATCGTGCAGACCCCATCCATAGAAGACATCCTCCCCTTTTGGTCCTTTGAGCTACTCCTTATTTTCTTACATGGAAAGAGCTCTATTCATAATTTCTATTGTCACACAGGAGGGACATTTGCATGACAACTTGTAGCTGCACAGTTAGATGAGGTGAGGTGAGGCGAGGCAGGCAGTGGAACTGCCGGTATTGAGTAGGAGCTGCCACATACTCCTCCTCTTAAAACCAAGTGGTTTTCTTTGTCCTGCAACCAAAGTTTGTGCAACACTGACCTGAAGGCTGTGTTGGTCCTGCATGTATGTGATTGTTCCACGTGCAATGGTCGGGCAGTCAGGACTGCTGAACCCCTCTCTAATGATATTTTACTAGACAAGTTGTATTTTGAAATTGAGCATGTATGTGTTGATACCTCTGAACTTCAAGAGACTTTTATTTTTCTCTGTTTCAGGGATAATAGGATAAATCAATTTCTCTGTTTCAGGGATAATAGGATAAATCAAATTCCCTGGGAAACTCCAGGGAAACTGCTTGAATTCCTTGTCAAGCCCACAAGTAATTTGTTAGGTAAATAAACCTAAGTCAGTGTTCTTAAATCATTTATTCAAATACAAGGTGATTTATAAAGTTAAAGACTGATAATAAATTGGTATCGCAGAGCTGGCAAAACACATCTTGTATGACCAACTCTGGTAAAGCTGCTGTGACATGAATGCGATTACTTTATTTTATATTTCAAAAACAAAAGAGAAAAAAAAACAGTTAGAGAAAGCAACTAAAATCTAGCAAATGAAATATAGTTGGAGCTGATTATTGCATTTTCATTTTTTTCCTAGCTTTTAAAATTGCAGCAATGGCGTTTCCTTCTTTACCCTACAATAGAAAAACATTAGAAGTAAAATTGCAGTAATTTATGAAAAACAGTGTGTATGAAAATACAGTGGAGAATTAATGGAATATTTAGGAAACTGCAAAAGTAACAGTGCAATGAATATCTTTCAATTTCAGGAAGAGTGTGAGCTGAACACTGTGAAGATGCACTTCAATTTGCAAAATGAATTTCATTAGCTTTTTCTTCTTAAATAAAAACATACAGTGTATAGAACTCTCTCTTTATCTATCTATCTATCTATCTATCTATCTATCTATCTATCTATCTATCTATCTAAAATCACAGTTTATCTTATGATGAGACCCCCTCACCAAATTACTCACTGCAAGTAAATTTAATTAAGTTATGAAGTATTCAGCATAGAGTTTTGTATGGTAGTCCATAAATCAAATGACAAGAATAAGAAGACCGCTGGTAACTAGTCCAAATTTGTCTCTGCGTTTGATGTGGAAAGAGTGGATATTTTATCTCCCTTTTGCACATAAGCAAATAACTCTTTCTCCTTTCCATTTCTGTAGTACTTTTAATATATTTAAGCATTGATAAACAAAAGAAAGATACTTTCTAAAAGCTCTATATACTAAATTTTAATGAGACTACACTACAGTATGCAAAAACACACCAGAATGAAATAATTGTGCATGCCTTACTGAGCTTTTCCTGGGTAGAAGACAGGAGTAATAAACCTTTCATAACTGATACTAGTGATTTTGCTGAATACTTTCTAGCAGGCATGAGGTTAAAATGTGGTTGAAGCAGACTAAACACCTACAAAGAACCGAATATATTAAAATATGGTAGTTTTCTATGTTCATACTTGGCTTTATGGGAAAAAGAATTGATAATGTTCAAGGTCAAATACAAAATAAAGGCATGAAAAAAGCAGAAGGTCACAATATATAACTTTTAGTACGCACAGTCTGAAATTTTCGTTCAATTACGCTTGATCTGGATTCCTATATTTGTGTTGAGAGACAGGTTCAAATACCCATTAATGCAGCCAATTTCAATCATAATATTTAGAAGACTTCAATGCCAGCAGTGTAGAGATTTACCTGAGCCAGATTTAAATATATGAAAGATTATGTTTAAAATGGTAATTGTCACCCCAGTTGCCTTTGCAGTCAGGGGAAACTAACAGATGCCTTCAGAGAATGTCTGGTCTACTGAGACCAGAGAAAAGTGATTAAACT